>NC_135572.1:28318228-30818228 GCF_965152235.1 Eretmochelys imbricata
ATAAAATCTTGACTGCTATGGAGAAAGTGAATAAGTGGTTACTTACCCTTTTCACAGGGGTCACCCAATGAAATTAATAGGCAGCTGGTTTAAAAAAAACTTAAGGAAGTACTTCACATAATGCACAGTCAGACTGTGGAACTCTGTGGCAGTGGATGTTGTGATAGCCAAAAGTATAACTGGCTTCAAAAAAGAATTAGTTAAGTTCATGCTGGTTAGGTCCATCAATGGCTATTAGCCAAGATAGTCAGGGACAAACCCCAAGCTCTGGGTGTCCCTAAACCTCTGACTGCCAGAAGTAGGGGACAGATCACTTGATAATTGCCCTGTTCTATTCATTCCCTCTGAAGCATCTGACACCAGGCACTGTAGGAAGAAATTACCATTGGCCAGATGGAGCACTGGTTTAACCCAAAATGGCCATTCCTATTTTATGTTCTCTGGTTCATTTATTGTATATGTCAGGGAACTGCCTTACACACAGAGTATTACGGGCTTGATCAAATGCCCACTGAAAGACTCACATGGACTTCAACAGGCTCTGGGTCAGGCACCACGTGCACCCATTTTTTTGGCAAGAAGATGCACAAGCAACAATCTGGAAGGAAGATGCTGGGGTGCGCACTGCCAAAGTACAGGGTGGAGGTTGGTGAATTTTGGACAAGGGAAAATACTGTTCTGCAAAATAGCTCTCGCAGTTGCAAAAACTTGGAAATTTGTTGATTTATAATAAATCCCGCAACCAGGTCACTCCAATGGAAATTTTTAGGAAATAATCTAAAGCACCATTTCCAAAATCTGGGAATTCCCCCAATAAAACTTATCATTGTCATGAAGTGATTCTGCTGTCACTGCCAATGTTGTAAATCACTGACATCAATGGTACCACACTAATGTGGGAACAGAATCAGAATCCCTTGTGTTTCTAAAGTCCATTCATCCTAATTATTCTTAAGTACTTTATACACAAATTGATATATACTAGTTCTTTGCTGGGACCACTAAAATAGAGCAACTTTTGGAATTACACATGACTGTTCAACACAGCAAAATACTATAGCAAATAATACCAATTGATGGAATTTAGGAAGGAAGAATGTAATAACTGAAATTGGAATTCAGCCAGAACACCAGTGTTGACATTTGTAAGGAATAACCACATACAGTTTGGAGACTGGTTTTTATGTCTTGAGATCTAGTACAGACTGATAGGCTAAGCTATGCATTATGTGGATGACTGGCAGTTTTTTACCTCTTGTTTCCTGATAGGTCAAGTCCGACAACTGAGTAACAAAACCTTTTGGGGGGAGGGGATGAAACGTGACAACATTGATAGGTCTAATTTGAAATAGTTAGCAAAATATGTCAGATTGGTGAAAAAAAATTCTTAATAGTTTCTGTCATGAAGTCATAAGTATTGTTGGAATAGGTCTACCGGAGCTACACTAGTCAGTGAGTAAGAAATACAGTTTCCATTTCACATCACAAGCGTTAAATGAAATTTAACAGGTCAGAGCACAGTGTGGATGGAAGAAAAAAATAAAGATTCTCCTGCTACAAAAATGAAAATAACATCTGTACAATAAAAATAGAGCTCTAAGTTTATTTAAAAGTTGTCACATGGAGTTCTGAGCAGCAGGAAGAACAGTATATACTCTTATATTTTATTTAACATTTTATGAATTGTACACAATCACAGTGATTCAGGAACAAACCTGCAAATATCACTCTTCAAGATGCTGGAGACAAAATATCAAAGGGGTTAAAAACCCACTGACACAAAGGATATGGACAGTAAAAGTGGGAGAGACACCTGAAAGAACACCCAAATCTTAAGATATTTCTCTGAGGGTTTGAACCTCAGTACCCCATGAAAGTTCAATGACCTGGGTATTCTGGGTATTGGCATACAAATGAGTACACTGCAAACCTCATTCTAATTTAGAGCTACTGTAAGTTTCAGATATGTAAAATGAGAATGATAGCTATGTAGCTAGCAGGAGCATTGTGTATTATTTGTTTCATACCTGGCATTGACCAAGTTGAAATAAAGACACCTTCAATGTTTCCAACTCTTGTGATTTTATCACAAATTCTGCAACTTTGGCCCCTGCTGCAGGCAGTCTCACAATAATGCAAAAAACTCCAGCCTTTGTGCAATTTCTGGTAACAGAGAGAGAAAAACCCACATGGCAAGGTATACTAAACTGGAACGCCAGACTCCATGAGTTCTAGTCCTAGCTCTTCCACTCTCTGCTGTTAATATTTCTGTATGCTTCACAACCCTCTTCCTGAACCAAGACCTCATTCAAGTACCTTGGAGTAACTATCATTCATCCATTTCACAGATAGTAATGCATTTGCACAAGTTCACTTCAGACAGCACTTGGAATAGAACCCAGGTCTCTAATATAAGACAGACAAGTCTCACCCACTTTGCTACACAGCCTGTCAGAAGGATCATCCCAAATTAAATGTTTCTGAAACCCACACCAAAAGTGTGACTCTGTTATCTTCTAGTGGCTGGACCACATACAGTTGTTTATGAATCTGCTGCTGCTTCCAAACCAAGAAATCTGATTTTTTTAAGCTCAAGTGATTGAGGCTGATGCGTTTACCCAAGCAGGGATGTTGTTACATTGTGCTGTCTGTAACCACTAGAATATAATCTGCACCCAGAGCCAGAAAAAGAAATGAAGAATCCAAAATTTCATTAATCACTATAAATTTACAAGTTACATTGTAACTGTCATACATACATTGGGAGTGGCTGGGGGAATTCAGGAAGTTAGAAGACAAGACAAAACATGATTTACTTATTTTTAATCTCCTGAGTTTGGAGTCAATCATGCTTTTTTGCAGTCTGACTCATGATCTTTGAGTTGCTGGGATTGGCAATATTGGATCAAGTATTGCGCTAGTGCTGTACAAACGCATAGTTAGAGATACTCCCTGTTCTGAACAGTTTACAATCTAAACTGAAACAAGACGCAAGAACTGATTGCAACAAACAAAACAAGGAAGGGGGAGGTCAGATGATGGTAAGGAAACTATGATCACACAGTTACATAATCAAGCGTCCTATTTGCTACTTAAAGTTAAAAATACAAACCTTGTTTTCCTGCTGATTATGAAGCTCATTCCACTGCATTGGCCCATATATCCATCTCTCCCCTCCCCACCTTACTACCTAAATTGTTGTTTATGGCACAAAATGCTTTTTGTGGTGAGGGCAGAAGATTAAGTACCTCACCTTTCACAGCTACTATCATTTACAGACTATAGGTAAAATAAAAGACTTATGATTTTTAATGTTTACAGTATACTGCTATGAAAAACATTAACTAAGAGGATATGAAGTATTATATTAGTAAGTAATCTGAACACATCCAACATACCTACTTCAAACATATGGTTCTGCAAAGTATAGTATTGTGGTTGTGGGTTTGGATACAAAACTTTTGCAAGCTTAAGACATTTTTGCTAAGTTTTTCAAACTAATGTAATTAGAGGGATCAAAATGTGCTATGTAAAAGCTAAGTATTATTATCACTCTATAATACTAGAAATGTATGCCGAAAATTGTTAATCCTTAATTTGCTCTTTTTAATGAAGTTACAAACCTGTAGGATTCTGGTCTCTTTTGTGACAGCTGATAAGTTATTAGTGGCAGTAATTCTCTGATTTATCAGCATAAATGGAGTCATGTGCAGTAATTACATTTTCCTCTTTAAATACATTGAGTTCTGTCTTTCAAGAAGTGATGGTCTTGTAGAATTAATCAGAGTTAAAATGTGTGCTGCAAGGCATCTCAGTGATACTTAATCTCAATTTGCACATCTTGGTAGAAACACTTTAGACCAGTGGTGGGCAACTTGCGGCCTGCAGGCTGCATGCGGCCTGTCAGGGTAATCTGCTGGCGGGCCACCAGAGAAGTTTGTTTACATTTGCATGGCCGCCCGCAACTCCCAGTGGCCGTGGTTTGCCGTTCCTGGCCAACGGGAGCTGCAGGAAGTGGCGGCCAGCACATCCCTGCAGCCCGTGCCGCTTCCCACAGCTCCCATTGGCCAGGAATGGCAAACCGCGGCCACTGGGAGCTGCGGGTGGCTGTGCAAATGTAAGCAAACTGTCTGGTGGCCTGTGAATTACCCTGATGGGCTGTGTACAGCCCTCAGGCTGCCCACCACTGCTTCAGACTCTGACAGCTAAATTCTCCAATAATTCTGACTGTACTGAGCATGCTCCATCATGGGGCTGAGCAGCACTTTTCTTGCATTTGCTCTGCCCACCAGCTGGGGTCTGCTTTGGCACAGGTCACGGGACCTGAGAGCTTGGAGACTGTCCCTCCTGTGCTCTCACTGATCCCCCTTTCTGTGCCCAGGCACAGTAGAGGAGGAGGAAGGGCCGTGCTTTGAATGTAGAGGAATGAGGAATAGGGAGGAGATGGAAAACAGGGGGAAGAATTGGAGCAGGAAGAGAGTGAAGGAGCTGGGGGGAAGGGAGCAGAAGAGTAAGGGCTGGGGGGAACATAAGCACAAATTTGGAAGAGAGCAGCAGCTTGAGGATGGGGGAATTGGAAAGTAGCAGAGCAGGAGCAAGCTTCAGTTGGGGAGTAGAGTAGGGTTCAGTTGTAGGCACAGGGGAGGCAGGCAGGATTTAAGGGGCAGGGGGAGTTGGATAGAAGCAGAGAGGAACCAGGGAGATGGGGACAGGCTGGAGGCACAGGGACAGAAACATCTATAACCACTAGCGAAAACTCCATTACAGAACCTGGAATTGAACCCAGGAGTCCTGAATCTTTACATTCCTCTGCTGTCAATAAATAGTTGTAAAACCCATTGTCAAAATGACAGGTTTCAGAGTAGGAGCCGTGTTAGTCTGTATCCGCAAAAAGAAAAGGAGTACCTGTGGCACCTTAGAGACTAACACATTTATTTGAGCATAAGCTTTCGTGAGCTACAGCTCACTTCATCGGATGCATGCAGTGGAAAATACAGTGGGGAGATTTTATATACACAGAGAACATGAAACAATGGGTGTTACCTACACACTGTAAAGAGATATTCTCATAAAAACCAACCTTCCACACAAACTTCCTCATGGCTGGACTTTACAAAAACTAGACAAGCCATTTACAACACACACTTTGCTTCTCTACAAAAGAAAAAGGACACTAAACTATCTAAACTACTACATGCCACAAGGGGTCACAACAGTGGTTCCCTTAACCCACCCAGCAATATTGTTAATCTATCCAGCCATACTCTTAGCCCAGCAGAAGCAGCTGTCCTATCTCGGGGCCTCTCCTTCTGCCCCTCCACCCCCATGAACATGATACAGTACTGTGGTGACCTACAATCCTATTTTCAATGTCTTCGACTCAAGGAATATTTCCAACACACCTCTGAACAACATACTAACCCACAGAGACCTTCCTACCAACACTACGAAAAGAAGGATTCCGGGTGAACTCCTCCTGAAGGTCGAAACAACAGACTGGACTTCTACATAGAGTGCTTCCGCCGACATACATGGGCTGAAATTGTGGAAAAGCAGCATCACTTGCCCCATAACCTCAGCCATGCAGAACACAATGCCATCCACAGCCTCAGAAACAACTCTGACATCATAATAAAAAAGGCTGACAAAGGAGGTGCTATCGTCATCATGAATAGGTCAGAATATGAACAAGAGGCTGCTAGGCAACTCTCCAACACCACTTTCTACAAGCCATTACCCTCTGATCCCACTGAGGGTTACCAAAAGAAACTACACCATCTGCTCAAGACACTCCCTGAAAAAGCACAAGAACAAATCCGCACACACACACCCCTAGAACCCCGACCTGGGACATTTTGTCTGCTACTCAAGATCCATAAACCTGGAAATCCTGGACGCCCCATCATCTCAGGCATTGGCACCCTGACAGCAGGATCGTCTGGCTATGTAGACTCCCTCCTCAGGCCCTACACTACCAGCACTCTCAGCTATCTTCGAGACACCACTGACTTCCTGAGGAAACTACAATCCATCCATGATCTTCCTGAAAACACCATCCTGGCCACTATGGATGGAGAAGCCCTCTACACCAACATTCCACACGAAGATGGACTACAAGCCGTCAGGAACAGTATCCCCGATAATGTCACGGCTAACCTGGTGGCTGAACTTTGTGACTTTGTCCTCACCCATAACTATTTCACATTTGGGGACAATATATACCTTCAAATCAGCGGCACTGCTATGGGTACCCGCATGGCCCCACAGTATGCCAACATTTTTGTGGCTGACTTAGAACAACTCTTCCTCAGCTCTTATCCCCTAATGCCCCTACTCTACTTGCACTACACTGATGACATCTTCATCATCTGGACCCATGGAAAAGAAGCCCTTGAGGAATTCCACCATGATTTCAACAATTTCCATCCCACCATCAACCTCAGCCTGGACCAGTCCACACAAGAGATCCACTTCCTGGACACTACGATGCTAATAAGCGATGGTCACATAAACATCACTCTACACCCGAAACCCATTGACCTCTATGCCTACCTACATGCCTCCAGCTTTCATCCAGACCACACCACATGATCCATTGTCTACAGCCAAGCTCTACGATACAACCGCATTTGCTCCAACCCCTCAGACAGAGACAAACACCTACAAGATCTCTAGCAAGTGTTCTTACAACTACAATACCCACCTGCTGAAGTGAAGAAACAGATTGACAGAGCCAGAAGAGTACCCAGAAGTTACCTACTACAGGACAGGCCCAACAAAGAAAACAACAGAATGCCACTAGCCATCACCTTCAGCCCCCAACTCAAACCTCTCCAACGCATCATCAAGGATCTACAACCTATCCTGAAGGACGACCCATCACTCTCACAGATCTTGGGAGACAGGCCAGTCCTTGCTTACAGACAGCCCCCCAACCTGAAGCAAATACTCACCAGCAACCACACACCACACAACAAAACCACTAACCCAGGAACCTATCCTTGCAACAAAGCCCGCTGCCAACTGTGTCCACATATCTATTCAGGGGACACCATCACAGGGCCTAATCACATCAGCCACAATATCAGAGGCTTGTTCATCTGCACATCTACCTATGTGATATATGCCATCACGTGCCAGCAATGCCCCTCTGCCATGTACATTGGTCAAACTGGACAGTCTCTACATAAAAGAATAAATGGACACAAATCAGACGTCAAGAATTATAACATTCAAAAACGAGTCGAAGAATACTTCAATCTCTCTGGTCATTCGATTACAGACCTAAAAGTTTCTTTTTGCAAAGACCTAAAAGTTGCAATTCTTCAACAAAAAAACTTCAAAAACAGACTCCAGCGAGAGACTGTTGAATTGGAATTAATTTGCAAACTGGACACCATTAATTTAGGCTTGAATAGAGACTGGGAGTGGATGGGTCATTACACAAAGTAAAACTATTTCCCATGTTTATTCCCCCCCGCCCCACTGTTCCTCACACGTTCTTTTCTACTGCTGGAAATGGCCCACCTTGATTATCACTACAAAAGGTTTTTTTTCTCTCTTGCTGATAATAGCTCACCTTACCTGATCACTCTTGTTACAGTATGTATGGTAACACCCATTGTTTCATGTTCTCTGTGTATATAAAATCTCCCCACTGTATTTTCCACTGCATGCATCCGATGAAGTGAGCTGTAGCTCACGAAAGCTTATGCTCAAATAAATTTGTTAGTCTCTAAGGTGCCACAAGTACTCCTTTTCTTTTTGCGGATACAGACTAACATGGCTCCTCCTCTGAAACCTGTCGTTTTGACAATGGGTTTCACAACTATTTATTGACAGTCTCTAAGGTGCCACAAGTACTCCTTTCCCATTGTCAAAATGCGTCTCTTGGCCATCCCCTGTCGTGCCTGGTCCACATAGAGGATAACAGCATACTACTGCCTCAGCCATAGATTTCCTTTGTGTTGCCCAGGCAACCTTAATGATGACATTTCCACACTTTTCAGTGTTTGACTTTGCAATCCTAACATTCTTGTAATGGTAAGGTATATTTTTGTTGTGTTTCAGAGTCGTAGCCGTGTTAGTCTGTATCCGCAAAAAGAAAAGGAGTACTTGTGGTATTAGTCTCTAAGGTGCCACAATTACTCCTTTTTTGTTGTTGTTATTGTTGTGTGTGTGTGTATGAAATATCAATATGTGTTTGGAAGAGTTATTTGCAATGGTGTCCTTTCAGATCCCTTTCAGATCGGAGTAGAGGACATGTAGATATTTGCTTGTACCTTCCCTTTTCTAATCATTGCAGTTATTGCTGAAACCACTCCCCATTTAACAGGCAGGAGTCTATAACCAATTTCAAGAAGCTATGCCCTTCAATCGTCACTCCTGAAATAAAAAACTAAAGTCACACTGAACACCTTATACTATTTTTTGCAGCAACTCTCAATTCCTAATGTAACAGAGGATCTATGGTCTTAAGTTTCATTGTGTGAGAAACTAATAAAATTTTGAACAGGGTCACAACATCTTAGCTAGATCTGTGTCCAGCAGAGATGGAGACTGGGTGTATGCAGCCAGAAGGGTAAACTAGCTAGCACATAAAGTAATAATGGTATAGATCAAAACTTTACCACCATCTTTAGACTAAAGAAAAAGAAATCCTCACACTTTGCACATGCAGCTTGGAGGCAGGAAGTTTAGAGAGAAACTCCTCAAAGTAATCAGAAGGAAATAGTAATGTGCACTTCCTCCCAAAGGAAATTAATGTGTAAACATCAGTGAAACTTCACCCTGAGATGGACTCCAACACTTGCAAGAATGGATGGTATGGAGAGACATATCTGAACATGTAAGTTAACCAGCCGAAACAGTTAGGTAAGAGATATCTGGACACAGCAGAAGAAGGTGGTTGGTGGACAGCTGGGATACTGAACATAGAGCAGTGTCAGAGAGAGAGAGGGAGAGAACAGCTTTCAGGGAATCTAACCTATTCACTTTTCTTTTTTCTCTGTAATTAAGGTCTAAATGAGAAAGTTCTACCAGTTCTACCAGTGTAACTCCCCATTTGGACACCTTATTCCAGTAGAAGAGTGGATTTTTTCAGTTTATCTTCCTCCCCTCCCCCCTTCCAAAGAGACATAAATTAAAGCAAAAAAAGGGCCACCCTTATAGAAAGTGTCTCCATGGGATTTATATGGCTGTAAATGTATCAGTGTAAATCCATATGTTAGGTTATACCAAAAAAAAGAAAAAAAAAAGAAGGCCTGAGAGGAGAATGCCGTATCTTGTTTCACTTAGGAAAAGTGATATGTTAAGCAAGCCACTTATTTTCTTTTAATTCCTTTTTCTCTCTCTTTTTAACAAATCTTGGTTTCGCTTTTTATTAGTGTTGTAAGGGTAATTTCATGCAGACACCCCCAGAGAACAAAGAGCCCCATTAAGTTCTAAAGAGATGTAAAGAATTTCTAGCCCCTACACCCTACCCTCAATGAGAGTGAAAGAGCCTGGACAAAGGTTTTCCTATCCCATTGACATAAGGCTATAGCAGGAATACAAGAGGAGAGACCAAATGACCAGGCAGGAGACTAGAAATGGCAGGGGATATTGGTCACACCTCCTCTGCACCAATTAATCTTGATCACAATGTCGGCCAAGAAAAAAAAATCTGTCAGTCTCCACCTTGCCCCCACTTATGAGGAACCTGAAATTTTCATCTGGAGCCAAATGTTCTAGCTGTGCCACATTTTACTTATCTTGTGAGTATTATAGTCAATGATATTCTTATGGATGCCTAAATCAGCACCAAAATTAACAAAACGAGTGTCACTTTCAGCAAATTGAATAAGTAAGTCTGGGTGTCATAATGATACTGATCTCAGACCATAATGAGCACTTGCTTTGCACTATGGTTCCAAAGCCTGGAAATTTGATATCTTCCATGTTTGTTGTCTTAAAGATTGCCAGCATCTGCTTTTTGCACCCTCCCTTTACTGTTAAAGCTACATATAGTCAAGGCCACCAGGTGCTGCTGCTTTCCTTCAGGAATTAAGCTGGGTGCGTCATTTGAATTCCTATGAAATCATCATATGTGTGGAGCTATGTAAAGGTTCACATCAGGTTTCAGATTTTAGAAACCGCTTAAGTTGTTCTTTCTTCTGCAGCTGACCTGTGGGAAATCCTTCAGCCCACCACATACAATGAAGAACTGCAATAGGAAGAAATGGCCATCTTTGAGATCAGGCTTGAAACCTCAGATTGAGAAATACTCTCTGTAACTTCAGGCATGCCACAGTTCCTTTCCCTTCATCTTGATTGTCTGCTTTCCTCAGGAAAGAAGGTGAATGATACTGCTGAAAGGGAATTGTGGGAGGGTGAGGGAACCTCCCTATAGAGCTGGGGCTCTATAAATTCAGCTTTCCTTCTAATTTCTTTCCTATCTAGCCATTTATAGCACATTTAACACAAAGATGTCTGAATGACCAATATCTTCAAGAGTTTGTTTGCATTCCAAGTGAGAAGAAGCAGAGTTCTGAGATATTTTAGGTGCATCAAGCTGATTTACTTTATTTGCATTTATTCTTTTTGTGTTTGCTTTTCCTGAGCAACTTAAATACATTCTCTTCTAATTCTTACATCATAAAATACCTCTTTTGGAATTGCCACCAATAATTCTGATCCCTGACCATCTTTGCCCTACAAATTTTCTGTGTGACAGTTTGCTATGTGATACGTAAATCAGCAATTATAATTCCACTTGTAAGCTAAGGTGATTAGGAACTTATGATAGGTCTTGAGTACCAGGAATACCTAGAGTCGGTCAGTGGTGAAGGACAATTGTGGGTATTCACCGAGGGATTTTTAATGCAATTCCTGTCCAAGACCACTCTTTCTCACACGTTGTTCAATGTTCGTGAAAAGCTTCTTATAGATATTGCCTCTAAATAGGTGTCAAGCATCATTAATATGCAAATAATACTAAACTATATGTCTCTTCCTTGTGGATTGTGCAAGTTCAGTGTCCGCTCAGAAGGAATTGCTTGGATATGAAACACATCCTCTCACTAAATTTCATCTCTGTTCCTCCCAGTCCATTTTCAAAAACACTACCTTAAAAATGTCTCTGCTCCCAGGAATGTTTCGTCTGACAATTGTTGTCCTCCATATTTATTACCTATTCCACCTTCATTCCTTTATTTGGCCCTTTCTTGTAAGAGATACCCACCTGCACTCCTCATGTTTTAATCACTTTTGAGGTGGTGGGTTTTTTTGAACAGTGGGATAGCTTTGATTATAGTTTTATTTTATGTTTGATTTTGTTGTACAGAAACAGAAATGTCTTAGTGGTGATCTAGAAATTAATCGTATTGTTATACATCTCTAATAGCTTAGATACTCCTCGATAGGCCATTACCTTTCAAAGGATGTATATTTAAGTACCATGATGGATTACTCAAAGACTCATGAACGCAGATCTTCAGTTGGGATAAATGTTTGTAGCACCCCTGAAGTCAATGGAACTATGTCAGTGTACATCAGCTGAGGATATGCCCCCCAGGTTTTTACAGAATAGGAACATGTTTTGGTATATTTCACTGCACTTATGTTAGAAACGACATCTCTAATACTCCATAGCTTAATAGGCTTCTTTCGAGCTTGAGTCACACATTCCCAGTTAAACGAAAAATTAATCCTACTGCATCACATTTGATTTTTAAGATAAAACACTGGTGCAACAGAGGGAAAAATTATGTAAAACACAAATGCTACTACAGTTATTTCAGTAAGTTTCTGGCTACACTGTTTGAGCAATTTCAACATGGGACTTCTTTATTTAAAAAAAATATCACCGGTATTACCCATTGGTAACTCACAGGAGTGTTGAAAGGCTTAATTTTTTGCAAAGAGCTTTGGGATCCTTCATGAAAGGCACCAGGCAAGTGTGTGGGGGGAAAGGCAAAAAGAAGAAGCTAAGAAAACTACTAATTCAGTGATATAAGGAAACTGACTGGGACCGTAGATGAGAAAATCCATTTAGATAATTATTGTGGATAAATACATTTCGAAAGGGTTCAACTGAGAATTTGGACTCAAAAGACTGAATATGATTTTATAAATTATCCATGTTATGAATACTACATTATGTTCAATGGCTAGGATTTTCAAAGATGATTAATGATTTTGGGTGCTCAGATTGATCCATTTTAAATTAAGCGGATTTTAGAGGGTGGTGCCCAGCAGTTTCTGAAAATCAGGACCCTATGAGGTGTGTGTTGAGCACCCAAAAACTTGAGGCACCGAAAATCACTTGCACAGTTGTGCATTTGATTTTCCCTTCCCAAGTGAAGAACTTTGCACTTGTCTTTACTGAATTTTATCTTGTTGATTTCAGACCAATTCTCCAATTTGTCAAAGTCGTTTTGAATTCTAATCCTGTCTTCCAACGTGCTTGGAACCCTCCCAGCCTGATGTCATCTGTAAATTTATATATACTCATCTCTATATTATCCAAGTCATTAATGGAAATATTGAGATGTACTGGACCCAGGAATGACCCCTACAGAACTCCCTTAAATATACCCTCCAATTTTGACAGTGAATCATTGATAACTACTCTTTGGGTATGGTCTTTCAACCAATTGTGCACCCACCTTATGGTAATTTCATTTAGACAGCATTTCACCAGCTTGCTTATGAGACAGTCATGTGGGACTGTGTCAAAATCAGGATATATCACATCAACTGCTTTCCCTTGTCCACTAGGTCAGTAACCTGTCAGAGAAGGAAATTAGATTGGTTTGGCATGATTTGTTTTTTTTACAAATACATGCTGGCTATTCCTTATAACTCTATTAATTCTCTAGGTTCTTATAAATTGATGGTTCCAGTATCTCCCCACATATTAAAGTTGGGCTGACTTGTCTATAATTCCCCAGGTCCTCTTTTGTTTCCCATTTTAAAGATAGGTACTATGTTTATCCTTCTCCAGTCCTCTGGGACCGCACCCGTCCCCCATGAGTTCTCCAAGATAATTGCCAACAGTTCTGAGATTATTTTAGCTAGTTTCTTCAGTAAACCTATGACGAATTTCATCAGGCCCTGCTGACTTGAATATGTCTAACTTATCTAAAAGTTTTAACCTGTTCTTGCTCTATTTTGGTTTGCATTCTTCTTTCCCCCTTGTTGTTCATATTAATTGTGTTGAGTATCTGGTCACCGTTAACCTTTGTAGTGAAGACTGAGACAGTCACATCTAATTATAATAATAATTATTATTTTATTATTATTAATCAGCCATATGAAGAAATGAAGAGTGATACAAACAGCTGTCTTAGAAAAGGATCAGCCATTTAAGGGTGAGTTAAATTGAACAGGATTAACTTTGGGAAATCTGATTTGAGGAGAGAGGACTGAGTGTGCCTTCATTAACTTGACCATGTAAGCATTTAAGCCTCTCCCAGGGTGATTATAGCTATTACAGCCTTACAATGCTGCAAATTTCCCTTTATTTGGCTTTTGTATATATCAGAGAGACTCTGAATCAGAAGGCAAAAACTCAACCATTATTCACTGATTTTAAGGTGTTTTGTGTTGCTGTAACATAATATATGTGTGACACTGAAAGGCAGACGCTATGAGTATCAGAATAATTAGTCACATAAAAATCTATATTTTATTAATATGGTAGCTAAGACTACCCAGGACATCCTACTTTTAACTATCTGCAATAAGCAAATTCTCTGTAAATGAGCTGAGAATGCCCCTTTGTCTCTAGACCCTGAGCTATTCAGGTAACGAACCGAAGAAGAGGGATTTATTGCACTGCAAGGTCATAACAGCAAAAAATGTGTCATTTGTAATGAGTCATATCTATGGTAATTAGTAGTAATTCTCCAGACCTCAAAAGCAACTGATAATTAGGCCTCTCTTGAGAACACTTGGACAGGGAAGTAGGTGGCAGGAGATAAGGATGGCAGGAAGGAAAAAAACCTTTATTGGCTCAGCATGAATATACATTGCCGGCTTAGTGACCAATACTTACAGGGGAGTTCCGGGACAAAACAGCCAGTATCACTGTTGTATTTAATATTTCTCAGTAACTGAAACCATATATGTTGGGAGGAGGGGAGAGAGAATAGGGAAGACTATTCACAGAGAGCAGGGATAGCAAAAAAAAAAAAAAAGTCCAGTTTATTTGACAAGTACTTAATTTGTTAGGAGATTCTTTGTAATTCAATGACAGGTTTCAGAGTAGCAGCCGTGTTAGTCTGTATTCGCAAAAAGAAAAGGAGTCCTTGTGGCACCTTAGCGACTAACCAATGAAGTGAGCTGTAGCTCACGAAAGCTCATGCTCAAATAAATTGGTTAGTCTCTAAGGTGCCACAGGTACTCCTTTTCTTTTTGTAATTCAATATCACTATTTAAAAAAACTGAGCACTGCAAGGAAGTAACTAAGCCAACAGGGTTCTTTTTTCCTTAACATATCACAGTTTCCACTTTCTTCTCATAATTGCATGCCAATGTGCTAAAAAAAGATACCTGGATTTTGGAACCTGGCAATAATTCATGATTTTATGTTTAGGATTAGTGCACGTAATCCAAAGTATAAAAAATTAAACTAAATTGACCAAATCCTGTGGCACACCCATAAACTGTAATTGGCTCCTTCAAGAATCCTGATCCTCTCCTGAATACTCACATATAACTCTTAATGTACAATCTGCTCTGGAAAGTGACTATGTAACACTTGCACCTTCTTGCTCATCAGATCTGCTCATTTTCTGAGCATTCACTTTATCTGTTTAATTGCAAAAATTCTTACTGCTCTTTCTCTTCGCTAAAGACTGGTTGACACAAAAGATTTGCTAGCATAGTTATGTCGGTTACTATTATGGGGTGGAGGGATCACACCTCAACCACCATAGCTATGCAAGCAAAATCTCTTGGGTAGATGCAGTTATACTGGCAAAAAAAAGTCCAGACCAACTACCAGCATTACACTAATAAAAAATGTTTATAAAACATTTTTTCCCCCTCCATGAATGATCACATCCATGTAGGATGTGAAATTATACTCAAACAGAATGTACTACTTTGCTCTTAACAAAAAACATCTGAAATAAATGGCAAATAAAAGGGCTTTTGTTTAAAGGCTATAGAAATGCTACTGTAATTAATCCACTTTACAAACAAGCAGCAATCACAGGGAATCAATTTTAGTGGTACTAAAAATTCACAGTGGCAGTACACGCAATTTAAGAATGACCAATAGTATTCATAACATTTATGTAACAGTTTCCTGGAAATCTTGTCTGATTTCCAATGTCAGAATCAATATTTAATTCTTCCATTACTAAACCTTATTCCATCATAAAATTATGTTACGAGAACATGGGTCAGCACTCAAGTCAATCAGTGACAAAGTTAAGCTTGCATGTACAACTGCACCAAAATATACCCTCAAGAAAATATACAGTGTGCTATTATACTTCATATGAAAAAACTAAAGTGACTTTGTTCTGTTAAAAGCACTGGTATATTTAAAATAACCTCCTGTCGCAGCTTCTGTATGCAGTTATTGAACCTGGACATCATTTTTAAAACTTCACTGCTTAAATAAAATATTTTGGGGATAAACATTCTTGAATTTAAATCAATTACATACATTCCTAGAATCTGCTGTCATATCAACAAATTACTAAGTAGCTCTGTCTGTTCAGAGAACCACAATCTTTTTGTCCTGAAGCCAGCTATAAACATGTAAGACTTCATTATAAATCACACACACTAATATTTTCAAATGGAACACCAGGCTTCATTCAAATGTTTAGTTGTGGGCTATATTTAGAAATACTGACATTATAGGACCACTGTGCCTGCGTGGAACCCCACCAATAGGTGTGTCTAGCTGCATGCATCTGATTTCAGTAATGGGACCATAGTTAGAAACATTTTTCTGAAAGGCTATAAATAAGATAGAATTTTGACCACTCAATAGTAGATAATAAGGCTGCAGAGCTATCACAGTTTAAGTTATACATATCATGAAAAGCAAGCTTGAGTGGTTTGTTAATTTTACTGAAATTTCTAGATGGAATTATACTCAGGCACAATTTGGGTGTATTTACTTATAGTAGCTACTAAAATATATTAATATCTTTTCTTCAACGTATTCCATCTCACTTCCCCTATATCTCTTCCCTGTTAGTCCAGGACATTTAACATCTTTTGCATCCTTGTCTACTTTGCTATCTTTCTTCTCTTCTTCCAGGGATCCACCTTTCTCCTATTCCTCTATGGAGATTCTTCCTGATTCCAGACTTAGCCACCAATATTATGATAGAGAATCTGTAAACAGTCACATCTGTGGCCTGACCCAAAATCCAATACAATCAATGGTGTCTTTTCATTGATCTCAATTGGCTTTGGATCAGGCCCATAGCTGGGAAAATGCATTTTTTATTTTTTAAAAGAAGTATAAATCAGGAATTTAAATTGGAAAATGTAAATTCACTGTTGCAGTATCTGCTGGTAAGCATGAGAATTCACATAGCAGAAAATAAACCCTACTATTACATTGTAATTTTCAGCTATTTCATGCACGAGGATGACTGGGAAGAGATGGAGTTAAATGGAGACTCAAAGGTAATTACCATTTGATCTGTAAGACATAATTGCTATCTGATTATACAGTATTTAAGTGTAAATACACAGTAATCACACAGGGCTTAATTCAGCAGAAACAGTTGTTGTGTCTTTTCTAACTTCAGCACCATAGAGTATAATCCAGATTTAGAGCGCTTTTTTTCCCTAACCTGTGAAATTCAACATTGAAAGACGATGTTTTCTAGTACTGAAGCAAGATTTTTTGGGGGGAGGGGTGGCATTTGAAGTACCATATCACTGTAGAGAGCACTAGTTACTTGATATCAAAATCTTTCCGTACTCTAAGGGCCACTATCACTCGTACACACAGGCTGCTCATATATGGGCAAGAAATTCGGTGAGTTTTGTCTTGCCTAGTTTCCAAAGGATTCTTCCCCTGCACTATGGGACAAAGTAGCAGGAGGATTGGTGTCTTAGAACAGTGGTTCTCAACCAGGGGTACATGTACCCCTGGAGGTACGCAGAGATCTTCCAGGGGGGACGTCAGCTCAGCTGGATATTTTTTTAGTTTTATAACAGGCTACATAAAAAGCACTAGCAAAGTCACTACAAATTAATATTTTATACAATGACTTGTTGATACTGCTCTATATACTATACGCTGATATGTAAGTACAATATTTACATTCAAATGGATTTATTTTATAATTATATGGTAAAAATGAGAAAGTAAGCAATGTTTCAGTAATAGCATGCTGGGACACTTCTGTATTTTTATGTCTGATTTTGTAAGCAAGTAGTTTTTAAGTGAGGTGAAACTTCGGGGTATGCACGACAAATCAGACTCCTGAAAGGGGTACAGTCTGGAAAGGTTGAGAGCCACTGTCTTAGGATAATGGGAACCTCAGAAGTCTCTGTGTTCTTGCACTGGCTCCCAAACCTCGCACACCCCTCTGATCAAATTGATAATACAGCCCTACAATGACCAGCACCTGAAATTCAGGAACCTAGAAAAAGGATCTGTGCTTCGTCCGAATTATTTGATGAAGGACTGGTAGGAGATTCATACTCTTGTTACATTTTAATTTGACTTTTTCTTGGCAACTTTGGTAGCTTGGGAACAGTTCCAACCCCTTGCTTAGTCAGAGTGAGTTCAGATAGCAACACAGCAAATTAGGGACCTGACTGTGCAGTGAGCACTGTGTGGGGGCAAGGCTCCTCTCCGCCTTTTCAGACAAGGTTTGCTTTTTTTCGCCTTCTTTTTCTCTCTCATTTTCTCTGAGAGTATTTAAACCTGTATTTTCTTTGTTTTCTATACTTCACTCTTTCTCATGTCCCCTGCCCCTTGTTTTTAGCTTCTCCCCGATCCTTATCTCCCCAGAAGACAATACACTGGTTGGTCAGGGAGCATGTCCACTGAGTTTTCACAAGGTTGAGCCACACACACATCCATAAACTGATTTGAGAGCTATGGGAAAAGGGCTGTATTGATCACTTCTGAGATCTGGTAACAGCTTACGATACTTAGGGGGAATCTGTGTGTAACTTGGTTGTTACATGTGGCTTTGACCCAAAACCAGACCAACCCAAAATGAAACTCATGGGACGTGTACATAAGGGTACAAGGCTATTGAAGCATCACTTCTGTATGTCCTGAAACTCAACACTATGCAGACAGGAGGAGAGGAGAGCTGAGGGGCTTCTGTAAAACTGGATTGTGGGTGGGGACAGAGGCAGCAGACATTCTTGTCTGGAGGAAGAGGAAGGAGCAAAGTGTTCCTTCTTTCCCCTAACGTGGGTTTTCAATGGGTCTTAGAGACCTAGGCATTTTCTTGAACTCTTTGTTGGTGCGCTGCAATCCTCCAGATGCCTCCTCATAACCTACTTTCAAGTTTCAGAGTAACAGCCGTGTTAGTCTGTATTCGCAAAAAGAAAAGGAGTACTTGTGGCACCTTAGAGACTAACCAATTTATTTGAGCATGAGCTTTCGTGAGCTACAGCTCACTTCATCGGATGCATACCGTGGAAACCAGCACAAATCCAGGTTTTCTCACCCTCCACCCCCCCACACACAAATTCACTCTCCTGCTGGTAATAGCCCATCCAAAGTGACAACTCTCTATACAATGTGCATGATAATCAAGCTGGGCCATTTCCTGCACAAATCCAGGTTCTCTCACCCCCTCACCCCCCTCCAAAAAACACACACACAAACTCACTATCCTGCTGGTAATAGCTCATCCAAAGTGACCACTCTCCCTACAGTGTGCATGATAATCAAGGTGGGCCATTTCCAGCACAAATTCAGGTTTTCTCACCCCCCCACCCCCATACACACACAAACTCACTCTCCTGCTGGTAATAGCTCATCCAAAGTGACCACTCTCCCTACAATGTGCATGGTAATCAAGGTGGGCCATGTCCAGCACAAATCCAGGCTTTCTCACCCCCCCCCTTTTTTCCCAGGGACACACACACACACACAAACTCACTCTCCTGCTGGCAATAGCTCATCCAAACTGACCACTCTCCAAGTTTAAATCCAAGTTAAACCAGAACGTCTGGGGGGGGGGGGGGAGGAAAAAACAAGGGGAAATAGGCTACCTTGCATAATGACTTAGCCACTCCCAGTCTCTATTTAAGCCTAAATTAATAGTATCCAATTTGCAAATGAATTCTAATTCAGCAGTTTCTTGCTGGAGTCTGGATTTGAAGTTTTTTTGTTTTAAGATAGCGACCTTCATGTCTGTGATTGCGTGACCAGAGAGATTGAAGTGTTCTCCGACTGGTTTATGAATGTTATAATTCTTGACATCTGATTTGTGTCCATTTATTCTTTTAAGTAGAGACTGTCCAGTTTGACCAATGTAAATGGCAGAGGGTCATTGCTGGCACATGATGGCATATATCACATTGGTGGATGTGCAGGTGAACGAGCCTCTGATAGTGTGGCTGATGTTATTAGGCCCTGTGATGGTGTCCCCTGAATAGATATGTGGGCACAGTTGGCAACGGGCTTTGTTGCAAGGATAAGTTCCTGGGTTAGTGGTTCTGTTGTGTGGTATGTGGTTGTTGGTGAGTATTTGCTTCAGGTTGCGGGGCTGTCTGTAGGCAAGGACTGGCCTGTCTCCCAAGATTTGTGAGAGTGTTGGGTCATCCTTTAGGATAGGTTGTAGATCCTTAATAATGCGTTGGAGGCGTTTTAGTTGGGGGCTGAAGGTGACGGCTAGTGGCGTTCTGTTATTTTCTTTGTTAGGCCTATCCTGTAGTAGGTAACTTCTGGGAACTCTTCTGGCTCTCTTTGTTTCTTTACTTCCGCAGGTGGGTATTGTAGTTGTAAGAAAGCTTGACAGAGATCTTGTAGGTGTTTGTCTCTGTCTGAGGGGTTGGAGCAAATGCGGTTGTATCGCAGAGCTTGGCTGTAGACGATGGATCGTGCGGTGTGGTCAGGGTGAAAGCTGGAGGCATGTAGGTAGGAATAGCAGTCAGTAGGTTTCCGGTATAGGGTGGTGTTTATGTGACCATCGTTTATTAGCACTGTAGTGTCCAGGAAGTGGATCTCTTGTGTGGACTGGACCAGGCTGAGGTTGATGGTGGGATGGAAGTTGTTGAAATCATGGTGGAATTCCTCAAGGGCTTTTTTTCCATGGGTCCAGATGATGAAGATGTCATTAATATAGCGCAAGTAGAGTAGGGGCTTTAGGGGACGAGAGCTGAGGAAGCGTTGTTCTAAATCAGCCAAAAAAATGTTGGCATACTGTGGGGCCATGCGGGTACCCATAGCAGTGCCGCTGATCTGAAGGTATACATTGTCCCCAAATGTAAAATAGTTATGGGTAAGGACAAAGTCACAAAGTTCAGCCACCAGGTTAGCCGTGACATTATCGGGGATAGTGTTCTTGACGGCTTGTAGTTCATCTTTGTGTGGAATGTTGGTGTAGAGGGCTTCTACATCCATAGTGGCCAGGATGGTATTATCAGGAAGATCACCGATGGATTGAAGTTTCCTCAGGAAGTCAGTGGTGTCTCGAAGGTAGCTGGGAGTGCTGGTAGTGTAGGGCCTGAGGGGGGAGTCTACATAGCCAGACAATCCTGCTGTCAGGGTGCCAATGCCTGAGATGATGGGGCGTCCAGGATTTCCAGGTTTATGGATCTTGGGTAATAGATAGAATATCCCAGGTCGGGGTTCCAGGGGTGTGTCTGTGCAGATTTGATCTTGTGCTTTTTCAGGAAGTTTCTTGAGCAAATGCTGTAGTTGCTTTTGGTAACTCTCAGTGGGATCATAGGGTAATGGCTTGTAGAAACTCGTGTTGGAGAGCTGCCGAGCAGCCTCTTGTTCATATTCCGACCTATTCATGATGACAACAGCACCTCCTTTGTCAGCCTTTTTTATTATGATGTCAGAGTTGTTTCTGAGGCTGTGGATGGCATTGCGTTCCGCATGGCTGAGGTTATGGGGCAAGTGATGCTGCTTTTCCACAATTTCAGCCCGTGCACGTCGGCGGAAGCACTCTATGTAGAAGTCCAGTCTGCTGTTTCGACCTTCAGGAGGAGTCCACCTAGAATCCCTCTTTCTGTAGTGTTGGTAGGGAGACCTCTGTGGATTAGTATGTTGTTCAGAGGTATTTTGGAAATATTCCTTGAGTCGGAGCTATTACCAGCAGGAGAGTGAGTTTGTGTGTGTATGGGGGTGGGGGGGTGAGAAAACCTGAATTTGTGCTGGAAATGGCCCACCTTGATTATCATGCACATTGTAGGGAGAGTGGTCACTTTGGATGAGCTATTACCAGCAGGATAGTGAGTTTGTGTGTGTGTTTTTTGGAGGGGGGTGAGGGGGTGAGAGAACCTGGATTTGTGCAGGAAATGGCCCAACTTGATTATCATGGACATTGTGTAGAGAGTTGTCACTTTGGATGGGCTATTACCAGCAGGAGAGTGAATTTGTGTGTGGGGGGGTGGAGGGTGAGAAAACCTGGATTTGTGCTGGAAATGGCCCAACTTGATGATCACTTTAGATAAGCTATTACCAGCAGGACATTGGGGTGGGAGGAGGTATTGTTTCATATTCTCTGTGTGTATATAAAGTCTGCTGCAGTTTCCACGGTATGCATCCGATGAAGCGAGCTGTAGCTCACGAAAGCTCATGCTCAAATAAATTGGTTAGTCTCTAAGGTGCCACAAGTACTCCTTTTCTTTTTACTTTCAAGTTGTGCCTCTCCATCTGAGCATCAATGTGTCAAGATATTGCAGAAGTCGGTATCAATCCACTGCAAGAGATGGTCAAAATAAAAGTTTGGGAATGACTGTTCTTAAGTGATCAGTGCCCTATAAATACTATGGACAAACTGGACTAAATGGAATTTAATGACTGTGGCCGGGCAACATCCGAGAGACAAAAATGAACAAACAGTCAGGAATGATCTTTAAATAAATCTGAGCGTTATCTACATAAGAATGGAATGCTAATCTATGACATGTCACCCACAGGAGCCAGGCAAATGCTAGATAATAACAGATCCAAAACAGAACCCTATAGGATGCCGGAAGAAACTGGAAAGAGAGCAAAATTTAACAAACAGAAACAGAGATTATACATGATTGGATGAACATGATCCAAACCGAACAGGTGCAGTTCTTGTCAAGCCCATATAAAAGATTCCAAATGAATCAGCTGGTTTGCACAATATGAAGTATCAAATGCAACAGAAATGTTCAGCATCACAATGGCAGCTAATATACCACTGCCAATACAGGAACAAATTGTTCACAACCATAGCCGGCAGGGTCTCTTTGCTTCAACGTGGTTGAAAACTAGATTACAACACTCCAAATGAGTGTACACAAGAAAATTGATTAGCTTTGGATGCTTCATGTCCCTTAGTGGTAAGGGTATATTAGAATCAGGACAAGAACTTGAAAGTATGTCTGGACGACCCAGTAATATCTCCCCCAAGAGCAGAGGCTAATGGAACTGGCACTTAAGATCCCCAAATTCTAATTATCTGAGTAATAAGTAGAGTTTGTTTGTATATTGCTGGACAATGTCTTATTGTCCAAGGAATTAGCTCTCAGACATCTAGGTCTACACTTCTAAACTAGCTCTCAGATGTTTGAGACACCCAACTGTAAAATATAAGGGCCATATTCTGTGAGGGTGAGACTCAGTTCGAGTTATGTCGCAAAGAATTTGCCCCTGTGTGGAAGCATTTGGCACTGTGTGGAACCAGATCACATAACCCGGCTGTTAATCTCCAAATGAAACATGCAAGATAATGAATTTAAGACTTTATTTTCAGATGAGAGGATAAAGGGTAGGCTCACAGAAATGCACTTTTGCTAACACAAATTGTCATGGGCAACAGCATCCATCAGTGCCTGTCTGCATATGCATTTACCCATTTTGCATGTGCACATATTTTTTGACAGCACTCTCACAACCTGTTCCGGTTCTGCTCTCTGAATGGATACCAGTCTGTTCTGATGGGATCCAACTGCTGAATCCCACATGCTGCTACGTTCCCTGGGTCTGGATCACTGTTCCTGCTTGGGCTCAGGCAGGATCAATTCCCAAGCACAGACCCTGTGTCTCACACCCCTTTTGCAGTAGAAACCTGCAGTCTGGCTGTCTATACCTTGGAACCAATGCCTCAGCTCTCCCAAGTCCCCAGTTGCTTAGACACTTCCCCTCCAGAGTTCTCCTGCCTGTGTGGGCTCTGGTTTTCCTAGTTACACCCTCCAGCAACCTCATGGCAAGAAAGCAAGGCTTGGCAAAGAAATTTCTTACACACAACTTTTATTCTTAAAAGAAAAATACAAGAGAGTTACAGATCTATGGAAAACAAGCCTATTCCTGTACACAATTAGGGACCTGACTGTGCAGTGAGCACTGTGTGGGGGCAGGGCTCCTCTCCGCCTTAGTCTGGCCTCACCCTCTTTTGTGAGTCTCTGAGGTTGGTCCAAGTCGTTAAGGGAGGGAAGGTCCCTCCTGTCTCCACTCCTTTTTTGGGGGTCTCCAATTCTGGTGATGAAATGGTTCCCCTTGGTTTGGAGAAGCACGCCTTTTAAACCAGTCTCTGTCCCCACTGGGACAGGTGATCACGTGAAGAAACTGCAGGTCTCCCAGCCGTGTAATCAGGCCATGGAGGACAGGGCCAGAATTCCAGACCTTCCACCCTCCTCTCGCCAAAGAGGCTTATATGAAGAGAGTGTCCATTCAAAGGAAATGGCTTACTTAGACTCTTCTGGCCCTAGTGGCACAAAAGGCAACCCATTTTTCCCACTGCTATCTGTTCAGAGCAAGATGTTAGTCTCCATCAGAAGTTGTTTCCATGACGGTAACTTCCTTTTTGATTGTCCTGCAATAGGCCATACTTTGTCCTCCATGCTTTCGCTTCCCTCCAAGTGGAATCCAATCTAAGACAAACCTTGTACTTCTGCTACAGGGTAGTCCATGGCCAAACCACTGTTGCCATCTCTGTCTGATTATCTAATCCACAGTCCGCTGACCCATGTGGCACAACACTTCCACATTGGTTACACGATTGCTCAAATGAACTCCAAAGATTCTTCTCAAATAAAGCTGATGAAGTGCATTCATCTTCCTGTTGTGTACTTCTACCTTCTGCCACATTTCTGAGGCATTTCTTGTGTTGGAAGGACAAAGGCAACGGCCCTTGTGGGCAGAAACTCCATGTAACGTCTGGTGGCTGAGGAGGGCTAGGGTTTTGTCCAGAGCAGTAGTCAAGTTGTGCGGGTGCTTGGGTAGCTGGCAGGTCAATCTATATCAAATGCAGTCCCGGACAATGGTTGGAGTTCTCTCCGGTGTCAGGAGCTGGACAATCCAATCCAAAGGGGCCAGGTCAGTGGGTTGGGGAAGTACAGGTGGGTGAGACAACAAGGTAGGGTCATGGAAGGTAGCAGGGCAAGGCAGTCTAGGCAGCAACTAGCAGGCACTGTTCTGTTGCTTAGACAGCTGCCTCTTCCTGTTGGGGCCTTTAGATAGTCCACGTACCCAATGAGAGTGCTGCCTGTCCATCCAATCAGGGGCCTGGCTGCTGTGGGCCTGTAGGCCTTTAGCAATAAGGCTGGTCAGAGGCAGCAGTTCAATACACCGCTGTGGTGCAGCGGCACAGGATGCTGCCTAAGGACCTGGTGGGCCAGAATTCAATACGATGGCCCTGACACTCCAGAGTTCAAGCAGATGAACGCCATTCAATGCTTGATTGCCTGGTCATGCCTTTCCAGGCATAGTGAAAAGTTTCTTCTACAAAATTGAGGCTCTGATTCACAATGACTGTTGCAAATCATGTTAATAAATCAAATGTAATTTACAACTGGACACAGATGCATTCCCCAAACTTTCAAAAGCACAATGTGCATTTATAAGAGGCAGGTCCAGGGGTTAGGGTACTACTGTAAAACTTGGGAAAACCGAGTTTAGTCCTGCCTCTGAGTCCTGCCAATTCTGTCACTCACACCTTCTTGTTAACTGTTTGAAATGGGCCATCCTGATTACCACTACAAAAGTTTTTTTCTCCTGCTGATAATAGCCCACCTTAATTGATTGGTCTCGTTATAGTTGGTATGGCAACACCCGTTTTTTCATGTTCTCTGTGTATACATATCTTCCTACTATATTTTCCACGGCATGCATCCGATGAAGTGGGTTTTAGCCCACGAAAGCTTATGCCCAAATAAATTCGTTAGTCTCTAAGGTGCCACAAGTACTCCTAGTTTTTTTTGCTGATACGGACTAACATGGCTGCCACTCTGAAACCTGGGATTTTCATGTCCATCAAAAATTTATTTTAATCCCTTACAAATTCTCTATGGGACAAGAGTATTAAGCTTTTATAGTGTGATTTTAAAATATTAGAAGCTTAGATTTTATTTTTGTAATTACATAACATCTTTATTCTCTATTTTGTAGCAGCTAAACTGCAGCAGTTCCCTATACAATTATCTCACCCTCCCCCGCCCCCTTTCCATTTTTCAGAGAGATAGGGAATCACCATATTGTTCAAAAGGAATAATAAAGAAGTATAAAGAGTATGTAACTTAACAGAAAGTCCAGCATGCCAGCTTCATATCCCCTTTGATTCATATACCTCCCTGCTTGATTTTAGACAGATGAATATGTTTAAATCTGGATAATTAAGCTTACCTGTGTATTTAAATTTAGATTCATACTTACATTTTTGGATGCTTAACATTATTTCACCACATATATCAAAAGCACTATATAATCATAAAATAATAAATGAAAAATCATGCTTTATATTCCAGCAAAATAAACTAATATAAAGTTCTGGACCCAAGCCTAGTGATAGATCCAACTGCAAACATTAACTATGATTTTATTATATTTGTTACCAAAAGAAGGCAAAGGCAGAAAAATTATCTTTTGTCTTACATTGATTTCTACCCAGAACATTTACTGACTTATCAACAGAGATTGCTACTGGCAAATACGTTAGTAGATGCGGCTTTGTTCTGTATCTTTTAAAAGATCGGCTTTCATCTAGAATGAAGAAACAACTGTGCTGTTTTTAAGAAAAATTGGCAAAATTTTGGCAGGTGAAACTGATACAAAAATAGACCAAACATCTCCTTATTAATACCAAAGAACTTCTGTCAAAATTGGAAGGACTAAAGGACAGATATGCTTAACCCCTTAAGTTTGTAGACATTGGGAATAGGACAGGAGAATAATTTGCTCACTGTGGAGGGTTGAAATTTTGTTTATGAATTGTAAGGATCTCTGCTACCAAATCACAGTCTCATCAGCAAATAGTGAAAATCCAAGTATTTCTCTGAAAAAAAGCTCTCTCTCAGTGTATGTGTGAATGATTTCTACCTTGCTCAAATGAAAAAAAATATATTTTTAAGAATCACCTTAACCAGTGTGCTCTTTCTCAATACCCCCTTTCTCATGCTATGTGTTTTATGCTATTTGCAGTGGATCTAATATATGGGGACCAGACCTTTGACCTTGCTACTTCTGCTTTGCACCATTCCAGAAGACCAAAGGGGATGTGAAGAAAGAGATGAGGATTACCACAGTGTGAGGGAATTTGAGAATGAGGAAGAAAAAGAGGGAAGGCAGAAGGGTAATGAAAATAAGAACACATAGTGACACAGAAGCGCAATAACTTGACAGGATCCAAATCATCTCAATTTTTAAAGAATGAAATATAATCAACTATCCCAAATGATGCACAACCAGACTATTATTGGTTGACTTATCTTTTTGTAGGAGACAGAGCAGAGATGGGGTATTTGAAGGAGAGTGTAGTGGCCTTGTGTAATTCATGAAGGCTGTTCCATGCATAATAGGACAGCAATAGCAAATATTCCTTGACTTCCTATTTCTTAATGGCCAACAATCAGCATCAAAATTTAGGCTGCCCTGGACTAACTCTTACTACCCTTGCACACAACAATGCTCTGCACTATCAAAAAGGACTTAAGTGATTCTTGAAGTGCTTATTACCATCCTGTGGTTTTTTCATACAGCACCTCCGTACAGAATTTGAATGTGCTCTTGTCAGCTCTCCAAAGAATACTGGCTGACGCCCTTCCTTCTTTGACCACATTTAACCTGTAAATGATCATTGATGTCCTTTAATTGGGAGAAAGGTTGAGCAACACTGTGCAAGACAGACAAATCGAAAGAGTGTCTAGACCAAGACAAGCCAGTGAACCAAAAAGAAAATTACTTGTTTTCAGTGTTTCTAGTGACAAGCCTTTCCACAAGTCTCAGGGCTGAACTATAGATTTGCATTTACTGCTCAGATGCAGACAACTTATTTTCCTTATTTTCCAATTTTATTGTTCTCAGTTTATATGACGCCTTTCAGCATTGGGACCGAGTCATTTGGGGTTTTTTTTCATACAAATATCACAGTTCCAATAGAACTTTATCACTTCTCCTGCAGATTTTTGCTAGAAGCCACTGTGTACAGCTAAATTAGACTGAGGTTAAAACTGTGAACGCTAACTAGAACATACACTTTTGCATAATGAGCAATTAAACAATCCTTTTCTGGTGAGTAACAGTTGCACCAGCCATTTTCACAATATGTACGTTTGCAAGGAAAATTGCTCACTCGTAAGGATAGATTGCTTTTTTAAATTAAAATGTGGACATTGTCAGAAAATTGACTAATGGCAACTTATTATTATTAAACAGACTTCACCTCTGTATTTTTCCAGAGACATATCTACAAAGTTTATTGACAAAAATACATTTTTACTACTTTTTTAACTTTAAAAGCAGCAGAGTCCTGTGGCACTTTACAGGCTTAACAGACGTATTGGAGCATAAGCTTTTGTGGGTGAATACCCACTTCATCGGATGCATGTAGTGGAAATTTCCAGAGGCAGGTATAAATATGCAAGCAAGAATCAGGCTAGGGATAATGAGGTTAGTTCAATCAGGGAGGGTGAGGCCCTCTTCTAGCAGTTGAGGTGTGAACACCAAGGGAGGAGAAACTGCTTTCCCTAGCCTGATTCTTGCTTGCATATTTATACCTGCCTCTGGAAATTTCCACTACATGCATCTGATGAAGCGGGTATTCACCCATGAAAGCTTATGCTCCAATACGTCTGTTAGTCTATAAGGTGCCACAGGACTCTTTGCCGCTTTTACAGATCTATACTAACACGGCTACCCCTCTGATATTTTTTAACTTTGTTAGCCCTGCCAAACCAGCACACCTCTGAAAGAATGAGCTGGATTGACATTATCTTCAGCAAACTGTTAATGAAGTTCCAAATGCAGAATCTTACCAGTCATAACGCACAAGCTTATAAGAACCTAGCTTTACTGTTAAGCACAATTTTACTCTGAAAAATTATTGTGTCAGAATGGCATTGTGAGAGGTCTTTTAGACAACCACCATTTTTTTAACATATGATCATCATGGCCAAACCACCATTTTAAAAAGATGAAAAAATATTAGAAAATGGTTTATCAGTGATTTATAGCTAGAGTTGCCAGTCTTTAAAGAAGTCATGCTGAATACTTTCATCACTATTGCCATTCTTACAGTGACCACAATGTGCTAGACACCATACAAACATGAAAGGCAGCAGCATCTGTACCCTATGGAGCTTACACTTTAAAAAGACCAAACACAGAAAGCCTTTGCCCATGGGCAGGATGTGACTTTGCAAATTCTGATACCAAAAAAAATTATAAAATGTAAAGAGAAACAGACTTTTCCCAAGTCTGTTTCCCGTTGCCATAGTCAGTTTTGTAGAGTTCTCAGTAGAAGAAGCCTTGAGGTGGGATTTCAAAGGAGAGAAGGCAGGAGATGGGTCATAAAACAAAAGCCATCCTCTCAACATCATATTTACTTACCTTGACAGATAGCTATCTTCCTATAGCGAGACAATTCCAAAGAAATGAAAGAAGCTTGTGATTATGCTAAGGGTGCCTTTGATGTTCCCCATAGTATTTTATTGACAAGGCTTTGATGACAATTAATCAAACATCAATGAGAATAAATATCTAATCTTACACTATGGGCTACAATCATCAAACCTCATGATTCATTTGACTCTTAGATTCATAGATTTTAAAGCCAAAAGGGACCATCTACTCATGATCATCTAGTCTGACCTGCTGCATAACACTGGCTAAAGAACTTCACCCAATAATCTCTTCATCAAAGAGATAATTTCTGCTTGAGCTATACCATAACTGTTAGAATGATATCCAGTCTTGATTTAAAGATATCAAGAAATGGAAAATCCACCACTTCCCTAGATAAACTGTTCCAATGGTTGATTACTCTCACTGTTAAAAAATTGTGCCTTATCTCTGAATGCATCTAACGTCAACTTCCAAACTATTGGTCTGTGAGTGTTTCAACCCTTGTTTCTGGGCAATTGTCTTAATTTTCTTTAGGAATATGGCGTCAAGAAGCTCCTGTCCTCTGATTCTACATCACTTCTAAATAGTTTCAGAAAGTTTTGTAGAGTAGTAAGCAATTTTTATTTTTTTCTTTAATAAATAATAGGTAAGATATATGTTTAACAGTACTACTCGGTCATCTGCTTCTTATGCATCCAGTCTGCTGTCCTTTGTCTATTTAGATTATAAACCTTATAGGATCCCACAACTAGACAAAAGAAAGGTTAGCCCAACAGAGAGATGCCACTGCTAGACACCTTTCAGGATTCTGAAGCCATCCCATCCAGCACAGACAAACTGTCCAACTCTTTTGACATGGAGTTTGTACAGAAAGAAGGAAGTGGACAATGTCTACTTCTTAGAAAGTCACCTAGTACATTCCAGATACTTTGTAAATTATAAATTGTTTTGATGCTGTTAAGGAGTAAACAATTGTTTGAGCCTTGTTGTAAAGGATACTGTAAATGTATAAACAAGGAGAGAGCATTCTAGAATTGCAAACCCTTTTTCAGAGAAAGCCCTGATTTCCATCCTAGATGAGAACATAGACGAGTTAGCAGTTCCAATATCACCCATCTTAAATGCTATTGTGGAGCATTAAGTAATAGTGCCCTGAAGCAAACTGTCATATATTTTACAAGGCTTTATATACAAATATAAAAACCCTGATGCATACTTGCTAGATAAATGGCAACAGAGAGAAGGCATGACTTATTCTTGAAGGTGAAGCACCTGGAGTTGTCACGGTCTTCAATAGCAACAATCTGTGAGTGGAAGGCCCTATATAAAGTTGTGGTGATGCAGCCTTGTGGGCATCCAAAGATCACTGTGGAGAGTTCTGCATCCAAAAGGATCCAGCTAGTGAAATACAGGAAACTTTTCTTTAACTAAACCTATAAATAATTGTTAGAGGGCTTATTCCTTCACCCACTTACTTCCCTGGTCCTTCTCGCATGAACAGAGAGCAACAATACCCGAAGTCCAAAGGTGCAAACAATTCGATGTTTATTGGGGTGAACTTCCAGCAAGCATGATTCCAGTTTCCTTCCTTAGTATCCTCCTTCCCAGCTCTGACACCACAGAGCCTTACACCTGTGTCCCTGTTCCCATTCCTACCCTTAGCTAAACATGATTCCAACTTCCTTACTCCCATTCCCTGTTCCCATTTCCCCCTTTAGCAAAACATGATTCCAATTTTCTTACCCCCATTCCCTGTTCCCATCTCACACACCCACATGCCCACCCCCACCCACACCCACACCCAGTCACTTCCTCATTGACTACAGATTATATAGTAAAACTTGAGTTCTGCTTAGCTATACCTTAACCAATCATTTTCCTGAAATTTAACTAACCAATCCTAACATATTGTAACATGATTATGTAACCAATTATATCCCACCACCTCAATTAGTTTACACCCAGCAAAATTAATTATACAGCAGACAGGAACAATCACAGAACCAGACAGAGATTATACAGACAAACAACAGCAAAGTGGGAACTATAATGACAAAACAATACAGAAGTGAGGATTTCACATCCCAGCTATTGATAAGTGAGTTCTTGCCAGACAGGATGCTATCAAACTAAGTTTCCTTTTACATTTTCTAGTCACTTCCCTTTCTCTGGAGGTGATAGGAATACAATCCTGTCCTGATAGTGCCTAACAGCCCAATAGCACCTTATTTCAATGTGACTAGTTTGGAATGTGAGGATGTGACCGTTCGCTTCCCAGCTTATGGCTGCCTCTGCTGCTTAGCCAAAGGCCTGAGCCTAAGCACAGGGCCACAAACTACCACAGTAAGAGAAGGCCCTTACACTGGCAGACAGTGGTTTTGATTCTTTCTTTTATACCTCTATCACTAGCCAAGTGATAAGAATACACCTAAATTCTTAGAGTATAGGCCTTTACAGACAGGCCTGAATATCTATATCCTAACAATAATCATACCACCATAAAGCCAAAGACTTCCCATGTGTAAAAATACAGCATTGGTCTTTCTTTTTATATCTCTTGTCAAGGTTCCTCCCCCACTCTGAATTCTAGGGTACAGATGTGGGGACCTGCATGAAAAACCTCCTAAGCTTCTCTTTACCAGCTTAGGTCAAAACTTCCCCAAGGTACAAAATATTCCACCCTTTGTCCTTGGATTGGCTGCTACAACCACCAAACAAATACTGGTTACTGGGGAAGAGCTGTTTGGACACGTCTTTCCCCCCAAAATACTTCCCAAAACCTTGCACCCCACTTTTTGGACAAGGTTTGGTAAAAAGCCTCACCAATTTGCCTAGGTGACTACAGACCCAGACCCTTGGATCTTAAGAACAATGAACAATCCTCCCAACACTTGCACCCCCCTTTCCTGGGAAATGTTGAATAAAAAGCCTCACCAATTTGCATAGGTGACCACAGACCCAAACCCTTGGATCTGAGAACAATGAAAAAGCATTCAGTTTTCTTACAAGAAGACTTTTAATAAAAATAGAAGTAAATAGAAATCACCTCTGTAAAATCAGGATGGTAGATACCTTACAGGGTAATTCGATTCAAAACATAGAGAATCCTTCTAGGCAAAACCTTAAGTTACAAAAAAGATACACAGACAGAAATAGTTATTCTATTCAGCACAATTCTTTTCTCAGCCATTTAAAGAAATCATAATCTAACACATACCTAGCTAGATTACTTACTAAAAGTTCTAAGACTCCATTCCTGGTCTATCCCCGGCAAAGACAGCATATAGACAGACCCACAGACCCTTTGTTTCTCTCCCTCCTCCCAGCTTTTGAAAGTATCTTGTCTCCTCATTGGTCATTTTGGTCAGGTGCCAGTGAGGTTACCTTTAGCTTCTTAACCCTTTACAGGTGAGAGGATTTTTTATCTCTGGCCAGGAGGGATTTTAAAGGGGTTTACCCTTCCCTTTATATTTATGACATCTCTATTTTTAGTTCTGATAAAGTTAGTGTCCTCCACTGATGTTTGACACATGATTATTAGTCAGCTTTTGAAAGAATAATTCCATTACGCATGGAGTGCATGAGGCCTTCAGCTAATATATTTATTGATTAACACTTGAGAATGATCTGATGAACCCACAGCTGGGGGTAGATTTTCATAAGTGTTAGGCTCCCATATAGGCATATAAATGAAGTGGTCTGATTTTCAAAGGTGCTCCGTAACCATCAACTCCCACTGAAAGCAGTAAGTGCTGCTGGGGGCTGAGCATTTTCAAAAATCTGGCCACTTATTTAAATGGTGAAATGAAAACCATGGGGTGCTAAGAGCTCTTCAAAATATGGCCCAAAATGTCTCCTCCCTCCTGCCCTCAATCAACTGATATGTATGGCCCTGCAGCAAAAGGCAACTATCGGACAAGGGGATGAAGACTGCATTTGTGCAATCTTAACATTCGTAGGAAAGGGTAAAGACGGATGCTCTAAAGGGGATAGCTCCACAGAAGAATATTTATAAGCTGCAGCCTGTAATAAGCATGATCCATCTAAATGTGAAAAAGATGTTATTTCTGTAATCACAGACAAAGCATATCTCCTGAACATTTGAATTTCCAAATACTTTTTCAGTTCCTTACAGACTTGTGATAGTTTGATAACTAAACCTACTTTCTCCCAGGAAATCCTGTTTATCTGCAGTGCCTTTTATTAATCAGACCCTGCAACATGGTATCTTTTTATTCCTTTAAGCACACCACTTTAGTTCAATTATTAGAAATTACTCTAAATATACCAATCACCCACTGAATCATTTCATTTTAAAGTGAGACTGGTTTCACAGATTTCACTGGGTGAAAGAAATGAGGGCCAGTTTCCATTTTACACTAATCTTGGCCTATTTTCCTGTAATTTTTGTTTTTTAAATCTTGTTTTCACTCCGTTCCCTCACCTTCTCATTATCCATTTTTTTCATCTTTCTGGCAGCTGAGAGAAATTCATTCAACCTAATGCCATGTCTGCTTATGACATTAGCAGCAGGAAAAGTCAGTACTTGTTGGTGAAGACATGGCCGTTGCCATTCAGTTTTGTAAAGTGGCACATACGTTTCTGATACTACAAAGTGCTTTAATAACATTTAGCTTGTTTCAGAGCAATGGGGTTCTGAGAGTAATTAGCATTCAATCAGACAGTTTTTAGGCTTAGGGCAATTTCACTCATACAGATTTTAGTAAATCATCTAAAATGTTTCCCATGACTATTGAAGATTCTTCACCAAGATCTCTTGTAGACATTGAATTTGAGAGTAATATCATTTGGCATGTGTTATTAATTCCAGTCTTTTCTTGCTTAGTAATTAGTAAGTAAGTAATCCATCTTCTATATAAAGATCTGAGATTTTTGCTATAGCTATTTATTCAAATTATCCATCTTTTTCCTAGATAAGTCTCTTAATATTAAAAGTATTTTTTAAAGTTTCTATGTACTATAACATTAGGCAGGATTTTTACATCTCCCTACTTCCTTATCCCTGCCATATCAGTAGCTTATTGTTTAATTCAATAAATAGAAATATATACAATCAGGACAAATAATTTCACACAGTTAAACCAGGCCAAACCAAAGCAGTGAGTTATAGAGTATTAATTTGTTAAATCTGCAATTTCAGCCTAATTCAAAGAGAAGCAAAGTGGTTTAATGTGTTAATCCCTCCCTCCCCCAGGCTAATGTTACTGAATAAATTTCTACAAACCAACTCACTTCAAAAGTATTCTACAGTTTTACATCATAGTCCTTCGTATAGTTCTTCCCTTAAAAAAAAATAAACCACATTCACACAGTTTTTTCTCCTATATTCAAGATTACATTTTAACACACAAAAACCCACACACCCTTTAAAAGAACATTAAAGTTGCAAGGTTCTCTCTGCAGCTATATTTTATTTTTAATAGACTAGGCTCACCCATTTGAAGTTAAAGGGAAAGCACTTTGGCTAGTTGTTGTTTTTTTCATTAATGGATATCAAATAAAATAGAGAGGATGCACTCAAGGCAAGCATTAAGCACGTAAGTACCAAAGAAAATCCATTAAAAATATTACTTAAGTTGCAAAGTCAGGCATTCGAAAGTGAGGAAATACCTGGTTTATGTTTGCCCATTCAACCTCAGTTCTGCCATTGAGCAACCATTGAGTGAGTCAAGGGTATTATGGAAAAAATAGTATTTCATCATGTGATTAAAGACTGTCTTGTAATTTATATGTTCAAGGGACAGAATTAAGGTTGAACAGAAACTGTAAATCTAGCATTACCAACCAACCTAACACACTGACTTATCAAACACATTTCTACAACACTGCAGCAACAACAGACAACAGCAGAACGCTAATAACCCCTCCTAATACACACACTTTGAATCATCTCCTGAGTAAGAAGGCTGTTTAACTTTTACTTCCATTCCCCTCTCAACAGCTTTCTTGGGAAGGCAGGTGAGGGGGGGTCCCTCTTCCATCTGCTAGACTGAGCACAGGGTGAGAAGGTAGATTGCAAGCAGCTTGCCCTCATCCCTATTCTTTGCTAGCAGTGGGACTAAATTGTTACATTCACATGCCAGACTTGTCCTTTAACTATGGGTAGGGTGGTGTCTAAGCTAGGGAAATCCTTATGGAAATCTCTCTTTTGCTCTGTTTTCACTAACAAGGTCAGCTCCCAGACTGCTACGCTGGGCATCACAAAATGGGGAAGAGATGGCCAGCCCTCTGTGGAGATAGAGGTGGTTAGGGACTATTTAGAAAAGCTGGACGTGCACAAGTCCATGGGGCCGGACGAGTTGCATCTGAGAGTGCTGAAGGAATTGGCGGCTGTGATTGCAGAGCCATTGGCCATTATCTTTGAAAACTCGTGGCGAACCGGGGAAGTCCCGGATGACTGGAAAAAGGCTAATGTAGTGCCAATCTTTAAAAAAGGGAAGAAGGAGGATCCTGGGAACTACAGGCCAGTCAGCCTCACCTCAGTCCCTGGAAAAATCATGGAGCAGGTCCTCAAAGAATCAATCTTGAAGTACTTGCATGAGAGGAAAGTGATCAGGAACAGCCAGCATGGATTCACCAAGGGAAGGTCATGCCTGACTAATCTAATCGCCTTTTATCATGAGATTACTGGTTCTGTGGATGAAGGGAAAGCAGTGGATGTATTGTTTCTTGACTTTAGCAAAGCTTTTGACACGGTCTCCCACAGTATTCTTGTCAGCAAGTTAAGGAAGTATGGGCTGGATGAATGCACTATAGGGTGGGTAGAAAGCTGGCTAGATTGTCGGGCTCAACGGGTAGTGATCAATGGCTCCATGTCTAGTTGGCAGCCGGTGTCAAGTGGAGTGCCCCAGGGGTCGGTCCTGGGGCCGGTTTTGTTCAATATCTTCATAAATGATCTGGAGGATGGTGTGGATTCCACTCTCAGCAAATTTGCGGACGATACTAAACTGGGAGGAGTGGTAGATACGCTGGAGGGGAGGGATAGGATACAGAAGGACCTAGACAAATTGGAGGATTGGGCCAAAAGAAATCTGATGAGGTTCAATAAGGATAAGTGCAGGGTCCTGCACTTAGGACGGAAGAATCCAATGCACCGCTACAGACTAGGGACCGAATGGCTAGGCAGCAGTTCTGCGGAAAAGGACCTAGGGGTGACAGTGGACGAGAAGCTGGATATGAGTCAGCAGTGTGCCCTTGTTGCCAAGAAGGCCAATGGCATTTTGGGATGTATAAGTAGGGGCATAGCGAGCAGATCGAGGGACGTGATCGTCCCCCTCTATTCGACATTGGTGAGGCCTCATCTGGAGTACTGTGTCCAGTTTTGGGCCCCACACTACAAGAAGGATGTGGATAAATTGGAGAGAGTCCAGCGAAGGGCAACAAAAATGATTAGCGGTCTAGAACACATGACTTATGAGGAGAGGCTGAGGGAGCTGGGATTGTTTAGCCTGCAGAAGAGAAGAATGAGGGGGGATTTGATAGCTGCTTTCAACTACCTGAAAGGGGGTTCCAAAGAGGATGGCTCTAGACTGTTCTCAATGGTAGCAGATGACAGAACGAGGAGTAATGGCCTCAAGTTGCAGTGGGGGAGGTTTAGATTGGATATTAGGAAAAACTTTTTCACTAAGAGGGTGGTGAAACACTGGAATGCGTTGCCTAGGGAGGTGGTGGAATCTCCTTCCTTGGAAGTTTTTAAGGTCAGGCTTGACAAAGCCCTGGCTGGGATGATTTAACTGGGAATTGGTCCTGCTTCGAGCAGGGGGTTGGACTAGATGACCTTCAGGGGTCCCTTCCAACCCTGATATTCTATGATTCTATGAAGAGTACTGAGTATGAGTATGACTACCCTTAAGGTTGTCTCCAGGAGAATTCAGAAGAGGAGAGGGGGTTCAGACATCTTGCCGATCTCCTAGAAGATGAAGGGGCACGATGGTTCTTGAAGAGCTCAGGAAGAGGTTTGGTGTTCCCTTCCCATCTTCTAAAGGTATTGATTGATTAAAATCTTCTGGATCACACCATGACCCCATCCACATTGTATCAAAGAAATAGGAACGCCAAATCCTATGCACCCCCAATGGCTGCCAGCAAATTATATGCAGTGTTGTTGTAGCCATGTCGGCCTCAGGATATTAGACAGACAAGGTGGGTGAGGTTATATATCTTTTAAAAGATATCTTTTAAAAGAGACCCACCTTGTCTCTCTAGTAAATTATATGTGATTCTGACAGACAGGAAACTTCTAGGGGACTTTGCATAAATAGTACTGTACGACATTGCTAACATTTAAAATCAGTAAGAGGAGACCTATATTGTATTAGCATCAGGAAACAATTAGCCACATATGTCTTCTCATACCGACTGTAGGATATTAGGCTCCTAACACTATATAAATCTAAAAATTAACCAAACATTTCATGAAGATATTTCTATTCATGTTTGGTTTCATTAATCCTCCCAAGCAACCACAACCACCAAAAAGCACGTAACTGATTTTTGACTACCAAAATTTTTTTCCTTTGACATTATTTGATAGTCAACCATATTCACACTTCAAATACTTGTCATATTGCTTTAAAAATACTTCAAGTCTGGGTGTATTTCAACATATTTCCTATAGCTATGACATCAGTCGAAAAAGTGGTACATGGTACCAAGGAGTACAGAAACAAAATAGTTGGCATCTTTTGTTTTCACCTTCCTTTTGTACTATTATAATTAAAAAAAATTAACTATGATAAGAGAGAGAAAATTCACCTTCAAAGCCTGTGCCATGTTTAACTCATCACATTGTAACTCAGACCTGGTCTACGTTAGACACTTTTACTGGAAAAGCACTATTAGTTGGGGACACAGGAAAGTAGTAACTTTCACAGTTCAGGTCAACTGCATCTGTATTCCCCCTCTGTAGTCCACCACAAGCATCAGCTTTAAGCTCCCAGTTCCTCAGTTATCACCTTTCTTGGACAGAAACCTGTCTCCCTCTCTTTCTTTCCCACCAACCAGGATTTTTCCAGGTTGCAAAGCTCACTGTTTACAGTGCGATAGTCCCAGAAAGTCACACTGATTCAACACGCCTGAGTTTGTGCTCTGCTTTCTCTCCAGAGGCTATGAACAGCATGATGGTCTGCAGTTATAAGTTATCACACAGCTAACAAGAAAGCACATTTATTCTTAAGGTGAAAGAATTGCAGAGAAAACATATTAAAAACAATTTTAAAAAACCCTACATGGAATCATGGAAATGTGGGACTGGGAAGGGACCTCGATAGGTCATACGGTCCAGGTCTCTGCACTGAGCAGGACTAAGTATTATCCAGACTATCCCTGACAGTTGATTGTCCAACCTGTTCTTAAAAACCTCCCATGATGGAGATTCCACAGCCTCTGTAGGTAATTTCTTTCAGTACTTAACTACCCTTACAATTAGGAAGTTTTTCCTAATATCTAACCTAAATCTTCCATGCTGCAATTTAAGCCCATTACTTCTTGCCCAATCCCCAGTTGATAAAAAGTACAATTTATCACCCTCCTCTTAATAATCACATTTTATGCACTTGAAGACTTATCAGGTCTCCCCTCAGTCTTCTCTTCTCCACTCAATGTTTTCAATCTTTTCTCGAAGGTTATGTTTTCTGCACCTTGAACCATTTTTGTTGCTTTCCTCTGGACTTTCTCCAATTTATCCACATCTTTCCTGAAATGTGGCACCCAGAACCGGACATAATACTCCAGTTGATGCCTAAGCAGCACGGAGTAGAGCGGAAAAATTACTTCTCGCATCTTGCTTACAACACTCCTGCTAATACTTCCCAGAATGATGTTTCCCTTTTTTTACAGTATTACATTGTTGACTCAAATTTAGTTCGTGATCCACTATAACCCCCCAGATCTGGAAGTCCCAGATGACTGGAAAAAGGCTAATGTAGTGCCAATCTTTAAAAAAGGGAAGAAGGAGGATCCTGGGAACTACAGGCCAGTCAGCCTCACCTCAGTCCCCGGAAAAATCATGGAGCAGGTCCTCAAAGAATCAATCCTGAAGCACTTACATGAGAGGAAAGTGATCAGGAACAGTCAGCATGGATTCACCAAGGGAAAGTCATGCCTGACTAATCTAATCGCCTTCTATGATGAGATTACTGGTTCTGTGGATGAAGGGAAAGCAGTGGATGTATTGTTTCTTGACTTTAGCAAAGCTTTTGATACGGTCTCCCACAGTATTCTTGTCAGCAAGTTAAAGAAGTATGGGCTGGATGAATGCACTATAAGGTGGGTAGAAAGTTGGCTAGATTGTCAGGCTCAACAGGTAGTGATCAATGGCTCCACGTCTAGTTGGCAGCCGGTGTCAAGTGGAGTCCCCCAGGGGTCGGTCCTGGGGACGGTTTTGTTCAATATCTTCATAAATGATCTGGATGATGGTGTGGATTGCACTCTCAGCAAATTTGCGAATGATACTAAACTAGGAGGAGTGGTAGATACGCTGGAGGGCAGGGATAGGATACAGAGGGACCTAGACAAATTGGAGGATTGGGCCAAAAGAAATCTGATGAGGTTCAATATGGATAAGTGCAGAGTCCTGCACTTAGGACGGAAGAACCTAATGCACCGCTACAGACTAGGGACCGAATGGCTAGGCAGCAGTTCTGCGGAAAAGGACCTGGGGTGACAGTGGACGAGAAGCTGGATATGAGTCAGCAGTGTGCCCTTGTTGCCAAGAAGGCCAATGGCATTTTGGGGTGTATAACTAGGGGCATAGCGAGCAGATCGAGGGACGTGATCGTTCCCCTCTATTCGACATTGGTGAGGCCTCATCTGGAGTACTGTGTCCAGTTTTGGGCCCCACACTACAAGAAGGATGTGGATAAATTGGAGAGAGTCCAGTGAAGGGCAACAAAAATGATTAGGGGTCTGGAACACATGACTTATGAGGAGAGGCTGAGGCAACTGGGATTGTTTAGTCTGCAGAAGAGAAGAATGAGGGGGGATTTGATAGCTGCTTTCAACTACCTGAGAGGTGGTTCCAGAGAGGATGGTTCTAGACTATTCTCAGTGATAGAAGAGGACAGGACAAGGAGTAATGGTCTCAAGTTGCAGTAGGGGAGGTTTAGGTTGGATATTAGGAAAAACTTTTTCACTAGGAGGGTGGTGAAACACTGGAATGCGTTACCTGGGGAGGTGGTGGAATCTCCTTCCTTAGAAGTTTTTAAGGTCAGGCTTGACAAAGCCCTGGCTGGGATGATTTAATTGGGGATTGGTCCTGCTTTGAGCAGGGGGTTGGACTAGATGACCTCCTGAGGTCCCTTCCAACCCTGATATTCTATGATTCTATGATTCTGTGATTCCTTTCTGCAGTACTCCTTCCTAGGCAGTCATCTCCCATTTTGTGTTTGTGGAATTCCTCTCTAAGTGTAGTACTTTGCATATGTCTTTCTTGAATTTCATCCTATTTATTTCAGACCATTTCTCCAGTTTGTCAAGATCATTTTGAATTTTAATCCTGTCCTCAAAAGCACTTGCAATCCGATCTCCCCAAGCTTGGTATCATCTCCAAACTTTATTAGCATACTCTCTATGCCATTATCCAAATCATTTATGAAGATACTGAATTGAACTGGACCCAGGATAGATTCCTGTAGGATCCCACTCCACATGCCCTTCCGGCTTGACTGTGAATCATTGATAACTACTCTCTGAGTACTGTTTTCCCACCAGTTTTGCACCCAGCTTATAGTAGGTTTGTCCGGGCTATATTTCCCCAGATTCTTTATGAGAACATCATGTGAGACAGTATCACAAGCCTTACTAAGTTTGAGATATATCACATCTAGTGCTTATCCCAATGAAAAGGCTTGTTACCCTCTCCAAGAAAGATAGTAGGTTGGTGTGATATGATTTTCTATATCATTTTAAATCTATTTTATCACTGTGACGGTGTATGCACACCCTGCCTCCTGTCGGGATGGATAGTGGGTGTGCTGACACCACGGTTACTGTCTACCAGACTGTCTTGTGCCTCACCATGATGAGGTCCAAGGGCAGAGGTGAAAGTAAGCCGGTACGCCCCAGTATGGCGTACCGGTAAGAGCCGGTGCGCCGTACCGGAACCTGCTTTCCCAGAGGGCAATTTAAAGCCCTGGGGTAGCAGCAGCGGCGGGGCTGCAGCAGGGATTTAAAGGGCCCCGGAGCTCCAGACGCTGCTACCGCCCCAGCCCTTTAAATCTCCACCTGAGCCCTGCTGCCGAAGCCCTGGGGTAGTGGCAGCAGGGCTCTGGCAGGGATTTAAAGGGCCCCAGAGCTCCAGCCCCGCTACCACCACGGCCCTTTAAATCCCCGCCGCCGCTACCCCAGGAATTCGGCAGCAGGGCTCAGGTGGAGATTTAAAGGGCCCCGGAGCTCCAGCCACCGCTACCCCCCCCCTCCGGGGCCCTTTAAATCCCCGCCTGAGCCCTGCTGCCCGAACCCTGGGGTAGCGGCAGTGGGGCTCTGGCAGGGATTTAAAGGATCCTGGAGCTCCAGCCGCCGCTACCCCCACCCCAGGGCCCTTTAAATTCCCACCTGAGCCCTGCTGCTGAAGCCCTAGGGTAGCAGCGGCAGGGCTCCGAAGTGGATTTAAAGGGCCGGCGCGGTAGCAGCTGCTGGAGCCCCAAACCTTTTAAATCTCCACCTGTGCCCTGCTGCCCGAGCCCTGGGGTAGCAGCGACAGGGCTCTGGCGGAAATTTAAAGGGCCTCAGAGCTCCAGCTGCCGCTACCGTCCCGGGCCTTTAAATCCCCGCAAAAGCCCTGCTGCCAAAGCCCTGGGGTAGCAGCGGCGGGGCTCCAAAGTGGATTTAAAGGGCCAGGGCAGTAGTAGCGACTGGAGCCCCGGAGCCCTTTAAATCCCCAATGGAGCCCAGCTGCTGCTACCTCAGGGCTCAGACGGGGATTTAAAGGGCTCGGGGCTCCGGCAGCCACTACTACAGCAGAGCCCCAGGCCCTTTAAAGCTCTGCCAGAGCCCAGAGCCCCGGGGTAGCGGTGGCAGCTGGGAGCCCCCCCAGGGCTCCTCAATGATTTAAAGGGCCCGGGGCTCCATGCAGCTGGAGCCCTGGGCCCTTTAAATCACCCCCGAGCCGTGGGGTTCCCAGCCACCTCTGCAGCTGGTAGCTCAGGGGTGATTTAAAGGGCCCTGGGCTCCCAGCTGCCACTACCGCAGCTGGAGCCCTGGCCCTTTAAATCAAGATTTAAGGGCCCGGGGATTTAAGGCCCTGCCTCTTCCGGTTAAGGCCACGCCTCTTCCAGTTGAGGCCACGCCCCGTGCTAAGGACTCCGGCGTACCGGTAAGTCCTCTAACTTACTTTCACCCCTGTCCAAGGGTCAGAGTCAAAGCAGTGGTCCTTGAGTTCAGGGTAGCCTAGCCTAGCGACCAGAGTCAATACCGTAGCCCTTGAATTCAGGGGAGTATGGCCTACTGGCCAGTGTCAATACCACGGTCCTCAAGTGCGGGATAGCACAGCTTAATAGCCAAAGTCTATACAGTAGCCCCTGAGTTCAGGGCAGCGTGGCCTAGTGGCCAGAGTCAATACTGCGGCCCTCAAGTGTGGGGTAGCATGGTCTAATGGCCAGAGTCCATGTGGTCACCCTCAGGTACAGGGCTGTGTGGCATGGCCAATACCCAAGGAAGGAGGCGGTCTGGTTAGGGGGGCCTGGACCCACCCGACTCCACTGGGACCCAACCCAGGGCCCTAACAGTGATGGAGTGATCTGCCACTGGGTCAGCAGGGAATCCCACCAAAACACGCTGATCTCATATGGGTGGGAGATACCACTCGTTCACCCGCCCTGGGTCACTTCCTACCGCGCTTCCTCAAGCTGCAGTCAATGGAGGCATTGGAGTCTCCAGTCTCCTCAGTGCAGATAATTCCCTGAGGCTCCACTGGCCACAGATCTCCTGTCCGATCTTGGGATCTCCGGCTCCCGCAGGCAAGGGTTGTGACGGCTCCTTAGCTGGAGCCTCCTCTCCGGCAGTCAGCCCAGACTGAACTGGGCTGCTCCCTTTTATACTAGCATAGCACTTGGAACATGCCCAGTACAGTCTGAGGGGTGGAAATTCCTCCGCCCATAGTGTGGGGTTAACTCCTACCAGCCCAGTGCGGAGTATGCACACCCTGTCACAATCACCTATTTTATAGGTACTTACAAATTGATTGTTTGATAATTTGCTCCATTATCTTTCTGGGTAATGAAGTTAAGCAAGCATACTAAAGAGCTTACCAAAAGTCATCCCAACTATAACCTCCATCTCTGGTAGGTGACAATCCTTCAAAACCCATGATTGGTTTTCCCCATGATTACAAGTTCATAACTGTCTCAGACTCAGAACCAGAACAATCATGAGTAGTTCAGTCTTTCCTTTATACAGCTTGGGCTTTTGAACTTAGCCTCATGTAACAGGGGATCAGCAGACAAAGACCCACTCCTCAAAGTGTAGCTTCAAAAGGAATTTTGCAAATCTAGAGGGAATTTGCAGTCACTTCTCCCTGGATATTCCCCAGGAAAACCACTTACCGCTTTTTGTTCCAGAAATCCATTCTTGTTTGACAAATTCTTCAGTATAGTAATTTGAACCCCCAGATCTCACATCTGTCAAAAGATACTTAAATTTAATTCAATTAGGTCTCTCAAGGATATGACAGGAAACTGCACGGCTGCCCCGGGGGGGGGAGGGCACGCAAGTGGGGCAATTTGTCCCAGGCCACAGGACCCGCAGGGGCCCCCACGAGAATGTCTGACGTCTGAGACAGGGAAGGAGGTGGGGCGAAATTGCTTTGCTCCAGGCCCCCTGAATCCTCTATGCAGCCCTCGGAAACTGCCATATCTCTTACGGTAACCACTATGCTCCAACAACATATGACAATAGCCAACATCCTGGATGCCTCCAAATCAGGGTTCAGACCAAGCCACAGCACAAAGAAAGCTCTAGTGGAGCTAAAAGACCTGTGTCCCTCTGGCCATGTTCACTCTGCTGGACCACCACCAGTACTAAAATGTCAGAAGGCCTACAGAAATTAGCTCTTGGATGAAGAGCAACTGGCACAAGCTGTATCTAGGCAAAACTGAAGTAATGCTGGTCAGAAAGGGGAACTGCTTCAAAGAACTGGCTAAGGCATTGTCTCCACCTTACATCAAAGTCATAAAGCCCCCATTTGTTAAAGCTGAGTGAAAGCTTGGAATCCTGCTTGACTCATCCCTAAGCTTCGATTACCAGGCTGCATCAGTTTTCAAAAATGCTTGCTTTTCCTTCCAGCTTTCTAAGATATTTGATGCCTTCCTCCCAGACCAGGTTTTAGACACAGTAATCCATGTATTTGTCAATGCCAGACTGGATTACTGTTACTGCTTATATCATAAGCTGAATGTGAAGATGATGCACAGACTTCTGCAGGTACAGGGTGGCTGGCAGCCATCTTCATGGCTTAGACCACCAGAAGCAAATCACGCCCATATTCAAATCACTCCACTGGTTCCCAGTCAGCTTCCAATGCCAGTTTACGGTCTTGGTCCCAATTTTCAAAGCAATTATTGGATCAACTCCCACTTACATCAAAGACCAAATTTCAATCTATGATCTACTGTGACAGCTGCATTCCTCTGGGACTAGGCAGATCACAAAGACCAGGATGAAGCATGTGAGAGGTGGGGCCAAAGCATCCTCAATAGAGGGGGGCCCGCTATCAAAAACTGTCCAAAGAAGATCATGTGATTTCCAAATTAATGTAACATTTCCCCTGATTTTATTTTTTGTTAAATGTTAAACACTATGCAAAATTCCTCCCAGCCACCCATCAATAAGAACACTTCAATAGAGAAAAATCTCAATTACAGTAGGAGTGATACTAGTTTGACACTACAAGAAGTAGAGTAGCCTGCTATACCCACAGTACAGCCCAAATCAAATCCTTGCTAAACCATAGCAATATTATTCTATTCAGCTCTTATGCTCATATGGCAATTCTTTTTGAAGAGCTCTTTGCATTAGAAATGAAGCCTTATTCAGCAGTAATAAAAGAAAATAATTTCTTTCTGCAGTAATTCATGTTGACTTAATTATGACTGGGAATAGCACATTTCCCTACCTCCGTATGTGAAGGGCACTAAAAGAGGACTTACCTAAATGCAAAGTATTGGTTGAATTTTCATTCTAATTTAGAATAATTTATGTATGATTTCTCCAGCATTTAATATTTTTAGAGGCCTCTCCAATTGTTTTCTTAGGGTTTAGTATTTCTAGGATTTGTGGTCCTCTTTGTTTTAAATAACTTGAAGAGTCACATTCAGTTAATTTAAAAAAGCCATCCTACACATTAGTTACCAATTTCCATATATATTTCTACTTTATGTTGATATCAAGCACTGTGCTCATGTTAGTCTTATCAATTATTTATTTTCTGTGCATCCCTTATAATTTTGATATCATGCAGAAGGACAATTATTTGGACTAAAACAATTCTTCAGGACAATTTATGTGTTTGTTTATTATGATTATAAAAAACTAGGAGAGAAGCTGTTCTAGATTTGATTTTGACAAATGGTCTGAAATAAACAGGATGAAATTCAAGCAGGACATATGAAAAAATACTACACTTAGAGAGGAATAATCAATTCCAAAAATACAAAATGGGAAATGACTGCCAATGAAGGAGTACAGCAGAAAAGGATCTGGGGATTATAGTGGATCACAAACTAAACTTGAGTCATCAATGTAAAAAAAGGGAAACATCATTCTGGGATGTACTAGCAGGAGTGTTGTAAGCCTGTAGCGGTGCATGGGATTCTTCCGTCCTAAGTGCAAGACTCTGCACTTGTCCTTGTTGAACCTCATCAGATTTCTTTTAGCCCAATCCTCCAATTTGTCTAGGTCACTCTGGACCCTATCCCTACCCTCCAGCATATCTATCTCTCCCCACAGCTTAGTGTCATCTGCGAACTTGCTGAGGTTGCAATCCATCCCATCATACAGATCATTAATGAAGACGCTGATTAAAACCGGCCCCAAAACAGACCCCTGGGGCACTCCCTTGATATTGGCTGCCAGCTAGATATCGAGCCATTGATCACTACCCGTTGATCTCTATGATCTAGCCAGCTTTCTATCCACCTTATAGTCCATTCATCCAATCCATACTTGTTTAACTTGCTGGCAAGAATACTATGGGAGACCGTATCAAAAGTTTTGCTAAAGTCAAGATATAGCAGGTTCATCACTTTCCCAATACCCACAGAGCCAGTTATCTCATCACAGAAGGCAATCAGGTTGGTCAGGCATGACTTACCCTTGGTGAATCTATGTTGACTGTTCCTGATCACCTTCCTCTCCTCCAAGTGCTTCAAAATGGATTCCTTGAGGATCCTTACCTCGGGCGGCTCCAGAAAGTGACCAGCACATCTCTCTGGCAGTGGCGCCAGAGGGTCTCCACACTCTGCCCTTGCCCGCAGGCACCACTCCCGCAGCTCCCACTGGCCGCAGTTCCTGGCCAATGAGAGCTGCGGAATTGGCGCTCGTGGTGGGGGCAGCACACAGAGACCCCCCTGCCTCTGCCCAGGGGCTGCAGGGACATGCCAGCTGCTTCCGGGAGCGGTGCGGAGCCAGGACAGGTGGGTAGCCTGCCTTAGGCCCGCTGCACCGCCGGACTTCTAGTGGCTAAAATCTCCCGGTTTGGCTTCAGTAGCCTCCGGAAGATAGAGGGAAGGGGAGAAGTTGAGGAAGGGAGGGGGAGGAGTTTATCAGCGAGGCCCGCGGACCCCTGGAGTCCACTGGGGGACACCCAGAGATCCATGAACCCCAGTTTGAGAAACGCTGTTTCATAGCAACAATATATGGAGTCACATGGGGCTTTTGAGCATTAGCTGTTGTAGATCAAGTTGTACCTAGATTTGTTCACCTGTGCAAGTCAGTTACAGTGCATGGCCTTTATTAGCTTACTTATAACAGAAGGTAGCTTTGTTGCAGAACATAGAAGCAGGTCATTATCTTATCCACCTTGCACAGCATGGGCTACTAGATAAGTCATAAGCAAAAGGAACAAAATTAGAATGAAAATAATATTTCTTTTAAGAATGCAATGATATTATTCTTCCCTGAGCTTCTTAAATTATAATTCAACTCTAATTGACTTCCTGATCCTTCTTCTGCCACCTTAATACCTTGTCTGAGTTGTAAGATATTCCTTGATTGTAAGAATTTCATTTTAAAATGTATTCGCAGAAGACATAGCCAAGATGCCACATCTAATTTACAACATTTTCCTGGGGGCAGCGAAAAAGTGGTTCTGAGCAGCTGATGGAGCAGAATGGATTTGATTATATATGAACGTTAAACACAACTTTACTGCAGAGCCACAATCAAACTAAATTACTATTACTATTATGAAAAGGAGTACTTGTGGCACCTTAGAGACTAACCAATTTACTTGAGCATAAGCTTTCATGAGCTACAGCTGTAGTCTCTAAGGTGCCACAAGTACTCCTTTTCTTTTTGCGAATACAGACTAACACGGCTATTACTCTGAAACCTATTACTATTATGTCACACATAAAACAAATTCCTGCTAGAGTTATAGCGAATCTGAACGATTTATTTTGAACTGGGAGTAATTCTTTTCTGTCCTGCTATGTAGTCAAACATCCTACACTTAAGTAAATTTGATAGGCAGAAGCTCAATAAGAGAGAATTTTTCATACCATTAGGGATAATTTTCAGAATTTTACCTTTGGTATAATCAGAGACTAGGTGTTAAAGAGTATCTTTGAAATGCTATATGCATACTCGTTTTAAGTGGTGTATTCTCAGCCCAGGCTACTAATGTTAACTAAGTTAATAGCTTCATGTTCTGGGCATTAGCTAAACTTGGTACTCTTAGGAAATGCTAAATACAACAGTTGTGGGGAAACAATGCAGTTTAAGTTGCAGCAAGTACAACAAAAACTGGTTCATCTGCTGCTCATCAATGAAAAAGGACTTTGGAGAAGACAAATTTCAAACTGCACTACATTTAACTGCAATATATCACAGCTCCAAACCTAAACAAAAACATGCTTTATAATACAATTATCATTTATTATTTGGACCGAGAATTTCCCGAAATGTGCTAGGTGCTTTCCAAACATTAGGGAAAACAGTATCTTGACCAAAGAACTTGTAAATGGGTAAATATTTCTAAAGGGCCCATGTGTGCAACTCATACTCACCTTGATAAGAACTTATTCATGTGAATTCTCCCATTAACTTCAGTGGGATTCCTTGCATGAGCCAGTGCTCATCAAGGTGAGTAAAGACTGCTCAAATGAGTACATAATCATTAAGAACATAGTTAAGTCTACTGCAGTTCTTGACTAACAGTAGTAGGTTTTTACAGTCAACAAGAAGGCTGGTCAGCAGCCATTTGAAAATGACTCTACACAATATGGGAGTTGATATTAGTATAGCTTCTGATGTTTTCTTGTGGCTTTTGCTAAATTATTTCCATCATGTTATTTTCAACTTTTGTTAAAGTCAGACTAAAGTTCAAATGACACAAATGACTCCCTTAGGCACACAGTAGTAGCATGTCATGTGAGAGAACGATGGTCCTGTGATAAAACACTGGACTAGAAATCTGGTTTTCATTCCTGGCTCTGCCACATAATTCCAGTGCAACCATGAACAAGTCACTTACCCTTTCCGTGCCTCAGTGCCCCATCTGTAAAATGCAGATGATTACACTTCCCTTCCTTCCCAGGGTGCTGAGGATAATCCATTGCTTGTGAAATGTTTGGACATTATGGTGAAGAGCACCAGAGAAAAAGCTATACGTAATTGTGTAATTATGCACACGCTACCTTGGTCTTCATCTACTACTACAGATAACAGAGGCCCCAAGACAGAAATTTGAAGGAAAAAATGGTTATTCACCTTCTTGTAACTGTTGTTCTTTAAGATGTGTTGGTCATGTCCATTCCAATCAGGTGTGTGCATGCCATGTGTAGGACAGCCAGAAGATTTTTCCCCTAGCAACATCCATACGGTCGGACCGGGCGCCCCCTAGAGTCACACCTTCATGGCGCCCAATATAAGGCCCTGCCAACCCGCCACCCTCTCAGTTCCTTCTTGCTGGCTACTCCGACAGAGGGGTAGGAGAGTGGGCATTGGAATGGACATGAACAACACATCCCAAAGAACAACAGTTACAAGAAGGTGAGTAACTGTTTTTAATTCTTCTAGTGCTTGTTCATGTCAATTCCAATCAGGTGACTGACAAGCCCAAGTTCAGGAGGTGGGGTTGGAGTCATTCACTGATTGGAGAACCGCTCTTCCAAAGGCTGCACTGTCTCTGGCCTGCTGGGCGATTGCATAGTGCATGGTGAAAATGTGTATGGAGGACCACGTCGCTGTGCTGCAGATTTCCTGGGTAGGAACCTGTGCCGGGAACACCGTTGAAGAGGCCTGAGCTCTGGTGGAGTGTGCAGTGATCGAAGATGCGGCACCCTTGCCAAGTTGTAGCATTCACGAATGCAGGACATGATCTATGATGAGAGAAATTGAGAGGAGACAGGAAGACCTTTCATTCCGTCCACCACTGCCACAAATAACTGGACTGATTTTCTGAACGGCTTCGTTCTCTCGATGTAGAAGGCTAGCACTCTGCAGACATCCAATGAGTGAAGCCTTTGCTCCCTGCCGGTCGAGTGAGGCTTAAGGTAGAATACAGGGAAGAAGATGGTCTTGGTTGATGTGAAACAGGGAGACAACCTTCGGGAGAAAAGCTGGGTGAGCTGAACCTTGTCTTTATAAAATACAGTGTAAGGGGGCTCTGATATCAGGGCCCTAAGCTCAGACACCCTCCTAGCTGAGGTTATCGCTACCAGAAATGCCACCTTGTATGAGAGAGAGAGAGCGCAGAGAGCACATCACCAAAGGTTCAAATGGCAGCCTCATAAATCTGGATAGGACGAAATTGAGGTCCCAAGCCAGGACAGGCTGCCTGACCTGCACGTATAGCCTGTTGAGACCTTTAAGGAAATGGCTGACCAATGGGTTGGCAAAGACCGAGCATCCCTCTGCGCCTGGATGGAAGGCAGAAATGGCCACCAAGTGAATGCTTATTGAAGACATAGACAGTCCCTGCTGCTTGACGTGGAAAAGATAGTCCAGTATTAGTGGCACCGAGGGGAGCGACGGAGATGAATGGTGCTGCGCTGACCAGATTGAAAATCTCTTCCACTTGGCAAGGTAGGTAGCTCTTGTGGAGGGTTTCCTGCTGCCAAGGAGAACTTGTCTGAATTGATCAGAGGAAGAAAGCTCTATTGGGTTCAGCCATGGAGCTTCCACGCCATGAAGTGGAGCAACTTGAGGTTCGGGTGCTGGAGATGGCCATAATCCCGAGTTATTAAATCTGGGAAGAGTGGCAAGGTGACTGGAGCTTCCACAGACATTTCCAGGAGTGATGTGTACCAGTGCTGGAATGGCCAGGCTGGAGCTACCAATATCATCAAAGCTCAGTCCCTCCGAATCTTGAGAAGCACCTTGTGAACGAGAGGGATGGATGGGAACGAGTATAGGAGACGGCCTCCCCACGGGAGGAGGAACGTGCCTGCGATGGAGCTCGGGCTGTGATTCAGGAAGGAGCAGAACTGCTGACACTTCCTGTTGCGTCGCGTGGCGAACAGTTCTATCTGGGAAAAGCCCCACTGGTGGAAGTTTGAGTTCACTACTTCCAGGAGAAGGGACCACTCGTGGCCATGGAATGACCTGCTGAGATGGTCCGCCAACTCGTTCTGTACTCCAGGGAGGTACAATGCTTACAAGTGTATTGAGTACTCTACACGGAAGTCCCACAGCATGAGTGTGCACCCCCCTGTTTGTTGATATAAAACATCGCCGTAGTGTTGTCTGTCATGACTGATAAACATCTCCCTGTTAGGTGTGCTTGGAAAGTCTGGCATGCTAGGCGTACCGCTCTCTGACATTGTTTTGTAGAACGAGACCAGAGGCCTTGTGTTATGAGGTCTCCTAAGTCTGATGCATCTGTCACTAGTGAGAGGGATGGCTGAGGGCTGGTGAAGGGGACGCCGGCACATAGTACCTGCGGGTCAAGCCACCACAGAATGGAGTCAAGTCCTGGGCGAGGCAGGGTTACTATCCTGTCCAAACTATCCTGGGCTGGCCGATACACTGACACTAGCCATGACTGAAGAGGTTGAAGTCTTATTCTGGCATGTTGTACTACGTAGGTACACACAGCCATGTGTCCTAGAAATTTCAGGCAGTTCCATGCTGTGGTGGTGGGGAACTGCCTGAGACCTCAAATGATGTTGCCGAGGGTCAAAATCTCACTTTGGGGAGTAATGCCCTGGCCTGTGTCGAGTCCAGTACCGTCCCTACAAATTCTATCCTCTGAACCAGGGACAGCTTTGATTTCCCCTCGTTCAGTAGCAGGCCCAGTTCGTCGAAAGACGCTCTTCTGAAGGCGACTTGCCTCACTACCTGAGCCCTGGATCGGCCTTTGATCAGCCAGTCGTCAAGGTACAGGAACACCTGTACCTGTCGCCTGCGCAGGAACATGACCATGACTGCCATGCACTTGGTGAACACTCAAGGTGCTGCTGACAGGCCAAACAGGAGGACTGTGAACTGGTAGTGGGTGTTGTTCACCACAAACGTGAGGTATTTTCTGTGGGGCGGAGTTATCGCTATGTGAAAGTAAGTATCCTTCAAATCGAGGGTGGGATACCAATCTCCTGGATCTGGAGAAGGGATGATGGAAGCCAAAGAGACCATGCGGAATTTGAGTTTCTTCATGAGCTTGTTGAGTTCTCAGAGATCTAGGATGGGCCTAAGCCCTCCTTTGGCTTTCAGTATTAGGAAATATCGGGAATAGAAGCCCTTTCCCTTCTGCTCCTGAGGTACCTCTTCCACTGCCCCTAGCGAAAGGACCAAATGCACCTCCTCTATAAGGAGTTGCTCGTGAGAGAGGTCCCTGAAGAGGGATGGGGAATGCGGGGTGGAAGGGCAGGAGGGCACATAATTGGATTGAGTATCCCCTCTCTACCGTGCAGAAAACCCAGCGGTCCAAAGTGATATGGTAGAAAGGGGATGCACGGTAGAAAGGGGATAGTTGGGACGAAAAGGTAAGATGGGTAGATCCAGTTCTCGATCTGGTACGCCATCCTCATGAGTGCCTTCAAAAGGCCTGTTTCTGGCCCACAGAAGGCTCGGTCTGGCCAGAACCCTGGCCTGAGGACAGGTGTGGCCTCTTCCTGCCGCTTCTATTCCTCCTCCAGGCACCATCCTATTGGTTTTGCTGGTAAAACCATGGAGGAGGTTGCGGCCTGAAATGCCTGCGTTGTGTGCCGAGAGTGTGTATACCCAGGGACTTGAGGCGCGAGCTCCACTGACCCAGGGTTGGATTGCGGGTGGAGAGCTGCCTCCATGAGGATAAGCCTAAGTCTCTGCTTGTGATCCTTAAGGGTCCTTAGCTGAAACACTTGTCCTTTTGGTGACTCTTGCCAAGGCACTTAAAACAAGAAGTGTGCGGGTAACTTTTTGGCATCAACTTTCCGCAGACTTCACACGGTTTGAACCCCGGCGACTGAGGCATACCCCGGTGGCAGAGAAGAAATGGGGCCAGGGGGTAACCCCCACAACGAAAACTCAGAGTACTACTACTATTAACTTAAAGCAAAAACTACTACTAACTATATACAAAATACAACGGGACACTGCTAAAGGCGCCTGGAAAAACAAGAGTGAGGGAAGTTCCAGTTAGCCACCACAGGCAGTAAGAAGGAACTGAGGGGGTGGCAGGTTGGGAAGGCCCTATACTGGGCACCATGAAGGCGCGACTCCAGGGGGCACCCAAGCCAACCCTACGGATGCTGCTAGGGGAAAAATCTTCCGGCTGTCATGCAGGCGGCACGCACACACCTGATTGGAATTGACATGAACAAGCACTCGAAGAAGAACTGGGAATTTACATGACACAGAGAAGGCAAAGGCAAAACTTCCCTTGTACCAGGCAGAAGTTTACAGCTTACTCTGAGAGCTTGAAAATCACCCTTGTGTTTTGTGAACACCAGCAAACTACAGGTAATGTTCAATTTTGTTCCTATAGTTTAGGTCAGGGATTGGCAACTTTTGGCACACAGCCTGCCAGGGTAAGGCCCCTGGCGGGCTGGGCCAGTTTGTTTACCTGCAGCGTCCGCAGGTTCCATCGATCGCAGCTCCCACTGGCCGCGGTTCGCTGCTCCAGGTCAATGGGGGCTGCAGGAAGCAGCAGCCAGCACATCCCTCGGCCGGCACATTTTTATAGCCTGTTGAGGGAGGCCTCAGCAAGAAAAAGGTTGAGAACCCCTGCCTTAAGATATATCTAGGCCACCATACTAGACATCGTATCTGTCATTTCAGGTAGAATGTGAGTGACAACACATCTCTTCATTATTAGCGGATATGAACTGGATTTATACTTACAAAATATAGACCACTTCTAAGAGTGAAGAGGACCCTAAGCAGACTTTTTTCAAATTACTTCAAATATAGGACCTAATACAGCATAAACCATGCACACGCTGAATTTTAAGCATGTGAGAACTCAGATTAAAATCAATGTGCTTTGTAGAATTAAAGCCATACATTGTAACAATCTGTGTGTGTATGTACGTGTGTGTGTATGACTGAAATTAGTATAAATCTCTGTGTGTGTGTGTGATTGAAATTAGTATAAATGTACTCATTAGGTTAAAGAACTACACAACACTGTAAACTTCATTTTAAAAAATCCTTCAGCAAGTCTTCAACACCAATTTTTCCTCATTAAGTCAAATTGCACAACCACAAAAATGATCATTATCGCAATATTACTTTATCTTATATTTTTCAAAGGCCATTACACATCTCAAAATCAAAAGTCAAAAATAATTAATGTCCCAAGCCAGTTTTAAAAATAAACATGTTTTTATTTCAAACAAGTAAGGCCGTTTGAACCACTTATATTATGTGGTCCTGATAATTATCAAATGAACTCTTACTAGCAAAAGTCTTAACATTTCCATCACTCCTCTCATTCAGAAGCATAATGTTTTTACAAATGAATCACTCTACCCACCACTGAAACGCAGCCACCTGTGAGGTGGACTGCTACAGCTGTTACAACAGTACACAGAAACAACACGAAACAGATTAGGGCAGGCAGTGAAGAATGCCATAGCCAATTGAAATTACAGGGGAAATTTAAGTAGGTGGAATATAACTGTTTAAACCATAACACTTGAGCAAAATACCGGAGTCATTCCCCTGCTTTTGTGATAAATGCCATGAGATCCTTAATTACCCTATAATTTATTTACTTATTTATTACTTATAATTTATTTACTTATTTAGAACTTAAGGTATAGAAAATTAATGTTCCTTAAAGCCATTGTGTCAGTACTGACTTCAGAGGAGACAGTGCTACAGAAGCTGCTCAAATTCTACTTCCTAATTAACCCTAGGTTTCCAATTAGTTACCAAGCCAGAGCCTGCTTTGCTTATAAGAGATAAGACATATTTCTGCACAAATCCTAAATTACAAGCCATTTCATAAATGTATAATAAATTTGTGTACATCACTAATTTGTGCCAAATGAACATTTACATGAAATGAAGCAAAATGTACCTCTCTCTATTCTCATACACCACCTTCCTCCATCCCTCACTTCACCTTCTGCTTGATACAGCAGTGAACTCAATAGGTTTGTTTAAAACATCACAGTAATACTTGTGATATACCCCATTCAACATTACAACTACACCCATGAGATTAAATGGGAAAAGGTAGGCTGTGAGGGAATAAACCCTACAGCAACACAAATAATTATGTTAGTGAGCAATCGTGGTAAGAACAATTATGAAAAAAAGCACAAACAGTAAATTGGTCTCTGGCTTTTCTAGAGCAGTTATCAGCATGCTAAATAGAACATGAACATAGGTGAAAGGTTCTGTGCTATGAAAATCCCTCTAAATCTTTTCTATGAAATACTAGCTTTCAGGCACCATACTCAGAATTTTAAAATGTTCTTTTCATTTAAGAAGGAAGGGTGACACAGTGGTTGGGGCATTAGCTGTGTTCATAGGAGATCCAGGTTCAGTTCCTGCCCTGCCAGAGACTTCCTGTGGGACCTTGGGCAAGTTGCTTTGCCTCTTAGTGCCCCATCTTTAAAACAGGCATCATAATGCTTCCCTATATCAAAGGGGGCCCCAAGAGGAGATTGGCACCACCAGGATAAAACCCAGGGAAAATGGCATGAATAAGGCCCTACTTGAATTGAGGGATGATTGTCAAAAAATTGCAGCTGAGTGGCAGACAAGTTATGGAAAATTGCAGAAAAGTCATAATGGACCCTATTATTTGTGGAAATAAATTCCATTATTACTTTTCCATGGTTTTCCGCTGAGAGAGGGGCCTCACTCGGCCACCTGGGACTGAGAGCGAGGGCCCAGGGCTGAGAGCAGCCACATGGGGCTTACAGTGAGGTTTCCCACGCTCAGCTCCGGGGCAGCCAGGGTCCCACTGTGGGCTTCTGCTCTCAGCCCCTGGGTGGCCAGGGCTCCCAATGTCAGCCCCGCACAGAGTAGGGTTCCCGCTGTCAAAACTATAAGGTGGAAGCCTAATATTGCAGAATCTGCAATTTCCACAATATCACAATTAGAGCCTTAGTAATGAAATAATTCCCCTTCGACCAAGTTGGTGACAGGTTACCACTTCATTTAAGCTCTTTGGATAAGATATCTCTGAAACATTGCCTCAAATGTCAGCCAAAATGCTCCACAAATAAAAGCTCCAGGCTCTAAATACAGAATCAAAGCATGCTGAGCTGCATCCAGTATAAATATGTACCACATGACACAAAGGCTCGACAAGACGGACTGTATTAGCACTAATCAATGGGTATAGTCAGAAGCTTAGATATAGAAAAACACCTTTTGGCACCTGCTAGTGTTTTATTCATGTGAACTGCAGGCGGTCTGCGCTCAATCATTTTATCAAAATTGGTGTACCGGGATATGGTATATCAGCAGGCAGCACATTCAGCTGATATGCTAAGAGAAAACTCTGTAGCACATGTAGAACTTTAGAAGCATCTGTTGTAAACAGCAAGTTTTATAATTAAAAAATGGACTGCTTAGTATTGAGAGAGGATTAGCCCTTTAGCTTCCACTTTACCAGAAAAGTACCCTTTAATAAATAACCAGTTCACAGCACAGTATTGTGATTCAAAATAAAATTTTACTGAAGTAGAAAAGATAATCTAGGTAATTTTGTTGGAAAAACCCCGGGACGTTAAAAAGCACTAACTTTGAGAAAAACGACAAGAAGTTCATATCTTGCTATCACAAAATTTATTTGATTCATGAATAATTCCTGCAAGCAGAATAGAAGCTATGATTCTCCATCATTTGTTGGAACCAATATATAAAACATGTTTAAAGGAAGAATATATGTTGGAGGACAAACCCTGCCCTCTGAGATTTGTGTTAATCTGAATTATTCCATCAAAGTCACAGGAGTAACTGACTTTGTTGCCATTACTCTGGATTTTCAGATGTGTAACAGAGAGAACAATCTGGCATGACAGCTCAAAAACACTGATTTATCTGCATGGAATCTAGTTGCACTCCAGAAGGATGGTGTTACAGTTAAGACACTGGATTGGCAATCAGGAGATGGGTGTTCTAATTCCCAGACTTGCCACAGACTTGCAATGTGACCTTGGGAATGACCGTTTGGCCCCCTGCTTATTACGGCTCGAACCCGACTGGGCAGAGGGTGGAGGTGGGTGGCTCAGGCGGCGCTTGTAACCCTTGGCTCATGTATGGGGCTGGTCCTGCAGAGGCTGACTCCCCTGACCCTGCGGCTGCTGCGGTTTGAACCATGCCAGGGCTGGGACATAGAGACTTAGGGTTTTCAGGGTGGTATGGGAGTCCTTGAGGCCATGCAACTTGCTGTCTGTTTGCTCTGCAAGTAGGTCTTGGCCGTCGAAGGGCAAGTCCTGCAATGACTGCTGGGCCTCCGTGGACAACCCAGAAGAGCAGCCAAGAGACTCATCACATGGAGATAGCAGAAGCCATGGTGCGGGCAGCAGCATCAGCAGCATCCAACACCGCCTGGAGGGCTGCCCTGGCCACAGTCATGCCCTCATCTAGGATCGCTCAGAACTCCTTCTTGGAAGCCTTGGGGAACAGACCCTTCCAACTTGGCCATGGCTTGCCACATATTAAAATCATTTCAGCCAAGAAGGGCTTGCTGAAGGCTGGAAGATGAATAAACCTTATGTCCAAAGAGATCCAGCATCCACAAATCTTTATTTTTCGGGGTAGCCCTAGGTTGTCCTTGCCTCTCCTTGTGGTTAATCGCCTCAACCACAAGGGAATTAAGGGCTGGGTTGGAGTATAAGTACTCATGCCCTTTGGTTGGCATGAAGTACTTGTGTTCGGCCCTTTTAGAGATAGGGGTCAGGGAAAAGGGGGCCTACCACAGGGCATTAGTGATTTTGGAAACCCCTTCATGAAGGGGTAGAGCCACCCTGGAAGCAGCCGAGGAGCAGAGGACATAAAAGAGAGAGTCCGAGGGCTCTTCCAGTTCCTCTGCTTGAGGCCCCAGGTTAGAAGTAACCCTCTTTAAAAGTTCCTGGTGCGCTTTGGGGTCACCCTTAGGAACTGGGTGAGGGGGCCCTGTGATAGCCTCATCCAGCAATGACGAGGACGATGCCGGTGCTGCGGGAACCTCCACGTCCATTGTTGGTCCAGCAGCTTGCTCCCCTGGGTCTTCCTGGACCTGTGGGATCTTACCCCCCGAAGCCTTGAGCACCGAAGGGGGACAGGATACTGAGACGGCTGGCCTCTCTGAGGCTCCCGACACCGATCGGGCAGCCTGGGAAGGTTGGGTGAACCCACAAGGATTCCATGGATACCATGGCACAGACCACTGCGCTTGGGGCCATGGGACAGGTTTCAGTGCTAATAATGGAGTCGGCACCACTAGTACTGGGGCTTGTCCTGCAGTTAGGGAACTTTGCTCCGAGCTGGAGCTACCAGCAGAGTGATTGGTACCGGGCAACCAGGATCAGGCTGAGCAGTGGCTCTTATCAAACTGGTGCCGGCCGCTGCATTCCAAAGCTGACCTATCTGAGCAAGACTGTCTTGGTCTGGCTCTTAGGGACCGACGGCGTTTGGTGGATCTGTGTCGGATACCCAGTGATCCATGCCTCATGCTACTCGACCGGTACCGGGACATCAAACGGGACCAGGACCTACTATGGGCCAATTGCTGAGAGGATCGTCCTGAGTAGGGTGACCTCCTTCTTGGAGACAGGTGATGACAGCCCGTCAATCGGCGGTCTCTGGTGTCCAATCGGTTCTGGAATCAGTACTAGGCCCTTGGAGTGGTTGCGGCCGGTCCCGGAGTTCTTGTCAGGTGGCGGATGCCTCAGAGGGTCTGTGCCAATGTACCAGCGAGATACGCCTCGAGTCCCTCGATCGGTGCCCCTGGTGCGGGGACTGAAGAGGGCTCTGCTGAGCCTGCCTCTCTAGTCCTGAGGCGTGACTGCTTCAAGCAGGCGAGTGAGGGCGGGACGTCCCTCTCGATGGGGATCGGTACCGCTGAGGCGGGGACACACGCATAGGTCCCAACACAGGTTTTCCCTGAGACTGGGGTACTGTGGGAACCAGTGTGGGCAGCACCAGGAGCATCCTGATCTCTTGAGCTGTTCAAAGAGCTTTGGGCATCGACAGCACCTGAAGCTGGCTAGGGCCTGCACCACTATCTGGGGTCGCAGACGAACCATGGGATGGGCTACACTGCTCAACTTGAGCTGGAGCCCGACTTCCCGAAGGGGATGTTGAGCTGCCCGGCACAGGTCGTGGCTCACTCCCAGCCCTCTCCTCTCCCTTACAGGAGGTAGAAGATCTTCCCCTCCCAGTCTTTTTCAGCTTCTTCCCTGGAGCCAGGGAGGGGGACTGGTGCCAGCTCGTGGACCGTGCCACAAGAGCACTGCACACGGAGGCCGCGATGCTCGGTGCAGAGTCGGACTGCTGCTCTGGTGCCAGAGTGAGTGCCAACTCCTTTAGAAGCGCTTTCAGATGGATATCGCGCTCCTTCTTCATCCTAGGTTTAAAGGGTTTGCAGATACGACACTTGTCACTTATGTGCCCTTCACCTAAGCACCTTAGGCAGCTGGTATGTGGATCACTGACGGGCATAGGCCATTTGCAGCAATCGCAGGGCTTAAAGCATGCCCCGTCCCCCGTCTGAGTCCCATTTGGGACTAGCTAAAAGTTGAGAACTGCTACTAAGGGTAACTAAGAAACTACTAACTATATACAACTATATTACAGGTTTTCAAAGTTCACAAGAACAGAAAACAAAACAACGCTAGCCAAAGCAGCAGATGTTCCAGCACCATCACTGGCAGCAAGAAGGAACTGAGGTTGGGGGGAGCCGGCGGCGCCCCTTATACCATGCCATACGGGTGCCACTCCAGGGGGTGCCAGAGCCTGTCCCCTACGGATACTGCTGAGGGAAAAACTGCCGCACTCATGCATATGGTGAGCCCACACACCTAATACGGAATAGACATGAGCAAGCACTTGAAGAAGAATCTTATCTTTCAACCTGCAATGAATGTTATACATTTCACAAACTAACGAGCATACCTGCTAAACTTATACTTAGGGCCCTACCAAATTCACGGTCCATTTTGGTCAATTTCATGGTCATAGGATTTTAAAAATAATAAATTTAATGATTTCAGTTATTTAAATCTGAAATTTCACAGTGTTGTAATTGTAGGGATCTTAACCCAAAAAGGAATTGTGAGGTGGCCACAAGGTTATTGGAGGTGGTGTTGTGGTGCTGCTACCCTAACTTCTGCAATGCTGTTGGCTGCAGCGCTGCCTTCAGAGCTGGGCAGCTGGAGAGCGGCGGCTGCTGGCCGGGAACCCAGCTCTGAAGGCAGAGCCACCACCAGCAGCACAGAAGTAAGGATGGCCTGGTATGGTATTGCCACCCTTACGTCTGCGCTGCTGCTGGCGGGTCGCTGCCTTCAGAGCTGGGCACCTGGCCAACAGCAGCTGTTCTCCGGCCACCCAGATCTGAAGGCAGTGCAGAAGCAAGGGTGGCAATACTGCGACTCCCCTACAATAACCTTGCGACCCCTGCAACTCTTTTTTGGGTCAGGACCCTCAAAACCTGTATAGTATAGGGTACAAGCACACAAAAGACCAGATTTCACGGGGGAGACCAGACTTCATGGTCCATGATGCATTTTTCATGGCCGTGACTTTGGAAGGGCCCTACTTATACTGTAAAAAGCATTTGTTATTTAAGGATTGACAACACTGTTTAAAGTAGAAATTTTGTATGTTTCTCTCTCTTGGTACTTTTGGCTTGTTATTCAAAAAAGTCTAAATGTACTGTCAATAGTCCTGCTCACTTTCTGATTTGTCTCTAATACTGTATGTTATAACTATGGAGTGACTCTGAAATTTAGTTTTAGTTTTACTTATCCAAAGTACACATACATTACAGCACTACAGCTCCCCAGGGCAACTACCAACAGCATCAAGGCAAGTCAGATTAATTAGTAATAATGAAACAGACATTTTGAACTATTCAAAATATTACAGGGAACTGACTAGCACTGAGTATCTGTGAAGTTACAAAGGTAAAGCAATTCCCATTGCCCCAATAACTAAATAACTATACAAATTAGAGAGGCCAACCAGCTACTTTTTCCATTCCAGATCTTATCTTCCTTTCCCATAAATAACTGGATGCCCTCTCTTATCCAGACAAAACTGATCATATTTGGTGTATGGCCCAAAATCCAGAAGAAGGATACAAGCAACCTTAATTCAACATTATATTTGCCATCTCTGGGAGCTCGATAAATACCTATGTCACATTGAGAACACATCCCTGTTTCTTAGATTAAATTTGAATTCTGAACTTTCTTATGGAGAATTAGAAGTATTCATGTCTGAGTCAAGTCTGAGTCACTAATATCTAACATGAAAAACACACAAATCTACAATGAAAAATCAATTATTATGGATACCACCAAATTATACGCCAGTTAAATCACGCATTTTGTTTATTTTATTGATTGGCAATTTATAAACATTTCTTGTGGTTATAAGTCACCTTGTTTAAATTTCCCATTACACTTCACGCACAAATTTCAAAGCCCACCTAAAAGTCGAATTAATTACTTAGTTTTTTACCTCTAAGTGACTTTTCAATTTAGTTCTCACATAATACTCTTCTTTAAGTATGACAAATTGTTACTCAAAAATACCACCTGTGATTAGTGCATCTGCCACATCTAAGAAAATGACTGCATCACTTAATGCTAAACACATGCATCAAGTCCTCTAAAGCAGTGGTTCTCAAACTAGGGCCGCTGCTTGTTCAGGGAAAGCCCCTGGCAGGCTGGGCCGGTTTGTTTACCTGCCGTGTCCGCAGGTTCGGCCGATCGCGGCTCCCACTGGCCACGGTTCACTGCTCCAGGCCAATGGGGGCTGCAGGAAGGGCGACCAGCGCGGACCTGGAAAAGATACCATACATGGCAATACATACCAGAGTGCAAGGAACTAGAAATAGAGGGAGACCAAGGATGTGTTGGATAAACATGGTGAAGAATGATATAGAACAAAAAAGGTTTAAAGATGAAAGAAGCCATGAACCTGATACAAGAAAGAGGTAGAAAGACTTCATTTGGCTCTATCATCACTGTTGAGCTGACATATGGGAATCAGAATAGAAGACAACAACCTTTCATGTGCCAGTATTGACTAGTGGCCTGATTGTCAAAAGTGCTGAGCTCCGACAGTTCCTGTTGGTTTCAATGTAATAATGCTTCTGAAAGTCAGTGGCACAAGAACAGCACTACCAAAAAGGTTGAGGTTCAGAGAAATATTCCAGTGTCCAGTCCATGAATACCACAGTCTTTGTGCTTGGTGAATAAAGAAGCAGTAAGTGAACCACCCCGTGATACTATGGCAGCTTGTACTAACCAATCTGAAATGACTTTGGTAGAGGCTGTACATCCTGCTCTCCCAGGCAGGCAGAAGTCAGTCTGACAGAAGAGAAAGTAAATCTCAGCTGGAACAGTGGAGAGCAGAGGTCCTGAAAGAATAAAATGTTCACAGCCTAGGTGATGTTCACCATGTAACTGGTGTGACAAAGTTCCTCCTCTGGTGGGTCCTGCGCATTGGCGGATTTGCTTGCCTCAGAGGTTCACAGCAGCCCTCAGTTTGGCCACTTCCGTGGCTCAAATCTGCCATTCACTCAGTTAGCCTCATCACTGGCCAGTATGGGGAAAAGGAAAAAGAACAATCCCCACAATCTCTGCTGATCCACCTAGTGGATCGGGGAACAGGCCAGAGACCTTCCCCTCTGGTGGAACCCACAGTCCAGGTCAACTCCTCCGGTATCAAGTAGGGAGGCTGGAGGGAACCCGGGCCTGCCCTCTACTCCAGGTTCCAGTCCAGGGCCCTGTGGATTGCAGCTGCCTACAGTGGCTCCTGTAACAGCTACGTGACAGCTACAACTCCCTGGGCTACTTCCCCATGGCCTCCTCCCAACACCTTCTTTATTCTCACCACAGGACCTTCCTCCTGATGTCTGATAATGCTTGTACTTCTCAGTCTTCCAGTAGTATGCCTTCTCACTCTCAGCTTCTTGCGCCTCTTGCTCCCAGCTCCTCGCATGCACACCACAACCTGAAGTGAGCTCCTTTTTAAACCCAGGTGCCCTGATTAGCCTGCCTGTCTTAATTGATTCTAGCAGCTTCTTGATTGGCTGCAGGTGTTCTAATCAGCTTGTCTGCCTTAATTGTTTCCAGAAAGTTCCTGATTGTTCTGGAACCTTCCCTATTACCTTACTCAGGGAAAAGGGACCTACTTAACCTGGGGCTAATATATCTGCCTTCTATCACTCTCCTGTAGCAATCTGGCCTGACCCTGTCACACTGGGTAATCATAGAGAAGAACAATTTGTAAAAATTGCCAAGCTACTTGGGATCTTTGCATGAAAAGCTATATACACACTCACCTATCATAAATTATCAATGGGGGATCTATTGCAATAAAACATATGTTCTGCATCATCCTATGTTAATTAGTTTATGAGAATCCAATAAAACCTTACAAGACAATTAAAGAGGTGTTGTCAACTTAAATGTGGAGCCCAGTAATTTTTAAGGCATACCTTTTTAAGACCTAAAACCAATGGAAATATTTCCATAATTAAAAAATTCCACCCAAAGAAATATTTTAGAACAAATAAAAAATCCACTGTTGTATTTGAAATACAAACACTGCAACACTAAATATCTGAAAGAAAAAGTGAAAACTTTAATTTAAAACACATCTGTACTACCTAGAAGTATGTATGTATCAAATCATAGAATCATAGAAGATTAGGATCGGAAGAGACCTCAGGAGGTCATCTAGTCCAACCCCTTGCTCTAAGCAGGACCAACACCAACTAAATCATCCCAGCCAGGGCTTTGTCAAGCCAGGCCTTAAAAACCTTTAAGGATGGAGATTACACCACGTCCCTAAGTAACACATTCCAGTGCTTCACCACCCTCCTAGTGAAATAGTTTTTCCTAATATCCAACCTAGACTTCCCCCACTGCAACTTGAGACCACTGCTCCTTGTTCTGTTATCTGCCACCACTGAGAACAGCCTAGCTCCACCCCCTTTCGAACCCCGCTTCAGGTAGTTGAAGGCTGCTATCAAATTCCCCCTCACTCTTCTCTTCTGAAGACTAAATAAGCCCAGTTCCCTCAGCCATTCCTTGTAAGTCATGTGCCCCAGCCCCCTAATCATTTTCGTTGTCCTCCACTCTCTCCAATTTGTCCCCATTCTTTCTGTAGTGGGGTGCATAAAACTGGACGTAATACTCCAGATGTGGCCTCACCAATGCCAAATAGAGGGGAATAATCATGTCCCTCGATCTGCTGGCAATGCTCCTATTAATGCAGCCCAATATGCCATTAGCCTTCTTGGCAACAAGGGCACTCTATTGACTCATATCCAGCTTCTCGTCTAACCACATAATCATACATCTATAATACACGTCCCCTTCTCTTTGATATTTTATATCCACACTTGTCTGTCAGTCAAGTCCTTCACTCAGAATGTAAACTTCTTTGGGCATAGACCTCAGAACATGTGTTTTTTCTGCAAGGCATTAGTACCCTTGTGGAATAATAAAACAACAGCTTAATTGGTTTTGATTTGGGAAATCCAAAAAGTAAACCAACAACATAATGAAAAGTTAGATGAATTTGTCAAGTCCTCTCTCTTAATATCCTAATATGTTATTAGTAACAAACAATTGTTGTTTTTAGCATATGATTCTTAAGTTAGCAGAGCCCCTTTAATCAGTATACAATTTCTGAATAACCTGGACATTTCTGCATATTCTGTCACTGTTATCCTGCACGAGGGATCAAAGCACATTTTTACTTTTAAAACCTGGTTTCAGAAAGATTGGTGAGAGCAAAGCAATGTTGAAATGTTGAAATCAAGTCCTGATTATAACTAGTGCCTCGCAGAAGGACAAAACTAGAAGGAGGGTATAAACACAGAAGCAGTGATAACTATGGTAGCTAGTTATAAGGTGGTGTTAAAATTGGAACAGCAGTTTAAGTACATATACAGGTGCTACACTAAGGCCTGATCTACACATAAAACTTATAGCAGCACAATACATCAATCAGGGGTGTAAAAAACCATATCCATTAGTGACATAGCTACGCCAACAAAAAAAAAATGCAGACACAGGTATGCCGACAGAAGAAGGCTTCTTTCGGCAAAGCAAATATCATTCAGGGAGATGGTATTCTTCTAACAGCAGAACTCCTCCTTCTACCAGTGTATGCTGTGTCTGCACTAGGGGGCTATGTTGGTACAGCATAAACTCTGTAGAGTAGATACAGTCTAAGAGACAGCTCTGTAGAGTAGATATAGTCTAAAAGACAGGTTCCCTTCCCCAGAGAGCTTTCAACCTAATAAACCACAAGGAAAACAAATTTGGACAAACAATTCAGAAGAGGAAGGTATGGCAAGATCAAAAGTAAGGAAAGCAACAAAGCAAAAATTCTGAGAAGCACATTTTATTAGAGGATTTTAAACAGAACTGAGTGGACAGCTGGTGAGGAGGAATTGGGATACTGTTCCATACATAGCAGGCAGCACAGCAAAATGTGCAAAGCAAAGAGTGGGAGGAACTGATGAAGGTAGCAGTAATGAGAGAGCGTTGGAGGAGTGACAGGGCCATAATTTAAAGCTTTTGTGTAGGGAGAACATGGGCTGCTCAATGACTAAAGAAAGAAAGGAGGGGAAATTTATTGAAGAGAGGAGGTAACAAGACAAGAAATGGTAGGCTAAGGAGAGAAAAACAGGAAGATGAGAAATGGAGTTCAAGACAAAAAAGTGGGCAAATGTGTCCCAATTCCTTCATCTTTCCTTTTCTCCAATACTATCTTTTGCTGAAGAAGAATTCTGAACCTAATCAAATTATGAGTGTGTCCCATGTCCCTTTCCATAAATATTTGCCAAAAAAGATGGTGATATGTGCTCTTTCTGGCAAGCTGTGTGGAAAATGCTGCAATCCCAAGTGACTCAGTAGTGAGTGGTGGTACTGCCCATATGATAGGCCAATATATATCACAACAGCCAAGAGAATAAGCCATCAAGTGCATTACATTTAATCAAGGACATTGCTACCAATCTCACTTTTATATTTTCAAGTGTTCCAGTACAACCCTGAGCCCTTCATCAGGTCCATTCTACAATTTCCCATCACTGGTAAATTTAGGCAGAAGCAAACAGCAACCTGGTCTCACTTTACAAGCTCTCACTCATTCTCTTTAAACTCTCTTTACACCACCACCCCACCCCAAAAAACATTTAGCATTCTCTCACTTGAAATCATTGAGAAAATGTTGATCTTGCTGTGAAATGAGGAACAAGATATTTAGTCTCAACAAAAACAGCCCTAAAACTCTGCAAAATCATAGTTCCATACAGCGAGCCAAGATGTTAAAAAACAACAACATGTAAATGTACCATGCCCCCTTCATCAGTGGCTTCTCCCTGCTCCCCCCTTACCTATCATCCAACTGATCCCCTATATAGGCCACTACTCCATTACCCCTCCAGTTCTCCCAAAGTCTCCCACCTCTGGACTCTTCCTATTTGGTGACTACAGGCCCTTCATTTTCCTTCCCACAGCGGCTCCCATTCCAGCTTCTTCAGCTGCTGCCCCCTTTCCCTTTTTCATCCCCTTTCTGGAGGCTGTTGCCCACTTTCTCCTTTCCCAGCTACTGAGTACCCAGTGGCATGAATTAGAGGCAATGTGATAAAATTAAGGCAATAAAAACTGAGGCTAAATATCAAAGAAAGTTTTTGGACAGCAGGATGGATTAGATAATGGAGTCAGCTCCACAGGGAAGTGATGAAGAGACATGCAACAATTAAAATCAGTTTGCCACTGGCTTTTCTGGTCAGAGGGGCCCTAGAATGCATTGTGTATTTCTGGACTAGGAAGTCCCAAAACATACTATGTTCAAAGAGTGGTCAATGCCCATCCTACACATCAGATTTAAGAAACAATTATGGTATGAGCACCAGGAAAGGGAGTAGAATGGGATGCGAGAATGTCACAGCATGACAGGAAGTAAGGGACCTCTTGGGGTTGAAAGAAATGAAGTTGGGACTGCAGCTAGGCCTATTGAAGCTCATGGAAAGAAATTCCACAGCAATGTGAACCTTGGAAAAGTTTGAGTGAGTTCAGTCAACATGGGAACAACTCAACTAGTCAATCACTGACCTTAAACTTAACGGAGTCACAATGCATGACCAACTTTGCTGAGAAAATAACAAACACTGCACAGTGCTACTGGAGATTTGCACTGCCACTAAATTGTTCAAAGGAAACCCTTCAGATCTTGTTCCTTTATCTTATGCAAAGGTGAGGATTCTGTACCCGGAATACTATTTTCTGTTTTCGGGGTGCCAATAGCAAGTTAGGTGATATTAAACAATACCAAAGGGCAATTTCCTTTCTTGCTTATTCAAATTATTTCCTTACCATCTGATATTGACAGCCACCATTTGTTTTATTGGACTTGATTACAAAGAGTAATCATTTGTGTAACACTCTATACTAAAACCTGCCTGCATTTTGTATTTCCCATATACATTGTACATGAATTAGCCCATTCTGACTGACACAGGTACTAGACTCCACTTAACAACTTTTATGCATTTTAACTATACCTAGTGTAGTAGGAAGAGAGCCTGAGACATAAGCCCTTTCGTACATGTTTTGATCAAACCAACATGTACAAAATAATGGGTGATAACTAGCGATGTCAGGGGGCAGTAACTAACTATGTCATAGGGGCAGTACTAACTAGTTTGTATCAGGGTATAAATACATATCTCAGAGGGAGTATCTTTGTCTGGGCTAGGAAGGAATGGAAAGTCCCGCCGTTCACTGAGTTGGTCCATTGTTATGGGCGTAGATGTATTAGCCATCCGGTATAGTCTGCTGGATACTAGTACCGTGCTTCGTTGACAATAAACCTGGCTAGGTGCTTTTGTCCCTTAACGTATTTTGTGGTCACTGGGCTGTTCGCTCAAGATCTGTCATGCCAGCTGTCTGTGCAGAGATGGGGCGGCATGCAAAGGAAACACACACTCGCAACCAAACATCTATCTACACCTAACCACACCTGGTCCAAAAATGATTTTCCCCCCCATGAAAAATTTTGATTTTTTTTTTTTTTGGTAGAAAAAATATCTGAATTTTTGGTTTTCAGCAACTGAAAAGTGCCAAAAATTCAGTTTTTTGATTCTGACCAAAAAAATAAACCGAATTCATGAAAAAACATAAGAATGGCCATACTGGATCAGACCAACGGTCCATCTAGCCAAGAATCCTGTCTTTCAACAGGGGCTAGTGCTAGATGCTTTAGAGAGACTGAACAGAACAGAGCAATTATCGCGTGATCTATCCATTACAGTCCAGTTCCAGCTTTGCAGCAGAGGTTTAGGAACACCAGAGCATGGGGTTGTGTCCCTGACAATCTTGGCTAATAGCTATTGATGAACCTATCCTCCATGAACTTATCTAATTCTTTTTTGAACCCAGTTATACTTTTGGCCTCCACAACACCCTATGACAATGAGTTCCACAGGTTGACCATGCATTTTGAAGGAAAATTTTCACTCTCTCTTCATTTTAACCCTTCCAGGCTATTTGCCATCTTCGGTGATGAATGTGGAAGGAGGAAATAGATTTTGCTAGACCCCCTTCATTGTCTTCACAACACCAGTTAGCTGGGCAGTCCCTCCCCCCCAGTATACAGAAACATTGATGGAAGCACCAATGCACTAGTGACTCCTACATATGGCATTTGAAGTGGAGAGGACGGAATGGAGTCTCAGATTTCAACTTCCAGAGGATGAGGGCAGGGCTGGCCAGCTAGAGAACTCTCTCTAGGCATTTCGCCCACCCAGGTGCAAAATAGCACTCCATGGGCTGGTAGTGCTCTTGGCCAAGCTGCATAGGTTCTGCTATGTATGTGTCTACGGAGCAGCAGGGTCAAGACTTGGTCCTCAGGATTTGGCAAGGTAGATGAATGATTTCTCTATGCAGAGCATCTACTGTTAAGTCACACACAAAAGAAGTGCATATAGGACAGCATGGATTTTGTTTAACTCTTTCATTAAATTTGAAACAAAATCTTTCATTGTAAGAAAACTGTTTCAAGTGTCTTCTGGTAGAACTAGCAGATTCACTGGCAAAAAAATATTTGCCTTGTCAGATTCTTGATCAATCCTACCAACAAAATACTGTTATAATAATATGAATCAAACATTACATTGATCAAGTCACTGACTTGTTTATAGAAAAAAAAAACCCAAAATATAGAGTCAGTGAATCATCATCTTAGATTTACCAATCCCTGCTCCCCCACAAAAAAAAAAAAAAATCTAAGGAGAAACATTCATTCTTTCAAGCACGTCTCAAAGAAACGTAACAGTGAGCATTATTATGAAGGTTGTATGGTGTACTTACAGGTCGAGCAGACCAAGAGTGTCCTGACCATAAATTCACAGAACAGCTTCCATTTTTGCTGCACTTTCGAGGTAATTGCTGGAATGATGATCTCTGCTGGAACGTAGTACTGAATTGAATAGGTCACAAAAATCCCAAAGGAATACAGAATTTTCACGGATTGATACAACCTGTTAAAAACATTTATACAAGAGTTGTGTCAGTTGCAAATATTTTGTAAAAAGCTAGTTTTCCGGAAGAAAAGGGGGATTATTTCACATAATGAAATACTTGGGGAAGATTGCTATATATAAATAATTTTAAACATATGGTTTGATTGGATGTTTTATTCCTCTTTGCTCACCCTCCTTATGTTGCTTTTCTTCCTAGGCTCAGATCCTCTAGGAAGGGACTATGGCCCTAATCAGCAAAGCACATAAGTACATGAGTAGCCCTATTGCCTTTAACAGGGACTAAGGCTATGTCTACACAAGAGAGTTTACAATGGCACAGCTGTACCGATGCAGCTGTGCTGCTGTAAGATCTCTCATGTAGCTTCTCTATGCTGATGGGAGAGAGCTCTCCCGTCAGCATAATTAAACCACTTCCAATGAGCGTCAGTAGCTCTGTTGGCGGGAGAAGCTGTGCACACTACCACTTATGCCGGTGAAACTTATGTCGCTCAGAGGTGTGTTTTTTCATAAGTAGTAGTATAGACAAACTCTAACTCATGTTCTCAAAGTTAAGCAATGCTTTAAGCCCCAATCCTGAAAACACGTGTATACATTTGATTTTTCTCATACAAGTAGTCCCATTAGAGTCAAATACATCTTGCAATGCCAGACTTCAGTGGGGCAAAGATCTCACATGCCTGCACTCTGCATAGGGGTGAGCGTGTTTGTACAGCGTCAAACTGAAACAGTACCTCGACACGCTACTGCAATACAAACACTTAATAATAAAAATGGGATTTGAACACATGGTCTTAAATTTTTAAGAGTGAGTAGTAATTTTGGGTGCCTAACCTGACCTTAAAAGGGCCGGATTTTCAGAAAATGTTTACTCACCCTCTAAAAAAAATCAGCCCTTTTAAGGAGTCAAGTTGGACATCCAAAAATTGAGGCACAGTCACTGGTTACTTTTGAAAATTGAGGCTGTAGTTTTAGAATGACTTATTTCAGACATGATGCTTACATTATTAAGCCATTCCCTGTTGGTTATCTGAGCGTTAAATGTGTTCTTATTGTTTAATGCTCTGCTTCATTGTGCTCTTTTTGAAGCACTGTGACACACAAAGTGAGCTTTATAAATCAGTAATAATAAAGACGCTAATAATGATAAGAGTGAATAACAGGAAAAAAGCTGTGTGAAAAGACAAAGGGGGTTAGTAGGTCTCTTATTTACCGTAGCAGGACATAGTGGGATACTCAAAGCACAACTAAAAGTACATCAGCATAAAGTCTTAGTGATATTCCCAGTAAGCAAACAAAAAAAAGATATCTCTGTACTACAGTCACAGTTGCTATGAAATTTCACATTATGACTGCAGTGCTAGGACACAGAGCCAAAGAACCAATAACCACTAATCAAATAATACACATAATGGAATCGAACTTTTACAAAAGAATGCTGTTAAAGAGGAACATGTTACAAGGCAGACAAATTGTCAGGGGAAAGAGGATTCAAATGTACGCCTGGTCTACACCTTAAATTTAGGTCAACACAGCTACATCGCTCGGGATGTGAAAAATCCACATTCCGGAGCCAACTAGCTATGCCAACCTAACTCCCAGTATAGATGCAGCTAGGTCAACAGAAGAAGGCTTCCGTCCACCTAGCTTGAGGATATGGTGTTCCCACACCACTAGAAAAAAACGTTCCGTCCATGTAGGCTGCGTCTGTGCCATGGGATTATCCTGTCATAGCTACAGCACTGTGACTGTGCCAGAATAGTCCCCATTGTGTAGATATAGCCACATTCTGCACATCGATAAACCTCTACGTAGGGCCAGGCAGCTCTGGGCATTTCAAAACCCAATGCAAACTGCCAGACACGGTCTTCCAAATTTCTCTGAACACACCTTGTAGTATTAAAATGCTATGCCATACTGGAAAAAAGGAAAATCATGGAGGAAGCAAGATTTAGTGTGGTCTTGGACACCATGTGAACTCCTGGAAAACTGTTTAGTCACCTTGGCATTGGAAGTTTGTGCCCTAGGGAAAACGACACATCGCCACAGACATCAGGCTAGATTCACTCCTATACCAAGGCACCACTTGGCACAGAATTGTGCTGCGGCATCAGCGAGTCACGTACACCTCCCTGATTCTCACAGCCAGACCCAGAACAACTTAGAACTGCAGCCCAGCAGCTCTACGTTGTGCCACTTTTGTGGGGTCTTTGATGAGCCCTATGCCAGTGGATGACTGGCCCAAAAAAGCAGACCTCCAACAACAGGAGATAAGAGATACAGGCACAGATGTGCCCAAAGAGAGTTCCTCTCTGATAAAGAATTCGCTGCTGAACAGCTGCATTATAGCCCCTTGTGCAACATTTAACCAGACTGAAAACCTGACCATCAGGACCTATGGGCAATGCCTAGTTAAAGTACATCTCTGTTTTATTTGTAGGGGCTGCTTTAGATTTTAGTGGCACACACAAAAAAAGAGATATCCAGAAGTAATTTTCCACAATAAAACCATTTATATCTTCTGTAGCAACTGGGTAATAATGATTTCTTCCACATTACTATTGTCCTACTTTACATGAGCTGGCCAAACAACGTCAGGCAGATGAAGAGAGACTAAACTGTTTTTCCACTGAACGCATCCGATGAAGTGAGCTGTAGCTCACGAAAGCTTATGCTCAAATAAATTGGTTAGTCTCTAAGGTGCCACTAGTACTCCTTTTCTTTTTGCAAATACAGACTAACACGGCTGCTACTCTGAAACCTGTTTTTAAAAGGGATGCTATCATCTATATATCTTGTTGAGTTAAAAGATAAATTTATTGTAATCTTAAATTTTATGACAGAGTTCCCTAGCAAAGAAAGAGAGGAGTCTAACCAATTACAGCAATGGGTACCACTGTGAGAATCTAGCTATATTAAAGGTGAAACTTTCTACATAGAAGAAGCAGTCAATGTACAAAACAAACAAGCTAAAAAAAAAACCTAGAAAAAAAATTTTCTCTCTAATTTCTTTCAACTATAATATTATTAGGTGTTACTTATAACCAAAGTATAGGTAAAAAAAATGTTCAAAGAGAAGTGTAATTAAGTTGACTGTGTCCTTTGAAACAATATGTGGTTCAATGGATCTTTTGTTCACAAAATATCCTCTACATCTCCAAATACACTAGTGACTTGGAATCTTTTGACTTTACAGCAGCTGCCCTTGCAGATTAACAAAAATATACCAACAATCCTCTCTTGTTTCATAGTAAAGGAAAATATAAGAACATAACAGCAGCCATATTGGGTCAGACCAATGGGCCACCTAGCCCTGGTCTACACTAGGACTTTAGGTTGAATTTAGCAGCGTTAAATCGATGTAAACCTGCACCTGTCCAACCGATGAAGCCCTTTTTTTTTACTTAAAGGGCTCTTAAAATCCATTTCCTTACTCCTCCCCTGACAAGTGGATTAGCGCTTAAATCGGCCTTGCCGGGTCGAATTTGGGGTACTGTGGACACAATTCGACGGTACTGGCCTCTGGGAGCTATCCCAGAGTGCTCCATTGTGATCGCTCTGAACAGCACTCTCAACTCAGATGCACTGGCCAGGTAGACAGGAAAAGAACCACGAACTTTTGAATCTCATTTCCTCAAGAAAAAAGGCACAAAACGATTGTCTGCTGCTGCTTTCACGGAGGGAGGGAGGGAACGGGGGCCTGAAAATATGTACCCAGAACCACCCGCGACAATGTTTTAGCCCCATCAGGCATTGGGATCTCAACCCAGAATTCCAGTGGGCAGTGGACACTGTGGGAACTGTGGGATAGCTACCCACAGTGCAACACTCCGGAAGTCCACGCTAGCCTCAGTACTGTGGAAGCACTCTATCATATCCCTCTTCTCTTAGTTGCCTCTCTTCTAAGATGAACTGCCTATTTTACCTCTACTTGTATGGAAGCTGTTCTGTACCCCTAATAATTTTGTTGTCCTTCTCCATACTTCTTCCGATTCGAATATATCTTTTTTGAGATGGGACAACCAGAACTGCACTGGACTTGTATAGTGGCATTATGATATTCTCTTGTCTTATTATCTATCCCTTTCCTAATGGTTCCCAACATTCTGTTAGCTTTTTTTGACTGCTGCTGCACATTGAGTGGATGTTTTCAGACAACTATCCATGAGTCCAAGTTCTCTTTCTTGAGTAGTAACAGCTAATTTAGACCCCATCATTTTGTAGGTATAGTTGGGATTATTTTTTCCAGTGTGCATTACTTTGCATTTATTAACACTGAATTTAATCTGACATTTGTTGCCCAATCATCCAGTTTTGTGAGATCCCTGTTACCTCTGTTTCCCTAGAAACCAACCCAGGGTTACACTTACATTGTTTTTATTAAATGCCGCTGTTGGATCAAATAGAAAAGGCATGGGGCTTATTCATGCACACACACGTTCATACCCTCATGCACTCACATACTGGCGGAGAGTTACTGGAGACAGCAGAGGAAGCCGAGAAGCCGAAGCATAGTAGATCTGGTGTGTCCGCCTGCAGTCATGGATCCGGGCAGGCGAGCAGGTCAAGAAGCAGGGGGCTTGTGTGCATGCCTTCTTCCTTTTATTGGAACTGAGCGGCTCCTGTCACATACACTGAGTTTCCCTTCTGTGTCCGTCACCGAGAAGCATTCCCAGGCTTCGCTCCTTTCATGCAAACCAGGTTCTTCTTTTCTTTACGGCACCCCATGATGGCCTTCTTAGGGCAGATTACATCAGACACACCTGGCTCCTGGCTCCAGGCTTTATTCTGCTTGCAGTTCCTCTCCGCCAAGTCCCACATACACTCCCTTGTTCACACTCCCTTATCTTCCACACACACTCCCTTGTTCACACTCTCTCTGATTGCGAGATGGGGTATTGCAAAGCTTGGAGGTTTATACAAGTGGTAACTGAAAAGGTTACAAAGCTTGCAAGAGTTAGAAAGCTTAAAAGGAACAATAACTAAAGTTACAAAGTTTGCAAAAGGTTACAGAATTTAATGATCATACTAGCAATGACTGAAAAGTTACAAACCTTACAATCGCATTCTGCTGGACTGAGCGGAGGCTTTACATAACAATCCTCGGTAACTCTTTGCCTTGAGGGTTGTACTTAACAATCAAGTAATTTTGTATCACCTGCAAACTTTGCTATCTCACTGTTTACCCCTTTTTTCAAATCATTTATGAATATGTTAAACAGCACTGGTCCCAGTATAGATCCTTGGGGGAGCCCATTATTTACCTCTCTTTCCAGTGAATAGTATATACCAAGGAGAAACTATCACATAAAAAAAAATGCACAAAATCAAGAGGAAAGTTCACTTCTGACTACATGTAAACTTTATCTCAGTTTCAGGCAGAGGTGAAAGTAAGCCGGTATGATCCGGTACGGCGTACCGGCAAGAGCCAGTACGCCATGCTGGACTGGACCGGCTTCCCCAGGCTGGCGCTTTAAAGGGCCCCAGGCTCCACACAGCAGCCGGAGCCCCGGGCCCTTTAAAGCGACGCCTGAGCCCCGCTGCTGGAGCCCCCGGGGTAGCGGCAGCTGGGCTCCGGCCACGCTTTAAAGGGCTCGGGGCTCCGGCTGCTGCGAGCCCTGGGGTAGTGCTGGCAGTGCTCCGGTGCTGATTTAAGGGGCCAGGGGCTCCAGCCGCTGTGGGGAGCCCCACACCCTTTAAAGCACCCCCTCTCCCCCGCACCTCCAGGGCTCCCCGCAGTGGCCAGAGCCCCCGGGCCCTTTAAAGCACCCCCCAAGCCCTGCTGCCGGAGCCCCGGGGTAGCGGCAGCTGGGCTCTGGCGGTGATTTAAAGGGCCCAGAGCTCTGCTGCGGTAGCTGGAGCCCTCGGGTCTTTAAATCTTGATTTAAAGGGCCCGGGTATTTAAAGGCCCCACCTCTTCCAGTCGAGGCCACACCCCCTGCTCAGGACTCCAGAGTACCGGTAAGTCCTTTAAGTTACTTTCACCCCTGATCTCAGGTATTATAAAAGAAAGCCGTGTGTTTCAGATTTCCAATGGAGCAGGATCTTCAAAAGTGCCTACGAGATGATTAGGAGCCCAACTTTCATTTACTTTCCAAGAGATTTGGACATCTTACTCCCTTAGGCACTTTCGAAAAAATCTCACCCTCGTTGGACAATTTGTATGCCCCCCACTTAGTCTGATGAAATTTTAGATTAATGAAATATGGTTTTAATCAAATAATTTCTTGATTATGCTCTGTGCTCAATTACTTTCATGAAGTTGTTACCATAGTTGATTTTTTTTAAAAAAGGATTTCAGGGCACAATTTAAGGAGTTCTTCCCTGCATCTCCAAACGGCTGTAAGCACTGGCTGAGTGAGAAGCTCTCAAAAGTTCTAGAATTTAGGAACATTTATTGACTATAGATTTCTAATACATCAAGAGGGTCTGTAATGAAGAATAAGATCACAAATATGTAATATATGTTTAATTAGGCACTGCAGTTTCATACATTTTATCAAGAATTAGACAAAAACAGACATTTTGCAGAATGTTAATCTTCAAAATTAGCTGAGCCTTTTTGGTACTTTGTTCAATAGCTAGTTTTCAGTTCTTATTAATATAGAGCCATTTCACATATTTGATTGCTTAATATCAAATAGATCTTAGAATTTTGACTGACTGCCAAAGGAGTGGCTGTATTTAATATTTTTGAAGCCTACACAACAATCTTCCTTCTTTCTCCTGTAAATTACTCAGTACTGGTAAACATGAGAGTTGTACAAAATTAACTGAACTTGTTTAGAAATCAATTTATTGTTTCTGCACTGATTTATCTTAATTGGTATAGCTTTCTTGAGTAGACGAGACCATAAAGCAAGAAATTTACAGTAGACAAAGGTGGCTTTGAAAATCCATAGTAAGTGAAAATTAAAGTTTAATTTTATTAAGGAAGCTAATAAAAAAGAGTAAACAAAGGCTACTGTACTGCAGAATTTCTATGTTCTTTGCGACGAGGACTATGTCTAGGTAAGTGGTGGTAGGTACAGTGCTGTTTCTAACACAATGGAGCTCAGATCTGATTGCTGCCACCATGTACTATAGTACTGTAGATGATCATTAATTAACAGCAACAGATATATAATATTTGTATAAAATATGTCCCCAAGCAGCCAATCTGCAGAATGCTCCAATACTAAACACTCAGGAAAAAAATCCAATAAAGCACTGAATTGTTCTTAGCTTTTCCATAGTTTGTTAGTGAAGGGACCACTGTGATCTTGTAAGCTGAGCTCCAGTATAACACAGGCCATAAAACTTCCCTGAATTAATGCCTGTTAGAACTACAGCATCTCTTTTAGAAAAAACATCAATTTTTTATTTCAAAAATTTGCCAGTAACGAGGAATCCACCACAATGGTAATTTGTACCAATGGTTAATTACCCTCACTGCTAAAAATCTGCCCTCATTTTCAGTATGAATTTGTCTAGCTTCAACTGCAGCTATTGGATCTTGTTATACCTTTGTCTGTTAGATTGAAGAGCTTTTCTTTAGTCTTCAGGGCAGAGCCTGCAGCCTCTGTGTTTGGTAAGCACCTAGCTCATGGCAGGAAATACACATTCTAATTTATCATAATTATACTCTACAAAGAGCTGATGCAAATAATCTTTTATTACTATTAAACATTTTTATCACAGCAACACCTCAAGGCCACAACTAGGTTGGGTCCCATTGTGCTAGGCACTGTACACAGACATAATAAACGATAGTTCATGCCCCAAAGAACTTACAACCTGAAAGACAAGACATACTGGGTGGATGAATCAACCAAATGGGCCTGGAGAGACAGAGTACAAAACACATGTAATAAGACATGGACAGTGCTTAGTCAGTCTGTGGTAACTCTACAGCTGCCTACCTGTAATCAGGCTGCACTTAGAAGAGGTGACTTTTGAGGAGAGATTTGGAGGAGGAGGAGGTGGTGGCTTTATGGATTTTTCCTTGGAGCTTTTTCTATTCATAAGGAGCAGAATGAGAGAAACTACAAAAGTGCTTGTCGGAGAAATGGGTGATCAGGGCTGGCATAATTGGTGGAGCAAAGACAGGAGTTAACTTTATGCTACCAGTCAAGGTGGGGATGAATTGTGGAAGGCTTTGAATATAAGGACAAGAAGTTTTTTTTAGTTTCAAAAACCATAGCTGAATTGCAGAGGCATTAACAGAACTGTTTCCATCTATAGACTGATGATTTGTGATATTCACTCAAACCATATATCATGTATCTGTATTTCAAATATTTTACTTTGGTGTCACCCCCAATTAGCCGTTCAGGTACAACACTGAAAAAGCCAGACAGGGCTAATGGCCCATCAGCAAAGACAACGGACTGTAAAAGAGCTTAATCTTCCTGTGGACGCTCCAGACAGCCTATGAGTAATGGCTGCCTCAGCCCTGCAGAGACACAGGTCCGAGTCACCTGGTACTGGACCCCACCCCTTGGAATGCCAGTGCTCTTCCACTGGGAGACAAAGGGTTCCCGCCATACACAAGAGGTATATAAGGCAGGGGAGTGATATCATCATGGTTCTCCTCTGCCTCCCCACCCAAAGAGACACTGAAAAACACCTGGAAGCAAGAACTGAATGGGGGGGAGAAGAGTTGAGCCCAAGCTGGAAGGGTGTCTAGCTTGAGAGTAATACTCAACTGCGAACCGACGTGGTACTCACCGACGAGGCCCAGAAAAAGATCATCCTCGTCGACATCACGGTCTCCTTCGAGAACAGATCCCCGGCCTTCCGAGAAGCCAAAGCTCGGAAGCTAGAAAAATACGCCCCTCTGGCCCACACCCTGAGAGCAAAGGGCTACGAGGTGCAGATGGATGCCCTGATCGTCGGAGCCCTGGGCGCTTGGGACCCCTGTGGAATCGGTCGACGCTACGCACGGCTCATGCAGCGCCTCATGGTCTCGGACACCATCCGATGGTCCAGGGACATCTACATCGAACACATCACCGGCCACCGACAGTACCAGGAGGTGTGAGCCGGTACGATATCGTGCATCCACTATGGGAAAGGGTCTGAGAGACTTTTTCATTGGACCATATGAACTGGAACCATAAACTCAATGAACATTAAATCCCACCAAATGAGGGTAGATCCATCCCCATTATCGTAGCCGCTCATTATACTCCACACCTGAACATAGCCATTATATGGACAACATACCCCCACATTTCAATGTCTGTACTTTGACTGGTTAAACTTTTACCCCCAGTCAGGGAGACTGCAGATTTTGTATTCCTTACACCACCAGCTCCTAACCGAATTTTGCACCCCTTGATAATCTGTACCTTATTCCCTGATAACCAGAAACCTCTATGCTTGAACTCTGTACCATTCTCTTTTTATTTCAACATTATCTTAATAAAATTAATATATCTGAGGTCTCAAGCTGGAGACAAGTGCAGCTGCCTTTCAAGACTTTCTGTAATCTGTCTGCAACAATATCTAGGGTGAGACATTATTATTTGTAACCAATTTCTTTAGTGAAACAAGCTTAGCTTGCGTGTTGTTTTTTTGCTTAGTAATTTGCTTTGTTCTGTTAATGATATCGCTTTAACCACTTAAAATGCACCTTTTGTAGTTAATAAACTAATTTCTTGTTTATAATATAACCCCATTTCTACAATTCATAATTGGGGGGGGGAGGGGAAGAGGCTGTGCATACCTTCTTCCACATTGAGGGAGGAGGCAGATTTCATAATATACCTTTGGGTCTGCACTCCAAGGGACACCTGAGTGCTGGGGCAAGTCCCTTAAGCTGCGTCTTCCCAGAGCTGATCTCAGTGTCTGTGTCGTTCTGCAGTTGGATGTGGCCCTGCTTGTGTGTGTGCTGGAGTAGGCTTAATAGCCTGGCTCACCAACACAGGTAAAAAAGGGTGCCCAGGCTGGCATAACAGGCGGGCTCAGCGTTATCCCACTACATCAGGTGGGGTGGCATCCCAAGGGAGGCAACCTGTCACACAAATCTTTTTGCAGAGTGTTCATGGACAGTTTAAAATATTACCAGGAGTTACTCTTCCGATACTAAATACTCTATCGCCAAAAGAGTGACATTTAAAAGGAGAAATGCTTCAATATTTATATATAGCATCTTTCATCCAACAGGATCCCCATCCCCAGGATATACAAGCATATGTCTATTGATCTAGGTGATTAGAGTTACAAAAAATATTATAGACACACAAAACACATACAAGTCATTTTACCCGCCACTGAAATACCTTGCTTACTTATTTACAAAGAAACACTATGAATTCTCCAAATTGTACAATTTGCTACCATATGCAAACTTGTTTTCCTATTACTGTCACCCTTCTCTCCCTCCTTTCACTCCCCCAGACACACCGTTACTGTGTTCTCCTTTCATATGTTTCACCTCAGCCCTTTTTATACAGTAAGCTCTTTGAAACAGAGTCTACTTTAATTTAATGCACCCAGCACTGATCCTGAAAGAGGCCTCTGGGCATTAGTGCAATACGACTAATAAACAGCAACAAAGCCTCTAGGCTGGAAAGTGGAAGCTGTGTAATGTATACTGTTGCTCTGTGCTTTGTTTAGTACAGCAAGTAGAAAATACCGATGAAACACTGTGATTTAAGATGAAAAGAATATCCCTGAAACTGTTATTCTTATCAAAACTGTCTGCAGTGTTGTTGTAGCCGTGTTGGTCCCAGGATATGAGAGAGACAAGGTGGATGAAGTAATATCTTTTATTGGACCAGCTTCCATTGATGAGAGGAGAGACAAGCTTCTGAGTTCCACAGATCTGAGAAGAAGAGCGTGAAAGCATGTCCATTTCACCAACAGAAGTTGGCTCAGTAAAGGATACCACCTCACCCACCTCGTCATTCCTATCCATAGCCTCTGACAGTTAATGCCAGGATGAGCATATAACGGTTTTAGGAATAGTACATAAAAGGCTAGATTGTCATTCTTAATCTGATAGTATATTTCATTCTCATGTGGTCAGACCTTAGAGTTCATGAGGATGGAGTTTAATCAAGATGAGATTTTGAAAACCAACTATTTTCTATTTCTATTTCAAAACTATTTTGAACATCAGCAAATAGAGATTTTAACAGAGGAGGGACATCTAGTACATTGTGTGTCCTGATTCACCTCAGTGGACTCAAATAAAACATTGTGAATTGAATACACTGATATTTGATTATTTTTTTACTAGCAATGATCACTCTGCAGTGATATATACAGACAAATTGTGTGTTGTTCTTGGAGGAAGGAAACATTTGTTCTAAGATTAAAATACTAAAAAAATTACAGTTAGACATGGTTTCATCCTGGGCAACATAAGTTATATCTTTATCATCTCCTGAAGACAAAAGTAAAAAAATATTTTACTTGCCAGAACTTTAACCAACTATTCTAAACCTCCCTTCTCGATGTATCTGATGCAAAATGTGCCAGACTTTCCTTTAACTCTAACTTGTACAGCTAGGTCTACTACATTAATATTTATATTGCGGTAGCACTTAGAAGCACCAACCCCATTGCACTAGGCTTTGAGGGGTTGGATCACAGAACACCCCTGGGGTTTGCTAATTGATGTGCCAAGACTACTTCTGCTCCTTCTTTCCTATCCTGACAGCTTAGGACCTCAGTGCCCTGCCTGGTTTGAGCCAGACACACTAGCCTGCTGCAAACCCAGACCCAGGTCTGAACCACGTCCCCTAACAGCTGAAGGCTTAATTGAAAGCAATTTAGGAAGTGTTCCTATCCTTGACACTCAGATGCCCAACTCCCAATGGAGTCCAAATCCTAAATAAATCCGTTTTACTCTGTATAAAGCTTATACAAGGTAAACTCATAAATTGTTCACCCTCTATAACACTGATAGAGAGATATGCACAGCTGTTTGCCCTCCCCAAGTATTAATACATACTCTGGGTTAATTAATAAATTAAAAGTGATTTTATTAAATACAGAAAGTAGGATTTAAGTAGTTCCAAGTAGTAACAGACAGAACAAAGTGAATTACCAAGCAAAATACAAATAAAACACGCAAGTCTATGTCTAGTACAGTAATAAAACTGAATACAGATAAAAACCTCACCAGTTCCAGTAAGCTTTCTTTTACAGACTAGCCTCCTTCTAGTCTGGGTCCAGCAATCACTCACACCCCCTGTAGTTACTGTCCTTTGTTCCAGTTTCTTTCAGGTATCTTTGGGGGTGGAAGGCTCTCTCTTTAGCCAGCTGAAGACAAAATGGAGGGATCTCCCAGGGGTTTAAATAGACTTTCTCTTGTGGGTGGAGACTCCCTCCTCTCTCCTATGCAAAGTCCAACTACAAAATGGAGTTTTGGAGTCACCTGGACAAGCCACATGTCCATGCATGACTGATTCCTTACCAGCCAAGCCACATTCCTGGGAAAGCCCAGATGTGGATTGGCGTCTCCAAGTTCATTGCTGGCTTAAGGGCTTCTTGATTGGGCACTTACTGAGAATAGTCTTTTCTCAGGAAGCTGACAGACTGCTTCACTAAAACCTACTCTGAATCAAACAAGTATGCAATCAATATTCATAACTTCAAATACAAAAATGATATATACATACAAATAGGATTAATATTAGATCATAATGTTTACAGAGATATGTTACATGGTATATGTAGCATAAAACACATTCTAGTTATGTCATATATACATTCATAAGTATATTTCCATAAAGCCTTATGGGGGGGCACTGTCACATAGGTAATGAACAAATACGTAACTCAGAGAGAGCCCCTGCCTCAGACAGCTTGTCATAAGAAGTTAAGAATATAACAATGATCATACTGAGTCAGATCAATGTCTCCATCTAGACCTGTATCCTGTCTTATAACAGCAGCTAGTGCCAGGTGCTTCGGAGAAAATGAACAGAACAGGATAATACCAAGTGATCCATCCCCTGTAGTCCAGGCCCAGCTTCTAGCAGCTGGAGGTTTAGGGAAACTTGGAGCATGAGGTTGTGTCCCTTAACATCTTGGCTAATAGCCACCGATGAACGTATCTTCTATGAATTTAAGTACACTACTTCTTAATCTGTGATGCATGGACCATGGTCAGTCTGCAAACCACTCACAGAAGATTTGTAGACAACTGGATGATACATTGCACTAACTCTTCTTATTTCCTGAAGTAAATCACATTCAGAGAAACTGAAAGTACTAAAATTTACTTAGTACTTAATATTTTTTTCATGCTAACAATTGCTCCATTTGCCATATGGGAGTTGTGTGTGTTCACAGTTTAGAGGAGATGTAATCCACAAGACACTCCTATTAAACTGTGTTTCAAACAACACTTGGCCTAATAATAATCTCACAACCAGCAGATGACTCATCCATCATTCACCCCCCACCCCAAGGTGAGTGCACCTCCTGCCCCTAGCCTGCCCCTGCCCCTAGCCCTGAGCCCCCTCCCACACACTCAAACTGCTCCTGCTGAGCCAGCACTGGCCTCTGCAAAAGTCATGGCATCGGTGACTTCCATGACAGACTCACAGACTGTCATGGGTGGTGTACCTCAGAATGTTTTGAGCAATTCCATTCCAGATGAACAATGAGTTTCCATCTTATTGACAGCGATGGGTCCGAGGAAATATGGGCTGTTGTGTGACCTATTGGCTCCAACTATGTCCATAAATGTGACGTGTGCCACAATTACTGCACCAATGGAAGAACATTTCTCCTCTACCCAATTGATGATAGCAGAATGATACTGGTTCCATCAGCGACACCGCGGAAGTGAAGAGTCGATTGCACAGTTTGTTGTTGCTCTAAGGAAGTTGTCAGATCATTGTCAGTTCAGACAAACATTAAGTGATGCCCTGCATGACCAATTTGCCTCTGGATTAATCAATAAACAGATCTGAAACAAGTTACCTGCTAAAAAAGAAAAGGAGTACTTGTGGCACCTTAGAGACTAACAAATTTATTTGAGCATAAGCTTTCGTGAGCTACAGCTCACTTCATCGGATGCATTCAGTGGAAAATACAGTGGGGAGATTTATATACACAGAGAACATGAAACAATGGGTGTTACCATACACACTGTAATGAGAGTGATCACTTAAGGTGAGCTATTACCAGCAGGAGAGCTGGGGTGGGTGGAGGAAACCTTTTGTAGTGATAATCAAGGTGGGCCATTTCCAGCAGTTGAAAAGAATGTCTGAGGAACAGTGTGTGTGTGTGGGGGGGAAATAAACATGGGGAAATAGTTTTACTTTGTGTAATGACCCATCCACTCCCAGTCTTTATTCAAGCCTAAGTTAATTGTATCCAGTTTGCAAATTAATTCCAATTCAGCAGTCTCTCGTTGGAGTCTGTTTTTGAAGATTTTTTGTTGAAGAATTGCCTCGTTTAGGTCTGGAATCGAGTGACCAAAGAGATTGAAGTTTTCTCCGACTGGTTTTTGAACATTATAATTCTTGACGTCTGATTTGTGTCCATTTATTCTTTTATGTAGCGGCTGTCCAGTTTGGCCAATGTACGTGGCAGAGGGGCATTGCTGGCACATGATGGCATATATCACATTGGTAGATGTGCAGGTGAACGAGCCTCTGATAGTGTGGCTGATGTGACTATGCCCTATGATGGTGTTCCCTGAATAGATATGTGGACACAGTTGGCAATGGGCTTTGTTGCAAGGATAGGCTCCTGGGTTAGTGGTTCTGTTGTGTGGCGTGTGGTCCTTTTCTTTCTGCGGATACAGACTAACACGACTGCTACTCTGAAACCTGTCAAAAGTTACTTACTGTATCATCGCTTACATTCAAGAAGACTGTTGAGGTAGCTATTGCCATGGAAACCACAAAGATGGATTCTCTAGAATGTAGCATGAACTGAAAAGTTCATCTCCTGAATCAGAGAGGCAGAGGATAATGGGAATGTAAAGAATGTCTGCGTGGCCATTGTGCTCAAACTACACATGCTGAGAATGACTGCTGGGCACACCAGGTCATTTGCCAGAAGTGCCAGAAGAAAGGATACATTGCTGTGAACTGTTGCACCGCTCAGCAACCAGGAACACAAAGTAACCATCCATCCAAGAAGACACCTATGAAAACTGAACCTAAAAAAGGATGGAAGTCAGGAATTCATACTGTGGAAAAAGAAACCACTCTCATGACACTGACCAAGATCTAGCACTGCATGTGTTAACAGACGCTGGAGTCAGAGATGGCATGTGGGTCACACCCTGGATTGAGGGAGCTCCTACAAGAATGGAGCTTGATACTGGGGCTGCTAGTCACAGATTTCTGCATCCACTTATCACAAGACTTTGTCAGAAGTTCCTTTGAAAGAAACCTCCATGGTTTTGAAGACTTTTACCAGGGAAAAGTTAGTCCCAAAAGGGATACTCCAGGTGAAAGGTCAAGCAGATGGACAAGCAGTCATTTTATCCTTGTATGTGATTGAAGGAACATATCAACCATTATTTGGCAGAACTTGGTTCAAGATGCTCAAGGTGCAATGGACAGAGATCAAGGCGATCACAAAAGCACCTTGAAACCCTCAAGAAATACTGGACAAACACTCCAAAGTTTCTGAAAAAGAACTTGGACAGATGAGCAATATGTCAGTAAAATTCACTGTTAAATCTGTTAAACACGGCTACCCCTCTGATACTTGTTAAATCTGACAAGTCAGTCAAAGTATTGCAAGCCCAGAGTTGTGCCTTATGGTCTGAAGCCATTGGTAATAGCTGATTTGGACCATTTAGAGAATACTGGAGTCTTGTCACCAGTTTCACTCAATGAGCAGGCTATCCCTGTTGCAACAGTGATCAAGAAGGAGGTCTCTATCCCAATTTATGGAGATTTCAAAGTGACACTGAATCCTGCTTTATGTGCAGACCAGTATCCACTACATTGTACTGGAGATTTGTTTGATACTCTTAATGGAGGACAGTGTTTCAGTAAACTGAATTTGCTAAATTCATACCTACAAATGGAGATTGATCTGGCATCTAGCAAATATCTCACAATCAACATGGAAAAAGATTTAATTTTGCTATAATAGGCTGCCTTTCAGTATCACATTGGCACCTGCCCAGTTCTAAAAAGCCATGGATGGGAACCTGAAACGACTGAATGGAGTTCAATGCTATTTGGATCACATCCTAGTTACAGGAAAGGCTCATGAGGCTCAGCTTTGAAGTTAGGATGTTGTCTTGCAACATTTGGAAAATCATGAACTAAGTACATTGAGGCAATGTGAATTTTTTCAGACCTTCAGTTGAATATCTTGGACATGAAATGAATGCTATGGGCTTTAAGAAATTGCAGAGAAACAAGGTGATTTTTCCAGAATCACTGTGAGAAAACATATCACAGTTACATTCATTCTTGGGACTGCTTAACTACTATGGTAAATTTCTGCCTAATCTGACAACAATATTGACACATTTACGTGAACAGTTACAAGCACACAAAAATGAAAATCAGTGTACATTTACATGAACAGTTACAAGCACAAAAAAAATTAGAATCTGTGTACATTTAAGGAAGCAAAGAAATGGTTGACATCTGAGGTAGTTTTTATGCATTTGGATACCTCGCTACCATTAGGTGGTCACCAAATGAAATTAATAGACAGCAAGTTGAAAACAAACAAAAGGACACAACGCACAGTCAACCTGTGGAAATCCTTGCCAGAGGATGTTGTGAAGACCAAGACTATAACAGGGTTCAAAAAAGAACTAGATAAGTTCATAGGGGATAGGTCCATCAATGGCTATTAGCCAGGATGGGCGGGGATGGTGTCCCTAGCCTCTGTTTGCCAGAAGCTGGGAATGGGTGACAGGGAGTGGATCACTTGATGAGTACCTGTTCTGTTCACTCCCTCTGGGGCACCTGGCATTGATCACTATGGGAAGACAGGATACTGGGCTAGACGGACCTTTGGTCTGACCCAGTATGGCCGTTCTTTGTTCTTATATTCATTGCAACTGCACACCATGTGGAGTGGGTGCAGTTCTTTCCCATATTTTCTCTGATGGCATGGAGAAACCTATGGACTTTGCTTCATGAACCCCATTGCCCCTAAGAAGAACTACATGCAAATATAGCAAGAAGCTCTCAGCATTAACTTCAGAAATACCTATCAGTATGATAAATATTTTACTTTGCTTACGGATCAACACCTGTTAATTTCAATTTTTGGCCTGCAACATGGAATTCTGTCATTAGTGACTGTTTGTATGCAACAATGGGGATTGCTACTCTCAGGTCATTCCTATCTATTCAACTCTGTGAAGGGGCTCAGCATGGCAATGCTTCTGGGCTGTCGCACCCGCCATGCCTAAGCTCCCATCAACCCAAAGAAACTTTGTACAAAAAGAGTTTTATCTCAATTTGATGGATAGATTACCCATCACTAACACAAACATTAACAAAGAAACCACTAAGGAAGATGAAGGGAATGGTACTACAGGGTACAGTGTTGAATAATAAGAATCCTCAATTTACAAAATTCATATCATGTCAATATGAATTATCTGTGAATCTAGGTTGCATGTTACGGGGAATGTGAGTGATCATTCTGAAATCAGGCTTGACAAAGCCCTGGCTGGGATGATTTAGTTGGGATTGGTCCTGCTCTGGGCAGGGGGTTGGACTAGATGGCCTCCAGAGGTCCCTTCCAACTCTGTTATTCTATGATTCTATGATCAATTCAATCTCATGTTTTTGAAGCCCTTTGTGAGGGTCATTTTGGCATTGTACAGATGAAGGTCAGAACCAAGAGTAATAGCCAGGCATCAACAAAGAAGTTGAAAGGAAGGTAAAGTGCTGTACTACATGTCAGCAAATTCAGCATGATCCTCTACACCTTTCGTCATGATCCCAGACTCGTTGAACACGTATTCCTGTGGATTTTGCCAGACCACTAGATTATATATTTTTGGTGATTGTTGATACCCATTCGAAAAGGCCAGAAGTTTTCAGAATGACTGCTACTACAGCTACCAAGAGCATTGGTCACCTTCGTACCTTGTTTAGCCAATTTAGTCTATCATTACAATTGATGAGTGATAATGGACCTCAGTTCTGTTCAGAAGAATTTCAGAGGTTCCTAGCTTCAAATGTAATTCAGCACATATGTTCTGTTCCATATCGTCCTGCTACAAAGAGACTAGCAGAACACTTTGTATCATAGAATCATAGAATATCAGGGTTGGAAGGGACCTCAGGAGGTCATCCAGTCCAACCCCCTGATCAAAGCAGGACCGATCCCCAATTAAATCATCCCAGCCAGGGCTTTGTCAAGCCTGACCTTAAAAACTTCTAAGGAAGGAGATTCTACCACCTCCCTAGGTAACGCATTCCAGTGCTTCACCACCTTCCTAGTGAAAAAGATTTTCCTAATATCCAACCTAAATCTCCCCCACTGCAACTTGAGGCCATTACTCCTTGTTCTGTCATCAGCTACCACTGAGAACAGTCTAGAGTCATCCTCTTTGGAACCCCCTTTCAGGTAGTTGAAAGCAGCTATCAAATCCACCCTCATTCTTCTCTTCCGTAGACTAAACATCCCCAGTTCCCTCAGCCTCTCCTCATAACTCATGTGTTCCAGTCCCCTAATCATTTTTGTTGCCCTCCGCTGGACTCTTTCCAATTTTTCCACATCCTTCTTGTAGTGTGGGGCCCAAAACTGGACACAGTACTCCAGATGAGGCCTCACCAGTGTCGAATAGAGGGGAACGATCACATCCCTCGATCTGCTGACAATGCCCCTACTTATACAGCCCAAAATGCCATTGGCCTTCTTGGCAACAATGGCACACTGCTGACTCATATCCAGCTTCTCGTCCACTGTAACCCCTAGGTCCTTTTCTGCAGAACTGCTGCCAAACCATTCGGCCCCTAGTCTGTAGCGGTGCATTGAATTCTTCCGTCCTAAGTGCAGGACTCTGCACTTGTCCTTGTTGAACCTCATCAGATTTCTTTTGGCCCAATCCTCAAATTTGTCTAGGTCCCTCTGTATCCTATCCCTACCCTCCAGCGTATCTACCTCTCCTCCCAGTTTAGTGTCATCTGCAAACTTGCTGAGGGTGCAATCCACCCCATCCTCCAGATCATTTATGAAGATATTGAACAAAACTGGCCCGAGTACTGACCCTTGGGACACTCCACTTTTACCAGCTGCCAACTAGACATGGAGCCATTGATCACTACCCGTTGAGCCCGACAATCTAGCCAGCTTTCTATCCACCCTATAGTCCATTCATCCAGCCCATACTTCTTTAACTTGCTAGCAAGAATACTATGGGAAACAGTGTCAAAAGTTTCAGAGTAACAGCCGTGTTAGTCTGTATTCGCAAAAAGAAAAGGAGTACTTGTGGCACCTTAGAGACTAACCAATTTATTTGAGCATGAGCTTTCGTGAGCTACAGCTCACTTCATCGGATGCATACCGTGGAAACTGCAGCAGACTTTATATATACACAGAGAATATGAAACAATACCTCCTCCCACCACACTGTCCTGCTGGTAATAGCTTATCTAAAGTGATCATCAGGTTAGGCCATTTCCAGCACAAATCCAGGTTTTCTCACCCTCCACCCCCCCACACAAATTCACTCTCCTGCTGGTGATAGCCCATCCAAAGTGACAACTCTTTACACAATGTGCATGATAATCAAGTTGGGCCATTTCCTGCACAAATCCAGGTTCTCTCACTCCCTCACCCCCCTCCAAAAACCCACCCCCATACATAAGTATCAAAAGCTTTGCTAAAGTCAAGGAACAACATGTCCACTGCTTTCCCTTCATCCACAGAGCCAGTTATTTCGTCATAGAAGGCAATTAGATTAGTCAGGCATGACTTGCCCTTGGTGAATCCATGCTGACTGTTCCTGATCACTTTCCTCTCCTCTAAGTGCTTCAGAATTGTAGCGACATTTAAGCATGCCTTAAAAGCTAACAAGACTATTTTAAGTCCATTTCTTGTTTTTCTTGTCTACAGGAACATACCACATGCTACTACCCAGGAGTCACCTGCAACTTTTTTTTGAGGCGATCTGTGGGTGGTACACAGAAATTTGGAGGGCTTTGATTCTCAGCAGTTTACACAGCTCCTCCATCAACCTGGATGAGAAGTTAGATCCTCTGTCCATTAGTATTTCCTTTGGTATCCTAACCCTCATGAAGACTTTCATGAGCTCGTTTGCTATGATAAGTGTGTTAGGCATGCATAGCAGAATGGCTTCAGGGTACTGTGTGGCATAGTCTACTATCATCAGTATATAATGGAATCCTGACGCTCTCTTCTCCGAAGGTCCCACTAAATCCATCCCTACGCATTTGAATGTGACCAGAAATGCTTCAGGATCATCTCCAACACCCATTTTTGTGAGCTAGGTGAGCAACCCTGTGGGAACAGCTTCTCCTATGGGTCTAGGCACCATGACATTGGATGCCCCCTAGGGCTGTAACAGCATCACCATCTGCTGCATCAGGCATTCTTGTTGTGGCTGGTGCTGGGTCACCAGCCCCTGACTTAGCTATTGTTGCTGTTGGGCCTCTTGCTGTTGCTCCTGGGCCACAGTCTGTTGTAGTATCTGCCCTTGCTGCTGCTGTTGCTGGGCTGCCTGCTGTTGCCGGTTCACCAGCATCCATTTTAACAGCTTTTCTGTATCCGTGGCCTCTTTTGGGTCATTCAGGGTCCAATGATCCTTTTAGCAGAACTTTTATGTGCTCCATCTACCCTGACTGAGCTAAGCTGCTCCCTTTTGAGCTCAACCTCCAGTGTGAGCATGCCCAGCAGCAGTGGCTGGACAGGGCTTTCTGGGCCCAGACTTTCTCCTTTACCCGCCAGTGTGGGGTTTGTACGTCCCATCACATTTTGGCAGAGAAACAGATTTTCTAAAATCCTACACTTACAGAAGCTTGGGAACAATTCTGGTTTAACTCAGAGTTCCTTTATTGTTTTATTAACAATGTTAAGGGTTTAGTGTCTCCTTTGGGGAACAGTTAATAACACACAAAGACACATACAGGGGATGTTGGAGGAATTTGAGCATCCTCAAATTCCTGAACAGAAGGATTTTCATACCTTCCTTTTCTTCTTTGGGTCTCTAATTTATGTGACTGGTCTTAGCTTGGAACACATTGATATTTACCCATAACTTCATTAATGATAGATGTAATCTGTGCTTCCGCATGTGGGAGTTAGTTGATCTTGATTGGCATCTTTTATGGGAATAAATTACTCTTCTACCTTGCCCCAGGGAACACTCTTATCCAATTAGGGGTTTGAGCATGTTGACTATAGCTCATCATAGTCCAATGGCCTGGCACTTTGGTCTTGGAATCACAATGAAGAGTCCAGTATAGTGTGCACATGTAATAATCTGATTCATTGCTAACCACAAAGAGATGTCTCCTGAAAACAGGAAGCAAGAAGGTGTCATGTGATAAGGAGCTAATATGCAAGCTTCCACTTAGACCACAGACATAAGTGTCTTGGTTGTTTAAATATAATTAATGGCTAGTCAGTGTTGAACATTTGCTCATTTCCACACATTCTCATGACAGTGCATGAATTAAAACACTTGGAAAGTAGTTTAAAAGGTGGGGTCAGAGTCTAGGACATTTGAGTGACTTTATCCTAATAACCTTTTGCTTACATACCTAAAAGCTCTTTCAAACATTTCTTAGCAATAGTAACTTGAGCTAACATTAACTAGAACATTTGGCCAACTAAAGGTACTCAGGCCTACATCCAAATATGGACTATGTTACCTACACTATCTAGTTTCAGAGTAACAGCCGTGATAGTCTGTATTCGCAAAAAGAAAAGGAGTACTTGTGGCACCTTAGAGACTAACCAATTTATTTGAGCATAAGCTTTCGTGAGCTACAGCTCACGTCATCGGATGCATATTGTGGAAACTGCATCCGATGAAGTGAGCTGTAGCTCACGAAAGCTTATGCTCAAATAAATTGGTTAGTCTCTAAGGTGCCACAAGTACTCCTTTTCTTTCTACACTATCTAGGATCTTTAAATACCCATATAAACTCCATCACAGAGCATCTCCCAAGTATCTGAAGATAAGAATAAAACCAAACAGTATCTTTCTCTTTCTTCTTTGCCATGCTGAAGGAGACGTAGCTTGCTTACAAATGTATTTAAGGTGAGAGCAAGTAAAGAGTGTGGCGAGTAAGCACAGGGCCTAAATAAGACAAATTAAAAAGATGAGCTTGGATTAAATAAATAGTTTTATTGGATATCCATCCCCAGATGTGGCAGTATCTTATGGTTCATTGGAAAGCAAAGCACTCCAAAGTAAAGGTGTCAGAGGTTTCTTTTCCAGCTTTGAAAGCAATGTCATTATATTCTAGAGCATAAGGAACAAATTCTTTTCATTCTAGCCAACATATTTCGTTATTGTTGTTCATGCTCAGATGTCTCTTCCTTTTACAAATTGTGCTAAACTATTAGCCTCAACAATTTCTTGTGGTTTCCAGGGAATTCCAAGAGTTTACAATAGAATAAGTAGCAAGGTATAGTAATTCCTTTTGGCTGTTATCTACACCTTTTCTGTCTCATCGAGTGTATGCCCATTCATATATTATGATTCAAAACTATTAGGAGCACCCATTTGATTTTGATTAAATGATGCATAAGTTCCCTTTCAATTAACAACCTTTTTTAGCTAAAAATTTCTTTATCACAATCATCTCCTCAAATTCCAACACTAGATTATCTTAATCCACTGGGAATGCCACATTACATGGGTTTATATAACAAAAGGGTGCTTAAATTTATCTGCCATTCAGTTGGGCTTCAGGAGTTGACATGACTTTGAAATGAATGAGACCGCCAACAAACTTCTCTTGGTGTTATTGTTCCAGTCAATAAACAGTCATATCCCTCAGCAAAACTGACTGCTTTCATAAAGTCTACAAAAAATGCACCAAACTAACAGACAATACTATTTTTTTATTGTTTAACATTTCATTACTTAAGATCTTTTATTCCAACTTTTTTTGTGTGTCCATTTGAGCAGGGAGTGTGACATTTCTAGAATATTACAGTGATAAGGACACCAATGGAACTTTCTCCCATGCTGCTCCTCACATTTGGAAGGAGCTTCTCATTAACATCCAAAAACTAACTAATTACCATCCTTCAAAACCCTTTGCCCTTTACCTACAAAAAAAACTTGACAGAAGTTAAGCTACTGGCATGCTGATCTCATTACCTATCATGCTGGCCAATAATGTCTCATTGTTTCCTTGTATTCCCCCATCTCTCTGTATCCATCTTGTCTTACACTAAGATTGTAAGCTCTTTGGGGCAGGAACCGTCTTTTGGTTCTGTGTTTATACAGCACCTAGCACAATGGACTCCTAGGCAGTACGGTAACACAAATATAAACAATTTAGTAATTACTGTGCATGAAGATCATATCTTTGCAACAGAATGGCCAAAAACTCAGTACAGCTTATGTACTGCAGATATGCTAGAGATAACAAAAATTTAGAAGGAGATCCTATATTCTCAGAATTTGCAGAATTTCTACACACAGAATTCTGGCATCTCTTACTAGAAGACTGTTCAAATGTACACATAAACCATACTAAAATTCAGCTTGGAAAAGTGCAAGCTAACACATCTGAGGAAAATTAATCTGGGTCACAGATACTCAATGATAAGGAAAAAACTGGAAACCGGTAATGCTGTCAGAGACTTAAAAATGTAAACAGGAACACAGAGCATATCAGAGTGGGGCCATATAATATAATTATAGTGCTTAAACTATTCTCATGATGTAAGAGAATTCATGTGAAACTTTAGTATTTTAATTTGAAGTGTAACTTGACATGGCCATGTAATTTCTGGATAAACTGTTCATCCTTAAATGGAACCCTAGGTGTCTTTAAAAAGTGAGGATCCATATGTGAAAATAAAAAAGGCAACTGAATTTTTAAATACCTAAATAGGTAGTCCACATATCCAGGGCTTAAATATTAGTGCTGACAAGGATACATTAGAACAAATAGTAATGGTTCTTTTAAATCAGGTACATAATGCATCTCTGCATCCCACGAGGAAAGTGGAACAGGTACCTCTTCAAAAAACTTCATTTGCATGCGCTGAAGATGTAAGTGTACACGTAATTTAATTTTCAAGGACTGGTAACTCTGCATATGCAGACGCCTACTGACTCACATTAACATGGGTTGCTAGAGAAGCTAGAGCAGGCTCGCAATTTTGCAGATCATCTGGTTTTGAAAGTGTAGCTCTGTAAAGTATCTCAACCTCTGCATAAACAAACATCTTAAAAATTATGCTATTCAGTCACAACTCAGACTTGTCAATCCTCCTATTCCCTTTCCCCTACTGTATTCATCTTTCAGTGTCACCCATTTTAGATCCTGATATAAAATACCACAAAGTTCTTGTATACGGAATGTAACCCTCCCTCCTCCTCCCACCACAGACAACATTTAATCTTTGAAACTCCTTTAGAGTAAGAATTTTAAATCATATATGTCCACCTACCATACTTCTTGTGGCAGGTTTAAAGTTATGCTGCCTTTGATTTCATCCCCAAAGCGCAGGTATCCTAGAGTGGCTAGAGTGATATACAAGGACATAACAATTCCCATGCCAATGTTCAGTGCCTGTGTGAAACGTTGGGTTTCTTTCATTCTATTTTCCAGAGGGAGCACCTGAAGAAAAAGAAACAGTACATAACAAGAACACTGAGTCAATGATTTTCAAATGCTCCTGCACTTTATCTCTTCTCTCTAAGAATTTTTTCCTTTAAAACTATTTCTTAAGCTGTCTGGTTTTTATAATAAGTAATACTACCGAAGGATCCAAAGCAGTTCATATATTTGTTATGTTGTACACACACAATAGAAGAATCACTTCAACCACGGAAAAGGAGCCATCTCTAGAAGAAAGCAACAGCTGTTTAAAGGCACAAAGCAACACCACTCTATAGTTTCGGTCAGGTATGTCCAGATGAAAACGTAGAGTGAATTGAAATAGTCAGAATGGAAGCTATTCATACTAGAATCAGGACACTACAGGTAACACACCTAATCTTATGATGACCTATTGGTTCATCCCTAAATAATTCATCATTGCTGAAACCAAATTACATAGTAAATCACTTTTCTAGGGAAGTAGGCAATAAATTCTCACAGAAAGACGAATGATGCTCTCATTTTAAAAGGAAAGTCCAATTGGTCTGCGCACACAGTATTTTAATTCATATTTAACCCATGTACCAAAGATAGTGAAGACACTCCTAGACAAGCATATTTTTGCTACATCTTGCAGAAAAGCTGTAAGAATTTATCAGAGTAAAGCTGCAAAACTTAGCAGTACTGAAGCATCTTTGAAGAATGGAATATCAGGAGATTCCTCAAGCTCTTAATGTTTTGCAGCACTTACTGAATAAAATCACTGACAACATCTGTGAGCTGATACTGGCAAAAGTTAGAGAAGTAGACACCTCACTCATCTTCCAAACAAAGATCTGACAAAAATTACAGAAGGATAAGAAAAGCCACCCCTTGTGGGTCAGATACTTACTTGGTGTAAACTGACAAAACTAAATGCTATTGTGATTTACACTAGCTAAGAATCCAGTCCATACAATGTGTTTGATTTGGAACCAGGATGTGAAAGGCTAGTTTAATTCAGAGCTATATTGCAAATCTGGCTCAGATCACAAACAATGAGTAAAATAGGGACAAAAAATGAGTAAAAGAGGGTGTGCTCCATCCCTGTCCTTTGAGGCCCCAGAAATGTCTCAGACTCTGTCCAGTCATGGAAAACTTCATGTGATTTATTTACATTCACAACACCAACACCAATACAAGCTCATGCAGCAAATTATTTACAGTCCTTCTCTACTTTTAGCCCTTTCCCATAGGCCACAGGGGAACAGAGATCTCTCCCTTCCATCAGACCTCTGAACACATTCAGCTCAGCCAGCCCAGACCCTCTCTCACCAATTTCCTTCCAGTGTTCTTCTTATATCCCTCAGCTGATGGGCTAATTGGTTCATCAGCCATCCCAGACCGATCAGCTAATTAGCTACACATCCCTAGTCTGCTTTCTCCTATGGAACTGATTGGTGCCAAGTGATCAGAGTGCTGGGTCACTTTTTAGCTTCTAGCCTTCTCTCACAGGACTAAATTGAGAGCAAATGTATTCACAGCACAAAACCACTTAAAAACAATATAATTCAGTTACTACTTAGAGACTCCAGAGTTGATATAGCAAAAAAAATGTTTTTTTAAATGCTGCAGGTAAGGATTAAAGGGCAGCTACAAAATTGCATCCTGCTCCTTTCACTGCCACTGATATCCAATGATCCCTTAGCCTACTACTCAATGATCATGTTCTTTAAAATGAGATACAGAGGGGGGCTAGGATTAATATTTTTATTATTTTCAATTTATAACAAAGGTAATGAAGAAAACAGAATATAAAACACTTCATTCACCAATTAAAATACAATATACAGAATCATTATTGTTAAAAGAAAGAGACGGAGGACGTGCTAACTACAAAAGAAACTGAGGACAGCAACAGGGCCACACCAAGAATTGAACCAAAAAAAGAAAAGACCAAGCAGACCAAAGAACATATAATCTCACTTGGACAGCACTGTCTTACCAATGTACATTATTCAGTGAGATATACTTTATATAAATATATTATTCCTTCATCTATTGTTATATCAAATGAAGATCATGTTTAAAGGTCTTTCGAGTTCTGCCATTTCCAACAAGTCACTCTACCCGCCCTTGGTATGTGACATATAAACTCTCATCTACTTGGCTGCCAAGGTAACCTGAAGAATCCACAACTCCTGCTCATTTATTCAGGTTTCTTTTTTCTGAACTGAAGTAGCTTACAAGAATCATTTATGGCTTCAAGAGAATATCTGGATGCACACATCCCTCCGAAAAAATTCAGACCCTAAAATAATGTGGATTAAGGCTCTAGGGGACTGCCTTCACATCACAAATAGTCCTCTGTGTCTTTGATGCCAAATTTAAAATTATCAGAAGGGGGTCTAAGTGGATGCAAAAGATAAAGACTTCTTTACATTACACTGTGTTATTCCATTTAGGAGAACCTTTTACTTCCTTACCCTACATTTGGTCCATAGATGGTTATTTCCTGGCTTTCACCAAATACTAGCACTGCCAATACAGTACATCTATTTATATTTCTAACACACTTGCCATTCTGGGGGTAGCCAATACATTTAGTGGCAAAATGGTACTCTAAAAAGTTACCTTATTTAGAGGCATTTCAAAATTTCAGATTTTGGAAAGTTAAAGAATCTGTATGCAAGGAGGATGCTTTTCTTAAACTAATCCTTCCACACTACAGGTATTCCTCCAAAAAGAAGCATGGAATTGCTTCATAATGAAGTCCTAATGGTGGAGAAGGTAAAGTTTGCATTGGGCAGCCTTTAGAAACATAAGTCCATCAATAAGTGATCAGATTAAATGGGAGGAGAAATACAAAAAAGAATCTTAACTGCCAGCACAGGTAATTGTCTTGCCACAGAGATCAAAATTGCTCACTCCTCCAAAAGAATTCAATTTCTGTGGCAGTATAGAACCTCTGAAGTGGTCTCCTAATGTTTTGCACTGAAAATTGCTGGGTAGAACATGCAATACTGCAGATTCTTTTGCTTTGCCATCTGCTTAGTGGCTTGGAACAGAGATTGCTGTGGCACATTATCTTTATTGAGAATTTGGAAGAGCATAACTTTGTGTGACTTTTCTCCCCATGTTAGTTTGTCCAGCTCCCTGGCTTTCCTACAAAACTATTCTTTAATGCTAAAACTTAATTACAATGGATGTAGGAATTATATTTTGTGCTGGGTTAGGCACAAAAGTGCTCATTTGATAACTAAACGTTTATTCTCTGGTGAGTGTGAATGGGATGAACTTTCTGCACAAGTTTGGCCATGCTCAGTCTCTTCAGGGAATCCCAGTATGTGCAAATTGCTGCAATGGGCTGCCTCTTCCAGGCCCACCACTTCGACTCACAAGGACTTACTGCCTTTTGTTTGCCTGACTTCCAGATACCAGTAGTCTTCAAATATGTCTTCCATCATTGATGTTTGATTTTTAATGCTTCCAACATGGGACATTAGTCCTCTGAAAGTTTTTTGCACAAGGAAGGCAGTGACTTTAGTTTCTGCACTGTCCTAAGATGGATGTTTCAGTGGGGAAAAACATCTGGTCTTTTCCCAGAGCTTTGCTGCTGAGTTACCTTTCCTCCTCCATTTTGTCTGACAGGAGAGGGCTACCAGAGAGGTTAGGTGTACTGCTTAGCCTTCTGAGAGAGACTGAAATTTTGCTGGGTTAGTCACTGGTAAACTGTGGGAGGCTTTTAGGAAAAAAGCCGTCATGTAATTTCAGAATACAGGAGGCACAGGGGGAACTCTGAAGTGGATTGGACTGAAGAATTTATGGGTTTAAAGGTAGAGGAGGCCTGGGATTATTTTAAATTAAAGCTGCAGAAGCTATCGGAAGCCTGCATCCCAAGAAAGGGGAAAAAATTCATAGGCAGGAGTTGTAGACCAAGCTGGATGAGCAAGCACCTTAGAGAGGTAATTAAGAAAAAGCAGAAAGCATATAGGGAGTGGAAGAAGGGAGGGATCAGTAAGGCAAGCTACCTTATTGAGGTCAGAATATGTAGGGATAAAGTGAGACAGGCTAAAAGTCAAGTAGAGTTGGACCTTGCAAAGGGAATTAAAACCAATAGTAAAAGGTTCTATAGTCATATAAATAGGAAGAAAACAAAGAAAGAAGAAGTGGGACCGCTAAAAACTGAGGATGGAGTGGAGGTCAAGGATAATCTAGGCATGGCCCAATATCTAAACAAATACTTTGCCTCAGTCTTTAATAAGACTAAAGAGGATCTTAGGGATAATGGTAGCATGATAAATGGGAATGAGGATATGGAGGTAGACATCACCATATCTGAGGTAGAAGCGAAACTCAAACAGCTTAATGGGACTAAATCGGGGGGCCCAGATAATCTTCATCCAAGAATATTAAAAGAATTGGCACAAGAAATTGCAAGCCCATTAGCAAGAATTTTTAATGAATCTGTAAACTCAGGGGTTGTACCGTATGATTGGAGGATTGCTAACATAGTTCCTATTTTTAAGAAAGGGAAAAAAAGTGATCCAAGTAATTATAGGCCTGTTAGTTTGACATCTGTAGTATGCAAGGTCTTGGAAAAAATTTTGAAGGAGAAGGTAGTTAAGGACATTCAAGTCAATGGTAAATGGGACAAAATACAACATGGTTTTACAAAAGGTAGATCGTGCCAAACCAACCTGATCTCCTTCTTTGAGAAAGTAACAGATTTTTTAGATAAAGGAAACGCAGTGGATCTAATTTACTTAGATTTTAGTAAGGCGTTTGATACGGTGCCACATGGGGAATTATTAGTTAAATTGGATAAGATGGGCATCAATAGGAATAATGAAAGGTGGATAGGGAATTGGTTAAAGGGGAGACTACAACGGGTCCTACTGAAAGGTGAACTGTCAAGTTGGAGGGAGGTTACCAGTGGAGTTCCTCAGGGATCGGTTTTGGGACCAATCTTATTTAATCTTTTTATTACTGACCTGGGCACAAAAAGTGGGAGTGTGCTAATAAAGTTTGCAGATGATACAAAGCTGGGAGGTATTGCTAATTTAGAGAAGGACAGGGATACCCTACAGGAGGATCTGGATGACCTTGTAAACTGGAGTAATAGGAATAGGATGAAATTTAATAGTGAGAAGTGTAAGGTCATGCATTTAGGGATTAATAACAAGAATTTTAGTTATAAGCTAGGGACGCATCAACTAGAAGTAACGGAGGAGGAAAAGGACCTTGGAGTATTGGTTGATCATAGGATGACTATGAGCTGCCAATGTGATATGGCTGTGAAAAAAGCTAATGTCGTCTTGGGATGCATCAGGAGAGGTATTTCCAGTAGGGATAAGGAGGTTTTAGTACCGTTATATAAGGCACTGGTGAGACCTCACCTGGAGTACTGTGTGCAGTTCTGGTCTCCCATGTTTAAGAAGGATGAATTCAAACTGGAACAGGTACAGAGAAGGGCTACTAGGATGATCCAAGGAATGGAAAACTTGTCTTATGAAAGGAGACTCAGGGAGCTTGGCTTGTTTAGCCTAACTAAAAGAAGGCTGAGGGGAGATATGATTGCTCTCTATAAATATATCAGAGGGATAAATACCAGAGAGGGAGAGGAATTATTTAAACTCAGTACCAATGTGGACACAAGAACAAATGGATATAAACTGGCCACTAGGAAATTTAGATTAGAAATTAGACGAAGGTTTCTAACCATCAGAGGAGTGAAGTTTTGGAATAGCCTTCCGAGGGAAGTAGTGGGGGCAAAAGATCTATCTTGCTTTAAGATTAAACTCGATAAGTTTATGGAGGAGATGGTATGATGGGATAACATGGTTTTGGTAATTAAATATTCATGGTAAATAGGCCCAATGGCCTGTGATGGGTTTTAGATGGGGTAAGATCCAAGTTACCTGGGAAAGAATTTTCTGTAGTATCTGGCTGATGAATCTTGCCCATATGCTCAGGGTTTAGCTGATCGCCATATTTGGGGTCGGGAAGGAATTTTCCTCCAGGGCAGATTGGAAGAGGCCCTGGAGGTTTTTCGCCTTCCTCTGTAGCATGGGGCACGGGTCACTTGCTGGAGGATTCTCTGCTCCTTGAGGTCTTTAAACTACAATTTGAGGACTTCAATAGCACAGATATAGGTGTGAGGTTTTTTTTTGTAGGAGTGGTGGGTGAAATTCTGTGGCCTGCGTTGTGCAGGAGGTCAGACTAGATGATCATAATGGTCCCTTCTGACCTAAATATCTATGAAAAACTCAGCTCAAAGTTCTTCCACTGACATCACTGAAAGATTCCTTAAGATGTTTTTTAAGAGGATAAAGCTGAGTTGCTATGAACTCCAGGTTCCATTCCTCACAAGGAGCTGGGGTGAAGTTCCCTACTTGTTTGCCAAAGTCAGATGCAGCTGTAAGCAGGAATGGCAAGCTACTATAAAAGAATAATAAATACAGTGTACGGTGATGATAAAAAACAGACACCTCTCTAACTGAACCAAACTGCAAAAGGTTTAACAGATCTTAATGTGGATAAATATCATTGTGCCCAGGAAAGTGATGTGACTTGTCAAAGGTCACAGAGGAGCTTGCAGCAACCAAGGGAGCTGGAAGAAATCATGATGAGAAATACAACCTAGATCTCCTATTTGAATTGAAAAAGTTGAATATGTATTCTCCTTGCTACCAACCACAGCACAATGGAACTTCTTATTGGTAAATTGCAACTGCTCTATTAATCCATTCAATTACTTAGTCTACAATCTTCTTAAAAAAATAGAATTACTTTCTAAAGTTAAAAATGTGTTTGATCTAAACTTTTTTTTAATTTCTTTGGAAAAACACAAGATCACGGCAATCAGTTGAATGCAGATAAATACACTCAGTTCCAGTGCAGAAGCATTCATATATTTTTATTTTTATTTTCTGATTGAATTACAGCATCCACTGTGCCATTTTATTTTCCATTATGCCATCATGTTACTCTATGTGTTTAAACATTAATGATCATACTCTGCAATACCCATGTTTCACCATGAAAACAAAGAATGAAGTAAGAAAATAACTCTGGCAGATTACAGGGCTATTAACGGAGACAAAGTGTGAGTCTTGCTATTTAGCTACCAAGTACACTTGTTACTCAGTGGCTCATTGACCTTTAATCATGCCACATTTATGAACAGATGAAAGAATTTACTACATGTACAAGATATGTTCAAACATCACCAACCTCACTTTAAACACTACAACTTGTGTTTAAGCTTTGAATTTAAAGGAATACAAGCTACACAAACTGAAGAAGAAATAGAAGATAGTGGTACAGTCAAAGAAAGATACAGATCCATATACTTGGGCCTTGATTCAATATGGCACTGAACTATGTGCATCACTGATTTTAGTGAGAATACTGCTGAATCAGGACTTTAATTACCAATATACCACATCCAACTTTCAACCATGCTCATTTATGGTTCCTACCGGACTCTGTCCAGTTTGAGCTGCCTCCATAACTGCAGCTATTGTATAACCGGTAAGGATGTGTAATATAAAAAAAAAATCTTATTTATGTGCCTGCTTGTTAGAGAGCTTATTCCTTCACACTCCCACTTCCCTGGTCCTTCTCGCATGAACAGAGAGCAACAATACCCGAAGTCCGAAGGTGCAAACAATTCGACGTTTATTGGGGTGAACTTCCAGCAAGCTTAAATACCAGTTCCTTTTTCCTTATTTTCGAATCCCAACTTACTTCCTGTTTGCCCCTAATTTATATAGTAATATTCTTAGTTATACCTTAACCAATCATTCTACTGAAATTTAACTAACCAATCCTAACATATTCTAACATGATTAGCTAACCAATTATATCCCACCATCTTAATTAGATTACACCCAGCAAAATTAATTATACAGCAGACAGAAACAATCACAGAACCAGACAGAGATTATACAGACAAACAATAGCAAAGTGGGAACTATAATGACAAAACAATACAGAAGTGAGGATTTCACATCCCAGCTATTGATAAGTGAGTTCTTGCCAGACAGGATGCTATCAAACTAAGTTTCCTTTTACATTTTCTAGGCACTTCCCTTTCTCTGGAGGTGACAGGAATACAATCCTGTCCTGATAGTGCCTGACAGCCCAATAGCACCTTATTTCAATGTGACTAGTTTGGAATGTGAGGATGTGACTGTTCGCTTCCTAGCTTATGGCTGCCTCTGCTGCTTAGCCAAAGGCCTGAGCCTAAGAACAGGGCCTCAGACTGTCACAGTAAGAGAAGGCCCTTACACCAGCAGACAGTGATTTTGATTCTTTCTTTTATATCTCTAGAACTAGCCAAGTGATAAGAATACCCCTAAATTCTTAAAGTACAGGCCTTTGCAGACAGGCTTGAATTCCTACCGGACTCGTCCAGTTTGAGCTGCCTCCATAACTGCAGCTATTGTATAACCGGTAAGGATGTGTAATATAAAAAAAAAAAAATCTTATTTATGTGCCTGCTCTTGTGTTGTTGCTGCTGGCCATCATAGGTCACATTTCATCTTTATTTCTCTTCTAAGCTTTTCTGGATCCAAACACTGTACTGAGCAGGAGCATTGGTTCCCAGTCACAGTTACTTCCATCAGAGTGAGATGCTTTCCTTGACAGATGGCACCAAATAGAGTACATGGACCATGACCTCATCTCATCTAGGACCAGGTTCCGGAAGGCACTGACTTCAGTGAGAATAAAGGGCACTAAACAAGATGCAGGACTGGTCTGTATATAACAAGCAAATAACCATTTATAAGAAATCAAAATCTATCTACACTGGGACTTTGTCTTAATGACAAATTTTGGAACTGACCTTTATCAAGGAACTAAGGCTGCTCAAAATAGATCCAGGAAATGGCCCATGTTGCAATGGATGGAGAAAGAAAACAGGAGAACATGAAGTAGTGCTGATAATTCTAATATTGTATTTTACTGTTGATCACTTATTTCTCCAGTGGTTGAACAGTTTTTCACTATCAACTTGATTCCAGCCGCTGTATAGTCCCTGTTGCGATGACTGCATGGAGCCTAACATTCTACCTGAAGGCAACAGTGATAAGGCATTTCCCACAGTTTCTAGTCTCTTAACTGGATTACATTTTGGTTTTTGAAGAATTGCGTTGAACAGGCTTTTTTGCTGGTGCCAGAAATTAAGTCACTTTTCTTAAATCTTTTTTAGTGATTTTCTTTAAAGATATTAAATTTTAAACTAGATGACTGAATGGCATTTTGAAATGGCAAAAAAAAAAAAAGCACACATCTGACTCACTTGAATTGAGCGGTAGCACTGTATGCCGTCTGCACCAGACCACGGTCTCTTGAGGGATGTTGAAAAGGCAATGCTACTCTAACTCAGTATCTCATATTGATGGCTTTCATGCTGCTGTGTGCTAGCTCAGCCACGTGTTTCTGTGGATACAGACAGCTTTAATAAATCTAGTCCAGTGGTTCCTGAACTTTTCAGTCCTGCAACCCCTCTATCACATATATAATTACTGCATGACCCACTGGTGTGATAAATTACGCTACAAGGAGAGGCCATGTGGAGCAGGGCTTTCCCCTCACAGGGTAGGGAGGGTGTCGGAGGAGAGAAAGTCAGGTATTATGTACTGGGACTTTCCCTTGCTTTTCTTTCATTTTACTTTTGTTACTCTGCCTCCTCTGTGGTTTCTCTCACTCGCTTTACATGGCCCTTTCCTGCCCCAAGCACAGCACAGAGTAGATGAGATACTTTAAATTAACCCACAGTAGTTACTCTCTAGGCTTGGTTGTCTTCCTTATGTTGTTTTTCCTCTTGCCATTCTGCAAAAAATAACCCATCCCACTTCCTGCTTCACCAGCCTGGAGGTTTTTGGCCCATACTGTTTTCTTCCTGGAACTTACAAGCTCGGTTCATTGATTACATACTTCTCTTTCCTGATTATATATGCCTCTTAAATTACAAAACTTAAAAATATGACCAACTTGCTCAGATCCTCCCTAAAGAACCAAACAGCAACCCAAAAAATGCTTGAAATTCCTTGGTTGAGAACCACAATCTAGCCTTTGTAATAGCTCAAGTAGTCAGATATGGTCACTTATGCTACACATTTTCCCCTATATTTCAAATAGTGTTAATCATTGGAATCACTACCAAAAAACTATGTTGTATATCCATCACCTGCCTGGAGTATCTCAGTACAATCAGACTGTGATGAAGCTTAGAAACTTCACACCAGCATGGAAAAACTTATAGATAACCTACCACTCAGTTAGCCCTGCCTCCCTATACCTGCAGCCAATGACAGGCTCGGAGGCAGAAGAAAAGAAGAGAACCTGACTCAGTTCAGGGCTGACTGGTGAAGAGTTAACTGCCTCCCTGCCTGAGGGGAGTATCACTAGCCAGGACAGCCACTGGGGAAGAAGCCCTGTGTCCCTGACCGAGGGAGACTGCTGACAAGACCGAGAAGTGCCCAGCATCTGAGTGAACTGGGTGATTGAACTATAGAGATGTTGTGGGGTTAGGTCCCACCAAACTTACAGCTGCCTGCCCAGAAGAAGCTGAGTGCATGGCAAGAAGCTGCCCAAGGTCCAGAAGAGGGCACTACCTGAGTTGAAGGACATGCCCCAAACTTAAAGGACAGTGGTAGGAAGTGGCCCAGGGCAATGAACTTAGACTCTCCGCCAGGAGGTCCCTGTTTGGAGGTTGTTTGCACAGGGCCCTGGGCGAGGACCTAGTGGAGTGAGTCTGCCTACCACATCACCTTAAGGACTGAGGCACCTCAGCCAAGGAGACAAGGGGCTGGAAGTCAAGCATGCCAACCACTAGGCCGCCCAGCCTTCCATGCACCCTGTTACACAGACTTAGCACCAAGCTGCAGGGTACTGTCCAATTCCAATTTAAAATCTCCACTGCACTTTTTATACGATTTGACTTAAGAAATACGAACACAAGCAGATTCCAGATAATCAGATAAGGAACGATTTAGCTTCTGTAACCAGTAAGAATTAAGCCTAGATTCTTCAAAAGCATTTTTTTAAAAATGTTTCAATTCTTACATTTTGTTTTTCCTCTTCAGAAAACTGCACTGAAGTATCCTGATAAGAATGTGGTAACTGTCCCTCCCTTCTCTTTTTAATTATCAGTTTCAATTAAGAGCCAGACTTGGCAGACGCTTTGTTTCTGTCTCAGATACAAATTGCTCACCAATTTTCCCAAATACAAATAAAGCACACTTAGAGAAACAGAAAACATTTATTTGATATAATTTATCAGTGTTTCCCTTTCTCACAAAAGACATCTACAGTCAAGTGCTCCTGTTACAAAATAAGTCTCTTACAGTGAGGCAAAACGTAAAATAATAGAGTATGATAGGAAAAATAGCACTGAATTTTAGGTGCACAACTATCCACTCTATTACTAAATTACAGAGATAGAGGAGCAGATCCTCAGCTAGAGGAAACCTGCATAGCTTACCTCTTGCCCATGGATTGTAGCCTATTTACACCCCAGTGACTTCCCCTTTGACCACATTCAGTGAACCTTATTCAAAAGAAGCCACATGCCACTTAAGTGTCCACCTGACTCTTTGCTTCATCTCTGCCCATCTACAGGGGGAAATGGAAAGATAATCCAGTGTGCATACACAGAAAAACTGGGGATAAAGACCCACCATTTATTTGGAGAATATGGGCCTCCATATTTTGGCCAAGAATTGAATGGTTATGTAGTCTTATCCCTACTGTCTCATTCCTAGAGGTGGTCCTTCCAAAAATACAGTGAGTCACCCTGACTATGCCAGATGCTTTTCCCACAGCAACAGAGAAAATCAGCATCAAGCATCCGTCTCTTCCAGCTGACACAAGATAATGCACACAACTTGGAAGTTAGCAGTTCAAAAGTCCTTTTCTTATAAAGCACTCTGACCCTACTGTGATTACAGCACAAGTGAGAACACACAAAGGGCAACATATTACTTCATGATGTAATATTCTCATGTCCTTAAAATGTCTCTTCCTTGATAACTTTTCCCCTCAGAGTCTTCAAATCCCTTTCAGAGTGATTGTAAAGAGTGAATGTTTGATTTTTAACCACTCTTTATCAGATCCAAGCAATGTTACTGAGCTGTTTCTTTCAAAGAACTTCTCCATATGTGGGGGTGCATATGTTCTGAATGTCTCCCCTTGGTTTTGGGACACCATTTTTCAATGAACATTCAAAGAGGTTATTTAGTGTGGAAGTGCTTTATGCTAGGCAAAATACAATTCTAATAGTACATGTTATTTTTACCTTTACAGTAAAATCATCTAAAGTACACTTTGAAACAAAACTGTAGCTCAACTATGCTTACTCCAGAGAAAGAGTAAAAAAACTAAAGAAACTAAATTCTGACACATACAGCAGATTTAATTTACAAGGCTAGTATTTTAGTTTAAGATTTAAAATACAAAACTAGAATTCTACCAGTACATAAATACTCTGCATTAATACTGCACAGTCAATAAAAAGAGATGATTTATATGGAAAAACAATTTCTATTTTAAATGGGAGCATTAAAGTGCTTTGAATCCCAGAACAGCTAAGAAACTTAATAACTAAAACCCTGATCTTGCAAACTATGCAAACAGGACTACTCATATTTGTAAAGTTACTAATGAGAGTAAGGGTTTGCAGGTTTGAGGCTTAACATAGTAATACTGACCTGCAACAAAAATAAGTTTAATTGTTCCAACATACTTGTCCTGGTGCTGTGGCATTACTACAATTTTCAAATTGTTTGGCATATCTGAAGTACATTGTTTAAGATTATTTTTATGGGCTTTTAGTTTATTTGAGACATGCAGACAGCTAGTGCAGTATCTACTGAACATTACTGTCCTGGGGAAATATGTGTATCAACATTGCATGTAAAGTTATAAATGTAAACTGTATAACATTGCTGTAACATGTTCCAGAATTAGAAAAGCAGACCCAAACCAGTTTTTCAGTGACAAAGACACGTGTCTGGGAGTACCAGTGTATCAACAAAGTCAAGTGGGCTATCATTTACTTAAGCTTTCTTGAGCAATGGGAAGATGTGAATGAGAAATTTACATTTAATTACAGGGCCAGTTCAGACCTCATGTCCACAAGAGACTACTTGTCACCTTCACCCCAGCAGGAGGTAATTCTGAAAGAGGGGAGGGTGGTATAAGAATGAGAGACAGTGGCCTCGAATTTACGTCTCTCCTCCATCTCTGCTCATGACATCGTCGACTCTCAAAGAACTGAATTAAGGGGGAAGAGGCCCAGGCTGAAAGGAGACCCAGCCTGTGAAATTTACTGCAGTGTATGGTGAAGCAAAACCTTTCATTTTTAAATTCACTTAGCTTGCTAAATTAGGTATTAGCTTGCGTTTTACTCTTTTATTTTCTTCTGTAACCAATCCTGATTTTTATGCATCGTCACTTGTAATCACTTAAAATCTGTCTCTCTGTACTTAATAAACTTATCTTATTGTTTTATTTTAACCAGTGTGTTTGGATTAAAGTGTGTGGGAAACTCCATTTGAGGTAACAAGGCTGGTGCATATACCATTTTCCTTTAATAAAAGATGGACTTTCTATGAGCTTGTACTGTTCAGAAGGGTACTGAGCAGCACTAGATGCATATTTCTGGGAGAACAAGGCTGGGACTAAGAATTTGCAGGTGTCACCCTGTATGTAATTCATGGTGACTGGCCAGAGTGCTCATGTATTTAGCTGGGAGTGAATTGGCACACTAAAGGCTGTGTGAGCAGGCCAGGAGTGGATGTTCTGACAGTGTAAAAGGTACCCCTGAGAGGCTAGAGAATTAAGAAGACCAGCTGTTCAACAGTCCAGATTGTACCCTGGGGAATGTCACAATTTGCATCTTTAAATTTACAATAATCTAATAGTAAATGTTAAACAAACAAGATGTGCCTTTTGCCTAGCGGCTACACCCAAGGAATAGGGGTCACATGATCTGGATTCTGTTGCCATTTCTGACACTCGCTTTGGGGTCTTGGACAAGTCACTTCATCTTTCTGTACCACATCAGTGAAATGGGGAAAAATACGTATTACAAACCTCTAGCATGAGATGAGGGTTCATTAAGAACCGTGAGACCTTCAGAGAGGCAATATGACCTTTGGGAATATGGTATGGAAGCATCCTCACAAGTCCAACAGTTTGAGGTTGGAATTCGATGTAACTTTGATAACTGGATTGAAGTCGGAGAAAGAATTAAAGTCCATCTATGTTGGTAATGACTTGGGAGTTTATTCAGGGCAGTACGTGCAGGGTGTACATAAGGAAAACTGAAAAGGAGTACTTGTGGCACCTTAGAGACTAACAAATTTATTGGAGCATAAGCTTTCATGAGCTACAGCTCACTTCATCGGGTGCATTCAGTGGAAAATACAATGGGGAGATTTATATACACAGAGAATATGAAACAATGGGTGTTACCATACACACTGTAACGAGAGTGATCACTTAAGGTGAGCTATTACCAGCAGGAGAGCGGGGAGGGAACCTTTTGTAGTGATAATCAAGGTGGGCCCCCCCGCTCTCCTGCTTGTTTCATGTTCTCTATGTATATAAATCTCCCCACTGTATTTTCCACTGAATGCATCCAATGAAGTGAGCTGTAGCTCACAAAAGCTTATGCTCAAATAAATTTGTTAGTCTCTAAGGTGCCACAAGTACTCCTTTTCTTTTTGCGAATACAAACTAACGCGGCTGCTACTCTGAAACCTGCCATAAGGAAAACTGAATTTGATAAAGAATTATCAACAACCTAGCCTGAGTCCTCACTACACTTCCGCAGAAGATGAATATAGCAGGCAAGGAACGTTGTATGGCCAATAACTCAAACAGTGCATCAGCTACATAAAGCAATGCACTGTGCTCCCACCCATTTACCTATAGTTGTTGGTTTTGAAGAAGCTTGACAGTGTAAGAAAGGAGAAGACGGCCCTGTCAGATAATGCTTCTTTTTGTGCTTGGATAGTGTTCAAAACATGTCCATTAATGATATGGTAACTGTTGGCTTTGGAGGTTGACAAGGGAGCCTGAATTTGAAGGTATGTCCTCCTGAGAATTCCCACCTCTTTTATTTTGCACATCTTGTCAAATACCTTCAGAGAACTGAAAGACACTAATGCAGTAGATGTACACTGATCCAGAGATGCCCCAACTGTACATTAAGATGATGTCACGTTACCTGTTAAATGTCTATCCCTGACAAATCCAGCCTGGTCTGAAAAACACCAGAACAGAGCGTTAAGCTAGCAGGTTTGGGGTTTTTTTGTTTTTAAAACGGATAATGCTAAGCTGCTAAAAGAGTTTTTGACAATGAGTGGCTTTTATCTCAGTTCTAACAAGCTGCTCTGCATCTGTCTCAAAATCCAAAACAATGACATTTTAAAATGATAATTCACTTTTTTTCCTCTTCTAAATCCTGGAATTGGTTAGCTGCTGCCTAATTTGATTCCAAAGCCTCTGTGTTTTTGTATACAAAATACCACTCCAGCCTTTATTGCAAAACAGTGATATCCAAGTTCAAAAGCAACTTAACAGACTTCTGGAAGAAACAGGCTAAACAAAAATGAGGAGCCTTATTTTCCTACTCTGAAATTAATGTTTAAAAGTAACATAGCATTTTCTGTTCACTAAGCTAACCAGTGTACAATACTCAACAAGAAAATAATACTGAATTGCATAGATTTGTATTTAAAGGGACAGAAAAGCATGTTATTTTGTCTAAACAATATGAATCAATTTCTTTCTTTTTGTTGCAATTTTCAGTTACAGTATCACCTTCACTTTTAGGTGGGGAGGGTGTCTTAAATGACAAATACTACAGGAGCTTCTCAGTCATATGTGGTGAATATTTTCCTGATTATAATACACATGAATAAAATTATTAAATATTCTATTCATACTCTGTGTATTGTTAAGTTATATCTGTACTACAATACAACACATTCCAAAGGCCCAGCTTTGGCATAGTTCCAGGCACAGTTCCAGACATAAAGACATAGTGCTTTATCCTCAGTTTTAAGTCCCATCTGCACTACAAGTTCGAGGGAGCCATGTTGTGATCAAGTCTAATGAATCTTGTATTTTCCACATAAATCCTTTCTTCCTTTGAGAAAAAAAGAGGATTCTGAACATGATGCTGCTGAACAAAGGTTAGTTAATTTTGCTTAGTAGCAGTATGGACAGGACATCAGATCTGCTGCAAACCTGACATTCACCTAGGAAATGTCATGTATCAATTAATAAAGAAAGTGTCTACAGAATGCCTACTTCCAAGAGGAATTGTAAACACAGATTTTGTTTGACTGCATGTTCCAGTAGCACAAGTGCATTTATATGAATGTGCAATAATCCAAACTTAAATTCTGCAGTTATTTGAATTGAATGTTAAACACAAACATCCATGTTACATTTGTAATCATCCAGAAAAACATGTTTATTTGAACGTAATCCAATAACAGCAAATACTGAAAATACAAAACACAGTGGTGAAGCACTGGAATTCATAGATTCATAGATATTAAGGTCAGAAGGGACCATTATAATCATCTAGTCTGACCTCCTGCACAATGCAGGCCACAGAATCTCACCCACCCACTCCTGTAAAAAACCTCTCACCTATGTCTGAGCTATTGAAGTCCTCAAATCATGGTTTAAAGACTTCAAGGTGCAGAGAATCCTCAAGCAAGTGACCTGTGCCCCATGCTGCAGAAGAAGGCGAAAAAACCCCAGGGCCTCTTCCAATCTGCCCCGGAGGAAAATTCCTTCCCAACCCCAAATATGGCGATCAGCTGAACCCTGAGCACGTGGGCAAGATTCACCAGCCAGAGACCCAGGAAAGAATTCTTTGTAGTAACTCAGATAACTCTCTGTAGTAACTCAGAATGGGTTACCTAGGGAGGTGATGGAATCTCCATCCTTAGAAGTTTTTAAGGCCCGGCTTGACAAAGCCCTGCCTGGGATGATTTAGTTGGAGTTGGTCCTGTATTGAGCAGGGGGTTGGACTAGATGACCTCCTGAGGTCTCTTCCAACCCTAATATTCTATGATTCTATGAAAATGAACATGAATCGGTTGACATTGCTTTGGACCTGTCATCAGCATGGACACATGTCCTCTGGAATGGTGGCTGAAGCATAAAGGGACATATGAATCTTTAGCACATCTGGCACATAAATATCTTGCAACACCGGCTATAATAGTGCCATACAAATGTCTGTTCTCACTTTCAGATAACATTGTAAACAAGAAGTGGGCAGCATTATCTCCTGCAAATGTAAACAAACTTGTTTGTCTGAGCAATTTGCTGTACAAGAATTAGGACTGAGTGGACTTTCTAGGCTCTAAAGTTTTACAATGTTTTATTTTTGAATGCACGGTTTTTTTGTACATAATTCTACGTTTTTAAGTTCAACTTTCATGATAAAGAGATTGCGCTACAGTACTTGTATTACGTTAATTGAAAAATACTATTTCTTTTGTTTTTTACAATGCAAATATCTGTAATAAAAAATAAAGTGAACACTGTACACTTTGTATTCTGTGCTGTAATTGAAAGCAAAATATTTGAAAATGTAGAAAACATCCAAAAACATTTAAATAAATGGTTTTCTATTATTGTTTAGCAGCGCAATTAATCGTGATTTTTTTTTTTTTTATCGCTTGACAGACCTAGTGGTCTCTAGTGCATATTTTTTCATTGGAGTAAACAATGTACCTGGGTAAAGTGTGCTGGGAAACCTGGTGTCACAGGATGGATCACTTCCCAGGCACCTCCTCATGGCCTGGGTTGTTTCTGTGGCACCTGCCTCAGTTTCCCTTATTGGACTCCTTAAAAATTCCACACAGTCTTTTCTCTTTCCATGCCACCCTGGTTTATCATCATAGAAATGTAGGGCTGGAAGGCACTTTGAGGAGCCATTCAGTTTAGCCAAGTAAAGCTAAACCATCTTGACAGATGTTTGTCCAACTTGTTTTTAAAAAGTGTCCAATGATGGGGACTCCACAACCTCTCTTGGAAGCCTATTCCAGTGCTTAACTACCCTTGTAGTTAGAAAGTTTTTCCTAATATCTGACATAAATTGCCCTTGCTGCAAATTAAGCCCATTACATTTTGTCCTACCTTCAGTGGATCTGGAGAACATAGAATCATAGAATATCAGGGTTGGAAGGAACCTCAGGAGGTCATCTAGTCCAACGCCCTGCTCAAAGCAGGACCAATCCCCAACTAAATCACCCCAGCCAGGGCTTTGTCAAACCTGACCTTAAAAACTTCTAAGGATTGTTAGAAACAACTGATCACCATCCTCTTTACAGCAGCCCTTAACATATTGGAAGACTGTATCAGTCCCCCCTCAATCTTCATTTCACAAGACTAAGAATGCTTAGTTTTTTTTAAGCATAAACTGTTCCAATCAAAACAAGGTCCTTAGAGTCCAAATTTCATCCTTCCCGGCCCTACCTGGCTGGAGTCGTCTTCTCCCCTGGAGTATGCTCTCTGCTCCAGCTCTCTATCTGTCTCTCCCAAAGCTTCCCAAGCTTCTCTCCTTACCAAACCAGGCTGAGAGAGTCAGTGGGTAGCCCTTCCCCTGCTGATGTCTCCCTCTTTATCAGGCCCAGGTGCCTTCCCTTAAGCCCAATTGAGTAGTAGGTGATCAGGCACAGATGCACTGTACCCCATTCCCTCTTAAAAGGGACAGTCACCTTGTGACACTGGGTTATTGAAGAAAAGAAAAAACTGTTTCACAGTGACTATTTTATGCCACCTGTCCCAATTTTTCTCAAGATCATCCTGATTTTTATGTCTTGAAAACCTAACTTACAAGTTGGTAGGAGCCCAAAGTAACTTTCATCACCAATGAAATGATCACTATTAGTATCACTTGAACACAAAGTTCTTATGTTCCTCACTTGCCAAGGCAACATGATGAAGAAATTAAACTGTCCGTTCAATTTAACAGTAAAATATGCAGAGATCAAAAGTCCTTTTAGAGGCAGATGAACATGCACATAACTTTAATATTGGGAAATGAGTCCACTAACGTCCATAGTATCTGAAATATTCAGATGTAACAACCCCAAACAGCCCAAAATAGAGGTAATGAAACAGGGAGATGTTAATCTTTTTGGCATTATTGGTGTATTGAGCACACAAATAAATCTTTCTTCCTTCCCACTTTATCGCTGATCTTCTGTTGAATCCTAATTTGCATGCGTAGGAATTAAGGACTGATCATTCTGTCACCCCGCTGTCAGCTGTTCCTGTCAATATACATGGGTCATTAACAACCAGCTGCCAAGATATTCAAAATTTGCAGTACCTCAAAATCCAGAAGGTAACCTATGCCAGACAATAGGGATCCCAGTCCTGAATGTGACTTAAATAGAAAGCAAGCAAACAAAGAAAATGTAGTCCTAGAGTGCAACACATCTTGCTATTAACACAAACAGTGATTAGCTTGTGGCCCAAACTGCCATAAATCTGCAGATTCTTTCTCCAGACTGTTTTAGCTCAAGATGAAGTCAAGTTAGTCAGTTGCCACCGCATTCACACAATAAAACTGTTCAAATTAGCAAACAAACAAGATTTTCAACAGATTCTGTATGAGTTATATTAACAACCTATTTTACCAGATTACATTGAAACATCAGTTTGCACAAAATGGGGGCAGCAGCATACTTCAAAAGAAAGTTAGTAAAAGGGAATGAGTAAAAACAGCATCCATTCAGAACCTCTCTAAGTGTACCACCTGCTCCAATCCCTTAATGAACATTCAGGATCACAAACCTATCCACAAATTTCTTGTTTAAAGAGCAAAAATAGAATGGGCACGTGCTACACAACTGATGGGAAAATTCAAATGGAAGCCTTATTGGAAGCTTTGAGAACTTCTTATGTAAATCCATGGAACTGAGACAGATGGAGATATTGCCTCAAAATCATTATTCAAGATTGGCCAATTACCTGTTTAAACTTGAAAACAGCTCTCTGTATTAAGTGAATACTTAACAGCAAATTTCCAAAATGCAAAACATTTCTTGGAATAAGTCATAGAGTCATACATACATAAAGAAAGAGGTATTGGAAAGGCATTAAGATTGTAAACACTATATTAACCCACTTGAGAGTTTCCATTGACAATTTAACAATCAATAAAGCATTCCTGCTCTATGAGAGTTATTACAGAAAGAAGTTTTATTCAGGTTCATGAAAGGTGCTAAACTGACAGTAACGAAGAATGAAATTTTCTATTTATCCAACGATCAAATAAAGCACAAGCAGTCATAGTGCAAACTATCCACACATTGCTAGATTATGCATTTCATAGGGGATATCCAAAAATCATTGAATGTTTACAACACCCAACCACAACACTAATCTACGATGGACTGAATCGAAACCCTAAAGGTTGAAATCACCAAGGTTTAATGCTTCACCATTGAATTAAATGCTAGTTTTACCACTGACTTCAGTGGGAGCAAGATCAAGTCCTAAATCCTATTATCAATCTCCCATTGGGTTGCCCTGAACCATACTTTTAAATTAAGTAATTTAGAGCTGTACTTTAGAACCCTTACTGCAGCAAATAGGACTTTACTCCATGAGCAGTACCACTGATTTCACTAACACTGCTCATGGAGTAAGGTATTAGTCAACATGAATATAAGTTGCAGCTTTAAATTAAAAAAATACAATAAAAAGATATTTCATATTTGGGAGAACATTTAAATAAGGCTACTTCAGGTATGTTAGCAACAAGAAGAAGGTCAGGGGATGTGTGGGACCCTTACAGAATGGGGGAGGCAAACTAGTGACAGATGATGCGGAAAAAACTGAAATACTCAATGCTTTTTTTCCCTCAATCTTCGCAGACAAGGCCAGCTCCCAGACTGCTGCACTAGGCAGCACAGTATGGGGAAGAGGTGAGCAGCCCTCGGGGGTGAAAGAACACGTTAAGGACTATTTAGAAAAGCTGGACATGCACAAGTCCATGGGGCCAGATCTAGTGCATCCAAAGGTGCTGAGAGAATTGGCTGATGTGATTGCAGAGCCCTTGGCCATTAGCTTTGAAAATTCATGGTGATCAGGGGGAGGTCCCGGACAAGTGGAAAAAGGCAAATATAGTGCCCATCTTTTAAAAAGGGAAGAAGAAGAATCCGAGGAACTACAGACCGGTCACCCTCACCTCAGTCCTTGGAAAAAACATGGAGCAGGTCCTCAAGGAATCAGTTTTGAAGCACTTGGAGGAGAGAAAGGTGATCAGAAGCAGTCAACATGGATTCACCAAGGGCAAGTCATGCCTGACCAACCTGATTGCCTTCTATGATGAGATAACTGTGAATATGGGGAAAGCAGTGGACGTGATATATCTTGATTTTAGCAAAGCTTTTGACACGGTCTCCCACAATATTCTTGCCAGTAAGTTAAAAAAATATGGATTGGATGAATGGACTATAAGGTGGATAGAAAGCTGGCTAGATCATAGGGATCAACGGGTAGTGATCAATGGCTCGATATCTAGCTGGCAGCCAGCATCAAGCGGAGTGCCCCAGGGGTCGGTCTTGGGGTCAGTTTTGTTCAACGTCTTCATTAATGATCCGGATGATGGGATGGATTTCACCCTCAGCAAGTTTGTAGATGACACTAAGCTGGGGGAAGAAATAGATATGCTGGAATGTAGGGATAAGGTCCAGAGTGACCTAGACAAATTGGAGGATTGGGCCAAAAGAAATCTGATGAAGTTCAACAAGGACAAGTGCAGAGTCCTGCAGTTAGGATGGAAGAATCCCATGCACGGCTACAGGCTGGGGACCAACTGGTTAACTGGCAGTTCTGCAGAAAAGGACCATGGACTACAGTGGACGAGAAGCTGGATATGAGTCAACCATGGGTGCCAGGTTTGTATAATTTTTGCTGGTGCCCAGAATGGGTCCAAGCAGAGCCATCCTGTCCATAGGATTGGGCCCTGTACTTTGGGGGACCCTGCGCTCCAGGGGGATGTGGGGTCCAGGGGGGCTGGGGGTTAGTGGGGGGCCTGGCACTGGCAGCAGAGAGTGACCCGGCCCCAGCCCGCCCCACTCCGCCAGCTCCTGGCATTGCTCGAGGGAGAGGGCAGAAGCCAGAAAGAGGTGGGGTGAGGACTTGGGGGAAGGGGTGGAGTGGGGGAGGAGCAGGCGCCAAGCCTCCCACTAACCCCCCAGGCAGCCCGGGACCCCACATCCCCCTGAAGCGTGGGGCCCCCCAAAGCGTGGGACCCAGAGCAGTTGCCCCGGTCTGTCCCATGGATGGGATGGCTCTGAAAATATAAGCCCAAACATTGGAGGAGCCGGGCCCACGGTCCTGAATATTGGTGGAGCACGGCTATGTCACAGGTAGCTTTACTCTGCAATATTACTGGTCACTTGAATTCCCTCAGCTTGCAGCTCCAAGGCCATGCAAGTAGTGTTGGGGATCTGTTTAAAAAAAAGTGTGACTTTCAGAGCAGTCTTGAAATCTTTCAGACAGACTTAACAGGAAAGATGTTGCTCTTTCCCACATTGCATGTTGTTGCTACAGATGAAACTTCGATGAAAACAATGCAAGAATTCCAAAACAATCTGATCAAAAATTTTAAAATGCGATTTGAGAATTTTAAAATTCCAAATGATTTGCTTTTATTTGTGTGTGATCCATTTGTTATCTCTGCCAATGGATCTTGTCTTTCTGAAGCAAAGAACATTCTTGATTCAACTAATGAAGGTGCCTTTCAACTGGACATTGTAAGTCTCCAGAGCTCAAATGTCTTGAAGGCAAAATTCAAAGAAGTGGGACTTTGCAATTTTTGGACTCAATATGCTGACCAGTTTCAAAATAGCCTGAATCTAGCCATCTATCTTTTAACATTCGGATCAACTTATCTCTGAGAATTGGGGTTTTCTACCATGAACATTATAAAAAACCAACACTACAATCGCATCTTCACCAGTGCATGACCTTCTGCAAACTACTCTTCATAAAGCTTGCCAGAGATCGGTGATGTCACCTCTCCCATTAGAGACTGCCACAAACACAGATCATAATGTTGATTTATAAATTTTGTTAAAATATAGAAACACTAGTACTTGTGTTGCAATCAAGATCTTTATTTATTGGCAGCTGAAGTTTTTTATTATAATTATTTTGTCAGCCTTCTGCAAAAATGACCTGCCCCTTGTCATAAAATTCTCATATCAGCCCACAGGTCGATCTAATTGAGTATCACTGATCTAGACCATCCCTGAGACGTGTTTATCAAACACGTTCTTAAAAGCCTTCAATGACGGAGATTCCACAACCTCCCAAGGTAGTTTGTTCCAGTGCTTAACTACCCTTACGGTTAGAAAGCTTTTCCTAATATCTAACCTAAATCTTCCTTGTTGCAATTTAAGCCCATTATTTCCTGTGCTGTGCTCAGTGGTTAAGGAAAACAATTTATCACTCTCCTCTTTATAACAACCTTTTAAGTACTTGAAGACTGCTATCATGCCTGCCCTCTTCCCCAGACTAAACAAAGCCAGTTGTTTCAATCTTTCCTCAGAGGTCATATTTTAGAATCATAGAATCATAGAATATCAGGGTTGGAAGGAACCTCAGGAGGTCATCTAGTCCAACCCCCTGCTCAAAAGCAGGACCAATCCCCAATTAAATCATCCCAGCCAGGGCTTTGTCAAGCCTGACCTTAAAAACTTCTAAGGAAGGAGATTCCACCACCTCCCTAGGTAACTCATTCCAGTGTTTCACCACCCTCCTAGTGAAAAAGTTTTTCCTAATATCCAACCTAAACCTCCCCCACTGCAACTTGAGACCATTACTCCTTGTCCTGTCCTCTTCTACCACTGAGAATAGTCTAGAACCATCCTCTCTGGAACCACCTCTCAGGTAGTTGAAAGCAGCTATCAAATCCCCCCTCATTCTTCTCTTCTGCAGACTAAACAATCCCAGTTCCCTCAGCCTCTCCTCATAACTCATGTGTTCCAGACCCCTAATCATTTTTGTTGCCCTTCGCTGGACTCTTTCCAATTTATCCACATCCTTCTTGTAGTGTGGGGCCCAAAACTGGACACAGTACTCCAGATGAAGCCTCACCAATGTCGAATAGAGGAGGACGATCACATCCCTTGATCTGCTCGCTATGCCCCTACTTATACATCCCAAAATGCCATTGGCCTTCTTGGCAACAAAGGCACACTGCTGACTCATATCCAGCTTCTCGTCCACTGTCACCCCTAGGTCCTTTACCGCAGAACTGCTGCCTAGCCATTCGGTCCCTAGTCTGTAGCTGTGCATTGGGTTCTTCCCTCCTAAGTGCAGGACCCTGCACTTATCCTTACTGAACCTCATCAGATTTCTTTTGGCCCAATCCTCCAATTTGTTGAGGTCCCTCTGTACCCTATCCCTGCCCTCCAGCGTATCTACCATTCCTCCCAGTTTAGTATCATCCGCAAATTTGCTGAGAGTGCAATCCACAGCATCCTCCAGATCATTTATGAAGATATTGAACAAAACCGGCCCCAGGACCGACCCCTGGGGCACTCCACTTGACACCGGCTGCCAACTAGACATGGAGCCATTGATCACTACCCGTTGTGCCCGACAATCTTGCCAACTTTCTACCCACCTTATAGTGCATTCATCCAGCCCATACTTTTTTAACTTGCTGACAAGAATACTGTGGGAGACCGTGTCAAAAGCTTTGCTAAAGTCAAGAAACAATACATCCACTGTTTTCCCTTCATCCACAGAGCCAGTAATCTCATCATAGAAGGCGATTAGATAGGTCAGGCATGACCTTCCCTTGGTGAATCCATGCTGACTGTTCCTGATCACTTTCCTCTCATGTAAGTGCTTCAGGATTCATTCTTTGAGGACCTGCTCCATGATTTTTCCGGGGACTGAGGTGAGGCTGACTGGCCTGTAGTTCCCAGGATCCTCCTCCTTCCCTTTTTTAAAGATTGGCACTACCTTAGCCTTTTTCCAGTCATCCGGGACTTCCCCCGTTCGCCACGAGTTTTCAAAGATAATGGCCAATGGCTCTGCAATCACAACCGCCAGTTCCTTTAGCACTCTCGGATGCAACTCGTCCGGCCCCATGGACTTGTGCACATCCAGCTTTTCTAAATAGTCCCTAACCACCTCTTTCTCCACAGAGGGCTGGCCATCTATTCCCATGTTGTGATGCCCAGCGCAGCAGTCTGGGAGCTGACCTTGTTAGTGAAGACAGAGGCAAAAAAAGCATTGAGTACATTAGCTTTTTCCACATCCTCTGTCACTAGGTTGCCTCCCTCATTCATTAAGGGGCCCACACTTTCCTTGGCTTTCTTCTTGTTGCCAACATACCTGAAGAAACCATTCTTGTTATTCTTGACATCTCTCGCTAGCTGCAACTCCAGGTGTGATTTGGCCCTCCTGATTTCATTCCTACATGCCCGAGCAATATTTTTATACTCTTCCCTGGTCATATGTCCTACCTTCCACTTCTTGTAAGCTTCTTTTTTATGTTTAAGATCCGCTAGGATTTCACCGTTAAGCCAAGCTGGTCGCCTGCCATATTTACTATTCTTTCGACACATCAGGATGGTTTGTCCCTGTAACCTCAACAGGGATTCCTTGAAATACAGCCAGCTCTCCTGGACTCCTTTCCCCTTCATGTTAGTCCCCCAGGGGATCCTACCCATCCGTTCCCTGAGGGAGTCGAAGTCTGCTTTCCTGAAGTCCAGGGTCCGTATCCTGCTGCTTACCTTTCTTCCCTGTGTCAGGATCCTGAACTCAACCAACTCATGGTCACTGCCTCCCAGATTCCCATCCACTTTTGCTTCCCCTACTAATTCTTCCCGGTTTGTGAGCAGCAGGTCAAGAAAAGCTCCCCCCCAATTGGCTCCTCTAGCACTTGCACCAGGAAATTGTCCCTTATGCTTTCCAAAAACTTCCTGGATTGTCTATGCACCGCTGTATTGCCCTCCCAGCAGATATCAGGAAAATTAAAGTCACCCATGAGAACCAGGACATGCGATCTAGTAACTTCTGCGAGCTGCCGGAAGAAAGCCTCATCCACCTCATCCCCCTGGTCCGGTGGTCTATAGCAAACTCCCACCATTACATCACTCTTGTTGCTCACACTTCTAAACTTAATCCAGAGACACTCAGGTTTTTCTGCAGTTTCGTACCGGAGCTCTGAGCAGTCATACTGCTCCCTTACATACAGTGCTACTCCCCCACCTTTTCTGCCCTGCCTATCCTTCCTGAACAGTTTATAACCATCCATGACAGTACTCCAGTCATGTGAGTTATCCCACCAAGTCTCTGTTATTCCAATCACGTCATAATTCCTTGACATCACCAGGACCTCCAGTTCTCCCTGCTTGTTTCCAAGGCTTTGTGCGTTCGTATATAAGCACTTGAGATAACCTGCTGATTGCCCCTCATTCTCACTATGAGGCAGGAGCCCTCCCCTCACAGACATTCCTGCCTGTGCTTCCTCCCGGTATCCCGCTTTCCCACTTACCTCAGGGCTTTGGTCTCCTTCCCCCGGTGAACCTAGTTTAAAGCCCTCCTCACTAGGTTAGCCAGCCTGCTCGCAAAGATGCTCTTCCCTCTCTTCGTAAGGTGGAGCCCGTCTCTGCCCAGCACTCCTCCTTCATGGAAGACCATCCCATGGTCAAAGAATCCAAAGCCTTCTCTCCGACACCACCTGCGTAGTCATTCGTTGACTTCCACGATTCGACGGTCCCTACCCAGGCCTTTTCCTTCCACGGGGAGGATGGACGAGAACACCACTTGCGCCTCAAACTCCTTTATCCTTCTTCCCAGAGCCATGTAGTCCGCAGTGATCCGCTCAAGGTCATTCTTGGCAGTATCATTGGTGCCCACGTGGAGAAGCAGGAAGGGGTAGCGATCCGAGGGCTTGATGAGTCTCGGCAGTCTCTCCGTCACATCGCGAATCTTAGCCCCCGGCAAGCAGCAGACTTCTCGGTTTTCCCGGTCAGGGCGGCATTTTCTAGCTCTCAATTCATTTTTGTCGCTCTCCTCTCAACTTTCTCATATTTGTCCATATCTTTCCCAAAATGTGGTGCCCAGAAATAGACACAATACTCCAGTTGTGGCCTTATCAGTGCTGAGTAGAGGGGAAGAATTATTTCTCATATCTTCCTTACAACATTCCTGCTAATATACCCCAGAATGAGGTTTGCTTTTTTTGTGACAGTATTAGATTGTTGACTCAAATTTAGTTTGTGATTCACTATAACTGACAGATCCTTTTCGTAGGCACTTATTTCCCATTTTGTATTTGTGCAATTGATTATTCCTTCCTAAGGCTAGTACTTTACATTTGTCCTTCCTGAATTTCATCCTATTTATTTCAGACCATTTCTCCAGTTTGGCAAGATCATTTTGAATTCTAATCCTGTCCTCCAAAGCACCTGCCACCCCTCCCAGCTTGGTATTATCCACAAAATTTATTAGCACACTCTCTATGTCAATATCCAAATCATTTATAAAAATATTGAATAAAACTGAACCCAGGACAAATCCCTGTGGGACCCCACTCAGCATGCCCATCCAATTCAATTGTGAAACATTAATAACTACTCTCTGAGTACTGTTTTCCAACCAGTTGTGCACCCACCTTGTAATAGCTTTGTCTAGCCTATATTTCTCTAGTTTATGAGAAGGTCATATGAGACAGTATCAAAAACCCCACTAAACTTGAGATATATCACATCTATTGCTTCTATGCAAAAAGCTTGTTCAAGTTTTCCAAGAAGTGTATCTTTATGAAACAAGTAAACACTATCAGGGAAGACCTACTAGAATGAAATCCAATACAAGAATTTTATAGAAATATAATACACCAGACCCTCGCTAGAACGTGGAATTTGGGATCCATGCATGGTACCACGTTAACGCGGGGACCACGTTATAGCGGGGACCATGTTAAAATGAATTCCAGTAATTAAATTTGGGATCCATGGCCACAACCGCGTTATATGCGAATTTGCGCTATATAGACGCGTGTTCTAGTGAGGGTCCAGTGTATATGCTGATAGCCCGCAATCAGAGAGAAGGTAGGCTAGGGTACCAATTAATTAAATGGTAAACCTGAGAGAGATCAAAATAGAAAAAACCGAAATGACAAGAAGGTAGCCTAGGGTACCAAACTAATTAAATGGTAAACTTTTTTTCCCCCACATGAAAAATTTGTTTGTCAGAAAACTGAAACTTTGCAGGAAACGTACCAGTTTCAACAAAATTTTCATCAGGAAAGGTTTTTCAGAGAGAGAAAGAGACTCATCCCAGAATAGCCAACAGCCTCGTGGTCAGCACTCACCTGGGATGTGGGAGACCCAGTCAAAATTCCAAGTATTTGGACCTGGGTTCCATGTGAGTACCCTAACCACCAGGCTATTGGTTATTCAGAGGCAGGCGAGGGGTGTGTGTGTGTGTCTGTGTCCTCTCCCTCCTCCCCTCACCCCCTCGAGCCAAAAACTTCAAAAGGTCTCCATTTCACCCCAATACAGAAGGGAAAAATTGTCAAAATCTCAAAAACATTCTTTGGGACAGGAAAACCATTTCTTACCCAGATTTAACAACACTACCTATGATTAAGGTTGCCTAACATGTTCCATTATAACCCCTCGCTTTCAGCTGCTGATAATTTTGCCAGACTTCAACCATTCGGGTTGAAATCTTCCATGCTCATTCTCAGCCTCATATTGAGTTTTTTCTTATAAGTTTGAGTAAAAATGATTCAGCTGTGAGGTTTGGCAAAACTAATTGATTTTTTCCCCCCTATGTTCACACACTTTTTCACTCTTTTTTGAATAGCTCTTTTCATTTATTTGAATTTATAAAAATCAGGTATCTATTGGCACTCATCCCATAAATTGGGGAGACACAACCACCACAACACTATCCATAAATATAGCCAAACCCAAACTTCAGCCCACCCCTTCCTCAATAGCCTGACAAGAAAGAGGAAAGGTGAGGAGGTGTGCAGTGTGCCCAGAAGGTTAACAAACCTGGGTACTGGCAGATCAATGCTGATGAGATAAGGGAGGAGGGTCCCAAAGCAAGGAACCTGCAGAGAGCATTCTGCCAGTAACCTTTTCTTTCATAAGTTGAGAAGGTCTCCAGCTTCAGTAAGTGTGCTGATCTCCTCTGTGGCAGTAAAGCCTGGAGAGTCTCTCAGGTAAGCAGGTTTCAAACCACTTAGAGCTTGAGAGGTTAAAATCGACACCTTGAATTCCACCTGGATGCTTACTTGAAGCAAATGTAAGTATCCCAGAGCACTGGTTTAATCATGTCCTCCCAAAGTGTAACTGCAGTTAATAAGCATCCTGCAGGATTCTGTGTAAACCATAGTTCTGAATGGTCCCCAGGTTGAACAGTGCATTACAGCAATCTTATTCTGAGATGACAAAGGCATGGATAACTGCGGCATACTCTGTATCACAAAGATGTCCCTGATGCCAGCGGGAGGTACCATGCAGCCCCATGGGCCCTCCAGTACCCTCACTCCCTGTGGAAAGCCCTGGACACAGCTTGTGGGCCCTGGCTAAGCATGTCCCAGGACTTCCTTCCCCCGCCACAGCCCTACAAACCTGCCTGAAGCCAGATCTTTCCACAGGGGCTGCTGCAGGCCCACAGAGCTGCACAACGAAAATTGCCCATAAGCGGCATGCTTGATTAAAATAGCTGAATCCTATTAACAGGAAAGTCAATGGGATGGGCAGAATATTGCGATTAACTGAAAGTTAATAATGGGATTGCTTATCATCAATCATTGTATTTAGATGGGTACAGCTGAACACTTACCACACCAATGCCTTCAAAAGCAAATATGGCAGTACCAAAAAAAAGTGGATATTGCTTCCAACCAGCCACAGGGGGAAGTTTTCGAGGATCAGATATATCCTGGGGAGAAAAAACACAGCATCATCACATACCGTATATCAGCATTACCCAGACTTTTGAAAGCTGAGCCCCTCTCCAGGAAAATAAACCCAATCCCATCCTCCCCGCCCCCAACAACATCACCATGTGGTATTAATAGCCTGCACATCTTAAAATGTAACCAAATACCTGCTGCTCCTCGCCCACATCTCCTCCTCTCCCCAGCTAGTCCTCTGCCCACTTGCACTTGGGAAATACTGGTGTAGATATTTGTAATATGATAGTGAACACGACACTTTAAATGCCAGCATTGTTTACTCCTGGGGAAATTCTGCACCACTGTGCAATGCAGGATTTTGCAGAAATTAACGTTCTGTGCGCAGAATTTCCCTTTTTCCCCACAGAAGTGGGCTGCAGAGATGTTGGCTGCCACTAGGGGCCACTGGACCCAGCAGAGCCCAGCTTACAAATAGAAAACAAGGCCAAGAGGAGGGGGAGGGAACTGGAGGGTTCCCAGCAGCTGCAGTTCCCAGCACACCCTGATAGGGAAAGGAGGCAGCATGCAGGAAACTCAATGCAATCCCAGAACCCAATATCAAGCTGTTTCTCCCTCTGGATCCCTGGGTTCTAAGAGGTACACGTTTGTCAGCTTGGGTTGGATGAATTCCTGGAGGTTTCATCAAGTGCGATTATCTTTAATTAAAGTTTAATCTTTAATTCCTTGAGACTCCAGGACAATCCTGGAGGGTTGGCAACCCTTCCAGGAGGGTAGCGGGTGAGTCTCTGGGCTGGGGGGGTGGGGTGTAGCTATGCTCTGGGTCTGTAATCGAGTGACCAAACAGACTGAAGTGTTCTCCGAGTGGTTTTTGAATGTTATAATTTTTGATGTCTGATTTGTGTCCATTTATTGTTTTACGTAGAGACTGTCCAGTTTGACCAATGTACATGGCAGAGAGGCATTGCTGGCGCATGATGGGGACTTTGTCTTCACCCATAACTATTGCACATTTGGGGACAATATATACCTTCAAATCAGCGGCACTGCTATGGGTACCCGCATGGCCCCACAGTATGCCAACATTTTTATGGCTGACTTAGAACAACGCTTCCTCAGCTCTCGTCCCCTAATGCCCCTACTCTACTTACGCTACATTGATGACATCTTCATCATCTGGACGCACAGAAAAGAAGCCCTTGAGGAATTCCACCATGATTTCAACAATTTCCATCCCACCATCAACCTCAGCCTGGACCAGTCCACACAAGAGTTCCACTTCCTGGACACTACGGTGCTAATAAGCGATGGTCACATAAACACCACCCTATACCGGAAATCTACTGACCGCTATGCCGACCTACATGCCTCCAGCTTTCATCCAGACCACACCACATGATCCATTGTCTACAGCCAAGCTCTACGATACAACCGCATTTGCTCCAACCCCTCAGACAGAGACAAACACCTACAAGATCTCTAGCAAGCGTTCTTACAACTACAATACCTACCTGCTGAAGTGAAGAAACAGATTGACGGAGCCAGAAGAGTACCCAGAAGTTACCTACTACAGGACAGGCCCAACAAAGAAAATAACAGAACGCTACTAACCATCACCTTCAGCCCCCAACTCAAACCTCTCCAATGCATCATCAAGGATCTACAACGATCCTATCCTGAAGGACGACCCATCACTCACACAGATCTTGGGAGACAAGCCAGTCCTTGCTTACAGACAGCCCCCCAACCTGAAGCAAATACTCACCAGCAACCACAAACCACACAACAGAACCGCTAACCCAGGAACCTATCCTTGCAACAAAGCCTGTTGCCAACTGTGTCCACATATCTATTCAGGGGACATCATCATAGGGCCTAATCACATCAGCCACACTATCAGAGGCTTGTTCACCTGCACATCTACCAATGTGATAGATGCCATCATGTGCCAGCAATGCCCCTCTGCCATGTACATTGGTCAAACTGGACAGTCTCTGCGTAAAAGAATAAATGGACACAAATTAGACATCAAGAATTATAACATTCAAAAACCAGTCGGAGAACACTTCAATCCCTTTGGTCACTCGATTACAGACCTAAAGGTAGCATTACTTCAACAAAAAATCTTCAAAAACAGACTCCAACGAGAGACTGCTGAATTGGAATTAATTTGCAAACTGGATACAATTAACTTAGGCTTGAATAAAGACTGGGAGTGGATGGGTCATTACACAAAGTACAACTATTTCCCCATGTTTATTTCCCCCCCACACACACACTGTTCCTCAGACATTCTTTTCAACTCCTGGAAATGGCCCAACTTGATTATCAATACAAAAGGTTTCCTCCACCCACCCCAGCTCTCCTGCTGGTAATAGCTCACCTTAAGTGATCACTCTCGTTACAGTGTGTATGGTAACACCCATTGTTTCATGTTCTCTGTGTATATAAATCTCCCCACTGTATTTTCCACTGAATGCATCCGATGAAGTGAGCTGTAGCTCACGAAAGCTTATGCTCAAATAAATTGGTTAGTCTCTAAGGTGCCACAAGTACTCCTTTTCTTTTTGTGGATACAGACTAACATGGCTGCTACTCTGAAAACTAAAAAATTAGGTCAGCTGACCTATGTCCTACAGGACTGTGAAGAATTTCACACTCTGTGTGATGTAATTAAGGTGACCTGAACCCCGGCGTAGACACTGTTAGGTCAGTGGAAGAATGCTTCCATTGCTGTGTTAAGTGTGTATACTACAGCTACAGCATGCCAGCTGTGCTACTGTAGTGTTTCTAGTATATATATACCCTCAGTTACACTAGCTTCACATTCTGAAGGTTTTCTTCACAACCATAACCACTAAAGACTTTTTTTTTAAAGTGAAAGCTGAGACTCTGGAGAATATTTATTGGTAATTGTTCTGTTTTTGCCTTTGTCCCAACTCAACCCTCCCACTGGCTGTCTTTCTTGCCAATCAGTGGGGGGCACACATCACACTATGGGAAATACTGCTGTACATAAAGTAGCACTTGTATTTTTCCAGTATCATCTTATGCCAAAGGTAACCTTGGCAAACTTTTTTGAACTCTGGTCACAGATCTTCTGAGGGTTTTTTTTAAAAATGTGAATTTTTGTTTTCATCCCATGATTCAGCTTGCTTTATACAAATCTCTCAAGACACCTTTTAGTATCATGGCAACAATTCAGTACATGCAACAATTATTCAACTGCTTAAAAGCAGAAAGTTTGCAACATGTGGTCTAAATGAGAAGTCTGCAAATGTTCAGTACTGTATTTGGAGAGACACTAGAATTAAGTGTCACAGTTTAAATTGCTGCCCTGTTGAACTGAAGGGACAGGCAGTGGAACAGAACCCCCAAAGCTGCAGGTGACATGCATGGAGGATAATTTTTTTCATACTCAAGGGGCAAAAGTTCTTTAAAACGTGTACTTTTTTCTTTTACTGCCTTAATGGCAGGAGCAATTAGTAGGCATTTTCCTTTCTTTTTTAAAGTCCAATTTCCCATAAATGTCACATCTTCAAAAGGCTCTCTCTTTCTGCCACTTTTTAAATACCCATCACTTTAGTACCTACAGTATAAGCCATGCTGTGTGAAAGTTAGGTTAATAAATATAAATCTAATAGTCACTTGACATTACATACAAATTCCAAATGAGATGTCACATCTTCACAAAACAATTGGGGGGGGGATGTATACTCACTCGAACGATATACTGGTAAATAATTACCAGGCTGACAGCCATGGAAAGATTGGCAAGGAACGAAAGCACAGACAGGCTCTTAAGGTCACGAATGAAGACCAGAAGGATAATAAATGGCAGAAAACACAGCATGTATATTCGTAAATCAACACTCCTTTTCTCAGAGGGACCACTGGTACTAGTGTCATTGATCGGTACAATCCTGTTCTCCAAAAATCCTTCATGGACCTGGAAGGAAGATGTTTTTAAAAACATCAGCAGCACTGTATTTTATGTGAATGATTATATTTGTTATACTTTTAAAATCCCACTATAACATTTAAAGGCACTTAAGGGAGAGTTAGACACCCAATTCCTACTAACTTTCAATGGGAGTTGGACACTTGCCTCCCCAATTTAGTTAAAGCATTAGTCTTGTCTACACTCATACTTGCACCAGTTTGATTAAACTGTTTTAAACTGGTGCAAACCCAGCTATATTTTAATTTAAAAGTGGGTTATTTCCATTCAACTTAAACTTGTTCCCAATCAACTTAAGCTAAACTCAAAAAGCCATTCTTATACAGAGATAAAAGTCCATACAGAGGTTTGCACTTGCTGAACAGAATTGGTTTAAATTAAACAGGTACAATTCTCCCTGTAGTCAAGTCTAAAATATTCCTAAATTCCATATAACAAGACAGCAATTTCCCAATGCTATTCAAAAGACTAAACATGTAAAAACTCACAACTGTTCTTGTACATTAGAAAATATTTAACATGATCAATGGTGTTAAAATTTCTTTTATGAAAATCACATCAATTTATGGCATGAATGCTGTGACCAAAAGCAGTGGTAAGCCAAAGCATTTGAGGTGACAGACCGCATTCCTCAAAACAGTAACAGTTTCATTCCATTTTCTTTAAAAGCTATAGTGGCTTTATCCTATAGAATGGGTGATCTCTTTTTAATCATTTTCCCACCATATTTTCCCATCCTGTACCCCGAGTATCTGATAAGGTTAGTTTCCTTGCATTGCAGAAAGCCGTAGACTTGAGAAAAGGAACACAAAAAAAAATATGTAAAGTTATTAATTCTATGTGATGTGAAAAGAAACAAGCACAACTGAGACATCAGTGGTCTGAAACTCAAAACAACTGCACACAATAAACTGCCTTCTAAACACCAAGAAAGACAAGGTGGATGAGGTAATATCTGTTATTGGACCAGCTTCTGTTGGTGAGAGAGAAAAGCTCGTAAGCTTCTCTCTCTCTCATCTACAAAAGTTGGTGCAATAAAAGATATTCCCTCACCCACCTTGTCTCTCTAATATCCTCGGACTGACACAGCTATAATACCACTTCTAAATTCCAAATCAGCCAACCATACTACTGTAGTCACAACCTGAGCATCTAACACAAAACTGCAGCTCAGAGAATGTACTGTGAAATTAGAGCTACTCTAGTCTCACAGATAAAGCATATTTATAATAATACATGAGCATTATGGTCCTGTTTATCTACTTCAGAGGTGTTAAAAGAATTAATTAATCAACATTTGAACAATGCTTTTCACATGTGTACTGCTAGACAAGAGCTACTTACCTGTACAAAAGAAACAAAGATACCACTGAGCCTCTTAACAGAAAACACTTTCAGCAGTTTACAATGAAAGTATATGTACGAGTACCAGTGTCATGTTCCAGAGTATGTGTAGTCACATTAGTACTAAAACAGACAACATGACACAACAGCAATAGTCAATGCATCAGTGCACACACTGAAAGAAAATACAATTTTCTATACTGTACATCCACTGTTTTCCAGTCATAAGTGACATGGTAATCACGTTTCTAAATTAAGCATGTTAATGAAGTGCACTGCGATGTCGTTAGTGAGTTTTATGGTCATCATCAAGGCCCCTCATAAGAACAGCCATAATGGGTCAGATCAATGGTCAATCTACCAAGTATCCTGTCTTCCAGCAGTGGACAGTGCCAGATGCTTCAGAGGGAATAATCAGAACAGGGCAATTTATCGAGTAATCCATGCCCTGGTGTCCAGTCACAGCTTCTGGCAGTCAGATTTTTTGGGATACCCAAAGCATGGGGTTGTGTCCCTGACAATCTTGGCTAATAGCCAATTATGGACCTATCCTCCATGAACTAATCTAATTCGTTTTTGAACCCAGTTATATTTTTGGCCTCCAAAACATCCCCTGGCAACAAGTTCCACAGGTTGATTGTGAATGGTGTGAAGACATACTTCCTTTTTTGCTTGTTTTAAACCTGCTGCCTATTAATTTCATTGGGTGACCCCTGCTTCTTGTGTTACGTGAAGGGGCTTCCTTATTCACTTTCTCCACACCCTTCATGATTTTACAGACCGCTATCATATCCCCTCTTAGTCGTCTTTTTTTTTCCCCTAAGATGAACAACCCTAGTCTTTTTAATCTCTGCTCATATGGAAGCTGTTTTATATCTCAGCTCATTTTTGTTTCCCTTCTCTGAACCTTTTTCCAATACTAATATAGCTTTTTTGAGATGGGGCTACCAAAACTTCATGTAGTAGTCACGGTGTGAGAATACCAGGGACTTGTATAGTGGCATTATCATATTTTCTATCTTATTATCTATCCCTTTCCTAATCATATAATCATAGAAGATTAGGGTTGCAAGAGACCTCAGGAGGTCATCTAGTAAAACCCCCTGCTCAAAGCAGGACCAACACCAATTAAATCATCCCAGCCAGGGTTTTGTCAAGCCAGGCCTTAGAAACCTCTAACGATGGAGATTCCACCACCTCCTTAGGCAACCCATTCCAGTGATTCACCACCATCCCAGTTAAATAGTGTTTCCTAATATTCAGCCTAGACCTCCCCCACTGCAACTTGAGACTACTGCTCCTTGTTCTGTCACCTGCCACCACTGAGTACAGCCTAGCTCCATCCTCTTTGAAACCCCCCTTCAGGTAGTTGAAGGCTGCTACCAAATCCCCCCTCACTCTTCTCTTCTGCAGACTAAACAAGCCCAGTTCCCTCAGTCTCTCCTAGTGAGTCATGTGCCCCAGCCCCTTGATCATTTTCATTGCCCTCTGCTGGACTCTCCAATTTGTCCACATCATTTCTGTAGTTGGGTGCCCAAAACTCGACGCAGTACTCCAGATGTGGCCAGATGGTTCCTAACTTTCTGTTAGGTTTTTTATTGCTGCTGCACATTGAGCAGATGTTTTCAAAGTTGGAGACTATCCACAATGACTCCAAGATCTCTTTCTTGAGAGGTAACAGCTAATTTAAACCCAATCATTTTGTACGTATAGTTGGGATTATGTTTTCTGATGTATACATTACTTTGCATTTATCAATATTGAATGTCACCTGCCACCTTCTTGCACAGTCACCCAGTTTTGGGAGATCCCTTTGTAACTTTTCACAGACAGCTTTGGACTTAACTTTTGTATCCTATGCAAAAACTTTGCTACCTGTTTACCCCTTTTTCCAGGTCATATATGAATATGCTGAACAAAACTGGTCCCAGTACAGATCCTTGGGTACCCCACTATTTACCTCTCTCTTACCTCTCTGTGAAAACTGACCATATATTCCTACTCTTTGCCTCCTACCTTTTAACCAATTACTGATCCATGAGAGGACCTTCCCTCTTATCCTATGTCTGCTTACTTTGCGTAAGAGCCTTTGGGGAAGGACCTTGTCAAAGGCTTTCTGGAAGTCCAAGTACACTAAATCCATTAGATCAACCTTGTCTCTATGTTTGTTGACCCCCTTCAAAGAATTCTAAGCAATTGGTGAGGCATGATTTCCCTTTACAAAACCCCTGTGACTCTTCTCTAACATTTCATGTTCATCTACGCGTCTGATAATTCTGTTCTTTACTAGAGTTTCAACCAAGTCTGGAGACTTTTTTAAAAAATGCCATTTAATTAGTAATACTCCAGTCATCTGGCACAGAAGCTAATTTAAGCAATAGGTTACATACCATAGTTACCAGTCCTGCAATTTCATATTTGAGTTCCTTCAGAGCTTTTGGATGAATACCATTGAGTCCTAGTGATTTATCACTATTTAAATTTATCAGTTTGTCAGTTTTACCAAAACCTCCTCTTTTGACACCTCAATCTGGGACAGTTCCTCAGATTTGTCACCTAAAAAGAATGGCTCAAGTGTGGGAATTTCCCTCACATCCTCTGCAGTGAAGATCAATACAATGAATTCATTTAGCTTCTCCACAACTGCCTTGTCTTCCTTGACTCCCTCAGGTATATTCCATTACAAGATGGACCCAAATTCTTCAGCAAGGGCCTCTAGTTTCCACAGCATTCAAGTGAGGCAGACTAGAAAGCTTGTGGCAGCTTTAGATAGGTTGGTACAGTCACCCATGTTATTTATTTTGATGCCAAATGTCATTTGTATTAGTTTGCCACAACACATTCAGTCTACACAGCTGCAGGGTTTTGTACCAACAATTAATAACTATACTAAATGGGCTTTATTTGTTTGGGTGGTGAAGTGGAAGAAAGGTAGAGCTAGAGATTTTGGTGGTTGAGTGGTTATGAGCATCTGGACAGGAACGGGAGACCGTTTGGGGCTGTAAAGCAAAGAGCAGGAAAAGTGTTGACATTTAAATTGCCAGCTTGGTTAAGATTCAGAGTTAACAGCCCACTGAAAATTAGTGGGACCTTTCACTCTTCTCATTCCTATTGTTTCAGGCTGTCTGCAAACTCAGGCAGACAAAAAAATCCTTTTTTTTTAATTTCCTTTTTGTTGCAACCACAAGAGTTAAAAAGAATGATTTGTTAATGGAAAGCTAAGGACACAGCTCAGCAGAAGTGAGTGGATTTTCCAGCAACCATAGAATACACAGGTCTCTAGTCATTACTAGTACACCAACCAATCTGATCCTGCAAGATATTGCGCATCCTCTGGAAAGTACTAAGCTCCCTTCAAACTCCTGCTGAAGTCAATGGAAAATGAGGGGGCTCAGAATACCTGAAGCCTGGGTTCTTAGAAAGCTACTGCAAAGAGTTAAGATTAAATTTCCTACAAGCTTCTCTCACTACAAATTGTATAAACTGTCTAACATTTCCCAATTTCAGTGAATTCACATACCCATAATTGCCTCTTTGTGCTGGCCAGTAGTGTGACAGACAGCTAGTAAATCTGCTATTTCCCTAAAGTCATCTGAAGTAAACTTCCCATTCCAAATCTCATTCGCCAATAGTAAACTTAAAATAAAAACACAGAGCAAGACACTGTGCAAAAGCTTTAACTACCTTTCAGTTATACAAGAAAGTCTTGTGCAATTGCTCTTTCACTTTCAAACACATACACAGCCAAAGATGCTCCATACATAAGAACATAGGCTGGGATTCTCTAAGAAATCCAAAAAGAAAAGGAGTACTTGTGGCACCTTAGAGACTAACCAATTTATTTGAGCATAAGCTTTCGTGAGCTACAGCTCACTTCATCGGATGCATACTGTGGAAACTGCAGAAGACATCATATACACAGAGACCATGAAACAATACCTCCTCCCACCCCACTCTCCTGCTGGTAATAGCCCATCCAAAGTGACCACTCTCTTTACAATGTGTATGATAATCAAGGTGGGCCATTTCCAGCACAAATCCAGGTTTTTTCACCCCCCCCCCTTCTTTTTTTTCCAAAAACCACACACACAAACTCACTCTCCTGCTGGTAATAGCCCATCCAAAGTGACCACTCTCTTTACAATGTGTATGATAATCAAGGTGGGCCATTTCCAGCACAAATCCAGGTTTTTTCACACACACCCCCCCCCCCACACACACAAACTCACTCTCCTGCTGGTAATAACAGTATCCAATTTGCAAATGAATTCCAATTGGAATGGATACTATTAACTTAGGCTTAAATAGAGACTGGGAGTGGCTAAGTCATTATGCAAGGTAGCCTATTTCCCCTTGTTTTTTCCTACCCCCCCTCCGCCCCTCGACGTTCTGGTTAAACTTGGATTTATGCTGGAAATGGCCCACCTTGATTATCATACACATTGTAAGGAGAGTGGTCAGTTTGGATGAGCTATTACCAGCAGGACAGTGAGTTTGTGTGTGTGGGGGCGGAGGGTGAGAAAACCTGGATTTGTGCTGGAAATGGCCCACCTTGATTTTCATACACATTGTAAGGAGAGTGGTCACTTTGGATAAGCTATTACCAGCAGGAGAGTGAATTTGGGGGGGGGGGGGGGCGGAGGGTGAGAAAACCTGGATTTGTGCTGGAAATGGCCCAACTTGATTATCATACACATTGTAAGGAGAGTGATCACTTTAGATAAGCTATTACCAGCAGGAGAGTGGGGTGGGAGGAGGTATTGTTTCATGGTCTCTGTGTATATAATGTCTTCTGCAGTTTCCACAGTATGCATCCGATGAAGTGAGCTGTAGCTCACGAAAGCTTACGCTCAAATAAATTGGTTAGTCTCTAAGGTGCCACAAGTACTCCTTTTCTTTTTGCAAATACAGACTAACATGGCTGTTACTCTGAAATCTAAGAAATCCAGTGGCTTTTGGGCATGTCACTCCCTTAGGTTCCTTTGAAAGTCTCAGCCACCATAAATATTTAACATAACATACAGCATTTGAGCAGTGGAAGCACACACATGCTTGCTATGCTAACATACCTTGCATCGTATGTAAATATTTTAGCCTGTTATGCCATTCAAAAATGCATCCTGCTATTAAATAGATAAGACAGAAAGAGATATTGCAGGGACAGAATGGTAATCTTTTTAAAACCCTCCAGTTTTAATTTAGCTTTCTGCCAAAATAATTTCAAGTATTATTTTTCCTCTTAAAACAAGAAGAAATATTTTTAAGAAATCCATACACACAATTTTCGCTTTATTCAGACAAACCTCAGTGAGGAGTTCCTAAAAAGCAGAGATCTCTCGTTTTTCTATTAGCTGAATTGCAAATAAAGTGGTGCTTAGTGGGAAAATATTGCTTGAATTCACAATGTTTTATATTTCATAAATCATTAGGGAAGTTCAAATCTATTCAGATCCCTACATGGCACCCATGCTATGTTATCTGAACACCTTTACGTTATGTCACAAGGGGGTGGTCATATTAATGTCTTTCATATTTACTCATCCTGTGTTTGGCTGACAGACACAACGGACTCATGTACCCACAAAGATACATCACATGTACACACATACAAATAATCCACAGCTGTCCTTAGATGAACACTGATGCAGATATCTGCAAAGTGATGGCTAACAAACACTACACACTCTGGGATACCCAAATCCAAAGCTGTAACCTCCAGAGGTGGCCAGAGCAATCAACACAGGTTGTAAGTGTTTGGTGTGAGATGTCTGCCTTCTGCTCCCCTAAATCTGTCAGTGTGTCTACAGTGTGGTAGGACTATTCCTCCAAAGCTTCTGACATTTCCCCAGAGTTGGGGGAGCAGAGGCCTTGCCATTGCTATGGGAGTCTGAAACATACATTTTCCCATAAAATGCCGTTTATATAGGTAAGGGATAAGGGGACAGAGACATAATATGGACACTGCCCCTTTTTGAAGGCACCCTCTCCTGGCAGAAGAAAGTGAGAGAGAAGAACCATTAATGAAGGCTGATTCTACCAGGGAAGAGTAGGCCTTGATGCCTCCCCTCACAAAGAGGTACACAACCTGTAGAAAACTAAGAAGGTTAGTAAAGCAGATATTTTTAGGTCCCTTTAATGAAAATAGATCATTCAACTGCAGTTGAGGGCAATATTAAACAATATCACCTGTTACTTTCTTTCAGGAAATATTTTTCCTGATGTTCATCTCAGTCAATACTTGTACATTGTATCCCTGCCTCTGGGAAATACAGTGTAGTTTCTGTTTGCTAATTAAACCTACCTGATATTTGCGGTGCTTAAAAAAACCCACTACACCAAGGAACTTTTCCTTCCAGTTCAGGACAAAAAGAAATTTCAAAATGTCAGAATTTCCTAGGGAAAGAAAATTCTGAGTTTCAACCAGGTTTAATATTGAAATGTATACTTTTGCATAAGCTAAACTAGATAAGGCAGACTCACCTTCAGTTAGAAAAAGAACAAACAATGGGGAAAGAGGAATAGGCTATCCCAGCACAAGGTACCTTTATTGCAGTCTAACTGTTCCCACACTAAAAGCTGTACTAGTATAACTATTTGAGGTTAAAAAAAAATTAACACCCCTAACCAAAATAGTTTTGGAACAAAAACACTGCATAGACTAGACCTAAGGCTTTGTCTAGACAAGTTGTCAGAGATGGCCACTGAAGTCACATTGACCCTTGATAGCTTTCTTTCAAAGGTGTACTCGCCAATGTCAAAGACTACATTTCAGAGACCACCCTGCTCAACATGTGAAAATATGGCTTCTGCTGAGCCATACACGTTGCTTATTGAGGAAGTAAGTTTTGTGTTGCTGGTGAGATTTTTTCTATTGCTGGTGAGAGTTTTCAGGGGAGAGGGATAGCTCAGTGGTTTGAGCATTGGCCTGCTAAACCCAGGGTTATGAGTTCAATCCTTGAGGGGGCCATTTAGGAGCAGGAGCAAAAATTGGGGATTGGTCCTGCTTTGAGCAGGGGGTTGGACTAGATGACCTCCTGAGGTCCCTTCCAACCCTCGTATTCTATGATTCTATAGCTGAAACTCACACCTGCACCTTCCTTGGATATTTAAAGTTTCAGAAAGTTATGAATATATGGAAATTTTGAAAACTCAACTTCAACAGTCCCTCTGCTTAACCACTGTCATTAGGTCTGGCCTATACACTTTTTTGTTTGTTTGTACTGATGTAACTATTTTGGCTAGGGGTGTGATTTTTTTTTAAACCAAAATAGATATACCAGTATAAAGACACTTAAACCAGTATAACTTATTCCCTTTCAGTATGGATAAATCCATGCTGGTAAAAAGCACCTTTATACCTGTAAAACTGCCTCCACCATGAGATGGTGAGGAGTTGTAGTGCTTTAACTTTTCTGGTATAGTTAAAGTGGCACGACTTTTCTGTTTAGACAAGGCCTTAGCAGTTTACCATAGGCATCACAGAAGAGGATGGCTTTGGAAAAGGTCAGGGTAGTGGTTCTGCAAATGGCTTCAGAGAGGGCAAACAACATGGATGGGGTAGCCAAGGAGAGGTGAGCAAACAGGCTATGGAGGCTAACATTACTTGCAGAGTAAAGGAAGCACAATATGATGACACAAGATTCAAGAGCAGACAAGAAAGGAAAAGGAGTAACTTTTCATTCTGCTGCTCCGAGTGGAGTGGCATGGAGGAGAGACTGAGTGAGACAGAGCAACATGCGAAACCCACACTGAAATTTCAGTTCCTAACTTTGTGCTGTTCAGGTGCAGGCTATTGTATCATTGCTCAACCTTGTCTTTGTGAGTAGCACTAAAAACCACCACTGAACTTTTAAACAAGTCAACAAATATGAAATAACAATGTGCACCAGTTTCCCTGGCTTATATGCTGCGTAGGGTGACACAAGTTTGCCACTGATTATGTTAAGATGGACTGAATATGACACATCCTTTACCTAACCTACTCTCCTTCACAACATCAGACTCGATATAATCTTAGACAGCTATTCCTGCTAACAGTTGTTTTTAAACTACTGCAGTTTGCCTCTAGTGCGTCATTGCGTTTCAGTTAGTCGTACTGGGCCAAGACACATCTGACATTACCCCTTGCCTTTTCTTTCCTATCAACGGAGCATAGTAACTCGCAAACATACTATCAGTTTAGACAATTCTCTCCAGTCAAATGTCACACATAGTCAGTAGGCGCAGTGCTGTAAAAACACATGGGTCTCCAATGCCTACATAATCTCTTCCTCCCCAAATCTTCTCTGTTATGATTAAGCATGCAGCAGATTTTCTCAATGGTAAAATTCAGCTCAAGAATGTGTTACAACAAGGTATGTTTGCTATTGAGCATCACCTCTTGCCTTCATTGCACTGACACAAAGAAGGCTGGATTTCTACTAAAGAAAAGTATCCTCAACTTTTTGAGAATTTCAACAAAGAACAGAATCTCAAGTTTGTTTTTACGTTGACCATAACATACATGAAGAGAAAGCTTAGTTGCAAAGTCAAGCGCTCAAAAATTAGAAAGTGCCCAAATTAGGGTTGCTCACACTACCTTGTGTCAGGTTTCAGAGTAACAGTCGTGTTAGTCTGTCTTTGCAAAAAGAAAAGGAGTACTTGTGGCACCTTAGAGACTAACCAATTTATTTGAGCATGAGCTTGTGAGCTGTAGTGAGCTGTAGCTCACGAAAGCTCATGCTCAAATAAATTGGTTAGTCTCTAAGGTGCCACAAGTACTCCTTTTCTTTTTACTACCTTGTGTGTATGCACTGTGTTACAGTCTTTAATTATAGTGGTTAAAATTTGGCAAAGTTATAAGCAACAAAAAATAGGGTCTTACAATGGGAAGTTTCAAGCAACCTTAATAGCTAGAACCAGAAGATACAGAATGCATTTTATATGGAAGGAAACTGTATTGAATCCCTTACAGGATTGGAAAGAGAAAGCAAACATTTAGACCTACACACAATGCTTACCATAGTTAGTAAATGCTTATTTAGAAGGGATTTGGACTGATGATGACTCACTGCATATGTCAGGCTCTTTATAAAATATTTGTCAACCTTTTGTTTTGCAAGATAGCAAGACAGCAAACTCAACATAGGAAAATGCAAAGTTTTTTTGAGAAAGTACAAGGTTTTGGCCAAGATTTTGAAAATCAGAAGTCCTGAATACCCAACTGCTCCCATTAAGGCAAATTTTAAAAAATATTGGCCTTTCTTCATTGAAAATTGACCATTTATTCTCCACCATTTTGTATTATTTAACTCTTAATGATTTGTGGATGCAAGCTGTACAAGAAATACTACAGCAAATAAAGTTGCACAATTGAAAGAACTCAGCTGATGCAGCACATGAAAAGTTACGTTTACAAACATTTATCTGGCATCCACTACCCCAGTACCTGGGACTCCGAAGTGGTTAAGGATCAAAGGTTTGTGTGAATTATTTACTTTATACACAGATGTTCCTGACCCTCTATGTCCCCACCGGAGCTCTATTTATCATTTAAGGGGACACAGTTATGTGTTAACATTGAAATAATTGAAGAGTGATGCCACTCCAGCAAGATACCACAGAGTATGTCTACACTGAAATTAAACACCCCTGGCTGGCCCATTTCAACTGGCTCAGGCTTGTGAGGCTCAGGCTGCAGGGCTGTGGGGTCCCAGAGCCCGGACACCAGCCCAAGCCCAAATGTCTACACCGCAATCAAAAATAGCCCAAGCCATTTGAGCCCATATCAGCTGACACAGGCCAGCCACAGGTGTTTAACTGAAGTATAGACATACACGGAGAGACTGGTCAGCCTTTATGACAGGCTCTGGTTCAAGCATTCCATTTTTTTTATGGAGACAATAGTAGCAACTGTTTACACCAGCCTCACCCTCAAATTTGGCACAATTACCAAATTACATTGGACCACTGAAATTTCCATGTAACATTTAAAGAAAAATATTTACTAACTCTGTAGAGGAAATATTTTAAAAGGCTACTTAACTAATATTTCCCTTCCATTTTCCCTCTACACATTTCTTTGGATTCCTCTAGCTAAACAATTGCAGTTCCCACACAAGCATATTCAGCTAACATCTCCAACATAAGCCAATTCTGAAATTTTAAAACTAACACACAAGCTATTCTCCCGTTCGATATAACCAATTTGAGCTACACTAAGATTAGCCAGTGGAACTGTCCGACTCTGTGAGCTACATCCATTTTCAACATCTTGCTTCCCAGACTCACCAACTCCACTCTTTCCAGAGACCGCACGGAGCTATGCTACATAGCAGGGGATAGAGGAAGGTTGATAATGGGGCTTTGAGGGAGGGCAAGAAAGGAGAGTGAGGTTTGTATGTGGGGGGAAGGGCTGACTGGGTTTGGGGAGCCCAGCTGTATAGGAGATCCCCATGCCTTTGCACCAAGACTGATGTCAATGCAGATACATGTGGCTCCGTAGTGCTTCAACCTCAGCTCTCCAGCACTCTACACACCAGCACCAGGGAAGCCAAGCTTGGAAATATCAGCTGTTCAAGGGATCACCACGGTGTTGCTGTGCCAGTGCCCCGGGGGCGCCAGAACAGCCAAGTCAGGAGTCCTCCAAACTAATGCTTTGTGTGGAGGAAGCAGTGTCATGGGTGAGGTCATGAGGAGAGGAAATCAAGGTGGTAAATTGGGTGCAAGAGTTGGGTGAGAACTAATTATTCCGTGGCTTTTAATGCTTGTGTTAATGGTATGTGCAACTAAGCAACTTAAATGCTTTTTCACAAAGTTTGGCTTTGGAGAGAATCAATGCATTATATATTTAAAGCAGTACAAATTTAGGTCCTTTGGTGCCCTCTACAGGACAGAGTTCTGCAATATAGATCTTTGTGGCTGTGAAGGAGACAGCTTCTTATCTACTTATCATACCATGGAAGAGAAGAACTTCAATTCAAATCAAATTAATTGAAAAGTGAAACCTCTGAATTTTTGATAAGTTTGATTCAATTACAGAGTACATTTCATATTTCCTTGTGGCTGTTTCTCTTGCCTAGGATGAATTTGTTACTGGATCTCTCCCCAGGGTTAAACTCCTGGGGGAAGGTAGCAAAGTATTTCTTGTGAAGGCCCCTCTGTCTGAAATCCTGTAATAAATGAGGACCCAATTTTAATGGCCTTTAGAAGTGATGCAAGACACATCTGATTAGTCTTGTTTTTGCTTATAGGGTCAGTAACTAGGAAGATGTCATTGGTAGGCAGCAATGGGTCTGCTTACCTATTTGATGGCAATTGTTTGGACTTGAACTTTATACTATGATGGATGCAATAAAAATTCACACTGAGAGAGTGGGGCCAGAGAAAGAAGAGACATACTACTGAAAATAATATGCACGCTGAGATTACGAGGCATTAGAATGATAAAATACATTTTTATAATATGGTCTCACAACTACTGAATATCAGGAGCAGAGGCCCAAATCATAGTATATATAAATTGCATATGCAGATACTTTGCACTTTTATAGCAACTTACATCAGAGGATCTTAGAGCACTTCCCACAACACTCCTAAGAGAAAGGTAAGATACCTCGGGACCACTTCAGCCACCAGTGAAGTATAACCAGTAGCAGTTTCAAAGCATACAGCTGTATTGCAGAATTGTCTAAGATAGGACATTAAGAACATCATATCTGATTGAAATTGGAGCAGGATTGTAGGGTAATTACCTGAGCTGAAAATTGTCAAGAAGCCCATGTTTAATGCCTCCATTCATTTGGGGGAATGCGGGACCTTGTAGAAATGTAATGTAGTCAGGATCTAACTTTATGTCTCATCTAAGAGATAATGGTTCTTTGGGTAACAGTTCAGCACATTGCAAAAGTGTACAGTGCCATCTGCTGAATATCACCTGCAGCTCTCAGGTGTCTTATGGAGGTCTCCCATCCTAGTACTGAAATGGCCCAACCTTACTTAGCTTTTAGAGTCTAGCAGGATTACAGCATTACTGCAGGGCTGGTTGTTACTGAAGCAGAACAGCCTCATATCTACATGTAAATCAACTACTCCCATTTCACTCAGTGATACCTTAAATTTGTGTGGAGGGAGGCTTCAGACACTTGCTGGAAGATATCATTAACCATAAACAATGTTGTCCATCTTCCCCAGTTCTTTACAGAATGCCTTTCCAATTGCCTAACAGCTTTTTCCATTCTCTGAGATGTGGCGCACACTGCTGCAGAGCTCAGAAAATAAACTGCTTTGCGTGTGGGCTCACACAAAGTACATAACTATAGTTAACTACAATCTTCAGGGCAGGGACTGTGTCTTTCTCTGCATTTGGAAACTTCCTAGCACTATTTTGGACATTACTGCAAACTAAATAATAAATAACAATTGCTACATATTGAGAGCAAGGTTGGGCCCACGATCTGGATATGGAAAGAATATGTGTATACTGTACAAGAGATTACACACATTTTGGAGCACAAATCCTAAGAGTTTATGGTACACTACTCATTTTGTGCATGAAGAAACCATTATCTTATTGTAAAATTTGGCAGAACTCCTCTTATCTTTCTAACACTGTTTAGCTGTGTGTAAAATAATTACATCCCATGGTTAAATTGTGAGATTAAGTGTTGAAATTTAAGAAAAACTGGAGGTCAGTGATGTTGCAGCTGCTTACACAAGCGCTGGATTTGGTTTAACCTACAAAGCAAGTGGATCACTTTCTACAAAAGTTAATTAGTGAGGTATCTTTGGGGGAAAGCAAGGTAGAGTTTACACTGTATGTATTCTCATTACATGCATTATATGAATGGTATATTTGACATGGATGCAGAAAGGGAATAAAGCTGGAAATAAAAAGCTGCAAACAAAATTATTCCCATACAATGCTTTTACTCACTTGTTTCACATTTTCTGCTAAGAACACAACATAAACGCTGCAAAATCCCAGCTGTGTAATCACAAGAAAAAAGTCAACGATACACCTAGGTGGGAGAAAAAACACACACACACACACATATTGAAGTTATGATATTAAAAGGTTTTCAAACAATTAACCCATTTCCAAATGACATACATCTAGTGCTCCTTTTTATAGTGAGGTGGAAACAACAGCTTCAAAACACCAGGTTAAACTCTGGGGCACTGAAAAGCAGGTTCTTCTGCAAACGAAACATTGCATTCCTATAAAATAATCACCAAAAAATCTGAAAAAATTAATTCACGTTTTATACAATAACCAAAACACACTGCACACTATGGCTGCATCCTTGAAAATAGTAGGGCAAAGACATTTTCCTTGTGGAAAGAAGAAATTCCTTATATATGCTTATTAAAACAAATATTTATATTTAACAGCTCTAAAGTTTTGGATTTCATTATTATCTCACAATACCATAACCATTATTTAGTCTGCTGCATTATGACTCTGTTTTATAGATGGCAAAGGAAAATGACTGAGTTTCTCAAAGGGAAAAAAAATTCAGAGACAGACAACAAGTTATTAACATTTTTGTTTCATTAACATGAAATATAATAAAGATTGAACATCAAATGCAAACTGCAGAGTAAAGACATGTCAAAGAATAGGTAGCTCCCTTTCAGGATGGATATATTATACCAGTCATTTAAGTATGTACTACAGAGTTGCTTAGAGTGAACCTTTATATGGAGGAATGTGTTTGTGGTAAAACAGAACTGAAATCCTAAATTGTTTTAATACATTAGAATGTGCAGAATGCAATTCTGGTTATACCAAATTTCTACTTATAGAGTGAAACTGAAGTAAATTTTCTCCCACAGAACTTTAAAACTAAGTGCTTGACTGTGGGAATTACACTCTCACCCCTTCCACACAAGATGTATAAAGTTTTTGCTAATCCACAGAAAGCAATATCATGGTAGAAAGGTAAAATTCTAATATTTCACAGTTTATCCATTCCTTTTAATATTTCATTTATTAAATTAAATGCTGCAACAACCTTACCTTCCCCAGGAAGCTCTTTTTTGAAGGATGTTTAGGGGCCCTACTTCCATGGCGTAACTAACTGTGTCACTGTACCCTAATGAGGTCTTTTTCAATCTGAAATGAAAGAACAGAGAGAAGTTGATAGAAAATATCAAGGCCTAAAATAAGATATTCTCTGCCATAGCTTGAAAATTTGTGGACTTTTAGCATCTAAGCCATGATTCTGGTCCCAGTTAAGTCAATAGAGCAGGATCAGGTTTTTAAAGCACAGGTTTCTTATGGCATATCTACAAAAGTACTTACTGCACGGCACAGTGGGGTGTAAATCTACAGTGCTCCAGCATGCTGTGCACTGTCCACATAGACCCAGCTGATGCGAACTAAAAAGTTCTCAATAACTTTGAGAGTATGTTAGTACGTGGCATGCTGAAGCACCATAGATTTACACCTCAGCTTGTCATGCAGTAGGTGCTCATGCAAACATACCCTGAGGGAACTGGTCTCCAGAAGGTGTGAATGCAAACATGGTGACTGACTTTGGGATTCTGGTGAGAGGTACAGCTCCACCACACTTAAAAGTGAACTCTTTGCCTTATATCTATCTACAAAGCCCATTTATGAATGAGGTAAAAATTATTGATTCATAAATTCAAAAGGCCAGAAGGGACCACTGTGATCATCTATTCTGACCTCCTGCATAACACAGACCAGAAGATTTCCGTGAAATAATTTTTTTTGAATTAGAGCATATCTTTTAAAAAGCATCCAATCTTGAAGAATCTGAGAATCTACCACAACCCTTAGTAAATTGTTCCAATGATTAATTACACTCACAGTTAAAAAATTACAATTTATTTCCAGTTTGAATTTGTCTAGCTTCAACTTCCAGCCGATGGATCTTGTTCTACTTTTGTCTGCTACGCCAAAGACCCCATTATCAAATATTTGTTCCCTATGAAGATACTTACATATTGTGATCAAGTTGCCCCTTAACTTTCTCTTGGTTAAGATAAATAGATTGAGCTTCCAGAGTCTATCACTATAAGGCATGTTTTCTAATACTTTAATCATTTTCATGCCTCTTCTCTGAACTTTCTCCAATTTATTGACAGATGAAGTAAGGCAGGATACAGTCCCCAGAGAGAGGTTATATCCCATTAAACTGGCCAAAAGGACAAGAATAATTCTGTGTTTTTACACATCAAATACATTTTGATTGTTCCTTTTCACTGAGATAGAAAACCAGCAATTGAGTTCAACCACATAACAATCCTATGCTTGATGATGAGATAGATATTTGTTAAGAAAAATCAATATTAGTTGTGAGATTCTAAGGCGATCCATCTGTGAATATGAGAGAGAAATACACACTTCCCCCACCAGGAGCGTGACATTTGACTCCTCAACTGCATCATTTTAATATATTTCTTCCAGAATCTAAATGTAAAAATAACTAATTTTCCCTCAATCGAAGAAGACAGTGGTATTGTATTTTTATCAACGCGATTGAGTAGTAATTCATACTCCACTCTCCATAAAAGTGGGGTCATTTATAAAATGAATGCTTTTCAAAAGTTCTAGAATTATACTGCGGGTGGGAAATGTAGAAAATGCTTTGCACTTGCCATCCAGTTTTCTATTTGAAACCACTATTTACTCAATATGCCAAGCTGCTTGGCAATGTTTTTCTGGATCTGGCTAATCAGTGCAAATGCCACCAGTACGGTAGTTCCATCATTGAAAAAACCCTGTCTCTCTTGCTTTTCCTGTAAGCAGCAGATAAATTACAGAACTTAAACTTAGGACCCTAGAGTAGCACACCTGCATGGGAACCAAAATCATTCCTTTGGATTACAAAGGTGCCTGTTCCCTTACAGACTAGAAAAATTGATCTAATATGAGCTCTCATAGCGTTAAACATTTCCCATCCATTGACTTTGCACAAGGAAACTGGAAGGAATACCTTTTTGCAAAAAGGTCATGGTCCTTGACAATGGCCCTTGATCATCCGGTCCTCTCAGCACTCTACTTTTTCTCCTCACACTGCAGAAGGATGCAATATTCAAAAAATGTTGGGAAGGTGGTGGGAGAGGGTATGTTAGTTGGACTGAAATGCTTGTAATTTAAAATGCTCTGCCAGAGAAGATGTTGCTTTTGGATTCTTCCCAAAATGCATCTGTCTCATCTTCTCTCAGCCACTCACTTTTACTATTAGATTGTTACTCTCTCATTTCTTTTTCTACCCCATTTTTAATCTCTTTCTCTGAGCCTCTCTTTTCTCCATTATCTCTCCTTGTTTTGCTCAGACTCCTTCACTCTTAAAATTAGGGCTAAACAACTAGAACTGCAGTGAGAGAAACAGGGGTTGTTTTCCATTTATGGGTATGGAATAAGGTGCAAATCCATCCAAGATGAACCAGCCTAGTTTAGAACACATGAACAGTAGGCAGAAAATGAACTGTATTTAAACAAATATTGTTCAAAGCATTCTAGAAAAGACGATGCCAAACAAGTAAGCATTCCTGCATGCCAGCTAGAAGCCATCATTGGTAGTTGCACCAAAAGAAGTTACATGCTCCTTCCTCCTGGGCTCTGACAGATACCTCTGAAGAGATTATTAGAGCACCAAGACATTTTGCAGACTGAAGACATGAAATGAAACAGAGTAAAAAATTGAGGGACTTCAGATGCCATAATGTAACAAATAGCTCCACATTTACCTCTGACACAGATGGTGGCTGCATCGTACCAAGGTGTGCATACAATGAACAGATATAATTCCTATAAGCACAAGGCTGATTGGTCCAAGCTATATGGAGAAAGAAAGTAGGAAATGAGGTGTAAATACCTGAAATCCTCTAAGAAGAGTCATTTTCACAGAAATATAGAGGGGGAAAAAAAACTCTTTAAATGACATTTCACATTTTATCAAATAAGGATCACCTCCATAAAAGTTTGAAACAAATATGGTAAATAGAAAAACAACTAAGTACTGCAAGTCCAAACAAGTTTTGATTGCTAGCTTAAGGACTCATGTGGCTTTTACATCAAGGACTGAGCACAAGATGGGATGGTGAACAAAGGGAAAGAAGTAAATGCGGGTAAAGATTTTATCCCAATAGCCACAATTTCACAAAAATATTTGCCATGAAAAATGTATCACACAAAAAAGATGTGATTTTGCACATTCAAACTTGTCCTCAATGCTGAGGGTCTTTTTCATTACAAGTCAGCATATTTGGTGCTGCTTAGTAGAGAAGATGATGTGGTCCCTGCCCAGAGGACCTAAAAACAATGATAAATATTACAAATAAGGGAAAACACTGGGACTGGTTGAAAATTTTTCATCAGAGCTATATTTTGGACAGAAAATTGGATTTTTGACTGAACAAAATTTTGCACAGAATATCTGCTTTTGACAGAAAATTTAAAAAAAAAAATGTAAACCGAGCAGCCAGAAATGGAACATTTTTATTTGGAAATGCTACCACACTGCCTCAAGGGAGTTTTACTTTGGGTGCTTTATGCCCTCATTTTCCCCTATGGGCCAGGCTCCCCAACTGGACTATGTCTGCCATGATGCAAAGTGGCCATGAGGTTTCCATGAACCATCTCACCAGATCAGCAAGATGGTGCATCACAGGAGATGTAATCCAATTAAGGAGCCCAATCTATAGAAGAGAAGGAGGAAATGAGGCATCCAAACTACAACTCACATTAGGCACCATGGCAGCATTTCTGAACCAAAAATTTTCGGTTTTCAATTTTTCACAGAAAACTTCACAGAAAGTTCACAGAATTTTTTTCAGGGGACAAAAACAAAACACACACACACACACTTTTCCAATCAGCTCTAGAAAATGCAGTGTATAGAGATTAATGTTACATAATGAGCCAATGGCCAGTTCAGGAATCCCAAATCCTAATCTCAAGTTCTAACTAGACTCTGGAAAGGAAAACTAAGATGATGCCCTGTTCAAGTTGATATTGACATAATAGATCATATAATCAAGTTACCTAGATTTTAGTTTTATCACTCTGAACTGCAGAGATGTGCTAACGTTTTCTATGCATCTCTTCCAGATGTAAGGGGGAAAAAGCTCTTACCACAATGCCTGCATTTTTTATCGCAAGTGGAAGCCCTAGAAGCCCAGTTCCAACGTTTCCTTTAAGGAGATGAGTAAGTGTTTGCACAAACCTGAAAATACAAATAATACAGAGTCACAGTGGAGGCTTTGAAGAACATTCAGATAGCTTTTCACCAATCAGTTTATAGAATGTGAAGATAAAATTTATAAGCTTTAAATGTTTCAAGGTGATCAAGGCAGTCTTGTGAAAGATACACAGCAAAAATAGATCGGATGCTCAAAGCAAAAACAGTTTGGATACTCCTATCAGTGTCTGGATTTGAGTTCTGAGAGACTGAAGCCAGGTGTTCTCAGGGGAGTGGTCCCTGATCTGGAAATTCACTTCAATTGTTGGATTTCATCTTAATTGTGCAGTGAGACTCTCCTTTTGCCTGAGAGAGGGGCAACTAAGTGCAACAAGCTGATGCTGTGCTGATTTTTGCCTAAACTATTTTAAAAGTTATGCCTTTTAAATGGTTGTAGATGCAACCAGGAGTCTGACAAAGAGTAACTTAAATAATATATCAAAGAAAACTTTTTCAGACCCCCAAATTAATCCACATTCAGGTTCATTAAACTTTATTTCCAAGGTCTTCTAGATGCTTCCCATATAATTGAAATAGTATTAAAATAAATTTGATTTGTTTTGTAATAAGAGTTCCTTAGACCCTGAGCAACTCAAACACTTTATATACAGTGCAGTCATTCAAAAAATGTCTTATTTTATCGTCAGTACACTGTCAAGTTCTGGAAATTGAGGGCCTACCCAAAATCGTCCTACACCAGAGCTTGGCTTACCAAAAAGCTGTCTGTGAGGATTCCCACAGCAGAATCATAAAGCCATGCTATAGTCATGGGGAAATCCCTTAAAAGCACAGAGATATTTCCAAAGATCAAGTCAAATGTAATAAATTTTAAAGAGAATGACATTTAAAACAGTACATACGTGATGCCCTCTTTATTATCAAGTTGGTAATGCTTCTCAACTGGCAACAATTCATTTTCATGCTCATCATCAGAGATGCTGTCCGAATTCTGTTCTCCAATTAAAGGCTTCATTACTTCCATGTCTGTACAATACAAGAAACCATTTTAGTACTATGACCAAATTTAGAAATATTCAGTAAATGAAACAGTTCCTAATCTTTTTCTGTAACTGTTGTTCTTCAAGATGTGTTGCACATGTCCATTCTACTGTAGGTGTGTGCTTGGTCAACGCAAAAACTGAAAACACTTTAGTCAGGAACTTTGGATGAGGTCAAAGGAAAACCTTGTCTCTAAAGATGATTGTATAAGGAGATTCTGATACTAAGGTTTGCAATTCCTCTACCCTCTTTCCTGAGGAAATAGCAATCAAGGCCACCTTCACAGAAAGGTGTAGCAGAGAACAGGTTGCGGGCAGCTCAAAGAGGAGATCCATCAACTTTGCTAGAACTAAATTTAAGTTCCACAGGGGAACCTGGGTGTGTACCTGTGGATATGATCTGTCCAAACCATTCAGAAATCTGATGAGCGTAGAGTTTGAAAAAAGTGATCGGTTATCGATGAAAGGGTGGAAAGCTGAAATAGCCACCAAGTGGACTCTGGTGGAACTGAACAGCTAATCCTTATCGTTTCAGAAACAAAAGATAGTCCGATATACGGTGAATATGAGCTTGAGCTGGGGAAATGCCTTTCTGGGTGAACCAAATGGGAGATCATATCTGCGTCTCGTGGGAGTGACAAAGGAGGGCTAGTAAAGTCAAGAACCAATGTTGATGGGGCCATGCTGGGGCTACTAGTATAAGGTGAGAACGGCCTTGCTTGACTTTAAACAAGACTTTGAACAGAAGCAGAACTGACAGGAAGGCATACAGCAGGCCTTTCGACTAGGGTAGGAAGAAATCATCTGTCAATGAAACCATGCTGTAACTCACTCGGAAACAAAAAACATGATGTTTTGTTTGTTCTTATTGCAGATAGGTCCATGTGGGGAATCCCCCACCAGTGGAAAATTGATCTGGATGAAGAGACCACTTGTGGTGACTTGTGAACGACCTGCTTAGGTGGTGTGCCCCACCACCATGTGCCTCCTGCCCCCTAGAGGTTCCCAGAGCCCACCCCATCAGCCTTGTTCCCCCACCCTGAGCAGTCCCCGGAGCCCACCCTCCCAGCCTCGTGTTCCCAGCCCTGAGTGGTCCCCAGAGTCCACCCACCCCATGGCCTCATGCCCCTTGCCCAGGAACCCCCACCCCAGTCTCATGCCTCTTACCACCGAGCAGTCCCTGGAGCCCCACACAGACACCCTGGCCTCATGCCGACTGTTCCCAAGTGGTCCCCAGAACCCCCCACCTTAGCCTCATGTCCTCCCCACCCCTGTCCTTCAAGGCCAGTCCCCGGAGCCCTCCCTCACCCCAACCGGCCTCTTTCCCTCCTCAGTCCCCTTCCAGTCATCCACTTCTGCCACATCTTGGAAGATGAAGTCACAGAGGATGAGTGAGGGAGATTGTGAGGAGAGAAAAAGAGAGCCACAGAGGAAAGCTGATGGGAAATAGTTAGGTGGACACTCAGCATTTCTATAGAATCTTGTGGGGGCGGGAAAATGTAAAGTGCTGTACAATCCATCCTCAACACTGTGGGTACTGTAAAGTATTATACTTGTTTTACAGATTGGAGATAACAGAGAGGTTAAATGACTTGCCCTACAGTACATAGTATGTCAGTTAGTTCTCACTGAAATGAGAAACCCAAAAATTGTTATTTCGGACATATCAGATATGGTATTTCTGAAATGAAAGTTTGTTCCCCAGGAACACCAGCTGCTGTGTGAGATTGTCATTCTTGTCAATTTCACACAGCAGCACCCAAGGCTCCAAGTATCTGCAGTTCCAAGCCCTGCAATGCAGGCTGCCCTGGGGACACCAGCACTTCTACTCCTATGCAAGCCTGGAGACTGGAAACCCTGGTGTTCCCCCCACATGAAGCAGCCCATTTCAGGTTCCATGACAGTAAGCCTGGAAGCCCTGAGAGCCCCAGTTAGAGCTCTGGTTCTCAGCGCTTTCCAGACTCCCAGCTGTGAAGAAAGGAGCTGAGTCCCAATTAGAAAGTCAAGGCTCCAAGAGTTTCCAGGCTCCCTGCCTCAGAACTGGGAGCCTATAGGTCCCAAGAGCCCAGGATCGAGCTGGGTCTCCCAGGCTCGAAGCTCCATAGCAGGGAACCTAGAAACCATGGAAACCCTGCCACACTGTCTGCCCCAGAGCCACAGACCCTGGAATCAGTGGGTCTGCACATGTGCCCCAGAACCACAGGCCCTGGAAGCAGTGGGGTCTGGACCTCTGTCCCTGTGTCATTGACCCTAGAAGCTCTGGGGTCCATGGCTCTGGGGCAGTCCCCTGACCTTTGTTTCATCAGAAAGTTTCTGACCAGTTCTACTCTCAAACATTTTCCAAAAAGGAAAAAGATGTTTGTCTCTGGAGTTTTATCAGTTTACTAGAGAAGTTAGATTGCATTAGCATGAGCAGAGCTGGCCACCTCCAAGAAAGTCCACCCAAAAGTCTCAACTACTGCAACATCTTCCTCTCCCCATGAAACCCACATTGCCTCACTCTAGTCGACACAAAATGCTACAATGAAAGTAATCTTCCCTGCTGGTTTTGATCACATAATTCCCCTCTCTGAATCCCTCCATTGTTGCATCAAATTCAAACTTCCTGTTATCACTTTCAAAGCTCTACGCATCCCTACTTATCTTAGATTTGCATCACTCCCCCATCTCCTCTGTTCTCACGTTTCCACAATTGACTACCATTTGCCAGCTTCTTACATAAAAATTTCTATGTGGTGCCCATGCATGGCATGCCTTTTCTGAGCTCCTCCACAAGACCCCTGCACTTTGTAGGGAGAAGTTTCACTTGAAGCCCCAGTTCTGCCATGCTACAGACAGAGAACTGATTGACATGTACAATAAGTACAGAAGAATTATATATTGTTTCCTATACTCGTAGCCTCTCTCTACTTGTCTTTCCACGTGTCCTTGGATTGTGAGCTCCTTCAGGAAAGAACCACCATTCCTTCTTGTCTATTTGGAACATCCCTTGCACGTCAACCTACCATAAAACCATACACTCCTTACACAGTCTAAACTTTTACTGAACTTCTGAGTATTCTTCTTTCCAATAAAAACAACGGGGAGTCCTCGTGGCACCTTAGAGACTAACAAATTCATTTGGGCATAAGCTTTCGTGGACTAGAACCCACTTCATGAGATGAATGGAGTGGAAAATACAGGAGGCAGGTATAAATACACAGCACATGAAAAGATGGGAGTTGCCTTACCAAGTGGGGGGTCAGTGTTAACGAGCCAATTCAATTAAGGTGGAAGTGGCCTATTCTCAACACTTAAAAGTGGCAATTCTTCAACAAAAATCTTCAAAAAAGACTCCAAAGAGAAACTGCAGAACTGGAATTAATTTGCAAACTGGACGCCATCAAATTAGGTCTAAATAAAGACTGGGAGTGGATGGGTCATTACAAAAACTAATTTCCCTCTGCTGATACTTACACCTTCTTGTCAACTGTTTGAAATGGGCCACCTTGATTGCATTGGCCTCATTAGCTCTACAAAAGTGTTTTTTTTCCCCTTCCTTGGTATTCACCCCTTCTTGTCACCTGTTGAGAATAGCCCACTTCCACCTTAATTGTAGTGTCCTAGCTCAGTTTTTTAATATATGTGGGGAAGTGATGGAGGGAAACTCATGCATGCAATTAAAAACATAAGAATATGGTTAAATAGAAACGAATTCCGAAATTTTAAATAAAACCACCAGAGATTTGCACACATTTTGAGGGAAGCACAGATTTCCATTTTCCCTAGTTATCAATATTCCATCATCCAGAGCCAAGAAAATTACAGATGTTCTTTTGCCTCAGCAGCTATAAGACAGCAAAATCAGAATGATCGGTTATGTAGTATAATTTCTCTGGATTATAACATTTCTGCTCTGCGAAAGAAATGAAATGGCAGATATTTATAAACTGTTGAACAACAGCTATGCAAATTCTAGTTTACATTATGAACAAAACGTCTATGGTACAAAGAACCACAACCTCCATGCATATGCTGCAGATGAACTATACTGCAGTCTTTTCTTCACTCATGTTCCTTACCAAAAAAAAAAAGAAAAAAAGGAAAGAAAAAAAGATTTACTACACAGTGACTCCTGATCAAGATGCAGTGCATGAGCCATTGAAATCATGTGCCTAAGGCAGCTGCCTTTTTACTTCTTTGTGCTTACCATCTTCACAAGGAGTTCAGCCTTAGGAGGTGAGGGAGCTCAGCAGGAGAAAACAAGGAGGGACCCTCTCTCCTGCGGAGGTACTGAGCTTAAGCAAATATTAATTTGTATTGCAGTAGCACTCAAAAGCCCTGATCTGCAGTCAGGACCTCATTGGGCATTGTATATAAACATAATGAAGACAGTGTCTACTCCAAACAGCTTACAATTTAATTAGAGAGTATGAGACACAACAGTTGGATGCAGACAAAAACAGCACAAGGTAACAGTGAGTCAATTATGAATGGTATAATAAGAAACAGCACACCAGCTGCTTAGCCATTGTCAAGTATTTTGCAGGCTTAATCGCAAAAAAAGTGAGTTTTAAGGAGAGATTTGGAGAACACAGTGGCTCAGAAGATTTTTCTTTAAGGGACCTTCTACTGCATTAAAATGCAAGCACAGGAGAAACCATGAAGGTATTGGTATGAGAAAAAAAAAAGATTGATAAGCAATAACTTCTTCCTCTGCTATTTTTCTGCCTGGACAGGTAAGTAGTGCAGTAGCTCAGCCAATGTTGAAGGAAAGACATTAGTCTCTTAGTGAAATAGAAAAGCTTTAGCTTATTTGTTGTTTTTGTCCCTCTTTAATCAGTCAAAGTACTCTGGCTTCTTGATAGCAGCATCCTCTTCCTATAAAGTCGATCAGCCACTCCGTGACTATGGTTATCCTTAGGCACTGCCCAGCCCTGCTGTGGCTAAATCAGGATTGTTGATAGAAGAGTCGATAGCAGGAGAGTCAGCACAGGCAATTCTGCTGTTTAGAGAGATCTGCAGTGGAAACCTGGGCTTCACATTGGCCAGGAATTGCAAGAAAGCCCGAGATAAGCCTGTGACAGCCTCAGGAGCCGAAGTGCTAAACCTTTTCCACTAGGATATTTGCCACAGGCGTAACTTGTATCGTTATGAATCTCTAACACCGGTACAATTTACAACGGTGCATTGTCCCCCAGTTTGAAAATGATGCAAATCATGCTGCACTGGTATAAACTTTGCCTACACTAAGTGTTTGCTCTTGATGCAGCTATGCTAGAGTCTAACTGCTCTCAGGATTTGGAAAGTCTGCAATCCATAATTTATTTTTCTTTTGTTAACTCAGTGGAACCTCACTTGTTCACCCTGACTTGGGTTTCCAGTTACTGAATATTATGAATTATTACGACTAACAATCATTTAAACAAGCAAGAACAATTCATTCTAAAAGGAGTTTGTTTTAAAAATTGTACTTTAGTTTCATTTATAAAGTAGTGCCTTAATGGCAACAAAAATGAATAGGGGTATGGAACGAGAGATTAATAAGACTGGGACTTTTCAGCTTGGAAAAGAGACGCCTAAGGAGGATTAAGCGACAGAGGATGGATCACTTGATGATTACCTGACCTGTTCATTCTCTCTGTTCATTGGCCACTGTCAGAAGACAGGATACTGGGCTAGATGGACCTTTGGTCTGACCTGGTATAGCCACTCATGTTCTTAATGTACCAGTAAATGCTCTCTATGCCATACAAAATTAAGTTTTAGGATATATCTACCCTGCAATGTAAGCCCAGGGTTAGTGGGACTCAAGTCAGCTGACCCATGTTAGGGAACCCTGGGCTTGAGCATCTACGTTGGTTTTTAACCCCACGTTAAGACTTTTCTAACCTATGCTCAAACCTGGGGCTCTGGCATCCACCCTAAAGCACGCAGACCTGAGCCAAAATAATCATATCCCAGAGTCCCTAGCACGCCCCCAAAATGAAACACTTGTAACCCTAGATAGCGGTGCATTATGAGAAAACTTCACTGCCCACCCAGCACATTACAGGAAGTTTGAACAGCCCACCAAACACAGCCTGCTGAGCAGTCATTTTGGTCTGTGCGCTCCAAGCAACCGGAGAAGGCACCTTTTAACGAAGTTCTCATGCTTGTACTTTCACTGCTTTGTCAGCCAAGTGGCAGAGCATCCTCAAGGCACTAGTGGACATTTCAGACACATTTTCTGTCCCACCAAACGTACCTGATGCAACTGCACGAGGAGTACCCTGGCACCGCGGACTCACACTGGCAGATGCTGCTCAGTATAACTGGCAGAGCCGCTGATGTCCCCTACATAGACTGCAGCTTCTGGTGCAGGGCTGCAAGCACAGACCAGGGGATCACATCAGCATGCATACTCAAGATGACCAGCAATGGATCCAGAACTTTTGCAGTTGAAGAAAGCCACATTTCTGGAGCTTGTGAGCAGCATGCCCCCACCCTCCAGTGTAAATAGACACAACTGAGGTCACCCTTGCCAGTCCAGAAGCAGGTTGACATAACTGTCTGGAAGCTGGCTACTCCAGACTGCTATGGGTCCACTGGCACTGGTGGGGTTGGAAAGTTGACTGTGGGTTAAGTGGTGGCGGAGATATCTGAGCCTATCAGGCATGCAGTTTACCCCAAGGTGACAGACATTAAATATATTCCTGAGGTAGTGGCTGGCTTTGAGAGAATGTGGTTGCTTAACTGTGCCAGGACCAGTTCTGGGACTTGTGCGCTCACAGTTTGCCCTCCTCAAGGAGCACAAGTACATAAACTATGAAGGGTATTACTCCATTATTACACGGGCACTAGTGGTCCACAGAAGCAGATTTATGAAAGTCAACTTGAGCAGTACTGGAAAAAGTTCACAATACCTCAGCGTTTCGCCACTCAGGAGTCCACATTCATGGACAGACGAGAACACTATTCCCACCATGACTGACCTAAATGGTGCTACTGTCCCCACTGTTACTCTGGGGGACCCTGCATACCCACTTTTTGCCTTGACTTATGAAACCACACTCTGATTTCAGAGTCCCAGGCAAAAGATTTAAATTACACCCTCAGCAGATGTAAAAGAGTTATTGAATGTGCTTTCAGCAAATTAAAAGCATGTTGGAAGTCTCTAAAAACCCATGCCAGTATCAATGCTGTCCACATGACTGTGGCTTGCTGTGCTCTTCACAACTTTTGTGAAGCCAGAGGGGAGCCATTTCCCCCTGAATGGACCTATGACTGCAAAGGGACGCTGGATTGGTACCCTCAGCCAGAAAGTGCACCTACCACTGCTGGAGCTGGTTGCAGCCGGGCAGCAGAAGTCAGAGATGCTTCGTGTTCTCACTTATGGACTTCCAAGGCTCAGTGGAAGAGGGGGAATAGTACATGTATGAATGTGCTTCAGGAGGAAAAGTGTCTTGTTCATTTTGGTTTTTTGGAAGGGTAGGGGGCAGTGCTTGGTAGGGGTGTGGACTTGATGGCAATGCAAGTCTGAATGCCATGATGAATAAGGAATATGGGTGAGAGGGGGAAGCATGAATGTACAGACTGCCTTTACTGAAATGTGAAATGCTGTACTTAGCTAAATAGATGAATATGGTTTGTTTACTAATGCTTAATTGCTCCTGAACATGGTTTTAGCTTTATCTTCTCATATCGTGATTGCATGATGTGATGCAGTGATAACAATGAACTTCCTTGAAAAACATAAGCGTTATTTGTGAACATGTCTTAAAATATTAAAAGACACACAGTATTGGGCAGGCCAGCTGCCATTACAAAACCACACACACACACACACAAAAGAGGGCAGAAAATAGTTAATACCCGACACCATCCACCCCTCCCCTCAGTGCTACATCTCCCCCAAGTTCTCCTTTCCCGTTGTGACAGGTTACCCCCTCACTCCGGGGTGCCACTGAGCCCGCCTGTTCCACCAGCCTGGGCTCCCTCACCCTGTCCTGCTGTGCCAGACCCTCAAGCCTCCTCTAGGACACACTCAGGTAACGCCACACCCAGCTGCAAAGGGACACAGACACCGAGATCAGCTCTGTGTAGGAAGACTCAGATTGGGGATTGCCCAGCACTCAAGTGCACACCCCTTCTGGGATGTAAACCCAAAATGGTATGGTCTTGCGCTGCACAGAAATCCATACAGCGTAAGCTCATGAAAATCACCCCCTCTTTCAATGTGGAGGAAGATATTCACAGCTTTTTGCTCCCCAGTTATGAATTGCACAAGTTTTTGTTTTCTATGAACCAGTAGATTTATTAACAGCAAAGAACAGATTTTAAGTGATTATAAGGGACAGCAAACAGATCAAAGCAGATTACAAATGAACAAATAAAGCAAACATGCAAACTAAGCTTAATACACTACAGAAACTGGCTACAAGCAGTAATTTCTCACCCTAAATGTTGTTTTAAGCTGGTTGCAGAGATTCTTGAAGACAAACTTCTTTTGCTTGCAATTTAGAATTCCAGATATTCCTTTCACAGACCAGATACCTTCTACCGTGGGTCCAATTCTTCCCCAGTTCAGTCTTAGGTATTTTTAGCAGTCATCTTGGGCGGGGATTCAGTGAAGAACCAACCCTGATTAACTCACTCCCCAGCCTTAAATAGGATTTACATATGGCGGGAATCCTTTTTTCCCAGTTTAATCTCCACCCCCTACTCATGGAAAAATACTAGCAGTCCAAGATGGTGTCCAGCACCAGGTGACGTGATCACATGACCCTGCAGTATCAAAGCAGCATCCCAGGAAGCTTCTCACGAAGGTGGGAGATTAGCATCATTGAAGTCCTATTGTCCTCTCTAATGGCCCACTGAGTAACCAGCCAGACTCTAAATCTAGATTCTAAAAGATTGGCAACAGCATGATTTGTGGATAAGATCTGACTTGTATATTGACCTGGGTCTAGGGCTTGGTCCTTTGGGATCGAGGGAATCTTTTTTCCTTTACTGGGGTGTTGGTTTTCATAACCATTCATCCCCGTAACAAGTGTCACTGGTGGTGATACTGGGAAACTGGAGTGTCTAAGGAAAATGCTTGTATGACTTATGGTTAGCCAGTGGGGTGAGACCGAAGTCCTCTCTGTTTGGCTGCTTTGGTGTGCCTTAGAAGTAAAGGAAACCCAGCCTTGGGCTGTAACTGCCCTGCTCTACGCAATTTGTCCTGAATCGGTACACTCAGTTGTGTCCCACCAAAGGCAGCATCGTTACAAGGATACATTGCCAGGTGATCATGTCGTGGTGTTGGGAGGAAACTCTTGCAGCCATTATGGACAGCAGTTGCTGAAACAGTTTTCTCTGTCCTCCTCCCTTAGCCACAGTTCCTGGAACAGAAACTCCTTTGCAAGTGCCAGCTCCCGCACTGAAACCCTGTCCCGCACCTGGGTGGCAAGCCTCAGGCTTTCCTCCTGTCTGTCAACATGCCATTGCTGCAGGTCTTTTATCCCTCTTCTTCTGATACAGGACCTCCTGGTCCGCCCTGTCAAGAGCATCAACCATAACTTCATCGTGGAAGCGCTTCCTTTTGGAACAAATCAGGGAAGGTGTGTCAGGCCAGAGATCAAGCTCCTGAAGAACAGCAGACAGCATCAGTTGAGAGTTCTGAAACAGGACCAGAAACAGATGGTTATTGTCTAAATTCGCTGAGTGGAGGAGCACAGAATTAATTATTGTGGAATCCCAAGGACATAAAAGGTAACATTTCTAAAGTGAACTAACACTTTTTGAAGGGGATGATTCAGTCCTTATACTGTCTCTGGACACAGCCTGGTTAATTGCAGTTACAGAAGGAAAGAGACAATGGTAAATTTAAGTTATATCCTTTTTCTGTTTCATAAAAATTTCATAACTAACTGAAATTTAGTGCCCTTGCTGTAACAGTATTTTTCGGTCTGTGATGGAATACACCTTGTATTCACACCCCATATATTACTGTAATAATCATTGTACAAGGTATGCCTTGTAAGGTATCATTTGAAAACGCAAATTTTGATGGTGAATATTGTCCTGATAAAGCGTGTGGCAACACTGTATGTGAAGTTTAAGATTCCCTTGTATGATGTTAAGAGTGTATGTTCCAAAACTCTCATACCACCAAACTGGTCAAACAGGCCTATCTTGAACAAAGGAGTGTATGTTTGTCGTAATTTGCATCTAAACAGTAAACAGAGTCATCAAGCAGGAAGGGAAAACAAAGGAAAATCAAACAGGTGGAAAAAAACAGTAGGGAACATCCTTCTACACAACTGTCGCCAGTTCCCAGCTGGAATGTTTTTCAAGAGGGGGACTGAAACAATAAAAAGAAGGAACAAACACCCCTCTGGATCCCCCCTTCCCCTGCCCACCACATTCTCTTCATCTGAGAACATAAAAGGAAACAGCCATTGGATGTTCGGGAGGGGTGGGACAGTCCTGAGCTGAAGAATTTGGTCAGTAACTTTGCCGGAAGCATGTGACGAGAAATTTTCCTTGACTTTAATATAGTGTAAGTTAGACACTAGTAAGCATTATATCTATTATTCCTGTAGCTATTTCTGACTTTATGCCTCATCACTTGTACTCACTTAACTCTCTTTATAGTTAACATACTTGTTTTACTGTGTTATCTAATCCAGCATGTTTAAGTTGAAGTGTCTGGGTAACTATTTAAGGTAATAAACTTGTATACTATTCCACTTGTATATTAAAGGAATAATGGACTTTATCTATTTGTACTGTCCAGGAGAGGGATGGGTAGTACAATCATACTTTTGTGTGGGGGAAATTCAGGACTGGGGGTGTGTTGTGGTCACCCTACAGTATAATCGAGACTGGTGAAAGCCAGGGTGTAACTGGCAGGCTGCACTTACACACAGACACTCAAGGTAGGGCTTGCATGCTGAAAGGCAGTTTGTGAGCAGCCCAGGTGGGAACTAATTCAGCAAGGCATTGTAAGGCAACCAAGGTTGCAAGGCAGAGATGACACAGCCTTTCCCCCACCCCCACCCAGAATTTAATCCTGATAGGTCATACTGTCATTTCAGGCCTTTCATATTTTGGAAGACATAGCAGTTCTTGTAGTGCTCTAATGGCAGAGAGATGTTATTCCAAGCTGCTGGAAGGAAACCTGCAGTGTATGCAGCTGAAGTATTCAAATTATAGTAACCAAACAGCATATTTGTGAGTGGCGTGGACTAGTCAGCTATACTGGGGGCCTGGAAGATACACCTTTCCCTGTAATGTGATGAACTATCTGGAGTTCCTGCTTCAGAAAAAGTTTACAGCAATCAGCAGCCAGGACTGGGTCACAATCCATGAGGGAATTAACATGATGCTACATTAGCTCACACATGGCTTATCCTGATATTCCTGCATGCAAACACTGAAATCTGCAGCTTTCTTCCACCCCACATCTGACACAGTTCTGGGGGAAAAACTGATGCCCCACTCATTCTTTGCAGAAATTATTTTGTTACTGGCAAACTGCATGGATTACCTCTAACTGAAATGGACTAGATTTGGAAATAGAATAAAGTTTCCCAAACACACACACACACTCAGTTCACTATTTACAGGCGGCTCCATAGATCCAGGAGGAGTGAGTACATAGTGGCAAATAGGGTGGATAGGGTGGATGCCGAACCACTGTGATACAATCCATCATTAGTGGCCAAACACTGGTAGCCAGTGTGTCTCGTTTTTGCATTGCTTCTTAGAGCAGAAATAGCTGTGACGGAATCCCCGGCGTGCAACCTGGTCTGTGGGACTGCTGAGCTCTCTGTACCACAACCCTGGGTTACCCTCACACTGTGATGCTGATGTCAAGTTACAAACCTCTGGCAGGTACGGTACTTAGCCAACCACGGGCAGGGACACATCCAGTTGAGTTACGTGAAAGATCTCCCAGCCACTCATGAACCAACAATGGACAGGCTCCAACCAATTCCCTGCCTGTTCCCCAGTCTTGCACCCCAGAACTGTACTGTCTTGAACTGGTCAGAAGCCTGGCTAGTGTAAATTCATTATCTAGTTTGTCACTCCCTCAATGTGGAATGGACCACTCTAGCCTTTGTGGACTAAGCTGAGATTTCCCAAGCACTTCAACCAAAACACACTGTTTTAGGTAAAATATAAAACAGATTTATTAACTACAGAAAGATAGATTTTAAGTGATTGAGTAGGAGGCATAGAGATCAAAGTTGGTTACTTAAGAAACAAAAATAAATTTGCAGTCTTAGTTCTACAAACTGAACAGGATTTGAATCAAGCAGTGCCTCACCCTGACAAACGGTACAAGCAGATCCTCAATACACAGACTGGATTCCCTTTTCCACCCTTCCCCAGTCCAAAGTTTTTATCCTCCAGCTGTTCTTCCAGATTTTGAGTTGAGGCGGGAGGGAGGCCCAGTCTGTGTACTGAGGAACTGTAACCTGCTTGTACCATCTGTCAGGGTGAGAAAAGCTGTTTGATTTGACTCTTGCTAAAAGGTTAGGATTTAGAATGCGTGTTTAGTTTTTTTACTTTAAGGTAACCATCTCATTGTCATGCCTCCCACTTATAATCACTTAAAATCTATCTTCCTGTAGTTAATAAATCCATTTTATATTTTACCTAAAACAGTGTGCTTTGTTAGAAGTGCTTGAGAAACCTCAGTTCAATTTACAAAGGCTAGTGTAGATCCACACCACATTGAGGGAATGTCGAACTTGACAATAAACTTACACTGGCCAGGCTTCTGACCAGTGCAAGACAGTACAGTTCTGGGGTGCAAGACTGGGGAGGAATTGGCTGGAGCCTGTCCATTGTTGGCTCATGAGTAGCTGGGAGAGCATTCACGTAACCCAGCTGGATGTGTCCCTGCCTGTGGATGGCTAAGTGCAGTACCTGCCAGAGGTTTGTAACTTGACATGAGCATCACAGCATAAGGGCCAGCCCAGGTTGTTGGGACAGCGGGCTCAGCAGTCTCACAGTCCAGGTTGCACCCTGGGGACCCCGTCACACCCTCCCATTACTATAATAATAAACTGTAAATTTTAGTCACACACTTACCGGACTCTGGGAAGGCTTCTGTCTCCACCAGGTTTTCTGCAGGCTCAACTGAACAGCTCTTCCAAGTAGGGACCAAGAATGTGCTGTTGATCCTGATCCATAGCCTGCTCTGGGACTGGTTTCACTGAAAGAGAGTCACTTCTTGCTCCTCACTGGGAACCTGCTGCTGGCTCCTATCAGCCTCCATACTGGATTCAGGGACCAACAGGGCACCATCCCAGCTGACCAGGTTGTCACGAAGCACAACTTGGCTTCATGCTGGGTGCATGGGCCAGAACCCAATGAAAGTTATCTCACAATGGGCATGTTGCTGGAAAATTCTCGAGGTGCATTTCTTGTCCCTGGTCTTCCAGTACAGACGCTCCGCGACTTATGCAAGCGTTCATTTCGGAACACTTTGCGTAACTCGAATTTTGTGTAAGTCGGAAACGTATACCCGACCATTACGCAAAAAAAACAAAAAAACACTCCTATTTCTAGCTTATGGAACTTTTTCCGAAAGTGCAGATTTGCTTAAGTCGGGTCTTGCATAACCCGGGGAGTGTCTGTACTCTCTGTTCAGCCTCTTAATATGCTCCCTGCACCAACCACCTGCCCAGAAAATCTGCAGAGCTATCAGCTTTTTAGCTAGCTGCTGGTTCACATGGTCATTCCTGGTGTTTTTGCTGAAGTTTGCAGTTTTCCTGGCCTTGCACCAGAGATTCAGTAAAATTCGGCTGTGATCCCGTGACTATGAAGCAGCTCACTTTGCAAAAAAACTTGATCTGTTCACTCTCCACTGCAAACCCAGGAGGCTCTCTGATAGTGTGGTTGCAGATCAGTGATCAGAAGAGAATGGGTTAAATGCTGACCTGAGCTGCTGCCATTCACGTGCAGGGCGGGGCGGGGCGGCTTCCATTTTCAATAGAGTGGATTAGAGATTGTTGGGATAGAGAGGACTAAGGAAATTGTCCCATGGAATTGTGGAATACTTCCATCTGACTCCCAGTACCCGAATCATACAGGGCTGCGTCTACACTGCAAAGCAACAGGGCTCTCATCCTGGGTCCCGGTTTACCTCGTGCTCGGACCTGCAGCCCTACAAGGTCCTGTGTCCAAGCCCTGAGTTAGCGCAATTGCAGTGTAGATGCAAGGGAGGTTACACTTGTGCCTGAGCTCAAGCACAGGCTACAGTGTAGATGTACCATTAGTAACACAGAACCTCACTTCAGCAACAACTAGTCCATGTCTGTGAGACATGAGAAGAGACAACTTGTGCACATGCAAGTTAGATGTGTGCATTTCCAGAACTGAATTAGTAAGGTTCTGCCTTTAATGCACTTCAAGTCAACTTCTCATAAGTCATCTCATTGCACACCAGCCTATGGCATACATTGTGAGATGAAGGCTTCAGAACCCAATGTGGTGCAGGAAACCCTCTCTGAATTTCCTCAAGAAGCCTTCTTTCCAAGACAGCTAAAAGAAAAAGGCTGCATGTGTTTCCTAAAGATACAATCACGCTGTCACAGGCTGATAATCCTTCACAGAACCTCCTTCGACACACACACAAAAAGTAGCTCCCAACGGAGATGTTTACCTGCTAGCTCAGGCAGAGAAAGAGGAAATAAGGAATTCACCTTACTGACCCACTGAAGATAGGTGTATCCAAACTCAGGGAAAGAAAGAAAAAAAGGGAGTCTTTATGTAACCTCCATTACTCAGGTTTTTAGAGGTCTATTAGACTGGACCTAACAACTTTGTTTTTGTTAAGCACATATCTATTTGTAGAGTATTTATTTATATCACAACTTGAATATTGCTAGAAGGTCGCAAAATCACTTCTGTCTGTCTACCAAACTATTACAATAAAAGGGAACGTTAGATGCACAACCTTAGAATATTCCTCCGAATCTATTTTATTCCTATTATGTACACAAGTCCTGTTTGCCTTAAAAGAAGAAGGCAAAAAAGCACAGCCAAGAATACCAGAAACAATTCCACCTTCCAAGCTCAAGGCCTATTATCAACTTCTGTCTGACCTGATGACCTACTTCCAGCCCTCTGCCCTGCACTAGAAATTTACCCAGATGCAAGCCACAGATTCCGCAATTGTTTTAAATACAGAGCCTCATATGGTTCAGGTGGACTTGGACATGAGCTGCACCCACACTGGTAAAATCAGTACAAGAGCTGTAATTTTCCACCACTGCACCTCTTCTGGTGTAGCAACGGCAGAGGCCACAGTGTAATTAAAGAACAGTAGGTGATTTCACCCTTTTCTACCACTGTGCAGTCTGGCCCTACTTTGCCAGCAAAGCAGCGTTTTCATTAATCTAATTACTGTATTACAAATGGATGTGTAAACTGCTAGCCTGAGCAAATGACTGAGAAGCAGAAACTCTAATTCAGGTAAAAGCAAAGAATTTAAATGGATTACTATATAAAAATATTTATGATGAAGATGGTGAAAAAAAAATGAAACCGCCCAGAAAACTGATGATGGTATAAACACCCACACTCTGTTTACATGACAGATCAACGACAGGCCTGTACCAGAGATTTTTCTGTGTGTGCACGGGGGCACACAGGGCCTCTTAGTACAGCTGCTCACAACATAAAATGAATTCCTCAGCCAGGACCAACCCAGACTCATGTGCAACTGGAGTCATCTTGCCTGGGATTTTCTGTCCAGCAAAGAGAGTAAGCGTACTGTCTCACACCCACAGAGTAACCTTAAACACAGGACAGGGTGCGCCTGCAGCAACCAGTACAACATGATCCCATCTAAGGGCTATTAATAGAAAACCAGTGTGACCAGGTTTCCTCTGCAGCATCCCCTTTGGCCCATCAGGGTACAATTCACCCAGTTGCAGGTATCCATTGATGGACCTCCCAGAGACAGCAACCTAAGATCGCAATGCTTTGGTCCTCTGGCCAAGGCACACTTCAGTCTCTCCCTTTTCAGGGAAACAGCCGTGTTAGTCTGTATTCGCAGAAAGAAAAGGAGTACTTGTGGCACCTTAGAGACTAACCAATTTATTTGAGCATAAGCTTTCGTGAGCTACAGCTCACTTCATCGGATGCATACTGTGGAAAGTGTAGAAGATCTTTTATACGCACAAAGCATGAAAAAATACCTCCCCCCACCCCACTCTCCTGCTGGCAATAGCTTATCTAAAGTGATCACTCTCCTTACAATGTGTATGATAATCAAGTTGGGCCATTTCTAGCACAAATCCAGGTTTTCTCATCCCCCCCCCCACACACACACACACACAAACCCACTCTCCTGCTGGTAATAGCTGGCCCACATATCTATTCAGGGGACACCATCACAGGGCCTAATAACATCAGCCACACTATCAGAGGCTCATTCACCTGCACATCCACCAATGTGATATATGCCACCATGTGCCAACAATGCCCCTCTGCTATGTACATTGGTCAAACTGGACAGTCTCTACGTAAAAGAATAAATGGACACAAATCAGATGTCAAGAATTATAACATTCATAAACCAGTCGGAGAACACTTCAATCTCTCTGGTCACGCGATTACAGACATGAAAGTTGCAATTCTTCAACAAAAAAACTTCAAATCCAGACTCCAGCGAGAAACTGCTGAATTGGAATTCATTTGCAAATTGGATACAATTAACTTAGGCTTAAATAGAGACTGGGAGTGGCTAAGTCATTATGCAAGGTAACCTATTTCCCCTTGTTTTTTCCTAACCCCCCCCACCCCCCCAGACGTTCTTGTTAAACCCTGGATTTGTGCTGGAAATGGCCCAACTTGATTATCATACACATTGTAAGGAGAGTGATCACTTTAGATAAGCTATTGCCAGCAGGAGAGTGGGGTGGGGGGAGGTATTTTTTCATGCTTTGTGTGTATAAAAGATCTTCTACACTTTCCACAGTATGCATCCGATGAAGTGAGCTGTAGCTCACGAAAGCTTATGCTCAAATAAATTGGTTAGTCTCTAAGGTGCCACAAGTACTCCTTTTCCTTTTCAGGGAGTTATGCTCTAGAGGAATCACAAACACGAATGCACACACATACCTTCTCAACCTTTGGTGGGACCCCACACTTCTACTCAGGGCTTGTCTCCAAATATGCCATGCCTCTACCAATTCCTCAGAGCCTGGCTGTTCCTTCTACCAGCCAGATAAGCCCCCACTAAACTAGTTCAGTCTCAGGGCTGCAAGCAGGCTTCTCTCCCAACAAGAAAAGCAGAGCTCTGCTCTCATTCCTGGTCAGCCCAGAACTGGGCTAAATCTCCTACTTTTAACTCCCCCTCCCTCTCCATGCCTTACAGTTGCTCCAGGTGTAGTGCTGCGGACCAGTTGGGTTCACAGGCTCTCATTAACCCACTAATTGCCAGCATGGGGCCTGTCTACCCCATCATAATCAGTTTCATTATATTGCTATTTTTTATATACCACTAAAGTAAAATTGTATGGGTTTTACATCTATGATTCATAACGGGGCTCCAAAGAGACTCTGTATATTTATAGATACAGACCAAAGTCCTAAAATCTAAACCATGCCATCCATTCAGTGATCAGAGGAGGTACTGTGAAAACCAAGGGCATGAAAATTAGCATTCAAAGAAACAAACTCTGGATCAAGTATGAATTCAGGATGAACTGGATGTAAAAAATGCAAGTGTTGTGTGATACAGATTCTTAGACTATAATCTCTGAAAAGGAAGTGCTATACTACAGAACAACTACTGTCTGTATAAAAAAAATCCACATAAAGTGATGTTTTATTTAATAAGTCATCTGTAACCATGATAGTAGTGTCTAGCACTCTCTTCAAACATCCCTGAAAGACAGATACTGAGGAAACTGAGGCAGAGAAAACCAGTTTACCTAAACCCACAAAATTACTCAGAGAACTGGGATTAGAATTTGGAATTCCTGCTACCCGTTCATATGATAACAGCAGTAGCCCATAGGTCGAGGTCTAATTGAATAATCTGATACATGTGCATATATTTGCTCTGAATAGATCTAAATATAGTAGCCAAAATAAACACACCAATCAGCATTTAGCCAGTCACAGTGTGTATCACTGGTTCTCCTGAAGTATAGTAGTGTTCTAAAGCAATCCAACTGCTCCTACTCAGCCTCCACCCTTGCCAACTGTTTATCCTCAAGTTGACTCCTGTTGCCATCACACCTCCTGTTCATCCGGTAGTTAGTACAACTTCGGCCTTTAAATCTAGTCCAGGTCCATTTGGAATGATGGGGCCAGGGCAGTTTATCAGGTTTGGGTTGTAGCAATGTATTTTGACCTACAAAGCCCGATAAGGTTTGGGTCTGCATGCCAGAATATTACGCTTCCCTCTCCATGATACTTCAGGAGTTACAGTTAGCACAAGTACTACAGCTGAAAATGCCCCGATTTTAAAAGAAGGGAGGTAGAGGCAGAGCATTGTCAATAATGTGTTCCTCAGCTCTGAAATTTACTTCCCTCCTTGGTCTACTAGAGCTGGATTTGATGACCTTCAGGGCATGCTGCAAGACATATCCATTTTTCTCAAGCTTTTCCAGGGCATGGAGAAGGATAATGATTGGGGAATAAAGCTGCTGCAAGAGGAATCATGTGTTATAGGATGGAGGATCAATTTATCATCTTTTAAACTATGTAGTGTTTTGTTTGGGCTTTTTTAAAAAAAAAAATACAGGATCTAGGGCACCGCATGGGGGATTTCAAAAGTGTAAACAAACAATAAAAATTACAGTTGGAGTATTGGAGGGTAGGTGCGAGGCAACATGAGTTCTTTAACTGTACTGACTGTTGGCTCAGTGTACACACCTTAAAACTCTCACCCTTAAAACTTGCTCCCTGTGACAGAGTGCTAGACAAGAACAGCTGATCCAGCACTCTGGTCACAGCAATTCCAATCAAACAATGCAGAATGGTGCTGGTTAAACAGAGTTGTGCCTGATTTGTGGGTGGAGGAGAGCTGATAGGCTAATTAAACTATTAGGCAGAGGGTACAAACAGGTACAGGAAGAAAGTACGAAGGGGGGAAAGCAGGCAGCAGGGGGAGGAAAGAGGTTGCTCTTCCCGGCTTGGTGCAGGAGCTGGGGGCTTCCTAGGACTGTTGGAGCAGAACTGTATATAGCAGGGGTTCTCAAACTGGGGATCATGACTCCTCAGGGGGCCATGAGGTTATTACATGGGGGATCGCAAGGTGTCAGTCTCCACCCCCAGCCCCACTTCACCTCCAGCATTTATAATTGTGTTATAAATTAAAAACACTTTTTTACATTTAAGGAGGGTTGCACTCAGAGGCTTGCTGTGTGAAAGGGGTCACCAGTACAAAAGTTTGAGAAACACTGGCATATAGTATTAAGGTGGTGGGAAGCCCCATTGTAAATGAACTGCACAAGGTGTCTGACCAGCACAAGAGTCTCTGAGCAGTTTGTGGAGCAGAGGCAGAGGGCCCTGTTACACACCCTAATCTATAAAAGCAGTGAAAATCCAACCCCTGTAAAGTACACTGTGACCTTCAGGAGTGTTATGTAACTGCAAAGCATGTCTGCAATCCGGCAAACATTATACATGTGAGTTACTTTATGCTGGCAAGTATCCCCAACACAAAGTAATGCACACTGGAAAATATAATCCCAACTATACACACAAAATGGTTTAAAATTAGCTATTACCACTCAAGAAAGAGTTCTTGGGAGTCATTGTGGATAGTTCTCTGAAAACATCGTCCCAATGTGCAGCAGCAGTCAAAAACGCTAAAAGAATGTTAGGAACCGTTAGGAAATGGACAGATAATAAGACAGTAATATCATAATGACACTACATAATCCATGGTACACCCACACCTTCAATACTACATGCAGTTCTGGTCATCCCATCTCAAAAAAGATAAATTAGAATTGGAAAAGGTACAGAGAAGGGCAACGAAAATGATTAAAGAAAAGGAGTACTTGTGGCACCTTAGAGACTAACGAATTTATTTGAGCATGAGCTTTCGTGAGCTTCCATATAAGAGATTTAAAAGACTGGGACTGTTAGCTTAGAAAAGAGATGACAAAGAGGGATATGATAGAGGTTTATTAAATCATGACCGGTGTGAAGAAAGTGAATAAAGAAGTGGTATTTACCCCTTCAGATAACACAAGAACCAGGAGTCACCCAAAGAAATTAATAGGCAGCACATTTAAAACAAACTTAAGGAAATACTTCTTCATACAACACACAGTAAACCTGTAGACCTCGTTGCCAGAGGATGTTGTGAAGGCCAAAAGTATAACTTGGTTCAAAAAAGAATTAATTAGTTCATGGAGGATAGGTCCATCAATCACTATTAGCCCAGATGGTCAGGAATGCAACCCCATGCTCGTAAGCCTCTGACTGCCAGATGCTGGGACAGGACGACAGGGGATGGATCACTTGATAATTGCCCTTTTCTGTTCATTCCCACTAAAGCGGTGGTTCTCAAACTTCTGTACTGGTGACCCCTTTCACATAGCAAGCCTCTGAGTGCGACCCCCCCCCCCTTATAAATTAAAAACACTTTTAAATATATTTAACATCATTATAAATGCTGGAGGCAAAGTAGGGTTTGGAGTGGAGGCTCACAGCTCCCGACCCCCAGTTTGAGAAACACTGCTCTAAAGCGTCTGGTATTGGCCACTGTCAGAAGACAGGACACTGAGCTAGGTGAACCACTGGTCTGACCCAGTACAGCCATTCTTATGATCACATATATCAAGTTATTTACACACTTGCAGGCCTGAAGCCTAGATTATTACTGATAAACACCAAAAAGTGACCACGACAGGCACTCTCAGCGGGGTGCTGCTGGACATGCTTTAGGTGCTCTGGCAGAGCTTTGGGGATTTGGTTAGCTGTAGCCAGGGCTAACAGATCACCCCACAATGCACATCAAATTCACCGTCACTTAATTTAAAAATAAAAATGATCACTCCTGAACTGCTGGACATAAAAGGGAAAAAAATAAAGCTGCCAAACCAAGACCCACTTTCCCCGGTCAAAACTGGTAGTAAAAAATGAATTACCCTAATCATAGAATATCAGGGTTGGAAGGGACCTCAGGAGGTCATCTAGTCCAACCCCCTGCTCAAAGCAGGACCAATCCCCAATTTTTGCCCCAATATCTGCTTTAACATTTTTGCCCCAATATCTGCTTTAACATAATGATATCTGCTTTAACATTTTTGATAGAAAGGAAAATTCTTCAATGTTTAAAAACTGCTGTAACAAAGTGTAATCTGTTTTATCACCAAGCATTGGAAATTACACTTCCCAGAATGCTAAATCTTCAGATGTCCAGTCAGTTAAGATGCCTATTTTTAAGCAGCACTTGAAAAAAAAAATATCAATTGCTGATGCAGTGACCTGACTTCCAGGTTATCCTTCCTCTTCTCTCTTGGAAAAAAGACACATTTGTACAGTACCCTGCTCTGCGATTCAGACTAAGTGTAACTTAGTAACATTCAGAATTACTAAGAACAGATAATTACAGAAAATAAATTGTACTCTGAGAATAATTATTGTTGGCAATTCTACCTGATCAGAACATAAATCAGGAAGTACTCAGTTTTGCTTACAAACACTAATTGTCACATATCAAAGGACTAGCAAAAGCAAAGACATTTTTATTGTTAAACTGAGCAGCCAAGGCCGTTCAGAGTCCTGCAGGATCTTATTGTTCTTTTATGATGAAGTATTTCACCACAGAGCCACATTAAAATCATGATTTTACAGAAATGTACATCCTTTATCTCAACTGCTGTAGATCTCTAGACCAAGCCAAGTCTTTCTGAATGATTACAACACTTGCAAATGGTGATATATCACTAAGAGGCAGATTTTTTAAGGTACAAATAGGTACATAGAGCGATTTTCAAAAGCACTTACGTAAATGGTCAAGTCTCTTTAACCACCAAAAAAGCAAAATAACCCCCCCCAAATTTACTATGTGCTACAGGTTATCTGATTCCTGTTTGAAATTAAATGTAATAAATAACTCAGCAGTGCATTCATTAGCCATTACTACCAGGGATGTGAATTGATTTACAATTAATACAATCCATCTCACTCCATAATTCCAATAAATCAAACCACAGTTTAGATAAGCTTTACTTCAGGGCTTAAAAAATTTGCTGACATCCACTAGACAGATGCTTAAAGTTGCTAGCCAGTGGTAGATAGGAAACACAAGCCGGGGGAGCTTTGCCAGCAATGTCTAGGTTCAATGCCCTGTTGTCACTTTCAACTGCAGGGAAAGAAGAACATAAAGGATTTCTACCAGGTATTTTGCACCTCTGACATGCCTGGTGGCTTTATATCAACCTCTGTGTCGAGTTAGGTGTCTGATAAGTCTGGATGGAAGAAAAAGGAACTGTTCCCCCCATCCCGTGCCCCCTCTGCGCTTCTTGGCTGCTATCAACACTGGACACTACGTCCATTATATAAGTATTTCCTCCATATTCCTATTTTAAAACAATAATTCACTATCCAACCACTCAATTTTTTAATCATGCTCTGTGCTCTTACATGCTACCCATTGGACTTTAGAGCAACTAAACTAATACTATTACAACAACCATGTTCTCATCATGGATCTATGAGTTCACATATCTATGCAAAACCAATATCCTATGGAAAATATAAGATGACTCTATACTGTACTATGTTTTCCTTGCCTCTACTGAATAAAATCAGAATTTCTCAGTTACATATCATACCCCTTATAGTGTTGACAGATAAAAGAGAGATTCTTCTTTAGCAGGGCGAGCAGGATCCTGAAATCTATTCCTGCTATCATCATGAAATTCCAAGCAGCCAGGATGTACAATGACAGGACTTCACAGCTGTGGCTAGGGGGCAACCAGTTTGTTAAATATCACAATTTCCACTCAAAGTCACTTGTTCCTGACACCCTGCAAGTTTTCTATTAATGTATTAAGTGTTTGAGGTCCTGTTTGTTTTTCTTTGGAGATTTCTTCACTCCTATTCTTTCACCCATCTTTATTCAGAAAATAGACTAAAACTGATTCATCCCTTCAATCTTCCAACACACATTCTGTTACAAAGCTGCATAAAACCCTCAGTGCTGTGCTTTTCCCATGTTGCTCAACATACCTGGAGGCATGTCATCCAACTGGTTAGATAAATTAACCATTAGCACAAGGCAGACTTGTTGAACTTGTTTACAGTTCAGGTTGCAAAGGAAGAGTAACACAGGTCTACATAGAGCTAAATGTAATAAAAGCTATGCCTGCAGATATGTACTATTATTACATCCAAGTAAATAATGGCTTGCGACTTGCTTGTCTGCCACAGTCATATAACATGTCTAAATTTCTATTGCTCTTCTCTGTTTATACTGAAGTTTGAAGAGAAATGTTTGTAAGATTGGCTACCGCTAAGTCTAATGAGAACTAGCCTTCATTTTAAATGAATAGGAGCTTTCTCTGAATTTTTGACTACATGCCCCTTTAAGATTGGTGCTTTAAAAGTAGAGACCTGCTGACAATACATAGAATTTTAGCTTAGCTGAGTAGAGTTATAGATAAACATTTTTATGGCTGACTTAGAACAATGCTTCCTCAGCTCTCGTCCCCTAATGCCCCTACTCTAGTTGTGCTACATTGATGATATCTTCATCATCTGGAACCATGGAAAAGGAATTCCTCAAGGGTTTCACCATAATTTCAACAATTTCCATCCCACCATCAACCTCAGCCTGGACCAGTCCACACAGGAGTTCCACTTCCTGGACACTACGGTGCTAATAAGCGATGGTCACATAAACACCACCCTATACCGGAAACCTACTGACCGCTATGCCAACCTACATGCCTCCAGCTTTCACCCAGACCACACCACACGATCCATTGTCTACAGCCAAGCTCTACTATACAGCCGCATTTGCTCCAACCCCTCAGACAGAAGCAAACACTTACAAGATCTCTATCAAGCGTTCTTACAACTACAATACGCACCTGCTGAAGTGAAGAAACAGACTGACAGAGCCAGAAGAGTACCCAGAAGTCACCTACTACAGGACAAGCCTAACAAAGAAAATAACAGAATGCCACTAGCCATCACCTTCAGCCCCCAACTAAAACCTCTCCAATGCATCATCAAGGATCTACAACCTATTCTGAAGGACGACCCATCAATCTCACAAATCTTGGGAGACAGGCCAGTCCTTGCCTACAGACAGCCCCCCAACCTGAAGCAAATACTCACCAGCAACTACATACCACACAACAGAACCACTAACCCAGGAACCTATCCTTGCAACAAAGCCCGTTGCCAGCTATGCCCACATATCTATTCAGGGGACACCATCACAGGGCCTAATAACATCAGCCACACTATCAGAGGCTCGTTCACCTGCACATCTACCAATGTGATATATACCATCATGTGCAAGCAATGCCCCGCTGCCATGTACATTGGTCAAACTGGACAGTCTCTACGTAAAAGAATAAATGGACACAAATCAGATGTCAAGAATTATAACATTCATAAACCAGTCGGAGAACACTTCAATCTCTCTGGTCACGTGATTACAGACATGAAAGTTGCGATATTACAACAGAAAAACTTCAAAACCAGACTCCAGGGAGAGACTGCTGAATTGGAATTAATTTGCAAATTGTATACAATTAACTTAGGCTTGAATAGAGACTGGGAGTGGCTAAGTCATTATGCAAAGTAACCTATTTCCCTTTGTTTTTTCCTACTCCCCCCACACACACACACTGTTCCTCAGACGTTCTTGTTAAACCCTGGATTTGTGCTGGAAATGGCCCACCTTGATTATCATACACATTGTAAGGAGAGTGATCACTTTAGATAAGCTATTACCAGCAGGAGACTGGGGTGGGGGGAGAGAAAACCTTTTGAAGTGATAAACACCCATTTTTTCATGATCTGTGTGTATAAAAAATCCTCACTGCATTTTCCACTTTATGCATCCGATGAAGTGAGCTGTAGCTCACAAAAGCTTATGCTCAAATAAATTGGTTAGTCTCTAAGTTGCCACAAGTACTCCTTTTCTTTTTGCGAATACAGACTAACACGGCTGCTACTCTGAAACCAGATAAATGATGCGTGCACACAAATATTTCACATAAAGACATGGGCACACATACATATACAAGTTGTAAGCCAGTATGTATATATAATCTTTTAAACCTACACACAAAGGACATGAACTTCCAGTTTAATCTATGACATAAGTTAACTCCATTGCCCTCATGCCATGAGGCTCTGCAGTATATCAAATGGTACTGTAACCAGGTATTTACTCAAACACCCACTGCATACCTGAGTGAAGTGGAAACGATGCGTTGCTATAAGTACATAAAGCTTCTTAAAGGCTTCAAAAGGTGAGACTTACAGCATAGATGAGACAAATGTCAAATCAAGAGAAAGAGTAACCTGAAAGTAAAAATGCCTAGCATCAAAGATCAGTTCTGGAGATCCACTATAAGGGACTTGAAGAGAAGCCAAATGCATTTGATCTATAGCCCAGAAGAGTCAACGGGAGCCTTTATGGCCCTTAATGCCAACTGACACCACATTGTGCCTGAGTATGTACAGTCTGTAAAAGCAACAATCAGATTCCCATTTTAAAGTAAAAAAACACCTGTCTCACTGCAGAATTCCTTTGCAAAAGGGCTTGGCAGAGATTGATGAATTACACTTCATAATTTCAAGAATAGGTGTAACAGAAGATGAATTCAGATAGCAAGGAACTTAAGCCTAAAAGAGAAGCAATGTATTTTTACACCTAAAAAGAAGTTTTATTTTTTTCTCCAATAGTGCCAAATCCAAGATCAGAGAAAATACTATTTTTGCAAGTATAAATGAAAAGAATATAATGGGGGGGAGAGAAATCTAATGACATACAGTTTTGGAAGGTAGAGGCAAAGAATGAATGATACCTATTAGGATCCTGAAGCTATGCATCAGTAAAATTGTTATATGTAAAAGCTACCACCCTTTGCTATTGAAAGGGTTTTATTCTGGGAGTCCTATTCATCATAATGCAGAGAGTTCCTCCAGAACATCATGGACGCCTAAATTCAGTATTTGAAAAATTAAAAGGCTTTTATTTAACCATAAACTGAGATTAGTTTTAAAGAATCGCACTCATGGTGATAACCGACTGTTTTAGTCAGTGTTTTTCACATGACATCAAAGAACAAAAACATCAGTCCATTTTAACCTTCCTCAAATTGTCACATCTTAAGAGCCAGGTATATATTGGGGGTTCCCGCATTTTTGTGATTTACAACAAATCAGTCATAGTGAATTAATGCTTTTGGACATTTTCAAATATAGGTGTCAAAAATTAGCTGCTTAAATGAGTTTAGTGACCTGATATTTAGAGGTGCTGACTAGTCACACCTCTCAAAGTCAAAATTTAGGTGCCTAATCACGGATTTAGATGCCTTGATTTAGACACTCCAAGTTTGAAAACTTCAGCCAAAAGCTGTCGCTGGCTGTGGAGGCAGCAGATGTCACGACGATCAGAAGAAGCCACCGCACAACCTCGCTTCGCAGGCAGCAGCGTTACCAGCGGCTAGGCTGGGAACGCAGACTCGGAGCTGAAGCGACAGCAGTTCTGGGCCCGGTTTCCCAACCTCCCCACCACCTGCCACTGCAGCTGTGGGCACACTGCCCCGGGAGCGGGAGGCGGGGGGCTCCTCGGTGTCCCCCACATGGCTCCTCCCCAGCGTCCCCCGCCCAGAGCTCGGCCCAGCAGGCAGCGGGTCACTCTTCCCCCTTGGGCGCAGCTCCCCGAGCCCCCGCGCTAGCCAGCCTGGCCCGGCTCTGGGGAGTCAGCAAGCGCGGCGGCGGGGGGGGGGGGTTACCGCCATCACCGGCCCCCGGCGCGCAGAGAGACCCGGGCCACACAACAGCGGCCAGCGGCGGAGAACCCAGCGCTCCCCCCGCCCCGCGCCCTGCCACCACGGGCCTCCCGGATCAGTGACAGGGCCCCGCACCCCTCCCCCCTGTGCAGGAGACACCCGCCCCCCGCGGGAGGCCCGGGCTCAACCCCAGCACGGGGAAACCGCAGGAGTTGTTAGGAGGAAGGGGCTGCAGTGGTTCAACCCTTCCTCCCCCCCCTCGGGTGAGATGGTTTATCCCGCCCTGCAGATGCGTTACCGGCGGAGCAAACCATTCTCTCCAAGTGCGGGGGGGAGTCAAATCTCCTCAGCCTCCTTGTGCCCTCTACCCCTGCCACACAGGAAGCCGCTGCCCATTCCGCCCTGCCTCACTTTCACCGCCATCCCCAGATAACGGAGCACGCTGTACCTAGCTCTTCTCTAGCCGCCGCTTCCATCTTTCAATGGTCCCTCCGCTCGCCCTGCCTCAATGTGGAGCCGGCCGGCACAGGGAGGCAGTGCGCATGCGCCACCTGTCCCTTCAGCACACCATAGAAACGCAAAGGGAGGATAGACAAGATGCCCCAGGAGGGGAGGAGGGAGGCGTTAGGCCTCCGGAGTCCAGAGCTCTTTAGGGATGCGCCCTGCAGTAGAAACAGGGGCATATTCCAGGGCTGCTCTGCGGCCCATAGATGCTGCAGGCGCCTGTCTGTAATTAACTCCCGCGGGACTTGGTTCTCCCTTCAGCCCAACTCTGGCTGCAGAGCAATAGCCCCAACCTCATGCATTCAAAAATTTTGCATCAGGCTCTGAAAAATCATAGGATTTTACAATAGGGCACGTTGGGTCTTTTTACTAGACCTGTAGCATTGGAACGTATAGGGAGTCCCATTGTCAAGTTTTTCCAACAACAACTCTGAGGAGAAACTTACTTTGTTAAAAAATGAAAGCTAAACTTCTTAGGGTATAGATAGCCTGATTCTGGCACTTGGGGGTCTAGGGAAGACAAATTCATAATCCTGCTAGACTCCAACAACCATGGATTTAACAAGTGTTATGGCTCATTACAATAATTTGTAACACAGCGCTGCCTGCTATCCTTTATTGCCCACTTCAAACCCTTTACGCATAGTAGTCTAACCCCCACTCTTACTTTCAAGTGACCACCTCCAATATGTGTTACCCTTTCTGCTTAATCTGTCCCAGCTTGTATTTAGCTCAGACACTGCTGCCTTCCCCAGATCTGAAGAGCTCTGTGTAGCTCAAAAGCTTGTACCTTCCACCCACAGAAGTTCATCCAATGAAAGATATGTCTCTATATAAAATCATAAGACATAGTCACATGACTTGGTTTATCATCCCAGGATCAGTCTTACCATAGATATCAATTCCTTTTCATTAATAATCTTTCTAGATAATATTTAGTCCTGCTATGTGTGCAGGGGACTGGACTACATGACCTCTCAAGGTCCCTTCCAGTCCCATAATTCTATGATTCTCTGGTCAAATATCCCTGATTTTACTAACAACTCTGCTCCAGAGACAACACATAACTATTGATGGGGAGAGGGCATAATTTAAAGGTTCTGGTGGTATAAAGTGGGGTTCAGGGTAGAGCATACAAACTCTGGAAAAAATCTGAGTGGCATGTGTCTCCCACACATCGCCTCTGCTCCCATCAAGGTTGCCTTTGGACCCCTACCACCACCTCCAGTTCTCTTATTCCAAACCCGTAATCAAATCAGAATGTTGTATTAAGTTTTTAAAGTCAAGTTAGAGGAACAGAAATGCAGTATTACCAACTTGAAGCATTAAAAAATTATTCAAGCCTCCCCAAATATCTTGAGATTTTCAAACCTGAGAATTTTTAGGCCATCCCTTTTTCGGGATGTTAGGGGGAAGGAATTACTGACACTGTTTTTTTCATTCTTTAGGGTTCACATTTTTAAGATTCACCTCAACTATAATGGCTAGAAACTTGGTTTAAAATGAAACCTGATAATCTTCCATAATCACATGACTCCTAGAGCGAAGGCTTTGTTGCCGGCACCCAGTGCTGAGAGGCAAAACAACAGCAGGGTTTGGTTCGCTACCCGGTGTGCTTCACCCAATAATCACAATGGGGTGGAGAAGCAGAAAAGTTTATTTGAAGCTTCAAAAAGGTACAGGGAGAATAGAATCTCAAATCCTGCACACAGAGCAGGAAGTTACACAGGCTTTTATACATCCTTTCTTCAGCATACTTATCCAATAGCAAGCTGCCCTAAGTATCCATATAGCCAGCCAATCCAGTTACCAGCTAGTTCCCTTGTTTTTTCTATCATTTGTTAAACTATACATAAAGCTGCTTTATTCAGCATTTTTCTTCCGTATCTGCCCTGTTTGGCCTTGTTTAGTTTCAGGCAGTCTGACTCTGCAACATATTGTTGCAGATCCTCAGCATAACTGCTGTGAGTGCCTCCAGGCGGGGGGGGCCAAGGACACTTGGGCAGAGCTACTGCGAGTACCTCCAGGCGGGGCCGGGGGGCCAAGGACACCTGGGCCTAGTGCGAGTGGGCATCATCGACACTCGTGGTCTTCCATCCCCTCGAGTTACCTAGTGGCCATGCCCCAGTGTCCCCAACAGCTTGAAGAACCACATAAAATATCACAAAAGTTAGCAATATGAGCAGGACACATGTCTGTATTAGTGGTTATTAAGTGATGGGGTGGAAGCTTCAGTTTTTATGCTAAACCCTCTGTCAAGGTTCCTCCCCCACTCTGAACTCTAGGGTACAGATGTGGGGACCTGCATGAAAACCTCCTAAGCTTACTTTTACCAGCTTAGGTTAAAACTTCCCCAAGGTACAAATTAATTTTATCTTTTGTCCTTGGAATAACCACTGCAACCACCAAACTCTAACTGGGTTTACTGGGAAATGTAGTTTGGACATGTCTTTCCCACCAAAATCCTCCCAACCCTTGCACCCCACTTCCTGGGAAAGGTTTGGTAAAAATCCTCACCAATTTGCATAGGTGACCACAGACCCAAACCCTTGGATCTGAGAACAATGAAAAAGCATTCAGTTTTCTTATAAGAAGACATTTAATAGAAATAGAAGTAAATAGGAGTAAAGGAATCACTCCTGTAAAATCAGGATGGTAGGTACCTTACAGGGTAATTAGTTTCAAAACATAGAGAATCCCTCTAGGCAAAACCTTAAGTTACAAAAAAGACACACAGTCAGAAATAGTCATTCTATTCAGCACAATTCTTTTCTCAGCCATTTAAAGAAATCATAATCTAACACATACCTAGCTAGATTACTTACTAAAGTTCTAAGACTCCATTCCTGGTCTATCCCCAGCAAAAGCAGCATATAGACAGACACACAGACCCTTTTTTCTCTCCCTCCTCCCAGCTTTTGAAAGTATCTTGTCTCCTCATTGGTCATTTTGGTCAGGTGCCAGCGAGGTTACCTTTAGCTTCTTAACCCTTTACAGGTGAGAGGATTTTTCCTCTGGCCAGGAGGGATTTTAAAGGGGTTTACCCTTCCCTTTATATTTATGACACCCTCTTTGATGTATTATCTTTATTCTCCCAAGTCCCTGCTTGTCTATTTATCCATCTCTTGAGTTCTAACTGACACCTAGGCCTCAATCCTTACATGTGTTGAACTCAGGTGGGCCCTTCATTCGCACCCACACACAAGCCCACTAAAATCACTAGGGCTCTGCATTGGGGTTCATCCTTCACTCACATCCCTGGTTTGTAAGCTCTGTGGCAAGGACAGTATGAATTGGAGACATGAGCATAGAGATGGGAGTCAGGAACTCCTGAGCTGTAATAATTCCAACTTGCTGTTTGGGTTTAAGAAAGTCATTTAACTTTAGCCTGTCCAAGTTGGTTTCCCCATCTATAAATTGGAAGTCATACTTATGCTCACAACCCTCCCATAAGTTTACATTAATGATGGATCAGCACTTTGAACATGAAAAAAGCACTTTGATCTCTTGTAGCACAGTTTAATATCCTGAAGACTGAAAAGTTTTAGTCTAACTAATGTGTTTGGGCTTAAAATAGGGGTATCTGAGTGAAATTTAGTGACCCGATATATACAGAAGATCAAACTAAATGATCTAATGGTCCCTTCTGGCCTTTAACTCTATGAAACTATGGAATTAACATTATATATCTTGTTTCTTTTTAAATTATTCAATTGCTACAGATTTTTTTCTATTTTTTATGGATTTCACAGAGACAGTGTGTTGTGAAGTTGTATAGGAGCAATAGCCTTGGAGGCAAGTGTATTGTTTCTTTAAATACATAGCAACAATCAAGACAAGAAGGAACTTCTGAAAGTTTTAGGCAGAAACATTATACTGAAGCATACAGCAGAATCGTTTTAGGGGATAATCCTTAAATTTCTTGTTAAAGTTAAAAGAAAGCAGTGTTTCCTATCATTGTCACATAATAGTTAACAATTGTGGTTTCCAAAGCTTTAAAGAAAGGAGGAGGGGAAGATATCAAGGTGGCAGGGAGGAACTAGTATTTCCCAAAGTAGGGATATCAAATGTTTTCTCAAACTCTGCAATCCCAGCTAAGGAAACAAGAATTTCAGGACATTCAGTACCCACATTGCATAGATCCCTAATCACTCTGATTTTCAGCACCCTCTAATTTACTCTGAAGATAAGTGCTGTAGGAATTATTTTGGGGAAGTTTTATACCACAGGTCAGCCCCAGGGGTTCTCAAACTGGGGGTCGAGACCCCTCAGGGGGTCACAAGGTTATTACATGGGGGTTGCAAGCTGTCAGCCTCCACCCCAAACCCAGCTTTGCCTTTAGCATTTATAATAGTGTTAAAAAAAGTTAAAAAATATGTAAAAAAGTGTTTTTAATTTATTAGGGGGTTCACACACAGAGGCTTGCTATGTGAAAGGGGTCACCAGAACAAAAGTTTGAGAACCACTGGCCTAGATGATCTCAATAGTCCCTTCAGGCCTTGGTATGCTCCTTGCCTACAGCACTAGAAAGTTCTAACATTGTCAAACTCAGTATAGCATGCACTAAATTGAATGCTCACAGTCTGGACCTTTGCCCCTAAAGTAATTTAAACATATGAGACTTTTGCAGTGACTGCTTCTATATTTGCTAGAAATCTTTCTGTAACTTGTAGCACGTTTTGTTTTCTTTAAACAAAGAGACATCCATCTCCTTGGGAACTTCCACTGAAAAAACATTCCTCAACCTATGAGCAGGACAGCCACATCCAGATGAAACTCCTCCCCAGCAAGAGATTACAAAAGCACTGAGGCCCCTTTCTTTTCTTCTGGCCTTTTAGTGGCAGTACAATACTTAAACACTCAAATCTCAAAGCAACATTTTTTAAAAAGGAGTTGGAACCACCTCAACTTAAAATACTAAGCAGCAAAATTGTATACATTTATACAACAGTTAATGCCAACTGACCCCTCCCTCATCCAATTCCAGGGCATTAGAAATTTGTTATACGGTTCACCCCCTACCCTCAAAGAGATCTTTCTGTTGTCTGTGATCAGAAATGGAAGCAGCTAGGGAAAAGTAATAGAATCTAAGATTAGAAGGGATCACTATGATCATCTGAGTCCTGCTATTGGGAGGAGGGTTACACTTGTTTGTATCACTCCCATCCTCCAGAGGAATCCTGCATCTTCTGCCTAGGTCCAAGGTGATAGTGAACAGCCCAAGAGTTCTTTTATGGAGGCTCTGGTGCTGTGGAGCAGTGAGCTCCATGTTGGCATAGAGATCCACCCACATGGATTCATTGAAGGAATGGAGCCGTAGCCAGTATTCACCAATTGCATGTGCATTTGGTTATTCCTTCCAATATCAGCCACTCTCTTTCACCCTCATTTTAATTAGTTCAAACAAAGTTTCTGCTTTAATAAGATAGGATTAATATACAGCACTATCTTTCAAAGTATCCTTGTCAACTTTATTTTGTCTGCAGATTTGATTAGCATACTTTCCTCTCCATTCTCCAAACTAATAACAATGTTGAATAGTTTTGGACCCAGAAGAGATTCCTGCAGAATCACAGCCAACACAAATGATAATAAAAGTAATACTGTACTTAAGTCTGTACTTCCATAGTGTTATACCAATAAAATAAAAACCAGCAGGATCTTATTAAAGGGGAAAAGGCAAAATGCCACATTTATTGTGAATACAGAAAGAATCATAGTAAGCAGTTAGTTATAGCTTTAACATTCCATTCAATTTCATATTTATTCACACATTTATTCATACACACACACACACACACACACACACACACAGGTTCTACAAGGTTGTTATCATAGTTACCAGCCTTAGAATTGCTCATGCCAAGCCATTGGCCAGGTGGCCTGGACATGAGGAGGGAGCAGGGCCTTGTCAAATGCACATCGGATGCTCCTGGAAGTTGGTTTGCAGAAAGTTCTCACTTTCTAGAGTCCATTTTTATAGGATTTTATTCCTATGCCAGTCTATGGGAATTGCTTCATCATGCTGTTGCTGAATCAATCAGCAGATAGCACATTCCTGACCGCTCTGTGCTGCCAGATGTTATCTTGTTCTTTGGTTCTCCCATCCTTGAGGCTGTTGGGTGGATTCCAGTCTGCCCTCCAGGGGTCCTCTGGTTATTTCCACTTGACGCCTTCTTCAGCCAATGGACACTGGATTCTTAGGCTGGCAACTCCCTGATCATTCAGTTATTATCCACACCAAGCATCCATCCACATACATCCTCTATCTCTATTTTAATCACAATTGTTAACAAAGCAAGATGAATACAACAAAAGGGCGGGGAGTCTCTGGGTGCTGTTTCTGTTGTTACAGAGTATTGCTTTGAGTCTCTCTCTGTGTGAGTAGTTGTTGTTACAAAGAATTGCTTTGAGAACAGACTCTGTCTTAGAATGTACTAACACAATTAGCAGCTTGCAAGTTTCACACATAGAGGGAGAGAAACAGTACCAAAAACCAAGAGACCTCTTAATTAGTAATACCCTGGAGTTTAAACTATGGGGAATCAAACTCATTTGTGATTTTAATACAGAACTTCTTTAATATGATCCAACAATAGTATCTTCCCTTGGAGGAATTGGAATACTTTAAAACATTAATGAATTAAGCCTTACAATATCTCTATTTTAATAGGGAAGTGTTATTCCTTTTTCACAGAGAGATAAACTAAGGCACAGAGAAGATAAGTGACTTAAGATCACAGCAAGTTTCATGTTTGAACTGGAAATGGAGCCAAGATTTCTTAATTCCCAGTCCAATGCTTTAAACACTAGATTATCCTTCCTTAAAATACAGCATATTTGTTGGTTTTAGCCAGTTATATCACTTAAATGTCTACCCTTCTTAGAACATTTCCCCCATTCCACATTTATCTAGTTTCTCCCTGAATTTTGGAATTGAAGGGATGCCTTATTATTCTTAAAATATTCCTACATTCACTGCAATTCCTTTACCCAGTGAATGTGTTATCCTGACAGAAGAAGACATTAAGTGAATTTGACAGATGTGTTTTTGCCAGTTTACTTTATCTAATTATCGCCTATTGTTTTGCTCTCCAAGTGATTTATTAATTGCTGTTACCCAGAAAGAACAGTCCTCATATTGAAGTGATGGATATTACATGTATTCATATATTAATTTTGAGGTTTGCCTCCTCTCTTGTAAAGCTCTTCATTGACCCTACCTCTGCCTAAATGTAAGCCCTTCCAACTTCCATTCATTTTGGCCTGATCAAGCTTCTCTTCCAATTGCTCCTTTTGTAGCTGTGACGGATTGGATCACAAAGATCCCCTTGGGACTTCCACCTGATGTGCTGAAACTACCTCTGAGCCCGTTTTCCCTGGCAGCTTGGGACTTCAGTACCCTGTCTTGTTGAGCCAGACACGCTAGCCTGCTGCAAACACAGACCCAGGTCTGAACTACGTCCCCCAAAAGCTGCAGGCTTAACTGAAAACAGCTTAAGAAGTGCTCCTGACTCTAGCACCCAGATACCCAGTTCCCAATGGTATCCAAACCCCAAATAAATCTGTTGATTGTTCTGTTTTACTCTGTATAAAGCTTATACAGGGTAAACTCATAAATTGTTCGCCCTCTGTAACACTGATAGAGAGATATGCACAGCAGTTTGCTCTCCCAGCTATTCATTACTTGCTCTGGGTTAATTAATAAATAAAAAGTGATTTTATTACCTATAAAAATAGGATTTCAGTGGTTCCAAGTAATAAGAGACAGAACAAAGTAAATTACCAAGCAAAATAAAGCAAAAACACGGGCAAGTCTACGCCTAATACAGTAGGAAACTAAATACAGGTAAATCGCACCCTTGGAGATGTTCCAATAATCTTCTTTCACAGACTAGATTCCTTCCTAGTCTGGGTCCAGCAATCACTCACACCCCCTTAGTTACTGTCCTTTGTTCCAGTTTCTTTCAGGCATCTCTATGGGGTGGAGAAGCTATCATCTGAGCCAGCTGAAGACAAAATTGAGGGGTTTCTAGGGCCTTTTATATTCTCTCTCTTGTGGGCAGAAACCCCTTTGTTCTCCTGTGCAAAATCACAACAACAAGATGGAGTCTGTAGCCACCTGGGCAAGTCACATATCTATGGATGATTCAGCTTTTTGCAGGCCGACGCCATTGTTTACATGTTAGTTAGCTTTCCCAGGAAAGCTCAGATTGGCGTCTCCCAAAGTCCATTGTCAGTTAAGTGTTTCTTGATTGGGCACTTACTGAGAATAGTCCTTTCTCAAGAAGCTGACCAAATGCTTCACTGAGGCTAATTAGAATCAAACAAATATATAGCCAATATTCATAACTTCAAATACAAAAATGATACACACATACAGACAGCATAATCATAACCAACAGATTACAACCTTTCTATAGACACCCCACTTGGCCTCCTCTGTACAAGAACTGGTACAACCATAGGACCCTGGTTGCAACCATGATCTATATGGTCACAGTTTATGTCAATAACGTCACAGTAGCATTTTCCCACTTCTGTCATTGTGGCAGATCTTAAGAGGCTGTAAGTCAATATTTCCCCATTGAACCTAATGGAGATACAATTTCTACCAGCTAAGGATCTGATCCTGAATTTTCTATCTTGTCCTCCCAGATGTCTAGATGTCAACCTCCCTTCCACCTTCTCTGTATGTATGTATATATATATATATATATATATATATTCTTACTATATATTCCATTCTATGCATCCTATGAAGTGGGTTGTAGCCCATGAAAGCTTATGCTCTAATAAATTTGTTAGTCTCTAAGGTGTCACAAGTACTCCCGTTCTTTCTCCCATTTAATGTAGGTCATGCCAGCTCCCTTTATAGGCCCATCTATTCCATGGTGCATTCTGCCAATAGAATACTCAGACCTTTCTGGTTTTGGACTATATTGTACCTAATATGCTTTGAAAATATAAAAACTCTTCAGTTTATAAAATCCACTACCACATAATTACACAAGCATCACTAGAATAATAACCATTATAGCAAATGTACGCTGTTTTCCCTTGACTATTTGTAGGGGCCTGAGATCATAAATATAGAACCTGGTTTGTTTGTTGGCTATACACAATGCAGTTGTACAAACATTTTTGTAGTTACCTGTGGATGTGGTTGAGGATCCAAATCTGCTCAGAGGGCGGAAATGGAAGGAAACTAAACAAAACGAGCCACAGAGAAGAGCTCATTTAGAGAGGATGTTTGCTGGGAATGGATAATCTTAGGATTTATTGCAGGTGCTGGCACAGGCAGGCCACAACTGAATTGAGGGGAACAAAAAAAAAAGACGGGGGGGAACAGGATGGATTCTCTCAGTAGCCGACAATTTAAGATGGAGACGGGGTACATCAATAGCCTGTGTTTACCTTAGCCAGAGTTATCACAAGACAAGTCCATTCCCAGTTGAGAAGTAGCCATTTTTGGAATCTAGGTGGTCTGTTTAGGTTGGGACATGCTAGGAAATAAGCAGCAGCCTAGGCCCCTTTATTAATAGAGCCTCCTCTACATTCCCACCAGAGTGGATCAGAAAGGGAGACTCACTGACTCTGTTTCAAGAGGCCGCATACTGTTCTTCCCTTCCGCTGGACTTCCTATGCCCCTGCTGATTTGCCTGTAAATAGGACTTCCATTGTTTGGCTACCATAATGCTTGATTTACGCTGGAGACATGTAGATAGCTGCCTGCTCTCTTCTCTGGGAGAAAATCTCTTTCTCCCTTTGTCACAGACTTTAAAGCATAATATCAGTGAGTTTATAATTCCTTATATGTAGTGTTAATATATACATTTGATAATGATATTACCAATGTGTCATTAGCTTTCATAAAAGACACTTGATACACTTTTATAATACAGTAATATTGTATAATCTGTTGATTCAGTTACTTATCTTTTGAGGTTCAGATGCCTAGTTAAGAGGCTATCTCCCCTACTTGCTAGGTTGATGGCTTTGTTTACCATTTATGTAAGTGTGCCTTTATTGTCTCTGCCTGACTACCAGGCTGGTCAGCCATGCAAATACATATTTCATTGTCTAAGGCACACTGGGCTTATGCATCACTTTCCAAACACACTCTAAGAACATAATTTAGCATATATCCATAACTCTGTTCAAATCTCATACATACATCATGCAAGATATTAATGATCAGTGAATTATTTGTTTTCCAGTGATCTATTGCATGCCATCTTTGGGTATATATCAGCACATTGTGTTGGGTGTAGTGAATATGTCAAGTCTGACAAGAGTTGCTGAAACAGTAGTGAATTCCCAAAGGGCCTCTGTGTCACACTAACTGATGAAGTTGCTCCTTTAGCACAAGTGGTCAAGATCTGTGCTTTTGTACTAAAGGTGTCAGATTCAGCCTCTGCCGTGTTGCTGTGCCAGAGGCTATTAACATCACTGTTGTGAATGTACTTCAGACTGAGAAGCTTATTCAAAGAAAGGATAGTTGTGTGCAGTAGACACCCTTGCAATCCCACGGTTGCCCCTCTACAATAGCTCCTACTCTTCACATAGGAAGATATATTGATTACTACAGGTATCTGGGCTTGGTGAACAGAGTTTTTAGATGGTGTCTGCTGGAGTCTGTAAAATATAACTGGTGAGCAATGAAATATTAAGCTTTTGATGTGTGTTGTCTCTCTTTAGACACACAGGAAAAAGTAATTACTAAGTATGCTGCAGCTTTCAAAAAATGTGTTGATGGCTAATGCTTAAAATGGAAATTCTCAGCACAGTTCAAATATCGGAGACATAAAAGGAGGCCACCAGGATTTTTCCTTGTTTGAACCATTATTGTGTGACTGAAGTAAAACACTTTCCACTCAGTTATTGAGAATTACAGATCCATAGTTGCAGATTAAAATCACAAACTAAAACTTGTCAGTTTAGCATTTTTAACATCAAGATCTCCTTATGCTGTTTTATTCGAGGGGCTGCCAGTGTTAGCTTTATACACTACCTTTGGTACAATTCAAAGTCAGAGCATTAACAATATCCTTGGAATAAGTAGGGCAACCTGGGGAAAATTCTGTGCATTTATAAACACCACATCCCAGCAAACCTATGTCAGATCCTTATATCATTTATCTGAAATGTTTAAAATATTGACAAACCGGGCTGGTCTATGCCAAACCACTAAATAAGTCTGTATTCTTAAACTTTCATTCCCAGATACACATTCTTAAATAATAAAAAATAACTTCACACAAAAAGCATGCCTTCCTTGCTAAATAAAGTACACAATCTCAAAATACTATTCAGAGACTATTATTGTAGGCAGGGCTCTGTTTATCATTATAAGGCTCTGCTTACAGTTGCTTATACTTTTCCCAACCTTTAACCATTTAGGCTGAAATTTTCCAAGTTGGGTGTCTACCTCAGGCTGAAATTTTCCAGAAAATTTCAGCCAAAGAAGTGCAGCCATTTCTAAGAACAAGGCTAGGGAAAAATATGTTTTTCAATGCTAAAAAGATTCCAGCAACCTTTTCTTTGGAAAGCTCTAGAGACCTCATGCTTTGGAACAGGCATTTGAAATTTGGCAGCAGAGTAGCCCCTGTGTCAGGGATGAGCTTTTTGCCATATCTGAAAATCCACCCAAATTTGGCCAAGTTACAAGCTTGGAAAAATTGCAGTTAGCACATACTCAGTAGAGACTTGCTAGAATTTAGCTAAAAATCTCTGAAGATTGTCCTCACTGAGTATATTTGAATCTCTTACAGCTCCGAGTGCTGACCAGGCTGCATACTCCAGCCTGTGGCTACAGGGCAAAGCTGGACCTTCCTACAATGGCTACTGCTGGCTGTGATGAGGTCAGGCACAAGAACTGAGAGCCTGTGAGCCTCTCTTTTCTGTGCTCTCAATGGGTATGTCTACACTGCAATGTAAGCCCAGGGTTAGTATGATTCAAGTCAGCTGACCCATGTTAGGGAACCCTGGGCTTGTATTTTACATTGCATTTTAACCCTACATTAAGACTTTTCTAACCCATGCTTGAACGTAGGGCTCTGGCATCTACACTATACTGTGCAGACCTGAGTCAAAGTAACCATATCCCAGAGTCCCTAGTGCCCCTCCCCCAAAACGTGGCTGCCTTAGCCCTAGGACTGTGGTGCACTGTGGGAAAACTTTACTGCCTTCCCTGCACATTACAGGAAGTTTGAAGCTGTTTGATTTGCAAAATATTTAATTGGTTCGCTTTCCATTGCAAACCCAAAAGACCCTCTGACAGTGTGCTTGCATTACATCCGGACAAAAACAAAAAAGTTTGTTGCCCTAATGCTCTTATTCTCTATGGACTGCAGTGTTTACTTTTGAATGTCAGTTACATAAATCTCTGTGTTACAACCCACATAAGAAAAGCATTGACCAGAACAAAAGAAAGCATTGACATCTGTTGTCTTACTTCTTCTTGAATATTTATATTCCACAGCCTTTATCTTATCAGTACAGCATATCAGCACTTCTAAAAGTTAATTCTCTTATTCACCTGGAACTCTCACAAAGCAGTATTTGGAATAATCAAAGAATCCATGTAACTTTTGCTTTAACTGTATGTTTATGCTGATGTCAGTAATGATTAGTGTACATTTACTTCAGCACCAGATTCTGATGAAATGTGAATCTGATCAACTGGACATTAACAGGCTGTACAGGCTGTAATCAAAAACCTGAAAAATAAAGTGGTGGAAGATGATCAAATTACAGCAGAAATGCTAAAAGCACACAATACCATCCCCCTAATGAAACTGAGTTGTTCAATTAAGTTTGGGGAAAAGAGACCCTTCCTGACCAGTGGAAACATGGATCATTGTCAGCATATCCAAAAAGGGTCTTTTACTGACTGTAACAACCAAAGAGAAGTTACACTACTCTCTGTTGTAGAGGAAGCCTTCTGTAATGTGATACTACACAGGATAAAAGAGTCAGTGGACGCAAAGTTTAGAGAAGAACAGGGAGGATTCAGGCCCAAGAGATCATGTGTAGATCAATGTGACTTCCCAGAGATACCCAGGGCATGAGACACCTCGCTACCACCTGCTATTAGCATGAGAAAGCCTTTTCTGTGCCTGCAGTGGGTCAGCTCCCTAACTCAACACAATCCCTTCACAAGCCCTGCTTTCTCTTTACAGGTTAACGGTAGGCACACTCCAACCCCCAACTCCTCCAAATGCTCCCCTGTAGTGCCCAGCCCCTGTTCTATTGAGCACTCACAGCATTCACAGATCCACTACTCACACAGGAACAGTACACACCAGCTTACCATCACCTCAGGATCACTGTTTTGTTTTACACACAGCACTTGGGCATGTTTATGGTAAAATCAAGAAGTTTATTTTGCAAAGAACAGAGAGTTGAGAAGAAGCAAGTAGATGGAAATATTGGAAACAAAGGGTTATATATAAACTACAATCATAACATGCATTTGAGAACCTAGTATTGCTCCCTGCATTTTTCAGCCAGATAGTCTCTGATCCCTCCTGTGTGAAACCAGCGTGCTCTCAGCTTGCCCCCTCAGGAAAGGATACAGAGTGTAGCTCTCTACCTACGTTTCTAGTCCAAAAATCCATTGTCATTACCTGTAAACAGAACTCCCTCCTGCTGGTTTGTTACTTCCAGTATGTTCCCTCTCTGGAAAATTTCACGATCACTTCATTAGCATTCAGCTCAGACTGTAATTGGCATCCACTGTGAACCATACAATACATAGTTTACATGTAGCAAGACAGACAAATATCTCTTGCCTGAAAGAAACCTGTTTCTCAACTTTTGGTGACCAGCCCCAAGTCATAGACCTTAAGGATATACATTTTTCAATATAGATATATAACTCTTTACATATTATTCATACATATCTTTCACAATGATTATGGTGACCAGTGTGACACTGGCTTTCAGTAAAGACCTTTTGTGACACACCTTGGCAAACCAGTATATAGATACCAGGTCCAGGGTATCCCTGTACCCGTATGTACCTCTGTACCCTCTGCCAGTTGGCATCAAGAGATTGCTGGATCACAATCAGATATTCACACTGAAGATCATCATAGAAGAATGTATAAAATTACAAGCTCCCCTCACCATCAATTTTATTGATTTTCAAAAGGCATTTGACAGCCTAACAGACATACATTGTGGAATATTCTTCAGTCCTATGCAATCCCAGCTAAAGTCATCAACATCAAGGTCATGTACAGATATGTAAAGTGGTCTGTAAGGGTGACCAACCAGAAAACGGTGTGGTTCAACATGGAAACAGGGTTGCCTTTTATCTCTACTGTTATTTGGCATTGCTATAGTCTGGATAATGAATAAGAAGTGTACTAGCGACACAAACCCTGCTATAGTCTGGGTAGATGGTAAATGTGTAGAAGACCCAGACTCTGCTGAGGATATTGTGCTACTGAGCAACAGTTCCAAAGAATTACAAAGACAGACAATCTAGCAAAAATAGCAGGCCACGCAGGGGTCAGAATTAGTCGTGCTAAAATAAACATTCTTGAAACCCAGACATAAAGCAATAACATCATATTAAAAGAAAAAATATAAGAAAGTGGAGCAGTTCATCTATCTGGGCAGCACCATATTGGCTACCAGAGACCTCAAGAAGGAAGTGACATCAAGGATAGGAATGGCATCCATAGCAAGTACAAAACTCAACAACGTTTGGAAATCAAAGATATACAGCACAAAACTGAGGATTTTAAATTCAGATGTAATCTCAGTGCTAACATACAGCTGTGAGAGCTAGAGATCTACCAAAATGTAAGACAGATGCTGTTGAAAATAAGTGCCTATAAAAGATTCTGGGCATTGTTTAGAAAGATTTCATCACCAACAGAGACAGCTGAGAATTACTAACCAGCATCTCATTTCCACTAGAATTAGAAGGAACTGCTAGACGTATTTGGGGCATGTACACCAGATGCCAACACATGAAGCTGTCAAAGTGGAAACTAACTGGTGTGGGGAAATGAGAGCACCCAAGAGAAACCTTAAGAAGAGCCCTTAGCAGAGAGAGCTGAATAGTTGATCTTAACACCGTAGAGTACATGGAAGCAGCAGCAAATGACAGAGAGGAATTGAAGAGACTAGTTTGTGCCCTGTGCACCAGTATTCGTGCGGGAAGGATGTAATGTAATAATGTACATTTAATGCTCAAAATTAGATTCAACTCTGGACTATTTAAAATAAAATTGTAGGCGAATGATGATTCATGCTGTACTATTATTGATTTTCATTTAGAAAGTCGCACATGGAATGGATGAACAGGGATTGATCTTATTGTCTTCACCCCCATCTTCCCCCACTGTTTCTTTTGTCACCTCCTCCTCTTCGTGCCTCACTTTAAGGCCTGATTCTGCATGGAGCTGAACACCTTCAACTCCCATTGATTTAAAAACACGGACATTTGCTCTGCAGCCTAAAAGCCTGATCCTCCAAGGCTCAAATGCTTCAGGAAAGGGTTTTTGAAAGAACCGTTTGATAATAAGTTTAAAAGGAGCTAGCTAGCTAAGAGCAGTACTGAACACATTTCATTTAATCTAATCTCTGGTATTTGTAGGAATAGTGTTATGGCAACAGGTGCATCCCAGGTGGAAAGGATTCTGCTCAGGGTACCATGCCACTGATTCCCCTCGGAAGACTTTGTAAAGAGGTGGCTTTGAGGCAGGTAACACACAGCAATGGCTTCAAAGTGGATGATGGCTTCTGGAGGGCTGTTGACAAAGAGATGGCTGTGTAACTAGAGACAGATGTCACTGAAGCTGCAGAAGGCAGCAACATAGATGAGGAGCTCCAGGTAGGGCCCCACATCAATAAAGCTGTAATCACTGCAACTGAATTAGCTGATAGAGCCCCTGTATCAGAGCAAGCAGCATTTCCCATAGGGACTGGAGATGCACCTGCTCTGACTCTGGGCTCTTCCAACCCCAGGAAACAAACCGTGAGTGGGGAAGGAAGTTGCGGCTACTGCAGGAATGCATTACCTTAATGGATGCTCACAGCACAACTAGAGGACTGAATTCAATTTCGGACTATTTCCAAGAGACTCAGGTGTTGGGGAGGGGAGTCTTACTTAATATATTTACAGTTATTGTTGATTAATGATTACTGGCTTTTCAAAGTTTATTCTGTGTCCCTTTTCGATCCTTTCCCCCATAAATTTCTTCGTTTCATACAATGGACTCAGTGTTTGCGTGGGAGAGATATTACCTATTCAGGAATTATTTAGTTTTCCCAGGTTTATGGATGGGGACATTAGCTGCGGTTATTTAAGTTTTCAGAAGAAAACCCCAGCTATCTGAACCTCGTCCTTGTTGCTGCTGACAACACCTGGTAGAAGGATTACATAGAACTAGGTATAAATAATCTGATGGTGAGAAGGATATTCTTTGTCCTGCTGGATCCAGGTGAAATATTATGACACTTAGAAGGTCCTCTCTCTTCTGAGCATCTCCACCACACATTCCTTGTAAATAAATTATCCCCAACTCACTGTCTCTCTTGGTGGATGGGTGGGCTCAGTCAGTTCCTGCTTTCTGTAACTTTCCAGGGAAAAGTAAACAGAGATTGTGAAGCCTCTTCACAAAGGGGAAAGAAAGCTCCACCCAGCACACCCACATTCTGGAGATATTTTTTTCCTTCAGCCTGAAGATACCTGGGACTTAGCTGGATGTGTTAATTTGGGTTAGGAGAACCTGAATAAGTTCTAAAATTCTACTAAGTTTAGATTCCACCTTCCCCGCAAAAAAAATTCTAAATGTTTTACCAAATCTTATAGGATTGGTTTTTGAATCTTATAAGAAATCACTTAGTATTCAACTGGGATGAACTCAGATAAATCCAGTGAGATCAAGCACTATGGGCTTGATTCTTAATTCATCCAAGCCAGTGTTACAGAGGAGTGACTCCACCTGCTTCAATGCAGTTATTCTGCATTTTCAGTGGTGTTTAGGAGACAAAAATCATGGCTAAGATCCTCAAAGGTATTTAAGCATCTAAAGTGTAAATGGGAAGGATCTGAAGCTGAAATAGGGAAAGAACAAGTTAAGAATTACTTAGACAAATTAGATGTCTTCCAGTCAGCAGGGCCTGACCAAATACATCCTAGAATACTTAAGGAACTAGCTGAAGAGATCTCTGAACCATTAGTGATTAACTCCCAGTCTGTGATTTATCCCTAAGGTGTCCTTCCTCTTCCACGACATGTGACCCACCCAGATCCAAACCACATTGAGTAGAATATACTCAAAGCCCACCAGCCTTGATATTTTCCCCTAAATACATGGGTAGTGATTGGCATTTCCTTTTCAAAGAGTGCAGTATTTGTGCACAAATTCTTTTAAGTATTCTTTGTATCATTTGGTAGCAAGGTAGAATACTAGTTGATGGGTATACATCATTACAATATGCTATATCAGTTGAAAAAGGTTTATTTTATTCCTATTTAATAATGTTAGCAGCTCAGAACAGTCACATAATGGTTGGTGTGTTGCAGGGCTTTGGTTATGATTAAAATAAATGATTGCCTTACCTATGGTTCCTTGCTAGAAAAATATGAAAAAGGCTCCCCATATACCATCTATCGAGTTGTTTTGTAAAGTTTAGTGTGGACATTACACTGTCCACAGCATCTCCACCAGTAGATACTTATCTTAGTGTTAAATTGTTTTCTTGTATGTTACTGTGTTGTTGATCTGACCTGGGGGGTTAGCAAAAGGTTAAGTCCTCTGTGTGTGCATGTGTGATGATCAGGTGGCAACAGCAAATGGGACAAAGCTCAGTTTTGCCAAAAAAGTCAGGACGTCCAGAACAGTGCTTAAAAAGCAGACTGTCCACTCAAAACAGGACGCATGGTCACCCTACTAAAAACTCTTCCTGGAGTCCATCAGGACCTAGGGTGAATGGGAAGGCACTCTTCTTCTTTGTCTGTCAGTTGTAGAGCTGTACAATTTGGAGTGCTGAAATTAATAACTAGTGAATAATTAAACCTAACAGGCCATCCACAATTGAGGGGCTCATGCACTTTAAAGAAATAGCACAGATTCCCAGAGCTTCAATGAGGATCTTTGTGAGATCTCTGAAGATCCAGCTGCTTCAGAGGACAGAAAAGATGTATGAGACACACCTGTGGATAGCTTCTCAGCCCAATGTTTACAAAAAATAAATTTGCCCACAAAGAGAACTTCAACCATCCAAGGAAAACAGATGATCTTTGTTAATTCTATACTAAGAAGAATGGAAAGAATGTTCTGCACAGGACAAGGCAGTGTGCTGTCTCCCCAGAGCCAAGACACAAGATGTCACTCTAAAGTTGGACAGGGATAGTGGAAGGATCCACTGATGATGATGATGATGATGATGCATATCAGCACTAATGACACTGCGCCACAGGATATCTCACAGAGTATAGATGACTCCAGGGAACTCAGAAGGGTGCTAGCAGGAGGAAAATGTCCACGTGATCTTCTTGGCGATAACTGCCTGTCCCATGAGCAAAGGAAAACAGAAGGCAGAAGATTCTCAAAGTGAACTTCTGGCTAGGTAAGTGGTGTAGGGTAAAGTGTTTTCATTTTGTGGAACACTAATCCATCTCTTACTAAAAGAAGGAGCTGTACAATTTGGATGGCCTTCACCTCAGTAGAAGGAGACAGAGTGACTTGAGTAGTCAGGAGGGCATTAAACTTATAACAAAAGGGGACAGTGAAAAGAGAAAAGAAATGAGCACTCAAGACATTTAGCACAAAATTGAGATGCTAAGAACAAAATTAATCAAGAAAGTAAAGGATATGAAGAAAATAAATTCTTTCAATTGCCTATAAACAAATGCTAGGCTCTTGGATAACAAGCAAGAGGAACTGGAATTCTCCATTTATGAGCGGACATTCAATCTAGCTGGTATTACTGAAACATGGTGTGGTGATTTGCATGACTGGAATTTTAAAAATCAATGGTTATATCCTATTCAAGAAGGATCCAGTAGGCAAATTGGGAGGAGAAGTGGTACTCCATCAAAAATGGCATTACCTGTTTCCAAGGCACCAACAACTCAAAAGAAAATGATCTTGAATATTTATAGATCTATGTGCTAACAGATAAAGCACAAGATGTGATACTAGTTGATGTCTGCTACAGACCACCAAATCACACTAGGAAACAGGATGCCTGGTTCTGTAAGCACTAACCTACAATGTGTAGGGGAAAAAAGCTGTGTGATCATGAGGGACTTATTTTGGAGGACTCAGGTTGCAGGTACTAAAACATCCTCCTTGGAATTTCTAATTATAGATGACAATTTCCTAATTCAAAAAGTGTTGAATCCAACACAGGGGAATCCTATATTAGACCATGTCTTGACAGATAAAGAAGAATTGGTCACAGATCTATAACTTAGTGTTAGTTTAGGTACAAATGATCATGACTCAGTCACATTTGTTATGTGCAAACAGAATAGTTATGTAAGCAGTGTCAGGATGAGCTCCACCCTGACATCTGGTGGTGAGGTGTGGCAAGTTGTGGAAAAGAACTTCAGGGGCCAATCTCATTTGCATAGGCACACCCACCACGCCTAGAATGAGACCATAGCTGCCCAAATGGTCACTTTGGCTGCTGTGGGATCCCCAGTGTCTCTGTTATTGGGGCAGGAAGAATAAATTGTTATTACCCTGATTATGGGAACTGTGCTTGGAACTGTATGTGGCCTTTTGTTATGATGGAGGGATTCACCATCAACTAAGTAGCACTCGCTAGGCAAGGGTCATGGGTTCCAAAACTGTGTGAATGGAGAGAGGCTGGGGACAAGTATTAATACTTGGTGGTATGGGCCCCTTGGTAAGGGCCTTACGTGCTAATTGCACTTCCTCCTCTCTCCACTGTGGAATATCAGAGCTAATTTTGATTTCATTAGAAGTCTAGTTATAGGCTGCTGAGCTCACTTTGGGCTGACAGTGCACCAGCACTGGGGCTCCCCTACTACAAGCTGAATTCACCTAAGAGCTGAAATCACTGAGTGTTGTGTTAAGTAGTGGGGGAGCCTGAAGATATATTGTGGAGCAGTTCGATGCGGAGCAGTGTGTGGATGGCAGGAGCTGCTTGTGGGCCGTGGAGCTGAGCGAAGGAGTTCGTGGGGCGGCTGGTGGAGCGGAGCGGAGGAGTTTGTGGGGTGGCTGGCGGAGCGGAGCGCAGCAGAGCGAAGGAGTTCGTGGGGCGGCTGGCAGAGCGGAGCGCAGCGGAGCGAAGGAGTTCGTGGGGCGGCTGGCGGAGCGGAGCGGAGGAGTTCGTGGGGCGGCTGGCGGAGCGGAGCGCCGCTATGGAGCTATGGGGCGGTCAGCTTCAGATCATGTAAGGTGCCTCTTACCCCCGTCCCATTTCCACCCAGGTTGGGAGGTAAAGCTCCGCAGATAAACTTTCGAACTCTGGGGCTGCCCTGACCAGGGACAGAGACTTTTGGGGCATTGGACTTTTGGGACTTTGGGTGATTTGGGGTTGCTGGACTCAAGAACCAAAGGGAAAAGGGCATGCCCCAATTTGCCTGGGGTGGGTTTTTTTTTGCTCATGGGTTGTGTTATGAATCCTGTTGGTGGTGTTTCCCCAACATAATGCCACATTGTTTCTCTCTGTTATTAAAAGGCTTTTCCTACACTCAGACTATGTGCTTGCGAGAGGGGAAGTATTGCCTCTTGGAGGCGCCCAGCGGGGGTGGTATATATTTGTCCCAGGTCACTGGGTGGGGGCTCAAGCCGGTTTGCATTGTGTTATTGGAATGGAACCCCTAGATATTGAACCCGGCCCTTGTTACTGCCAACTCTGACGGGCAGAAGGGTTACATTTTTGGGGGCTCGTCCGGGATCGCCTCGGTCAGTACCCCTCGCAAGCACCTGTTGAGTGATCCACTATATTGGGAAACAATTTATATATTTTTTTTGTTTGTGCTTATATTTTGAGGAAATTACTGTTTGTATAATGGCTAATATGTCAGGTTTGTTGGGCCCTGGCTCAGCAGCTTCTAGCTCAGAGGCTGCAGCCTCGGCTGATGATTGGACAAAAGCTCTGGGGCAAATATTGGAAAAGGTTGTGCTGCCCCATGCTGAGTCAGACTCTTGTCGTAAGTTAAGATTATTTGCTGGGGAGGAGGAGTTTGAACCCTGGTTAGAGCATACCACTGAAATGCTGCAAGAGTGGGCTGTACCAGATGCAGAAAAGCGAAGATGCCTTATAGAGAGCCTTGGCGGCCCAGCATTAGATGTGATTCGCACCCTGAAGCTCATTGACCCTGGGGTCAGTGTGAAGGACTGCCTAGAGGCCCTTGAACACAACTTTGGGAGCGTAGAGGGCCCTGAAGACAGGTACTGTAAGTTCCTTAATTCCCGACAACAAAAGGGCGAGAAGGCTTCAGCCTACATACGGAGACTGGAGAGACTGCTTCAGAAAGCTGTCATGAGGGGAGCAGTGACTGCTGAGCAGATGGATCAGACCAGACTGGCTCAAATTGTAAGAGGAACTCAGTATCAGAACCCGATTCTACTTCATCTCCAGCTAAGAGAACGACGGGAACATCCCCCAAGTTACTCCCAGCTGATAAAAGAGGTCCGAGAGGAGGAAGAAAGGCAGGCTGTCAGTGAGTTTTGGGAAGCCCAAACATCGGAGCCAGGCAGCACAACACCACTGCAAACGACCAGTGTACTGATGGTGAGCACCAGAGAGGAACTTGTCCAACAAATGCAGGTCCTGACGGAACGGATAGCTGAGCTGCAAAGTACCGTTGACCGAGTTAAGACTTCCAGGAATAAGAAGCCTCAAACTGTGGCGATTGAGAAGCCCGCACTTAGAGCCACCATCCCCCCCAGGCGAAGGGGAAAAGGTCAATTCTTCTGCTACCGATGTGGTCAGGATGGACACAGTGCTGCCAAGTGCCGTAATGAAGAAAACCCCTTCTTAGTGTATGGAAAGCTGAGGATCAGTTGGGAGAGATCCGTAGCTGCCAGAGGGTCTGGGGACGGGGACCCCCCAGGTCTGCAGGATTTGAAGATTCCCCCAGAAAAGACTGTCCAGCTGGGATCCCTGCAGGACTGATAGGGCCTCGAGCAGAGGTCATGGTGAGGATTGAAGGGGTGGAGTGTAAAGCAGTGCTTGACACTGGATCTCAAGTGACTATTATATTTCAGTCATTCTACCAACAGATGCTTAGGCACCTGCCTATACAGCCACTGACTGGCCTTGGCCTGTGTGGCCTCAGCATGGATGAATACCCCTATCAAGGGTATGTCATAGTGCACCTGGAATTCCCAGAGGAGGTTGCTGGGGTAAGAGAAGAGGTAGACACAGCTGCCTTAATATGCCCTGACCCTAAAGGGACTTCTGATGTGTCTGTGCTGATAGGGACCAACTCCAGTCTCTTCAAGGTACTCGCGGATTACTGCAGAAGGCGGGCTGGGGACCAATACCTGAATACCCTGATGATCCATACGCTTTGTGCTGAAGCCTATAGGAAAATTGAGAGCGCTAAAAGGGACACATCTGAGCTACCGCTTGGGGCACTGAAATACGCGGGCACAACCCCCTTAGTAGTGCCTGCAAGGACGGAGCAAGAAGTGCTTGTCATGAGTACCTGGCTGAAAGGCAGTAAAGGGACGTTAGCAATGATAGAGCAGCCGATGGGAGGAGAGCTCCCTGAAGGAGTGTTGGTCCCCAGTGGAGTCATAACCCTACCTGCTGAAGCCCAGGAAAGGGTGACTATACTGATTGCTAATGAAACGAGTCGTGATGTTGTTGTGAAGCAAGGACAAAAGATAGCAGACCTCTTTGAGCCTGAGTTGATTGTAAAACCCCAGTGTGAAACTCAAGTTCCGACAATAGACCCAGCAAAGTTTGACTTTGGAGATTCACCAGTGTCCGAGGACTGGAAAGATCGCCTGAGGAAGAAACTTTGTGAAAGATCCAAGGTGTTCTCACTGCATGAGTGGGATGTGGGATGTGCAAAAGGAGTAGAGCACAATATCAGACTACATGACTCTCGACCTTTCAGGGAGAGATCTAGGAAGATTGCTCTCTCTGAGATGGAAGATGTGCGACATCATCTTCAGGAGCTGGCTGCGAATGGCATCATTACAGAGTCCCGCAGCCCATACGCCTCACCCATTGTGGTAGTCCGCAAAAAGAATGGGAAAATCCGGATGTGTATTGACTACCGCACCCTAAACAGCCGTACTGTGGTCGACCAGTACACTATGCCTCGAGTGCAAGATGCCTTAGACTGTTTGCTGGGAAGCCAGTGGTTCTCTGTGTTGGATCTTCGAAGTGGATACTACCAGATCCCTCTGGGAGAAGAAGATAAGGAGAAGACAGCCTTCATCTGCCCATTAGGGTTTTATCAGTTCGAACGCATGCCCCAAGGGATTTCTGGAGCACCTGCCACCTTTCAACGTCTCATGGAGAAAGTTGTGGGAGACATGAATTTACTGCAAGTGTTAGTTTATTTGGATGACCTGATTGTGTTTGGAAGAACCTTAGAGGAGCATGAAGAAAGACTTCTTAAAGTGCTTGATAGGTTGGAGGATTATGGTCTGAAGCTTTCAATTGACAAATGCCAGTTCTGCAGAACCTCAGTGAAGTATGTGGGTCACATTGTGTCCCAAGAAGGTGTGAGTACTGATCCTGATAAAATAGAAGCACTCACTACATGGCCACGTCCAAGTAACTACAGAGAACTCAAGACCTTTCTTGGATTTAGTGGCTACTACCGCAGATTTGTGAAAAACTATGCTACAATTGTAAAGCCTCTGAATGATCTTACCAGGGGACATCAGTCCAGCAAGAACAAATCTAAGTCCAAGAATAAGGGGAGGTCCCCAAAGCCTCCTGTGCAGAGACACAATGGCCCCTTTGCACCATTTGGGCCACGGTGGGATGAGAGATGTGAAAGGGCTTTTCGAGAAATCATTACTTGCCTAACTCATGCTCCAGTCCTAGTTTTTGCTGACCCAAGCAAACCATTTATCCTGCATACTGATGCCAGTTTGGAGGGTCTGGGAGCAGTCCTGTACCAGGAAGTGGAAGGCAAATGTAAACCTGTAGCCTTTGCCAGCCGAGGATTGTCTGATAGTGAAACTCGCTATCCCACCCACAAGCTGGAATTTTTGGCCTTGAAATGGGCCATCACTGAGAAATTTCGAGACTACTTGTATGGTGCTCAGTTCCAGGTGTGGACAGACAACAATCCACTGACTTATGTGTTAACAAGTGCTAAGCTGGATGCTACAGGGCAGAGATGGGTGGCCGCCTTGGCTAGCTATGAGTTCAGCATTCAGTACCGATCAGGGAGAAGCAATGTAGATGCAGATGCATTGTCCAGGCGTCCGCAGGCTCCAGAAGTTGCTGTGATACCCACAGATGGAGTGAGAGCTATTTGCAGTGTGAGTCGCCGAGAGCCAAAGGCCCGTGAGGGCTTTCAGGGATGTGTTGCAGAAGCTTTGGGCCTGCCTCCTGAATGCATGCCTTCTGCTTCAGTGAACTATATTGCATTAGACCAATCTCCTTTGCCCATGCTCAATGCGGCTGACTGGCAAGAAGCCCAGCGGCAAGATATTGACATTCGTGATACACTACTTGCCAAAAGGGAGGGGCGAAGCCCAGCTGCGGTTGTCCCACCTAACCCGGAGGGTAAACTACTATTGAGAGAATGGACCAAACTAAAACTGATTCAGGGAGTGCTACACCGAATGACCACTGACCCTTTACAAAAACAACGAGCACAACTAGTACTGCCAAAAAAGTACAGAGCCCTGGCCATGAGGGCCCTGCATGATGACTTTGGGCATTTAGGGATGGAGAGGACCCTGGAACTTATTCGTAGTAGGTTCTATTGGCCCCGAATGGCTGAAGATGTTCGCAGGAAATGTGAGACTTGCGCTCCATGTGTTCAAAGGAAAACTCTGCCCACGAGGGCTGCATATCTCAAGAACATCACCAGCAACAAACCTTTGGAGTTGGTATGCATTGATTTCTTGTCTGTAGAGGTAGACAAGAGGAATGTTGGAAACATTCTAGTAGTGACTGACCATTTTACACGGTATGCACAAGCATATCCCACACGTGATCAGAGGGCCACCACCGTTGCTCGAGTATTGTGGGACAAATATTTCTCAGTCTATGGATTCCCGGCTCGGATACACTCTGATCAGGGGCGGGATTTTGAGAGTCACCTTCTGAAGGAGGTGCTGAAGATAGCAGGAATTAAAAAGTCTAGGACAACGCCTTATCACCCCCAAGGTGATCCTCAGCCAGAGAGGTTCAATCGAACCCTATTAGATATGTTGGGAACTTTGCGACCAGAGCAGAAGGCAACCTGGAGCCAGCATGTCGCATTTCTGGTGCATGCCTACAATGCCACAAAGAACGATGCTACAGGAGTCACCCCATATCTCTTGATGTTTGGGCGAGAACCAAGATTACCCATAGACTTGTGCTTTGGTGTATCAGAGGATGGAGATAGCTATGAAACTCATCAGCAATATGTATCCCGACTAAGAGAAAAGCTGCGGGATGCTTATCGCTTAGCTACCGCTGCGGCTCGGAAGAACGTAGACCGCAACAAACATCAATATGATGCTAGAGTGCGTTCGCAGGAGCTCCAGCCGGGGGACAGAGTCCTGCTGCGAAATTTGGGTATTGCTGGCAAACACAAGATAGCTGACAGATGGAAGGCAATACCTTACCTGGTGATGGAAAAGCTGGGAGATCTGCCGGTCTACAAGATCAAACCTGAAGACGGTCCAGGGCAAATAAAGACGGTGCATAGAAACCTTTTGCTCCCTGTGGGGGAATTGGTAAGCACCCCTTATGAGATGGGCCACGGCAGGGCCGCCGGGCAGAACAGAGGTGCTAGACCAAAGCCGCCATCCAACACAGACAGTGGGCCCCCTGCAGCTAACTTACCCCTATTCTGCACATCTGAGAGTGAGTCTGAGGAGGAAGACACAACCCTGGTGTATCCTGGGATGGAGACAAGATTTCAGTCTCGATCAGCTGAACCAAATGAGAGTTTTCCCTCTTCCGCCCTAAACCCAATGGCGGAACTATTTAGGCCCCTTTCTGATACCCCGGTGCTGCTGATGAGACCCCCCTGTGATGACACACACAGGTTATTGGACAATGGGGACAGACAGGTAGAGGATGTCCTGGGCACCTTGGACCCTCCAGCGTTAGAACTAGGAGTGCAGGGGCCTACGCCAGTAGCCGAGGGACCCTCCAGGGAAGCCTCTCCCTCCGTCACTCAAGAGGATGTTCCCCCTACCTCGGCAACAGAGATTCTCAATAGACGAGACAGGGTGATAAGACCAGTGAAACGGTTAACTTATGATGCACCTGGGGTGACTAGTGAGGAGCCAATATATTTAGCACACAGGCTTGTGGAAGCTAAAGTGGGCTTCCTGAGGCCCTTTGGAGGAAACCAATGAGTTGGTATAAAGGGAGTGTGATTTGTCGGGACGACAAAGTCTCGGCTGGGGGCAGGATGTAAGCAGTGTCAGGATGAGCTCCACCCTGACATCTGGTGGTGAGGTGTGGCAAGTTGTGGAAAAGAACTTCAGGGGCCAATCTCATTTGCATAGGCACACCCACCACGCCTAGAATGAGACCATAGCTGCCCAAATGGTCACTTTGGCTGCTGTGGGATCCCCAGTGTCTCTGTTATTGGGGCAGGAAGAATAAATTGTTATTACCCTGATTATGGGAACTGTGCTTGGAACTGTACGTGGCCTTTTGTTATGATGGAGGGATTCACCATCAACTAAGTAGCACTCGCTAGGCAAGGGTCATGGGTTCCAAAACTGTGTGAATGGAGAGAGGCTGGGGACAAGTATTAATACTTGGTGGTATGGGCCCCTTGGTGAGGGCCTTACATGCTAATTGCACTTCCTCCTCTCTCCACTGTGGAATATCAGAGCTAATTTTGATTTCATTAGAAGTCTAGTTATAGGCTGCTGAGCTCACTTTGGGCTGACAGTGCACCAGCACTGGGGCTCCCCTACTACAAGCTGAATTCACCTAAGAGCTGAAATCACTGAGTGTTGTGTTAAGTAGTGGGGGAGCCTGAAGATATATTGTGGAGCAGTTTGCGGGACGGCTGGTGAAGCAGTTCGATGCGGAGCAGTGTGTGGATGGCAGGAGCTGCTTGTGGGCCGTGGAGCTGAGCGAAGGAGTTCGTGGGGCGGCTGGCGGAGCGGAGGAGTTCGTGGGGCGGCTGGCGGAGCGGAGCGCAGCGGAGCGAAGGAGTTCGTGGGGCGGCTGGCGGAGCGGAGCGCCGCTATGGAGCTATGGGGCGGTCAGCTTCAGATCATGTAAGGTGCCTCTTACCCCCGTCCCATTTCCACCCAGGTTGGGAGGTAAAGCTCCGCAGATAAACTTTCGAACTCTGGGGCTGCCCTGACCAGGGACAGAGACTTTTGGGGCATTGGACTTTTGGGACTTTGGGTGATTTGGGGTTGCTGGACTCAAGAACCAAAGGGAAAAGGGCATGCCCCAATTTGCCTGGGGTGGGTTTTTTTTTGCTCATGGGTTGTGTTATGAATCCTGTTGGTGGTGTTTCCCCAACATAATGCCACATTGTTTCTCTCTGTTATTAAAAGGCTTTTGCTACACTCAGACTATGTGCTTGCGAGAGGGGAAGTATTGCCTCTTGGAGGCGCCCAGCGGGGGTGGTATATATTTGTCCCAGGTCACTGGGTGGGGGCTCGAGCCGGTTTGCATTGTGTTATTGGAATGGAACCCCTAGATATTGAACCTGGCCCTTGTTGCTGCCAACTCTGACGGGCAGAAGGGTTACAGTTAGCGTAAGTCCATAGTCCAGAGATCAGAGCAGGAAAGAAGCAAAATGAAAATGCTTCCAGGGTCTTATACCTTTTCCCATGTGGAGGGAATGCTCGCAATCTTAGTTTATGGAAAATTACAGGCACAAGATGGAGTCCAGGGTCACATGCCCTTTCATACTTTGACGATTCACAGGAGCAGCCGTATTCTGACTAAGACATCCACATAAAGGCTCTCTGGGCGGGATGAATCCTTCTATGGCCCATTGTGAGATTTGATTGCCTTCAATGGGTTATCAAGCTTCAATAGTCCATTCACAATGGCTGGCTAGACTGAACGTAAACTATCTTGTTAGTGTTGCCCAGGAATACAGCACATAGCTAGGATGCCAGTATATAGTCAATATTTATAACTACAGATAGAAAACATTCTGACTTGCACTCCATATGTTTATGGAAATATGCTTATGAGTGTAAATATAATGTAACTGGAAAATGCTTTATGCAAAAGGTCTCTTGTAAGGTATCATTACAAAGCTTATAATCTACTGAGTGTGTTCATCCTATTTGTATGTATGTATCATTCTTGTATCTAAAACTAGAAATATGAAGTTAACTCTGAGGTCCTGTTGTAATTATGCAAAGTGTGAGCCATTAATGGTGGTTTAGAATCTTGATGGCACCTACTGACTGGGACAATTGGCTATAGATGGTTTATTTACCTGCAAGCCTTCTTGTGGACGTGGGGGCCAGCCCGTGGGTAATGAAGAATGAGGTCTTACAGTGACATGTGACCATGTCACCCAGTACTGGAATCCATCTTAAACCTGGTGCTTTTCCATTTAGAAGGAAGGGTGGGGACCCAGAAAGACAAAGGAGTCCCATCTTGTGCCAAAGCTATAAAAGGGAGTGGAACAGAACAAAGCGGGTGGCAGTCATGAGAAATCCCCTAGTTATCACCTGAGCTGGAATTAACAAGGATTGTACCAGGGGAAAGGATTGGACCCAGACTAAGAAGGAGTCTAGTCTGTGAAAGAAGCGTATTGGAACATCTCTAAGGGTGAGATCTACCTCTATTTAGTTTCTTAAATGTATTAGGCTTAAACTTGCGTGTTTTGATTTATTTTGCTTGGTAACTTACTTTGTTCTGTCTGTTATTACTTGAAACCACTTAAATCTTACTTGTTATACTTAATAAAATCCCTTTTGTATATTAATTAGCTCAGAGTAAGTGATTAATACCTGGGGGAGCAAACAGCTGTGCATATCTCTCTATCAGTGTTATAGAGGGTGAACAATTTATGAGTTTACCTTGTATAAGCTTTATACAGAGTAAAATGGATTTATTTGGGGTTTGGATCCCATTGGGAGCTGGGTGTCTGGGTGCTGGAGACAGGAGCATTTTTAACCTGTTTTCAGTTAAGTCTGCAGCTTTGGGGGGCGTGGTTCAGACCCCGAGTCTGTGTTGCAGCAGGCTTGCGTGTCTGGCTCAACAATGCAGGGTTCTGAAGGCCCAAACTGGCAGAGAAAATGGGCTCAGAGGTAGTCTTAGCACATCAGGTGACAGTCCCAAGGGGGTCTCTGTGACCGAACCCATCACAACATAATACATGCATATAAACAGCATAATCATACTCAGCCAGTCATAACTTTCCCATTGATACCTTACATGACATACTTTGTACAAGACTTGTTGCAATTGTCTAACACTGGCAACATTAATGATATAAATGGTCATGTTCCAATCATACAGCATCTCATGCACCGATAGTGTTTATTGAATAGCTCAGCCATTAGCAATGTGGACTTGGTAGAAAGTCACTGACCGCTCTGAGTCCTTAGAAAAGTTTGGGTAAGTGTGCAAAAAAAGTGGAATATTTTTAAAAATATAGTTTTCAAAGTATACAGGTAAAGCAGTAGTGCTGATGGGAATGTTAGAAATTAATGTCACATGACATTACAGTTGGGTTAGTATCTTTCTCAGAAGGTTTTATGCATTACAGCTGAATTGGTCCTTCTTGTCTTGTAATCCAGAGAGAGGACTAAGTTGTCTGACTGGCTTTAAAGCACTGTAATATTTTTTTTCTTACACATTAAGGTAACTAGACTTGTGTAAAACTATTGAACCCATAGGTTCATTACAGGGGTGTTGAACCTTTGGTGAGTGAGGAGGAGGTGAAAAAAAATCACATTACATGAATGTGAAGTTGTTTTTCTTTAATAATGATGGGGGTATTCTTAACAATGGTCCAATGGATGGTAGTTGTTGCACCTATGTACATTGCTAATTTGACTATGCACTAATAATTTAAAGTATAGATAAAGTTGGTGGCACTGAATGAGGAAGGACTCCATAGGAAGTTGTATAAAGTAGAGACTGAAAGAGGCAGGGCTCCACAAAAGCCCTGTCTGTCTCACTCAATTCTCAGGACTGCATGGAACAATTCCAGGCTTGTGTGGACATAAACACACCACTTAGATGATTCCTCAGTTTTTCATTTGCACTAAACATTACACATCTAGAGGACTGACTGTGATTTCATGGAAGTACATGTACAGGCCCACAAGGGAAAGAAGCTTGAAAATATTAGTCACTAGCTAACTGGTCCCTCCCAAAGATGCCATTCCTGGATCCACATTTCAACAACAAATCCTAATGCCCAGTACCACTGCATTTATTCTAAGAGATTGTATCAATGACTGTCTGAGCCTGGATGGGTATAATGGAGCCAAAACCTTGATTAATTCTGAATTTAAACAAAGAGGAATTTGTTTTTTCTATTACCCAACTGAACCGCCACCAGCAGAAGTTCTCTCATTTATCTGAACATTGTGAAGTTTGTTCTTTTGTTTAAGATCCTTTGAACTTCATAGCTTCTTCCAGCATTTAGCCTCCTACACTATGAATGAATGTCAGCAGTCAGGTTAGCCTGCTTGCATTTAGCTATTAAATGTCACTTATATAAGCCTTTTTGTCTATAGGCAAAGAGCTGTCTCACCTCCCCACTCACAGCATTTGCATCCCACAATCCCTTTTGATCAAAACGAGCTCACTGTCCTCAATTGCTTATAATTAGCATAACACAGCACTTGAAAACATCACCACAATCACTTCTGTAAACAGCTAAATAATCCAAATGGTTTAATGCTGTGGCGAAAATGCTGGTGGTGATTAGATTGAGTACAGAATAAGTTTATTCTTTTACTTAATGTCACCTTACAGCTAAAGGAAAAGCCCTAATATAACTCAACTATTGAACCAACTTGAAAGAATCTAAAAAAACAGCTCAGCCTTATCTACAGTGACCCAGGCCATATTTATATTCAAAAAGAAACAAAACAAAATGAAAATCATCTCTGAAACAAGTTGGCAGCAATGAAATCACCTACCATATCATTCATTTTCATGCCTGGGTTTTCTAAATGAAGGGCATAAATTCTATGCTGCCTACATGATAACAATTGTGAGTTAATAATTATTAAGTACAAAGAAATGCATACTTAAGCACAATAACCTTAACTCTCACTCATGGATTGTTGGGGTTTTTTATGCATTATTTGTTATCTTGATTTTGATTTCTAACTATATTCTTTTAATACCTTTAAATTCTATCAGTTAATGTATATGTCAACTAACTGTATATTATTCAGTACAATACTTAATTGCTGTTTCTTGCCAATAATAGCAAGATTGTATGCATGTATTTATGGTAATAGGATGTATGTTGACTGTCATTTGAGGCTGGCCAAGTGTATCACTAATGTTTCTTTTTCAAAATGCTTTTGTGTTTTGTTTATATTTTGTGGCTACCAATGAGAGAATAGTTTTTGCTTTTGTTCAGAATTAGCTGGTTCACTTTAAAAAGGCCTATTTTAACTAGAGGAAGATTTCTGTTAGCTGTCAGAAATTATTTAATTATTTATTGGTATTGTAGTAGCATTTAAGAACCCCAGCTGTACAAACAGAACAAAAGGACAGTTCCTTTTTATGTTTTTTCTAAGGCCAACAAGCCAATGGAAGGCAAGCATTCACATGTATATATGTCGAGCCCTACAAATCCATGGATATCTGCGAACTGTTTTTGTGGATCACAGATCAGATGCAGCTATAAATTTTGTATCCACGCAGGGCTTTAAATATAGGATCTCAAAGGTGGGGAAGCAGCTGTCAACTGCTCATAGCCTATGTGACTTCTTCCCTGCGTTTGAGATCCTATATTCCCACTTCCCCCACGTATAATACTGAGAAAGGGGAGATGATCGATGAAGACAGACAGCAAAATCCCCCATGCTCCCATACCGCAATTTAAGCGGCCAAGCAATTTAGAAAACCTCTCTTGGCTTCATTGCCATATCAAGTCAGCTGGAGAGGGAGGCAGGTGCTTCTGCAAAGTAAGTCAGGAAGTCAATTTGAATTTTTTGAAATTTACTTTTTTAAATATATAATTAATTTTCTAGTACAGGACCCTTCAAATAGTCTGCCCTGGATCTTATTTTTTATTTATTTTTTTAATTGCTGAAAAGTTTTTTAAATACCCTGATACCATCAGCCCCTGCTTTCCACCTGTTTCATGTCATTTTCAGCTTTGCAACATTCACTGGTGCAACATTTTCAGATCAAAGTGTGATGGTCAAGTTAATGATAATGATGCTTAGCACTTACGTAGCTGACTATGTCCCTTTAATTTTAACACTCTACCAGGGTATGAAGTTGTTTGTCATTGATTTATGAGCCTGAGAGAATCTTTTGGAAGAACTTCATTTTAAGATTGGAACTGATATAACTAGAAATATAAATTTCAATCTTAACTGAAGGAACACAGTTCATAAATCTAATTAGTGACAGTTATAAAATCAGGTCTCCTTGAAATATAGTGAAGCTAATTAATGCAGGATCAATAACAATTTTCTAATTTTCAGCAACCACAGTGTGTCTTGAATAATAAAAAGCCTGGAAGTACTAGAAATTGAAATAAGCTGAATACCAGCATGGAGGACGGAATTCACACAGTATATATGTATTTTATATATCAAAATATCAATTATTGCTATGCATACGTTTCCCCAAACCACATTTACAAAGCTATGTAGTACATAGATTATAAGGTCAGTATGGACAATTGCAGTAATCTATTCGGACCTACTGTATAACACAAGCCATATGACTTCTCTAATCTGTTTGAACCAGAACATATCTTTTAGAAAAACGCATTCAATTTTGATTTAATAAACCATCATAGATGGAGAATCCACCACTACCCTTGGTAAATTGTTCCAATGGCTAATTACCCTCACAGTTAAAAACGTACACATTATTTCCAGTCACAAGAACATAAGAATGGCCCTACTGGGTCAGACCAAAGGTCCATCTAGCCCAGTATCCTGTCTTCCGACAGTGGCCAGTGCCAGGTGCCCCAGGGGGAATGAACAGAACAGGTAATCATCACGTGATCCATCCCCTGTCGCTCATTCCCAGCTTCTGGCAAACAGAGGCTAGGGATACCACTCCTGCCCATCCTGGCTAATACCCATTGATGGATCTATCCTCCATAAATTTATCTAGTTCTTTTTTGAACCCTGTTATGGTCCTGGCCTTCACAACATCCTCTGGCAAGGAGTTCCACAGCTGACTGTGCATTGTGTGAAGAAATACTTCCTTTTCTTTGTTTTAAACCTGCTGCCTATTAATTTCATTTGGTAAGCCCCTAGTTCTTGTATTATGAGAAGGAGTAAAGAACACTTCCTTATCTACTTTCTCTACACCAGTCATGATTTTATAGACCTCAATCATATCTCCACTTTCCCGTCTCTTTTCCAAACTGAAAAGTCCCAGTCTTATTAATCTCTCCTCATACAGAAGCCATTCCATACCCCTAATAATTTTTGTTGCCCTTTTCTGAGCCTTTTCCAATTCCAATATATCTTTTTTGAGATGGAGCGACCACATCTGCACAGAGTATTCAAGATGTGGGCATACTATGGATTTATATAGAGGCAATATGATATTTTCTGTCCCATTATCTGTCACTTTCTTAATGATTCCCAGCATTCTGTTAGCTTTTTTGACTGCGTTTGCACATTGAGTGGATGTTTTCAGAGAACTATCCACAATGACTCCATCTCTTTCTTGAGTGGCAACAACTAATTTAGACCCCATCATTTTATATGTATAGTTGGGATTATGCTTTCCAATGTGCATTACTTTGCATTTATCAACATTAAATTTCATCTGCCATTTTGTTGCCCAGTCACCTAGTTTTGAGAGATCCTTTTGTAGCTCTTTGCAGTCTGCCTGGGCCTTAACTATCTTTAGTAATTTTGTATCATCTGCAAATTTTGCCACCTCACTGTTTACCCCTTTTTCCAGATCATTTATGAATATGTTGAATAGCACTGGTCCCAGAACAGACCCCTGGGGGACACCACTATTTACCTCTCTCAATTCTGAAAACTGACCATTTATACCTATCCTTTGTTTCCTATCTTTTAATCAGTTACCGATCCATGAGAGCACCTTCCCTCATCCCATGACAGCTTACTTTGCATAAGAGCCTTTGGTGAGGAACCTTGTCAAAGGCTTTCTGAAAATCTAAGTACACTATATCCACTGGATCCCCTTGGTCCACATGCTTGTTGACCCCCTCAAAGAATTCTAGTAGAGTCCGAGTTTTTTCTAGCTTTAGCTTCCAGCCATTGGACCTTGTTATAATTTGGTTACAGTGAAGAACCCATTATCAAACTTCCCTCCCACACCTCTTTACCTTCTCTTTCTTAAGTGAAATCGTGGTCCCTTCTGGCCTTATAACCTATGAAGACTGAGTGAGACAGAGACTTCAGGTGCTGTCTAGCAAATAGTTCCACATTGTGGGATTTCTATGGTATTTAGTGTTGTTTTTCTTATGAAAAATATTACAATTAATAGGTTAAGAGATCAGTAAGCAAGGAAAGGTCAGATAATGCCTCAGGCAAAGTTGTCCACACTACCTTGTTTCCACTTTCTGCTTATGCATTATGATAAAGTCTTAATTACATGGTCCCAGACTATTATTTCTGCAGGACCTTTTTGCCATTCAGTTCACAAGATGTAGAGGGCACACTTACTGATGCGAAGGTCTGTTTTGAGCTAAATTCTGTTTGCAGTTACCATTGTGAATATCACATGTAACTATACTGAAGTCTTTCAGATTGATGTAACTAAGGGCAGAGTTAGGCCCTCAGTGCACAGGAAGGATAGCGATGAGGTATGTTCTCTGGACCTCAGCTTCATTCAGCATCCAGGTTGGGCAATGTGACTCATTTACTGCACTCCACCCAGCCAGAGCACTAAGTGAGCACAAAAATCTGCAGGACTGTGATCATATAATTACGATGAATCATAATGCATGACATATAAGAGGACTGAATTAAGTTTTTACTGTAACCTTGACATTTCTCAGCTGTTAAGTGTTTACATTTACAACCTTACTCTTCATTTAGATGGCTAGCTCTTGCGGAAAGGGAGCGTTTTTTGAACAGTACCTGGTACAATGGGGTGTTGGACCAGGACAAGGGCTCCTAGGTGCTATAGTAATTCTAATAGTAAATAATAATAATTTAAAATAGTTACCTTAATTTTGATAGATCTGTTACATCAAACCCACATTAATACACAAATAAGAGGGTCCAACAGAAAATTAGATAATATTCACACCTGATTTTGTTTTGGTTTAAATCTAATAGAACAAAGCCTCAGTTGGTGTAAATCAATATAGCTCCATTATCCAATGAAGTCAATGGAGCTATGCTGATATACACCAGCTGAGGCTGACCCATCTGTAAGAGAGAGACAGTCTATCTATCAATCACACCCATGAGCAATAGTGCAGGTTTTTCATGAACTGCTCCAGCTGGTACCATTTCTTCCTTTGTGGAGTCTTATTTTTAGACCAATACAGTAATTATCTTGAAGTATCCTTTAAACTTAAGCTTTTATGTCCCATTACTTTTACTGTGTCAAAAAGAATGACAGCCTAAAGGGTAGCGTGATGGACACACCAATGAGCAATTAAAATGAAAAAAAGCGTGACTTTTAGCTAAAATAATCATCTAAAAATGCAGGCAATTGGAATTGCCTGAGGATAATTTTATCATGGCATTATTTGATATTCATACTTCTTGAAACTACAAGTGGTCTAACCCCCCTTCTCCAAAATAGAAATTGGAGGGGAGAAGGACATTATATTTTGAAAGACGAAGAAATTGACCCCAAAAAAGAATTCTGGAGCCCTTTTTTCTAATACAATGAGACAACACTTCTAAGCTTGGTTTGTTCCATGTTGACTAAGGCATAGATTTTATCTCTAGTTGTGTGAAAAATTGCCAAGAACTTGGATGCAGAGGAAAATGGACCAAAGTCAGCTTTAAAGCCTATCGCTAGTATATTCAAAAGAGCATAAGGGAGTTTGATGTCCAACTGAAAATCCCAGTCTATGACCACATAGATATTGGGTATGTTTGTGATACCACTTACAGGCATTTTGCACCAGTATAACTTAATTGACTTCAGTAGAGGAACTCCTGATTTACACCAACATAAGAGAGATCTGAATAAGGTCCAATATCAATAGTAAGACAGAGAAAGAGAGTGGAAGCAGGAGTCACTGGGCCTAATTCATCTAAATTCCATAAATGAAGATCAGCAATAATGCTCCTTTGAGGTAAAGCGGCTTTAGTGTAAATGAGACCCAGGCCCAATGGAATTAAGATGGTGTGAAATCACTGAAATGAGAATCGGGCACCTAGTTTTTCTTCCTCCACTGACTTGCTGCCTTACTCAAGTTATTAAATTTCTGTGCCTCAGTTTACTCATCTGAAAAATGTTATAATAAATCAGAAAAAATGGCGCATAAGAATATTTACTTACCTTCAGAGGCAATGGGGGTGGGGGACAGACATGCACGGTAAATTGCACTCCCAATAGCTGGCCTGGGCTGGGGGCAGAAGGAGCGGGACCAGATCCACTTCTCACACCGGCCAGCCGCTGCTCTGTTCAGCACAGCAGCTGCCTGCGAGAGAGTCTGGCTGGGGAGGGGCGGTGGGCCATCCCTCCCCACAGGCCTGGCTGCCGTGGACGGGGGGCCAAGTGAGCTAGAGCTCCCACCCCTTCCCCATGGCATGTTGGCGCCCTGGCGCCAGCAGCCGAGCCTGGGCAGGTAATGGTCTAGTGATCTCTCTCCTGCCATCCATCTCCACCCTGGGCTGCCACCCCTTCCCAGCCAGATTCTCTTGCAGGCAGCTGCTGCGCTGCACAGAGGCAGCAATCAGGAGCGGCCAGCTTCAACTCTGTCCCGCTCCCCGCCTAGGCCCGGCTGCCAGGGAGAATGGCTAAACATGCCAGGAGGTGGGGGAGTGGCAGAGCAAAAGGACAGAGCCTCCCCCTCCGCGCAGTTAAAATGGGGCAAGGACAACGCGAAGGCCCCGGCCTGGGCACAGGGCGGAGGAGGAGACACATGGGATGGTCACATGTCCTCCCCTTTAGCTTGTGCACCTCCCAGTATGGGGAGGCACAAGTTCTATGCTTACCTTTAGGATTAAGCCAAACAGCATCAGGGACTCATCCATATTTCTACTTCTAGGCCTTGTACTAATGATCCCAAATTTGTAGGCAAGCAACACGCCTTTTCAATGCAAAATCAAAACTCAAATGCTGTATTCAAAATGTGCTCAAGTATAAAACAAACTATAGGCAATAAGGCTGAAAGCTTTCAATTTATTTTCTAGGCCTTTTACTTTTCAGGTATTCAATGCAAAAATATTGTTATGCAAAAGAGTTGTACATTTCTGAAAATCAGTATTGATTTAGCTTGTTCCTTAAACACCTCAACTTGTTTATTTTTACACTGCCTATAGTTTCTCCTGGTTTTGATTTGGTAGGTTTATATAAAGTAAGCATCATTCATCAGGATCAAGTAACACTAAATATACTGGCAAAATGAACCTACATTGGGGGTAATTAAAATCTCAGATGAAATACAGTAACTCCTCACTTAACGTTGTAGTTATGTTCCTGAAAAATGCGACTTTAAGCGAAACGATGTTAAGCGAATCCAATTTCCCCATAAGAATTAATGTAAATGGGGGGGTTAGGTTCCAGGGAAATATTTTTTTTGCCAGACAAAAGACTATACACACACACACACACACACACACACAGAGTATAAGTTTTAAACAAACAATTTAATACTGTACACAGCGATGATGATTGTGAAGCTTGGTTGAGGTGGTGGAGTCAGAGGGTGGGATATGTCCCAGGGAATGCCTTATTGCTAAATGATGAACTAGCAATTGGCTGAGCCCTCAAGGGTTAACTCATTGTTGTTACTGTAGCTTCACACTCTACAAGGCAGCACGAATGGAGGGAGGGGAGACAGCATGGCAGACAGAGACAGAGACACACTGTGTGTGTGTGTGTGTGTGTGTGTCCTGCTCTATGGAGATGGGGTAAGCGGCGTGCAGGAGCAGGGGGGAGGGGGATACCCTGACATTAGCCCCCCTCTTGTTCCCTCTGCACAGGAAGCAGGAGGCTCCCGGGAGCAGCTCCAAGGCAGAGGGCAGTGGGGGGAGGGACAGCTGAACTGCCGGCAATTGATAGCCTGCTGGGTGGCTGCTGCACAGGGAACTTAGGAGAGTGGGGAGCTGATAGAGGGGCTGCCGGTCCACCCTGGTTCCAAGCCCCCACCAGCTTGCTGCAACGGGCTGCTCTTCCTGCAAGCAGTGGACAAAGCAGGGCGGCTGTCAAACGTTCTAAGGGAGCATTGCACAACTTTAAACGAGCATATTCCCTAATTGATCAGCAGAATAACAACGAAACAACGTTAACCGGGACGACTTTAAGTGAGGAGTTACTGTATCAGCTGTTATCTGTTCCCCTACTTTGCTTAGGTCTGATCTTAAATTTATATCCAGCTGCATCTGCTGGAGACTCTCTTCTTTGATGCCATATTTCCAAAGAGTCCTACAACACCAAAGAAGTCCTATCAAAAGGGCAATTTAGATAGTAAACAGAATCTTCTCTGCAGAGGGGCTGTGAGAAGGGATTCGCCAATAATGAACTGAGCCAAGCCAAACACCATTTAACTGAGAGGCACCCAGCACCACAGCCAACAAACTAGCAAGTCCTGTCTTATACCAGTCTTGACATAGGTGATGGGCAGGACCCAAGCTCCAGTCAGCTGAGGATCATAGCAACACAAGGCCCCCATCTCCGATGTGCACTTGGAGCCTGTGCTCATTTCTGTAAGTAATCCTGAATGTGACCTCTTTTGGTAGGTTCAAAAATGTGCTACTAAGGCTTTTTCCCCACTGTTTCTTATTTTCATATCTCTGTGGAGTGCTGATCAGAACTAGCAAAAACGCCTTCCCCAGCCCACCAACGCAAACAATGTAGAAGAAAAAATTCTCATTGGAAATTGTTTTAAATTTTTTTTATTTTTCACAAAATAAAAAAAGATTTGTAATGAAACAACATGTTTCCTTAAATTTGTATCAAAATTTTGTTTCAATTCAAACTGAAATTTTGGTTCTGTTTCATTTTTCAGAGTTTTGAATTTGCATTTCCCCCCCTTTCTCACCACTGACCACAACAGAAAGAAGAGTATCCAGGGATTGTTTTCCTCAACTTTTTCCTTTTCCTATTCTGTAACTTCTCAAAACTTCTCCCCAAAAAATCACTGAGATGATAATCAGTCACCTTGTGACAAAATTCATGTCTCTTTTTCCTTTTGCCACTCTAATTTTTCCAAAGAGGGAGAAGTTTTGAAATGTTAGAGTGGAAAAACGGACAAAGAGGAAAAAACCCCAAAACTCCTCTTAACCCAGGCATCATTCTTTCTATTGCATTTAGTGGTGAAAGAGGGAAAGAGAGAGGGAGCAAAAATAAAAAGATAAAATGTCTAAGATGTTTCAGTTTGAAACCTGGAGCAAAATTTCATTTTGAAATGAACAAAATGAACACAGAATTACATTTATCCTACAAAACAAACCCTATTTGTACATCACACCCCATTTTTCAGCCAAAAGATTTTGAGCAGCTTCAGTAGTGAAATACCATAGGAAAAGCCTCTCTGCACAGAATTTCTTTCTTGATAAAAGAAAAGGAGGACTTCTGGCACCTGAGAAACTAACAAATTTATTAGAGCATAAGCTTTCGTGAGCTACAGCTCACTTCATCGGAGAGCTCTCCTGCTGGTAATAGCTCACCTTTCCTGGTCACTCTTGTTACAGTCTGTATGGTAACACCCATTGTTTAATGTTCTTTGTGTATATAAAATCTCCCCACTATATTTTCCACTGTATGCATCCGATGAAGTGAGCTGTAGCTCACGAAAGCTTATGCTCTAATAAATTTGTTAGTCTCTAAGGTGCCACAAGTACTCCTTTTCTTTTTGTGGATACAGACTAACACGGCTGCTATTCTGAAATCTTTCTTGATAGGAAGCCTCCGAAGAAAATCTATTCTCATGAGATTTCCAACTCAATTTTGATGACCGTAGGTGTTTGGATAAGGTTCCAGCAAACATCCAAACTGTTAGGTGCTTATCCAAACAGAACCACTGAACTTTCAAAGCCATTAATGGATCTTGTCCCAGGTACATTAGACAACATCTTCCCTTCTATGAACCACTGAGATAACTGCAGTTCTCTTAGACAACATAGATCACAAAGTGTGAAAGAGAGAGATAAGACATCCTTGGTTGAAGGGACACATATGTGGAATGAATTTCCAGAAGAGATTAGCCTAATCCAGAGTCTGAACACCTTCAAAGCTCTTCCTCATTGATAAAGCTTTTCCATCATAATGATAATTACAACAAACTCCTCTGACTTCCAAAATAAAAACACCTTACCCAAGACAGCTGCCTATAAGCAGAGGAAGGAGATGAACCAGAGTCCACAATGTCCAATAGGGACCTTGCTATACCATTCTAATTAACCTGAGAGATACTAACATAAGAATGGCCATACTGGGTCAAACCAAAGCAACGCGGACACAGGTAACTAACCGCTTTCATGTTCTCTCCACAGGTACCATTGCGGAGAGTGGACCAGATGATATGTCTGGGGGGAGAAAGCAGAAAGAGACTCCGCTGGTTGGAAGGCATGAGATTGTTGGATCATATTAAAGAAGTTCTGTATTAAAATCACAAATGAGTTTGATTCCCCATAGTTTAAATTCCAGGGTATTACTAATTAAGAGGTCTCTTGGTTTTTGGTACTGTTTCTCTCCCTCTATGTGTGAAACTTGCAAGCTGCTAATTGTGTTAGTACATTCTAAGACAGAGTCTGTTCTCAAAGCAATTCACAGAGAGAGAGACTCAAAGCAATACTCTAACAACAGAAACAGCACCCAGAGACTCCCCGCCTTTTTGTTGTATTAACAATTGTGATTAAAATAGAGATAGAGGATGTATGTGGATGGATGCTTGGTGTGGATAATAAATGAATGATCAGGGAGGTGCCAGCCTAAGAATCCAGTGTCCATCGGCTGAAGAAGGCATCAAGTGGAAATAACCAGAGGACCCCCCGGAGGGCAGACTGGAATCCACCCAACAGCCTCAAGAATGGGAGAACCAAAGAGCAAGATAACATCTTGGAGCCGTCAGGAATGTGCTATCTGCTGATTGATTCAGCAACAGCATGATGAAGCAATTCCCATAGACTGGCATAGGAAGAAATTCCTATAAAAATAGACTCTAAAAAGTGAGAACTTTGGGGTCTGATTCTGCAAACCAACTTCCAGGAGCATCAGATGAGCATCTGACAAGGCCCTGCTCCCTCCTCATGTCCAGGCCACCTAACCAGTGGCTTGGCATGAGCAACTCTAAGGCTGGTAACTATGATAACAACCTTGCAGAACCTGTGTGCGTGTGTGTGTGTTTGTATGAATGAATGTGTGAATAAATATGAGATTGAATGGAATGTTATAACTATAACTAACCGCTTACTACGATTCTTTCTGTATTCACAATAAATGTGGTATTTTGCCTTTTCCTCTTTAATAAGATCCTGCTGGTTTTTATTTTATTGGTATAACAAGATGCACTGTCCTGAGATGGGGGGTTCCACGACCACCATCCCAAGAGAAGGAGGCTGGTGGTGGTGGTCGGGGACTCTCTCCTTCGGGGGACTGAGTCATCTATCTGCCGCCCTGACCGGGAAAACCGAGAAGTCTGCTGCTTGCCGGGGGCTAAGATTCGCGATGTGACGGAGAGACTGCCGAGACTCATCAAGCCCTCGGATCGCTACCCCTTCCTGCTTCTCCATGTGGGCACCAATGATACTGCCAAGAATGACCTTGAGCGGATCACTGCGGACTACGTGGCTCTGGGAAGAAGGATAAAGGAGTTTGAGGCCCAAGTGGTGTTCTCGTCCATCCTCCCCGTGGAAGGAAAAGGCCTGGGTAGGGACCGTCGAATCGTGGAAGTCAACGAATGGCTACGCAGGTGGTGTCGGAGAGAAGGCTTTGGATTCTTTGACCATGGGATGGTCTTCCATGAAGGAGGAGTGCTGGGCAGAGACGGGCTCCACCTTACGAAGAGAGGGAAGAGCATCTTTGCGAGCAGGCTGGCTAACCTAGTGAGGAGGGCTTTAAACTAGGTTCACCGGGGGAAGGAGACCAAAGCCCTGAGGTAAGTGGGAAAGCGGGATACCGGGAGGAAGTACAGGCAGGAATGTCTGTGAGGGGAGGGCTCCTGCCTCATAGTGAGAATGAGGGGCGATCAGCAGGTTATCTCAAGTGCTTATATACGAACGCACAAAGCCTTGGAAACAAGCAGGGAGAACTGGAGGTCCTGGTGATGTCAAGGAATTATGACGTGATTGGAATAACAGAGACTTGGTGGGATAACTCACATGACTGGAGTACTGTCATGGATGGTTATAAACTGTTCAGGAAGGACAGGCAGGGCAGAAAAGGTGGGGGAGTGGCACTGTATGTAAGGGAGCAGTATGACTGCTCAGAGCTCCGGTACGAAACTGCGGAAAAACCTGAGTGTCTCTGGATTAAGTTTAGAAGTGTGAGCAACAAGAGTGATGTAATGGTGGGAGTCTGCTATAGACCACCGGACCAGGGGGATGAGGTGGATGAGGCTTTCTTCCGGCAGCTCGCAGAAGCTACTAGATCGCGCGCCCTGGTTCTCATGGGTGACTTTAATTTTCCTGATATCTGCTGGGAGGGCAATACAGCGGTGCATAGACAATCCAGGAAGTTTTTGGAAAGCGTAGGGGACAATTTCCTGGTGCAAGTGCTAGAGGAGCCAACTAGGGGGGGAGGTTTTCTTGACCTGCTGCTCACAAACCAGGAAGAATTAGTGGGGGAAGCAAAAATGGATGGGAATCTGGGAGGCAGTGACCATGAGTTGGTTGAGTTCAGGATCCTGACACAGGGAAGAAAGGTAAGCAGCAGGATACGGACCCTGGACTTCAGGAAAGCAGACTTCGACTCCCTCAGGGAACGGATGGGTAGGATCCCCTGGGGGACTAACATGAAGGGTAAAGGAGTCCAGGAGAGCTGGCTGTATTTCAAGGAATCCCTGTTGAGGTTACAGGGACAAACCATCCTGATGTGTCGAAAGAATAGTAAATATGGCAGGCGACCAGCTTGGCTTAACGGTGAAATCCTAGCGGATCTTAAACATAAAATGAAGCTTACAAGAAGTGGAAGATTGGATATATGACCAGGGAAGAGTATAAAAATATTGCTCGGGCATGTAGGAATGAAATCAGGAGGGCCAAATCGCACCTGGAGCTGCAGCTAGTGAGAGATGTCAAGAGTAACAAGAAGGGTTTCTTCAGGTATGTTGGCAACAAGAAGAAAGCCAAGGAAAGTGTGGGCCCCTTAATGAATGAGGGAGGCAACCTAGTGACAGAGGATGTGGAAAAAGCTAATGTACTCAATGCTTTTTTTGCCTCTGTCTTCACTAACAAGGTCAGCTCCCAGACTGCTGCGCTGGGTATCACAACTTGGGGAATAGATGGCCAGCCCTCTGTGGAGAAAGAGGTGGTTAGGGACTATTTAGAAAAGCTGGACGTGCACAAGTCCATGGGGCCGGACGAGTTGCATCCGAGAGTGCTAAAGGAATTGGCGGCTGTGATTGCAGAGCCATTGGCCATTATCTTTGAAAACTCGTGGCGAACGGGGCAAGTCCTGGATGACGGGGAAAAGGCTAATGTAGTGCCAATCTTTTAAAAAGGGAAGAAGGAGGATCCTGGGAACTACAGGCCAGTCAGCCTCACCTCAGTCCCCGGAAAAATCATGGAGCAGGTCCTCAAAGAATCAATCCTGAAGCACTTACATGAGAGGAAAGTGATCAGGAACAGTCAGCATGGATTCACCAAGGGAAGGTCATGCCTGACTAATCTAATAGCCTTCTATGATGAGATTACTGGTTCTGTGGATGAAGGGAAAGCAGTGGATGTATTGTTTCTTGACTTTAGCAAAGCTTTTGATACGGTCTCCCACAGTATTCTTGTCAGCAAGTTAAAGAAGTATGGGCTGGATGAATGCACTATAAGGTGGGTAGAAAGTTGGCTAGATTGTCGGGCTCAACGGGTAGTGATCAATGGCTCCATGTCTAGTTGGCAGCCGGTGTCAAGTGGAGTGTCCCAGGGGTCGGTCCTGGGGCCGGTTTTGTTCAATATCTTCATAAATGATCTGGAGGATGGTGTGGATTGCACCCTCAGCAAGTTTGCGGATGATACTAAACTGGGAGGAGTGGTAGATACGCTGGAGGGCAGGGATAGGATACAGAGGGACCTAGACAAATTGGAGGATTGGCCAAAAGAAATCTGATGAGGTTCAATAAGGATAAGTGCAGGGTCCTGCACTTAGGATGGAAGAACCCAATGCACAGCTACAGACTAGGGACCGAATGGCTAGGCAGCAGTTCTGCGGAAAAGGACCTAGGGGTGACAGTGGACGAGAAGCTGGATATGAGTCAGCAGTGTGCCCTTGTTGCCAAGAAGGCCAATGGCATTTTGGGATGTATAGGTAGGGGCATAGCGAGCAGATCGAGGGACGTGATCGTCCCCCTCTATTCGACATTGGTGAAGCTTCATCTGGAGTACTGTGTCCAGTTTTGGGCCCCACACTAAAAGAAGGGTGTGGATAAATTGGAGAGAGTCCAGCGAAGGGCAACAAAAATGATTAGGGGTCTGGAACACATGAGTTATGAGGAGAGGCTGAGGGAACTGGGATTGTTTAGTCTGCAGAAGAGAAGAATGAGGGGGGATTTGATAGCTGCTTTCAACTACCTGAGAGGTGGTTCCAGAGAGGATGGTTCTGGACTATTCTTAGTGATAGAAGAGGACAGGACAAGGAGTAATGGTCTCAAGTTGCAGTGGGGGAGGTTTAGGTTGGATATTAGGAAAAACTTTTTCACTAGGAGGGTGGTGAAACACTGGAATGCGTTACCTAGGGAGGTGGTAGAAGCTCCTTCCTTAGAAGTTTTTAAGGTCAGGCTTGACAAAGCCCTGGCTGGGATGATTTAATTGGGGATTGGTCCTGCTTTGAGCAGGGGGTTGGACTAGATGACCTCCTGAGGTCCCTTCCAACCCTGATATTCTATGATTCTATGATTCCATCCAGCCCAGCATCCTGTCTACCAACAGTGGCCAATGCCAGGTTCCCCAGAGGGAGAGAACTTAAGAGGTAATGATCTAGTGAGCTCTCTCCTGCCATCCATCTCCACCCTCTGATAAACAGAGGCTAGGGACACCATTCCTTACCCATCCTGGCTAATAGCCATTAATGGACTTAACCTCCATGAATTTATCCAGCTCTCTTTTAAACCTGTTATGGTCCTAGCCTTCATAACCTCCTCAGGTGAGGAGTTCCACAGGTTGACTGTGCACTAAGTGAAGAAGAACTTCCTTTTATTTGTTTTTAACCTGCTACCCACTAGTTTCATTTGGTGACCCGTATTTCTTATATTATGGGAACAAGTAAATAACTTTTCCTTATTCACTTTCTCCACACCACTCATGATTTTATAGACCTCTATCATATCCCCCCTTAGTCTCCTCTTTTCCAAGCTGAAAAGTCCTAGCCTCTTTAATCTCTCCTCATTGGGACCCATTCCAAACCCCTAATCATTTTAGTTGCCCTTTTCTGAACCTTTTCTAATGCCAGTATATCTTTTTTGAGATGAGGGGACCACATCTATGTGCAGTATTCAAGATGTGGGCATACCATGGATTTATGTAAGGGCAATAAGATATTCTCCGTCTTATTCTCTATCCCTTTTGTAATGATTCCTAACATCCCATTTGCTTTTTTGACTGCCGCTGCACACTGCGTGGACATCTTCAGAGAACTATCCACGATGACACCAAGATCTTTCTCCTGATTAGTTGTAGCTAAATTAGCCCCCATCATATTGTATGTATAGTTGGTGTTATTTTTTCCAATGTGCATTACTTTACATTTATCCACATTAAATTTAATTTGCCATTTTGTTGCCCAATCACTTAGTTTTGTGAGATCTTTTTGAAGACTCAGCTGTTATGGTGATGGTCTGCAGTACAAAGCCCTAAAACAAATGAATAGATTGCTTAAAAACCCAAATCTTCAAAATTTCTGAACTGTTACTTAGAACTTTTCTTAATTAGGATACCATAAACCTACTTCAAAACTCTCCTCCTCTCCCCTTTATTCTAGAATTGGTGGATGATTAACACTCCCAGTATAACATATTTAAACCCTAAAATAAAGCATTGTTTATCACATCTCCTACTAAACCAGAATGAAATCCTTTGTGGAAACAATTCCATGGTGAGGTCTTTGCTTGTTGTGTATCAACAAGACCCTGTCTGACAAGAAGAAACTTAAAAATACAGGGCTTGTCAGCCCACTGATTCAGAATCAGGCATTACATCTATAACCCCCTCTGGATGGTTGTTCATGACATACAAGAGAACCTCAGAGTTACAAACACCACAGTTACAAACCCCAGTCAACCACACACCTCATTTAGAATCTGGGACTACACAATCAGGCAGCAACAGAGACAAAAAAACAAGAAGAAGAACAAACAAATACAGTATAGTACTGTGTTAAAAATAAACAATTCAGAAAATAAAGGGAAAGTTTCATTTAAATTAAGATGGTTAAAAGCAGCATTTTTTCTGCATAGTAAAGTTTCAAAGCAGTATTTAGTCAGTGTTCCCTTGTAAGCTTTTGAAAGAACAACTGTAACATTTTGTTGAGTTACAAACATTTCAGAGTTACGAACAATCTCCATTCCTAACATGTTTGTAACTCTGAGATTCTACTGTATTACATTAAGTCTGTAGGGGACTTACCCCTAGCCTACAGCAGCAGTGGCTACAGATGGTCAGGACTCCAGTTTCCAGACTGTCTAGAGTCCAGGGCAGAGATAGAACAAGCTCAAAGCTGCTACAGGAACCAATCATAAGCCAGAACTCAGAGATGAAGAGTTTGGTTTTACTGTCAGTTTTGAATATTGCTGGAGTAGAGCAGAAAGAAGCATCTGTTATGAATTTGGCAGAAGCTATAAAACAGATTATTAACCAATAATCATCAGGCCCCTGTGTCTGTGCATTTCTCAGTCAGCAAGCAGGCAGTGAAAGCCCTGGGGCCATGCAGAGCAGGAGAAAGAGAGGTGCTGGTGGAGATGGGACAGTTGTAGAAAACTTAGTTGTCTCAAGTTAGTAACAGCTGTCTTTTGTTTCGTGGAATATTATACAGTTTCAGTGCGTCTTTCTCCCCCACCACCCAGTCGCCAATCTTGTCATTCCCTTACAAACGGGAGCCATGCACAAGGGCAGAAAGTTTAGGTGCAGGTATGGTGAGGTCCAGGAGAGGATAGGGAACCCTGTGCCTGTCCAAAGAACATCACATCAGTCCTTTGTCCCTTGGAAGATTACAAAAATTCTTATCATCCCTGTCCCTGGTGTCTGGCCTCTCCCCATGCTGCATAAAGCGGGAGAAATGGGGCTGGAGGAAGGATTTGCTCCAATGATTGCACAAACACAGTGTGGTGTCCCATTGTTGTGGAAAGGTGTGTGGCTTGTGCTGTTGACAGAAATTTCAGGGAATGAAATAAAGTTGTGGTGTGTCTCTTTCCCTGTCCCTGTTACAGCTGTCAGCTGGATTTCCTGGCAGTGCTGGCGGGGTGGGTAACAATAGTAGTTCACTTCTCTCTTTCCAGGGAAACTCCATGTGCTAACTGCAAATACAGTCACTTGCCAGCCGAATTGCCTCCCAGTTCTGTAAGCATATTTCAGCAAATTTTTGGTGTAACCAAAACTCCAGCTGGTTCTTGAGGGTCAGCAGCAAACGTGCTTGGGCCACCTTCATAGCTGACCAAACCTTTGCTGTCAGCAATATGTAGAGGGTGACCATTAGCAGAAACATCCCTCTGTCATAGATTTCTGGATCTCCACAGGCCTGGAAAGACACTTCTCTTTTCCATTCTGGTGAAAACTGCTATGTTGTCCAAAATGTTGGCCAGTCTTTAAAGAAGAAATTGAAAACTGATAACCTAGCCCCTGGAAGGAACTGAACACCCTGCCCCTTTGAAACATTGTAAACATTTAAAAAAACCCATTACTATATGTATCTTACCATTATTCGCCTCTGATCCTTCCTCGGGGCTATAAAAGTTGTCTGAGAACCAAGATGGTCTAACAGTCGCATTCCTGGAATGCTGGAAAGTATCAGTATTGTGGCCTTGTACAAAATTATGTTATGTGGGGGGATTTCTTAGCTTCTTCCAAAGAGAGGTGCCAGGGCAGCAAGGGGACAGAAGTCAGGTGTTCCTACCGCTATGTCATCCAGTCCTCCAAGCTCCCTGTTACACAGCCCCATATCCCACACACCCACCGAACCATGACCAATTTCAAGCTTTGGGTGTAGCTAGGCACAACAACTACTAAGTACACATAGCACCACCAACAATGAACGGTTAAAAGAAAGAAAGTGTGAACCTCCTCTCTCCTCCCTCCATTAAGGAACTGCTGTTAATCAGATTGAGTGCTCCAGATAACAGTCTTGTAAACAGGTGTTAATGTTAATACAAAAAGCATTGCACAATGATCGTAAGACAACTTGGTCATCACCTTCCGCAGCACAAATCCAACCCCTAAAGTGTTAACCCTGTGGAGGTGCCCTGCGACTATTGTTTGGCGGGAGGCAGAAGTGAGCAGGAACTGCCAATACTAAATGTGGGAAGGCAGTAGACAGTACCAACACCACACCGCAAGGTTGTTCTCGAAGTACCTCCTGTGATGCACAGAACCCTGGGATAGCACCCCTGAAATGGTAGCTGCAACATTGCCTAACAAAACACTGCCGCATGGATATATGTGTGTACACAGCATTGTACTGTTGCTGGCACAAAGTGCCCGAGGCAAGCAACAGCAAGGTTCGTTGCCTGGTGTGTGTCACCCAATAATCACAACGGGGTGGAGAAGCAGAAAAGTTTATTTGAAGTTTCAATATGGTACAGGGAGATATTCAATTTACAATTTGCCTGCTCGTCTTTCAGTAGTCCCTCATCAACATGCCAGTGATACAGTGTCTAAGTGAAATGGATAAAGCAATGGGATTTCTGCTGCCTTGTTTATCACCGTGTTACAGGCCATACTGAGTAATCTGGGAGATATAAAGTCTCCTGCAGTTTTATTCAAAAGTATCTAACAATAGTGGTTGTGAGAACCCGCAGGGCTGAAGCCATGGGGGTTCTGGGCTGCTGCTGCCTCCACATTGTCCCGGGAGGCTTAGGCTGAGCTCCCATAGGAGGGCCTCGTGGGGCTGGGCTTGCCAGGAAGTTCCACCCAGCAGGACCTGAGTGGCAGGCCCATTCACTCCCTGATTGGCTGATACCAATACTTAAACTAGGAAGCCATGAAGGGGAGCTGTCTGAGCAAAACATAGACTGCCTGTCTGGTTCTGCTCTAGACCCTGCTTGCAAGAGACCCTAGACCAGAGATGGGCAAACTACAGCCCCCAGGCCACATCCGGCCCATGGGACTGTCCTGCCTGGCCCCTGAGCTCCTGGCCTGGGAGGCTAGTCCCCGGCCCCTCCCCTGCTGTCCCCCCATCCCACCCCCACTGCCTCAGCTTGCTGCACCGCCAGCGCAATGCTCTGGGCAGCGGGGCTGCAGAGCCCAGCCTGACCCGGTGCTCTGTGCTGCGCAGCTGCCTGTCCTGGTGCAGCTGTGCTGCCAGCTACCGGTGCTCCAGGCAGCGTGTAAGGGGGCAGGGGTGGGGTTGGATAGAGGGCAGGGGTGTTCGGGGGGTGGTCAGGGGTGTGGATAGGGGTTGGGATGGTCAGAGGGCTGGGAACGGGGGGTTGAATAGGGGCAGGGGTCCTGGGGGGGGGGGCAGTCAAGAAGGAGAGGAGGGGTTGGATGGGGCAGCAGGGGGGTGGGGCAGGGGTCCAGGGGGGGCAGTCAGGAAGGAGGGGGGGTTGAATGGGGTGGGGGGGCAGTTAGGGGCAAGGAGTCCGGGGGCGGTCAGGGAAAAGGGGTGGTTGGATGGGGTAGGGGTTCCTGGGGGTCAGTCAGGAAGGAGCTGGGGTGGGGGTTGAATGGGGCTGTGGAGGGTATTTAGAGGCAGGGGGTCAGGAGCGGGGGATGGGCCATGCCTGTCTATTCGGGGAGGCACAGCCTCCCCTAACCGGCCCTCCATACAATTTCAGAAACCTGATGCGGCCCTCAGGCCAAAAAGTTTGCCCGCCCCGCCCTAGACTATGGCTTCCGACCCTGGTTTGTCCTCGACTTTGCTCTTCAATTGTCATCTGTAACCTGGCGCCTGACCTGAACCTCAGTCTGCCCTCTGGCCTATCCTGGACTCTGATCTCCCAGTGCCTGACTTGGCCTGACTCCCAACTCCTGCTCTGACCACTAGGTCTGACCCCCTTTGTCCCAGTCATGTCAGTGGATGATTAGTAGCTTAGATTTCCATTTCCTGAAAAGTAAGTCATTAATTTGAACTTCTATATAATAGCTCTATGACGGAATGTACAACCCCGCACTGGGCCAGTGGGGAGAGACCAATCACGGTGGGCCCAGGAGGCCACGGCCCTTCCCCTGCTGTGCATGCTGCAGGTGGAAGAGTCAGATAAAAGGAGGCAGCCCAGCTCAGTCGGGGCTGGCTGCGGAGGAGGAAGGATGTGTGCTGCAGGCTTCTCCATAGGGACTGGTGAAGCTCCAAGCAGCAGAGCCTCTGGACCCAAACTACACTACAAGCAACTTGTTGACTGCTGGAGACACCAAGCTGCTGCCAGCTGAGGAGATGCCTGGGATGCAACTTGTGGTAGGAAGTGACCCAGGGGATGTAGGAGAAGCTGATGCCTAAACCCTTAGCAGGAAAGTCCCTGGCTTCATAGGGCCCTGGGATTGAACCTGGTGGAGCGGGAGGGGCTGGGTTCCCCTACCACTAGATGTGGCTGCTGTTTACTCTTGGTCCCAGCCTGACAGTTCAGGGACCATAGACTGTTTTATTTTTTTGTTCTGCCCCACCCAGGGGCTACTGACTGATTGCTGTTCTGCTCTGCCCAAGAGGTTGATTTCTCAACAGTTACCGTCTGCCCCAGCCAGGAGACTTAGGGGCTATAGATAGTTTGTTTGCCCAGCCCTGCCGGGGGGCTACAGGCTGACCATTGTTCCATCCTACCCAGAGGGCTACTCCAAGTGTTGTTGTCGGCCCCAGCCAGAGACTCGGGGGCTACTGACTATTTGTTCCACCAGGGGTCTGGAGCCCCCTGCACTGCAGTTACCTGATCTACCAGGAAATCCTGACAACTGAGTGGTGGGCTGTACCAACCCCACACTGGGCCAACAGGGGCGGCTCGGCCCAATAGGGCCTCCCCATCACAAACTCCTTTAAAATCAAATTTAATTAATTAACCAGCAGAGCTTCACAACAGTCTCGGGAGTTAGATAAGTATTGTTTACACTTATCTGAGTGGTTCTCAACAAGGGATACGTTTACCCCCACGGGGTACTCAGAGGTCTTCCAGTGGGTACATCAACTCATCTAGATATTTGCCTAGGTTTACAACAGGCTACATAAAAAGCACTAGCAAAGTCAGTACAAACTAAAATTTCACATGACTTGTTTATACTGCTCTCTGTAATATACACTGAAATGCAAATACAATATTTATATTCCAGTTGATTTTATTATATAATAAAAATAAGCAATTTTTCAGTAATCATGTGCTGTGACACTTTTATATTTTTATACCTGATTTTGTAAGCAAGTTGTTTAAGTGAGGTGAAATTTGGGGGTACGCAAGACAAATCAGACCCCTAAAAGGGTTACAGAAGTCTGGAAAGGTTGAAAGCCATTGGTTTACACATTCTATAGGGAAAGGTACGCTGAGGCACAGACAGCCTAAGGACCAGATTGCCCCTGGGCCTTGCCTGGATGCATGGGGAAGTGCAAAAATCCTTCTCCACTATGTCTCCACACCACATGCAAAGTGCAAGGACAGTTGCACTCCCTGCATATAGGGGTAGCCCAGAGACTGCTCTCTTTGTGCCCCAAGGGAGTGGGTGAGATGTATATTATCCCCGCGGAGGAGGAGGCCATGAACCCCCAACCCACAGTGCTGCCCAGAAGCACCATAGGGGAACAAAGGTGATGCTGCCTGCCCACTGAAAAGGGATTGGACCTCCCTTAGGGTACAGTTATTCTTGAGTTCTTCTGGGAGCATTCGGCTCTGCACTTCCCTTAATACAAGGTTGTGTTTCAATAGCAGTGTTTTTATCCCTTGGTGAATTCCCAAGGCCACAGAGCAAATCGGTAGTAGAGGTGGGAACAGAACTTTGGAGTACTGGCTCCTCCGGAGCCCTACTCTACAAGACAGATACTCCCTCTCCTTATGTGCCTCACCCTAAGAGACAATGTTCCAGGTAAAAAGAAAAGGAGGACTTGTGGCACCTTAGAGACTAGCAAATTTATTAGAGCATAAGCTTTCGTGAGCTACAGCTCACTTCATCGGCTGCATTCAGTGGAAAATACAGTGGGGAGATTTATATACATAGAGAACATGAAACAATGGGTGTTCCCATACACACTGCAACGAGAGTGATCACTTAAGGTGAGCTATTGCCAGCAGGAGAGCGGGGTGTGGGGAGGAACCTTTTGTAGTGATAATCAAGGGGGCCATTTCCAGCTGTTGACAAGAACATCTGAGGAACGGTGGGGGAATAAACATGGGGAAATAGTTTTACTTTGTGTAATGACCCATCCACTCCCAGTCTCTATTCAAGCCTAAGTTAATTGTGTCTAGTTTGTAAAAAAGTCACATCTATAATATTCAATATAATTAGTTTCAGAAAACAATTTAGAAGTCTACCTCAAAGGGTTACATTTGCCTTCCCTGCCAAAACTTGATTATTTAGACTTTCTATGAAGCTCTCTGCAAGTGGAATCCAGCCCCAGACTATGGGCAGCCAACACAGTCTCAGAATTGCAGATCTCATGAACTAGTCCATTTCCACAAACCTCCTCCCTTAAATACAACCTTAGCTTGGGTGCCCCGCCATTCTGCCTGTTCCCAGCACCCAGCATTGCTCCACTTCAGAGTTACGTGAAGCCAAGCCAGTGGCCATGTAAAAGTCTAGCCTGGCATCCAGCAGGTGTGAATTTCTCTTTTAATGAATAATGCTCTCCGTTAACATGTGGTCTCAGAACTTATGTATTGTGATCTTACATCTTAACTGAAAGGATGGAGGTTGTGGAATCTTTAACATGATACCCAAAAGACCATCTAAAGCGTTGATCAAAGACTATTGTCTAACTATGCTCCCATGGCACAACAGAACTCTCAGCAGTAGAAACAAAGCTTGTCTGTGCATAAGACATAACTTTCTCCAGGATTGGTCCGAGACAGTGTTAAGGACTCCCCCAGGACCATCATGAACCTCACCACTTTTTCTCCAAGTGCAAGATGTGTTTCTTTGACATTGCCTTCTCTAGCAATCACATAGCAATGGGGTATAATCTATTAAAACATTATGAAATGGACTACAAATACTTCTGCCTCTGTTGGTGACAATGAGAAAACAAACAGCACATAACAGATGTGTAGTCACATTACTTAATCCACTACTGGAAGTGCTCAGATACTGTGGTGATGAGCGCAGTATAAAAATGTATACAGAACAAAGAAAGCCTTTCTCCAAAGTGTTCCCCAGGCATTGAAGTTAATAGGAGTTAAAAGTCCAACAGATCACTTATAGATGATTATAAACCGTGGTGGTAACACCTTCTGATGTACTTATAACTTTCTAACACAGTGGTTCTCAACTCTGATCCACCGTTTGTTCAGGGAAAGCCCCTGGCGGGCTGGGCCGGTTTGTTTACCTGCCGCGTCCACAAGTTCGGCTGATCGCAGCTCCCACTGGCTGCGGTTCGCCACTCCAGGCCAATGGGGGAGCAGAAAGTGGCGCGGACCCCGGGATGTGCTGGCCGCCCTTCCCGCAGCCCCCATTGGCCTGGCGCGGCGAACTGTGGCCAGTGGGAGCCACGATCGGCCAAACCTGCGGACGCAGCAGGTAAACAAACCGGCCCGGCCCGCCAGGGGTTTTCCCTGAACAAGCGGTGGATCAGAGTTGAGAACCACTGCTCTAACACATTACTTAGGTCTGTAATATACTTATAACAAATAATCATTTATTAACCCTTTATAAACCATTTATAAATGTAACATTAATCTGAAGGCCTAGAAAAGTTTAAGACTCCATTGTTCCTGCATGTGGTGGCAGTATCAATGGAAGTTTGTAACACATTCACCTTGGAGCATGAGACTGAAGAATCATGAGGTTGTGGTTTCACAGGAAGTGAGGCGAGTAACACGGGACAACATTTTTTGTCCAAAACTTTTCTGGCAAAAAACAAAACCCCACAGAGTTGGTGACACAAACATTTTATGAATTTGTGTCAGTTTCCGATCATTGTTTTGGTTAAAATATAAGCTTTAAATTACAAGGCTGAAACAGTTTAAATGGACTTCATTTTGTTGTTTTCTAAATTTAAAAATTTTCAATTTTTTTGGTTCAAAATCATCTACCTTTTGACATTTTCCTTTAATTTCCAAAAACCTTTTAAAATCTAAATTAAATGTGTTGGCTGACACAAAATTATGTCCCCCAACTTTTCAATTTGCTGAAAAATTCTAAAAATTGTTTTTGTTTGACCCAAAAAGGATTTCTTTAATTTTTCAGAATTACCAGCGAACCAGAAAATTCCATTATTTACACAGCTCAGGTGATTAGTACTATAGTCACAGGATAAATATACAGCCAGAAGAGACACTAGATCAATATGTAACAGAAGTTAGGCCAAAACTAAAGTGTGTGAGTTTAGAACACTAACAGATTCTCTATTACAGAGAGTGGTATTAATAACCCCAGTTGGAAGGAGACCATAAGTGATCCAGAGTCAACATTAACTAAAACAATAGATATCTGCAGAGTGGCAGAAATTATTAAATTACAATTCCAAGCCCCAGCAGACCAGGAAGAAAGCAGAGAAACTGCAGGTGAAGAAGTCATTACCAATAGCTGCTAGGAAGTTGTCAAGGTTCCTCCCCCACTCTGAACTCTAGGGTACAGATGTGGGGACCTGCATGAAAAACCTCCTAAGCTTATCTTTACCAGCTTAGGTCAAAACTTCCCCAAGGTACAAAATATTCCACCCGTTGTCCTTGGACTGGCCGCTACCACCACCAAACTAATACTGGTTACTGGGGAAGAGCTGTTTGGATGCGTCTTTCCCCCCAAAATACTTCCCAAAACCCTGCACCCCACTTCCTGGACAAGGTTTGGTAAAAAGCCTCACCAATTTGCCTAGGTGACTACAGACCCAGACCCTTGGATCTTAAGAACAATGAACAATCCTCCCAACACTTGCACCCCCCCTTTCCTGGGAAATGTTGGATAAAAAGCCTCACCAATTTGCATAGGTGACCACAGACCCAAACCCTTGGATCTGAGAACAATGAAAAAAGCATTCAGTTTTTTTACAAGAAGACTTTTAATAAAAAATAGAAGTAAACAGAAATAAAGAAATCCCCCCTGTAAAATCAGGATAGTAGATATCTTACAGGGTAATTAGATTCAAAAACATAGAGAACCCCTCTAGGCAAAACCTTAAGTTACTAAAAAGATACACAGACAGAAATAGTTATTCTATTCAGCACAATTCTTTTCTCAGCCATTTAAAGAAATCATAATCTAACGCATACCTAGCTAGATTACTTACTAAAAGTTCTAAGACTCCATTCCTGGTCTATCCCTGGCCAAGACCCAGCATACAGACAGACACCCAGACCCTTTGTTTCTCTCCCTCCTCCCAGCTTTTGAAAGTATCTTGTCTCCTCATTGGTCATTTTGGTCAGGTGCCAGCGAGGTTACCTTTAGCTTCTTAACCCTTTACAGGTGAGAGGAGCTTTCCCATGGCCAGGAGGGATTTCAAAGGGGTTTACCCTTCCCTTTATATTTATGACAGAAGTGAACCTGCCTCTGTCCTCTGCCAGCAGAACGCAGCTGTTTCTTGAGTGCTATGTCTCCACATGCTCTCAAAGCCACAACAGAGCCAGTTGTGTAAAACTTCCAGAGAAACTGAAGGACTCCACATAGTGGGCACTCTGCCAAATTTCTTTGAGCCTTCCTCTGAAAGCAGAGTTAGAGGAAATTGCTAGCAGTTCAGAATGTCATTATCATTACTCTTTCTACAGTGCCTACAATGTGCAAGGTCTTTACAGACTAGTTCCTGAGCTGAAGAGCTTACAATCCAATGTACCAGCAAAGAGTGGGACTGCAATGAACATCTGTGGAACTAAACAGCAAAGTTGCACATGTATCTTATTAGATGCCTGTTTTTTTCTGGATTTCCTTTATGTTCTGTCCTTCACTGTTCAAGGAGTAGACTTTTTCCAGGACTTTTGGAAGAGGTGCATTTGAAAAAGGGATCTGAAGGAGGAGAGGATGGTGGTATGACACATTGGGTCCAAATTCAGCAAGGAAATTTAAAGCTGCTGAATCCCCTGGGAAAACATTCATTTCACCTGAATTTCAGATGTTTTCTATTAAATAATCTCCTTTTTTCTGTCTTTGAGTGTGACCAAAAGTACCCACATTCACACCCTACACACTATTGTAATAATCTTTGTACAGAATATGCCTTGTGAGATATCATTTGAAAACTAGTAATTTGCTGATCAATAATATCATGGTGAAATGTGTGTTGCAACATTATATGTAAAGTTATGAATTCCGCCTGAATGATGTTATTACATGTTCAAACCATACATCCCTGACTAGGCAAAAGTTTTTAAACAGGTCTATCCTAAACAAAGGAATGTGTGTTTTAAACTCAGTTTACATGTAAGCAGTAAACAGGGTCCTTGAGACACCAAGAAGGGGAAATGGCTAGAGACAAGCCAAATCTGCATTCAGAGGGGAGAAGAAAGAGCATGGAGCCACCTTCACCACCAGACTCCATGCTGCCCTCTTTACTATATGAATAAACTTTGCTTTGAGGGGTAATCCTCAGAAGAATCCACTACAAAGGGTGACTGGACTACAAAAGTGAGGGGCAAAAATACCCCAGGTATCTCTCCCTAGCTCTCTTTTTCACTTAAGAAGACAAAGGAACCAGCCCTTTGATTCTGGGGGAGATCCTAACCTGAGAATTTGGTCAACAATGTTGCTGGGAACATGTGGTAAGGATTTTAACTTGAACCAAATCTAGCTTGTTAAGTTTTAACTACGAAGAAGCAGTTTTTTATTTTTCTTATAACCATTTCTGACTTTAATGCCTTATACTTGTATTCACTTAAAATCTTAGTTAAATAAACTTGTTTTATTTTTTTAATCAAAACTAATCAATCCAGTGTGTGTTTAAACTGAACTGTTTGGTAACTCTAGTTAAAGTGGCAAACTGTTGAATATTGACCCCTTACATGGACAACAGACCTCTAATATCTGAACTGTCCAGGAGAGGCTGGACAGTGCAGAACAGAGGCGCTGACTTTCTAATTTCCCCGGGGGTGCTCGACCCCTGCTTCGCCCTAGGTCCCACCCCACCCTGCCTGTTCCCGCCCACGCTCCACTTGTGCCCCACCCTCACTCTGCATCTTCCTGCCCCCACTCCTCCATCCCCCCTAGTGCCGCCTGTTCACCACTGAACAGCTGATCACTGGTGGGCAGGAGGTGCTGGGGAGGGCGGCGGGGGAGGACCTGATTGGCAGGGCCACCAGTAGGTGCTGAGCACCCACTATTTTTTTCCTGTGGGTGCTCCAGCCCCAAAGCACCCATGGAGTCGGCACCTATAGTGCAGAACACATGCTTTGGGGAAATTCGGGACTGGCACTGTGTTGGGGCCACCCTACAAGTAGTAACCAAGGCTGCTGGAAGCCGGAATGTGACTGGAGTGTTGCTGACAGGTGGCTGGGGTCAGAGCTGCTGAACCAGGGCTGTGGTCCTGGCCATACACAGACACTTAGGCTGTGAGCTGCATGCTGTTTATGAGCAGCCCAGGTTGGGAGTTACCACAGCACAGCATTGTGAGACACCCAAGGTTGCAGGGCAAGTGGTGACACAACCCTTCACTGGTCTGGATTGTATCCCAGAATGTGACAATCAGAAACAGACTAAATAAAGGTAATTTTATTTTCACCCATACCCATGATAAGACACTTATTTTGTCTAGTACCGTTTGGCTTTTGTATCTTCCAGTCTCTTTCCATTTTCTCTGTTTGCTAAGCACCTTTTCAATGGGGCTCATCCACATTTAATCCTGGTAAGAAAAGGGAGAGCAATTTATGAACTAATTTTGACAATAACAAACAATTTCCACCCCATTATATTTTTTTGATTCAGGGGGCAAGAGTAATGTTGATATAGCACTTTTATATTGGTGATAGACTAGAGATTTGGTGAGAACATTTCTGTTCCTGTCCACTGTCAAGCACATTCGCAGAATGAAGACAAAGGGCTGGATTCTGGCCTCCAGATCCTATATGGACCAGGGAGAATTCCATTAATCCAGAAGCAGCATAGGGACTATGTACGTGGCCAAACACTCACCACTCACAGATCCCTGGAGTACAGGGCATGTCAGGATGCACCAGTGAGTGCTATGGGGATTCTTGGCTGCAGAGCAGCTTATAGTTAGCCCAGCTAGGGCTGCTGTAAATTAGCACAGTCCCTGGAGTGGCACCAATTTATGCCAGGAACAAATTTGCACCCCAAAGCAGTCCAATCACTAAGGAAACAGTACAGAATCTAGCCTAAAGACAGTAACAGACAGAACCTAACATCTTCATCACTCTGCTTACTCCACTATTCCTCATAACTCCTAATCTAAGCTGTGGATGAAAGTTGAGAAATATGGAATTGCTGCTTTTACTTAAACCTAGCAGAAAAGGCCTGCTATTTTAATAGCAAAAAAAAAAGCAAAGACCCGTTGCTGAATAGATTTCTGAAATGAACATTGTCACCTGTCTTAGCTAGAATTGTGGGTGTGTATACAATATTTCTTCCAACAGTGACTTGGAATGCATTTGCAGGACAGCTGGAAGCGGTGTTACTAAAGGACAAGCAAGTTAGAACAGAGAGTTTGTTGAAACATTGACTTTCTCAAAGAGCAGCTGGTTACCACACAGAGAATAAACAGATAAGTGTACGAGAATGTTTTCTGGGCATCTCTTCCCTGACTCTTTATTTGTAAGGACATTTACATATAAAAAAGAATGTTTATTTTTTCCTTTGAATTATAAAATCATCTCTAAATGCTGCTACAATGTCTAGGGAGAGTGTCAAATTGATGAGCAATCTCTGTCCACCTCTAGGACTCCAACCCACAGCACAGTGCTCTGCAAAACATTGAGACCAAAATCCCCACCCGGTTTGGTGTTTTGTTTCCAGTCTGAAGCTCAGGCAAAGATCATTGAAAGGTTCCCCAGCAATTATGATGAACCTTCTTATAAGAACCCAGACCTGGATTTGAGCAAATGTGGTCTTGTTTATAGTTTCAGGTTTAGAGTAGGTTAAAGGGGGAGATTTCAGCTTGGATTGCAGGCGGTGGCTCTGGTGCTGCCCAGCCTGGTTTGTGGATAAAGTGAGTTCTGAGTACTAAATTCACGTTTTATCCAAGAGATCTGAAACAACGTCTATAAAAGGAGCTGCTTGGAATACAAGCCTGTAGTTTACTTTTGATCGTTGATCAATAAAACATTTAAGAAAACCAAATAATCATTATATATACAATGATACTGCCTATTATGCACACAGAGTTTATCTGTTTGGATACAGGTAAGAAGTATATATTGAAAAAGACACTTAGATGATAAGACTAGCTATTACAATGTTATCTCCTTTGAATTAAATATGGTATGCTTCAGTGTCATTATTATGGACTCTGCTGCCATCAAGTGGAAAACTAAATAATCACTAACTCTCCATCAGAAGCGTTCCAATAAGGTTTGGCTATGAACAAACACTTTGAATGAGGCATGTGTTGGAGAATTTCAAATACTTTGGGTACAGCATTTCCTGATGGAACTAAATATGTTGAGGTCTTGTATCAGGTAGTCCCTTAAAGCTTAGCAGAGCAGAAGGGGAAAGGAGGGAGTATGTTGACCAGTCACTTATTGCCCCATTCCGTCGGCAAATGATGCCAGGGAGGCAAATGATGGTGACCTACAAAGAAGATGCAGGAGAACAGCACGAGAACACTGGCCATATGGAATCCTAAATGCATACCCAAAGGGCGGGATAATAGTGAATCTGGCCCTTAGTCTTAAGAGAGGCTTTGAAGACTCAAACTGCTTCCGTGGCAATGGGGAAGGATTGCTGTATAAGTGTTAGAGGAGTGAAGGGTTAGCGAAGGCACAGAGTTACAAAGAGAAATAACTGTACAGCTGTTCTGTGTCACAATGAGGGCTGCTGAGCTCTCATGAAAATGCAGCCCTTGAAAAATACAGCCCCACATACAGGCCGCCACTTCGGTGGTACCAACAAAGCAGTGCACAGAGCACTGCAGTAGGATTCACTTTGACCGCGGCAAATCTCTACATTTACAAAAACAGCAATGGAATTATAAATCTGAATAATTAACTGCATCATGCCCATGGGTGCGCTAGCTGCCTCCCGAAATGAAACAAACAAACAAGACAATGGCCCTGGGCTCTGAAAGCTCATCAGCATTGTCAAGGCTGAATCCCCACTCTGGCACCTCCAGTGCAGGAAGTGGGGGCCCGCAAGGATTTTAAAAACTAATACTGGCCACTCCAGGCTTGTATTAAACTCCCAAGGTTACAGTTTCTCTCTGACCTTGGCTTGGTAAACGCTGCTACCACCCAAATGCAAAAAAAAACCCTTGAACCCAGGAAGGAGCAATTGGGAATTCCTCCCTGTGGGGTACCCTCAAGCCCTTTCACCCCCACCCCCCTCACCCCTACCCCCCCAGGGAAGAGCTGAGAAAGAAAACAAAGGAAATTAGTTGTAGCTATCAGCTAATCAAACAACATGCACAAACCTCTTAGCACACAAAAATCCAACCCTGTTTTCAAAAAGGTAAATTTTATTAAAAACAAAAAAGGAAAAAATACATCTGGAACTTAGGCTTTTTGCTAGATCTTAAAAGAAACAATTACAAAAATTAAGCACCCAAAATAGCTTTCTTGGGGGTTCAGCTTAAAGGTTACAAGCAAACAAAAGCATCTGGGGTTAGCATAGAGGAGATCCACAAGCCAAAATAAGAAATAAACCTGATAGCTAGGGCTGTCCTTACCCATACGCAAACTACACAGCTGCGTAGGGCACCAAGAAATTTGGGGCAATTTGCCCCAAATTTCCTGGTGCCCTACTCAGCTGCATGCTGCTCCAGCGGCCAGCCCAATCCTCCAGCCAGCTGAGCTGGCCAGGAAAGCTGCCCCTGCCCCTGCTCCACCTCCACCCCGCCTCTTCCCCAAAGCCCCCGTCCCTGCTCTGCCCCCACCCCTGCTCTGCGCTAGCCCCGCCCCCACTCTACCCCTTCCCCTGAGCTGTGTCCCGGGGGACTGCAGCAGGGGTCGGGCGCCTTGCACTCACCGGGTGGCAGGAAGTGAAGTGACCCAGCCCCAGCCTGCTCCACTCTGCCCCACTGGCTCCCAGCCGCGCCGCCGGTGAGTGCTGGGGGGCGGTTCCCCTCTGCCCCTTAAGTCCCAAGGCTGGGAGGCAGGGGAGCAGAGCGAAGCAGGTTGGGGCTGGGTCACTCCACTTCTCGCCACCCTGTGAGTGCGGGGTCGGGCCCGCCCTGCAATCACCGAGCAATTGCAATCGCCCTGCAATCACCGTGCAATCACCCTGCAATCACCGAGTGGAGTGACCCGGCCCCAACTTGCTCCGCTCCTCCAGCTCATGCTGGGGGGTGGTTTCCCCCTACCCCTCAAGCCTGCTCCTGCCCCCCACAGACCTTGGGTGCAGCTGCCCCCCTGCAGAGGCCTGGGGCCAGCCCCCCACTCCTGTGGGGGGGGCTGCATAGGGCACCACAATGTCTAGGGACTGCCCTGCTGATAGTGTCTAACTAAATATTCCCTATCCAAATTATTTCTTCTAGATATGGAAAATACTTTTTTCTTTCTTTCCCATTTTTAAAAGTTCTAGCCTTCCCATTGGCTCTTTTGGTCAGGTACCCACTCCTTTTCTTTTACCTGTGGGCTTGTTCACCCTTTACAGGTAAAGCAAGCAGAGAACAGCTACCAAGAGGGATTTTACAGCTAACTGCCTGGCTGGGTGTCCATCAAAGGGAACTACTCCACCACTTTATTTACCACAAGCATATTTGAGAGATTGGTTCTCAGATTGGTTCTCATGCCCCCCACTACAGAAAGAATGTGGACAAATTGGAGACAGTCCAGTGGAGGGCAACGTAAATGATTAGGGGGCTGGAACACATGACTTATGAGGAGAGGCTGAGGGAACTGGGCTTATTTAGTCTGCAGAAGAGAAGAGTGAGGGCGGATTTGATAGCAGCCTTCAACTACGTGAAGGGGGGGTTCCAAAGAGGATGGAGCAAGGCTGTTCTCAGTGGTACCAGATGACAGAAAAAGGAGCAATAGTCTCAAGTTGCAGGGAGGGAGGTCTAGGTCGGATATTAGAAAAAACTATTTCACTGGGAGGGTGGTGAAGTACTGGAATGGGTTACCTAGGGAGGTGGTGGAATCTCCATCCTTAGAGGTTTTTAAGGGCTTGACAAAGCCCTGGCTGGGATGATTTAGTTGGGGTTGGTCCTGCTTTGACCAGGAGGTTGGACTAGATGACCTTCTGAGGTCTCTTCCAACCCTAATCTTCTATGATTCTATGAGTATGGTCCATGACGCACCAGTTGGTGGTTCCCGCTTCTTGTTTCCAGCAGCTAAACTGCACTAAAAGGCCGTTAAATAATATTAAATACTTTCCTAATATTAAAACGTTCCCTGTAAGCAATTGTTGCTATTGCCCTAGGAATGTTATGAGATCATAAATGGAAGAGGAGACTGTCCTCGTGACTAGACATGAGAGGGGACGTAGTTCACAAGACATTCTCTCCAAATATGGTCTGTGTGATGAAAAAGCTTTGAAACCCTGAATTAAGACATACACAACAAATAAGGGAAGAACAAACAAGAGAAGAATAGAGATGGGAAGAACAAGGTTACATAAGGCACATTATGCAGTGATTCACATTTTGCAGTGATTCTTAGTGAGTACATTTTAAAATTTAATTTTAGTTCACTTTTTGAAGGGTTTGTGGTAAATATGAGTTTTAGGAGTGACTTAAATGAGACAAAGGTGGTAGCTTAATATTCTTTAGTGCGGGGATTTTTAGTGTTCAACCTGAGCAAAGAGGAGTATGGTGCTTAAACTCATTGAGCAACTCACAACATAAGATAAATTAAATTCCCTATATCTGCCACAAAAAAGGTAAAGGGCTGTGTAGTGCTCCTCACTCTCCAAGGCAAGGCACCCCCTTCTATCAGTGTCGGGATGTCAATATGCCCGCCAGAAGCTCATCAGGCGGTCTGACTTGCAGCAGCGCAATTGCCCAAATTACAGTTCAGGTCTCCAGGAGAAGGACCAGTCAGCTGGTAGCCCAGCCTTCTGGCTGGGGTGAACAACAATCGTCTTTTGGCTCTGGCCCTCCAGGTGGGGCAGAGCACTTAGGCCAGTGGTCCCCAAACTGTGGGGCATTCACCCTTAGGGGGGCATAGAGGAAATTCCAGGGGGACACGGCAGGGCCCAGGCCAGCCCACACGAGGGAGTCCTGCTCTACCCCAAGCTCTGCTCCAGCCCCTGCCACCCCCACAGACCCTGTTCCCAGCTGCCAGCCCCTGCTCTCAGCCCGGCCTCACCCCAGAGCCCGCACTCCCAGCCAGAGCCCTCAGCCCCTCCTGCATCCCAACCTCCTGCCCCAGCCCAGAGCTCCCTCCCGCATCCTCATTTCTGGGCCCACCCTGGAGCCTGCACCCCCTGCCAGAGCCCACTCTCCCTCCACACCCCAACCCCTTTCTCCAGTCCCATGAAAGTGAGTGAGGGTGGGGGACAGCAAGTGATGGAGGGAGGGGGGATGGAGTGAGCAGGGGGTGAAGTCTCGGAGAAGGGGTGGGGCCTTGGGGAAGGGAAGGGGCAGGGGTGGGGCAAGGGTGTCTGGGTTTGTGTGATTAGAAAGTTGGCAGCCCTATGGCAGCATGGGCAAGCTACCTCAAGTACAAATCACCCCGCCCCCAGGAGTACATACGGTGGCAAGTTTGTGCTGCCAGGGCTACACTAGTATTTTTAGCATGCTAGCTCCATCAAAGTTAATGTAGATCTGCTTAAGCTGGGAATCCCATTCCTAGCTCCAAGTGTAGACGTAGCCAAAGTGATATAATTAGACAAATCAAAGTACTTCAGATGGGAGGTCCATACTCACCTTGCTTTCAAGTATATGTGTGTGTAAGCATGCGTTGCAGGCACAGGGACACACACTCACGCATACACACACTGACCCACAGCTTTGCTGTTCAAGTTGATGGTAAGTATGAGTGAAGGTGGGTGAATGTGTGTGTTGTGCTAGAAGATTTGTGTGGATTTGTGCAGGTAGTGAATGAGGAGTATGTGCTATGGTGGTGGGGCTGTAGGTGTTTGAGGTTATTGTGTGTGCTGATTGTGGTGTTGTGTGGGTGGTTGTGTTGATTTGTTTGTGTTGGGCTATGTGTGTTGGGGTATTGTGCATGCTGGTTGTGGGGTAGTGTGGGTGGTTGTGTTGATTTGTGGGTGCACTGTATTGTCCTGGGAAATTTGTGTTGATTTGTGCAGGTGGCAAACGAGGGATGTATGCTGCAGTGATGGGCTGTGTGTGTTTGGGGTTATAGCCTTTGTTGGCTGTGCCATTTCCTTCATATCACTGACTCATTACAACCAATGACATTTGCATGCAAATTACCTGTAAAGTAAAGGTCTTGGTTGACTGAATTCTGGCACAGACAGATGTCTGACTGTTTTATTACACTCTCTCACTTGCTCTCTCTCCGGATATACATAAAATCACATGTAAGTTATATGGAGAAAGCCAAAGCAGCCAGTGTGAGCATTTTTCTCCATGCAATAGTCCTAACAGTCCTATCCTATGACTCTGTCTTATGGGGCATCTCATAGTAGTTAACCACAATGTCCATCCCTAGTTATTAAAATGACAAGCCATGTACCACTGCTTTTTTTTTATGCCAAGTATTCAACGGGCACTGAATAAATGCTGCTACGGTAGTGGCCCATTATGTCATCTATCAACCAACACACAGACATCATCCATCATTTCATCCAGTCCCATCAGCATATTAGTTTTATAGCCTTTATGGACATAAAATAACCAGCGCAAAAACAAAGGAGATTTATGTTTTATTTCTTAAAAAGAAAAGGAGTACTTGTGGCACCTTAGAGACTAACCAATTTATTTGAGCATAAGCTTTCGTGAGCTACAGCTCACTTCTTGTGACTTTAGTATATGTTAGGGTTTGTGAATTTCAGGGTACAGAGAGCCCTGGTTAGAACAAGCAGCGTGGTGAAAGGTGATCAGGAACACTATGCTCCAACTAGTCCAGGTCCTGATCTCAGAAGAGATTTCCATGCATGCCAAAACATGGTGACTTGTGTGAGAGTGAGGGTTAGACTGTCAGCCTATCTAGACACATTTAAGTAATAATGTCTACCCAGGATTAAACTGTTTATTTAAAACACAATGTTATCCATTTGATGGGTGCCACAGGCAGCCATAAGAGCCAGGTTCTAGGGGTCCTTCTTGAAAAACTTCCCCGGTCACCTTTGCAGGCAGTTTTCCCCTCACTTACAAACACACAGAGTCCTTTGAGAACATGGAACACGGGGATCTTATTTTGCGGGGTGAAAGGGGGAACACAGTCAAAAGCAATATAGAAAACCCTCAGTATATATACTTATATATTCAGATAAGAAATGGAGAAGCCCAAATCAACACATTAGGAGTTTTGTCAAATCCTCTCACTCTTGAGCAACATGCAGCTGATGGAGGTCAAGGACCCTGTCTTACCACAATCCGCCCCACTGAAAACTCCACTCACAGGTTGAATCAGTCTAAGTCAGTGATTCTCAAACGTATTTGATTGGGCCCCACTTCTTTCGTCTGTAGTCATTTATTCCCCCCCAGCCTCCCCCCCCCCCACACACACAAGGACATATATAGCCACCCAGGTCTGACAGCAAGCAGAGAGCAGCGACTGCTGGCGGGGCACCCAGCTCTGAAGGCAGTGCCACCCCAGCAGCAGCCGCAGCACAGAAGTAAGGGTGGCAATGTGAAAATATCACTTTTCACAGCAGATTTAGCGCCCCATTGCCTCCCTTACTTCTACACTGCTGCTGCCACCCTGGGGCTGACAACTGGAGCCCTGCCACTTCCAGGTGAGGGATTGGGTGAGGGGAGGGAAGGAGAGCCCAAGCCCTGGCTGCCTCCTGATGAGGAATTGGGAGGGGGGAAAGAGAACAAGAGCCTGAGTGGTGGGGCTCCAGCTGTTCCCTTTTGCCTCATCTCCTGGGTGTGCATGGCCCTTCTGCACAAGCTCCAAGCACCTGGGGCTGACAGCCAGAGCTCTTCACCAAAAAAAAAAAAAAAGAAGAACAAAAAAAGGAAAAAAAAAAAAGCAGCACACAGTTCGCGCTTCCCTAGACACATCCCTGTGCCTCCCTTGGCAGGCCCTCCCCATAGTTTGAGAACCACTGGTCTAAGTGGTAGCCAAAGATATCTAGGGATGACTCCTCTCCCCTGCTGGTGCTGAAAGAACTTCTCAGCCAAGTCCTGCTCCAACGGAGCACATATGGTCCAGTTCAGTCATTTCAGCTCACTTGCACCAGCTGGGTGGGCCAGGATGGCCGTGCCCCTGTCCCAGGGAGGACTAACACTTCACCCAAAAATCTGTTCAGGCCATTTCTTCAGGGCCCAGTTTATTCTTCAAACATAATCAACCAGTTCAAGGTAAGTTCCACATACAAACCCAGTCATTTCCCCTGACCCAGGGTCTTCTGCAGGTAGGGTGGCCAAAAGTCCCATATTATAAGGGGCGTCCCTATTTAAACAGAAAATTGCCTGTCCCATTTTAAATCAGTACGGGACACCTTTTATCCTATATTTCAACAGCAGGGGGCCAGCACTCACAGTGCATCTTTTCACTCCCGTCCCAAACCTGGCCCTTCAGTGCTGCGCAGGAAAAGCAGACAGGGCTGCATTCAAGGGCCAGCGTCAGGAAGGGAGTGGAAAGATGCGCCCGTGAGTACTGGGCCCCTGCTGGACAGGACCGCCTTCGGACTCCAGCCCTTGAGCGCGGCCCCGTCTTCTTTCCTTGTGCAGGCTCTGTCTGGCAGGGCAAGTGGACGGGGCTGTGTGTCTTGGAGCTGTACTGGCAGAGAGGTCAGTACTCCCGGGGTGTAGCTCCCCCCACCCCCACAGAGTCTCTGCCAATGTCCCCAGCAAGGTGCACAGCACTGCAGCAGGCAAAGACCAGCAACTGCAGCCTCCAGCTCAGCTCCTGGTCCGCATGCAGACCCTGAAGAGGAGTAGCAGTGGCTGCTGTCCCAGCACCTGAGGTCCTGGGTTCTCTGCAGCATCCAGAGCTGGAGAGAGAGAGAAACCCTAGGAAGCCTGGGGGTGGAGGGAAAGGGACTTGTCCCCAGAGGTTCAAGTCAAGATTGGGGACATCTGAGGTCTGTCCCATATTTTTTAAATACTATGTTGGCAACTGTGACGATGTGACGCAGCAGAGAGAGGGAGGTGTTGACCTGGGAATGTGCCCTGGGGATGGGAGACCTGAGAGCCTGTCACCTGAGCCAGGAGGGGGAGGGGGAGGTAACACCTCTGCCGAGGAATGTGGACAGAGGCTGCAAGAGAGTGCCTGCTGGGGGAGTTTAGTTTTCAGTTTGGGGCTGGGTGGAGGAACACAGGGAACCCCAGGGCTGGGGTCTAAGCTCCTGCTCTCCCAGAAGGACTTGACTGAGGGGTCCTGGTTGTACCCACAACCGCTGTTTTGGACTGTGTTCCTGTTGTCCAATAAACCTTCTGTTTTACTGGCTGGCTGAGAGTCTCAGTGAATCAAGGAAGAGGGGTGCAGGTCCTGGACTCCCCCACATTCCGTGACAGCAACCCTATCTTCAGGGGCCCAGAGGACTTTCCCTCAGCATCTCTCCCCCAGCTCCAGGACCTGCCACAGAGGCCAACCTCCCTCCTGCAGCTCTCTTTTCCAACTGAGCCACTTGCTGGCTTTTATAAGCACTTGATCAGTCACAGGGGAGGCAAGGCCCAAATCCCCTCAAAGGATCAACCACCCTGCAACACAGGATACTCTGAAGTCAACTCAGTTTTGCCACTGCCAGTTCAGTTCTACTTCACTGTGAAGTCTGTTCTGCTGGGCTACCACCACTGCTCATCCAATCAGGACCCAACATAAAGTCACCTCTGCAATGCAACTGATATTCCTACCACCAGCCCAGTTGAACCTTCACCCTACACATTCCTTCATGGGCAAATCAAGAGCAAAACAGTATTCTTGGGCAGAGTTCCTGTTCCTGAAGCTAGCATACCAGGTCTCAAGAACAAAGCACCTTTCTCTTCCTTTCTTGCTATGCTCAAGCTTCATTGCCCAATCAAAGCCCATGTGTAGTAAAGTCATACTGATTCCTTACCCAAGGCATATCCTGCAAAGTGCCTATGCCCTTTCATTAGACAGTAAGGATCATCATTTACTCACATCTTTACACATCAAAACTTAAATGTCAACTAAAACAAAACTCAGTGGATGGAATTATAGATAAACAAGATGTAAATGAAGCTGGGTAGTGCTGGCTTTTTCCCTTCCCTCCAACAGAAGAAGCTGACAGTTCCATCCACTAGGTCTTCTGGCCTTGGGGTTTACGTAAATTTAAAATATATTGGGGTGTCTTGCTGCCAATCTCTGCATCTACTCAGGAGATCCAACATCCTTTAGAATTTACTAAACCTCCTTTGAAGCCTTAATGCAGCCAGTCCAAGGGGTGATGAGATGCATTTGGGCTGTACTGAGCACTCAGTCTCATCTTGGCCTAGGCCACTTGTCTCCACAGGTGAAAGACTTGTGTGCACATTCTCTCACGATCCCCTATAAACAAATATTTCAACATGAAGCATCAGAACCATAAACTATGGCATATTAGCAATGATCAAACCAATAATCCATATTCATGTCTGAGTGCTCAGTTAATGAAATAAAGCTACTCAACTCATTGTACTCTAGGTGTCCTGAACCCTAAGGCATATCAATTATTTAGCAATTGATAACATTTATTTAATCCTTATTCAGTGAAGTCTTTCACAAAAAATTCTGATAACAGCAACAGGGAGATCAACTTCCATTTGATTTTTGATCCTTCATCTATCCACCCTTCATGCAGTTTTCCCTGCTGCTGCTTTGCGGAGACTACTGATCACTGTTGAAAGACTCTGCTGCATTCTGGTCTACGAAGACACAAAGTTCATGAGCTTATCACTCTGTGAAACTGCTGGCTCCTTTTAACTTCACACACCAGAAAGCCCATGAATAGGCCAGCTGGGTTGTTGGTTCCAGAAATGTACTATATATATGCTGCTGTGTCTGTGCCAATGGGAGGACCTTTGTATTGCAAAACTGTTCATATATATTTTCAGTGTCTTCAGTCTCTGGCTGGATTGAGATTTAGCGTAGAATGTTCAGAAGCACCTAAGTGACTTAGGAGCACAAATCCCATTGGCTTTCTCAGCAGAGTCTTAGTCCATGAATGGGACTCCTAGGAACTACCACAATACAAATAAATAAATGATTTTGATATTTATAAAAATAGATTTCCTTGCTACTTTGTTCTTTTTCACCAAGTATGTAATATTCATTCTTTAGAAAAAAATCAAGGGGAACAACAATCATGCTTCCTTCATTGTTCAGATTTTCTGTGATGATATATCAAACCATATATATGCATACACAGAGACACATAATGAAGCATCTGTGTGCTTGGGGGAAAAAATGTAAGTCTCAGTCTAAAGATGTCCTTATGTTAATAATATGAAACCTCAGCAACATTACTATTGTGAGCCTCCAAAGAACACTTGGAGCCAGAAAAGACACCCAGGTTCAATGCCAGAGTAACAAGAGAGGTTCTATGGTTATTAAAAGAGATATTCAAAGAAGGAAGAAGGGACAGTGGTGAGGCAAGCCAGGGAGTTTACATTTTGTGTGTCACCATTTCAAAGAAATTGGATGGTATCCAAAGTCAGGTGCTCCAGATATATTTGTGCAGTAATAAAAAGAAACGGTTACCGGCTTCTCCTGTGATTGTTGTTCTTGGAGATGTGTTGCATATGTCCATTCTATTTTAGGTGTGTAGTCGGAGATTTTTCCCTCAGCAATACTCATCAAAGTGGCACATGCACCCTCTGTTGCTGTATGCTGCAGCATGATTGTATAAAGGGCAGAGCTGACCCCAATTCCTCCCCCCCCCGCCCAATTCCTTCTTACTGGACAGACTCTGATAGAGAGGGGAAAGAGGGTGGATCATGGAATGGGCATGTGCAATACATCTCAAAGAACAACAGTTATCGAACAGGTTAGTAACCATTTTTTTCTTCTTCGAGTGATTGCAAATGTCCATTCCACAAGTTCAATGTGGAGATGGGATTGGAGTTTACTTGATTAATGATTGAAGGACCACACATCCAAATCTGGCATGATTGTTACATTGTTGGGAAATGGCATAATAGGAGGCAAAGGTATGCACTGAAGACCAAGTTGCAGCTCTACAAATGTCCAGGACAGGCACTGGGGCTAGAAAGGCTGTAGAGGTTGTGTGTGATCTGGCTGAACCCACTAGCACCCTGTTTGGTGGAGTAACATTGCCCATGTTGAAGCACAAATATATGCAAGAAGAAATCCACAATGAGATTCTTTGAGAAGAAACTGGAAGGCCATTCATCCTGTCTGCAGTTGCCACAAACAATTGTGTGAGGAAGATCTAAATGGCTTAAGTACTCCTGTCAAAGTAAAATGCTATTGCTGTCCTGAGAACTAATGGGTGGAGTCTTTCCTCATCCTTATGAGCATGAGGTTTCAGGAAGGAAGTTGGCAAATATATTGCCTAATTAATATGGAAGTGAGACACCACCACTTTTGGTAGGAAACTTGGGATGATGGGGTAGGTATACCTTGTCCTTGTAGAACAATGGTTTTCAAACTTTTTAGGCTGCCTACCCCTTTCCAAATAATGTAGTCTACCGCATACCCCCCATCTGAGATAAGGTCATAAGGTTTTGATTAGATTGCCAAGTCCTACTGAATAAAAATGTGTTGTCTGCAATTACAGGATTTTTCTCATGCACCTGTGATGAGAGCTCCCGTACTCCTAGGGATATGCGTACCCTGGTTTGAAAACCACTGTAGTAGAAGACTGTATACAGAGGGACAGACACTAAAGCATGTAATTCATCCACTCTCCTGTCCCGGGTGATTGACAAAAAGAAAGGCTGAGGGATGGAATAAGAACAGGTATCTAATGGTTCAAAGGCAGGATCCATTAGTTTTGTCAATACCAGTTTTAAGTCCCTAGGGGAAATAGGATCCTCTATATGGGGATATAAGTGATCCAGACCCTTCAAAAACCTGACTGAATGGGATTGGAGAAAAGAGAGCAATGATCAGTCGAAGGGTGGAAAACCAAGATAGCTGCCAGGTGGACCCTGAAGAACTAATGGCAAAAACTTGCTGATTTAGGTACAAGAAATAATCCAGCACATGTTGTATTGGAGCCAGAACTGGGGAAATCCCTTTCTGTTGGGACCAGAGGGAGAATCTCTTCCAATTTGCCAGGCAAGTATACCTAGCAGAAGGTTTTCTACTATTCAAGAGCACATCTTGTTCCCCCTTTGAACAGCTCACCTCCTGAAGTGTTAATCACGGAGCATCCAGGTTGTCAGGTGAAGGGCCTCTAGGTTGGGTTGTAGGAGGTGACTGTGGTCCTGTGAGATCAGATCCAAGACCAGCAGTAGTGTCAACAAAGCCTTGTCTGAGAGGCTCAGCAGGGTGGAATACCAGTGTTGGTGAGTCCACACTGGTGCTATGAGTATCACACGGGTGTGATCTTGCTTGATTTTTAACGACACTCCGAGTAGGTGTGGAACAGGGCAAAATGCATACAGAAACTTGTCTGTCTAGGCAAACAGGAACGCATCTGAGAGAAATCCTGGACTGTGACCTCCTCACAAACAAAACTGATTACACTTCCTGTTGAGTTTGATTGCAAACACGTCTATGTGCGGAATTGGAAAATGAACTTGGCTACATCTGGGCAGAGAGACCACTCATGATGACTGTTGAAAGACCTGCTTAACCGATGTGCCAGGCTGTTCTGGACACCCAGAAGGTGGGAGGCTTTGAGGAGGACTGAGTTGTCGATATAAAAGTCCCACAGAAGCATTGCTTCTTGGCATAGCAGAGTCAATTGGTCCCCTCCTTGCCTGTTCACATATACATAGCCACCGTATTGTCTGTAAGTATTAGCAAATTCTTTGCCTTGATATGAGGAAGGAAAGCATGTTAAGCTAACTGAATGGCTGTCAACTCTCTTACATTTATGTGGAGAGTTAAATCCTGGGAAGTCCATAGCTCTTGAGTATGCAGGGATCTGAGGTGGGCTCCCCAGTATAGGGTTGAAGTGACTGTAACTAAGGTCAAAATGGGTTGAGAGGATCAAAGGGAACCCCCATGCACACATTGGAGGGTCTGTCCACCACTCCAGGGAGGCTAAGATTCATGAGGGCACCCAATCTACCACGTCCAGAGAATGACAAATTGAAGAGTACAACAAGCTCAGCCATCCCTGTAGCTTCCTGAGATGAAGCCTAGCATGACAAACCATGTGAGTACATGAGGCCATGTGCCCCAAATGTCTGAGGCAATTCCGTATTGTTGTGGTAGGATGGGCCTCCAGATCTAAAGAAATGGCCAGCATCCTCTGGAACTTAGTCTGTGGGAGCAATGCCTTGGCTTCCGTACGGTCCAAGACTGCTCCTCTGAACTCTATCCTTTGTACAGGTGACAGGACTGACTTTTCCTCGTTGATGAGCAATCCTAGTGGACCGAAGATGGATTGGACCACAGCCACACTGGACAGCACCTGGCTTTGGACTGGCCTCTCACTAACCAGTCATCCAGGTGTGAGTTGCCTCTTGCCTGCCCCATGAAGAGAGAGGGAAAGGAAGGAGGAGATGAGATGCCCCTGGCTTACCCTCTGCAAAGAGAATACAGTAGAATCTCAGAGTTGCAAACACCAGAATTACGCACTGATCAGTCCAACCACACACCTCATTTGGAACAGGAAGTATACAATCATGCAGCAGCAGAGACCAAAAAAAAAGCAAATAGAGTACAGGACTGTGTTAAACATAAACTACTAAAAAATAAAGGGACAGCATCATTTTTTTTCTGCATAGTAAAGTTTCAAAGCTGTATCGAGTCAATGTTCAGCAGTAAACTTTTGAAAAAACAACCATAACGTTTTGTTCCGAGTTATGAACATTTCAGAGTTACGAAAAAACCTCCATTCCTCAGGTGTTTGTAACGGTGAGGTTCTACTGTACATCCAGCAACAGAATTTACTCCTGTATCTTCCAGTTTAAGAAGTGCCATCTTTCTGGAGTTTCCTTTTGGCTGCCCGTGCTTTAACTCTTCCTTAATATGCCAAACTGAACCACTATAGTGTGTGGCTACTGGTGCACTCTCTTTTGGTTTGTTACCATTTCCCCTCTGTTAGTGACTGTCAATCCTAAAAGGCCTCCCTTCTTGTTGCCTTTTCTGCTTTTTGTATTAAAAAATTACCCTACACAAAATGTTATAACTTTATCTTTGAGGCAAACATTTCCTTCTTCAAAAGACTAGCCTCTCTTCCTTTCTAGCTTTCATTTAGCAGCCTGCAAGGATTCTTTGTGGGTAGTTTTTTTGCCAGGACTGCCATCTTTCATCTCTGCAAGCTGTTTCCCTACCCATAATCCTATAGCCATGGGGGTTAGGGAACAGTTCCTGGAAATGCCTTTAGATGATCACAAATGGAGTCAGACCCTTTCCTTTACAAAGATTTATTTGTAGAAATGAAATTCCAGCATTTTTCACATTGAACCAAAATTTTATTACGGTTGGGGAAGACTGCACCCAGAGGCAATGCTGACCAGTATATAAGGCACTGACCTGTGACTCACAAACCTGGATTCTATTCTTGGCTCTCCATGTCACCTCTCTGTTTCTCTATCTATAATATAGGGAGGATATCGACCCCTTGCAGGCCTCCTTTTCTTCTGGGGCACTGGGGATTCGGACTGGTGCCAGTAGTCTGCTTGTGTGCAGAGCCGTTGCAGTGCTGAGCGTCTCTCGAGGAGTCCTTCCTCAGCCCTGGCTCACGTGTCGATGGTGCCGGTGTACTACGCACCAAGGAGGAGGTGCTTGGGGTGGGATCTGCCGACCTGGGGTCAGATTGTGGGCAAAGTGCAACCTCCATGAGGAGGATCGTAAGCCGCTGCTCCCTGTCCTTAAGGATCCTGGGACGAAGCCCCCAGCAGATCTTGCAGTGGTCCTTCTGATGACTCTCCCCCCAGACACTTCAGACAAGAAGAGTACAGGTTGCTCCTGGGCATAGACTTGTCACAGTCCTCGCAGGGTTTAAATCCCGGGGAATGAGGCATGCCCCAGTGCCGGGAGAGTGTTGGGGGGAGAGAACCCCCCAAAGGAAACTTATGAAAACTGTAACTAACTGCTAATACTAATAAACTACTACTAACTAAACTACAGTTATGTACACAGAAAAATGGAGACTGCCAAGAAAGTCGCTTGCCGAGGCAAGAGCTACGGGATGTTCCAGCTAGCCGTCACTGGCGGTAAGAAGGAACTGAGGGGGTGGCGGGTTGGCAGAGCCGTATATCGAGTGCCATGAAGGCGCGACCCCAGGAGGCACCCAGGATGACCCTACGGATACTGCTAGGGGAAAAATCTTCCGGCTGTCGTGAATACGGCGCGCGCGCACCTAATTGGAATTGACATGAGTAATTGCTCGAAGAAGAAGTTTAGTAGTGTTACTGGCTTGGTATATCTGATGGTAGAATAACCATCAGTCTGGGGTGTGTCTGCCCTATTTCTCAGCAGTTCATCCTGAATTTGGCATCCTCAGCTGTGACCCACTGAGGCATGGTGACTGCTATATGAAGCTTAATTCTAGATGTTAACCCCACAGGGAAAAGACTGCCTCTTTACTACATGTCTGGGCAACACCTAGCACAGTGAAGTCCCAGACCATGACTTGAGCCTTGTAGGCATAATAAATAATTTGTGCTTCACTGGTACACCTCCCTATACAGGCCCCAATTCAGCTACGTACTTAAGCACATGCCCAACTTTGAAGTCACTGGGACTACTCATGTGCTTAAAATTAGGCGCATGTTTAAATACTTTGCTGAATCGGGGACTTTAAGCATCATTTGTATAGCATTCTGCCACAGCTCAAGTGACACCATGAGCTTCACCTATTGTAATGTAGCTGTCAGCCAGTTTATGAGCTGACACAGGTGTACAGAGACACTTTCCAAATGAGATCTACCAATAATAAATATTGGAGTCCGCAATTTATAATACATTACTCCAGAAAATGTGGTCACCTAGCAGCCAGCTACCATATCGTCTCGTTTCAAAGACTATGAACTCCAGACTGCCATAATGTGAACAAGTCATGGCATTATCCTAATAAATTGAGGACTACATCTGTTAACCTACACTTGCACCACTTGCATAGTGAGGCAACAGAATGATTTATAGTTCCAGACTTCACATCATTATGAAATGGTACATGAATAGACATGTGTGCAGTCAACAGCTCCTGGAACAGATAGAAATCTAGCCATGTCATAAACGTCAGACATTATTTCCTGCTAATGCTGAACCGCTTTGGAACTATTAATATAATGACCAGATCTTCTCAGAATGACACCTGGAAACTAGCGACTCACAAACATCCATATGTTCCCAACTGTAGTTTGATGACAATTATAAGAAATACTGAGTCTAAAGCATCTTTGACAACAGTAGCTAATGAATAACTTCTAATAGTTTGACTCATTTTAACTCATCATATGGAGCCTACTCATAAAATTTGTGCACAGTGCAAAGATGAAAATCCATTTCTATACATGTGGCTTTTGTGTGCTAATAAAAAAAGATCATTTCAAGCTATTTCTATTTTGCATTTTACTTAAAGGAAAGAAGCAGTACGGCAAGATTTAAAGGTGTACCTGTAGCTCAGAAAGAACTTATAAGATAATAGAGAGATAATTTACTACAAAACTGCCGCGGCCAATGGGAAGTTTTACCCCTACTAGTTCCAGCCCCAGCAACAAAACATATGCATCATGTTACTCCTGGGGGAATTCTGTGCCAAAAAAAAAATTCTGCACACAATCTTTTAAAATTCTGCAAAATTCTGCATATTTTATTTGTCAAAATAAGACAATGTAATCACACCAGTTTCAATTGCTTTAGTAATTTATTTCAAAATACCTGTCAGCAAGTATGACTGTAACAATACAAGTATCAGAGGGGTAGCTGTGTTAGTGTGTATCCACAAAAACAACAAGGAGTCCGATGGCACCTTAAAGACTGACAGATTTATTTGGGCATAAGCTTTCGCGGGTTAAAAAACACTTCTTCAGATGCAACAATACAGACACACAAAAATTCTCCTAGGAGTACAGAGTTAAAGAAACCCTACAACAACCCAGTTCCTGTTACTCTGCCTCCTCCCCCCCAAAGCCCAGCTGCAGGGCACCCCCCCAGCCGAGACACCTGCACCTGCCCCCCCCCCAGGGCCCAGCTGCGGAACCCTTCCCCCAGTCCAGATACCTGCACCCCAACTCCCAGAGCCAAGGAATACAGAGGGAGAAACAGCCTGATGTTGGGTCCTGGGCTGGTATGGAGTTTCCTGCATGCTGCCTCCTTCCTTTAGGGCATGCTGAGAACTGCAGCTGCCAGGAACCCTTCAGTTCCCTCCCCCTCCCCCCAGCCATTTCTTCTATTTGTGAGCTGGGCTCTGCCAGGTCCAGCACCCCCAGTGGTGGCCAGCGGCTCTGCAGCCCACTTCTGTGGGGGGAAAAGGAAATTCTGCGCACAGAACATTAATTTCTGCAAAATTCTGCATTGCACAGTGGCACAGAACTCCCCCAGGAGTAAAACTGTGTTGAATGAAAATATGCTGAGGCCTAAGGTTTCTTTTAATTGTCCAAGAACCAAGAGTTTCTTTGCTTATTTTTTAATTTTTCTTCATTTTATCTATCTGCATTAGAACTTGCTTACACCCCTCTTCGCTCATCTAACAACGTGCTACTAGTTGATTGTATAATAACATATTACCATGAAATTCATATTGATTACTGATCATTTCATCCAACCTGCACAGGAGAGGGGTGCTGCATAGTCCTCACAAGTAAGTTAGATTATAGCCTGTTTAAAGGCCATATAAATCAATGCAGCCAAGGTGATTATGCTTTTTGTTGATTCCAGGAGTTTATGGTTAGATACTAAAGGTGGAGCCATTGGAAATGCAGATTAGTCAAAAGTGAAATGTTCTATAGTAGTGTAATGATATCAGCTAATCTTTGGTTGGAAGCCTGCCTGGTGTCCTGGCAGCTCCAATGCCGCCCCAGGTCCTTTGGTGGGCTGCCACTGAGCTCCCAGGGCCTCCAGGCTCTCAAGTCTTTGGCAGCTCACCTTGTGGGCTGCTGCTGAGCCCCAGACCCCAAGTTCCCCAGCTCTTCAGTAACCAGGAGCCTGGAAGCTCCTGGCTCCTCCATAGCTCATCTGGCAGGTTACCATGAAGCTGAGGTTGCCAAGAAGCATATTTCATTTTTAAAACTCCAAATGTGCTTACTATGAGACTATTTCAGTGTTTCCAAAAATAAATATTGCAAACTTTCACTTCCCAAAACATCTCTGAGATTTTGTCTTTTCAGCCTGACCTGGGATGACACTTTTCCCCCAAAATCTTGAAATTTTTAATAGAAGTGAAATTCACTTTCCTGACCAGCACTTTTAGATACAGATCTTTCACTGGTAGATGAAAGTTTATTAGAGAGAGGTGCATAGATTTTTGGTGACTTAGGGCCAGATTTTAAAGGCATTGAGATGCTGTAATTTGCAGATAGGCACCTAGCAGAATTTCCAAAATTGCCTGGGCAACTAACGCTCATCAGTGAAAGTTAAGTGCTTTTCAAAATCCTACAAGGTGTGTATCTGCATCTTTAGGCACCTAATACCTTTAAAATCTGTCCCCTAATGTTGAAAATGAACACTTGTGAATTCTTTTTATTGCTTCTATGAGAACTTCTCTGTAATAAATGTCAACCTTCCCTATATTTGGCAGGGGGGGTTTATTGGTTTTTTGAAGATTTTAATACATTTTGTGAAGATTATTGCTGTTCAGAGGTGTTTTGGAGCCTGGAGGGTGTTTAAATTGTGGATATTGAATTAAGAATTCACAGTATATTAATAATGTTTCCCGTAAATTAGTTATGTGTAAATGGGAATTACTCTCTCAAAACACAGGGTACAGGGCTAAATTCTGCCTTGCCACATACCACATGAAATCACATTGACTTCACTAAGACTGCACAGGTTGTAAATCAGCTCAGATTTGGACAATACAAAGAAACAAATGTAAAGCTCCGGGGTTTATAACTCACTAATTTTATTTTTCTATTAAAATTTCTTCAAGAGCTGCTTCTCTTTTTTAGCAAGATCATAATTCCCAGTCAACAGCCTCTGCCCCAAGGGAGAGGAAAGATGTGGCCACTCGACCAGCTTTATTCTTTCAAATGAAAATATGTCTTCACTTTTATTAGTTATTTAGGGCCTTATCCAGAGCCTGTTGAAGTCCATCATTTATTTCAGTGGGCTTTGGAGAAGGCCTTTTATAGTGGTAAAGAGACTATGTCTCAAAAACTGATCTTGATTATTTTTATCTTAGCTTTTCTGTAGTGTGGCATTGCCTGATTACTTTTATCTGACTTAGATTTTCTATAGCATGGCATTTCTATTACACTGTTTAGCACTATTCTGTCTCAGAAGTTATATGGTTTTTTTTATTGCTACTAATTAACTGTTTCTGCATATAAAGAACAAACATTCTTCATACCTCATTCACTGTACTGCTCTCCCCCCCATCAAAATAATATTTACTTTCCTATTACACTTTTGTTACTTCCAAAAAATCTTTTCATACATGCCATTTTATCTGCAAATAATCTCATTCTGAAAGCATGTGGGAAAGTTTAGAGAAAAGCACTTCATGTTTGCTGCAAACTGTCTGATCTGGAAAGAATATAGGAACCTTGCTGTATGAAATTCTAGGACAGGAAGCTATTTTTATCAGGATTAAAATTTTCTAATGCAGATTATCAAAAATATACCAGCAATGGAAATCAAAACCTGGAACTGCTGTCAGATTATTTCTCTATAAAATGAATCATGATTTTACCATGAAGCTCATGGTATTTGGTGTTTTTCTTCAGATATGTCTACACTTCAAGCTGGGGTGAAAATAGCCATAGCAATGGAAGTAGGTAGCTGCCCTGAGTATGTGCCTGGGGTCTTGGATGGGTACATACTCGGGACAGCTAGCCTGGTTGCAGCTCTCACTGCTGGGGCTACATTCTCTTTTTAGTGCACTAGCTTGATGAGAGCTAGTCCAGATATTTCTCCTCAAGACAGGAATCTCACCGCCTTAAAATCCCAGCTTCCTAGAATCCAGCAATTACAAAAGAATCTCAGTTTTCATTTAAAACAAAAGCGCGTTTCTAGCCCTTGTAGTTGAGGAGAAAAGCTTGAAAATGTGACCCAAGTGCACCCTAAAAGCTCAAAACAAAGGGCAGGGGAACAAAGAAAAAGACCCCAGCATTCATTATTTTTTAAAACCTCATGATTTTAAGCCACTTACGATTTTTTGGGGCCTGACTCATGATTTTTGAACTTTTGGGTTTGGCAACACTCATATATATGCTGTTGAATAAAAGGCTGTTATTATGTCACTTAGGGCTTTATTCTACTCTCATTTACACAAGTATAACTCCATTGACATTAGTGGAGTTACTCCTGATTTTATACTGGTGTGATTCTGGTTCTTGGTCCAGTTCTCCTTTATGTTACAGCCCCTTTACACTACTTGGGAGTGTAAAGGTGTTTTAAACCCATTGGAATCACCCCTCAGGGAATGCTCCTGTGTGAGTTGGTTCCCCAGATGATGCAGAACCACAGAATAGCTCTTAGCCACTATTCCTTGCAGTCTCTGGCATTAGGGACATGTAGAGGAAAAAGTGGGTGTGGCCTGAGCATAACCTTAATTACAAATGAGTCCCAAGAAGGATGCTGCAGTAAAGCATAAATCAGAATATCCCCAAGGCTCTCTAACTTATTAAATGAGGCCAGACCCAGAATAATAGAAGTACAAAGATGGTTTACAGTCATCTTTGTCCCACCCTGCATTTCTGCACCATAGCTCAGCTGGAATGAAGTATCTGGCCCTTAGTTTTGAAACTATCAAAACTCCATAATGCAAAGTTTCCCTCATCTTCCAATTCCCATCCTTACACTTCCTTGTTAATAATTGAGTTTCAGTCTCTTCTCACACATTACCGCTCCAGTCCCATTTCAAGCACCAAGTCAGAAGTGTTGTGTTCCAGCTGCTTTACAAGACTGTGATGTAAATATCTCAATTTTTAAATAAAATTTCCACCTCTTTCTTCTCAAAATTCTAGTCTCCATTTCAATTCCTCTTTCCAAGCCCAGTTCAGAAAACATATGATTAATAAAAATAATACTTCTACACTTTCCACAGTATGCATCCGATGAAGTGAGCTGTAGCTCACAAAAGCTTATGCTCAGATAAATTGGTTAGTCTCTAAGGTGCCACAAGTACTCTTTTTCTTTTTGAGATATAAAGAAATTGAAAGACAGAAGTTAAATGATTTCCCCCTGGTCACCCAGTAAGTCAGTGGCAGTGCTTAGAACACAATTAGCAATCCTGAGTTGCAGTCTCCTACTCTAACCACTACACCAATGTTTCCTCCCTCCAGACACTGATCTTATTTATACAGGAGTCAAGATGGACTAATCCCATTGAAATGATCCTGGGGTGTAATTGAGATGAGAATCTGGCCCTGCTGGTCTTCTCTTTTCACTTCCCCCATTATCATTTGCCCTTTTTCTCAACGATAATACGCAGGTTCCATGCTGAGCCTATCATACCACTGCCTGATTATATAAATGGTCTCTGAGAACTCAGTGCACTGAAGCTGAGAGTGGAATGCATCACTAGGGAGAGACAGACTCAATATGAGCAGTAAAAAGAGGCCAGCTGTAATCTATTTCACTTTCTAAACTGCATTTAGAAATGATATTATTTGTACAATGGCACAAAAGGTTAGGTCTCCCATTTGAAGAGGCAATAATACAGAAACTTCACTGGGATAAGAGTCTTCAGACAAGTTAATTGCCTCATAAAATGAGAAACCCAATTCTTTTATTCCTTAATTAAAATTAGAATAGGAAAAGAATCTTAAATTGATTCATCAACCTGTCATTTGCAAACATAATAATGGTTTCTCCACAGGATGAGTAAGAAATAAAGCTAACAAGTAGAGTCTTTCCAGGGACCATTGATTTGCAGATTCAGCGTTCTTGTCTGTCTTGTTGGAATGCATACCAAGCATGATCACATCACATAATGTATTTTTATTAATGTGCTCTGTTACTAATTGGAATGGTGCAAATTCAGTCGAGACATATAATGTGCTCTGAAATACCAGCATGGATTCTCTCAAGACTGTTTGCGGAGTAGCTCTCAAAGGAGTTTGCAGGAATTAGGCAACATCAGCTACACGGAGACCTTTGTTGACATCACAGTGAACCAGTCTATTGACTTTCTAAAGGCTATCTTTGCTAAATTTACATTCTGCTTATTTCAAGGTCTTTTTTGGTCTCTTGAACCATTTCATTGCTATATTTGGTCACTGAATTATTATTACAAGGCATTAATATAATGGACCTGTTATAGCATAAAATTAGAGAGGAAAAAAGCTTAGTAGGACATCTTGTCCATTTCCCTGTCAATGGACGAGTGTTTCTTAGAGCTCATTCTTGAGTGCTTTGTCCACTCTACTTCTAAATTCCTCAAGCAATAAGGCTGACACAATTACCCTTTGGACAATATTCCAGTGTAGCAGACATGGCTGTTAAGGTTTTCCCTGACAATAACTGTCATTTTTTCTTTGCTCAGTTTCAGTCCATTACTCATAGTTTAGCCCCGGTGGTCCACTATAAACAATTCCTCTTTCTCTTAGTTGATTAAGCCCTTCAGTCAAATAGCTGTAAATAGATAGCTTGTCACCACAACCCAAGCCATGAAACTCTTTTACCCACTTAGCCAATTATATATAATGGGACTCATTCTCCCTTACTTTTACACTTGTGCAAAGGCGTTGTAAAATTTTACTGCATCGTATCTTTGTATTCATTTTGCACAGGACTAGATGCTAATCTCCCACTGGGAAGTCTTCCTGGGGATGCTACAAACAGTCTCTGAGTTATGGCTGCAGGGTCATGTGACCAAGTCACCTGATACTGGACTCCATGATATTAGTATTTTTCCACTAACCAGGGGTGGGAACCCCACTGAGAGACAAAGGATTACTGCCCTATGCAAAAACTATTTAAGGCAGGGGAGTGACATCATCAGGGTTCATTCTTTATTGACTCCCCACCCAACAAGGAAGACTGCTGAAAACACCTGAGAAAAGACGGAACTGGGGGGAAGTACTGAGCTCAGCCTAGAGGGCTTTCTAGTGTGTAAAAGGAATATCTGGAGTTTTAAGCTGCAAGCAAGTCTCTGCAATCTGCCTAAAACATCATTTAGGGTGAGAATTTGCTGCTTATAACCAATTTCTTTAGTATATTAAGCTTAGATTGCATGTTTGTTTCATTTGCTAGGTCATCTGCTTTGATTGGTTGACTATCCCGTATAACCACTTAAAATCTATCTTTTGTAGTTAATAAACTTGTTTTGTTTAAAACCAGTGTGTGTGGAAATCATAACTTCGGACAGAAAGCTGTGTATCTCTCTCTCCATACTGAGGGAGGGGGCGAATTTCATGAGTTTACATTGTATAGTTCTCTGTGCAGTGCAAGACGGATACATTTTGGGTTTACACTCCAGAGGGGATGTGCACTTGAGTAACTGGGCAATTCCTTAGCTAGCCATTCCATGCAGAGCTGATCTCAGCATGTGTGTGTATAGCTGCAGCTGGGTGTGTCCCTACTTGTATGTGTGCTGGTAAAATGCAATCTGAAGCTTGAGGGAAGGCTTGGCTGGCTTGCCTCAGCAATACAGTGTAAAGGGAGCCCAGGCTGATAAGTCAGGCGGGCTCAGTGGTACCCCAGTTCCAGGCGGCACCCCGAAGAGGTGGGGAAACCCACCACAGGCATCCTTTATTTTCTATGTGGGAAAACAGACAGCAAAAGGAGAGCAAAAGTCTATGTTCTGCAGTCTTAGAAAATCATCAAACATTATGTGCGAACATGGAAAAGAAGTAACAGTATTTCTTATATTGCTGCGTAGATTGACGTTCAAAAATATCTCTGGTGTCCTTAAATATGTCCTTTATTAGTCACTACTTACACTCTTCAATTCTTAAAGCACAAATACACTTTCACAGTTACACAATAAAACAAGGTTCACAATATTGCAGTTGGGCTCTCACTTCACTTCATTCTTAGATCTCACTGACTGGAGACATCTCTTATATACTCATGAGGGCATGGCTGACAACATGCTAGGAGGTTCAAGGAAAATGTAGTTCTCAGAAAGTTTGGAAAGTTCCACGAGATTCTACAGAGGTCCAGAACATTCAAGGAGGTTAGTGAAAAATGAATCCACATACAGAATACCTGAGACATTTTACTTCAAAAATTCTATTTTCCCTTTTGTTGCTAACAACAAAAACAGCACCCTGAGCCTGGCGCCCCCCCAAGCCCGGCACCCTTGACTGTTGCCTGGGTGCCTGCCCCTAAATCCGGCCCCACTGATACCCCTTTGTCTGCCTGCTGATGGATGCCAAAACAGCTTTCTCATTCTGCTTATATTTCCAAAACTCTGTTGTATCTGTTTCAAAAGCTGGGAAGGCTTCCTGGGGTTGCAGGCTCCATCCCCCACTATGCTCGTTAAATGGCCTCCCCTCTCACCACATTTAGCCTTATGGCTTTGTTTACCTTTCCTATGCATATACTTTTCATTGTCTTCTGAAGTATTACCTGGCTCAATTTATATTGGAGCCACAGGAAAACGGACGAACCAACATTCCTTTGTCTCGGACAGGCTGGGCTTTTGCATTGCTTGCAAATCACCTTTTAAGAACATATTTCTAGCACACATCTATAATTCTCTATACAGCACCTAGTACATACATCACACAATAATAATGATCAGTGTGTTACTGATTTCCATACGATACCTTACATGACACCTTTTTAGATACAGATCATGACAACAGTATTTGGGGGCAACAGCCACAGCAGGTTGAGACAACAGAGCTTCAGGGCCTGGGCAATCAGACCAAGTGGACTTGCCACTTCCTGACAGCAGTAGTGCTGATGTTGCAGGGGAGCCCTGAAGATTCAGGTGATAGCGCTGGCAACCTCAAAGACTAGTTGAACATTGGTGGCAAGTTTAGTTATTAGTATAAGCATTTGTAATTGTTATATTAACGTTTGGTTGTTTTAAGAGTTACATTTGGGTTTGGAAGGGAAGATATGGTATTGGGGAACTATGCCTTTAAGCATTAGTCTTCCTAAACAGAGTTTGGGCAGGGCACTATGAAGCTCTTGTTGTTATTCACAGACAGACACAAAATAAAGCAGATTTCTTGCAAGCATCTTAAGCACTGAGGCCCAGATCCTCAAAGGCATTTATACTCCTAACTCATGGGAAGTTAGGAGTGTAAATACCTATTGAGGATTGGGGCCTGAATGATCATTGAAATATACTGTTAACCTGACATCAATCCTGGGCAAAATAATGGAAAAGCTGATTTGGGATTCAATCTATAAAGAACTGAAGGATAGGAATATAATTAGTGCCAGTCAACATGGGTTTATGGAATAGGTCTTGTCAAACAAATCTGATTTCATTCTTTGATATCAATGATTAAAAGTTTGATTGATAAAAGTAACTATGAAGATGTAACAGATCTTTGTAAGGCATTTGACATAGTACTGCATGCCTTTCTGATTTGAAAATTTAGCACCATATAATATCAAAGCACATATTAAATGGATTAAGAACTGGCTAACTGACAGAACTCAAAAAGTAGTGGTCAATGGGGAATCATCAAATGGGGTTTTGCAAGGATTGGTATAAGCCTGAGGCTATTCAACATTTTCATGAATAAAATGTTCGATGACACAAAGATTAACAGAGTGATAAAATAATGAGGGCGACAGAGAAGTCATATAGACAGTCTGGATCATTTGGTAAGCGCCCATTCGGCCCATTCAAACAAAATGTATTTCAATACAGTCAAATGCAAAGTTATACATCTAGGATCAAAAAATGCAGGTCATACCTAGAGGATGGAGGACTGTATCCTGGAAAGCAGTGACTGTGACAAGGATTTAGGGGTCACAGTGGACATACAACTCAATATGAACTCCCAGTGCAATGCTGTGGCAAAAATGGCTAATGAGATCCTTATAAACAGGGGAGTAGCAAACAGGAGTAGGCAGTTGATTTTACTTCTGTAAACAACATTGGTGAGATCAATACCAGAATACTGCAAACAATTCTGGTGTCCATATTTTGAAAAGAATCTAGAAAACCTGAATAGTGTGCAGAAAAGAGACACAAAAATGATTCAGGGCCAGAAAAAATGCCTTACAGTGAGAGACATTTGGAGCTAAATCAGTTTAGTTTGTCAAAAAGATTGAGAGGTAAACTGATTACAGTGTTTAAGTACTTTCAACACTTTTCTTTTCAAGGAAAGAAAATACTGGTGACTGAAGGGCTCTTTACTCTAGTGAAGAAAGGCACAAGAACCACCAGTGGGCTGACAAATTCAAATTAGAAATTAGGCACAATTATTTAACAGTGATGGTGATTAACCATTGGAACTAACTATTAAGAGAAGTGGTAGATTCTCCATATCTTAGAGTCTTCGAATCAAGACTAGATGGCTTTCAGGAACATATGCTTTAGCCAAACCCAACTTACGCTTCAGTCAAACACAAATTATTGGGCTCAGTGGGTGAAAAGTAATGGCCTGTGATATATGGGAGGTCAGACTCGTGATGTAATGGTCCCTTCTGGCCTCAAAATTTATGAACTTATGAATCTTCATTCGGTCCCTCCTCATGAAGGGCAGTCTACCAGGGCATGGATTCAGAAAGACCTGCTGGAGAACACAGACACCATTACCAGATCATATATGTAAGCAGTGTCAGGATGAGCTCCACCCTGACATCTGGTGGTGAGGTGTGGCAAGTTGTGGAAAAGAACTTCAGGGGCCAATCTCATTTGCATAGGCACACCCACCATGCCTAGAATGAGACCATAGCTGCCCAAATGGTCACTTTGGCTGCTGTGGGATCCCCAGTGTCTCTGTTATTGGGGCAGGAAGAATAAATTGTTATTACCCTGATTATGGGAACTGTGCTTGGAACTGTACGTGGCCTTTCGTTATGATGGAGGGATTCACCATCAACTAAGTAGCACTCGCTAGGCAAGGGTCATGGGTTCTAAAACTGTGTGAATGGAGAGAGGCTGGGGATGAGTATTAATACTTGGTGGTATGGGCCCCTTGGTGAGGGCCTTACATGCTAATTGCACTTCCTCCTCTCTCCACTGTGGAATATCAGAGCTAATTTTGATTTCATTAGAAGTCTAGTTATAGGCTGCTGAGCTCACTTTGGGCTGATAGTGCACCAGCACTAGGGCTCCCCTACTACAAGCTGAATTCACCTAAGAGCTGAAATCACTGAGTGTTGTGTTAAGTAGTGGGGAAGCCTGAAGATATATTGTGGAGCAGTTTGCGGGACGGCTGGAGTGCCTCGCAGACCGGCTGGTGAAGCAGTTCGACGCGGAGCAGTTTGTGGATGGCAGGAGCTGCTTGTGGGCCGTGGAGCTGAGCGAAGGAGTTCATGGGGCGGCTGGCGGAGCGGAGCACCGCTATGGAGCGGTCAGCTTCAGATCATGTAAGGTGCCTCTTACCCCCGTCCCATTCCCACCCAGGTTGGGAGGTAAAGCTCCGCAGATAAACTTTCGAACTCTGGGGCTGCCCTGACCAGAGACAGAGACTTTTGGGGCATTGGACTTTTGGGACTTTGGGTGATTTGGGGTTGCTGGACTCAAGAACCAAAGGGAAAAGGGCATGCCCCAATTTGCTTGGGGTGGGGTTTTTTTTGCTCACGGGTTGTGTTATGAATCCTGTTGGTGGTGTTTCCCCAACATAATGCCACATTGTTTCTCTCTGTTATTAAAAGGCTTTTGCTACACTCAGACTATGTGCTTGCGAGAGGGGAAGTATTGCCTCTTGGAGGCGCCCAGCGGGGGTGGTATATATTTGTCCCAGGTCACTGGGTGGGTGGCTCGAGCCGGCTTGCATTGTGTTATTGGAATGGATCCCCTAGATATTGAACCCGGCCCTTGTTGCTGCCAACTCTGACGGGCAGAAGGGTTACATATAAATGCAAGAGGTAATAGTATGAACTGTAATGGCCCAAAGTTATTCATTTTCCCCACTTATTCCTAACAAGTAGTACCATCCAGGAGATTTCAGTTACTTTCCTTATACTATAACCGTAAATTCAGATTATAATATCTATGTACAATCTAAAAGATTAACAAATTTTATTGGTATTGGAACAAGGATGCCAAAGGGTGCAAGTTGCATCCGATGAAGTGAGCTGTAGCCCACGAAAGCTTATGCTCAGATAAATTTATTAGTCTCTAAGGTGCCACAAGTTCTCCTTTTCTTTTCTCTGGCTAGAATCCATTACAAACCCTGGCAGTAGGTTGCTCTACTATTTTGTCAGCCTCTGGCTAGCACTCCATCTAGGCACTGGGGTTTTCTTGTTACTTTACTCCTTAAAGATGAGCAGCCTGACTGGCTCCTAAACCAAACAATATTCAAATGTAGCCTCTTGCTCAAAAAAATCAAGTATTATCACAGATGTTCAGCCCCTTTAATAATCAGGCATCTTTAAAGTGTCTGAAGTTAGCCACCCAAAAATAAAAGCTCCCAAAAGCACTAGTAACTTTCGAAAATTCAAGTCTGTATCTACAGTGTTAAAGTTTAGAAATAAACCATAGATGTGGATAGGAACATAAGAATCGCCCTACCAGATCAGACATGAGGTCCATCTAGTCCAGTATCCTGTCTTTGCCAGTAGCCAGTATCAGGTGCTTCAGAGGAAGGTGTAAAAACCCTGCAGTAAACAGATGTAGGATAAGCTAAGACCCACATAGTTCCTAGTCCAATTATTTGTTGTGTGAAAAATTTTCCGTTTTTTGTGTCAGTTCTGAATTTTGTCATCTTTTAAATTCACTAAACATCCCCTTGTGTTATGAGACAGGAGAACAGAAGTTCCTGATCTCTTCCCTATACAATTCATTTTGTGAAGATGCTATGCTGATTCTATACAAACAGGGGAACAGTATCAGGTCTAGATAATACTTAGTCCTGCCTTGAGTGCAAGGGACTGGCCTAGATGATCTCTCGAGGTCCCTTCCATTTCTATGATTCTATTTGCATAGAATGAGTTTGATTCTGAGCTTGTAAGTGGATAACCAAGAGACTACACTATATAAAAAGAGGATGCAATTGTAGTGTAATTGCCATTGATTCTGTAGTGGGGTAAAAATGTTCAGATAAGGGCATTTAAGGGGAGAAACAAAGCTAAAAGGGTATAAAAATAAGGAAGGGGACATAATCTATACAAGGGTAGGAACAAAGTTTGAACTGAATATAACCAATATAGTGTTCTCTTCCTAATATGCAGATAGCCTGAAACAATAGCTCTCAGAGGTGTGAATGTCCCCTATTCATCTCAATGGATTGTTAATGCTGAAACCCAAGGGTGACAATCAAAATCCTAACATTGTTAGTTATTTCACTACACATCATTTTAGCAGAAATATCCATCTAGTATGTTTATATCACAATCCCAAACTGCCTCACATATCTTCCAAGGTTCCAGCTGCCAAGACTCTAAGCTCCCCTATCAAAAACAACTTCTCCAATGTATAAAAACCTATGCCATTAAAAACTGAAAGGGTGGAGATTGCATAAAATAAATTAAATTTAAGATTAAAATAAAATATACAGTTGACATTCTATGTATTCCATATTCACTTTGAATGCTTACACTCAAATTTATGTTGCAGAGAAGACAAAATAACTTTTTCTAGTACTTGCCTGTATTAACAGGAATAGTTTCTAATCTAATACAGACTAAGCTGAATTTTTAGTGTGTTCTTGTACGGCGAGGTGATTTGTAGCACAATATGGCACCATATGAGATCTGACACAGTCATATTTTTCTGCCTCTTTTCCCTCTTATTAATCATTGATAGATACCTGGAAGGATTTGCCATTTTCTGATAAGTAAGAACGTTAGCCAAAACACATTACTTTTTATGGAGCACTAAAAACATCTCCACACTGCTAAGGTGAGAGTCATCCCCAGAAGACACTTTTATTGTAAACCTGTCAAATTGTCTTATGCTGCAGTAGCAACAACAATGTAAGCAGATACACTGCAACAAAAGAAGATGTAGTAGTGCTAAACACCATCCTGAGTCTCTAGAAAGTCATACAAGCAGGAAGCTTTAGGAGAATAATTTCTTTTCTGCACATACACTACTACCTTGCATTTCCCCTTGTGATCATGACATATAAAAGGTTGAGATACTAGTTGTCCCTGTTACAGGGCTAGCCGCACTTCTGTGTCATTTTGATTTCTCTGAGTGCACCCCCTTGGTGTTTGCCTCATTCCTTTACCTATCCTGGGGTGGAATCCCAAAATTCTCCCACTCTTAGACCAGACCATGGAGCTACAGTACCCTGTGTCTCAACCATGCTTACCCAGCAGGGCTGATGCACACGCTCTCATGAATAAATAGCTTTTCTTTACCATAAAAAAGTGCCAGTTCTTAGTGATACTAGTGTGATGGATTTGGAGCTGCTCTGTGTAATTACTGAATAAATTAATACTGTATGTTGACCTGGATAATGGGATGTTTGCTATATGAATATATTGGTTTAATTTACTGGGGGGCTGTTGGGAAAAACAAGCAGGAAGGAAAAACAATGGGTAAAGATAAGCTCCTTCAGCAAACATTTAAGAACTGTTAAGAGACACTGTGAGGACAGGAACAGGCTATTGTGTCGCCAAATATACCACCCAGGATTACAAAACTAAACATACATATATTCGCAAACTAAAACCTTTGTTTAAAAAGAATTACACTTAAAAATGCTTAAATGCTCTCCAACTAACACTAAAAATATTTTTACATTTTTACATTTCCATTACAAAAATTCTACACATTTGAAAAATTCAAATGTTAAAAATCTGGAAATGAAAAATTAAGGGCTCTCCTACTTCCTACTAGGCATATAAACCTTCATGTAATACCACCCCACCTGATTTACTCCAGCCAACCAATATTAACTTTGTCCCCTTGTTTGTTTTGTTAAGGAAATATGCTGTTGAATATATATTGTTCATTTTATATATTATTAAATGTGTACCAAATACTCAAAATGAATATATTCCCAGGAAATATTAAGTCATATAGCAGTTCTATATATTCTCATAGTATAACATGTTGACAGAGTGAATATTTTTATGAATATAAGAAAAGGAGTACTTGTGGCACCTTAGAGACTAACCAATAAATTGGTTAGTCTCTAAGGTGCCACAAGTACTCCTTTTCTTTTTGTGAATACAGACTAACACGGCTGTTACTCTGAAACCTGTCTTTATGAATATAATTTAAATTCAAGTCTCACCTCTTCCACTGACAGCTGTTAATATTTCTGTGAACTTCCCAACCGTTATTATTGAGAAAGGCTTCACGCTTCTCTCCCTGTGATGCAGACAACTATCATTCCCCCCATTTTATAGAGAAGAGAACTTCTGCCAGAGCAGGGAATAAAACCCACATTGCTAATATGGCAGACCCAGCTCTTTGTCTTGTCCCTGTCTTGTTCTGGGGGAGAGACATTCCTCTTCCCCTCACCCACCACAGGGCCTGACTCTAGCTTTCCACTGCCTTTTATTTATATATAGGCTCCAATAACTCTAGTTAACTTGTTCCCTGGCTAATTTAAAATGAAGTATGTGTATTCCTCACAAGTTCTTTATTACTGTATATCTTTGTAATATATTCCTCCCCTCACCCCAGTCACTCCAAACACTATAAGGCATCTCTTCTAAGTAAGGCCAACAAAACAAAACAAATTTTGTGATTTTAGCCCACCTATTTTGGAGAGATGAGCAAAAATAAACAAAAACATTTCTGAAAAAGTCAATAACAAGGACATTTTAGACAACGGAGCTGAGCCTTTTCAAAGGCATGTAGGAGATTTAGAATCACAACTCCAGCTGATTTCAATGGGAATTGTGCTTCTTAGTTCACTAGGCAGCTTTGAAAACCTCAGCTTATAATTTTAATACTATTTTTCTGTTTTTCCCCCCAAAATTCCCTGAAAAACTCTTTCGGAGTAGGAAATGTGGTAGTGAAATTTCAGAATGATTAGTTACTCTGGAAAAAATTCATGTATGTAGGTTGAAAATTGGGCTTGAAAAGTTAGCTTCAACTGCTCCATAATAAATAACAAAACCAAGAGACAAATAATTAAATCATTAAAGTTTGCTGGCATTTCAATTTGTGAAGTTATTCCCAGGACATGAATTTAAATCCTTCTGAATGTGTTTTTAAAGGTGTCCTAAACCAGAAGAATATAAAAATCCATAGTTTGAGCCATGACCATTATATTTCAAACACTTCAGGTATGTGATAAAAATAAACAGCTTGCCTTGGTCAGTTCAAACTAATTTTGTTGCATTAAGTAAATATGCCAAAGGGGGTTCAACTAAGAAGGTAGCATGAAGCATTTCGAAGACATTATAAAAAAAAGAATACTAATGAAAAAAAAATTTTAAAAATAGAAAAATTAAGTGAACTCAAATTTTCAAAGTGGAAACATAATTTTTAGTGACCTTCATGGAAGCTGCAAAAGAAAATTAGCTGTCCCACGAGGTACTTGTTAGTGATCACTGAGCTAAAGAATGGGAGGGAGCAAACTTTTTGGAAATTTTGCATTTCATTTTATTATTAGCTAGTCTTTAAAATTTGATTTTTTTGTAAAGAACATGGTTAGGAAGGAGAGTGTGAGCTTGAGGGGACAGGCAGGCAATGACAGGGTTGGGATGGGCAGGGGAGGGGCAGAGTGTGAGGGGACAGGGCCGGCAATGACAGGGTTGGGATGGGGAAGGGAGGGTCTAAGTATAAGGATTTGGGGCAGGCAATAACAGGCTTGGGTGCAGGAAGGGAGGGGGCAGAGTATAAGGCAAGGACAGGCAATGACAGGGTTGGGGTGGTGAAGGAATAGTACTGAGTAAGAGGGGCAGGGCATGGAAGGCCTTGGGCAGTGAGATCAGGGGTTCGGAGACAGGGTAGAGTGTGATAGGTAAGGTAACCAGGTGTCCAGCTTTTTACCGGAACACCCGGTATAAAAGGGACCCTGGCGGCTCCGTTCAGCACCACCGAGCAGGCCGTTAAAAGTCTGATCGGCGGTTCTGCGGAGCTAAGGCAGGCTAGTCCCTACCAGCCCTGGCTCCGTGCTGTGCCCCGGAAGTGGCCAGCAGGTCCAGCTCCTAGGCAGCGGGGCCACGGGGCTCCACACACTGCACCTGCCCTGAGCACTGGCTACACACTCCCATTGGCCAGGAACCACAGCCAATGGGAGCTGCGAGGGTGACGCCTGTGGGGGAGAGCAGCGCGCAGAGCCTCCTGCCACGCCTCCGCCTAGGAGGCAGACCTGCTGGCCGCTACCCGGATGCAGCGCGGTCCGCAGTGCCAAGACAGGCAGAAAACCTGCTTTAGCCCCCCGACTGCGCCGCTAACTGCTTAGCCCCCACCCCCGCTGCACCCCAACCCTGAGCCCTAACCCTCCACAAACCTGGAGCCCCCTACTGCACTCCAAACTCCTCATCCCCGGCCCCACTCCAGAGCCCAGAGCCCGCAACCCCAGATGGAGCCCTCATCACCCCTGCACTCCAACCCCCTGCCCCAACACAGAGCCCACAACCACAGATGGAGCCTTCATTCCCCCTGCACCCCAACCCCCTGCTCCAGCCCAGAACCCCCTCCCACACCCTGAGCTCCTCTGCTCCATCCCCAGCCTGAAGTCCCCTCCTAAGCCCCTCCTCCCCAGCCCCAACCCAGAGCCCACACCCCCAGATAGAGCCCTAACCCCCCCTGCACCCAACCCCCTGCCTCAACCTGCAGCACCCTCCTGAACCCTGAACCCCTCATCTCCATCCCCACCCAAGAGCCAGCACCCCCTCAGCCAGAGCCCTTACCTGCCAGCCCCTGTCCCCTCCCACTTTGCCCCCTCCCCTCCCCAACCCTGTCAGTGCCTGCCCCGTCCCCTCCCCCTCTGCCCTCCCCAACCCTGTCAGTGCCTGCCCCGTCCCCCCCATCTGCCCCCTCCCTAACGCTGTCAGTGCCTGCCCCCTTCCCTCCCACTCTGCCCCCTGCCCTCCCCAACGCTGTCAGTGCCTGCCCCGTCCCCTCTCACTCTGCCTCCTCCCCTGTCCTCCCCAACCCTGTCAGTGCCTGCCCCGTCCCCTCTCCAACCCTGTCAGTGCCTGCCCCGTCCCCTCCCACTTTGCCCCCTCCCCTCCCCAACCCTGTCAGTGCCTGCCCCGTCCCCTCCCCTCTGCCCCCTCCCCAGCGCTGTCAGTGCCTGCCCCGTCCCCTCCCCTCTGCCCCCTCCCCAGTGCTGTCAGTGCCTGCCCCGTCCCCTCCCCCTCTGCCCCCTCCCCAGCGCTGTCAGTGCCTGCCCCGTCCCCTCCCCCTCTACCCCTTCCCATCCCCAACCCTGTCAGTGCCTGCTCCGTCCCCTCCCACTCTGCCCCCTCCCCTCTCCAACCCTGTTAGTGCCTGCCCCGTCCCCCTCCCCTCTCCAACCCTATCAGTGCCTGCCCCGTCCCCTCCCACTTTGCCCCCTCCCCTCCCCAACCCTGTCAGTGCCTGCCCCGTCCCCTCCCCCGCCCCCTCCCCAACGCTGTCAGTGCCTGCTCCGTCCCCTCCCCCTCTACCCCCTCCCCTCCCCAACCCTGTCAGTGCCTGCCCCGTCCCCTCCCCCTCTGCCCCCTCCCCTCCCCAACCCTGTCAGTGCCTGCCCCGTCCCCTCCCCCTCTGCCCCCTCCCCAACCCTGTCAGTGCCTGCCCCGTCCCCTCCCCTCTGCCCCTTCCCCAACGCTGTCAGTGCCTGCCCCGTCCCCTCCCCTCTGCCCCTTCCCCAACGCTGTCAGTGCCTGCCCCGTCCCCTCCCCTCTGCCCCTTCCCCAACGCTGTCAGTGCCTGCCCCGTCCCCTCCCCTCTGCCCCTTCCCCAACGCTGTCAGTGCCTGCCCCGTCCCCTCCCCCTCTGCCCCCTCCCCAACCCTGTCAGTGCCTGCCCCGTCCCCTCCCCTCTGCCCCCTCCCCTCCCCAACCCTGTCAGTGCCTGCCCCGTCCCCTCCCACTCTGCCCCCTCCCCTCCCCAACCCTGTCAGTGCCTGCCCCGTCCCGTCCCCTTCCCTCTGCCCCCTCCCCTCCCCAACCCTGTCAGTGCCTGCCCCGTCCCCTCCCCCGCCCCCTCCCCAACCCTGTCAGTGCCTGCCCCGTCCCCTCCCCCTCTGCCCCCTCCCCTCCCCAACCCTGTTAGTGCCTGCCCCGTCCCCTCCCCCTCTACCCCCTCCCCTCCCCAACCCTGTCAGTGCCTGCCCCGTCCCCTCCCCCTCTGCCCCCTCCCCTCCCCAACCCTGTTAGTGCCTGCCCCGTCCCCTCCCCCTCTACCCCCTCCCCTCCCCAACCCTGTCAGTGCCTGCCCCGTCCCCTCCCCCTCTACCCCCTCCCCTCCCCAACCCTGTCAGTGCCTGCCCCGTCCCCTCCCCCTCTGCCCCCTCCCCTCCCCAACCCTGTCAGTGCCTGCCCCGTCCCCTCCCGCTCTGCCCCCTCCCCAACCTTGTCAGTGCCTGCCCCGTCCCCTCCCCTCTGCCCCTTCCCCAACGCTGTCAGTGCCTGCCCCGTCCCCTCCCCCTCTGCCCCCTCCCCAGCGCTGTCAGTGCCTGCCCCGTCCCCTCCCCTCTACCCCCTCCCCTCCCCAACCCTGTCAGTGCCTGCCCCGTCCCCTCCCACTCTGCCCCCTCCCCTCCCCAACCCTGTCAGTGCCTGCCCCGTCCCGTCCCCTCCCCCCTGCCCCCTCCCCTCCCCAACCCTGTCAGTGCCTGCCCCGTCCCCTCCCCCTCTGCCCCCTCCCCTCCCCAACCCTGTTAGTGCCTGCCCCGTCCCCTCCCCCTCTGCCCCCTCCCCTCCCCAACCCTGTCAGTGCCTGCCCCGTCCCCTCCCCCTCTGCCCCCTCCCCAGCGCTGTCAGTGCCTGCCCCGTCCCCTCCCCTCTGCCCCTTCCCCAACGCTGTCAGTGCCTGCCCCGTCCCCTCCCCCTCTGCCCCCTCCCCAACGCTGTCAGTGCCTGCCCCGTCCCCTCCCCCTCTACCCCCTCCCCTCCCCAACCCTGTCAGTGCCTGCCCCGTCCCCTCCCACTCTGCCCCCTCCCCTCCCCAACCCTGTCAGTGCCTGCCCCGTCCCCTCCCGCTCTGCCCCCTCCCCAACCTTGTCAGTGCCTGCCCCCTCCCCTCCCCCTCTGCCCCCTCCCCTCCCCAACGCTGTCAGTGCCTCCCCCCTCCCCTCCCACTCTGCCCCATTCGCTGTCCCCTCCCCAACCCTGTCACATCCCCACCCTGCTCTGTCCCCTCACCGCCCCGTCCCGACAACTCCCCTGGTCGCAGACCCTGAGCCTGATCCTTTGCCCGGCCCCGCCCCAGCTCCTTTCCTCAGCCCCGCCCCGCCCCTCAGCCCGCGCCCCCCACACCGCGCCTCCGCCCGGTGGCCTTTCGCGTTGCCCTGGTAACGGGGGAAGCCGCCGGGCCCGTCCAGCAACCGCCGCGAGGTGCGGGAAGGCGGCAGCCGGGGCGGACTCTCCGGTGCTGGGGATCGGGGGTCGCGCTGCGGCCGGCGTCCGCCCTGGGGAGCTGCGAGAGCGGAGGGACCCTGCCGCGAGGCGTCGGAAGCTGAGCGGCCGCCGCAGCCCTGGGGCCTAGAGGCGGCGCCACCGCCAGCTCCCACCCGGCGTGAGCGTCCCCCAAGGGGTGTTCCCCAGAGCCAGGGCTCTGCCCCCGAGCCCGCGCCAGCGCCGGCCTCCCCCCGACTGCTCCCTGCCCCCGCCCCGTGCCGCCTCCCCCCGACTGCTCCCTCCCCCCCCGTGCCAGCGCCGGCCTCCCCCCGACTGCTCCCTGCCCCCTGTCCCGTGCCGCCTCCCCCCGACTGCTCCCTGCCCCCGCCCCTTGCCGCCTCCCCCCGACTGCTCCCTCCCCCCCCCTCCGTGCCAGCGCCGGCCTCCCCCCGACTGCTCCCTGCCCCCCCCCGTGCCCGTGCCGCCTCCCCCCGACTGCTCCCTCCCCCCCCGTGCCAGCGCCGGCCTCCCCCCGACTGCTCCCTGCCCCCTGTCCCGTGCCGCCTCCCCCCGACTGCTCCCTGCCCCCGCCCCTTGCCGCCTCCCCCCGACTGCTCCCTCCCCCCCCCTCCGTGCCAGCGCCGGCCTCCCACCGACTGCTCCCTGCCCCCCCCCGTGCCCGCGCCGGCCTCCCCCCGACTGCTCCCTCCCCCCACCGTGCCAGCGCCGGCCTCCCCCCGACTGCTCCCTCCCCCCTCCGTGCCAGCGCCGGCCTCCCACCGACTGCTCCCTGCCCCCCCCCCGTGCCCGCGCCGGCCTCCCCCCGACTGCTCCCTCCCCCCGTGCCAGCGCCGGCCTCCCCCCGACTGCTCCCTGCTCCCGCCCCGTGCCCGCGCCGGCCTCCCCCCGACTGCTCCCTCCCCCCGTGCCAGCGCCGGCCTCCCCCCGACTGCTCCCTCCCCCCCGTGCCAGCGCCGGCCTCCCCCCGACTGCTCCCTCCCCCCCGTGCCAGCGCCGGCCTCCCCCCGACTGCTCCCTGCCCCCGCCCCGTGCCGCCTCCCCCCGACTGCTCCCTCCCCCCCTCGTGCCAGCGCCGGCCTCCCCCCGACTGCTCCCTGCCCCGTGCCGCCTCCCCTCGACTGCTCCCTCCCCCCCTCGTGCCAGCGCCGGCCTCCCCCCGACTGCTCCCTGCCCCGTGCCGCCTCCCCCCGACTGCTCCCTGCTCCCGCCCCGTGCCGGCCTGCCCCCGACTGCTCCCTCCCCCGCCCCGTGCCGGCCTGCCCCCGACTGCTCCCTCCCCCCCCGTGCCAGCGCCGGCCTCCCCCCGACTGCTCCCTGCCCCCCTCCCCGTGCCGGCCTCCCCCCGACTGCTCCCTGCCCCCCCGTGCCAGCGCCGGCCTCCCCCCGACTGCTCCCTGCCCCCGCCCCGTGCCGCCTCCCCCCGACTGCTCCCTGCCCCCCCGCCCCGTGCCCGCGCCGGCCTCCCCCCGACTGCTCCCTGCCCCCTGTCCCGTGCCGCCTCCCCTCGACTGCTCCCTCCCCCCCGTGCCAGCGCCGGCCTCCCCCCGACTGCTCCCTGCCCCCCGCCCCGTGCCGCCTCCCCCCGACTGCTCCCTGCCCCCGCCCCGTGCCGCCTCCCCCCGACTGCTCCCTGCCCCCTGTCCCGTGCCGCCTCCCCTCGACTGCTCCCTGCCCCCCCCCGTGCCCGCGCCGGCCTCCCCCCGACTGCTCCCTGCCCCCTGTCCCGTGCCGCCTCCCCTCGACTGCTCCCTGCCCCCCCGTGCCAGCGCCGGCCTCCCCCCGACTGCTCCCTGCCCCCGCCCCGTGCCGCCTCCCCCCGACTGCTCCCTGCCCCCCCGCCCCGTGCCCGCGCCGGCCTCCCCCCGACTGCTCCCTGCCCCCTGTCCCGTGCCGCCTCCCCTCGACTGCTCCCTCCCCCCCGTGCCAGCGCCGGCCTCCCCCCGACTGCTCCCTGCCCCCCGCCCCGTGCCGCCTCCCCCCGACTGCTCCCTGCCCCCGCCCCGTGCCGCCTCCCCCCGACTGCTCCCTGCCCCCTGTCCCGTGCCGCCTCCCCTCGACTGCTCCCTGCCCCCCCCCGTGCCCGCGCCGGCCTCCCCCCGACTGCTCCCTGCCCCCTGTCCCGTGCCGCCTCCCCTCGACTGCTCCCTGCCCCCCCCCGTGCCCGCGCCGGCCTCCCCCCGACTGCTCCCTGCCCCCTGTCCCGTGCCGCCTCCCCCCGACTGCTCCCTGCCCCCCCGCCCCGTGCCCGCGCCGGCCTCCCCCCGACTGCTCCCTGCCCCCTGTCCCGTGCCGCCTCCCCTCGACTGCTCCCTCCCCCCCGTGCCAGCGCCGGCCTCCCCCCGACTGCTCCCTGCCCCCGCCCCGTGCCGCCTCCCCTCGACTGCTCCCTCCCCCCCGTGCCAGCGCCGGCCTCCCCCCGACTGCTCCCTGCCCCCGCCCCGTGCCGCCTCCCCCCGACTGCTCCCTCCCCCCCGTGCCAGCGCTGGCCTCCCCCCGACTGCTCCCTCCCCCCCCGTGCCGGCCTCCCCCCGACTGCTCCCTCCCCCCCCGTGCCGCCTCCCCCCGACTGCTCCCTCCCCCCCCGTGCCGGCCTCCCCCCGACTGCTCCCTCCCCCCCCGTGCCGCCTCCCCCCGACTGCTCCCTCCCCCCCGTGCCCGTGCCGGCCTGCCCCCGACTGCTCCCTCCCCCCCGTGCCAGCGCCGGCCTCCCCCCGACTGCTCCCTCCCCCCCGTGCCCGTGCCGCCTCCCCCCGACTGCTCCCTCCCCCCCGTGCCAGCGCCGGCCTCCCCCCGACTGCTCCCTCCCCCCCGCGTGCCAGCGCCGGCCTGCCCCCGACTGCTCCCTGCCCCCGCCCCCGCCCCGCGCCGGCCTCCCCCCGACTGCTCCCTGTCCCCCTCCCCGTGCCCGCGCCAGCCTCCCCCCGACTGCTCCCTCCCCCCCGCGTGCCAGCGCCGGCCTGCCCCCGACTGCTCCCTGCCCCCGCCCCCGCCCCGCGCCGGCCTCCCCCCGACTGCTCCCTGTCCCCCTCCCCGTGCCCGCGCCGGCCTCCCCCCGACTGCTCCCTGCCCCCCCCGTGCCAGCGCCGGCCTCCCCCCGACTGCTCCCTGCCCCCCGCCCCGTGCCCGTGCCGCCTCCCCCCGACTGCTCCCTCCCCCCCCGTGCCCGCGCCGGCGCCGGCCTCCCCCCGACTGCTCCCTGCCCCCGCCGCCCACCCCGCGCCGGCCTCCCCCCGACTGCTCCCTGCCCCCCGCCCCGTGCCCGTGCCGCCTCCCCCCGACTGCTCCCTCCCCCCCCGTGCCCGCGCCGGCGCCGGCCTCCCCCCGACTGCTCCCTGCCCCCGCCGCCCACCCCGCGCCGGCCTCCCCCCGACTGCTCCCTCCCCCCCCCCCGTGCCAGCGCCGGCCTCCCCCCGACTGCTCCCTGCCCCCGTGCCCGCGCGGGCCTCCCCCCGACTGCTCCCTGCCCCCCTCCCCGTGCCGGCCTCCCCCGACTGCTCCCTGCCCCTGCCTACGTGCCCGCGCCGGCCTCCCCCCGACTGCTCCCTGCCCCCCTCCCCGTGCCCCCCTCCCCGTGCCCGCGCCGGCCTCCCCCCGACTACTTCCTGCCCCCCGCCCCGTGCCCGCGCCGGCCTCCCCCCGACTGCTCCCTGCCCCTGCCCCGTGCCAGCGCCGGCCTCCCCCCGACTGCTCCCTGCCCCCCTCCCCGTGCCCGCGCCGGCCTCCCCCCGACTGCTCCCTGCCCCCCGCCCCGTGCCCGTGCCGCCTCCCCCCGACTGCTCCCTCCCCCCCCGTGCCAGCGCCGGCCTCCCCCCGACTGCTCCCTGCCCCCGCGCCCGCGTGCCCCCGACTGCTCCCTGCCCCCCTCCCCGTGCCCACGCGGGCCTCCCCCCGACTGCTCCCTGCCCCCCTCCCCGTGCCCGTGCCGGCTTCCCCCGACTGCTCCCTGCCCCTGCCCACGTGCCCGCGCCGGCCTCCCCCCGACTGCTCCCGCCCCCCTCCCCGTGCCCGTGCCGGCCTCCCCCCGACTGCTCCCTGCCCCCCTCCCCGTGCCCGCGCCGGCCTCCCCCCGACTGCTCCCTGTCCCCCTCCCCGTGCCCGCGCTGGCCTCCCCCCGACTGCTCCCTGCCCCCCTCTCTGTGCCCGCGCCGGCCTCCCCCCGACTGCTCCCTGCCCCCCTCCCCGTGCCCCCCTCCCCGTGCCCGCGCCGGCCTCCCCCCGACTGCTCCCTGCTCCCAGAGAACCAGGTCCCTGCCCTCGTGCCACTGCCAGCCTCACCCCAATTGGTTTCTGCCCCCCCGCCAGTGTCAGTGACAACCCTACAGGTCCCTGCCTCCCTGTACCAGTGCCAGCCTCACCCTGACTGGTCCCTGCCCACACTGAGCGGGGCTGCCCTCCTCCTATGCCAAGTTCAGCATCACCCCAACTGGTCCCTGCCCCCACTGAGCTGGGGCTGCCCTCCCACCCCCATGCCAGTGTCAGCCTCACTCTGACTGGTCCCTGCCACCACAGAGCTGGGGCTGCCCTCCCACCCCCATGCCAGTGTCAGCCTCACTCTGACTGGTCCCTGCCACCACAGAGCCATGTTCCTGCTCACATGCTTTGTGTCAGCCTTACTCTGGCTGGTACTGGTCTCTCAGAGTCAGTGGTGCTCTACATATAGTGTATAGTCTGATGTGCCTCTGCAGAGCCAAGGAGCTTGGCTGCTCTGCACCCCAGTGACACGTTCACTCCAACTGGAGCTGCTCTACACCCTGTTTTCACTCCTCCTTTGATCCACCTTTACCAAAGTGCTGGGTCAACTCCACACCCCAGTGTTACTTTTCCTGTGTCTTGTCCTTCACTCCACAAAGATGAGGCTGTCCAAAACCCTATTGTCATGCTGCTGCAACCACCATGAATTCAGGGCTTCTCTGAATTCAGGTTTTGCACCCACTCCAAGTACTACCACCAAAAGTCCGGAGTTTCTTTTCAACATTAGTGTAACGTTCATGACCTTTCCGGCTCTCCATCATAGAGCCAGAGCCTGTGTGAATCAGAGTGTCCTGTGAATCCAGGGATGCTCTGAACTAGGGCTGACGATTAATTGCAGTTAACTCACACGATTAATTCAAATAATTAATCATGATTAATCACAGTTTTAATCGTACTGTTAAACAATAGAATACCAATTTAAATTTATTAAATATTTGCACTGTAAAAATGATAAAAGAAATAGTATTTTTCAATTCACCTCATACAAGTACTGTAGTGCAATCTCTTTATCATGAAAATGCAATTTACAAATGTACATTTTTTTTGTTACATAACTGTACTCAAAAACAAAACAATATAAAACTTTAGAGCCTACAAGTCCACACAGTCCTACTTCTTGTTCAGCCAATCGCTAAGACAAACAAGTTTGTTTACATTTATGGGAGACAATGTTATCCGCTTCTTATTTACAATGTAACCTGAAAGTGAGAACAGGCATTCCCATGGCACTTTTGTAGCCAACATTGCAAGGTATTTACATGCCAGATATGCTAAACATTCGTATGCCCCGTCATGCTTTGGCCACCATTCCAGAGGACATGCTTCCATGCTGATGATGTTTGTAACAAAAATAAGGTTTTAATTAAATTTGTGACTGAATTCCCTGGGGGAGAATTGTATGTATCCTGCTCTGTGTTTTACCTGCATTCTGCCATATATGTCATGTTATAACAGTCTCGGATGATGATCCAGCATGTTGTTCGTTTTAAGAACACTTTCACGGCAGATTTGACAAAATGTAAAGAAGGTACCAATGTGAGATTTCTAAAGATAGGTCTAGCACTCGACCCAAGATTTAAGAATCTGAAGTGCCTTCCAAAGTCTGAGAGGGATGAGCTGTGGAGCATGCTTTCAGAAGTCTTAAAAGATCAACACTCAATGCAGAAATTACAGAACCCAAACCACCAAAAAAGAAAATCAGCTTTCTGCTGGTGGCATCTGACTCAGATAATGAAAATGAACATGTGTCAGTCTGCACTGCTTTGGATTGTTATTGAGCAGAACCCATCATCAACATGGATGCATGTCCTCTGGAATGGTATTTGAAGCATGAAGGAACATATGAATCTTTAGCGCATCTGGCACATAAATATCTTGCAATGCCGGCTACAATAGTGCCATGCGAACGCCTGTTCTCACTTTCAGGTGACATTGTAAACAAGAAGCGGGCAGCATTGTCTCCTGCACATATAAGCAAACTTGTTTGTCTGAGCAATTGGCTGAAGAAGAAGTAGGACTGAGTGGACTTGTAGGATCTAAAGTTTGACATTGTTTTATTTTTGAATGCAGTTATTTTTTGTGCATAATTCTACATTTGTAAGTTCAACTTTCATGATAAAGAGATTGCACTACAGTACTTGTATTAAATGAATTGAAAAATACTATTTATTTTTATAGTTCAAATATTTATAAAAAATATAAAGTGAGCAATGTACACTTCGTATTCTGTGTTGAAATTGAAATCAATATATTTGAAAATGTGGAAAACATCCAAAAATATGTAAATAAATGGTATTCTATTATTGTTTAACAGCGTGATTAATTGTGCAATTAATCACAATTAATTTTTTTAATTGCTTGACAGCCCTACTCTGAACCCAAGTGTCAGGACTTCTCCAACTCATTGCTGCAGAGCTAGGACTGTGCCAAGCCTAAATTTCACACTCACTCCAAAAAGAAAAGGAGTACTTGTGGCACCTTAGCGAATAACCAATTTATTTGAGCATGAGCTTTCGTGAGCTACAGCTCACTTCATCGGATGCATACTGTGGAAACTGCAGAAGACATTATATATACACAGAGACCATGAAACAATACCTCCTCCCACCCCACTCTCCTGCTATTACAGTCATACTCACTGTGAGCTATTCCACAGAGCTACTCCACAATTCAGGGTGTGTGGGGTATTTGCAATTGAAAAGTTACAAAATTTAAAAAAAGTTGAAACACTCCACATGTAGTGAATGGCTGTATAAGTATACACATAAGAGTCTAAATTATTTTATTTCATTGTTTTCTTTTGACAGTTTAAAAGAACAATCTGGAGGGGGAAATGGAGCAGAAATTGCAAGTGTTGCAGGAACAATTTGTGGTTGGGTAAGCACTGACTTCTGTTTTGGGGGTTGGAGCCCTTAATGGAATTGAATTTTTGTTTTTTGTTTTTTTAAAGATGTAGAAGATAAGGTAGTAAAGTTTTAAGATAATTCTTCTCCCATACTCTTCATTGGTTTTTCTATGTATACTATGGAGAAGTAGTAGTCACTATTAGGTAGGGCAGTACAGCTCACTCCATGGTAATTTTAATAATCTGATGCCTGTCTGTCATTTATTTAAATTTTTAAAACTATTTTAATTTATATGGACAAAAGAAAGATGTGTAAGCTATTTTTGGAATCCCTAAGTATTTTCTTTAAATTGTTTTAAAAAAAAAAACAGTTAAAGTTGCTAAGCAACAGTAGTATAGATACCTATCACATCATTTACAAAACCCAAGCTCTTAAAAGCAAGGAAATTAAAAGTTAAAGATATAATTAATCTTAGGTTGCCTACATAATAAACATAAGTACTTTAGTTTTATCAAGTATTAAGAAATGCATTTTTATCACAACAGAACAGTCTTAACTCTGACACAAAATAAATACCATCATTTCATCTGTAATCTCAATATACAACCTTTCTAAAGAAGACATATAAACACGGGCCAGATTGTGAACCTCTTAATTAGTTACTGACACAAATAGTATCATTTAAATCAATGCAACTTGTTGCAAAGCACTGTACTAATAAACATAAGGGTGGCAGAATCTAGCCCTACATATGTACACATTAATGAGACATTTATCAGCTTCAAATACAAGTCCGCATACATATAGCCAGACAATGGCCCATCCTGCTCACTGCTAGAAGGGAGCAGGGGGTCGTAAAGCATCCTTTTACTCTTTTCCACCAGTGCCACATACCTCTGCTCAGGGCCGGATTAAGACCTTTCGAGGCCCTAAGCACTGAAAAGATTATGGTGCCCCCCCATATGTAATTCAAAATAAAAACAATGCTATAACGTAAAATAAAATTTTATTTTTTGAAATGACATAAAATTTACATGTATGCTGAAATTAAAATAGCTTCTTTCTAGATTTTCTGATTGCAAAATTCTGGATAAGTTCATCGAAGCTGACTTGATGAAGCATGTCCACTTCCATACACAGTAGGGAAAGTGAATCAAGTCTGTCCTGACACATTGTTATTCTCTGAGGGTTTTTTATTCTTTGAGAAAAAGAGCGTTCTGCAGAGCAGTTAGTAATCATCAATGTTAGAAAAATATGTAGTGCGATCTCTACATTTGGAAATACACATTGTATTCCCTCTTTCAGTATTGTGCCATGAAGATCAATGGGACTGAATTTCATTTTTCCTGTTCCATTAAACTTTGCTTGCATATAACAGTGGAACTGCCATACTTCTCCACAGAGATTCGTGTTCAAGTCAACAGGGTATGAGTCAACTAGCTTCTGGGAACCTTGTGAATATTGTTCATCCGATAAGTCCATATCGTTTAGAAAAGAAAATCTACTTGATACTTCTTTGTACACGTCACCTCTCCTCTTCATATGAGCTTCAAGTATATCAGTTATAGCGTAGTAAGTAGATACGTGAAATTTGTCTCTAGGATTCAATGTTGTTTCTGTTGCCCAGCTATCATTTGCTTGTTTTTTCCTGATTCACTTGTGGGACTGGGCTTCTTTGTAGTTAGTATCAGGCAAGATATCTTTTGTTATATCTTCAAATCTTTTGAAATCATTCCTCAAAGTGTATAAGTGGTCTGCTAATGATTGACAGAGGTCTGCACATGTTTTCAAATCAAATTCTTTTTCTTGGAGAGCTTGACTTGTGTGGTAAAAGTGTTGTAAAATTTCATTCCACATGGTCAACATGAATACAAATTCTAGTTCTTGCATCTTGTTTGCAATGTTTTCTGCCTCTTGTACAGTTTTTCCCTTTTGTGATTGGTCTTCAGCTATACTTCCTAATGCATCCACAATCTTTGAGTAGGACTCCAGAATTACACTTGTTGCCACTGCATGTGCCTCCCAGCGAGAATTAGAAAGAGATTTCAACACACGATCATTGCCCAAATATGTTTTAAGAACTGCCCATCGGTGTGCTGAGGCAGAGAAAAATGTATAAAGTAACTGGACTGTTGAGAAAAAACTTACTGCCACTGGACAACTAATCAACAGTACTGCGGCCAACAAGATTGAGAGAGTGTGCAGCACATAGTATGAATATGGCATATTTGTTCTGTTCTAAAAGCTTCTTCTGCATTCCTTGATGACGCCCTGACATGTTGGCAGCATTGTCATAAGGTTGACCTCTGCACTTTGAGAAATCTATTTTGCAAACTTGGCACAGATAATGCAGTACTTGATTTGCCATTTCTTCACCAGTGTGGCTTTTCAAATTGAGGAATGTTATAAATCGTTCAACTGGTTTTCCATCTGTGGGAGACACATATCTTAGTACAATACTCAATTGATCAATATGTGAAAGATCATGTGTAGAGTCAACAGATAAACTGAAGTACCCAGCATTACTTATTTCATCCACAATAGCTGAACAAACTTTGTCACTCATCAGACCAATAAATTGATCACATATTGTCTTGGATAAGTATGATGGGTTACCTTTGCCAGCATTCCCATATTTTGAGATATGGCCTTTTAAAAATGGATCAAACTGAGCCACAAGCTCCAACAATCCCAAGAAATTTCCATTCTGCAATTATCCAAATGTGTCATTTGATCCCCGGAAAGGCAGACCACGTTCAGCTAATGTTTGAATAACATCTATAACACACTGCAAGACATGTTGCCCTTTAATTTGTTCTTCCAATTTTTGTGTCAATCCAAAGCCCGGTCTTTGATTTAAATATGTCAACACTGAATCTCTGTGAGTAGTGCTATTTTCATGTTGTTCAATTAAAACAGTATTCCGCTAGTCACTAAATCCATTTGCAGCAAACCGGGATGTTGAAGGTTTATATGCAACAAAACAGTTCACGGACCCTGTTGATGGTGAATACAGTAGCCATTCTCGAGTGCATTTCTCACCATTTGCTTTCATGCCGAAAAATATTTTTTGTGGACATATCTTGTTTGTTTGCCATTGGTAAAAGTCCGACGTGATTTCTCAAATGGCCCAGTGTGGTGTTGACAGTCATTTGGTCCATGATCTATCCAGTAAGCTACATCATCAGTACTGAAATCAACCCACATACCGGGATCCTTTCTCCTGTTATTTACAGCATGAGCAGATTCAGTCTCTGACACATCCACACCTTCTAGAACAATGTCTGTTTTACCACCAGCAGTAGGATGATCAGTTACAGTCTCAGACACATCCACATGTTCTGGAATGGTGTTTGTTTCACCAATAGAAGAAGGGTCAGTCTCTGAAACACCTACAGGGTTTGGAACGATGTCTGTGCTGCTGAGAGAAGATGTTGCTTTTGATGGATTCGCTTTGAAAAATGATGTCAGCTTTGGAAGATTTTGGAAAATTTCACTAGTTTTTTGCTTATTTTCTTCTGCCAGTTTACGTTTCTGTGCTTCACTCGGTTACGTTTCATCTTTCCCCTTATCTCAGTTATCTGAACTTAAAAAAAAAATTACACAGTGTACACTATTTTTATGTGTATATATATATAATATATATATATGAGAAAAAAATGAATCAAGTATGTATAACTCAGAAGAATATATCAATAATAAAACATAAATTTATTGCAGTACATGACAGGATCTGATTTCCTTGCATTATTTCAATCTACGTTAGTAGGATGCCCCCCTGGTATTGGTGGGGATAAGTAATAAAAAGAGAACAGAAAAATGGGGGAAGAGTGTGTAGTGGAGTGTAAGGAAGTCTAACAAAGTTCTGATTTTTCCCATGATGACTACTTCAATGCTTTTTTTGAAATATCAAATATCAAATTTTTTCCAAAAAAAATCTTTTTTTTGGTGCCCTCTGCTTTGCTGGTGCCCTAAACATGTGCTTACTCTGCCTATTGGGTAATCCAGCCCTGCCTCTGCTGTCCTTTGCAGAACCACTCTGTCCCTGTCCTCACCCAGGTTGATGGAACCTTGATTCCACACGTGGTATAGTTATGTTGACACATCAGGGAAAATATACTACAAGTATAGAGAGACCTGGGATAGTTTATTCGCTTCCCAGAGCAGCAGGAGAACCAAGAGGGAGATTGTGGCTTCCTGGGGTTTTCCAGGAGCAGCACAACAAAGCACCACCCTTTATTACGGGTTAGACAACAAACTGATGATCTGGCCCATAATTTATAAATAAAAAATGTTATATGTTTTCCTATAAAGCAACATATACAGCATTGTTAATGTAAAGTAATTACAACTATTTTATAAAAATATTCTGTCTATAAATATAATTGAAAATACTTTAAACATAAAAGTATTCCTTAAAATTATACAAAAATCAGTATAACATTAAAAATGTCATGGGTCAGAATAAAGATTGTGTTGTATTGAAAAAGATGTTTGTTTACACTTGATAAGAATAACATATGTATGTTTTGTATAGAATATGTTTAAAATGTATTATGTTACATATACAGTTTAATATGTCTTGAATTATTTTTCTTTGCTTATACGTGCTTGGATTTTGTAAATGATCTGATAGGTAAGTATGGTGATGTCACACAACAATCTTAACTGTTATTTTTAAATAAAATGTATTGGTTTTTAGACTATATTTTAAAATTAATTGGAAGGATACTTTGAAGTTCAGATTTGGTCTCCTCACTCACAAATGTGAAGAATATTTTACTTTATTTTATCAACCGGTGGTTTAATGGCCTTGGTTGAGATTTCAGACATTTTTGCAGTTATTCACTTCACATCAAAAGCAGTTTTGATCTAAAAGTTTGCAAATTTTTTAGCCATATTATAAACTAGTTCCTTTGGCAACAAAAAAAATCCATCAGCCAAAATATTGCTATCTTAAAAAGCAGATACTGCTCTTTCTTAAAGATTTTAATATGCATAGTTACTGTGACTAGCACAGTGTACACTCAGCCATCAGTATCCTAGGAAAAAATATTCCCTGAACATTAGCAAGACAAATGGTATAAGGGTTAGCAAAATAATGAAGATTATTTCACAGCTGCAAACACTCAGAATACACAGATTACCTATGCACATATGTGTATGAATGATGGAAGGAGTGTAACTGGTAAATAACTGAGCTCTGACTAATGCAATTAGGTTTTGGAGAATTAGATTTTTTTTATAATTTTGACAGATAATACTGGTGTTTTAAACATTTTGATTTGTATCTATTTACGTTTTCACAATTGTACAAAATTATGAGTTTTAAGCCTTTTTTAATCAATTTAGATTTTCAAATTGTGGGAAATTGTAGAGGAACACAACAGTAATTGTTTTATGACAGTGGACTTTGAGATTCAAAAAGTTAAACCTAAACTGTTAAGTTAATCCATTAAAACATGAATTGTCAACATCAAATGTCAAAATATACAGTGTAAATATCCTTAAATCAAAACTCTAATAAATTCTCAAGCAACATTTTTCTTACTTTGCCTATCTGGAAATTTAGATTATCATAGATGGAAATATTTTTTCATCAGTTTGTGTATGTATGGTTAAATCAATGTTTACTGATATTTTCACATAAAAACTAATCCATCCAAGCCTAAATTTTATGGAATTTAATAGCAGCAGATCGGATGGGCTATTGTATTAATAACCAGATTACATTATTCCTTTTTTAAAATCTATAATAAGGAAAAATACATTAACACCATAATTCTAGTATCTGGTTTAAAGATCTAAAGACAAATGAACTTATGATTTAAGATGAAACTGTCCTTAACCTATATTGTTGTGCATAGGCCTTGGTTCACATTTACGTACATAATATCATAGTTAATGATCCAGATATCTGCGAAACCTAAGTATAATGAGGAGAGAGCACAAAAAGGAAAGAATGGTTTTCTGGACATAGCATTTTTTGAAACATAAGGCTTTAATTACCGTTTCTAAATTAAAATTTTAACTATTATAAAGAATAAGGACAACCAGGTTCTTGTTATGTCTATTTGGAAACATTAGGAAAATTATACAAATTGTCTAGAAACCTAGATGAGAAGAAGAATGAATGGAACTGATGATTGAAGAAAGGGGCATGACTAGTGGGTAGAATCAACTATCGCAGAATTAGAAGAGAGAGGAGTGGTCATTGGTAATAGGTTATTAATTATTATCATTGTGTGTATTATCATAGTGCCTAGAATCCCCAGTCATGGAGCAGGTACCCATTGTGCTAGGTGCTGTATCAACACAGAACAAAAAGATAATCCCTGCCCCCAAAGAGTTTATAGTCTAAGCATAAGACAAGAGACCACAGATGGATACAGACAGATGGGGAATACAAAGACACAGTGAGACATTATGGTCAGCATAGTAGGCTGTGGTCTCAGCACATAAGCAGCATAACTATTGACAATGTTTTTGTAGATCTCAAGGCAAAGGAGTGTTTGAAGGAAGATAATGAATTGGTTTAGCAGATATTTACTGGGAGCTTGTCCCAAGGATGAGGGTGCTTGTTTGAAAATTTAACAAGTGGATGATAGAGGCTGACATCTTGGACTAATTTGAGGTCGGAGTTAACGTTTCGATACTAAATAAGAGATGATAGGTAAGGTAGGGATAGGTCATGAAAGACCTGAAAGTGAAGACAAGAAGCTTATGTTTTATACAATAGAGAAGAATGAAGTAGTGAAGGGATTCAAAAGAGAGGGTGACATAGTTAAAGTTTGCTAATCTAATTCTGACCCAATTCTGACCCAAAAGTTGTTACAATATGAAAGATATTTTGTGGTTTATGTAGAAAGCTGAATTGGTATTCATAGTGGAAAGTTGTCCACAGTACAAACCACTATCCAAAGCTGTCATTTTTGTTGGAAGATTTAGTACAGAAGCCTGATGAAAAATTACACACGGAGGGTGTGGAAAGATGGGATTTAAGCAGAATAAAGTAAACAACCTACACAGAAACACTATTTGCTTTTTCTGGTGCAGCCCCTCCCTTCCATTCGGTCATCATGTAAATTACATCAATTTACTGATGTGGAATTTACTGCATAATTTAAATGTGTTTTGCCCTGGTTACCTCACAGCCTCTCTCTCTATGTGATACCACAATATATGGGTTCAGCTGAGTTGCTGAATCTAAACAGCTCATAGCTTTATCCTACAGAGATTGTTGGCACAGGAAGTTTTCAGTAAGGGGGGGCATCTCAATTATAGATTCATAGATTCAAGGCAGAAGGGACAATAGTGATCATCTTCTCTTTCCTCCTGTATAACACAGGCCATAGAACAGGGGTGGGCAAACTATGGCCCGGGGGCCACATCCAGTCCTCCAGACGTTTTAATCTGGCCCCTGAGCTCCCACCAGGAAGCAGAGTCCAGGGCTTGCCCTGCTCTGGCGCTCCAGCCGGGGAGCGGGGTCGGGGTCTTGCCTCACTCCGCACGGCTCCCAGAAGCAGCGGCACGTCCCCCCTCCGGCTTCTACGCATAGGGGCAGCCAGAGGGCTCAGCACGCTGCCCCCGCAGCTCCCATTGGCTGGGAACTGCTGCCAATTCGAGCTGCAGGGGCAGCGCCTGTGGACAGGGCAGCACTGTTTCTTGGAAATGCTTGAGGTAAGCCTGCTACCCTGCCCCCTCCCATGCCCCAATCCCCTGCCTCAGCCCTGATCCCCCTCCCGCCCTCCGAACCCCTAGGTCCCAGCCTGGAGAACCCTCCTGGACCCGCAACCCCTCATCCCCATCCCAGAGCCTGCACCCCCAGCCGGAGCCCTCCCGCCCTCCGCCCCCCAATTTCATGAGCATTCATGGACCACCATACAATTTCCATATCCAGATGTGGCCCTCGGGCCAAAAAGTTTGCCCACCTCTGCCATAGAACTTCCCCAAAATAATCCCAGAGCATATCTTTTTGAAAAATATCCAATCTTGATTTAAAAATTTGTCAGTGATGGAGAATCCACCATGACTCTTGGTAAATTGTTCCAAGGGTTAATCATGCTCACTGTAAAAAATGTACACCTTATTTTCAGTCTGAATTTGTTTAGCTTCAACTCCCAGCCATGGGATCCTGTATACCTTTCTCTACTAGATTGAAGAGCCCATTAGTAAATATTTGTCCCCATGTAATTACTTATAGACTGTAATCAAGTCACCCCTTAACCTTCTCTTTTTAAACTACATAGATTAAATCTATCCCTATAAGGCAGGTTTTCTAATCCTTTAATACTTCTTTTGGCTATTCTCTGAACCCTCTCCAGTTTTTCAACATCTTTCTTTAATTGTGGTCACACTACGCCCAGCAGCAGTTGCAGCAGTTGGGGGTGGAGAGGGAAATAGTTTTACTTTGTGTAATGACCCATCCACTCCCAGTCTCTATTCAAGCCTAAGTTAATTGTATCCAATTTGCAAATTAATTCCAATTCAGCAGTCTCACGAAAGCTTATGCTCAAATAAATTTGTTAGTCTCTAAGGTGCCACAAGTACTCCTTTTCTTTTGTGAATACAGACTATAAAAAAAAAAAACATGGCTGCTACTCTGAAACCTGTCATATTACATAGATGCTTAAATATGGGGTTTGCAGTAGAAGCCACAAAAGACAGGATGAAAACCCTAGAAGGCACAACACCCCAAGAAGTATATGAGATGCGACAAACAGTAAAGGAGAACAGGTGGCCAGGATATCATACCCATATTGAAATGCATTTACTTTTGGAAAAAGCATGCGCGACTAAAGGAGCAGTGCCCTGAGCTAGGGCAGCATTGCATATGGCAATTTGAGCCATTTTGTCAGTGTATGCAAGAGCAGAGGAAGGTTTCAAAGATTCAGTCAGATTTGTACAAAAGGGAGGTAGACAGCAGTGATGACATCATGACTCTCTCCTTGAGTCCAAGAGCATATCAGGTTCAGGCTGTTTGGGACACTAAGGAAACAAAGGACAACACCAACCTCTGTGCATGCAACTCTGTTAATAGTGAATGCCCTCTGCAATTTCAGCTGGATAGTGGGGCTTCCTGCAGTGTGATTCCTCAGTGTGAACTGGACTCAGACACACTCATTACAAAGGGAAGGCACAGTCTGCTAACATACAGTGGGAGCATAATGTAGTCTATAGGAATATGGACCTCATAGTAACGAACCTGAAAAATAACAGATGGTATCAACTGTAGTTCACTTTGTGGCCCCTAGTTCTTATATTATGGGAACAAGTAAATAACTTTTCCTTATTCACTTTTCTCCACACCAGTCATGATTTTATAGACCTCTATCGTATCCCCCCTTAGTCTCCTCTTTTCCAAGCTGAAAAGTCCTAGCCTCTTTAATCTCTCTTTATATGGGACCTGTTCCAACCCCCTCATTTTAGTTGCCCTTTTCTGAACCTTTTCTAATGCCAGTATATCTTTTTTGAGATGAGGGGACCACATCTGTATGCAGAATTCAAGATGTGGGCGTACCATGGATTTATATAAGGACAATAAGATATTCTCCGTCTTATTCTCTATCCCTTTTAAATGATTCCTAACATCCTGTTTGCTTTTTTGACTGCCACTGCACACTGCATGGACGTCTTCAGAGAAATATCCACGGTGACTCCAAGATCTTTCTCCTGATTAGTTGTAGCTAAATTAGTCCCCATCATATTGTATGTATAGTTGGTGTTATTTTTTCCAATGTGTATTACTTTACATTTGTCCACATTACATTTCATTTGCCATTTTGTTGCCCAATCACTTAGTTTTGTGAGATCTTTTTGAAGTTCTTCACAGTCTGCTTTGGTCTTAACTATCTTGAGCAGTTTAGTATCATCTGCAAACTTTGCCACCTCACTGTTTACCCCTTCTCTTTATTGAAAATGTTTAAATAAATTTTAAAAATGAGATGATATCCTGACTTATTTGTAACTGAGAAGGCAACAAATACTGAGTTTCTGATTACACTTCCTCTTACTGCCTTTAATATCCAGTTCAGGGATGTAAATACAGGGCTAGTTAGTCTCTGTTCAGATCTCTCGACATAGCCTTCCTGCTTATGAAGAGTCATGACTTGGAAGTAACATTATAAAAATGTCATTCATCAGTGTCAAAGGAGTCCTGTTGAAAAGGATGAATTTCAAACTTAACTTCAAAGGTTCGGAAACCTTACTACTTTGTGTTTGAAGATATTGTACAAATCTGCTTTTAGGAACAGCACAAGTACAATGGAAAAAGGTTTCTTCATCTCCTGAAGAGGACATTTTCTCATGAGTAGGCTTTTTTCTCTTTTTAGTGAAAGCAAAACTGCTGATTTAATAGGAGATGCTTTGTTGCTTGAGCTCTTTTACCATTCAGGCTGGGAAAGTCACATAACTAGCAATCTTATTAACTAGACTTAGTTTTAACAACCTTTTAGCCCTCACATTAGTCAGCCAGCTGGTCACAAAGACCTCTAAAATACTTTTGTTGTTTTGGTCACATTCTGGAAGTTATTTCTATATTAGGACTGCAGGATCTGAATGATTGCTTCAGTTTGATAGTGGGAAAACAATGGATATGTCTACACCAGAGCAGGAGGTATAATTTCCAGCTGTGATCAGGCTAGCACCCACCCTACAAATAGCAGTGTCACTGCAGCGGTGCAAGTGGCAGGATGGTCTAGCTGCTTGAGTATGTATCTGTGTTTCAGATGGGATCGTACTCAGGTGGCTAGCCCATCTTGCTGCTCACATCACCAGGGCTACATTTCTATTTTCAGCACACTACCTCAATCAGAGCTAGAGCAGGTATGTATATCCACGCTGGAAATTACACCACCAGCTCCTGCGTAGACATACCCAGTGTCTGTCACTTTCTACTGCACTATGTGAAGAGCACAGTCTGTACACTACTCAGAGATGCTAATCACATCAATGAAAAATTAACCTGCTTGAAGCAAGGTGTTTTTGAAATTTATCTAAGTGTCTGATATTGTAATAAAAAATAATGATGTTAATATATCAAGCTTTTCTAATTAAAATGTTTGTATATTAAAATAGTTAATCTGTTTCTGAAAATATCAGTTCACTTATATGTGATAGAGTTAACTGTTTTCTCTTGAATAATTAGAATAACCATCTTTTCTTTTGGGTAGGGATATCTGTGCTTACTATGTGCAAGCTTTCTAAATACTCAGCTAATGTAAGTCTTGCCCTGTAGGATTTTCAGGATAGGTTTTGTTTAAATGCCCAAATTAATAGAAGGGTTCAGTCAAAATATTCCCTACAGCTGGCTTATCAAGCTTGACCATGCTGATTTTTCAGTTGCTCTCTTTTGGTAAGGCTGGACTCACAACAATATTACTGTAGTTTTACACTGGAGTAAATCCACAGAAATGAAGTTACACCAGTGTAAAACTGGAGTAATGCAGCAGTGAATCACATTCATAGTTAAAGAAGAAGACATAGCTTTTCAATGTGAGAGGGTGAACGAAGAAGAAATATCATATGACAGATGCTGGTCTTCCTGTTTACCCTTCACTTTGGAAGGCACCCACATACCACAGTAATGGGTATGGTCTAAACAATATAGAATAGAGGCAGAGGGATGGAAGTGCTATCTCACAGCCCTTCTTAGGGCTCCAGCAAATAAAGATTGGGAACCATTATATTAGCTATGGGTTGTATGACCAAATCCAGGTCTGGCAGGATGTAGTTTGGCACTCTCCACACTTGGGATTCTGAGAGATGGAACTTGGTGGAAATGAAAGTTTACTATTCAGCAAAGCATGTTATTTATATGACCTACTATCAGATCTGCAGGGGAAAATATCAGTTTGACAAAAAATAATGAACTCAAGCTGCCACTTCAACTATATATTGTTCATATGGCAGCACTATTGTGTGGCTACTATTGTTGCATTGATTCTTCCACAGTAGTCCACTGCCTGATCAAATAACATGGATGGTAGACTATAATCAGGAAGTATGATAAGGTATTTATACATGATAGGAGGTCCAGAATACATGCTGGAACCGCCATGTGTAGGGGCTTTGAAAAAAACACTGTAGCCTCCAACCCTAACTTCAAGCTAAGGTAAGAATCATGAACTGGGATTCTGTCTACGTTGAAGACATCCTTTAGCTTTAAGGCTCCTCCCCTCCTGCCCCCACCCCCTAAAGACCTGATATTTTGATGAGAGTAAATAAATTACAGTAATCTGAATAAAATATTTTTCCTCTCTAAATCTATATTTTAAAAATTTGTGTTTATATTATTAGAGCTTCTCCATGTGAAGCTGAGCTTCAGGAATTAATCCACCAAATTGATATCATGGTAAACAACAAGAAACTGGAATGGGAAAGGAAGGTGCGAGCTTTAGAGGCAAGAATGGATGTCCGGGATCAAGAATTAGCAAATGCCCAAAGCAAGTTGGATCTGAAAGGTCAAGAAGTACGTACATGAATACCATCTCCTATAAAGAAAGCATTTAATTCTGGGAGTTAGTTAATAGCATACTTTATAAATATGCCTGTTAAGTGTATCACATCAGAATACAGAACAAATTCTTTAAAGATCAGTAATGATCTCTGATATTTTGTATTAAAATGTGTTTCTGCTCTGAAAAATTACTGTAAAAATGTCATTGAGTAGTCCAATGTTTAGTGTGTCTCAGTTATGTCCAGTTCAAATATGTCCACTGTTTACAAGTAAAAAGTTGATTTGTTGGTTTTTCTAAATGCCAGCCCAGCTAATTCAATCTGGGATTTTAAAGTCAAAATGGGTTCTTTCCTTCTTGTGTATCTTCACTAATTATAAAGGTTCTCCAGGCCAAATTAAGCCTTCATTTACACCTGGGCAACTCCATCATAATTATTATTTATATTGCAGTACCACCTAGGATTACTGATCAAAGATCAGACATCCTTTCTGCTAGACACTGTACAGATGCACAGTCATATCTGCAGAGTGTACATTCATAGACAATAGTGCAATCCTAGTGTGTCCCAACAATTTGCATATGTGTAATTCAAGTTTAGTAAAGAAATGTGGACAAAAATCCATCTTGCGAACTCTTGGGTATGTTGGCTCTGCAGAGTTAATAAGCATAAAAATTAGCAAAAAAGATATTTTTGTCACTAATGAAAGCAGGTGTGATTTTCTGTACACACATGAAAGACTATCTGTTTAGTAAGGTTCTGTTTTACCTTTTTCACTATCCACAACTGCAACCCCTTCTGTCATTCAGACTTACCTACATTTTGTTGCCACAATGCTTGTGAGTTTGTTTCATTTTAGTGGGATGTTTGTTTGTTTTTAAGTAATGCATAAACATGTGCACATGTGAAGATAAAAATGTAAAGAGGTTCATTGTTGTCTTAAATGAGTGATGGGCACTGCTTATTTATGAGGCCAGTCCAGCAAAAATTTCACGCAGATGTGAGGTTCTGCTAGTTCTCAACTCAGCTACTCAGGTCAGCTGGTGGTCAAAGGAATTGCTCCTAAGACAAGATCTTTCATTAAGCAATTATATAATGTTATAATCAAATTATAATGCAAATATGCAATGGACTTTTTCGGTACAAAATGTCAAACTTAAGCAATTTAGTTTTGTGGTATCTAATTTTACTTTTTAATAACTTGTTAAAATAAGTACAATAAAAATATTTACCTTTGGTGCACCAGTCCTATTTACAATTTTGTCTATGTTAAATATTAGCCTCTTAGGAATTATTTGGAAAAAGTAAAACTGAAAGTTTATTCTAAATGTAGGTAGGAATACTTCGACAGAAGTTAGACAGCTTGCAGAAGACTAAATATGAGATGGCTCAGGATTTCGAAGCTCAACTTCAAGCACTGAAGTCTCAAGTAAGGAAAAAGTCAGATTCAGTATTTTACAGTGGTTCAATATTTTCTGGTTAGTTTAGTAGATTTTGAATAGTTTTCTAAACTTACTTTATCACTTTATATTTCCATTTCTAATCATATCAGGTAATATTTCTTTAGAATTATTTAAAGACTTACTTTATGTTGAGAATTTGTTTTGATAAATATGAAGTATTTTTGTACTCGTTCAATTTGTGTTATCTACATTTAAAAATTTTATCCTTAACTATTTTCTAAAAAATGTTTCTAATGTATAATTTAATAGATGTGTCTTCAGGGATTTGTGAATGGTAATTTGTCACACTTTTTAACTTTGGGTGACCATATCCACTTTCATGGGTTCAATTATCATTTCTATAAGGAGAACTCTGAATCTACTTCTCCATACTGGACTTATTGTGACAATGTGATCAAAGGACATGGAGAGAGCCTCTGTCAGATGTAAGACCTGTGAACTATGGACTAGGTATCTTGAAGGGCTATAATCACCTAATCAGGGTTATGATCATTAGAAGCTGATGCACACAGGGAATCTTGATTTGAGATATGTCTGTATGTTGAAATGTTTTAGATTACTCTAGGTTGTCTTGTTTTTAAGTTAAGTTTATTTGTGTTATGAAGGCTACTGAAAAGCTCTGGAAACAGCTTTCAGGTTCATAGCTCCAGCTATGAACGAATTGGTAGTATTCCATGAGAGGAGGTATAAAAACCAAAGGGAAGAGGCATCAGGTTGGATTCATTTTTGCTTTTTGATTATTTTGTTTGCTCCATGTCTGTCCTTTTTCTCTGTTATTCTCTATTTTCCACTCTTAGCTATGAGTCTAATGGGTGTCAGGTTTACTGAACTTCAGTCCATAGTGTTTCTCAGATTTAACAACGTAGAGTAGACAGTCCTTGATTTGGTCTTTTCTTTCTTATCTGATGGTGTCTTCAATGTTTTCTGCTACTGGGAAAGGGAAAGAAACAAAGGCTTGGGCTATACTTAAAACCTATACCAGCATAGCTATGTCAGTCAGCGGTGTGAAAAGAGCCACAACCTAGTGACATAGCTTTGCTGATAAAACCTCCAGTGTAGATACAACTATGCCAACAGAAGAGTGCTTCTGTTGGCATAGATAATGTTATTTGGGGAGGTGGTGTTCTTACACTAGCAGAAAAACTCCTCCTGTCAGAGCGCATACTGCATCTACACGAGGGGCCTGTGCCTGCATAAGCTCTGTAATGTAGACATAGTTTGTTCAACAACCAGACCTCTTCACCAAATCAGCCTTCCAGTCAAACCTGAGATGGACCTCGAACTTGGCATGGCCAAGTAAAGAACTATAATTTTGACCTGATGGTGACAATATTCCTCACATACATATCACAAGACCATAAAAAGGAGCATCTGTTCTTTTTTAAACTTTCATTTCCCTTCCTCAGTCTTCTCTTTTATCTGTGTTTGCCTATATTTGGTTGGAGAAATTGACTTGACAAACAAACAGCTTTGTAAATAAGCTGAGAATGTTTTGGTTGTCATCTAACTACCACTTTCAGTAATTTAAGAAAACAGTTATGAAACAAAAGCTGTTTTTGTAACTTACAGTGTTTCCCTGCATTGTAAATATAGATACAAGATTTACATCTTGGTATGGTTACTGAGAAGTTAAGCATTAGACCGTGAAAAAAAAGAACTCTAGTTTTCCTTTGAGTGATTCTGAACATGTATATTCCACAGTATATAAGTCTAAGTCCAGTGCACTAGAGTCGGAGGCTTTTGCTACCATTACCACCAAGTGACTTATACTGCCCTGCTTTTCTCATGCTCAAAGCCAATGGCATAAAAGGGGCATGGCCACCACATCTTTCTCAGGTCCTTCTTACCATCTGTAGCAAGAATTGGAGCTCCCCATTGCTCTTCAGCTTCAGTTAACCAGCCACTAGTCAGAGATTTCTCTAATTGTACAAGGTTCTGGTTATAGTTAGCCTTAATATAATTTAGTTTATTAGATAGAGTCCTTTCATTTAGGAATTTAGAAGGAACAAATCCCCAAGATTCAAACAATGTGCCACATGCTGGGCCGTGATTTTTGTTACAGATAGGCACAAAAGCTGCCTAATTTGCCTGGGTGAGAGGCATGTGAGGGACAAATGTCCTATCTGTACCCCCTTTCCAATGAGGATGAATAAACAGGGATTTCCACCTCAAAGTCCATCTTATAAAAGAAATAATGCTTTCCTCTGCAGTGCGTGACCCTGATCACAAGAGAACTAACAGCTCGGCCACAAGGAGCACCCTTCCAGCTGCCCCAGAGTCTAAGCCCAAAAATGCTGAAAAATGCTGCTCTTCTTTTTCTCTGGTGGCCTCCATAAAACTTTTTAAACTTTCTTCTTTATCTAAGAGGTGGTTGAAGTTTCACTCTTCACCCCACATGAGTCCTCCAGTGCCACATCAAGGTCAGGTCACAAATACTGACACTTACCAGCACTGTCAACTCTGTTTCCACTGGTGCCATTGAGCTTGCGGTCTTCACTGTTATCAAAAACATATTTGTTTCCAGCACTGTTGGGTCCAGTACCCCCAGCACCTGCAGCAGAACACTTGCCTCTTACCTTTCTTTACAGTCTCCACCAGGTCGGTGCCACCAGCATGATTTACAGTCACATATTCCTCATTTCCACTGGCTTCTTCATCACAACCCTCAACGAAGGCACTGTCAGCACCACTGAGACTGACCTATTCTTTTGTCTTCCAGCCATTTTGCCTGCTTCCACCAGCTCCGTCATATACATCCTCTATGTCAGTACCTTTAGGACAGCACCAGGTTTTGCTGGTATTGAGACTTCCACGAATGCCAAGTGGAATGCTCATCCATTCACTAAGGAGAGTTATACCTTCTCTTCAAATTTGGACCATGATAGACCTGTATTTCTTCCACAGTCTTTCAGGTCTCCTTTTAGGTCACACTCCAGTCATGCCAGAATCAAGGGGCAAGATTGGCATTTTTACAAGGAAGTCCTTGTATTATGCCCATCACCTTCATAGGCAGTTCAAAGAGTGGAATCCCCCCTTGGCTTTATTGCGCATCTTGGACTGCCCCAAGAGTGTCTAGACCACTGCTGGAGTCTCAGTGTAGGAGATGATTGCATTCTTCCTTTTTGGAAACTTCAAGGCAGGATCCTCCTACCATCCCTCAGTCCCCTTCTTTGCTGAAGCCCACAGAAAAAGATGCAAGAGAAGAACACCTAGATGTTCCCATCACCATACTTCATCTTCTTCCATGCATAATGCCATCACCCCACAGTTGACATCACCCCCTTCCCCACCCTACTCCCAATGGAGGGCTATAAAGTGTTTCAGGATCTCATGGCCACATCTCTAGGATTGCAGGCAGAGCTTGTGCAAGACCACCTACACAAGTTTTTTGATATCTTATAAACACCTACCACAAAATGGGTTGCCCGTCCCATTAATGAAGCCTTTCTGGAACCTGCGAAGAACCTCTGGAAGTTGCTGGCCTCTGTCCTGCCTATACCTAAACACGTGGACAAGTGTTATCAGGTTCCCCAGCAGTAATTTGATTATTTCTTCACCCACTCTGTCCTAGAATCCCTTGTGGTTATGGTAGCCAATGAGTGTTCAAAGCAGTCTCATCCTAGGGCCACTTTAAATCCAATCTTTTAAACTTATCCTTTGTAGTGCCTTTCTGGCACTATCAATCGGCCTATATCACTATGCTCCTTCAGATGAGGATGTTGAATTATCAGGCACTGTTGTTGAAATATACCTTTATTAATTGGTGAGCAGTTTCCAATTGGGGGACAAAATTGCCTGAAGAATACAAAAAACAGTTCTTGGCCATGATCTCTGAAGGACATGTCACTGCCTGAACATCACTCCAAGTGGCCATCAGTGTGGCCAACGCTACCTCGTTATGTACAGTGGATTGTATATGTGCACAATCACGTAGGAGGAAGAACAGTTATTTACCTGAACAGTAACTTTTGTTCTTCAAGATGTATTGTGCACATATACATTCTTCAACCCTTCTGCCTTCCCCACTGTTCTGGATATTAGATAGGCAGTGGTGTAAAGGAACAGAGAGGGAAGCTGCAGTCACACCCCTTTTATGCCATCACTCTGAGCACGAGGAGAGCAAATGCTGCCTGATGTGCTGCCTGGTGATTATGCTGGCAGGAGTCTTTGGCTCCAGTGCACTGAGCGCACTTACAGTGAGCTATGTATGTGCACGACACATCTCGAACAATAGTTACTGTACCAGTAAGTCATTGGGTTTTTGAGCACTAGTTGTGGGGTGGATTTTGGTACAATTAAATAATCCATAAATGACATCAGATCTAAATCCTCCCTTACATTGTCACGTTTCCTGTTATCGCTGTCGTATCTTGGATGGCTTGCCATCATCTCAAGTTAAACATGATCTAACTTTTTCTCCAAATGCTCTCCACTGCCATCATTTTCTGTTTCTGCTAACAACTTCACCATCCTCTCTGTTACTGAGACTCACAACTTGGCAGTCATAGATTCATAGATTCCAAGGCCAGAGGGGACCATTGTGTAGTATGACCTCCTATTATAAAATAGGCCATAGAACTTCCTCATAATAATAGATAAGAAATACTAATAATTAATGAATAATGAATAATTAATGTAATCTTTCATGACAGTTCTGCCCTTGAGTGTATTTCTTTCTTCTGCACATCCAGGCCATGAGCAAATCCTACCTGTTCCCTTCATAATATTTTTAAAAAATCTAAAAAAAACCTGACCATTCCTATCCATCTTAACAACAGTCAAATTAATTTCTTTCTCTCTGGTCTTGGGTCTTAGCTTGCCAAGATTGTCTTTATTATCCAGCACTCAGACCATTTCAACCCCTTTTTGAATCTTCTCACTGATTTCTTATTGCTCTACATGTATGAAGTGCAAACTTCTTGTTCTGGCTTGCAAAGCCATACATCACTCTCTCCTGGCTTCAGTTGCCACCTGCCCCTTTTGCTTTCTGCAACTTCCTTTGTTCTGCCAGACATGCCATGCTTGATGCCCCGTTCATTACATTTTCCTTCTTTTGCTTCTTTGCCTTCTTTCATGCATCTCTTTACATGGAACATCCTTCAAATTCTGATTCACTAAGCTACCACTCACTCTTTCCTCATTCAGATCCCACCTAAAAGCACAATTCTGTCCTGAAGAAGATGAGTATAAAGCCTCCCTACCCCAGATGTATCAGTTTATATACATGGCTAAAATAAGTAACCACATGATCTGATTAGTGTAATCCTTTTCTGACCTCATTTTGTTCCCCTCCCCTCCTCTGTTTACTATCCTCTCTTGTGTGTCATACCTAAACCTATAATGTGAATTCTTCAGGGCTGAGACATGACTTTTATTCTGCCTGGGGCCTAGCATACTTCTGAGTGCTGAAAAATAATCTATCATAATAATATAGGGTGTTAATCCTGAGGCCCTGCGAATTAAGATTAACATTAACTCAGGGCTAAAATTCACTGAATGTAAACACAAAACTCTGGTTGCTGAGGGGCTGGCAGCTACTACACTTCCAGATTATTTGGAGAAGTGTCCTTGGTAAAAATTGTAAAATATTGGCAAATATGGTGATAATGGCCATTTTAAGTATGGCCCAGTTACTTCCACCTCAACCCCTCCGAGAATCCTCCTGCTACTGCCTGATTCCCTCCCTCTATTCTGTCACCAATGTCTTCTGCTGCTTAGCTTACCTTCTTCCACCTTGTACCCAGCACCTGAGTTGTTCTTTGTCCTCCTGTTTGCTACCTCCCTATTCTTTCCATGGCTTCATTATAGGTATCAGTAATGCAGAGTTATATTTGGTATTATTTGGTACCTGATGATCCCAAGGTAATGGGACCAATATATCAACAGTTTTAACATTTAAATGCTTAATTTTAACACCTTAAACTGCTAAAGGTCTTCATGAATAAGTGAATATAAACCAGTTAATCCTTTATTTTGATTACTGAAGTACTTTTAAAAATTGTCAACACAAGATGGCACTAAACAAATGTAAAACAATTCATATAAATACAGTACAAGAATTTACTTTACATGGTTAAAAATAAAAGTGCCATACAAAATTTCAATAAAAAAAAAACAACTGTGAAGTAAATCTGTGTTTAACTGGGCAGTTAATAAACACTCAGGGTTATATGAAAGCTTAGTCTTGTTCATCTTTAATAATTTAGTTTTAGTAACTGGTGCTTTGTTACAGAGATTCACTAATTAGAATGTTTAAACTTCACTGTATTTACCAATTATGACTTAAATAAAAGATTATCTGAGATAGAAGACACATATTCTTAATATTCATATCTCCTTTAATTTTTAGTTTTGTAAACTGACACAAAGCTATGAAAAACTACAGTTACACCAGATAAAACAAGATAGGGTTCACAGTAAAGAAATATGTGCAGAAAATCTGGAAACTCCATTTGAACTGAGCAATTTAAACCAGAAATTGGAAGTAAGTATGTTTTGCTGTTATAGTAGACCTAGTTCATCTTCAGGATTCATACTTGGTTTACAGTTTCAGGCTGTAAATCACATAAGCATGTACAGTGTTCTGTATAAAATATGGAAAGAGCCGTGTGTTGACAGTGTTTTCTGTTCTTCAGAGGCATTAATTTTATTAACGCTGTTTATAGCCCTGTTAATATAGATCAGCCAGCTCATAAATTTAAATTTGAAATAAACAATTACTCTGTCCCTGATCTATGAAAGACATATTATTCAATAAGGCAATGGTTCAGGAAAATTTTTGCATTCAGGGGGATGTTCTAGGCTTTTCATGTTATGGTCATTATTAATTAGTTGTAATAGATTTCAAGACTAGAAGGGACCAATCTGATTATCTAGTCTGACTTCTTGCATAACACAGCGCATAGGATTAACTCCTCCCACCACAGAGGATTGTTCCTGCCTGATAGGGCACATTACCAGCCCTCCAGTAGAAGTGTGGCTATCTCTTCCATATGGCAAAGCCCACACTGTTATAAAATCTGTCACTTGGAGCCCACCAGAGTGGCTAACCGTTGTTACTACAAGAGTAATGCATGGTTTATGCATCTACCTAGGGCTAAGTATATATCTTTCATGACACTCTCACAACCTGCTAATCTGAGAATGACCTTATCCAAGGTTTGAACATGAATATAATGCAACACAGTGCTACCAGTTAGTAAATTATGCAGTATAAAAAATGAATGCTTGGAATGTGTTCAGCAGAGTCTAGTTTTAAGAAAATAATTACTGTATTGAAAATCTACTCAAGCTCAGCAATACTTTACTAGTGCCTTGAACCTGTAGTCCTCACTTTGTAGTCAGATGAATATGCATTGTATCTGATGTTGTGAAGAAATAAAAGTTGTTTATATTTGCTTATAATTCAGAAACAGACAGTAGTAAAAGTATAGAAAAATTATGGATCAATCAGCTTCATAGGGCATAGATGCAGCAAAAAGAATCTGATTGTTCAAAATTCATAAATTACACTGAGTTAAGAAAACTGCACAAATTCATCTAGGTCTCTGGACCCTACATTTCCATTTGGAAAAATGAAGTTTCTAGTCTGGGTTTTAAAGATATTTTAGGGTGGTTTTTTGTGTGTAAGTCAATGCATTGTTACTTTGATTCTTTAGCTGAAAAAGCAACAATCTACAATGGCTATGGAGTACTACTAATTATTTTATTAGGTATAATCTTCAAAGTCTAGTTATGAATATTTAAATTCTAAAACCTTTAAACAACTAACTAAAATACACTCAGCTCTGTTACAGAAATATGAAAATAACAGAAATTGCCAATCAGGTTTGGGTTTAAATTCTGTGGACTCAAGGCAGGAATTCCTCCTATCCCTTAAAAAATCTTAAAAAAACCATTACCAGAATGAGCGGCAAGAGAGGAAATGTTTCCTCCTTAGCTGCCCTCCCACATTCTTAAGAAAAAATATAAAAATTCCAGCACTGAAATTGTTCATCTGAACACCAAGAGCCTGACTTACTGCTGCATTATTCCTATTTGTACTCGTGTAACTCCATTGAAATCAAAAGAATTACACTGTATAAAACTGGAGTAACACAGTGGTGAATCTACAACAACTGAAGATATATGAAACTTTAAAAATGTTTCTAACATTTTACTTCAATTATTGTGCATGTTATTCCGCTTGCTCAGAATAACAGCTTTTTCAAGTGCTGGAATTTTCTCTTCTTGCAAGAAAATGAAAAACCTTTTTTTACATTTGCTGACTTATTTTCTTTCCACAGATTTGATTGTCCCTCATTATTAATAATAAATATATATTAATTACACAAGTGACTTTTATTAGAGCTATAAAAAATTCTGAGTGTTCATTATGAAGAGTGCGCTAGTGCAACTTGGAGAAAAATGATTTCAAGGCTTAATGACCTTGTGTTGCTTTTTTTCAGGAATTTAAAGCAAAATCAAAAGAATGGGATCAGAAGGAGACACTATATCAAAACCATCTCATTTCTTTAGATGCGCAACGAAAATTATTGTCTGAGAAGTGTAATTTATTTCAGGTATAATTCCTGCCTTCCTGCTTTAGAAAAATATTAATTGAATCATGAGCTCAGCTAAAGAGCTGTTTTAACTAATGCTAAAATGTTTCTAAAACACTGTTTGCAGTGGTGTTGTAGCTGTGTTGGTCTCAGGGTATTACAGAAACAAGGTAGATAAGGTAATATATTTTATTGGACTAATTTCTTGGTGAAAAAGGTCCTGTATATGCCTATCACAACATAGTATATCTCATCCAGTGCACTAAGTGCCCGAATAACAACTATGTGGGTGAAATGAGATTATGTTCTCAAATTAACTCACACAGAAAAATGATAAAAGACAAAAGCACCATATTGCCCCTGAGTGAACACTTTTCAGAAAACAATCACTCTGTATCTGACCTCTCAGTCCTCATCCTCAAAGGAATCTTTGTCACTTTAAAAAGATGAGCCTGGGATTTTAAATTCATAACTTTGATAGACACTAAAAATCATGGACTCAATAAAGACACTGGATATATGGCTCATTACAACAATCTATAACCCACTAGCCTTCTTTGTTCAATGACTGCAGAAATGTTAACTGCCCACTTTACCTTGAATGGTCTCTTACATGTTAACTCTTTATGCTAAACGATCTATTCCACCTTGTATTTAGCTGTGACCCTCTGAGTAACTTTTCCAGACCTAAAGAAGAGCTCCATGTAAGCTCAAAAGCTTGTCTCTATCACCAACAGAAGTTGGTCCAATAAAAGATATTACCTCACTCATCTTGTCTCTCTAAAACACTGCTAAATTTACCGTGACTCTAAAGAAGAATTAATGTGCACAAATTGCTGTAAATCCAGGAGAATCCTCTCTGAAACAACTAATACTTGATACTTGGAGTAGTTTTTATTTAAGTTTTTCTTGTACATTGTGAGTATGTACCAAGGTGAGTATTACAATATTTGGAATAGATAAATATGGGAAAATAATGTATACTCAGTTTTACTTTAAAAAAGCATGATGCATAAAGGATCTTCTTCAGGTTCTTGTCTAGGTGGCATCTCTTCTATGCTATTTATTAATATACAGTTCATTAGGATGATCCATACTGCAAGAAAACTTGCAATGTGAGTAGTGCAAACTATTAGTGTTCATTCAGTAATTGTCTATATTGATCCCCATTCATGAGAACAGTGCAGCCCCAGAATTCAAACTCAAAAATCTTCTAGAAAGTAATGTTTGATGTATCCGCTCATCCTTCTCTCCTTGCACTGATATCTGGGATTATAACAGTTGAAGTGGCTTGGCACACCTTCCAGTCGTCTTGACCACCAAAGGTTCAGCAAGGTGTCCTCTGTTCTCTCCTCATTGGCTTTGGGGGTTACTGTTTAGTCATTATGCAAGGTAGCCTATTTCCTCTTGTTTCCCCCCCTCCCCCCAGATGTTCTGGTTTAACTTGGATCTAAACTTGGAGAGTGGTCAGTTTGGACGAGCTATTACCAGAAGGAGAGTGAGTCTGTGTGTGTATGGGGGTGGGTTTTTGGAGGGGGGTGAGGGAGTGAGAGAACCTGGATTTGTGCAGGAAATGGCCTAACTTCATTATCATGCACATTGTGTAAAGAGTTGTCACTTTGGATGGGCTATCACCAGCAGGAGAGTGAATTTGTGTGGGGGGGTGGAGGGTGAGAAAACCTGGATTTGTGCTGGAAATGGCCTAACCTGACGATTACTTTAGATAAGCTATTACCAGCAGGACAGTGGGGTGGGAGGAGGTATTGTTTCATATTCTCTGTGTATATATAAAGTCTGCTGCAGTTTCCACGGTATGCATCTGATGAAGTGAGCTGTAGCTCACGAAAGCTCATGCTCAAATAAATTGGTTAGTCTCTAAGGTGCCACAAGGACTCCTTTTCTTTTTGTTTTGTTTATATAGTTACTTGGTCAGTCAATTTTTTATTTTTTTATTTACTTTAATCCTAGCACAAAGAGTAGATTTTTTGGAATCTTGATAGATTATACAACTATAAAAGCCTTCTTGCATAATGATAGGTTCCATGCCATCCAGGATATTGGCTCCAGGCTATCAGTCTTGTGGAGAAGCTTGGCTGGGGCCAAGATCTGGGGTGGACTGTTCCCTCTCAGGGCCTTCCAGAGAGAAGGAAATAGTTTATATTTCTTTACATTTATTTTGAACTTTGGGTACCCTGGGAGGGGTGGAACTGCTATGTGACCTAACTGGAGGGCTAAATCACCTGGAAGGTATTGGAAGCTGGATAGATCAGCTGAAGGCCCTGAGAGAAACAGAGGCAGAGTCACTGCTGCACCAGTCTATCCCATAAGAAGGCATGCTGGTATTGAATATGGCCACAGGCAGATAGGTGCCTAAATACTTTGGTTGATCTAGCACTTTGTGTAATATGAGGATAAAACCTTGGGTCAGTTTATCTCAGTTTAGAAGGGTGTTAAGTCACCAAAAGATATCAGAACACACAAAATAGGGCCTAAGACAGTCTATAGCATGCCTTTTCACTGCCTCCATCAACGAAATATGCTACTTGTAGCTCTGTACACTTTTTTATGCAGCATTACTCTTTCAAGTGAGCTCTAGACCTGATGCCCAATTTGAAGGAGCAGTCCTACTGTCATCTTTCAGCTAATTCAGACCCATCTTCTGGATAATTACTGCTGCTTGTTAATCTTCCAGGAGTAGGGGTCCACATGGTCAATTCTTGAAACAGTGAAAGTGGTTACCATAGTAACTGATTTTCCAAGGTGGCTGTGGATCCATAAACACTGCCCACCTTCCCTAACTTTCAGTTCAAGGATTCCTTAATTAGTAAAAGGGACTACAGGATGGTTGGAGGCCAATCCCATTACACCAGGGGTGGCCAATCTGTGGCTCCAGAGCACATACGGCTGTTCAGAAGTTAATGTGCGGCTCCTTCTATAGGCATTGACTCGGGGGCTGGAGCTACAGGCGCCAACTTTCCACTGTGCTGGGGGGGCGGGTGTGTGCTCACTGCTTAACCCTGGCTTTGCCACAGGCCCTGCCCCCACTCCACCCCTTCCCACCCCCTCCCCTGAGCCTGCTGTGCCCTCACTGCTCCCCCCAGAGCCTCCTGCACTCCACAGAACAGCTGATTGGGAGGTGTGGGGAGGGATGGGGAGGCACTGATCAGCGGGGCTGCCAGTAGGCAGGAGGCACTGTTGAGAGGGAGCTGATGGGGGGCTGCTGATGTATTACTGTGGCTCTTTGGCAATGTACATTGGTAAATTCTGGCTCTTTCTCCTGCATTATACCTTCAACTCAGATCCCTGTGTAACAGTGCTTTCTAGAAGATTCTGAAGGTACAATTATTCCCCAGTTGAGTGGATCCAAGTGGGCAATCGTCTCAGAGAAGCACAGTTACTGTGTAACTAACTGGGTTTTTTTATATGTGGATTGTGTGGTGTTAGCTTAAAAGTCAAGGGCAAATTTCTGCCCTCAAATGCACATACACAACTCTTATTGAGGTTAGTGTATTGGAGGGCAAAATTGCCCTCAACTAATTATTTTTCTGTAGCTATTTGGTCCAAATATATCATTACATTCACATTAGGTCTGTATCTTTCCCTTCTAGGGAAATAAGCACAAGAAGGGAAAACTCTTTGAGAAATTCTGCAAACTTAAATTTTCAGAGTTTCTACCACATTCTTCCATTGAGGGCAAGGGATTTGAGGCCCAATAAAGACAAGAGTGAAACATCCCTTGTCCTTTGGAGAAGCAGCAAGGAAATCCTCCAGCATGCACCAGCCTCTCGTGGTGCTCTATCCAACTCCCACTGTAGTTAATGAAAAGACCACTGTTGATTTTATTGGTAGTGGACTGGACCAAAGGGATGAAATATAATTTTTGAATTTCACTGAAATTATTTCCTTGTTTTATAGAAACAGACACAGAATTATCGATTCCAAATCAGCAATAAGAACCAGAAACAGGAAGACGCAGCTATCTCCAGCCAATCCAAAATTGAGAGGGATGAATTTATTATTGAAAAATTAAAGTCAACTGTGAATGAAATAGCAATAAACAGGAATAAGTTACAAGAGGAAAATCTAAAACTACAACAGGAACTAACAGTGTACCAAACACAGTGCCAGGTAATGACTAGTAACAGTATTTCTTCTCTATAAGTACAGTGGAATAAAGCTAAAGGAATTAATGTTGAAGCATTAATTATTGAGGAATACATTTTCAAAATTCCTTAGGAATGCTTGTATGGAGGATTATTATGTAGAGTACTTTATTTACAAAACCATAATGTGCTGCCAGATGTACCATCTTTTGAATGACACACAAGAGAAAACAAAAATGTTTTTGATATGCAGTACTGTCATTTATTTTATTTTTGTCTGTTTTATACCTCACACTTTACACCTCACACTTCACCAGAGAAACCCAGCTTCATTCACTGTATCTTGTGTATCAATAGCTTTCATGAATTTTGTTTGTCTGGCTTATGTGGAGTAGTACACAAGATGCTATGAAATTGTGTCTAAGTATCTAGAAAAAATGTATGGTAATATATTTTGTTATAGGCAGAGCTGGTAGCACAACCTGCTATTAGGGTTGGCCACCACCCTTGAGGCTTGTCAAAGTTGCGGTAGCCTATCCCCTGGTTTTGTGGGTTATAGTGCTGTCCAGAATCTCTGCAGTGCTGTATACTGCAACCCCATCTGCGATATACCCTTCTTTCCCTCAGCTTGCCTTCCATGCCAGAACTTGGGAGGGTATCCTCGGAAGGCAGTCTTACTGGTATCTTTTTTAGTTCTTCTTTGACTAGGGTCCCTATGGGTGCTCCAGTTCAGTGTGATTTTTGGTAGTAGTGCCAGCTATGTAGGGCTGTGTGGGCAAACTGCCTTCAGTTTCTTCTCAATCACCTAGGCCTCAGAGTATTTAGCATGCCCACGTTAGAGCTGGTCAAGCTTGCCTCTAACTTTCAGTTAGTTGTAGTGTTTTGTTTAATTTAATGTAGTATTTAGTATTTATTTGCTTTATTCTTGAGACTCTTTACTTATTTCCCTCAAGCATCCTCTCACCCTCTCCTCCTGGGAGGTCTCCCTCCATTTCAGAAAATATGTCAGGATCATCGGGACTCAAGCATGTGTGACATTTATGCCAATTATTTGCAAATGTCTAATTAAAGTATTTGCATGTATGCAAATTATTTGTATTTTCACGTAAACTTCTGCTTAACAACTAAGCAGCACAACACTTGGCAACTGTGGCAGGAGGGTGGGTGCCTGAAAGGTAGGTTGGTGCTGTTTTGGAGCTGCCTTGGTGGGGAGGTAAGCTGCAGTACATGGATTTGTGGGATGGTCAGGGGGCTGTATGGGTGGAGGTGGCTGAGAGATGCTGGGACATATCTGAGGTTTATGGGGCTGTTTGGACAGAAGATGGGGTAACTGTGGTATTGTAGGGGAGGCTGGATGAAGCTGTGTTTGTAGGAGTACCCAAGAGGGAGAAGACGGGGGTAAAGTCATTGCATGAGGGAAGATGCATGGTAGAATCCTAGAATATCTGGGTTGGAAGGTACCTCAGGAGGTCATCTAGTCCAACCCCCTGCTCAAAGCTTGACCAATCCCCAACTAAATCATCCCAGCCAGGGCTTTGTCAAGCCTGACTTTAAAAACCTCAGAGGAAGGAGATTCCACCACCTCCCTAAGTAATGCATTCCAGTGCTTCACCGCCCTCCTAGTGAAAAAGTTTTTCCTAATATCCAACCTAAACCTCCCCCACTGCAACTTGAGACCATTACATTAGCTTAGGGAAGATAAATTTGTGGGGATGTCCAGGAAGATAGTAGGGGAGGTGTCTGGGAGGAAGAAGGAAAGAGCTGGAGAGGGCATCTTGGGAAAGTTGGGATGAGCCAAGTAAGGGTGGTGAAGGGTTAGGGGAGAGCTGGGACCTATTGGGAATGGGGGAGAGAGGAAGCATGGATGAGAGGGACTGGCTGGTTACTGTGGCGGGTTGCCTGGGGCTTGTATTGGGCCTCCCTCACCTTCTGTCCTTCCCACCTTTGGTTCCCTGCTCCTTCTGGCTGCTTTTTCCCCCCCTGGGCTCCAACAGGGGAGCAGTGAGCCAGAGGCCAATTGGCTGCCTGCTAAGCAGGAGCAACAGCAGCCGAGAAAGAGATCTTGGAGTCATTGTGCATAGTTCTCTGAAAACATCCAGTCAGTGTTCAGTGGCAGTCAAAAAAGCTAACAGAATGTTAGGAACAATTAGGAAAGGGATAGATAATAAGACAGTAAATATCATAATGCCACTATATAAATCCATGGTATGTTTACATCTTGAATACAGCATGTAATTCTGGTTGCCCATCTCAAAAAAGATATATTAGAATTGGAAAAGGAACAGAGAAGAGCAATAAACATGAGTAAGGGTTTGGGACAGCTTCCATATGAGGAGAAATTAAAAAGACTGGGACTAAGGGGGGATATAATAGAGGTCTATAAAATCATGACTGGTGTGGAGAAAGTTAATAAGGAAGTGTTATTTATACACCTTCACAAAACACAAGAACTAGGGGTCCCCCAATGAAATCAATAGGTAGCAGGTTTAAAATAAACAAAAGGAAGTACTTCTGCACACAACGCACAATCAACCCATGCAACTAATTGCCAGGGGATGTTGTGAAGGCCAAGAGTATAACTGGGTTCAAAAAAGGATTAGATAAGTTAATGAGGATGGGTCCATCAATGGCTATTAGTCAACATGGTCAGGGATACAACCCCATGCTCTAAGTGTCCCTGAGACTGTCAGATTCTGGGACTGGATGGCAGGGGATGGATCACTTGATAATTGTCCTGTTCTGTTCATTCTCTTTGAAGCATCTGGCATTGGCCACTGTCGGAAGACAGGATACTGGGCTAGATGGACCATTGGTCTGACCCAGCATGCCTATTCTTATGTTCTTTAATAACCATAAGCCATGATTAAGGCTCATTCCTGCAGCTTGTTGAACTCAGACTGGGCTGTGGTCTGGAAATATTTGAGGTATGGCCTGTATGTGTGTGTGTGATACTTGGCAGATCTGCGTAGTTCAGCTGGTGGTAGTGAATTCACTAGTGGTAATGAATTTACATGACAACTTAGTCACACACATCTAACAAAGAAGTTGAACAGGTACAGGGAAGAGTTAAGAGTAAAGTTGGTCAGAAATTTTGGAAAATACTAATTTGTCAAAACTGAAAGTTTTTGTAGGAAAGTGTTGGTTGTGACTAATTATTTGACTAAGAAGAGTTCAGAAAAAAGTTTTGAAATTTTCTGAAATGTTTCTTTTGATATCTTCAGCACAAAAAAAATCACATTTTCTGGTTTTAAATGTCTTTTTGGTTTGAAATTTAAGCTAATTAGAATAAAAAACATTTTGAAAATATCAAAACAAAATGGCCTAGTTAAGGCACCTAGTGGAGAAATGAAGCACTGTTTGTGAGAAAAACTGCTGGCTTGTTGAAGGTTTAAATGTAGCTGCAGTCTGGGTTCTTTGAATTATAAAAGTGCTACTGCTTTTATTATTTAATATCCATTCCTGCTCAATTCCAAAGCAGGAGTTATATGATTATAAATATAGTAATAAGAATTTCCTGAGTTTGAGTCCACTCACTATCACCCTACAAGGAGCTGACAGATTCCTGGAATCCAAAACTTTCCTGCCTGTTTGGAAGCAATGACAGTGTTATACAGGGAATTTAGCTGAAAAGCATGCAGGATCCAGCAGCCAAACTAGAAGGCCTTGCAGAATTTCTGGGCTATAGTAAATGCTTGACAATACATTCATAATCAATTCTTAAAAGAATCAAACTCTAAGGTAGCCATGAGTAAGTCCTTGTAGCCTCTATTAAGAGTTCATTAAATTTAATTTTTACTTGGATATCCTCAGAGATGCACTTCGGTGTTTAACTAAAGCTTTTAACCCTTTCAACAAAGGGCCAGCCCAGTGGTGGAGTTGTAGCACAATGCTTTGAAATGCTAGAGATCTTATACACGATTCAAGCTTGGTCCACCCCTCTGAAGCCAACAAAGGCTGTGAGAATTTAGTCAGTATGCCAACCTCCTGTAGGAGAGAGGGAGTGCTTCACATCACCCTTCAGCAACCTTTACAGGCAAAGAAAATCACAGTCCTCTTCTTTGGTTAGAAGAAAGGTCACTCTAATCTGAGATTCTCTCTCTCTCTCCCCCTCCCCCACCCCCCTTTTTTGGGGAATAAACCCTTTGAAGGGACTCACTTGCAATAGCTGTTCTGGATTCACTCTTCTGAGATTTGAATTTCCATGGTCATTTTTGAAGTTTAAAAAGCTTTCTTTTCACTTTTAAATGTATTGAAATAAAATGAAGAAGTGATGAAAAACACTTAACATTTTCTTAGCATACTATCTTAAAGGCAAAGTCCACTACCATTGGAACATCCTTGTTTCTTTTATCTACTACTTGGTCTTTTTTGCCAGTGCTCAAAAGTTATGTTTTCAAATTATATGCTCATATTTTGTTATAATTGTGCTGGTTATAATGAGGGCTTATACAAAAATGTTATTATTTCAAGCATAATACTGTTGCCCTTTTTGACCCAAGCAGCTAGTCAGAGTTTGGGGCCCTCTGGGTGTTCCAATTGGGAGTAGAAATTAGTGTTAGGTATTTCTTTGATGCAGTTTTGTGTATTTACAAAGAAAGTACAAAGTCCTGTGGTCTCTGAATGCAGAAGGAATCAAATAGCAGGAAACAGCTTCTTTTGCTTACAGCATCAAGAGCACTCTTATGAGCCTGCACTCTGACTCAAAAGTCTCTCTCTAGGTTTTTTCCAGGATCAGCCACCATGTTCCTTTAGGCTGTCTTTTTCTTGTCTGTTCTCAGCTTTTTAGTGTAATCACACACACACATCCATGCTTGCTCACTTCTGGGCAGGTTCACACACTCATTTTGCCTTAGGTGGGGCTTATGCTTACAGTTAGGGTGAGTTCACACCTATCAGTCTCAATCACATAACAAGCTTTCACCAAGCTCATAACAATATGATGTTTACGTGTCAGTTGTTTGTCACATTTTTAATGCTAAGAAATGAAAGGTGAAGTAGGGTCAACACTAGAGAAATCTGAGGGCAAAGCTCAATAGTGATAGTTTGAAACCTTGTATAGTTCATGCTATAAATAAATTGTCATCTCTGACTAGCTTATGCTCATATAAATGTGTTAGTCTCTAAGGTGCCACAAGTACTCCTTTTTTTTTTTTTTTTTTGGAGATGAATGAGTGCATGTTTTAGCGAGACAGATTCTACTTCAGAGTGGCCTCTGCATGTTTCCACATGTAGAATCTAGTCACATACACTGCAAGCTTCTGGAAGTTTTTAGAGAGTGTCTGTTGGAGCCATTCACCTCCTTCCTAATCTTCTCCTTATTCAGGATTCCAAGGATATAAAATGTTAGACCTCAATGTTAGGAAAATATAAAATACCACTAAATGATGCCACTGAATCCTGCATCATAGAGTGTGATCTAGAACAGTAGTTCTCAACCAGGGGTCTGTGGTCTCCTGGGGGGCCACAAGCAGGTTTCAGGGGGTCCACCAAAATAAACTGGGCTTCAGCCCTGGGTGGTGGGACTCAGGGAGGGAGCGCCACCTCTACCCCCTGTGTCACCTCAGTGGGCCACCCAGCCTGCAGGTCAGCACCAACAAGAAGTTTCACACTAAGTTATAAAATATATATACTAATTTTTTTATTTTTGTATTCGCAAAAAGAAAAGGAGTACTTGTGGCACCTTAGAGACTAACACATTTATTTGAGCATAAGCTTTCGTAAAGCTTATGCTCAAATAAATTTGTTAGTCTCTAAGGTGCCACAAGTACTCCTTTTCTTTTTGCGAATACAGACTAACACGGCTGCTACTCTGAAACCTGTTATTTTTGTATGTATATTATGCTTTTCTTTTTATATTATATATATGTGTGTGTGTAACTATATAACTATCAATTTAATTCAGCTTTTAATCTATTGGGTATGCAGAAAAACAGTTGTTGTGGCACAGGTGGGTCATGAAGTTTTTATAACATATTGGGGAGTGGGGGGGGCTCAGAAAAGAAAAAGGTTGAGAACCCGTGGTCTAGATAGAACTTGTAGCAAACTGGAACTGTTCTGGAAAACTTAAATAAAATGAGAAGTTACCATAATGCTGTAGAAGGTTTCCTATGAATATGTCAGAGACAAATGCATCTTAGCACTGCATGACCTAAAGAACTTCAAGTATCTTATTTTTGAGCGACATTTTGGAGAGAGAGACTGACTGTTGAAAACCTTACAAAAGCAATGCCTTCTCCAAAATAGGAACTGGCCTCAGAATAAAAGCAATTTTTCAAATAAAAATTGCTTCTTAAATTCATATTAAATATGTAATATAAAGTATATGTCAGCATATTTATGCTACAAGACCATTGAATTTAAAGCCACTATTGAGTCATTTTGATCATTTATTTATTTAGAACATGGAGGCAGGACTTTCAGAGATGAGAAATGAGTTGCAGTCACGTGATGCCCTCTGGAGAGGGATGGAAGCAGAATTCCAGCAGTTGCGTAAAGAATTATTGAAAATTGGAGAATGTAAAAACATCCAAGAAAATCAAATGAAGTATGTATTTGAAAGACATCATTTACATTGTAAAGAATTTGTGAGCTAAATAACGTTTTTCTTCCCTTTGGTTTATATTGGGTTTTTTTAAAAGATCTTGTAGATTAGAAAATCAAATTCATGTTTGAATTAATATTTTAGTAATTTTATTTTATGAGATTGTAATCAATAGCTAGACACACAGTTAAACAGTTTTCATGATGCCTAATTGTTTAAAATATGTTTTATATGGCTTTATATGCTCATTTGATTAAAGGAAAACCTTTCCTTTGGTCTAGGTTCTCTAACACAGTTTAAAAAAATACATTGATTAAAAAAACAAGACTCTCTAACACTCCCACCCCTTGATAACAATTTGTATGATTTTTACAGCTAGGCTAGTAAATGTTTTTTGCTGTAGCCATGTGGCATTATATGGCATGTGGTTCACAAGTGATTTCAGGATTCTTTCAGCAGACAGATGGTCCATAGATCTACCAAGCTCCACCCTGGTTTAGGTGACCAAATCTCCTGCCTTTTCCATAAGAGGATAGCCCTTCCCTGATTGAATGGTGAGGCGAAAACTTCTGTAAGCTGTGGCTCATGGCATTGTCTGCCCACTTCATGGGTTTTTCTTATGTAGGAAACAATTTGACTCTCAATAATTATTATTAATGCTTTTTTATTTAAAGGCTTCAATCAGCCTATGCACATTGTATTCAGGAACTGGAAGACAAAAAAGCGGACCTATTAAAGTTAGAACAACACCAGGAAAGTCAGCAAAAAGAGCTAAACAAGGTATTCCACATTTGTAAATATTTTGAAATCTTAGTTGTAATAGAGTTTTTTTTTTTTTTTAAGTATTAAGGCAAAATCATTACCTTGCTTATATGAATACACCAAAGTGCATAGGAGAATAGCTGCATTTTCACAGGTAGGAAGGAAGCTTATGTGTGTACTGTGTTCCCAGAAGGAATAGGACAGCTGTACACTCAACACTATTGTGCACTGGGCAAACATCAGAACTGGGCGCAACATGCAAATAGAGGCAGAGACCCATGTCAAAGGGGCACAGTCATGGAAATAACTCCCCTACACAGACCATTTAGGCCGAAACATAAGCTGCACTGGCTGAACAGTTGGAGCAAGTTAGCATGGGCACCTTGGAATACAATACACATAACACAGCTCAGTGCAGGGCTTCTTTGGTTGAACTGTTTTCAGAGTAGCAGCCATGTTAGTCTGTATCCGCAAAAAGAAAAGGAGGACTTGTGGCACCTTAGAGACTAACAAATTTATTTGAGCATAAGCTTTCATGAGCTACAGCCATACTTCTTGTACAGGACCCTGGTGAGGTCAGTGTAGCAGTGGTATGAGGTGACATATGGCTTGGTGGGTCGCTATACCAAAAATGGCTGTGTTACTCTCTCTGGTGTGTAGGGGATGCCCTGCCCTTTCTTCACACATACAGCTTACTCTATGACCAGGGATGTGAGCAGCAGCATCTGCAACTGGGAACAGCCTACGTGGCTGCTGAAGCAGATTTATAGTGACTTTGACATGAGGTCATGATCTATCCCTCAGATGTTTATATCTAAATTTAATTGCTTTAAAATGTTTATATTTTTGTAATAAAATGAAAATATCATCAACTATTGATCATGTTCATTATTATGGGAAACTAATTAAAACAAATTCAGATGTAGTTTGGCTGGTTTTTGTTCTTGCTCCTAGGTAATATGAGACTCTTCTGGTGTTGCATTATTTGTTACTGGCAGAAGGATAATGTGACCCACAATCTCTTTATAGACACTCTGGAGTACGAGACAGAGGAAGGTTTTGCAGAAAATATTACTTTAAATGTTATGTATTATAGCAGCAGTAGCTGTCATAAAGTGACTTTGGTGGCAAATTTTTATTCTGTGATAGCTAATACTAATAAGAGCTCTGTTCCATAATACTGTATAAGCTCTTTATTTTTGTGATTATTTCTCATAAAGAACTTCTGTGGGTTCATTTTGAGTTAAATGAGTGCTTTTAAGACAGCCTAAACTAATTTAGAGGTAAGGTAAATACATCTTAGTAAGTAATACCTTTCAATAGATTTATTTTGTCTTAAGGTATAATTATTAAAATTAATATTTTTATAAACCCTATGCTTATTGTTTGTTTGTTGTTGTGAATTTAAATATTATTACCACTTTTGACATCAGGGAAATAGACAAATGAACTAAAGAATAAATTATGGATTGTGAAAAGATGCTGAATAAAGAAAAAAGTTAATTGCATTGAATCATAAAGATAGTTTATTTTAAAATTGCCTTAAAATTACTGATATTTGGAAGAGTTGGTGTACTGGAATAGGGGAGGAAAAATCACTAGTAGTTGATAAGTGATGTGATCTTATATACTGCATAAACATTGTCTTTTGGGAACATATTTGCTACAGATAAGGGACCATCTTTATCAAGAGAAGCAGTCCCATAGCTCTGAGCAGGAAAGAATGAGGACAGAAATCTCTGACCTGACAGAAGAGCTTCATCAGAAGGAGATCACTATAGCAACTATCATGGAGAAAGCTACTCTTCTGGAAAGAAAGTTAAAAATGGAGTTAGAGATAAAAGAAAAATTGTTAGCAAAACAACAGGTAAGCAAGCAAGCAAAAAAAAAAAAAAAAAAAAGACTAGGTCATTCTCCAGCTCAGTACTGATAATGACATACATTGCTTAAAAAAAAAAAAAAAAGAAATTACATCTTGTGCTTTAGTTTTCATCGGCCTGCTATTATATTCAAGCTTTATAATAATAATATAATATAATAATAATACGAAAATAAAGCGAAATGGCGCCAGAACAATAAAGGACCAGTAAATGTCATTTGTGTAACATCTAACTTTAACATATGGTCCCATTTAGATCATCAGTACTGTAGTTACATTTAAGCACATAGAAGATCTTGAAAAATTCTAAGTTGGTTTTATTATGCCTACTACATCATTAAAATTGTTCATTAGATTATCCAGAAAATTTGTTTAATTTTGACAGCTCTTTTTAACTTGTTGATTAAAGAATGTTTATGAAATTGTTTGGAGAAGCCTGTCAGTTGTAAAGCTCGATTGTTAATCTTGCAGTATTGTAAATCATTGTAAACTTCAGTTTTAAAAACAAATAAGCTCCGTCCCTTACTCACATATTTGAAAACATCTGGGTAGCAGAAACACAATTTACCCAAACCCTTGAAATTTAGAGGTGCTCATTTCTGCTTATGTTGGGAATTTAATGCTTCTTGTATTCAAGAAAAGCTTTCACTATATTAGTGTCATGATTCTTTATGAATGTTTTGAGTAAAGTATAAAATTAAACTTATACAGAACTATACTGAATATTTTATAGCTAATATTGTTAAGTTCAACTAGGAATTTAATTTTTCCCCAGTTGTCAGAGATGAGGTATGAAGCTATCAGATCGAAAAACACACATTTGAAGAAGATGATAGAAAATTTAGAGTCTAGAAGATACATGGTAATTTTTGTAGCTGTAAAATATACAAAGCAGTTATTTATGTTTGTTGATGTAATAATCTCGGGGTTAATTAAATAACAAACCAGTGAATGAGAAAGGAATAAGACTTTAATAAAAGAAACTGGAGAGCTTCTGCACACAGCCATGCAGTGTTCCCAACCCTGGCCTCTAGGGAAAAACTCCAAATTCCTACACTAACAACATTGTCTCTTATGAGGGAACATCTCCAAATCACAATCTTTCATAAATATTGTGAAAGGTTGTCCCTCTTTGGTGCCCCCTGATGTGCTGAGATACCACTGAGCCTGTCTGTTATGCCAATCTGGGCACCCTTTGTACTTGTCTTGCTGAGCCAAGCTATTAAGCTTCCTCTAGCACATGGGGTTATGTTATAAACAAGAAATAAGTTTATTAACTACAAAAGGTGAATTTTAAGTGAATATAAAAGATAACAGACAGAACAAAGTAGATTACTGAGCAAATAAACCGAAGTACGCAAACTAAGCTCAATTTACTTAAGAGAATCATAGAATATTAGGGTTGGAAGAGACCTCAGGAGGTCATCTAGTCCAATCCCCTGCTCAAAGCAGGACTCACACCAACTAAATCATCCCAACCAGGGCTTTGTCAAGCCAGGCCTTCAAAACCTCTAAGGATGAAGATTCCACCACCTCCCTAGGTAACGCATTCCAGTGCTTCACCACCCTCTTAGTGAAATAGTGTTTCCTAATATCCAACCTAGACCTCCCCCACTGCAACTTGAGACCATTGCTTCTTGTTCTGTCATCTGCCACCACTGAGAACTGCCTAGCTCCATCCTCTTTGGAACACCCCTTCAGGTAGTTGAAGGTTGCTATCAAATCCCCCCTCACTCTTCTCTTCTTCAGACTAAATAACTGCAGTTCCCTCAGTCTCTCCTTGTAAGTCAATTACAAAATGTAATTTCTTACCCTAAATGTTATTTTAGGCAGGTTGCAAAGTTTCTGTGGTTCAGGGTTCCAGTTATATTTCTTTTCAGACTGGACCCCTGTCTCAGTCTGGACTTTCTCCCTGCCTCCCCTTCAAGTGGCTTTAGCGGTCTTTCTTCTTGGGCACACAGGCCATGAAGAGGAGTCCAGTTTGCCTTCCTCCCCACCCTTAAATAGGATTGACATAAGGCGGGTATCCTTTGTTTCCCAAACTTGACCCCCCCCCCCTTCCTTCCTTCCAGTGGATCCTTACAAGAAGTCCCAGGTAATGTTTAGTATCAGGTGACAAGATCACCTGACCTAGTAGTGTCACAGTTATGTCCCCGAACACCTCCAGGAGGGAGAGAGATTAGTATCTTCATGGTTTTGTTGTTCCTTCCTGATAGCTCATCAAATTTGATGGCCTGTTGTCTGGTGGGTGTCTTCCCAATACACACCCAGTTGTAATTGTTACATAGTCCAGATTTCTAATTTTAGATACAGAAATGATACATGCATACAAATTGGATAATCACATTCAGTAAATTATAACCTTTCCAATTGTATCGTACAAGATCCATCTTGCATAAAGTACATCTCCATTTATCATATCCATAACATAAGCATATTTCCAAAAATTCTAAGGCATTCTAATTCAGCTTAATGGAGCTTCCCAACCATTATAAGTATAAATATGTAGGTGCCTATATTGTATCTCATTCATACACTTTTATTTTAAACATTTATCAGTGAAATCTATAGACCTTTTTTTCCCTTTTAAGAACCAGATGAATTTATTCATTAGTAGAAAACAAACATTATTTGCAACTTTAATTACTAACATTATGACAAACTATGCATAAAAAGCTGCTTATTTTGAAGTATTTCCTTCATGGATTTTCATTTGTGTTACATAAGAGCCCAATTCTTTGACGTACTAAGCACCTCCAGTAGAATTCGGAGCTTCCTCAATGTCTGTGGAAGTTAATGGGGGTTAAAGATGCTCAAAACTATGAAGAAGATGCCCAGCATTTTGCAGATATTAGCCTTTAACTAGTTAGCCCTTCTGCACCTTTCCAATTCTTCTAACGCCAAAAATCTGACAAGAGCTTCTTTTTTGTACTAGTTGAAATTTTGGTTGAATCAGTGAGCTTTTGGACCTGCCAAACTAATTCATTTTACAGTAGCTTTTATAATGACAGTCTTTCAAAGTCACCTCTGAGGGTAGTGTTGGAATTGGATTTCAATCTCTAAACTCAGTTACCATTTTTTTTTTCTATTGCATCTTTTTGAACTCCAGGGAAGCCTGTTTGTTTATAAACAAATGTCTAAGAAGACTTCTCCAGATTTTTTATCAATAGTCTGACATGTCTTTCTAGATGTTTTGCCTTTGACACCAATGTATTGCTACTATATATAGTGTTTAAACGAATAATCTCATAATGCCTTTGTGTATTTTTTCTTATTATTCTTTAGTGGAAATATTACTTGAGGAAGAAATATAGTTAAATCAACTGCAAGCTTTGGCAGCTAAGGACTGCTTTCATAGCTTAGTTTTTCAAGGAGAGTAATTCAAATACACCAAACAATTTTACTACTCTACTGCCTTGAATGCATTGTTTGTGGAAAAATTCTAATTTAATTTTATTGTGTTTCAAAGGCTATTATTCACAGTATCCCATTTATGTAGTTCTTTTTCTCTAGAAGCATTTCTACCGGTGTATCATTTACTATGAATGCTGTTTCAGAGTAGCAGCCGTGTTAGTCTGTATCCGCAAAAAGAAAAGAAGTACTTGTGGCACCTTAGAGACTAACAAATTTATTTGAGCATAAGCTTTTGTGAGCTACAGCTCACTTCATTGGATGCATGCAGTGGAAAATACAGTAGGACGATTTTATATACACAGAGAACATGAAACAATGGGTGTTACCATACACACTGTAACGAGAGTGATCAGGTAAGGTGAGCTTTTACCAGCAGGAGAGAAAAAAAACCTTTTGTAGTGATAATCAAGATGGGCCATTTCCAGCAGTTGACAAGAACGTGTGAGGAACAGTAGGGGGGAAAAATAAACCTGGGGAAATAGTTTTACTTTGTGTAATGACACATCCACTCCCAGTCTTTATTCAAGCCTAATTTAATGGTGTCCAATTTGCAAATTAATTCCAATTCAGCAGTCTCTCATTGGAGTCTGTTTTTGAAGGTTTTTTTTTTTTTGTAATATTGCGACTTTTAGATCTGTAATCAAGTGACCAGAGAGATTGAAGTGTTCTCCGACTGGTTTTTGAATGTTGCAATTCTTGACATCCAATTTGTGTCCATTTATTCTTTTACGTAGAGAGTCTCGACTGTCCGGTTTGGCCAATGTACATGGCAGAGGGGCATTGCTGGCACATGATGGCATATATCACATTTGTAGTGGGACTGGGAGTGGATGTGTCATTACACAAAGTAAAACTATTTCCCCATATTTATTTTTCCCCCCTACTGTTCCTCACACGTTCTTCTCAACTGCTGGAAATGGCCCATCTTGATTATCACTACAAAAGGTTTTTTTTTCTCTCCTGCTGGTAATAGCTCACCTTAACTGATCACTCTCGTTATAGTGTGTATGGTAATACCCATTGTTTCATGTTCTCTGTGTATATAAAATCGTCCTACTGTATTTTCCACTGCATGCATCCGCTGAAGTGGGCTGTAGCCCATGAAAGCTTATCATTCTTGACGTCTGATTTGTGTCCATTTATTCTTTTACGTAGAGACTGTCCGGTTTGGCCAATGTACATGGCAGAGGCACATTGCTGGCACGTGATGGCATATATCACAAGTACTCCTTTTCTTTTTGTGAATGCTGTGTGATTACATATGGTAACTAAGTATTTAGCAAACAGTGTTGCCTTGTGTTTCATGTTAAAAAATATTAATTCTAGTTACAGTGAAAAAATGCCCATTTAATGATGATTTTATTTTCTTCCACAGACCATAGATTTATCTAACACAGAACATGAGAGTTACACAGCTTCCATTCATGAACTGGAGTGTGAGAATGAAAGGTTACGAAATAATCTTGGTAAATTGCAGAGTGATTCAGAAACATCAATATTGGCTACTCTGGATAGATATGGAGAAACAAAGCACACTAAGCAAATCCGATTAGAAATGCAAGAAAAGGAAGAGAGGTAAAATTTAAGTTGCAAAGATACATTAATTTTTCCATAAGCGTTTCGTAAGCATCTTTTAAAAGAATCAAATCCTGAAGTCCTTACTTCATTTTTGTTCATTTAAAACTCCTACTACCTCAATAGACATTTAGTCCAATTAGCAAGCCAGTAAGGCTGCAGAATTTGGCCAGAATTTAAATTATTAAAACATCTGTTTATTATTTATAGATTATTTTTGTGCTGTTTCTTCTCAAATCAGTAAAAATTTTGAAGATAACAAAGTACATTGGCACCTAATACTGGAGACCCATGGAAGCCAGTGGGAATTTGCAACTGTTTAATATTGCAGAATTGTACCCAATGGATATAAACTCTGGTTTCTGACTTGCAGGCAATATTACAATATAATAACATCGGAAATCTGATATTATAAATTTAGCAATAAATCAGGACTATAATTATAATTTTAGTGTTGACATCTGCTCTTATACAAAAAATTCTCATTTTTGTTTGTCCACTGGTTATGGTGCAGGAACTCCAGCGTGTGCAAGGGTGCCTAACTGAAGAGAATAGAGGAAATTTGCAAGACAATATAGGACTACATCTAATTTTCATATACATTTATATTAATTTTATTATCAAAATATACACAACCATAATTTGTGTTTGCCCTCAATCTTCCTTGATAATATACTAATAGAAATATTTTTTGTTTGTTCTGAGCAATAAAAATTGGCAGTTTATCAGTTTTGTCTTCACCCTGCAGTCACAGAGATAAGTTAGTCAGGAACACATTTTTATGACTCCAGGGGATACCTCTGAACTCTGACACTAACCTGTGCATCTTATGTTGTTCAAATATGAAGGGAAATTATGGTTCCATTTACTTATTTAGATGTGTATACACACTAAAAAAGAGCAAATATCCATGTGTTATGGGCACCCAGAACATAACTGAAATGTATATCTATCTATCTATAAAAATACTGAAACATATCTAAAGTACAGCAGTACAATTCAGTATGGCCCACTACCAGCAAATCAAGGAATTCAAAAGCTTAAATCGCCCTCCAACAATTCCCCACTCTGACATTTCCTCCCCCAATTTTGAATTCCTGTGAAAAGATGAGCTTTTCAGAATGCCCTGAACATCTTCAAGTTCAGGCTACTTGGGCCAAAACCTTTCATCCCAAACTATTTGCCCAACAAAAAAAACAAAAATATACATGTAATGGTGGAGCACCCCCTTATGGCCAGGGATTGCTTTACAAGAACCTTCTCCCTATTAGCCCCCTCTTGCAAGCCCCTTTAAGCACTACACACTGTCTTAGTTGTAGCTTACAACACCCCTTTCTGGGTCTGGTTTAATATCAAATAAAGTTCACACAATCCTCACAGTCCTTAATCACAATGAATCCCACACATAAAGTCCATAACTGTAATTTAACAGTTCATACTTAGCTCCCATTCTTGAGCCACACCCAAAGCTCTTCCTCTGTCAATCTGCTCCACCCAAATCCAGTAATCCTGTCTGGGTGGAGCTCACTCTTTTGGCGCGGGCTTCCCTCTGCATCAGTATCTCCCTTCATCTGACACAGAATGCAATCTATATATTGCCCTCCTCGAGAGAGCTCCTCCTGATTGGCTGGAAGAGAGGCGAGCCCTGCCCCGTCAGACATTACAGAGCTCCTGATCCTAGACCACTAAAGGAACTGTGTTCAAGGGTTTTTCCCACCTTATGCAACTCCTAATATCATTTTCTGGGTCCATTTTTCATTCTAACACCTGAAACCAGGTCTTCTGGCCCCCCTATTCTTAAAGGGCTAGTATGCCCTGTTACATTACAGGAATCACATCACCATTAAAATAAAATGCAGCCATCATTAGGATGACAGGATGGCAGCCAAAGGGCAGCCACCATATAGTATTTTGCACAACAGTGGACATAGCTGAAAATGCACCAAAGGAAATTCTTTTCTCTTAGAGAGTACCATGGGATTATTATTAATTATTATTGATGTAACGCTTCTGCTAGGTGACATCGACAGCACCAAGGGTCTGTTCCATATCTAGGGGTTTCTCTTAACATTACAAAACCAAATTGTCTCGGGCCTCCATCCAGAAATCTGGAAAAACTAAACGCCACCCCTGGGTGCCTCTAAGAGGCAATGTTTCCCCACTTGCAAGCACTGAGTCTGTGGATAACAAAAGAAAACTTTATTAAAAGCAGAGGGATACATAGCATTAACTTGGGAAAGCACCACCACAACAACTCAGAAGTAAGTAAACAATAAATAAAGTAACTAATTAAAGTACCCTCCCCACAGGATCTTGGGCAGCAGTCCTTTGCCTCAGTTTCCCACCTTGTAATGTGAAAATCCAATGAATGAATATCCCTTAAACATACCACTTCCTTTTTCCCTCCACTGGACCCCACTGATGGTTTGTTGTCTGAGGTTAGTGAAGTGCCACAGTCTAGGGGTGAATTCAGGTGGGACAACCTCCCAGCCCACCGTTGAGGGTTGGAAGAGTGATGCTGTTGACTCTGCTCACCGCTGTTGCTGCCACCTCTGTCGCTACTTGTAGTCATTGCTTCCTCTTGCTTCTTGCCAGCATTGCAGTCACTGGCACTGTTTGCCACTGTCACTCCACCAGTCCATTTGTAATTTCAGCTCTTACTGATTTCACAGGGTAGCAGGCAACTTCACTGATACTGCCTCGTATGCATTATATTTTGTCACAATACTGGCCACACCATGAGGTCTAAGGCTCAGGGCCTACCCCAGCTTATCAGAAACTTCAGCTCTAGCAATCACACAGAAGAAAGAAGGATTCACGACTGAGTCTGATCAGCTCTGTCTAAACACTGGAGAAGGAAGGTCAAATGGTTTTAGTACCCTTTAAATAAGTCCACACAACCAGATAAAAACACCTGTCCACAGCCATCTCTTTCACTTGGATTTGGCATCACTACCACTCACTTAGCGAGTTAATTTAGGGTGATCCTCCTCAATTAAGGCATATTAAATATAGTTCTACTGCTCTTTACTCATACAAGAAGGATAATGATAATACATTACCCCTACATCCAAGACTAAAGTGAATTTTAACCCAGACCAGCCAAAACTGATCACTTGGCAAAGCAGGCTAGTCTGCTGATCACCTAGGTAAAGTAGGTGTGTCTTTGAAAATAAGGTCTTCTCCTGAAGTCTTCCCCCCCAGTTCATCAATTGATGGCAGGGGAGAGCTCATTCAGACAACTATGTTTAGATTGTGATAGCACCTAGGAGCTCCAGTCATGGCTATGCCCCCCTTGTGTTAGGCACTGTACAAACACAGAACAAAACCATGGTCCTTGCCCCAAAGAGTTTACACTCTAAAGATCTTTAGTGACAGGCAGACCAGACAAGAGCACAGTTTTTAAGGATTCAGCAGAAAAACCCACACAAATTAAACTCTATAAAACTCAGTTTATGCTTATCAGCTGGTTGAAGAGCTGTATTTATATTCCTTGAATTTTAGTCTTAGTGAGTCTGTTTTTTTCTAACTTGAAGCTTAGAGGAAAATTGTGGCTTTGAGTGCTCTGGAATGCTGTGGTATTGGAGCACTTTGTGTGTTTTAGAAGGAAGCATAACTATGGTGGTCACAATGCCTCCAGGGGCATTGGAGGAGCCTGATGAGGAAAGATGTGGTCTCCTCTGCCTATATTCTTATGCTGACACCAACGAGACTACTCCCATACTTACAGTTAAGCAAGTGCTTAAATGCTTTGCTGGACTGAGGCCAGAGTATATAGTGCCATGTGAGATCATAATGAGGAAGTATATTCTTTGTGGAGGTAATGATGTACTTTGTCGAACCCATTACCGTATTTTGTAAGAGGAGTCTTTTTGTGTCTTTTAAATAGTAAGTGTTGAATGTAACAGTTGAATTACACAGTTTATGTACTTCTAGCAAGCAGCACAGACTAAATAGTGCTTTTCCCCCACCAAAAAGTAGCATAAACTGAGATTAACACCACACAGCTAATTATAACCCAAAGAACAAGGAGAAACAAACAATCAATTACCAGCCCAACCATTGCTGATTTTGTTAGGAGACTCAAAATCCTGCTCACTCTATACAAACAGTCCAATGTCTATACAATCATAAAATCTTACTGGGGAAGTTAACTGTCTATATGTTGCAAAGTTCATTCATTGATTAAATCCTCATATCCATATTATTTTATTATCTTTTCACTTTCTCTATAACTTTTTTCATGTGTAACAGCATAGTTTGAAAATATAACATTTTTGAGTCTGTATGTGACTCATCTCTGCCAAACGGAAACTATTGTGTTGTTTCATTGTTCTGTAAAGGGCTCTTTGTATTGGTATCCTTTTCTTCAACTGTGTGGCTCGAATAACGGGAGCAAGATCTGAAGTGAATGACTATTAAACGTATGAAGCTTGTCATGGTCTTACCTTAGTTTACTAAGAAAGGCAGAGACGGGCTCCGCCTAACAAAGAGAGGGAAGAGCATCTTCACAAGCAGGCTGACTAACCTAGTGAGGAGGGCTTTAAACTAGGTTCACCGGGGGAAGGAGATCAAAGCCCTGAGGTAAGTGGGGAAGTGGGATACCGGGAGGAAGCACGAGCAGGAGTGCGTGAGAGGGGAGGGCTCCTGCCTCATACTGAGAAAGAGGGGCGATCAGCGGGTTATCTCAAGTGCCTATACACAAATGCAAGAAGCCTGGGAAACAAGCAGGGAGAACTGGAAGTCCTGACAAAGTCAAGGACAAAGTGATTGGAATAACAGAGACTTGGTGGGATAACTCACATGACTGGAGTACTGTCATGGATGGATATAAGCTGTTCAGGAAGGACAGGCAGGGCAGAAAAGGTCAGGGAGTTGCATTGTATGTAAGAGAGCAGTATGACTGCTCAGAGCTCAAGTATGAAACTGCAGAAAAACCTGAGAGTCTCTGGATTAAGTTTAGAAGTGTGAGCAACAAGGGTGATGTAGTGGTGGGAGTCAACTATAGACCACCGGACCAGGGGGATGAGGCGGACGAGGCTTTCTTCCGGCAACTTGCAGAAGTTACTAGATCGCATGCCCAGGTTCTCATGGGAGACTTCAATCACCCTGATATCTGCTGGGAGAGCAATACAGCGGTGCACAGGCAATCCAGGAAGTTTTTGGAAAATGTAGGGGACAATTTCCTGGTACAAGTGCTGGAGGAACCAACTAGGGGCAGAGCTCTTCTTGACCTGCTGCTCAGAAACCGGGAAGAATTAGTAGGGGAAGCAAAAGTGGATGGGAACCTGGGAGGCAGTGACCATAAGATAGTCAAGTTCAGGATCCTGACACAAGGAAGAAAGGAAAGCAGCAGAATATGTACCCTGGACTTCAGAAAAGCAAACTTTGACTCCCTCAGGGAGCTGATGGGCAAAATCCCCTGGGAGAATAACATGAGGGAGAAAGGAGTCCAGGAGAGCTGGCTGTATTTTCAAGAATCCTTATTGAAGTAACAGGGACAAACCATCCCGATGAGTAGAAAGAATAGTAAATATGGCAGGCGACCGGCTTGGCTTAACAGTGAAATCCTTGCTGATCTTAAATACAAAAAAGAAGCTTACAAGAAGTGGAAGATTGGACAAATGACCAGGGAAGAGTATAAAAATATTCCTCGGGCATGCAGGAGTGAAATCAGGAAGGCCAAATCACACCTGGAGTTGCAGCTAGCAAGAGATTTTAAGAGTAACAAGAAGGGTTTCTTCAGGTATGTTAGCAACAAGAAGAAAGTCAAGGAAAGTGTGGGCCCCTTACTGAATGAGGGAGGCAACCTAGTGACAGAGGATGTGCAAAAAAGCTAATGTATTCAATGCTTTTTTTGCCTCTGTCTTCACGAACAAGGTCAGCTCCCAGACTACTGCACTGGGCAGCACAGCATGGGGAGGAGGTGACCAGCCCTCTGTGGAGAAAGAAGTGGTTCGGGACTATTTAGAAAAGTTGGACGTGCACAAGTCCATGGGGCCGGATGCGTTGCATCCGAGAGTGCTAAAGGAGTTGGCGGATGTGATTGCAGAGCCATTGGCCATTATCTTTGAAAACTCATGGCTATCGGGGGAGGTCCCGGATGACTGGAAAAAGGCTAATGTAGTGCCCATCTTTAAAAAAGGGAAGAAGGAGGATCCTGGGAACTACAGGCCAGTCAGCCTCACCTCAGTCCCTGGAAAAATCATGGAACAGGTCCTCAAGGAATCAATTCTGAAGCACTTAGAGGAGAGGAAAGTGATCAGGAACAGTCAGCATGGATTCACCAAGGGCAAGTCATGCCTGACTAATCTAATTCTATGATGAGATAACTGGCTCTGTGGATGAAGGGAAAGCAGTGGACGTGTTGTTCCTTGACTTTAGCAAAGCTTTTGACCTGGTCTCCCACAGTATTCTTGCCAGCAAGTTTAAGAAGTATGGGCTGGATGAATGGACTATAAGGTGGATAGAAAGCTGGCTAGATTGTCGGGCTCAACGGGTAGTGATCAATTGCTCCATGTCTAGTTGGCAGCTGGTATCAAGTGGAGTGCCCCAAGGGTCAGTCCTGGGGCCGGTTTTATTCAATATCTTCATAAATGATCTGGAGGATGGTGTGGATTGCACCCTCAGCAAGTTTGCAGATGACACTAAACTAGGAGGAGAGGTAGATATGCTGGAGGGTAGGGATGGGATACAGAGAGACCTAGACAAATTAGAGGATTGGGCCAAAGGAAATCTGATGAGGTTCAACAAGGACAAGTGCAGAGTCCTGCACTTAGGACGGAAGAATCCAATGCACCGCTACAGACTAGGGACCGAATGGCTCGGCAGCAGTTCTGCAGAAAGGGACCTAGGGTTTACAGTGGACGAGAAGCTGGATATGAGTCAACAGTGTGCCCCTGTTGCCAAGAAGGCCAATGGCATTTTGGGATGTATAAGTAGGGGCATTGCCAGCAGATCGAGGGACGTGATCGTTCCCCTCTATTCGACACTGGTGAGGCCTCATCTGGAGTACTGTGTCCAGTTTTGCGCCCCACACTACAAGAAGGATGTGGAAAAATTGGAAAGAGTCCAGCGGAGGACAACAAAAATGATGAGGGGACTGGAACACATGACTTACGAGGAGAGGCTGAGGGAACCGGGGATGTTTAGTCTACGGAAGAGAAGAATGAGGGGGGATTTGATAGCTGCTTTCAACTACCTGAAAGGAGGTTCCAAAGAGGATGGCTCTAGACTGTTCTCAGTGGTAGCAGATGACAGAACAAGGAGTAATGGTCTCAAGTTGCAGTGGGGGAGATTTAGGTTGGATATTAGGAAAAACTTTTTCACTAGGAAAGTGGTGAAACACTGGAATGCGTTACCTAGGGAGGTGGTGGAATCTCCTTCCTTAGAAGTTTTTAAGGTCAGGCTTGACAAAGCCTTGGCTGGGATGATTTAATTGGGGATTGGTCCTGCTTTGAGCAGGGGGTTGGACTAGATGGCCTCCAGAGGTGCCTTCCAACCCTGATATTCTATGATTCTGTTAGTATCAGTTTTGCGTTTGGCTATTCTTATTAAAAACTGTATTGATAGTCAGAAATATTACATTTTGTAACAGGGGCCCAGTTCCATCCTTGTCCCCTGCAGAATTCAGACAGACTCCACTAGGTGTGCTCTTAGTGACACTTTATTTCTATTTCTTTTCACCAATATCACCACAGACCCCGTGCTCCCACCTATTTACAATCTTTGCTGGGCTTTATGGTCGCTGAGATCTTCCTACTCTGGGACCACTGCATTGCCAGGCTCAGCTAGCCCTGTTTCTCCCTCTCTTTCTCCCCACTACTCACCTCCCCCTCTTCTTGTACTTCCTTCCTGTGCCTCTTTTATCAGGGGCCAACTGAATGTTTACCCCACCCAGCCCATCACCCTGATTAGATAATTAGTCTTATTCAGCTTTTCCTGGGGCACTAATTAGCCTCCAAGTGATCAGAGTACAGGCTTACCTACTTACTCCCTAAAGAAAGACTTTCTTAGTCCTGTTTCAGAGTAGCAGCCGTCTTAGTCTGTATCTGCAAAAAGTCCTTAGAGACTAACAAATTTATTTGAGCATAAGCTTTTGTGGGCTAGAGCCCACTTCATCGGATGCATGCAGTGGAAAATACAGTAGGACGATTTTATATACACAGAGAACGTGAAACAATGGGTGTTACATAGACACTGCAACAAGAGTGATCAGTTAAGGTGAGCTATTACCAGCAGGAGAGAAAAAAAAAACCTTTTGTAGTGATAATCAAGATGGGCCATTTCCAGCAGTTGATTATCACTACAAAATGGTTGCCCCCCCCACCGGTAATAGCTCACCTTAACTGATCACTCTCATTACAGTGTGTATGGTAACAACTATTGTTTCATGTTCTCTGTGTATATAAAGTCATCCTACTGTATTTTCCACTGCATGCATCCGATGAAGTGGGCTGTAGCCCATGAAAGCTTATGCTCAAATAAATTTGTTAGTCTCTAAGGTGGCACAAGTACTCCTGTTTTTTTACTATGCTGTATGATTCATATGTCAACATACATTACTGTACCAAGTAGCTAGCAGGACCTGGATCTAAAATATTAAAATAACCTATAGCTCTCCAGCTGCAAAACACCCGTATTTATTTGTCAAATAAAGGTCATGTTAACAACAATTCTCTCCTTTCCCACACCTCACACAATTCTTCATCCCCTCAAACATTTAGAAAGCTCTGCTGCGATCCTTTACATATCATACACTAATGTTTTACTCTTCTTTCATTAAAATCATAATGCAAGACATTGGTTGGGGAGTATCAGAGTTGCTAAATTACTTTTGAATTTATTCTAACATATTAATATGGATACAAATTTTGCATGAAACATTTTACATACATTTTTGTTTTTTCTAAAAGACAGCCTTTTACAAATGCAATATAGTGTAAAAGTTTATTAGTAATGGAGACTGACAATATTCTAGTAGTTTTCCATTAAGTAGCTATTCTAGACAAAATCAGTGGACCTGATTCTGACAACAATCATACCAGTATAAACCAGGAGTAAAACCTTAGTCAATGGAGTTAGGGTGGTGGAAAACCAGTATGAGTAAAATCAGAATCTGACCTAATAGGTATTTAAATTAGGGCTGCCAATTAATCACAGTTAACTCAATTGATTAATGCAAAATGAATTAACTAGATTTTAAAAATTAGTTGCAATTAATCAAAGTTTTAATAACACTGTTAAACAAGAATAGAATACCAATTTAAATTTATTATAAATATTTTGGATTTTTTCTACATTTTCAAATATACTGATTTTATTTACAACACAGAATACAAAGTGTTCAGTGCTCACTTTATATTATTACTTTGATTACAAATATTTGTACTATAATAAAGATAAACAAAAGAAATAATATTTTTCAGTTCACCTGAGACAAGTACTATAGTGCAATCTCTTTATCATGAAAGTGCAACTTACAAATGTAGAATTATTATTTTGCTTTATTTTTAGTGATTATGTAAAAAACCTTTAGCGCCTACAAGTCCACTCAGTCCTACTTCTTGTTCAGCCAGTCACTAAGACAAACGAGTTTGTTTACATTTGCGAGAGAAAATGCTGCCCACTTCTTATTTACAATGTCACCTGAAAGTGAGAAAAGGTATTTGCATGGCACTGTTGTAGCTGGTGTTGCAAGATGCGCTAAACATTCATAGGCCCCTTCATGCTGCGGCCACCAGAAAGGCAATTCCTTAAGGTATGGTAGGCAATTTGTTAACAAGAAAATGGGTTCATCCCTAATAAGTTTTATGAGTATTCAATGCAAAGAAATATTTGCTGTTAAGGCCCTGTGTAGCAGAAGTGAAGTATTGGTGAGTCCTGACCATCAAAAGATACCTGGGTATCAAGAGAGCCTTCCTCTCTCTGCCTAAATTCAGGCATGAGACACTCATCTATGTACAAGGCAAGTAATTTTTTTAATGGCTTATTCCCAGCCATTTTCTGGGTCCTTTCCTACTCCTGAGACAGCATGTGGGTGTCACTATAGCAGTAGGGATGAACGAATTCTGACAGGCCTTTTGCAGTTGGAGAGCTACATAATATAGGTTTCAGAGTAGCAGCCGTGTTAGTCTGTATAAGTCTGTTAGTCTGAGTAGCAGCTGTGTTAGTACTTGTGGCACCTTAGAGACTAACAAATTTATTTGAGCATAAGCTTTCGTGAGCTACAGCATCCGATGAAATCAGCTGTAGCTCACAAAAGCTTATGCTCAAATAAATTTGTTAGTCTCTAAGGTGCCACAACTCCTCCTTTTCTTTTTACATAATATAGGGAGCTCTTGGGTACAAGAGAAGGTGGGATGCTGTGACGCTTCCCAGGGGTACCCAGGGTTGTGAGGCACCTTACTAACAGCTGCCCTTAGTGGGAGGAAGCCTTGTTTCTGTCTTCCAGGGTTCAGTTCCCTGACTCCACCAGCCACAGGCAACAAAAGCACGCCCCTCTCAGCCTATGAAGGCTTGGCTGTCCCTCACCAGGCAAGCAATAGGCACACTCCAATCCCCCAAAACTCTCCCTGGCAATAGGCACACTCCAATCCCCCAAAACTCTCCCTGGAGTGACCCGCCCTACACTCACAGAATTCAGCGATACACTACTCCCAGTGCAATAACACATCGTAGCTTACCAGTTTCATCTCTGCTCAACTCACAGCACTTAGATTTGTTTACAGTGAAAACAAATAAAATCTATTTATCAAAGAACAGTGATTCTAGAAGAAGCAAGTAGAATTTTTAACTAACAAGACATTCTCCTGTCTCTTAAAGGAGAGTCTTCAATCACTTGATTAGCATTTTGCTCAGACTGTAAATATGTGTTCATTGTGAAGTAGAGGATACTTAGATTACATATAGCCAGACAGGTAGATAAGCATTTCCTGCCTAAAGGAAACTTGTTTATCACCTTAAGAGCATCATTTTCAGTATAGATATTTAACTCCTTACATACTATCCATGAATACATTTTGCAATGTGTAGGACACAGGCTTTCAGTAGAGATGTTACCTGACACCTTTTGACAAACTGTTATTTAGAGACCAGACCCAGGGAATCACTGTAACTCTGTGCCCACTACCAGTGGGCACCACAAGGTTCGTGAGTCAAAGGCACATTTACATGAGCTCTCTGGCTCCCTTCACATACACAATAACTCCTGTGGGATGTCAGGTTTTATTACTATTACATTGCCAGACGTGCCCATGGCAGAGCTCAAAAGGCCTCCGAACTTTTTTGCTGCATAAATTCCTTTGTTACACAATGTCAGTTATGGAATTAAACTCTAGTTATGCATGGATGGGTTTCTTTAGTGTCATAATCATATCAATAGTTTCACAATAAATCGACATAAATTACCTTTTATCTTACTTTTTTTTGCATTTGATAATATCAATTACCCCATTCAGTACATCTGAGTCAAATTGTTACCCCTTTCTGGATGACGGGAGGAATTTGATAAGAAATAATGCCCTAGAAATTTCCTACTAGCGTTCTGTATTGTTTAGATATACAAAAAGCTGAATATAGCATATTTTAACTAATTTTTTTAAACCTTGATTTGTATTCTGTTTGTATTATTCTTTTGCTATTCATTTTGCAAAATAGTACAGGCTATATTAATACTGCCTGATTAAAAAAAACATAATGGGGGGATATACAAACCAACATGAGAGGTAAACTGCTCTGCAGGAGATTATCTTAATAAGCAGCTAGAACTACAACTCCTGCTGCAGAGCCTTGTGTCCTGCCAGTTTCATTTGCTAGAAGTTTCATTAAATGCATTTTAATGCCTTGTCTGATTTTGGTGTTCTTCAGTGACCTAATTTTTAAAAGAAACAGCATTTCAGATGTCCTGAATAAATTATCACATTAAACTCCCTGTTAAGGGGAAAATAGTGAGAGATGCAAGGATATTGTGTATTCAGACTCAGAAAAAAAGCATATTGTAGATATATCTATAGTTTTCAATTCATTTTAGCCAGTGAAGAACTAAATTACCCCAAAATATATAATAAACATTAAATTGAAAATTAAAAGAAAATTAAAATACTCAATTAAAAGAAAAATAAACTACTTACTAACATACTTGATGCAGTGTAGCAAAGTAAAAATGAATTGAAAGATAAAAGTTGTGATTTTACCAATTTGAAGAACTTCTACAATAGCAAAATTCCAGGAAGTAAAGATTTGAATAATTTGTAGGCACAGATTTTATAAGGTTTAGATTTTCTGAACCTATATATTTAATTCTTGGCTATTTCTACTTTCTAAAAGTTATTCTAGTGCAATATAATAATAAATTTGTCTAATTATCTTCTTTTATTCTTCAGCCTAAAATTTCCTTTTCAAAGTGAATGTATTGTTGCTATTTTTAATCATAACATTTATGATATATTGTGTCTGGTTGCACCAACCATATGCTAGGCACTGTACACATAAAAGGAGGTATGGTTATTTACTAAAAGAGCTTTAAATATATTTAGAATTTTATTTTCTTACTTGTTGCTCAGGAGCATCTTAGTGTTAGAGGCAATGGAAGAACCCAGGTACTTTATAGAACTTTTCTTTTATAATCATCTGAGATCTGTTTAATATTATTCCAAACTGTGAGTGTTGATCTTTCTCTCATAATGGAAATCTAAAAAGTACCTGTGAATAAAATATAACTTTAATTCTAATTAGCATTGCTAAGCACTTCAAAGTAAGACCCTCCCCAAATCTTTGCTAAAACTTAGCTATATACCTACAGAGTTTCCCTTCATCCATTAATCTTGTAATTTGAGAAGCCAGGGGTGGGCGGTGGAGAAACAGAGCGGGGCGGCGCATTCAGGGGAGGAGGCAGAGCGGAGGTGAGCTGGGGCTGGGCGTGGGGCGGGGAGCTGCCGGTGGGTGCTGTGCACCCATCAAATTATCCCCGTGGGTGCTCCAGCCCCGGAGCACCCACGGAGTCGGCGCCTAAGGCGCCACTTTTGGCCAGTTGTTAAATTTAGAAGCCCTTTTAGAACCGGTTGTCCCTCGTGGGACACCTGGTTCTAAAAGGGCTTCTAAATTTAACAACCGGTTCTAGCAAACCTGCTCCAGCTCACCACTGACTAATTCCGTTTGAGGAATAGGGTTTAGGCCACACCCCTCCCATTGACATTTCCTACTGACTAGCTTAGGCAGCTCCCTGCTCAGCCTGCTGGCTTATGTAAATCCTTTTTTTAGATGCCTAATTCTTCCCACGCATTTGTGGTAGCTTGTGCACCTAACTCAGGGCTGTGGATTCCACTAGGTGTCAGGATGCCTAAAAGTTAGATATTGTAGGTATATCTACACTGCAATAAAAGACCCATGACACCAAGTCTTAGATCCCAGGTCAATTTACTCAGGCTTGCAGGGCTTAGGTTGCAGAGCTAAAAATAGCAGTATAGGCATTCTGACTTGGGCTAGCAAGGTGGTAGGGTCTCAGAGCCTGGGCTCCAGTCCAAGCAGGGATGGCCTACACTGCTTTTTTTAGCCTCTCAGCCAAAGTCCCGTGAACCCAAGTCAATTGACCCAGGCTCTGAGAATTGGTGCCACAGGTTTTTCTATGCAGTAAAGATATATGCCGTAATGCTGAGTCTAAGTTCCTATTGTGCATCTAGAGCTTAGGAGACTAAGGACCATATTTTCAAAAGTATTTAGGACCTTAAAGATGCAGATAGCCATCTAGGACCATATTTTCAAAGGTATTTAGACACATGAAGGTCCAGATAGACCTAAGAACATAAGAATTGCCATCCTGAATCAGACCAAAGGTCCATCTAGCCCAGTATAATGTTTCTGACAGTGGCCAGTACCACAGCTTTATTGGGGGAATGTACAGAACAAGGCAATTTTGGAGAGACCCACCCCTGTCTTTTCCTCCCAGCTTCTGGCAGTCGGAAGTTTAGGGTTGCCCCAAGCATGCGGACTGGTTGGCCAAGCAGCCCAGTGGTTAGATTGCAGGGCTCTCAGCCCCCTGCTGGGCTGAGTAATCTTAGTCCTTAAGGCTGTGTGGGTGGTAGGGGGATCCGGGCCCTTCCTCTTCACCAAGTCCCAGCTCAGGACCTGTGTATATCAACCCCTAAACAGTTGGTGTCTCTCCTGGAGGGGAGTCAGAACCTGCTGTCCTGGCTAATTCCTACAAGTCCGTCCCCCCCGTGTCCCGCCCCGGCTACTCTCTGCCATCCCAGGAAAAGAAATTGGCATTCAGGTGGGCTCTTCTAGTCCAGAATTGAATGCAGAAAGAAAAGGGCTAGAGGGAGAGGTACCACCTTCATATTCTTCATGGCATGTAGCCATTGGAGAGGGGCATGGTTGGTGACTAGAGTGAAGTGAGTGCCCAGAAAGTAATTGGAGTTCTTACTTCATGGGCAAGAGGGCAAGGGTTTTCCCTGACCTTAACTCCCGGTTCCATCTGAATATTGAGGGTTATCAGGTGGTATCAGGGTTCCCTCCCCACTCTGAACTCTAGGGTACAGACATGGGGACCCCCATGAAAGACCCCCTAAGCTTATTTCTACCAGCTTAAGTTAAAAACTTCCCAAGGCACAAATTCTCCCTTGTACCTTGGATTAGGTAATGCTGCCACCACCAAGTGATGGCAAACTCAGGGAAAGGACCACTTGGAGTTCCCACTCCCCCCTAATCTCCCCCCAAGCCCCGACACCCCCTTTCCTGGGGAGGCTTGAGAATAAACAAGATGAGCACAGACCAACCTTGGGTTTTTTTAGGACACAAAAAAAACCCCAATCAGATTCTAAAAGAAACAGAACTTTATTAGAAAGAAAAAAGGTAGAAGAAGCACCTCTGTAAAATTAGAATGGAAGATAATCTTACAGGGCAATCAGATTAAAAAACACAGAGGATTCTGCTTCCTGGGTGCCTTGAGCACAGAGGAGATTCAAGACATATTAGACTGTGTTGTTGGCTTGAGATGACTGCTCTTCTAACATTTCCAAAACGAGGTCTAAAATCCATCACGGTTGCCATCCATATAAGAACTCAAATAGTGAGAAGCCAATGGAAGACTAGGAAGCTTCTCACACCGCAAATAGAAGAGGAGAAAGTGTCAGACATCCATAAGGACGAACCTTCGGAGCATCTTTTTTAGTGTTCTGTTAAAGCGCTGCACCTGGCCATCCGTTTGGGGATAGTATACAGATGTCTTTAGGGTCTTGATTTTCAGTAAATGGCAAAATTGCTTCATCAGATTTGTTCCTTAATCTGTTAAGATCTCCCGTAGCATCCCAACTCAAGTGAAGATTTTCATAAGGTCTGTGGCAACAGTTTTGGCGTTCATGGAGCGTCCGGGTACCGGGTTGCGTAGACTACAACTAAAATGAACTGGTATCCTGTAGCGCTCTTCTCCAGTGGGCCGACTATGTTGCTTCCAATCCACCCAAAGGGTACATTCATAAGCCGGAGTTGAATCAAGGAGGCTTTCTCGGTTGGTTGAGATGCAGTGATCTGACACTCCAGGCATGAAGCACAGAAATCCAGCACATCTTTGTAGACCCCAGGCCAAAAAAAAACGGGTCAGAATCCAGGCTAGTGCCCTTGCAAGGTGCAGAGTGAAGGGTATCGCAAGAGCCAGTTGCATAACCTCCTTCCAGTAGGGTCAGGGCACCAAAAGATGATTCCAAACCTCCTCAGTTTCTCAGTCTTTCTCTGTGTAATATAGATGGTGGCCCTGAATCTCAAAGTGTGGGAACAGTCCCATTTGATGGGATTCGAGAGATTCCCCATTCATTGCTGCCACCTGGGTGTATGCTCAGCTCATTGTGTTGTCTGTCCATTGCTCTTCCACAAAGTTGGAGAACTGAGTCAGAATCTCTGACTCAGGTAATAGAGGGGGCTCCTCATCTGATTGGGACAGGGTCTGGTCTTGCTGGGTTGGCTCTGAAGAATAGGAAGTCCCCTCACCAGCAGATATAGCATGGCAGGGCTAGCTGAACCCAAAGGTTTTCTTTAACCCTTGCTATGCCGGCTGGTAGTTTCTCTGCTTCATCACAGGGACCTATACTGAAACTATCCTCCATGAACGTATCTAAGTCTTTTTTGAACACAGTTATACTGTTGCCCATCACTTTTGGCAGTGAGTTCCACAGATACTATATGAAAAAGTATTTCCTCTTGTTTGTATTAAACCTGCTCCCTTTTAATTTCATCAGGGAACCCCAGTTTTTGTATTGTGGGAAACAGGGGTGCTGGAATAATTTGTATAGTGGGGGTGCTGAGAGCCATTGAACTAAACTAAACTCTGTATATGATGGAAATCATTTCAAGCCAGGAAATGCGGCAGCACCCCCAGTACCTCTATTTCTAGCACTTATGGTGGTAAAGGGTAAATAGCACTTCTCTATTCACTTTTTCCACACCAATCATGATTTTATTGACCTCTAGCATATCCCCCCTTCCCTAATCAACTCTTTTCTATGCTGAACAGCCCCAAATAGAATCTCTATGGATAGTAATTCCATGCTCTAATAAGAATATAACAGTAGGGATCTATTATCGACCACCTGACCAGGACAGCGATAGAGAACTCAATAATAGTGGGGGATTTCAATTATCCCCACATTGACTGGGTACATGTCACCTCAGGACGAAATGCAGAGACAAAATTTCTTGATACTTTAAATGACTGCTTCTTGGAGCAGCTGGTACAGGAACCCACAAGGGGAGAGGCAACTCTCGATCTAGTGCTGAGTGGAGCACAGGATCTGGTCCAAGAGGTAACTATAACAGGCCCGCTTGGAAATAATGACCATAATATAATAACATTTAACATTCCTGTGATGGGAAGAACACCTCAACAGCTCAACACTGTGGCATTTAATTTCAGAAAGGGGAAGTATGCAAAAATGAGGAGGTTAGTTAAACAGAAATTAAAAAGTACAGTGACTAGAGTAAAAAGAAAAGGAAGACTTGTGGCACCTTAGAGACTAACAAATTTATTTGAGCATAAGCTTAAATTTATTAAGCATAAGCTTTCGTGAGCTACAGCTCACTTCATCGGATGCATTATGCTCAAATAAATTTGTTAGTCTCTAAGGTGCCACAAGTCCTCCCTTTTCTTTTTGTGAATACAGACTAACATAGCTGCTACTCTGAAATCAGTGACTAGAGTGAGATCCCTGCAAGCTGCATGGACACTTTTCAAAGACACCATAATAGAGGCTCAACTTAAATGTATACCCCAAATTAAAAAACACAGGAAAAGAACTAAAAAAGAGCCACCAACGCTTAACAACCATGTAAAAGAAGCAGTGAGAGATAAAAAGGCATCTTTTAAAAAGTGGAAGTCAAATCCTAGTGAGGTAAATAGAAAGGAGCATAAACACTGCCAAATTAAATGTAAAAATGTAAATAGAAAAGCCAAAAAGGAGTTTGAAGAACAGCTAGCCAAAAACTCAAAAGGTAATAACAAAATGTTTTTTAAGTACATCAGAAGCAGGACGCCTGCTAAACAACCAGTGGGTCCCCTGGACGATTGAGATACAAAAGGAGCATTTAAAGATGATAAAGTCATCACGGAGAAACTAAATGAATTCTTTGCTTCAGTCTTCATGGCTGAGAATGTTAGGGAGATTCCCAAACCTGAGCCATCTTTTGTAGGTGACAAATCTGAGGAATTTTCACAGATTGAAGTGTCACTAGAGGAGGTTTTGGAATTAATTGAGAAACTTAACAGTAACAAGTCACCAGGACCAGATGTCATTCACCCAAGAGTTCTGAAAGAACTCAAATGTGAAATTGCAAAACTATTAACTATGGTTTGTAACCTGTCCTTTAAATCAGCTACTGTACCCAATGACTGGAAGATAGCTAATATAACGCCCTAGAGGTGATCCTGGCAATTCAGACCGGTAAGTCTAACATCAGTAGCAGGCAAATTAGTTGAAACAATAGTAAAGAATAAAATTGTCAGACACATAGAAGAACATAAATTGTTGGGCAAAAGTCAACATGGTTTCTGTAAAGGGAGATCATGTCTTACTAATCTATTAGAGTTCTTTGACGGGGTCAACAAACATGTGGACAAGGGGGATCCAATGGACATAGTGTACTTAGATTTCCAGAAAGCCTTTGACAAGATCCCTCACCAAAGACTCTTATGTAAATTAAGTTGTCATGGGATAAGAGGGAAGATCCTTTCATGGACTGAGAACTGGTTAAAAGACAGAGAACAAAGGGTAGGAATAAATGGTAAATTTTCAGAATGGAGAGGGGTAACTAGTGGTGTTCCCCAAGGGTCAGTCCTAAGACCAATCCTATTCAACTTATTCATAAATGATCTGGAGAAAGGGGTAAACCATGAGGTGGCAAAGTTTACAGATGACACTAAACTGCTCAAGATAGTCAAGACCAAAGCAGACTGTGAAGAACTTCAAAAGGATCTCACAAAACTAAGTGATTGGGCAACAAAATGGCAAATGAAATTTAATGTGGATAAATATAAAGTAATGCACATTGGAAAAAATAACCCCTACATACAATATGATGGGGACTAATTAAGCTACAACTAATCGAGAGAAAGATCTTGGAGTCATCATGGATAGTTTTCTGAAGGCGTCCATGCAGTGTGCAGCGGCAGTCAAAAAAGCAAACAGGATGTTAGGAATCATTTTAAAAGGGATAGAGAATAAGACGGAGAATATCTTATTGCCCTTACATAAATCCACGGTATGCCCACATCTTGAATACTGCATACAGATGTGGTTCCCCTCATCTCAAAAAAGGTATACTGGCATTAGAAAAGGTTCAGAAAAGGGCAACTAAAATGATTGGGGTTTTGGAACGGGTCCCATATGAGGAGAGATTAAAGAGGCTAGGACTTTTCAGCTTGAAAAAAAGGAGACTAAGAGGGGATATGATAGAGGTCTATAAAATCATGAGTGGTGTGGAGAAAGTGAATAAGGAAAAGTTATTTACTTGTTCCCATAATATAAGAACTAGGGTCCACCAAATGAAATTAATGAGTAGCAGGTTTAAAACAAATAAAAGGAAGTTCTTCAGTCAGCGCACAGTCAACCTGTGGAACTCCTTGCCTGAGGAGGTTGTGAAGGCTAGGACTAAAACAGAGTTTAAAAGAGAACTGGATAAATTCATGGAGGTTAAGTCCATTAATGGCTATTAGCCAGGATGGGCAAGGAATGGTGTCCCTAGCCTCTGTTTGTCAGAGAGTGGAGATGGATGGCAGGAGAGAGATCACTTGATCATTACCTGTTAGGTTCACTCCCTCTGGGGCACCTGGCATTGGCCACTGTCGGTAGACAGGATCCTGGGCTGGATAGACCTTTGGTATGACCCAGTATGGCCATTCTTTATGTTCTTAATCTTTTTAGTCTCTTCTCTTATGGAAGCCACGCCATACCCTTGACCATCATTGTGGCCCTTCTCTGAACACTTTCCAGTTCCACTACATCCTTTTTGATATGGGGTGACCAGAACTGTACACAGTATTTAAGGTCATGTTAATGGGCACTATAGGGACAGAAATCAAAATTGAAGAAGAGAAACTGGAGAAGGTGGACAATTTTACATACCTTGGAAGTACCATCAGCCAAGATGGTACTAGTTCCGAGGAAATAAGAAGAAGAATTGGGAAGGCAAATGCTGCATTTGGAAGACTCAAAAACATCTGGCGACTCAAAAACATCTCCCTCAAGACAAAGCTGAATGTGTACAAAGCAATTGTTATTGCCATCACAACATATAGCAGTGAGACATGGCAACTTATCAAGAAAGATATGCAAAAAGCTGGATGCATTTCATCACAAATGTCAGAGAAGAATATTGGGAATAACATACAGAGATAGGAAGACGAGGAAGACCATGAATAACATGGAAATGAACAGTTCTGAACGACATCAAGAACCTCAACATGAAATGGGAAGGATTGGAGAGAAGGGCAGTTAACAGGCAAGGATGGCAAATGTGGGTAGCCCAATGTGCAGCAAAGCATGGGCTGGACTAAGGTCTAAGGTCTAGCCATGGATTAAAGTGGCATTATGATATTTTAAGTGCCTAGGCACCTAATTCATATTGAAACCAATGGGAATTCGGCACTAAGCTCTTCTGAAAATACCACTAGGCATCTGCATCTTTAGGAGCCAAAAACTCCTTTGAAAATATGGCCTTTAGGCACTTTGGTAGTGTTAGAGGCAATGGAAGAACCCAGTGGGCATATAGAACTGTGGTTTTTTTTATAACCATAACATCTCAGAATAGAAATCCAAACAAATCTAAACAAATACTTCAGAATAAAATATAACTAATTCTAATTAACAATGTTAAGCACTTGGAAGTGTGACCAATTTTGACATTATAGAACAGTTTTTTGGCTACTTCTTTGTGCCCCACTTTCTCTAGAATTTCAAATGCAAAGGAACTGGCCAGTGGGTGACATGAGCACCTTTCCCTGATAAGTTTGTAACTGAAGTCACTGTAGTTAGCATGCCAACAAGGGGGCCAGGGGAGGCTGAATTACTGCCTGTTCATGCCTGTATGTTGGTGCAGTGCAGTGTCAGGTTTGAAGGAGCCAGAACTTTGTAGTTGTTGCACATGGAAGTAGAGAACATATCTTCATGAGCTAAGAGATTTAGGGCTTCTGTGGCTGGCCAAAAAATTCTCAGAGCAGGTCATGAAGCTACTAGGATACGTGATGGCTCTAACTGGTAAATCTTGGGTCTGGTATTCAAGAAGTAAAGGGCCCATGTGTTTCCAGTTTAAAGTCTAATTTACATATTCAGTTGCCATAAATGCATGCACAAACTGGGTACTTGTGTTGACAAATATGATAACTGTCCATTTAAATCAAATGTGCAAATTCCACATGTATTTTGTATGCACATTAACATATGAGACTTTTTGAAAATCAGGTCCATTGTGTTATTCTAATTCTGTGTTCCCAAACAAGGAACTACATCAACATTTTCCCAAACAACTATAGTTAAAGTTTCAATCATCAGGTGAATGCAGATGAACCAGACAATTGTTGCTGGTTTATTTTGAGGCTAGGACATGTTTTATTTTATTGTGAACATAAACTATGTTATTTCTGTTTTAATTTGCTTCTGTTTCCATGGTAATTATGACATCGGAGAAAGGGCAAAAATATATTTTTTTAGATAGTAAAAATAGAAACATGTGGTGCTACAAATTACAGTTTGGGTTATTACATTTTGCCTGTGTACATTTCCCATGCAGTTTCAGTTGGATGGGGGTTACTTTGTGTCCACCACAACCATGAAGTTATTCCTATGCTGTATGTGTATATATCAATGATTCTATCCGAGGCCAAATGCTAATACAAATAATAAGCAAAATGCAAAAACTTGATAAATGGTTTACCTGCACCTTTTTAGAATTTGACTTGCCTGTAAAAACAAATAGTCCTGTTTTCACAGATTTTCAGATCTTTTCATACCTTTAATCTTGTATTAAAATTAGAACTCTGTTTTTACACATTATGATACATTGAATTGGCAGAAATTTAAAGTCAAAATGATCAAACATGAATGTCTAAAGTTAGGCTACAAAATCCATAATAAAGGCACCTAAATATAGGTGGCCTGTTTTTCAAAGAGAGTGAGCAGCATAGGTCCATTGACTTCAGTGGAGACTGGGGTTGCTAAGCACCTTTGAAAAATTAGGCCACCTATATTTAGGTATGTAAATATTTTTTGTTTTTACTACCTTAAAAATATTATAACTGCAGACACCTAGGTTTGGAAATAATGGCCTTTGTGAAGTAAATTTCAATATAAATCAGTAATAACTATTATTATATACAATGATACAGGAGGACCAGAGAGCAGTGGGAGAGTGCTAGAGGGGAAATATATAAACTCAAGGCTAATTAAGGTGTGGTTCCCTGTAGACTAGGGAAGGTGGCTGCAGGTTAATTGGAGCACCTGCAGTCAATTAAGGCCCTGTTAGGAACCTAATAAAACCCCCCTGCATCAGGCAGACAAGGGAGGAGGAGGCAGGATTGGAGATGTGTTGAGAGATTTGGAAGTCCTGAGAATTGAAGTAAGGAAGACCCTGTCCCCCAGCATCTGACAGAGGTTAACCCACCTAAGGGGGATGAAGGTAAGAAACCCACAGGAGTTGAGAGGGGCTGGGACTCAGAGTGAGGAGCAAACCCAGACCCCTCCCCTGCTTCTCTCCTCTGTCACCTTCCCAGGCTAGTAGTGGGGCCCTTGGCACCCAAGAGCAGGGGCAAAGGGTGGTATCTTAGCTCCCATACCAAGAAAAGCTCAGGACTCCCCAGACTAAAATTGGCCATCTTCTCACAATACATAGAGAATCAGGTTTGAAAAAACAGATCACAGAGACCTTTGCTGTGGGCTTTTAGAGGAAATTACTTTCAAAAAGGTCAAAACACAAAATGAGCAATTCCATATTTTTATTATTCAAGCCAGCCCTCTTCAGTAGGGTGTCTTCTTCACTGTGCCTTTACTCCAAAGGTAGACTAAATGGGCTCTAAAATGGTGGGGTGGGAAGGATTTATTCTGTGCTCCAAAGAGCAAACTGTATGTATTCAGTGAGCAGTAAGGAGTAAAGTGGAAAAGTTTACTAAAGGTAGAGTAAACATTAGATGACTCTGTCTTACTTTCAGAGTATCTCTTCTTGGAGTGGATGATAATTACAGCATTCCAATTGTACTACACCCGAGTATTACATTCTGCTTATATTAATCCCCACTTCATTTGTAATTAGAGAAGATATTCTTCATTACTACTTTGATGCAGCCTTTACATATTCCCATTTGTGGGATGCTCCCTGCCCCCACAACTCCAGCGAACTTCTAGTAAAAGAGTGTTTTAAAAGTTCCTAGTATTACTGCATACACACTGCCTCACAGTATCAAATATTCAAAATGATATTATACAAGGGCTATGTGGTCCCTAACTGTCTCAATTCCTTCCTTTTCTGCATCTAGCTATGGGAATAGGGACCTTCACTCCATGCTTGAAGACTTTTTTGTATACTAGCATATTACATTAGTAAAATGCTTTGGGATCCTTGGTGATTTAAGTTGGTATACAAATTTAGGATTACTGTAAGCTTTGAAGTAGGTAACATGGACTATCTGTACTTACAAAAGCAGAACACTTCTTTGTAATAAGCTCAGACTTTAATACAATGGAAACTTTTACCACTACAAAAAGTATTCTAAGAGAAAAACCTGCTATGTAAGAAAAAATGAGGTTATCGGATTTCTCTGGTTTTCACACTTTGGTACATATTACAAATAAAGATACAACTGGAAATTATTCTAATTAAGAAATCAAAACCACATGCTATTTCTCAATATGTTTTTAGCAGTTGCTCAGACAGCTACCAGGAGAATTTGTTTGCAATGCATAGCAAGTAGATTTCTTTTCTTATTCAACAGTTAATTACTTGACTGAGTTTCAGGTAGATTAAAAAACATTCAATTTCAAATCTACTATGGATTACACCATCAGTAGGGTCCAAAGATTATGGAGCACCATAACACTGTACTTAGATTCTTGAATCAGCTTGAAGTTCTTCAGTTATTATTTGAGAATGAAATACCCTTGTTCAGTTTAAATATGTATTTAATGTTTGTTCTCTTCTCATTCTTGTTTTGACTCTGCACTCATTGAAGTCAATGGCAAAGTTTCCTATTGAGTTTAATGGTGCAAGATCAGGGGCTCCACATGCTAAAGCTTTAATTTTTTTTAAAAGCATTAGGTCTAAATCCTAAGCACCTGCATGTATTTATATCCATATGACATTTGAATGGATCAAAATCCACTAACCAAAACACCATAAATAAGGTATCCCCTTCCTATCTCTTACACTCTCATATTGTAGCTCATTGTATCAGTTAAAGCATGAGAAAATATAGATGTTAGCAGACCTGCAGGTCAACTACATTGGACTGTCAGACCAAGGTGGGGAATAAATTTCAGAGATGGCACTTTCAGAGAATGACAATTGTACAGACTACTGTTTTAAGCTGATTTAAACTTATCTGTCATGGAACGCATACATGAAGCTGTTTGAAAAGCAAAGAGGACAAAATTATATGAACAGAAACCATGACCTAACAACTATATTTCATAGTTTAACTGGTCTTCCTATTTGAAAACACTATTTTATTATTTTAGAACTTTACAAAATTAAAATTGAATAGCAAATGAAACCTATGCAACCAACTATCTTTGAACTCTACAGAAACCAAAATCTTGCTCTACATGGTCAAGGTGATATCATTGATACTAAAAGTGGCAGCAGTCTACCATCTCAGAGACTTAGCAGAGATCATAACCAGAAACTAGATGGTAAATCTCCATCACCACCAATGTTCTATCCTTCACACTACAACAGCCCATTTCCTGAAAAGCATAGGTGTGATGTTGTACTGAGCCATGTGTACAGTGTGGAAGAAGTCAACCCAATGGTGAGTAGTTAATTTACTTTAAACACAGAGGTAGCCAAAGTTCAGTCTATAGGCCAAATGTGATTCATGGATTCCTATAATATAGTTTACAATTGCTGTTATGGTATATTTCATGCTTAGGCATACCTCAGTGTTAATGGTGATGATGGTTATCATCCACTAGTATGAAAATACGGTGTGAGCTTCAGGCTTTTAGCAAGTTGCTAGTATGGCCTTCAGCTGGGGCACCCTGCTTTAACAATTCTATCACAGTAAATTCATGATGACTCTAATAAGGACCCTAATGTGTTGTTAGAAAATAAAATTTCTATAGAAGTAGATTAATGGATAAAATGAAAGGGATCTGTGTACCGGTTGTTCTAAGTGTAAACTATTGTATCCAAACATGAAAGAGAAAATCCTGAATGTTGTAATCTCTTTTTCTTAAAGGGAAGAGTAAAATTGTAGCATTGTCAGTCCTCTCCATGTCACTCTTCACAGTAGGGTGTTAGCCATCTCTATGGCAACTGGGGGCAGACCACATCTTTGCTGCAAGCCTGGGTTTAGGACTGCCAATCAAGAAGAATTCCCTAGAATTCTCTGCCTCCAAACTGCACATGCTGCAGGCTCCAGGGCTCCCATTGTAGCAGAACTTTTGCAGAAATTGTGTGTGCATATGTCTATCAATTTCTTCATTGGCTTTAGATTTTTGTCCTCAACATTGTTAAACAGGAAAGAGAAATCATATTTTGGCTCTCTGAAATGGGTTTGAAGGACAGCACCTCTCCTCCCTGTCTCCCTGCACAGTAAATGGCAGACAAGGACAACAGGCCAAAGGGAAACTAGCTCCCAGCCAGTGCATGGGCTAGGTCCATGTTCTGACAATTGAGCAGACCATTTGGAAGCTGCCTTCATTGAAACCAGGCCAGTATCTGTGGCATGGGTCATAGAGTAAGTTTGTTTGTTTTTTCAAAGCCCATCCCAGCCTCCATGCCCCATCCTCCCCTAGTCATAGGGCCCCTATTTCAACAACTTGTAGAGAAGGGAGGAAAGGTTCACTGGAGCATCCTGACTCTTGCAGAGGGCAAGTTCTCCCCATAGCAACCAGAAGGAAAAATTTCTGCTCCCAGCCAGTCTGTAAGCAAGGTCCATGCCAAGGTGCTTGAAGACCACAAAACATGCCCTCTTCCTACAAGTACTTTTACCTGTAAGGCCTCAGCTGCCATGAAAAGTTAGATTCAATGACCCTTGTGATCCTGTCTGATCTTATGATTCTATACCAGCTCCTGTGACCTTTCTGATACCAATGAGTAATTTGCCTTCAATGGCACCAGCTCATTCCTCATTTTGTGAAGTCAGTCCCTAATCAGCACAGATCCAGCAGCAGGGAGCATGGGGTGAAGTGATTCAGATCCTCTACTGTGGGGAGGTCATAAAATGGCCACTATTTTCCTTAAGAAGATATGCAGGATACATGCCTGTAGACTTTCCTTACAATCTCCCAGGAATAGCACTCTCCCCTTCAGGGAGCCCCTCCCACCTTTTCCCAGGGATTTTTGACCCAGGGACTGGTGAAGGATCTTAGCATTAAAAGGGACAGCCTAAGAATATAGGAACAGTCATACTGGGTCAGACCAAAGGTCCTTCTAGCCCAGTATCCTGTGCTGGCCAATGCCAGGTTCCCCAGAGGGAAAGAACAGTACAGGTAATCCTCAAGTGATCCATCCCCTGTCACCCATTCTCAGCTTCTGGCAAACAGAGGCTGGGCATACCATCCCTGTCCATCTTGGCTAATAGCCCTTGATGGACCTATCCTCCATGAACTTATCTAGTTCTTTTTGAATGCTGTTATAGACTTGGCCTTCACAACATCCTCTGGCAAGAAGTTCTACGGGTTGACACTGCGTTGTGTGGAAAAAATACTTCCTTTGGTTTGTGTTAAACCTACTGCCTATTAATTTCATTTGGTGACCCGGAGTTCTTGTGTTATCATAAGGAGTAAATGAACTTCTGCCTTTATTTTCTCCACACCAGTCATGATTTTATTGGCCTCTCTTATATCACCCCTTAGTCTCCTCTTTTCCAAGCTGAAAAGTCCCAGTCTCTCCTCATATGGCAGCCATTCCGTACCCTTAATCATTTTTGTTGCCCTTTTCTGAACCTTCTCCAATTCTAAACCTCTTTTGAGATGGGGTGACCACATCTGCATGCAGTATTCAAGATATGGGCATATCATGGATTAATATAGAGACAATATATTTTCTGTCTTATTTATCCCTTTCCTAATGATTCCAAACATTCTGTTAGCTTTTTTTGACTGCTGCACATTGAGTGGGTGTTTTCAGACAGCTATCCACAATGACTCCAAGACCTTTCTTGAGTGGTAAAAGCCAATTAAGACCTCGTTATTATATATTCATAGCTGGGATTGTTTTCCAATGTGCATTACTTTGCATTTATCAACATTGAGTTTCATCTGCCATTTTGTTGCCCAGTCACCCAGTTCTGAGAGATCTTTTTGTAGACCTTCTTCGTGGTCTGCCTGGGACTTAACTATCTTGGGAATGTTGATGAAGAGGTGTGTGATTCTTCCTCTGCTGGTTTATAAAGGAGTGGGAATTTCTCTATTGAGACCTACTCGTACCTAACGACTACCAATTCTTCATTACTCTGCCTCAAATTAAGCCTGCTGCATCCTTAGTAAAGGACATAGTTAAACTAACTAAGGGCATATTCCTGCCAAATACACAACAGGAAAATAAAACTGCCTCAGGGCTGATAGTATTGCCTGCAGTCTCTTATTGTGGGAGGTCTATGCTCAACAGGGAGGCCACTGTGAGTGTGCATAAAGAAAAACATGACACAATCTATTTTAAACTAAGCTTCCCTAGCAACTTTTTCAAGAATGATGCTTCACCTGACTGATTTGCTATACATTCAAATATGTTCTAAGGTCAACCATAGCTTGAAGGAATTGGAATAGCATTCTAAACTGATATCCTTCTAAATGTTTTGTTGGTAAGCTCTTTAGGGACAAAGCAGTCACTGATGCCTTAAACAAGGGAATAAGGGGTTTCTGAAGTCTGGGCAGATTTCCCCCTTTGTCATCTGGGAGTGAATCAGCTAAGAAAATGAGTGCTTGAGATGTCCCCGAGTCAAGTTTATCCTTTCCCCATGTATGTTAAAATAAACCAACACTATCAATAAGACCCTTTGTGATATCGGAAGATTAAAAGTGCAGTCAGCCATCTTCTACTCATTGGAACAACAGAACCAGCTTCATGAAGAAACAGTTATTTTGGAAAGGGCACAAGATTCTTTGTGGTAAAAGAGAAACAATGGCATAGAAATCTCAGGTGCCTCAGCAAGTCCATAAGGAGATCAATATTTTAAGTGGAAATACTGAAATCCATCATTGCAGAATTTTCTTCCCCAGACCTCAGAATACAAAAATAAATTTCTTGTAGTCCCTACTGATCAGGGAGAGTCACCCAGAGATACTTTAGCTTCAGCAACACAAGAAGCATTTTCAATACAGAGTACTCCCTTTTTGGACATGTAACTGCTATGTGGTATTCACAAATGCCACATTTCATCCCTCCCTTCAAGTGAAAAGGATACATGTCTGTCTGTCTCTGGACAAAAGCTTATGCTCAAATTGGTTAGTCTCTAAGATGCCACAAGTACTCCTTTTCTTTTTGTGAATACAGACTAACATGGCTGCTCCTCTGAAACTTCTCATCATGATACTCAGGCCTCAGCAGTCATCACAAAATACCTTCAGAAACAAAAGTTTGAGTAAACAAGTGGAAGGGCCAATTACAGCGCTCACAAAATTCCAGCATTTAACTTATCTTCTAAGATAACCTTTATTTTAGAAGAGAGACAGAAGAAAATAGTCTCACATTAGCAGACCTCTCCTAAGACAATCTCTGACAGCTCCTGGGCTTTTTGGTCTCATTTATACCCAGCACAATTCTTTATTTGCTTCCAGATAGCAATTCCAGCAAATAAGTATATAAAGATCTTGGTCCAGATCCAGTACTAGCATCTCATGTTGAATTCATTCTTAATATTTAATAGCTACCTGAGGTCAGGTCTAAACTACAGATAACAGATGCCATGTGGACTCTTACGTGAGGGTTGTGGTTCACAGATGAAACACTAAGTATAACCTGTCTCATCCTATGGACTTTTGACTAGGTCCCAAGCAGTCTCTGTGGCCTTTCTAGCTAGCATTTCCATATTAGACATTTTCAAAGTGACAACCTGCTTGTCTGGTCATATATTTACCTCTCACAACGGACGAGTGGTTCAATAGACTCCAAACCCACCTCCATTTGGAACTGCTTGTGAATCCTGTATAGGGGAATGGACACATGCAATCGCTCAAAGAAGAACAGTTACTAACCTTCCTGTAACTGTTCTTCAAAATGTGTTGCCTATGTCCATTCCACTATAGGTGTGTGTGCACTCAAGTGCATAGTTGTCAGAGTTTTTCCCTTTAACGGTACCCATTGGGGGGCATCCTCTGCTGTATCATGCACTGAACGCAGGCATAACAGACACCCCTGACCCCTCCTCAGTTCCTTTCTACCGGAAGACTCCAATTGAGAGGGGAAGGAGGGTTATCATATCATGGAATGGATATGTGCAATCACTAGAAGAAGAAATGGTTTCTGTAACTGTTCTTCTTCAAGATATATGTTGCATGTGTCCATTCCATGACCCACCCTCCTTCCCCTCTCTATTTGTCTCCTGGTAGGAAGGAACTGAGGAGGGTCGGGGGAAGAGGGAGGCTTCACCCTTATGTGCAGTGCATGAGCAATGAACGCACAGACAGCAGAGGACACTTGTGCCATCCTGATGGATAGAGCTAAGGCGAAAAGCTCTGCAGCAGCTGTGCACTGGAGGACACACACCTAAGTAGAATGAACATGTACGACATCTCGAACGTTACAGGAAAAAATTATTAACAGTTTCTTCCTGATGGGCAGTCCTAAGTCCAGCTCAGACCAAAGACTTGGTCTGCTCCAGTTGCCATGGAGATGGGGAACATCCCACTGTGAAGACTGTGACATGGAGGTCCTAGAATAAAAATTAAGTGGTAGGAGAAATGAGGTGTAACCCACACCGGGTTGAGGCTAATACTAAAAAGAAAGGAATACTAAAGTTTTTCTGAGTGTCTTGGTTGCCGGTATTCCTGAATTAACATTCTTTTAGAGGGTCATCTATCTAACTTCTTAAGATGCGAAAAAAAAAGTCTTTTCTTTTCAATATATCCCATAATTTCATACAGTGTTTGCCAAGAGGCTACTCTAAATTACACCAGGGACTGAAGTGCCCTGTGACTGGCCCAAGGATCTTGAGGATAGCAGGGGAGCCAAATTGTGACCAGTAGTACATTTAAATATGTAGTGACACGCCTAAGTCTGTTTTAGTAAAAGATGGTAACTTTGCATATTTTCTAGCTTGTAAAACTTATGGAAAATTTGTTTTATGCTTCAATAATGTAAAAATATTGCTGTACTTTCAATTCTGTACTACCTGTGCCTGCTCTGTGTATTGTTCAGATTCACCCAGAGACATCCTTACCTACAACTGCAACAGAAAAGTTCTTTCAAGAAGAAGAGAAACGAGCAAAAGAATTTGAAGAGATTTTAAATTCACACATTGAAGAACTACAAAGGCATTCTGAAAATACTGTCAAAAAATATGCCAGGCTAAAGCAAAATAGACATATATGAGCCTTTTAGCTTTTTATATGCAGTTTAAAAACAAATAAAGGTATAACCAAGTTACTCTTCTGATTCTCAAAACTAAAATCTGCTACCATTTTCTTGAATTTACACAGAAGATAGCTAGTGTCTTGTAATATAAATTTTGGGGTGGGAGGGTTTGCATTCCTATATTAACATGACACATTGTTCTGTTATTGCTTTAGTTACAGTGTATATTTACAATCTAAGACATATCTAGAAATTAAATATGTAATTTGTTTTTGTCTACTTATGTGCTCCAGAAACGCATTTGGACCACTGTAAATTAAGTAAAGATACATGAAACTTGATTGGGTAAGGGAGCTATCTAATCAATGGAGCTGGCCACTTGAGACTATACCTAGTCTAAGGGGATTCTCTAGCTTGCATAGAACCGGAATAACAGTTTTACACTGTTCTATTCACAGCTCATAGCATCATGGGCATAGCTGTGCTCTGGTTATTCTTGGCAACAAGAATAGCTGTTTATGTCCATTGCAGCTGAGCCTGCTCTAACCCATGCTTAGGACCAGGCAAGCCCACAGCATGGTCAAGAGTAGGGAAAGGGCAAACATACCTTGAATTCACCTTTCCCACCCCACTTTGCTTTGCATTACTGTGATAAGCAGAGTTCAGCTGGAACAGAGCATCTTACCTATAATTAGGGCCTGACCAAATTCACAGCCCTGAAAAACACATCACAGACTGTGAAATCTGGTCATTTGTGTGCTTTTACCCTATACTGTACAGATTTTACACAGAAGACCAGTGTTTCTCAAACTGGGGATCCTGACCCAAAAGAGGGTTGCAGGGGAGTGAGTGGGGGGGGGGGGGGGTTGCAAGGTTATTTTACAGGGGTCACAGTATTGCCACCCTTCTGCACTGCCTTCAGAGCTAGGGGGCTGGAGAGCAGCGGCTGTTGGCCAGGCGCCCCTGTCTGAAGGCAGTGCCCCACCAGCAGCAACAGCACAGACGTAAGGGTGGCAATACCATACCTTACTTCTGCGCTGCTGCAGGCAATGGCTCTGCCTTCAGAGCTGGGCTCCCGGCCAGCAGCCGCTGCTCTCCAGCTGCTCAGCTCCGCAGGCAGCCCCGCCACCAGCAGCAGTGCAGTACCGCAACCCCCCGCCACCAAATACAACACTGAAATTTCAGATTTAAATCGCTGATATGACATTTGGAATTTTTTAAATCCTATGATCGTGAAACTGACCAAAATGGACCGTGAATTTGGTAGGGCCCTACCTATAATGGTTTACAAGTTTTTCATTAATATTTAAATATCTGAAAAAAATGTATTAAAAGTAAATCTTTCTGCAAAGCAAATATTGGTGTTTAAGTATAATGTTAGCCTATTGTTTTTATCTCAGCATAGAACATGTAAAACCTTTGTCCTCAGACTATATAGATTGCTGAACATCCCCTTTGTAAAGGCTCTAAGCAGTTACTACTTTTCCAATTCTCAATCCTTCTTCCAACCCAATGCTCTGCATCGTGAGTAACTCTGTGTTTCACATGGCCGTTCCTTTTATTTGCAGTTCATACTAAATTCTATTGCTATGTAAGTGGAACAGTCAAAGTACAGGAGACAATTAACAATTGACTTGAATGGAATAGTTACAGAAAAGCTACAGTACAGCATATAGTGCACTTGCTGTTTGCAACTTCCTGGAAAAAGCTGGATAAAAATAATACTGGTGAATCAAATAGGCTGGTTTGTGAGTAACAGAATTATCATTAATATTCTAGCCCACTCTAAAATGTGAATTGTTTTTGGAAGCTCTCTCTCCAACATAGCAAAACGCACTATTTCACACTTAGACAAAATAGCCAGATCTTAAATACCAATTTGCTCAGTTTTCAATAAAGTGAGTAATGATAATGAAAATGTAAAAGAACCATAAACTCAGGCAAATAAAACTAAAGAAAGCTGGAGAGCAAAGAGTGAACAAAAAGATGATGAAAGAGTATTTGAACAAACTAAATGTAACTTCAGTTTAAGAGATGATGCATCTGGAAGTTTTAAAAGAACTATGGTAGAAATTTAGGAATCTCTGGAAATAATATTCAGAAAATTATAAATCAGAAGTTGACCCTGGAGACTAAGAAAGCAAAAATTTGTCTTTAAGAATGATAGAGAGGAAGATAATAGAAGATATTAACATATTAGCCTTGTTTCTTTTCCAAGCAAAATATTCAAACATATAATCAAGTCAGTATTGCCCAGATCCTCAAAGATACTTAGGTGTTGTTCCAACGTGTGTCACAACACCTAATCCCTGCACAGTCCAGTGAAATCCTCAACCCTAAGCATGGGGAGAGTTAGACCCCTGAGGCCAGATTCACAATGGTACTTAAGTGCATTAAGTACTTAACTGCCTCTTTAAATGGCAACATTTAGGTACCGCTGACATTCTCAAACCACCACTCAGATGTCACCTGATCTTGTAGCATTGCAACACCTAAATACCTTTTGAACCCAGCCCATATGCGCCAACTCTGTGGGTGCTCTGGGCTCAACCATGGGGAAAAAAAGAAGGGATGCTCACCACACACCAGCCATAGCTGTTCAGTGGGTGGGGCTGCCAATCATCTGTTGGGCGGCTGGCAGGGAGATGCTCATTGGAGCTGCCCATTCTGTCCAACTCCAACCCAATTTTCTCATTTGTGTTTTCTCTTTTTTTTTTCTTCTATCCAACCTCAGCCCTAGGGCTATTGGTGGGGCTATTCAACACACACACAGTCACCTACAAGTCAGTCCAGGGGCTTCTGAAAACCCTGGTAATCCACAAAGTTTGGATTACCAAAGGTCAGTCTTTCACAGCCATGTTGAGAACTAGGAAAAAATCCTAGTGATGGGCTCATAATGTTAAGGTTAGCTTTGCAACAAAATGAAATTCATCTCTCATTTAAGTGAGATTGGCCTTATTTTTAGAGAGTCCTAAAGAGCATGTGGCCAAAGGCCAGCTCTGTAAAGTAATAGGATTAACCTGTCTGGTGCGCTGAGCTAAAGCTAACAGTGTCAGGCCCCCACATTCCATTCCATTCTAAGGGCAGGAAGTAAAAACAGCTTGCTCCTACAAGTCACTCCATGAAGGATATCAGTCATAGTAGATCTGAACCTGGCTAACAGGCAAAACTTATAATGAATGCAAGAACAAGTCAGACACTATGTCTCAGTGATCAGCGAGCCATGCAGGGAGTGGCTGTAAAAACCCTACCAAGTCAAATCAAACCAAAGATGGACAAATGTTATGAAAAATCATCATGGTATCACATCTTTCTTGGTTTTTTTTAAACCTCTGAATGGTGGACTTTGACACTGACTTTGGCTTATCCAGCCAAAAGTTAGTACGTTGCTCTGAACAGAGGTACTGGAGACTCTGAGGGTATGTCTAGTCTGCAATGTAAACCTAGGATTAGTGGGACTTGAGTCAGCTGACCTGGATTCAAGAACCCAGGGCTTGAGCATCTACACTGAGAGAAAATCCCTAATGTAGGGTTAACAAAAAAAGAGCTTGAACCTTGGGCTCTGGCGTCCATACTTCAGCACGCAGGCCTGAGTAAAACCAACCATATCTCAGCCTCCATAGCACCCTCCTGAAACATGACCACTCTAGTCCTTTGACTGTGGTGCACTGTGGGAAAACTTGACTGTCCACCTTACACACTACAGACAGTTTGAACAGCCTGCCAACACATCCTGCCCAGTGCTCATTTTGGTCTGTGTGCTCCCAGCTACTAGAGACAGCAATATGGAGGAGGCGCCTTTTGAAGGACTTCTTTTGCTTGCACTTTCACTCCTGTGTCAGGCAACAAGCAGCGCTTCCATGATACACTGGTGGACGTTAGTGGCGTGTTCTGAGCCACTAAAGGCACCTGGCACAGCTTATGATGAAGCAAGAAGAGGATAACACAGACATGGCCAACTCAAACTGGCTGATGCTGCTCATGACATACAGTACAGCTACCGCTGCCCCTTATGTAGCCCAGTGCTTCTGGAGCAGGCCACAAGCACAGGGAGTACATTGTCATGCAGACCTGGGATGACCGGCAATGGGTCCAGAACTTTTGCATGAAGAAAACTACATTTCTGAAGCTTTGTGAGCAGCCTGCCCCAACCCTCCAGTGTAAAGTCACACAACTGTGTCACTCTTGCCGGTCCAAAAGTGGGTTGCTATAACTGTCTGGCTACTCCAGACGGCTAAAGTCCATTACCAACCAGTGTGGGTTAAGTGGTGGCAGAGGTTTCTGCGCCAGTCAGGCATGTGGTTTACCCCAAGGTGGCAGGCATACAATATATTTTTGAGGTAATTGCTGGCTTTGACAGAATGGGGTTTCCTAACTGTGCTGGGGCCATTGATGGGATTCGCATGCCCATAATTTTCCCTCCTCAAGGAGCACACAAGTACCTAAACGGCAGAGGGGACTACTCCATTTTTCTTACAGGCCTTTGTGGACAACAGAGATCAATTTATAAATGTCAAGGTGGGCTGCACTGGAAAAGTTCATGATGCCAGGGTTTTTCGCCACTCAAGAATCTGTATTCATGGACCTGCTGGGACACTATTCTCACCAAATGACATTGTCATAAATGGAATTACTGTGCCCACCATTATTCTGGGGGTCCCCTGCATACCTCCTTTTGCCTTGGCTTATGAATCCATAACCTAATTTCAGAGGCCCTGGCAAAAGACAGCTTAATTACATTCACAGCAGGAGCAGAATGGTTGTTGAATGTGCTTTTGGCAGATTGAAATCCCATTGGATGCCAGTGTCATTAGTGTTGTCTGCATTACTGTGGCATCCTGTGCTCTCCAAAGTTCCCTCTACATTTTCCCATGCATGTACAGAATTAATTTTATGTGCACCAATATGGAGGTGATGTGTGGTGAGGTGGGGCCGAGGGGTTTGGAGTGTGGAAGGGGGATCAGGCTAGGGATGTGGGCTCTAGGATGGGGCCAGGGATGAGGGGTTCAGGGTGTGGGATGAGCCTCAGGGCTGGGGCAGCAGGTTGGGGTGCAGGTGGGTGAGGGCTCTGGCTGGGGGTGAAGGCTCTGAAATGGGGATGAGGGGTGTGGTAGGGGGCTCTGGGATGGGGCAGGAGTTGAGGTCCAGGGGGGTGATGGGCTCTGGGGTGGGACCAGAGATGAGGAGTTTGGGGTGCAGGCTGCACCAGGGTGGCAGGGAGAGAGGACTCTTCCCCAGCCCTCGCCCTCTCTGCCCGCAACAGCTCCAGGGCCGGGGGAGAGTGCCTCTCCCTGCCTCTCCCCGGCTGCGGCAGCTCCGGGGCAAGCAGCTCTCCCCGGCCACAGCAGCTTCGGGCCTGGGGGAGAGTATCTCTTGTGGCAGGTCCAGGACTGGGAGAGAGGCCTCTTCCCGCCGCAGCCCTGAGCTCCTGCACAGCCCTTGATAGCCCGGTGCATGGCCGCACAGCTTAGAGGGAACGAAGCTCTGCACCGTATTCGTGAAGCCAGAGGTGAGCCATTTCCCCCAACTAACTTATGAGAGTGATGGGCCACTGAACTGGTACCCTCAACCTACAATTGCTGGAGCTGGATGCACCTGGGCAACAGCAGTCAGGGGTGCTTTGTGCTCCCACATTATGGACTTGCAAGGCCCAATGAAAAAGGGGATATTGTACCTTCATGGATATGCTTGTGGGTGATGGGTATTGGACTCATTATGGGGGGTTTCAGTGCTTGGCGGGGTTGATTAGCACGCAAAGTACTTATGAATAACCTGACTGCTTTTGAATAGGAAGGGGGGGAATGATTCACAATATGGATTAACGTGAAGAAGTGATGGAAGTATGAATTGACGTAGATAACTGTATTGAGGAATAGTGTTTGTATATGGATTCCTAATTGTCCATGATCATGTGTTTACCTTTATTATTTTAAATACACATTGTATGCTGTGGTACAGTGATAGCAATAAACTTGAGTTATAAATGTGTGGGAGAAGTACATTAGCCCATTGCCAGGCCCACATCAAAACAGCAGTAACAACAGAACCTTTAAAAAAAATAAAAGTGCATGAACAAGTGCAAACAGTGAAACCATGTACAAGACAGAAACCCCCTACTACTGCATGTCTCCTGGTCACCTGTTCTCCTTTCCCTTCTTTCCCCATTTGCCACGCACTTGGTACTAGGAGGGGGTAGGGGTGGAGGTATCCACAAAGGAGGGGGTCAATATGGAGGGCTGCATGGGGCAAAGATGCCCTGCCTAGCCGCTCATGGGGCCACCCAACCATGGAGCTTATCAAGCTATTTCTGGACTGCATCACAGAGTAACACTCAGGGGATTCAGCCCTGGGTGTGGGTGATGCAGCAGGTGCCTGTACTCTTGTGGCCATTAGTGACAGCAGCCATTCAAACCGCTCTTTCTGCATCTACACTTCAATGTAAGCCACTGTGACCTTAAGAGCACCCCAATGCCAGATGGCAAGGGTCTTCCTGATATGTAGCAGGAAAACTTAGCTGGCCTGACTAGCTGAATACACCTCACACACTGTTGCCATGATATTTATTTAAAAGATGAGAACATTTGAAAATGAATAGCATGCTGGTCGGTAATATAACTGTGAAATGTATGTAATGAAGGTGTATGTAACATTATGGATACTCTCTGATAGTGGGTTTTGGAGTCTGTAAACAGACCAAGGAGGCAAAACAGTGACGAAGAGACAAAGGCAAATGGCCAGCACCTTTTTGGTTCAATTGCAAACCAAGCCAGGTGTAGCCATTTGCTTAAGAGATCACAGGAAGATCATTTACTTTGTAAAATCATGGAAGATTGCAAAAATTAAGTTAGCATCAGCTCCCTGACAGACACACAAAGCTGAGCTCTGAGGAGGGCTTCCTGCAAAGACTTTTGGGTATCCATCACCTAGGAGACACAGGAGAGCAGTATTCTTTTGAGTTCATGAAAGGTGGATCCTCTTGGCCCAGGAGGTCAGAGTAGCTGGAAACTGACAAGGTGAGAAATCTGCTTAGACAGAGCTTGTAACTTGGTGAAATTAAGTTTTAGTCACTCGAAAGCACGTTTTTCTTTGTTTTACTTATCGCAATACCCGTCGCTTCCATTCTTACTTGTTATCACTTAAAATCTCTCTGTTAGTAAAACTTATTCTTATTTTATTACAATACCCTCTCAGTGCTGTGCGTCAAATTGCAGGGCAAAATCCTCAGCCTCGCTAACATGTTTGTGTGCTCTCTCTCATTGGAGGCAGCAAACTTGATAATTTTCATGAGTGTCAAGAGAGAGGGACTGGACACGACAGGGGAGACAGTTTTGGGGAGACTCAGGACTGGAAGGGCTGTTGGTGTCCCCTTGAAAGGAGTAACCAGGCTGGTGCGAGCCAGGGAGAAGTCATTGTGCTGTGTGCAAGCTGCTGGTGTCAGTGCTTCAAGGCAAAGCTGCACAGCACAGAAGCGCCCAGCGTTACAGGGCAGGCAGTGACAGGAGCCCTCACTGGTCTGGGTGAATCCCAAAACATCACTGTCACCATATGGCAATAGTGAATTTATGACTAATCTGGGGTTTTCTTTTCTTGGTCTCACTGTGGATGTAGATGGTACTGAAGATATAGAACATTCCAATGTGGGCCCTGGAGATAGATGCTTCAATTTATATGGTACCAGTGGACTCACTGAGGGTGCTTCCAGAGACAGAGGTGTGTCTGATGGTACCTGTCCAGAGTAATGTCTCTCCTTGCCACCCCTGTCATGCCCAGCTGGTACCAAGACTCACTCAGAGCCACGTTTGCTCTTGGAGGAGCATCTTGGTTTTCCAGCCCTAGCAGTATCTTGTTATTTTTGCCCTGGCACCTTTTAAATCAGTATCTGGTGTCCGGTAGGACTGTGTCTTGGCCCCTGAACACTTTTGTCAGACAACTGATTTCATAATGCAGCATTCTGTCAGGTCCATATGCTTTAAGATCAGTGACCTCTCTCTCTCGCGCTCTCTCAGACCTTGACTATCCTGCTTACACGGTTCTTCTAGTACAGAGCCTGACAAGTTTTGTGAGGCACTCCAGCAATTGGAGGAGGAGTCAGCCAAGATCAGCCTCCATGTTTCATGGTCAAAGACAAAGCTGCAAAACGTAGGATCAGGTCCACCTGTGACTCCAATCTCTTTGAATAACGAAACTGTTGAAACTGTCTACAACAGTCTATTAACTCGCTTATGTAGGTTCTTCACCGGATTGGCATTACAGCATCTGCTATGGGTCTGCTATGGATTCCAATGCATATGGAATCACCATCATCTCAGCATGACAACCAAGTTCAGGATCTATTCAAGCAGTTTCCTCTTCGTACTGCTGTACGGTTGCGAACCATGGACACTATGCTGGTCAGCCTGGGCAAAACTGGAGGCTTTCCACACAAAATGCCAACATCATATATTGGGCATAAAGTAGAAAAACTTCATTCATGATGCAGATGTTTCCCGTCGCTCTGGTCTACAGACTACTGGGACCATTTTCCACGGCTGGCATCTTATACTTTTCGGACATGCCGCCAGAATTCCTCAAGAAGTTCTGGCAAATGCCATTCTCTGGGTGGCTTGTAACATCCAGGATAAAATTCCACCAACCGAGGGGTGGAGGCAGCCCAGGGGCAGACCCCCTATTACACGGGTGCATCAAGTCTGTTCCAACGTTGGAGTTTCGGCCCATCAAGACCTTGCAGCCGCACAGGAACAGACCAAATGGCCAATGATCACTACGCCTGACTCTTCAGCTAAGCGATGAAGTAGTAGCAGCAGCCTCCATTGTACCAGACCTATACGTCAATGATTCCGAGACCATCGACTAAGCAGGAGACCGAGATCTCTTCGGAACAGTCTCCTTATGAGGTGAGTCAGAGTCCCTCTTACTGGGGCCTTTACAGCCCTCTGAGGCAGTTCTCCTTCTTGGAGAAGTGTTGGACCAAAGTCAAAGGGGCACTAGCTCTGGCCGGACCAGGGCCGGCCTTAGGAGTGGGCAGGTTGGGTCCCTGCCCAGGGCGCAGTATTCAAGAGGACGCAGTGCTGGTACCTCCCATCCACCTGACCTGCTGATGGCCAGCAGGGCTTAGAGGCAGCCAGGCAGGCATAGCAGCATCTGGAGTGAAGGAACAGACCGAGCTGCTAGGAGGTTGTGGGGAGAAGCTGGACCAGCCAGGTAACTCCTCCTCCCCTACTGCCTTGCTGTCTTCAGCCACCGCTGTTCCTGTCCCCCTCTCCCAGCCCATGGAGCTGCCCCTGGCCATGCTTGGACCTGGAGCCTTCCTCCTGTGCTGTCTCCCCCTACCTGTGTACCTGATCTCCGCTGAGCTGGGGTGGGGGTCAGGAAGAGCATGTCTGTGCGGGTGCCTCTGGGTGCGGAGTGGCAGCTGCTGCAACTGCTGTTCCTGCATGATCTTCTCAAAGAGACAGTGACACAATCACTCAGGCACACATACACTCTCCCCAACACACACACACACACACTACTCCCAGCACACATTCACCCTCTCACACACTGCCTCTTACACACTGTCATAAATATAAGGGGAAGGGTAAACCCCTTTGAAATTCCTCCTGGCCAGGGGAAAGCTCCTCTCACCTGTAAAGGGTTAAGAAGCTAAAGGTAACCTCGCTGGCACCTGACCAAAATGACCAATGAGGAGACAAGATACTTTCAAAAGCTGGGAGGAGGGAGAGAAACAAAGGGTCTGTGTCTGTCTGTATGCTGTGCTTGGCCAGGGATAGACCAGGAATGGAGTCTTAGAACTTTTAGTAAGTAATCTAGCTAGGTATGTGTTAGATTATGATTTCTTTAAATGGCTGAGAAAAGAACTGTGCTGAATAGAATAACTATTTCTGTCTGTGTATCTTTTTTGTAACTTAAGGTTTTGCCTAGAGGGGTTCTCTATGTTTTTGAATCTAATTACCCTGTAAGATATCTACCATCCTGATTTTACAGGGGGGATTTCTTCATTTCTATTTACTTCTATTTTCTATTAAAAGTCTTCTTGTAAAAAACTGAATGTTTTTTCATTGTTCTCAGATCCAAGGGTTTGGGTCTGTGGTCACCTATGCAAATTGGTGAGGCTTTTTATCCAACATTTCCCAGGAAAGGGGGGGGTGCAAGTGTTGGGAGGATTGTTCATTGTTCTTAAGATCCAAGGGTCTGGGTCTGTAGTCACCTAGGCAAATTGGTGAGGCTTTTTACCAAACCTTGTCCAGGAAGTGGGGTGCAGGGTTTTGGGAAGTATTTTGGGGGGAAAGACGCGTCCAAACAGCTCTTCCCCAGTAACCAGTATTAGTTTGGTGGTGGTAGCGGCCATTCCAAGGACCACGGGTGGAATACTTTGTACCTTGGGGAAGTTTTGACCTAAGCTGGTAAAGATAAGCTTAGGAGGTTTTTCATGCAGGTCCCCACATCTGTACCCTAGAGTTCAGAGTGGGGGAGGAACCTTGACATGGTGGCATAGTGGTGGGATTAACCTGAAATCATTTTGAGATCCAGTTGAGATTTTTTGAACTAGAAATACAGATTTTAAAAAGGAATTTTTTTTTTTTCCTTTGGAAAGCAGTTGAAACTGAAAGCAGATTGTTTTTCTCTGCTTTGTGGCCAAGCAGAGACAAAAGGGGATTATCTTGTGAATTGCAGGTTTTCTTTGCCTGGAGGCAGGGTACTTAACTCCTGCAGGGAAATTCACAGTCTTCCAACCCAGAGGTTTTTTTTTTTGTTTTTTTTTTTCCTTCCTAAAAGTAAATAGGGGGTGTGTGCTCTACCCATTTGCCTGGAGACAAAAGTGGCAGGGGTTTTTTTTTTTGGATTTTGATTTTTTTGTTTTACAAGGAGCACAGGTTTGAAAGGGAATTTTTTTTTTCTTTGGGCTGGGTAAGCAGGTTTCCAAGTAGCTGGAGGTTTTTTGCTTTAAGTTGGGCCCAGAGCAGAGACAAGGGAATTGTCTTTTTCTGTAGGCTGACAATCACTATCAGAGAATAGGTATTCTATTCCAGCACAGCAAAATTTTACAGCCAAGTTTTTTTTTGTTTATTTCTAAACCTCAGGTGTAAAGTTAGTTAAAAACAGAGAGGTTAGAATGACCAAATCCTCAGCTCGACTACAGCTGGAATTAGCCAAATTTCAGGCTGAGGAAAGACAAAGGGAACATGAAAGACAGATAGAACTCATGCGGCTGAAGAAGGAACAAGAAAGGGAGGCAGCGAGAGAAGCAGAACAACACCAAGCGGCTGCTCACAGGAGAGCTATGGAAGCGAGGGACAAAGAACTGGAGGAGAAGGAAAAAGAGAGGAAGTATGTGGAGGAGATGGAGAAGATAAAGGCTCAGCAGAATATCCCAACAAACCCTAGTAATCCTTCTCCAAGTACCACTTCCCATCCCAGAAAGTTCCCCACCTACAAGGCAGGCGATGATACTGAGGCCTTCCTAGAAAACTTCGAAAGGGCCTGCCTTGGGTACAACATCTCTACTGACCAATACATGGTAGAGCTGAGGCCGCAGCTCAGTGGACCCTTAGCTGAGGTGGCAGCTGAAATGCCTAAAGAACACATGAACAAGTATGAACTGTTTAAATCCAAGGCGAGAGTCAGAATGGGGATAACACCCGAGCAGTCTCGTCGGAGGTTCAGAGCCTTAAGGTGGAAACCAGACATGTCATTTACCCGACATGCCTACCACATTGTGAAACATTGGGATGCCTGGATATCAGGAGCAAGTGTTGAATCTCCAGTAAATTTGCCCTTCCTAATGCAAATGGAACAATTCTTAGAGGGTGTTCCTGAGGAAATAGAAAGATACATCCTAGATGGGAAACCCAAAACTGTAATCGAGGCAGGAGAGATTGGAGCCAGATGGGTGGAGGTGGCAGAGAAGAAGAAAACTGGTCGCAGTTGGAGCGGAGACCAGAAGGGACCACCCCAGACCACACCCTATTACCGGGGGCCGCCCAAGGCCCCACCTACCTCCCAAAGAACCCTCCAGACCCCTTATCGTCCTGCCACCCCGTTCTCCAGCAACCCTCCTCGCCCCAGTGACCCGTCAGCTGGACGATGTTTTAAATGTAACGAGCTGGGGCATGTAAAGGCCAACTGCCCCAAGAACCCCAACAGATTACAGTTCATTGCACCGGAATCACACCAGAGGTCCACAGGCCCAGATACCTCCCAGATACCCTTGGAGCGGAGGGAAACTGTGAGTGTGGGCGGGAAGAAGGTCACCGCGTGGAGGGACACCGGAGCACAAGTGTCAGCTATCCATGCTTCCTTAGTGGACCCCAATTTAATCAACCCAGAGATCCAAGTGACGATTCAACCCTTCAAGTCCAACTCTTTCAATTTGCCTACAGCCAAGTTGCCTGTCCAGTACAAGGGCTGGTCAGGAATGTGGACTTTTGCAGTCTATGATGATTATCCCATCCCCATGCTGTTGGGGGAAGACTTGGCCAATCATGTGAAGCAGGCCAAGAGGGTGGGAATGGTCACCCGCAGCCAGGCTAAACAAGCCGTGAGGCCTAGCTCTGTTCCGGAAACTTCTATCAGGACCCAGTCAGAAGTGATGGACCCGGACCCCAGGCCAATGTCTGCAACAGCAGTAGTGGATCCAGTCCCAGAGACCCAGACGGAACCAGTCCCAGAACCGGAACCAGCCGAACAACCAACACCAGACCCCGTGCCAGCACTGAATCCAGTACTTGCAACCTCAACACCAGAGGGCCCCACCGAACCTGAACTGGCAGCAGCCGATAACCCTACACAAGAGGCTCAGCCGGAGCCTGAATCCCAACCTAGTGCACCAGCGGAGAGCGGTTCACAGTCAACAGAAACAGCTCCATCCCCTATATCGCTTCCAGAGGGACCAAGCCTAGGTCCACAATCCAATGAGGAACTGATGTCCCCAGCATCAAGGGAACAGTTCCAGACCGAACAGGAAGCAGATGAAAGCCTCCAGAGAGCTTGGACGGCGGCACGGAGCAACCCACCGCCTCTCAGCTCTTCTAATCAATCCAGGTTTGTTGTAGAAAGAGGACTTTTATACAAGGAAACTCTTTCTGGTGGACACCAGGAAGACTGGCATCCTCAGAGACAGTTGGTAGTTCCAACTAAATACCGGGCCAAGCTCTTGAGCTTAGCCCACGATCACCCTAGTGGCCATGCTGGGGTGAACAGGACCAAAGACCGTTTGGGGGGGTCATTCCACTGGGAGGGAATGGGCAAGGATGTTTCTACCTATGTCCAGTCTTGTGAGGTGTGCCAAAGAGTGGGAAAACCCCAAGACCAGGTCAAAGCCCCTCTACAACCACTCCCCATCATTGAAGTTCCATTTCAGCGAGTAGCTGTGGATATTCTGGGTCCTTTTCCGAAAAAGACACCCAGAGGAAAGCAGTACATACTGACTTTCATGGATTTTGCCACCCGATGGCCGGAAGCAGTAGCTCTAAGCAACACCAGGGCTAAAAGTGTATGCCAGGCACTAGCAGACATTTTTGCCAGGGTAGGTTGGCCCTCCGACATCCTCACAGATGCAGGGACTAATTTCCTGGCAGGAACTATGAAAAACCTTTGGGAAGCTCATGGGGTAAATCACTTGGTTGCCACTCCTTACCACCATCAAACAAATGGCATGGTGGAGAAGTTTAATGGAACTTTGGGGGCCATGATACATAAATTCGTAAATGAGCACTCCAATGATTGGGACCTAGTGTTGCAGCAGTTGCTCTTTGCCTACAGAGCTGTACCACATCCCAGTTTAGGGTTTTCCCCATTTGAACTTGTATATGGCCGTGAGGTTAAGGGGCCATTGCAGTTGGTGAAGCAGCAATGGGAGGGATTTACACCTTCTCCAGGAACTAACATTCTGGACTTTGTAACCAACCTACAAAACACCCTCCGAACCTCTTTAGCCCTTGCTAAAGAAAACTTACAGGATGCTCAAAAAGAGCAAAAAGCCTGGTATGATAAACATGCCAGAGAGCGTTCCTTCAAAGTAGGAGACCAGGTCATGGTCTTAAGGGCGCTCCAGGCCCATAAAATGGAAGCATCGTGGGAAGGGCCATTCACGGTCCAGGAGCGCCTGGGAGCTGTTAATTATCTCATAGCATTCCCCACCTCCAACCGAAAGCCTAAGGTGTACCATATTAATTCTCTAAAGCCCTTTTATTCCAGAGAATTAAAGGTTTGTCAGTTTACAGCCCAGGGAGAAGATGATGCTGAGTGGCCTGAAGGTGTCTACTACGAAGGGAAATGTGGTGGTGGTGTGGAAGAGGTGAACCTCTCCATGACCCTTGGGCGTATGCAGCGACAGCAGATCCAGGAGCTGTGCACTAGCTATGCGCCAACGTTCTCAGCCACCCCAGGACTGACTGAACGGGCATACCACTCCATTGACACAGGTAATGCTCACCCAATTAGGGTCCAACCTTACCGGGTGTCTCCTCAAGCTAAAACTGCTATAGAACAGGAGATCCAGGATATGTTACAGATGGGTGTAATCCACCCCTCTGAAAGTGCATGGGCATCTCCAGTGGTTCTAGTTCCCAAACCAGATGGGGAAATACGTTTTTGCGTGGACTACCGTAAGCTAAATGCTGTAACTCGCCCAGACAACTATCCAATGCCACGCACAGATGAACTGTTAGAGAAACTGGGACGGGCCCAGTTCATCTCTACCTTGGACTTAACAAAGGGGTACTGGCAGGTACCGCTAGATGAATCTGCCAAGGAAAGGTCAGCCTTCATCACACATCTCGGGCTGTATGAATTTAATGTACTCCCTTTCGGGCTGCGAAATGCACCCGCCACTTTCCAAAGACTTGTAGATGGTCTCCTAGCGGGATTAGGAGAATATGCAGTCGCCTACCTTGACGATGTGGCCATATTTTCGGATTCCTGGGCAGACCACCTGGAACATCTACAAAAAGTCCTTGAGCGCATAAGGGAGGCAGGACTAACTGTTAAGGCTAAGAAGTGTCAAATAGGCCTAAACAGAGTGACTTACCTTGGACACCAGGTGGGTCAAGGAACTATCAGCCCCCTACAGGCCAAAGTGGATGCTATCCAAAAGTGGCCTGTCCCAAAGTCAAAGAAACAGGTTCAATCCTTCTTAGGCTTGGCCGGTTATTACAGACGATTTGTACCGCACTACAGCCAAATCACTGCCCCACTGACAGACCTAACCAAAAAGAAACAGCCAAATGCTGTTCAGTGGACCGGAAAGTGTCAGAAGGCCTTTAACAAGCTTAAAGCGACACTCATGTCTGACCCTGTACTAAGGGCCCCAGACTTTGACAAACCGTTCCTAGTAACCACAGATGCATCTGAGCGTGGTGTGGGAGCAGTTTTAATGCAGAAAGGACCTGATCAAGAATTCCACCCTGTAGTGTTTCTCAGCAAAAAACTGTCTGAGAGGGAAAGCAACTGGTCAGTCACTGAAAAAGAATGTTATGCCATTGTCTACGCTCTGGAAAAGCTACGCCCATATGTTTGGGGACGGCGTTTCCACCTGCAAACCGACCATGCTGCACTAAAATGGCTTCACACCGTCAAAGAAACTAACAAAAAACTTCTTCGGTGGAGTTTAGCTCTCCAAGATTTTGATTTTGACATCCAACACATCTCAGGAGCTTCTAACAAAGTGGCTGATGCACTCTCCCGTGAAAGTTTCCCAGAATCAACTGGTTAAAATCATCCTTAAGATGTGGAAAATATTGTTAGTCTTTATGTACTTGGTAGTATATTTAGAGATGCATGTGTCTTATTAACTCTGTTTTTCCTAGAGCTCCAGGAAGAAATCCCAGCCAGTGTTTCACCCTAGCTGAGATTTGGGGGGCGTGTCATAAATATAAGGGGAAGGGTAAACCCCTTTGAAATTCCTCCTGGCCAGGGGAAAGCTCCTCTCACCTGTAAAGGGTTAAGAAGCTAAAGGTAACCTCGCTGGCACCTGACCAAAATGACCAATGAGGAGACAAGATACTTTCAAAAGCTGGGAGGAGGGAGAGAAACAAAGGGTCTGTGTCTGTCTGTATGCTGTGCTTGGCCAGGGATAGACCAGGAATGGAGTCTTAGAACTTTTAGTAAGTAATCTAGCTAGGTATGTGTTAGATTATGATTTCTTTAAATGGCTGAGAAAAGAATTGTGCTGAATAGAATAACTATTTCTGTCTGTGTATCTTTTTTGTAACTTAAGGTTTTGCCTAGAGGGGTTCTCTATGTTTTTGAATCTAATTACCCTGTAAGATATCTACCATCCTGATTTTACAGGGGGGATTTCTTCATTTCTATTTACTTCTATTTTCTATTAAAAGTCTTCTTGTAAAAAACTGAATGTTTTTTCATTGTTCTCAGATCCAAGGGTTTGGGTCTGTGGTCACCTATGCAAATTGGTGAGGCTTTTTATCCAACATTTCCCAGGAAAGGGGGGGGTGCAAGTGTTGGGAGGATTGTTCATTGTTCTTAAGATCCAAGGGTCTGGGTCTGTAGTCACCTAGGCAAATTGGTGAGGCTTTTTACCAAACCTTGTCCAGGAAGTGGGGTGCAGGGTTTTGGGAAGTATTTTGGGGGGAAAGACGCGTCCAAACAGCTCTTCCCCAGTAACCAGTATTAGTTTGGTGGTGGTAGCGGCCATTCCAAGGACCACGGGTGGAATACTTTGTACCTTGGGGAAGTTTTGACCTAAGCTGGTAAAGATAAGCTTAGGAGGTTTTTCATGCAGGTCCCCACATCTGTACCCTAGAGTTCAGAGTGGGGGAGGAACCTTGACACACACACACCCCCAACACACACACACACACCCTCTCTCTCACACACACATCCCCAACACCCCCCCCCACACACACACACCCCTCCCAAAACTCAGAGCTGGGTGCCCGGCCAGCACCAGCTGCTCAGCCAGTGCTTAATTAGTGCCAGGGCTGAGCCCAGCCCCTCTTTCAATATAAAGTAAGCACTATGGGAGGCAGTGGGGCTTGGAGGTGATGGGGGGAGTTTTTGCGGTCGGGGCGATGGCAGGGAGCTGTGGGAGTAAGGGGCAATGAGGGGTGCCTGCTGGGGCACCTGCCAGCACCAGAGATGCCAAAATACAAGTTTGCCCAGGGCACCATTTTCACTAAGACAGGCGCTGCCGGAGACTAGTGTACAGGGGCATTCTCCTTGCCTGGCTCCAATCCAGGACAAAGGGAGTGCTTCATCATAAGAACTCTCAGTTTGATCTCTTGGTTCTTCCTGGCCCTAGATTTCAGAGCTAAATAGAAGCTACACTTCTGTGGGATGTGTAATTCCCCTAGGCAGTGGAGACACCTGGAGTGTCCATAGCCACCTGGGATAGCCTCCCAGCAAGTGACGCAATGTTTGAAGTCTGGAGAGCCAGGCATGCTCTCCCAAAGAAGGCAAGTCTCCCTGATGAGAGAAGACAGGGAAAAAAGGCATTCCTCTCACTAAAAACTAAACTAATAACTTAATAAGCTAAACTAACACTAAGAAAAAATTCTAAGATGAGGCATGCTAGAAGCAGCTCTATCTTGGGTGAAGGTGGTTGAGAAGGAATTGAAGGCAGTTCACCCACAGCATGGGACACAAGGATATGTATGGTGCATGTGTGGGCTGAAAGGACACAGCTAATGAAAATCTCTAGTTGCATGAGCAGCTGAAGTGGATCACCCACAGAGACACTACTTGAAGAAGAACCTGACTTATGAGGAAAGGTTAAACAAGTGATTGAATGTTTAATCTTGAGAAAAGAAGACTGAGGGGGGAACCTGAAAACAGTCTTCAAATACATTAAGTGCTGTTATAAAAAAAAGACAGTTGTGAAGGTTCCTATCCCACTCTGAACTCCAGGGTACAGATGTGGGGACCTGCATGAAAGACCCGTAAGCTTATTCTTACCAGCGTAGGTTAAAAACTTCCCCAAGGTACAAACTTTGCCTTGTTCTTGAACAGTATGCGGCCACCACCAAGCGTTTTAAACAAAGAACAGGGAAAGAGCCCACTTGGAGACATCTTCCCTCAAAATATCCCCCCAAACCCTACACCCCCTTTCCCGGGGAAGGCTTGATAATAATCCTCACCAATTGGTACAGGTGAACACAGACCCAAACCCTTGGATCTTAAGAACAATGAAAAATCAATCAGCTTCTTAAAAGAAGAATTTTAATTAAAGAAAAGGTAAAAGAATCACCTCTGTAAAATCAGAATGGTAAATACCTTACAGGGTCATCAGATTCAAAACATAGAGAATCCCTCTTGGCAAAACCTTAAGTTACAAAAAGACACAAAAAACAGGAATATGCATTCCCTCCAGCACAACTTATTTTACAAGCCATTAAACAAAAGAAAAATCTAACGCATTTTGTAGCTCGATTACTTACTAACTTTACAGGAGTTGTAAGGCTGCATTCCTGATCTGTTCCTGACAAAAGCATCACACAGACAGACCAAACTCTTTGTCGTCCCCCCCCCCCCCCCGCCTCCAGATTTGAAAGAATCTTGTCCACACATTGGCCATTTTGGGTCAGGTACCAGCGGGGTTACCTTAGCTTCTTAACCCTTTACAGGTGAAAGGATTTTGCCTCTGGCCAGGAGGGATTTTATAGCACTATATACCAAAAGGTGATTACCTTTCCCTTTATATTTATGACAACAGTGATCAATTGTTCTCCATGACCACTGAAGGTAGGAAGGACTATGAGTAATGGGCTTAGTCTGCAGCAAGGGAGATTTACGTTAAAACTTTCTAACTACAAGGATAGTTAAGCCCTGGAATAGACTTCCGAGGGAGGTTGTGGAATCCCTGTTCTTGGAGGTTTTTAAGAACAGGTTAGACAATCACCTGCCAGGGAAGGTGTAGGTTTATTTGGTCCTGTTTCAGTGCAGGGGGCTGGACTTGATGACCTCTTGAGGTCCCTTCCAGCCCTACATTTCTGTGATTCTATGCAATGACAGGTAAATAAATACCCATAGGTTCTGACCCTGCAAAGACTTAAGCATGTTTAATTGTATGTACGAGTAGCCCCATTGATTTAAATGTGACTACTCACCTATGCACATGCTTGGGGGTTGAATTTTCAAAAATGTCTAAGTGACTTAGACCCCTAAATACCTCTGAGAAGCTGGGCCTATGTGCCTATCTACCCCCTTAGGCACCTAATCCACCATTTAGGTACCATTGACACTTTCCAAACCAATGCTCAGCTGCCACCTAAACCCATAAGTGCCTAAGTCCCTAGGGCACACAAGTTTCCACACACCTAATCCCTGATGCTGACCCACACATAATGAGCAGCTCAGGGCCCTTGCTCAAGCTAAAGCCCCAGAGGCCCCAAATCTGGATTCGAGAAGCAAGTAGGGGATGCCCTATCTCACCAGCAGAACCTGGTCCTGTAGGTATGCTCTGAGTGTGCTTAACACCTGGTACCTGTCAGACCTCAGAGCAGAAAGGCTGGCTGCAGGCCAGCAATAGGTGGGAGAGCAGCACAGCACCCTCCCTGAAGATGGGGGGCACAGGAACTCAGAGGGCGAGTGGGAAAGAGGTAGCAGGCAGGGATATAGTTTCAGCTTGTTGGGCCAGGGTATCATATTTGCATTCAGGTAAAATAAAATTAATGTAAAAAAAATTAACAGTAAGAGAAAATGCATTTAGAATTGAGAGGGAACTCAACTTCAAGAGGCCCAATATACTTTTCTCAAATCAACTGGTAAATTTCATGTAATTTTTCAAGACTTTGCTCTACATATTCCGCACAAAATAGAAGCTTAATCGGAGAGCCAGTCGGAGAATCAGGTCTGTGATTGGAATATCCTTGGGCCATCTGTGTATGTGATCTCTGCAGATGCAGAATGCTCAGCTCTCAGGATATTCCCTGCACTGCTCCCAATTCTGTGTTAGTTGTGTGGCTCTTCTTTACTGGTCATGGTGATATCTATGATGAGCCTTTTTTGCATGAGAGGGAAAGGCTGCACGGTGTCTTTGTGAGAATGAAGAGAATGCAGGGGACTGGACTAGATGACCTCTCAAGGTACCTTCCAGTTCTAGGATTCTAAGAGGGATCATTCCTCCTCTGCCAAGAGACTGCTGGAAAGTATTTTTTTTAAATGTAACCCAGGGTCAATCTAGCACTCACTGCTCACACCCTGCAAACAACCAACTGTGCCTGTTCATTGGTGTTGGAGAAGGAAAAATCATTTGAAACTTACATAGAAGATAAAGACTAAGTTAAGAAAAAATGAACTAACTATTGTTTGCCATGTTGTTGTAGCCGTCTCGGTCCCAGATTGTTAGAGAGGCAAGGTGGGTGAGGTAATGTCTTTCATTGGACCAACTTCTGTTGCTGAAAGCAACAAGCTTTTGAGTTTACACAGACAAGTTCTGTGTAAGCTGGTCTCGTTCACCAACAGAAGTTGGTCCAATAACACACACTACCTCACCCACCTTGCCCCTCATGAAATAACAAGTAGTTCATTACAAGGATTTAACTATTCATTGCTATTTTATAAGTACTATTTGCAAGATAACTTCAGGCTGGAGAGCTTTAACCGTCCTGAGCCTAGTTTGGATGATCATATATATATTGTACAAGTTGAACTTCACTGACTGCTGTGCAATTACTCCTGATCTACATTGGAGTAATACTGTATTACCACCTTCAAACGTTCAGTGAGATCCGTTTAGATATCCTGAGATTTAAAAAGAAATACTTTTTTTTTAAATTTACCTTCTGGCTTTTGAACCTGCAGGCTTCAAGTTTTCAAGATGTTCTCTGCACTGTGAAGGCTACAAAGTTGCCTTTTTTTTTGGTAAGTAAAAGCTGAGATTTTCTCTTGCAATCACATGGCTCCAGAACCTGGTGTCTTAAATAAAAGACTACATAATGTGGGAGTTGGCAGCACTGCTAGTGGAGAGTCTACACGAGCTACATCCTGTACAGAATATGGCCCTAAATCCTGCCGTTTGTTGTGCAGGGGCAGACTGCAGCGCCTGCAAGGAGCCTATTTGCTCCACTGTAGTTCCTCATGAAAGCAACAGCATATCCCAGGTCTGCCTAGATATTTGTCTATGCACTCTCGTACACACTATTCCTTTTTTTAAAATGAAGGCCAATTTCATATTTCCACTATTTAACTTCGCTAAAAATAATTTTCAAAGTGAGGATTTAGAGGGGCAAGCATGCTCCTACTGTGTGATTGAACCAGAAGACTGAAGATCAAGTGCTCCGGCAGCTAAAAAATGTGTAGTTTTACCCTCAAAACCCCTTGCAGTGTCAGTTGTTTTATATGCTTTGGTGACAGGGAGTAAGATCTTGTTTGAGAAACAGCCACTTACACCGTTCTATGGGTATTTGAAGTAACTCCTTTACTTTCTTTAGACTTCAAAGCCATTTATAAAAACTCCATTAAAACCTTGATCTTTAAGCATTTTACTTATATTTGATTTATGCTTTGAAAATGGGCTCCTAATAAATTGTTCCATAACTTGATTTATCAAAAGGCAATGCCAGGTTTCTAATGACTTGACCTGCTAAAGAACACTCTTGGAAACCATATCACAAGACATTGTTGCAGAAATACCTCAGCATGATTTCCTGGTAAAATGCTCGTAATCAATCCTTCAATTTTGCCACAAGCCACTATATGCTGGGAAACATTTGAAATCTTATTTCTAAAATACTTTTGAAGTCTAATGACACTTGGATTAATACATAGATACAATTAAACCTTTGTCCGGCAAGTTCAGAATAGTTGACATTTGACCAGCTACCATTAGTTTAGTTCCTGATGCTTAAGTGTCAGTGATTTATGTCAATTTTACACATGACAAAGGAAATACATTTTTCTAATGCATATTCCCATATGCTGTAATTAAAAGAGATCTCAGTAAAAGATGCCAAAGTTGAGGTGCAAAATATGATCTTCACTACATAAAAATATTGACAGGTTTACAATCAATTTTTTTAAAAGATTTTTTAAAAGTTTCAAACTAAGGCTATTAATTTATTCTACGTTATTTTACATAATGAACACCTCAATAAGTGAAGTGTTCTATTTTACTCCTGGATGTAACATTCTTTAAAATTGCACGTTCCAGTGCATTGGAAATACTATCCTGGATATTAGAATACAGGTTCCAGTAAACATTTTGATCCATATCGTTGATTATTTTGATTACAGTAGTAGCACTCCGAATACATTATGTGTGGCCCAGAGTGACATGCTGTCTTTGTCCTAAAGAACTCACAATCAGAGAAGATAAGTGACACATGAGGGGGAGAGAAGACATGATCAATAGGGGGTCATTATTAGTTAATTATTTGCGAGTTATGGCAGAAATGAGTCTTGACCGATTTTAAAGGAATAGCATAGTGGCTTTGTGTGCATAGTTCAGAGGGGGGCCTTCTGGGTCGATAGTGCTTCTCAGGGTGACAAGGAACACACAACAGACCAACAGAATCACTTTGTTGAACTCAGAGAGAAAACTCATGGGATTTAATATAGAGGACATGCAAAAAGCAGCCCAGGATAGACAAGGATGGCAGAGCCTTGTCTGTGCCTTAAGCAACATCTGACAGGGCATGAAGGATTCAGATTCAAGGCTGGTCTTTAACTAAATGCAATTTTACTTACACTTGAACAGGCTGACCAACGACACTGCAGAATTTATGTGTAGGTTGTGTGGTGGTTTGTTAGCTTCCTCAGCCACAAATTTCAATTCATTCTTATTTAAGGTAACCAACTTTTATCCAGTGAGGACAATGTGCAACACAGAAGCATGGCTGTCCCTAATAGAGAGGTAATGCTTCGTCACAGGAAAGTAGAGGAAGACAAACATTATGCTAAAAGCCATGAGGACTACAGTAACAATTGACACGGGGAGCATCAGAAATTGACCAACTCCAGCACAGACATCATTTAGATCTTTCACTAACCACACGGGGACATTCCCTCAATATAAGAGGTCCAGATGATTTTTCAAGAACAGGAGATGCTTTGAGCAACAAGTAGTAGTACACTGGAACCTCAAAGATACGAACACCGGAGTTACAGACTGACCGGTCAACCGGACACCACGTGGAACCAGAAGTAAGCAATCAGGCAGTAGCGGAGACACAAAAAAAAAAAAAACCCTAAAAACCAAAAAACAGGAAACACTGTACTGTGCTTGTATTGTATCCTAAAGGTAGGCACATCTGGGCTGCCTGTCCCCACCCCTATTCACCACACAGGGGGAAGCCCCTTACAAATAGGAGGTGAAGACACTGAATTTCACAGGCACAGCTATGAGCCCCCTTAGCAGGCAGAGGAGCAGCACCAGGGTCTGTGCCACTTTCCTGTAAGCTATGGGTGCAGTTCCCTCGCCAGGAGGGTGATAAGCGTGCAAGCTCAGTCCCAGTTGGGGAAAGAAACTTCCCAAGCTCCAGCTGGAACCTGGCCTGGTGTATTTGCTGCTGGAGCTGGAACCCAAGCTCCTGCCTGCTGCGCTCTGGAAGAGCAGCTCAGTTTTAAAAAGCCACAGCCTTCACCACGTGCCCACTGTCACCGTGGTGCCTCAGGGTGCCCCACTCATCACCCTTGCAGTCAGGAGGCTAGAACCAGCTGCCTGTCCCCACCCCTACTCGCCAGGCAGCTACTTACAGGCAGGAGGTGAAGACCCTGAAGTTCGCAGGCACAGCTGTGAGCCCTCACTCCAAGCAGTCCACCCTGAGGAGCATCCCATAACGTCTTGTTCAGAGTTACGAATGGTTCAGAGTTACGGACAACCTCCATTCCCGAGGTGCCCGTAACTCTGAGGTTCTGCTGTACTTGGTCATTCATGAGATAGCACATCTGGGACAGCAGTGATTTTCAAGACCCAGCCTGGAGCTAGTGGTCACTGTGCAAACATGTCAAGTGAGTAGCAGGAGAGAGATCAGGACCACTTTTGATTGTTAAAGTTCCCAGCTCTTTTTCCGAGCATAAGGATTTTAATTCCCACATCTTAAACCAAATCCAAAACACATTTACATTTTGCTGACCCAAAATTTCTCCTGCGGTTTCAGATATGGCATTCTACACAGTAACATCTTTACCACACAAGAATGCAGGGAGTGAATAGGGTCCTAAGCCTGCATGTGAATAGTCCCAATAGCTTCACTGGGACTGTCCAGGTGCTGATAGTTAAGCACACGCAGAAGAGTTTGCAGGGTTAAGGCCCTTTTCACTTCCTGCATTAAGCGACTGTGGGAAAATACTGATACACAGCTACTGCATTCCGTTCATCCTCAGCAGCATCCGCCCTGAAGTGATCCCTGACCTAACTCCCCGTGTTTTGAGTGTTTGGGGGGTTCTAAGTGCTTTGAGATCCTTGGATGAAGAAGGGATGGGCAGTAAAAGTGCATAAAATTATTCCAGGAATTTTGATATACTTTTCTTTTTAACTTCCTGGAGTGCACCTGTGGTGGTTTGATGCTAGGTTCTAAAGAGAAACTGGGATCCATATAAGAACGGTCCATTTGAATAAAGTGTTTGAAAGCCTAACCTACATTATTCCACATTTTCCGCATTTAAAGAACAGAAGATTCAAGGCCTGTGACTGTGTCTTTATATTAGCTATTTTGCCATGACAAACCTGTGGAATCTTTCTCTTGGGCTTCTGCAAGACTGTTCTGGTAGATCTTATATTATATTATTCACTTTGAATGTTCAAGTCCCACAGGAAAAAGAAATCCTTTGTAAGTACTCTGTATAGCAGCAGCTGTCAAACTTTAGCTATCAGAGGACCCCCATTCTGATTTAAAATTTTTTGCAGACCCCCAAGCTGCCCCGCTCAGCCCCATTTCCCGCCCCCACTCCACCCCGCCTCTTCCTGCCCCTGCTTCATCCCTGCCATTCCTCCTTTCTCGAGCACGCCCCAGGCCCACTCCTCCCCAGCTCTCCTGCACGCCACTGAACAGCTGTCCCCCAGCATGCAGCAGGCACTGGGGAGGGAGGGAGGGAGGAGGAAGAGCTGATCAGCGGGGCCCGCGGGATACCCTCATGGATCCCCAGAGGTCCACGGACCCCTGTCTGAGAAACATTGCTGTATAGCATTTAAACGAGGAGCCAGAGAAGAGGAAGTGCGGCTGAAGGACTCATTAATGAAGACACCCTCAAGCCATCGGTAAGGGTGAAGAAGAGAGAAGAGGGAGAGCTGTGGGGAAGTGGCCCAGGGAAATGTAGCAACTCTGGCAGTGAAAGGTTGGCTGCCAACAGCTACTGCCATTAGGGTCCCTGGGCTGGAACCTGGGGTAGAGGGCGGGCTCAGGTTCCCTCCAACCTGCCACTACAGAAACACCTCCTGGGAGGGGAAGACAGGCCCCTGTCAGGACAGGAGGCTAAACTGTTCTGAAATAAGCCCCTAGGGACAACAAAGACTGTGGCCAACAGGGCAGATTGGAAGAGGCCCTGGAGGTTTTTCGCCTTCCTCTGTAGCATGGGGCACAGTTCACTTGCTGGAGGATTCTCTGTTCCTTGAAGTCTTTAAACCACGATTTGAGGACTTCAGTAGCTCAGACATAGGTGAGATTTTTCAGGAGTGGGTGGGTGAAATTCTGTGGCCTGTGTTGTGCAGGAGGTCAGACTAGATGATCAGAATGGTCCCTTCTGACCTTAGTATCTATGAATCTATGAATCAAGCCACTTTTTGGCAAAACAAGATGAAGATTCTAAGTAAGATTAATATCTTCTTTATTCCAAAAATATATATATATTTTAAATCAGAGCATTTCAAATGACATTAAGCACAAAGAAGAAGTGTACTTCTTTGGAAGTTGTGAAACAGACAAACAAAAACTCATGGGAGCAATATTACAGATTACAGTGATAAAATCTGAAAGCTGATTTATACAAATTTATAACACAACAGAGTTTCCTTTCACAATATAGAACTTCAAATAGCTTTAAGAAAAAACACCATTTTAAAAGTCTGAAAGGCACATCAACTGGACCATAAAATGTATTGGCACGCTCACGAATCCGTTTTATGTTACATTCCAAAACAGAAATCCTAGCACTCCAATTAAGTAGAAGACTGAAGATGACAGTAGGTTCCTTTGTAAAATACTATTAAAATGTGGGATATTGGAAGAAAGGTTTGGCAGGGGGGTTTTTGGCTCTTCATAAAATACGAGTATTAATACACGAAGTTAGAGAATTTAAAAAGCTGCATCATTCAGTTGTATTTGGGCGAGTTGCCACATAAACAAACACAACAATTAAAAGCACTACAACAGCCATTGTGGGAAGCACTACAGTGATGATTTGTTGTCGAGCCTCTTGCATTGCCTGCTTTCTCTCCTTTTTATCTTTGGAGGTCTCCTTTTTGGGTTTTCCTTTCAGCTGCCTCATTCTTCTCTTAGGCTCTTTTGTTGTGCCTCCACCAAAACAAAAAACAAAACAAAAAGTTGAGTTGCAGAGAGGCAAAGGAAGGTCTTTGAAAAGGGGTGAAACTTCCGATGTCGTTACTTCAGATGGCTGCCTGTGTTACAATCTGTAAAAGGGGGAAAAACAAAACAAACCTTTCAGACAGGATCAATGTATGTTCTGAATAGTGATCACACACACATTTTTGGCTCCCCTTTGATATCACTTTTATCTAACGCACACCAACATTTACACAGCTACTGTCAACGAAGGCCTATTTCTGAAGAGTCTCACTTCATTCATTACACTGGCCACGTGAAAAATTATAGCAGTTCATCGTGGTGTGTACATTTTTGTTCAAAGGCCACTGAACCTGTACTACATTAAGCCAGATACAATGCAGGGCACCATACGTTGGATGCACCAAAGCAATCAAGATAACAGAACTAAAGACAATAATAATAATAAGAAGAATTAGTTTTCTGTCACTACATAGCACCAGCACATAGCATTATTACCAACAGGAGAGTGGGTTTGGGCGGGGGGGTGTGGGGGAACGTGGATTTGTGCTGGAAATGGCCCAACTTGATTATCATACACATTGTGAAGAGAGTGGTCACTTTGGATGGGCTATTACCAGCAGGAGAGTGGGGTGGGGGGAGAGAAAACCTTTTGTAGTGGTAAACACCCATTTTTTCATGCTTTGTGTGTATAAAAAGATCTTCTGTACTTTCCACGGTATGCCTCCGATGAAGTGAGCTGTAGCTCACGAAAGCTTATGCTCAAATAAATTGGTTAGTCTCTAAGGTGCCACAAGTACTCCTTTTCTTTTTACATAGCACCAGCTGCTTCTTCTTGTAACAGTAGGGGTTCCCTACCAGAAGTCTATGGCTTCCCACAGATTTGCATTACAGATATCATGGGGAGTAAGCGCATACCTTGTCATTATATTCAAAGACATCACACATTTATTATCCCCATAAGGCATTTAGTAGAATCAAGGGCCTTCTGATGGAAAAAAGAATTGGAAAGATGCATTTAAAGCATGGATCTTGTTCTCTGGCAGCGAGAACAGTATTAAAGCATGCTCTGAAACAATGCTGTGTCTGTGATTTTATTAAATTTGGCATTTTCAGAAGGAGGAATTCATTTGAAGTGATAACCCTGGAGGCAAACCAGACTGTTCTACACATGAGGCCATTGAAAATAAGCTGCTGTGAAGCTTCTACTTTCTAAGGAGACGTGCCTGTGAGGTGAGGTTAATAAGCAGAGTGCACAATGCACAAATCTCTCTGAGATGAGAGGAGTACGGCCACACTTAGGCATCACTACCCCTGCTTTTTAGGCGTGTGCAGGTGTATGACTAGTCTGTATGTGAAAACAGACACACACACACACGTACCTGTTCTGCCACATTCACATGCAGATCCCTGACTTGTGCACACACCCATGGTTCTGTGCCTACACTGTGCACAAATGTCTGCTCCGACTGAAAGTTAGGAGTGAAATAACACTGACCCTTTTATTTCTGTATTTACCGTAAATTAACAGATCACTAGTCAACCTAGTAAATGAATCTTTAAAAGATGCCACAGAGTACCCCACCATGGAAATTTCCCAGGGATTTAACAGTTACCTAAATGTCATTTAAGCCTCCCCATTAGCTAGGGCAGGGGTGGCCAACCTGAGCCTGAGAAGGAGCCAGAATTTACCAATGTACATTGCCAAAGAGCCACAGTAATACGTCAGCAGCCCCCCATCAGCTCCCCCTACCCTGCTCCCAGTGCCTCCCACCCACCAGCAGCCCCTCCGATCAGCACCTCCCCCTCCCTCCCTGCACCTCCCAATCAGCTATTTTGTGGCATGCAGGAGGCTCTGGGGGGAGAAGCAAGGGCACGGTGGCTCAGGGGAGGGGGTGGAGTGGGGGCAGGGCCTGTGGCAGAGCCAGGGGTTGAGCAGTGAGCACCCTCCCCCGCACATTGGAAAGTTGGCACCTGTAGCTCCAGCCCCGGAGTCAGTGTCTATGCAAGGAGCCGCATATTAATTCCTGAAGAGCCGCATGTGGCTCCAGAGCCACAGGTTGGCCACCCCTGAGCTAGGAAGAATCTGAACATAAGAATGGCCATACTAGGTCAGACCAATCTAACCCAGTATCCTGTCTTCTGACAGTGGCCAGTGCCAGATGCTTCAGAGGGAATGAACAGAACAGGGCAATTATCAAGCGAGGTATCCCATCATCTTGTCCCAGTTTCTGACACTCAGAGCTTTACGGACACCTGGAGAATGGGCTGCATCCCTGACCATCTTGGCTAATAGCCATTGGTGGACCTATCCTCCATGAACTTATCTAATTCCATTTTTGAACCCAGTTATACTTTTGGCCTTCACACCATCCCCTGGCAACATGTCCCACAGGTTCAGTGTGTGTTGTGTGAAGAAGTACTTCCTTTAGTTTGTTTTAAACCTATTAATTTCATTGGGTGACCCTGGTTCTTGTGTTCTATGAAGGGGAAAATAATATTTCCTTATTCCATTTCTCCACACCAGTCATGATTTTATAGACCTCTATCCTATTCACCCTTTAGTTGTCTCTTTTCTAAAATGAACAGCACCGGTACTTTTTAATCTCTCTCATATGGAAGCCGTTCCATAATCTTAAATAATGTTTGTTGCCTTTCTCTGTATCTTTTCCATTTTTAATATATCTTTTTTCATATGGGGTAACCAGAACTGCATGCAGTATTCAAGTTATGGGTGTACAATGGATTTATATAGTGGCAGTAAGATAATTTCTGTCTTATCATCTATCCCTTTCCTAATGGTTCCTAACGTTGTTAGCCATTTTGACTGCTGCTGGACATTGAGCAGATGTTTTCAGAGAACTATCCACAATGACTCCAAGATCTCTTTTCTGGAGTGGAAAAAGCTAATTTAGACCCCATCATTTTGTAGATATAGTTTTCCAATGTGCATTATTTTGCATTTTCCATCACTGAATTTCATCTGCCATTTTGTTGCCTAGTCACCCAGTTTTGCGAGATCTCTTTGCACCACTTCACAGTCAGCTTTGGACTTAACTATCTTGAGTAATTTTCTATCACCTAGAAACTTTGCCACCACAAAATTTACCCCTTTTCCCAGAACATTTATGAATACGTTGAACAGCAGTGGTCCCAGCACAGATCATTCAGATCCCTGCTATTCATCTCCACTGTGAAAACTGACTATTTATTCCTACCCTTTGTCTCCCATCTTTTAACCAGTTACTGATCCACAAAAGTACTTTCCCTCTTCTCCCATAACTGCTCACTTTGCTTAAGAGCCGTTCGTGAGGGAATTTGTCAAAGGCTTTCTAAAAGTCCAAGTACTGTATACTATATCCAAAGGATCACCCTTGTTCACATGTTTGTTGACCCTTCAAAGAATTCTAAGAGATTGATAAGACATGATCTTTCTTTACAAAAGACATTTTGATTCTCCCCCTACAAATTGTGTTCCTCTATGTGTCTGATAATTCTGTTCTTTACTATAGTTTCAACCAATTTGCCTGTAATTGCCAGAACTGCCTCTGGAGCCTTTTTAAAAAATTGGCATTACATTAGCTATTCCCCAGTCATCCGATACAGAGGCAGATATAAGTGATAGTAGTTCTGTAATTTCATATTTGAGTTCCTTCAGAACTCTTGGGTGAATACCACCTGATCCTGGTGACTTATTACTGTTTCATTTATCAATTTGTTCCCAAACCTCTTCTCCCGACATCTCAATCTGAGACAGTTCCTCAAATGTGTCACCTAAAAAGAGTGGCTCAAGTGTGGGAATCTCCCTCACATCGTCTGCAGTGAAAACCAATGCAAAGAATTCATTTAACTACTCTGCAAAGGCCTTGTATTCCTTGAGTGTTCCTTTAGCCCCTTGATTGTCCAGTGGCCCCATTGATTATTTGGCAGGCTTCCTGATTCTGATGTACTTAAAAATTTTGCTCTTAGTTTTTGTGTCTTTTGCTAGTTGCTCTTCAAATTCTTTTTTGGGTTGCCTAATTTTAATTTTACACTCGACTTGCTACAGTTTATACTCCCTTCTATTTGCATCCGTAGAACGTGACTTCCAATTTTTAAAAGATTTTTTGGGGTCTCTAACAGCCTCTTTTACTCTGTTGTTTAGCCATGGTGGCATTTTTTTGGTTCTCTGACTCTTCCTTTTTTATTTGGGATATACATATAGTTTGAGCCTGTATTACAGTGTTTTTAGCAAGTTTCCATGCAGCTTTCAGGCATTTGTGACTGTTCCTTTTAATTTCCATTTAACTAGTCTCGTCATTTTTGTGTAGTTCCCCTTTTTGAGTTAAATACTACTGTAGTGGTTTTCTCTGGTATTTCCCCCCCCCCCCTGCAAGGATGTTAAATTTAATTACATTATGGTTGTGGTTACCAAGGGGTTCAGCTATATTCATCTCTTGGACCAGATCCTGTGTGCCACTTTGGACTAAACCAAGAATTGCCTCTCCCCTTGGGGGTTCCAGGACTAGCTGCTCCAAGAAGAAGTGATTAATGGTGTCTAGAAATGTTATCTTTGTATCCCATCTTGAGGTGACACGTATGCAGTCACTATGGGGATAGTTGAAATCCCCCATTATTATTGGGTTTTCTGTTTTTGTAGCCTCTCTAATTTCCCTGAGCATTTCACAGTCACCATCACCATCCTGGCGAGGTGGTCAGTAGTATATTTCCACTGCTATACTCTTATTATTCAAGCATGGAATTTCTATCCATAGAGATTCAATGCTATTGTTTGATTCATTTAAGATGTTTACTATATTTGACTCTATGCTTTCTTTCACATGTCTCACTCCCCCATCAGTGCAACCTACTCTGTCATGCCTATATATTTTGTATTACCATGTCCCATTGATTATCATCATTCCACCAAGTTTCTGTGATGCCTATTATATCAATATCCTCATTTAATATCAGGCACTCAAGTTCACGCATATTGCTATTAAATTTCTTGCATTTGTATTCAAGCACATAAAATTTGTCAACCATTTAGTTTTCTGCCATCATGTGATGTAATTGAATGGGACTCTTTCATTTGTCTGTTTCTCTTCAGTTCTCACCTGTACTTTAGCAACTTCTATCCTTTTCCTCTTTACTGGGATAGTATCCCCTTTAATAATTCCTCCCCTAAAGGATGAGTCTGTCCAATCCACATGCTTCTCTGCACCGGTCAGCTTTCCCCCAGACCTTAGTTTAAAAACTCCTCCATGACATTTTTAATTTTAAGTGCCAGCAATCTGGTTCCATTTTGGTTTAGGTGGAGCCCATCCTTCCTGTATAGGCTCCTCCTTTCCCAAAAGGTTCTCCAGTTCCTAATAAACCTATTTATTAGGAACTCCCAACACCTTTGTCTCATCCAGATATTGAGACCCTGCAGGTCTGCCTGTCTAACTGGCCTGGAATGTACAACTGGAAGCATTATAGAGAATGCTACCATGGAGGTCCTGGATTTTAATCTCTTACCTAGCAACCTCCAGGACCTCTCACCTACTTTTCCCCATGTCACTGGTACTTTCATGTACCAGGACCACTGGCTCCTCCCCAGCACTGCACATAAGTCTGTCTAGATATCTTGAGAGATCCACAACCTTCGCACCTAGCAGCCAATTCACCATGTGGTTCTCCCAATCACCACAAAGCCAGCTATCTATTATTTCTAATGATCGAACCCTCCGTTACTATTACAATCCTAATAACAATGGTCCCCTCTCCCTGGAGAAATATCTTCAGTGTGCAAGGATGCCATGAGATCAGCTGGAAGGAGGATCCGAACTACAAGATTGTTTCCCTCTTCTCCAGTTTGATCTTTACTTTCCCTGAGACTTTCATCCTTCTCAGCAGCGCAGAGGCTGTCGGACTGGGGTGGGAACACTATACTGCATCCTGGAAAGTCTCTTCTGTGAACCTCTTGGTCTCCCTTAGCTCGTCCAGTTCAGCCACTCTGGTCTCAAGAGCCCATACTTGGTCTCGGTGGGCCATGAGCTGGATGCACTGAATGCACACAAGCAGATAATCATACATGCTGCATTCAGTGCAATAAGCTGGCTAGCCCCCGACTCTGCTGCTGGACTTCGGCCTACATTCTTTTTATTCTTGCAGGGTCTTGTGTGTGGGGGAGTTGGGAGGGGGGTTCGTTGGAGAATGGGGGCGTTATTGGATTAAGTTTAGAGAATGCTTATTAGGTGTATCTGGCTCTCACATTCCCTCTCTAAATTCTCCCCCCAAAACTCCCCTGTTCACCAGCTCCTCTGGTTGCTTAGGGTTTTAAACCCCCTGTTCTCCCTGAGTTAACACCGCCTCCTTGTCAGGGAATCCTAAAGGAATTAGGGATGAAAGGATGGCAGATCAGAGCCTCGCTGGGAAGCTCTCAGTTTTCCCTAGCAGGTCACTAGACGCAGCACAGAGTGCCCCCGCAACCTCCCAGACAGACCACATTATAAACTTCAATCAAGCAGGCACATGGCAAGCACACAAGAACACACAAACTAACACAACAAACTCACCCCAAGGGCTACATAGTCACTCCTCCTTCACCTGGAGAACTCCCTTGCAAAATTCCCATTTGCTGCTCCTGTTTGCTAGCTCAGACTTTGCTAGGAGTAACTCAACTGTGCTTATGGCACCTTAGAGACTAACAAATTTATTTGAGCATAAGCTTTCGTGGGCTACAGCTCACTTCATCGGATGCATGCAGTGGAAAATACACTTGGACGATTTTATATACACAGAGAACATGAAACAATGGGTGTTACCATACACACTGTAACGAGAGTGATCAGTTAAGGTGAGCTATTACCAGCAGTAGAGGAAAAAAAAACCTTTTGTAGTGATAATCAAGATGAGCCACTTCCAGCAGTTGATTAGAACGTGTGAGGAACAGTAGGGGGGAAAATAAACATGGGGAAATAGTTTTACTTTGTGTAATGACACATCCACTCCCAGTCTTTATTCAAGCCTAATTTAATGGTGTCCAGTTTGCAAATTAATTCCAATTCAGCAGTCTTTCATTGGAGTCTGTTTTTGAAGTTCTTTGGGTTGTAATATTGCTACTTTTAGGTCTGTAGGTGAGTGACCAGAGAGATTGAAGTGTTCTCCGACTGGTTTTTGAATGTTCTAATTCTTGACGTCTGATTTGCGTCCATTTATTCTTTTACGTAGAGAGTCTCAATGAACATGGCAGAGGGGGCACTGCTGGCACATGATGGCATATATCACATTGGTAGTGGGACTGGATGTGTTCCTCACACGTTCTTGTCAACTGCTGGAAATGGCCCACCTTGATTATCACTACAAAAGGTTTTTTTTCTCTCCTGCTGGTAATAGCTCACGTTAACTGATCACTCTCATTACAGTGTGTATGGTAATACCCATTGTTTCATGTTCTCTGTGTATATAAAATCGTCCTACTTGTATTTTCCACTGCATGCATCCGATGAAGTGGGCTGTAGCCCACGAAAGCTTATGCTCAAATAAATTGGTTAGTCTCTAAGGTGCCACAAGTACTCCTTTTCTTTTTGCGGATACAGACTAACACGGCTGCTACTCTGAAACCTGTCAGCTGTGCTTGGCTGTAGGCTCTACCTGGACTGCAACCTGGAGGTACCTCTAACAACATGTTGTCCCTCTCTATATTAAACTAAACATTTTTGGAATCCAACATCTAAAGAAACTCAAGGGTTGGGGCTTTTTATTAGGTGTTTGTTTTTTTTCACGAAATCTGATTACAAGGAAAGCAAAATAATTGTGATTATCTTTTTATCATGAAATATACACATTGTACTAACGGGCATGCTTGCATAAAAAGTTATCCTCGGTAGGAAGCAGCATAAACCCAGCAGAGCAGAGCTGCATACGTCCTCCAGTTCATCAGACCCAAGCTTTTTTGTTTTTGCGTCTCTGGTTGTTAGCAATTAATAGCTTTCTGATCGCTTCATCACAGCTTTAAAAAGACAGAATATTGATCATTTCTATCCATCTGGTATTCTCGCTACACATTCAGGTACACAATGTCACGCCAGTAAGCTCCTGCTGATAGAACAGAAATCTGCATAAATGGCCTCCCTATTGACTGGAGGAAGCAAATTACTACAAAAAATAGTCTAATTTTACTGCAAGTGGGTTTTTTTTAATTTTCACCACCCAGCCCAAATTCATAGCTTGACAGGAGAAAACAAAAACAAGCTAAAAGCATTTTGATTTACAGAGTAAGAGTCATTTGAATTCTTCTATGTGAGAAACTGCACTACAAAGGAATTTTCCCATCCTCTCCCATAAGTAGTAATACACCGACTAGTGAGGTTCTCATCCAGATTGACTATTTCACTGAATAAAATCAGTGTGCCATAATCCCACAGCTTATGGAAACATTCAGAATAGCACAGCGAACACATAATACCAGGACACTAGATGTAAATCAACAGGCATGTGTTTCTGTCAGAGTCAGATTCTGCACGGAGAGAGATCACAAAATGGGATATTTGGGGAGTTTGTCTCTCTCATGTTGTGATGAAGTAGGGATTTTCTGTAATATTTTTATGGAGCCTACATGTGCCTCGGTTTCCCCTGTATTTTGCATGGTTACCCAGTGCGAGGGAAAGGACTAAGGTTGCTCTGGGGCAGACTGAGAGACCTAAGTGGGTATGCCACTTAGCTGTTCCTCCAAGAGACTGTTCTAAACTATGGGCGTAGCACCGATCCTATGGGTGGGTGACACTTCTGACTGGTCTCGTATCACCTGTTCTCAGTTTCCAAACAAAACAATGTTTCTTCTGACTGGAACACCTGCAAACTCTCATTCGGAGACAAGCTGGGTTTTTCCCCTCTTACGTTTGATGTTCAGTGAACTTCAGGATGGGTGGCAAATCCTACATCATTACAACACTCAGATCACTTGACTTCCTGGATTCCTAGTTTGTTTCTGGATCCTCTTCAAATGGGATTGCCCTGTTTTTAAATCACTGCATATACTTTCTTCAGCTCACCGTGGCTTCTCACTCCCTTCACATGCTCCCACTGCTGTTGATTAGGGTGAGGGTCTTTTACACTCCTGAAACAACCTTTTTATATCTGCCTCAACTTTCCTCCTTTTAAACCAACTAAAAAGAAATTTCTTTTATCCCTTGCATTCCTCAATTCCTCCCTTTCTCTGGTACTTAGCTTTATTATTTCACTCTAAAACAGATGATGTACAAAAGAAAAATTGTATATTTGCCACTCAGTATAACTAGATGATCTGATATTACAGCCTGGAGAGAGAGAGAGAGAGCAACATGAAAATATTAATAATAGAAACAATATAAGTCACCATGTTTCATATTTTTGTTACTTAAGGGACCAATGAAATGACCGACAGGAAAAGCCTTTGGGACTTCCTATGATCCACAGCAGCACACAGAAGTTAAAATGAAACCAATTTCTCACTCAAACAATAAATGTGTGCCTCGTTCTGTACAGCATAAACCATCATTAGAGACCGAAAACATCAATTGTTTATAACCTCTTTAAAATGAATATTTCATCCTGAAACTAAATTAATTAAATCCTGAAGGACTGGAACAGAAGGTTTTCCATAAATGTCAGTTCCATTAGAATTACAGACTACTGCTCCCAAGTTTGGGAACCTGGCATCAACATACAAATAGGTTTCCAATAGGTTTGGGTCATTTGGCTTCATTGCTAGAAGAAGCTGAACTTATACAGAGATCCGGCCGAAGGATTTCAGGGAAGGGTTAGTCAGGCAATTCTTAGGGTTTCAACCAAACCATTTGCTATAAAAATGGAGGAGGTGGATCTCCTCAGGTCACTGCAGGACCTCTGCTGCACATTTTACCAGGGATCCATTCATAGCTTCCAATACTGAAACAAACATTGCAAGAGAGAATTTGTCCAAGTCACTCAGGACCCAGCCATGGGAGAGTTGTGCACACATTCTGGTGCAACGTAGCACTTACACAGGATTTTACAAACAATAACTAAGCAATAGCTTGGGTTTCATAGTGTTCACTTGTATAATAGGAAAGAACAAATCTCCACACTGCAAGAATTCCTGGGTGAAATTCCTAGGCTACGCGAGTGAGACTAGATGGTCATAGCGGTTCCTTCTATCTTTGAAATTTATGGTTACACACCCACATCCACTCCCCTTGGCCTCACTGTAAGGCTGGTAAGTTTCCCCATTTGTAGATTGGGAACACTAAGACAGAAAGGTTAAGTATCTTTGACCAAAGCCACAGAGCCAATCCACGCCAGAGTTGGGATTAGAATGGAGTCCATTGTTCTCAATCCCATTCTTAGCCCACTAGAACACACTGCCTCTTGTTACTGAGCTACCTCTTCCTGTGGCCAAAGGTCATGCTGTTCACTCAATACGAAAGCCTAATTCAGGTGGAGGTAGAGTCACTCCAGCTGTGTTGGTCCCAGAATATGAGAAAGACAAGGCGGGGGAGGTAATATCTTTTACTGGACCAACTTCTGTTGGTGAGACAAGCTTCTGATCTTACACAAAGCTCTTCTTGAGGTGAAAGCAGAAAAGAGCTTGCAGCATCCTAATGCTATCGGTGGCAGCATGGGTAGTGATGATCCCCACAGGTCCAAAATTATTTAGGTCTTCCTCAAAATTCAAAGGATCTGTGCCCACTGTTTTCACAGACCATAAGCCCGAGGTGACTAGATGGAGATAAGGGGCCAGAGATGGATCATGAACGGTCTGAGCTTTTGGTCAAATCATTCATCTTTCAATCCTAGTGTGATCAACTGACTCTCTTTGTAAAGCAAAGAACTGGAAACTTAGCTTTCTGTTTAAAAGAAAAGGTAAGAGTCTCCTTCACATTTATAGTTCCCTAAACCAGAGAGGCCTCACGGCTGCAGGTCATGCGTGTCCCAAAGCCTTGCTCTGTTAGCAGTCACTCATCTCTGGTCCAAGCTTTCATCAACGCTGGAACTGAAACATCAGACTAGTTCAACTAACCGGTTTTGGAAGAGGGATCAGATGTGTGTAAACAACTCGACAGATACTCTTTTGGGAACAGCACTGAAAACAGTTGCCTTTCTTGTTTGTCAGGATTAATGACTAAATTATTAGACAGAAAGAAATCTTCTTAATCACTAATCTGAAACAAAACGACAAGGTGCTGCAAGAAGTGGTACTGGTTATTCCATACGGGGCACCATTCCCTCTGAAAAAATAATATCCCAGCATACCCTGCCCTGGAAAGACCATCTTTCAAGCAAGACTTAAGAGAGTTCTAACTACTTGGGGTTGACTAAAGAGTCCATGGTATCCTCACAAGTATAAAGGTTTTTATATACAGTGCGTGGCCAAAGTCCAGCTAAGGTAATAGTATACTGCTGTCCCCTCCTCCACTGCTCCTCACCAAAATTCTTTCTGCAGTTTCAATTGGTATTCTTCACTTCCTGTCCTAAATTGTTGTGTAGGTTTAAGTTGTAGCCACTTCAGGGCAACAGTTGGTACATTTCAAATGAACATGTAAATCCTTTTTAAAGAAAACCAGCACACAAGGAGAGAGCATTTCAGGTTGCATGGTACTGTAGTACTTCAGGACTATATAAAATGAAAGCTATCTTTAGTAATCTAAATAGTTAAACCATACACTATATAAACAACTAGGACCAATTGCTATGAGACAGGAAAGACAAGGCTGTTTCCAGTTATTCTAACCAATGACTGCTCAACTTTACAATCTCTACAGCTCTTTCTACACACAAAACTCATGCACAAAAGACTGTTTACCTGCACTTAGTATAATCACATCTAGACATCTGAAGAATTTATTACAGCTAGTCTTATACCACAAATGTATTAGCCACGTGACTCTGAATAATTTCTTCTATCTCCTAATCAAAAAGAGTTTGCAAACCAAACTGGATTGACCAGGCCTCGCTGTCCTGTGTAACACTCCCTGAACAGCTGCACCGCTTGAAATTCAAACAAGAACTAATATTTATAATTTAAGGTATCCCTAGGGGCACCTACATATCAATAAATCACACATTAACAAATTAGCGATGAGGCAGGTTTTGCTCCACTGAAGACAGTTGATGGCAGTGGGAAAAAGGGATGCTAGGAACTTGACCAGACAATGCTCTGCAGATTATTGTAGTGGCACTTGGGGATACCTCTCTTCAGAGCAGAGATTAAATTGGGAATACACTCTAGCCTTATTATAAGGACTACATTTTCCACTAGGAAACATGAAAAATTGCCTTTGTTTACAACACTCCTGAAGCAAGATACAAGCCATATTGACAAGAGATTCTGTGGGAGCGTTTGCTTACGCTTCAATGAGTTTGCCTGCATATAAGAACAAGGGTGGCTCTACCATGCAGCCAGAGGGAGCAGTTACATGGCTCAGCATTTTGGTCTCCTCTGCCCAGGGCTTAGCCAGCATGGCTGAAACTCTGTTATGGCTGAAGGAGACGTTACCATATTGGGTCAGTAAGAGCAGTTCAGTTCCTGGGGGAGAACAGAGTAGGGTAGGTCTGTACATGTGTCCATGAATGTGGTTTTGCCACAATCCCCCTTTTGACCACATCTAAGCCCCAGGAGCAAGTGTCTGAGGACGAGTAAGTTAGCACGATTGAAAGGTGTTGGTAAGTACACACCTCAGGCTATGGCAAGGCCCTGTACCCATGCCAGTGTGCAGTATACACAGGGGAAAAGGGCATATGCCAGATCTCAAGTTTCAGCTGTCCTCCAACCCCACACCGCACTGAACCCTTTTCTGCCTGACCCTTACCCAAGCTATAAAGGTCCCTGTCCCCCCTCCCAGTCATCATAACAGCTTTCCATTGCAAGCTTTACAGATTAATGCAGGTGGACATGGGCAGCCACTTGGTCCACCAACCACACCAGGGTGCTGATCAACGTGTGGTCGGAGTGCACTGTCCTTCCCGACTTGGCCTGGAGTGGCAGGAACATTCACCTGTACCTGAAATTTCACAGAGGCTGGAGCAGACGGACGTTCAGCAGACTCCAGTCCAGTGCCAGGAACACACCAAGCACTGGAGACTCCTCTACAGGTGGGCAAACGACTCCAGGAGTCATTCTGTGAGGGCTCATTGTACATGGCTATGCTATGAGGAGCTGGACCGGGTGACATCAACGGCTCTCAGTGCAGAGTGTGAAGTGGCTCACGACCCCCTCCTCAACCCAGCCAGTCTCACTGCTCCACAGGATACTGATGAGGGCGTGAGCCAGAAGTGCCTGGAAGCTCATAGACTCAGACTATCAGAGTTGGAAGGGACCTCAGGAGATCATCTTGTCCAACCCCCTGCTCAAAGCAGTCACAATCCCCAATTTTTTTTGCCCGAGATCCCTAAATGGCCCCCTCAAGGACTGAACTCACAACCCTGTGTTTAGCAGGCCAATGCTCAAACCACTGAGCTATCCCTCCCCCCGATACTGCAGACATGGGCCAGTCTGGTTAGGGCAACAGAACCCTGAAGAGCTGGCCTGTATAGAAGATTAACATGGAAAGAGCCACTGAATCATCCCCCTGCTCCCTTTTGGACCACCTCACCCTTCAGCAAGACCTAGGTGGCTCCATGATTCAACCTGTGGTTCCGATTACATAACAGAATGTCTGCCATTGAAACAGGTACGTGTATTTAAAACAGTGCCCGTGTTATCACCGGACAGCTACTGTTTACAGAGGGAAATGGTAATTATGAGCCTGATTATGCAACCTTTACTCACATGAGTAGTCCCATTGAGAGGGCTACAACTACTCCTGTACATACTGCCCAGTAAGAGTCACACAATTTAACCCTAAATGACTGAAAGCAACATGAATAAATCTTATCCCTGCATTTTCAAATTAGTAATCTGGGTTATAGCCATATGACTTATTCAGTTCAAAACAGGCGGGACACAGCTAAAATCATGCACAACCAAGAATTTAGGCGTTAATGTTAACAACCGCCAGGATTTTGAAACTACCACATTTCTGTGACATTTTTATCATATGGTTTCAAAAAGGGCCAACATTAAGACATTGATTAGAAGAGAATATTGGACCTGGTGAAAGAGATCAGTTCTCTCCTCTATAACAAAGACAAATTTTTGTGATAATACAAATTTACCTCAGTCCATTTCACTGCGTCAAAGTATTATGATTTGCTCCTACAACCCTTCATTTTGAAGGGTAAAAGCTTTTAGTTGCATGCATAACAATGAGAGAATTATTAAGGTAGTGTACAAAATCAGTCTACCTTTGTCCTTTTGCAAGGTTTTTTTTTTTTTGCCAAATTACAGTCCTAAATCAAAATTGACCCACCATTACTAGAACATCACATTTACAGTAAGTGCTGCTTTGAGAGTCTCTAAACTATTCATTGCATTTGGAAAATGAAAACCATCACTATATTCTTCCACAGTGTCAGAGGGGAAAAAAGGTTGTCAAAGTAAAAAGAGTTATTTCAATATGATTGTAACAGTTCTGAAGACCTGATATACAAAAATAACCCGTACTCGGGGGGGGGGGGGGGGGGGAGGGTGGGAAACATTTATACATCTGTGAAGATGTAGTTCTTAAACATAGGCCAGGTGCTAAAATTTTTGGCACATAAGGCCGTGCTATTTTGTGGTTTTATTCCATTAACAGAGCAGAACTCCATGAAAGAAGAGAAGAGAGACAAGCATTTTAGGCTCAGAAACAGATTTTTTTTTTGTACATAAAGATCAGTATCAAGAAGTCTCTTAGGTCAGGTTCTAGTATGAAATAGTTTTCAGTAGAGAGAGAGAGCGCACACACAAGTTAAAAATAAACATGAATTTGTCACAGAATGTATTAGTTTGGGGGAGGTTGCCAAAGAAAAGAAAACCTTGCCATTTCCTATTTACACAAACAGAGATCTTATTAAACTTAAATGCAATATGCTGCAAGACCCAGCAAATGACTTGATAATATGTTTGCTCAGCTGTTTTCTTAATAAACTGCAATTTTCTTCTGCTGTTACTGACAAGAACTCTCTGAAAACAAGCTATTTCTCTTACTGGTGCATTTGTTCAGTTCAGTCAGTTTCTAAACACCACCACCAAACAGGAAGATTTAAACCAGTCAATGAAAGCAGCCTGCAGTGATTTCAAACAACAAGCATTCAGCCTTTGTGAGAATGAACAGCAAAGGAAACCAAACGTGAAAATAACATGGGTTTTCCAATATAACCATGTTAGGGACACCTGTCCACTAGGAATTTGACTTTCACTGCCAACTCCTCTCACAAACTCAACAGTCATCATTCGTCCTTTGAACTGGTGATGACCTAAGATGGGAAATACTCTGTTTCCTATTATCCAATATATATACTTTGTTACGTCTTTCATTCAAACTACCAGATTCCCCAAAAATCCACTCTGTGAAACTGCTTAACCATAAATCTATATATGAAATAGATTTATAAGGCACAAGCACAGCAAAACACCAGGAAATCTGAAGCCTGATGTTGCAGTTTTGTAATATGAAAGGACTGTCGATGCTTTTCATTATAATCCCCTTTATTGTCATTAAAACTTTGGCACTGAAAATGACATTCAGGCTCAAACTTGGCAGGCAAAGTCTATGCCCACAGCAGGAGGGGACTGTTAATTCTAAAAAACAAAAAATAGATTTTTTTTTTTTTGGCAGGGAATGGGAGAAAAACAGAGGAAGCGATCCCTCAGACACGGGGACAAGATCCAACAACAGCAGGTCAACAGCCTTCTGACTGCAAGCTGGCTGGGCCTGTTGGATCTGAATTAAAATCACAGAAGATTAGGATTGGAAGAGACTTCAGGAGGTCATCTAGTCCAACCCCTTGCTCAAAGCAGGACCAACACCAACTAAATCATCCCAGCCAGGGCTTTGTCAAGCCAGGCCTTAAAAATCTTAAGAATGGCAATCCCTTAGGTAGCCCATTCCAGTGCTTCACCACCCTCCTAGTGAAATAGTGTTTCCTAATATCCAACTTAGACCTCCCCCACTGCAACCTGAGACCATTGCTCCTTGTTCTGTCATCTGCCACCACGGAGAACAGCTGAGCTCCATCCTCTTTGGAACCCCCCTTCAGATAGTTGAAAGCTGCTATCAAATCCCCCCTCGCTCTTCTCTTCTGCAGACTAAACAAGCCCAGTCCCCTCAGCCTTTCCTCATAAGCCATGTGCCTCAGCCCCCTGATCATTTTCGTTGCCCTCCACTGGACTCTCTCCAATTTGTCCACATCCTTTCTGTAGTGGGGAGTCCAAAACTGGAGACAATACTCCAGATGTGGCCTCACCAGTGCCAAAGAGAGGGGAATAATCACTTCCCTCGATCTGCTGGCAATGCTCCTACTAATGCAGCCCAGTATGCCGTTAGCCTTCTTGGCAACAAGGGCACATTGCAGACTCTCATCCAGCTTCTCATCCACTATAATCCCCAAGTCCTTTACTGCAGAACTGCTGCTTAGCCAGTCAGTCCCCAGCCTGTAGCGGTGCATGGGATTCTTCCGACCTAAGTGCAGGACTCTGCACTTGTCCTTGTTGAACCTCATCAGATTTCTTTTGGCTCAATCCTCCAATTTGTCTAGGTCACTCTGGACCCTAATTGTCTGGGGAAAGGCTGATTACTCCATTCAGGACATAAAAGGCCATATTGTGGCTGGAAGTTATGGAGCAGTCTGGGGAAGAGCTCATGTGAGTGAGCTCCTTGTGGGGCTTCAGTACACCCAAGCTGGGATGCTGTTTACTTTATTAAGTATCTTGGAGATACCCACAGATTTAAAGTGAGACGAGGTTGCTGCCAGGGCATTTTGAGTGAGTGATCCTGGTCTCAAGCTCACTCCTTCAGGGCACACTGGAAGCCCTGTTTCTGAAGGCTTCTCAGTGGATAGCTGTGGAAAGCCTTTGCTGGCTTTGTGCCTGTCTGCTCCTGCTTGTGCATGCACCCAGAGACTTCTGATTAGCCCGCTAGATAAGTACTGCACGGTTTATAAATAAATGTAAAGCAAATCCCTCACCCCCAATACAATTACTGACAAGGGCGAGCTGGGAGCCAGGAGACTCTCCCTCCTAATTCCCGCAGGGATAGGGACTCTCCCCACCCCCCCACCAATCACCACGTTTTCAGGTTGGATGGATATTTCAGAATGTAAGCGATGTGATGGCTTTGCTGGTCCGGTTTTCATCTGTGCCCTCTTCTCCAAAGCACTCACTCAGAGCCGGGACATTACCGAGGGGTGATAAAGAGAGACTCTTTTCCCTGTCGTGCATATCTGCACACCCAAAAACCTGCCTTCCCCACATTAAAATAATACCAAGACGTTAGGTGAGAACTGCCCAAGCCATGTACACTCAAAGCAGGGGAATCCAGGCCTGCTCAAACTACTCTCAAGTTCTTGCTTCTCTTACATGCTTGATAACCTTTCAAGGTAGTGTTTTCTGCACTCAGCCATTAGAATCAGAGTTTTCACAGGCATTTTAGGATTTTTCCCTCCAATTTACTAAAATCTAATTCAATCTACTCTCAAGCTTACTCCTCCATTCATGTTATATTTGACTAAACTATCCCACGCGGTAACAAAGCATCATGGCTCCTCCGCCTTGATTGAACCCACCTGCAAGGTGACACATCATTACATAGAGCTGGATCAGGCTGATCAAATCCATGTTAGTTCTCCTCAATTTACACATAAGAACACAGGGCAACAGTAATGTAAACTAATTCAACTTTCTGCATTTAAATTAAGATCTAATAAAATAAAAGAGACAAAGGAAAAGCGTTACATTGTCTGTTTTCCCAGCATAAGTGTCCTCTAATGAGAGCCCATGGGGCTTAGGAACAAAAAACTACAGACTCGTTTTGTCTCATGAAGGAAAAATCTAATCGGTTCTGCAACAATGGCTCACCCAACACGTTTATTTATTAAGGAGTAACACTTGAGTTAGGAATTTCCAGCAGCACAAAACCCATTGACAGTAACAGATGGCACAGAGCCCAGTGGCTAATGCATCAGTCCATTACCAAAAAGCATGAGAAATGCAGGTGGATATCGGAGAGCATCTTGTAGAACACTGGTTCTCAAACTTTTGTACTGGTGACCTGTTTCACACAGCAAGCCTCTGAGCGTGGCTCCCCCTTATAAATTAAAAACACATTTTTATATATTTATCATCATTATCAATACAAGAGGCAAAACAGGGTTTGGGGTGGAGGCTGACAGCTTGCGACCCCCATGTAATAACCTTGCGACCCCCTGAGGGGTCCCAACCCCCAGTTTGAGAACCCTTGTTGTAGAAGTTCTTCTGGAAAGTTCAAGAAACAACTACAGGTTCATACCACAACCCAGAAAACAAAATAGAAACACAAAAGTGACTTTTTTTTAAAAACCGCTTATCAAGACCAGGACTTCAGTTCCCCTGATGTAACAGAATTAAAAAAGGAAGGAGGAACAAAGCACCATACATAACCCTCTGCATGCACGACTTCTATAAACAGTACTTAGTATTCCATAACCCTGGGAGGCAGACCCCAAGGATCTCAAAGTACTTCTAAACCATTAATTAGCCTCACAACCCTGTGAAGCAGACACTATTTTCATCCCCATTTTGCAGATAGGGAAGGTTACGGTCCAAACATTTTCAAGTACATGCACATTTGTGCATCTGAGTAATCTAAGGAAAACTGCTCAGGACCACACACACGTACGAGTACATGTGCGTGTGACTCCCTAAGCTGCATATACACATCTGGTGTTTTGGACGCAAAACCTAGACAGGCACACTATCTGAAACACTCATCTAAATGGCTTTAGACCACACAATGGTCTTAAGACCTTACAATGAATCCAATGCAGAATTGGGAATGGAATCCAGGAATCCCAAATCCCAGACTCCTGCTCTTATCATTAGCCCACGCTCCCTTTTTTTCTCTCACACTATATTTTATAAGAAATACAAATTGGGGTGGGAGTTGAATATATTTGCGTATTCTGATGTACGCACCCACCCACTGCCCAGGACGCATGTTCACTTACAGGCTGTGTCTGCACAAGCATTTTTCAGGAAGTTCCCGCTAGTGCAGGATAGTGCTGGGAGTACTAGTGCAGACAGAACAGAGGCGTAATTGCCACCACGTATCACAGCAGGTTAGACCACAGGGCTAAACATGCTTGTGCTCTGCAACACTCTCGTGGAAACAGGATGGTTGTGCCACACTTGGACATTTTCCAAAGATCGCAGAAAAGGCATTGAAAATACAAGAATTTAGAAATGGCATCCAACAAATTAAGCCCTCCCAGGTTCAACCACATCCCACCAAAACTCTGTGCTCCATCCAACCTTCCACTCTAGGAAGAAAAGGGCCATAGATTTCATATTCCTTTAATAAAATAACTGACTTCTTATTCCAAATGTCTCTTAGCCCCGTTTATGTTTTGCCTTCTCTGACAGTATAGTTATTTAAGTCACTTCTAAGTCAGGACCCATAGTAATTTTTCTTGTTTTCATTCCATTGCAATCTTTTAAACCATCATAAATAAGTGCTTCCATTCCATTGGTTTCTACTTATAATACCACAAATACCTTTCTTTCTTTGTAGATTTATGCAGATTGTTCCAAAAGTCCTTGTAAGTTATGGCAGTTTAAAGACACATGCCAAAAGTAAATGCTAAAAAGTAAACTTATTACCTAACGGATGCTACTGACCGATTTCTTAAAATACTGCTCCCTCTGCACAAAACTGAACTGAATCAGCTTTTATCTACTTTTAGCATCTCTTCTGGCGATTTCAGAACATGCCAAATGCTCTCCCCCTATGTACCTTCAATTACACCACATTTCCCAGATAGCCTAAACCTGGATCACAACCAAAGGTGATGTAAGCACGGTCAGCATTTGGGAGTGTGGGCAATGTGAGGATCTCAAAGACCCTTACAACATGAAGAACCTGATCCAAATCCTAAAGACCAAGTCACTGGATTAAGTAGTACCTGACCTTACTATATACCTATGACATTTTCAGAGGTTCTGAAGACCCAGAGCTCTTTCAGGTGCCTCTAGTCTGACATCCAAGATTTGAAACACACTCCGCATTGCTGAAACACAGTATAGGACACATTTCTGATTGAGAAATGAGAAAGCTCCAACACACACTGTTTGCCAACAACAAAAATAACCTTGATATTGCTGATATTTCTATCTCAGAAATCAGCAGAATTTTATTTTTTAGTGTGGGAAGGAAAGGGAAATAAATCTTCAGGATCTCTTTGGACATCATAAAGAGGGCACAAACCCAATCCTCCCGCCCCCACCCGCCCTTTTACAGGTCACCTTTAAAGAGAGCATACTCCACGTCTCTTTCTAGCCTCTGGCTGACACTTAGAAGTTCCCGTCCCACATCATCTCCAGCTTGCATACATAAGAATGCATATATTTCATTCTTCTATTACCCCTTTTCTATCCTCCAGGGAGGTTTTTCATCTGGTGTCACAGCAATACCCAATAAATCTGCAGTGAGAAGCCATGCTGTCTATAATCTATATTTCTGAACCTTTAGCTAAGGTTTTGGGCTTTGAAGCAACTAGGACAACTTAAAATGGCAAGAGTTGTTCTGTCTACCCATCCATAAATTAGGAGTGACAACAGCAGATTATTACTCATTCGCTCCAAGTGTTTTTGGCCCTGAGAGAACTGGCTTTGTTCCAAGAGCTGGCAAACACTGGCTAATATACATGTAAATGTATTATTTCTCTCAGAGTAAGCGATTTCACAAAATGAAACACCAAATTAAAGACGAGCCTAGTTTTCCTGCTGATGTGTATCTCAGATGCAGCGTTGCTGAAAGCCTCTGCAATCTTTTTCACACTGAGTCAACAGGGAAAAGCCTTCATTTCATTTGATAGTGAGACAATTTCACTGTGGAAACATGAAAGCATTTTGTATAAATATTAATCACTGAAGTTCTTCTGGAGTTAAAGTGGAATGGAGGCTAGATTACATAAAGCTCCTGTACTGACCTGACAAACCAATATATGCTGAGGAAATATTGCCAGCACTGTTCCAAATTAGGATGCTCTTCAGTACAATTATCAACCCTAGAAATTGATCCAGAAACCCCAATTTTTATCATGAAAGTGTATCTTCAAATACCTTTCACAATTTGTAAGAGGCATCTTGACATGTCAGCTTCCAAATTTCAGGGCTGAGCAAAATGAGTATGTTGTTTTCTTAGCAAATTATTACTAACCAGGTGGGGTGGAGGAAGAATGCCATAAAAACCACAAAACATTTAAAAAGAAGAGGTAAATAAAGCACCAAACCATGGAGAAGGGAGAAAATGAATTTGTGTAGACATGATCTACCTAGGTGCTTATATCATGCTCATCACTCTTGTAAGAGCCCATGTAGCTTGAAAGCTTGTCTCTCTTACCAGGAAAAGTTGGTCCAACAAATGACATTACCTCACCCAACCTTGTCAGCACACATCAAGTCAGAGGTACATCCTGCCCAATCCAACAGAATGGGTAAGGTTGTGCGGTACAAGCAGCTCATCTGGGAAGCCCATACCTCAGTGTACACCCTTCACCGCTCCAGTGGGGCTCTCTTCTCTGTCAAGCAGATAGGGCTGGGGATGAAGGCAGGGAGATGGATCTACCAACCACTGGTCTCTGTCGCCTTACAATAGAGGTGCATTTGCTATGGGAGCTACTGCAGCTTGAAGGCTCCAACAGCAGTCATAAAGCAGCCTTATGGGTGGGGTCAGTGTTTACCCACTAGCACTGGGAAGTGCTCCAGCGAACAGCCCCACATGAGCCTGGGAGAAGGCTGAAGTGCACCTGGCATCAAGGGATCCTAATACTGCGTCTCAAATGCTCATCGAGTCTCTGTAGAGCAGAAACACCAAAAATATTTACACACTTCAGAAGAAGTGGGCTTAGAAGGAATGCAAAATGAGCTGGAGAAAGCTGGCTGGGATCCAAATAACGTATTGGAAATCAGCAGTAGGAAGTGAAAAGCGTTTCAGAAACAACTGGGGCAGCTGCAATCAACATTCATCTCCATCAAGTGAAAAAAGGACACACGCAGAATGAAAACAAATGGCAAGTAAAACAGCTACAGACAGGAGACGTTTAAAGAGAGAAAGAAACTGGACAAGACCTGGACTTATGGGGCTACACATATACAGATGGTGTCAACAGCAAGGAGGGAAAGAAATGACATAAGTCCCAAACTGTTCCATGTTGATAGACCCACGTGCTAGTGCAGAGCCCCATTCATTCCAGCTGAGCCCCCACAGGGGCATGAAGGTCCACTCCCAGGGAACAGGACGTGAGCTTTACCATAGTAAAGGCGATGTAAACTAGGATTAATGTGATTAAATTTAGAATGGGAAATGTTAGAAAGGGTTCCTGTTCAAGCCTATCAGGAAAAGGCACTATAATTTCCTGATCAGATATATAAACATTATACGAACCATTTAATAAATTAAAATCACATTCAGAATACTTCTAATATTTATTTTTTAAAATAGTGTGGATTTTTTTTTTTTTAATATCCAATCCACAAGATATTCTGGGGCTCATTATTGCTGAAATAATCACATGACTCGAAAGTTGATAACATTCAGCTTTGAACCTTGTATCTAACTGGGCGTTTTGCAGCGGTGTCTTTATACTAAACACATCCCCCCTCCCCATTGTGTATGGTGGCTTACATGGAACATATAATCACACATGGAATCTGCTGAATGGAAGGGTGACATAGCAGCATGAGCCAGGGTCAGACAGAACAGAGGAAAGGATTTTAAAATTTATTGTAGGATATCACTTGAGAGCTCAACTTTGTACGTGCAATGAAAAAAACCACACTTGACTAAACTGCTAAAGAAAACACCTCTCAATGAAAGAAGATGGCACTATTACTAGATAAGCTACCCGTGAGACATCATTGATCACCACACCTGACAAAGATTTTAACTGTACTTGAGAAGTGATAAATAATCAAAATTCTTAATAGGTTTCATTCAGTTCCCGTGACAGTCATACATACTGCTTACAGGATTTGGAAACAGATTTTTCCTGCAGCACACTATTCCACTGCTGCATTTTACCGTCATTTTGGCTACTGAGGCTTAATGCTTATCTAGGAGAAATAGAGATGGGACACCACAAGTTATAGGAATCGTCAGGAAGAGGTTAATTAGTACAATCAGACTTTGTCAAGATGGAAACAAAAAAAGTTGACCTGTGAATAAAATCAAGAGCCTAGAGAAAGAAAAAAAAATTGTTTTCTTAAACAGGTATCATAATATAACTCAGGTTTGGTTTTCTGTGTGTGTGAGGGGGGAGGGTAGTGGGCTTTTGGGGGGATTGTTTTTGAAAGTTTGACGTTAAGAGTTAATTGAACTTTACGATTTCTTTCTTTTTTCTTTTTTTTTTTTAAAAACACAAAATAGAAACAGATTAGTTACAAGCAGACTTTATGATAGGAGACCTCCCTTTCTTTCATTGTTCTGTGCCCACAAAGTTAACAAAACTACACAGGATTTTAAACCTTGAAATGGAAGTGTATTTTTATCTCCATGCTGCTTTAGCGCTCAAAACCCAACGCATACTTCCCCCAACTACTTCAGCTCTTTATGTTGCTCTCAACACTTTAGAAGGGAGTTTCATTAACATGCAAAGAAACAGCTCAATATTACTACTACTGTTTCACAAAGGGACACAGTCAGTTTCAAGAAATGAGTTAAATGTTGTCTGAGGACTTACACCTGCCTCCAACTCTCCCTTGCAACCTTCCTGCTTTTCCAATCATATTTTCCTGTTTTTTAAATATTTGACTCAGAACAGCTTAACTGTGCGGCATAGGTCCTACCCTGTTAACCACCCCGAGAGATTCTCCTTTACCTCAAGTGATAGGGTCTGTTCTTTTAGACCAGGAAGATTGGAGTTTTCTATTCCCCTCTGCTGCTGTGAAGTACCACGCAGCCATGGTGTGTAGCCCAGTGACAACTGTGAAGGCCTCAGGGCCTATGAATTTCTCAACTTTCTGTAGCTATCATTTTGACCCACTTATTTGATTTAAGTCTCCATGAATGTTATACCTGCTTAGAGAAGGCCCGACACAAATGGAAGCAAGCGTACAGAGACAAACCTCAGCACCAGGAAAAGCAGAGGAAGAAAGCTCAACTGCTCCCTATTTGCAGAAGAAAGGAGATAGCTGTTTGTTTCAAAATGAGTAAAAGGGATGATAGCAGATCCAGGGAAACTTTTCTTAATCGTGAAGAACATGAAGAGGACAAGGCTGTCACAGAATTAGAGAATGAGCAACAACTGAGCTCAAGTACATGAAATGCATGGTCAGAAAGGGACATTAAAACAAAGGGCAAACATGTTCCAGAGAAATGCCAGAGAAATTCTAGACAATAGGAGCAGAAAATAATTGGATAAGTAAGAAGCAAGTAAAACCAGACAAGAATTCAGAGCCTTAAAACCTTTATGCTGTTTATTAGCTCCCTAATCTTTCAAGGATTTACTTATTAAGATGTGATGTTAAAGCACCCGAATGTCAGGGAATGGCTTCACAGACGGTCCCTGAGCCAGTGGCTCTGCTGGATTATTTTCCACTGGCCTTCAACCAAATAATTGATGCCGAATTTTGACAGCAGACGCTCTTGCACTGAAACACAGAACGGATACGTTTACGTTATATTCAGGGCTCACTAGAATTTTGCAGCAGCAATGCTATATTTGCAAGACTTGCCATTGGCAGGAGAATTCCAGAGAACTTGGAAACATCCCACATGATGGAAGCATCTCCCAGCCTCTCTGATACTTTGAATTCCAAGAGGCAGAGTTAATGAAGGGGCACTCCAATGCTGGCCAGGAATACCAGCAACCTCAGCAGCTCCCCAGGGCGATGGGAACTAAGGAAAGCCTCTGACTCCAGTGAGCTCCTTAAAATATTGTGGTGGTAAAAGTTAACTGCCTCAGCTAGAATCCACTTTGCTTTTTTTAAAAAACAAACAAACCAGGAGACCTTAAATTCAAAAGTAAGTCTCAGAAATACTGCAGTACTGAAGAAGCCAAGAGTCACTTAATCCCCCATTTCTTGTACTGTCTCAGCTTCATAGGTTGGAAAAGAATTCCCAACCCTTTCAAAAGAATTAAGGGGCCATGGACATGACTCTGAAAATTAAAGGTGCTCTGCACTTCAGCACAGCTAAGGATAGTGACTGGGTCCTTTTAGCGTTAATACTGTAGATGGAGCTGCTAGCGCCCCCCCAGAGTTAAGGTTGCCCATTACTTTCCATGCTTTCAGCTGCTTACAACTCTGCCAAACTTTAACCATTTGGACTGAAATTTTCCATCCTAGGGGTCTGCCCCAGGCTGGGGTTTTTTTTGTTTTGTTTTGTTTTGTTTTTTGGAAAGTTTCAATTAAAATAGTTCAGCAATTTGCAAGAATGAGAACAGGGGAAAACATGTTATTTTGCCTAGGTTTAAACAAAAACACACACAAAAACTTACAACCATTTCACTGAGAAGATCCAACTGAGGTGGTGGTAGAGGAGGAATAATATGGGACGATGTAGTTAAAGACTGTGTCATAACAGAGACACCCAAGGGGCCTGAATTAAGACTCTATGGGCAAGTTTAATTCTGACACTTCCTAATTTTTGAGAACTTGACTTTGCAACCTTAGTGTTCTTTTAACGTAAATGTTTTGAATCTAGACATACAATACAGCAGAACCCATAGCACAGAGCGAAATTAGAGCCCCATCTTGCCAGGCGCTGTACAAACACGTAGTGAGACACAGTTCCTACCCCAAGAACTCACAATCTAAGCCAGTGGTCTACGCGCAAGATCACTTTTTGAATTTAAGTGCAACCCAGGATCTACCCTGCCCCTTCCCTGAGGCCCCGCCCCATTCACTTCATCCCCTTCTCCCTCCGTCGCTCGCTCTCCCTCCCCCACTCACTTTCACTAGGATGGGGCAGGGGGTTGAGGTTTGGGATGGGATGCGGGCTCTGGGCTGGGGCTGAAGGGTTCAGAGTGTGGAAGGGGACTCTGGGCTGAGCCTGGGGCAGGGGGTTGAGGTGCAGGAAGGGGTAAGGAGTGCAAGCTCTGAGAGTGAGTTTGGGTACAGGAGGGGGCTCCGGACCGCAGCAGAGTGTTGAGGTGCAGGAGGGGGTTCGGGATCTGAGAGGGAGTTTGGGTATAGGAGGGGGGTCAAGGCTGGGGTTGGGGTACAGGAGGGGGTATGAGGTGCTGGCTCTGGGAGAGGGCTCAGGGCTGGGGCTTGGGATGCAGGAGGGGACTTGGGATGCTGGCAGTTGGGGTGCAGGCTCCCACTGGGCTGCACTTACCTTGGGCGGCTTGTGGTCAGTGGCACAGAGGGGCTAAGGCAGGCTCCCTGCCTGCCCCAGCCTCTTGTTGCTCCTGGAAATGGCCAGCAGACCCCTGTGGCCCCGGGGGGTGGGGACGTGGCTCCGTGCACTGCTCCTGCCTACAAGCACCGCCCCCGCAACTCCCATTGGCCAGTAATGGGGAACTGCAGCCAATGGGAGCTGCGGGAGCAGTGCTTGCAGGCAGGACCAGTGCGCAGAGACCTTTGCCCCTCCCCCCGGGGGGGGTGCTGGCTGCTTCTGGGAGCGGCGTGGGGCTAGGGCACACAGGGAGCCTACATTAGCCCCACTGCGCCGTCGGACTTTTAGCGGCCAGAGATTGCGATTGACTAGCAGAGGCTCCAGGATCGACCAGTCGATCGCTATCTACGGGTTGGTGACCACTGATCTAAACCAACAAGACAAAGGGTAGCAGGGAAAATAAAGGCACAGAGAGGTGAAATGTCCTTCCCAATGTCACACAGCAGGTCCGTGGTAGAGAGAGAGAAATACAATGCAGCTCTCCTGACTCCCAGTCCAGTGCCCTATCCATGGGACTATACTGTCTCTCCCCGATATTCCCTTCTCCATACAGAGCTTTCTAAATGCTAAAGCATTGAGAATCCAACCATCACACCCGCACAAAGAATCCAAACCTCTCTCTCTTGCAAGAGTCAGAAACTTCACAGGGTAGTATCTACAGAGCCCCTCTTCTACTCAGCTCTGGAGCACAATTCCACAGGAAACCTCATGCACCTGCCCAATGCAGGATTTTTTTATGACTTAAACATTCAGGGGTTATATATTTCAACAGATATGCCAATTTCCTGCAATATCCTTGACATACCGTATTGCATTAGGTTTATAGATCACTGGAGGCCAGAACTGTATGTAGCCTCTCAAAGGGGAAGATGCAACATATTTTGCAACCACACGCAGTATCTTTAGAATTCATTATATTAAAAGAAAGGTTTATGTATGACTGTGCTCTACTCCACGGGGGAGGGCTATCGCAGCTCCTCCAGGAACTGAAAGCAATGGGTGGTGACTAAGGCAAATCAGCCAGGTTGTAACCCTCACAGAGAGGTATTACCTCCGGGGACAGTTTACATATACTAGTTTAAACTGGATTCTCCAGAGACCAACACACAAAGAAAAGACTTTTGGATAAATAGCCTAAGTTTAAACTAATAGGGGTTGGGGGAGGACTTCCCTTTCTGATCCAGCAAGCAGAAAGGACCTTCAGTTCAATGGGGGCCCCAATCCTTGTGGAGGGGATAGAAAGACTTGACCTACTCGGTCCCCATAAGACTGACCTCTGGTTACCTTTTACCATGCATATTGGAACATTTATTGTTTTTTATGTTTTCTCTGTAATGCTTTCACCTTAAGAATAAATGTGTTTGCTTAGGAAGAGCTGTGGGGTAACTTATAACTACTAGCAACTACACTGTTCATAACCTCTGGAGAGAAAGCAAAGCACCGACATTGGGTGTTTAGGCCATCTGGCTTGCTGGGGATATCACAGTGTAGGCAGGAAAAAGAGAGACATGGGTCTCTAGCCAAGAGAGATGACAGTGGAGGGGGAATACAGGTACAGTTAACCTGAACTGACACAAATATAAATTTCAAACATACACTAGCAAACTTCCACACACAAAAATTAACTTACAGTAAAGGTTGCTTCAGTGTTTACTAGAACTTTTACACAAACTACAGAAAAAGGACACAGAAGAATAACACCACACACAAATGACCAGTTAAGGTAATTCTTATAAATAATCCATCCTCATTACATTTTGTATGATCAGTGAATTACAATATTCACACGTAAAAAACTACCCCGTGCATTGCACAAATAAACTTCTCTTTGACACACAAGAGAGTAACAAAGTCAGGACATACAGCCAAGTTTCTGCCACATGCCCAACTAGTACATATAATCTAGCAAAAGCACAGTGCAGAACACATACTTTTTTATTAAATTAAAAGGTTAAAGATTTATATATAAATGTTTTTAACCATTCCTTTTTTGAGACTATATATTTTGTTGACCGTTTTCCTATATTGTATTTTGAAACTTTCAGTAATACCAACCTATTATAGAGCTCTTTTCATCAGTAAATCTCGAAGTGCTTTGCAAAGGAGGGTAGGGCCATTACTCTCATTCTACAGATGGGAAAACTGACATGCCAGAGAGCTTAAGTTTAGTGTCTGCCTCCTGTGGCTCTTTAGCTCCCAAATACTGCCAGTGCTGCAAAAATCACGTGGGAAATGTTTAATGCTTCAGCTACTGCAACTCTTATAAGTGAAAGGGGGAAGGGGACTGAAAATATTAAAATTAATTCCTTCGGCTAATCACAATCCATCTTTTCTCCTATGCTGCTCTCCAGTGCTCGTGGGGGTTGTCAGAGCCTGAACTGCCAGCATACCTGTCTGTCTTCAAACATTTTCTCTTTCAAAGTGCTACAGCTCCAGTTCTGTACAGGGAGTCTTTGAATGGACTCTGCCACATGCTAGCTTGGTCAGGCATTAAAAAAACAAACAAACCAACCCTCAGCTCCTATTTAAAATGATACTAGATTCTAAATAGACAGCTTTCATTTAATGTTTGCTTTTTCAGCTAAAGTATGGAAAGAAGCCAACTCTCTTCCAGAGGAGCCCGACTCAGAACTCAGGCACTGACAACAGTGCCATAAAAGAAAACCAAAAACACCACAGCCTCAAGCAACCCTGAAAGTACTCGGGCAAAACCAAGGGGAACGAACAGCAAAGAGAAGGTCCAGACTGACAGCCTCCCCCCCAGGCACACACACTTTAAAATGAATTCTTCAGCTCCTTTAAATATTAAGGTTTCAGAGTAGCAGCCGTGTTAGTCTGTATTCGCAAAAAAAAAAGGAGGACTTGTGGCACCGTAGAGACTAACCATCGGATGCATCCGATGAAGTGAGCTGTAGCTCACGAAAGCTTATGCTCAAATAAACTGGTTAGTCTCTAAGGTGCCACAAGTACCCCTTTTCTTTTTTTAAATATTAAATATCATTACATTTGGGGTCATGCATGTCAAGGTGCATCACCGCTAGGGCTCGATCTTTCATTCTTCAGGCACCCCAAATTCCCACTTAAGTCAGTGAAAATGCAGGCATGCAAGGAATACAGGATCAGGCCTCTGCACCAGCATGTGACATCCAGCAATGCCAGGTATCCAGCAGAAAAGCCACAAGAGCTCTGGGCTCTTTTCACTGTCACTGTAAAGACGGGGAAAAGGGCCTAAGTAGCTAATGGCTGTAAACCACACAGACCTTGATATGCAATCCGAGAGTCAAATGCACAGGCACTTCTATTTCCCTCTTAAAAAGAAAACTAAGGGGGAGATTTTCAAAGGCACAAAGGACCACTAGGCACCCAACTCCCATTGGAAGCTGGACACCTAGCTGTTGCTTTGGGTCTTTGAAATCTCCGCCTAAAGGAATATGAAAATTAAAGCCCCTTTAAAAAAAACAGATCCTCATGTGTATTAATAATAATAATAATACACTTGATTATTAACAGGAGAAGGATTTTTAAAGTAGAGTTTATTTTCCCCCACTGTGCCATTTAATTTTTGCATTGCACTCAGCTTGGACACAGAGATAACAGACAGGTTTCTCTTTCTGGTTCTCTGACCAGCAGAGTGTTGCAATGTTTGAGTGGCAAGCCTTGCAGCACACTGTATGTAAACATCAAACTGATTACAGTGACATTTTTAAAACATCATGCAAGAGTTTAGTAGAATTAGGTCCTTTACCTTCACAATTTAGGTTGTGTATTCAGTTTTTTAAAGGACACCTGCAAGTGGATTAGCTCGAAATCTAGCTAATTTAAAATTGAGTTAAAAGTAATTTCAAGCAGCAGACCCACCCACCCCCCCCCCCCCGCAACATTCTGACAAATTTTTTGATTTTACAGTCACCATTTCCTATTTTGTTAGATGGTTCTGTCCCCCTTATTGCTGTTTGTGAGAGTCTTTCCTTCAATGCTGGAAACCAGCTAAGGCCTTGTCTACACTATGGAATAAATAGCCTAGATTCAGCAACAATTGTGTCTTCTATAGCCTCTCCATTACTGGAGGTTTGCAACCATTGTAGTCCAATTCTGTACAATATGCTAATCTTTGTAGATGAATAGTCCTTTTGATCCACCCAGGATACCACATCATCAATCCAAGATCTTCTCTTTCTGCCTCATGGTCTTCTGCTGTCACCTTTCCCTTCCAATGCCTATAAATGTGCATCACGTGTTGAACCACCTAAAAGGTGTCCTACAAATCGAATCAGAGTATCTCTGACGAGCGTCTGTGGCATTCCAGTCATCCCCAGTCCTTTTTCACTGGTAAATTGCTCTATTCAGGATATTTTCAGAATTTTTCCATAACACCGTAATTCAATGGATTGCAATTTCTTTATAATCGATTATTGGCATGTCCATGTTTCACAGACATAAATTAAACACATACCAAATGCAAATTTTAAAAAGTCAGAAATTAGTCTTTAGATTTCTGACCCTTCTCATCAGTTATTCTTCTAGCATGTCTCTTTTGCTCTTGCTATTTTGGTGCGGACTTAAGTATCTGATCTTCCATCTTCTGTAATGAAGCTTCATAAATAATTTCTTACTTGCTATAAGTCTGTGTTGTTCACTGGAATCTTACATGTTTTCCCAGGATCCTTGCATACTACCATGCTTTTTGTCTTGTCCACATTCAACTCTAGTCCATATTCTTTGCCATACTCACATATAATCTCCACTAACTTCATCAGACCTTCTTCTGAATCAGCCAACCGCACTCTGTCATCTGCATAGAAAATGTTATTCACCCATTTTCCATTCATCTTAATACCTTCTTCTGTTTCTTCAACTAATTTCATCAAACACTCAAAAATGTTGAATAAAATTGGTGACATTATACAACCTTGTCTCACTCCTCTCTTGATCACTACTATTTTCATTTTCATCTCCCATTATAATTGCCTTCTCATTCTTCTATACTTGTTTTATTACTCAGAATTTGTATCCATCAATCCCTACAGATCTTAATATGTTGAGCAATTTGTAGGGGTAGATTTTGTCAAATGCTCTTTGGAAGTCAATGAAACACAGTACCATTTTCCCCATTCAACTGATCTTTCTAATATGAGCTTTAAGTTCACAACGGTGTACATTGTGCCTTTTCCACATGTGAAGCCATACTGTGGTCTGCTTATTTCTTGTCAGTCTTTCCTTGTATTTGGTAATCATCTCTTGTATTCAGCAACAATTAGTCGCCAGCAACCAATGTAGCTGTATCAGTGTTGACCCCTATTATTTAGTCCAGGGCAAGCATAATTTTACCTCCTAAGTCAATCACTGCATGTGTCCATCTACACTTCAGGGTTAGCAAGAGTGGAGCTACACTGATTGCTGAAGTGAAGCTATTCCTGGGTGTTGACAAGGCTTCAATGATTGATTAAGTATGGGAAAACAGTGAAGCTGCTGTCAAATGCAGTACACAAACTGGAAAAAAATGGAAATATTTTGTTCTTGAGTCTCAGTTATAGTAAATCTTAGGTCTTACTTGCAACAATGGAAGGTAAAAAAATTCAGTCCAGAGTATGACTTAAATTGAAAGTGTCCTAAATGCAAAAAAGAGAGTTAATAACTTGTTGTGGCTGAGATTCTGCACAAGAAGCAGGAAACATAACATTATGATTCTCAGTGCAGTTATTGCTCAGTCATATTTTGTGAATACATGCAAATGAAGGGATGAATTGTGTCCTTGGATACCCTCATGTAGATACACCAAATTCTACAGGAGCCACGTGCTGTGCTCCAAGAAGAAGAATTTGGCCTTAAGGTATTAAAACTAACACCATATCCAACAAGACCAGACAGCAGCAATAGATGAGGTTACAAACACTGGATTATAAAAGCACAATTTGACTGCACAGAGCTGGACTTTGCCCCTAAGTAAGTCAAACAAGAGAAGCAGAATGAATATAAGGAAATATCTATTAACAATTGCCTGCAATTCAATACAGGTAACTGCATTCTGTCTGTTAAGAGAGCTTCTTCCTTCACTCTCCCACTTCCCTTGTCCTTCTCGCATTAACAGAGAGCAACAATACCCAAAGTCCGAAGGTGCAAACAATTTGATGTTTATTGGGGTCAACTTCCAGCAAGCTTAAAATCCAAGTTCCTATTTCCTTATTTTCAAATTCCAACTTACTTCCTGTTTGCCCCTAATTTATATAGTAACATTCTTAGCTATACCTTAACCAATCATTCTACTGAAATTTACCTAACCAATCCTAACATATTGTAACATGATTATGTAACCAATTATATCCCACCACCTTAATTAGTTTACACCCAGCAAAATTAATTATACAGCAGACAGAAACAATCACAGAACCAGACAGAGACCATGCAAATAAACAATAGCAAAGTGGGAACTATAATAACAAAACAATACAGAAGTGAGGATTTCACAACTACATCTATAAACACATAAGGGTTTCCCAGCTGTGTCTATTGATAAGTGAGTTCTTACCAGACAGAAAACTATCAACCTAAATTTCCTTTTACATCTTCTAAGCTCTTCCCTTTCTCTGGAGGTGATAGATCGGATCACCTTCCTAACAGCCCCATATTGACTAGTTTGGAATGTGAGGATGTGACCAGTCGCTTCCCAGCTTATGGCTGCCTCTGCTGCTTAGCCAAAGACATTGGCCTCAGAACAGGGCCTCAGACTGTCACAGTGAGAGAAGGCCCTTACACAGATTCTTTCTTGTATACCTCTATTACTAGCTAAATGATAAACATATACCTACATTCTTAAAGTATAGGCCTTTACAGGCAAGCCTGAATATCTATATCCTAACACTGCCAAACTAAATTCCCCAAGCTGTTTCAAACTGGATAGTTTATTCTTCAGTTTCTGTCTTAACTTGTCATGCTGCTGAACATCGTTAAACAGCTGCTGCCTTTATTCCAGAGGCCGCTCCACTGTGGTGGTAATAAAGTGATTCCAGTTTCCATAGAGACCCTGATCCTGCAAACATGCAGGTAAGCAACTTTATACATGAACTCAGTGGGACTACTTTGTGTGTAAATGACTATAGGATTGAGGCCATATTTATAAAGCACCTTAAGACCCCATAGAATGGAAAAGTGCTATATAAAAATGTAAGATGTTACCAGCATCTCCTTCTGACAGCGAGCCATGCTAGGAAATGAAGTATAAAATCCAAGACATCTAGGTTGAGTTTTAATAATAGTTTGTTTATAACGCCCCTCTCCAAGCCCTGGCACTTAGGGCACTGTATGATATACATAGGAACACCCTCAAAAGTGTCAGACGAGCAAATTGACACAGGGAAAAAGGGTCCAGGGATAACTTATTAATATGGGGGAAACTGCCTGAGAACTGGAAGGACTTTGGTGTAATTAAGAGGTGGATCTGAATTCCAAACCCAAGGGCCCAGCACATCTAAGGCATGATCACACATACACATAGGGTAGTGGGAACCCCATAATGAAGACAGGTTGAGGGCGAGCATATGATCCCAACAAGATAAGGTGCAAGGAGAAAGTCTGGAATAAAGAGTGCCCACAGCATTAAAAGTTACCATAACATTTTAAAAAGTAATATTTGCTCAAGGTTTTTTCCAAGTTTGCAAAAGTTTGATCCTGGCTCTTTAACCTTAGAATATTTGCTCTCTAATCAATTTTTTTGGTCCTGCTGATGGGCAAAAAAATCACAGGTAGGTAAGTGCTTGTAAACAACAGGACTGAGGCAACAAACAGATTCAGTCAAACTGTTTTGGTTCTGTGGCATACACACTGTAAAACAGTGCACAATATAACTCACTACCATGGGCAACAGCACTCCTTCCTCTCAAGGAGTCATTTGTGCCCTGGGCACAGGCTGCCACATTCTTACTTTCCTTGCGACAAAGACACAAGCACATTGGTTTAGGCAGAAGCAGCTTTTACAACTGATGCTGCTCTTTATTCTCCGCTCCTTTTGTACAATACAGAGACAATTCTGAGCAAAGCCTTTGGGGAAAGAGCTTTAATCAAAATCACTAGTGCTCTGTCTAGCACAATGAGAGTGGAGAATGCAGATTAGTTTCAATAAAAGCAGCTGGCAATCAATAGGGGAGGGCTGGTCTCCAAGAGTGAAACTAGCTCCTTTGAGGATAAAAGTTGAAAGGAGTAAAACATAAGGCAATGAAAGCAAAGAAAGAGCAAGTGTAAACAAAATTTAAAAGAAAAAAAAAAAAAAGTAAAACCAAGGGGTGTAACTAAAAATAACCAAAAGAGGAGTGACAAATAAAGAACACATTTGGGGAAAAGTTACGGGTGAAGAAAACACACAGAATAATGAACGTACAGAGCAAAGCCTCATTAGAAAAAGTCTAATCAGAAAGACCTGCAATCCGCACAGAAGATAAAATAGAGATCATGAAAGGGAAGAGGATCAGAGGCTAGCTAGGACAACGGCTAAATGCACTAGTCACAAGTTCAGACTCTGGCCTGGATCATAAGCATTACAGAGTTTGATAATGAATCTCAAAGCTTGTCTTCTCATACAGCGCTCCGGTGTACCACTGTAACGCTTTAGTGAAGACGTGACTACACCACAACCACTGGGCTGCTGGAACTAAACTGAGGGTACGTCTACACTTAAAACACTACAACAGCACAGCTGTAATGCTGAAGCCGCGCTGCAGTAGCCCTTCAGTGTAGGCACTCACTGCAGCCATGGGTGAGGTTCTCCCTTCACTGTAGTTAATCCACCCCCTAGAGAGGTGGTAGCGAGGTCAACAGAAGAATTCTTCCATTGACCTAGCGCTGTGTATGCCAAGGGTTAGGTCGTCATAGCTACATCGCTCAGGGGTGTGGATTTTTCACACCCGTAATCAGCATAGTTATATTGATACAAGTCTGTAGCGTAGACCTGGCCTCAGCCTCCTTTCTGGTGCTCTTCTGGCTAAACCAAAAAAGCACCACACACTGGTCTCTTAGCACCTTCTGCCACACTGCACACTGCTCCAGCAAATCTCAACTATCCAAGTGTGCCCGGCACTCACTCTCTCCATTCATATTCCTCCTCCAAATTCACCACCCCATGAAAAGCCCACAGATGCTAAACCATATTAGTAAAATATGATGAAAGTGCCCCCATCACAACCACCATTCCCTATGACAGCAACTTCCCCCAAGTCTCCCACTGTGTCCAATTTGCATCATCATTTAGACAATAAGTTCCGTGCCTAAGATAATAAATAAGAAAAATAATTTGGCACATTTGGCAGCCTCTGCTTAGGAGAGTACAGGTCATCGCAGGTCAGGACTGAAGAGCATTTAGAATGCTGTGTGTCAACGCTTATTTATATGTTGTTTGCCTGACCACACAGCCTACACCTGGCTCTGGGTCTTGCTTTTATCAATATCCCACACAAAAAGCTTGGTTAACTTAGAATTTAGGTCACCATGCTGCAGATCCCACAACACTGCATATCACTGGGGGATGGAGACAAAGTCACTCAACTGCCTGTCATCCCAAATGATCCCAAACAGTTGACAAACGAAGGATACAGGATTACCTTATCCACCACCAAAATGCAGCCAGCTCTTTAAGAGGCAACTGTAAGCATACAGCAACTATTTAGGACAGGAAATGTCTACTACATCCACCTGAAATCAAATGGGGAAGTCAAATCAGCACAATGTAATTATTTATTCAATTTAGAATTTTGCCAATAATGGTAAATCTGTGAGAAGAGCCTTTGTAAGCTCTATATACACCAAATGTAATTTAGCTAACTTTGGAAATTTAAAGACTCATTTGGGCAGGGGATCCCCTACTCTTGTGAAAAGGGCCATGGAGTTTTTAATTACTAAAACAGTCAAGACTCTTTAGTCCCTTCACTTTCAAAAGCAAAAATCTCACATACAAAAAGGAAGAGATGACAAAAATCACAGAGCAAGAGCACAAAAAAAGAGGCGCAAGAGACCAAATGGAGCAGAATAGGAAAAAAGGACTAAATAACTCAGGAGGGGAAAAAAATACGGAGACCAACGGAACATACCACATTCTCATCACCTCAAGGCTCAGGTATGTCTAAAGACCCACAGCAGAAGGAACAAATGAATTCATCTTCTTGTGGCTGAATATATAAGGCAGCCCCATAGCATCCGATTTTCAGTTTGTCAGCACTAATGTACAGAGCCTACTTCCTCCCTCCCCCATTCTCAACAGTTGTTTTAGGGCTTATCTAGACTACAGAAATTTGAACCACTGTCTCTGCACTGATGTAATTGTGCCAATGCAAACCCCTAACCTAGACATACTGCATCAGCACAAAAAGGAGCCTGCTGTTGTGTAGAGAGCCTACACACTGGGCCGACGCAACACGGCAAGTATGTTGAAGCAATTATACCAGCACAAATTTCCCTGTTCTAGACAAGACTTTCATATCCATGTACAGACATACTAATTTGAAAGGGCCTCACTATTACCCACAAACAGGGTTAACTATGAGAGTCATGGATCGTCACAGAGCCCATCTGCTGCCTTAGCTCTTCTGCGTACGTGCAGAAAGCAAGAGAATTTTTCACCTTTATCGGGAACTGAATGAAAAGTTCAGGCAAAAAGACAACACAGCTGCCGTGCCAGAGAACATCGGCACAAAACAATGCACTCAAGGAGATTCCTAGGGGGTTTCACATGCTCAAAAATGCCACGTTTGAATAAAAAGCCTACATCTATATTTTCAGAGCTGCTACCATGAAAACAGCTAACCCTGCGGTAATCGTGGAGGCCTGTGCATGCATAGCAGGGAGTCAGAAGGCAATGCAGTTGCTTCATTCCCTCCTCCAAATGCATGTGTCAGCCTGAGACAGTCTCCGGTCTCACTGTGAGACCCCACCAGGGATTTGGCCACCGGCCCTTTCTCCTGATGTCATGGTGGAACTCCCATCTCCACCTCACAAGAGCCGTAAGAAGAGGCGGGAGTAAGATACTTTAATGAGCAAGTGATTTTAAAAGCAAGTTAAACTTGAGCCAAGTGGAATGCCACACCCCAGCACCTATCGCTGCAGCCAGCACTATAAACTCCAGGCACCAGCATTCAGACTTGGAATCTTATGTGTGCACAAGGGCTTTGTCTGGAAAACTAGGGAGTTTCTTGGAGGCACCTGGAACCTCACTCTGCCATACAGCCCAAGATGCTACTGGACAACATGGATACATCTTGCTGTGCAGTGTGAGGGACAAGGAGACGACTGGCTCAGTGAACCACACAGACCACAGAAACTGGAAGAGGAGATGCCAGAGACATGGCCAGGAGCTGTGTGTGCAGAACTGGGATTTAGTCATGGCAGCAGAGACCGAGCTCAACTCACTCCAGGAGGGGAATCAGGAGAGGAGGTGCTGTCTAGGTCAGGTAAGTAGCTTTTCATTATCAAGTGTCCCAGCGAGGGCTGATTTTGCAGGCTTGGACCTGGCAGAATTTTCCAGGTTCTTATGAGCACTGCCATCACTGTAAAAGGGTAGATACAGCCTCCTATTAGAGCAAGAACATCCACCTCTCCCTCTGCTCTGCCAGTTCCTGTTCCCGTTCCCTCTCCCACACACACACACCTCCACAATGCAAGGGGCAGCTACCGAGTCCCTCCCCAGCCCAGCCAGTTTGGTTTCTCTGTAACTCCCTAGAGTGGGAAACTGGAGACCCCACTTAGCAGCATTGACCACTACTCCCAGTCAAGGTGCTCGATCTGGTGTGAACTGCAGCTGGTCAAGTCATGTTATTTGACCAGCAGTGAAATGGCAAGAAGAAGAGGATTACATGCAACACAAACTGCAATTCAGAAACTACAACGTTATTGCAATAAGTAAAATTTCAAGCACCACAGCCAAAGGATTTATAGTACAGTGCATCTATCCTCTCATGTGCCAGATCATGGCACCTCATTAGCATGCTGCTCTTACCTACACATATCACATTTCACTGTCTTCCTATTTAATGTGTGAAAAATATTCTTAGGTATATTATCCTAGCAAACTGACACAAGCCACAAGTGGGGAAATAACTACACTGCCTATCCCACCTGTTGTTGTGATCACCACCACAACAGTAGTTACCACTGTTCATTTCCCAGCCACAAACTGGTGCCAGCTCTCATAGGACAATCTCCACTCCTCCTGCTTCACTGACTACCTCAACACAGCAGTGTAGTTCTAAACAAAGAGATACAAAGGTGCTGCAGTTATGTAGCTACAGCTGTGGGTCCCAGGTCTTGAGAACAACTGAGTCCCGCCAGTCTGTGGTCATGGACCAGGCCCCAAAACAGCATTCTACCTGCTAAAGATCATCCTCAGGTATAGCACACAGACAAACACATATTCAGACATTGGTGGAAGATGCACAATAACTGCCTGACATAGTTGGAAAGCTGCTCATCTTAGTCTCTGCATCTCCACTTCAACTGCCAGAATCCCCTCTACCACCTCACTGCAACCACCTTGCACTCACTGTTGAAATGCTTCAACAAACACCTCCTTGCTGAGCGGTACGTAAGCACCGAGTGTTCCATGTTGACGAAATACCTGGGAAATGGGTACTGCTATGGGAATTTCTCCAGGTAATTACTGAAGTTTCCCAGTGAATGAAGGGAATTTGACCTCTGTTCCCTAATTTTCCTTTTGCAGAAGGTCCTTCTAAAGCCTAGGGCAGGGGTGGCCAACCTGAGCCTGAGAAGCAGCCAGAATTTACCAATGTACATTGCCAAAGAGCCACAGTAATACGTCAGCAGCCCCAACCCGCCCCCAGCACCTCCCACCCACCAGCAGCCCGGCCAATCAGCACCTCCCCCTCCCTCCCCGCACCTCCTGATCAGCTGTTTTGTGGCATGCAGGAGGATGGGTGGGGTGCACAGCAGGCTCAGGGGAGGGGGCGGGAAGGGGTGGAGTGGGGGCAGGGCCTGGGGCAGAGTCGGGGGTTGAGCCGTGAGCAGCCCGCAGCACAGTGGAAAGTTGGCGCCCGCAGCTCCAGCCCTGGAGTCGGTGCCTGTCCAAGGAGCCGCAGATTAACTTCTGAAGGGCCGCGTGTGGCTCCGGAGCCCCAGGGTGGCCACCCCTGGCCTAGGGGGACACACTCTGCAATTAGTACTTACACTGGTGCAATATCCCTGGTTCAATTACCAATAATTCAGTTCTCTAGTGCAGATATTACCTGAAAGTCCATAGCCCTAGCACAGTTCAGAAACACATTTCAAAGACACTGTGTTCTCAGCTATATCGCAAGATAGTTATATGTTGTAACTAGGCCTCTAAAATGCAGTTAGGATCTAGCTCAACAAGACACTTGAGCACATTTCAACTTCTTTTTTTTTTTAAAATAGCTCAAGACTTGTAGCAGAAGCCAACAGTAAAATAATTGGCAACACACATCTGGGATTTGAGAGTTTTATAAGAAAAAGGACAGGAAACATGCTAAGGCCCTGCTGCTGCAATGTAATCCAAATGGATGTAGGAGTGAGTCTTGTGCAGACTTCACAATAGAACTGGGACCACAGAAAGGGAAATCTCCATTGACAATGATGGGGTTTTTTTTTCTTTTTCTTCAATATAAGATTTGAAACATTAAGAATTAAGTGGTTTATAAACACAACAACAGTTTCTTGTAGGTAACTGACAATCAAAACACAAAAAAGCTATAAATTAAACTTGCCTCAAAACACTACTCATGTCTTGCCCCTACAAATTGACACATTAGGCCTAGAAACTAGACAAAGCCCCATTACTTAAATTTAAAATGGATTAGCCTACAGTTTACTGGGTCTCTTTATAATCCTCTCCTAAGATTTTCAATATGCCATTTCAATGCAAGTCTCAATCATTGTTCAATTACAACTGTACTGCAAGTTTGGGGAGCTTAAATCCAAAAATTCAACAATGAAGACATTTCTTATTTAATTATTTCCTATTAATGTCTCAGAACTATTTTCAAAGGGAGTGACTGAATCTTTAATAAAATTATCGAAGGGAAGTCTACGATTTGTCACCAGCAACAAATACTGTAATTCTTCTTAGAATAATGAAAGGAAATGCATAATTGATATTGGTTTAAATTACTGACAGTACCAAAAAAACCCCACCCCAAATCAGTGAGCACAGAAACCGGCAGCAACAAAAACAGTGATTTCTAGTGAAATACTGTCCACGGAAATTTCATTTTAATGATTAGTGCTAAAGGCCTTGACTCATGGTCTGTTATCTTCACTGGATAAATCAAGAATGAAAGAATTAACAAGATAGAGCTAATTACTCTAAATTAATAATAAAGCAGCCTTTACTCTTCACTATTCAGAAAGGACTGAAATGTTAGCCAGCAGTTCTGGACTGTCACTTAGAGGCTCCTCTTCTTACTCAGATTTCCTACGGCCAAGCTAAATTTACTTTTACAACTACCAACGCCCCCCCAGACTAGCTCTCTGCTAAGATTATTACATGCCTATGTGCTTTTTTTAAAAAAAATGTAGCTGTTTGAACCACAACTATCCTTCCCTACCGGGTAAGAGCGCTTAGAGTATCCAGGTCCGTCCCCAGGCACCGGTAAAACATTGTAACGTGCCCGGGGACATGAAGAAATATTCCCCCAAAGCATCGGACTCCCTTTGGAACCGATTTCCTTTTGGTTTCAGTTTGGTCGTAAATCCAACCACCAGGCTCTTGGGAGGGGGCTCTGGCAGCAGCGGCAAAGTCCCCAGGAAGTTGGCCTGCATGACTCCACACCGGGAGTTAAATCCACGTAGCGTAGGCAGGAGAACAGCTGTCTGGTAGCCCCACGTCGGGAGTCTCCCCAGTCACACCAAAGCACCTGCTCCCTGCGGCTCCACACCCAGCCCTGATCTGGGCACCCCCATGTTCCCCTCCGTCTGCACAGCGACCTGCCCCGACACCCCCTCGGTAACTCCCTGGTGCCCGCCGCAGCCCCAGCAGCCATGCCCCCCCCCATGCCTCTCAAAGCCCTGATCCGGGACTCTCACCTCCCTTCCCTGCAGCCCCAAACTCCCTCCCTGCCCCTCTCCCTCCTCGCCCCCAGCCCTAACCACACCCCCCCCCGCGCCCGCCCTCCTCGGCCCCTTTTGTCCGCAGCGCCCCGTGCAGCCGTGGGGGGCTGGCGCGGGTCCTTACTTGGAGTTGTCTTTGCCGCCAGGGGTCCGGGCTCTGCCGCCTCCAACTTCCCAGCGCCGGGCACCAGCAGCAGCTTCCCCCGTCCCGCCCGGCTCCCCGCGCACGTGGGGCTCCGGCTGCCGCGCCGCGCCCGAGTCCCGGCTCAGCCCAGAGGACGTGGCAGCACCAGCGGGGAACCGGCCGCGCCGAGGCGAGCGGCGCAGGAGGCTCCTCCCGGCTCCGCTCCAGCGGAACGCGGGGCGCCCTCTGCTGAACACAGGCTGGACCCGCTGCCCCGGCCTCCAGCCTGCCCTCCCCGATCCTGCCTCGGCCCAGCCCTGCCCTCCCTGCGCCACTGCCCGGCCCAGCTGCCCCTGCGGACTCCTCCCGAGCGTGGGAGCCCGAAGCCGGGCTTGGCAGGCTCAGGGAAACCGCCAACAGGCTCCGTCCACAGGACAGAGCGGCACCCTGGAGGCTGCTCTCAGGGGACACGGTCCGTTTCAGCATCTACTCTTATTCCTTTCGATTGTGGTCACACAAACACGCGCCCTCCAGCTCCAAACCCTGCAAAGAAATTCAGCCCCTGCCCTTCCCCAAACGCATGCGATATAAGATGAGTTTTACAACATGTCTAGGAAGTTGCTTAGCAAACCCAGGCACTGCTAGGCCCAGGGGAGAGGGAATTTCCCGACGCTGAAAGACTTTCACAGAAAATGCCCTGCCTGCACCTCCCTCCTGTTTCAAGGGAGGGAATTGAACTGTGGCAATATTGCACAGGGAGAGGGGCCATCTCTCAGGTAGTCTGGTCCCAAGCCAGTTAGGTGATGTAGATCTTTGCACTCCAAGGGACTCTTAACCTAAATTCTGCAGCAAAGGACAGGGGCCTTGGAGACAGAACGTGATTTAGGTTGTTAAGTCAAGCACTTGAACAGGTTCAACCTCACTCCAGCCCCCTTGGGCAGTATGACGGGTTCTCAACCTTTTTCTTTCTGAGCCCCCTTCTCCCCAGCAACTGTGCCACAACGACTGGTTTTCTCTACATAAAAGTCACAGCCCACATTACGGGGGAGCATTTGCCTGGGGCCCCTGTGAAGCTACATTGCACAGGCTTCGGCCTCAGCCCCAGGTGGCGGGGCTCAAGGCCGTGGGCTTCAGCCCCGTGGAGTGGAGCTTCAGCTTTTTGCCCCGGACCCCAGCGAGTCTAGTGCTGGCCATGCTTGGCGGCCCCCCAGGTGGCCCCTGGTTGAGAACCACTGCAATATGATGCAGTTTTTAATTATGTGATCACATACTAATTTTTCTACAGGCCCCCTGCCACACGCAGTACTACAGGCTGGATACACAAGAGGGAAGGATTCAGGTTGCATGGGCAACCCTAAAGCTGCTATTTCCTTCTTTTCAGTGCTTGACATGCAACCTAAAAACATTATTTTAATTTGTTTTTTGTATGCAATGTTTTATTAATGAAACGGGAGAATGTTAAGAGTATAATCAGTTATCATAGTCTTTACCTTGACATGTGCCATTGGGATGGAGGAGCTTGATCCAGACCACAGAGTTGATCCAGTTGTGGAATGATTGGCCCAAAGTAAAACTGGAAAGGGACCTACAAATCTCCCCAGGAAAACAGAGGCTGAAGGGGGAACATAGGGCGTGGATAGGGCTTAACGTTGACCCTCTCACCTCCATGTCAGTTAGGCTGCTACTGCCTCCACTCCAATGGCTCAGAACTGGCTATGCACCAACAGGGAACAAGGAGGCTAGAAGCATGAACAGTCTTCCTGTCCTCGGTGCAGTACCAGTGCCTCCAATACCCCAGGGCTTGGAGGAATCACTATGGGCAAATCTCAGAGCTGGTCTACACTGAAAATTTACATCAGCATAGCTGTGTCTCTCAGGGGTGTGAAAAATCCACACCCCTGAGAGACATAGCTATCCCAATGGGACCTAACCCCTGGCATAGTCAGAGCTAGGTCAATGGAAGAATTCTTCTGCTGACCTCGCTGCCACCTCTCTAGGAGGTAGATTAACTACAGCGAGGGGAGAACCTCACCCATCATGCAGTGAGTGTCTACACTGAAGTGCTGCAGTGACGCAGCTTCAGGGCTGCAGCTGTGCTATTGTGGCATTTTAAGTGTAGACGTACCCTCAAGTTAGTTCCAGCAGCCCAGCTGGGTGCTTGAGGGAGTCAATGGTTGTGGCTAGTAGAAAACAGAAAATCCCAGAAAGCCACTTTTTAGGATAATAAATAATGTAAAACAAGAGGTTCAGGCCCTATGTAGTCAATGACCATCACTGGGGCCAGGCTCTAAAGACCGAGAAAGCTTGGCCGAGAGATTTACACAGAAATCCTGAATGACAAGAATTTCCACCCCCCTTGTTTCACAGTAATAGTAGCTGCAAAGCTCTCCCAGATCCATCTCACATTTTGAGAATAGTTTCCTGGGTGAATATTTATGGCAGGCACCTTAACATCTGTTTCCTAATTGAGTAATATTAGAGCAGCATGAGTTGTGACAATCAGGGTCCAGACACACAAAAGGGGGAACAGTGCATATAAAAATATGTCAAGTAAGGCCTTTATGAAAATTTGTAACGTTCTGAACTTGATGGTCATCATGAGATATGTATACAGACTGTAGTTATGAATCTATGCATTTATGTATATAGAATACTATGCTCCAGACCAGTATTACCATTTCAAATACACCTCACAACAGGGACTGGAGGGGTTCCTCCCAAGCCACATGTTTACACAAAACCAGATGCAGGTAACAATCCATGGTACAACCCATGGAAAAGACAAATGATGGACCATAACAGTTAATGGGAAGACACTGAAACGCACCAGCTATTGTGTCAAGAGGGACTTGCCCCACTCTGCTCCCCCTGCTCTGAATAACCATGAATTACCACAGTCCAAGAGAAAGATAAAAGAAAACCTGCAAACCCTGTTAAAAGGGAAGGAGTTTGAAGTGAAAAGTATCCAGAACTAATGGAAAAGTATCCAGATCTGATGCGGGGGAAGAGGGGAGAAGGTCTGTGATTGCTGGATCCCACCCTTAGGGCTAGGGGCATTCTGGGAAAAGGTTCAGGGGCAACAGGTAACCGGTATTAGAAAAGGGAATTTAACTAATATATGAGAGTAAAGCCTGAAGTTGTGTCTTTATGTTTAGTTTGTCTGTAACTTGTATGTGTTTTCTTTCCTTTGTTATTCCTTCTTTGAATCTGTGATATTTATTTTTATTTTTATCCCAAGCAGGTCTCTGGTGTGCAAACTGTGCAGTGTGTGTGTGCCAAAGTGAACTGATAACTGAGGGGGCAGTTTTCACACCTTCAAAAGTGACCAACCAAAGGGGAAAAGTCCAAGTGTCTGATACTTAAGAACTCAGGGTAGACGGATCTGGGGAGACTCGGCACCGGAAGGGCTATTGGAGTTACCCTACAAAGAGTAACTAGGCTGGCGGAAGCCTGGGTGAGACCTTTTTACTTGTTGGCTGGCTACTGGTGTTAGAGCTCTGAGCCATGTCAGCATATCATTAAGTCACCCAAACATGAGCAGCAGGTGGAGCCCCCCCTTAGGGGAGGCTAAGCCCCAGCTCTACCCCTTCTGCCTGCACGCTCCCCTCACCTCCCCCAGCTGGAGCCCTGAGGCCCCCTCCCCTCCCCTCCATTATTGTCTGAAGAAGCTTTTCAGATGCCCCATGCAGGTTCCGGGGTGGTTTAGGAGGTGGTATTGTCTACTCAGCTGCCTGGGTTCATTGGTAATCTCTCTGGAGTCTAGGGACATGACCAATGAACCCAGGAAGCTGAATAGCACATACTGCTTCCTCAACCACCCTGGAACCTACATGGGGCATAATAAAGCAAAAACTTCCCCCCAAAATCCCGCAACCAGGGGTCCAGCAGCAGCGGTGGAGCCTCCCCTGGCCTATTATCCCCGCTGCCCGTGTGTAACCCACACTCCTCCTGAGTGTGGTGCTCTGTCCCCTCTAGTGGCACAGAGACCACTTAGAGATTAATGAGTCTGCTACAGCCTTAGTTAAGGGGTGTATGGCTTTTAGCTCATACAGTAGAGGCTCATGCATTTAGCTCCAGAGGTCACAGGTTTGATTCTGCCTGCCGATGACTGGAGTCTGTCACCCCATTACACATGAACCCAAAGTTATAAGGCAGGTGATGACAGAGCCCCCATACTGGTCTGGGTGATCCCCCAAAACATCACACAGGTATTAACTCATAGTCCACATTTTTCATTTCTGTAGAGAACCTCAGTTCTTTCCAGTTGTGAGCAAATTTCTAATCTCCAGCCACACTGCTCCTTTGAGATTAGAATCTGACTTTCAGGATGCAAAGAAATACTATTGCTGATGGTCAAGTCACACTGAGCTGCTTGGGGATAGAGCAGAGAAGAAATAAAACTGTATTTTCTAAGGGCTTGTCTACACTTGAAATGCTACAGTGACACAGCTGTACTGCTGTAGTGCTTCAGTGTAGACTCTACCTACACTGACAGGAGGGGTTCTCCCATTGGCGTAGGTAATCCACTGCCCCGAGAGGCAGTAGCTAAATCAACAGAAGAATTCTTCTGTTGACCTAGTGCTGTCTACGCTGGGAGTTAGGTCAGCTTAACTAGGTCTCTTGGGGGTGTGGATTTTTCATCATCATCATCATGTTTCCTATTACGCCTCTGGCGTTTAGGGCAGTGACGAAACTCCTCCACAGCTGTCTGTTTCTGGCAAGTCTTTCAATGGTTCCCCAGCTGTGCCCCAGGTTTTTCAGCTCGGCTTCCACAGCTCTTCGCCATGTTGTCTTTGGGCGGCCTCGTTTTTGCTTGCCTTCAGGTGTCCATCTTATTGCTACTCTGGTAATGGAATCTGTTTCCATCCGAAGCACATCCACCTCCAACGCCTCCTGGCAATGACGGTGCTCAGATCCTCTTGGCTGCACTGTGTCAATAGATTTTTCACAACAGGCTTAAAACACCTTTCATACTAGGGGTATCTCAAGGTGCTTATGAAGTAATGTTATATGGGGTAGTGCAGGGGCTGTGTGTACAAATGGAGTAGCCATTCTACTTCCCAAACACATATCTTGGGACATTAGACTCTGCGGGACCGAACACCAGCTTACCCATAATCTTTTAAAAGTACCATTAAATATTTAACTTTCACCTGCACAGCCATGGGAGATGGACAGAAGGGATCACAATCTGAAACTGGCACTGAAGGACAGATTATAATTACAGTGTTCCAAATTCATTCCCAGTGTAGCTTCAGTGGAGTTACCTAAGGGATGAATGTGGCCCAGTATGTCTGACATTAAATTGAATGGGTAAATCTTTCTTTCTATTTTTGATTCTGTGAATTATTTATTACAGGGCAGACTTTGTACAACCTTTATATGAATGGGATTAAGGATTTTATATATTTATGTACAATTGTGAGAGAAAGTTATGTGAATAAAATACAACAGCCACAGCGTAAAGGTTGTATGAATGCTGGTCACTGAGAATTTTCTGTGTAATTGTCTGGGACTATGACCTAAGAATCTATGTTTGTGTCAGAACTATTCATAGGCCCTAGGTTTGTGATTTTCATTCTTTTTAATATTTGTGTTTTTAAAGGACATGTTTAATGGTACATCTTTACTTGAATTTGCAAACTTGGCTTAATGAAGCTTTTTGTTATTTAATTGCTAGTCTGGTCTGTCTGAATATTTATTATAAACCTCTAATTTAAGACAGTGCTACAAAATTTCAAAAATTTTGCAGGTTTCACACATCAGATTGTATAATAGCTACAGTCTTTCACCAAAGGATCTCAAAGTGCTTCAAACATATCATTAATTAATTCTCATAACATATCTGTAAATATTATCATACCTATTTAATAGATGGGTAAAATTAAGTACAGAAAAGTAAGCAACTTGACCAACATTACACAGCAAGTCAGTAGCAGAACTGGGAAAAGAATGCAGAAATCCTAGCTTCCTGTCTTTTGCTGTAACTCCTGCACACTCTTCCCAATGGAATATCAGTGTAGGTCAAAGATCAGAAGTGCTAAAGAAGTCAGAGGATATGTTTCTGTAATATTTTTGGACTTTTAAATGCATAATTAGTTGATTATTTATTAACTTTTATTGTGTATTTGTGCTGAAATACCACAATAGGCTATCTCAAAACTTTACATAGATAAATCTGTCTAATACTGGCTGATATATGATGAACAGTTATTCTAACCTTTATAACTTCAACATTTGGCTGTAATTTACATAGATTTTATGTCAACAAAATGATGTAACACCAGGACATTGTCAGTGATGTAATAAACAGGATCATGTCTAATTATTCATAACAATGATTATATGAGGGTAAATGGGATTTTCCCCATCTGCTCCTGTCCACCATAAATATGATTAAGAAAATTTTGGTTTGGTTATTGATTTATTTACCTGTTTTCCTCTGAATGCAGGGCACGTGCTATACATTTTGTTCAAGAGAAATAGGGCAGTTTGGGATATTGATTGTAGTCAGCAATTCAGTATAGTAAGTCAAAAGATTTGGCTGAAATTTTAAGATATTGATATTTGTGTTATAATACTCTTTAAAAATTACGTCACTTCTCAGTAAAAACCTCTTTTGGTTTCATATACAAAACCTAATGACAGGAAGAATTATTATTATCTTTACTATTTTATTCAAAAATCTGTAAAAAAGTCTGCTCAGGCAATCTGGAGTTATGAAAAAAACCCTACTTAAAAATTGCTTATAATTTGTAGATGATTTTGTATGCTAACATAACTCAAAGATTTTTAAAGCATTTTTATTTTAACAAAACAGTACAGTATCTCCAGTGAACCAATAACTCAATATTAATAGCATCCACCAAAAAACAAAACCAAACCCCATCAACAACAAAAAATATTACCAGCATGTGAAACAAAAAATATTACCAGCATGTGACTGGGTCTGCTCCTCTTTCTTCTCCACGTAAATAAGTGCTATGGGGAAAGGCTGTTGGACAGCTGCTTGTGAAAGAGAAGGGGAAGATAAGCAAGTAGGGCTCCACACCCAGGGTTTTAGAACTGGGATGAATGCCAAGCTGGGAGGTACTAATTAAGTCACTTTAACTTCCTTGTTAATCTTTGAGGAAAAGACCTTGCAGCTGCAGTATTTTTTCTTCCTGCTGAGTTGTTCCTTGCTTGGAGGAATTTTCCCAATCAATTAAGGTAATTACATTCCTCCTGTGTCCATGCTTATAGTGGTGGACTGTTCATAGGAATGTAGGAAATAGGACTGGAAATGACCCCTGGGTCACCAACTGCCTAAGACACAATGGACAGGCCTACACTACAGAGCCCCCGCGTAGAGAACATAGCATAAGCCAACAGGAGAAGTCCCTGAATGACATTAGTTAAGCCAGCCACAGACTTCTGTTGGCATAGTTGCATCTATATTGGGGGTTTTGCCAGCATAGTGATATCAGCTAGAGGGTGTGATTTTTCACACTCCTAGCCAACACCACTATGCCAGCAAAACTTTGTAGTTCTGAACTAAACCAAGGTCACCACCAGGTACTATTGTCCAACATAGAACACCTGGCAGGAATGGCAGGTAGCCTGCCTACACTGGCCCCTTGAAAAGCCAGAGAACAGATTTATATACAGTTATATATAAAGTATGTGCAGGCTGGAGTCAGCTTTTGGCCAACAAGCAACACAGGAAAAGGATTTCTTGGACAGCATTTCTGTTCAAATGCCGTGGAAGGGCAGCAGAAATGGAGCAGGCAAACGTGGGATTAAAACGCAGCGCAGACCCAGGGAGGAGTTAGACAAGAAAGTGCAGCCCATATGGAATTTGGGGATAGGACTGGAGGACTAATGGCTCCTGAGGTTGATTTAGCCTGCATTTGCTCTGCAAAGTAAGCAATTTGCCAGCCTGGGCTGAAGCAAAACCGGAGCTCAACCCTATACCTCAGCTGTGCCTGCGAGCCTGGGCTTCAAGCACCCTCAGGCCTGGGTTAGAGGTTTTTCTGTGTGATTGAAAAGGGGGGGTTAGGGACAACAGCAGGCTGTCGCCTGGGCTAGCTCTGCAGGGAAGACGGACCCCTCGTGGAGGGTGAAAAGTAAAGATTAAAAAACTGTCTGGCTGCCAGAAAGAAGCAGTAAGGAAGCCAGAGCCTCTGCCCAAAATTTCTGGTGGAAGGAGCAGCACTAGGATGGCTTTGCACAGTCCTGTTGGACAGAGTCCAGAGGGGTATTAGCCTTCCGCTCCTCTTACACAACGGCCTTATGATTAGCATTCCCATGAGCATCTCTCCTGTCTCCTGTCATTTTATTGGCTTCTTGAAGAGATAATGATGCTACAGCCCTCAATGTTCCCTGTATGCTGACAGCACCCATCTGTGTCTCCTCCTCAGTCACAGCTTTCACACAGATGTGTGAGTGCCTGAAAGAGAAGCATAGCTGCATGTAGAAAAGGAGTACTTGTGGCACCTTAGAGACTAACCAATTTATTTGAGCATGAGCTTTTGTGAGCTACAGCTCACTTCATCGGATGAAGTGAGCTGTAGCTCACGAAAGTTCATGCTCAAATAAATTGGTTAGTCTCTAAGGTGCCACAAGTACTCCTTTTCTTTTTGCGAATACAGACTAACACGGCTGTTACTCTAAAAGCTGCATGTATGAAAATCAGCTGTCTCAAGCTGAGCCAATGCCAGCAGGAAATGCCAGTAGCTAGCCAGGACATTGACCTCACCATCTGGTGACTGTGTTTAGCCAGCAGTTATCCAGGTAGCCTGTATTCTCTGGGTGAGGTTGGACTCCTGAACACTCAAAGTAGGGGACAGAGGTGACAGATGTCAACTTCTGCTTTTGGTAAGCCAGGAGGTCAGACATCTTTTCTCCCAGAGAAAGTCCTCCCCACAATCATTAATTCCAGGTTGGATTGTTGCAACTCAGTCTACCTGGGGCTGAAGGAAAAGGCTTCCCAGAGACTCCCAGTTGTTCTACATGCAGCAGCCTGCCTTTTGAACAAGAAAAGTGGGCAAGAACACCAGTGTTCTGTACACTCCTTTGGCTCCCCATTCAATACTAGATACAAGATCCTGGGTCCTAATCTATAGCTCTCTGCATGGACTAGAGACCATGTCTCCATCTGCAGTACCCTGAAACAGCAGCATTCATCAGGGATGCTGAAGCCCAGAGTGAAACTTTTGAGAATGCTGTGCCTCCAGCTCCCGAAAGAAGCCCCAGATTGTGGAACTTATTATCACAGGGCATGAATCCCAGACTAACAATGTTCAGAGAGCAGTGGAAGAGCCACCTTTTCACGAAGGCCATTCCATAAGGGCAGAGCTAAAGAATGACCCAGCACTTCATAGATTAAGGAAACTGGGGAAGAGGAAAGAAGAAGGAAAGCAGAATATTGTTTTAAAACCTACATAGCACCAGCTAAACCTAGCACCAGGTATCAGCATCCTTTACAGTAAAAACTTCTCAGATAATTTATTTTGGGGTTTCCCCCTTTCCCTATTCTCCACTCAGGCCTGTATCCCCACAGGAATCTCTCTACATTGCACCAGCAGGACCATTTCTCTCCCCACAGTCCTCTCTTTCTCTCTCACACAACTTCACAGATTTGTTTGCTGTCAAGATGTGTTTTAAACCTCCAAAATGCCTGACAGCATTAAGGGCCTAGTTCTGCTCCCAGTGAAGTCAATGGCAAATCTCCCATTGACTTCAATAGTGCAAGATTAGACCCTGCATTTTTTTCTCCTGGTGAGAGTGGATAACTTAGGTGAATGACAGTACGTGCCTTCCCTGCTAGCTAACCAGTTGAAATCTGCTTCAGGTCAAGAGTGACCAAACGTTATTACTATGTGGAGAAATTCCATCTAGTTCTTAACTGGTATTCTCGACGGCAATCTCATTAGAGAGGCCACTGACTGAACTAGCTAAAAGACTGCATTACTCCCTCTCTCTTCTGGAGGAGATTACTCCAAAAGCAGGCAGATCCATATTGCCAAGGCAATAGGAGCATCATGCATTGCTGCTGTTCCTGCTGGACTTGTTCTGCAAACAGCAGACTACAGTCTCCTGGGCTGCCTTTCTGATGCATCCCCACAAACACTAAAAGTCACTTAATACATTCTTTTAGTTTGGAGACTAAAACATTTACAGAATGCAGTTTACCAAAGAAAAGCTGTCTCTAGAAGAACATGTGAATTGTGACAGAAAATAAAGAGTCAGCTCCTCAGCTGGTGTAATGTAGCATAGCTCCACTGAAGTCAATGGAACTACGCTGATTTACAACAACTGAGATCCTGGACCATTGACATTTAAAGTGAAGAGTAAAACAAGGAAACTCTTCTTTTTCTCTGCAACTCCTCATTATTCCTCCATAGTACAGAACAAATGAACAGCAAACTTCCTTGCACAGCAGGAATACTGCATTGAAATACTATTACTACCAGCACCACCATGTTTGTAAATATCACTTTTTCTCAGTAGATCTCAATGTGCTTTAACAAAGGAGGTCATTATCCCCATTTTACCAAGGGGGAAAACAAAAGACAGAGGTTAAATGACTTGCCCAAGGTCACCCAGCAAGCCAGTGGCAGAGCCAAGAGTAGCCCCCAGGTTTCTGAAGTCCCAATCCAGTCATCTATCCACTAGGCCACGTTCCTCCCATTAGAAATAGTACATCATAACAATAGCTGAATTTACCCTGAGGGCATAAAACTATTATCTAGCCAATGCTGACAGCTGATTTACCATTTATATCAGAGAGACAAGGTGGGTGAGGTAATATCTTCTACTGGACCAACTTCTGTTGGTGACAGAGACAAGGTTTCGAGCTTACACAGCTCTTCTTCAGTACCTGAATATCCAGTAATATCTTTTACTGCAAATAAAATGTCCACTAATATCTTTTACCTGAAGAAGAGCTCTGTGTAAGCTCAAAAACTTGTCTCTCTCACCAACAGAAGTTGATCCAATAAAAGATATTACCTCACGCACCTTGTCTCTGTAATATCATGGGATCAACATGGCTACAACACCACTGCACATTACCATTCATGTGTTATATACACTACAAAAAGTAATATATTTTGTAGGCAAATTCTGTTCTAGAAAATTTACTCTTTTTGCATATTTACAGTTGCATTTTTCATTTAAAAGAATCATTTGTAAATTCTATTTGAGAATAAGCAAGTATACCATCTGCTTTCAAAGGCCCACAATTCCAAAACCAGGATAGACATAGGCTGTAAAAGCAAAATTTATGGTGTTATATATTTCATGCAACTAAATATTGTGACTAAAATTCACATTATACAGGAGATAATGTGAAAAATTATAAGTAGATCTAATGGTGTTTATTTCAATGTACTGTAGTGAAGAAAGCCTTGTCAATGTGCATGACATATCTCTTCGCTTCTGTGACACATGGTGCATGTAATTTTGTGCTACTGACACGACATAAAACTTACAAAAACAATGCCTAAAGCTCCTTAAATCACCTACCTACAGTTTCATATTCAACCACCAGAAATATGTTAGTGTGTAACTGATGTTGTATCTCAGCAAAAATAAGCCTGTGAAGATATACAGTATAATTTTCTCTTCAACCTTTCCTCTCTTCTGAAGAACCTGTCATATCTGCAAGACTGTTAGAGTCTGTACTGTGGGCTGGATCCTGGGTGGTGCTGAGCAACTTCCTGCAAGATGCTAAGCACCCTCGACTCCCATTGATCTCAGTAAGAATTGAGGTGACTGGGTAACGCACAGGAAGAACTCAGTTCTTTGCAGAATTGGGTCCAAATAAGCTAAATTATATTATGCAGTTTTAGTTACTGTTGGTTGTAGTTTGACATTTCCATCACACCTTCCTTTTTATATCACAGAAATTTATTTAAATGGCAAACACCTGACTTTGCTTCCCATGGGGTTTTTCACACCAATAGTCAAATTTTTTTTTTAACTATATGTTCAGTGTCAGGAGGGCAAGATTTTTTTGGAGAAACTTAGAAACAAGATCCTTTTCGTTTTAAAAGATCCTGTGCTGCTCACGGACTTTCAGGAGACAATTTGACTCCTCTGCGTATAAACATACCGCTACTGTGGACCCACTTCTAATTTTCCTATGTCATAGCAAATAGGTGTCCAGATGGCTCAGCCATTTGGGATTTTTTTCTCTAATCACTACCTTAGTCCCAGCCCATAGTTAATGGCTGTTCAGTGATCTGTTAAAAGACTCAATGGCATTTCAGGGTATAGGTATGGCTTTTGCAGCATGCCCTTAAAGCCACCTCATTCTGGCACCTACCTGTGCGCCTCTTTGATGGACACCTTACTGAGGCTGGAAAGGTGGAATGATGCAATCAGAGGGTGTTTTTGATTCCACAGAGGCTATGTCATATATCGTCTGTGTCCAGAGTTGCTTTTTTCCATTTTGATCTGGCTCGGAGATTGATACCCTTCTTTCTGGATGTGGACAATGCTGCAGTTCTCTGTGATGGATCTTCAAATGTGGAACCTACTTCTACCTGTTTGGTTCAAAACAGCCTGAACTGATGACATTTAAACCCCACCATAAAGCACAAGCTATTGGGGTGGGAGAAGCATGACACAGGCACTTGTCTATGTTAGGGAAGGGACTATGATCACGCTTTATTTTTATTTAAGTTGGCTATAGTTGCCTTGGAGAGTGGCTTTACTTTGGTTGGCTGCAATGAGAGATTTTATGTAAGGTGCTAGGATAGACAGGTTTTCCCTATATTGTTATAAACAGAAATAAATGAGTAAGTAAACAGAAGTAAATAAACTAGTGATCTCTGCTTATCTCCTAAAGGACAGGAGAAGTCCACCTAGACAGAAACACCACAATTAGCACTAACTAGAATCCTTGGTGACACTGGCCTTGGAGTCCCAGGTCTGGACTGGCATGTAGACTGAACTAACCCTGCGAGGCATGTCCCTCACATGGCTATGCGAGCTTAATTCCAGCCTAGAACCCTTTCATTTATTAATGGCAGGGCTTCCCATGAAAGATATGAAAAAATCGGTCTGCATCAATAACCATCTTTGGGCTCAATTCCAAAGTCTCTCTTCACATTTTATTTGCAGAAGTTCATATCGGTTCAGTCCCTTGGATTCCAGCAGATAAGTCTCTAACCTCTTTTGATAATATCTCCCCAGGACTCACATTTACAATGCAGACACATGTTATATTTCATCGCAGTGCTCACCTCACCACAGTTTGCTGTGGCAATAAATGATAGAGAGTGATTGTCTAGTTGTGCAAATGTGGTTACAGAATCAGGCTAATAGAGATTAGAGATGGGCACAAAGTTCAGCTTTGAAACTGGATCCAAATCCAAACTTCCCCAAAGTTAGGGAGCTTGACAATTGTGTGTGTGTGTGTTTCAGATCTGGTGTTCTGGTTTGGAACCATTCCTCATAGTGAAAAGCATCATTAAGAACCTTAATAGTTGTAGCAGTATCTCCTCATATCTTGACTTTTTCTATTTCCCTTCCTAAAAATATTAGGAGTTAGCCTCTTTTCCCTCAGTCCATGCAGTTGTTTTCTTCTATAAAATTCAATAACAAAAAAGAAGAAATCCAAGGCATTTACGCTCACAGAAAACCAGTCATGCAAAACATTAGTTTATGAAAGACAGATGGTTATACTGAGTCAAAACTAACACAATTACCTACTTGAACAGGCTCAGCTACTCTACGCATTACCTAATTTTGCCTCTTTAGATTCTTACTGTTTTTCTGTTGTTGTGAGGTTCTTTTGTTCATTCTTTTACACTTTTGTTTGCCTGGACCACCACTAACTAGAAATATATTAGTAGAAGCTGTTGTCATGGAAAATCTGAATTACCTCTACAGATATAATCTCGCTGTCACTGCTAACAAAAATGGATGCAAGATCTGCAAACTATACTTATAAATCTGAGCTTGTCAGGAAAAGGGATTTTCAGTCCCATGAAAAATTGAGATTTTGAAAAGAAAATTGTTCCAAATCAGAACAAAAAAGCCAAAATTTCAATTTTTTCCTCTAAATTATATTTTTCAAAATGCATTTTGGGTCAGTCAAAATTTTGTGTTTTGATTTTGACCTTTTTCTGTTTTTTTTTTTAAAATAAAGAATAAAGGACATTGTTAAATGAAAAGTTTCAAAACAAAAAAATCAAAAAATTTTATTTCAAACTTTTAAACAAAACTTCATTGAAATCAATATGATTTAATGAAAAAAATCATTTAATCAAAATGGCATTTCCCTATTTTAACATACATTTTCTTATGAGCTCACGAAAGCTCATGCTCAAATAAATTGGTTAGTCTCTAAGGTGCCACAAGTACTCCTTTTCTTTGAGCTCTATCATGTAGCTCTGCTCCTGTGAAGTCCTGAGTTCCTCCAATGAGGGCTCAGGCAAGCTGCTTGCAGGAACTTAGAGAACTGAACCTTTGTATGTCTTGGGCACCTCTGCTGAAAATTATGACCCAATATGGTTGTGTCAAAGGTAAACTACAAACTAAATGCAATGGCAAATAGGTATCACTTCATCTAAGCGTACCTTCTTGGGTTCTAAAATTTGCCACAGCCTGGCCTTGTCACCTTGTAATGTAGTAGCAGATGGTATAATAGATTTTTCATTATTCTCTATGTCCAGGCATAGATGTTACTATCTTATTCTTCTTCCTTTGAAGTCATTGGGTGCCTGCTCCTCAGTCCCACTGCACAACTAGTGGTAGAATTTGGCCCTGCAAGTGTGTAACTCAAATGAATGGGAAAGTGTGGACTGAACTGCCCACAGCTTGAAAAAGCTGAATATAGTGGACTACGTGCTACCCTCTGTTATACAGTTCAGTGAGTAGTAAAATGTGACACATTTTTACAAAACCAAAAGGGGTGCTGATCAGTATCCTGACCAAACTTCCAGCCTGTGAAATGACACACTGCCTGCCTAGAATTCACTTTGTACTTTCTATTGGATACTGCAAAGGGATCTCACTAAACTGGTTTACTGGGCAACAAAATGGCAGATGCCCATTGAAAAACATAATCCCAACTATCTATACAAAATTCTGGGGTCTAAATTAGCTGTTACCACGCAAGAAAGATCTTGGAGTCATTGTGGATAGTTCTCTGAAAACATCCGCTCAATGTGCAGTCAAAAAAAAAAAACTAACAATGGTTGGAAGCATTAGGAAAATGATGGCTAATAAGACAGAAAATATCTTAATGCCACTATATGAATCCATGGTACGCCCACATCTTGACATTCTAGTCACCCCCTCAAAAAAGATATATTAGAATTGGAAAAGGTAAAGAAAAGGGCAATACAAATGAGTAAGGGTATGGAACAGCTTCTCTATGAGGAAAGATTAAAAAGACTGGGACTTTTCAGCTTGGACAAGAGACGGCTAAAAGGGGATACGATAGAGGTCTATAAAATTGTGAATGGTGTGGAGAAAGGGAATAAAGTGTTATTTACTCCTTCACATAACACAAGAACCAGGAGTCACCCATAGGCAGGTTTAAAACAAACAAAAGGAAGTACTTCTTCACACGACATACAGTCAACCTGTGGAACTCATTGGGACACCCAGAGCAGGGGGGGACTACAGACACGCAGAGCAGGGGGTGTTGTGAAGTCCAAAACTATAACTTGGTTCAAAAAAGAATTAGATAAATTCATGGAGGATAGGTCCATCAGGGGGTATTAGCCAAGGTGGACAGGTATATAACTCCCTGCTCTGGGTGTCCATAGTCTCTGATTGCAAGAAGCTGTGAGTGGACAACAGGGGATGGATCGCACGATGATTGCCTGTTCTGTTCATTCCCTCTGAAGTGCTTGGCATTGACCACTGTCAGAAGATGGGATACTGGCCTAGATGGACCATTGGTCTGACCCAGTATGGCTGTTCTTATGTATAGTGTTCTTCACTTCCTACCGTATGCTGCCATGAAGTGTTGCTGTGCACATGAACAGAGTGTCTTTTTCCCTTCCAGAGGCTTCTACATTTCAGTACTAGGAGACATAATTTCAACATAAAGTTTGTAAAGCAGTTTGGGATCTTGGTTTTATGATTAAAGACCCTATAGAAATATAAGGCTGTATTATTTATAGACATTTGTGGTGCTGACCATAACAATGGATTTATTATCACACAATACACCTGTAAGGTAGGGAAGTATTACCCCAATTTCGCCAATGAGGAATTAAGATGAATTAAGAGAGAGTCTTGCCCTATAGCACACAGGAAGTCTGCGGCAAAGTGAACCTAGATCAACTGTGTCCCAATCCAATGCCTTAATCACAGGACTATCCTTTCACATGTTATCATTGTTATTTAGTTAGGAATAATTACTGCAGTTTTCCTTTCACACTGAGGGAATGGGGCATGAAGTTCTTACTGCTCACTGTGTAGTTAGAAGAATGTGAAGAAATAGCTGTTCAGAAAAGTATGCTATTGAAGATCTACATTGGTTCAATCAGTCTGCAGCTCACAACTGTGAAATGGCCTGTTTTCTCGAGCTCTTCAACAATGTACATCACTCACTTGCAGGGCTGGCCTTACCATGAGGTGAACTGAGGCGGCCACCTCAGGTGCTAGACTGGGGCGGGGAGGTGCCACTAGGACCCAGAGTGTAGAAAATTGTGTCTGCTGCTGGTGCATGTGTAGAATGTCTGCTCTAGATGCACAGAGATGGTGGAGTGCTGTGCTGGAGGAAGGAGGGCACAAGAGACATAACAGGCAGGCAGGAGAAAAGGTGAGAGGGAATTACAGAAAGCAGCAGGAGCTGCAGGGAGAGAGAGGAGGAGGAGCCCCTTAGGTACCTCTCTAGCACCCCCAGGAGCCTGGACTGGTTAACACCAGCTTCTCAGGGAGCTTCCTGTTTCCTGCTGCTTCCCTGAACCCACTTGATGAGAACAGGCAGTCAACTGAAGTAGTAGGAGCCAGTTAATCCCTTAAGACGCTGATATCTTCCCTCACTCAGGCCCTGCTACCAGCCTGCTTATTTGTTCCCTTCAACTGAGTGTTGAGAGCCACTGTAGCTGGCACAGAACAGCAGTCATGAGTGAAAGAAGAAAACGCTCCTCTGGGGCAGCATTCAGAAAAAGAAAGCAAGCAAAGGAAGCTTTTCTATCTAAGCAGGAAGGAGCTCTCCAGAGATACATAGACACAAATGTTCACGGTGAGCCTTCCGGCCCCAGTGAGGACGTGAGTGGTGAGGAGATGCCTGATCTTCCAGTTAGTCAGAGTGCAGGTGATCTGGCAGCTACTGCAGCATCTATATCTCCATCTCAAATGGATGTAACCATGCATGTTTCTGAAGAAAAGTGTAGATCAGAGAAGAGTGTGGTGGAGGCTCAAGAAACAGCTGCTGCTGAGTTTAGTTCCTTAAGTCTGGATGATCCAGGACTGTGGACCCACTTGAGCAGTAGCCTGAGGGACTTCCTTGTACTGCATGACTGTCCAGTTTGACCAATGTACATGGCAGAGGGGCATTGCTGGCACATGATGGTATATATCACATTGGTAGATGTGCAGGTGAACGAGCCTCTGGTCAAACTGGACAGTCTCTACGTAAAAGAATAAATGGACACAAATCAGATGTCAAGAATTATAACATTCATAAACCAGTCGGAGAACACTTCAATCTCTCTGGTCACTCGATTTCTGACCTAAAAGTGGCTATTCTTCAACAAAAAGACTTCAAAACCAGACTCCAACGAGAGACTGCTGAATTGGAATTAATTTGCAAATTGGATACAATTAACTTAGGCTTGAATAGAGACTGGGAGTGGTTGAGTCATTACACAAAGTAAAACTATTTCCCCTTGTTTATTCCCCCCCCCCACCCCCCGTTCCTCAGACGTTCTTGTTAACTGCTGGAAATGGCCCACCTTGATTATCACTACAAAAGGTTTTCTTCCCCCCCCCCACTCACCTGCTGGTAATAGCTCATCTTAAGTGATCACTCTCCTTACAGTGTGCATGATAAACACCCATTTTTTCATGTTCTGTATGTATATAAATCTCCTCACTGTATTTTCCATTGAATGCATCTGATGAAGTGAGCTGTAGCTCACAAAAGCTTATGCTCAAATAAATCGGTTAGTCTCTAAGGTGCCACAAGTACTCCTTTTCTTTTTGCAAATACAGACTAACACGGCTGCTACTCTGAATGCTATCACAGGAACTGTTTGTGGGAGAACAGTGGCAGAGGAAAATGGAATCACCAGAAACATACATAACTTCAAATTTCTGTGTGGCTTAGTGTTGTGGCATGACATACTGTTTGAAATAAATGTTATAAGCAAGAGACTCCAAGGTTTTGACCTTGATATATCTGGAGCAATGGAAAAACTGGGCAAAGCAAAGTCATATCTACAGTCTTACTGGTCAGATGAGGGATTTCAAAACATTCTGAAGAGTGCACAGAAGTTGGCAGAGGAACTTCACACTGAAGCTATTTTCCCACCCATTCAAGAATACAAGAGTCACCGAAGAAGAAGACATTTTGATTACGAAGTTCGGGATAATCCCATAAGAGACCCCAAACAACAATTCAAAGTTGAATTCTTTAACCAGGCGCTAGATTGTGCAATACAGTCAGTTGAAGAACGTTTCATGCAGCTCAAGGAACAGAGCAGTATATTTGGGAAGTTGTATGATATTCCAAAACTCCTCACTATACCTGAAGAAGACCTACACCAGCAATGCAGGGCACTAGAGACAGTGTTGACATGTGATGACATGTGCGATACTGATGGGAGTGATTTAGGTGATAAACTGAAAGCCCTTTCAAGATACATTTCAGCAGGATCAACTCCAGAGGCTGTTCTGGAATATATGTGCACAAATAAGATGACCACCCTCTTTCCAAATGCTTTTCTTGCTCTGCGCATACTTCTAACACTTCCTGTAACAGTTGCCAGCTTCTCCAAGCTGAAGTTAATAAAAACACATCTACACTCCACAATGCCACAGGAGAGGCTGGTTGGCCTTGCAACCATCTCAATAGAGCAAGAGCTGGCTCAGACTGTGGACCTTCAGCAGGAAGCAGTTCAAATCTTCGCAACCAAGAAGGTACTGAAAGCACCACTTTGATTATTCAAACAGATAAAAATACCAGTGTTTACTATGCAGACAAGAAAAGTTACATTTGCTGTTCAGGCGTTTGAAAGTCAAGTGTTACTTTAAAATTTTTGAACAAGGCATTTTAAGTTCTTAGTTCTCCTTTATTGGGGTAGGTAGCAGAACAGTATCATGAGAGGAGTAGAACAGGAAGAAGGCAGAATTGAGACCTTTCAAAGTTTTGGCCCAAGCAAAGGAGCAGGGGGACGTCATTTGAGCTCCCTGCCTCAGGTGCCAAAATGTTGTAGGCCGGTCCTGTTCACTTGACAACACATGGAACTTGCATTGGCTTATATACAGCAATTTCCAGTTGAAGTGTTGGTTAAATTGATACATTCACAGAGAGAAATGAAGTAAGGATGTTCTTTCTTTATTTATTGGTGAGGAAAGTCCTGCATGAATATCCTCCTTAACTATTAAGAGCAGAGGAAGAGTATCTGTGTACGAGGGGAAAGATGAGGGGGAAAGGGGAAGCAATTGTAATGCCGATAGACCCCATGATCATCAGTGGCCAGGATCAAACCTGAGACCTATGGAGTGTAAGGCATGAGCATCAACTGCATGAACTAAAAGATTTAAATTCTTTAGCCAAGGCTGTAGCAGACTCATAAATCTCTAGCTAGTCTAGCTGCCACTCGAAGAGGACAGAGTGCTACACCAAACAGACATGGGTTACACAATAAAGAGGAGAGAGAATGTTTCTTTTGAGCTAATTGCTTTAATCTTTTCCTTATTGTTCTTATCTCCTTGTTTGAAGCCAATGAGAACATACATTCACCCCCCACAGTCACTGCACAACTAGTGGTAGAATTTGGTCCTAAATGTATAACTGCAATGAATGGAAGGAAGGCGTTCCTTCCTGAAATGAGTGGAAGGTGGGCTGACCACCCTCTTGAAAGAAGACAATCATTTTGGTAAGTAGGGAGAGCCCAGAAATTCATGACTTATTCCTCACCAGCTAGGAAGGGCATGTGTCAGTCTCATCAGGTGGCTCTGATATTTTATAGTTCTTCTAGGGTTCCCTGTGTGAATGGTCCAAATTCTGTGAAAGAGGGCATGGATTTATGGCTTATATGGACGGCAATCAGTTCTCTTAATCCTGCCTTGGATTCAGGTGATTTTATCTGCAAAGCAGGCTGGAAATTCTTCCCAGTGAACAGTGCTGGATCTTTCTAGAGCTTAACAGGGGCATTAACATTGCAGTTTATGATTCAGTATAGTTCTTCTGAGCATGACTTCATGGCTGTTCTGGTGTATAAAAAAAATAATCTCTTGGCGTTTTTTCCTCCTGTGGCATACCACAGGAGGAATTCCTTATGCTTTAGGTTGTCAGTGGCTGCTAGTGTTTTCTGCCACTGACTTTCATTCTCCTTCCTTACAGTCAGAGCACATAACAACTCCCGTACATGTTAGCAAAAGAGATCAGACTATGTGCTTTATTATTTAACTAGTTGGCCGTAGCTACGACAGAAAACATTTTTCATTCCTGTTTCTGCTGAGTGAAAAATATTTCACTAAAACCTTTAAATAAATTAAATACCCACATTGTGCATCATTTAGTTTCAGTCTCTTTTATATTAAAATCATTTTTGTCTTTCACCTTTGCACAGCTCCTGTATGTTTAGTAACCATTTTCAACAACTTACTATCATGCAGTGCTAAACAAAGCTTTTACATGGTGGGCTTATTTTACTTCCAGCACAGATACTGGTCCTTAATTACCCCAGTATTGTTTTAAACTCCCTCAACACATTCCTGTCTGGTGTTCTGCGTTGGAATAACACTTTCATTTTATAGTATGCATTTACAGTCGGAGGCTTGACAGGAGGCAAAGGCAATCAAACCACATTGTCTGGCATAACAGTGGAGGAACTGCCATGTTTCTTATGCAGAAGATTAATAATAGACTCTCCTATCTGTATAACACAAAATATGTCATGCTGAAAAGTTGCATCCTGTGTGATATTGTCACTTATGGGAACCCAACATGAGACATTCAAAAGAGGAATTTTAATCTTTAATCATGAAGCCTGTTGCTTAAATATCAAACAATAAAGCTCTTCTGCTGATGCTAAGTTCAGACAGAGGTTATAAACAACTTCCCTCTTTAGCAAGAAGGTGGCAATTAGCAGGTTGCTCACAAATAACTCTTTTAATTAAAAGCTTTAGGGGCTATATTCTGCTCTTAGATGCACAATGACCATTATGACAGGTTTCAGAGTAACAGCCGTGTTAGTCTGTATTCGCAAAAAGAAAAGGAGTACTTGTGGCACCTTAGAGACTAACCAGTTTATTTGAGCATGAGCTTTCGTGAGCTACAGCTCACTTCATCAGATACATACCGTGGAAACTGCAGCAGACTTTATATATACACAGAGAATATGAAACAATACCTCCTCCCACCCCACTGTCCTGCTGGTAATAGCTTATCTAAAGTAATCGTCAGGTTAGGCCATTTCCAGCACAAATCCAGGTTTTCTCACCCTCCACCCCCCCACACAAATTCACTCTCCTGCTGGTGATAGCCCATCCAAAGTGACAACTCTTTACACAATGTGCATGATAATGAAGTTAGGCCATTTCCTGCACAAATCCAGGTTCTCTCACTCCCTCACCCCCCTCCAAAAACCCACCCCCATACACACACAGACTCACTCTCCTGCTGGTAATAGCTCGTCCAAACTGACCACTCTCCAAGTTTAAATCCAAGTTAAACCAGAACATCTGGGGGGGGGGGGGGGAGGAAAAAACAAGAGGAAATAGGCTACCTTGCATAATGACTTAGCCACTCCCAGTCTCTATTTAAGCCTAAATTAATAGTATCCAATTTGCAAATGAATTCCAATTCAGCAGTTTCTCGCTGGAGTCTGGATTTGAAGTTTTTTTGTTTTAAGATAGCGACCTTCATGTCTGTGATTGCGTGACCAGAGAGATTGAAGTGTTCTCCGACTGCTATGGGTACCCGCATGGCCCCACAGTATGCCAACAGTTTTATGGCTGATTTAGAACAACGCTTCCTCAGCTCTCGTCCCCTAAAGCCCCTACTCTACTTGCGCTATATTGATGACATCTTCATCATCTGGACCCATGGAAAAGAAGCCCTTGAGGAATTCCACCATGATTTCAACAATTTCCATCCCACCATCAACCTCAGCCTGGTCCAGTCCACACAAGAGATCCACTTCCTGGACACTACAGTGCTAATAAACAATGGTCACATAAACACCACCCTATACCGGAAACCTACTGACCGCTATTCCTACCTGCATGCCTCCAGCTTTCACCCTGACCACACCACACGATCCATCGTCTACAGCCAAGCTCTGCGATACAACCGCATTTGCTCCAACCCCTCAGACAGAGACAAACACCTACAAGATCTCTGTCAAGCTTTCTTACAACTACAATACCCACCTGCGGAAGTAAAGAAACAGATTGATAGAGCCAGAAGAGTTCCCAGAAGTTACCTACTACAGGACAGGCCTAACAAAGAAAATAACAGAACGCCACTAGCCGTCACCTTCAGCCCCCAACTAAAACCCCTCCAACGCATTATTAAGGATCTACAACCTATCCTAAAGGATGACCCAACACTCTCACAAATCTTGGGAGACAGGCCAGTCCTTGCCTACAGACAGCCCCGCAACCTGAAGCAAATACTCACCAACAACCACATACCACACAACAGAACCACTAACCCAGGAACTTATCCTTGCAACAAATCCCGTTGCCAATTGTGCCCACATATCTATTCAGGGGACACCATCACAGGGCCTAATAACATCAGCCACACTATCAGAGGCTCGTTCACCTGCACATCCACCAATGTGATTTATGCCATCATGTGCCAGCAATGCCCCTCTGCCATGTACATTGGTCAAACTGGACAGTCTCTACGTAAAAGAATAAATGGACACAAATCAGATGTCAAGAATTATAACATTCATAAACCAGTCGGAGAACACTTCAATCTCTCTGGTCACGCAATCACAGACATGAAGGTCGCTATCTTAAAACAAAAAAACTTCAAATCCAGACTCCAGCGAGAAACTGCTGAATTGGAATTCATTTGCAAATTGGATACTATTAATTTAGGCTTAAATAGAGACTGGGAGTGGCTAAGTCATTTTGCAAGGTAGCCTATTTCCTCTTGTTTTTTCCTCCCCCCCCCCCCCCAGATGTTCTGGTTTAACTTGGATTTAAACTTGGAGAGTGGTCAGTTTGGACGAGCTATTACCAGCAGGAGAGTGAGTCTGTGTGTGTATGGGGGTGGGTTTTTGGAGGGGGGTGAGGGAGTGAGAGAACCTGGATTTGTGCAGGAAATGGCCTAACTTCATTATCATGCACATTGTGTAAAGAGTTGTCACTTTGGATGGGCTATCACCAGCAGGAGAGTGAATTTGTGTGGGGGGGTGGAGGGTGAGAAAACCTGGATTTGTGCTGGAAATGGCCTAACCTGACGATTACTTTAGATAAGCTATTACCAGCAGGACAGTGGGGTGGGAGGAGGTATTGTTTCATATTCTCTGTGTATATATAAAGTCTGCTGCAGTTTCCACGGTATGTATCTGATGAAGTGAGCTGTAGCTCACGAAAGCTCATGCTCAAATAAACTGGTTAGTCTCTAAGGTGCCACAAGTACTCCTTTTCTTTTTGCAATGACCATTATGCTGATGTTGCAGTAGTCCGGGTGGCAGAAGATTGTGGCATGAGCTAAGGTATTAGTATGGGGAAGAGAGAACGAGAAAAGGCTAACAGAACGAGAAAAGGCTAACCAGGAAAAATGTAGGGGTGTCTGTGTGAAAAAGTCCTGATAATAAGCTTGCAAGGAATTTAAAGTCTTCCTTAAAATGTTCAAAGCATGTCTGCTTGGCTTGAATCCAAGATATGTAACAGTTTGTTCGACAGTGATGGAGTACACACTCAACATTAATTCCTAATGTATTATTGCAAAATGTTCTGTAATGATGACGTGCTTGAGCTGTTAATTGATTATGAAATGCCTTCAGAGTTTTATGAAAGGCATAAGATACAATTAGTTATTATTGGATCATGCAGCTCATTAACTGTAAAGAAAATAAATATGCTGAGTTCCAATTTGCCTGTGAATCTCTTTTGTGTGGAAACAGATTTGTGTCATTTTCTTTTTCTCTGCTAACATCAATGTCTGCTGCTTGTTAGAATGGAAATGTGTTCAGAGAGATTAAAGGCTTGAACCAAATCCCATTGAAGTCAATTGGATTCTTTCCCATTGACTGCAGTGGGAGCTGGCTCAAGCCCTGATTGACTTGTCCAAGCTCAAGCAAAAGATCTGGGGAGGAAGAGCTAAACATAGAACCTATCTTTTCTCTTCTCTTCTGGATAGGTTCAATTCTTCCACATCTATTTGAGTCACAAGACATTTATAATATAGACTCCCTTTGAGATTCTGTCCATATCCAGAACAGGACTTTACAGTTTGAAGGTGGTTTGAGTTTTTGGTTCAGGCCCATCTCTCTTTACTTTGTCAAAAAGGTTTCTTTATAAATGGTGAGATTAAGGCAATTAGGATCAAATTTTCAAAAAGTGACCTCTAATGTTGTGTGGTGTGATGGGTGTGATGCTCTGTACCTCGGGGGAATAACTTGCACCCCCATGTTCATCCTTATAATATGATTGTGTGGTATCCAATGCAACGTTTGTCATGTCAGGTGTCTTCAGAAGGCTCATGATGCACTGAGCACTGTTGATATAATAATGTTATAGGTTGTAATTTCATGTATATAGTTATGATGCTGAAAATGCAACCTCATGCCTTAAAACAAACCCAGGCAAAACTCTCCAGGAGCAGAGGGACAGTTCATGCCTCATCAGGGCATGTATGGGACAAAACCAGCCCAGCCTCACAGGAACAAAGGACACTCACCTACGCAGCAAAAAGGATCTGGTGGACTCTCTCAAGAGTCACCCTACTTCCCTTGGTCGGTTTGGGACTACGATGAGGTAATGCTCACCTGACTCTGAAGGGGGAGGGGAGCAAAGCCAAGAGGAAAGAAAGAACATGATAAAAGGGAGTGACGTTTGCCATGCTCTCTCTTCCACCCCCATTTACAGACACCACCACCAAGCAGCTGAAGCGCTAATCAAAGGGGAGAGCCTGACTGAAGGGCAACAAGCCAGCCTGTGGTGAGAAGCATCTAAGTTTGTAAGGGCAATGAAAGTGTTAAGATCAGCTTAAAATGTGTTTTGCTTTTATTTCATTTGACCAAATCTGACTTGTTGTACTTTGGCTTATAATCACTTAAAATCTATTGTTTGTAGTTAATAAATTCATTTGTTTATTCTACCTGAAGCAGAGTATTTGGTTTGAAGCGTGCCAGAGACTCTCCTTGGGATAACAAGCCTGGTACATGTAAATTTCTTTGTTAAATTGACGAACTCACATAAGCTTGCAGCATCCAGCGGGCATAACTGGACACTGCAAGATTGAGGTTCCTAGGGTTGTGTCTGGGACCACAGATATTGGCTAATGTCATTCGGTTGCAGAATCCAACCAGCGGCCGGCAAAAGTGCTCACTCACGTAGCTGGGAGCAGCTTACATGCTAGAGGCTGTGCGTGAACAGCCCAGGAGTGGGGGTTCTCACAGCGAAGCATGGTAAGGCTGTCTCCCAGAGTCAAGGATTGGAGTGACCTAAGAGATCACCGGTCCAGATAACACCAGGGGAATGTCACAACGGGTTGGTCCACTCATTGCTAGGGTGGCACCTCCTCCTCGCATTCTGGGGAATAACTAGCCAGATCAGCACTCCTCATGGTTACACGCTGTTCTCCACCTCTCTCTCTGAGTGTGAGGCCCCTCCCTCACTCCACGAGCTGCTGCTGCCTCTTCATGACTTGGCCCTCCAGTCAGGTCACCAAATGGCTTCCCCTTCTGTGATTGGAAAGTCTTTCCTTGCCGACAGTCCTAGGTAATCTTCCCATTCACTGCCTCATAGCACCACTTCCTCAGTGGCTGAGAGCGGAACCTGGGCCCCCTACTCCAGTTTCTGGCTCAAGGCCCTCTACCCAGCAGTCAAAATCGGTTCTCTTCTAGACCTTACTGACTTTCCCTGAGCCCCATCCCACCTTTCTGGCTTCCCCCAACTCTGAGTTTGCAAGCCCAAGCCCACCTCCCTCATCCCAGGGAGTGATTGCAGACTTTTCTAGCAGCTCCCTCTGCTTCCAATTTCCTGTCTTTATAAGTTCATCCCAGCTCATTCCTCCTCAGCTGGGCTTCCTCACTCAGTCATGGGATTACTTGGCCACCTGATTCCCCTCAGCTGTGGTCCATTGGGTTAATTAATCCCCTGCTCACTCTGTATTAACCCTTTCTGGGACAGTGTGGGATAAACACCCCATCACATGTGGTAAAATTGTTTTCAGACATGAATGCAATAATTGTGCAACTCCCCCTCCCCCCATTTTAAGCCTGTGGAAGCCCCACCATTAAAAAACTGTATGTCTGGGAAAGCTATGGCTCGGCGAGGAACCACTCTGTTCTATCACCTAGGAAACCCAAGAGGAAATACTCATAGGGACTAATGCTCACCTTGGAAGCATAAATTTGCCTTGGTTCATGCTCCATGCTTTCAAAAAACCCCAATGGAAGCCAAGAGAGCATGGCCCAAGAGAGACCCAAACTGCCCAGGTTAAAGGGAGCTTCAGAAGTAGCGTGGAGAAGCCCTATGTCAATGGCCCAGCTCTCCCTCATCCTGTGAGATCTGCATGATTTGCTTGCAGACCTCTATGCACTAGTGGATCTTGAGACATTCCACAGGTATGTAAACCTCAGTCTTTGCACACATGATGCACGATCAACTCAGAGTACAAACTCATTCTTACATCTGTCCAGCCCACAGGAGGGCTGTTATAGCTCTTAGCTCTTGAAGGGCAACTGTTATCACTACACTTAATTGCACAGAAGAATAAATGACTAAGCAAAAGTATTTCAGGCCTCTTAAATATATTAAGAAAATAACAACGAAATAGGAGTTACTATCCTGACTCAGGAAACACAGTTCAACATTTGGTAGGAGACTTTCCACTTTGTTGTATAGCAAGGTTGTTGTTAAATTAATAAAACAAAAATTAAAATTAGAATTCATCTCACATTATCAGTGAGAACTGCCTGCCTGTCTCATGCATTCAAATGCTGCCATCTGAGACACATAAAAATCCCACTTGATAATGAACTATATCAGGAAAAAGGCATCTCTCATTGAGAAACATCAACAGCACCACAGATATGGAGATAACGAAACAGGGACAGATGTTTCTCTGAGCCCTTTTCCAAACTGAGTTTTGAATATGGATTATTAGTTAATAAATATTTATTTGGCTACTATACTGTAACATTCATCTAGATAAGGTACTATAATCACAGCAGTTTTCCTTTAAGAAATGCTGGCTTTGATTTTGTGATTATTGAGGTGTTCCCAGCCTCTGATTCTTATCTCCATCAGAAGTGTGTGGAAATGGGCAGTAATCCCTGGAGTGCTGCTAAAGTCCAAATGGATTTAATTTTCTAACTCAAAGAATGCCTTGCAATTAATTTTACATAATTGGTTTTCTTGTAGATCTTACCTTTTGAGGGAGCTTAAGTGTGATCGGCAATTTCTATTTTTTAAAGTTCTTCATTTATTCTTAACTATTTTCATATTTGGATTTTTTTAAAATTAATATTTCAGAATGTAAGATGTTCTATTGCGTTGTTTGTTTTGTTTCAAAATTTTTGTAAAAGGGGTCATAATTTTTCAAGCTTTTCCAACAAAATAAGAATATCAAAGCAAGTGAAATATTAGTTGTAGATCTCAGTAATGTGGGCCAAATTCTATATTGATTTACACCAATGCAATCCTATTGATTTTAATGAGTCACACTAAGTTTGTTTACTGAATTTCACCCTGTATTTATTTCTTACCGACGGAGAGTTTTGGGAATTTATAAATATAATGTGAGTACTTTCTAAAATGAATTTAAACTCCTGGGGTAAAATTCAGCCCTCTAGAAAACCAGCATATGACTGTGCAACACAACTCAAAATAAAGCAAACTAATGTCCCACAATAAGCAGGAATTAGACTTATTTTGAGTGGGACTTCAGTGTCTTGGGCTGGTCCTCTGTACAGGGGTGAATTTTGTCCCTAGTTCCCAGGCTTGTAGTGAGTTGGTGCATTGTGATTGACAGTCTGGTACTTTGATAATGGCTACATTAGAAATAATGTAGATATTGCTTTACACCAGGGCTATCCCCCCGACGACTATGGAATGATCATACATGTTGCACAAAGATTTTGTATTTTTGCAGAAATATTTTAAAAACTCTATTTCCACAATGCAGTCAGTCTGGAGAACTCAGTGCACTCACAAGCAAGCCCTGCACCCAGGGGCAAATTACAGTTTCGTGGGGCCCTGGGCAAGAGCAAGTGGGAGGTCCTCCCCACCCCTTCTGCCTGCAGTCCCCCCAACCCCTCGCCCAGCACTCCTGCCAGGGAGCGTGTTTGGGGTGGAGGGGCTTGCTCTGCTCCGCCCAGCTGGCGCTCCTTCCGGGGATTGGGGTCGAGGCGCGGAAGCAGGGTCAGGGTACAGGGGCTTTCCCCGCTCAACAGCAGAAATGCCAGGCGGGCGGAGCAGGACAAGCCCCCATGTCCTGACCCCGCTCAATTTGTGCTAGGGCTTGCCAGGGCTGAGCCTCGGCACCTCTTTCATTACAAATTAAGCACTGTACATGAGTATACCCAGTGTCCCACTGTGCTTCAGAATTCAACAGAAAACAAACAAAATCATGCATTTGCATATAAAGAGGCTCTTAATTTCCATTCTTTGCTCATTAGCAGCCTTCATAAACCCATCTGTCTTTGCTGCTGTTAAATTTACCCAGAAAAAGTCACATTTCTGATCAAAAAGAATCATAGAATATCAGGGTTGGAAGGGACCTCAGGAGGCCATCTAGTCCAACTCCCTGCTCAAAGCAGGATCAATCCCCAACTAAATCATCCCAGCCAGGGCTTTGTCAAGCCTGACCTTAAAAACTTCTTAGGAAGAAGATTCCACCACCTCCCTAGGTAACGCATTCCCATGTTTCACCACCCTCCTAGTGAAAACATTTTTCCTAATATCCAACCTAAACCTCCCCCACTGCAACTTGAGACCATTATTCCTTGTTCTGTCATCTGCTACCCTTGAGAACAGTCTAGATCCATCCTCTTTGGAACCCCCTTTCAGGTAGTTGAAAGCAGTTATCAAATCCCCCCTCATTCTTCTCTTCTACAGAAGTTCATCCAAAGGTAATTTATTTCTCCTTCCTTTATTTCCATAGGACTTAGACCTTTCTAGACACAGGACAATTAGTTCTAGACACAATTGAGAAGAGAATTCAAGATTCTGTTATTTCTTTTGTTAAAATTTTCCAAGCTAGTGGTGTGAAGACGCTATTTAAATCCAAAGTACTATTGTTATAGAACAGGGAACCAGGATCTAGATAATATTTAATCTTGCCATGAGTGCAAGAGACTGGACTAGATGACCTCTCAAGATCCCTTCCAGTTCTACGATTCTATGATCTCTTGAATTCTAGTTCTGACTTTGCCACTGACTCATTATTTGACCTTGGACAAGTCACTGAAATGTTCTGAAAATGATACTACTTTCACTTTACTGTTGTAAATCCAGAGCAACACCACCAAAGTTAATTGAATTACACTTTAAAATACAGTTTAAATCTGGTAGAAAGGAAAAGAGAATCAGCCCCATCTCTTTGTTACCCATCCGTAAATGAGCTTAATATTATTATTCATAATAATCATGTTTATGATAGTAGTGCCAAAGGGCTAACCAAGACTGGGGCCCCATTGTGCTAGGCACCGTACACAGTAATAGACGGTCTCTGCACCTAGAGTGTACAATCTAAATAGACTAGACGGACACAGGGTGGGGGCAGGATCTGATACACAAGCAGAGGCAGCAAACCACATGGTAGTTCCACAATTTTTTTGCGGTGGGTTTAGTTAGGAGGGACTCAGCTAAGTGGAAAGGGAAGAGGAGGTGAGTGAGGGGGCCAGGGCAGGGGCAGAGAGAATAACACATGCAGGTGTGGAGTGAAGCTGAGGTGAAGAGAGTGTGAGGGAGGGGGATGGAGCAAACGGCCATTCAGCACAGGGTAGAGAACATCCAGTCAGTACTGTAGAGGGTTCTCTGAATGCCCAGAGGTCCCTGCTTTGGCTGCTTCTGCCCCAACTGGCTGGAGTCTCTGGCTGGCTCCTCTCTGCAGTTTTCTCCAGAGATCACATAGAATCATAAAAAGAAAAGGAGTATTTGTGGCACCTTAGAGACTAACCAATTTATTTGAGCATAAGCTTTCGTGAGCTACAGCTCACTTCATCGGATGCATACTGTGGAAAGTGTAGAAGATCTTTTTATACACACAAAGCATGAAAAAATACCTCTCCCCACCCCACTCTCCTGCTGGTAATAGCTTATCTAAAGTGATCACTCTCCTTACAATGTGTATGATAATCAAGTTGGGCCATTTCCAGCACAAATCCAGGTTTTGCCCCCACACACACACAAACCCACTCTCCTGTTGGTAATAGCTTATCTAAAGTGATCACTCTCCTTACAATGTGTATGATAATCAAGGTGGGCCATTTCCAGCACAAATCCAGGGTTTAACAAGAACGTCTGGGGCGGGGTAGGAAAAAACAAGGGGAAATAGGTTACCTTGCATAATGACTTAGCCACTCCCAGTCTCTATTCAAGCCTAAGTTAATTGTATACAATTTGCAAATGAATTCCAATTCAACAGTCTCTTGCTGGAGTCTGGTTTTGAAGTTTTTTTGTTGTAATATCGCAACTTTCATGTCTGTAATCGCGTGACCAGAGAGACTGAAGTGTTCGCCAACTGGTTTATGAATGTTATAATTCTTGACATCTGATTTGTGTCCATTTATTCTTTTACGTAGAGACTGTCCAGTTTGACCAATGTACGTGGCAGAGGGGCATTGCTGGCACATGATGGCATATATCACATTGGTGGATGTGCAGGTGAACGAGCCTCTGATAGTGTGGCTGATATTATTAGGCCCTGTGATGATGTCCCCTGAATAGATATGTGGGCACAGTTGGCAACGGGCTTTGTTGCAAGGATAGGTTCCTGGGTTAGTGGTTCTGTTGTGTGGTATGTGGTTGCTGGTGAGTATTTGCTTCAGGTTGGGGGGCTGTCTGTAGGCAAGGACTGGCCTGTCTCCCAAGATTTGTGAGAGTGTTGGGTCATCCTTCAGGATAGGTTGTAGATCCTTAATAATGCGTTGGAGGGGTTTTAGTTGGGGGCTGAAGGTGACGGCTAGTGGCGTTCTGTTATTTTCTTTGTTAGGCCTGTCCTGTAGTAGGTGACTTCTGGGAACTCTTCTGGCTCTATCAATCTGTTTCTTTACTTCCGCAGGTGGGTATTGTAGTTGTAAGAATGCTTGACAGAGATCTTGTAGGTGTTTGTCTCTGTCTGAGGGGTTGGAGCAAATGCGGTTGTATCGCAGAGCTTGGCTGTAGACGATGGATCGTGTGGTGTGGTCAGGGTGAAAGCTGAAGGCATGTAGGTAGGAATAGCGGTCAGTAGGTTTCCGGTATAGGGTGGTGTTTATGTGACCATCGTTTATTAGCACTGTAGTGTCCAGGAAGTGGATCTCTTGTGTGGACTGGACCAGGCTGAGGTTGATGGTGGGATGGAAATTGTTGAAATCATGGTGGAATTCCTCAAGGGCTTCTTTTCCATGGCTCCAGATGATGAAGATGTCATCAATGTAGCGCAAGTAGAATAGGGGCATTAGGGGACGAGAGCTGAGGAAGCGTTGTTCTAAGTCAGCCATAAAAATGTTGGCATACTGTGGGGCCATGTGGGTACCCATAGCAGTGCCGCTGATCTGAAGGTATACATTGTCCCCAAATGTAAAATAGTTATGGGTAAGGACAAAGTTACAAAGTTCAGCCACCAGGTTAGCCGTGACATTATCGGGGATAGTGTTCTTGACGGCTTGTAGTCCATCTTTGTGTGGAATGTTGGTGTAGAGGGCTTCTACATCCATAGTGGCCAGGATGATGTTATTGGGAAGATCACCGATGGATTGTAGTTTCTTTAGGAAGTCAGTGGTGTCTCGAAGGTAGCTGGGAGTGCTGGTAGTGTAGGGCCTGAGGAGGGAGTCTACATAGCCAGACAATCCTGCTGTGCAATGCCTGAGATGATGGGGCGCCCAGGATTTCCAGGTTTATGGATCTTGGGTAGTAGATAGAATATCCCAGGTCGGGGTTCCAGGGGTGTGTCTGTGCGGATTTGATCTTGTGCTTTTTCAGGGAGTTTCTTGAGCAAATGCTGTAGTTTCTTTTGGTAACTCTCAGTGGGATCAGAGGGTAATGACTTGTAGAAAGTGGTGTTGGAGAGCTGCCGAGCAGCCTCTTGTTCATATTCCGACCTATTCATGATGACAACAGCACCTCCTTTGTCAGCCTTTTTGATTATGATGTCAGAGTTGTTTCTGAGGCTGTGGATGGCATTGTGTTCTGCACGGCTGAGGTTGTGGGGCAAGTGATGCTGCTTTTCCACAATTTCAGCCTGTGCACGTCGGCGGAAGCACTCTATGTAGAAGTCCAGTCTGCTGTCTTGACCTTCAGGAGGAGTCCACCTAGAATCCTTCTTTTTGTAGTGTTGATAGGGAGGTCTCTGTGGATTAGTATGTTGTTCAGAGGTGTGTTGGAAATATTCCTTGAGTCGGAGACGTCGAAAATAGGATTCTAGGTCACCTCAGAACTGTATCATGTTCGTGGGGGTGGAGGGGCAGAAGGAGAGGCCCCGAGATAGGACAGCTGCTTCTGCTGGGCTAAGAGTATAGTTGGATAGGTTAACAATATTGCTGGGTGGGTTGAGGGAACCATTGCTGTGGCTCCTTGTGGCATGTAGTAGTTTAGAAAGTTTAGTGTCCTTTTTCTTTTGTAGAGAAGCAAAGTGTGTGTTGTAAATGACTTGTCTAGTTTTAGTAAAGTCCAGCCACGAGGAAGTTTGTGTGGAAGGTTGGTTTTTTATGAGAGTATCCATTTTTGAGAGCTCATTCTTTATCTTTCCCTGTTTGCTGTAGAGGATGTTGATCAGGTGGTTCTGCAGTTTCTTTGAGAGCATGTGGCACAAGCTGTCAGCACAGTCTGTGTGGTATGTAGATTGCAATGGATTTTTTACCTTCAGTCCTTTTGGAACGATGTCCATCTGTTTGCATTTGGAAAGGAAGATGATGTCTGTCTGTATCTGTACAAGTTTTTCATGCAGTTGATAGATTTCCACTCCATACAGCTAAATGCAGTGCCTTGCATAATGACAGGTTTCACAGAATATCAGGGTTGGAAGGAACCTCAGGAGGTCATCTAGTCCAATCCCCTACTCAAAGCAGGACCAATCCCCAATTTCTGCTCCAGATCCCAAATGGCCCCCTCAAGGATTGAACTCACAACCCTGGGTTTAGCAAGCCAATGCTCAAAGCACTGAGCTATCCCCCCACAACATGATGGGGATTGTAGGAGAATGCACCATCTGGGTCCTAGTGCCCCCGCTTACCCCTTACTTTTCTAGCTCATGGGAGTGTTGTGAGGCTAATTTGGTTAACATTGGCTCTGTACTGTATCAGATGCTAATACATTACAACTTTTAGTGCCAAATATGTCCTCTGTAGGGCAAAATAAATAGTTGACACATAGAACAGTCATGCTTAAACCATTTTGTTGAAGAAACATTAAAACGTATTGGCCTTCATTATAGCACCCATGGCAAATATTCCCATTATTATTTTTATTAGGAAGAGCAGAGTGGTCTATTACATTAGGAGAGCCTCTGGATGCATATAAATAAATTACCACCAAAAAGTTACAAGGTGTAAAACTTAAACCTTGTTTGTGCACAGGTCAAAAGAGAGGCGTCACAAGCTGAAAATAAAAAGTTTGGGTCTGCTAAATAATTTGTTGTTATACATTGGGAGAGAGAAGAAAATCTACACACACACAAATAAAAAGACAGAAAGGTAAATTAGTACTGTTAGAAATGGTCTAGACTGCCTTCCGTCTATCCTTTTAACACTACTTTGCCTTGTTATATCTGAATAAAAATGAGAAACTTTTTAGTAGGAAGAAGCAAGGATAATACTGATACCAAGCATGAAAACCTCAGTACATCTAATACAATGCAAACAAGCAAGAAAATAACTATTTATCTCCAAGTGTCCCAAAATCTGCCACCTACAAAATGCTACTGACCTGAGGCAAACCATCCTTGAACTGTGGACATGTCAGATCTCACAAAGCTAAGTAGGGTCAGGTAGGAATGGGACAATACAATAATAAGAATACTTTTCACTCCTATGTAGAACTCTATATCCATAGATCTCAAAGCACTTTACAAAAATGTGTGTCAAATTATCCTCATTTTGCAGATGGGGAAAGTGAGGCATACAGGTTAAGTGTCTTGCCTAACCAAGTCAGTATAACAGCAGGAAATAGAACCCAGGTCTTCCAACTCCCACTCCAGGGATAGATTCACTGCAATTGGATGGGAGCCTTCACAGGTGCCACAGGAAAACAGCCTTGGCGATTTGATGGCACTCTTTCCTCTGAATCAATGTGTCAGCATAGCATCAGGGGGCACCAGGATACTGAAGATGATGGCATTTGGATCTTATGAATACTGTTTTCCCTGTCTTCCTTCTGCCATTCCTTCAAATTGTTTATTACATCCCCTTAGTGCATCATGTCTCAAACTAAAGCCTCACTACTCTATCCAAAGCTCAAAAGACTAAATTCCAATTAAAAACATTCTGGGCTGGTAAAATAATATGACTGAGATACTCAGTGAAGAGAGGTTTGCAAGGAATACTACATTGCGTAGTTGTGCTGAAGCTAAACAATTATGGCAAAATATATACATGTGTAAGCAGAGTCAGGATGAGCTCCACCCTCACATCTGGTGGTGAGTTGTGGCAAGTTGTGGAAAAGAACTTCAGGGGCTGATCTCATTTGCAAAGGCACACCCACCCTGCCTAGCATGAGCCCATAGCTGCCCAAATGGTCACTTTGGCTGCTGTGGGATCCCCAGTTTCTCTGTTATTGGGGCAGGAGGAATAAATTGTTATTATCCTGATTATGTGAATCAAAGACAGTGGAACTGTACTTGGCCTTTTGTTATGATGGAGGGACTTGCCATCAACTAAATAGCACTCGCTAGGCAAGGGACATGGGTTCCAAAACTCAGTGAATGGAGAGAGAGGCTGGGGATAGATATTAATATGTGGTGATATGGGCCTTTGTTGAGGGTCCTACATGCTAATTGCACCTTCTGCTCTCTCCAGTGTGGAATATTAGAGCTAATATTCATTCCCTTAGGAGTCTAGTTACAGGCTGTTGAGCTGAATTCACTTTGGGCTAATGGTGCACCAGCCCTAAGGCTCCCCTACTACAAGCTGAAATCATGATAGAGTTGAAATCACTGACTGTGTGTTAAGTAGCGGGAGGAGCCTGAAGATATATTGTGGAGCAGTTTGTGGGATGGCTGGTGCAGCTCACAGTGGGGGGTGCTGGCAAAGCAGAGCAATTTCTGGGACAGCTGGTAGAGCGGCGCAATCAGCTTCGGATCATGTAAGGTGCCCTTTAACCCTCCCATTTCCACCCAGGTTGGGAGGTAAAGCGCTGCAGATAAACTTTCAAACTCTGCACTGACCAGGGACAGAGACTTTTGGATTGTTGGACTTTTGGGACTTTGGGTGACTTTTGGATTGCTGGACTCAAGAACCAAAGGGAAAGAACACGACCCAGTTAGCTTGGGTTGGGTTTTGCTTATGGATTGTGTTATGAATCCTGTTCGTGGTGTTTCTCCAACATAATGCCACATTGTTTCTCTCTGTTATTAAAAGGCTTTTGCTACACTCAGACTCTGTGCTTGCGAGAGGGGAAGTATTGCCTCTTAGCGGTGCCCAGCGGGGGTGGGGGCTCGCGCCGGTTTTGCGTTGTGTTATTGGAATGGAACCCCTAGATACTGAACCCGGCCCTTGTTGCTGCCAACTCTGATGGGCAAAAGGGTTACACATGCAAACATTTTGTTCCCAAAATGACTCTTCTGTATATGATTATATTAAGGAAGAAAATAATGTTATTTTCAAAGAAGTAATTTAGCAAAGAGATGCATCAAGTGACTTGTTTATAGCCTTTACAAATTAGCAATACCATTGGTTTGACCAACGTGCCCTAAAATGAGCTCATTAAGTCTCACTGAAAATGCCATAAAGCAAGTAATCGTATGATTAAAAAACCTCTGTGAATTTTATGTCCAATTAGAAAAATACTCTGCAGTGCTCAGCACTTGATTTCAGTTGTGAAAGTCTGCCAAAATACATTTAACTAAAGTGCACATATAGGTTAAATTAATACTCTTTGAGACAGAAGCAGCCCTGACAACAGGGATGTCAACTATTAAAGGAAATAACTCAAAGATCGCAGCAAAATTGCTTGTTAAAAGCCCTCATAAACTGGTGGAAATATCATTGCTTATTTAAAAAATGTATTATCTTAGATTTAAATGGTTGGCTTAGTGGATAAAGTGATGAAGATTATCTTTCTTTTTTCACAGCTCCCAGCTTGACCACAGTGCATCAAGAGGAGTGACTACATTCCTTGCAAAAATAAAATAGGCATTATTTTGCTTTCCTGCAATCAGAAGAAAGTGGTGTATAGGGAGAAGGAATACCTATTTAATGGAGTGGACTACAAGGATTGAAATTTCTTTAAGTAAGAAGCCCAGTCAGCCTTTCTGGTCTGTTAGCTCAGTGACCAGGCTATACACAGATATTGCCAAACATCCTAGATTTAAACTCTCCTCTCAAACTTCCTACTATATTATTCTCTTCTGGAGCCAGGTTAAAATAAAAAAAAAAAAAATTGGTACATACGCCCTTGCTTTGTCCCTTCTAGAATGTGGTCCTGCTCTTTCTCTCTCTGTAAACTATTTCAGTGCAAAATTTTCAAAAGGAGGTTTTAGTACAAATATCAAAATAAATATAAAATCATGGCCAGTGGTACTCTCTTAATGAGTCTTTAGTGGCAGAACTATGTTAGAGCAGGAGTTGGCAACCTTTGGCACGTGGCCCATCAGGGTAATCCGCTGGCGGGCCGTGAGACATTTTGTTTACATTAACCATCAGCAGGCTCAGCTCTCTGCAGCTCCCATTGGCTGGGAATGGTGAATCCAGCCCCCCCCCCCCCCACCCCCCGCTGGGGCTCAGCGAGGGAAACCGATCCTGCAGCCCCAGAGCTGCTGTGGCGGGGAGAGACGCCTCTCCTGCCCAAGCCCAGGTGCTGCTGTGGGGAGAGAGAGCTGGGGGGAGTCCTCTCTCCCTGCCATAGCCCCGGAGCACCCTCCTGCACCCCAAATCCCTCATCCCTGGCCCCATCCCAGAGCCCGCACCCCGAGCTGGAGCCCTCACATCCCTGCACCCCAACCCTCTGCCCCAGCTCTGAGCCCCTCCCACACTCCGAACCCCTTGGCCCCACCCCCACCATATTAATTTTGTTATGTGCACCAATATGGAGGTGATGTGTCACACATCACCTCCATATTGGTGCACATAACAAAATTCATTCCACACATGGGTGGGAAAAATAAGAGGGAACACTGGCTTGCTGCTTATCCTAGATAGCACAGACATCCTGACTCCAGCATAATGTTTGTCAAGCCCCTATTTACAGCTTAATGTTCCAGTCACCTTCCCAATTATGGCCACTAAGAATGAGGCAACTTACTTAGGTCAAGCCAGGCCTATAGTACTTATGTGGCCCCCATTCAGAAACTAAGGCCCATATCAATAGGAATTAGGAACCTAAATGCCTTGAGGATTTGGGCCTCAGTGACTTAACTAAGGCCACATGGGAAGCTGGGTACAGCAGGGACTTGAACCTACGTCTCTAGAACCTGATACTAGCATCTTAAGCAAGGGATCATTTGCCCTAACACAGGGGTCTCAAACATGTGGCCTGAGGGGTTATTTTCTGCAGCCCGCCAGCTCCCCGCGGCACCCCCGCCCCACCAGCATTTACCTAGAGCGGCTCCGGCCCGGCATGCACCGGGGGCAGGGCAGACTCCCTGCCTGCCTGCCCTGCCCCCATGCCACTGCAGGAAGCGGCTGGGACCTAGGGGAAGGGGGGCACAGGGGTCTGTGTGTTGCCCTGGCCGCTCCTCCAGGTACCTTCCCTGATGCTCCCATTGGCCGCGGTTCCCCGTTTGCGGAAGGTACCTGGAGGAGCCCCCTGCCGCACCCTGCACCCCTACCCCCTGCCCTGAGCCCTTGGTGCACCCCGCACCCTTCCTGCACCCCAACCCCCTTCCCTGAGCTGCCTGCCGAACCCCCTGCCCTAAACCTCCTGCTGCACCCCACATCCCTCCTGCACTGCAACTCCCTGCCCTTAGCCGCCTGCCACACCCTGCACCCTGACCCCACCCCACCCTGCAGCCCGACCCCCTGCCCTAAGCCCCCTGCTGCATCCCTCCTGCACCCCAACCCCCTGCCCTGAGCCCCCACCACACCTCACACCCTTCCTGCACCCCGACCCCCTACCCTGAGCCCCCTGCCGCACCTCGCACACCTCCTGCACCCCAACCCCCTGCCCTGAGCCGCCTGCCACACCTTGCACCCTGACCCCACTCCACCCTGCACCCCAACCCCCTGCCCTGAGCCCCTTGCCGCACCCTGCACCCCTCCTGCACTCCCTGGGGACAGGGAGGGGGCAGAGTTGAGGTGGGGATTTCAGGGAAGGGGTTGGAATGGGGGCAGGGAAAGGGTGGGAAGAGGTGGGGCAGGGAGGGGCCTCATGGAAGGGGTGGAGTGGGAGCAGGGCCAGGGCAGCAGGGGGGGTGATCAGTGGTGTGCCCCTCAGGCCAATGTACTAGTCCTCATGTGGCCCTCATGGTCATTTGAGTTTGAGACCCCTGCCCTAACACATGCTCTTTTGCTGCAGCTCTCTCATCCTCCCGCTCTTGAATCTAGATTTACCTCCTCCCAAGCTCTAGTGATCTCCTGTTTTTACACATCTCCTCTCATTTTCTGTGTTATTCAGCAGCACACCTTAGAGAGAAATCAAAGGGCCTTATAAAGTAAAGAAATCAAAGTATTTCTGAGGGGTTCCGTTTCTAAAAACTGAACCAGTATTGGAATCTATGCATAGCTACTCTATAGTCACTGCATGTTTACACACACTCTTACTCTCCTTCCCATTGCTCATGCTTCTCCCAAATGCTAGCTGGTTCCTTTATCTTGTCTTCACACCTTCTCCCATGCTGCTCCTCACACCCAGAACTCCAGTCCCATACATGCATGCCAAATGACCACCACCCTTTCTTCACTTAAGCCTCACCTTGAAATACACTTTTACTGTGAAGCCTTTTAATGAGAGAAACAAGACATTGGTCCAGTAAAAAGATATTACATTACCTATCTTGTCTCTCTCATATCCTGCGTGCAATATGGCTACAACACTGCAAAGGAGACTTTTAATGATAATCCACCTGTGAGTCAAAGCACCTAGGTATTCACACCCTATACATTACTGTGAAAATCTTTTGTACAAAATATGCCTTATGAGATATCATTTAAAAACGAATAACTTGCTGGTCAACAATACCGTGGTAAAATTTATGTTGAAACATTATATATAAAGTTAACTCCCCCAGTATGATTTTACTTGAACATGTGAAAGACCAGGTGGCGTTGCCTAGGTGACGGTGTTAAATAGGTCTGTCCTAAACAAAGTAATGTAGGTTTGCCTCAATTTACATATAAGCAGTGAACAGGACCATCAAGAGAGCAGGGGGAGGAGAATGGAGGAAACAGAACAATTTGCATTTTAGCAAACACCAGCAAAGGAAAAAAAACAGCATGGAGCTTCCTTCACCACCAGACTCCATGTCACCTTCCTCTCAGCTTGAATAAAATTTACTTTGAAGGGATAACCTTCAGAAGAATACATTGCAAATGTTCGCAGGTCTAGAAAGGGCGGGGGACCAAACAGGGAGAAACAGGATCCATCCCAAACAGGAGCGAAGGCAGCTATCTACCTGTCTCCAATGAGATTAAGCATGGTGTAACCAAAAACAAGAGAAGCCCCATTTATATAGAAATCAGCAGAGGGGCGAGAAGTCCACAGGAAGGGAAGAACAGCATGAGGTCATCCTGCCTCTTGAAACAAAGTCACTGAACTTTGGAAGATATAGGCAAAGACAGAAGCCATCTTTGGCATCCATCACTAGACAGACACAAGGAAATAAGGAACTCTTGAAAGCTGAGAAAGATGGGCCCTTCAGCCAAGGGCAAGAGGGCGGGTCTGAAGTCTCTGGAAACTGAATATAAGTGAGACACCAGCTTAGGCAAAGAGCTTTCATCTAGTATGATAAGGGAAGCCAGCTTCTTGGTACTTCTGTAAGGTCCTGACTGAGGGAAAGTCAGCTATGGCTGGGAAGAAGAATGACTGGTGAGAGAAACCATCTTGAACAAAGTCTGTGCCTTGCTAGATTTAAAATGCTGCACACACTGACACAACATCCACTGATGGGAGGGATTCTCCTGTCAGCGTGCGTAATCCGTCTTCCCGAGAGGTGGTAGCTAGGTTGATGGAAGAATTTTTCCACCGAGCTAGTACTGCCTAACCCAGGGGCTAAGTCAGCATAGCTCCATCCCTCCGGGGTGTGGGTTTTTCACACCCCTGAAAGACTTATAGCTATGCTGATGTAAGTTCCAAGGGTATATCAGCCCTAAATTGTAGACATTTAGATGCATGTTTTCACTTTTATTTGCCTGTAACCCTTTCTAACTTTATTCCTTTTACTTAGCATAACTTAACCTATGTCCTGTTGTTAATAAATTTGTTTTAATCTTACTATAAACCAACTCAGTGTTGTCTTTGCAGGGAAGACTTACCCCAGCTAAGTTAATAAACTGGAATGTGCTTTTGTTTGTTCTAATAAAGATTTATAAGAACAAACAAACCTTATTATTTCTCTGAACTGTCCAGGGGAGGGCTAGACATTGCAGAGCACACCATTTGAGGAAAATTTGGGACTGGCCTGAAGTGGTTTTGGGATCACCTTGCTGGTTGTAATCATGGCTGGAAGCCAGAGTGTGACCGATGTGTTATTTTGATGCCTGCTGGGGTTATAGTTGCTGGACCAGGGCTGCAGTTATACACAGACACTCAATGGGTGACTTGCATACTTGTTGCTGATTGTGAATATCCCAGACAAAGAGTTACAGTAGCAAAGCATTGCAAGACAGCCAGGGATACAGGGTAAGAGGGACACAACCTCATGTTTTATGTTTGAATAGGGGGAATGCTGTGTACCTTTATATTTTTTACAATGTGCTTATGAAACAGTCTCCACTTTATAAAATTCCCTTTTTTCTGCCACGTGCTCTTTTAACCTATCTTTATATTTTTCGCTTTTATTTAATATTTTTAAATGTTCTTGTCTTAACCTACCCTTATATTTAATATTTTAAATGTTTCTTTATTAACCTACTTTTATATTTTTTCTTTTAATATTTAATTTATTTTAAAATAACTCCTAACTCTTTTAAAATGCTCTTTTCTTAACCTACCTTTATATTTAGTATTTTAAAGCTTTTTAAAATATTTCTTTATTAACCTACCTTTATATTTTTACCAGGTGCTTACTAAACAGTCTCCGCTTTATAAAATTCCTTTTTCTGCTATGTGCTCTGTTTTAACCTAACTTTATATTTAATACACCCTTTAAATTTATCTCAGAATTTTTTATTCTTTAATAACATGCCTAACTAGTCCTTTAAAATCATCTCTCCTTAATAAACCTGATCAAGAATCTTTCTTTTCTTTAATAACTTGCCTCTACTCTTTCAAACTAACCCTTTAAAAACAAAAATCTTTATTTTTCTGTAGGTTGTCTCTTTCTATTCTTTAATAACATTACAAACTAGTCCTTTAAAATCATCTCTCCTTACTAAACCTAACCAAACAATCTGTTTAATAAATTTTCTTTCCTTTTTTTTCTAAACCTAACCAAAGCTTTCTTTTTTTAAAAAAACAACTCTCCTTTCCTTTAAACTCTCTCACTCTATTCTTTCAACCTTTTTCTCTAAACAATCAACCAAATGTATCAAAACACAAGCACGCAACATTCCCCCTATTCAAACATAAAACATAATTTAAATTTTTAACAATCATAAAAAAAAATTTAAATGGCCGATGGCGCCAAACCTTGACACCAACGGAAATGGGAATGGAGGGTGAGACATAAGCCCAAAATGGGGCATGGAAACCTGTCAAAAATACATAGTGATGAATGTTATCGACGTATATACTACTCCCATGACACCATTTAAGAAAGAAACATTTTAAAAAAATCTCTAAGATACTTTGTGACAGGACTGTCATTTGGGGTACTGGCAATTGACTATGCTCTATCTGGTTTAGATTGTGAGGGTCTTGGTTGAAGTAGTGTCCACATCTTCTGCTCTTTTATCTTTTATATACTGCTGGTATTCCATAAACAACAATAATGCATTGCAATACATACCTGGTGAAAGTGCACTGCACCTCTATGCAGGGTGACTTGGGTTCAATTGTAAGTCACAATTTCTTACTCTTGGGCCATGTAGAGCAGAATTTGCTACAGAGTTCATGCCATGATGGCAGTGTCCAACATCCACTTTTCTAGCTGCTTTAAGAGTGGCTGTTGAGACACCAAAAGGGATCCCCAATGATATTCAGCCAAAAAAACAGATATTTTCCTATTAGGCAGCTTTTCATACTATTCAAGAGAATTTGCTGCAGTGTGTTATATTCAGTTGTTTCAAAAAAGGACACTGTTCCAGTTTGTTCTCTGCTTAAAATTATCTGGTCAGTAAAGCAGGTAATGTTCACTTTATAGTTTCTGAAATTAAATAAAGTAAGTATTTTAAGTAGGAGAATTAAAGGAATGTTAGCCAAATAGAAAATGGTACAATAGTTCAAGAAGAAGTGCAGAACAGCTGTAGGCTCATTGGATTGAGAATAACTAGCCTATTTTGCACATAATTAATATGCATATAATAATAATTGGAGAAAAATTCCTTTTATGGCTTCAGTATGTTTTACAACTTAGGGTTGGTTGCAGAGTTTTTGTTAAAATATGTGCACATGAACAAACAAGTCCATGCTGTATAATTATGCATATGTTTATATTTTGAATAATTCTCCCAGCTGGTTCCAAGGACATGCAAACAGTGCAGTTAGACATAGCTTTCCCTTACTCATATGCACCTGGGGCCAAACCCAGTTCAATCCCACTGGCTTAGTTACTGTGATGCCTAAATTGAATGTCCAAATCCAGCATTTGGTATACTCATATAAGCACTGAAGCATGTCAATATATCCATATGGACCTATATAAACACCATTCATATTCACCCAAGTGCTAATCTGAGCACCCAACCACAGGCTATAGACCAAAAAGACACCTGTGAGGAAGTATGCACTGGTTCTTTCAATCTATACTAGGAAGACAGCGAAAGGGCCCTGGGAAAGGTCCTAAGCAGAAGTTCTACACTGAGTCGAAAGAGAAAGCAAGCAACTTAAAGGTAATACTGTTTTCTTTATTCTAATAAAGTAGGATTGGGCATTTGACCAGTCCAAAACTATTGGTCAATTGTCCACTAAAACATCGGGCAAATATTGTCAAATACACCGGACCCTCACTAGAACACGCGTCTATATAGTGCGAATTTGCATATAACGCGGTTGCAGCCATGGATCCCAAATTTAATTACTTTAATTGGAATTCATTTTAATGTGGTCCCCACTATAACGCAGTCCCCGCGTTAACGTGGTACCGTTAATGGATCCCAAATCCCGCGTTCTAGTGAGGGTCTCGTGTAATGTAAAAAATGGTCAAATATTTTAAAGACATAATAGTCTTCAGTAATCTTAGCCTTAGATAGATACTTATACGTAATTACAAAAAACAAGTTATTTAACTGAGTTATTTTAACTCAGAAAAATGTAAAACACAATGAAATGAAGCTCTAAAATATTAAATAATTATTATAATTGATTTTAGCAACATTAAGTTAGGATTTAATTGTGAATGTCATTCAAGACTGAACAGTTACCAAAAAAAAAAAAAAAGAAAAATTACATAAAAGAGAAATAAAACAAACATATAGCAGCTGTAAAAAAAATCTCATTTTAAAATGCATTTATGCTAAGTAGACAGCAGGCCAACTTGTCAAGCATCTTGATTTTCACCATCGTCTCTTTCTTTATCAGCTTCAACTGCTTCATCTGTGTTTTTGTTGTCATCTTCATCAAATCCATCAATATCCCCTTCTTCCTCTTCATGTGATGAATACTGAGTCAGTGCTTCATCTGCCACTTTCTTCTTTAATCTTAAATTGTGAAACACAGTCACCAGCTTCCCGGTCGTTAGAAGTCTTCAGTCTATTTCTGGTTTTTAAATCGATGATTCCCCAGCCTGACCAATTTTGTTCCACACCCGCAGTAATACACAGAAGTGTTAAAAGAATTTCTGCCACTGTATCTAGATTGCAAGGAGGCCACAACACTTTTCACCCTGATAGCTGTTTTGATTCAACTGCTGGGATAGCACTACACATTGTTTTATGACTGAACAAGCTGCTTCTTTTTTTACTGTTTGCTACCTTCGTCAGAACTGTTTGTATATCCTTTGAAATTTGCAACAGCCACTAGGCACTCACAAGCGAAATCAGGTTCATCATAAACATCTTCTGGGAAGTGTGCATAAAGAAGGTAGGCAGCATTATGTGTGGGAGAGATCACTCAATTTTTCTATGATATTGTTTTATTATTTTTTTCTTTTCAACTTTTATGACTGTTTTCAGTATCCCCACAAACATTTCTTAAAGTTCAGGAATTCGTTCTTGGCATCAGACATTGTACAATTGTCATTTTTCTATATTCTCAATGGACTGAGCCATGGGTTCAAGCAGTGAAATAATTTTGAGTTTCACATCCAAAAGACATTGTCATCAAGAATGTCAGTGCAGATTACTTGGGGGCAACCTCTGGCAACCCCTCCTTCAACAGCTGCTGAATTAAGAACCTTCTTGCATATCTGAAGATCTTTGAGACATTTAATAGAAGATGCCCGTCAAGCACAACAAGGCTTACTCGGTGTGGATGAAATTGAGTACTTTTAAAAAAAACACGCCGGAAAACAGATGCTGGTATTTTTTTGTTTTTGAAAATCTTGACAATGCTTTTCACTTTTTACACATGTGATGAGAAAGTTGTCAGATCTTCAACATCACGAGTGAAAAGCTGCATTGTATGGGCAGCACATCTGTAACACAGAAGCTAGGGATAATCATTTATCAACAGAGTCCAAACGGCTTTCATATTAGCTATTTTGTTGGTCACAACCAAAATAACTTTCCATGGACCCACTGATTATATTTTTAACTTGTCAGCAATATGCGGGCTATGTGGTGATGCTGAGTTATACATTGGAATGAATAAAACATTGGTTGTGGAGTTGTTATCATGAAGTTGATGATGCCCTCTTTGAGGGTATTGTGCCATTCATTAGACTCTGGAGACATGTGAGGAGCTTGTGCAATAAGAACACCAACTCTCTTTTTCACATTGTCTACTTCAGCATTCAGAAGACTTCTTTCAAGCCATTTCCTACTTGATACTTGGCAAATTGGATTTAACTGATGGAAAAATTCTAGCATATAAGAATTTTCAACTATATGAAATAGTGTATTGCCAACATAAATACCCCTAACGAATCTACAGTCAAGTTCGTTTTTCTGGCCATGGGACATTCTACCCGAAAACTCTTAATACCAATTGGATGAACGTCTGAAGACTTTCCAGGAGTAGTTTTTGATGCTGAAGAAAATGGAGTAGCAAAATTCTTATTAGAAGATGAAGAAATGGAATTAGCTTCACTTTCATTGTCACTCATGGCACTATCTTCATCAGTAGACTCCAAGCTTCATGATGATGTTGCCAAAGACAAAGTAGAAGGAGAATGCACAGAATTTTTTCCCTTTCTTGCTGTTTGACTGCAACAAGCTATGTTTGAGAGTAGCTGGACACATGTCACAAGAATTCAACAAATGTTTCGCCATTCTATCTACATGTGTTACGTATTCAGAAGAACAGAACTTCCACTGAGCTTTAACAGTTTTTCCATGATCGGGTCTAGTAAAAATAAAAAGTCAATACAAATTATTTTAGCTTTCCAGGCTCTGCATAATTTTATGTCACTGTTAATAATGTCTCACTACTTCTGGAATGCTCTCTAGATTATGAAATATCTCCTGTATTTCAATCAACCAATAGCCATTCAGTTCTGTTTTTAATTGCTGCTGTTCCAGAAGATTCCAACTAATAAAAATATTTTCAGGAATGCTGCCCTTTCCCTCCCAGAACCCTTACAGACTCCCCTACCACATGTACCACATACCTCCTCCCAGCAGCAAATACAATGGACTCAGCAGCAGCAGCAAGAGGAACAGCGCAGCAGGGAGGAGCATCTACAGATATGTATTGTCAACCCCCTTCATTAGCATAAAACATTTCATATTATCAGCAAGATTTGGCTGGGGACACGTGTGGGTGGGCAGGTGCGGGAGGGTGTGTATGACATTCCGGGGTGCAATCCAGACCAGTGAGGGTCTGTGTCACCACTTGCCCTTTGCCCTGCACCTAGGGTTGCCAATATTGTATTTCAAATTTAAGGGACTCTTTTCTTAGAACCCCCACCCCATCCCTCCTCCTGATATTATCACTAATAATAAATAATAATAATAATTAATAAGCAGTACTCACCTACATTCACCAAGCATGTTTTTTGCTGCTTTTTGCAGCACTCAGCAACTCCCGATCTTGTTGTACAGAGAGGAAAAAATAAGGGACCTCCCTTCTAATAAGGGACTGTTGGCAACCCTATGCTCAACACTTGCCCTGGTTTGATGCTGTAGCTCCTCACAAACAGCATGCAGGTCACATCCTGAGTGTCTGTGTATAGTCACTGCTCTGGTTCAGCAGCTCTGACTCCAGCAGCCTGTCAGCAAATCTGGCTTCCAGCAGCTCTGGTTACTGTTTTCAGAGTGATCCCAACACACTCCTAAGGCTGATCTATACTATGGGGAGATTGACACTGCTGCAATCGATGCAGCAGGGGTCTATTTAGCAGGTCTCGTGAAGTCCTGCTAAATCGACTGCAGAGCGTTCTCCAGTCAACCCCGGTACTCAGTTGGAGTAACATAACTTAGGTCAGGGATCTCAAACACGCGGCCCGCGGGGTTCTTCCCTGCGGCCCGCCAAGCTCCCCGCGGCCCCGCCCCATCCCCTCCCCAGCGCGCCGCATCCCCAGCCTACCTCCAGGCCAGGGCTGGGCAAACTATGGCCCCAGGCCAGATCCGTCCCCTCTGGGCTTTGGATCCGGCCCATGGATTTGCCAGCCTCGTGGTGCTGAGGCAGTGGCGGGCCCCCTTTCCCTGTGGCCGCGGGGGGAGGGGGAGGAGAGAACTCCGTGAGCTGTTCTTGCCTGTGGGTACCTCCCCTGAAGCTCCCATTGGCCAGGAATGGGGAACCGCGGCCAATGGGAGCTTTGGGGGAGGTACCCACAGGCAAGAACAGCTCACGGAGTTCTCTCCTCCCCCTCCCCCTGGGGCCGCAGGGACAGGGTGTCCGCCGCCTCCTGGAGTGGAGCAGCATGGGGCTGGGGCTGGGGCTGGGGCCAGGGCCGGGGCAGGCAGGGAGCCTACCCTGGCCCTGGTGCATGCCCCTGCCACCCCAGAGCCACTCAAGGTAAGCAGTGCCGGGCTGGAACCCAAACCCCTCCCACACCCCGCACTCCAACTCCCTGCCCTGAGCCCCCTGCCTGCACCCCAACCCCCTGCCACACCCCACACTCCTTCCTGCACCCCAACCCCCTGCCCTGAGCCCCCTGCCACACCCTTCCTGCACCCCAGCTCCCTGCTCTGAGCCCCCTGCCACACCCCAACCCCCTGCCACACCCCACATTCCCTCCTCACCCCAACTCCCTGCCCTGAGCCCCCTGCTGCACCCCGGACTCCCTCCTGCACCCCAACCCCCTACCCTGAGCCTCCTGCTGCTCCGTGGGCAGCGGTGGGGGTAGAGTGGGGGGGCGGGGGCAGTGGGGGGGGTGATGCAGCCCTCGGGTCAACATACAAGTCCTCACGTGGCCCTCCTGGTGATTCGAGTTTGAGACCCCTGACTTAGGTCAACTTCCCCCGGTAGTGAAGACAAGCCCCTGGTCCCAGATTTCCCCCCAAAAAAGTATGTTCTGCACTATACAGCCTCTCCTGACAGTCCAGACATATTAGGTCCATTGCCCCTCTAAGAGGATTAATATACAACAATCTGCTACCTTAAATGACACGGGATTCACAACACGGGATTAGTTTTAATTAAAGAATAAAACATGTTTATTTACTTACAAAGTGAGAGATTTTAAGTGGGTAAAAATAATGAGGCGTTAAAGACAGAAATGCTTACAAGAAAAATAAAGATAAAAACTAGGGCTGTCAAGCGATTAAAAAAATTAATCACGTTAATTGCACTGTTAAACAATAATAGAATACCATTTATTTAAATATTTTGGATGTTTTCTGCATTTTCAAATATATTGATTTAAATTATAACATAGAATACAAAGTGTACTGTGCTCACTTTATATTTCTTTTTATTACAAATATTTGCACTGTAAAAAACAAAAGAAATAGTATTTTTCAATTCACCTAATACAAGTAATGTAGTGCAATCTCTTTATCATGAAAGTTGAACTTACAAATGTAGAATTATGTACAAAAATGACTGTATCCAAAAATAAAACAATGTAAAATTTTAGAGCTTACAAGTCCACTCAGTCCTATTTCTTGTTCAGCCAATTGCTCAGACAAACAAGTTTATTTACATTTGCAGGAGATAATGCTGCCCACTTCTTGTTTACAATGTTTCAGGTGCAGAATGAAAGTTGAATACACTTTGGGTAGACTGAAGGGACTCTGGGGATACCGAAGACTTTGAGACAACTCTATTTTCCTTTAAGCACAGCACTAAAGGCATTACTTTGCCATCATTAGCTGAAAACGGGGAAGAGTTAGGTGAACTAAGCTAAATTGGCAAGAAAATAAGGTGGTAACAGCAAACCATAACACTGAGGTAAATAAACTGACAGTTGGAATGTGAATATACATACTGTAGGAATGAAGCAATTGTTTATAGTTTGGTATGTGTGGAACATTGGCATGCATCCAAGTAAAGAGTGGAGCATGCTCAGTACAGAAGGAGGCTAAAGGTCACTCAGACACTGAAAAGTAAATCAAGCAAGCATGTTCAGTATAAATACAGGCTAAGGGTCACGGACGATAATAGTTAGTAGACAGACCATAATACTACAGACCATAATACTCAAATGAGGTGAACAACAATGACTGACAGTTATGTTTCCAACAATTATATTTGGAGGATAAAGAAAGGATTGAAAAATAACCATCGCAGGAGACCTACCATTCCCCTTCCCCGCCCCCATCTCACCAGCCAGTTCCATCAGTGTACGAGGAGGAAGACATGGAGCCGGTACCACTGGTTCCAATCAGAGCCTCCTCATTGCTGGATGATGCAGCCATCCTGTTGCTGCCCTCTCCTCCAGATGACTACTGGCAATATCAAGATCTGTTCCAGAGGGTGGGTAGTGATCTGCAAATCCTGATGGAGGAGATCCAGGACTCTCAACTCTGTCTCCTGGATATCCTACAGCCACAGGGACCATCCAGGATGGCTTCCAATAAATGAGGCCATGAGGTTCATTTTGATAGTTTTTAATTACCTAAGTTTGAAAATTTTGGCCGAGTTTTCATATTAGACGCAGGCTTTTGTCACTAAGTGCTTCAGCTAGCCCAGTGTTTCTCAAACTGAGAGCACTCCAGGGGGGTCTGTGGGCCCCGCTGATCAACTCTTCCCCTTTCCTCCGTGAACTCCTTCCCTTCCCTCCCAGCACTTCCTGCATGCCGGGGAACAGCTGTTTTGGGGAAAAGGGGTGGAGTAGGTGAAGTGGAAGCAGGGCCTGGGGGCTGAGTGGTGGGGTTGGGGGTCCACAAAAAAAATTAAATCAAAATGGGGTTTGTCAGGGTTCCTTCCCCACTCTGAACTCTGGGGTACAGATGTGGGGACCCACATGAAAGACCCCCAAGCTTATTTTTACCAGCTTAGGTTAAAAACTTTCCCAAGGCACAAATTCCGCCTTGTCCTTGAACAGTATGCTGTCACCACCAAGTGATTTAGACAAAGAACCAGGGAAAGGACCACTTCACTTGGAGTCCTATTCCCCCAAAATATTCCCCCAAGCCCTACACCCCTTTCCTGGGGAAGGCTTGAGAATAACATCCTCACCAATTGGTACAGGTGAACACAGACCCAAACCCTTGGATCTTAAGAACAATGAAAAGTCAATCAGGTTCTTAAATGAAGAATTTTAATTAAAGAAAAGGTAAAAGAATCACCTCTGTAAAATCAGGATGGTAAATACTTTACAGGGTAATCAGATTCAAAACACAGAGGATTCCCCTCTAGGCAAAACCTAAAAGTTACAAAAAAATGGATAAACCTCCCTCTAGCAAAGGGAAAATTCACAAGTTGAAAACAAAAGGTAATCTAATGCGCCTTGCTTATTTACTTACTCTTTTTGTAATATCAGAGACTTGTACAGGATGGTTTATAGGAGAAGGATTTTTTTTGACCTGATGCTTCTCTGCTTTCCCCAGAGAACACACACCAACAAAGCCTTCCCCCCCACCCCCCCCCAAGATTTGAAAGTATCTTCTTCCTCCATTGGTCCTTTGGGTCAGGTGCCAACCAGCTTCTTAACCCCTTACAGGTAAGGTATTTGAGCTGCTTAACCCCTTACAGGTAAGGAGCGATTTTATGATAAACTTAGCTGTATGTTTATGACAGGGGTCCTCGGGTTGCTAAAGTTTCAGAACCACTGAGCTAGCCCATGGTTTAAAAAGACATGAAAACCCAAACCAGAACAAATAAAAAAAAATCAAACAAAGTTTCAAATATTTTTATTTGTGAAGTTTCTGGAAAAAATAATAAAAGTAATAAAGCAATAAAGCTTTTAAAACATTCAGAGTTTCAATGTGTGCTATTCTTACAACATCTTTATTGCTAAAAATACTAAACACAAAATTCCCTAACATATATTGAAGCTCAGGGCTGAAAAAAGATGACTTCATAGCTGATTTAAAAATATATATGTATTTCAGGATTACCACTATCTCTGGGGTCCAGTTTGATTAAGCAATTAATGGATCATCCTGAATTGCAAAAACAACTAGAAAAAGCTCAGAAAAATGCCCAAAGGGTTATGTTTACTGTTCACCACTCTAATAAAAAAAACTGAACGTACTGAGTGTATAAAAAGTGACACCAAACATAGTTGGTGGGAAGTGTTTTTGGGATGGTCTCCCACAGCAACAGGATTCTTTAATATAATTTTACATTCTATTGTGATAGTCTTAGCAGAATAAATTGAGGATCAATGTATGGTTACAAGTAAGCCAGTACTGGAATGCTTGGGGTAACAGCTAATGAAACAAGCCACGATGTTGTTGTGAAGCAAGGGCAGAAAATAGCAGACCTCTTTGAGCCCAAAACCACTGTGAGGCCCCAGTGTGAAACTGAAGGATGTGGGATGTGCAAAAAGAGTGAAACACATCAGACTACAAGATTCCTGACCCTTTAGGGAGAGATCTAGGAAGACTGCTCTCTCAGAGATGGAAGATGTGCAACATCATCTTCAGGAACTGATTGCGAACTGCAACATTACTGAGTCACACAGCCTGTATGCTTCACCCATTGTGGTGGTCCATAAAAAGAATGGGAAAATCCGGATGTGTATTGACTACCGCACCCTAAACAGCCGCACTGTAGTTGACCAGTACACCATGCCTCGAGTACAGGATGCCTTGGATTGTTTGCTGGGGAGCCAGTAGTTCTCAGTATTGGATCTCTGAAGTGGATACTACCAGATCCTGCTGGGAGAGAAGATAAGGAGAAGACAGCCTCCATCTGCCCAATTAGGGTTTTATCAGTTTGAACGCATGCGTCAAGGGATTTCTGGGGCACCTGCCACTTTTCAACTTCTTATGGAGAAAGTTGTGGGAGACATGAACTTACTGCAAGTCTTGGTTTATTGGATGACCTGAATGTATTTGGAAGAACCTTGAAGGAACATGAAGAAAGATTTCTTAAAGTGCTTGACAGGTTGGAGGCCTATGGACTAAAACTTTCAATTGATAAATGCCAGTTTTGCAGAACATCAGTGAAGTATGTGGGTCACATCATGCCCCAAGAGGGTGCGAGTACTGACTGGATAAAATAGAACCACTCGTTACATGGTTCTGCCCAAGTAATTACAGAGAGCTTAAGACTTTTCTCAGAGTTAGTGGCTACTACTGCAGGTTTGTGAAGAATTATGCTATCATCATGAAGTCTCTCGATACCCATTGAGGGGATACCCATCCAGAAGAACAAATCTAAGACCAAGAGTAAGGGGAGGCCCCAGGGCCTCCTAAACAGAGACACTATGGCCAATTAGAGCCCTTTAGAGCATGATGGGACAAGAAACATGAAAGGGCTTTTTGAGAAATCATTAACTGCCTAACTCATGTTTCAGTCCTAGTCTTTGCTGGCCCAAGCAAGCCATTTATCTTTATATACAGATGCCAGTTTGGAGGGTTTAGAAGCAGTCCTATACCAGGAAGTTGAAGGCAAATGTAAACCTGTGGCCTTTGCCAGCCGAGGGTTGTCTGATACTAAGACTCACTACCCCATCCACAAGCTGGAGTTCTTGGCCTTGAAATGGGCCATCACTGAGAAGTTTTATGACTACTTGTACGGTGCGCAGTTTCAGGTGTGGACAGACAATCCGCTGACTTACATGCTAATAAGTGCTAAGCTGGAGGCCACAGGGCAGCGATGGGTGGCCACCTTGGCTAGCTCGAGTTCAGCATTCAGTACCGATCAGGAAGAAGCAATGTAGATGTGGATGCACTGTCCCAGCATCTGCAGGCATCAGCGGTTGCTGTGATTCCAGTGGATGGAGTGAGAACTATTTGCAGTGGGAGTTGTCAAAGAGCCAGAGGCCCAGGAGAGTCTTTATGGTTGTGTTGCAGAAACTCTGGGCCTATCCCCTGAAAGTGTGCCACCTGCCTCAGTGAACTATATTGTGTTGGACCAATCTCTGTTACCCTGCAATGCTGCCAACTGGCAAAAAGCCCAACTGCAAGATACTGACATTCGTGACACATGACTTGCAAAAAGGGAGTGGCGAAATCCTGCTGCAATTATTCCATCTACCTCTGAGGGTAAACTTATATTGAGGAAATGGAGAAAACTAAAACTGATTCGGTGAGCACTATACTGAATCACAGCAGATCCTTTACAATATCAACGAATACAACTAGTGCTGCCAAAAGAGTACAGAGCCCTGGTCATGAGGGCCCTGCATGATGACTTTGGACATTTGGGAGTGGAGAGAACCCTGAAACTTATTCATAGTAGGTCTGTTGGCCCCAGATGGCTGTGGATGTTTGCAAGAAATATGAGACATGTGCTCAGTGTGTTCAAAGAAAAAACTCTGCCCACTAGAGTGGTGTATCTGAAGAATATCACCAGCAGCAAACCTTTGGAGCTGGTGTGCACTGATTTCTTGTCTTTAGAAGTGGACAGGAGGAATGTTGGGAACCTTTTAGTAGGGACTGACCATTTTACATGGTATGCACAGGCAAAACCCACACTGGGCCAGAAGGCCACCACCATTGCTCGAGTGTTGTGGGAGAAATACTTTTCACAGTGTATGGATTCCTGGCTCAGATACTCTCTGACCAGGGATGGGACTTTGAGAATCACCTTCTGAAGGAGGTGCTGATGTTACCAGAGGGTTTTTTTTTTTCCACTTGCTTGCCATCTGTGTAAATTGCAGCACCCTGGATAGGGATACTGACAGTGGAGGTTGGGTGGGAGGGAGAAACATTGTGAGTAATTTACCTCTCCCAATTAGCATTTCAAAGGTAGTGTTAGCATCAGAGTACTTTAGTTTGTAGGGATCGGTAGTTAGTTTTAGGCTAGATGCTTTAGGTAAGTTATAATTAATGATAGTTTGTAGTTAAAAATTCAAAATGGTGGATGCATTAACTTTCTATTAGGAATTCTCAAGATGGAGGACACAGACTAAATTGACCAATAGCACGCAAGGAACAAAGGTCGAACAAAGTTCAGGAGTATGACTCAAAACACCTGCTGGAGGGGGCAGGCGGAGGAGTAGCTATGATGTCAGCGCAAAGCTGATTGGCTGAATGAGTTGCCATCCATGCAGGTAACAGGCAGCTTGAAAGGTCAACCAATCAGAGAAGGCCAGAAAAGTGAATATAAGAAGGCAGCTGGCAAGCTAGGGTGTGCGTGTGGTTGGTGAGAGAACAGAGAAGAAAGGCGATCAGAAGGTGAAGATCAGCAATTAAGCAGCAGTAGCAGAGGGAGAAGATCATGAACAGCAATAGAATAGATAGAGCCAAAGGACCATCATGATCAGAGGGAGTGAAAGAAGGAGCGTAAGTCTGATTTTTGTCTCGTTAGTGTGTGTGTGTGTGAATAAAGCTGGATGCCTGCTGCTGAGTGAGAACTGCTCCACCCCATGCTGTGAGCAGCTGGCCACTGCTTGCAGAATAGTAATTGTTAATTGTTCCCTGTTTCTTTAATGTTATATTGTAGTGCTTTTTATGCATATACATTGGGTACTTGTTACATTGTAATTAGTCTAAGGTTATTGTATTGTAGGCCTTATGCATATGTATCAAAGGTTCAGTGTATGCTGATATTGCAACATGGTATTTGTCTTACAGTCTCTGTAGTCTCTTGTACCATTTAAATGTATGATCTTTAAAAATAATCCAATTTTGCCTTATTGCCTACTATACAATTTAATTTTTTTCCTTTCTTTTTCTTTTGTTGCTTTACTAGATATATTGTAACCACCTAACTTTCTCTTAATAAATAAGACTTTGTTTTCAAAGCATTACTGCTTGTGTGCCTATTCCTGATCGGAGGGCTGTATCCGTGGCCTTTCAAGGATTAGCCTGCTCTGGAGAGTCCTCTGCGGGTCAGAGCAAACTTCCTGGCAATATCCTGGAAATTCCCTTAGGGTGGGTCACTACCTTTCTCCCCATTTGGGCAGAATAAATTAACAAATCAATTTATAATTATAGGCAGACCAATACTGAAGTGCCTTGGGTCCAAATTTTGGGGTAACTCCGAGGATTTCAGGAATTAAGAAATCCAGGACAATGCCTATCACCCACACGGTGATCCTCAGCCAGAGCGTTTTAATCAAATGCTGTTGGATATGCTGGGGACTTTATGTCCAGAGCAGAAAGCAATTGGAGCCATCATGTTGCCTTTTGGTGCATACCTACAATGCCGCAAAGAATGATGCTGCAGGAGTCATCCCTTATCTCTTGATGTTTGGGCAGGAACCAAGACTACCCATAGACTTGTGCTTTGGCATGTCAGAGGATAAAGATAGCTACAAGATGCATCAGCAGTATTGTCAAGGTTCCTTCCCCACTCTGAACTCTAGGGTACAGATGTGGGGACCTGCATGAAAAACTCCCTAAACTTATTCTTACCAGCTTACGTTAAAAACTTCCCCAAGGTACAAACTTTGCCTTGTCCTTGAACCCTATGCTGCCACCACCAAGCGTGTTAAACAAAGAACAGGGAAAGAGCCCACTTGGAGATGTAAATACCTTACAGGGTAATCAGATTCAAAACATAGAGAATCCCTCTAGGCAAAACCTTAAGTTACAAAAAGACACACACAGGAACATACATTCCATTCAGCACAGCTTATTTTACCAGCCATTTAACAAAAGGAAATCTAACGCATTTCTAGCTAGATTACTTACTAACTTAACATCTGTTCCCGGCAAAAGCATCACACAGACAGACCCTTTGTTTCTCCCCCCATCCCCATTTAAAAGTATCTTGTCTCCTCATTAGTCATTTTGGTCAGGTGCCAGTGAGGTTCTTAGCTTTTTAAGCCTTTACAGGTGAAAGGCCAGGAGGGATTTTATAGCACTGTATACAGAAAGGTGGTTACCCTTCCCTTTATTTTTATGACAAGTATGTTTCCCGACTAAGAGAAAAGCTGCTGGATGCTTATTGCTAAGTTACGGCTGCAGCCCACAAGAACTCAGATCGTAACAAGCACTGATATGATGCTAGGGTGTATTTGCAGGAGTTCCAGCCAGGGGACAGAGTTCTGCTGCGAAATTTGGGTGTTGCTGGGAAATAGAAGATTGCTGATAGATGGAAGACAATATCTTACCTGCTGATGGAAAAGCTGGGCGACCTGCCAGTCTACAAGATTAAAGATAAAGACATTACATAGAAACCTCTTACTACCTGTGGGGGAACTGGTAGGCACCTCTTATGGAATGGACCATGATATGGTACCAGGATGGAAAAGAGGTGCTAGACCAAATCCATCACCCAACATGTGCAGTAGGTCCCCTGGGACTAACCCACCCTTATTTAGTGCATATGAGAGTGAGTCTGAAGAAGAGGACACTACCACGGTGTACCCTAGATTGGAGACCAGATTCTGGCCTTAAAGGAATGAACTGGGGGTGGTTGGGGACTCCTATGATTGGTGCAGCAGGGAGTCAACCCCCCTTCTCATAGCCAACCTTAACCCTCCTACGAGGAGGGTGGATGGTAATAAGGTCCCGGCAATGGATTTGCTGGAGGGACCTGGATGGAAAAAGAAGGGGAGCTGCATGGAAGCAGCATTTAGGTCTGTTGCTGGCGCACCCATACCAACAAGGAGACCAGCTTGGGATAATGAGCTTGTTCCACCAACATTCCCAGACCTCTTGGAAGAAAAACAAGCCTGTGATGACACACCTAGGCTGTTGGACAGTGGGGACATACAGATGGAAGGTGTCCCCAGTGCCTTGGACCTTCCAGTACCAGAACAGCAGATGCGCATTTGATCAAAATGTTCACAAAAGGATCAGTTTAAGAGAGAACCCTCTTAACCTGGCTTGCTCCAGTATGATCAGGTAGGATCTGATAAATACCTATAACAAGCCTGGTTCGTTTATACAGTGTAACAAACAAGTGATGTCAGATTTATTGTTGCTATCTTAGCTAAAAACCAGGTTTTGGTTGGTTTGAGTCATTACTGGTGCAACATGCATAATCCTTCCTATTGTTCAAACTAGTTAGAACTGTCCCTGATAATTGCAGCCTTTTTTCCCCAAGAACTTTTCCTCTTACCTTATCAGTTATCTTTCAGGTCCAGTTTCTCCAAGTAGGCCACATTCCAAGCCCAGTATTCCAATCAAGCATACCATCTTTCAAAGACCTTCCAACTGCGAACTGCAAACCATATTTTTTCCAAGCTATTTAATCCTTTTTATACCTATTTAATCCTACAATATACATAAAGGAAGGGAGTAGAAAATCTTCAGAACTTTGAATGAGACAGACCCTTTAATCGAAACATCTTACCCAGCAGCATCAGTTTGCTTATCTCAAAAACAGGACTCATGATCAGTTTCCTATAATATAATTCTAGAGCGTAGATTTGACCTTTTACACATTTTTCTGTGAAGAGAGTTCTAAAAAAATCTATAATCTTAATTATTTCCTTAATAAATTATTCTCTGTTTATACCTGCTTAATTGCAGGAAGCAAGCTATTTAGAGAGGATATATTAAGTGGAGAGCATGTCATAATGAGGAGTTTAAAGGACAAAAAAACCACTAAAATCTAAGGAGATTGGAAAACGGATAGCCATTTAGAAAAACACACTTTTCAAGTTTAATTTATAAAACATGCATATTGAACATCTGGTATCCTCAATGCACAATCAAATATTAATAGCCATCAGTTTGCTCACAAGCCCCAAACACTCAATTCACAGCAAGACTCTTGCAACTCCCTGCACCTCATGAATTTTAATCCGCAAATAAAGCAACATAGCCTGGTAATAGTAAAAATAGGGAGGCAGCAACAGCTGCCCCCCTTTTTTAACGCGTAAATCCCAAGCAGCCTATCCTTCATCCTTCCCAGGCCGAACTATCCTACTTACATCTAAGATTTTGCAGGCCTATGTAATTCCAAGGCCTAACCAAGGACTTCAGCCCCATACAGGCTATTGCACAAGGACACAACCTCAAGTCCTTTTGCAGGGAAGTGGATACCAACCCAGACTTACCCTGGAGCAGGTGGGTGAAAGGCTCAGGCTGCTGGTGCAGGTTCAGTGGATCCACCAGTTAGAGGCTGGCTAGTAGCCTTCTCATGCAAGGATGCTGTGTAGGAGCTGCAGTGCAAGCAGGTCAGCTGAGCCCTGTGGAGAGGAGCGTGTCCTCACTTCATCTCCGTGACTTCTCAGACCAGTGCAAGGAGAGCAGTGGTCAGCACCGAAATAACTTCTGCTACAAGAGGTGTGATAAAAAAAAGAACTAGCATTTTACAGGAGGGGAAAACTAGGGTTCTTCCCAAGGACTGGACCCCACTCCAATTACACCTTGCTTACTCTGGGACCAGTACTACCCTGTTTTGTCAATAGGCAATGACTACTGTTTGAAGTTTTTTGGGAAAGAGTTCACAATACCATACAATGGCTCCAAGATTCATGTGGCTCAGAATGTTTGCACATTTACAGTTGGCAAGAGCTTGTGGGAACAGAGCACTGCTGGCAAAGAATGTATTCTGCGACCCAGGACTGATTGTAGAGGTGAGACATCTCTGGGGACACTAGGATCAATGTAGTGGATTCCCCCAAGCCCGCTTCAGTGAGGAGCCAGCGAGACTCCAGCTGATAGGAGCAACTGCAGAAGCAAGCAAAGCAGGGACCTTGGATGCTGATTAAGTCAGTTCTTTCTGCAGGACTTCCCCTAATTAAACCTATCCAAAAACTGAAAAAGAAAGAAGTGGAACTAACATTCCATTTGCTGCCAGTGATACTGGAGAAATTTTCTAGCCTTCATTTTGTGTGCCTATTCTTTACTCTGAATATGCAGGAGTCACTCCACCCTACAATGGAAGCTGTAGATCATGAGCATGCTTGCTACAAATTTTGGACATATGCCTGGTAGTAAAATTTCATAAAATGAGGTATGGCCATGAAATATATAGCCTGAAGCATGAGCAGTAGGGTCAGATGAGGTAATCATGGCTCTGAAGTAAAAAACAACGTGAGTGAGCATGTGCAAAATGAGATAATGTATAGCGATGAGCATGTGCTGTCTGAAGATGAGATAATGTGTGTAGGGGTGCCAATTTTGGTTGGATGAGTTCCTGGAGATTTAATCACATGACATAATCTTTAATTTAAAAGATTAATCTTTAATTTCTGGAGACTCCAGGCCAACCCTGGAGGGTTGGCAACCCTAAATGTGTGTTAGTGAACACGCTCAGTAGGGGTTAAGAATAGCACTATAAAAGAAAACTCCAATAAAACAGTACAAAAGGCAAACGATTAGCAGGCAGTTGTTCAGCTGGGAGCCAGTGAGAAGAGCTGCTGGAAAGGACTCACCAAGAAGACAGAAGAGTAGCTGAGAGGATTGAAGAGTTCCAGAGACAGAGTAACGGATTAGAATCCTAAGTAGAGCACTGCTGAAAAACGACACTTCAGCAAGCAGCAACATTTGTGACAACACAACAGAATCAATGGATAGTATAATCCTGTTAATTCTAATTATAGTTGGCATAAAGTATAGTTTAGTATTAGTCTGCCTGAGTATGTGAATGAATGGTTAACTGTAATTTTGTTATGTAAAACTTAAAATATAAGTTAAGAATTGCTGTCCAGGGCCAGGCTTTGGGGTGGGCTGTCCAGGCCCCCGCTCAGGGCAGCCTGCCAAAGACGGCGCCGTGCACAGGGTTTGGATTCCCACCTGACCGGCTGAGGGCCAGCTGGGTTGACGGAGGCGGGAGGTAGGTGAGCAGCAGCACTCGAGAGGGGGCAGCGGGGAGAGACCCGAGCTGCCAGGGGCACTTGGATGACCAGCCATCCGAGCCAGGAGACTCCTCCGGAGCAGGGGTTCCCCTCCTCCCCCATGCTCCATGTGTGCAGCCGCTGCTGTTCCTGTCCCCTGCCCCCTTCCTCCCCAGAGCCGCCCCTGGCCACTCCGGACTGGGAGCATCCTCCTGTCTGCTGGGGGAGGAGGGAGGACTGATGTCGGGGCATCCCCCTCACCCGTGCACCCGATTTCCATTGAGCTGGGGTGACGGGCCAGGGGAAATCTGTGTGTGTGCTGCTGCCTCTCTGGGTCCAGAGTTGCTGGCGGCTGCTTGTGTCTGAACGCAAGCCTTCAGGCTCCTGCCCGAGTGCTTTCTTAAAGAGACAGCGCACTCATACACTCAGGCGCACACACATTCCCCTCAACACAACACACTCGGGTGATCACAGCCAAAGACCTTAAGATGGCAGTCTTGGAACAATCCGGCCTATGGCAAGCTTGCAGGCTGAGGTTAGACAAAGGTCACTACAAAACCTGAAGGGAGGGGTCAGTCAGGCAAGGCACAAGTTTACAGTTAGGTCTGGCTCTGATTGACAGACAGATCTAGCAGCTATGATCGGTTTAAAAGAACTGACCAGTCAGAGAGGGTTTAAAGATGATTGGAGGAAAGTATGCTAATGATGAGGATTGAGGGAATAACCAATCAGAATAGGCCAAAAAATGTATATAAGGCAGAGAGCGGACAGGCTTGGGTCAGTAGAAGGAAGAGGCCGGAAGTAGAAGGATGAAGTCAGCAGAAGTGAGAAGAGTGAGGGTCAGGAGCAGGAGAAGAGGAGGAAGATCAGCAGAAAAAGTGAACTCACTGAAGAGGGTGGAAGAGGATTAGGTTTTGCAATGGACCAAGAAACCAGTGGCAGTAGCGGCAGCAGAATGACAACAAAGAGAGCAGGACCCCTTCTGACAGACAAGAGGACAAGAAGATTACAAAACTGAGCGTGTCAACTATAGCATAAGTTATAGAGAATAGGGGGGTTGAATGTGTATGTTTGGGATAATAAAGTTGGATGTCTGTGCATGTATATGTAACCAGGGTCTGAATGATCTCTCCCCTGACAACTAGCTGGGGAGAGGAAAGACTTCAGGAGCAGACTCGATTTACATGAGCACACCCACTCTACCTGGGTATCCAGCAGATAGAGCTGTGTTGCCAGATTGGTAAACTTTGGCTGGTGTTGGGTTACAAATCACTTTAGTACTGAATGCAGGGATAGTGAAATGTTATCAGTGTTATCTTTATTGTATGAGTAAAGAGCAGCAGGACTGTGCTTAGCCTGTCCTGTTTGAGGGGGTCACTCTCAACTGAAATGAACTCACTAAGCTGGGGGCTTGAATGCCAGACCCCTGTGAAAGTAAGAAGGGGTGGAGACAGGTGTCCCTGCCAGGAGGTGTGGACTCTACTGAAGAGCCCTAGGTATGGTTCAACCTGCCCCTCCCCAGTGTTCAAAGATAGAGCTAATTAAGGCTGCATGCAGAGTTTTTTGTGTTCTTAAGTGATCACTAAGGCTGAAATCACTTGCTGTGGGACAGGGTTTCTGCCCAGTCTTCTTCAGCAAGGTAGTTCCCCCACTAAGAGCTGAAAATCACTAAGAGCTGGGTGGAACCTCAAGAGACTGACCTGCAGAGGTCACAGCAAAGAGGCAGGTGATGGCAGAAGGCGACAGATGGTGGGCGGGCGGAATAGAGCGGAGCAGTGACTGGCGGGGCAGCCAGCGGAGTGAAGCGGTGGCTGGCCAGCAGAACAACGATGCCAGATTAAGTGCTCAGACGTCAGAGCAAGCAAGGTACCTTCTTCCCCCCACCCTGGGTGGGAGGTGAACTCACACAGATGTCCCTCTGAATCCTGGGGTCCTCACTGACCAAGGACAGACAACCCATGTGAGTGGGGTGTGGTGAGGGAGCAGAGAGGAACCTGGCAAAGGACCTTCTGGTTGTAGAACTCAAGAACCTGAGGCAGAAGACACTGCCCAACGTACTCTGGGATGGTGTTCTGCTCATGGTGTTGTGTTTATGAATCCTGCTTGTGGCATTTTCCCAAATTAATGTCGGCTGACTTCCCTCCTTTCATTAAAAGTTTCTTATCTACACTCAGGCCTGGTCTACACTGGGGGTGGGATCAATCTAAGTTACACAACTTCAGCTATGTGAATAGCGTAGCTGAAGTCAACGTACTTAGACCTACTCACCGTGGTGTCTTCACTGTGGTGAGTCAGCTGCTGCTGCTCCCCCATCAACTCTGCCTGAGCCTCTCACGGCGGTGGAGTACAGGAGTCGACAGGGGAGTGCTTGGGGGTCGATTTATCGTGTTTAGACTAGGTGCGATAAATCAACACCCCACCCCCTCGGATCGATCGCTGCCTGCCAATCCAGCGGGTAGTAGATGTCTATGCCTCAGACTCTGTGCTTGCGAGAGAGGAATTATTGCCTCTTAGAGGTCCCCAGGATGGTGTGTAATTTTCCCAGGTTACTGGGTGGGGGCTTGAGCTAGTTCTGTGTTGTATTGTTGAAAAGAGACTCCTAGACATTGAACCTGGCCCCGGTTGCTGCCAACTCCACCTGGCAGAAGGGTTACATGTGTTTGTTGCTATGTATAAAGTTTAGTGTTTAATCAAAATTGCTGTCAGCATCCTACATGTGATTGATCACCACATGTAGAATGTAATCATGTAAGCCACCTCTAACTATATGACCCAGTGGTGCAAGTAAGCCAGTACAGTCAGGTACGCTGTACCCTTAAGACATTTATTGCTGGTACGCCATACTGGAAAGACACATTTTCAAGAATTAATAATAAATACTGTTTTTGTAAATTAACCATTGTCATGGACTCATTTTGTGTAATGTGCCAGGTGTCATAGCCATCCCAGTACGCACTTTGTGCAGTGTTTTAGGGCAGCTGCGTGAGACTAGCCCATGGATTAGTTCCTCTTGTTATCCTCATAAGGAAGAGTGCGCTGGCACGTGTCCTCAGTAACTCCTCACTTAACATCCTCTCGCTCAACTTTGTTTCGATCTTACATCTCTGCTCAATTACAGAACGTGCTCCATTTAAAGTTGTGCAATGCTTTGCTATAACGTGTTTTGGCTGCCTGCTTTGTCCACAGCTGGCAGGCCCCCATCAGCTCCCCTATGCCCCCCCACCCCACAGCACCTCCCACCCGCTAGCAGACCCTGCGGATCAGCGCCTTCCCCCTCCTCCCTCCTGCCTGCGGCAATCAGCTGGCTTGTGGTGTTCAGGAGGGAGGGGGGAGGAGTGAGGACGCCGTGTGCAGAGTAAAGGGGGGGGGGGAAGAGGTGGGTTAAGGGTGGGGGCTTGGGGGAAGCGGTGGAGTGAGCAGGCCAAGGCTTCAGCCCCCCACCCCGGTGCTTGCAGAGTAGGGGAAGCTGCCGCTGCTGTTGTGCAACGTGCTTCTCCTAGCCTACAGCACCTTCAGCCTCCTTGCCTGCCTCATTGTCTCCAGTGCCAGTGGGCTGTGCCTGGGTGGGGCAAGGTGGGGGCACCTCCCAACTATAGTACTATATGTACAGTATGTTTGTAAACACACAACACGTGCACACTACCCCCACCCCCAGCGATTCACTGTTGCTTTATGGTCCAACAGCCCTGCTCAGGAATAGGGCTCTACACCAAGCACTTGCAAGGCCACCAGCTACCTGCAAAGCAGCTGCGGGTGGTGCACAGTAGAGGCCCTGCCTTGCTGTCTTGCTACAGAATACACAATGTTTTATCTGCTCCTCCCCATCGCTGGAGGGAGGTAAGAATACAGGGGGCAGCAGCCCGCCCAAAGCGAGTTACAGGAATAGCATTCCAGTGCTTGCTTCGCTATAGCAAGGGGGAGAAGTGGCGTAGAGATGCACAAAACATGGCCCTGCTCCCATGAAAGTCTGTGAAATCCACAGGAGCTTTGCCATTCACTTTAATGCCAGCTGCATCTCTCTGCCCCTGCATGCACACATCAGAGAGGAGCACAGCCGTGCAGCAAACGTTATTTTCCTCCTCTTGCTACATTGGCTGCAATGACAGGTTTCAGAGTAACAGCCGTGTTAGTCTGTATTCGCAAAAAGAAAAGGAGTACTTGTGGCACCTTAGAGACTAACCAATTTATTTGAGCATGAGCTTTCGTGAGCTACAGCTCACTTCATCAGATGCATACCGTGGAAACTGCAGCAGACTTTATATATACACAGAGAATATGGCTCACTTCATCAGATGCATACCGTGGAAACTGCAGCAGACTTTATATATACACAGAGAATATGAAACAATAAGGTATATATTCTCTGTGTATATATGAAGTCTGCTGCAGTTTCCACGGTATGCATCTGATGAAGTGAGCTGTAGCTCACGAAAGCTCATGCTCAAATAAATTGGTTAGTCTCTAAGGTGCCACAAGTACTCCTTTTCTTATTGGCTGCAATGCTGCCCAGGTGCTGAGTGCATGGTTACTAGGGGAGATACAGCAGGGCCATTTTTCCAGGGCACCCTGGAAAAGAGGCCTTTGGTCCTCCAGCAGGGCTCCTGTGAAAGTAAGAACCTGCAAGAAAGTAAGAACCCCCATAACTAGTCCTAGGCTAAACCCACAGGGCTTCCAGTAGGGGAGAAGATTACCATGGAGAATGACATGGATTTTCCAAATTCTTTCCCTTGCAATAGTTGATTGATGCTGCATGACCCCAGCCATTCCAGGCTGAAGGGAGTGAAGAACAGCACATGCATGTGCAGCCAGAGGAGCATCACCCAGCATCATGAGTCAAAAATGTCCAGCAAGTGATAGTGGAGTGCCTAGCAGTAGCAGTACCACTAGCAGCAAGAAAACTAGGAAAATCATTAGTTTGGGTACTAAATTAGACATTTTAAAGCATTCTGATTCAGGCGAGCGTGCAGTAGACATTGGCCTCGCTCCAGGTCTTACTCCAACCACTGTGAGAACAATTTGGAATGATGCCGACGAGATCAGGGCTAGTGCTCGGTGTGTAACACCGCGTAGTGCTGCTACAATAAGTCGATCAAGAAGTAGTTTACTGGAAAACATGGAGGGTCTTCTCTCACTGTGGACAGACGATCAAAACCAGCGGAACATACCTCTAAGCTTGCTAGTGATACGAGCTAAGGCAAAAAGTTTGTATGACAATTTGAAGAGAGACCAAGATGAAGGATCACAGACAGAAACTTTCACAGCAAGTCGGGGATGGTTTGATCAGTTCAAGAGGCACTTCCACCTGCATAATATCAAGATGTCCAGTGAGGCGGCTAGTGCTGATATTGCAGCAGCTAAAAAATTCGTGAGCTACAGCTCACTTCATGGGATGCATACTGTGGAAACTGCAGAGGACATTATATACACAGAGACCATAAAACAATACCTCCTCCCACCCCACTCTCCTGCTGGTAATAGCTTATCTAAAGTGATCACTCTCCTTACAATGTGTATGATAATCAAGTTGGGCCATTTCAAGCACAAATCCAGGTTTTCTCACCCTCCGCCCCCCCCCACACAAACTCACTCTCCTGCTGGTAATAGCACATCCAAAGTGACCACTCTCTTTACAATGTGTATGATAATCAAGGTGGTCCATTTCCAGCACAAATCCAGGTTTTCTCACCCCCCCACAACACACACACACAAACTCACTCTCCTGCTGGTAATAGCTTATCCAAAGTAACCACTCTCCCTACAATGTGCATGATAATCAAGGTGGGCCATTTCCAGCACAAATCCAGGTTTTCTCACCCCCCCACACACACCCACACCCACACACAAACTCACTCTCCTGCTGGTAATAGCTCATCCAAACTGACCACTCTCCTTACAAAATGTGTATGATAATCAAAGTGGGCCATTTCCAGCATAAATCCAAGTTTAACCAGAACGTCTGGGGGCGGGGGTAGGAAAAAACAAGGGGAAATAGGCTACCTTGCATAATGACTTTACCACTCCCAGTCTCTATTTAAGCCTAAATTAATAGTATCCAATTTGCAAATGAATTCCAATTCAGCAGTTTCTCACTGGAGTCTGGATTTGAAGTTTTTTTGTTGTAAGATAGCGACCTTCATGTCTGTATTTGCGTGACCAGAGAGATTGAAGTGTTCTCCGACTGGTTTATGAATGTTATAATTCTTGACATCTGATTTGTGTCCATTTATTCTTTTACATAGAGACTGTCCAGTTTGACCAATGTACGTGGCAGAGAGGCATTAGCTCTCTACTCTGCACTGCTCTCTTATCTGCACCGCCGGTGGTTCCAGAAATACTTTTAAAATAGATTAAAAATATTGTAGATAAATGTAAAGGTAAAAATCAATGTGGTCTTTCCATGTTAGTTTGCTATCAAATGTCACAGCCAGGAATGTGTAGCTTTTACCTATACCTAATTGCTGTCCATATAATTTTTTTTTTTTAGTGACTATCAATACTTTAATTTTGTGAACTCAAAATTTAAAGCTCCATATGTTTCCCCATTCCCCACTTTTCCTAAGAGCTTCATTTATTCTCTTCTCAGCTATTTTCTGGTTCCTGTTTTTATGGCGCTGTCATCTGCAAACAAGGAAATGCCTATTCCTGCACTCATCCTTTTTTTGGGGGTGGTTTATCATGTTGAATAAAGTAGGGTTGATTACACTCCCCTGTGGAGTATTGTTTGTGATTTTATATATGCTAGAATAGGCTTTCCCTACTTTAACCTGCATAGTTTTTACTTAAGAAATCCTTTGTTTACCTAGTTTCAGAGTAACAGCCGTGTTAGTCTGTATTCGCAAAAAGAAAAGGAGTACTTGTGGCACCTTAGAGACTAACCAATTCATTTGAGCATAAGCTTTCATTTTGGTTAAGGGGCCACAAGTACTCCTTTTCTTTTTGTTTACCTATATATTCTTCTTTTATGTCCATGGATGTTATTTTATGCAATAAGCCCTCTCTCCAGAATACATCATATGCTTTTTCAATATCTTGGAAAGCTACTTATTTCTCATACTTTTTTGTGTTTGTCTGTACTCTACTATATAATCAGCTGTACTCCTTCCTCTCCTGAACCCACTTTGTATGTTCTTTGTAAGTACATTTCTCTTTATATATGTTGTTAATCTTTCATTCTTTCCATGGCTTTACCCATACATGATGTAAGGGCAAGTGGCCTGTAAGCATCAAGTCTTGTTTGCAGCTTACAGAGTTTTCACACTGGGACTACAAATGCATGTTTCCATTCCATTGGTAGCTCACGTTTCCCCCATATACTGTTGTACAGTTTTAGCAGTATTTTTAGACTCCATCCAGATGTTTTACAATTTCATTACATATGCTATCCTCATCTGGTGCAGAGTTTTTGCTTTTAGCTATAACTTTTCAAAGTTCCCTCATACAGAAGTTTTCAGTTAATATCATATCCCCATCTTCCTCCAACCTCGTTCTAGTTCTCCTGATTCTCTTTAATGATCCCACGTCGGACCACCAGAGATTTCTATACTCTGATTTTCACCATTACTAACATTGTAGACTGTGACACTCTGTACCTCGGGGGAACACCCTACACCCCCATGTCCATCTTTATAAAATGATTGCGTGTTAGCCAATAAAAAGTTTGCCATGTTGGGAGTGTCAAAGTCAGATTCAGGACTCACATAATTTGTCAGACCACTCTGTTTATTAGCAAACCGCCTTGCTAATGCACCCAGATGTGAGCCCTGAATCTGACTTTGACAATTTGGAGGTTCCACCGAGATGTCAACTGTCTTCACTGGGGCTGTGTGACTCCTGACTGTTCTTAGGACGGCCGTGGCAAGCTGGCACCTGGGCATTTGGCCCGAGCGGTCCTCCACCAGAACGGAAGGGTGCATGACCACAGTGAAGTCTACGCCATCGAACCTGTTGGTTCCCACTCTGTTCTGGTAGGGATCCCGGGATCTGACATCAGGAATCTGGTCAGGTAATTATTTCTGTGTTTTGTCCGGACTGAGGATTGTCCTGTCTCTGTGTCTATCCGTCCTCCCTGTGGTGTGTTTGAGTCTGGGCACCATCTCCATCTGGGGATTGGCTGACCATAGGGTTCCTGTCCCCACGGTCTGAGTGAGTGAAATCTGTACAATCGCAGCCGTACCGCGCCTTGGGTAAAACCCTTGGTGTGAAAGCAAGGGCGATTGAGGCAGTAGCCTGTGGGCTCCTTTTGTGTGTTGCACCGGGCATCGCTCTGACGAACCCGACTTTCCTTCTTGTGTGATTGGTGTGTAAAGTCCTCCTGTATGGATAACCAGACGTCTAAGTCGGGACAGTTCCCTAAAGGAACGCTGGCTCAGTTTATGTATTTTAGGAAGAGTCCGGACTCCTGTACATTTCTGGAAAAATGGTCTAGGCTAAGGGGTTCAGGTAGAGTGACTACTACCAGCACTACACTTCTGTCCCCAGAAGCCTTTACAGCTATTCTGAGGGAAAATGGGCCCTTTTCCCACAGAAATGATCTATAAGGGACTGCTGCAGGCAGCAGGCAGAGAGAGAATCTAATCAAAATCGTTTGACTATTGGGTAATGTAATCAAAATCACTAAAGGATGTAAGGGTGTTCTATTGGAACTTAACTGCCTCAAATGTATAAAGGGAATGTAAGATGTAAAAAAAAAAAAAAACAGAGCAGTGTGGAAGGGATGTTAAGGGAAAGAAAATGTGTATGTATCTGTCTGTCTGTGTGTAAATATGTAAAGTTCTAAGGACCAGTTGGTTGTTTTTGTTTTAAATAATGCCACTAAAAATCCATTTGACTCTTTAATTCAAAGTTGCAAAACTGACAGACCTTTTTGCTAGACAAAGGTAATTAGTGTTGTTTGGCTTTGGGATTTGGCATTTAACCCTTAAAAGGTAACTCAATGCTTTACAAAATTTAAAACGTTTTTAAGTTGTGGCTGCAGCAGGGCAGTCAAAATCAGGAGAATAGAAAAAAAAATTCTGGATTCTTTTTGTTTGTTTGTTTTTTGTTTGCTTGTTTTTGTAACAAAATAGCAGATGAGAGTTGTAGTAAAAAAAAAATAAAAAAAAAGACAGTGCCCTTCTGAAGCAACAGCAGAGGTGAAGTGCACAAAACAAAAAGAAGCAATGTTCGAAACACTGAGTCTTAAAATGGCTCTGAGTAATCAGACTGTCACTTTGATAAAGGTACATGAAAACTCCGTAAGCAAAAAAAAAGAAATAGTTACACCTTATTTAAAAATGGATCTGGATAATGTTATAGAAGTTAAACTATAGAAGGAATGTGCATTTGCCCCAAATAATGTGCAGGGTATATTGTAGAAGGGGCAAAAGAAATGCAAACATACCATGCTACTTAATTAAAATGCTATTAGGGCTCCAAAGGGGGCCACAATAGGTTGGGTTTTCTTTTTCAGATTGCTGTGTGTTTTGGAAGCAGAAGTTAAAAGTAATCAAAACTCTGGTGAAAGTTGATTGTGTCCCTTTTACACCCTGAACTGCTGAAGGCTTTAAATCCAAAAGCAGGAAGTGTCTGTGAAAATGCAAATGACCTAAATGATAAAGGAAGGAAAGAACTAGCAGCACAAAGGAGCTGCAGATAAAGGACACACCTGGTCAGCAAACAAATTATCTAAATAAAAGGCATGGGATAACAAGATAATTTTAATAAATTTAATGATAATAAGTATCCCTGTAACAACGTATAGTGTGTATGATTTTTGGAAAAACCCTTTAAGGTTGTATGGTAATGATGCTTCTCAGCTATTACCTGTAAATAAAACTTAAAAGCTTAACACAGCAGGAAAAACATTATAATGAAGTGAGCTGTAGCTCACGAAAGCTCATGCTCAAATAAATTGGTTAGTCTCTAAGGTGCCACATGTACTCCTTTTCTTTTTGCGAATACAGACTAACACGGCTGTTACTCTGAAACCTGTCATTATAAACTTGGTCTGCTATATAAGAAGGAAAACTCAGGTATTTAATGACTAAACAGTGTGATAATTTCCCCATAACCCTTAAAGATAAAAGCCACTGAAACCTGGCCTGCCTATAGAACAAAAACAGGAAAATGTGGGGGCAATTCCTCTGTTTTTCCTGCAATTAGCAAGGAAATTTGTAAAAGAAAGTGGTATTATTATTAAGCAATAATCTGTCCCCACCAGGGGGGTGGAAATTGTTTCTTTTGTTTTTAGACTCTACAAGCAAGCTGGTGCCAGTGGAAGAATAACTCAGAATACCATGGATCTATGTTTTGTGTTGTTTGTCTGTGATGTTTGTCTTGTATTTTAATGAACAGAAAACCTTATGACATGGGTGGGGGATGGCTTCAAAAGGCTGACCTTGGGGGGATGGGGGGAAGATGTGTATGGGAATGCAAAAGGCTAACTCAGGAGAATCCCAAAATTCAGTGGCCACTGTTAGGATCTTGGGACAAAGACCGAGTAGATGTCCTAAAAGACAAACTCGGCCAACCTAAAACTAAATTGGCAAAAGGAGAGGTTGATTGTTTCATGCAGTGGTGGGAAGAGGCAAATCATAGGTGGACAGAATCAAAACTTGCCTCTCTCAAAGATTCTGGCTTCTATCCCACCAGATGCACTCATTTTATTGTTGTTGATTTGTGCTCTGCTTTCTTTTCTGCCCTGGTTCACCCTGACTCCCAGTTCCTGTTTGCCTTTTCTTACAAGGGGCAACAGTACACATGGACCACACTGCCCCAGGGGTATACTGAAAGCCCGTCATATTTTTCCCAGGCATTAGCCTGAGACCTTGCTGACCTTGTTTTCCTGTCCAGGTCCACACTAGTCCAATATGTAAATGATCTACTCTTCTGTTCCCCTTCATTGTCTACCTCTGAAACTGACTCTTTAGTGCTTCTTACTGCCCTAGCAAATAAGGGTCACAAAGCTTCTCGCTCTAAACTACAACTCTGTCAAGACTTCTGTCACATACCTCGGCTTTCTCCTCTCCCAGGGTTCCCGTGCACTTTCTCTCACCCGCGTCCAAGCTACCCTTAGCTTTCCCCGACCCCGCTCCCCACGCCAGGTCTGGAAGTTTTTAGGCATGGCTGGATTTTGCCTCATGGATTCCCTAATATGCCTCCCTTGCAAAACCTCCCTAGGAACTCACTCGATTCTCTGTGCCTGACCCCATGCCGTCGCCCCCTGAGACCAATTCTGCCTTTGTTTCCCTCAAACAGGGTTTGGCTTCTGCCCCTGCCTTAGGGCTGCCTGACTGTTCTAAGCCTTTTACCCTTTTCTGCCACGAACAATCTGGGTGTGCGCTTGGAGTTCTCACTCAGATGCATGGAGAAAAGAACCGCCCAGTGGCTTATTTCTCTGCCACTTTAGACCTTGTTGCCCAAGGCTTACCCCTCTGCCTGCCTGCTGTGGCTGCTGCAGCACGCCTAGTCGAAATGTTTGATTCCCTTGTTCTCCGCTCTCCTCTTACCCTCCTGGTCCCTCACTGACCTCGCCCTGCTCCAAGACTCTGCCCCAGAAACCGAGAGAGAATCCTGGGTTGCCCAAGGTTGTTCTCTACATCCCGATTCTCTTTGGCACTCGCCTACTGGCGCCTTTGTAGCCCCCTTTTCACTCTTCCCGTCTCTGGCCGCCCTGCTACACGGTGTTTGGCATGTCGGAAAGGAGGGGATGGTCTCTACTGTAACTAAGACAGGATGGTGGGCCCCCCCATTTTTGCTCTTTTGCAGACCGCCACTGTGCAGCCTGTACCATTTGCCAAAGCCATAATATTGGTAAACCTGTAAAAGTGGCCCAGGGTTTCCGGGGCCTGCCTCAAGCACTGTTCTTGCATTGGCAACTTGATTTTGTACAAATGCCTAAGTGTCAACAATATGAATTTATATTGGTTATGGTATGTTTATTCTCTGGTTGGATTGAAGCCTTTCCTTGTCACAAGGCTGACTCACTGTCTGTTGCCAAATGTTTGTTAAATCATATTATGCCTGCCAAGGGAATTCCTGCTACTCTGTCCAGTGATCGGGGTACACATTTTACTGGACAACTTGTTCAACACCTGGACCGTATATTGCATATCAAACACCTGTTGCACTGTCCCTACCACCCATAGAGTGCAGGTGCAGTTGAAAGACGAAATGGTGTACTTAAGAATAAGCTTGCTAAAATTTGTAACTCTATAGGATTAAGCTGGCCAGTAGCCTTACCATTAGCCCTTATGGACATGAGATCCACTCCATCCCAAAGGCATAAATTAAGTCCCTTTGAAATTGTTATGGGACGCCCTATGCGAGCTATGACTACTATTACTCCTGTTCCAGATTTGAACTTGATTCACAGTGCACTCCTTCAGTATTGCAAGGAACTAATGCAAGCTGTAAGTCACTTCCATTCACAGGTTCGAGTCGCCTGGCCCACGGAACCCACCTCCGATGCTTGCCACAACCTCGAGCCAGGTGATTGGGTCTACGTACGGCGCCATCATCGAAAGCACACCTTGGAGCCCCGGTGGAAGGGTCCTCATCAGGTACTGCTTAATACACAGACGGCTGTTAAACTATCTGGCATCGCAGCTTGGATACATGCTTCACAGTGTAAGAAGGCACCATTCCCAGAGACCCAATCATCACCTCAGGACAACGCAGAGTCAATTTTGACTCCAGAAGAAGACGTACAGGAACAGTCTGCAATACCTTACAATCTACGTTCTCGTAAGGGTTGCCAGAAGCAGATGACGAAAAAAAAGAAAAAAGCAGTAGTGAGCCTAGCGCCTACTGCCTGGTGGACGTAAAACCGTGACTGCGGTTCCCTCAGTTGAGGTTGTCAGAACCAGAAGAGCCTTGCCTCCAACATGCACCTCTGCCTGTTCCTCGGCTGCTGGTATCTTACGGTCTGGGGAGACCATGATGACAATTCTTTTATCCAGCAGCAGGTGTGGATAGCTCAGACCCTTAATATTTCTAATTGTTGGGTCTGCAGCCACATCCCAGCCCACTCTCACACTGGTGTTCCTGTCCTGGCTATCCCACTCAAGTCCCCAGACCTCACTGGAGGGCCTCGTCCGTTTAACAAAATATGGAACAGCAATGACACTTGGGAAGCGGTGGGAATAAATGCAACTAAATGGATAAGTGTGGTGGAGGGAAAAGGTCATTGGTGTTGGGTGTGTAATGGGACGGGGCTGGATCTGGGGAAAAGCCGTTGCCTTCAGCATATTGTGGCCAATGATGTATAGGATTATTCAAACAAAACTAAAAAGTGGCAGGCCGGGTATGGAGATATGAATTTTTTCTCAACCTGGGATCAAACAGAGAAATCAATCTCAGGTTCCCCCTACAGTAACCTTAGTGAAAACAATACAATCTTTCAATGTCATGCAAATAACACCATTCCTCGTAAGGAGAATTACCCTATACCCTTTGGGGGACACTGCTCCTCCTTTGCAAACACCTATATGACAAATGGGTGCAACCGACCCTTCCTGGCTTTAATAGGCCATCACTGGGTGTGTGGGACCAGAGCTTATACCGAACTAACAGCTAATTGGTCAGGAACCTGTTATCCTGTCCGACTCTTCCCACAATGCCGAGTGCTAGGAACCTTCCCTCGAGAACGCCTCTGCAATTTCAGGTGAAAAAGAAGGGACTTAACAGATGCCCAACGGCACGTAAATAACATAAGCCCCTTAACCTGGGAAGAGGCCATTGGCAGTTTCTTAATACCATTAGGGGGAGTAATACACCATGCAAAAAGGCTCCTAAGGTTACAAGCAGTAGTTGAAATAATGGCAAATGAAACCGGAGAAAGTTTAAGAGCCCTGTCCAAAGAAACAGGGGCAATCCGACAGACTGCCCTCCAAAACTGTCAGGCATTGGACATAGTGCTGGCGGCAAAAGGAGGGACTTGTGCTCTCATTGGAAAAGACTGCTGTGTGTATATACCAGACAACACCAATGAGGTAATAGATCGTGCTAGCCACTTAGAACAAATCGCATATCTTCCCCACGAAGAGGCAAGTTCTTTATGGAAGTGGCTAAGTAACCTTTTCAATTTCTCTGGCATAGGAAACTGGTTGTTTCAGGGAGCCCTAACTCTCCTGTTTGGAATCCTAATAATTTTTGTATGTTTTCAGTTACTTTCCTGTTGTATCCAAAATTGTGTCAGGCATGCTACACAGATAGCTGCCCCAAACCAGAGTGCTAATTTGGTGATTTTAAATATCACTGATGAACAAAGAGATAAAGAACGCTTGATATGTGGAACCCAGTAATTGTTGGTCATTGCGTAGCTTGACCAAAAGGAGGGATTGTGAAAGTAGAATGAATTATATTGAAATTATAATTCATTAAAGAAATGCTACTTGAAGGGTTTGTTGAAATATAGTTGTCAGGAAGAGAAACATTAAGGAGTGTGAGACAATGGGTCCTCAAACTAATTAACTTAGAGCTCCTACTGAGCTAGGAGATTGGTAAACGTTAGTATGCAAATAAGATATGTATGTATATTTGTCAGTTTCTGCTTTCCTTTGTCTCTTATGTTAAATTGGCTTTGGCTTAGCTGTATAAATAGGTTATCTCGGGCCTCAGAGAGGGGTTCACATCTGGGTGCATTAGTAAGGCGCTTTGCTAATAAACAGAGTGGTCTGACAAATTATGTGAGTCCGGAATCTGACTTTGACAGGTGTCTTCGGAAGGCTCATGATGCACTGAGCGTGGTTGTTAAGTGATCTTATAGTAATTGTTACAGTAATGTTATAGTAATGTTCTAGGTTATAATTTCATGTATGTAATTATGAGGCTGAAAATGTATCCTCCTGGCTTAAAATAAGCCCAGGCAAAAACTCTCCAAGAACAGAGGCAGTTCACACCTCATCAGGGCAGATATGGGACAAACCCAGCCCAGCTTCACAGGATATTGAAAGTGTTAAGATCAGCTTAGAACGCATTTTGCTTTTATTTCATTTGACCAAATCTGATTTGTTATGCTCTGATTTATAATAATTTATTATAATTAATAAATCTTTGTTTATTCTACCCGAAGCAGTGAGTTTGGTTTGAAATGTGGAGGGGGATGAGGGAGTGAGAGAACCTGGATTTGTGCTGGAAATGGCCCACCTTGATTATCATACACATTGTGAAGAGAGTGGTCACTTTGAATGGGCTATTACCAGCAGGAGAGTGAGTTTGGGGGGGGGGGGGGCGGAGGGTGAGAAAACCTGGATTTGTGCTGGAAATGGCCCAACTTGATGATCACTTTAGATAAGCTATTACCAGCAGGACAGTGGGGTGGGAGGAGGTATTGTTTCATGGTCTCTGTGTATATATAATGTCTTCTGCAGTTTCCACGGTATGCATCCGATGAAGTGAGCTGTAGCTCACGAAAGCTCATGCTCAAATAAATTGGTTAGTCTCTAAGGTGCCACAAGTACTCCTTTTCTTTTTACTCTGAAACCAGTCTCCCCTTGGGATAACAAGCCTGGTACCTATCAATTTCTTTATTAAATTGACAAATTCATATAACTTGCAGCGTCTACCGGGCATAACTGGACACTGCAAGGTGGAGGTTCCTAGGGTTGTGTCTGGGACCAGAGATATTGGCTAGTATCATTCGGTTGCACAATTCAAGGAGCAGTTTACACGTCAGAGACCATGCGGGAACAGCCCAGGAGTGGGGGTTCTCACAGCAGAGCAGGGTAAGGCTGGCTCCCAGAGTCAAGGATTGGAGCGACCTCGCAGATCACCGGTCCAGATAACACGAGAGGGAAACGTCGTCACACTCATAGCCTCATATTTCTACTAAGGTTCCCATTTTTCTTCATTAGAGCTTTTTATCTCTTGGCCATAGTATTACTTATTCTACACTCAGCCCTGCCCACTGCACCTGCGCAACCAGGGACAGCTACCAGTGAGCCTGGTGCCTGCCCCAGTGGGCAGAGTTGGGAGTGGTTCAGCCACCCTGGAGAAGCTGCCGGCGTAAACTCATGGGAGCAACAGCTCCCTCCTCCCAGACTGCTGCTTTTGCCATGGTGATTCCTGGTAGAGCCCTGCAGCTCCATGGATACTGATTTATAACCACAGATATCCACATCCAGAGATATACATTTTGTATCTGCACAGGGCTCTATTGACCTGGGGCCCTGATGGGGCAGGATCCCACAGCTGTATCTCCAGGGGAATGGACCCACCCACTGCAGATGCAGAGGTGGGACCAGTCGGGAAGCCGACCAACCCGGGCTCTTTCTGAGCTACAGCACTGGCTCTGCCTTGTTCCTATTATTTGAAAAATGTATGAGGACCGAGGTGCAAAAAAAACCCCCATGTTCTGGAAAACCAATACACATGGCAACCCTCTTTCTATCCTCTATCTTCACAGCCCTCTTTGACTAACGACTGCATCATTATAACAAGATTACTCTTCCCTGCCTTTCTGCCTGTTGTTTCTTTTCCAGCTCTGGCACAGCCACCCATTTCTTTTTCCTAACCTGTGACCGGCCTTCCCCTCTGCTAGCGCCTTCATTTTCAAGCCTGGAGTCAGTATTCTGCCTTATAGCCTCCATCGCCCCACAAAGCACAGTTTACTAGCTGGGACCAGAGACATTGGCTAATATCATTCGGTTGCACAATTCAAGGAGCCGTTTACATGTCTTTGGGGGAGGGATAGCTCAGTGGTTTGAGCATTAGCCTGCGAAACCCAGGGTTGTGAGCTCAATCCTTGAGGGGGCCATTTGAGATCTGAGGCAAAAATTCAGGATTGGTCCTGCTTTGGGCAGGGGCTTGGACTAGATGACCTCCTGAGGTCCCTTCCAACCCTGATATTCTATGATAAGCTTGGCCAGTCTTGCCCCACTGGGCCCCATCCCTGTAACAACCCAACCATCCTCTTCACCCCCGGCACCGCGGCCTTTTACATTCGCGCCGGCGCCTTCTTTTCCCGCCGCTAGAGACGTTTCTTGGACTGCGCCAGTCAGTCACCGCCCTTCTTAGCTACCATTGGCCAACAGGCGCCATGATGCTGCCCCAGGGGCGTGGCTTATTCCCTCTGGTCTCCTGCCTGGGAAAAAACCCTCTGATTGGCACGTGCGCAATCGCAGCCGTGAGCGGAACTAGCGTCCAAGCTTCCCCCGCGCCTGCGTGGTGTAGGTTCATGCGCTGGGCCGGCTTCGCGCTGCTCCCTTAGCCATTGCCGGGCGGTTCGAACGGCAGCGGATGTGACGACGTGGGCCCCCTACCCAGTGACCGGAAGGAGCCGTTTGAAACGACGAAGGCCGGGGCGCGGTAGGTCAGTAACTAGCAGGGTTAGGGGGAGCGGCGCGTGTCGGCTCCCGGGAGCTTCGCCCCTTTCCCCAGCCTCGCCCCGCTCCCGTGCTGCGGTTGCGGCGGCAGCGGGGGGTGTCGAGTTCGGCTTGGGTCGGTCCCGTCCCCCGCAACTGCCAGAGCTGCAGCGCTGGGGAAGCGGAGGGGGCTGGCAGCGGGAGGCCCCTGGGGTCCCGGGCGGGTCGGCCCGCCTCGCTGTAGGCTTTGTGTGCGTGTGTTCCCCGGCCTCAGGTGGCGGCCAGGACCCCGCTGGGCTGGGCGCCCCGTTGGGCGGGGGGCGGAACGGCTGCCCTATCTGCGAATCGCTGTAAGGGGAGGTAGGGTAAATATGGAGACACTAATCCCGCCACACCTCTCTGTTGCCAGCGCCTGCGCGTGCTTCGGGGCCCCTTCCTGAGGGAAGCCGGAGATGCAGGTGTAGGCTGAGCCATGGGGTAAAGCACAAACGCTGCTGGCCTGGAACAAACGTTTCGGGAGTGGCCCCCTCCCGTGTCTTCCCACCTGCGCTAACTACCCTGCACTGAAGGTCAACGAGTGATCTCAAGGTCAAAAAGGCCAGTGTAGACAGACCACGTGGGTAGACTGCATACCCATGGCTGATGTAAACTGGGCTTTTGGGAGAAAAGCAATGAAGTCGGGTTTTAGAGGGCAAGTGTGGGGAAATGGTAAGACACAGAACAATGGAAACAGCCCCTCCCAAATAAGAGTGCTTGGTGTGCATGCCAGCTTGCATCTGTGTTATGTCCCTTCATTATAGTGACAGGTTTCAGAGTAGCAGCTGTGTTCGTCTGTATCCACAAAAAGAAAAGGAGGAGTGGTTACTCCAGTGATGCTGACAGGTGCTTTTACAATGCAGAGTTCTAGTGAACAGATGAATTTAGTTTATTTTCAACTTTCTTACACTCTCTTCTTGCACTACATTGTACCAAAATCTGAAATATCAAACATTTAGAAGTGGCTTCTGCTTTACCGATTTAGTTTATGCTGCTTCTGTGTTCCTGAAATTTCAGTTCTTCAGTTTTTGCACTGAAATTATCCTTTTCTATTTCAGTAGGAAATAGAACGTGTTGCTCTCTTTTTTTCAGTGTTTTTCTCCCTTACTGGCTATGTCAAATTTTTGATTTATAATTTGTTAGCATTGATGCAGATTAGGGACAGATACCAGTAGCACATGAAAAAAGTATATAGTAGTTAAAAGGTCACTGAGAAACTGGTTATTGTCTAGTCATTTTTACAAGCAGACTATTGCTGATCTGGCTCAAAACTTCATATGGTAGAGATTCCCCATCTGGTCTGTGGAGAATTTACAGGTCATGTAATCCTCACTCTCCTTGTTTCCAGCTGCTGAATTACATTAAAACCAGTTTAAAATACTTTTGTTTATAATATAACTTTTTCTTGTAAGTAATTGCTGTAGTTAGTATAAGGATATGAGGTAATTGGGAAAGAGTGGGTAAGGTGGTCTGCATGAGGAGGAGGAGATAAGGGCAATGATGCAATCTCTGTCAGGAGTTAGTCCTTCCACCCTTTGAAATATCCTTCTACAGCAGGAGGTCTCAGATTGTTTCAGTCCAAATAACCCAGTACAATGACCTTTTATTGATACGTTTCATAAGTTGAATGGAGTTGTAGCATGCATGCTTTCAGAGGCCCCAATCGCTCAGTGATTGTCATGTGAATGTAGGAGTTGTCCATGCAGAGCTCATTGCGGGTTTAGTGGCTTAAGTGATAAATACGTTTTACTGTAAGCTTGTAGCAAAGACTTATGCTTAATGCCATTGAGTTTTTTGGCAAAGTGTGCAATGAGCATGAATATCTTTATAAATTTTTAGGATTTCCTATAAGTATTTTTAAATACAGTATGTTTACTTTATTCTCTGATGTTTTGATACAGAAGTCAAATATTCAATGTATGCAAAGATGAAAAGAAAAGTGGCAAAGGGTGGGAGACTGAGGCTTAGTCCTAACGAAGAAGCTTTACTTTTGAAAGAAGAATATGAAAGACGACGAAGACTAAGGCTGCAGCAGGTATGTCTGCATTATCAGCAGTAGTTTTCATTTAGATGGTTGCAGAAAAGAACATCTACAGTTTAGGAATATGCTTCTTTAAACAATACTGTCACACAGCAAAATTTGCAGTTTGGTAACATACTGTGTTGTGTTTTGCAGAGTAAGTTTGTGAAATGCTTTCATTGTCAATTCATTGTACCTTTTGTGGTGGCTTTTCTCTTCACTGCTCTTTTCCCAGGCCCCAGGGGGCTCTGTCCTTGCTCCTTTCCTTCCTCTACACCTTACTCCTAAACAATCACATGTGAATGTCTCTCTTCAACTACCACCAATCTATGTTGACAGTGACCACTTGGATATGTCTCTTTACTCTTGAGGTATCACTTCCATACAGACTCACATTCCTGACTGCCTTTTAGACATTCCGTCTAGATGATGCACTGCCAAATCAAACTAAACATTATTAAAACTGAATTTTTCCACTTAAACTTCTCTTTTCTCCTTGGTCACCTTTGGGGAAATTCTGTGATTCTCCATGTACCATAGCTTGATGCCTTAATATAAAATTGAACTCTTCTCCCCTCTCTTTGTGTCCATGTGGCTAAGTCCTGTAACTTTTTCCTAGGTAACATATTTAAAATCTACCTCTTTCTCTCCATATCTACTGCTCTTACTCTTATTTCATCCCTCATCTACTGCAACTTTCCTTTTGTTGGTTTTCTGGATTCTCATTTTGTCTTCCTTCAGTCTATCCAAAATGCTGCCATTAAATTGTCTACTTTAGCTACTGCTGTGTCCGTCCCCTCTTTAAATGTCATTATTGGCTCCTCCTGGTACAGAGGAAATGTAAGCACCTTGCCTTTAAAGTTTTTCACAACCTGGCTTCTAATTGCTTTTCCACCCTCGTAACTTTCTGAAAAAAAATGCATTTCCTACTTCCTTGTACATTCTCTGTTTAGATTGTGTGGTCTTTTGGGCAGAGACTTTCTACAGCTAATAAATCTTTCATTTAGCGGTACTCGCTGATTTGGCAGGGGTATGTTGTAATAGCATGTGAGATTTGTTTGCTAGCCTCTTCTTAATTCTCTCTGACAGGTGGCTTTTGTCTTATATGGAGAGAAGGATATTAAATGCATCATTGAATTATGGCTGTTAATGGTTGGTCAACTGTAGCTCATTATGAATAGTTTTGCACATTTATTTAAGCTTTTTAGTTTGGAAAAGGGAGAAAATGGCAACTTAAATATGCTCAGAACCCAATTAGGTTGATCTGAGTAGTCACTAAGGTGGATGAGACTGAAAGTGTCACTAGCAAGTTGGTTAAAGGTCTGCTACAAAAATAAACTGTGGTAAGTCCTCTGATAAAATATAATTTACTTGCTCAGGTTAGAGAGCAGGAGAGGTACATTGCTGTACAGATAAGACAAGAAGTGAAGCAGAGGAAAGATGAACAGCTACATCAGTTGGCAGAGGAACTGAAAGCAGAGTGGTGGAAAGCACAAAATCAGAAGATTAAAGCCTTGGAAAAACTTTATCTATCAAGTTTAAGAGCTGTGGGAGAGGGACACAGACAGGCAAAGGAAAATGTAAGTAAACAAGTCATTTGATATTGTGTCATAGTCAAGGCTCTCAGAAAATATTTACTTAACTAAAATTATAAAGATTACAGCTTACAAGTTTCTGTGACACTTCTGACCTTGCATTTATAATGCCTGAAGTGATATGTTTTAAAAAAAGCCACTTGAAAAGCAAAAATATTGACATACACCTTTATACATAAACAAGTGTGCATGAGATAAGGCATGGTGTGTGGTACTATAAACACTTTTTATTGGCATTTATTTACAATTGCATTGCTTTATGAAGGATGAAAATCTTCAGGCCTCACAGCGCAAAACAGCCACTAATTGATACGTTTTAGGAAGCAACTTCTCTTATAGGCAGGTTATACCATTATTGGCCTACAGGGTTTTTGTGACTTCCTCTAAAGAATCTGGTACAGGTTTCGGTCAGACAGGATGGACAGCTGGTCTGATACAGAAATGTAATCTGTTAGGCAAACTTCAGAAGAAACATGTTTAAAACGTGGCATAAACAAAATACATGATGGTGTGTGATAGTATAAAGGTTTTATTTGTATGTGTTTGGGATGACTTGTTTGCTTCTTGTGTAAACAGTTATCCCAGACACATACCAAAAAAACTGTTATATAGTAATACACTCTCACATCTTTTCTGAAACATACATGTGAATGTACGTGAACATCTTTACAAAAATCGTGTGCAGAGCCCATCTCATAGCTCCTGTTATGGGCTGCAGAGGACTTTATCTCAGCTTTCTGTGCTGGGGTCTTGTCACAGTCCCATCAGTGGTTGTAAACCACACAAAAACTTAATTGTTTTTCCTCTTAACTTACACTGGACCAGATTCAGAGCTCATTGAAATAAAGGAAAATCTCTCCAGTGACTTCTGTGGACTTTAGATCAGGTTTGTAGAGAGGAAGGATTGTCATATTGTCATACCCCTAGGTCCATGTGTTAATTGTATGTCTAAACAGCAACTAGACTCTCGTGGCTAGCCTGTGCTAGCCAACTGAGGCTTGTGAGGCTTGGGCTGCTGGGTTGTTCAGTTGCTATGTAGACTTGTGGGCTCAAACAGCCTGAGCCCTGTGAGCACAAGTCAGCTGGCACATGCCAGCTGGAAATGTCTAGTTGCTGTGTAGACCTACACTAGAAGTCAGGAGACCTAGCTCTGCTACAGATTTCCTGCATGACCTTTGGTAAGTCACTTAACCCCTACCTCAGTTTCTCCATCTATAAAAAGGGGATCGTGCTACTTCACCTGGTGTTGAGACTTAATTATTACTGAAGTGCTTTAATATCCTAGGATGGAATGTGCTGTAGAATTGCATATTACTACTATAGTAAGAGGAGGCAACTAACTACGAAGGATAGAGTTACTGTTGATATATCCTAGGAATCGGCAACAGTGGAAAAGGAGGCACAAAAAGGATGTGGCATTGTAAGGAGTTTTTGCGAAAATACTACATTGTTGATAAATTGTGGTAATGGTTCTTTGAAATGCTAGCATCACTTTGGTATGAAATTAGTATTTTGAAAAATTCTTGCTTCTAATAGATGCAGCTAGCAGTCAGTGAGTAGGTGCAGAGGAAAACTAAGCTTTTCAAACTGTTTCAATGAAGGACGGGGGAGGGGAAGGGAATGGCAAATTTGTTGCTATTGGTACAGAATGATACAAAGAACGAATAAGGAAAGCAATAGAGTAAGGGAAAGTGATTTCGTGTAGCTCACGAAAGCTTATGCTCAGATAAATTTGTTAGTCTCTAAGGTGCCACAAGTACTCCTTTTCTTTTTGCAGAATATTTTGATCCTTATAGTACAGGATTAAACACGATGCATTTCTATCATATGACGTGCTGTTTGTCAGCAGTAATACTTGAATTGTCATGTTGATAGTATTATAAGTAATTAGAATCTGGGCGAAGTGTTTATTATAACATTTGTTACATTTCATTGTAAAGGAACCTGATTTGGTGGCTCTGGCAAAGGAAGCAGAGGAAAGGAAACAAAGAGCAGAGAAGAGACATAAAGAAGCCCTGAAAGAACAGAAAAATCAAAAAGAAAAACTGTTGAAAGAGCAAACATGGTATATAGTGGTAATTTACTTTTCTTTAAAATGCAGATTATAGCGTATAAAGAGTGAAATGCAGGAACCTTGAGACTTCTTGTGTGGTACGTTCATAGTTTAGGAATTCCATGTAGTGCTTGATGAAGTTATGGAGTTTAGTAAAAATTCTAGCTTGAAAAACAAGGGGATAAAATGGTCAAATGAACTAGATGGCTCAGGGAGCTATCAGTGTGATGAAGGGCTTTTCACCGTCATCACTAGTTTCAGCCCCCTTGTGTGGTTGACATTTGACAGTGACATATGAAATGAATTGATCTCAGTTCAGTTCCTGAGGGACAGATATTCACTTCATAAAATCCACTAATCCACTGGCTGTCATGCTTCTTAGTGTTCTCAGCAGATGAGTTCAAATTTGTACAGGCATGAAAAAATAAATGATATGTGTTAGAAGATAGTATTACTAGAGGAGATGAGGCACTATATAGGTAAGTTTGTGTACATATGAAAAATTAGTGGGCTGACCAAAATGACACATGCAACCCAGTAATATTCAGGAAGCTTATTTAAAAAGAAGGGTTGATTTTGTTCAGAAGCTTGTGCTCTCTGCAATTCTAATGACTTTCTGAACATCTGCATTATTTCAAGATATTGATTATTCAGTGCTGCCTTTCTTTTTCAGTTGCCTGTTCACTGATCAAATTACTTCTGTTCACTCACCTCTTGAGGGTTGTTATAAGGGTACATACAAAGATTAATTAAAATAAGTTTTTAGGTTTACCTTTGATTTTTACAGTGCTAATATTCCTGTTTGAACACTTTTTTCCAACCATTCTTGCCCAAGGCGAACAAATGCACGTAAGCATGCATTGTATGTGGAAAAAGAGAGAGCTGCCAAAATTGCAAGCCTGCCACCACCTCCACCCCATCCTTTTGAGGTGAGTATCCAATATGTGGGGATGGTGATAATTTCAGGGTAAAATATAAGCATTACTATGGCTTTATTCTGTCTTCTGGAAGTCTGAATTCACTGTTTGCATGTTGTAAGTTGCAATAGTGCACCAAAGACTTCAAGGGCAAATTAAAGAATTAATTTTTATGCGCAAACATACTCCTTGTCATTAGGTTTTTTATATTTAATTTGGTTTGTGGTGGTGGTGTGTTTTTTGTTTTGTGAGACTGATCTGATTTTTCTTGATTAATGAGCTCTTTCAATCTTTATTACCATTGAGGCAATTAAATGAAAGTTTAAATACTCTTTCCCCCAAAATACATATACAGCCCCAATCCCGTTTTAATGATTTTATAATGTGATACTTTGGTTTGCGTGTGTAACTGAGAGCTTTAAGATTCTGTTAGCTTTTTTTCTTGAGCTGTTTTTGCATTTTCTTTGTTATACTTGTGGAATATGGAGTACAGAATATATGCTAGAACAATTTTGTGATGGGTTTGGGTCCTTTGGGGTGTCACCTGAGGTGCTGAGGCATCACTGAGCCTGTCTATTATGCCAGCCTGGGTCCCCTTTACCTGGCCTTGCTGGGTTATGCTCACAAGCCTCTTCCAGCCAAGCACACAGGCAGGGCCACACCCAGCTGCACAGAGAGACAGATTCAGCCTTAGGGGCTTGCTCCAGCCTTCTGATGCCCACTCCTTTTAAGGGGTACAAACCCAAAGGTTTTATGAAATTTGCCCCCTAGCTCAATGTGGAGGGAGATATGCACGACTTCTTCCCCCCGCCATTAGAAATTACATAAAAGGGGTTATATTATAAACAAGTAACAAGTTTATTAACCACAAAAGGTGAATTTTAAGTGAATATAAGAGATAACAGGCAGAACAAAGCAGATTACTGAGCATTTAAACCAAAGTACGCAAACTAAGCTCAATATACTTAAGAAACAGGTTACACAATGTAATTTCTTATTCTGAATGTTTTAGGCAGGTTGCAAAGTTTCTGTGGTTCAGAGTTTGTTATATTTCTTTTCAGACTGGACCCCTGTCTCAGTCTGGAATCCTCCCTTGCCTTCCCTTCAGGTGGCTTTTGCAATCTTTCTTCTTGGGCAGACAGGCCATGGAAAGGAGGAGTCCCATTTGCCTTCCTTCCCACCCTTAAATAGGATTTACATAAGGCAGGAATCCTTTGTTTCCCAAACTTGACCCCCTTCCTTTCCAATGATATCTCACATGAGCCATCTTGCGTAAAGTACATTTGGGTTATGTCATATTCATATCATATGCATATTTTCATAACGAACAGGTAGTGACACGTCACAAATTCATTTTGTTAAAACCAGTGGCTTAGAAAAGCGAATGGAAACTAAGATGCTGATCCTGCAGTAATTTTGCATGCACAGACATACACCCACTTGGAGTTTCATTGTCTGCTGTGCGGCTTTTGTGCACCACAGAGGTCTATTGTAGAATTGGGGCCTAAGTTTGAAAAATAACACGAAACATATTTTTAATCTTGTGGTGATTTTATATTAAATACATTTCTACTTAATTTTATCTGGAACTGGACAATACTATTTATTGTAAACCATTTCAATATTAGAGAAAGAAGTTTCTTTCAAAACTGTGCCTGCTGTTAGCTCACTTAATATACCTGTTGACAGTATATCCACTTCTAATATTGAAGGATCACAATATATTATCATAAAGTGTATGAAGGCCTAAGAAATTACTCTCATGACAGTGGCTTTTAGACGTGAATAATTTGGGCCTTGATCCAACAAAGCACTTATGCACATGCTTGACTCTGAGCACATAGTCCAATTGACTTCGGTGGGAATACTTCCATAATTAAAATTGAGCAAGCGCTATGCTGGATTGAAATCTTAGTAACGCGGGGGGGGACTGCTGGGGCCCATAACATTTTTTCCTTTGAAAAATTGTTATGGTTCTTACAGAAGCACCTCAAATTGTTTTGAATTGGTAAACTCTTCTTGATTTCAGCACTCTTAAAAATAGCTTAAATTGTGTTTTGTTCTGTTAAATGGCAGAAAAAAATGCTGCCGCTATGATCAGTGTGCTGAAGTAGAGTGAATTTTTTTCAGGCTGGATTGGAAACCCCTAATAGAAACTCTGGCAGATTCTTAACTACAGGAGCAGTAATAACATTGATCACAAATGAAGAAATAGGCCACTAAGCGTCTTTGCATCCTAAGGAGATTTTTTTTGTTGTTGCATTAATTGGAAAATTACAGACTTGTGACAGAACTTTCTCATCTTTGCAACAAATATTATTTGCAACTCTTGCATAAAATGCTGGAGATTTGATTAAAACGTAATCTGTTAATGGCTGGTTAATGTTAAATTTTCAAATATTTCAAAAGAACTATATCTAATTATATTCTTAAAGTTGTAGGGAAGAGGGCTAGCAATACGTAATCTAATTAAGTTTAATTATGGGAATTGTCTGTTTTCAAAGCTATAGTTAGTATCTATAAATATTCTAGTTTATGTGGTTTTGTTATAATTACTTGGATTTATTGTCCCAGATAATTCCAGTAACACATTTTTGTATTGTTTAACATTTCAAGTAGTTAAATTGTCAGTGGGGCTATATTATTGATGCATCACCAATATTTCTAGACTAGAAAGCATGTGTTTTCAATACTTAGAGTGGTGGTGGTCTCACTCCATTGGGAAAGTCGAAACTGGTGCGCTCTCTTTCTGTGTGTGTGTGTGTGTGTGTATATATAATATGATATATATAAATAAAATAAGGTATAGAGATGGGAGTAGAGGACTGAGGAAGGCATATGAACGGGTGGCATGGAGTCTGGCTCCCTGGTCTTGGAATGGGGGCCTCTAAAGGAGACATGAGGTAGATGCACATGAAGGAGACAGAACACTGGTGGGATATGAGTGTGGGTGGGGAGTACAGAGGACCACAGGAGCAGAGGTACAGGATATATATGCATGAGACATGGGGAGAATATGTTGACGTTTTCAAAGGGGATAAAGGCCAACCGCTGCCTCTGTTGCATTTGTTTGCATCATATCCTACTCGGGTACGACTCCTATCTTCTCTCACACCATCTGTGGGCCACTAACATCTGCAAGAGAGAAACCTTGCTTTGGTGGGTTGAGGCCCTCTCCTGCACACGTTCTATATCAACCCAATTTAAACCTTTTGGCGCTTATTTTAAAAAGCCCAGGGAAATTCAGAAACGAAGTCAGAAGATTTTTCAATTAAGTGTTGCCTGTTTTCCTCCTCTCCTCAATTGCACACATTTTGGAGGAACAGCGTAGACATTTGCTAATATAAGGAATGTCTTTTCTTGAACAGAACTACTAGTAATTCTGACACCACCATAAGACGTTTAGGCATTTGTAAATGTAGTCTGCAGTTGAGTATATTTGAGAGATTTTACTTTTGCTTTGTTGTTTGAAAGTATATTGTGTAGTTTTGGTTGTCCTACATTGTGACAGTTGCTATAATTGGGATCTGTATTAGTACATTAAAAACAAAGCACTTTTAAATTAAGGTAATAACTGTTGAAAATTGGAACCATGGCCTTAAGATTAATGACAGTTGGCAGGGAGGAGTTTGTCTTGGGCTGTTAGACCCTGTCAGTCATTAAACCCTCTCTATGCCTCATGTTGAATGTGGTTTGTTAGTTAATATATACGTAAAGTTTGAAAATCTATGCAAATCATTTATTTATGTTCCATGTAGCTCATAATGGAACAGTGCAGCTGGTAAAGTAACTGATAATTTGTACTTTCTGCTTTTTAGAACTTTGAAGTGAAAAGAGTGCCTACGGTGAAGGTCTATAATGCTGACAAGTTTTCTGTTACTCATCACCATCTTTCTGAACCTTATGTGGATAGAGAAATTGACACAGAGCAGGTGACAGATGTCAAATATGTCTATGGCATATGCTCCCTTATTTCAGTACTGTTGTATTGCATCGATGGATTTTAAATCTGTGGCAACAGATACTAGTTTCGCAATACTTGTTTTAAATGATCTAGGAGCTGGTATCACATAATTATAATGAAGACGTCAGCTATTTTGGATTTCAAATGGTGAAGACTTGTAACAGCGTACATTTTGCGAATGTATTTGGGCCCCAATCCTGCAAATACTTACTTGAGTAGTCACATTATGTTCAGTGGGACTGCTTGCTTGCCTAAAATTACCCAGGATTGTTAAATATTTGAAGGATCATGGCCTAAAGGCTAAGAGCAGATGCCTCAGAGTTTTTCATATGTAAAACTTGGAAAATGTTTTCCCTGTGGTGTTGCCTGTGCATCCTTGTGTATGGGCCTTGAGTTTTCACATTAACTTTTTTCAGCTCAGTGGCCAGATTTCAGAAGGCTCTTACTTTACAAAACTCACAGAATGTGTTCATTTTCCATATGAATCTGGGAAGACTTCTGTATTTTCTGTTATGTGAAAAAAAAAAAAAAAATCAACTTAGTATGAAATCAAATGTATAGCACTGTCTGTATTCAGCATTATACCTTGTATTGAATGAAAAATCCTGGGTGTTTTTTGGTGTAGCCAAGCTACTATAAATATTGTATAAGGCATTTTCCACAGTAGCACTTGAAATTAGAACAACTTGACATCTCAAAATGAGAGGATTATAGATGTCACTACGTACATGTGCCTTTTTCAACAGTATAAAAACAATTTTGTACTGCTTCAATTGTATACATTACAAGTTGTGTATAGCCACTCATAACTACTTTTTAAAGTAGTTTGGCTGAATAATTGACTACAGAATTACTGATTTGTTGTTTGCTATATTTTGAGTCTGCACAGTTCTTTGATATTTGAACTGTTACTAATTGACTACCAGCCAGATGCTCGATTAGTAGCTGAAGAGGAAGCAAAGCGGTTGGACGAACTACAAAAAGAGGGAGAGAGAGAGAGGAGAGAACAGCTTGAAAAAGCACATCTGAGAGGAAGTCATGCCTTGAAGATAGTCCATTTGGAACAGGTAAGCAAAGTAGAAGTAGTACACTGTAATTCTTCATAAATGTCAAAATGACCAGCAATTAAAAAACCAAACAGTAGTAAACTGGATTCTAAATTAATTAGTTGGAACTAGAACATGCTGACTTCAGGAAAGACCTTGGAATAATGGATGTTTTCAAAATGCATATCCTTAAAAGAAAACTGTTCTCATTTTGCTCAGCCCTGCAATCAGAACGTTCAGGAGGTAAGAAGCAATTCTCTCTGTCAGTAAAATGACAGGGATTTGAAAATTAAAGGAATGCTGCAGATAGTTCAGGTTTTGTGGATAATGCCCAAATTTTACAAAACCTGATATATGAAAACAATAAATAAAAAGGTTTTTGGTTAGGTGTAGGTCTTGAGTTGCAAACACTGGAAAAGGAACGTTGAAATGAGTGTATAAGAAGTGGGAATGTACATTCTGTTTTTAAATTGACTTATTTTTTTACCAAAATTGCCCACAAACATATACATAGTAATAATGCCTTAGATTGATTTTAAAAAAAAGTGGAGTGAATTTGAGCTATTTATTTTGCAAAGCTTGCAGACTCTGCTGGTATGCTTCTAAGTTCTTTGCTTCAGAATTGTTTGGCTTGATCTTGAACACTGCTGCCCCTTTAATGTAAAGGGTTTTTAATTGAAGTACTGCAGTGTGAATAAACTGCTTAAAGTGGTCTAAACCAATGAGGTGGTCAAACAGCAGGAACAGTTTAGCAGATTCAAAGCTTAAGGGTTTCAGAATCCCCATCTCTCGCAGTGTTCTAAGAACTGTAGTGGTTCCTTTAGTGACCTTTAAAAATGTTCATAAAACTATTGTATTGATTTTCTTCAACTCTAGATTAAGTTTTAACGAAGGGTAAAGTTTTCAAAAGTGCATAAGTGAAAATCAACGGGACATAAGGTTTATAATCACTTGGGCATACTTGACATCTATAAAAGCTTTAAGACACTATAATCGGTCTTTCTTCCTACTTTAATTCTCGCTTCAATGCTAAATGAACATTAAAAACTGAATATTGAAATATTTAATTTTAGGCAAAATACAGTTCTTTTAAACATTTAAAAATGACCTATGCTTTATATTAAGTAATAGTGAAATTCCTGACTTTGGAATTTGACATCTAATTCTGATAGTCCTTGTCATCCCCATTTAGGTATTTAACTGTGTTTCTACATAATGATGACAGTGCTCAGCAACACCCAGTAGCGAGTGTGAATAACTAGGTTGTTCTAAAGTTAAAACAGATATTCAGAATACAGGCTACTCTGCTCCCTTCCTCTCCTAATCTTATAAGAGATGACAGAATGATTTTTAATTCATAGAATCATAGAATATCAGGGTTGGAAGGGACCTCAAGAGGTCATCTAGTCCAACCCCCTGCACAAAGCAGGACCAATCCCCAATTAAATCATCCCAGCCAGGGCTTTTGTCAAGCCTGACCTTAAAAACTTCTAAGGAAGGAGATTCTACCACCTCCCTAGGTAACGCATTCCAGTGTTTCACCACCCTCCTAGTGAAAAAGCTTTTCCTAATATCCAACCTAAACCTCCCGCACTGCAACTTGAGACCATTACTCCTTGTCCTGTCCTCTTCTACCACTGAGAATAGTCTAGAACCATCCTCTTTGGAACCACCTCTCAGGTAGTTGAAAGCAGCTATCAAATCCCCCCTCATTCTTCTCTTCTGCAGACTAAACAATCCCAGTTCCTTCAGCCTCTCCTCATAAGTCATGCGTTCCAGACCCCTAATCATTTTTGTTGCCCTTTGCTGGACTCTCTCCAATTTATCCACATCCTTCTTGTAGTGTGGGGCCCAAAACTGGACACAGTACTCCAGATGAGGCCTCCCAATGTCGAATAGAGGGGGACGATCACGTCCCTCGATCTGCTCGCCATGCCCCTACTTATACATCCCAAAATGCCATTGGCCTTCTTGGCAACAAGGGCACACTGCTGACTCATATCCAGCTTCTCGTCCACTGTCACCCCAGGTCCTTTTCTGCAGAACTGCTGCCTAGCCATTCGGTCCCTAGTCTGTAGCTGTGCATTGGATTCTTCCGTCCTAAGTGCAGGACCCTGCACTTGTCCTTATTGAACCTCATCAGATTTCTTTTGGCCCAATCCTCCAATTTGTCTAGGTCCCTCTGTATCCTATCCCTCCCCTCCAGCGTATCTACCACTCCTCCCAGTTTAGTATCATCCGCAAATTTGCTGAGAGTGCAATCCACACCATCCTCCAGATCATTTATGAAGATATTGAACAAAACTGGCCCCAGGACCGACCCCTGGGGCATTCCACTTGACACCGGCTGCCAACTAGACATGGAGTCATTGATCACTACCTGTTGAGCCCGACAATCTAGCCAACTTTCTACCCACCTTATAGTGCATTCATCCAGCCCATACTTCTTTAACTTGCTGACAAGAATACTGTGGGAGACGGTGTCAAAATCTTTGCTAAAGTCAAGAAACAATACATCCACTGCTTTCCCTTCATCCACAGAACCAGTAATCTCATCATAGAAGGCGATTAGATTAGTCAGGCATGACCTTCCCTTGATGAATCCATGCTGACTGTTCCTGATCACTTTCCTCTCATGTAAGTGCTTCAGGATTGATTCTTTGAGGACCTGTTCCATGATTTTTCCGGGGACTGAAGTGAGGCTGACTGGCCTGTAGTTCCCAGGATCCTCCTTCTTCCCTTTTTTTAAAGATTGGCACTACATTAGCCTTTTTCCAGTCATCCGGGACTTCCCCCGTTCGCCACGAGTTTTCAAAGATAATGGCCAATGGCTCTGCAATCACAGCCACCAGTTCCTTTAGCACTCTTGGATGCAACTCGTCCGGCCCCATGGACTTGTGCACGTCCAGCTTTTCTAAATAGTCCCTAACCACCTCTTTCTCCACAGAGGGCTGGCCATCTATTCCCCATGTTGTGATACCCAGCGCAGCAGTCTGGGAGCTGACCTTGTTCGTGAAGACAGAGGCAAAAAAAGCATTGAGTACATTAGCTTTTTCCACATCCTCTGTCACAAGGTTGCCTCCCTCATTCGTTAAGGGGCCCATGCTTTCCTTGGCTTTCTTCTTGTTGCCAACATACCTGAAGAAACCCTTCTTGTTACTCCTAACATCTCTCGCTAGCTGCAGCTCCAGGTGCGATTTGGCCCTCCCGATTTCATTCCTACATGCCTGAGCAATATTTTTATACTCTTCCCTGGTCATATGTCCAACCTTCCACTTCTTGTAAGCTTCTTTTTTATGTTTAAGATCCGCTAGGATTTCACCGTTAAGCCAAGCTGGTCGCCTGCCATATTTACTATTCTTTCGACACATCGGGATGGTTTGTCCCTGTAACCTCAACAGGGATTCCTTGAAATACAGCCAGCTCTCCTGGACTCCTTTCCCCTTCATGTTAGTCCCCCAGGGGATCTTATCCATCCGTTCCCTGAGGGAGTTGAAGTCTGCTTTCCTGAAGTCCAGGGTCCGTATCCTGCTGCTTACCTTTCTTCCCTGTGTCAGGATCCTGAACTCAACCAACTCATGGTCACTGCCTCCCAGATTCCCATCCACTTTTGCTTCCCCCACTAATTCTTCCCGGTTTGTGAGCAGCAGGTCAAGAAAAGCTCCCCCCCTAGTTGGCTCCTCTAGCACTTGCACCAGGAAATTGTCCCCTACGCTTTCCAAAAACTTCCTGGATTGTCTATGCACCGCTGTATTGCTCTCCCAGCAGATATCAGGAAAATTCAAGTCACCTATGAGAACCAGGGCGTGCGATCTAGTAGCTTCTGCGAGCTGCCGGAAGAAAGCCTCATCCACCTCATCCCCCTGGTCCGGTGGTCTATAGCAGACTCCCACCACTACATCACTCTTGTTGCTCACACTTCTAAACTTAATCCAGAGACACTCAGGTTTTTCTGCAGTTTCGTACCGGAGCTCTGAGCAGTCATACTGCTCCCTTACATACAGTGCCACTCCCCCACCTTTTCTGCCCTGCCTCTCCTTCCTGAACAGTTTATAACCATCCATGACAGTACTCCAGTCATGTGAGTTATCCCACCAAGTCTCTGTTATTCCAATCACATTATAATTCCTTGACATCACCAGGACCTCCAGTTCTCCCTGCTTGTTTCCAAGGCTTTGTGCGTTCGTATATAAGCACTTGAGATAACCTGCTGATCGCCCCTCATTCTCGCTATGAGGCAGGAGCCCTCCCCTCACAGACATTCCTGCCTGTGCTTCCTCCCGGTATCCCGCTTTCCCACTTACCTCAGGGCTTTGGTCTCCTTCCCCCGGTGAACCTAGTTTAAAGCCCTCCTCACTAGGTTAGCCAGCCTACTCGCAAAGATGCTCTTCCCTCTCTTCGTAAGGTGGAGCCCGTCTCTGCCCAGCACTCCTCCTTCATGGAACACCATCCCGTGGTCAAAGAATCCAAAGCCTTCTCTCCGACACCACCTGCGTAGCCATTCGTTGACTTCCACGATTCGACAGTCCCTACCCAGGCCTTTTCCTTCCACGGGGAGGATGGACGAGAACACCACCTGCGCCTCCAACTCCTTTATCCTTCTTCCCAGAGCCACGTAGTCAGCAGTGATCCGCTCAAGGTCATTCTTGGCAGTATCATTGGTGCCCACGTGGAGAAGCAGGAAGGGGTAGCGATCCGAGGGCTTGATGAGTCTCGGCAGTCTCTCCGTCACCTCGCGAATCTTAGCCCCCGGCAAGCAGCAGACTTCTCGGTTTTCCCGGTCAGGGCGGCAGATAGATGACTCAGTCCCCCGGAGGAGAGAGTCCCCGACCACCACCACCCGCCTCCTTCTCTTGGGAGTGGTGGTCGTGGAACCCCCCATCTCAGGACAGTGCATCTCATGCCTTCCAATCAGCGGAGTCTCCTTCTGCTTTCTCCCCCCAGACATATCATCTGGTCCACTCTCCGCAATGGTACCTGTGGAGAGAACATGAAAGCGGTTAGTTACCTGTGTCCGCGTTGCTGGAACCCGGACGTTCCCCCTTCTAATTGTGCATAGTAAAGGTGATTGCAAACTATGTACTTTTTAACCCAGCATTCTTTAAAGGCAGCATGACTGATAAGACTTAATCCACAGAATATTAGCTGGGAGAAAAGTAATTATTCTCACTTTACACGTGGGGGAATCTGAAGCAGCAGCTACCTTTTAGTAGGAATGCATAAACTTTACCTCCAAAAGCCTGGGTTTAAATTAACTTTAGTGACAAATTACCGTATATACTCATTCATAAACTGAATATTTTGGTAAAAAAGTGACGCATCAAAGAGCGGGGATCGTCTACACCAAAATTTGATGATTTTAAACGCTATGAAATCATTGAATTGAATATTTAATACATTGTCGTTTTGTTTACCTGGAGCGTTCACAGGCACGGAGCTCCTCAGCTCCCAGTGGCCGCAGAATGGCAAACCGCAGCCACTGGGAGCTGAGCGGCTCCGTGTCTGTGAAAGCTCCAGGTAAACAAAATGTCCTGACCCACCAGCAGTTTACCCTGACGGGCCAGAAGCCAAAGTTTGCCAACCCCTGAAATATAGGGTCGACTTATGAAAGGGTCATACAGTTTTTACTCTTCTTACCTATCCATCTTGTGGGGTCGGCTTATAAATGAACAGGCTAATGAATGAGTATATACGGTAAATGAGTTTGTCTTCAATCCAGCCCACGTTCCATACTGCCATAGTTCAGCCCTAAGCATCTCTGGGTATGTCTACACTACGAAATGAGTTTGAATTTATAGAAGTTGGTTTTTTAGAAATCGTTTTTATATAGTCGATTGTGTGTCCCCACACAATGCTCTAAGCGCATTAACTCTGCGGAGTGCTTCCACAGTACCGAGGCTAGGGTCGACTTTCGGAGCATTGCACTGTGGGTAGCTATCCCACAGTTCCCGCAGTCTCCGCCGCCCATTGGAATTCTGGGTTGAGATCCCAATGCCTAAAGGGGCAAAAACATTGTCGCGGGTGGTTCTGGGGACGTGTCGTCAGGCCCTCCCTCCGTGAAAGCAGCAGCAGACAATCATTTCGCACCTTTTTTCCTGAGTTACCTGTGCAGACGCCATACCACGGCAAGCATGGAGCCCGCTCAGCTCACTGTCACCGTACGTCTCCTGGGTGCTGACAGACACGGTACTGCATTGCTACACAGCAGCAACCCATTGCCTTGTGGCAGCAGCCGGTGCAATAGGCCTGATAACCATCGTCATCGTGTCCGAGGTGCTCCAGGCCACCTCGGTAAGGTCGGTCAGGAGCGCTAGGGCAGACATGGGTGCAGGGACTAAAATAGGAGTGAGTCGACCAGGTCATTCTCTTTAGTCCTGCCGGCAGTTCTATTGTACTGTCTTCTGCCGAGCAGGCAGGAGATGAGGATAGCTAGCAGTCCCTGCTGCACGTCTGCTGCCAGCCAAAGATGTAAAAGATAGATGGAGTGGATCAAAACAAGAAATAGACCAGATTTGTTTTGTATTCATTTGCTCCTCCCTCCGTGCAATCAACGGCTTACAGTCATTTCGGTGAGGTCTGTCGGGCACCTTGAAAAGTTTAATGGAGATTCACTCCTGCCGGGGGAGGGATAGCTCAGTGGGTTGAGCATTGGCCTGCTAAACTCAGGGTTTTGAGTTCAATCCTTGAGGAGGCCATTCTGTGTGACAATTGTTTTTGTTTCTCCTTGATGTAAAGTCACGGCCTTTGTTGATTTTTAATTCCCTGTAAGCCATGTCGTCAGTCGCCCTTCCCTCCGTTGGAGCAATGACAGACAATTGTTCTGCGCCTTTTTTCTGTGCAGACGCCATACCATGGCAAGCATGGAGCCTGCTCAGATCACTTTGGCAATTAGGAGCACATTAAACACCACGCGCATTATCCAGCAGTATATGCTGCACCAGAACATGTCAAAGCGAAACCAGGTTAGTAGGCGACGTCAGCACGGTGACAAGAGTGATGAGGACATGGACACAGACTTCTCTCAAGGTACGAGCCCTGGCACTGTGGGCATCATAATGCTAATGGGGCAGGTTCATGCAATGGAACGCTGATTCTGGGCCCGGGAAACAAGCACAGACTGGTGGGACCACATAGTGTTGCAGGTCTGGGACGATTCCCAGTGGCTGCGAAACTTTCGCATGCGTAAGGGCACTTTCATGGAAGTTTGACTTGCTTTTCCCTGCCCTGAGGCACAAGAATACCAAGATGAGAGCAGCCCTCACAGTTCACAAGCGAGTGGTAATAGCCTGTGGAGGCTTGCAACACCAGACAGCTACCTGTCAGTTGGGAATCAATTTGCAGTGGGCAAATCTACTGCTGTGATGCAAGTAGCCAACACAATCAAAGATTTGCTGATATCAAGGGTAGTGACCCTGGAAAATGTGCAGGTCATAGTGGATGGCTTTGCTGCAATGGGATTCCCTAACTGTGGTGGGGCCATAGACGGAACCCATCTCCCTATCTTGGCACCGGAGCACCAAGCCGGCAAGTACATAAACCGCAAGGGGTACTTTTCAATAGTGCTGCAAGCACTGGTGGATCACAAGGGACGTTTCACCAACATCAACATGGGATGGCCGGGAAAGGTACATGACGCATCTTCAGGAACTCTGGTCTGTTTCAAAAGCTGCAGGAAGGGACTTTATTCCCAGACCAGAAAATAACTGTTGGGGATGTTGAAATGCCTATAGTTATCCTTGGGGACCCAGCCTACCCCTTAATTCCATAGCTCATGAAGCCATATACAGGCAGCCTGGACAGTAGTCAGGAGCTGTTCAACTACAGGCTGAGCAAGTGCAGAATAGTGGTAGAATGTGCATTTGGATGTTTAAAAGCACGCTGGCGCAGTTTACTGACTCGGTTAGACCTCAGCGAAACCAGTATTTCCACTGTTACTGCTTGCTGTGTGCTCCACAATATCTGTGAGAGTAAGGGGGAGACGTTTATGGCGGGGTTGGGAGGTTGAGGCAAATCGTCTGGCCGCTGGTTACGTGCAGCCAGACACCAGGGCGGTTAGAAGAGCAGGGCGGTTGCATTAGACGAACTTTGAAAACCAGTTTCATGAATGGCCAGGCTATGGTGTGAAAGTTCTGTTTGTTTCTCCTTGATGCCTCCATCCCCCTTGGTTCACTCTCCTTTCCTGTAAGCTAACCACCCTCCCCTCCCCACTTCGATCACCGCTTGCAGAGGCAATAAAGTCGTTGCTTCACATTCATGTATTCTTTATTAATTCATCACACAAATATGGGGATAACTGCCAAGGTAGCCCAGGAGGGGTGGTGGAGGAGGGAAGGACAAGGCCACACAGCACTTTAAAAGTTTAAAACTTATTGAATGCCAGCCTTCTGTTGCTTGGGCAACCCTCTAGGGTGGAGTGGCTGGGTGGCCGGGGGCCGCCATGCCCCGTTCTCGGGCATCTGGGTGAGGAGGCTATGGAACTTGGGGAGGAGGGCGGTTGGTTACACAGGGGCTGCGGTCTGTGCTCCTGCTGCCTTTCTTGCAGCTCAACCATACGCTGGAGCATATTCGTTTGATCCTCCAGCAGCCTCAGCATTGAATCCTGCCTCCTCTCATCACGCTGCCACCCCCTTTCAGCTTCAGCCCTCTCTTTAGCCTACCACTTATTCTCTTCAGCCCGCCACCTCTCCTCCCAGTCATTTTATGCTTTCCTGCACTGTAACATTGTCTGCCTCCACGCATTCGTCTGTGCTCTGTCAGTGTGGGAGGACAGCATGAGCTCAGAGAACATTTCATCACAAGTGCGTTTTTTTCGCCTTCTAATCTTTGCTAGCCTCTGGGAAGGAGCAGATCCTGTGATCCTTGAAACACATGCAGCTGGTGGAGAGAAAAAAAGGGACAGTGGTATTTAAAAAGACACATTTTATAGAACAGTGGGTACACTCTTTCACGGTAAACCTTGCTGTTAACATTACATACATAGCACGTGCTTTTGTTACAAGGTCGCATTTTGCCTCCCCCCACCGTGTGGCTCACCCCTCCCTGTGGCTAACAGCGGGGATCATTTCTGTTCAGCCACAGGCAAACAGCCCAGCAGGAACGAGCACCTCTGAATGTCCCCTTAAGAAAAGCATCCTGTTTCAACCAGGTGACCATGAATGACATCACTCTCCTGAGGATAACACAGAGAGATAAAGAACAGATGTTGTTTGAAAGCCAGCAAACATACGCTGCAATGCGTTTTTCTGCAGTGATTCCTGACTATGTGCTACTGGCCTGGCGTGGTAGTGTCCTACCATGGTGGACGGAATAAGGCTGCCCTCCCCAGAAACCTTTTGCAAAGGCTTTGGGAGTACATCCAGGAGAGCCGCGAATGCCAGGGCAAAGTAATCCTTTCACATGCTTGCTTTTAAACCATGTATAGTATTAAAAAAGGTACGCTCACCAGAGGTCCCTTCTCCACCTGGCAGGTCTGGGAGGCAGCCTTTGGTGGGTTTGGGGGGTACTGGCTCCAGGTCCAGGGTGAGAAACCGTTCCTGGCTGTCAGGAAAACCGGTTTCTCCGCTTGCTTGCTGTGAGCTATCTACAACCTCATCATCATCATCATTTTCCTTGTCCCCAAAACCTGCTTCCATGTTGCCTCCATCTCCATTGCAGCAGTCAAACAACACGGTTGGGGTAGTGGCGGCTGAACCCCCTAAAATGGCATGCAACTCATCATAGAAGTGGCATGTTTGGGGCTCTGACCCGGAGCGGCCATTTGCCTCTCTGGTTTTCTGGTAGGCTTGCCTCAGCTCCTTAAGTTTCACGCGGCACTATTTCGGGTCCCTGTTATGGCCTCTGTCCTTCATGTCCTGGGAGATTTTGATAAATGTTTTGGCATTTTAAAAACTGGATCAGAGTTCTGATAGCATGGATTCCCCTCCCCATAGAGCGATCAGATCCCGTACTTCCCATTCAGTTCATGCTGGAGCTCTTTTGTGATTCTGGGACTCCATCATGGTCACCTCTGCTGATGAGCTCTGCATGGTCACCTGCAGCTTGCGACGCTGGCCAAACAGGAAATGAAATTCAAAAGTTCGCGGACCTTTTCCTGTCTACCTGGTTTGCAAGTGCTGTCCAGAGTGGTCACAAGGAGCAATGGCTCCCGGAGGCCAATACCATCTAATTGCGTCCAAGTTCGACCCGGCAAGGCCGATTTCAGCACTAATCCCCTTGTCAGGGGTGGAGTAAAGAAATCAATTTTAAGAGCCCTTTAAGTCGAAAAAAGGGCTTCGTTGTGTGGATGGGTGCAGGGTTAAGTTGATATAACGCTGCTAAATTCGACCTCTACTCCTAGTGTAGACCAGGGCTCTGTTTGTTTTTGAGTCTGTTGATACAAATGAAAAAGCGCTGTTGGCTGAGTGTTTCCAGTGATCATCCTACCACTTTGGAATTCACATCTCCCTTGATACAAAATACCCTGATCTTTTGAGTACATTGCAGAGCTCATCTTTTTTTCCCCAAAATGGGAAATGGGGGGAATTTTAGAGATGACAAACTATTGTATGGGGAAGAGGGATTTAATTTATTAAATTAACTTACTTACTAGTGGTGGGTTATGTTTGTGATATAATTAAATTATATCTAGGGTGCCTAGATCACTTACTACTTTTTTTCCACAGAACATCTGTGCCTCATTATGTATATAGGAACGAGGGATCAATAGTTTATTATAATTTTTCAGTAAATGAACCCATGCCTTATTTATTGTACACCATCTATCCCTTGCAGTGAATATAAAATTGTTAATTGCCTTTTGGCTGTTCTGTAGTGCTTATCAAAGTATCTGAGTACTTCAGAAAGATCAAAGAAGTTATCTTCGTAACAAGCCCTTAAGGGGGGGAAGATATCTTCATTTTCCAAATGATGAGTGAAGGCACAGACAGATTAAGCCCAACATTTGCAAAAGTGTCCACTAATTTTTGGAGCCATGGTGATTGGCTACCCAACTTGAGTCATATAAGGCTTGATTATTTTCTAAGGTTCTATGTAACTGCGTCTCTTATTGACTTCAGTTGGAGGTGAATGCTCAGCACAGAGAAAAATGAGACTTTTGCCTCTTTTTTGTTTCTTTATAATTTGAGAAGCCTGAAATGTTTTCTTAAAACATTTTTTCTGCCTTTTTTTATTTTACATTAGCAATTCTGCTTCTGTTTAGCATAAAGGTCTTGATGGTGACTAGAGAATTAGAAAAATTATATCGAAAGAGATGAGGTAAAAGTTGGGCTTTTAAGAAAGGAATGGATTTTAGTCACTGTTGTAACTCCCCAGTTTTTGTTTTAACACTTGTTTAACTTGACTAACATTTTGGAGAAAAGAAGTCTTCCTTAAATATTCAATAACTCCAATCTGTCAGGCAAGGTGTGTGAGCTAATGATCTATATAATCTCCTCCAAGACCCCAACCAGTCATCCAGCAAAACTAGGGAAGACCAAAATTGACTGCTGATATTTCTAAGGTATAAAATAGAAGGAAACATTTAAAACAGACTTTGACTTCTTTTATATATCATGACAATGCAAAGAGAGTACTAGCCCAATCTTTAAAAAAAAAAAATCCTTCGCAGGTCAGCAATTTAACAACACCCAATGTTTTGTTCTATAAAATAGAAAACTTGGAGTTATCCTGTATTTAGGAAAGTTGGCCTACAGGTATATTTTCTGATCTTTAATATTGTAGCTGATCCTTCAGTGCTATTAATGACTCTCTTGATGCCAATAAATGAGTGTAGGATATCTAGATTAATATATTTTAAGAGGTGTTCTGTGTGTATATATTTAAGCTCAGGAATTTTGTATTCCAATATGAAGCAAGCATTAAACAAATCTCGTGGCAGCTAAATGAAAATGTTTTATTACTTTTAATGTCAGACTGTCTGGATGTGAATGCTAAATTGTTAATTGATTACTTTGCTGCTTGAAGGACCGGGAAAGGTTAATGAAAGAACTTGAACAGATGCAGAATATGGACCTGGCACGCAGAAGACAGATTGTGGCACAGATGCCACCTCAGCTGTTCGAACCTGCATACAGACGCCTGGAAATTAAAGAAGACTGGCAGAGGGAACTGGAGTTTGCCTTTGAAGATATGTACAGTGGAGATAGGAGTAAGCTATTTTGAAAGATTAAGTGAGCCACTGTCAGCATACAGTATTAAAAAAAAACCAACTTTGTAGTAGGAGATCTAAATTAGATGTGTTGAAAGATTCAAACAACTTTCTTAGTTTCTTTGAAACGAAGTTTTAATTTTGGAACTCTTGAGGATCTTCTTATGTGGTGGTCTTAATCTTACAATTTAAAGTGGTTGTATTCCGATTACAGATTAGAATATATGACTCTTTCACATGGTTTCATTTCTTCTTTAGAAATGAAAGGAGACATGATTTTGCACCTAGAGCCACAGCCTTTGCCAATTCCCTCTGATCGGTCTCAGGATGAGGACTTGGATATCTCCCTGGAGCCAGATTTTGCATGTGAGACTCAACCAAATTTGGACGAGGTGGCAGAAAAGGAAGCCCAGCACCCCAGTGAACCAGAGAGTAAGAAACTTTCAAGTTTAACTCTTGTATTGGATATACTTAATTATTTAAGCCATTTGGATGTACCAGAGGAAAAAGAGAGGTATTGTTTTTGTACAGGAATTTTGGAAAATGTAGTAGTGAATTAAATAAAATAAAAATAGAAAGTTTATTAAATACCAGAGATCATGGTATCTTCATCTCTCTTTAATTTTAACATCTAAGAATAAGAACTACTGAATTTAGAAGGGGGATGAGCTACAGTTTCTTTGGAATCATGGCTTTGAGTAGTTTAAGTTGAATGTAGATTAACTAGTTATTAAAGTATTTTTGTAATTATAGATATGAAATCTGTGCATCCTTAACAGCTTTTGATACACTCCAATTTCTGGAATGGAAAGTAATAAATACAAACTTCAAATGAAAAAGTGAACTCTCGTTTTTTTTGTCTCAGTCCTATGAATTGTGTTGAGTAGTACTGAGGACTATCCTAAGAAGTTGCAGGATTTGTAAATGTAACTAGTGAAATTGCATGTTGACTGTAATACATGCACATTATAAATATTTTGAAAAGGTACCTTAAGATATCTATGTTGAGAACCTGTCTCTATTCCATATCAGAAAGTTTTTTATGTCTCCTTAATCCGTTTGTATAAGCAGCTAATGAAAACAAATTTTGCCACGGTAAATATCTTACTAGGATGATTTTGTTTACAATCAGTGACTTACATAATGTGTACCTTGTTTTGTCTTGTTCTTATACCTTTAAGAGTTTGAGGTCTGTGTTCCTCCTAGATCTTGAAGTGAGAGTGGCTCCCCAACCACAATCAAAACTGGTCTTAAAAAAATTGCTAAATAAGATCCGGAGCCAAAAAGACCAGTGGACTTCAAAATGTGATGCAGAGATTCAAAGTGAAATTGAGACAATTGAGTCAGGAACACTTGCTAGTGAAGAGAGACGATTATGTGATTCAGATCCTGGTCATGAACAACATACTGATTCAGTCTCTGAAGCCATAGGTAAGTATTGTGTAGCTCTCCAACTAAATTAAATGTGCTTTGAGAGCAAAGAAGGCCTGGCTGAGCAGAGCTGTGAATACTGCTTTACCCATAAGAACTTGTTAGTGAACAGCCTAAAGTTGGTGCTTTGTTCTGTTCATTTTGGAGATATGGGTTAAAAAGTGGCTACGTGACTTGGCTTTAAGAAAGACCATTTGATTTTCAGTGAGACTTACTTTTTTGAAAATTTTACCATTGGTCCACTTCTGAATTTTTTTAAAGGGACTTCTTTTAAAAGAAAGTTCTTTGGAGGGAGGCTGAACTCCCTTTCTCCCATATTTCTTGTCATACTGGATATCAAGTAGCAATAAATTGTAAGGACATCTGTTCCTGGATTCAGAAGCTCTTTTGAATTATCTTTAGCATGAAATAGATTGGGTTTACTGCTTGATTTGTAATTACTTTGCAACTATTTGTTTATCGCCCATTTGCTTCTGGGATGTCATTGGATTAATGCATGTGATTGGTTTTTAGAGTCTAACTATTAGGCAGTTCAGTCACAAGTACTGTAGTTATTTAATAAGTAAATGATCAAGTACCTTTAACATATTAGAATTTTACTTATACTCGTGAATGTATTTGCTGTAATCTCATTGTTTAAATTGAACAGGCATTCCCTGAAATTTTTGGAATGGCTTTGCCATTAAGGCGTGTGTGTAGATGTGGTAATTTTATTACTTCATCGATAAGGTGTGAGAAATACACTTGCTAGAGGGGAGCAGGAAACCTTTTCTCATGAATATTGAGAGCTAGTCATAAGTGACCATTCTCAATTTAAATGCTCCATTGAAGCTGACTGGTGTTCATGGGGATGCTGAGAAGGCAGAAGCAGAGGCTCAAAACTCTTCTGCTTGAGGGTGCATGAGGAGAGTCTCTTCTGTCTTTACCTGGCAGTGCTGCCTCTATATCTCTCCTTCTGGCAGCAGAGACCTGAGTTGCTGCTGCTGTTGCTTTTTCAGTAGCTTATTGAAGACTTAGAGAATTTTGGCAGAAGCAGTGAAACCAAATCATGATCCGATTTCATTGATCTGTTCCAGAAAGCTATGAATGAATTTAGGGGAGGAAAAAGAATGTGAGAAGCTTGCTGTTCTTCTTTAGCAGCTAGGAAGATGGTGGGTTGGAAAGTGTAAATACTGCTTCAGGAGCGTGTGTGGAGGAAGAGAAGCCCCTTCCCCATCTCCCTGCATCTGGGAGAACAGTGAAAAGGAGAAAGATGAAGCTCTCCATCTTAGAAGTTGCTATTAAACCCCAACCAATATAAAAGATGGGGCCCCTCTACAAGATTCAGGGACAGAACTCTAGGTGGTGGGAAGTGCCAATTTCCACCTTCCCAGGAGCCAGTGGGGATGTTGGAGGAGGAACTTCTCATTAGGGTGTTTTCCTTAGACTCAATTAGGGAAACCCACCCCCAGATGAAACACTGGGTTGACCTGTAATACCTACGTTTTTAGTGTTCTGGCTAGTAGTTCCCAAGCCCCGACATGAGTAATATTCCTGACTGTGCTATCTGTTAAATATATACATGTGTTTCAGAATCTCCAGAAACGTTGGAGCATACTGTTATAGCTGGAAATTCAGTCCTAATCCACCCTCAGGAACAAGCAGCCAAAATTAGAACGGAAATAGAGAGACAAAAACAGGTATGTGGGGTTTTTTTTGTTTTTTTTTAAACTTCTCAGGATCCTTTAACATGTGCTTTACATTATATTTGCTATATTTCAAATCTAAGAATGGCCATATTGAGTCAGATCAGTGGTCAATCTAGCCAAGTATCTTGTCTTCCAACAGTGGCCAGTGCCAGATGCTTCAGAGGGAATGGACCGAACCGAACAGAGCAATTTTATCAAGTGATCAATCCCCCTGTCATCCAGTCCAGCTTTTGTAATCAGAGGTTTAGGGACACCCAGGGCATAGGGTTTTCCTTGACCATCTTGGCTGACAACCATTGATTGACCTATCCTCCGTGAATTTACCTAATTCTTTTTAACCCAGTTACACTTTTGGATTTCACAACATCCCCTGGCAACGAGTTGTATAGATTGACTGCATTATGTGAAGTACTTCCTTAGGTTTGTTTTTAAACCTGATGCCTATTTCATTGGATGACTCCTACTTCTTGTGGTATGTGAAGGGGTAAATAACATTTCTATTCTCCACACCATTCATGATTTTACAGATCTCTGTCATATCCTCCACCCTCTTACTCATCTCTTTTCTGAGCTGAACAGTCCCAGTCTTTTCTTCTAATGTGGAAGCTGTTCAAACCCATAATCATTTTCGTTACCCGTTCTTTGTACCTTTTCCATTTCTAATATATCTTTTGTGAGATGGGACAACCAGAACTGCATGCAGTATTCAAGGTATGGATGTACCATGGATTTATATAGTGGAATTATGATATTTTCTGTCATTTTATCTATCCTTTTCCTAATGATTCCTAACATTATCAGCTTTTTTGACTGCTGCTGCAGATTGAGCTGATGTGTTCAGACTATCCACAAAGACTCCAAGATCTTTCTTGAGTGGCAATAGCTAATTTAAATCCTATCATTTTATATGTATACTTGGGATTATATTTTCCAGTGTACATTACTTCACCTTTTACCAGCATTGAATATAATCTACCATTTTGTTGCCCAGTCACCCAGTTTTGTGAGATCCCATTGTAACTCTTCGCAGTCTGCTTTGGACTTAACTATCCTGAGTAATTTTATATCATCTGCCAACTTTGCCACCTCACTGTTTACCACTTTTCCAGATCATTTATGAAGATGTTGAACAGCACGGTCCCGGTACAGATCCCTGTGGGGGACCAATATTTATCTCTCTCCATTCTAGAAAACTGACCATTTATTCCTACCCTTTCTTTGTCTTTTAATCAGTTACTGATCTATGAGAAGACCTTCCCTCTTATTCCATGGCTGCTTACTTTGCTTAAGAGCCTTCAGTGAGGGATCTTGTCAAAGGCTTTTGAAAATCTAAGTACACTATATCTACTGGATCATCCTTGTCCACATGTTTATTGACCCCTGCAAAGAATTCTAAGAGATTTGTGAGGTGTGATTTCCCTTTACAAAAACTGTTGACTCTTCCCCCCCCCTCCCCCCCCCAAAAAAAAAAATTGTGTTCATCTATATGTCTGATTATTTTATTCTTTACTATAGTTTAAACCAGTTTGCCTGTAATTGCCAGGATTGCCTTTGGAGCCTTTTTTAAAAATTGGTGTCACATTGCTGTCTTCCAGTCATCTGGTACAGAAGCTTATAAAACTGATAGGTTACATACCACACTTAGTTGTTGTGCAAAGTCCCCCATGGTCACACCATATACTCTACTAATAGTCTTTGTACAAAATATGCCTTGTGAAGTATCATTTGAAAACTAACAAGTTGATGGTCAATAATATCATGGTAGCAACATTATATGTGAAGTGATGTATGGTGATGGTAGCACATGTTCAAACGCACACAGCCCTGATTAGGCAAAAGTTGTTAAACAGGTCTGTCCTAAACAAAGGAATGTGTGTTTACCTCAGTTTACATATAAGTAGTGAACAGTCTCCATGAGACAGCAGGAGGAGGTAAACTTGTTTCTCAAAGACAATGGAAAAACTGATTCCTCTAGCCAGGAGTCATCAAAGTTGATGGGCAATCATTGGTCAAGTGGCCATCCTTTGGCAAGGAAGGGGAGCAGGAACATATTAATCCCCATTTTAGCAAGCAACAACATGGAAGCTCTTTCAGAGACTCCACAGCCAGAAGTAACTTTAGGGGTAACCCTCAGGAAAATGCATTTCAAAGGCAGACTGGACTATAAAAGTGGTGAGAGGCAAAAGCACCCCAGGTTATTTTTCTTTCTTTCCCTATCTCTCTACTTCTCTCTTTAACCTAAGATGACAAAGGAACCAGCCCTTGGGGAGGGGGGCAGTTCTGACCCAAGAATTTGGTCAGCAATGGGAACATGTGGTAAGGATTTTACCTTGAACCAAGTCTAATTTAAGGTTTAGCTGCTATAAAGAGTTTTATCTTTAGTTCTCTTGTGACAATTGCTGACTTTAATACCCTGTTTAACTACAAAGAGATTTTAAGTGAGCACAAGTATAAACTTGTTTTATTTTTTAATCAAAATTAGTCCAGTGTTTGTGTTTAAATTGAACTCTTAGGGTAACTCGAGTTAAGGTGGCAAACTTGCATATTGACCCCGATGGGAAAACAGACCTTTAATAACTGAATTGCCCAGGAGAGGGCTGGACAGTACAGAACACAAGTTTTTGGGAAAATTTAGAACTGGAAGTTGCTGGGGCCACCCTGCAAGTAATAACCAAGGTTGCTGGAACCCAGAGCATGGCAGGTGTTTCGCTGACAGGCTGCTGGGGTCAGAGTCGCTGTACTGGGACTGTAGCTATACACAGATATTCAAGATCTGATTTTCATGTTTGTGAGCTACAACAGCAAAGCATTGTGCGGTGCCCGACTTTGCAGTGCAGGTGGTGACACACCCCATCACTGGTCTGCAGTGCACCCCGGAATGTGACCGTGACCATTAAAGATCTTGTGGCATGTTGTATAAGAGTATGTGTTAACCTCTGTGTCCTGGCAACAATTTCAAATAGATTCTGTATTCTTCACTACCTGTCCCAAGGGGTTTTGAGCTGCTGTTGTGCCCAGGTACTTCAGTGACTTGTGCATAACAAATTCGTAGACCAAAAAAATAAGCCACTTCAGAGTTTTGTGAAGTGCAATTTATGCTGTGTACCTTTTAGCTACTTCAGAGGTATTGTGAGACTTGCATCAACATTAGCAAAATGTGTTGAGAATCTTTGAAAAGCACGAAAGAATTGCAAAGTACACTTATTCTGAATTCAGTTGCAAGATGGGGACTTTGTCCCCCCATTCCCTCCCACCCGAAAATTGTCAATAGAACTGAAATGAATAGATCACTTTTATTTTATCAGTTTAATAGCAATTATTCGAAGCAATATGTAATATAGCTCTGTACAGTGAAATTTTACTTAAAGCAACCACCACACAGACAGTAAGAATCTGTTCTAGTCAAAATCAAGCAAAATTATACTGTAAACTTTAGGGCTACTTTTAGAGGTCTCTTGCAATAGGGATTGCCTATTGTAGGTTTCGCTGCAAGTGATTTGGGACATAAGAATTAACTATGTTTTATGCTTCTGTCATTTAATTCTGGAGAATCACTGTAGTATTTCTCTGTGATAGATAGAGCGAATAGAGCAACAAAAACAGCAGCAGCTAATTTTGCTTAAGCAAATTGAAGAAAAGAGAATATGCTTAGAGGCAGAGTTCCTGAATGTCCAAATGCAGGCTCAGCTGGAGGAAATAAAGAAAAAAGAGCAAGAGGAGAAAGCTCAGCAGTCGCAGTGGAGTCCTGATCCACTTATGAACCAACAGAGGGAAGTGGAACACAAGGTAAAGTAAAAAGAAAAGGACTACTTGTGGCACCTTAGAGACTAACCAATTTATTTGAGCATGAGCTTTCGTGAAGTGAGCTGTAGCTCACGAAAGCTCATACTCAAATAAATTGGTTAGTCTCTAAGGTGCCACAAGTACTCCTTTTCTTTTTGCGAATACAGACTAACACGGCTGTTACTCTGAAAGGTAAAGTAAGAATACTTTGTATCAAAATTGAGAGCTGATTCCCATTACTAAATTGGAGTAATTGTTTAAACTTTATTTTCAACTTGTTTGCTGTGAGGCAGGATTTCCTAGCTCCAAAATGTATTTGTGCTAATGTGTAAGCACTGATTCGCTTGACATCCACAGACTTTGGGTATTGATTTATTTCTGCAGGATTATAGAACATTTATCATGGAAATTAGAACATTTTTATGCACAAAAACCAAGGTCATGTGGCTGACTTGTGCAGTGAGCCATATCATTCTCTTCTGTACAGAAACGCATGGGAAGAGGGAAACTACTCTTTAAAAAAAAAAAAAAAAAAAAGCCTTTTTGGCTACATAGAAGCCCCAAACATTATCACCTCAGGAGGAGGGGGAGATGAATGAGGGTATGGAAAGGGTATGGTCTAATGGTTGCTCTTAAGTGATCTTGAGGCATCTTCTTTCTAGACCCCCATTCCTCCTTTAAATGCAGCCATCTTGGATCATTGGTCCCCTAGTCTGTGGCTGGACCCTTGTACCTCTCTGAAATAAGCGGCAGATCAACTGAGAGCATTAACTTCCACAGTATGTGCTAGTATATAATACCACTTTGGCAGGAGAGAATGTAGCCTTAGACCAGCTGCTCTAGGAAATGCACCCCAGCTCCACTGCCTCAAGCTGAAATTTCATGGACTTTCAAACAAGCACTAATGCAGAGTGGCTTCTGCTGGCTTTAGAGTAAGAGTGAACATGCTGCCTAGCATTAATCTTATTTAATAGGTTTTATACGTGGTGTTTGAATTTTCCCACCTAAACAATTCATTTCCTGTTAGATTGAAACTGCTGCAGTGCCAGAAACTAGCAGTTCTAATGAAGAAAATCATATACAGATGATTCGTAACTATCAACAATGTCTTCTACTGCAAAACAGGTATTTTCCCTGGGTAAAATTAATATCTTGGATTGTTTGAGAATTATTTTGTAATTGAAATCTGTTCCAATAATGAAAACTGTCTTCATGCTACACAGGAAAGAAATGTTTTTGTTCTGTTTAGATTGCACAAACAGTCAGTTGAAGAAGCCAGAAAACAGTTGCAGGAATATCAGAATAAGCTGAAGCAAAGATATCCATCTATTTCTATGCCATTAGGCTCTGCGGTTACGTTGCAGTCAAGATTTATTAACTTAAAACCAACTACCTGTGAATCAGTTTTACAAATGCGTGGTCCGGCAGTGCTTCATAGAGATCATCCATCAGCTAACCAGTCATCTATGCAAGTTCATGTACAAGAATATGTTCCGCCATTAACCACACATTCAAGAACACCTTTTGTGTTGGAAAAGTCATTTGAACAGAGAGATGACGAGCAAAGGCATAACATGGGCTCTAGTAGACAGATACAATCTATAGAGGCCTTGCAGTTGGAGCAAAGGCAGTTTCATTTGCCACAACAGAATTACCCTTCACAAGAACAGATGGAAATGTTGGATCCTTCTGATCATCAGGTCAGAGAGTTGTCAGAATCCCAGAAGCTGCGAGGGTCAGTCATGATGACTTCACAAGATGCTTCAGTTATGATGCAAACAGAAGCGCAGATACAACGGGACAGTTCAGCTTTGCCCACAGAAGAGTCATCTGAGCCTTCAAAAACCCTAGACCTTGATAAAAAGTCAGTAACGTCTCCGAAGATGTCAAACCTACTAATAGAGACAGAAGCACAAAAACAGCCTTCGCTTATGTTTCTTGATATGCCAGCAACAGAGGGGTCTCTGATAGCTCAGGCTGCATCATTTGCTTCTTCAGAATACCAGCAGGTACCTACAGAGAGCAGCATAAAGACAACCTTTGAACAAACTATCCCCCAGCCTTTTCAACGACTTACTTCATTATTTCCTGGTGAATCTGAGACTGGGGTAATCCAGGAGTCGTTGACATCCAAAAATGGAGGTACATCTTTGTTAAATTATTCCAATATACTAAAGTTAAGAGAGAGAGTGCTAGCTTCTTCAGAGAGCATCCAGGCTCAGCAAGACCATTTGAAAGAACTGCAAGAGCAACTGGATGTACAAAGAGAAGCTCTTCTTTCTAGGCAGAGAATGCAGGAAGAACTGCTTTTACATAAGCAGGCTAAATTGAAGGAACAGATGCAGAGACAACAAGAGGCTTTGAAGGATTTTCTTAATAAACAGGTATGTTTTGTAAATGTAGTATAATGAGTTGTCTGCTAGTAGGTGTCCAAGCTACAGAGTGGACTTTGCCGATTAGCAGAGTTCCCCATGTAATGTGCAGACTTTGAGGATGTGCGTTTCTCCTTTATTGAAATTAAGACTCAAACTAGCGATCTGTGACCTTTGTGATCTGTAATCAGTGGTTCTGTTAGAGAGAGGCTCTCGTGGCTCGTCTGTCCAAGGATACAGGAACTGTGCTAAGTTTGTCTTAGCTTGAACTCTGAATGTAGTGTTCACTGAAGTAGTTACAGTTTTTGAAATATTTGCAGGCATCATTATTCAGCTTTACAACCTTTAAATGATACCTCTAACATTAAGGATATAATGAACACTTGTGTCAGGTAAACGGTTTTAAAAAACTGAGCTACACTTTTTATACCTGCAAACAGGAAAATTGATTTTAAAATTGCTTATATTGCCTTCTGTTTTGTTAAATTGTTTCTGAATAGCAGTAACATTCTGGCTTTGAATTGTTTTTTAATCACTTAACGATATAAAATAACCCCTGTTCATTTCACAAAGGAATTTAAAAATTCACATTTGTAAAGGCTGATCTGTTTCAAAAGGCAGCTTTCCTGTTCTGCATCTCAATTCTAACTAATCTTGTTTTAAATTTGCAGCTTCTCCTGAGCAGGCAAAAAGCTTTAGTGTGATATTTGCGATACGGACAAATATCCATTAAGGTTTAGGCTGGGGCACTCATAACTGTCCCTTGTAATCTAAGAAAAACTCTCTCCCCAACCCTCTAACTATGGGGCCTTTTCTAAAGCTTTTTCTTTGCTGAATTTTCCTTTTTTGGGGAGGTTGGGGCGGGAGGAGGGTAATAGCAAAGAGAGCATATTGTCTATGAACTAAGCTACCGTTGATGATTAAAATTTGTTTGAACTTACAGAATCAATTTCATTTACTAAAAATTCCCAGGTTGCCAATTTTTTCCAGTATAAAACTTGTCCATAAAGTCACCTAAGGGATTTCTTTAGTTACCATTCTAAGATTAGAATTGGATGAAAATTTTTCAGCAGATAGTAAATTTGCTGAAAACCAATGGTTCAGGGTGACTAAAACTATTCAAGGTAGAATTGAATTCAGCTAATAATTCATTGGAATAAAAGAGTGCATTTTTTTTTGCAAGTTGAAACACTTTGACTGTGTGTGTGTGTGTGTGTGTGTGTGTGTGTGTAATGAGCTGTTTTGACATTTTATTTTGAAACAACCCATTTTATTTAAGCAAGAAACCAAAATAATTCAATTTTGGTTCAAAATGAACTTATTTTGGTTCAGCCACTGAACCAAAAACTCCGTTATTTGCTCAACTCTATCCAATATGGTCCACAATATCTTCAAGTTAAGCAAGTCTCTTTATAAAAGCTGGCTATACAGAAACTCTTTTTTTGCCTTATTTTATTTAAACCGGTCTAGAACAGTAGGCATCATAAAGAATGACTTCACGCTGCTTTGGTTCTCTGCCTTTCATTTGTGGAGTCTTCAGAGAATTAAAATCCCTATCGTTGGTAACTGAGAAGCAAATAGAAATATTATTTCAGGACTGGATCCTGCAAGAAACAAATTATTTTGGCGCAATTCAGCAAAACACTTAAACACACAAGTAATTAACTTTTAACAAGTATTCACATGCTTAGATGTTTTTCTGGGTTGAGCTCTTAGAACCTTTCTCTTTCCATCTTCTGGAAAGTCCTGAGGTATAGTGTATTTGGTACACATGGAAAAAAATAGAGGTTTAGTAAAATGGGTGTGAAAATTATCTTAGCCACTGTTACTTCCTTTTTTAAGACAGAAGAATCTGTCACGTACAGAGAGATGACAGAAATACAGAAGTCTGATCACTTCAATCTGATGACTTACCTTTTCAAAGATGCAGAAAATAAATCTCAAGAAGTTAATTGTGGTGATATGAACAAATATGATGAAAACAGATGGCTTTCACAAAGCATCAGTCAAGCTGAGCAAATCGGTGAGGCCATTTATCATATTATAATGCTGCTGCTCAGTTTTTCAATTATAATTGCTTTCTTTTTTCCCTTCCCTCAAATTGGATCTTCAACTGCTTATAGTATGTTGCAAAAATGTAAATTGCAGAACATTTATTTTTATATTACAGAGCAGTCTCAAAGAATTCTGGGAAGAGAACAGAGATGGCAAACTTCAAAACCGCCTCTGGCTAAAATCAAGTTAGGGCTAGATTTGGAACAACATGAACTAAGTGTAATACCAGAGCTAGACACGCCAAGGAGTGGCAAAGTTTCTTTTACAGGTAAAAAAAAAAGCAACAAAACTTACTAGATGTTCTGGTGTGCTTGAAATATAATTCCTGAAGTAAGAAATGAGCATTTTTCTTTTAAGACTTTGAGGTGGTTGAGGGTGAAGCAGGGGTCTCAGCTGTAGCTTTATTGAGGTTCAGGTATTTATTTTGTATTTATACAAAGGGTGATAAATTGTTCTCCTTAACCACTGAGGACACGATAAGAAGTAATGGGCTTAAATTGCAGCAAGGCAGTTAAGTTAGACCAGGCGTCAGCAACCTTTCAGAAGTGGTGTGCCGAGTCTTCATTTATTCACTCTTAATTTAAGGTTTTGCGTGCCAGTAATACATTTTAACGATTTTAGAAGGTCTCTTTCTAGAAGTCTTTAATACATACAACAATAGTTTAGTTATATAAAGTAAATAAAGTTTTTAAAATGTTTAAGAATCTTCATTTAAAATTACATTAAAATACAGAGCCTCCCAGACCAGTGGCCAGGACTCGGGTAGTATGAGTGCCACTGAAAATCAGCTCGCGTGCCGCAGATTGCCTGCCCCTGGGTGAGACATTAAGAAAAACTGTCAGGGTGGTTAAGCACTGGAACAAATTACCTAGGGAAGGTTGTTAAATCTCCATCAGTGGAGTTTTTTAAGAGCAGGTTAGACAAACACCTTTCAAGGATGATCTAAACAATACCTAGTCCTTCCTCAGTGTAGGGAACTGGACTAGATGACCTCTAAAGGTCCCTTCCAGTCCTACATGTCTATGATCGGAAACAGTATTTCTCTTTATGTACTCTGAACATTAGACAATACTTTGTAGACTGTCCATTTCACTGTTGTATCCCCTGAAAAGTCAGGTAGCTTCCTTAATTGCTTAGGTCTTTCAAAACTAGGAAAACCTGGTTCTAAAACTACACAAATGGGCAGAGGGACTCAGTAAATTAGTTTTAATTTTTTTAATTGACTAGAGTTCAAGTTCACAGTATCACTTTAAATTAAACCTAGAAATTAAATGCATTTTAGCAAGTGCTAAACATTTTAATTGAAATCGAACACTTTACAAATTCAGTACTGTATTTCTGTAGTTCAAAATGCGCGTTTCAACACAGCACGTCTTTTTATGAAACATTACCTCTTATCTCTAGTAAGTAAAAATTCTTTCAAATTCAGATAAGACAGATTCCGTTGGTGGAGAAGCTTCTCTCATTTCATCTGTGGAAGACCTGATGTCTGGCATGTGCAACAGTGAATCTGTTCATGAGGAAAGAGACTTATCCATAGCAAACTGCAAAGTACGAGATTCTAATGAGAACCCAAGATACACTAACCAACTAAGCAGTTCTTGGCATGAAAGACTGGTGGTGGATGCTAGTAGTTCACATGAGCCAGGTGGGAGAATCCATCTTTTTTTAAGGTATATGTAGTTATTTTATCATTGTAAAATATACAGCTCTTTAACTATGTCTGGCCTGATTTGTTAGAGGATGTACAGTGGGTCTGAAGTGTGCGTGTGTGTCTCTCGCACGCACGCTTGACTCTACATACATTTAAATGTAATACTCAGTTTTATAGATCGTATTTTAGGGAGTTTCCCTTAGATTTATTCCTCCATATTATGGTGACTTCCTCAAGGAACCGAACCACCTATCGTATGGGTGGTAATTGTGGTCTTAGATGCTTTCATCCATGTGGTCCTGGATTTCAGGACTGAATTTGGTACTCCTGCCAACCATATATTTTCCTTTGAATAACTCTGGTTTTAACAAGATACTGACTAAAGACACTTTTTAAAAAAAAAATCTGAATGTGTTAAGGGGTAGGCAATTTATAGATAGCTGTGGGTTTTGGTATTTTGGTTTAAAATAGTAACTAGACGTTATATATAAACACCTTAAATTTTCCAGCCTTAAGCTCCAATCCATGTTCATCTGCTCAGCCCCCAATCCCAAACAACCCTGCTAGCATTATTCCAGATGTGATTTTACTTCCACGTTGTTATCCCAGTCAAAACTGCTAACTGAACATTGTTCCTTTTCTGATCCATTTTCATTTTACCTAGCTATCCACTTTAATCCAAAATATCTGCCCATAAAGGCATTATTGACTGTATTAAATCACATTTTGTTTAAATGGGCCCACATTACCAAGCGATCCAGATCACTTTGTATTACTGCCCTGTCCTCATTATTTATCACTCCACCAATCTTTATCTGCACCAGTCTTTGTGTTTCTACTTCAGAGATTGGGAGGTGAGATCTGAGAGTACATTCTCTAGTTTGCCTCAAAGGGGGAGCTCTTGGCCTTCTAGATCAGTAATTCTCAATCTTTCCAGACTACTGTACCTCTTTCAGGAGGCTAATTTGGCTTGCATACCCCCATGTTTCACCTCACTTAAAAACTGCTGGCTTACAAAATCAGACATAATACAAAAGTGTCACAGCACACTATTACTGAAAAATTGCTTTTCTCATTTTTACCATATAATTATAAAATAAATTGAAATGTTAGTTTATACTGACTTCGCTAATGCTTTTCATGTAGCCTGTTGTGAAACTAGACAAATATCTAGATGAGTTGATGGACCTCTACGTACCCCTAAGGGTACACATACCCCTGATTGAGAACCACTGTTCTACGTAACAGTTTTCTTTCTCTAACTTTTGATGGCATACTTCCCCCACTGATTAAGTTCTTCAGATAATATTTTGCAAAAAAGAATGTATCGTTCGCATTTGTAAATTGTAGAAAAGCCAACTAAGGAGAAGCACTCTGTATTTACCAGTGCAATTGCTGTTCCTGGAGGTAACACAATGGATCAGATAGTTTTTTTTTATAGTCGATAAAGAAGAGGTAAACATGAACAGAAGTCAACAAGTTATATAGGAACTGAGGCAGCAGGATTAAGTCTGGTTGCCATCTAGTGTTCAAAGTTTGGTAATGTTGGACTTTTAGCTGTTTCCTGTTCTTGATTTACAGCCAGCCCCAAGGATTCTGTTGTCATGGGTCAAGATTTACCAATTTATGCTGCTGACATTGGAAGGGGAGTAATTACAGATTCTCAGCCATCATTTAGACCTGATAGTACGGTTAGTTATGCTGGAAATTAATATAGCATGTCTTTTAAAATAACTATACTACTTAAATTCAGTTGACTGTCTTAGTATATCCTAAACCTTTTTTATTTATTTGAAATATGAATTTGAAGGTGACCTGCAAAGTGTTTTGTGGGGGCAGTTATTTATACCATAATTTTGTTGCTTTGTGATGTGTAAAACACACATGCAATTCTGCTTCTTTTTTCAGTAGAAATTCAGGTCTTGTTTACCCTTTATTTCCTGCAAGTTTTCATAGACTACTGGAGAAGTGGTGTGAATATTACAAGTTTCTGAGCAGCTAATGGATGAAAGGGTTTTTAAGTAATTTAAACCTGTTTTGTTAACACTTTAAAAAAGACAGCAGCAAAATCTTTGAAATATTCAAATATCTTGTCCCTTTCAGTTCAGGACTAAGAAAGCACTTATTCCAGCTTTTCTGGTCTCCTAAGGATTTGTCCAGCAAAAACAGGGGAGAGAACTTTGTATCCCTGATATTTTTACAATTTAAAACAAAACGCAATTTCTAAAAAATAAAATAAACCTTTCCAGGCCCCATTTATATGACATAAAGAAACAAAAAAGGCACAAACCCAGCAGTCTTCCTTTGCAGGTCACCTATAAAATGAACATGGAGGCTTTCCTATACTACACTTCTGTTCCTCTGAGATCTGCTCTTTTATTATTGAAGTGGATCTATGATGAGAAATAGCCAAATCTGAGCACCAGTAGATCACCTGGTTTACATGGTGTATGATCTATATACAGTTCTGGGAAGCAATATAACGGATCCTGAGAATGTGGTTGTGTGCTGTGTGTGGGGGTGTGTGTGTGTGGGGGGGGGGGGGTGTACGCACGCATGCATGTGTGAGAAATTTTTGTACTGAGCAATGATGAACCTTTATTTTGCCTGAGTCTTCAAATAATGAAGGTTCCTACACTTGAACTGAGCTCAAAATTAAGTGTTTGTATTTTAAATAATTTGTCTTGTTCATACACAATGCTATAGTTATAGTTTCTTGACCCTAGGTAGAACTTTCTAAAGGATGGACAGCCAGTTTTGCTCCACAGGCTTGTGCACGAGAGGCAGCCTGTGATTATTTGTCTTCAACAACCATTTCCACTGGCAGTTTTTTAACCGGTGAAAAGTTGGACCTAAGCCGTGCTAACACTGGTAAATGTTTTTTTCTTATAAACTGGATTTTATTTACAATATTATAAAGGAAAATGAATCTAATACTTTGACATTAGTGAGTTCTTCTGAAAGAAGATTGATTAATGTGAAACTTTACTTAAGCCTTGTTAATGTTGCCCTCTGAAATAGAGCATAGATAAAATGGAATGCATGTTCTATGGTTGTAGCTTTATTTGACTTTCAAGAAAGCTGAATATATTAGCAAGTTAACTACAACTACATTAGTTTTGGCAAATGGCAACTGAAGTTACAAGTACTGTTTGAAGTACCTCTGGTTTTCAGGTTGGCAAAACTGAAAAAAGGCAAACTATAAATTGTTTGCTCAGAAAAGGAATTTAACATTTCATACATGCACATACAGTAAGTCTTTGCTCTTCTACAGTAAGTCTTTGCTCTGTCTATGACGGGTCGGCAACCTGTAGTACACGTGCCAAAGAGGGCACGAGAGCTGATTTTTAATGGCACGCTGCTGTCTACAGTAGCATGTCATTAAAAATCCTGCCCGGCCCGCTCTTCTCCGTCCCCCCCTCCCCCCCGATCTCTCCTTGCAGGGCAGGCAAGCTTCCCCCTCCCCCTGCTTCTTCCCCCAGTGTGCTGGGTTCCTGCCCCTCCTCCTCTCCGTCCCTGCGGCTACGGAGGGGGAGAGGGAAAAGTGGAGCTGCAGTGCGCTCTCTGCTCCGGCGACCTTGGGGAAGGGGGTGGAATCGGGGTATCCCTTCCAGCCCCCTGCCGTGAGCCGCTCAGGGCAGGGGGTTGGGAGCACCCCCACGACCCCAGTCCACACCCCCAGCCCCCTGCCCTGACTCTGGCACCCCCACACATACCCAGCCCCCTGCCCTAACTCCGGCACCCCCCACACCCCATGCCCTGACTCTGGCACCCTCCTCACACACCCCCACACCTCATGCCCTGACTCTTGCATCCCCCACATCCCACCCTGAGCACCAGACAGGAGGTCCTGCGCGCACACACACCCCCACATTCCCACCTGCACCCCTCACACCAAATGGGAGCTGCCCTGGTAAGCGCTCCACACCCAAACCTCCTGTCCCAACCCTGAGCCCCCTCCCTCATTCTAGCTGCTGGCCAGACCCTGCACCCCAACCCACAGCCCTGTGCTCAGCGCACTCCCACCCTCCTCTCAGTGCAGAGAGAGAGGAAGAGAATGGCTAGAACCAGGGAGAACGTAGGTACCTACTCTTACGTGGACAGGGCCGGGACCCGAGCCCGACAGCGGGCTGAGCGGCAGTGGGTTGAGCTGCTCAGCCCACTGCTGGTCTGGGGTCCTGGCCGCCGGCCCCGCTCAGCCCGCTGCCGGCCTAGATGAATGGAACCTGAGGCCAGCAGCGGGCTGAGCGGGCCGGCAGTGTAAGATCATCATTTTAATTTAATTTTAAATGAAGCTTCTTAAACATTTTGAAAACCTTGTTTACATATGACAATAGTTTAGTTATATAATATATAGACTTAGAGAGAGAGTCTAAAAATGAGTCTATAGAGTCTAAAAATGTTAAAATGTATTATTGGTATGCGAAACCTTAAATTAAAGTGAATAAATGAAGACTGCACACCACTTCTAAAAGGTTGCCGACCCCTGATCTGTGAGTTTCAGTATTACTTGACAATTTGTCTGAACAGTGATCACAAACTTCAGATGTTTTTTCATAGCATACACTTTGTAGCAAGCCTTAGAGGTATGGTTTTATCAGGTCTGATACAGTATTTTAATTCCTCATTTTTATATGTTCATAATTTTCTGGGAAAATCTCATTTTGGGAAGAAATTCCATGGTCTTGAGTTACTTTGAACAATACAAGTCAGATATTTTCCTCAATATTCTAGATATGACAAGTTAGTAAACATGAAACATTCACATGGGTTTTTTTTCACTGAATGCATCCGATGAAGTAAGCTGCAGCTCACGAAAGCTTGTGCTCAAATAAATGTGTTAGTCTCTAAGGTGCCACAAGTCCTCCTGTTCTTCATTCACATGGGTGTGACTGAGTTAGCATTATGAGACCTAACTTTTCTTTATTCTTTTTGAATATAGTCTTCTGATTCAAGATTTCTGAAAATATTTAATAACACTTTTACCGGTCGTGTTATGTAAATTTTTTAAATGGCAAACTGACACTGCCCTACATAATGTGTGTTTAAGGGTACACTAAAACACTGTGGGGCACTCAGATGCTGTGGCATTGCGGGCCACATATGTACCTGAGAGAGAGGGTAAAGATCTTCATCCTTTGAAGTTGCTACGCTCCATCAAGCATTATGTGATTAGGTATTGTCAATGTAGATTTATAGAAATTACTTTTAAGTTTTGTATGGGAGAGAATTGTGATAGAAGACCATCATTTTTTCAAATCTTCAGTTTACACTGTTTCAAGGCTGTCAAAAGTTTATTTTCAGACAAGTTCACTTAAGGGGCTTATTTGAAAAACTGGGTGTCAGACTTATGGTTTATCTTCCAGAGTTATCTTCAAATAGTGCAGAGGATAGGATATTGAGAGAAACAGCAAGCAGCCCTTGGGACTCTTTAGCATCTCTAACACCTACCACTGCTCAGCAGAGGCAAGAGAATTCTTCTGAAGTTTCTGAATTTCATCTGCCTGCAGAAGAGAATTTTATCTCTAATAGAAGTCAAATTCAGCAGATCATAGACAAATATACGAAAGATTTGAACTGGTTACCTGAACACAGTACATCTTTCCATGGTAATAACCTGTTTAGAATATGGAGACTGAATACAAGAACTAGAAGTATACTGTGAGAAGGAGTTTAACAAGAACATGCATTTAATCTGTATTCAAACTTTAATTACATTTTGTTAATCACTAGATAATATACATGTTGATGTTCCCTGTTCTGCTGATATTCTGCACCCTGTGGCCAAATGCCAAAAAGATCAGAGGCCCAATTATATAGTCAGTTGCATATGTGCAATTTCCACTGGCTTCAGAGGAAGTTGTGCATATGCAGCTGGTAGGATAATTGGGTGGTTTCAAGATATTTTTTGCCACTGATTTATCTCAGTCTGTAGTGGAAAACACACACATGTACAGGTAACGGTAAATAGTAAATACTAGTATTTAAACCAAATCTTTTAAAGAAAATGAGGTGTAATTTATATAGCATTTATTTATATATCCTTTATGTTTTTGTTAATACTCTATGCCTTCAAATTAGAAGACTATGCATGAAAGTATGAGAGTATGATCATGAATTACTACTTAGTGTTTGTTGACAGGTTTCAGAGTAGCAACCGTGTTAGTCTGTATCCGCAAAAGGAAAAGGAGTACTTGTGGCACCTTAGAGACTAACAGATTTATTTGAGCATAACCTTTCGTGAGCTACATGTATTTTCCACTACATGCATCCGATGAAGTGAGCTGTAGCTCACGAAAGCTTATGCTCAGATAAATTTGTTAGTCTCTTAGGTGCCACAAGTACTCCTTTTCTTTTTACTTAGTGTTTAGCTTCAGCATTTTAGTTTGTCACTGTCCCAGAATACTTTAAAACAATCTTAGTTTTTACTTTGAATTGACTCAGCACAACCTGTATTGGTAGTGTATACACATGCATCACTTCAGAGAGACAGTGATGTAAATAGCCTGTATTAACACAAAATACTTGCAAAACTATTCATAAACTTTTTAAATCTTATGCATTACATTTGTAGCACCTGAGGTGTAGGTGCCATGTTTTCATTTTTTTAAAATAAATTTTCCACTTTTTTTTTTAAAGCTCCAGCAGTTGGACTCGATTTTTCTGATATAGAAAGAAATTTCCCTAACTTTCAATGTCCGCCTTTTCAACCTTTGGAACCAAGTCCTGACTTTGATATCTCGTCATCTCTTTCTCAACATAGGATTTCTGAAGACAGCAAGGATTTCAACAAGGTGTTACACACAGTTTTGAAATAAGGGAATGCTTTGGCATGCAATTTATGTAAGGTTACAGTGTTGTGTGATTAGAAACTTAATCTTTTGACATTTACAGAAAATATAATGGCAACTTTGTGTTTTTATCTAGAACTGACAATGTAGTTCACTTCACAATAATTTGCTGTTTGTGATAGAAATGGATCTGAAAGAAAAATTAAAAATTACTGTTGCAGTTTTTCTCTTGTATTATATTTCTGAGAATATTTAACCATGATCAATAACTAAATTCTTTGCCATGATTCTTCTGCTACTAGAGTTTAGCTTTCTCAATCCAAAGTCAAGACACATCTGTATTTCCTGAAGCCACAACCTCTAGCTTGAAAGCGAGAAGTTACAATCTTCATTCTTCCCTTAATACAAAGAAGCTAAACAATACTACATCACAAGCAGAGGAGTCGATTAAGGAAACTGTTACTCTGGGTATGGATCTGTTTTTAATGTCTAAACGTGGACATTTATAGTTGTTTGGTCCCCTGCAATTGTGTTCTCTTGAAGTTAGTGTGACACTGCTAGCTGTTTGTTATATACACTGTCTTCTCTGCAATGTCATAGCTTAGCTCTTACTCTGTGCCCCCATTGCTGTTTAACAAGACTGTGTCCACAGACCTGGTTCCTTAGTTTTTCTGCTGTTGGGTGATATTCCCAGGAATTACACAATCCAGTTGTTTGCCTTCCCAATTATTAAAATTGACTGTTGACTTTGGTACATGTTTCCTTTGAGAGCATATGTAATTTTTATATTCAGGCCACTCTCTAATGTATAGATACTGCTTATTTACTGATACAGTGCTCTCAAACAAAAGGAAAAAATACACTGTTCACTTTTTAAAGGTGTGGGCACACATTCTGTGTAACTCACCTTGCTGTCTCTGGGTATTGAAGAGATCCAAATGCGGAATGCATGATGCTCAATATCTAGACATAATAGTTACTTAAGGGTAGAATTTAAATTTGTAATTTTAGCTTAAATCATTATTTTCTGAATCCTTGTAAATTCCCTCTCTCCAAAACCAATTATTTCATGTACTGAAAATACAACAAATAAAATTATGTGACATGCATTACTATGAACACTTTTAAGGTAGATCAAATTTTAGGTCTGTCATCTGAAGTTTTTTTAAAGCAATGACTAATCTCAAAGTATGAGTTGTTCCTGTGGACTTTAATTTTTTTGCTGCTGCTGTTCACCATGGGATGACCCCTTACTCAAGTAAAACTACAGATGTTTTGCTTGTGTTAAGGCTTGCAGGATTTGGCCATACAGAAATATTTTGAAAGTTGTCTGCATATCACAAAGTCTATTTGTGTGTGTGACATGAGCCTGCTTATCAATGGTATCTTATCACCATGTTTAGAGACATGTATATTTGAAAGAATGCTTATCTGCTAACTTCCAAATATTCTCAGTTAAAAAAAAAATAGAATCAAAACCTCTTATTAGATAGATATAATCCCATTGCTGTAATATCTAAGTGACTCCTAAGTATAACTTGTTTTGTATGTGTAGATCTTAAGGGAAATCCAAGTGAGAATAACCACCTGCTGTAATTGGCCTTCATAAGAAAGAACAGGCTGTGTTCTGATTTGGATGCTTTTTCTACTGTTACTGTATACAGTACCAGTAATGATTTTTTCTCTTTTGCTTCCTTTAGAGACACTGTCAGAGAGGCCTGAAATGCTACGGCTTTCTAATTGAGAGTGGCTTCCAAGGGCCAAATTCTCTGCTTGGTATAAATTGGTGCAGCTCTATTGACTTCAGTGTAGTTGTGCCAGCTTACACCAGCAGAGAATGTGGTCCTAAACATTAAAGAAAAAGACAAGTTACTATGTCAAGAAATATAAATCTATTAGAGATCGTGTTTAAAAGAAACCAAAATTATTTTATGTAAAATAACTTTATTTTTAAATGAAGATACTTTCCTGGTATTCAGTTTTTTTATGATTTGGATATTTGGCTATCTAGAATTTCATTCTAATTCACCAAATTGACATAAAAAACACTGTAATATCTTAATAAATGTGAATATTATGTACTGGAATGAAATTACTATATTTAAAACATTGTTGCCTATTTTACTATGCTTTTCTTAAATGCATAAATAGCTACTTTCTAGACCATGGCTTCCTTCTTTTTGTAAACTCTATTGTATGTAGTTAGACTTTTCTGACAGTCTGACTTTTCAAGCAGGTTCTGAAGAATCTTTTCACCCTCTTCAGTTGGAATCTACCCTGAATGAGCACAGACAGAGAACTGAACCACCAACAGGTCTTCGCATTGTATTTGAACAAAATTCTAAAATTAAAAAATCAGAGAATGAGAACTACTTTTCACCTTTTGGAGACCAATATGGGGGGCTGGCGAGAAATATAAAGAATACTAATCTCCAGTCTTCAGTGGAAAACCTGCGGAGTCCAACTCTGAGTTCATTGGAAGAACAGGGTTCATTTTATCAGCTACTTACAACACAGATTACAGAAAATGAGACTCTCCTGACTGAACATTCAGTAAAAGACGTTGTGGAACTGAGAAGAGAGAACTTGTGTTTTGAAGAATTACCTGTTGTGACATTGAATAAGCACAAGGAGCTTACTGAAACTCCAGTTCTTGGAAATGAAGCAAATAGGATTGTGGAAGGTGACCGTTTACAGTGCAGTACAAATATATTGGAGGAAGAACAAAGCATTCTGGAAGTACAGATGTCATCTAGAATGCCTAGAGCAATAGACTCAGAAATCTCCGTCAGCCCTTCGCAAGCAACTATACAACAAAATGGTGGTTTGCCAGAAATACCCCAAAACCAAAATTCTAATTTAGTGCTCACAATATGTTCAGGGTCACATTCCTTACAAAGCCGTGTGCCAGTCTGGGTGAGTGAAATAAAGGTTTCACAAGGTAATTGTTAGTGAGTTAAATGCCATTCAGATTTCAACCAATTGCTCCATGATATTTTAGACCTTTTGTAATTGGAAAATTTAGCAAAGTTCACTTTACAGTTTTAGTTTGAGACTTCTCAAAATTTGTGTAATTTAATCTGAAATTATACTGATCCTGGTCATTTTAGGTCTAGATTTTAATTGAGAAAAGGCTAGCCATTATGGTAAAGGAAGATACGGTTAAAATGGTTAATTTAGAAAAACAACCAAACTTTGTTATAAATGCTGTTCCCTTAAGGATCAAATAAAAGCTACTTTTGTTTGCCAAGAATTAGCTTTCAGGCTGTGACTAGAATTCCGGTTTAGAGGAGGGGTGGAAAAGAGGTTTTGTACAATGGCAAATAAAATATTTAGGTTGGACTGAGCTCCTTTAGAGGCGTTCTGAGTACATCAATAAATGTGGGAAGAGCACTTTGCCTGAGGTATTTCTTTCACTGCCTGGGGCACGTTTTCTTTTTATCTGTATGTTGAATAATTCTTTCCTTTGTAACAGGCTAACAAATGTTGCTGTTGCTAGAAATATTGATTTTTTACCTTGATGTTGTCTTCTCTATTTTCTAGGAGACCGAGTCAGGGCATGGTATTATGGAAGAACCTGAACTGACTCTGATAAGCTCAAATGACATCAGTGTTGCAGAATCGGACTCTGAACACATTAGCCAAGAGAAAAAAAGAAAAAATAAGTTTGATAGCCTGGCATATGCTAGTCAGTCTGAACTTAAAAGTTGTTCTGAGGTAAATCTTGATTATCTCTCATCATTTTGAACCTGGTACTGCAGATTTTTTGCTTTAGTAGGAGGAAGAAGAAACTTCATAATTTTAAAACATGTAATACAATATTGTAAATCATTAGCATGTTTTGGGTTCTCCAGATTTGCAGATTTTTGCGCCATTTGGTGATGGTGCCATGTCTGGTAGGTTGGGCTGATGCAGAGAACTGAAATCCATCCTGCTTCTTTCATTTAGTCCTTTGCCTTACCCCAGCAGCTTAGTTGAGATGGAGTACTCCAAAGTTCACACTGTCAGAGGAACAAAAATGTCCCCCGTTGTTAAGGCAGAACAATAACCCATTCCTGGAAGACTCAGTGGGAAAGGCAAAAATCCTATTACCTTACTAGAGAAAGGGCATCCAGGTATTGCATAGAGGCACACTTCAGAGCCATCTGCAGTTCTCAGAATAGACAGAAGAGGATGGGCTCATTGCATTACTGCACTAGTTTTTTTTTATTATAGTATCCTTTTGTCTTTTTTGCTCAAATTAAGTGAATGATGTCCCCAGACCCCTAGGGTACTGAATGACTAAGTCAGTGGGTGTGAGTATGCTATTTAAGTTCTGACTGCATGCTTCCTTATTCTAATTTAAGAAACTTGCCTCGGGGTATTTTGTAGTAGACTTTTAATGAGACTTCTGGAACTGAAATTCAGACAATGTTTAGGGGCCTCTCTCTATCCAATCCTCCCTTTTCCTTCTCAGTGGATAAACTATAGCTTTTCCTCAGAGTTGCATGACTCAAGCTAGTGTATCATCTGTTCCATCCTCAGGATATTTTAATAGCTCTGGAAAGGTCCATGAGGATGCTAATGATAAAACTTTAAAATCAGGTTGTGAATGATTATTTCCTCATTTGAGGACTGCCAATTTTCCAGGCATTTCCTTGGTGGTTCTCTTTGACCTAGATCATTCTGTCACTATTCAGATGCTCATATGTTGTCCACAAACTGTCCCTGACCAGTTCCAAACTCTACAGATAATGCCAGTTAGGATTAAACCATTCTGACAGTGGATGATCACAGGGTAATTTATTCAAAGATACCTTTTCTCAAGACTATGTGGATGACTATAATATAGTTGATGCCAGCCAGTGTTTTGAAGCAACATGCTTACATAGCTGCTATCTTGGGAAGATGACCACACACATTCAAATGAATAATAATTAAATTGCAAAAGGGAATAGTGACAGTGAAGAGCTCCAAGTGCATGAAGGTAGCTTTTAAGAAGCAATTAGACACTGGAAGAAATTGAGAATAGACAGTTGGAGGCTGTTGTAAACATTGGGGCAGCATTGGGGAGTAACATTTATCTGAGAATAGGAGAAGTAGACAGAACTGTGTGGGAAATAGAGATGGAACAGGAAGAAAAGCGAACAGATGTAAGTGGGGTCAAAACTGGATCCTGAGGCAAAAATGAGAAGTTTGAACTTGATGGGGAAAAGCGGCTTTATGGGTAAGGATCTGATTTTTTTTTTGTTTTGTTTTTTTGTTTTAAGAGAAGTTTTTATAAAATGGCTTTTAGTGCCAGGAGTCTGGATTCCCTGCTGCTGTGTGCTAACTACGTTTTTCTTGTATCTATGCTAATGATGAAAGATCTTTCTGTTGGCTCCTTAATTGTTTGTTCCTTGACAATAATGGAGATGCATTAATATTACTTCACTAAAATGTGTAGCCTGTTCTAAGTACATTATACCAATCGATTCTTCTGTTTTGCAATAGGGGAGAGAATTTTTACCTTTAGACCCAGAAGCAGATTACTCTGTTTTCACGCTTCCTGACTACTCTGCAATAGCTCAGAGTCCTAATGAGGATCAGTCTCCATTACGTCAATCTGCAGGTACTCATGTGTAACTTCAGTATACTCATTAGAACTGAAACAGAGAATCTCTGAAATATTAAAACATTGGTAAAATACAGCTCCACTTATGGGAGACTTGTAATTATATAAGTATATGCCGCCATTCATTACAGCATCATACTAGATGTGGTCCAGGTCCAATGTATACCACCGTACCATGGAAACAGCTTTATTTGCCTGTTCCTATTGAAAAGTCTGTTTCAACATTGCCTGTCTTGAAGGCTTACTTCAACAAGAAGCTTATTAACTCTTCTCATTTCACATTCTATCCCTTTTACTAATTAGAAAATAGTCTTTCACTCCTTCATAATGTACCACCAGCTTTGCTGAGCTATTGCATAATATGTAATGTTCTCCATCTTTCCTAATTTCTTGTTGGTCCCCTGCCCCTTAGTATTAATTTGTAAGCTTCTCAGACCAAAGATCTGAGGATCTGCATGAGTGGGTGCCTAATACACTTTGGGGCCTTCTTAAAATGACAAGCTAGATCTGCTCTGTGTTTTGAGAATGTCTGTAATTTGGACCCTGTTGTTTATAGTGTGTTTTAAGGTATTAAGATTTAGTAACATGTATAGCAAATCCAAAATGCTATATATGTGCACTGTAGCTTTAAAATAACTGTAGGAACCATAAATCTGAATTGCTGTTTGTTTAGTAAATTTCCTAATTCTCCTCAAATCAAACCTTGATACAATCCGTGAAAACAGTAAAGCTCAGTTTTAGGACAGCTATCTAAATTCATAGGTTACTACAGGTGATTATCCTATCAGCGATAAAATCAAAAGTACTGAGACCTTCCTTCTTTCTTCACAGTCATGTTGTTAGAGTTCACTTCCACACCAGGTAGTTTACAAGAATCATTTTTAAGGAGAAAGAAAAACTTCATCCAGAAGTCCTCTAAAAGAGTGGAAGAAATAAAAAATAGAGAGAGAAGTTCTGAAAAGCATCAGGCCAAGCTGTTTCAAAGGGACAAGACTGAAAGATTTAACATGCCAAAGGAGGATTCTTCTACTTCTGGTAAATTTCATTTGGAAGTAGGGTAAAGCATTAAGGATTCTTCTAGTAATTATTCCATAAAGCAGGATAGAGTCTGCTATTTTTGGATCTTTGCTCTTGCAGATCAGAATATTCTGTAACAGGGGTTCTCAAACTTTTTCACTGCCTGGATCACATCTTAAGAGCGTTTCAGAGATACCTCACCCTCTCATAATCCTAGGATCACCTCTTCACCAGCTTAGTTATATAAAATCCCTGGAAAAACCGTGATTGCTTACATAAAAAAGCAGTATTGAGAGCGTAACATATTTTTAGCTTCTTTTAATGGGAATTAGAAGCTGGAAATAAGGAGCATAGCTAGCACCATTATGACAGGCTAACTCTGTGGCCTGCTATAGACAATAATCTAAAAACTAAGAGAGCCTCACAACTTGGTGGTGGTTCCCTGTAGGAGATAAGACCGTTACTATTGTCCTTGGCTGAGATTTGGAGACTTACTCTCAAAAGAGAAAATTCTGCCTTATGGAGTCCATTCTATCAGCCTGTTTCTTTTCAAATGTGTTTTCTCCAAAATAGGAAACATGATTTAGTCTTTCTTGTTTTTGTTTCAGACCTTACTGCCTTTTGAGGCCAGGGTTTACCTGCTGTCTGTCAATCACTACACACTCAATTTTGTAAAAGGTGTAAACTTGTCCTGGTAAAGATTATATAGTTGTCACTGGTACAGTTGTTGTCACTGATCTGTATGAGCCCACTTTTGGGTTGGCCTCATAGTTGCATTTTTAAATTTAAAAAAAATATATTTTGTTTAAAACAAAGGTGCAGTTATCAGTCAGTTGAAGAAAGTGGGGGAAGTGAAAGTGTGCTCTCCAGAGGACAAAAGGTCTGCAGATGTTCAAATGCAGCAGCGCACTTTAAGGTATTGTGTGAATATAGTTGGTAGAAATTAGACTAAACTACTTTTGTTTCTGAAATAATACCTGTTGCACTAATATAGAACCTTAATTTTAGCAATGGTTTCTGATCTCCCATTTATTTCAGCCCCTTAGACCTTAGACTAGATGAGTGCTTGTGGAGACTACTATTTTGTGCTTTTTGTTGGGAGTGCAAGGCAGGAAACTGGGGTAGGGAAGGAATTTTTCTCCAGGTCAGATTGGCAGAGACCCTGGTTTTGGGGGTTTTTTTTGTTTTGTTTTTGTTTGGGTTTTTTTGCCTTACTCTGCAGTGTGGGGCACAGGTCACCTGCTGGTTTGAACTAGAGCAGGGGTGGCAAACTATGGCCGTAGGCTGGATCCAGCCCGTGGAATTGCCACCTCCATGACACTGCGGGCCCCACACTGCTGCTAGAAGTGGACGGCACCACGTCCTTGCAGCCCCTGCTGGGGGAGGGCCAAGGGCTCCGTGTGCTGCCCTCTCTTGCAGGCATAGGCACGCACACACGCCCACAGCCAGGAACGGGAACTGTGGCCAATGGGAGCTTCAGGGGAGGTACCCACAGGTGAGGGCAGCATGCGCAGCCCTTGGTCGTGGTCCGTGTGTCCGTCCCCGGGGTCTGCAGGGATGTGGTGCTGGCCGCTTCCGGGAGCAGCAAGCCTGCCCTGGCCCCGGTGCGCACCGCTGCCACTTCAGGTAAGTGGTGCCAGGCTAGAGCCCGCACTGCAAACCTTTCCTGCACCCCAACTCCCTGCCCTGAGCCCCCTGCTGCACCCTCACCCCTCCTGTACCCCAACCCCCTGCCCTGAGCCCCCTCATACACTCCACACTCCTCCTCCACCCCAACCCCTGAGCCCCTCCTGGACAACAACCCTCTGCCCCAGCCCTACATTCATGGCCCTGGATGCAATTTCCCCACTCAGGTGTGGCCCTCAGGCCAGAAAGTTTGCCCACCCCTGAACTAGAGTAAATGGTGGCTTCTCCGTGACTTGAAGTTTTTACATCAAGATTTGAGGACTTCAGTAACTCAGCCAGGGGATATGGGCCTATTACAGGAGTGGGTGGGTGAGGTTCTGTGTCCTGCAATGGTGCAGTAGGTCTGTCTAGATGATCGTGCTGGTCTCTTCAGGCCTTAAAATCTATGAGTCTGAGTCCACTCAGTTCAGGCTTAATCATTTTCACCTTTATTTATAAAACTTCAGACATACATGATGAAATAGATAGAGGCCCAAGTTACCAAATTCTGGGCTACCAGGAAATTCTCCTGTATTTTCTGACTATCATTGCCACCTCTGACCCCTGGTCTGGTCGGTCAGACTTATTCCTCCAGTGTCTGCTCCAGTATTGCTCCAGTTTGGTTCTACTAAACTTCATTTGCATATGTAATGTGGACAAGTATAAGAATCCATTAATTAAATTTTTCTCCATTCAGCATTAATGTAACCCATACAGTACACATGTGCAAGCTTCAATGTACACAACCTAGGCTGCTTATACAGTTTTCATGTCACCTTGTCCTTATTTTTCCCCACTAAAAGGCACTTTTAGTATTACAGGATTGTATATTTATTAAACTAATTAACTTTTCCTTTTACCAAAAATCTAATGTAACACATTCCATGAACAAAACATCACTTTTTCCCAGCCAGCTGTAGCATTACTTAAGCAGATTTACGTAAGAGAGGAAAAAATTGGCAAAACACCACTCATGCCAGGCAAAGTTAGGCTGAGACCTTGGCCTAAGTGTTGCTGCATCTAACCTCATTCGCTATCCATAATTATAAATTATGCTGTATAAATAGTGTTTTCACTCTTTAGTGAAAAGACTTTTGACCTACAGAGTTCCAGGCAAACAGTTTTTTCCCATTCTGTGACTTTGAGTTGTTACAGCTAAAATAATTATTCATGCCAATGTGTTTACAATTTAAATCTAACTTCAGGATTTTAGATCAGTAAAACATTGGGAAAATTGCCACTCACATTCTGTCAAATGTCAAGATGATAATATATAGTAAAACAATTACAAATATAACCTCAAAACTCTGGGTAATTAAACTTATTGGATATAAATACTAATAAGGATTTTTGGCATACTAGAGAAGTAAACCAAAGTTGCATTTTTAATCGTTTCCAGTTTAACCCTGTATATGTAATACAAACACTTTAATTTTTAAATTGAGCCCCCATTAATAAGAAGTATACACATTTTTACTGTTTGGCAGACTTTATAATCAACTAGCTGAAGTGAAAATCAGAAAGGAAGAGAAATCAAGACAACAAACCTACGCTAAAAACAGGGAAAAGGCTAAAGAGTTTCAAAAGGTAACTGCATCTGGTACAGTATCTTAAACCCCTTGGCCTAGCGTTTCTCTATTTTAATGCCTGTTGTTCTGAGCAGTTCTAATTCCACTGAGCTGTCGGTGAAGTCCCTTTTTAATGAGACTGCTATCTACGTCGTATTGTTAAAAACTGGAGTTCATCTAAAGCAAATGTGGTAAGCCATTCGTGCAGTAATGATGAAATTCTACCACCCTATCTCATGGTGATGAATTACAGCCATGTGACGTGTTTATAGGCTTTCAGCTACTAATTTTTTAAATTGACATACTAAAATTTTGCATTTTTCAATGAAGACCAGGTTGAAAAATAGCAATAGAGAGCTACGGTCTTTAAGGTGTATAGTTAAATTATGAACGCTGGCAAAACAACAGTGGGAAAGAAACAAAACTATCTAAACTCTTCCCTACAAATTAAATCTGATTAAGCATCATCTGATCCTGATTTTTCCCCTCCTGTAACTTTGCTGGAAAGAGTGCATTGGTGAAAACCTCCCAAATTAGGAGTCAGTGTTTGAAAGCTTGGTGCCTCTACAGTCCAAGTGTTCCACTTCTAGCTATTAAGAGGTTACACTAGTTTTGTTTTTGAAATGGAACTGCTCACTTGATTTAAACCAAACCATAGTATCAGGATTTAAACTTCTGGCTACTGTTGGCACACTGTTCCATTCATTGCAACAAATTTAGGGTTAGCCTGAGAAACTCCCTCCAGGGGGACGCAGTTAAAACATCCACTGCATGACTTTAAGAAATATAATTATTACTGTGCTTGTTCTGTTATTTACATAAGGTTGCCTGGTACCAAATATACACTGATGTATTTAAACACTGAATACCTCATTGTCTGAATAAACCAATCTGCTGTTGTGGCAAGTATTCAATAGGACATTGATGCTTAGCTGATGCCCTTCCTATTGAGCATTTAGCTATTCATAACACTGCCAGCCCGTTATTTAGGTACTTCGCATCTAAATCAATCTGCTAGATATTTAAACATCTATTTTTACTTACAGAAAACACTGGAAAAACTACGAGCCAAAAAGACACATTGAACACTAGATCCTTTAGGAGACTTCTGGGAATAAAAAGTGCTTGACTCCTTTCTCAGTTCAATCCAAGGAATGTATGATAAGGCCAAAGTCACATTAAGCAATATCATTATGTGGCTGTGAAGTACTGAGCTTTGATATAGGTCAAATTCATAATTTAAATATGTAGCAACCTCAGTAGTTTGTTCCCAAGATTTGAGTGATAACCACTACCAAAGCTTGCCTAATTAGATTTCATCTTCCAGTTTATACTCCATTTCTGCTTGTATTATGACTCAGATTAACCAGATCTAGATTGTACAAAGGCTTTTTAATTGAGGATGGTCTGCATTTAAAAGTGAAGTCAGCTGAATCTTTTTAATAAAGTTTTGTAATGAAACCTGTGCATGTGTCAATTTATTGGAAAATCATAGGATACAGAGGTAAAACAGTCCAATTTGCCTAATTCCTATTAATTTAAAATGATACACCCTTTCAATGACACTTGAGGGGAGATTTATTTCAAAGGTGAAAATAGTGGTGTCAAGGTTCCTTCCCCACTCTGAACTCTAGGGTACAGATATGGGGACCTGCATGGAAAAACCTCCTAAACTTACTTTTACCAGCTTAGGTTAAAACTTCCCCAAAGTACAAACTATTTTACCTTTTGCCCTTGCACTTTTGCTGCCACCACCAAATGTCTAACTGGGTTTATTAGGAAAGTCATTTGGAAATGTTTTTTCCCCCCCAAAATTCTCACCAAAATTTTGCACCCCCCCTCCTGGGGAAGGTTTAATAAAAATCCTCACCAATTTGCATAGGTGAACACAGACCTAAACCCTTGGATCTTAAGAACAATGAAAAAGCATTCAGTTTCTTACAAGAAGAATGTTAATAGAAGTAAAGAATCATCTCTGTAAAATCAGGATGGTAAATACCTTACAGGGTAATTAAATTCAAAACAGAATCCCTCTAGGCAAAACCTTACATTACAAAAAGATAGGACTATCCATTCCATTCAGCACAGCTTATTTTCCAACCATTTAAAGAAAATCAAATGCATATCTAGCTAGATTACTAAGTTCTAAGACTCCATTCCTGTTCTGTCCCTGGCCAAAGCATCACACAGACACACATCCTTTGTTTCTCCCCTCCCTCCAGCTTTGAAAGTAACTGTCTCCTCATTGGTCATTTCGGTCAGGTGCCAGTCAGGTTATCCCAGCTTCTTAACCCTTTACAGGTGACAGGGCTTTTCCTCTGGCCAGGAGGGATTTTAAAGGTGTCATAAATATAAAGGGAAGGGTAAACAAGTGGTTAGGCCTGTTACTATTAATTCCCATTGAAATTAAACCCTTGCCATTTTTACCTTTGAAAATTTTACCCAATGCATTTTACTGAAACTCTGCAGTCCCTCAAAGGAGTCTGACACATAATGATAAACTGTATCCTGGAAAGGCTGTAGAGTCTTACAGTTAACATGAGATCACTTTACCTCTGTGTACTCTAGTGGTGAGACTGATAGTGGAATATTGTATCTAGTTCTAGTGTCAACATTTACAAATGTTAAATAGAGAAGCTGAAGAACATGCCTCAGGCTGTGTCTACATTAAGTCCTGCATTAGAACTTGAAGTAGCAGCTGCTGGACTTGTTAACCTAGGGCAGGGGTGGGCAAACTTTTTGGCCCTTGGGCCACATCTGGGTAAGGAAATTGTATGGTGGGCTATGACTGCTCACAAAATTGGAGGGTGCTCCAGGTGGCACTTACCTCAAGCAGCTCCCAGAAACAGCAGCATGTCCCCCCTCCAGCTCCTATGGGGAGGTGCAGCCAGGCAGCTCTGCACTGTCCACTGACAGTGGTTCCCAACCAATGGGAGCTGTGGGGGCAGTGTGCTGAGCCCTGTGGCTGTCTGTGTGTGTAGGAGCTGGAATGGGACATACTGCTGCTTCTGGGAGCCATGTGGAGTGGGGCAAGACCCTGACCCCACTCCCTGGCTGGAGTGCCAGATCTAGGCAAGCCCTGGAGGCTGCTTCTCAGCAGGAGCTGGAGGGCTGGATGTGACCCCTGGGCTGTAGTTGGCCCACCCCTGACCTAGGGTTACAAATATGTAGATGCTAAGGTTAAGAATGGTTGAACCTTAGATCCCCATCTGGGGCTCCAGTGTCTACACTGCTTAGGTGGATGTAAATCTAACCAACCATCCCTAGCACCCTCCCAAAAGGTGGCTGCCACTGCCCTAGCCCATCATGCTGCAGTATGGGAAACTGGCTGTCCACTGGGCAAATAAAAGTCTATGTATGGGCTTCCTTTGGTGGACTCCCCCAGCATGAACCAGTGAGGCTACATCTCCACTGCAAAGAAACAGGGCTTGAACTTTAGGTCCAGGGTTGATGTAGGGTTTTGGGACTGAGCCCTGGGTTTGTGTAGATGGCAGTGGGGGGAGGGAAGAAGGGGAGTTAAGCTTGAGCCTGGGTATTTACTCAAAGTCATGCCCTATCACCTAAGTTCCCTCTAAGCTGTGTATCAGCCTCTTAAGCACTGCAGCTGCTCAGAGGTGTTTTTTTTGGGGGGGGGGAGGAGAAGAGATACACTGCCCCCAGACCTGCTGTGAGTAGGGGAGGCAGCTGTCCTAGGGCCCCAACCTGAGCTACTACAGCAGGGGACACACAGGTCTTCTTCCTAACCCTCTGCCCTGAGCCCCCTCCCACGCTCCCAACTCCTCAGCCCCCCCCCACAACATGAATTTTATAGGCCACTCTGCCTCCATACTGGTGGACATAAAATTCATTCCACCTGTTAGGAAAAATTAGAGGCAATGCTGCCTATGTCTCTACTATACAAATACCCTTAACTAAAACATAGGTACTTGGGCTGTGCTCCAGCAGATCCTGCTGCTCCGGCAGCCCTCAGGTTTGCTGCTGCAGTCATGGAGGTCCTGGGAAGTCACCAATTCAGTGACCTTTGTAAAAGACAGCCTGTGTTCTAGCTACTGAATTCCTTACAATGCAGTTGTGGTGGGTTCAGCTCCTGATGGGGTCAAGTTACCTGGGCTCAACTCAAAGATGGCACCCAGGACCCAGTTTAAACAATAATGAAAGATTCTAGCTCTGTGCAGAATTGGGGTGCTACTGCCATCCCTTCAGCCAGGGGTTCTCAGACTTCTGCACAGGTGACCCCATCCACATAAAGCTTCCGAGTGCAACCCCCCTTCTCTAAAGAAGTGTTTTTAGTGTACAGATTATAAATGCTGGAGGCAAAGCAGAGTTTGGGGTGGAGGCTGACTGCTCATGACCCCCCCCGTAACCTCAAGCACCTGAGGGGCCCAATCCCCAGTTTGAGAACCCCTGCCTTAAGCCTTCAGTAAACTTGACCTGTAGGTAACCAAGTGTCAGCAGCAGCTGCATTGCTGAAAATTAAGCACAGGTGTGTTCAGCTAAGTTACAGGTAACTGAATAGTATGAGGAAAAACTAGACTTTGTACATAGTATGGTATTTATTGAACGACTGCCACTTATTTGCAAGTAAGTTCTCAAATAACTTTAGAATGTGTCATTTTCCAGGGCTCACAATATACAACTGACTCAATCATGAAGCCAATGTAGCAGTTCACCCTGAAGTTTCCTGTCGATTAGAAGGTGACTCATTCCATTAAATCCTCGAAAGCATGTTTTTAAAAATACATGTGACAGTTATCAAGTTTAGGTTAAAGGATTCAGTAATCAAGTTTACTACAGCAGCATCCAGTGGAGCAGTGCAAACTCAAGACGTTTTAAGGTTGTCCACAGCTTAGGGAGGGGTCTCTCACTGACCTAAAAAAAAGCACAGATTCAGGTAACATTGCTGAGCTTCTGGTGATTAAGTCAGTGCATACAATTAGTCATGTCTCCTATTAATAGATATTTAACCATGTAAGGAAATGATCAAAAAACGATCTGGTAACAGGGCCATACCACTTCCTAAAATAAAGCATTACACTGTCTATATTAGTCTGGGAGCATGCATAATTCCATGGGCTAGTTAACGATAAAGAGGTAAGGGAGGTATCCTTTGATTCCTAACTCTACAGAATTATAATTTAAATGCTGTCACCCTCTGCAGTGTTGTAGTGGAGCCTCACTGCCCTTCCAGCTAGCTCCACCGGTTGGTGGAAATATTCATACATCAGAAATGGGTCAAGTTGGGTATCATTCGAAAGCCCTTTCTCCCACTAACAATGGTGTCAAACATAAAAAATGAATACATAAAATCCAATTTTTTAAAATTTACTTTATCACAGGTATGTGAAACATGCAGCCCTTACAAAGTTAAATCATGACCCCTGACTGACAGTATTGCCTTATCAGTTAATGCTCAGATCAGAATCCTGATCAGTGTTTTGTTTTGTTTTTTAAATGTTACAGTATTGCACTGGCAAAGAAACAGTCCAATGGTACTGAGTACCAGCTTTGTTTATGCAAACAGTGTTGTAATGAGGCACTGGTTAAGACAAGCTTTCAGCCAGAAATTACTGGAATGCATCAGTAAATGGTAAGCACATAACATACACTGTTAAACACAAGGACTTTGTAACAATTACTTTGGAATTGTAACTTATACTAGTGATATTCTTCAAAACTTCAGCTACTAGTTGGTACTGTCTCCCCACTGATACCTAAAAATGATCAAGACTGAAATCAAAGTGCCATGCAAATGCTTGTTACTTTCTGGTGACACTGATTTCAGTTACAGACTACAATATATTTGAAAATGTAGAAAAACATCCAAAATATTTAATAAATTTAAATTAGTATTCTATTGTTTAATAGTGGGATTAAAACTGCGATTGATCACAATTAATTTTTGAGTTAATCATGTGAGTTAACTGCGATTAATCAACAGCCCTAATAAGTAAATAAAAATGTTGGGTCTGTTCAAAAGCACCTGGCAGTCTGGATTTGGTGTGTGGTCTGCTTATTGACTAGCCCTCATTTAGAAGTTGAGCAACTTGCAGGTCAACTTCTAAATGACCTGTATGAAGAGTGAATAAGGAATATTGAGCCTGAGTGACTGCTATTTAACAAGGATAATTCTGATATCTCAGCTTTACATAGCTGACCTTCCAAAACCTCACCCCCTTTTCTCCCTTCTGACAAAAAGGATGGCTCAGTCTGCATTCTGGATACAGCTCCCTCAACAAAAACAAAAAGTCACTACAGCTCATATGTTGGAGGTAGGGTTAGTCAAGTTACAAGATGGTATGGAGTTACTCTATCCATTTCCCAAGCCTATGGATGCTACCTCTATAGTGCTACACATTTGAGGTTCCCACAATCAGTGATTAGTGGATTAAAAATGAACATCCCCTGGTTTGGTTCAACCTTCACCCTCATCTGCAAGTCTGCTTTTGCTTCGAGGGTTGTTACCTAGAGCTGGCTTTTGGTTGCTAGATTGTCATTTATGAACGGATTGTTGTTGGAAGTGAAGTATGTGAAGATAAGGTAATACAAGTAAAACTTCCAAGGTTTTTTGGGTCCAGAGTTGGTCCTCAACTAGCAAGAGGAAATCTCCCATAGACAAAAGGGCTTAGAATAAAAAACATTTACAATTGTTATTTCTGTTTTAAATGTGAATACTTAGGGCCAGACCACCAACTGACTGAAGTGACACGTACACTAGAAGTATGGGACTCAGCATCAAGCTGCTTTCCATCATACTTTAAATATTAATTTAAACCATTTCTTCCAGTTCTGAGGTCAGAAGCCTGAAGAACTTAAAATGTAACCTAAATTCTGAAGCCAACATAAGTTTTCCCATTAATTGGCACAGTTGCATTGGATCTGTAATTTGGAGTGTTTAGTGGCACACCTCTTACACCTGATCAACACCCTAGCTGCACTACATCTATCTCCTCAGAAATAGGCCATGTAGCACACTAAGTGCTCATGGCATCCCACAGAGGATTTCAATATTAGGTCATCGCGTTAAGAGCAGCTGGTTTCAGAGCCATGCAAACCCTCTTTGAAATGACCTTAAGTATAGTGGCTGCTGTTGCTTATCAGAATTGCTTGCACACATCCTTACCTTTGCAATACAGCTAGAAAGTTTTCCATACCCATGTCAGCGCCTGGTCTTCATTTGGAATTTGCGGTCAATGATTTGTCAGCAATAGGCACTAAAGGGTTCAAGTGAGAGTCACCAGATTTGGTTAGTATCAAGCCATAATAAATTACAGCAAGGTGAGAGTTGCCTGAAGATAAGCCAGGAAAAGCACTATTCAGAGGCAGTTTAGCTAATGTTGTCAGTTTTCTTTAGTTACATTTAAATGTAGGAGTCCTGTGATAAGCTGCTCTTCAGTGAACCATCTGAGGAGCTTCCAACGAAATCAAAACAGATCTTTATTAGAAATATTCAATAAAGTCAGGGATTTTTGCCTGTAATCCTGATAAAGAACATACTGTCAAAGTGATAATTCTTCCATAGTTAATATTTTAAAAATATTTTTTAGATAGCTTTAGCTGAAATCTGGCTATTCTTAACAGAACAAACCTATGTAAAAAGGTTCTCAGTGAGGATTTATGCAAAAACAGAGCATGACATGAAAGAGTGCTCTTTGATCGCTTACATTACTTGTTTCCAACAGATTTAGTGCTACTAAAGTAGCAGTGCCAAAATCTGATGGAGTTACTTTATGGTCATGTCCACAGCACACCAGAAATGGTATTTCCTAGTATCCTTGGTAATGACCACTGATTGGAGTTTTGAGTAATACTTGAGCATTAAAACCTTTAATGGAAAAGGCCAGAGTTGTTATATGATGATGCGGAAGGCAACTTAAAGCTCTAAAAATTAAGCTGAGAATTGGAACAGTCGTCCTTGACAGATCGAAGCATTACAAGTGCTTACTCCTCACAGTAGACATCAGTTCTTCCTTCACACAGCCTGGAACTTCAGGTTATTTTTTAATCTTCAAAATTGTTTGAGGCACTAAATCACAATACCCACGCAAGGTACATATGCAATGCCAGGTACGTATGTAAGAATTATCCTAATTTCAGATATGGGTAACAATTCCAAATTGATTTTGCCCAAGTCAAAAATGTTATCACAATTAGAGATGAGGATTGCCTTAGTCTCTGAGGTTTAGACTACACTTCAGCAGTGTTGGAATAAAGTAGAAACACTCACTGACTGCTGCAGTTTCAGCATATTAGATGTTCTCAAAACTTAATTGTATTTTGAGTTATTTGCAATTCTATACCTTCCAAATTGAATGAAAAATGTTTCGGCTGTTGTAAGTATATTACCTGTCAAACAAGTTGGTGTCATGATACTGTGTTTCAAACAATTCTTTCGTCATAATGAAATCTGGTCTGTCTAGTGTAGTGAAGTCCCTCTAAAAAGAATAAAGTAGTGAGTGCACCACTGATTGTCAGTCTTCTACAGCTGGTCAATGGCTTACTATATGGATAAGTTAAAATCAGATACATTCAATCCATATAGATGACTCCAGTTTGTGTCAACAGAAATACCAGGTTTAACAAGCACACAGCAGCATGAAAACCAACGATGCCAAATGCTGAATTACTGTAGCACTGGCTTTTGAGCATCCCATCAGAAGAATGCTGTTGGATGCAGATACCTTGCAGTGCGCAGTTAAAACAGTTTGTAACAGCTTCCACCATCCCAAAGTATCAGCCCATTTTAAAATTACATTTCTGTAAGCATTGAATTAGAAGTTAATGATCTAACAGTACTAAACTCCGAGCAAAATTCCATTTTGCAAGCTGTGAAGTAACCAGAAGCATAAGAGGAGTTCTTATTAAATGAAGCTAGTAAAACTCTGTTTCCAGGATTATAAGAGGTATTTGTACTCCAACTGATGCATTTTTTAAAACAGAACATTTAGCTAGTTTTAGTCAAGACACTGCTATCTGCAGTAATTCTGTGGCAAGATCCCTGGATTCTGCAACACTCCAGCACAGTGAATTGGAATTTCTGCAGCAATTTCATTGAATGAAAATACATCTGTTACTTGACACTGATTTTATGCTGCCTCTACCTTTTCAATGTGTTGTACGTTTTTATTCTGAGTACTTACAGCACTTCAGAAGATGGGAGTTTGGCAGCTAAAGAAGGGACAGTTGACTTTTGGCACATGGTCATGGAAAGTTCAGTTTGGGATACATAAATTCTGCTAAAGTTTAGTAAATCCATTAATGTTGCTTTACTTTCATTTGGATTTTAGCATTAGCAGCCCAGCAAAATAAGAGAGATTCACACCTCAAAGCTATTCTTTCAAATTGTCTACTAACTTAATATGTCTGTTTGTTTCTAACCTTCATGGTTTGTCAAGACCAGACAGTGTACAATCTGTTAAAAAGAAAACTTAGTTTTTCCAGCAAAGGCTGGGTGAAGGATTGATTTCACAATTTCTGAAGCTGCAGAAACAGAACACATGAGATCCTAGTTTTAGTTTAAGCTGCAGGGTGACAATGTGATTCAACAAGTTAGTTACAATGAGAAATCAAAGCACAGGACAAGTCACTCACTAAATCTTACCCAGCAATTTGCTCATTTCCTTGTGAGATAAGATTTTCAATCCATGTTGAGTGTTAACTAAGCTAGTGCCTACAGGACAGAAAATATATTGCTCAGTGTCCATGCATAGAGAGTTAAATAGTTACACACGCCCCCCGCAATTAAAATCTGTCTTGCAGTTTTATCCCACAGAGCTAACAAATAGTTCAATGGGTAAAGCGAAACCACAAGTTTGCTCTATGAGGTATTTCCAACGACATGAACCTATACGAGAGGCTCCATCGGGATAGACCTCAACAGTTATGTGGTACTGTAGTAAGAAATACAGGGCTGAGATCCTACAGCTTCTGTAATTTCCAATATAGGACAAGCTTTGCCAATATCAACCAGCCTAAAGATTAACTTCAACAGGAACACCTACTGAAAAGGTAAAAGCCTGCTTTTTCCATCATGTATAATGATTTCTGATCTTGTCCTGCCATTTGATATGAAGTCTTCATCGAACAAAGACTACGAGAATCAACAGCATCAATCTGGCGTTCTTGATCTTTCCTCACAATCCATTTCACTGCCAGAGTTGATACAACTGTGGCTCTATACATCAGAAGCTTTGTAGAAAACCTGATATCACAGCTTCCCCACAGACAGCTGACAGGCCCAAAAACTCTACAGCAGCACCAGCTGCTGCTGTACACATGTCCACGTCTTTTGAGGATCCTTCAGTACAGTCTACAATGCTGCCCAAATATTTTAACAGCTGCCATCTGCTCTATGTCCCATCCAGACAGGTTAATACTGAACTGGTTATAATCTGGAACTGGAGACTGCTTGATGATAATGGCCAGCAATTTAGTTTTATCCAGATTATTAATCTGGACAGGAAAACTGACTATACACAAACTGCTATCAATTGCACAAAGTGACTGAAAAAAGGCAAAAAACTCCCTGCTATTTCTTCAGTTAGCCATCTCATGTGTTATTTATAACAGCAATTAAGTTTTCAGGCGGAAGCGTAGTTCTATGTTACTATTTAGCTGGCTATTTTTGTATAGATGTCCTTTGGAGATGCCAGTGAAGTTAAAAAATCCTTCACTTATGTGCAGAGATAGCACTGATAAAACTAAGTGTTCATTCTATGATATTTACAATTAAATTATTTAGTAAGGAATACTTCTCAAATCAAATAAATTTGATAGAAGATAAGTTTTTACTTAAAACCAAAAGCCACCACTCACTGAATTTTTAATAAAAGGGTGAAGGGTAGAATTTCCTACCTCATGAACAGGCATCTCCTCATTTCTGGTTGACCAGGCTTCTTTGTAATCACTTCACTTGCCTTGCTTCCTAAACATGTGATCCACCTGAAAGATCGAGGTCAGTTTACCGCCACACAAACACACATAAGCAGCAGCAATTTTTAACAATGGGGTTGTACCACCATACATTTCCTGAAGCACCTGTGTTCTCCTTGAAAAATCACCCATGCAACTACCAGCCAGAACCCTACTTTTGGAGAGCTAAAAACTAGAACCCAGGGGATAAAGTTAACAAAAAAACACCACACACTTGCCACACAGAGCAGTGGCAACAAACACGATTGTCCCAACTGTAATGCATTTTTCCTTTAGTCTGATACTAAGGTAAGCTTAAACCATTAAACAGCAAGTGTGTACCTGAACTAGAGCAAGATAGACAAGATCCACATAACCCAAGTGTTCAGAAAGGCTGTCATCATTCACTCTTTTCAGAGCAGTTGAACATTTTGCCAATCATCATAACATTTCCTCACAATATCCTCTATATTCCGGAGCAGAATACACTTTTACTTTATGAAACATCTCCACCTATTTCTTCCAATATAGAAACAGATGCCAGTTAAATGAAAACAAAGCTCTAATTCTTCCTATACCAAAACAATCTGATGGCAAATTTAATAGGACTAATTAACAATGAGTTTTATATGGCTCTTCAAAAGAGCCAACTAGAGGAATACAGGTCTGTGCATAATCCTCATTATGAAGCCTTTTGCTTTCCAACAAGGACTGCAGATTCTATTCTGATGCTACACACCCTAGCATAATCCAATCCTATAGCATGCAAATCAATTTTGAGTTAATGAGGCATGCAACACCCTTTAACCAGGTAGTTTACCACAAAATTCATTCAAGGAGTCACACCAGAATTTCTTACCAAGACACCAGAAGAAAATGTGATTTGTGACTACGTGTTCCAGAGTTATTTGGACTCCCTGAAAACAGAGAGAATTCAGTTTGTTATACTCAAATGCCAGTTAAGTGGCCTCTACAATTTAAAATTTACCTTTCCCCTGGAATTGTTATAGAAGTAGTTTTATTACACAATTTGCATTAGGCAGGATGTGGTTCACAATCATCCATTTACATTACTTTCAAACTGCAGTTCAAATGCTGACATTAAATAATGAAAGAGACAACGTGGGTGAGGTAATCTTTTACTGGACCAACTTCTGTTGGCCAAAGACAACCTTTTCAGCTTACACAAGAGCTTTCTTGTTCAGGTCCTGTGTAAACTCAAAAGCTTGTCTTTTCCCAACAGCCAAGTTGGTCCCATAAGAAGATATTCCTTTACCCACCTTGTCCCACTAGTATCCTGGAACAAAAACAGCTACAGTAATACTGCAAAATACATAGTTATCAAGTCTTTTGAAGGTATGGGACCTCCCTGTTCACTACAGAACCAAACCTTGCTAACATAAACCTCTAAATCCTCCAACAGGACTCCAGAAACATAGATAAATGCCCTAAATATGAAAAGCCCAATTTCCAAGAAAGTGATATGAAGAGTCAAGTGGTCTTGTAATCCCCATCTTCAATTTCTTTGACAAAATGCATGCTGCACCATATGTATTTAGATATTAACCTGCACTAGGGATGTAAACAACATTTAAAAACATAACTGTGTAACCAATTAAAATTCTATCAGTTACACAGTTAAATGTTTAATCAGGGAACTAAGGGTGTGGGGGCAGCAGCCAGGACCCTGGGCGGAGTTTAATAGTTACTGGTTAACTGGTAAGCATCACGCTTATCAGTTAACTGGGTTAGACTTTTACATCCCTAACCTGCACCTACCTGGATTTCTTATAGAAAGTCTATGGCTAAACTTGATCTAAACCACAGATCTTGTTTTGCTGCCCAGGGCAGGGGTTCTCAACCTTTTTCTTTCTTTCCCCCTCAACATGCTATAAAACCTCCAGGACACACCAGGACTCCACTCCCAGTTTCAACCAAATGGGGGTACAAGGGCTTGTGCTTCAGCTGCAGGACATGGCCCCCTGGTTGAGAACCGCTGGCCTACCGGACAAAAACCCGCATGTCAAAATAAATTGAAGCAGATGAGTATTTTATGATAATCTCAATACAGTGGACCATTTTTCAGAACCTATGTTTGAATTTACCCTTCTATCTGGACAAAAAGTTCAAATTCATTTTAAGACTAGTTTGTCACAGGTCTCATTGTCACCACTGTAATTCATTTTACAGTGATGGAAGCATAACCTGTTACTTCTGTAGCCACGTTGCTCAGTTCAGACACACACCATTAATTGTGCCTATTCTTAGTGTGTAACGAGGCAGTTTCACCCAGCTATCAAAAATTCATCTTTTTAAACAAGATAGTCAACTATATTACAAAAAAAATTCAACTATTCACCTAAATTAGTAGTCCATATACTGCTGGCTTTCTTCCCCTATTAGATTTAGCTTTAAAAGGCTCTGTTTTCACAAGAAAGATTGTGTAACCTTGGCACCCCTGCACAGAAAAAAAGTTCGCCACCTTTGAATTTGTTTGAGCTGGTCATACTGTACACTAGGAGGGAAATAGTTCAAATGGGTCTACACAGATGTTAGAGGTTTTCAATAAAAAACCCAAACTTTAAAAAACCACACATTTTTACCCAAGTAGACAGGGCCAAATTACTGCAGGCAAGAAGTAAAAGATTAAAATGAACTGCAAGTAGCTTGACAAAAATGGAAGTAACATAATGTGTTGAATGATCCCTATAGAGGAAAAGGGACATTTTAAAAGCTTCAAAATTAGTTGTCTACCTCAGATCCTAAAGCTTGCTCAAATTGGCTTTGGTCTGCAAGAAGTCATTCTAGGGCACTGATATCAGGAGCTTCAATGGAACCAGCACCCAAGTTTGCAGAAATGCACAGCATATGGAAAGATGAAGGAAAAGGTCATTAGACAACACCTACTTAAGTGAAACTTGTGGGAAGGCTTCCAGCTCTTCTCATAGTGGCTTTATAGTAAAAAAGATATGGTGTCCCTTTTCAAAATAAAGGTTTATTTCTGCTTTAAACAAAAATGCACCTTCAAGTCCAGTTTAAGACTTGAGCATGATCATCAACTGACCTATCCCTATCTTGACACTAGCTATTTTCCTTAGTTTCCTTCCTGATTACAAATATGTACATTTGCTCTGTACATACCCTCTCAGTATGAAGATGATCTTCCTGACCGTGACCGCAGTCAGCTTGTGTTTCTCTACAGTCAGAACGCCATAGGAAATTCCCCCCCTTTAAAAACACAAAATCAAAGATATTCTGATGCAAAGTTCACTTCATTTTTCTACTACTGAGATTTATAAAAGTCTGTATTGGCACTTCCACAATATTTCAATGGCAACATTATTTCACCAGCTTCCGAATAAAACCACCTACAATTTAATTAAATCTACATGTTCCAACAGATATACCAGGTTTAACATGCATAACAGCATGAAAACCAACGATGCCAGATGCTGAATTACTGTGGCACTGTTTTTTTGAACACCCCATCAGGAGAATACTGCTGGATGCAGATACCAAAACAGTGCAACAATTCACTTGATAACTACCTTCTCCAAAAAGCCATGCATTTAAAATTTTAATTTCCCTAAAGAAAATTAGTGTACTAGAATGTGGTAATTTAACAGGAATGCATCACAGCTTACCCTTTTCACCAACCAGCTACATATTTCCATTTTGATTTCATCAATGTATTTTGGAAGTTCCAGAAACTAGAATGGAAAAAAACAAACTTTTCTAGAGTTTTATGTTCTGTTCAGCACAGTTTACATTAGTCAAGCAAAAATTTATTTTTGAAATCAACACAATAAATATTCAATATTGGCTCACCTAATGTAAGAGTTTATATATTTAGCAATTATTTCTCTCACACTGGTAGGTTAATAAATGCCAGTCACTTGTTTAAAACTGCATTTGGGGGCCAATTATCAACTAGAAATAGACAGATTGGCTGGCCAATCTGCCTACTCAGAACTGATGCTTTATTCAATTCCCCTGGAAATGGTAGGGGACACTGCCGGAAAAAAAAGTTTCCACTATCCAGCTGCTAAAGGAAACAGACTGACATAAGAGAAAGACCAACAGGTAAGACTGTGGAATTATCAATCCAAGAAGTTGGCTGACTGTAGACATTTATGGTATTTGAGCAGCTGCATGTCTTCTCAGAATTTACATTAGGAGGGCCTAAAACAAAGTCAATGTAACTGAGATTACGAGCAAACACTGAATATTTATATTATCCATTTTAGAGTCTGAACTTGATGCAAGCAGAGACTGGAGTTCTCCAGTGTTCACAGAAATTCTGTTCTAATTCAAAGACTGTCCCTTCTGAAAAGTAGCACAGCTCATATATTGATGAGTTGTGGGTTGCAAGAGAAGGGTTTATTCTTAGCACTTACTCCAAGATTTTGTCCACAGCAAAAAACAAAAACTGGAGATGTGCTAGGAAAAACAAACTTTTTAAACAGTCCTCCATGGGACTTCTCATTTTAGTTGAAAGTAGAATATTTATGCACTGTTCAAATGCAGGTGGTTCTAATAAGTAGTTGGTTATATATCTGGCAGTATTTACTTCAGTTACAAACATGCATTTCCAATTTAATAGCAAGAGACTACATTAGCACAAAGTTAGGGTTGCTTGGTGGTATGTCATCCCCATGCAGAACAAAGACTGAGCAAAACTCAAAACTTCTGAAAATCAAGAAATGCAGCTGTGGTTGCCCATGCAATAATTCAACAACTGTGGGGTTGATAGAGAAGTAGTATGTGTTTTAATAAGGCATTTAATGAGGAACTGGGATTATTTAGTCTGCAGAAAAGAATGAGGGGGGATTTGATAGCTGCTTTCAACTACTTGAAAGGGGGTTCCAAAGAGGATGGATCTAGACTGTTCTCAGTGGTAGCAGATGACAGAACAAGGAGTAATGGTCTCAAGTTGCAGTGGGGGAGGTTTAGGTTGGATATTAGGAAAAACTTTCACTAGGAGGGTGGTGAAGCACTGGAATGGGTTACCTAGGGAGGTGGTGGAATCTCCTTCCTTTGAGGTTTTTAAGGTCAGGCCTGACAAAGCCCTGACTGGGATGATTTAGTTGAGGATTGGTCCTGCTTTGAGCAGGTGGCTGGACTAGATGACCTCCTGAGGTCCCTTCCAATCCGGATATATTCTATGATTCTATGTTGGGGCATTGCTGAAAAAGGGCAGAGTTAAGGATGCATGAAAACACTAACTATGCATTTCCTGGTTTTCAGAAGTTTGAGTTTTAGTCAACTCAACATTCTGCAGGGGACAACATACAATCACTTTGCATTAAAAATTTTGTACTGAATTTTAGAATTATTTTTAAGACAGGAGAAAATGTTTGGTAGGAGTTAGTAATCATTTAGGTAGTTGTGGAACAGGACATGCACCATTAGGGGATGCAGAGGGTTGGGGTGCCATGCCTCCCCTACCCGAGCACCCAACTTCTTCCCCTGCCCTGTTATTGTCCCCATTTATCCCTCTCACCTCACTGCAGCCCCAAATTCTCCTTCCTCCTGCTGCTCTTATAACCCTCCCAGGAAGCATTCACTTTTCTAGCCCCATTCACCCCCAAATATTTTGATTATAAAAATCAAATTGTCACCTATGACTTACAAATTGTGGCAAACTTAAGACAAAAGGAGTTTTGAAGTGAGTGGCTGAAGTGGGGACTCGTGATGAACTTATCCTTATTAACTGAAGGTACGCTCACAGCAATCAAAAGGTTTGTAGATTCCTAAATGAATTCTTTGCTTCAGTCTTCACAGCTGAGGAGATTAGGGAGATTCCCAAACCTGAGCCACCTTTTGTAGGTGACAAATCTGAGGAATTGTCACAGATTGAATTGTCACGAGAGGAGGCATGGGAATTAATTGAGAAACTTAACAGTAACAAGTCACCAGGACCAGATGGCATTCACCCAAGAGTTCTGAAAGAACTCAAATGTGAAACTGCGGAACTATTAACTATGGTTTGTAACCTGTCCTTTAAATCAGCTACTGTACCCAATGACTGGAAGATAGCTAATGTAATGCTAATATTTAAGAAGGGCTCTAGAGGTGATCCTGGCAATTACAGACCAGTAAGTCTAACATCAGTACCGGGCAAATTAGTTGAAAGAATAGTAAAGAATAAAATTGTCAAACACATGGAAGAACAAATTGTTGCGCAAAAGTCAACATGGTTTCTGTAAAGTGAGATCATGTCTTACTAATCTATTAGAGTTCTTTGAGGGGGTCAAACAAACATGTGGACAAGGGGGATCCAGTGGACATAGGGTACTTGGATTTCCAGAAAACCTTTGACAAGGTCCCTCACCAAAGGCTCTTATGTAAATTAAGTTGCCATGGGATAAGAGGGAAGATCCTTTCATGGACTGAAAACTGGTTAAAAGACAGGGAAGAAAGGGTAAATTTTCAGAATGGAGAGAGGTAACTAGTGGTGTTCCCCAAGGATCAGTCTTAAGACCAATCCTATTCAACTTATTCATAAATGATCTGGAGAAACAGGTAAACAGTGAGGTGGCAAAGTTTGCAACTACTAAACTGCTCAAGATAGTTAAGACCAAAGCAGACTGTGAAGAACTTCAAAAAGATCTCACAAAACTAAGTGATTGGGCAACAAAATGGCAAATGAAATTTAATGTGGATAAATGTAAAGTAATGCATATTGGAAAAAATAACCTCAACTATACATACAATATGATGGGGGCTAATTTAGCTACAACTAATCAGGAGAAAGATCTTGGAGTCATCGTGGATAGTTATCTGAAGACGTCCACGCAGTGTGCAGCGGCAGTCAAAAAAGCAAAAGGGATGTTAGGAATCATGAAAAAAGGGATAGAGAATAAGACGTAGAATATCTTATTGCCCTTATATAAATCCATGGTACGCCTGCATCTTGAATACTGTGTACAGATGTGGTCCCCTCATCTCAAAAAAGATGTACTTGCATTAGAAAAGGTTCAGAAAAGGGCAACTAAAATGATTGGGGGTTTGGAACAAGTCTCATATGAGGAGAGATTAAAGACTAGGACTTTTCAGCTTGGAAAAGAAGAGACTAAGGGGGGATATGATACAGGTATATAAAATCATGAGTGGTGTGGAGAAAGTTATTACTTGTTCCCATAAGAACTAGGGGCCAAACAACGAAATTAATTGTTTAAAACAAATAAAAGGAAGTTCACTCAGTGCACAGTCAACCTGTGGAACTCCTTGCCTGAGGAGCTTGTGAAGGCTAGGACTATAACGGGGTTTAAAAGAGAACTGGATAAATTCATGGAGGTTAAGTCCATTAATGGTCATTAGCCAGGATTTCCCTAGCCTGTTTGTCAGAGGGTGGAGATGGATGGCAGGAGAGAGAGATCACTAGATCATTACCTGTTAGGTTCACTCCCTCTGGGGCACCTGGCATTGGCCACTGTCTGTAGACAAGATACTGGGCTGGATGGACCTTTGATCTGACCCAGTATTGCCATTTTTATGTTCTTATGACACTGCTTGCTGGAGGGAGAAGTGGAAGCTGGAGGGTTCCTGGCAACTGCAGTTCTCAGCATGCCCTGAAAGAAGGAGACAACATACAGGAATCTCCACAAATGTCTGGGTCCCAGCATCAGCCTGTTTCTTGCATTGGGATGCCCCACAGGTGGGCTCTGAGGGGATAGGGTGTGGGTGTCTGGCCTCACTACTGGGCTCTGGGGGGAAGGGGCAGAGAAACAGGAACAGGGTTGTCATAGGGGTTTCCTTAACACACTACTCCTGGAGGAATGTGTGTATCTGTACTGTTACAGACAGTTGCTGATAGATATTTTGAAATAAATTACCAAAATAATTGAAACTAACATGATTATATAGTGTTATTTTGACAAATAAAATACAGAATTTTTCAAAATTTTACAATATTGTGCACAGAATATTTAATTTTGGGGGCAGAATTCTCCCAGGAGTATTATATGGACCAAGTAAGCCTTCACAAGCACTTGAATACTGATTATTACAGAGTCAGCAAATCCTGCACAGGGCAGAATTATATCCAATATGAAATTGGAAGTCACAACACTATAGATGTAGGGCATATAAGATAGTATTAGTCCGAGGGAGCAGAACAGGAGGACAAGAAAGATTTTAGAAGATAGTTAGTTTACCAGAAATCTTAAATTGAGAAAGCAAGATATCAGGTTGAACAAGCACAGCAGCCTGAGAACTCCAGATGCCAAGTTATTTGTAGTATTTCTTTCTGAGCATAAGGATAACTGCATGTAACTGTCTGACCACTACTGTAATCAAGAGTTCCAAGTTCTAGTCCCATCTCAGACAGACACTCTAATTTTGGCCAAGTCATTTAATCTGTTTCCATTACTCAACCTCCTTCTACCAAATCAAGTATCAAGCAAGCAAGATTAGAACACATGTGATTTGTATCTTTTCAAAGAGCCATTCAGATAGTTTATTTCAATTTATTGAAAGAAAATCATGAAAAGAAATACAACGAAAGCAGCAACTTACCTCTTGCAGCAGAAAAACTAAAATGGTTCCTCTCTCTCTCCCTCCAAAAAAAGGGCCAATTGAACTAAAATGCAGAAATGGAAAAGAGCCAGATGAAGTCTCAGGTTTTTAGCATCAAAGATTAATATTTCTAACCATTACATTTGTAAAAAGCTAGCTTTCATGGGATATTTAATCAGTTCTATTCAGAATTAGAATTTAGTTCATTTGTGAATCACCCAGCAGTTGAACAGAGAAATTCATCACGTGAACTGCAATGTGAAGTCAGGTAGATCAAGTACTATATATGGCACCTGCAATACCTTACCCAGCAAAAACTCCAGTCCCAGATCCAGCATGAAGTTTTTCAAATCATGCTGAGAGGATGTTTCCCATGTTCAAGCCTAGAAAGAAAGAAGTTAAGCAGTTCTCAGACCAGCGTTAGAGATAGTTTGATACTACAGCCTAAAAACTGATCTTGCAGTTTTACTCTACATAGCTAGCATAATTCAGTAGATAAACGTAAAGCCACAAGTTTTGTTATGCTGAACACCACAAACCAGCAGAAAAGGTTCTACCAGGATTGAAATGATTCACCTGACTTGTTCATGTCTTACTAATGAGATTCAACTAAGATCTCAAAATGAGATAATTATTTAAGAAGCCCATATATGAAGCCTGCAAACTAAAATATAAATATAACAGCTAAAATATACAAGCTTGTGTTCTATTACTGTCAATATCCCACCCTGTCCCCAATTTTGGATTATGTTTGCTGTGTGACAGGAACTTGTTTGTACAATATCACTCCAGACTGGGGCCTCTGAACACCACTATAACAATTTAATAACTATGTCCTATATGTGCTTTAGCCTTATTTGCACAATTTAAGAGATGACATTTTCACACCTTAAACATTTTTGTTAGATCCACCAGCACTGAGGAAGTCTTGCGTATTAATTTTTTTTAGATAAGAAGTTTGGGGTCATTTAGCTCTAGAATTTGAACAGATTGAGGGATGAAAGATTGAGACTTCATAAAGAAGAAAGAAAAGGTATTGTATTATCTACTCAGCATTTCTAACACCATTAATATATGTGTTCAAATTACTGTCCACACTTACAAGTAGCACAACTCATATGGTTATCAGTTGTGGGTTGCAAAAGAGTCATTTTATTATTAGCACAGAATTCAAAGCTTCTGTCCATGTTAGACAAAAACAAAAGAATGAAGTGCTTCTGAAAGTGATATGCTGTATGGAATATATGCATTAAGTTTCAATCACAATTTTCAATTTATATCACTATTTTCTACGGAGGCAGAAGGCTGTTCAGACATGATTTCTTTAAACTAAGGTTAGGATGAAAGGAGGCAAGGTTAACCTCTGAACCAAGTTAGTTTGATATTTTACCTTCCTTTTCTACAGATAGCACTGAGCAAATTAAAACCTCAAAGCTTTATAAGAGCAGCTTCTTTATTACTATAGTTTTATTGCAACATTTACAATTTTATCTCTAGACAGTGCTAAACAAATCATACTCACCCAAAGGAGACAAATTATATATTTACAACCTAGATGATACTAGATCAATCAATTGCAATAACAAAGTTTCCTTAGTTGGAATGTTGAACATAGTTTTTGTCTGAAGTGAATGTGTTTTTGCTAGGCGGAGCAGCATATGCAGACATGCATGCTCAGAGTCAGGGTCACAGCAACCAGCATTTATGGGGTTCCATGATGTACTAGTTTTCTGATCCATGTAGTATCTCATGTACAGGCCCGGGCCCATCAGCAGCATATTCTTCCTCTTCATCTTCTCTGATCAGATTTGCATGTTTTGCTTTTGTCTTTGATTTTTTCTTGCTTGGAAGTTTGCTGCTTAATATGAAACAGCTGTTTTCCTAAGTCAATGGAAGATATAAAACTGATCAGAATAAAAGCCAATTATAAAGACAAGGTTTGAAGTGGGATTTTGCCAGTAATTTTTGGAGATACAGAACAGTATTTCCCAAGAACTACCCATGAGTAATTCTCATAACTGTATTCCTCAATTTAGGATTGTTTGCCACCCCAAACAAGACAAAACCATGAATTTTCAAATAAAAATAATTTTTTTTAAATCAAGAAGCAGGGTCAGAGATGGCATATATAATAGTTCATAGATATAGTCTAATTCTAGGAACAAATATTTAATCCAAAAATACTTTAATTTTGCTTGATTGTTCTTTTGTTTCATTTGCTTTAAAATGCTACACAGGGTAGTGAAGTTAACGAAGGTTTACTCACAACTATTGTGGCACCAAATTCTTCTTGATCAGGATCCAAGTTGGGGTCATCTTCACTGAAATAAAAACGGTCCAGAGTTTGGTTAGGTTTATGTAATAGCACAAAATACGAAGACTACAAGTGGTCTTTGATTTTTACCTCCACCAAATCTTGAGTTTCTCTTGGCCTCAATGCTACTACTTGTACCTACATGAGGATGCCACTCCTGCAGAAGTCTGATCTCAAGTGACACCTCACAAAACAACTAGAAACTAGGTAGGACAAGCTTTCAATGATATTACAAAGAAGAGGATAATTGGGAAGGAAGAGGTAGAGAGAAGGCCTTCAGAGTAGATATGAGAAAGCGGACAGGGCAGCCATGAAGAAAAGCCAACTGGTACACTGAGGAGATAAAGAGGACAGGTCTGTATTAGGAAAAAGAAGAGAAAGCCAAATAACACTGCTTTTACAGCCAAACATGGGCCAAAAGAGGTGAGGGGATAAGGTTCGCCTGATATTACATCTGTGGGTGAACCACAGCTGAGTAACATGTGCAAGGAATAGTTACAACTATTTTACCCAAAAAGAAAAGGAGTACTTGTGGCACCTTAGAGACTAACCAATTTATTTGAGCATGAGCTTCCAAGAATCTTTAACATGCATAGTCTGACTGCTCTCTGGTTCTTATTTTGAGCAGGGTAATCTGTCTGCAAAAAATTTTCTACTCTTCAGCTTTCCACTTCTCTAAATGACAGGTTTCAGAGTAGCAGCCGTGTTAGTCTGTATTTGCAAAAAGAAAAGGAGTACTTGTGGCACCTTAGAGACTAACAAATTTCATGAGCTACAGCTTCTGCTCAAATAAATTTGTTCGTCTCTAAGGTGCCACAAGTACTCCTTTACTTCTCTAAATGGAATTTTCTCTGAAAATGTAGTCAGAGGCACAACCATTACACAAGGTATACTTCTACACATTAGAGACCAAGGCAAATCATCCTGCAGCCTTTATTCGCAGAACTAGGCCTCCCTCCAGTCAACTACACTACCACCGTCACCAAGGGCAGAAGGATTGGGTTCTTATTCTTAACAGGTTTTTCCAATCTTCAGCCACTGTAAATTACCTTGTCACTTAAAGGAACATGCCAACTTGAAACATACTCCATTTGAGAAGTGAGTTAAGAGATTTTATTATTGATCCCCAAGCTTCCTTGCTAATTGTTATGATTTTACATCTTCCCCTCATGGCTGTGTGAAACACCCATGTAAATGGGGGGGAAATGACTGACCACGTAGAAGAGAACAGCAAAACTTTACAGAATACACTTTCTAATGCCTAGTCAGTTACATTAAGTCTCTGATCTTTCAGCTATAGAAAGCTCAGCTATTATTTGTAATAAGTGTAGACAAGTTTCAGACAAGCATGATTTTAAGTTGACTATTTCCCATTCCACTCAGGTTACTGAATCAAACAAAATGCAAGGGGAAAAAAGACCAAAAAAAAAGACAAAACAGTCCTCAGACTTGACAGGTTACACTCCATGGAATCCCAATCCAATCCCTATGCCACAAGATGCCAAGGCCTTTTTTTTTTTTGAACTGGGGCTGGATCTTATGGCTTCCCTCACAAAGTGATACTACATGAAATTAAGGTGTGAACAGTTTCTCAAAACAAGTACTTTTAGTAATTCCCAATCCAGATTTAAACTCTATTAAATCTAAAATTACCAAAGTTTAAAGTTCATAGATCAAGTCTGATAGAAACATGTACACAGTGGATGATGGTCTCACACTACAGTGAGACTTAGAAAACCTGAGTTGAATGCCCTGGTCTGCCACAAGCTTTCTGTGAGACCTTGAGAAACTAGTTTGCTCTGATTCCTCAATTCCTGATCTGTATGGGGATATATTTCCCTGCCTCAAAGAGATAGGAAATAGATAGAAGCCAGTTAAGGAAATAGATGAAAAGTTGTTATAATTTCCAAAAAAGCCCAAAAAAAGTACTTAAGCGTGAACTTACTTTGTCTCCTGAATAGGAGAAATGGGTCCTTCATCATCTAAGTATTTGTGTTTCCGCATCACCATACATTCATTTTCTAAATCCTCACTAGCATTCAGGTTTTTTAAAGCCTTTTTGAGATGTTCTTCATATTTGAGCATCTTAATGTATTGGAAATATCCCTTTAAAGCTGCTTGCTAAGAAAAAGATTTCTTGTTACATTATGCAAGACCTTGAAAATCAAGCATTTAGTACTAACTGATAAATTATGTATGCAGATTACTTGACAGCAATCTCATCTATAATGTTGTACTGAAAGTGTGAATTTAATTCACTGTACTCTGTGCCCAAATTAGTCAATAGTTCTTAAGTGCAAAAACACAAGTTACCTTGTAACAACTGCCATTTCAGTTTTTGTTTGCAAAGACTGAAGTTTGTTCTACCTGTAGAAACCACTGCAATTTAAAAAAACCCCATAGACAAAAAAAATCTCACCTCATATTCAACAATCATTTTCATGGGGAGATGTTTCCTTCCATATTCTTTTTCCACAAAAGGAAACTGAAAGCCTCTGTCTAGAAGTCTTTTTTTCTGCTCTTCTTGTGAAGCAGTTAGCCGTGGTCTCCCTCTAGGCTTTCCTGTGCTCTTATACCTCTTCTCTTTCTCTTTTGGTTTCTCCTTAGATCTTTGATGTGCTCGTCTCCTATACTTCCTCCTCAAGTGATTGTCAAAACTGGCTTTCAAATTGGGTGCAGATCTAGACAGCCCTGGGGATTTAACCAACTTAAATGGTGATCCAGGATCTGGAGAAGAGTCAGTTGAAGTGTCTCTGTCCAATGTATTTGCTGGAGACTTTGCCAAGTGTCTTGCTGAACTTCGAGCTGAGGGTGTAATGTTACACTCAGGTTGGAACAAGCTGCCAGTCGAATCAGAAAGGTCACTATGATAAAACAAGAGTAAATTGTTAACTTTTTTTGAAGGCACAGTTGATGTTTCTGATAAATTACACTCTGATTACAAAGAATTCTCCCATTATCAAACAAAATTTTCTCTACCCTAGTAGCTTTGGAGTGATTAGGTATTCATGATGATTACTATTAAAAAATTTGACTAAGTATGGCTCTTAGATACCACAGTAATGGATGCATTAGAAATACCTAATGCACTAGATCAGTAAACATGCATCTTAATTTCAGGTGAAGCCACAAGGGAGTTAAGTAGAAAACTGACTACAAGCTACGTAAGATTCTTTATGGAAAAAGAATTACCTGAGTTCTATTCTCAACAGAGTAGTAGGTAAAACTTCAAATATTTAGAAGCTGGGACTGGACAATGGGATAGTTCATTCAATAGTTGCCCTGTTCTGTTCAATCCCTCTGAAGCATCTGGCACTGGCCACTGGGCTAGATGGACCATTGTTCTGACCCATTATGGTCACTCTTATGTTCATATTCTTTGTATGAATACAGAGCCTTTCAGAGATTTCAAAGCTTTATTCATACAGCTTTATAGGTGTGAATTAAGCCTCCATGCCACTGCGAGGCAGGGAACTGTATTACAGATGGAAAAACCTAAGTATTAAGGCAGAGTGGGTTCACAACTTGGCTATGGTCACATAGGAAATCTGACAGAGACCCAGAAAACTTACTTCCCATACCCATGCTTTAACCGCAAGACTGCTATCCCTTCCTTGGAAAATCTGTTTAGTACCAGTTTAACTTCATATTGATTGGAAAGCGTATGGCAACTTGCTGTAACATGTCTGCTTGAAATGAAAGCCAATCTGTTTGGTCACTCTAGCAGAGGTTCTCAAATGTTGTCATAGTGAGTCTAAGGGGGAGCAGGTCTCCAACCCATGACCAGCTTCAGGGATCCCACATCACTTCCTCCCTAGCATGGGCAAACATGCTATTCCCAGTAGGCATCAAGAGCTCCTGCAGAGCTCAGAGCCCACTTGTGACCTGTGTGAAATGAGTTGGTCCCAATCTAGTTCCAAGGCCCAGGACAGGTGGGGGCAAAGAGTATGTCCCATGGAGAAAATTGTGTTCTCTTATTCTTTTTGCATATGAGACCTAGATACCACAATGGATGGAGATGTGAGAGGCTGACAGGTGTTTTACACAAGCAAAGAAAGTATATGTGTGTGGGGGAAGGTCACTTTATGCATGTGCATAGGGGCACTGCTGTGGTGAGGGGCAGCAGTGCAGCTGAATGCCAAGCTGGAGGCGGTGTATGCCCCTTTCCCTGCCAGTGGACAGGCACCCTCCCACAGAGCATGTAGGGCTCCCTCCCCACCAAATGCATGCTCAGGCAATGGCCACTCAACTAGAGTGGGGCTGGTGTAATTCTGCCCAATAGCAAGGGACGCAGTGTGCATGGCTGAGCAGGAAGATGGCTCCACGCCAGTTTCTCCAGCTCCTCTGTGGGAGAGGGGCATTACAGCTGCCAGGAGCCTCTGTGCCACAAGTGGAGTATGAGCTTTGGTCCAACCTAAAGGGAGCTGTGCACGAATGAAGGAGGCAAGATGCTGCTGGGAGGAGGGGAGGCATGTACTATGGAAGCACAGTGGGGAGGCAGCCCCTGCCAGCTCCATCAGCAAGTGCACAACCCTTTCCCCAGTAAGAAGGGTTCAGCACTGCTGCAGCAAGCCACTAGCAAATGTTAGAGTGTGCAAAAGGAGGAGATGCAGTTTGAGAACTAGCACCTCCCCGGGTGCACACTTACCTCCCCCAAGGTACACCACAATTTGGTTTGAGAACCTCTTCTCCACCATATTCTTAAAGTTTAAGAGGTAAGACACTTCTTGCCACAACCAACTTCTGCTTGTACCTTAAAAATTCTATATAATGGCTCTCCTTAGCTTTTTGTTGGTTGCTACCACTCTGCAGAGAAAGGCTACGATACTAGGGCAACTTCATTTCTGTAACTGTTAAAATTGGTTTAACCTGCTTACACAAAAAATTTAGTTCAGTAGTAAATGCCCACTGTAAAGCTACTTTGAAATAATCTCTGACTAATGGTTTGGATGAAGAGGCTGGTAGCCCCAGCTCCTGGATTATACTCCATACTTGCAGCTTTGCCAGTGACTGACTGACCTTGGGTAAGCCATCCCGTTTTTCACATAACCCAGCTAGAGAACAGCCACACTTCTCTATCTCACAGACCTATCACAGATTTCTTTGCTGAATTCTCTTACCAAAACCTTGTGTAGTCAATCTATCTGCACAATGACAAGTGCTACCAAATCCAAAATTTTGCTCCTACTTTTGCACTAGGATTGCCTACACAAGATACAGGGTGACAGAATCAGATGCACTATTTATGGAAGACTTTGGATGCAAGGAACTACAGAGGAACAGAATACTGGAACTGAAAGTCACTTCCTTACTAAAGTACAAGCACTAGATTGTTACTGGAAAGTTGCTGACTTTTTTTAAAAGCAAGTTTATTGGGTATTTGCAAGCCTTTAAAAAAAATTTATATCCAACTGAAAAAAGCCAGGTGGAATTTTAGTCCTAGAGCCTTAATAATGTTGCCTAACCAAAAGAGGTAATTCAAAGGGTAATGATATTGTTTAATAAATCATTAAAACCAGCTTAAAATGTAAGCGAATTCCTGGTACCCCATCACCACATGGTTTGTTTAAATAAAAAATGGCCCCAAAAGAGCAAAACTGGAAGGGAGTTAAGAAAAAATTCCAACAGAAAGTCAATATATTGACTTTATTTTTTATTACTTCCATGGAGGAATTGTGGCAGGTAGATCTATGAAGTCTTTCAAGCCAAAGTAGATATGACATGGGTTAGGAGTTTAGGTTATCCTAGATAACTAATTACATAGGATATTTAGACGGTTCACTCTTCGGGACAAAGTCTGTCTTCCTGTGTTTGGAAAATACTTGCCTAACACATGTGGGGAACTAACAAAGAAACAGCCCTCCCCCAAAAATCACTCAAATGAACAGTAGAATCTCAGAGTTACAAACACCTCAGGAATAGAGGTTGTTCGTATCTCTGAAATATTTATAACTGAACAAAAGTTGTTCTGAAGTTGTTCCTTCAAAAGTTTACAATTTAACATTGAATTAATGCAGCTTTGAAAGTTTACTATGCAGAAGAAAAATGCTGCTTTCCCTTTTTTTCGTAGTTTATATTTAACACAGTACTTTACTGTATTTGTTTTTTGTATCTGCTGCTGCCTGATTGTGTAATTCTGGTTCCAAATAAGGTTTGTGGCTGAATGGTCAGATTGTAACTGAGGTTTAACTGTACTGCATATGCACCAACCCAAGTACATCATCCTAAACAGAAGTCAGCAGCATGAATTGTTTGTTTTCAATCAAGATCTCATACACCTGACTTTGGGATTTTAAGAGATTTAGCACATTCAGTCTGTTTTACCAGACATGTAGCTTAGGAGGGGGAAAAAAAACTCACGTCTCTGAATCGCTGTCATCCAGCAAGGCATTGGTTGGGACAGTGGTCAAGTGGGTGAAACATTTGGAAGATATACCACTGGTGTAGGATTCCTGTGAAGAATTTTCACATACAGAATCTTTCTGTGCAGAGCCTAAACATGAATTCCTTGCAGTTGCATGTTTATGCACATTAGACTGTTGTTCTTGCAGCATACATATTAGATCTTGGGAATCTTCAAAGTGGTCAAAAGCTGAAGTCTTGGCTTCATCAGTATCAGTCATTCTGAGCTTTCAATTTGTTCTAAAATAAAAAAATATTCAATAAAGGATCAATCAGCAAGGGTTTTTTTGGTTACACTTAGGTTATCTTAAGTCAGCAGTTCTCAACCCGTGGCCCAATTAGCACAAGGCCAGCCCATGTGCGGGGTCTGTCAGGTTCCCAGCTGGCCTCACGCAGATGGGGCAGAGTGGGCAGCCAGCCGACCCAGCACTGCAGGGGTCCAGGCTGCCCTGCCCAGTCCCTGCAGCCCAGGTAACACACTGCAGGCCACATATGCAGCCCACAATGTGTAATCAGTTGAGAACCACTCCCTTAACTATTTGCACATCCGAGAGACTGATTCAGGTGAACGTCAAGCTACTTTGTATTAAAGTTCAGAATAACCATCAGCTTTCAGCTATGTAGGGTATAACACTCATTTTCTTCACTTGCAACCAAATAACTGCAACATGCATAGTGTATGCAGTGACTAGTTTGAAAAACATTAGTATTAAGATAAGAAGGTGGACATAACCCATTCCTTTAGGATTCTGCAAAATTATTACAAATAACTCAGTTCTAAGACATTTTGTGCAAAAAAAATATTTTATTAAAAATCTTCAGGGTGTAGTATAAAATATCCTTCCTGCACTGCCCCAATATTGAGCATTCAGGTTTTTTGGAGCAGTAAATAAAAGTTTTTGCAGATAATCACCTATTATATTTCCCAGCGATATTTCAAAAAAGTTGTAATGTTTAAAAAAGTGTGTACTTTTAACAATATTTAGTTGTGTCCCAAAGAGTGCTCTGCAAACATCCAATTAGTCTCATAACAGCACTGATATAGGAAAGTATTCTCGTCTTATGGATGAAAAAACTGAGGCAGAGAGGTGAGACATACCCAAAACAATGGACAATGCATGTTGCAAGCAGGGATTAAAATTCAAGAGTGAGGTTTTCCGAAGCACCTGCTGGAGTAAAGAGTAGACAAGTCCTATTGATTTGTTCACTCCTTCCCTCCACCAGACATACTGGAAAACCTCATCCCTACTAGATCAAACTCCTAAAGTTTAACCCAATAAGCTGGATAAGTAGTCTGAACATTGTTACATGTACAGATCTCAGGCGAATATCAGCAGTTGACATTGGCAAAAAGTGTGCCAGCCTTCAGCATCTGCTGTTAACTGCTAACTACTGAAATAAAGAATGTTAGGAGTGCAGGGTTGTGATGCCAAAGGGGGAGCCACACGCATTTGCAATCCCTGCAGATAAAGGGAAAAGTTGATGTAGGGAGTAGGATCTGCTTTGGCTAGTTTAAGACATTTAGGGAATTGTATTATTAGGAATTTTCCCTGACAAAGGACAATAGTAGAAAAGTGATCTGTACAAGAAAAGTAAACATTAAATCAGTTAAGGTCAAAAGGTGCTTTTTCTTCTGTGCAGGTACTTTTTACTTTCTCTTGTGATAGCTCAAATAATTTGTAACAATACTAAAAATTAATACTGGCAGTGTTTGCTACTACATGAAGCTTTTAAAAAAGTGTAAAGTTATCTATAGAAAGTTGAATAAACTATACATTAATTTAACTACCTATAATACTCAAGCCCCCCAGAGATGAGATCATTGCAACGATCTCATCAGTATATAACTGTCATTTTTCCACAGAAAAACGACTTCCAAACTGTAAGAAGGAAAAAACTTCCTCAATGGCGTTACAAGCTTTTTTCTTTTTTAACCCCGCAGGGTAAGAAAGATGAAAGAAGGGCATACTGGAATGATGGTGTAGTAGGCAGATGGAGCTCCTGAATAAAGTTTGGAAAGTGAGATGGTGCAGTTTAGTTTAAAAATGTGACTAGGTTTGATATCTTGTTTGTGTATCTCAGCTAATAGAATTTTAACCATTTGAGAAGAGCTCATCTCTTATTGCATCTAACACAATATTTGGGCCCTACCCAGTTAGGGCAACTGGGTACAACTGCACTGTTAATTTTAGTAGCGTCATGCATCTGAAGAAGTGGGCTTTTTACCCACAAAAGCTTATGCCCAAATAAATCTGTTAAGGTGCCACCAGACTCCTTGTTGTTTTTGTGGCTAGACTAAAGTGGCTACCCCTTTGATAAGTGTTAAGCATGGCGTTCATAACTGATGAAAAATGTTTCCAGAGTCGTAAACATTACTATTGGTACTATTGTACCTAGAGGCCTCTACTAGAAACCAGGACCCCAATGTGCTAGTCATTGTACTCCTAATAAAGACACAGTCTAGTTTACAATCCAAGTAGAAGATGAGGTACATCAAGTGAAAACACAACAACAGAGAGGGGTCACAATGTAACAGAAAAATAATGGGTAGTCACAGCACACCAGTGGCTTAACTATGGTGCTTTCAAACTTACACGTGTATACAAACATGCAGAAGCGTCAGACTTTTTCATGCAGTTTCACAACACCAGTTTTCTCCCTGCCCTAACATGGCAAGGGCTGATCCCTGCTGCAGACAACTAGCAGCACCACCTCTCCTGCCACAGAAATAATAGGGTTAAAAAGTGAACATTTGAGAGTTTTCCCCAAAATCCTCGTGTTGCTGTAACAGGGGGTTTGTATTTCCTCCCACAAATTGATTAAAAACACAACTCCTTCTGAAAACTGCTGCTGTCTTTCCACTTCTACAGCACCGTGCAGTCAGCCAGCCTCTCGCTCTACACACGGTACTAATTACACCCACATGTTGTCAGGAGCATTTTAGACGTGAGTCAGTCAAGCGGGCACAGCAACGTGAAGGACTTGCCCCGCGCCCCAGCGAGCCCACGGCAGCGCAGGGAACGGAGGAAGCCGACACCCGCCCCGGCCCCGTGCTCTGGTCACTCGGCCGGGTGCCTCCGCGTCGAGGGAGCGCCCAGGCTCCAAGGCACCTGGCCGGGGGAGGGGAAGCCTCTCTCGGGGGGGCGAGCCGTACCATTAGCAGGGGAGCGGGCCAGACCATTAGTAGGCGCTTCGGCGAGCGCGCGCCTTATCCCATGCTGCTGCCGAGCCAATGGGGGGGGGCGCCCGGCCCCCACCGGCCCTGGGGCAGGGAGGGACCAAGGACGGAGACACCGCCCAGCCCCCCAAGCCCCTAGAGCGGCGTGGGGCTGCATTTAGACCCCAAGAACTTGCCGCAGCTAATCGATGACCTCCCACCAACCAAGCCCTGGACCCTCCCCGTGAGGGTCCCCGCCCGGCCCAGCGCCGCGGATGGCTCCGGATAGGGGAAGCGACCCCCACACAAGACTCACCCTCCGCCCTCTCCACGCTCTCTGGGAGGCCAAGGCAAAGGCCGCTCAACGGCTGTTTGGCTTCTTAAATAGCGCACCTGATCTCGCGAGAGCTGGCTGGCCTGATGGGAAGAAGGGAGCAGAGGGGCTGTCCGCGAGCGCCATCTTAGGAGAGGCACTGAGGGCTGCTGCCTCTCTCTCCCTCCCCAGCGTTGTACGGGTGGTGGGAGCGGAGGCACGGGAGCCTGGTGCGCGCGCGCAGACAGAGCCCGGCCGCGGGGCAGGAGCGCCGCGGAGCCCCTCCCCCGCCCGCGCTCTGGTAAGTAGCACAGCGGCCGGCGGCTGAAGCCTGCTGATCGCCATCGCGCGGGTAGGGAGGGTGGCACAGTTACCCCGTGCTGGGCGGTTCCTTACCCCCGCCGGGCCAAGGGCGCTGTTTGTGTCCGAAAGCGGTGGCTTTGGGGGAAAGGGCAAGGCTAATCGGGAAGTGACCGCCTGAAGGTTGTGCTGTACGGGAAAAGCCTTGCTAATGCGCCGCTACCCTTCCTACAGCCCGTTAGTTGCCTGCTTCGCAACCCTGTCCCTGTAACGGGAGCTCCCCTTTTGGCAAAGGTTTAAAAGAGCGTGTGTGAGGCTGTGATTGCTACTAAGGGTTTGTTATTTCTCAGAAGTAGGCTTAAATGGAACCAGGAGACTGCAGATGTTAATATAATGTACATTGTTCACTTTATATGTGAAATATGTTCTCTGTGTATATAAATCTCCCCACTGTGTTTTCCACTGAATGCATCCGATGAAGTGAGCTGTAGCTCACGAAAGCTTATGCTCAAATAAATATGTTAGTCTCTAAGGTGCTACAAGTCCTCCTTTTCTTTATATGAGGCATTAACCTTACTTTCTGGGCATGTTTATTCACCTATCCACTCACTTTCAGAACTGAGTAATTCTCATTTGAAACTTTGCTTTTATGTTTTGTAAGGGACTTCACAAAACTGGGTGACTGGGCAATAAAATGGCAGATGAAATTCAATGGTGATAAATGCAAAGTCATGCACACTGGAAAACATAATCCCAACTATACATATAAAATGATGGAGTCGAAATTAGCTGTTACTACTCAAGAAAGAGATCTTGGAGTCATTGTGGATAGTTCTCTGAAAACTTCGCTCAATGTGCAATGGCAGTCAAAAAAGCTAACAGAATGTTGCGAAATCATTAGGAAAGGGATAAATAATTTGGTTAAAAAAATCATATTACCTCTATAAAACATGGTACACCCACATCTTGTATACTGCGTGCAGATCTGGTTTTCTTATCTCAAAAAAAGAATTGGAAATGGTACAGAAAAGGGCAACTAATATGATTCGGGTATGGAACCTCTTCCATAGGAGAAGAGGTTAATAAGACTAGGACTTTTCAGCTTGGAAAAGAGATGACCCAGGGGGATATGAAAACCACAATTGGTGTGGAGCAAGTAAATAAGGAAGTGTTGTTTACTCCTTATCATAACACAAGAATTAGGGGTCACCAAATGAAATTAATAGGCAGCAGATTTAAAACAAACTAAAGGAAGTATTTTTTCACACAGCGCAGAGTCAACCTATGGAACAATCTGGCCTCCTTTCAAGTCCATTCAAAACGTTGCTACTAAAGTCATCTAGTTGGTTAATTGCTCTGGCTAAATACCCCCTCGCACTTTTTCATTCCACGCTGGATTTTTCCCCCCACCACCTCAAACACAAGCTACATATTTTTTACCCTTTGAGTGCTTTCCTGGCTTTGTATTACACTATCTATCAACTCTAATAATTATTGAGCTGTCAACTCCTGACCTGAGAAGGTAAGGGAATCCTCTACCTGCTGAAGGAGATACAGCTCCTCCTGAGTTGCTTTCTGCAGCGCAGGAGAGGAAACATTTCAGCTGACTTTTCAGCAGAAGCCCAGTCAATCAGACACATCCAGCTTCCCAAGGGTTGTGCCCCCTCAGCTAACAATCCCCCAAACAGCTTGGCTACTGAAGGCATTGGTCAGGAAGAGAAAGTTGAAAAAAGTCAGTAACTTAATTTTTGCTACTTTTATTGGGGTGAAGAATACAGGTTTTTCATAGGGGTGGTGGGGAATCACTGTTCTGCTCCCTTCTGATTTCCTTGTTCTGTGATGAAAAGTCATGTGATCTAAAGCCTAGTGAAGTCAATCAGAGTATTTTATTGACTTCACTGAGCTTTGGATCAGCCCTTAGTGAGCAGCTTTCTCCTTTCACTTGGGAAATTGTTGCTATAAAGTATGCTCACCTCCCTCTCCCCACTCTTTGATCTTTGCTGTGCCCCTGTGTGTCTGCGGACTCAGGAAGACTATGGGCTCACTTTTGAAAAGTAATATTGATGACCATAAAGACTGGAAACATGTTTTTTTAATTAAAACTTGCATCGTGCAGAAGTGGATGGTTAATGTGTGACAGGTTATGCCCCTTACGAAGCTTTCACAGCAAAACAAATTAAAGCCCCAATCTTATAACTGGCTCCACCTGGGCAAACAGCTGCATGTATGCAGAGCTCTTTGAAGTCCGGAGCCTGATTACACAGACCCAGTTACAGGCTTGGGTCTAAGTCTTTATGGATACAGTGCTCTGAATTCTCTCTAGAACTGCATGCTATGCATGTTGTCATTCCAAAACATATGAGGAAATTAGCATTATAAGCATATACATATCAATCTCACTTGAAGCAAAAAGTCTAGTCTACTGTAGTTTATGTATTCTTAATGTTATGTAAAGCCGCCGCTCAAATGCGATTGTAAGATCTGTAACTTGTAACATTAAGGTCTGCAACCTTATTGTAACTTCAGTTATTGTTACCATAGCCTTTTAAGTTTTGTAACCTTTGCAAGCTCTGTAACCTTTTCAAGTTACCACTTGTATGAACTGCCAAGCTTTGTAATATCCCATAAAGCAATCAGAGAGAGTGTGAACAAGGGAGTGTGTGTGTGGAAGATAAGGGGGTGTGAACAAGGAAATGTATGGGGAGACTGGGCAGAGAGGAACTGCAAGGAGAAAGGAGCCAGGTGTGTCTGATATAATCTGCCCTGAGAAGGCAATCACGGAGTGCTGTAAAGAAAAGATGCATGAAAGGAATAGGGACTGGGAATGCTTCTCAGTGACGGACACAGAAGAAAAACTCAGTGTACATGACAGGAGCACCCAGTTCCAAAATAAAAGGAACCAGCTGCGCACACAAGCTGCTGCTCCTTGACCTGCTCACCAGCCCAGATACGTGACTGCAGGCAGATACACCAGATCTACCACACTTTGGCTTCCCATGCTGTCTCCGGTAACTCTCCGCCTGTGTAAGCATGTGGGTACATGGGGGTATAAATGAGCTCCTTCCCTTTTCTGTCTGACCTAACAGCTGCATTGTAATAAAACTAATACAAGTGTAACCCTGGGTTGTTTTTTTAGGGGAACAGAGGTAACAATTGAAACTGTGGGGAAAAACCCTACATATCAAAAAGTAGGATGCAGCTGTGCAAGCCCTTTTTAATCAATAAACCATTATGTTTGTTCACAGATCAGTAAGTCTCTACTGAAGAGATCAGAGTACATTAGGCACTGAGAATTATAAATCAGTTGTCCAGTTTGTGGAAAGAAATAGAAAATGACCAAAGTTGAAAAGTTTGCTCTTTATGTCCCAAGTCTAGAGGAACTTTCTGGGGGTAAGTAATGCAATTTATAGTGTTATGGAAGTTGTTGCAATAAGAAATGACAAATAACTAAATTTTGCATTGTGCTGTTTGCTCCTGTGTCCTAAATAGAGCTGGGTAGAGGCTGGCTTTGACCTGATACAGTTTTTCCCATCTGAATTATTCTAAGACCGCAAACTGTGTCTGTGCATCTATCCCATTTATAACCTTCAGCCCAATGATTGGACACTTGCTTGGGAAATGGGAGACCCCATAATTGAATCCCTACTCTGGAGTAGGGACTTGAACTCGGATCCACCTGTCTGGGGAAGTATCCTGGCCACTGGGCTACAGACTGTTTTGGAAAGGGTTGCTCATAATCTCTCCTGTTGAAGCTGTTCCACTTTATAAACATAAACTTAATATTCATTGGGCCAAAGAGAGCCAGAACAATTCTTTAACCTCTTGATTAAGGCACTCACTTGGGAGGTAGGAGATGAATGTAGGACTTGGAGGAGGGAAAACCTGAATTCAAGTCTAGGTTCCAGAGTAGGGATTCAAACCTGGATGCTCTACATGAGAGGCAAGTGCCATAACCACTGGGCTAAAGGTTATAATATTAATGGATAGCCACCACCGTGAACACTTTTGGACATATACCCAATGGTTCGCAGTTGCTTTTCTTCCAACTGAGACCTTGCTAGTCCCACTTGCATCCCACATTACTTTGCAGCTTCAAAAAATTGCAAGATTGAGATCTTGGCAAGAACCTCCTGGTTGTATGGGAGTGCTACTTTTACCCACTATGTGTTCTGATTGGAGCAGTGCCAGGATCACAGCCTCTTGAACCGGTGCTGCCCACAGAGCTGAATGCTTGGTAGGGAGGGGTGAGGAGTTGCAATAGGATCGGGGGTGAGATGGGGTGGAGCACTTGGAGAGCAACCAGGATAGGATCAGGAGGCTGAATTTGTCCCTACATCAGCAGCAGGAGAAGTAGAGTGGAAATCAGTTTCCCCTTCCTGGCTGGGCCGTCATACCCAAAGTTTTGTCTTTCTTTTTATTTTCTCTCTCTCTCTCATCAACCTTTGGGGAATGACTCAGTGGAGATCCTTTCAGAGCTTCCTTACTGATCCACTCACCTAGCAGGAGTTAAAACCTCACATAACGCTGCTAAGTAAATTTTGCTGACTCGTTATGGCAAATGGCTTTAACTCCACCAGGCTAGAAGAGAGGTGGGTATGTGTGATGCTGCACTCCATATGTTTATGGAAATATGCTTATGAGTGTAAATATAATGTAACTGGAATATGATTTATGAAGAAGGTCTCTTGTAAGGTATCCTTACAAAGCTTATAATCTACTGAGTGTGTTCATCCTATTTGTATGAATGTATCGTTCTTGTGTCTGAAGCTAGAAATATGAAGTGTTACTCTGAACTCTATTTTAACTATGCAAAGTGTGGGCTATTAATGGTGGTTTGGAATCTTGATGGCTCCCATCAACTAGGACAATTGGTTGTAAATGGCTCTGTTTACTTGCAAGCATTCCTGTGAGTCAGGCCAGGAAGAATGAAGGCTTGGGGTCTCACAGGACATGTGATCATGTCACCTGGTACTGGAATCCATCTTAAACCTGGTGCTTTTCCATTTAGAAGGAGGGGGACCCAGAGAGACAAAAGATTCCGGTCTTGTGCCAAAGCTATATAAGGGGGTGGAACAGAACAAAGGAGGCTGCAGTCATGAGAAATCCCCTAGCTACCACTTGAGCTGGAACAAGGACTGTACCGGGGAAAGGATTAGGCCCAGACTAGAAAGGAGTCTAGTCTGTGAAAGAAGCTTATTGGAACATCTCTGAGAGTGAGATTTACGTGTATTCAGTTTCTTAAATGTAGTAGGCTTAGGCTTGCATGTTTTGTTTTATTTTGCTTTGTAACTTACTTTGTTCTGTCTTTTATTACTTGGAACGCTTAAATCCTACTTTTTATATGTAATAAAATTACTTTTTGCTTATTAATTAACCCAGAGTAAATAATTAATACCTGGGGGAGCAAACAGCTGTGCATATCTCTCTATCAGTGTTACAGAGGGCGGACAATTTTATGAGTTTATCCTGTATAAGCTTTATACAGAGTAAAATGGATTCCTTTGGGGTTTGGATCCCATTGGGAGCTGGGTGTCTGGGTGCTGAAGACAGGAGCATTTAAGCTGTTTTCAGTTAAGCCTGCAGGTTTGGGGTGTGTGGTTCAGACCCTGGGTCTGTGTTGGAGCAGACTGGCGTGTCTGGCTCAACAAGACAGGGTTCTGGAGGCCCAAACTGGCAGAGAAAACAGGCTCAGAGGTAGTCTCGGCACATCAGGTGACAGTCCCAAGGGGGTCTCTGTGACCGAACCCATCACAGTATGAATCTCTGAACAGGGGGACAAGGGGCGGAGACAGGGAAATCCTTCAGGAAGCCCTAGAAACAGCCTGGCCTAAGGAGAAAACATAGGCTGAATTTTATCTTCTGTTGTTGGGTCTATCAATAAAGCCAAATCCAGGAATGGGTTAAGTTTGAACTTGAATAAACCCCCTCTGAGTGACATAAGTTACAATGACATAGCACTGTTCACAGCGGGAGAGCTTTTCCTGCCAACGTAGCTTGTGCTACTTGCAGAGGTGTTTTTTATTATGCTGATGGAAGAACTTTCTTCCCAGGTAGGGAAGGCTGTGCCTCCCCAAACAGCCTGGCCCCTGCCCCCTGACTGTCCCCCTCGGAATTTCTGACCCATCCAACCCCCCCCCCCCCCCGGCTTCTTGTCCCCTGACCACCCCCTCCTGAGATCCCCCACCCCTAACTGCACCCCCAGGACCCCACTCCCTATCAACTCCCCCTGCTCCCTGACTGCATCGACCCCTGTCCACACCCCCGCCCCCTGACAGGCCCCCCGGGACTCCCACACCTATCCAACCCCCCCCACCCCAACCCCCCGGTCCTCATCGTGTAAAAAAAGAAAAAATAGAACCTTCTGTCCTTCAGCAATATGACAGGTTAGCAGAAAAGGATTTATTCCTCTCTGAGGCCCTGATTCAGTGAGGTAATTAACATATGCGTAACTTTGAGCTTGTGACTAGCCTTACTTAAGTTAATGGAATTGCTCATGTGCTTAAAGTGACACATGCTTATGTATCTTGCTGAATTGGCACCTTAAAATATGTGTTTTATTTGGTGTATTACTTGCCAAACTCTAGCTAATGTCTCACTAATAATTTTTTTTTTTTTTTACTCTATTCTAGTCCTGCAGAATGGGCTTACAGAGAACTTTGCTGATGTCCAGGTCTCTGTAGTAGAATGCCCTGATCTGACTCATGATCCCTTCAATTTCCCTGTTAAAGGTAACATACTGTTCTAACCATAAGCTATGACTGCCAATATTTCATAGCTGATTCGTCATAATTAGAAACTCTTGAAGATGATGGCAGAGGAAGAATGGTCTTGTGGATAAGCTACAAGGCTGGGAGGTAGGAGAGCCGTGTCTTATTCTTGGCTCTGTCACTGGCTTGATGTGCCCTGACTAGAAGAAATCACTCAGTGCTCTGCATCATTGTTCCTCATCTGTAAAATGAGTTTAACAGGTTTAATTCTCTATTGTATGTTAAGGGTTTTGACATCCTCAGATTGAAGGGGCTATGTAGATACCAAGTACTGTCTTGCTATTCAACTTCTTTCTAATAATGAGCTCAGTCTCTGTTTATTTAAACTCCCACTGTTGTCCCTACACAAGATAGGTGAAAGCATTTTTATATCTGTACCTTCTGCTGTCTTTGCATGATGACATTATGAACTATGCCTCATTGGAGAACCAGTGTTCCTCAATTGTTGCCTAGCAGATTTGTGTGTGCTTGTAGAACAGTACTACTTTTGAAACAGGCTGGCTAGCTAGCTTTTAGAAGTGAGCCCATACCTTATTTTCCACTGAATGCATCCGATGAAGTGAGCAGTAGCTCATGGAAAGCTTATGCTCTAATAAATTTGTTAGTCTCTAAGGTGCCACAAGTCCTCCTTTTCTTTTTACGGATACAGACTAACACGGCTGCTACTCTGAAACCTACCTTATGTATGTTTTTCTTCCAATTCAGGCCTACTTTACATAGATTTGTAGAACCCCAATTTATCTTAGTACTCAGAAAAAAAAAAATGGTGATTTAAAACAGAGGTTCTTAACCTGTGGTCCGGGGCCCCCTGGGGGTCTGTGAGCAGTTTCAGGGGGTCCTCCAAAATAAACCAAAGAGCAAGGCCAACATTAGACTCGCAGGGGCCCAGGCAGAAAACAGAAGCCCAAACCCTACCATGCGAGGCTGAAGCCCAAGCAACTTCGCTTCACAGGGACCCCTGTGCCTTGGGGCCCCAAGTAGTTGCCCTGCTTGCTACCCCTAACACCAGCCCTGGCTTTTAATCCACAGGGTATGCAGAAAAACAGTTGCTGTGGCACAGGTGGGCTATAGAGTTTTTAAAGCATGGGGGGGGGGGAGGGGGGAGAAGGGTTTCGGAAAGAAAAAGGTTAAGAACCCCTGATTTAAAAGACTTTCTGAACACTTAAAGGAAGCTTTTAAGACAAAGAATTTGTTCCTCATTATGCTTCCAGTACCCAGAGAGAATTTTAGATGGATTCTCTTGATGAGCTAACTTGCCTTATTCTTGTTCCAGGAATCTGTGGGAAGCCTAGAATAGCAGATGTGGGAGGTGTTCCTTACCTTGTGCCTCTTGTACAAAAAGATAAAGTGAGTTAATTTACAGTCCTGGCTTTTTAGTGCATTTGCCAAAGAAAGAAACACATGTAGTCCTATTTTAAAATACTATCCTGGCGAACACTGATGAATGAAAGCTGCAGGATTCCATTTGTAAAAATAGGCTTACATTGCGAAAGCATTATGGGCCAAGCATCCTGGCCTGTGCTGAGCATAAGAACATGTCAGAAATCCCACAGCAGAAACTGCGTGCAAAAGTTGTCCCTCTTCTGGTACCTGCTAAATAGTATGTGGCTGTTTTTTCAAAAGCTGTCTGACAGAAGCCACAGAGGATGTTGGAGGGAATTACTTAGAGTCCATGGCATGATCTGTATGTTTATGTATTGTATGCTATCTAGCCATGGCCCTCCATGCTGATTATTACTATTGTTTGTAAAAACAGTCTGTGTATGGGGTCGGTATAGGCCAAAGTAGAGTTCACATTAATACTTGCTAATGCATTTTCTTTTGGTAGAGCATGGGACCTGCCAGAATCTGATTTTATGTGACATCACTTAAGGATATTTTCATTTTTTGCTTTAAACAATGTTACTTGCCCAGAGAGAGTAATTTGGCCCTTAGACAGGATGGGGCCAAGCTTGTGCAAAAAGACACTGCAGTCCAGCAAATAGGTGGATGTGTGCCCAACTCATTAAGTTTGAACTTGACCAGATGCCAATGCTGTTCGGATTTGGGGACTGTGTTCAAACCAATCTGTACAAATAAATAATAATGGCATTTGGATAAAATCATCAAGAAATTGCAGTGGAATGTAGCTGAGATGAGAATTACAAGGCAAGAAAGTCAAAGGTACATAAATGTATGTCTCTTGTATAGGTTTATGACCTGAACACTGTTGCAAAGCAAATAGAATTGCCTGGAGCGTTCATTCTTGGAGCTGGAGCTGGGTCCTCTAGGATTCTTGGAGTAAATGCTGAGGTCAGTAAATATGTATAAACATGCAGAAGTTCTCAAAAAATTATTTCATTGACATAGCAAACATTTCTACACTGATAACATATGTAGCACCACAAGTTTGTATGGCACTTTACAAAGATAATAAAGACAAGGTTACTTATTACTTGGATAATAAACCACATTTTTGTGTTTATAAATTCTACAGGGAAGCATATGGTTACTATGGAGTTAAGAGGAAACCGCCTCTAGTTGTTGCTATACTGAAATTTGTAATTAGCTGATCACATTTTTAATTCCAGAGAAGAGGAAAAATATGCAAAAAATGGATGCCAAGGAGCTGAGTGATAAACTGCTTTAAATACCCAATGCTGGTCTTCATTTTAAATAGCACAAGAGAAAAAATTGTGTTACTCAAGATGCTTTTGCTTTAAGACTTATGCTGTAAGGTCAGGTAAGGATCAGCAGTTAAAACATGATTTAGTTGATCTGTCCTACATGGTGAAATAGATAAAGAAAGCAGTTTTGATTTGAGGTGAATGGAAAACTCCAGTGTAATATGAAAAATGTTCTAAATGCTACATCTAATTAAAAGAAGAGTACATGACTAAACATATTCCTAGGTGAGTGAAATACAATCAAAGAAAAAAACTAAATCAATTGAAAGCTGGTATCTTAACAGCCTGATGCATAGTAGGAGTGAGAGAATTTAGCTCTTGGTAGTAAAAATGGTAACTCAGACTTTCAAAGTCGCTACATGTTTTTCTTATTTAAATAAAATAGGAAAATATTTTTATTTTAAAAGTAAGTAGTGAAATGAACCATTTAAATTATTATAGGCCTTGCCTTACAACAACATTAAGGGTGATATTTTCAAGAGCACTCAAAGTTGGTCTAGTTTTGCTTCTATTGAAGTCTATGGAACCTAATAGTATGAACACTTTTGAAAATGCCACCTGAAAACTCTTTCATTTCAATGCTTTCTAACAGAAACTGAATGCTCAGTCCTGGTCATCATCACTAAACTGGGCCTCTTGCAGTGATATATTAAGTTGGTTGCCTCATTGAGAAACTTTCCCATTTAGTGTTCTGTTATTTATACAAGAACTCGAATCCAAATCCCTAGATAAGAGAGAATGTTTTAATACATGTGTTTCACACTTAATCAATTTTAAATTGAGAGTTTTCTTTAAATAGTTGTGTCTTTGCTAATCTATATGGACCTAATCCTGCGAGATGAAACTTCTGTTGTAGTTCTCAGGATTGGGCCCTAACTTGGGATGCTATCTATCTAGTAATAAAATCAACTGACTAGAACTAAGCAATTTTACATTCTCTTCTTTTCAGTTTATCCCAGTTGTTCAAGCTGAGAGTGAACAAAAGCCTGCTGTAAATGCAAGTTACACCGCTCAGATTAATCCTGCAGATGGAGGGTGCCTCCTGGAGAAGTACAGCAAGAAATATAGTGACTGTGAATTTGGACTACTGGCCAACCTGTTTGCCAGTCAGGGCCAACCTGGCAAGGTGCATATTTGGATAAAATATCACTTCTTCAGTAGGTGATAGCTGAAGTTAAACTTCTTTGTTTGAGGCCTGCCTTTTCTTTCAGGGAATACTGATGTTGATATTAATGCCAAAAATCACATAAGAGAAATTATATCCTTCACAAGAAAATGAAGTTGATGTGAGGGAGTGGATTCCCCAGGGTATTGGTACTGGGTTATGGAATTTTTAACCCTTAAATCACCTACTGTAATCCAGCCCAGGTTGATAATGACTGAAACTTGATTGGCCTGTGTAAACTGAAGTTTGTGGTCTTAGTTCAGTTCTTGGTGGACAAGTGTCTCCCTCAACACAACTGGCACTAGGTGGTCTCAACAGAAAAGCAACGACCGAATTGCGCATGAAAATTGAACAAACCTTTTTATCCCTAGAGAGTCTCTTCTTTCATGACTGGTTTGAGGCCTGTTGGGTGGGAGAGGGAAGCTTACGCCTCTGTTTCATGTGCTGTGCTTGTTGTGTGACTGACTAAAGAACTTCAGAAAAGCAAATTCTTACATGCACAAAACCAAACCTGTTGAATATTTTAAGGATACAAAGGAAGCAGCACCTGTGAGAGAACTTACTTTAACAAAGATTATAGGATACAAGGTTGAGTGTTTCACAGCAGCGTTGAAATACATGGTGTACATAGCAAACATTCACAAAACATTACAGCATGTGATAAGCATGATAAATGTATGTCTACTCTCCAGGTTATTGAAGTGAGAGCCAATGGAAGAACTGGACAGCATAACTTTGTGACCTGTATGAGACAAATTATAGAAAAATGCTATGGAGATAAACCAGTCGGGATAGGCGGTACATTTGTCATTCAAAAGGGGAAAGCAAAGATTCATATCATGGTAAGTTGCTCTTGATTCAGGCTCTTTATCTTTCTAAAAGATAAAGATGCAGGACAGTTCAGGATATAAAGACTTAGTGCACTTAATTTTTTTGCAATAATGTGCACTTTCTGAAAAGTGATAAACGGAAAGTACAAAAACACCAAAATTATATATCCCATGACCCTAATACTCCCATCTTTTGTTGGGACAAAGAAGCTGTAGAAACAAATGGAGATGTATAAGGACTTGGTGAAACACACAAACAGTAGAATAGTGTGAAAAATAATTAAATCAATTAAACAATGATCAGAGATATGGTTTAACTTAGAGATTTATAATTTTTTATAAACTATTACAAGTATTAAATATATTTATGCAATAGCTATACAGTTCTTACTGATTGTATTTGCTTGCATGATTACAGAATTCGCTTTCCATTTTACAAGCAGAACTTTCTGAAATGTTAAATTTTTACAAGTCTCCACTGATTCTTGTCTCTGTCAAACCTATCAAATGTCAAAGATGAAATTCCTGTCGTCTTATAGTGCTGCTTTCATCTACCTAAAATTCAAAGGGTAATTTTAAAAAAATCTATTACTCTGAAGAATTTTTTTTTTTCTCTTCAAGAAGTGGATCTAAACATGATACCAATGGTGCTCCCCTTTGGAGAAAAGCACCATTCCTGAGTCCTCCATGTCCAGAACACTCCTGAAACAGATGTCTTGAATTTGTGTGCCTTAGGCTGTATTCACATTGGGAACAGTATTCACAACGCTTATTATCAAGGTTCTATTATCAAGGCTGTTGATTAATTGCAGTTAACTTACCCGATTAACTAAAAAAAAATTAATCGCAAAATTAATCACGATTAATCTCACTGTTAAACAATAGAATACTAATTGAAATGTATTAAATATTTTTGGATATTTACATTTTCAAATATATTGATTTCTATTGCAACATAAAATACAAAGTGTACAGTACTCATTTATATTATTTTTTATTACAAATATTTGCACTGTAAAAAATAGTATTTTTCAATTCACCTCATATAAGTACTGTGCAATCTCTTTATCATGAAAGTGTAACTTACAAATGTAGATTTTTTTTTTGTTTATATAACTGCATTCAAAAACAAAACAATGTAAAACTTCAGAGCCTACAAGTCCACTCAGTTCTACTTCTTGTTCAGCCAATATCTCAGACAAACAAGTTTGGTTACAATTTGCAGGAGATAATGCTGCCAGCTTCTTATTTACAATGTCACCTGAAAGTGAGAACAGGCGTTTGCATGGCACTGTTGTAGCCAGTGTCGCAAGATATTTACGTGCCAGATGCACTAAAGATTCATATGGAATGGTGGTTGAAGCATGAAGGGACATATGAATCTTTAGTGCATCTGGCACGTAAATATCTTGCGACACTGGCTACAACAGTGCCATGCAAACGCCTGTTCTCACTTTCAGGTGACATTGTAAATAAGAAGCTGGCAGCATTATCTCCTGCAAATTGTAACCAAACTTGTTTGTCTGAGATATTGGCTGAACAAGAAATAGAACTGAGTGGACTTGTAGGCTCTGAAGTTTTACATTGTTTTGTTTTTGAATGCAGTTATATAAACAAAAAAAAATCTACATTTGTAAGTTACACTTTCATGATAAAGAGATTGCACAGTACTTATATGAGGTGAATTGAAAAATACTATTTTTTACAGTGCAAATATTTGTAATAAAAATTTAAAGTGAGCACTGTACACTTTGTATTCTGTGTTGTAATTGAAATCAATATATTTGAAAATGTAGAAAACATCCAAAAATATTTAAATGGTATTCTATTATTGTGTAACAGCGCAATTAATCATGATTCAGTTTTTTTAATCGCTTGACAGCCCTAATTCTATTATAATTTCCATGACTAAAGTTGATAGGGATAATAAAATTATGGTCTAGATTACAATTGTACCAGGAATAGCAATCACAGTTTGGCTAATGTTGTTCTCAGAAAAAAATCTGTCAGCATCAATTGAAGAAAACATGCCAGAATCCTGTGAGTTTCAGCTGTGTTCAAACATAGCTGAAACTGACCTAGTTCTGATCCCAACATGATAGGACAAATGTAACATGTGGATACAGGCTACCTGATTCTAAGAATTCCCCATTTGGTACCCGAGGAATGGCAGTGGAGGCAGCCATTGGGTAAAAGCTTATCATTCTGAATAGAGAAACAATTGTGGATACTGCTTTTGCTAGTTAAGAAGAAATAGGGAGCAGAAAATAATTTAGGGCTAGTGAAGAAAAGTAGCTTAGAGAAGTTTTGGTCCTAGTATCTTCATTCAATTGATGATGCTTTTTTATAGCCCCCAGAATTTTCTGCCTGTCCTTTAAACACTGACGAGGAAGTGAATAATTGGCTCAATTTTTTTGAAATGAGGGCTCCGTTGATTTGTCAGCCAGTACTAATTTCCAGAGATCCAGTAAGTCACTATTTTGTGTTTGTCTGAGTTACTAACTTGATGTGTAATGATTCTGTCTTGGATTTGTTTATTTTTATTTTTTTTCTGTTCAAGAATGGGAATTATTTATGGATTATATTGAAGTCTTTGAGGTGTTGGAATGGGTGGCTTAGGGGATTGGTAATAGAATATAACTAAGCCTTTCACTTTTCACTGGTTTGAATTAAACCCAGGTCAATAGTGACTGAATGCTGATGCATGTTCAGTAACAAGAGTGAAATGTTTGTTCCCAGTCCAGTTCCTAGTGTGTAGGTGTCTGCATCCCAAAACAACCAGCACAACTTGCATTAATTTGGACATCTGTTTGGCACTCAGAAGAGAGACCAAGGAATGAAAGGGGATGGAAACTGAATTATCCTTACCTTCATGTGGCCCATTCAGAAATGGGTCGGGACACTTTTTGGCAGTGCTATGTGGGGAAGTTGCTATTCGCACTGCACTGTATTTATAGTGTGAGCAAATCAGAGCCTTACAGCCTTGGATATCAAAGTATAGACTGAGCATATTTCACAAGCACTACATTCAATAGTAAAAAATATTAAAAGTATGAGAAAATCCATGTTATAAATAAGACTAGTGTCCCTATCATTAAGAATATTGTTACATTTACATTAAAGTATATACATTAACCAAGAGTCTTGGGAGAAAAACTAATTACCATCCATATTTTGTATATCTTTTAAACAAATTTATAACAATTTAAAAAACACTTCTGCCAAGTGGTGGGTACGTTAGTGGGACATGGTGTTGGTTTGCACATACTCAAGTGCCTTACTCCATTGGGTCTCTATTTGGCAGTCTTTGGGCCCAGTGCTCAATTGCATATAGTTTCCCAAAAGCTAGTGATGAGTACTATAGGAATGGACATATATCAACAGCTGTTAATGGAATATTCTTCTGAATGAAAGCATCTGACATGTAGGTGCTGTTTTTATATAATGATTGCTACTTCTTATTTGTATTAAATTTAGTGCCCAGAGAAATTAAGAACCAGGACCCATTGTGCTAAGCATGATTTGTTTGTACAGAGACTGTCTCTGTCCCGGAAAGCTCATAATTTGAGCGTGACAAGATGCAAAAGAAAAGAAAAACAGACAAAAGGATGGAATGTGTATTGCACAATGCCTAGCAAAGTGAGGTCCTGGTGATGAGGGCTCCTGGGTACTATGGTAATACAAATAATAATAAAATGGATATATTTTTGCCTAATAGCTAGTAGTCTCAACGTGCCACCAACTTAGCTGTTAGGCCTAATTGCACTAATATTTTTGCAATATAATAATGCCTTATATCTCTAGAAGGCAAATAGCATTGTGCCAATGGGAACTTCTTCATTTAGGCAGCTGGTGTGCAGAATCCAACACTTATCATATCGTTCATTATCATCTTATTGTTACCTGTGCTTCCTCCTGTCAGTACCTACCTGTTCTCTCTCAAAATTGGGCCAGACGCTATCTTTTTTGTTGTTGTTGTTGTGTTTGTACAGTGTGTGGCACAATGGGGCCCTAATCTCTGATTGTGGGCCCATAGACCCTACCTCAACACACATACTAGAGCCTGGCTTGGACCAACTGGATTGCATGGAAGAACAGTTGTGTGTTGTAGTGCAGAGCAGGGGCTCTCAACCTTTTTCTTTGAGGACCCCCCCCAACATGCTATGAAAACCTCCATGGCCCACCTGTGCCACAACAACTGTTCTTCTGCGTGTCTAGTAGATTAAAAGCCAGGGCTAGCGTTAAGGGGTAGCAAGAAGAGCAATTGTCTGTGGCCACCCTACACCACAGGGGGTCCTGCAAAGCTGAGTTGCTTTGGCTTCAGCCCGACATGGCTTGGGCTTCACCTTTCTACCCTGAGCCCCACGGAATCTAATGCTGGCCCTGCTCTCTGGTTTATTTTGGCGGACCTCCTGAAACCTGCTTGCAGCCCCCCAGAGAGCCCCAGACCCCTGGTTGAGAACTGCTGGGTAGAGGATTGGGAGTCAGGACTTCTAGATTCTACTCCTAGTTCTATCACTGTCTCAGTGTGACCTCAGGAAGTGACTCTTTGCCTCAGTTTACCAGTCTATAAAATAGCGAGAGTACTAGGTTACTTCACGTTGCAAGTCTTTAAATAATTAAATACAACATGAACTGCAAAATACTGTAGCATTACTGAAATACTTTCTTTAAAAGAAAATGTGCTCCCATAACATAAACTTGTCTCTTTTCTAGGGGTTTGATCTGCGAGTGGAGCACACCCATTGTTTCAGTCACCATGGCGAAGGAGGACACTACCACAATGACACTACACCAGATAGTGTGCAGTATCTGGGATATTTTTTGCCTGCAGAACTTCTCTTTCGTATTGATAGACCCAAGGAGTCTCATATGGTTGGGAGAGATTAAATCCATGGATGCACACTTAGTTTGGAGTGTAAGGATAGCAATTAATTTTTAAAAATTAAATATTTGGATTTGATCAGTGTTTGAAATGACATCAAGCACACACATGAAAAGTTTGGATTTTATTGCAGTCTTAGCCTTTTTAAAGAAAGGGACACGTTCAGAGTTTAGATTGTTTGTGATTGAAATAGTTATTTGAATTCAAATTAATTTTTATACAAACATCAAAGCCAAATAGTGTGTATTAATGATTTATTTTGTTCCATATTGATTACTTTAGGCAGGCATTACTAGGCGATTTTTCTCTGGCTATAGAGAGCCACCACTGAATTAATGAGCGCTACACATTCTAAATGGAAGAGGAAAAGAGATGCCAATCAAGAACCATGTAACTACACTACAATTCAGAATCTGATATTGACATGGCTGTGTGTCCTTCTAGCTATATGTGCCCTAGTGGGTTATATGTGGGTAATGGGATTGGCCACTTATTTTAATCAGTAATTACAAGAAACTTGTTTGAAATAAGAGGAAGGCACTTGTAGTTCCACTCATGTAACTTCTAGCTCAGCAGAACTACAGGGTGGTGCAATCATACAACTACAGGGGTCAGTGGCAATTCCCCCATTGATTTCACTGTGAGTGAATGCAAACTTGTCAAAAAAGGACTTTTCTCATTTTTACTGGTGCTTACAAGCTAGCTAACTACTTAACAAGCATAGGACCATTTCTAGGATTTTAAATGTTCATGTTACTATCATGCCATGTGTGCTTGATTATTTTCTCATACCAGTTTAAATGAGGAATAACTTTATTGAAGCGAGTGGAGTTACAGTGGGCTGACTGGAGGATCAGGCCCTGTTTGTTTCTAGTTTTGAATAAGGCTGAAATACAGGAGCATTTTGTCAGCATTCTTTCTTTTTTTTTTTTTTTTTTTTTTTTTTTCCCTTTACACTCTGATGATATTTGTCATTTGTCCTGCCAATAAAGTTTTACTGAATTGAATTTAAACTGTCTTACTTGCTGTCAAGTGGGATATTTCTAGGCTGTGAATAAACCCTGATTAGGAGTTAACATTTTAAGTCTGAGCCTTGTTATATTTCTCTTTGTGTTTTGTAGCAAAAACACACTAAAAATGTAGATGTGAAGTGTATTTAATATTTTTTAATATTCTGCCTGCTATGTACTGAAAGTAAGACACATGTATAAATCACTAACATACATATAATTTAAAGCTACATAGTCACCAGCCTGCCACATATATGAACAGCAATGCATATACATACTACAATAAACCCATGGTGTGTTAATTGAAATAAAGAAAATACAGAACATGTGTTCTGGGCCTTAGGATAGCACAAGTACTTGAAAAGAGAGCTAGTGAAACTGTCAAGCACCAGTTGTGGACAATTTTCTAGCAAACCTGCAGTAATGTCTGGTGCAAACTGCTTTGTGTAGCATTAACTCCTCTGTATCTTGTAACCCCCTTACTCCTCGGAAGGAGTGATAACTAAGTATGCCCACTGACTTGGCTATGCTGCTGCCAGCATGAGTGTTTATAAAGTCTCAGGGCTTTTACTCAAAAGTGTTCTGGACTATCTGTGCCTGTGGCAAGAGCAGCCTACAGATCCTTGCTGATCTGAAAACACCAAGCCACACCACCACTCTCAGCCCGACTCCTGCTGGCTTCCCCTATCCCAGCAGTGCAGGTGGCAGCAACTCAGAGCTTGGCTACACTTGCAAGATATTGTGTATTAAAGGAGCCCCAGGCGCACTAGCTCACTACCTGTCCACGCTGGCAAGGCACGTAGAGCGCTCTGACTCTGTGGCTAGAGCGCTCCTGGTACTCCACCTCGGTGAGTGGAATAAAGTTTTGTGCGCCCCCACTGGAGCACTGCAGCAGCAGTGTGGACACCCTGATCTGTTAGTACACTCTGATTGGCCTCCAGAAATGTCCCACAATGCCTGTTCTAGCCACTCTGGTCATCAGACCCACCCTTTAAATTCTCTGGGAATTTTGAAAATCCCCTTCCTGTTTGCTCACTCCAAACTGTTTCCTGTGCTGAGGCGGAGGAAGACACCCTCCCCTTCTCCCCCCAGAATCCCTAGATGCATGCAGCCAGGAGCTGTTCTCCAGCCAGGAGGAAAGTAGCCAGTCATGGCAGCCGGTGCTTGGGAAAGGACAAACACCACAGGAGGTTCCCGATAAGCAGCTTTTATTTTGGGAAGGAAGTTATTCAGTGCAGGCTCTTGGGGTGAGGAGAGTTAGAGCTGCATGCATGCCGAGATGCAAAATAAGGCGTTGATGTGCTCTCTCACATCGCATTAATCGGCTTCAATGATCTCTTCAAAGGTCGCATCCAGAACTTGGGCAATGCACTTGCGCAGGTTTCTCAGGAGAGCCACTGTGGTCCTTGTCTCAGTAAGGCTAACTTGTCTGCGCCACTGTGCTATGAGGGGCAGGGGGGACATTGCTGCATATGGGCCAGGGCAGAATCTGCATTGCAGTAGAAGACCCTCCCTTGCTTCCCAGGTCACCTCCGCAGTGAGGTATCTTCCAGGATGAACTCCTGTGGAAAATGTGGGGACAGTGTTCAGAATAGGGGCCCCCTGCTGCTGCTGGCTCTCCCCAAGACACAGAAACCCAGAGGACAGTACAGCCGTGAAACAATCAGTCACACTTGACCCTATGCTTACTCACCATTTTGTGGCTCCCGTGGGTTATGTGCGCTCGCTTTGGGACTGACAAATTATGGTATTATGTAGACTGTGCTTGCCCTTAAGTACAGGGGAATCATTGCTCTGTCTGGTGTGAACAATGCTGCCTCTGTTAAATGTTGCATTTTGCCTTTACAGTTACAACCTTGAGATCTCAGCTGTCCCTGTTATCACCAGCTGAAAGACTCCAAAGAATCGGAAAGAGGCCACGTAGAAGCAAGGAAGACATGTTGCATGAAGCATTCAAGTAATGAAAACCAAAAAGTGCAGTTTCAGGGACACTGAAAGGAGATTCCGCCAGCAGAATGAGGAGCGCCGACACAAAAGCGCGGTGCTCCAGCAGCAAAGCACGGATCGGCTGATAAGCATAATGGAGCACCAAGCGGTCTTTATCCTGGCGCTCGTAGCCATGCAGGCGGAGCACTATCTCACCCGTCCCCCCCGCAGCCCTTGTCCCAAAACTTTCCCTTGTGCCCCCATGTAACCTCCAACCCACTTTCCCCAACATCTGGGTTCTTACTGCTACCAGCTGCCTTCACCACCCAGCCCTGAAAACTATGACTCTTACCCACTGCACTCAACCCCCATTACCATGCAGTATAGCCATCCTGAAGTGCAGCACTCATTGCACAGCACTCCAGACAGGAAGGCTGAGTATAACAGGACATATGTAAATCTGTGATTGTACCGTTCCCCATCCCACCCCCTTGCCCTTTCTGTTTCCCAAGCACTTGTGTTTCTTTTCAATAAATGGATTTTTTGGCTTTGAAAACATTCTTTATTATTGCATAAAGTAAAAGATACCTTAGCCCAGGAACGAAACAGGCACTTCAAGTCAGTGTAGCAAACACAGATTCCTACTAACATTGGAACCACTGCACTTCACTCCTGTGCAGGGCACCAGACATTACTGGTGGCTTTCTGCCTCAAATTGCTCCCTCAAGGCATCCCTAATCCTTGCAGCCCTGCGCTGGGCCCCTCTAATAGCCCTGCTCTCTGGCTGTTCAAATTCAGCCTCCAGGTGTTGAACCTCCGAGTTTCATGCCTGAGTGAATCGTTCACTCTTCCCTTCACAAATGTTACGGAGGGTACAGCACGCAGACATAACCGTGAGGATGCTGTCATTGGCCAGGTCCAGCTTCCCATATAGAGAGCGCCAGCGGCCCTTTAAACGGCCAAAAGTACACTCCATGGTCATTTTGCACTGGCTCAGGCTGTTGTTGAACCGCTCCTTGCTGCTGTCAAGGCTCCCTGTATAGGGTTTTGTGAGCCACTGCATTAAAGGGTAAGTGGGGTCTCCAAGGATCACAATGGGCATTTTGACTTCCCCTAAGGCGATCTTCTGGTCTGGGAAAAAAGTCCCAGCTTGCAGCTTCCTGAACAGGCCAGTGTTCCGAAAGATGCATGCATCATGCACCTTTCCAGGCCAGCCTGTGCTAATGTCAATGAAACGCCCACGGTGATCCACAAGCACCTGGAGAACCATAGAGAAATACCCCTTCCGATTAATGTACTCGGAGGCTAGGTGGACTGGTGCCAGAATTGGAATATGTGTGCCATCTATCATCCCTCTGCAGTTAGGGAAACCCATTTGTGCAAAACCATCCACGATGTCAAGCACGTTACCCAGAGTCACGGCTCTTCTGAGCAGGATGTGATAATGGCCCTGCAACCTTGCATCAACACTATTCCAAGGGTCGACTTTCCCACTCCAAACTGGTTAGCGACCAATTGGTAGCTGTCTGGAGTTGCCAGATTGCAACGCCTACCCGCTTCTTCACCATCAGGGCAGCTCTCAATCTCGTCTCCTTGTGCCACAGGGTTAGGGCGAGCTCCTCACACAAGTCCCATGAAAATGGCTTTTCTCATCTGAAAGTTCTGCCGTCACTACTTGTCATCCCAGACTTGCATGAGGATGTGATCCCACCACTCAGTGCTTGTTTCCTGAGCCTAAAAGCAGCATTCCACGGTGGTGAGCATGTCCATGAATGCCACAAGCAAACTTGTGTCATATGCGTTATTCGAGTCAATATGATTGTCGGAGCCCTCACTGTCACTTTGGATCATAACAAATAACTCGACTACCAAACGTGACGTGCTGGCGAGACTTGTCAGCATACTCCTCAGCAGTTAGGGCACCATTCCCGCAGACCGACAGGGAAGACAGAGCACGCAGTACAAAACACGTTGAAAGATAGTGCTAAATGTGAGCGGAAGCACAGGGATTGCTGGGATGCGAACCGATGCATGACGGGGCATTGGGACAGGACCCAGAATGCCCCGCACCCCCCCACTCCCTTCCCACAAGCCACAGCGCCAGAATGGGACGAGGTGCTCTGGGGGACAGCGGCCCACAATGCACCGCTCCCAGGGCCGCAAACGTGGCCACGCCCGTGCGCTGGCAGCTGTCAGTGTGGACAGACTGCAGGGCTTTCCCCGCGGCGCTCGCCGAAGGCGGGTTTAACTCACAGCGCCCTACATCTGCAAGGGTAGCCGTGCCCCCCCTGAGTGTGCTGAAACTTAGACCTCTCCCTTTCCTACCACAAAAAAGGGAGTGGGGGGGGCTGAGGCACCCACCTTGGCCAGCATCCCCCCTCCCCGCGGCTAGCTGTGCTCGGTGGAAGGAGCTGCAGGCGGTGCTGCCCAGGGGCGCTCCAGCGGCCTGACGCACTGCACCGCCCTCCCCACGCCGCGCCTGACAACCTGGCTGCGGAGCGCCGCCCAGGCCGCCGGGTCTGGCCCCGCCCCACGCTTGGACCCGAGCAGCGCCTCCCTCTGGTCTCCACTTCCCCGCCCGGACCCGCCAGTCCGAACTCTCCCGAGGTCCCTCCGGAAAGAGCCGAAGTCCGCGGCGGCCGCTGGGTGGCGGCCGCGCCCCTATGCGGTGTGTCCCCGGCCGCTGCCCGTAGCGGTGGTGCGCATGCTCGGCGGGCTGCGCGCTCCGCTCTCCCGTGGCCAGCGGCGCCCCAGCCGCCGGGAAGATGTCGGGGGCGCCGGCGGTGCGGATCAGCATCGAGTCGGCGAGCGAGAAGCAGGTGCAGGAGGTGGGGCTGGACGGCAGCGAGACCTACCTGCAGCCGCTCTCCATGTCCCAGAACCTGGCGCGCCTGGCGCAGCGCATCGACTTCAGCCAGGGCTCCGGCTCCGAGGAGGACGAGCCGCCGCCTGGCGCGCAGGCCCGCGACTGGGCCGCGCCCGGGGACGCCGAGGACGAGGAGGGTGAGAGAGAGAACGGTGCGGGGGGCAGCAAGGAGACCCCCGCCCCGCCGCAGGGCTCCCCACCCGCTGCCCCGCGCTGGGACCCAGCCTCCGGGAGGCAGCGCCTGTGCCCCTCCTGGATCCCCAGGGGCAGCCCTCCGCCCTGGGCGACGCCCTAGCCGCGCCCACCCGCCCCGCTGCGTTCTGTGACTTGGGGCCGGCCAGCCCCTAATGGGCCTGCCGTGTTGGCCCTGACCCGAGAGCTGCGCAGCGCGGGTGGCCCCGCTGAAGTCGCTGGGATCCTTGCAGGCCCACCTGTGCGGCAGGGCGGGTAGGATCCATGCCACGAAGTGGTTCAGCTGCCATGAAAATGCCACTCCGGGACTAAACTCGCCTTCGGCAGAGTCCGGAGCTGTCCTGGTCCATGCCCTGCCTGAGCCTGTGTATGCTGACCGCTAGTGTTTGCAGCCAAGCGGTACTAGGGTGGTGGGTTCTACATTGAATGTCGTATGAGATACCTTCCTCCCTCAATAGCTGAGCCAACTATGGTGGTCACGCTTTCCTGGGAGAGACATACTGGTCAAAACGTGAGTTTCGGTGTCCTGTCATTGCAGTCGCCTATATTAGCCCATTGCTAATGTAACCTGGTCTGTGCGTTTGAGGCCTGAAGCAGTTCAGATCCTGAACAAACTCCCACTTACATGACTTGACCAGTGCACCAGAGACTCCAAAGTAAAAAGCGTGTGCTGCTTCATTTTGAGCTGAAGAGCTATGGCTCTTTAGCTGGGGCAATAAGACTCTTATTCTCTCTGGATTAGGCTCAGAGGAGGACGTTTAACATACACCTACATAAATAAAAGGTATATTTTAAAATGCAGAATTTTCAGATTATTTGCAGACTGTTTATGCCCTGTTTCAGTTTAAGGACCAGTGTGGTATAGACACCGTATTTGCTCTTGGAATATAAACCTTTGTTTTGTTTTTGTGCTTTAGGGTTGGTAAAGTTTCAACCATCTCTTTGGCCTTGGGATTCAGTGAGAAACAATTTAAGAGGTGCCTTGACTGAGATGTGTGTGCTCTATGATGTTCTCAGCATTGTCAAAGATAAAAAATTCATGACTCTGGATCCAGTTGTGCAGGATCCACTTCCCCCAAAGCAGGTACAAACGATCTTATTGTTTAATACATCCTGATAGCTTCATACTGAAGATCCCATACAACTGGGACTTCTTATATAACCACAAAACAGGTATAGCCTAGGGCAAGCCTCCCCATGCTGTCCTACCACAGTGCCTCATCTTCCAACGGGAGGGACCACTTCTAGGGGGGAGAGGGTAGCTCAGTCTCAGTGATGTGTCTGCTGAGACTGCCAACAAGTGTGCCAGTTATAGTAGTGTGATAACCTGCATATGAAGCTAAGGGTTTGTCTACACTTACATTTTATAGCATTCTAACTTGCTGGCTCAGGGGGGTGAAAAATCACCCTCCTGAGCGCAGCAAGTTAGTATGCTTTAAAGCGTCAGTGTGGACAGGCTCTCTCCCAGCGCTCCTGGTAATCCGCCTCCATGAGGGGAATAGCTCCGAGCGCTGGTAGCACTGCTCCCAGCACTTGGAGCCTGTCCACACTGATGCTTTAAAGCATACTCTCTCCCAGCGCTCGCGCGTGACCACACTCACACTTCAAAGTGCTCCTGTGGCAGCACTTTGAAGTTTCTAGTGTAGACGTAGCCTAATTTCAAAATAAGTTACTAAATAGCACAGCAGATAATAATTTTTAGGCACTACTAGTTTCCAGTCATTAGAACTATGAAGATTTGTTTACAACTTAAAAATATTTACAACAGCTCAAAATTGGAATTTATTTTCATATTTCCAGAATCCTCAGACTTTACAGTTAATTTCAAAGAAGAAGTCACTAGCTGGAGCAGCCCAAATCCTGTTGAAAGGAGCAGAAAGGTTATCCAAATCAGTTGCAGAAAACCAGGAAAATAAGAGACAACGAGATTTCAACTCCGAGCTCTTGAGATTGAGGCAGCACTGGAAGCTGAGGAAAGTGGGAGACAAAATCCTCGGGGACCTGAGCTACAGAAGTGCAGGTATGGCAGGTCACCAGTTATCAAGAATGAATCTTAAATCTTTTATTTCACTAAACCATTTTTGATGATTAATTGTAAACACCAAAGTTGGAAAGGAATGATTGAAGTGGTAAAATACTATAAGTACTGTGAAGGAACTAAGAAAAAGGAGAACTTACATTTAATAGCAGGAGAAACATCCTGATATTGAGATCTCAAAGATAGTGATAAAGCTGCATCACTTTTGGTACATTAAAAGTAGACTGTTTGGAGAAATGAAAAGGTACTTTTAAGGATCAATCCTGCATTGGGGTGGGTTAGATGAATAGTAATTTTTCTTCATCTCTGATTTCTGTTATCTAGATTTGTTCTGTAAAAATTGTTCAAAAGATATTTGGTCACTTCTATTCTTTTCTGAATTGACATACAACCCCCATATTCCAAAGTACAGACTTTACAATACTAAAATGTAGTTTATGAAGTATTAAATGAGAGATGATAAATGTTATTGATTAGAACATACTACGTACTATAACCTGGGAAAGAGTTCTAGTACTATACACAAAAGGTGGTTGGTTGTGTTGTTGTTCATACAAGGTTAATAATGTCCTAATGTCTTGATTCAGCAAGTAATTAAGCAAGTGATGAACTACACACACACAAACGTAGTCCCTTTTGAAATCAGTAAGTATACATGTGCTTAGAGGTAAGCCCTTGTGTAAGTGTTCGCGGCCTAAAGGAGAATGTGGCATCACCATGACAAAATGAAAGAACCACTTTATTGTACCATCTAAAAATCTGTGTATTAATCTGTGTTAAAAAAATAAATCCAAAGAGTTTTAAGCATTATGTGGAAACATAATATGATCATTTTGAGCTGGGAGTAAAATATTCAGGTGCAGTGTCCATTAGTGGTAAAATCACAGGTACTATTACATTTAAGCCAACAACTCTCCTCGCATTCTCTCTTACCTCCCCCACTCCCAATGCCTAGAAAAAAGGAAAGGAAACCATATAGCCCAGATCATATTGTTCCACTGTATTTCTCAGCGATAACGCGTAGAGCCTCTTCAATTGACAATTATGGGGTGGAGATAAGACATTTTACTGAATTGAAATCCCCCCCCCCCCCCCCCCGAAACAATGTTAGTCAAATGTAAGCAATATCTTTCATATGATGCAAAGATGAGAAGACTTCTAATCCATAAAAACATTGTCTTGTGAAAGCTTTTAGATGTTTTCATGATATTTTCTGTTTCCCTTTTTAGGATCCCTCTTCCCTCATCATGGGACATTTGAAGTGATAAAGAACACAGATATTGATCTGGATAAGAAGATACCAGAGGATTACTGTCCTTTGGATGTTCAGATTCCAAGTGATTTAGAGGGATCAGCCTATATAAAGGTTTGCCTGAAGCATTTGTTGGATAGCTCCTGTACTATTCATGTAGTTGTAATACAGAACACAAGACAAGTAACATTCTTTTTCATTTTCTTGTATAGGTTTCTATTCAAAAGCAAGCTCCAGACATAGGTGACCTTGGCACAGTTAACCTATTTAAAAGACCTCTGCCAAAATCAAAACCAGGTACATTCTTTAAGATCCGGTCTTAGGGATTGAGTTTGCATTTGACACTAAATTGGTGAATCTCATATTATGGAGAAATACTTGAGTAGTACCTGAAAATAAGAACAAAAGGGGAAATAATTTTCTCATTCTTGGTTTAGCTGAAATTCTTCACCTAAATGCAAAATGAGACTTTGCAAACGTGACCCTTTCAAAATGTACATATGGATATGATGCTATTGAAGGTGTTAAAATTCCTTCAATGACTCTAATGCACATGCTTGGCGTCTGAAATGAAGATGTTAAAACCATATTTGTTTAGAAGGAGAGTCAACCATCTAACTTGAGATTAATTGAAAATCACTTACATAATATGGGTTCTGTTTAAACCCTTTTCTCAAATTATTTTACTTATATATTTTAAGTATTCCAAGTATACAACAGGATGAACTAAGGTATAATATTCGTGGTTTTGATGGGGAGGAGCAACAGGGAGAAAAAAGCACATCATGTGCCTTCTGTAGTTCATGGAGCTGAGTAGTTAAATTTTGCCTGAAAAGGTTATTAATGGTAACTCAGTTTATTTAATATTGTGTTTCAAGCCAAAATTTAGATTGAGACGTTTGATGTCAGCTCAGACCATTTACAGAATTGTTTAAGAAATTAAGAGCAAGTTTGTGAGATTTACTTATATGAACAGGACAGCCCGTATTTTACAAATTAATTGGGGATTAAGGAGCTCATAAAATTGATCTCAGAATTACAGTAGGTGTGGTGCACTGCTTTCGTCTTGTCCTTTAACCCATTGCAAAGCAATTTCCAGTGCGCTCTAAAGGCTTGGAATGTGAGGGCATATTGACTTGTTCTTCATCGACATCACTTTTGTTACGTGATTTCACATGCACTCACACTCACCATCCCCCCACCCCCCCCAGTTGCAAAGAATGATCTTTATAATTGTTCATTCGTAAGATCGGTGTTCATAAAATTGAGATTCTACTGTAAATTTAGTGTTTAGAAGATATCTGTAAATTGTGAACACAAAGTCTATCCCGTCAATCTCTTGTATTGCTATTAAGTAAACGCAGGAAAAAACGCAGTACAGTTAAAGAAAACTACATGAAATAGTCTTCATAGAGTTAAGTTGGAGTTACTAGCTTATGTAATAAGTATTATATTGCGAGTTATTAAATTCTTTGCTAAATGGAAATTTATATTAGATACGACTGGTACAATGTTCAGCAGTAGCCGCCCACTTATTTAGTGGTGTTGGATGAGAGGAGCATATTATGCCAGTTCTTTAAGGTCTGCATTAGTTGCCTGTGCAATTAAAGGTGTTTATAGAGTAATATTAAGTCCTGAATTGTCTGGGACCTGGCTACTTATGCTAGTTCATGGAGAGAGGCAGTCTCGTGACAGCTGTGGTCAGCTTGGATACTCTTGCATATTTCTGAGGTTTAAATGTTTCAGGGCAGGGCATTTTAAGTGGGGAGTGCTCAGTGCTGGAAATAACTTTCCCATTTGCCTGACAGACCAGTGGTTTTATGTGAATTGATGGTATGCTCTCATTTGGAATACCATAGTCAGTTCTGGCCACTCCATCTCAAAAAAGATTTAATATGATTGGAAGAGATTTAAAGGTGAGCAATAAAAAGTACTAGATGCAGGAAGAGCGTGAAAACATTGGGAGTTAAGTCTAGCGAGGAGACAATTATAAGGGGAAATGATAGCAGTATAGAGCAGGTGAATTGGATGCTCCTATTTACCTTTTCTCATAATACAAGCCCAGGAGGACATCCAGTCTGAATGAAAGATGATACTTTAAAAACTCATAAGAGGAAATGTTTTTTCATAACACTTACGGAATCTGTGGAATTTCTTTTCCATAAGATATCAGTGAATCTAAAAGCTTAGCAGAATTTTTAAAAAACTAGATGTTCTTATGAATAATGACCTCTACAATTTCAAACTAAGACATGAGATTTCATGCTTCAGAAGCCAGTCACTAAGTTTTGGGCTTAGAAAGAAACTTGGTGCTGGCTGCTCATAGACAGAACGCTGTACTAGATAGACCACTGGTCTGATCTCATATGGTAATCTTTATGTTCAGGGCATGAGGCCCATCTGTTTATTCAGGCCAATATTTTAAAAAATGGGAGCCTAAATTTTGGCTTCTAAATCCATACTGAAGCACCTCCCTGATTTTAAAAAATGTTGTGTGTTTATGTGCATGGGTTAACTTTGCAAGTCTAAATGTACTGTTTTGAAAGTGTGCCTCAAAGAAATTGCAAACCAAGTAAGCAGACTGTCATCTTAACTGTTTGTACAGTGCCCAGCACAGTGTAGCAGGGCTATCTAGGTGCTAGTGCAATACAAATAGTTAATAAAATGCCCATGTAAGCTTGGTTAAAATTCACTAATATTTTGTTTTGTATTGTAACAATGTTCACTAATATTTTGTTGTTGTATTATAACAAGGTTCAGCTCAGGTGGGAACAGTAGGCTAGATTTTCCAGTCACACTGATCACCTGGTGCCTTAGTCATTCTCTAACAGCTGAGATGTGAATTAGTAAAATGGGTTGCTTTTTGTTGTTTCTTTGAAAACTTGGATGGCTTGTGTATTTCAGGTGCTCCACATTGGCAGACAAAACTGGAGGCTGCACAAAATGTTCTCTTATGTAAAGAAATATTTGCTCAGTTGTCTCGAGAAGCTGTTCAAATTAAATCACAAATTCCTCACATTGTTGTGAAGAACCAGATCATCTCCCAGCCTTTTCCAGGTAAGAAGCCTTGCGAGACTCTTGTCGTGGAACATGGAATTCACAGAATTGTCTATTTTAATCCAGACTTAAACTTTGATTTGTATGACGTTTAAGCAAGGTCAGTTGACCTCCTTGCTTCTCTCATTATACCAAATGAAGAATTGGTTTAAAAGTAAGACTTCCCTGGAAACCACATTATGCATCTGATCTTTTCTGACTAAAGTGTGTTTTGTTTTGTTTTTTAAATGACTCTCATGGTGCACTTATATTATTTCAGTAGTAATGGTACCAACAACAAAAGTTGTGGTAGTCCAGTACACCACCTTGTGGGGACTGGAATTTGAGGCTTTTTATCAGTCCTTCTCTCCAGAGGTAGGTTTATGGGAGACTACAAAACTTCTAATTGACTTGTGTTAATGGTACCTGAATAGAGAGAAGACTAATACCCTTCAGTCAGGCTGGCCCAAGAATATGGGGACTCTGAAAGCATCCTCTGTGCTCAGAGTTGCCTTGAGAATCTACACCATGTTCTCCCTCCCCCCCGCTGAGAGTGATCCTGACTCCATCTTTTGAAGATTTTTTTGGATTGCTTCAAAAAATATAATGGTTGGTAAACTGGGTGATATGAGAATTATTTCTTCCCCAGTATGCTGCAGGGTTTCGACCTTAGGAGACTTTCCTTTTCTTCACTTGATAAGGAATTATAAATGAAAAACACCTCTTAAGTCACAAGTTGATCCCTGGGCACTTTATTAATTACAAATTGGCAAAATGATCATGTTTTCTTTTCTGGTTTGCACGGTGTGACATGATAGTTTGTTTGAATTTCTCTGAAACAACATTGGTTGCAAAGCTAATGATTCTGAAAGGGGATAAGGGGAAGAGAAGAATAAATTATCCTGTCTTGTTTCTACTTATCAGCATGGAAAAGTTGACAGTGTTTTTGCTTTTCATTTTCTTTATACAGGTTTGCAATTGTCTATTTCTTTGTGTCACTCTTCTAATGATAAGAAATCCCAAAAAGCTGCTTCTGAAAAACAAAGTCCAGAGGATCACCTCTATGTTCTGGAACACAATTTGCATCAGCTGATCAGAGAGGTAATGCATTTTTAGTTGAACACTGAAGTTCTCTTATTTCCCATTCAGAGTCTCTGAGCACATCATATAACTATAATAATGCCAGAGGCCAGTCATTTTCTATCCAGCTGTATAAGGCAGCCTCTGTTGCATATATGAGAAATGCCACCATTGTGTAGATATGCAAAGCTGATACCAGGAATTTCACTTGTACCTTCATGGGATATTGTTTCCTGGATGTAGCCTCTAAGTTGGATGCTCATTTCAGGAGAAGGTCCATGCAGGCCATGCTTAAAGTAGAAAGAACAGTTACTTACCATAATTACGGTTCTTTTGAGATCATTCTCCCCACTCCTCTTTTTCACTATTCTGAACTCTTACTATAAATTCTTGATTCATTAGAAGGAGCTGCATTGTGATTGAGGCTTTGCTCCCTAATATATCTTTTTGGGAGCAAGGAAAGCACAAGGACATGCATAGCCTTAAAAAACAGTAGAAAGTTCTACTCTAGAAAGTTCTGAGATCATATGACCAGGATATGTACATCTTCTTCAGCATGGTTCCAGTGAATACTGAAGCAAAATAGGCATTACACACCTCAGCCTTCTTGATGTCCTCAGTTATTTGCTCTTTTCCCCTCTGAGTAGAAGGCCTACACTTTCCTTTGTCTTTCTCTTGCTCCTACTGTATTTAAAGAACCTCTTTTGCCTTTTATGTCCCTTGTTAGGTATAACTCATTTTGTATGTTAGCCTGATTTTGTCCCTACCTGTTTGTGCTATTCTTCTGTATTCCTCCTGAGCAATTTGTCCATGTTTTCTCTTTGTTTTAGGATTCCTTTTTGATTTTCTGGTCATTAAAGCTCTTGATGGAGCCCTATTGGCCTCTTACTATTTTTGCTATCTTTCCTTAACATCGGAATAGTTTTCAGTTGTGCCTTTAATGTTGTCTCTTTGAGAAACTGCCAGCTCTTCTGAACTCCTTTTATCCCTTAGATTTTCTTTCCATTTTCATTCCTACCAGCTTTCTGAGTTTGTTCAAGTCTGTTTTTTCTCAAAGTCCATTTTCCTTATTCCGCTGCTCTTACTCTTTGCTTTCCTTAGATTCATGAAATCTATCCTCTCATAATCACTTTTACCCAAATTGACTTCCGCCTTCAGATTTGCAACCAACTCCTCCATGTTGGTCAGAATCAAATCTAACATGGCTGTCTTCCAGTTAGTTTCCTAACTTTCTGAAACAAAAAGTTGTCCCCAGTACATTCCAAGAACTTATGGGAAATTTTGTGTTGTCATACTATTGCAACAGACATTTGGGCAGTTAATCCCCCCCCCCCCCCATTACTATCAGGTCTTGTGTTTTAGATATTTCTGTTTTGTTCTAGAAATGCGTCATCGACCTCCTCTTCCTGATTTTGTTAGTCTAGCAGACTTCTATCATGATTAAGGCTATGTTTTAGTCATGGGTATTTTTAGTAAAAGTCATGGTCAGGTCACTGGCAGTAAACAAAAATTCACAGCCATGACCTGTCCATGACTTGTACTATATACCCCTAACTAAAACTTGGGCAGCGGGTGCTGGTGGGGGAGGTTGGCCTGGGACCCCCACAGGTGCTGGAGGGAGGGAGGGTTTGCATGGCTAGCAGGCTCCCTACCTGGCTCTGCACAGCTCCCCAGAAGCGACCAGCATGTCCTTGCAGCTCCTAGGGGGAGGGAACGCCAGGGGGCTCCACGCACTGCCCCTGCCACTAGCACCAGCTCCGCAGTTCCCATTCACTGGGAACCGCAGCTAATGGGAGCTGTGGGGGTGGTGCCCACGGGTGGGGGCGGCGCACAGAGCCCCCTGGTCCTTCCACCTACGAGCTGCAGGGACATGCAAGCCACTTCCAGGGAACCCCCCGAGATAAGTGCCGTCCTGCACCCCAGCGCTGGATCCCCACCAAAACTACTGCTACTGGCGGGGTGGCACACGGGGCATGGTGGCACGAGACTGCTCAAGCAGCGGCTGGTGCGGCTGGCCACAGCCGCTGCAGAAGTCAGAGGTCGTGGAATGTCAGAGTCTGTGACTTCCATGACCTTCGTGACAGACACGCAGCCTTAATCATGATGTCACTCCTATTTTTCTCCCCTTTTATCTTTACCCAGAGACTTTCAACTGGTCTGCCACTCATTTCCCTCCGGACCTCAGAACTAGTGTATATATTCTTGATGCATAATGCAGCATCTCCTCCCTTTTAGTTTTCCCTTCTCAGTGTGCAAAAGATCCAAATAAACAGGGAAGCAGACTATACAGGGAAATATGAAAGGACTGTTCGTAAAGTGCAGTCAAATGCACAAAGTAAACTAGAAAAATGAATACTTTTCTTAGTTTTTATTACTGTGATTATAGGTATTAAAATAGCATGCAGTTTTTTGTTTTTTTTCCCCAAGAAGTGTGACTTTTTAAAGTTATCCTTGTAAAACATGAGGCAGTGTATTATAATTGGTTAGCGGCATGTATTAGAAGAGCACATACTTGAGATTTGTTATCTTCTCCTTCTGTCATCCCTCCTAACTGCTTTTGTTTGTTGCAGTTCCACAAGCAAACTTTGAGCTCTACAATGATGCCACATCCAGCTAGTGCACCATTTGGCCACAAGAGAATGAGAATGGCAGGACCTCAGGCTTTTGATAAAAATGACATTAGTTCCTTACAACCAAATGAAGGGCTTCTGGAAAAGATCATTAAACAGGCAAAACACATCTTTCTGAGGCACAGGTATGCGCACAAGCTATTCTTGGTAAAGTCATAGTAAAACTAATCCTTCTGTGTTCCACACAGGCTGTGAATTAATTTTTGAAAATGTTCCCCAAACTTATTACTGTTGTTATTCCTGAATGCTTTTCTAACAGTTTTGTTGGTGCCTAATATTAAAGATTAAAAATCCTGTCTCCAAGTACGTGAGTGTAGTGACTCCCATGGAATGCAAACACAGAAAGTTCAATACTACTTGTAAGGTACCCTTCTACAGGATACTTACATCATGATAGTTGTCTCTGCTTTAACAAAAGCACTACCTCAGTCCTTTTCAGTACTTTCCTCCGTACACTGTGTAAAAACACATAGCTGATCTCTATGCTGAGTAACATATGTTTATATTTTACATGCACCCCCAAAGATAGTCTTAAAGTATAAGCAGATACGCTTCTTTTGCAATTCAGGCACCAAAACTGTTTTGGTCTCCTTGTGTGTGCCCAAACTGCTTACCCTATAATGCAAATAAATGTAGCTTTAGGTGTCATAAAACTTAGTTTTGTGAAATAAGTTTATTTTACAGTGTAATTTACAGTACCGGCTAGATCAAACTGATGTCTACTCACTACCCTGACTTTATTTGGAGAAAAGATGGTGGCATACACTATCTAGATATCTAGACCATGATTTTATTATCCCTGGTTTCAGAGTAACAGCCGTGTTAGTCTGTATTTGCAAAAAGAAAATGAGTACTTGTGGCACCTTGGAGACTAACCAATTTATTTGAGCATAAGCTTTCGTGAGCTACTGCTCACTTCATCGGATGCATGCTGTGGAAAGTACAGAAGACGTTTTTATACACACAAACCATGAAAAAATGGGTGATTATCACTACAAAAGGTTTTCTCTCCCCCCACCACACTCTCCTGCTGGTAATAGCTTATGTAAAGTGATCACTCTCCTTACAATGACAGGTTTCAGAATAACAGCCATGTTAGTCTGTATTCGCAAAAAGAAAAGGAGTACTTGTGGCACCTTAGAGACTAACCAATTTATTTGAGCATAAGCTTTCGTGAGCTACAGCTCACTTCATCGGATGCAATGTGTATGATAATCAGGGTGGGCCATTTCCAGCACAAATCCAGGTCGTCCCCCCCTCCCCCCAACACACACAAACCCACTCTCCTGTTGGTAATAGCTTATCTAAAGTGATCACTCTCCTTACAATGTGTATGATAATCAAGGTGGGCCGTTTCCAGCACACATGCAGGGTTTAACAAGAATGTCTTTGGGGGGGGGGGTTAGGAAAACACAAGGGGAAATAGGTTGCCTTGCATAATGACTTAGCCACTCCCAGTCTCTATTCAAGCCTAAGTTAATTGTATCCAATTTGCAAATGAATTCCAATTCAACAGTCTCTCGCTGGAGTCTGGATTGGAAGTTTTTCTGTTGTAATATCGCAAGTTTCATGTCTGTAATCGCATGACCAGAGAGATTGAAGTGTTCTCCGACTGGCTTATGAATGTTATAATTCTTGACATCTGATTTGTGTCCATTTATTCTTTTACATAGAGACTGTCCAGTTTGACCAATGTACATGGCAGAGGGGCATTGCTTGCACATGATGGCATATGTCACATTGGTAGATGTGCAGGTGAACGAGCCTCTGATACTGTGGCTGATGTTATTAGGCCCTGTGATGGTGTCCCCTGAATAGATGTGTGGGCACAGTTGGCAATGGGCTTTGTTGCAAAGATAGGTTCCTGGGTTAGTGGTTCTGTTGTGGGGTATGTGGTTGCTGGTGAGTATTTGCTTCAGGTTGGGGGGCTGTCTGTAGGCAAGGACTGGCCTGTCTCCCAAGATTTGTGAGAGTGTTGGGTCATCCTTCAGGATAGGTTGTATCCCTATCCACTTTAGTCATGGAAGTCATAATAGAACTAGGGCTGTCAAGCGATTTAAAAAAATTAAATTACTGGGGTGTGGTTTTTCTGCTTTTGTTTTTTTAGAACTGCTCGAACCATTGACAGCCTAGCTAGTCGTATTGAGGATCCACAGATTCAGGCCCATTGGTCAAACATAAATGATGTTTATGAATCCAGTGTCAAAGTTCTAATAACTTCCCAAGGATATGAGCAAATATGCAAGTAAGTATGAAAACTGAAATATTCTCTACTTAGATAGATAGTTATCTCTTTTAGCTATGGTGATTGAGTGCATATAACATTGTGTTGCTCCTATGAGATCCAGTCCAACTTCAGGCAGACCAACATGAGCTTAGTATTTGTGTATTTGCTTTATATGTTCAGGTATGGAATATTAATGTGGTTGCAGAGAATGAGAGAAAATTTAACTTTCCATAGATTAAGATAACCTTGTCTTAAAAGTAACACTCTGCCAAAACAGCTTTCAGAAGAGAAACCCTAAAGTTAAAAGTCTATCTGCCTTCTGTAGCAAAAATGTTACATTCATATAGGAATTTAGTACATATATATATTACCTTTTTCTTCAAATGTCTATGACGGTATTCCTTTAGGGGAAGAGTCAAATGTTGGGCCTGGTTACTAAAAGTGTCTTTAAAACGCTTTCCTCTACTTCCACATTAGTGGCCTGGAGAAACTGCTAGATTTCTGAACCAAGAGTTGCACCTTGTTAATATCTGTTGGCTTGTCTGTACGGAAACTGGAACTAAAATAATCACTTGAAATTCATGCCTTTAGTTATTTCAGTGCAATTCTGTGTGTGGACGTTCTGTAATACAGGTGTCTGTACACAGACTTGCACCAAAATAGACATTCATATTGCAGAATTGAATATTACATAATTAAAGGCATGAATTCCTACTCATTTAGTTACTTTGGTTCCAGTTGCCATGCTGGTAAGTCCTCAGTTCTGTGCTGCATTGGGTGACCCTGAATTTATTGAGAGCAGAGATGAGTCCCATGTGGGTTGTACTGGGTCTTCACCCTCTGCTGGCTCTGTTCTTTTAAGTTGACAGGGAATTGCAGTTGATGAGATTCTGTGCTCTTGGAGCACTTCAGCGAACAGGAATCTTACCAGCTAGAGTCGGATTGATATTGACAAGAATAGAGCTGGCTGGGAGAGAGCGGATGTATGTCATGTCACCTGCATCTCTGATGATAAACCAACATCCACTGTTCTAAGTTAATCAAAATATTTTAAAAACAGAATTTACCAAGCAACCTTGAAAGGTTTGTTAGGGCTCCCCCTGCCCTTCCTTGGTTCTTGTCACACAGACAGAAAGCAGAAAGCCAGAGTCCAAAGTGCAGGCAATGCAATGTTTATTGGGGTTACGAAGCAAGCATAATCCCATCTCTTTACACCAGTAGAGCTTTTCTTTTTTCCCCACCATCTCCTTCTTAACAGGCTTAATCATACCTGTAGTGCTCGCCCCTGGTACCACCCATTACAGTTTATGGTCATGTTCCATTTTGGAGAGTGTTGAGTCTCTGGGTTTCAGTACCACCTCTTTTGTACCCCATGGGAGGGGTAGGGAGTGAGGTTGTGTACTGGCCAAGGCTACCTTTTCTTTGTTTTTTAGTGTTTCTTATACCGCCCCTCCTGACTGGGAGTCGAGGCAGTTGTATATTAAACTCCCACCATACAACACTTAAGCTCTGTTTCTTATCTTTTCTCATTATACAAAAAACCCCATCTGTAGGCAGAAGCAACACACAGTGTCTTTGTTCACATATCTTAGTAAGGATATAAGAATATTAAAAGGCAAAAAGGCAAACAAAACTGAAAATTCTATCTCAGGCTAATAAACAGGCCTCAATACTATATTACCATATCTAACAAGGTTCATGCTTTGTTATTCATTCAGATAGAAGCCATTTCCCATGTCTGTCCTAATCAAGAACATGAGGGTGTCAAGATGGTAGCTTGCTCTTGGATTGTCCTTTAGCGTTTGTAAGATGTCTTTTAAAAGTGACTTTTTAAATTAGGAACTTTTATTAATGTAGTTGTAAACTACCAATTTCTAGATGACTTTTCAATAAATATACTGATTGTATCTTTTTGTTTAAAAGGTCCATTCAGCTACAGCTGAACATTGGAGTTGAACAGATCAGGGTAGTACACAGAGATGGAAGAGTTATTACGTTGTCCCATCAAAAGCAAGAATTACAGGATTTCCTTCTGTCTCAGGTAAACTCACGTTCAATTCCTGGGACTTTTTCTTGCATGTGTTTGTCTTGTGTCTGCGATTGGGACGAACAGTAATAAGTAGCATGAGTGTATTTGAAACAAAAGTATTGTTTATTGTCAGATAGAAACTAGGTAGAAATTCCACATGTGCATACAAGAATGTCAGTAAGTTTGCAGGTTTAGTGATGATTGACCACATTCTCCATAAAGAAATGTTTGTGTATCGACTGTGGGATCACGTTTTAGCCAGGTGGCTGTGAGTACAGAAATACTAACAAAGAAGTTCATTTGAAATACATTTAAATGCATTGTTTGTGCTGTTCACCATGTGAGCCTTCAGAACACCGTGCCAATCTAATAAGCATGCTGCTTTTCTTAATCATAAGATTCTACTTGGTGGGAGCCATGTCGGACACTAAGGTATTTTTTTATGTAAAACAAACTTGTTCTAGCCAAACCCCATCAGGACTGGAGTTCTTAATAGTTAACATGCCCTTAATTAACATCACTTTCAACATTGTGTCAGGGTTTCCAACTTTGCATGTGACACTACTAAATCACTAATGTTTGAATGAACTGTGGTTTCTTAACTGTTTACAATGAGTCTTGTTGTTTTTGTTCATATGTGACAGTCTTTTCAATACACATTATGTAGTAAAGATGCAGGCCATTGCCTTTTTACAGTTTATAATGTGGAATGCTCAGACAAAACAAGTTGGAACAGATTCTGTTGAGGGAGGTATTATTTTCCTCTAATAAAGTAGTTTTCAAACTGGTTCACAGAGACCTGGCTGGTTACATGGCATTGGCTCCTCTCTGTTTCCAACAAATAAATCGTGTTAAAAGCAAACTAAAATGCTTTTTCTTATAAACAATTGCTGTAGTTTCTACTAGAATGTTACACGGGTGTAAAGTGTGTTTGGTAACCCCAACTCTAATCTTCCCAAATTTGCCATGTTGGAATGATTCATTACCACTTTTCTGCATAATACCCTGTAAATGCTTCACAAAAAGGGTTAGGTGTCTCTCTTAATTGGATGTGGGACTAAAGGAAGGACACTTCTGAAACCTTAACCATATACAAGATTTTTGAGTAGCTTTAGAGACTTGTGTTAGTTTAAAATCCAGAACTTGTAAGAGAACCTCACAAAAACTATACGTTGAAAGAGTTATAGATGTATTGAACTGTGTAGCTTGTGTATACTGAATAACTCTATCTTCTCCACCGCCAAATGAGCTAGTAACAGGCATGTATGAAGTCAAATTTCTACTTGCTATTATATGTATTGAGGTATTTCTATAAAATGACCAATTCTTCTGAAACAGGGTGGTGCATTTCAGGTGGAAATCACTTATTTTTTTCTTAAATGAGTAATACAGGACAAAAAGAAAAGGAGTACTTGTGGCACCTTAGAGACTAACCAATTTATTTGAGCATAAGCTTTCGTGAGCTACAGCTCACTTCATCGGATGCATAAAGTGGAAAATACAGTGAGGAGATTTATATACACACAGACCATGAAAAAATACGCATTGTAAGGAGAGTGATCACTTAAGATGAGCTATTACCAGGAAACAAAGAACAGGAACCAGGGACAACAAAAACAGTAAGAGACAAAGATAAAAATAACCTAATCCTCTGTCTTCTTTCAGATGTCCCAACATCAAGTACATGCAGTTCAGCAGCTTGCTAAAGTTATGGGATGGCACGTGTTAAGTTTCAGTAATCATGTGGGTCTGGGACCAGTAGAGAGTATCGGCAATGCATCAGCAATAACTGTGGCATCGCCAAGTGGAGACTATGCTATTTCAGGTAGACTTTTGTATGATTTATAATAAATGTATGAGAACTTTCTAGCAGTTTGATTATAGAATCAATCCTGAGAGTTTATGGCATCATTATGTAACAGAGTACTTTATAAACAAGCTTTTTATTTTATGGGTAGCATTGACATCTATGCAAAGTAGTGATTCAATCAAGTCGGCTACCCATTGCTGTTTAGTACGTGGGGTAATCAGCTTAAAGCATTTTTTAAAATATTGTTTTCTGATTTTGTTCTGTAATAAATGCAGGAGAAATAAATTGTTGCATATTTAAGATAAAGTAACTTTGCATTACACATAGTATAAGGCCACTAGAACTAATCATTCCTGGTCTTGTACTCTGATCACCAGCCCTTATGCTTCCATATGCACTGATATTGCTGCACTGAAAAGCTTTGTCCCCTCACTAAATCAGTTTGACTGTGCTATCTTAGAGAGAGAGCTAGATTCCCACAGTACTTTAAAAAAATGGCAAAGATCTCTCCGATAGTAGCTGTAACAAAAATGTTGGGAGACTTCATAATTGTCTCTTTGAAAGATTACACTGGAAAAGAATTCCTCTATAAAATCTTCTTGAGAAAGCCCACAAATAAGATTCAGACTTGGGATAAAGCTCAGTGGGAATTGTTGGAGACATTTTAGGATTCCTGTGCTCATTTAACTTTCCTGAATACAGTTGTTGACTACTGGTTTGCTCTGACCAGGAAAATGTAGTGCAAAAGAGCAATGAAAACATGCAGGGAAAATAGGAAAACTTGAGAGCAAGTCAGAAGAAGACTTCATTAGAAGTAACAGTGTTTTAATTTTTTTTTAGTTACAATATGGAAATGTACTTAAAGGGAAAGTGTCTGGTTAGTGTACTTTGTATAGGGATATTTAATATGATGAATTAAAAAAGCTGTAAAGGCTTTATACTTACGTATTTTCTGTTCATTGCAGTACGTAATGGTCCTGAAAGCGGCAGCAAAGTTATGGTTCAGTTTCCACGATGTCAGTGCAAAGACCTCCCCAAAAGTGATGTGCTACAAGACAGTAAATGGAACCATCTTCGTGGGCCATTCAAGGAAGTTCAGTGGAATAAAATGGAAGGGCGTAACTTTGTATATAAATTGGAGCTCCTCATGGCTGCCCTAACTCCATGCTAATTGCCTGACATCTTACTAAGGAGGACACTGGATTGCCACTCATTTGTAGTGGTATCAATGATCACAATAAAGGGAAACCTACTCTGGGAGACAATACATGAAAATAGAAAACAGTGCAAAAGTGTTCAGTTTTGCAGTTCTCTATAGATGTGTATCCATTGTGATTATGTCAGAACTGTGTTACTTGCTATGTGAAGTAAATGATTTTTTTAAATGTTCCTTACAATTAGTTTAAAAATACCATTAAAATATGACCTTATTTTTCTAGCTTGTAGTGTTCATATGATACCAGGGGTGGAGTTCTGAAGGTTGCTGTTTATTGCAGATGCCTAAAATTGCCTTTGCATTTGACTACTGAAAGTTACTGAGAGAACATCTGACTAATTCGTGTGATCAGATTTTTAAAGATACTTGAGCTAATAAACTACAGACATAATATAGCTTTCTGGTAATATTTTAGAGTGGTTCAGATCCAATTGGCTATCCCATTTTTCCTTTATAATGAAGCTCAACAGCCTGTTCATTCCTGTATGGAAAAACCTCTGTTCATGTGTCTTTGCTATTTTCCTCAAAATACCACCTATAAGCTCTTCTGAGAGGTGATGGTTTTTGGCTTTTAGAGAATATATGTTATGCTACCACTGAGCATTTGTGGGAGCAGTCCTGATAGTCATAGCGTGTTCAGTGGCTTGCTCTTTTAACTGCTAGTGGATTATTTGGATGGAAATAGACAATGAAGGGAACAGCAGAGCCCATAATGAATTATTAAAGCCTCATAAGATTCATAATTCATGTCATCCTTTTGGAGTGAGCCTCTGACATGAGCCCTTAAATTGGAGTGTCTCCGTGGGACCCTACTTTGGTGTGGCCTCTGGACGTTCTTTCTCCTATTCTTTTAAGGGAAAAGAAGTTTGTTCACCCTGAATGTATGGGCAAGTATATGTGGGACTGTATCTGTGGGAATGCTCTTCGATGCCTGTTTGTTGACAAATTTTCTATCACCAGTAATCATGGATGGAGGTCACTGACCTGGAATGGACCTACCTGGGTGTGATTCAGATTTTGGCTTTCTCCAGAAGTGTTTTTGTGTAGCACCCGAAAGAGGGCAAAAGGGAGGGTCTTTCTGTGTTTGCATCTGAAGGAAGATGCAAGAAGTCCCCTCTCCTAAACTGAATTTGTTTTGTATGGACCCCATGTTTGCAAATCCCAGACTAGGTTGAAGACTGGAACTGTTGTGATGAACACCTCTTGTAGTAATTGTGCTTGCAAGCTAACACTGTTCTTGTCTACTTTGGGTGACCTCAATGTTCACTCACACAATAACTTTTTTGGGTGATTGGTTTTAGTGGTACTCAAAACAGGAAAGAATGGGGGACCATTTGTGGTTGAGATTGACACCTCTCATTAGTTTATTTTTAGGTTATTGTGCAAAGCGTCTCTCTCTTGCCTGAAGTTGAATTGCTAGTGGTTTGTTTCGGCATCTGTAAGTTCTAGAATTATGTGCATACTGTACACTGAGGTCAGTTAGTACATCTTATAAATCACAGATAAAATGTGTGGATTGATTGAACCATGTTACTTCTGTGGTAATAGTGACTATTTCAGCTATCTTCCCCTGGTGATAGAGACTAGCTATAGCAACTATATATTAGACAATACATTCTGCAGATTGGTTTTTCTGTGTGTGTGTGTGTGTGTGTGTTTCCAAGCCAGTTATTTTAATTACAATATTAATCACAAATATGGAATATGGCTTTTTTTCAATACATTGAAGCACTAGTTTGTATCATAACTGATCTATAAAAATGAAAACTTTTCCTTTTAGCTTCTTATTGAAGGGACATTTCAAGGGAGCAATGAAAAAATATCAATTGAAAATAGTTTACAGGTGATAGAAACCTTACTGGAGGATACATATGACTTCTCCATAACATAACACTAAAGATACTTTTCCCCCCCTCTTGCAAAGGCTTTACAAACACTGGTCATAGTCAGATTCCAGGTAGAGAAGGAGATATTGTGTCTGAGACCTTTGCCTCAGAGACATGATTTAGAATGAGGTTGTTCCCAGCTCCCATTCCTGTGCTCACACTACCACCCCGTGCTTCTCTAGTTCAATACAAGAAAATGTGAGATTGTGAGCTAGGCTGAAAATCACAGGACTTCCTTTGGAATGTAAATTCACATTAGGGATACCACTGCACCCAGAAATAATGAACAAGCATTCCCTGATGTCAGATTGAGGTCACAGAGGGGCTACTTTTTTTTTTTAAACTAATTTTGCTGGTTGCTACTTTTGTCACTTTGAAAAGGAAAGTAAATGCAAGGGAAACACGTTTTTGTAGGCACTGCACAAAGGACTTGTACTTAAGAAATTGGCCAAGATGTTGAGATTTGCATTTGTAATGAGGTATCCACCCCATCTGAGGCCTGAAAGGGTTAAGGTGGCTAGGTGGGCCAATTAACTGCCAGGCTGCACCTGGAGGAGGAGCCAGTGTGCAGTAACTTAAACAGTAAAACCTATAGTCAGTCACTGCAGTGTTTCTGGAACAGCAAAGGAGGATCAACAAAAATGATTAGGGGACTGGAACACATGACTTATGAGGAGAGGCTGAGGGAACTGGGGATGTTTAGTCTGCAGAAGAGAAGAATGAGGGGGGATTTGATAGCTGCTTTCAACTACCTGAAAGGAGGTTCCAAAGAGGATGGCTCTAGACTGTTCTCAGTGGTAGCTGATGACAGAACAAGGAGTAGTGGTCTCAAGTTGCAGTGGGGGAGATTTAGGTTGGATATTAGGAAAAACTTTTTCACTAGGAGGGTGGTGAAACACTGGAATGCATTACCTAGGGAGGTGGTGGAATCTCCTTCCTTAGAAGTTTTTAAGGTCAGGCTTGACAAAGCCCTGGCTGGGATGATTTAATTGGGGATCAGTCCTGCTTTGAGCAGGGGGTTGGACTAGATGACCTCCTGAGGTCCCTTCCAACCCTGATATTCCTGATATTCTATGAGGCTCGGATGGGAACAGGAGCTGAGAGCAGAAAGGGACTGACTGCAGACTACTTCCCTGCAGGCCTCTGGGTGAAGGGAGGTGGGTTTAGGACTATGGTATGTAGTCAACAATTATTCCGTGGGAGGAGGGAGTTTATGCAGAGCGGTGCAGGGTGATCAGAAAGGCTCAGGGGAAAAGCAGCAAGATTTAGGATAGTGCAGACCTTGGCTGCTGATCAGAGGGTCCCTGCATTGGAACCTGGAGTAGAGGCAAGCCCAGGTTACTCTACCAGCTACTTGGGAAGTGTCACAGACCAGCAGTGGAGAGCAGAAAGCCTGGGATAGTTTGCCCCAAGAGACTGTGATACCACAGAAGGGGAGGACCACAGAGACCTGGCTGGAGGTCCAAGTCAACAAGAGGAAGCTGCAGCTCCTGGAGCAATAAGGGCTGCAGCGTGAGAGAGGACAATGGGTAGAGAGACCACCAGAAGAGTGCACGGCGCCTGGCGAAGGAGCTAATCTCTAGAGCAGCCAGGAGGTGGCACCCTAGGATTGAGTGAGCCCCATGACAGGGTGTCGAAAGTTAGGTTCCTAAACCTTTAGTTAGACACCTTAATAAGAGCCTGTCTCAAAAGTGCTGAATTTCTACAGCTGTCAATGGGAGTTCCAAGGAGCCTTATTTTCACAAGTGCTAAGTACCTAATTTCAGACACCTAAATCTGAAAATTTTGGTAGTGTCTCCTTCATTTCTAAGGTTAAGCTTTTCAAAGCCATCTAATAGAAGTGGATGTTTTAATGGAAGGTTTCTTAATCCCCCAGATAGGTTGAAATGTTCCAAGCAGAAATCTTGCAATTAGTGTGCTGTGGTAGCTACATTCGTATATATCACACCTTTCAACTACTGAACCCCCCAACTATTTAACCATAAAACTATAAATATCTTAATTATCCCACCATTAGCACCTGAGACATAATTCTGGCGTTGTTTAGCTTTGCCCAACCTTACTGGCAATGATGGTACATGCAGAGAAACTCTTTTATTTCATAAATGGGTCTCTCCATAAAGGGAGACCGACAGGTTAAATTTGGATTAAAATGTAGGATTCTTGTAAGATATACGGTAAAAATGCTACTATTTTTATAAACTACTGCAGCTACTCTTTAAATCAGTGGCTCTCAAACTTTTGTACTGGTGACCCCTTCCACATAGCAAGTTTCTCTGTGCGACCCCCCCCCCCCACCTTATAAATTAAAAACACTTGTTTACATATTTAACACCATTATAAATGCTGGAGGCAAAGCGGGGCTTGGGGTGGAGGCTGACAGTTCGTGACCCCCCCCCGTTTGAGAACCCCTGCTTTAAATATTCCTGGGCTGTTTAGAACCCACCCATTACAGTATTCAGCTAGTGCATTAGAATCTGGAAGTGGGTGACAGCACCTATAAGCAAAATTGAATAGTCGAGGGGAGAGACACTAAATCAATATTTCATTAACCAAAATGAAAGAAATGCAAAATTGTGAAAAGTTTTCATGCTGTTATAATGCATTTTAAATCTTCAAATTGTCCCTTTTTAATACTTCATCATAGCATTTTTAGTATTGTAACTCAAAGGTATAGCTGCAAATAGCCTTTCTTAGTGCATTACTGTACATATATGCATTTGCTGAATAGTCCCTGTAATTGTTAAGGGGGCAAATATCAGTCAATGAGATGACATTTTGGTATTTCCTATTTCTCTTATTCTGTTTTGTTCGCTGATGTCCAACATCAGTACTATATGCACTTGGATTGTCTTAGTGATCAACTTCACATTTAAGGCTTAAATCTTTAAGGATAAAGCCACAAAAGCAACCAAAATGTTCACACAACAAAAACTGCAGACTGTTCTGTAACGTTATCAATATTATGCTGTATGTATACATGGTCACTGTAAAGCACTTTGTGAGGAAGGATGCTATACAAACAGACCAAAACTCAAGTCCTCTTTGTGCCATATGTTGTTTTTTCTCATAGTCAAAGATTTTCCCAATGTATGGTGTACTTTCTGCAAGAATAAATTTCAGATACACTTCTCTTTTTTCAGGGGATGAAGCTCTAGACACTAAATCTCTGAAGTAATAAAGACTTGTCCACATCCTTGCAGTCTATTGTAGCAGATATGAGGGAAAAAAGGAATCCCTATGATGCCCCCTGAATATGATATGTACTCAGTGGGTGCCAGTGAGGAAATTAATACAATATAGCCTGAAAGACACTGGTAGTTAAATCTTTTATAAAGCTTATTTGTGTGTTTTTCTTTTATGGCTCAGATACTTTCTTGTAGGCCAAAATTTGTAGTCTATTTTCTAGTTATTCCTGGTTTGGTCTGCTCTACTTAGCTTTAAGAGAAGGGGCAGTAGGAATATCCACAACATAAAAATGTAGCGCAATTTTATCATTCAAGTAAATTTTGTATTTTATTGCTTCTGTGATTTTCACCTATAAATTAGGCACATATATTTGTGAAATGGATTTTAAAAGTAACAAATCCTGAAGGCTTCAGCAGTGAGAGTCTTGCTTTACCGATATTAAGGTGTGTCAGTGCTGCAGTCAGGAAGATTTGGAATCACATTATCCATTAGTGAAACACAGTGCAGCACAATAGCAAGTGATGGATACTAAGAGTCCAGCCGAAACTTCAGGGAGCAGGCAAAACGTAATAACCTGAATCAGAATCTGGCTAGAACAGTAAGGCTTCCTCCTGTGTCTGTGTCCACCCCTCTGCTTTACAGAAAACGCCATGGGATTTTTCGTGACTGCACTTGGGTAAACTTAAAGTTTATGTTTCATCTGAAAGTTGGCAACTCAAGTAGCATAATCCTCCTCCCTGCTGGCATGTTGATTCAAAACCAATGGGGAAAAATCCCACTTCCTGAATCCTTAACAATACTTCCTGTACACTTGGGTGTTGCTTGTAGGTCTGCCTGATTCCAGATCTGTCCTTACGCTGTATGGTGGCAGGACTGCATGATGTTACATGTTTGTTTTTCTTTCCAAGTTGCTTAGCAGGTTACAGTTTTGAATGCATTCTTTCATGTGTTTCAGGTACCATCTCTGCAGACCACAGCAACTCCCCTGAAACTTATGACATTCTTTTTGTGATGTTTTATTACAATGATAAAATCTAACATGAAAGGAAGTTTTTTCTAGTGGTTAGGACACTAGTCCAGCATGTGAAAGACCTGGGTTCAAGTCCCTATTCTATCACAACCCTCTTATGTGACCTTGGGCAAGTTACTTAAGGCCAGCTTTTTAAAGGTATTTAGATGCTTTAAGAAGCAGATAGGTGCCTACTGGGATTTTCAAAAGTGCCTCACTTCCATTGATTTCAATTTGTAAAATGGCAATAATAGCACTTCCCAACCTCCCAGAAGTGTTGTGTGGATAAATACATTAAAGAGCATGAGGAACTTAGATACTATGATAATAAGGACCATATAAGTATTTAAGATTATAGATATCAGTTCAGATACAGACTGATCTAGTGCGTCTCATCATTTTCAAGGTTTATTTCATAATGTAGTATTCCTCTCTTCTTACAAAAACAAGATACAGTACTGTAATTTAGAGTTTAATGCTTTTAAACTTAAGTAAACAAACTTTTAGTGCTTTCTGTTTCAAAGAGCCAGTATTATTCCACCCAGAAGACCTATATAATAACCTTAAGTGCAGCACACAAATACAGTCCAGTATTTGTTAGTTCATTTAATATTTGCTTACAAAAAATAAAAGCAAAGGACGCTTTGCTGTAATTTAAAACGTAAATTCTGAAAAAACACCACCACCTTGTTAAGCAGCTCTCCCATACAAGGTAGACTCAATCGTTCCCTGGCCTGAGTTTGTGGAATCCATGGCACTTTGTACCCCTCTGGATTAAGCTCCATGTCACTTTTTGACCCCACCAGAAATTTTCTGACTGTTCTAATCATAGTCTATTGACGGTGTCACCTTCTGTACATTTGCATTGTTCCTTGTTTAAGAACTTTCCATAAGATTGTTAAGTGTGCATTGAGATCATGGAACAATCATAGAATCACAGAACTGGAAGGGACCTCGAGAGGTCATCTAGTCCAGTCCCCTGCACTGAAGGCAGGACAAAGTATTATCTAGACCATCCCTGACAGGTGTTTGTCCAATCTGCTCTTAAAAATCCCCAGTAATGGAGATTCCACAACCTCCCTAGGCAATTTATTCCAGTGCTTAACCACTCTGACAATTAGGAAGTTTTTCGTAATGTCCAACCTAAACTGCCCTTGATGCAATTTAAGCCCATTGCTTCTTGTCCGATTCTCAGAGGTTAACAACAATTTTTCTCCCTCCTCCTTGTAACAACCTTTTATGTGCTTGAAAACTGTTATCATGTCCCCTCTCAGTCTTCTCTTCTCCAGACTAAACAAACCCAATTTTTTCAATCTTCCCTCATAGATCATGTTTTCTAAACCTTTAATAATTTTTGTTGCTCTTCTCTGGACGTTCTCCAATTTGTCCACATCTTTCCTGAAATGTGGCACCCAGAACTGGACACAATACTCCAGTTGAGGCCTAATCAGCGCGGTGTACAGCAAAACAATTACTTCTCATGTCTTTTTTACAATACTCCTGCTAATACATCCCAGAATGATGTTTGCTTTTTTTCAGCAGTGTTACACTGTTGACTCATATTTAGCTTGTGATCCACCATGACCCCAGATCCCTTTCTGCAGAACTCCTTTCTAGGCAGTCATTTCCCATTTTGTATGTATGCAACTGATTGTTCCTTCCTAATTGGTGTACTTAGTGTTTGTCCTTATTGAATTTCATCCTATTTGCTTCAGACCATTTCTCCAGTTCATTTTGAATTTTAATCCTAACCTCCAAAGCACCTGCAACCCCTCCCAGCTTGGTATCATCCGCAAACTCTCTGTGCCATTATCTAAATCACTGATGAAGACATTGAACAGAACGGGATCCAGAACCGACCCCTCCGGGACCCCATTATGCCCTTCCAGCATGACTGTGAACCACTGATAACTATTCTCTGGCAACGATTTTCCAATGAGTTATGCACCCATCTTCTAGTAGCTCCATCTAGGTTGTATTTCCCTAGTTTGTTTATGAGAAGGTCATGCAAGACAGTATCAAAAGTCTTACTAAAGTCAAGATATACCACATCTACCACTTCCTCCCTATCTATAAGGCTTGTTACCCTGGCAAAGAAAGCTATCAGGTTGGTATGACACAATTTGTTCTTGACAAATCCATGCTGACTGTTATTTATCAACTTATTATCTTCTAGGTGTTTGCAATGTAAACAATCATAAAGAGACTGAGTGATGGAACTTCAACCATGGGGTCATTGGCTCAAATTCACTTTTGTCTCATGATGAATTATAATAGTCTTCAGAGGCTTCAGCGAATTCTTTTTGCCTGAAGATAGCAGCATAATATGTAGTATACAGTATACTGTCCTTAATTTTTTTAAATTAATAATTTAATACATTAATGCATAATTACGACATGTGAAAGAATGTTGAGGTCTAGTCTGCTGCCTATTTGTGATGGGAAACTTGCATTAGCTGGGATGCTTATTAGCACAACAAATGTCTGTTAAGACCCTAACCAAGTCCTCTTTATATTTCCCAGTATTACGTAGCCAATGTAGTATGATCGGTTTGTTTTTTTGAGAGAGATACAGGCTATAGATCTTATTATATAGACCATAAATAGTGCCCAAGCTCAACAAAGAAAGCAGTCTGTTCACTTTGACCTTGTCCAGTGTAAATGGTAGAACTGAAATCTTCACAGTTGCAAGAGGCTCCATACATACAGCTCTGATTCCATCTCCAATTGACGTTCATCTTATTTCCAAGTCAGGAAGTTTCTATATCGGTCATATTAAAAAAAGATTGTATAAAAACTTTACCTTTTGTGGGTTCCCCCCCTTTCCTTTACCATTATTTTTTCTTGAGGTAGAAATGTTATTTGTTATGAAATGTTCTTGGCTAACACTCAATGGTTTGCAGTTCAATCTCTTCAGCTGTTCTTTCTGCAAATAAAAAAAGAAATGTATTGATCTGAAAATCAATTAGAAGATCAACATTCCAAAATTAACAATCCACCTAATGTTAATATCAGAGCTGCTCTGAACCTTTTGTCATTAGTACAAACTTGCTCAGACATGATTACTCTGGGATTGTATATTATTTTTTAAATTTAGTAAAGGTATTTAAAAATATTTCAGTTAACCACATACACTGCCCCTCACCATGTTTAAAAACATAAACGATACTGGCTTCTTCAAAGAGAAGACCACTAAGATACCATAATCTGTTGTGGCTGACTATACACTGTCATCCCCAAATTTGGCCAGCCAGATAAGGGTTGCACTTTACTCTGATGTTTACAAAGCTCTGGCTCTGGCAGAATGCCTGCACTGGCTCGTTTCAGAGCGGGTGGACCTTCTCTGAACAAACTCCTTAAATCAGGACTCACAGCAAAAATAGCATTAGATTGCAAATTCCTTGATGGAAGATGGGGGAAGGGGTGGAATCTCAGAACTGAGCTCTATTTAGACCATTCCCATGGGTGAGGTCCTGAAGCTGATGGATCATTGGGTTGGTCTGATACAACAAATTTTGTTTCCTGTTGAGTCAAATATCCTATTTTCTGCATCTGTGCCCACAGGGGAGTATGTTGTACAAAATGGCCGTCCCCTAAGAGGCTGAGTAAATGTTCAGCTTAGGTAAACCATGGCAATGTATATTTAGTGCACATAATGAAAGAGTTTTCAGCTGCAACAGCAGTTACAGAAATACGTTGTGTATGTATGAAAACCTTTTGGGGTCTTACAAGCATAGAAGTAAGAGATGAAAGAGACCTACTGGACCAAATTTATCCCTTCTATAACTCATTGACTTCAGCAGAGTTAAAAAAAAAGATGATTTGGACCACACTGCCTCAGAACTTAAACTTTCTTTATTTGTGTGGTAAAAGGTCTATTTTTCCTGCTTGGTCACAATTAAAAAATTTAAATTGTACCCAGATAGGCAAAAATACCGACTTTTTACCAACAGGAAAAAGCCACTGGAAGGTCTGCACTGAGAAGGAAGATGGTTGAGGGCCTCAAACTAGTGAAGGGTTGGGTAGGACCTGGGTACAGAAGGAAGCATATTCTCTGTAGCATAATCTGGTATCATCTCGGCTTGTTACTCAGCCAGTACAAAAGTTGCCTGAAGCGTTGCAATTCAGAGTTGTTCCTGACAGTACATTTCCTAGTGTTTTTTTTTAAAAAAAGTCTAATTATAAGTAGGACTTTTAACAATAGCGAGCAGTCTTCACTGGCCTACATTAGAGGCTTGATCTTGAGGATCAGTAACTCTCATTGAAGTCAGTGGGAGGTATCGATGCTCAGCACCTCCCAGGACCAAATCACAAGTGAACAAATGTTCATAATTTAGGCATGGAAATCTCATTACATGATGATGTCCACACTCAGAAAATTACCTTTAAGCTTGTCTCTCTTATTCTGGAATAGATGCACAGATTTATTACAGAACCACATGCAGCAGACTAAAACTGCAGACACAGCAGTGAGAAATGCAAAGAAGACAGCTACAAAATGTAAATCTTCATAGATAATCTCTAAGGGGGGAAAAACATAACATTATGAAGTTGGTCATGAGCACATATATATTTAAATGGTAGAATAAAAGAACTACTGATTAGTTCATACCATAGACAGTTAATACGATGGTGCCGTAGATGTTCGTTCCCAACTCTTCTGTTATGGTGACAACATAATAGCCAGCATCTCTCACGCCTACGTTCAGAAGCTGTATAGAGCCATTTTCATAAGTATTCACTCGGTCCTTGTAACTTTTGGATATGTTAGTATAACTCCCCGGTTTCCACTCCACAATTTTGTTGGTGCCCCAACTCGATACATGCTTCCACTCAATGGAGACTATGCCTTTGCAAGAATATTCAACAGAGAGGAGAATATTTTGTGCCACAGTGGCGTTTATGTTGGGTTGCGGGACTAATAAAGATACTCCTCCTTGGGCTGAAAAACAAGGGAGGGTTGGGCAGTGAGTGCTGATGCAGTACTACAGCAAGCATGACTTATAGTGAGGGCAGTTCATACATTATTTTAGAGTGATCAGCATGACAGTGGCTAATGGTCAGGAACAGATCAGATTTCAGACTAATGCCAGGCTTAAACAATACTGTAGCATTCCTCCTTTAAGGTAGAGGGAAGAGAGGTACAGATTTTCCTAAGTGACTAGTGATTTTATTATGTACCTCAGTCTTTGGGTGCCCAACTGGAGACACCTTGGTGGTGCCTAAGGATGGATGCTCAGCATTCTCTGAAAACTGGGCCCCTTTAAGGTGTCTCAAGTTGGGAAGCCAAAATCACTATTTACTTTAAGAAACTGTTATTTTTGCTTCCTGGTTTGTTTTCAGTTTATCTATCTTAGGAACTTATGTGGTCCCATCACGGTAGTATCAGACTGTCTCACAATTTTTTCATGTATTTATCCTCACAACATCTCTTTGAGGTACGTAAGTGTAATAATTCCACTTTACTGAGAGGGAACTGAAAGACTAAGTGACTAACCCAAGGTCACAAAGGAAGTCTGTGGTAAAGGAAGAAACTGAACTTGATTGTCCCAAGTCCAGCACTCTAACCCTGAACCACCCTTCCTCTCCATAAAAACAGAATCAGGAGTTTTCAGGCTTTTCAGAGCGTGCACCACACCTTAATACACAGATTGTTTCATGTATGACCTCTCATTACGTCCGTGATGACAATCACATCCCAGTGGCAACTAGAGAAAATGCAGACATGCAAAAGTAATCTTAGGTTCATGTATTTTAAACTTCTTTTAATACAGTTTAGCAGCTGGAAATGAGGAAGATGAGGCATCACAAGGTGACCAGCCAGCTCTTTTTTGCAACGTCACTAAGTTCTTTGCTGACCACAGTTTGGGAACTATGAATCTATAGACTTTTCAATGTGCAATAGCTAGATGGCTCTGCTTCTCCTGAGGACTAAGAGAAAACAATTACGCAAACAAAAAGCTTCAATTTTCCCTTGGATTAGGGATGGGTGCTGTTGTGGGGAGATTGTGGTGTTTAGAAGTTGCTTGTAATTATTAGAATTGGGAGCTGGGAGTCTGAAAGGACAGGAAACAGGAAGGAGGAGGAGGAGCTGAGGGGTTGGGAGAGAGAAAAGAGGGTGCAGCAGCAGCTTGGTAAAGAGGTTTCCACTTTGAAAATAAAGTCCTGTTGAAGCTTGTTAGTACCTTGCCTGGTTGATACAGCAGAGATGCAGCTTCCTCTTAAAAATCAGATGCTCACGCAACTGATTAAGTTTAAAAGCAGCCATTTCAGGTGAATTTCAATTTCTCCCCTTCTCTCTCCCAATTGTCAGAGAAAAACAATCAGCAAACACGTTGTCTCCTTCCCTTTACAGCTCGAATTTCCTTCTTCTGGAGTTTGGCAAAGAGATATACATGCTTATGTGCTATATTGCTACAATTTTAAAATGATTTAGAAGAGATTTAGCAGACCAATTTGATTATAGAAAAAGCAACGGCTACCTGCCAATGGAACTGAAGTTAAAATCCATCCTCAGCAACAGTTAGGGAAAATTCTTCTATCAAAGAAAACCACCTGTGGATTTTCCTACTGTTTACAGATTGCACCACACAACAATGAATCCCATTTCAGGTCATCGTCCACTTATCACATGAATATGGGTGTTGTGGTTTTGGCTATGGGATCTGGATACTGTGGATTTGGGGGGGAAGGGGAGGAAGGAAGCTGAGAGATCAGGGGTAGGGGAGGAGAGAAATAATCCAAAAAGCAGACATTCAATTGAATGGAGAAACCTGAAGACAGCACTGCCTAACAGTGACTTTGGGCTGATACTGTGTGATTGTAATGTGATATAGCAAGCAACAAAAGGCCAATGCAATTTTGGGCAGCAGAGACAAAGGTATCATATTACAGAGAGGGAGCGGGCGCCTTATTATTGACTAACTGGAGAGAATTCAGAGAAAAGCAACAAAAATGGTCAGAGGGCTGGAGGGCATTTAAACCAAGATGGGACAGTGCACAAGTAATTGTACTATTCTAGGGAACAATCCTGCACTGGCCAAGGGTGCGTCTAGGTCACCTACTGTAATAGTTTGGTTCCCTCTCTATTTTCTACATCCAGTAACAATGACCTTCGATTGCTGTAACCAGCACTTTTAAAACTTTCCACCCAAAGGCCTCGAACAATAGGAGTTTCTCTCTGGTGTTTAAAACGTATATATTGTCTGGAGCCCGCTAAGAGTCTGATTGTGCAGCCCTTACTTGCCAGTGAGTATCACTTACTCATGAGAATATTCTCATCTTTGGGGATCAGCTCTGTAATTATGATCTGCTTGGTAGTCTTAGGCTGCATTTTCCAGCACTTCAGTCTCGATTCCCATTTGTTTGAAAAGGACTGAGGCCACGTCTACACTACGAACTTTGGTCGATGCAACTTATATCAGCATAAAGCCGCCGCAGGTCGTATATTGCTTGTGTGCATGCATACTTGTGGTGGCGCTGTGTGTAGTCCCCAGGAGTGCTTTTGTCAGAGGACCATGGTTAGGTATCCTAGTGTGCAACCTGCAACCATCCAGCTCACTGTCTTTTGGGGAATTTGGCAATGCTTGATGGAGCAGAAAGAGTAGCTCAAGGGTAACTGGGCGCAAAGGGCCAACTTCTCAATGTGCAACTGTCTCCATCCCATAGTGTCATCTATATCTGTAATTTTTGTGCTTTTTAAAAAATCTCAGGAACCTGCAGAGCCCTCTTTGTGTCTGCCATCTCTGATTGAAGCATGGAGCCTGTGCAGCTCTGTACTATTGTCATAAGCATTGAAAGCACAGGATGCAAATCCACCAGTATTTGCAGAGCCATAAGAAGACCGGAATCAGTGTGGAACATGATGATTTCTTGGAGGACGGATTGTTGTAAGACAGAGCAAGAACCAATTCAAGGTTGTTGATAGTGTTCACAGAGCAGCTGCAGACGGTGGAGTGCCACTTCTGGGCCCAAGAAATGAGGACTGACTGGTGGGATCACATCATAACGCAGGGGTGGGATGACGAACAGTGGCTGCAGAACTTACAGATGTGCAAGGCTACATTCCTGGATCTGGGTGCTGGGTTCATTCCAACCGTCCAGCACAAGGACACCAAAATGAGAGCTGCACAGACAGTGGAGAAGCGAGTGGCGATCATGCTGTGGAAACTGGCAATGCCAGATTGCTACTGGTCAATGCAAAATCATTTTGAAGTCGGAAAATCCACTGTGGGTGCTGTTGTCATGCAAGTGTGCAGGACCCATTAATCATCCGCTGCAATGCAGGACTGTGACTCTCGGCTTTGTGCAGGACAGAGTGGATGGATTTGCAGCAATGGGGTTCCTGAACTGCATGGGAGCAATAGATGCCACATATGTCCCTATTTTAGTACCAGACCACCTTGTCACAGAGTACAACAGAAAGAGCTACTTTTCTGTGGCTATGCAAGAACTGGTGGATCACCAAGGAAGCTTCACCAACATCCCTATGCCCAGTGCCCCCCGTACCCGTTATGCCCAGCACCCCCCCCCCCACAAATTCCCCCACCATAAAGGCACAGTGCCTTGCACACCAACACCGCTGCCCAACACCCCCCTATAGCCCCACCACAACTGCCCAACACCCCACACAGAACCACCCACTCCCTAGTGCCCCAACACACACAGATCCCGGGAATCACTCAAACCCCTTGGGAGCAATGCAATCAGCCAGGCCTCCTCTACCTCTGCCTCATCCTTGCTGTTCACCCCGGGGGCCTGTGGCTCAGTCTCCTTGGAGGTATCCATGGTGGTCTGTGGGGTGGTAGTGGGGTCTCTCCTATGTATGTCATGCAGCTCTTTGTAAAAGCAGCAGGTTTGTGGCTTGGTACCAGATTGACTGTTGGCCTCCCTGGCCTTCTGATACGCCTGATGCAATTCCTTTGCTTTCATGCAGCACGAGTGCTGGTCCCTGTTGTACCCCTTCTGCATCCCCCATGCAATCTGCTCATAGATGTCCATGTTTCTACAGCTTGTCCATATCTGTGCTTGTGGAGCCGCTTCTCCCCACAGGCGCAGGAGATCCAATATCTCCTATCTACTCCAAGCTAGAGCACATCTGGAGAGTGTAGCCGGCATGGTCAACTGGGCAGTTGTACGTAACAAAGGAGATCTGCTAGATGTGCTCGCCAAGCTGGACAATCAGGAAAAGGCATTGCAAAAACTTGTGGGGATTTAAAGCGGGGAGCAAGGGGGTTTCCAGTCTCCATGACCCCTGGGCAATGGAGTTCACAATTGTGACCAGAGTGGTCAGTGTCAGGCATTGTGGGACAGCTGCTAGAGGACTGTTAGGGTCAACATAAGTAATGCAGTGTCTACATTCTCACTGCATCAACCTCAGTACATCACTCATGGCTCAACACCACTCAGAGAGGTTGTGTTACTGCATCGCTGTAATGGGGTACTTACACTGGTAGGAGACAAATTAAGTGTAGACACATGAACAATTAGGTCAATGCAAGGCAGCTTATATTGACCTAACTTTGTAGTGTAGACCAGGCCTGAATGACAATCTCCTGAATTTTCTGGATCAGAGGTGCGGAGTCAACTTGATTATCTACTGTGTTGGCTCCTTGACATCTTTAACAGTTCTCACTTATAACTGGAAAAACTAGGTGTGGCTATAAACCTATGTAACTAACGCTATAATGTAAAAGGCTGTTTGTTTTGGCAGGCATGGGTGAATATCTGCCAGTGGGTGGGGTTTTCACATATACTCTCCTGGCAAACACCTTCAGTGTTTAGCTCATACCTTACACATATGTGGGTTTCTGCTTACACATTTTATCTACCATGTGCCTCTTGGTTGTCTCATTCTGAAACAGTTTACTAGCTATTTCTTTAGAGAACAGATCATAGACTAGCACAGTGGCTGAGATTAGAATCCTTATGAGCCACACAAGGTCCCATCCAAGTCAACAGCAAAACTCTCTCTGACTGATGCTATGGACACATGGCATATTTAAAAACTAGTGTATCAACTTGATAACTGTTATATGTATTATTATGGGCAAGCTAGTGACTATATCCCTGGCTCAGTGGAGGAGTTATCAGGTTTCCTGAAGGAATTAAAGTCATTGGGGGAATAATTAATCAAATTCCTAACGCAGGTAACAAGCCTGGGGACGTGTCACCCTGGGGGCGATAGTATAGACTGGTCTAGATACTGTAGAGAGTTCTGTCACACAAGACCTCCTTGATGTGGGGCAGTGGGTCGCTCGCCCAGTGTTGCTAACTCTCAACATTTTTTCATGAATGATGGGATTTTGGCTGGGGCTGACACTGCTCTGGCCATGAGGCCAGAATCTCCAGACCTACAGTGAATTTATTTGTTTGAGCTCTGCCTGAGGGGAAATCCCCTCTGATTGGCTGTCTGCCTTGCTTTCCCACCTCCTGGGGTTGAGTGACCAATCAGAGCTGCCGTAGGAAGAGCTCTTTCTCCCTCTCTCTCTCCATAGTAACCTGAAGTCATTCTCACAGAAGGGGAGGGGAGGAGGGAACAGAAAGAGCCCAGCAGCTCAGCTGGCTCCCTCCTCCCGTCCTGTGAACAACAGAGGCAGGACAGCGCCTCTGCTCCCTGCCTCTGCCTCCCTGCAGCATCCAGCCCAGAAAGGGACAAAGGGGGGTGATGAGACCCCTGGAGCTGCCCCACCACCTGGAAGGGGGAGAGGGACCCTGCTGCAGCAACCCCGGGTCTGGGAGAGGTGGGTGAAGAACCCCAGGAGGAGCAGAGGTGGGGCTGTGATGCGGGTAGGGTGGGGGGCAGGACTGGTTTGGAGACTGGGGGAAGAATTCATTGCTGGGAAGGGGATGGGCTGATGTGGGGGCTGAGAGCTCTGCAACAGAGGCTAAAATCACCACACGTGTTACTCTGGGAGATTTGGTGACACACTCTGGGGATGGGCAGGGGGAGTTTAAAAATCAAAACAAACCAAAAAACCCACCACTATCTATCTATCTATCTATCTATCTATCTATCTAATGATTTTTGGACCTATCTTATGATTCTGAGAGAGTCTGAGTCATGACTTTTGAACCTTTGGGTTTGGCGATACTGCTCACCCTCAATCCAAGAATGGACTTGAGACTGTGACCAAGAAATGCAGACCCTGAAGTACTTAATCCTACCAGAGTCCCTATATGGATGATGGATGTCTGCCTGGTAAGTCTTCAAATATTCAATTTGTTAAGAACATAAGAGTGGCCATACTGGGTCAGACCAAAGGTCCAACTAGCCCAGTATCCTGTCTTCTGGCAGTGGCCAATGCCAGGTGCTTCAGAGGGAATGAACAGAACAAGTAATTATCAAGTGATCCATCCCCATCCATTGCCCATTCCCAGCTTCTAGCAAATGGAGGTTAGGGACACCATCTCTGCCCATCCTGGCTAGTAGCCATTGATGGACTTGTCCTCCATGAATGTATCTAGTTCTTTTTTGAACCCTGTTATAGTCTATAGTCTTCGTTGTTTTTAAAGGTATGTTTTCTCTGTAATGTTTTTGTTCTGAATAACTGATACTTTGCTTTAGGAAAACTGGCTGGTCACTGATTAACCCTGTTATTGTCTCTGAGAGAACAGGACTGCAGGTGCTGAACTAAAGTCAGACCTGCTGAGATAATCATAGTAAATTAAAAGATTCTGCAGCCTAAGTCCCAGTCTGGAGGAAGCAGACTGCAGGATCCCGCTCTGAGAAAGGGCTGGAGGCCCAAGATCTAAGTGGGATGTCCTTAAGGAGGCCATAGAGGGGTCAGAGGTGCAATTACCTTGGGAACTGTGACATATTTGATGGCTGCATGTGTGGGATTTATGAGCGTGGTGAATTTCCAACAAGTTCCAACAGCAGTGAAAGCAAGTATTGTAGAAGGAAAAAGGACACTGAGAAAATGCGTCTCATAACCTCTTGGGGAAAGGGAAGAGTTGGGGATGCTTTTGTAGCAAGCGGGTTCTGTTTAACTGTGGACAGCCAAGGTGAAAGGAAACAAGCTGCTTGGAGAAAAGTGGGTGAGGAACTCACAGTTCTCCAGAGAAGCCATGTGCAAGACAGGAAACCTCAATTCCTCAGAGGACTCTGTCTTAAGGATGATCCTGGGATGATCCTGGGAACTACAGGCCGGTCAGCCTCACCTCAGTCCCTGGAAAAATCATGGAGCATGTCCTCAAGGAATCAATTCTGAAGCACTTAGACGAGAGGAAAGTGATCAGGAACAGTCAGCATGGATTCACCAAGGGAAAGTCATGCCTGACTAATCTAATTGCCTACTATGATGAGATAACTGGTTCTGCGGATGAAGGGAAAGCAGTGGACGTGTTATTCCTCGACTTTAGCAAAGCTTTTGACATGGTCTCCCACAGTATTCTTGTCAGCAAGTTAAAGAAGTATGGGCTGGATGGATGCACTACAAGGTGGGTAGAAAGTTGGCTAGATTGTCGGACTCAACGGGAAGTGATCAATGGCTCCATGTCTAGTTGGCAGCCGGTATCTAGCGGAGTGCCCCAAGGGTTGGTCCTGGGGCCGGTTTTGTTCAATATCTTCATTAATGATCTGGAGGATGGTGTGGATTGCACCCTCAGCAAGTTTGCGGATGACACTAAACTGGGAGGAGTGGTAGATATGCTGGAGGGTAGGGATAGGATACAGAGGGACCTAGACAAATTGGAGGATTGGGCCAAAAGAAATCTGATGAGGTTCAACAAGGACAAGTGCAGAGTCCTGCACTTAGGACGGAAGAATCCAATGCACTGCTACAGACTAGGGACTAAATGGCTAGGCAGCAGTTCTGCAGAGAAGGACTTAGGGGTGACAGTGGACGAGAAGCTGGATATGAGTCAACAGTGTGCCCTTGTTGCCAAGAAGGCCAATGGCATTTTGGGCTGTATAAGTAGGGGCATTGCCAGCAGATCGAGGGACGTGATCGTTCCCCTCTATTTGACATTGGTGAGGCCTCATCTGGAGTACTGTATCCAGTTTTGGGCTCCACACTACAAGAAGGATGTGGAGAAATTGGAGAGAGTCCAGCGAAGGGCAACAAAAATGATTAGGGGACTGGAACACATGAGTTATGAGGAGAGGCTGAGGGAACTGGGATTGTTTAGTCTACGGAAGAGAAGAATGAGGGGGGATTTGATACCTGCTTTTAACTACCTGAAAGGTGGATCCAAAGAGGATGGATCTAGACTATTCTCAGTGATAGCAGATGACAGGACAAGGAGTAATGGTCTCAAGTTGCAGTGGGGGAGGTTTAGGTTGGATATTAGAAAAAACTTTTTCACTAAGAGGGTGGTGAAACACTGGAATGCGTTACCTAGGGAGGTGGTGGAATCCCCTTCCTTAGAAGTTTTTAAGGTCAGGCTTGACAAAGCCCTGGCTGGGATGATTTAGTTGGGATTGGTCCTGCTCTGGGCAGGGGGTTGGACTAGATGGCCTCCAGAGGTCCCTTCCAACTCTGTTATTCTATGATTCTATGATTAAGCCCAGTAAACTCTCCAGAGTGGTGAGGAAATTGAGACAGGTAAATGCATATGTAACGCCTACAGACCCCGGTCATCAGTGGGCGGGATCGAACCAGGGAGCTCTGGAGTTTAGTGCATGAGCCTCTACAGCATGAGCTAAAAGCCAACTGGCTGTTAGCTAAGGCTGTAGAGCAGACTCATTTTTCTCTCTCTAAGTGGCCTCGGTGCCACTATGTGGGACAGCCCACCACATTCAGGAGGTGTGTGGCTTACATTTATTATTTTGTCTAGATTTGTATATTTCTTGTGCTATTTAAGTAAAGAGTAATTGTGTCTGGAATCTGATGCAAAGTCTGTCTGTTGGCTTTCACTGTCACATGTCCTGAACAATTAAACTATAAACCTGAGTACCCATAAGGTAGAACTGTGGGAACAGGTGTGCTTAAATTACAGGGGACTTTGAGGGGTCAGCATCAGTCCCGAGGGCTAGGCAGTTAGACTGGGTGGTCTCAGCTCTCAGTAGTGGGTGTGAGACAGGGGATCTGCACCCAGAGAGTGTATCTAAAGACCCCAGCAAGGAGCAGTGCCTGTACTCTGTTCAGACACATGAGACTTGCAAAGCACAGAGGGCCCAGGGAAGTAGGCCTCAAACACAGCAGTCTGGGGAGTGCCCAGCCAGAGAGGGAACTCTACCAGGGCAGTGTGTGTGTGATGCTCTCATTTACATCCGGGTTTCAGGACAGAATCTCTTTTTTGAGCTTGCTTTCTCTGTCTGAAAGGGGTTTTCAAATAAACAATAGCTGGAGTTTTTGCAGATCGGAAAGAGCCCTGATTGGTCCACTTCTCAATTGGTACCTCCCCTGCATCTGCGGCTGATTGGGCCATTCCCCTGCAAGCCAAAGGGTCCAGATCCTGCCCCCCTCTCGCAGAGCTGGGAAGGGGGTCCCACAGGGAGGTTCTGACCAATGGCTGTCGCTGCATCCTGGCCTTGTGCCAGCTGCCCTGCCACCGACAGGGAGCAACACTGCCCCCCACCTCCAGTGAGTACCCCCACCACAGGTACCCCCTCCTGCACTGCCAACTGTACCCCCCTATTTCCCCCTCCCACTGTCCTCTTTTTGGGAACCTGAAATATGGTAACCGTAGCTCTCATTATTTTCAGTGGGGCCAAGCTTTGTCAATTCTGTTAGAAGTAAACAATCTGTGGCTGACACTGCAGAGCCCAAATGGCTAAACAGATAGAGACTGAGATTTTAAAAGCTATCTAGGGCACTTATGCACTTACCTTCCTTTACAGCTAATTAATTATCTCAAATCAGGCACCCCAAATTACTAGTCACTTTTCAAAATCTTGGCCTACATTTTAAAAACATGTCAATAATCAGGCCCGGATTAACCAACGTGCATTCGGTGCCCTTGCACAGGTCCCTCATCACAGGGGCCATTGACCACAGAAAAACCCCACCCCCACCCCCCAAATCTGTGTGGTCCTGCGATCCCACTGAAACATGCCAGGTTGCAACATTACTCACTCAGATTTGGCCCTGCTGCCTCTCATGATGTAGAGGTGGCTCGGCCAAACCTGAATGAGTGACACTGTGACCGGGGCTGGACCTGTTCCCTTCTGCCATAATCACTAAACTATCAGAAGGCTTGCCATGCCCCACCAGAAAGTCAGATGCTGCCCCTAAGGGGGAGCACCCCCCCAGCTGAGAACCTCTGTTCTAGGGAGCTGAAGGGGGCAGGCGGGCAGCACACAGAAGTTGTGCCTAGAGAGGCAATTGTCTTGTATATCACATGGTCCGTCTAGTTTAAGGAAGAGGAAGGCAATTTCCATAGTGCATAGGGTCCCAAAATTCTTTAATCTGGACCTGCCAGTAATACTTTTAAGAAAGAAGAAATGTTTGCAATTACAGTTCTACGGCAATATGTTTTACTTTCACAAGCAAAGTGAAAGAATGTAACATGATGAATGATATTAACTCTATTTAATGTTGGATTTGTTTGGAATTGTTGCAGAAGCAAAACCTATTTCCACAGGAATATCATGCCAATATATAGCACTTGCTCGGCAGTATTGCAAATTTGTCTCTTGCCTCAAGCTGTAATAAAACTGAATGTGTCAACACAGGAATACAGATCAAGGAGTAGGATAGAGGGGGCTGTTACATATTTCCTAGCAAAGGTGAGCTTTGATCCAGACGGCTGTGTGTAGTGCCTTCAGCTGTTTAATATGTGTAGTGTTGTCATACAGAAAATATATCCTGCAGAGCCAGGGCTCTGAAACTTTTTCACACAGCAGAATGCTTCCTAAGCTAGAGCCCCTCTTGTGGATGCCACCCTTCACAGCCCTCGAGGCAGCTTCTGTGGTACTTACATGGGACTCATCACTGAGGAATAGGGTGACCAGACAGCAAGTGTGAAAAATCAGGACAGGGGGTGGAGGGTAATAGAGGCTTATATAAGAAAAAGACCCAAAAATCGGGACTGTCCCTATAAAACTGGGACATCTGGTCACCCTACTGAGGAATCTGAGCCCTTCATGATCCTTAATGCATTTATCCTCACACCACTTCTGTGAGGGGGGGCAGTGCTAATATCCCCATTGTACAGATGGAGAACTGAGAAACTAAATGAGACAGATAGGAAGCCAGTGATAGAGCAGGGAGTTGTATCGGGGTCTGCCATGTCTCAGGCTGGTGCCATAACCACTGGGCCATCCTTCCTCTCTCATAGCTAGACTCTGTAACTTGTTTATATGAAAAGTAATATGAGGAAACAAGCTGAAAATCAGCTCACTTTAACATGATGGGTGAGATTAAAAAAAATCTTATGGAAATCCTAAAATAGACTTGGACTGGGTTACAGCGAGCAGCAGATGTCCCTACCAAAGACTGATAGATGCTTCACTCTTGTGCCGAACAGCTTTGCGGCTCTCCAAACAGCATTCTACAGACCACTGAAAAGTACTGTCCTGAAGTTGTTCCTTGTAAACAATAACATGGGGAAATTACTGCACATTAAAAATAGTTTCATTATAACATCGGCGTCAGTGTTCTCAGTGCAATGGCAATTCAACAGGATGCTGTCAGAATGCAGTTCTGACTCCGTTAGTACACTCAGACTATGATAACTTACAAAGAGATACTGTGACTAAAGCTGAGAGGGAAACAGTTTTCCCATCCTGTGAGATTTCAAAAAAAATTAAAAAATCCTATTCTGCACTGGGGAGAGAGTGACAGCAATTGCACCTCCACCCCTCCCAAATAGCGTAGGCTTGTGGCACTCACTTGCGATGTAGAAGACCACATTCAAGTCCCTGCTTTGCCTGAGACTTATTTTTCTCTTCATTGATCCTGTTTGTTATTGTGTAATTTTTAAGCATTGCATATCTGTCCGGAGCATTGGATGGACATCTTTTTATTACTAAAGTCTGAATAAAGTATATAAAGAATAAAATTTTCTTTGGCTGAAACTCCAAACAGTGTCTATCACCTATCTGCATTTATAAAGTACCTGTCCTTAGATACAGAGAGATGTGCACAAGAGTAACTAACCACAGGAGATTCCAAGAACAAGCTTTTTAAACAGACACGATTACCCAGTCACCCCGAACTAGAACTCTGTTTCTTCAGTTCCCAAAACACACAGCTCCACCAACTGAGCTTAACAGCAGTCACCCATTTATCATAGTGGCAAGTCCCTTATCCTCTCTGTTACGTCTCTTGCTCTTTATCAATAAACATAACATGAAGGAACCCCCTGGGCACAGGGGGATACAAGGAACTGTGTTCTCTAAATATATCAAACATGCAAGGCCTAGCTACATATACGCACTGCTGTGCTGGCAGGGTTGTGGTGGTTTCTGAAACACAGAATACAATGAGGGCCACTAGAGTGCTCACAAAATATGTAAAGGGATACTAACCCAATTCCTATACACTACACTCTCTGCAGGCAACATTAGCCCTTCCCCACCCTACCCAAAGTCAGTATCTGACATTGTGACATGTTACAACATACTTGCTGGACTCTTGAGACTAAAAATCTGGAGGACACACTTGAAATTTCCAAAGCCCTGTCCCAGTTACAAATATCAGAATCCTATTTTTGTGTGTCCTTCAGACACGCCAATTCTACCAACTGGTATAACTGGAATGGTCAGATACACGGTGAATATAAATATAATTTTATAAAAACTGAACCATTTACTTCATGCCATGGAACAAACAACAATATAAATAAATATACATTTTCCATGTTTGTCAGGAAGGACTTTACTCTAAAATCTTGCATTTAATAGAAAAATTATCTACCACTGCTGGGGTAACCTGCTGTGTCAGTTAATTGCCTGGGCCAAAAAAGCAAGTTCTGTCGTGGGTTTAAGTGCACAGCCACTTAGCAATTGACCCACAATGTTTTCAGGACTACAGAAGCACTGCTATCAGATTGGTTATAAACCATTGTTATAAAGTGTAGTCAATCATTTGAGACAACAGCAATGTATAAACTACATAAAGGCAGTCAGTTATTTGTCAGAGTTGTAATTCACATGTAATAAATTCTCCCCATTTTCATAGCGGTTTAGGGCCTGATTTTCAAGGACAATGGTGAATCCAAAAGCACACCTAACTTGCACGCACAGTTACCAGGATTGCGTGATCAAATCAGGGAGCTGTACACACACACCTTGTCCAGTTATGCGTGTAATAGGCCTGTTGAATGTACAAATACCTAACTTGCATGGGTAAGCACAACAATTGTGCATGCACTTTTTTTGCAAGCAGATTTGGATGAAACAGCTGAAATATGAACTTTCAGAAGGCAAATAATTAACAAAAATTGTGCTGGTGAAGGATGCCTGAAGACTGAAATCCTCAGTTATTGACCCAAAACACCTGGAAGAGTGAAGGGTAAGTTTCACTACTGAAGGGTTGTTTTGTGTTGTTACTAGAACATCTTCTTGTTTGGGGGAGCTGTTAGCGAGCACCTCTCCTTTAAATTCTTTTCATGGCCCTTCTTGCTGTGCTCAATTGAAAAAAATATAAAATTTGCAAATATTTGCACCCTTGAAAACACAGAAAGCCTGACTCTCAGGTACACTAGGGCCACTTTATGCCACTATGGCAGCATAAAGGTACCTTCCAGTGAGTGTAAATGACCTCCACAGAAAAGATCATTTAGGACTGTGTTTGGAGTTTTGTGGAGAGTTCACAAATTTGATTTCAGCAAAGGCAAACACAGAAAGAATAAAATTCTCAATGGAAAAATTGTACTTTCAAAATTCAATTTCCCCTCCCAACCTAAGAAAATAAATGGGATAAATTGCCAGCACCCTCCACTCTTAGTTACAGCTGTGAGGTCTATCAGCCTTCACTACAGCAGCACAGCATCTAACCTGCAGAATTGTTATTACTGGTGGAGTTGCAAGATGGAAAAACAGTTTAATTCTCACATCACAGGTTTGTAAGATCGGCACTAGGGATAAAACCCCATCTTTGTATTTGTTTACTGAACACATTTGATCTGGAATCATCAAGAAATGATAAACATGGAATCCATCAATGCCAGTGTTACAATGTAATTTTTCAGGGTAAAGCCACATTTGCTGTGGCTGCACAGGGTTCTCCTCGCATAGGCCCTCCTCGTAGGTCTTTTGCACATTGGTCAATTTCACTTTTTACTTGTGAAAAATTAAATAGGAGCTGTGAAAATTAGGTTAAATTAATTGTTCTGGCGACAATTCAAAATTGTTTAAAAAGATTAATTCCCCATATCAGGTGTTTATTTAAAGGGGCTTTGCTGTTCTTTGGTTTATGTGTTGGTGTGTGCATGGCAAGTGTATTCCTTTTACCTTGCTCTTTAAAGTGACTTGCTTTGATAAATGCATGGTATTGTTCTGAACATGGTAATTGTATTCCTTTCACAGAATGCATTTTCCGGCAGAATTTTCTGCCAGAAAATTAACTGCAAACATTTTAAAATCTTTGTCTAACATACCTAAAGTCTGGCAATCTGAAAAGTAAACATATAAATATATTTTAGCATGCAATCAGTTTGGATCTCTTGAACCTGCCCAATCCAAACAGCCAACCTTGAAAGCAAATATCAAACCCTAATCCATTTTCTTGTGAATGACTGCAAGATGACTCTGTGTGTACATGTGCTGAGCTGCAAGGAATAACTAAAAATCCCTTTAACTAAAATCCCAGAAATATGAATAGACTGAACTGACAGGAAGACACCATTGCTCGTATAATGGGATCTCCATCTCCTGCAGACTATAAATCCTGGACTACAAGTTATTCAACCTGCAGAGGTTCAAAATTGAAACTAATGCACCATATACTGGACCTTAACATGGCTACATAAATTGAGTTTACAGCATTCTGATCGCGTATGTGTTTGGAGAAAAGCTGGCAGCTATGAAATTATTCATGAAGAGGAGAAAGCTTTGAAATAAAATGTTATTGACCGTTAGTAAAATTACCAAAGGGCTAATGGCTACATCACTCCCCTTCTGTATCCTACTGTAGCTGAAGATATGGAATTTAATCTTTATAAACAGAAGGACTGTTAAGTGAAGTGACTTGCACAGAGTTGCACAACAAGTCATTATCAGAGGCAGGCACTCCTGACTCCAATATGAATACCCTCTCTGCTTGTCCTGGCTGCTTCTATTAACCCTCTCCTTGGAAGTAACACAGGAAACACCACATCAAATACATACCTAGTTTAATTCCACTGACTGTACTACACCAGGGATGAGCTTGGCTCACCATCTTTAATATACTTGGGGTGTTTTGTGTTTTTGAGTTAAGCTTATTTTAGCTTTTTGCTGACTGCACTGCCATATTTCTCAATTTTGCTCTGGCCCTTTGTCCTAAGTACAGTTTGTTTGCACTAAATGTTCTTGTTTCCTCTTGTGTTTAAAAATAAAGGAGAAAAATATGATTAGTAGAACCCTCCTCTTTCTCAGCCAGGGGTGGGAATTACATCTGGTTTCCAGCTTTGTTGGGTCACTACTAAATCCATGTGCTCTCATCCTGCCTGGGAGTTGAAGCTCACCCAATGCTGAATGCTCATCTGCTTTCTTACTTCCGCGGAAGGAGTAGGGAACAGAAACTGGGGCTATATGTCTCCAACAATTAACATTGTCAGGGCAAAGAGCAGCTAAGTAGATTCCCCACAACACACAAACTCCAGCAGCATGAATGAAAAGTACTGCCAGAACAGTCTTAGCTACTTTTCCAAGGCCAAGCACTGTGTAGACTTACACCCCATGCTGTCCCTCCCACATTGCGGGGTCCCAGAGCCCGGCCTCCAGCCTGAGCTCGAATGTCTACACTGCAATTAAACAGCCCCTTAGCCTGAGCGCCGCAATCCCAAGTCAGCTCACATGGGCCAACTGTGGTGTTTAATTGCAGTGTAGACATACCCACTGAGTTCAGTTTGGCATCAGGGGCTGGAAGTGCATATGCCACAAGACCACAATGTAAACATTCCCCTGCTCTCAAAGTCTTAGGAACTACATTGTTCATACACAGCTCAAAGGGCTGAGAGAGAGAGAGAGAGAGCAGAAACAAAGATTGGAAGAGAGATGGGAAGAAAGGAGACGGGGAGAAGGAAAGGGGAAAAGAAGGAGAGAAAAGTAAAAGTAAAAGGGGGTGGAGAAAAGAAGGTAGGGTGAGGAAGAGAGAGAGAAAGCTGGGGAGAGCACAAAGCAAACAGATTAAACTCATCCAGGACACTTACTCTGTAGAGCCCACCCAGCAGCCAGGCAGAGGGTCACAATCCCCAGTATGATGCCTTGTCTTCTGCAGCCCTGTAGAGGTCTCATTAGAGAGAAGAGCAAACCCCGGGGGTTGCATTTAACATGGTATCTGGGCCAGTATGACCGGCTCCGAGGACTGCCTGGCTAAGAGCTATCAGGCCTCTCTCCTTCTCCTGAGTTGCTGCCACTGATCCTAGGGCAGACCCAGTTCAGCTGGTTGCAGGCTCTGACTAAACCAGTTCTCACACTCTTTGTCTCTGCCGGAGCTTGAGATTGTTCTGCCGGCCACGCACAAAGCACACACATAAGCAGTAGGCTTCTCCCATTGCTCACAACCTGTGATCCTCTGGTATTGATTTAAGATGCAATTGGCTGAGGGCGGCAATGAGAAGAGGAACTACTATACAGAGTTATGCTGTAATACAGCCAGGAAATGAGCATCTAATTGGCAGTTCTGCAGAGGAGCCAGCAATGCTGCTCCGTTACTATGCACTATTCCAACGTCACCACTTTAGAACTGGGCCACATTCATCCCTGGTGGAACTCTGCTGACTTCAGTGGAGTTAGATCAGGGAAAAATTTGTGCCAGTTCCTTTGTCTGGGAGGAAATACATCACAGTGGCAGGGAAACAGACTATATGGGGTGTAATGTCCTCTAACTCTGCCCTCCACGCCATCTAGGCCCAAGGTTCAGACCCCCTTTGGTGAGACTCCCCTTAGAGAACCTCAGAAGACAAATCCCAAGTGAGGCTGCTGTCCCTTTTATTTCTAGGCACACTGGATTGTTTTACTGTAATATCCAGGAACTCACGGGTGATGTAAATAACATAAGCAAGCCTGTACAACAGCATCTCTGTGTTCCTCCAGACATGCATAATCAAAGAGTGCAGCAGAACCACCCAACCTCCAGTGCACCTTCCCCCACAGAAATGAGTGACTGCTTTTCACTCCACCACTCATGGGTCATCGTTTTCCCTCTCTCCAGAAATTAATAAGAAAGCGCTTCATGAGTTACTTAGATTGTAAGCTCCTTGGGGCAGGGGCTGTCTTTTGTCCTGTATACAACACCTAGCACAATGGGATTCTGGTCTATGACTAGGCCTCCTATGTGCTATGGTAATACAAACAGTAACAGCGATCAGAATGAGTTTTTCCACACTGAAATTAAGCTTGATACACATTTGGGGCCTGATCCTGAAAACTCTCAATCACTTAAGGCCTCAGTCTCCCACCCTTATTCACTTTGGCTATTTGAGGGGTAAGGGACTCCTCAGTGGGTGGCAGAATAATCCATCCTTTCTCTCACAAGTCATGCCATTGACTCCAATGGGATGACCCGCATGAGGGAAGGGTTTGCAGAACTGGGCCAAAAGTAGGATTCTTTTGTTCTCTTGCTTATATTTTCTTTTCCTTGTGGCATTTAAAACTCACAAAAGGCACCAGATTTGCTTTGCCAACCCTAGAGATTGAAGTCATCTGATCACAGAACACGTGCAGCGTAGACAACAGCAGTGCAAGTTTCCCTACACACACAGCAGCAGACCTTAGCCCTAACTGGAGGAAGCACCTTCAGGAATGAGAAGAAAGTTAATTATCTGTGTACCTAGGGATCTTAGGTGCTGGAACTAGGGGTGCTGCTACACCATCTGTCTGTCTTGAAGAAGTTTCCATCATATACCGGGTTTAGAGTTTGGTTCAATGGCTCTCAGCACCCCCACTATAAAAATTGTACCAGCATCCCTGCTAGGGATACTGGACTGAAGTCCTGTGAAGTCACATAGTAGCTGGTAATGGCCACAGGTATAAGTTAGTCTCAAAAACAGCAACCATCTTGCGTCCTTGGAAGAGAGACAGCTCTAAACAGGCAAAAAGCAACAATTCTGTAGTTCCTAATTTGCTCAGCCCAAATGACAGATTCCTAGGATGAAGTATAGCAGTGTGTTAAGTGGGTACAACTTCACTGAAGTCTGACGCTGTTTCCTTACTCAGTGAAGTAGTGTTGCCATTAAGAAAAGCTTGAAAACATGGCCCCCTTCAAGGTTAAAAATAAGAAGGTAAATAAAAAGAATCCAAAATATATTATTTGGGGGCTTAATTCATGATTTTTGATCTCTTGGGTTGGTCAGATTTCCTGGATATAAGTGGGGGCTTAATTCATGATTTTTGATCTCTTGGGTTGGTCAGATTTCCTGGATATAAGTGACTTTCATGGATTCTGTATGTCTGGCCTCCACAGAGCAGCATACAGTACTATAGCATGCTACATATGTATATATAACTGTAGAAAAATTATCTTGTATTATTTGAGAAATGGTGTGTGATCTTGTTATTAAAGATGGTAGGCTAATGTATGTGCAAAAGGGGGCAGCGTTAATGTTACATATACATCCTTAGTTTTGCCATTTTCTGATAAGAATTTAACTGTACAACCTAAACCTTTTTTTGAGAGAATTGTTAATAAAATTGAGGCGAATATAAAATTATGCAGCCACAATACCCAGATGGGCACAGATACCTTCTTCAATGCCAAGGAGTGTGAGTGTCGGTTGGTGTGAAAATAAGCAAGGAGTGGTAATGGTGCATCTGCAGGTGAGAACTGACTGCTTTGCTTGGTATGCCCACACAGCACAATCACACCCAAAGACAGCTCTTCATTGGAGGCCGGAGGCTGTTTTTTGCATAGATGTGTAAATGTCAAGCAGTGGGCCAATAATGGGGATAAAAATGGAATTTATAAAACTAAGGATACGTGACTGTGCTACTGATTGTCACTATGGACAACTAGCACCCCACTAGAGTCACAGCTCCAGCTCCAGTAAGGATATGTTGCCAGGTCATTTTAAGAATTTTTTCTTTGCACCAAAGTAGTTATCTTTAGTAGTCACACATTTCCTATGGTCAAGGGATTGGAGAGGTGTATAACACAGCAGCCTTTTCTCCAAGAGCCATTTTCTTGGTGTCATAAATATAAAGGGAAGGGTAACCACCTTTCTGTATACAGTGCTATAAAATCCCTCCTGGCCAGAGGCAAAATCCTTTCACCTGTAAAGGGTTAAGAAGCTAAGATAACCTCGCTGGCACCTGATCCAAAATGACCAATGAGGGGACAAGATACTTTCAAATCTGGAGGGGGGGGGAAACAAAGGGTTTTTCTGTCTGTGTGATGCTTTTGCCGGGAACAGATCAGGAATGCAGCCTTACAACTCCTGTTAAGTTAGTAAGTAATCTAGCTAGAAATGCGTTAGATTTCCTTTTGTTTAATGGCTGGTAAAATAAGCTGTGCTGGATGGAATGTATATTCCTGTTTTTGTGTCTTTTTGTAACTTAAGGTTTTTGCCTAGAGGGATTCTCTATGTTTTGAATCTGATTACCCTAAAAGGTATTTACCATGCTGATTTTACAGAGGTGATTCTTTTACCTTTTCTTTAATTAAAATTCTTCTTTTAAGAACCTGATTGATTGTTCGTTGTTCTTAAGATCCAAGGGTTTGGGTCTGTGTTCACCTGTACAAATTGGTGAGGATTCTTATCAAACATTCCCCATGAAAGGAGGTGTAGAGTTTGGGGGGATATTTTGGGGGAAGATGTCTCCAATTGGTCTCTTTCCCTGTTCTTTGTTTAAAACGCTTGGTGGTGGCAGCATATGGTTCAAGGTCAAGGCAAAGTTTGTACCTTGGGGAAGTTTTTAACCTAAGCTGGTAAGAATAAGCTTAGGGGTCTTTCATGCAGGTCCCCACATCTGTACCCTGGAGTTCAGAGTGGGGAAGGAACGTTGACACTTGGTAATGGAATTTCCTAATCCCTGCCAATTCCCCCTCTCCCAACTGCAGGGTTGCCCTTTTATAAGGACTTTTTTCCTCAGCATCCCTTTCTCAGGTTGACCCTTTATATTTGGCATGGAAAAGCAACTGCAGCTCTACAGTGGCTATTTTGTAATTGGCTGCTGCTGTTTACTTCATCATCCTCTGTTCCATCTGAGAAATAATCTCAACTCCTGTTATAAAAAGAAAAGGAGTACTTGTGACACCTTAGAGACTTCATTGAGCTGTAGCTCATGAAAGCTTATGCTCAAATAAATTGGTTAGTCTCTAAGGTGCCACAAGTACTCCTTTTCTTTTTGCGGATACAGACTAACACGGCTGTTACTCTGAAATCTGAACTCCTGTTATGTTTTTCCTGAGGAGGTGTGTATGGCTTAAGGATAGTTGTACAAGCTGTTGTGCATGACTCAGCAAGTTCATCCTTTCGGGACAGGGCATCTGCCTTCTTGTTTCCTGCACCTGGCAGGATGTCACAATGAAATTGAATCAGGTGAAGAAAAGGGACCAGCGGATCTGGCGCTGGTTTAGGTTTCAGGCCATGCCAAGGTTCTCCAGGTGTCTGTGGTCTGTAAGGGTCTGAACTGGAAATTGGGCTCTTTCAAGGAGATGATGCCATTCATCTGCCTAAAAGCTGCACGAACACAGCTGTCTGAAACAATGAATAAGTCTCCTCCCCTGGCCCAGTAAAGATAACTCAACTAAGGGGATTTGGATCACAGTTGCACTGCAGTGTGCGAATTACATTTCCGTTTCTCATACGTGCCTCGACTATTTTGCCTGCTTCTGAATCATAACACCTGCCATTTAGGAGGCCAATGAATTGAGACATTTGGGCCCCATTGTCAGGAATGAGGATGTGCAGCTCCCCACTCAGTCTCTGGGCAGCCTATGAGCACAGCTGATCCCCGCAGGGCCGCCTGATTGACTGTTCCCACTGATTGGCCAAGGAAGTCAGCAAGCCTGCGCTTTAGCCCAACAGCAACGACTGATCTCTGGCTGTCAATGTACATGTGCACACCTGCAATTGCTCCTGTGAAAGCCTTGTTCCTGCCCAGCTCCAGTCCAATCCTCTCCAGCTCTGTTTCCTGACTCGACTCTGACCCCTGGCTCTGGGTACTGGCTTCCAGACTCAGCTCTGACGCCGACTCTGGCTTCTGACTCCTGCTCCAACCACAAGGCCTGACCACTCACATCCTGGTTCGTGACACCCATTCATTCCTCTTGCAACTGAGCTGAAGTCTATACAGTTACATCAGAAACAGGCCTCAATATGTTTAAGTAAAACATATATGCATCTCTTAAAGCTTGTAATTGTTTGTACATTTTTCAAAGTTGGATACTAGAGGGAAAAATGAACTGAGTTCAAATTCTTCATTTTCATTATTATGCAGCCAAAATGAATGACTTCTACTCTTTTTTTACTGAAAGGGCACAATCCCTGCCTTTCAAAATATTCTTCATGTGGCTGTTTTTGACACACCTTTTACATAATAACATAGGATTGCAGTATGGGCTCACAACTGAGGTCCATATAGTCCGGTGTCCTCCTGTCTCTAACAGAGACCAGCACCAGATTTGTCAGAAGAAAGTGCAAAAACCCCCATAATAGACAGTTATGAAATAACATGCCCATAGGGCAGTTTATTCCCAACTCCCATCAGTTAGTGGTTGATTTATGTCCTTCTTTAAAGAAAACCCTGTCTAATAGAACTGTGGATTTCTTTCTTTAGCTTTATAAACTTCTAATCCTTCTCTGAATCTTTTTTTAGCTTGTGGCCTCAGTGATAGCTTGTGGCAGCGATTCCACATGTTAATTCTGTGGTTGTGAAAAAAATAAATCCTTTATTAGTTTTAAATGTTGGCTCAATTGATTTGGTTTAATCTATTATAAAGACAGAGACCAGTCCCAAAGTTCAGATCCACATCTCAAACTCTCCCCAAATGTGGATTTGTTTGGCTTTGGGGTTTAGGTTCAGTTTCATCGCAAACGTTCAATCTTATAATAACAAACCAATATATGTCTGTATAATGAAAGAAACAATGTTAATCAGAAAAGAGATTTCAGCTTCCAGCTTTCTAGGGGGATATTATAAATAATCATGCCTTTAATGAAATGAAATTCATGTAATGAATTTCAGCATGTAATGAAAAATACCTTAGCCCATATTATGAAGTACACAATATTAAGTAAACTGGTTAGTCTCTAAGGTGCCACAAGTACTCCTTTTCTTTTTGCGAATACAGACTAACACAGCTGTTACTCTGAAACCTAACAATATTAAGTATGTATTTCAATAGGATTAATATAAACTATATTTATTTGTAAGCCCGCTTGTTCGTCTATCTCAGGGAGTGGAACAGAAGCCTCCCTTTCTTTTATTACGCTGCAAACATCCCACCTGTGAGGGAGGATATTTCTCTTAAACAAAAACGCCACCAGGTATGAAACAGCAATGATAGTCCCCAAAGTGAGAAGCATGGTGAAGGTTTTAAAGGGGAACAGCTGAATGTAGACCCCATCCACAAGAGAGCAACCTGGGTAGTGAATAATAGGGGAGATTTTCAGGGAAGGCTCCCCTGCCAGCAGCCTTAACAGGAACCCGAAGAGGAATCCAGCAGCTGAGCCATATGTGTTGGTGTTGGGAATGAAAAGCACGCAGCAGAGCTGGGGAAAGAGAAGGGCGTACACCAGCTCACCACTCAGGAACCACAGATCATAAACAGAGTTAGAAAGGAAAGCCAGGCCTGCAGCTGCTGCCCCAAAAACCACCATGGAGACCCTCATTATACAGACGACTTCTTTCTCCGTAGCCTGTAAAATAAGAGAGTATTGTTGTAGAAATCATCATTGGCTCATTTTTAATCTCACCCTGAATTAGATCTCAAGGTTACAAAAGTCAGAGGAGTTTATTAATAGATGCTGGCACTGTTATAACAGTGCACTCTAGTGCTTGTGTAACAGCCCCTGCCTTGCCAGTAGTGTTTGAACTCAGGCCTTTCAGCACCAAAGCCCGCACCTCTGCCACTTAAAATAAAGGAGGAACTTTATTAGTTGTACTGTTGATTAATGACTGAGGCCAGCACATTAGTTAAAGTGGCCTTGAATTTTGGGTGCCCAACTTTAGACACCAGAGCCTGATTTTCAGAGGTTTGGACTATCTACAGCTGCATTCAAAACCAATGGGAGCTGCAGGTGTTCAGCTCCTTGCAACATTACATCACACAATATGTCCGCAAAACTAAGCTCCCAAAAACTGAGGCATGCAAGTGGAGAGGCCAGGACATTAACTGTAGTATCAAACCAGGTCAGAATTCATATGTTTCACCAAACAAATAATATTGATCCTTACAGATTTTACATTTGTATTATTTGTCTGTGGTAAGGAATTTTCCATATTAAAAATGGGTAAATTTAAGAAATGTTTACAGAAGTGAGGGTAGATTTTAACTCTTGCACTAAAGAGCTTTTCTGAGTTGCTTTTAAATCCCGCTGGTGGGCCTCATGCTGGGATAGATTATGTGGGATGAAATCAGAGGCAAGTCTAAATGAAAATACCTAAGAGAGTGTAAGCAACTATAATTTTCACCTTCTGGAATTCTCAGTGTGTAAGTTACGCTAACTTGGCCAATACTACAAAGTGTTGCCAAGACAGCTATGTCAGGTAGGAGTATGAAAAAAATCACACACTCCAGCTGACATAGTTATGCCAGCGAAGCCTCCTATGTGGATGCAACTGTGCTGACAAGAGTGCTTTTTTTTGGCAGAGCTGATGTTGTTCAGGGAGGTGGGGGGTAGCTATGCTGACAGAACTCCTTTTGCTGGCATATGCTGTATCTCCAGTAGGGGGCTTTGTCAGCATATCTATGCCTGCAAATGCTCTGTAGCATAGACAGGCCATGGGACTCTCTTCGCTGTTCTGTGGTGTGCTTTGAGGTACTGCTGTTTGAAACAGAACTCCCCCAAGTGAGGAACATGTACGGTTTCCATCCCCATCCCCCATGGAGATGATGATTTGGGCCAAATCTATTTAAAATAGCCTGGTGAGTTTTGCCACTGACTTCAGTGGAGCACTACAGGCCCTGAATGTGGTTGTGCTTGCCTTGGCAGACACAATTACCAACCCCAAGCCCTGAAAAATCATGAGTCAGCCCCCTCCCCCCCCATCACGAGATCTAAAAATATAAATAAATTTTGGATTGCTTTTATTTACATTCTCATGTCTAAACCTTCAATATGTACTCCACCTTTTCAAGTTTTTCTCCATCACCGTGAGGATTAGAAACTTTTGTTTAAAAGAAAGCTGAGATTCCCATGCAGTCTCTTGATTTCAGCAGTTCAAGATATTGATATTGACTTCACTGTGACTACTCGTGTGAGCAAGTGTCACTAGCATGAGTAAAAGGTGCACAATCTAGGCCCCATTGTTTTAGCAGCCATTTTGATTTAGTAATGAAGTGAGAACAACCTTTCAGGAAAATCAGACCGGCCTGTTAATTCTGGAGGGTTACTTGCCCACTCAAATTAGTGATATATTTTTCTAAAGCAGCTTGATATTGAAAACCTAGCTACACATCTTATACAAATAAGACTAATAATACCCATTTCTAGGATACAGTCACCTTGTGCATTAATCTTGGCCTCCTAGTTTTTCCTTTGTCATAACGCAATGTATTTGCCAGAGTTTAAATAAAAAGGTCAGGCCACCAAGTAACAAAGTACAGACCCCAAGAAATTCAATTTCCTGTCTTATCTTTACTACGTACCTTTAAATCACAGGATATCAGTGTGATTTACAAACTTTATAGATAAATCATTTCACCAGCACTGAAGTGCTGTCATAGAATCACAGAATATCAGGGTTGGAAAGGACCTCAGGAGGTCATCTAGTCCAACCCCCTGCTCAAAGCAGGACCAATCCCCAACTAAATCATCCTGTCCCCAGCTAGAAAACTTCTCTGTCACTTTTTTTAGTTCCAATTTCTAAAGTTTTCTTGCCTCCTCTGTGTCACATGAGAGCATCTTAAGTTTGTTGGGAAGGCCAGGTTTCTCTTTCTGGAGTCATTAATAATGAAACAAAACCACTTTAACAAATGGAACAATAGTCAGAGAGGAGCCAAAAAGCGCCTTCTGCTCTCTAATATGCTGCATGAGTGCTTTGAAGTGCTTTGCCCAAGGGCTTTTTGCTGTTCTCTTTGACTTCATTTGAGGCTATGAAATAGATGCACAGCTTTTTCATTTGCTAAATGACTAGTTCAAAGTCTGCTCTCTGTAGTGATTCCATCCCATGTCTAGAGCCCAATGACAGCATTTTACAGCAACATTCGCCTTGAGAAATCTCCTGGGGGCATACAGAGGAGTAGTTTAAAAACCTTCCATAACTTTCCCTATGTGATTCATGGTGTCAGCGGCTCACAAAGACTCCTCACCTTTTTCCTAAGAATTTTCCTGTAGATGTTGTGAGCTAGCATGGAGCTGGCTGATAGAAGGGCTGAATCTGCAGAAGACATGACGGCAGCAGCAATGGCTCCTAAGCCAGCAACGGAAACATACGTTGGGCAAAGATACTGCAGAACTATGGGTAATATCATGCTGGACTCCCCTCTTTCATTAGGGGTTGGCAGACCATAGCTTGTCTGATTCCAGTCTTAAAAAAGAAAAGAACATTAATTAACAGGGAGTTTTGGATTTGCTGTCTTAATTTTTCATTCCTTTACTCTCTTCTGTGTTGAAGTAACTAACAGTGAATTCCGCATTGATCTTGACCTTTTATTTTTCCCTGCAAGATGCAGTAAGACATACTTATTCCCCCTGAAACAATCAATAACTCTGAAGGGAAAGATCATTAGGAACACTGTCAGCATTCCTGGGCTCTGTAAGATCTCTAAATTGTCAGAAATCCACCAAAACTTTCTAAGCTTCATCATGCTTTGAGGTCTGTGGTTTGGGGGTTATGAAAATGGAAGAAAAAATTAAATGAAATTCAACCTTGAAAAACACCAGAACGTTCATCTGAAGGAAAATAATTCAAAGCACAGCATAGAAGGAAGATTCATAGATATTAAGGTCAGAAGGGACCATTATGATCATCTAGTCTGACCTCCTGCACAAGGCAGGCCACAGAATCTCACCCACCCACTCCTGCGAAAAACCTCTCACCTATGTCTGAGCTACTGAAGTCCTCAAATCGTGGTTTAAAGACTTCAAGGAGCAAAGAACCCTCCAGCAAGTGACCCGTGCCCCATGCTACAGAGGAAGGCGAAAAACCTCCAGGGCCTCTTCCAATCTGCCCTGGAGGAAAATTCCTTCCCAACCCCAAATATGGCGATCAGCTAAACCCTGAGCATGTGGGCAAGATTCACCAGCCAGATACCCAGGAAAGAATTCTCTGTAGTAACTCAGATCCCACCCCATCTATCATCCCATCACAGACCATTGGGCCTATTTACCATGAATAGTTAAAGATCAATTAATTGCCAAAATCACGTTATCCCATCATACCATCTCCTCCATAAACTTATCGAGTCAGATAGGTCTTTTGCTCCCACTGCTTCCTTTGGAAGGCTATTCCAAAACTTCACTCCTTTGATGGTTAGAAACTTTCATCTAATTTCATCTAACCTAAAAAACTCAGCCAGTAGTCATCCATACAATTAATCTCTCCTGGCTTCTGCTGCCAGAATCACCGAATTCTGTTCAGCACTGGTAGCTTTTGGTAGTTTTGCATTCTTTTAATTTTCTTGACAAACAACACATTTTCCAAATTTGTGGCAAGTCCTGTTCTTTCAAGTACATTTTAAGGGGCTTGTGTCCTTGAAGTCTTCATATACTGTAACTTCTCTGTAGAGGTAAAATTCCCAAAGTATATTGTTAGCATTACCACCACCACCATTTTTCATTTTGTACAAGTACACAGATTTGTGCTACAGAAGATATAAATTAGATCTATGTTAGCATCAGAACTGACATTTTTGTACTGACCTATGTATAAGCATCACTAAACTAAAAAGCTAATTTCTATAATATTTCAAAGGCTTGTACTGCATGAACAGGCAATTGCAAATTAAAACATTCTACCAGGCAGATCAGGTGCAACATCATATGTACAAAAGCTTACAAATAGAGAAGCATTACATGAGGAATTTATATATGCATTCATGTCTACCCACTATGCAGTACAAACTGTGGGCACACAATCTACTCTTTGGAATGTTGTAAAACAAGAACTTCATCAAATCAGTTGGTTTACAAACAAAAGTCAATGCAATTTGGGGATGCACAGGCAGAAGAAGGGTTATGACAGCTCCTGTCTACATACTATAGATATTTAGGCCCCATCAACGTAGTATCTGAGCACCTCACTAATACCAACAAGTTTATCATCTCAATAGTTTTCTGAGGTAGAGAAGTAGTAATATCCTGATTTTTCAAATGGGAAACTGAGGCACAGGGATTAAGTGACTTGTCCAAGATCACACAGGATGTTTGTGGTAGAACTGGGAACAAAGCTCAGATTTTCTGAGTTTCTTATGGTTTAACCTTGAGGCCATTTGTGATAAGTGAAGCGGGGGGTGGGGGGTGGGATAGCTCTCTTTTACGGACACCCAGCCAGCCAGTTAGCTATAAAATCCCTGTTAGTAGCTGTTCTCTACTTTCTTTTACCTATGGGCTTTTTTAACCCTTTACAGGTAAAGCAAGGAAGTGGGGACCTGACTAAAAGAGCCAATGGGAGGGCTAGAACTTTTTAAAATTGGGAAAAAACTTTCCCTTTTTCTGTCTGTTGTTGTTCTCTAGAGAGAGGGGACAGAGCAGAGACAGGGCTGTAGCTATGCTGTAAAAAGCTGTGGGCCAGGTATGAAAATCACTAGATCATACCTACAAACTACTCATTTGAAACCCCAGATATGTAAGTAGATCAGAAAATGTCTAGAAAGATGTGATTAGATTTATCTCTTTTATTTCTTTATGGCTTGTGGACTCCTCTGTGCTAATCCCCAAATGCTTTTGTTTTGCTTGTAACCATTAAGCTGGACCTCAAGAAAACCATTCTTGATGCTTAATTATTATATTTGCTCTTTTTAAATCTAGCAATAGCCTAAGTTCCAGATGTATTTTCTTTCTTTTGGTTTTTAATAAAATTTACCTTTTTAAACAACAGGATTGGGTTTTTGTGTCCTAAGAGGTTTGTGCATGTTGTTTAATTAGCTGGTGGCAACAGCTGATTTCCTTTGTTTCTTTCTCAGCTCTTCCCCGGAGTGGAGGTGAAAGGGCTTGAGGATACCTTATAGGGAGGAATTCCCAAGTGCGCCTTCCTGGGTCTAAAGGGGTTGGTTTTTTGTTTTGTTTTTTGCACTTGGGTGGTGGCAGCATCTACCCATCCAAGGTCAAAGAGAAGCTGTAAACTTGGGAGTTTAATACAAGCCTGCAGTGTCCAGTATTAATTTTTAGAATCCGTGTGGGCCTCCACCTTCTGCACTCAAAGTGCCAGAGTGGGGAATCAGCCTTGACACCATTCTTTTCCCTGCTGAGATTGCATGAGAGTTGGCAACGCTGACATTTTGAATCTCTGTGACTGTAACTCTGTAAGCCTAATATTGCAATGAGCTTTCTTTTTTTTTTAATTCTGAGGGACTGTTCCTCAGCTATTGTAAATTGGTGTGAGCTACACAGATTTACACCAGCTGAGGATCTAGTCCTCATTATATATGACTAGGGATTAAAACAAACAAACCTCTTTGTACCAGAGCATTGCCTATTTAACCATATCTGGAAAATTAATGAGGAAAATATAACTTCCAGAGTGGAAAGAATGATCTTAGGAGTAGAAAGAATTTTGAGACTGAGGATAGCAGGCCTGGGTCCAGCCTGCCCTGTTCCACGTTCTAGCCTACAGCTGCCTGACATTATGTCTTCTAGGAGTTGTAGGCCAGGCTGCAATGCATGATGGGAAAGAAAGAGACTATAAGAGGCAGCCTTTCGCAGTGCTACCAATTCTTGCGATTTTATCACAAGTTTCACAGGATTGGGTGATTTTCTTAAAGCCCCGGCTTCGTGTAGAAACTCAACTTTCATTTAAAAACTAAAAGTTCATTTCTAGCCATATGGTCATTGAGAAAAGTTTGAAAACGTGACCCAAGCCTTAAGGCTCAGAAACCAGAAGGCAAAGAAACGTTTTTTTAAAGTCTCATGATTTTTAAACCAGTCCCATGATTTTTGGAGCATGACTCATGGTTTTTGAATGCTTGGTGATAGCTATAATGCTTTCCTCAGAGTGGACAGAAGGCCCAGGCAAGCAGAAGCGTAAGGAAGCTCTTCATGGGCTTGGATCAAGGTGGTGTGATTCCTTCTTGAGAGGGAGCCAGGGAAGAAACCTGGGAGGGTGTCCGCTGAAGACATTTCAGAAGGCCTAGGATGAGATGGGCCAAGGTGGGAAGTGTCTGGAAAAAAGTGAAGCAGGGCAGGGATTTTAATGCAGTGCACAGCAGCTTAAGGTACATCTACACTGGAATAAAAGACTTGTGGCATGGCTGCGGCTGGCCTGGCCATGGCTGGCTCGGGTCAGCTGACTCAGGCTTATAGGGCTCTGGCTGTGGAGCTAAAAATTGCTGTGTAGATGTTTGGGATCAGGCTGGAGCCTAGGCTGGATCCTCCCCCCTCACAGGGTCCCAGAGATCGGGCTCCAGTCCAAACCTGAACGTCTACAGAACAGTTTTACAGCCTCGCAACACAAGCCCCAGGAGCCCAAATCAGTTGACCTGGGCCAGTCGCAGGTGTTTAATGGCTGAGTAGACTTTACCCTTAGTGGTTGAGGAAGCCTGGGCTGAAGACTGCACTAGACGATGGAATTTCTTTATGGTGCCACCTATAGGAGATGGGAACCTCTGCAACCAAGGAGAAGGCCCTGGAAAGAAAGCCAAAAAGGCTGTCTGGAAGATTTGGATTTTTCCATTTTGTTTGGACTCTTCTTTGTGACTTTTGTATCCTGGAATATTTTTAATTTTGACAACAGGGCTCTCTGAGACCTCCTTCCAGCCAGCTAAAAGGAGATATTGGGAAACTGAGGCAGACACTGCATCTCCATGTAGGAGAGGGAAGATGCCTGTTACAGTGAGATTGATATTTACTTTGCTATTCATTGTGTCACTGTTTACTTTTTCTTCCCCATTTGTTTGTTCTATCCATCATTTGTGCCTCATACGTATAGACAGCAAGATTTTGGGGACACGGACGTGTGTGTGTGTGTACAGCACCTAGCGAAACAGGCCATTGGTCATGGCCTCAGGGTGCTAATGGAAAGAAACAGCTTTTGTGTTACCTGTAGAAGCAGCAACTGCGCCAATAAGAACAGATGGAATGACCATGAAAACACACCCAAACCCTGCAAAATAAGAAGTGAGCCTTGCTTGTCTGGATGAGGAGGCCGCGAGGACTCTTTGGAAATAGATCTGCCATGGAATACTTCCAAGAGCCTGAAAAGAAGGTAAACCATTAAAAATAACTCATGCATCATTATTAGAGGCTGGAGTGACATTTGCTATAGACCTTCATTTGCTCCCTCCCCCACCAGAATTTTCATAGGTCTCTATACTCCATTATGTCTTCCGCTCTTTGTCTCCCTCCCTCCCAACTTTGCAGGATATAATATAATCACATATAATGTTCTACATGCTGACGCAACTTCGCCCCCTCTCCCCTGAATTTTTCTGAAATGACACCTGTGATTCGGGGCAAACCTATCCTCATGAAGGCAGTTCCTCCCTCCAGACAGTAGTCATTCTGGGGTTACTGCTGCTACTGAAACCTGTGGGTTGGTAATATTCCTTCTGGCTGTCACTCTGTCCTTTTGCAGGGGAGGGTGATTGTTAGATCTGTGGCATCCATTATCTTGGCCCCCCACTCCTCCCTGGGCTTGTCTCTCTCCTAACCCCATCCCTTTCCACTGCAGCCAGGAAAGATCCCATGCAGAACCAGGCTTCATAGCCCATAGTCCTTCATTCATTAGGCTTCCTTCATTCTGTAGCAGAGCTGCCCTTGTTCCACTGTTTTGTGGGAAAAGCAGCAGGAGTTTCCTTGTCAGGCACTCAGGGTGTCTTTGGCATAGGAACTCCTTTGTTGTCATTTATTATTTTTACAGCACCCAGTACACAGGACAAATAATAAGACTGGCCCAACCCTAAGACCTTACAATCTAGATTTAAACACAAGGCAAGAGTAACAAACTTCCTGGAGAGGGATGGGCTGAGGCAGGACACGAGTCACAGCAAGAAGAGCACCCTGTTCCTCAGACAGTATTATTAATGTTTATTATTAGGTCTGTCAAGCAATTTAAAAAAATGAATCACGATTAATCGTGTGATTAAAAATATTAATTGTGACTAATCGCACAATTACGCTGTTAATAATAGAATGACCATTTAGTGGAATATTTTTGGATGTTTTCTACATTTTCAAAAATATTGATTTCAATTACAACACAGAATACAAAGTGTACAGTGCTCACTTTATGTTTATTTTTATTACAAATATTTGCACTGTAAAAAACAAGAAATAGTATTTTTCAGTTCACCTAATACAAGTACTGTAGTGCAATATCTTTATCATGAAAGCTGAACGTACAAATGTAGAATTGTGTACAAAAAAACCTGTATTCAAAAACAAAACTACAATTTTTGGTGACATTTCACATAGGCACCAACTCTATGGGTGCTGAGGGGCTGGAGCACTCATGGGGAAGAATTAGCAGGTGCTCCGCACCCACCAGCAGCTAAGCTCCCCCCGCACCCGCTCCTCATCCCCCCCCCGAGTGCCGCATCCCACTCTTCCCTCTCCCAGCGCTTCCCGCCCGCCACCTAACAGCTGTTTGGTGGCGCTTAGGACTTTCTGGGAAGGAGGGGGAGGAGTGGGGACATGGCGCGCTTGGGGGAAGAGAGGGTAAAGAGGTGGGGCGGGGGCGGGGACTTGGGGGAAGGGGGTGGAATTGGGGTGGGGTGAGGGTGGTGCAGGGGCAAGCAGGGGCAGGGCCAGGAGTGGTGGGGGGAGGGGTCGAGCACCCACGGGGCAGAAGGTAAATCAGTGCCTATGGCATTTCAGATTTTTAAACCTTGCATGGAGGCCTGGGCACCTCCCAGCTGCCACAGGCAGTGCGGGACCCCTGGAGCTGCAGGTGGCAGGGGTACCCCGCAGCCCCCAGCTGCTGCAGGTAGCTCCTAGCCCCAAGCAGCTGCCCCGCTTCAGGCGGTATGGGGACCCGCAGGTCCCCATTTTGTCCTGGATATTTTTAGTAAAAGTCACGGATAGGTCACGGCAACAGGTCACATCTTCTGTGAATTTTTCTTTTTTGCCCATGACCTGTCTGTAACTTTTACTAAAAATATCCGGGACAAAATCTTAGCCTTAACCATAATAAAGATGCATTCATAAAAATATCTGAAATTCTGAAGTGTCTTTCTCCCTGTATTCTATCGTGTGAAACTCAGTCTGTACTAGTGGGTTTATAAAAAGGTGCTTTGCTTTTACTGTCACTCCAAGTGAACTATTAGAAGGAAAGGATGGAAAAAAGAAGCTCTTACCACATACAGAAGTTCATCTAACCATCTTCCAAGATACTCTGTTTCTAGTTTGCCAATCCATGGTACTTGATAGAATTCATTAACAGCGGTATAATAAATGCTTTCAGTTGCAGAGTTCAGCAGTGCAAATGGCACACAAGTCCACTATGTTTAGCATGAAAACAATTATCAGTACAAAAGGATAATGTACACCAGACAATATTTGTAACTCTTCTGTTTTCCCTATAAACCTGAAATTCCCCCTCCCCAGACCATACCACCACGAAATCTTGGCATTCCACAGAAATCTGAAATTGCCTCCCACCTTTAAGCTCTTATATGGGATTTTTCTAATGTTAAGGATGATGGTTGTGAGTAGACTGAGGCTGAGAAGGGGGAAATAAACTAGTCCTGTTTAACCTTTCCATTTAAACTTCTGTCTTGTTTTCGATAGCTCTTTTTATACAGCTCACATGGGTACTCTGTCCTTGTCATTTTATAAAGTGGCTGGTTTTGTATAGAGAAGTTGCTTTGCATTGCTGTGGTGCTACAAACCAGCCCTAAAGCTGGTTGAAGTGGGGAAGCATGTCGAGGACTCTTCCCTATACCTGAGCTTTTCTATAGATCTGCAGAAAGACTGCTGCACAGGTCCTGTGGGTGTTGTGCTGTGTTCCAAGGCATAGCCTCGCCTAGTCCTGACTCCATGTAGTCATATCCAGTGCAGTTTATCTCAGCTTCTTGACGGAATACACTGCTATGGGGCTGGGAACAGACAGTGGCAAATCAAATGGAATCTATCCCATTTGGCTCTAACAAAACAGCGGCTGAAATATTAATCATGCAGCCTCTTGAATAATGATGGTGATTAAGCAGTGATGATGCAATTACCAGTATCTATTTCAGTGGGGAAAACAGGCAACTCAACACAGTTATAACTCAGAGAGCCTTCTAAAGGTACAGCAAGCACTTTCCCCCTTGAGAATCCTGGATGTGACTCATTCAATTAGAGAGCAGTGCCCTGACCCTCTTCACAGATTTGCACATGAGGCTGCTGTCCTGAACATACCTAAAAACTGAAGGTTTACTTTTGCCCTAAATCTTTAAGAGCTCAGCTTTGGCTATAAGGCCCATGGAGGTGGCGATGTGAAGACACAAACCCTGGAGAATAAAAGACTAAGAGCAGTGTCACGGGTACACTCCCCTTTATGTTTTACTACTATATATAGCAATGGCGTAGCCAGGAAGGGACTCTTGGGTGGGCCCCGACTTTGGGTGGATGGGCAAGCCCCTGCACCCCAACCCCGCTCTCCGGCTGGAGCACCAGGCAGGCAGAGAGGGGCAAGTGCATGACCCCATTCCCCAACTGGAGTGCCAGGCAGTAGGGTGGAGCAGGGCAAGCCCCCAACCCCACTCCCCGGCTGGAGCGCCGGGCAGGCAGAGTGGGACAAGCCCCTGCACCCGGATCCCACCCCCCAGCTGGAGTGTTGGCAGGTGGGGGGAATGGGGCAAGTGCTGGGGCTGGAGCAGAGCCAGGCTGGAGGGGGTGGGCCTGGATGGCTGTGGCCCACCCAGGCCCACTTGTGGCTACGCCCCTGGTACATAGTGCCCTCCCAGTGGGGAACAGCTGTGATTGTGCTGTAAGGGTGTGGGGTGTGGCAGCAGAGACCAAAGGTCATCCTCCATTTTGGAAAGCAGGATTCCAGACTGCCAGGCCAGAACAAGCTGTGGCTGGCTGTCACTTATAGCAGGATCTTGTTGCTGTGTTTTAAGTGTTTAAGTAATAATGTCATGTTAAATATAAAGCTCTCTGGGCCTCAAGAATAATACCACACTCCCTACGGAGGGGAGCGTTTCTGCTGGCTGGCATAGATAGGGTGAGGACATTGTCTGTCCTGCCCCTTTGGGAGAGGCTGGTGCTGATGTGGGTGGTAGCCTGCACTCTCCTTGAGCTCTCTGGACACAAGTGCAGCAGTTATTTCTAGCCATGTGTGAGTGTGCTTCTGGCACCCAGCGGTTCCTAGTGCCTCTTGCTTTTCTCACCCCACCTTGAGCACCCATTCTGGATGAAAAAATCAATCGTGCCTAAATGGCTAACACCTTTTGAAGTAGGGTGACCAGATAGCAAGTGTGAAAAATTGGGATGGGGGTTAATAGGCACCTATATAAGAAAAAGCCCCAAATTTCAGAACTGTCCCTATAAAATCGGGACATCTGGTCACCCTATTTTGAAGACAGCTGTTTTGTTTATAGCCATGTTCTGGATGACATTAGACTCAGCTGCTGGTTAAGTGACTAGTGTTAACCTAGCCACCAGAGGGGGCCCATGCTGTTCCATAAAAGCAGTTGGAGAACTGCAGTAATGAAGCCTTGCAGAGTTCAAATAAAGTCCCTCCCTTGGGTCATATCAGGCTTGCAACATTTAAGGAAAGACAAACTGAAGACTAAAGTTTCCCCACTTTGGCCTGTGTGGATCTCCCTGCCTGAATTCCCTAGTGACTATTTTGTTTGTGATATTAGAATAAAACAGTCTGAACAAACACACAGATGCCAGACCCTGGCTTATGCTATCTCTGCACCTGAAAAACTACAGCCAGGAGAAGGGATGCAGCTGCTGTGTCCTAAACCTAGCTCCTCCAAAACCCATGCAACCTGAAGCTCATCTCACATCCCTGTAAATCAGGATGAGCTCCATGGAGTTACATTGGCATACAGCTGGTGTCAGAGAGAGGAAAGTCAGGCTGCAGGAGTTAATATTCTGCAGAGCTTGGTGAGTCGCTCCCAGGTTGAGCCTTGGAGGAGCATTCTGTGGAAGGGATCTGGGGTCAGGAACTGTAGGTTGTGTGAGTTTTAATGTCTTATTTACTATTTATGGAATGCATCCTCTTCCACTCAGAATACTCATAATAATCCTGGCATAAGAAGAGCTTGTGTAGACACTCCCTGTCTCTCTAAAATATGGGGGGAGGGGGGAACTGTTTTAAGAAATTTGTGCAGTAATCTGACCCTTCAAAGACAGAGTTCCAGTGATCGGTGGTGTTGGATCCAGAGTGGATACACAGTCATAATCATCATGATCTTTTTCTAATATGCTAAGACTAAACACTGTTTTTGATTTAAATAGTTTTAATTTCAGCCCATCTAATTTAGAAGTGCAGTTACAGACCCGTTTATTGCAAATTAAAGCGCAACACTCTGACAGTCATCTCCCACTGCTCATTCTGTTGGGATTGTTTTGGATGTCCAGTAAAGGCTCCATCCTACAAATACTTATGTGTGTGAATTAGTCCCATTGGACTGCTTGCCTGAGTACTTCATATAAGTGTTTGTAGGACTGTGCTCTGAAACCCACATCCTACGCAGACCCCTTGCCTTCCTACAGATCCATGGATTTCACTGGAGCTCTATGTGGATGCAGGGATCCTCCCACATAGAACTCAGTGTAGGACTGGGAAGTTAGGTACCGGTCCTACAAACACTAAAGCATGTGCATAACTCTAATTGAAATTAATGGTGTCACTCACGCGAGTAAAGTTAGACGTGCTTATGGAATTGAGTTGTTTTTAAGCACTATTGGGCAAGCACTGTTTTCTTTAAACTTTCACCTAACTTTGGGTACCTGAAATGAGCATTTCCAAATTTTCCAACACGTGCATGGTTCTTCCCACAAGTGTAACCTTAATCTGAACTTTGAATCTTTAAAAAAAATACCTAAAATATTCTCTGAAGATATTTCCCCCTTAAGTTATTAAATATATTTATATTTTTAAACTGTTATTCAGTTTAACAGTGATTTGGAGAGAAGGTGGAATTGAGGTTTTTGTGAGTCTGAATAGTGTATTGCTTGAGAAACCTGTTGCTGTTTTAACACAGACATTTAGAAAATGGCATGTTCCAGCTTTGCGGAAAGAATTGTTTTCTAATAAGTTCTGACTTTGAGGTGGTTTCTGGCACTCTTGCACATTCTGGATTTAAAATAAGCTACTGGGGAAGGCACTTGGAAGGACTTGGGAAATTTGGTCTTTTGATGAATTGACCTAGAAACTACAACACTACAGCCTCATAAAAGAATTATTGTTCACCCTGTGCTCGCTCCAAGACTCATGAAGGGTTTTACATATCATTTATGCTGCTTTGTAATTCCTCTTGTAAACCAATGAAGTGTTTGTCTTAATTAGACATACTGAAAGATCCTTGGGGCTGAGACTGTGGGTTAGATTCTGATCTTAGTGACACTCCTAAATCTATGAGGCCAAATTCTGCTCTGGATTTTGTAGGTGTAAATCCAGAGTATTTTCAGTGGGATTACTCCAGATTTATACTGTGTAAATCAGAGAATCTTTCATGGACTGTATGTGAGTCAGCTGTTTTTTCCCAAAGGAGCATGAACTTGCTTGAACTATTTCCCTCTGTTTTGATTCAATCTCCAGCTGTTTTCTGGGAATTCAATAGGGTGGCTCTCCAACACCCCCCCTCCCCCAGTCCCCGCACCCCAGTCAATTGATAGCTGCAGTATGGCCTTCCAGGGTTTCTGTGCTGCTGCAGGGCATCATTTTTCAGATGAGATGTAAAACTAAGGTTGTCACCATACTCTATGGTCATTAAGGATTTTATGGCAATTTCACAATAGTAGCAGTGTTAGCTCCAGTGACTGGGTCGATTCCAAGTGGGGCAATTAGTACAATCAAACTAAATGCTCTATAGTTTCAGTTATATCTGGTATTTTCTCTTCTTCTCCTAAACTGTTGTGTAGTGTGCGTATGTGCTGTTAAACAGTTACTGCCATCCACCCCAGAAGTGGCTGCATTTAAATGGTCAGTAAAATGACATTGGTTTTATGACTACAGAACTGCTTTGTTTCACATCCTGTACATAACTGCCTTTAGAGCAAAGGTTGCTTTTTAATGGTTTTCCTTAGATTGTTATTAACCATGCAATAATGAGATCAGGAAATAATAAAGAAGCCCCTTCTCTACATAAACAGGTTTCTTGTGCTTTACCTCTTCTACACTTCAATCTAAAATCACAGAAGTGTATAGGCCTTACCAGGCTGACCATCATAAAAACCAGCTGTATCACATCAGTGTACGCAACTGAGTATAGTCCTCCCAGTAAAGTGTAGAGTGTAACAGTACATGCTGAAATGATGATAGCTAAATATCCTCTGATATCCAAGATCACACTCATTGTAGCCCCTGTAAAGAAAAACAGCTTTATATATATCTACTCACACACACACACAAACATATATACATACATACACACACTATAATTACACAGTTGGCACCATACCGGTCACAGAACTGCAATCAATATCCTGTTATAAACCAAAACTTGATGCAAGGAATCTTCATGCATCTAATGGGCAGAAATTATTATACAATTTTAAAAATTTTATTTTAAATGCCTTTATTTTAAATGGTTTTTGTGAACATTCCACTTTTACAGTTCAGTCAGTACTAAAGTTTGGCTAGCCTCAAGCAGCGCAACTAATCTTCCCCAGTCTCAATGTTCAGTTTCCCTTTCAATTCCTCTGTGAGTGGAAACACCAAGGACTAGTTTCAGAAATGACACTTGAGATGGTGTAAAGGAGTTTAAGGAGGTCTAAATTGGTGTCATTTATTCACCCAGAGGCTGGAAAAGTGTGAGTTAAAGTAAGAAGAGGCATACTTAAGTTACATCCTCCTGTGAGTTGGTTTTCTTGCTACAGTCCTATCTTCCAGCTCTGTCAGTGTGTAAATTACACCAGCTTAAACTTCTCTAGGCCCCTTCAAACTCACTTACTCCCACTTACCAATGTGTAACAGTCAGAGGTGATGTGTAAAGTGGCTTTAACCCAGAAAAAAAATCTTTGGTAAAATATATCCTCAGTATTCCACACTTCCCAACCATACAACATCCACATACTTTCTCCTCCCCCAACTAAATCTCCAGACTCTAAATCTGGTCATTCTGTCTGGGTTTCCTAGGAACATAAGAATTGCCGAACTATGTCAGAACAGTGCTCCATCCTACCCAGTATTCTGCCTCTGACAGTGGCCAGTACCAGATGCTTCAGAGGAAGGAGGAAGAAAACTTGAAATTGTGGAATATCTTATTCATACAGAAAGCTCCTTAACACTGCCAGTTAGAGGTTGGCTTATGTTTTGCAGTATGAAGGCTTATCCTGTTCAAACTTTTGTTCTTTTTGAAAAAAAAAAACTCTTTACTAGCATAACTGTGGATATATTTGTTATCCATATAAATATCTAATCGTTTTCTGAATCCTGGTAAACTCTAGGCCTCAGTGATACCTTATGACAATGAGTACCACAGCTTAAATGTGCATTGTGTAAAAGTATTTCCTATTATCAGTATTACATTTGCTGTCTTGCAATTTCATTGAACATCCCATTCCTCTTGTATTATGGAGAGAGTAAATAGAAGTTCTTAAACTACCTTCTTTGGGCCACTCATTATTTTGTTAGTTTTTATCATGTCCCATTTTATTCCCTTCCAATTTAGAGTAAACAATTTTTTTATTCTCTCTTCACATGGAAGTTTTGCCTGGCCTTTAATCATTCTCATTGCCTGTCTCTGAAAACTCTCTTTACAAGTCTTCTCAGAAAAAACACCGCAACAAACCATTCCCATTTTTCCATCTCCCAATTTCATTCTTTTCTACATCTCAATTTTTCTATTTCCTTCTATGACACTTCCCCCGTCGCTCTCATCTTCTGTCTCTCCTCTTCCCCATCTTTCTGTACCTGTGCCCACCTCTTTCACTCTTTCTCTGTCTCTCCTATTTCCTCCTCAAGATCCCCTGCTCATTTCTTTAGCTCTCCACTTTATATCCCTCTCAGTCACTCTCCTTTTCTATTCCCTTCACTCACCTTCAGTCCTTCTCTTCCCTCTTTTGTCCTACCTCATTTGCTCTTCCTTATTAAGACTGCTGCCACAGCTTCCCCTTTCTTTCCCAATGGCCAGTGTGTCAAGAGCAAGGCTGTTTCTCTGCTTTTCCCTCTCTGCTTCTCTGTGTCATTTTGTCTCTGCTTCTCTCTTCCTCATGGGGCTTCTTCACCAGTGGATCCATGGACAGATTTAGGCCATTTAGGCCACACCCATGCTGTAGCAGTCAAGAGTTCAGCTGCATGTAATGGACTTCCTGTTGTGTGCTAGCTATCCCTTTGAGGAGAAAGCAAGTTTCCCTTTATTATCATGCTCTGTGGCGGGGGTATAAATTTAGCACAAATGGATTTCCCACTGATGTCAATGGCAGATTTGCACAGGGTGGAAGTATGTAGTAGCTAAATGTTTAGATTTTATCATAATTTGTTCAGTACCTTTTCGTCACATTCAGCATCACCGAGGGGGAGAATATTCTACCTTTAACATCGCTGCTATTTCTACCCCTTGTCACTCTTCCTTCTCAGTCCTCCTTTCCCCCGCCTCTCTTCCTCTCACTCTACATGATCATTTTTGTTTAGTCAAAGACCGAATTTTCCATTGGACAAAAAACTGTTCTGATGGGAAAAGTTTGCTCTGTCCTAGGTCACGGTGAAAGTTTCCTTTGCAAACATGAGGGCTACAAATCTAGGTGTTTGTCACCCTTGCCCTCGGGGAACCGCTGCCCAGTACTAGAACAAAACTAACGCCACCCTTATATTAAATAAAACACTACAGTGTTCTCTCTGCAGTAATAGTCCAAACACTCTGCAGCAGTAGTTCAGATCTTACAGCTTACAGTTACATAATAATAGTTCTGTGGCTCTTTTGTGCAGATTTTTATTGCTTATTTCCCTATTATGATTTAACTGTTGCGTTCTGTTCAAATTTCGGTGTATCTGTACAAATACTAAAAGGATCCAGAAACTACTGACTCTTAAAAAAGCTACATGATGCAAGGGGAAAAAGAAATCTATTCTGAATGAGTATATGTATAAGATATATACTTACCTAAAGCAGAAAGAATAGCTGCAAACCAAAATACATCTCCTATCAATGTTGGAAGAAAGAGAAGGGTTCCCATAGTGTTCCCATAGGTTTCTTGGAGGGGATCCATCATTGTTACATAGCTTTTGGATCGCATTGGCTTTACAAAGAAGAGGCCCCCTAGCAAAAATCAAATGACAAGGTAAATTATTATTTTAGTTATTGCCTACTAACCAAACAAGAATGGGGCCCCATTGTGCTAGGAGCTGTACAGACACAGAGTAATAGACAGTCCCAGCCCCAAAGAGCTTATAATCTAAATAGACAAGACAGACACAGGGTAGGAAAAGAGATATAACAGGCAGAGTGAACAATATGGTGACTGCAAACTTCATGTTAGTTCTATGATTTTTAATACATTTAAATTATGCATTTAATTATGCATAGAATATCTCCTGATCAGAACTATCTTGTCTTTCTGGAGGACGTCAGCATTAAAACTAAGAGAAATACATTATATCATATCCTTTCACTAATGTCTTCCTAATAAAAATTGGATGGTTTCCTCTCTCCTCCCCAAAACATTCATGGGTCACTATTACCAAGTTGTTGTTGTTTTTACATTAAGCCCATCATTACATTGACTTTATTTCAGAATAGAGATGAAAGACCAGTTCAGAAGCACAGAAAACCATTGTTTTGTGTGTGTGTAGAAACCAAACATGGCAAGAGGTTAAAGTTGAGTCCAAGCCAGAATTTTTTCAGATTTTCCATAATGGTACTGAGAGGGCATATGTGAGTGTTAGATATGGAAGCAACCCAAACTGTGGGGACTCAAGGTGCCTCCATCCACCACAAGTGTTGGAGAATGCGGGCAGCTTATGCCTGATACAAGGGGAGAAAAAGCCCATGGAGGGAGACAGAGCTCAGTAACTCTGAACAAGATGGAACCTGAACAGTGGTGTAAGTGGCTAGCGGAGATGCAGAAGCAGCAAGCAACTCAGCAGCAATGGACCACCCATGAGCAAATTCACACAACACAATGGCAACTGCTGCTGAGGGAGTTGATGACCCAGCAGCAGGAGTTCCACAAGAAGATGACACAATGTATTGTGCCAACACTGCACTCCTCAGGAGTCCCTGCAGGGCACAGTAGTGCCATAGTGGGTACCCCCACCAATACCCATGAAGCTAAACAAGATGGGGCCAGACAATGACGCTGGGGCCTTTTAAATTAACTTTGAGAAAGTAGCACGAGCTTCCTGGTGGCTCCCTGAGCAGTGGCCTTTGATTTTTGGCTCTATACTTGACAAGACCAGCACAGGCAGCCTACCATAACTTGGACTTTGAGCAGACTAGGACTATAAACAGGTAAAATCTGGCCTTTTGGACATTTCCAGGGAAACTCACTGTTTATCTTTTAGGTCTGAAACCCCTCCCAAGGGGGCTAGCCCCTGGGTCGTAGCTCAGTGTTTGAAGGAATACTGTTGGAAGCGGCTCCACCCAGAAGAAAGGTCTGGGGCTCAGGTTGCTAAGTGAATTGTGATCAAATAATTTGTAAGGCTGTTGCAGCAAAAGGCAGAGAGTGGGTACTATACCATGACCTGGGACTTTGTCAGATACGGTATGGTTAATGGAGAGTTTTCTAGAGGCCAAAAGGGCTGTTAGAGACAGAATTCATCAAGACCTTGATGCCACACAGGATAGGTTTGAGAGAAACCTGTGAAGGCAACCTCAAAGTGGTAACACCCACTCTGAGGGGGGTCCACCTTTGGGGATGTCCTCCAGGATGATCAGACCAGCCATTAGACCATGGGAAGACTGTGAGGAACAAGGGGGTCTAGCTCGGACATGACACTGCCAGTGGGACCATCAGTCATCTCAAGCAGCTGAAGCAGGACCTGCAGAACAGAGGCCGGCCACTACTCCATGGCCAAGTTCTCCTCCAGCTAGAACAGATACTGTCAGTGCCCCTGAGTAACTTGCTACTCTTCTGGACAGACAGGACACATAAAGAAAGGATTCTCTCTTAATGAATGTGAGTATGACCAGGGTTCTGGACTGCAGAAACCAGTACACAGAAAATGGTACCCCTCAAGTTGACAGTGCTGGTGATGATCCAAGGGAAAAGAGTTCCAAGACTCGCTGTAGGCGACGACATCCCCCAGAAAGTCAATTCACTCACAGTGTATACATGGCAATGTGAAAACATACTCCAGCTGACCCTGTGGACATGTTCTAAGGTGATAAGTGTAGTCCTGGCCCAGAAATTGGCCTACTTTGTAATCAAAGGCCAGGAGTGGCCATTTTTTGGCAAGTTGTTACTGTATGGGTCTGCCCAGTGAATGGGGTTCTGGCTCAGTTGTTGTAGAGTGACTCTCAAGGCTGGTAAACCTTGGGGAATTGGAAGATCCCTGAAGAAGGAACATCACAAGCAACATGCTTGTCAATCTCTGCAGAGAAGGAAGAGGTTATCAGCCTGGAAAAGGAAGTGCTCCTACAAGGCAGGAATTTTGTTCAGGAACAAAAAAACAATCGTACACACATAGCCAATTGTCCGGGCCTATGACCAATTGGCATTTATAAATGGGGAAATAATGGCGCATCAGAGGGTCAAGCACTATCCATGAGAAAGAGCACCTCTACTGAGTTGAAAGAGATCCACGAATGGGGTAAGAAGGGCCCAGCTGGTGGTGCCACGCAAGTATCACTGGACAGTATTGCAGTCTGAACACAACCTCCCATGTGCTGGACACCTGGGAAGACAGAAAACACTATCATGAGTACTAGCTCGATTCTACTGGTTGGGCGTGCGTCAGGAGGTGAGAGAATACTGTTCCTACTGCCCTGAGTGCCAGTTGTCCAGCAGCAAGGGGGCTCCCTGTGGTCCCTTTGCCCTTGATTGAGACACTCTTTGAAAGAATTGGAATGGACATAGTTGGGCCCCGGAAAGGATCACACCGGGGCACCAGTACATATTAGTAATTGTTGACTATGTGACCAGCTCCCCAGAGGCTGTTCCCCTTCACTCTGTGAAAGCTACAGTGATAGACCTAGAGCTCCTGAACCTCTTCTGATGCATGGGATTTCCCTAGGGAAATCAGCTCAGCTCAAGGGACTAACTACACCTCCCAGCTGATGCACTGAAGCTATTCCATAGAGAAAAGGCTACTCGATTATTGAAAAAGAGGTGCTACCGATTAAGCAGGCCATGGATTCCCTGAGGTATTACCAGCTGGGCAGCCCCTTCTCCTTGATCATGAATCACGCTCCTCTATGCTGGTTCCATAGTATGAAAGACTTGAACTGTGTATGATGTGATGGTACCTCGTGCTACAGCACTATAGCTTCAGGGAGCAACACCAGGTGGGAAAGGCCCATGCTAACGCTGGTTTTTTTTTGCCACGGGAAGTCGGAGATGGAGGCAGCCCTCCCCAAGACCACCCTCCCAACTTGAGTGGTGGGCTACGTGAAGGGGCACACCCTTTCCCTATCAAGGAGGAAGCTAACAAACTCCACTGGGCCTGGCCAGCACTATCTAGATACACCTCCAAGGCTTCCTGTGCCTGGTGGGGGAGGGAAAGGGGAAGCCTGCCACAGGAAGAGGCAGTTAACTGGGGAAGCTGCAGTGCCTCAGACAGCTGATTACAGAGATAGATCAGCGAAGAGGGAGACAGTCACTGACTGAGACAGCCCTGAGACTGCCTGGACTAGGTACAGATCAGGTGTCACCAAAAGGGGGCGGGGCATCTAAGGAAGGATTCTAACTCTGATCAGGATGATTAAAAGCCTATAGACAACCTGGGACCCAGAGGTGTGGCACAGAGACTGCCCAAGAGACTGAGCATCTATTTTTTCTTTTTCTTGTCTTTACTTTGTTCCTCCCTGCCCTCAGAGAGGGGGAAAGGAACTCTTTTTTTGGACAAAATCTTGTATACCCCAAGCAGCGGAAGGAATCTGTCCGTTCCAGAAACGCAAGCAACCCAAACCGTAGTCTCAAGAGGCTCCCACCTACCACAGGGAGGCACATTTCTTAGCTCAGCTCCCTCAAGCATGTGTAAACCCATCTTTGTCTGGCCGAGTTCATTTTGCATGAGAGTGCAGTATAGTAGAAGAAACTGTTCATACCAAATGCAGTAGGTGGCACTCTTCCCTCCGAGTCAAATTTAAGTGAAGATACTTCCATAGCTATATTGACCTGACTGTGTAGTGTGGACCAAGCCCTAATCTTTCTCTTATTAGAGGACAACAAAGACAACCTTGGAATCACAAAGATGAATGCTTATCCTCTTTGCTGTTCCACCCTCTTTTGTCATTTCCTTCATCTATTATGGCCATCTATTTACAGTGCAAGGGGTCTATTTTCTGTCTGAAGTGCCAAGCATGCTGTCGGTGCTATATAAATGCTAACAGATAACGGACAAAGTCTTGAATTCCTTCCTGCAGAAAGCTTCCATTGACTTCAACAGGACTGTGTCTGAGTACGTACTGAGCAAAGACCTCAATAATAATCATTTAAGATGATGGTCTTGCATCTTGGAAGTCAGTGGGAGTTTTGTCACTGAATTGAGGGGAACAAGGCTAGGGCTTCATAAGTAATAGGTTGCTGGGTCTAATCCAACACTCATTGAAGTCAATGAGAGTCTTTCCATTGGCTTCAATGGGATCAGGCACAAATGAGTAGAACCTTCACATTCTGATTTGGACTCTGGTATCTGGTGTGCTGATAGGATAGTGTCGGGGCCCAATAAGGGATAAAATATTAATAAAACCTTTGTTCAGTGTTACAACATTAAATAGTTATGTGCAGTTCAGATATTCAGGTTTAGCTGGCTTGTTTCCACTATAACAACCACCATTAACCATTTTTAAATCTTTTATTAAAAACATAGAAAAAGAAGGAAAAGCAGTTACAACACTGAAACCAAGTATAAGACAAACACACAAAAGGGGAGAGACAAGAATAGCAAAGAGAAAAAATGCAGCTTCTGTCTCTGATGCTGACTTTCACAAGTAGCTTCCCTTGTAGACTAACACAGGTCCAGCACATGGTCTTATCAGTCACTCAGACCTGGCAACCTTGTACCTCTGTCAGGCTGTCTAAAGCTGTTGCGTTAAGCTGCCTCTGATCACAGGCTCACAGCAGTTTCAAAAGGTAGAGTTGTTTTGGCTGGCTATGCCAGACTCTTATTAGACAGAAGGTAGAATGAGAAAGATAGTCCAGAGAAGAAACAAGATAGAGAGGGAAAATAACATATGAGGGAGGTGGATGATGGCAGGAACCCAAATCTCAAAACCCAGGTGGTGGTGGTCAGGATTTAGACTAAACTGATGGAGGTGGTAATTTCATCTGGTTCTCTCTGTGGCCAAGTCTGCTCTCATAGCCTTTCAGGATCAGGATGATGACAGCCCAATAGTATCAAGGTAGATCCTGAGGCCCCAGTGAAAGGTCTGAGGCCTTTTTCTGCAGCCACAATAGGAGAGCAGCAGCCATGAGCCAAGAAGCAGAACATCACATCCTCACATTCTGTCTAAATTACATTAAAATAATATAATATTGGGCTGTTACGGATGATATCCTGTCCTAATAGTAGCCACCATCACCAGATAAAAAAACAGATCTTAAGATGTTTAAAGAAAACTTTGTTTAATAGCATTCTGTCTGGCAAGGAATCCTGTGTCAACAGTTGTGGTTGTGAAATCTCTACTTTATTGTTTTGCCTTGATAGTCCCTACTTCTCTGTTGTTTATCTGCATGGTCTCTGTCTGGTTCTTTGATTGTTTCTGTCTGTTACGTAACTAATTTTGCAAGGTGTAAATCAACTAAAGTGGTGGGGCATGACTGGGTGGAGAATTGTTTCACAATGTATTAGGATAGGTCAAAGAATTATTTTGTAATACTTCAGTAAAATGATTGCTTAAGGTATAGCTAAGCAGAACTCAAGTTTCATTCACTATATAAACTGGGGTCCAAAAGGAAACTCTTGGGAACCAACTCCAGGACACAGCCCAAGATCAGAGCTGCCAGACCTCAACACCCTGGCAACCATATTGTGCAGAACCTGGAGTCCCCGGATGACCTGATCTTGACTGGCCAGCAGAAAAAGCTCATCTGCATTACTGGGAGTGGTGAGCATTGTATGCTTAGCATGTGCATTTTGTTTTGATGATTGTTAATAAATAGAGGTTAAGGATATTACTGTCTGAGGCTCTTTCACTGGTAAAACACCCTGAAAACCCACACAGTGTAAGGTTTACACCTTGAGCCCACGGAAGGGTAAGGGTGGGTGCCCTAGAGTGTGGGGTTATACCGTGAGCCCTAGGAACAGGGTAAAGGTGGGTGTTCCTACAGTGTGCGAGTAACCCCAGGAAACGATGGGAGAGGCAGCCACGATGGTACAGTCACCCCTACCAATCCCCAAAATAAGCAGTGTCCAAGAAGGGGGAGCAACCTCATTGCATTAAAATTAACCAATCAAAATGCATTTTGGTGATTTAAATGATAATAATTTTCTCCCATTTCTAGAATCTTTCAGTTTGTTGTTAAGCCAAACCAGGAGTTTAACAGGATCCTTGAAGTCCCCTAAACAGAGTTATTTTAATGTGAACGATCCAGTTTGTGCCTGTCTGTCTCCAACATTTGCTGACTTTCATAACCACTTTTATGCAACCCAGTTGAGTTGGACAACTCAGAATACAGGCATCTGAACAACAAGAAGGCTAAATTTTCATGTTGCTAAAACTGCTTTGCAATGAAAACGTCTAAGAATCGAATTGTTGTTTTTACCAATGATAAAAGCTAGAACATATCCTACTGGAGCCAGGACCCAGGCCAGCCCTCGTGTAGGGAGGTACACGATCTCAGACGTCCCATTGATGTAGCCACCTCCAACCCAAGTTGCTGGAAAAAAAGAAAAGCAGGAGGAAATTGAGAAAAAGAAGAAATCATATGGTTTTCCTTTACTTCAGAGCCACCATCATATTGTGTGCTAGAAGATAAGACATATGAAGCAGAAGCAAAGATAGAACTTCAAGAATATAATGTTACAGAGTGAATTTTCAAAGTGTGGGCCACTAAAGCTAGGCACCTAAATAAGTTGGCTGGTTTTCAGAGATGCTGAGTGCCTATCACTCAGTTCAGCAAAGCACTTAAACACAAGTACTTAAGTCTATCCCTACTCAGCAAGACACTTAGGAACTACTTAGCTACTAGAAAGGTTACACTGTATGTATCCGATGAAGTGAGCTGTAGCTCACGAAAGCTTATGCGCAAATAGATTGGTTAGTCTCTAAGGTGCCACAAGTATTCCTGTTCTTTTTGCGGATACAGACTAAAACGGCTGCTACTCTGAAACCGTTCTTTGATAAGTAATTCATGCTGGCCACTGATGTGATGCATGGTTCTGCAGTTGCTGCTCTTATTTAACCTGTATGGGACCATTAGGAGGATTAGTGAGGAGGAAAGGATTGAGGTGCTTTCAGCATGTAAATGACAGTAAGCAGTATTTTTCCATCCCGTCCAACTCTGGTGGTGCAGGCAAATGGCTTTTCTGGTGCCTGGTTGGCTTCAGTAGGAACTGTGGGAGCTCAGTGCCTCTGAAAATCAGGCTATTTCTTAGCTGTTGCAGCCTCTGCATTCTCCCAAGCAATGATTTTACACTTATCTTTCTGCTTTTCCCTCTTTCTGATGGGTGCCATAGCTTTGATAATGATCCTTAGCTGCCTTGGTTTCCCTTCTCTCACCTGAGTTTGTCTTCACAGCACCTTTCAGCCATGCCTCAGTATCCCTACCAGTATTGGGGTTTGCATCTGAGCCTTCTGGGTTCAAACCAGTTACATCATTTCCCAGCAATAGATCAAAAGGCATATCCTGCAGTATAACCACTGTCAGGTTCCCTGAACCTTCTCAAGCTTTTACAGTGATTTGGGTGTCAGTTTAACTTTTGCAGAAGAGGTTACAGGGCTTTCCCCATAAGTATGGGTGACCATAGGCACTGACTCCGTGGGTGTTCCGGGACTGGAGCACCCATGGGGAAAAATGGTGGGTGGTGAGCACCCATCGGTAGCCCCCCATCAGCTCCACTCCACCCTCCAGTGCCTCCTGCCCACCAGCAGGCCCGGCGGATCAGTGCCTCCCCCTCCCTTCCTGCACCTCCCGCCCACTGTGATCAGCTGTTTTACAGCATTCAGGAGCCTCTGGGGAGGATGGGGGAGGAGCGAGGACGGAGCGTGCTCAGGGGAAGGGGTGGAACTGGTTGGGAAGAGGTGGGGTGGGTGCAAGAAGAGGCGGGGTGGAGGTGGGGCCTTGGGGGAAAGGGCAGAGCAGGGGGGTCAAGCACCCCCCGGCACTTTGGAAAGTTTGTGCTGGTGAGGTGGCTATCTGATGTAACTCACAATTCATCTCAAAAGCATTTAATAACACATCCATGTCAGCCCCCTCCTATCGTGAGGCTAGGCAGCAGTTTAGAAAGGATGCAGTCTGAGAACCCTGGTATCTGAGGTCTGCCCCCACCTCCAGTATCCGGGTGCAACTGGAGCATTTTCTCCATTTCAAGTTCATGCTGATGCTCCTTTTCAGTCTGTACTTTCTCTTCCTGTTCATGTTGCCATTGCTGCTCCCAGTTTGCAAGTTGCTTGGCCTCAAAGTGCAACTTGTCTCTTTGAAGCTGCAGCTTTAACTCCTCAACCTGCAGTCTTTTCAATGCCAGCTGCTGATGAAGAGGAGAGCTTGGCCTAGATGGTGCTAACTTGCTGCTTCTGCCCATCCTCTAGGAGGTTGTTTCCAAGATCTTCCAGTCCTGTGGGGCTGTTCTGGTCTCCCTCTCCCTCAGCCTCCAGCAATCTGGGTGCACCTCTTGAGTCCCCTCCCAGTCGTGGGATATCAGTCTTTCTCTGGTCCTCGGAGTACAGTAGGCAAACCAGCTGGTCTTTGTCTGCTCTTGAGAGATTATCTGCTGCTCCCTGCATTACTGCACCAACTGACTTTTCCTTAGTTGCTCAGAACTCAATCTTCCCTGTTTTTTCCTATTCTTTCCTGAAAAGACGACAAGATATTTTTTTCTGTTGGCTTTTTTTCTACTACAATACTTGCTTTCCCTGTGTGATGTGATTATGTACACCACACTGGCAATGAAAGGGTTAATGTGCGCCTGAGAGGCCAATTATGCTCGCTGGCTGCACCTGAAGGGTGGGCCAGGTTTAATTAATGATGAAGCCCTGCTGGTGAAAGAGCTGAGCAGTGGCTATAAAAAAGGGAACTACCGAGTGGAGGGGGCTGTAGGTCTGGTTGTCAACATTGTGTTTCAAAAATAAGGGACTGTTTTCTTAGTACCCCTGCCCTACCCTCTCCTCCTGATATTAGTATTGACAATAAGCAGTACGCACCTACATTTGTCAGGGGTTATTTCTTGCTGCTTTTTTGCAGCACTCATCAGCTCCTGAGCTTGTTGCAGAGAGATGAAGAAATGAGGGACTGTTAGCAACCCTAGATGCAGGGAGAACTTTGTAGTCACTCTCTGGGTCTAGAGAGGTTGTGATGAGAAAGCCCAGGGGGAAAGCTGGGTCCTGAGATCATCTCCTGAGAAGTCTTGTAGGAGGTTAGGTTAGACACAGAGCAGCTACTGGGGTGAAGCAAGTTCTGGTGAGGAGCCCTGATAATAGGGCAGGATCTGGACTTCCAGGGAGAGAGCCCTGAGCCATGTTCATCTGATGATCAAAGAGGACATGAGAAACATGAAGCCTGCGGAGGGCAGAAGTGGATTTACATTTAGTTATGGATTTTGTTGTGGGATTCCAAGGGGAGGCCTGAGAGAAGGGTGAACTTAGAGAGGCTGTGGGAGAGGCCTGCTGACAGGCAAGCCTTCTTGAAGTCCAAAGAGTCAGCAGCAGCAAGAAATCTGGCAGAGTGAACCTTGACTCCCTGTCCTAGGGTCCCTGGACTGGAGACCAGTGTAGAGGGCGGCCCTGGGTTCCCCTATCAGCCCCTGATAAGGTGGTGTGAAACCCCTGAGAAAGGGATACGGGTGACTAAGAGCCCTGAGAGAAGGGTGTGTGGGCCATGGGGCCCAGAGTCAGGGCTGAAGACCTTTTGTAAGGACATTGGACAGCTGTTTATTGGACTTTATTACTCTGGAAGGGGTGGGACTGGCATGAGGGCCGAGTTGTGAGAAGAGGCAGACTGCTGTAGGACCAGAGCAAGTGTTGGTGGGGAGCATTAGATAAGGAGAGAGCTGGTACGTCCAACCACGAGGGGGCACTCTAGTGGTGAGTTTGCTCTTCTAAACCCTGCTATTCGCACTTGCTGAAAATTCACCACTGTTGTGATCCCAAACCACTGTAAACCTTGTTTTGCCAGGCTGGGAACTAGCGATCAAAAGCGCTGGGGATGGGCAGAGGGTTCACTTGTCGGCAGACAGGCTGGCCGAGACGGGCCCTTTGGAGGAGACTGAAGGAATTGGGCCTCACATCTCCAGGGAATCATCAGCCTTAGGGAAGAACTAGAACTTGCAGTACGCTCTGTTGTATTTTAAGAGACGTTTTCTCTGAAGGACTTTTGTTCTAAATCAGTGCTTCTCAGTCTTTCCAGACTAGCGTACCCCTTTCAGGAGTCTGAAGCCCGAGCCCTGCCAGCCGGGGCTGAAGCATGTAACTTAGCTTCGCCGGGCCCCCTGTGGCTTGGGGCCCTAGGCAATTGCCCTGCTTGCCCCCCTAATGTCAGCCCTGCACTTGCAACCCCCTTAAAGCTATCCTGTGACACCCGCCCCCCTAGGGTTTGCAACCTCCGGTTTGAGAAACATTTCTCTAGATGAGTTGATGTACCCCTGGAAGACCTCTGCATCACCACTGTCATTGCCTCATAGGGTTGCCAACAGTCCTTTATTTCTTCATCTCTGCACAACAAGATCGGGAGTTGCTGAGTGCTACAAAGAGCAGCAAGAAATACCCCTGGTGAATGTAGGTGAATACTGCTTATTATTACCATTATTATTAATAATAACCATGAAGATAATAATGATGATAATAATGGGAGGAGGGTGGGGCATGGGTGCTAAGAAAACAGTCCCTTATTTTTGAAATACAATGTTGGCAACCTTAATTTGTCCCAGAAGGAATAGAACTGCAGAGTCTGAGCAGTCAGACCTGCTCTGGTGATTGTGGCTGACACACCAGGAGCTGCAGCCCAGCACCTGGTCTGAGAGTGGGAGAACCCATGTTTCCACACTACGGCCATTACTTCTTTCTCAGACCTAGAAGGTGTGCTTGGAGAGACCAGGAGGTGTATCACATGCAATTAGTTCAGTAACCATGACACTAAGCACCTCTGAAAATCAGGCCACTTCTATTTAGGTATCTAAATATGAATTTAAATGCCTACCTTGAGGAACCCATGTCTGAGAACTTTGGCATATTGTCCAACTATTTTTTTAATGAATAAGAGCAAAAAATGACTGAAAAATAAAGGCTTTTGTTGAGAAACAAAGCAGCTATGAGAGTGCCGATCATTTATTAAATATCTGAAATCATCAGCAATGGCCATCATAGAAGGTTGTCTAAATTCTGCTGTCAGACCACTCACACAGCTGTGAGGGATCCCAGTCCCCCAGCACAGATCCTTGCCTTACCTGTCTTGGCAGCTACAGACGCAGCTCCACCTCCCCACATTCTCCCAGCAGGAGGCACCAAATAATCTGAATGTAGGCACAACATCAGATGCTTAAACATTATACACAAAAAACTTTGTGATGAAACAGGTAAGGTTTCTACACAGCAACATAACTCTCACAACCCATAGAAGCAAGGATATGAAAATTTAAGTACCCTAACAGTACCTACTCACTGGCACAAACCTCACAACTACCATACACACATTTATACACTCATGTCTCTGATGTGGTTATGAGGCCAAATCTCATTTTAGGATACCCTATATCTGAACAGGGATGAGGTAGTCTGATAGTAGTGATGGACAGGATAAAGAAATGTGAAAATAATGGAATAGAACATCCTGACCACTGAATTTCTGAACTTCCAGTTTCAGTTCTTCAAAATATTTCAATGCCCTATAGAAGTGCTATCCAGTGAAGTAGTACTTTGAATCAGGTTTTAAATGCTGCCCGCAAGATGGATTCCCATTTCCTTTCATCCTACTTGGTAGGCAAACAAGGGAGTAAAATTTTAATTGGTTCCTTCCTATCCCTAGTTCAGGTAACTCTTTTTTAAATCTGCCTCTGGGTGGTTCTATTGAACCTTCTGTTTACTTGCTCCAGGTATGGTTGGATCAATTTGCTGAAGTTCTATTAACCAATCAGAGAGGTGGAAAAGACCCTGTTAAGTCATTTAAGGCTCAAATGTATGAATGACTGATGCCTTTCATTGACTGCAATGGGCACTGAGGAGTCTTGACACTTTGCAGGAGGTACTTGGGGGAGATTTCCAAGGCGTTCACTGTTGGGCGCCTAACTCCCCTTTGTGCCTTTGGAAATCTCCCCCTCAGTGTCTTGCAGGATCAGGCCATAGTCAATGTTCCTGCTATGCAATGTTCCCTTCAGTTTATTTTCTAAGGCTTTGTCCAGTTTTGAACATCTGTATTCGCCAATGGGATCCGGTCCACTCTACTTGGGAGGCTGTTCCACAGTCTCAGTGGGAAGACATTCTGCCTGATATTCAATCTTATTTGTCATTTCTCCTAGTGAATAGAGGGCCCAACTTATTTTATTACACTTATGTGTAAGAACTGAGTAGAATTTTCAACAGGTTGGGATGGTGAAGCCGGTATGTGTTTCAGTGGCAGACAGACACTTGTATTTTGTATAACACCACTCCTCATTTACACAGCAGCTTTCTTCTGAAGATGTCAAAACACTTCACAGAGGTAGCTAAAATACTGTCTGTTATGGAGTCGAGAACAGAAACCATGATACTTAGTCCCGTGACCCTAACCCCTAGACGACAATGCCTCCAGGGTATAAGAGAGAGAAGGGGGAGGATTTCTGACACAGTATCCTGTGCTACTGGAAAAAAGAGCAAACTAAGAGCGCCAATAAAATTAAAGTAGGTGCATAGAAGAACAATTCCTGTCGCCAAAAAAACTGAAACTAAATACATGTAGAGGACAGCTCCTTAGGTTAATTATATAAGGAGAATACACAACAGAATTTAAGAAACTCTTACTGGTCTAAAATATAGATTAAAACCTAGAACAGGAATTAATATTAAGAAACAAACTCACCAGTTGTGGTGAATAATCCCACAAAAATGTTCATATTTCTGCCTCCCACCATGGCAACCTCGCTTCGGTTTGCATTCTTCTCCTCCTTTTTGGTTTTCCAAGCAGCCCAAATCCCAGTTGCCAACATTATCACATAGAACACAATTGTGGCTACCAGACCGGGGATGTTTAGAGCCATTTTCTGCAGCTGTATTATAAAATAATTCTGATCACCAGGACTAACGCAAAGCACCTCATAGAAGATTAAAAGTCTTATGATTGGAAAAGCATTAAGGGGTTTTGTTTTGTTTTTTATATACAAATGCCCTATTGTGGTGAATTAGCTCACTTTGAATTCCTGCTGAGTTGTAAGAACCCAAAGGAAGAAATAACAGTGGTCTCCCAAAGTGATAGGAATGATTACATGATCCAAAAGCTGACGTGCACTCAGCATGCCCCAGACTGGCACCAAGAGAAACATGCTCTCTCCCTTCAGACTCTCACCCTCTTTTCAGACTCCGCCCTCAGTGAAAAAATAGCCAGTCCTGCATCAGTAAATAGGACAAAGAGAAGAGACATTTCTTGGCTAAGGCCTAAATCCTGCTGTTATTAAAGTCAGTGGGAGCTTTGCTAACGACTTAAATGACAGCAGAATCCAGCCCCCCATCAGCTGGGAAATGACACAGACTATGAAATATGCACAAAATGAATTCAAAATAAGACATCAAAGAATTTACAAATGATTATCTTGAATGTGGTACTTGAGTAAAGTACCAGACTGATGGCCTGATCCAAGGCACATAGACATCAATGGGAGTCTTTGCAATGAGTATAAAAGAGTATAAAAATATTGCTCGGGCATGTAGGAATGAAATCAGGAGGGCCAAATCACACCTGGAGCTGCAGCTAGCAAGAGATGTTAAGAGTAATAAGAAGGGTTTCTTCAGGTATGTTGGCAACAAGAAGAAAGCCAAGGAAAGTGTGGGCCCCTTACTGAATGAGGGAGGCAACCTAGTGACAGAGGATGTGGAAAAAGCTAATGTACTCAATGCTTTTTTTGCCTCTGTCTTCACGAACAAGGTCAGCTCCCAGACTGCTGCCCTGGGCATCACAGCATGGGGAGTAGGTGGCCAGCCCTCTATGGAGAAAGAAGTGGTTAGGGACTATTTAGAAAAGCTGGACGTGCACAAGTCCATGGGACTGGACGCGTTGCATCTGAGAATGCTAAAGGAATTGGCGGCTGTGATTGCAGAGCCATTGGCCATTATCTTTGAAAACTCATGGCGAATGGGGGAAGTCCCGGATGACTGGAAAAAGGCTAATGTAGTGCCAATCTTTAAAAAAGGGAAGAAGGAGGATCCTGGGAACTACAGGCCAGTCAATCTCACCTCAGTCCCCGGAAAAATCATGGAGCAGGTCCTCAAGGAATCAATCCTGAAGCACTTACACGAGAGGAAAGTGATCAGGAACAGTCAGCATGGATTCACCAAGGGAAGGTCATGCCTGACTAATCTAATCGCCTTCTATGATGAGATTACTTGTTCTGTGGATGAAGGGAAAGCAGTGGATGTATTGTTTCTTGACTTTAGCAAAGCTTTTGACACGGTCTCCCACAGTATTCTTGTCAGCAAATTAAAGAAGTATGGGCTGGATGAATGCACTATAAGGTGGGTAGAAAGTTGGCTAGATTGTCGGGCTCAACAGGTAGTGATCAATGGCTCCATGTCTAGTTGGCAGCCGGTATCAAGTGGAGTGCCCCAAGGGTCGGTCCTGTGGCCGGTTTTGTTCAATATCTTCATAAATGATCTGGAGGATGGTGTGGATTGCACTCTCAGCAAATTTGCAGATGATACTAAACTAGGAGGAGTGGTAGATACGCTGGAGGGCAGGGATAGGATACAGAGGGACCTAGACAAATTGGAGGATTGGTCCAAAAGAAATCTGATGAGGTTCAACAAGGATAAGTGCAGGGTCCTGCACTTAGATGGAAGAACCCAATGCACCGCTACAGACTAGGGACCGAATGGCTATGCAGCAGTTCTGTGGAAAAGGACCTAGGTGTGACAGTGGATGAGAAGCTGGATATGAGTCAACAGTGTGTCCTTGTTGCCAAGAAGGCCAATGGCATTTTGGGCTGTATAAGTAGGGGCATAGCCAGCAGATCGAGGGATGTGATCGATCCCCTCTATTCGACATTGGTGAGGCATCATCTGGAGTACTGTATCCAGTTTTGGGCCCCGCACTACAAGAAGGATGTGGATAAATTGGAGAGAGTCCAGCGAAGGGCAACAAAAATGATTAGGGGTCTGGAACGCATGATTTATGAGGAGAGGCTGAGGGAACTGGGATTGTTTAGTCTGCAGAAGAGAAGAATGAGGGGGGATTTGATAGCTGCTTTCAACTACCTGAGAGGTGGTTCCAAAGAGGATGGTTCTAGACTATTCTCAGTGGTAGAAGAGGACAGGACAAGGAGTAATGGTCTCAAGTTGCAGTGTGGGAGGTTTAGGTTGGATATTAGGAAAAACTTTTTCACTAGGAGGGTGGTGAAACACTGGAATGCGTTACCTAGGGAGGTGGTAGAATCTCCTTCCTTAGAGGTTTTTAAGGTCAGGCTTGGATGATTTAGTTGGGGATTGGTCCTGCTTTGAGCAGGGGGTTGGACTAGATGACCTCCTGAAGTCCCTTCCAACCCTGATATTCTATGATTCAATGATCTCAGTGGACTTTGCATCAAGTCTTCAGAGACTCCAGTCCTCTGTCCCCAGAAGAGATATAGCAAGGCAAGGTTTCCCCAGCCTGCACTGCCAATGTGCTCATCCTGAGCAGAAGGGATCAGACTGTCCTTCCAACGTCTGTCTTTTTAATTGTCATGGGATGAAATGTTTATGGAAGGGAAAAAGTCAATTTAAATTCACTTTGAAATCTGAACGAATATTCTCTGACTATTTCCCCACCCTATTTCCATCTCTATTTGTGAATAATCTGAAAAAAAAAGAAAAAAAAAAGCTTAAAGTAATACTGCATTCAGAAAACTATTTCAAATTTGTGAGCCAGTTTTCCCCACATGTAATTAAACATCATATTGCTTTCAAGGGCTAGTCCATGTAATATAAAATAATAGATGATAGATGGTTTAAAGCTAAAGATAAGCTTGTTTCCTGAGGTATAGAACAGAAGACTTGGCTGACATAAGTGAGTGTCCTAGTCAGTTCGGGGTGAGATTTTTCAAAAGCACCTAAATCACTTAGATATATAAGTCCTACTGACTTTCAATAGGACTTGTGCTCCTAGGTCACTTAGGCTCCTAATTGCAGTTGAACTGATGTTTACTTTCAGATCAGCCTGAATATTCAATTTCAATTTAATGATCACCATGTCTCTACTCTACAATAGTTAAAAACCTTGATATCCCAAAATATTAAATAGTGTTTCAAGAACTGTGCTGTCATAGCAATGGAAAAATAGATATTACAAAAGAGAGCCAGGAGTCTTGGTATTTTATACTGTTCAAACCATAATCTGTGATATCCCTGCCTCCTCCAAAATCTCTGAGTCAGGGTTTTAATTAACAGCTGAAGGTATGAAGATTTAAATTCACTTTAATTAAAACCAGCTATAAATAAATTAGTGTGTTTTAAATTCAAATCAGAAAACAATGGCCTTACTTTCTTAATTATGTTTTACATTTATAGAGCACCATTTATCCCCAAGAGCTTTACTATTTATCTAATCTCTATAATCAATCACCATTGAAATGCAATAAAGCAACTGGCTTGTAGTGGGAGAGAGGTTGAATTTGGCTAAGGGCAGTAGATCCCACCCCACCCATTCTTGGAAGGTGAGATACAAGATCTTTACTGAAAAGAAAAGGAGTACTTGTGGCACCTTAGAGACTAACCAATTTATTTGAGCATAAGCTTTCATGAGCTAGTGCTCAAGTGAGTAGCTCACGAAAGCTTATGCTCAAATAAATTGGTTTGTCTCTAAGGTGCCACAAGTACTCCTTTTCTTTTTGCGAATACAGACTAACACGGCTGTTACTCTGAAAGATCTTTACTGTTTGTGCAAAGCTGATAGGTTCTCAGTTTTCAAAGTCTCCCAAGAAAACATCACACCCAGTAAAGCTGCCAGGTTCTCTGTTTGGGCCTGATCCGGCATACTCTCACCCATGTGACTATTCCAATTGATTTCAAAGGGACTGCTCACCTGAATAAATGGGGGAGACAAGGTGAGTCAGGTAAATAACTTTTATTGGACCAACTTCTATTGGTGAAAGAGACAAGCTTTCAAGTTCCACAGAGCTCTTCTTCAAGTCTGGGCTAAACAATAAAGGTTTTTAAGATTGGACCTTTACCCATGATACCGCGGAAAAGTGAGAGACCAAATTGATAATAGTGTGATTTGAACCTGTGATTCCAGCGAGTATCTTTCATCTCTAAATTTTTAGACCAGATGCATCAGCATGGTACCTGAGCACCTTAAGAGTTCACTTTTTCTGGCTTAATATGAAGTCCAGAGTGAGTCCCTAAATCATTCTGCACCGCAGTTTCCCCATCTGTAAATGGGAATAACAACACTCACCACCTTCCTCAGGGGGTGTTCGGGGGACTGATTAATATCTGTACAATGCTTTGAAAATGGGAAGTGTGATATAAGCATTAAAGAGTGTTGCAAGTGATTGTATCTTTGTAATTTACAGTGAAGTTGGGTCTTCATAAGTGGAAAACCCCCATTTCCCTCTGCTTATACCAGCAGCATAAAATGTATAGCAAGTTCGTAGGCCTGAAATATGCCAGGTGTGTCAAGTGAATTCAGATCTTTACATTGCTTAAGAGGTTTAGGTTTTAAGGTTGTGTTAACTTAGTGGAGATTGTGGCTCCCGAAAACCTTCAGTAGTGTTCTGTGTAAAAGTATGCTGAGCTGAAATTTCAAGTCTGTCCTTGGAAAGTTATGACTATCCCAGTATGATGTCATCAGTAGGTTAAATGTTTAAGGTCCTGGATGTTCTTTTTTTTTTTCTTCTTTCAAATAGGATATGGAAGTGGAACAACAGCAAAAGGAGAACAACTTGGTAGCCAGCAATAGACATAATCATATTTTATTAAAAGGCATTCATAGAATCATAGAATATCAGGGTTAGAAGGGACCTTAGGAGGTCAGCTAGTCCAACCCCCTGCTCAAAGCAGGACCAATCCCCAACTGAATCATCCCAGCCAGGGCTTTGTCAAGCCTGACCTTAAAAACTTCTAAGGAAGGAGATTCCACCACCTCCCTAGTAACGCATTCCAGTGTTTCACCACCCTCCTAGCGAAAAAGTTTTTCCTAATATCCAACCTAAACCTCCCCCACTGCAACTTGAGACCATTGCTTCTTGTTCTGTCCTCTTCTACCACTGAGAATAATCTAGAACCATCCTCTTTGGAACCCTCTTTCAGGTAGTTGAAAGCAGGTATCAAATCCCCCCTCATTCTTCTCTTCTGCAGACTAAACAATCCCAGTTCCCTCAGCCTCTCCTCATAAGTCATGTGTTCCAGTCCCCTAATGATTTTTGTTGCCCTTTGCTGGATGTTTTCCAATTTTTCCACATCCTTCTTGTAGTGTGGAGCCCAAAACTGGACACAGTACTCCAGATGATGCCTCACCAATGTCGAATAGAGGGGAACGATCACGTCCCTCGATATGCTGGCAATGCCCCTACTTACATCCCAAAATGCCATTAGTCTTCTTGGCAACAAGGGCACACTGCTGACTCATATCCAGCTTCTCGTCCACTGTAATCCCTAGGTCCTTTTCTGCAGAACTGCTGCTTAGCCATTCGGTCCCTAGTCTGTAGCAGTGCATGGGATTCTTCTCTCCTAAGTGCAGGACTCTGCACTTGTCCTTGTTGAACCTCATCAGATTTCTTTTGGCCCAATCCTCTAATTTGTCTTGGTCCCTCTGTATTCTATCCCTACCCTCCAGCATATCTACCTCTCCTCCCAGTTTAGTGTCATCTGCAAACTTGCTGAGGGTGCAATCCACACCATCCTCCAGATCATTAATGAAGATATTGAACAAAACCGGCCTGAGGACCGGTGCTTGGGGCACTCCACTTGATACCGGCTGCCATTCTTCTTGCCTTCCAGCTAAATGTGCCACAGAGTGGTCCAGTGAAATGGATACTGGCCAGGGAGCTGAGTTCTAGTCCTGCTTGTGTCATCACTTAGTTCTGTGACCACCACGCCACTTAATCTCACTTTGCCCTTGGTTCCCTATCTGTAAAACAGGGGTAACGATGCTTTTACCCAGCATTGTAAAATTAATGAATGTGAAGTGCTGTGTGTGTTCTGAATATAGCTGTAATCTGACATGGTAATTCCATGTTTGCTGTTCTCCCTGCAACTATTATGGAACTGCAGTGAGAACAAGCAGATTTCTACTACAAGGCCAGCCCCTGTTCTACCTCCAAACCACAGTGCTAGCATGCTAATGGTTCTTTCTACCTAGCCCCTTCCCCAAAGAGATGAATGCTTATTCCAAGCAAATGTAGCCCTTTGTAGCCCACTGCTGGATGCACAGCCCAAGAGTTGGTGTAGAGTCTTATTCCTCACATCTTGCCCCAACACCTTTTATACTGATTGGGGGAATAGTCAATGTCTCCAGAAGTGGTGTGTATGTTTGCCGAGGGAGTTAAGACAAGAGTTGATGGAAGAATTTGTGATGGAGCCTAGCCAGGGCCAGGGTAAAGGAGCGGATATCTCAATTTCATAGGGGCACTGGGGTTATTGTTAGCAACACATACAGGGACAAAGCTCAGTTGCTACTGTTGAGTTAATTTTGGTGGAGCAAATGGGCTCAGAGAGTCAAAGGTGTTAACATGGACCCTGTCACTGTACAGCACTAAACAGTTAAACAAGGTTCGGGGTTTTGAGTACATCAATCTTGGCCTGTTAGTTCCATGGTGAATACTTCATTAAAATCTTTATTACCTCATTACATATACAGAATAAGAGGGAAAAACAGCAAAAGCATTTTAAATGTAAAATATTAAGTCAGGCTTTCATTTTAACAGCATCCTTTATTGGCTTTCCCTGTAGTTGTATCCACTGTATATAAGGAAACCACCATTTGACAGTATGTTCAAGGGTGCTAAAGGTGGTAATAACGATCCTTTCTGGAAGGAAAAGAGAAAAAGATAATTGCGATAGGCTGGAGCTGTTGTTAAGTCTGATCCTGCTTCCTTGAAGACAAACGCACACAAAAGGCCGGGGAGTATAGACGCCGACTCCGTGGGTGCTCAGCACTCACCGGCAGCCAGCTCCTTCCCCTCTCCCTCCCCCAAGGGCCTCCCGCCTGTTGGCGGTCCCACCAATCAACTCCTCCTGCTCCCTCCCAGGGCCTTCTGCCCTCCGCGATCAGCTGTTCAGCAGCGTGCAGGAGGCCCTGGGGGGAGAGGGAGGAGCCGGGACGGGGCATGCTTGGTGGAAGGGACAGAACTGAGTGGGAAGGGGTGAGGGCGGAGCAGGGGTGGGAAGAGGCAGGGTGGGAGCTTGAACCTGGGGGAAGGGGTGGAGTGGGGGTGGGGCCTGGGGCTGAGCGGGGGTTCAGCACCCCTCGGGAAAGGAGGAAGCCAGCGCCTGTGCAGGGGAGAGAAAAGAACACTAAAGATAGAAAATGCAGCTTCCACCTTTGGACCTGACTTGTAGTTCTAAATTGTAACCTCAGGGTGGAGAAGCCTGGGTACAGCGTATTGTCTTTTCAGACACCCCAAGATCTGGCAAACTTGCATCAGGCTGTCAAATGTGGTGCTTTTAGCTGCCTCTCTGGTCATGGGCTCACAGGAGTGTTGCAAAAGATGCAGTTTTCTTGGCTGGCTAAGCCAGACTCCTCATAAACAGTGTCCTGCTTTGAGCAGGGGGTTGGACTAGATGACCTCCTGAGGTCCCTTCCAACCCTGATATTCTATGATTCTATGATAGAAGGAATAAGGTGGAGAAGGAAAAGGACACATGAGGGAGGGGAGCTGGCAGGAACCCAAGTCTCACATTCCAGGTGTTGTTCAGGACTTAGCCAAAACTGGTGGAGGTGACTGTGTCATCTGGGTCTCACTCTCTGGCCCAGTCTAACCAGAACGCCTTTTCAGATCAGGACGATAAAGGCCCAATGGTGTTACAACGGATTCTGAGGCTGGGGCGTCATTTGCTATGAAGCAAGGGGGGGCAGTTGTCTCCTCCCAGACTGTTCATAAGTCTGCGTGCTCCATTATATCTTCCACTTTTGTGGGGGAGGTTGGGGTGGGTGGGTGGAGGAGACTCTGCAGGTTACAATTTATTCACATAAAATGTTTTATGCTGATGCAGCTTTGCCCCAACCCCCAGATTTATCTGAAATGACACCTCTGCCCAGGGTCCCAGGAGATGGTGACTGCCATGGTGGTAAAACTCATTCCTTCCAGTCCAACCATCCTGCTCCTGGCATCACAATTCCCTCCAAAGTCTCTTTTTTGTAAGGCCCTTAAAAGGGGGTGGTGGGTAGAATGTTGTATCCCCTCATTATTTCATCCACCGTTAGGCCTCATTTCCAACACACCAATTTTGGCCCATTTCCAATTCCACCCTCCTTTTGTTTACCACAGATAATCTCATCACAGTCCTTGGGTGGTATCTGCAGACCTTTCTGTTTGGACTAATTCAGGCTGGCTGTCTTTAACTGTGGCTGACTTTTATAAACAATTGTATGTAAGAGGCTGAGTTGGACTTTTGTTACCTTGGACAACTTAGAGTACAGGCCTGTGCACAACACCATACCCTGATGTGGTACTGGGATAAAAGCATTAAACATATTAGTGTTTGTGGGGAGGGGTACTCACAGGGCAAAGCAAGGCAGAGCTGGGGGCTGGGCAGAAGGGCATTAGATGTGGTTTTAGTTGGTCAGCTTTGATACCTGGTATGGGAAAAGTTTTTAAGTGTTTACATTTTTTTCTTTAGTTTGTGGGCTACTAGGGCCAAAAGGTACTCTCCCCTTATTGTGGGAGGATGGAGAAGGCCAGGATGCTGGTGGTAAGTCTTGTGTAATAGGAAAAGAGCAGAAAGGAATGGTGCTCAAAGCAGATGCCCTTCTGCTGCTAGTTTCATGTGATTGCAGAAGCAGCAAATGTCGCTAGTGGGAACTATCCTCCATATAGGGACCTGATCCAACTTCCATATGAGGGACAGGCAACCGTGGAGTCTAGAAAGGAAATAACATGCCAGGATCTGTCCCCAAGTTGCCAAGATTCACCATTTTATTGCAAGTCTCACAATGTTTGGTGTTTTTTCCTAAAACCCCAGCTACTGGAGTCATGTGACTATATGAGACCCCCAACTTTAATTTTGTTTAAAAAGTAAATTTCTAGTCTTCGTGGTTGCAGTGAAAAGCTTGTGTTTTAACTCTGATGATTTTTAAGCCAGTCATGATTTGGGGTTGGCAATACTGCAAACCTGATCATTAGAATTGGGTGAGAGAGTTTATCTTGCAATCAGAATGACAGGTCCTTGCATGATGATTGTTTTTTAGTTAACACGCAGCCTAACTGGCTCCCAGTGTAGCTTTGAATTGATGCTAACCACAACTTACGTGAATCTTAAAGCCTGGATTCTTTTGCTTTCTAAAGGAAACCAAAAACACCCATGCAGTTTGGTATCTTAATTAGAGCAAATCTCCTCCATTCAAAGCATTTTCCACAGTTAGGATGATTCATTTTGGGTTGAAGAAAAACAGACAAGCCAAGAGAGAGCATAAAAAACTCCCATCAGATATGGTTTATCTGGTAGTTTTTCAGTCTACTTCCTCTTCTGTCCCGCTTCGCCTCTTGCTCATCCATCTAGGCAGATTGTGACAAGACTGGCAAGTCTAATTAGCTCTTTGTGTCCACTGATTGACATTCTTCAGTAGCAATTGCAGGCTATAAGTGGATGTAAAGTCCCTTAGTTCACAAAAGCACCAGGAATATTTGCTTAAGTCTTCATTTGCAGTAAGACACCTTGCTTACACGGCTCTTGAGGGCAGGAGCCACCTCTTAGTTATGTCTTTACAATCCCTAGCACAATGAGGGTCCTAAGGCCCCTAGGAGCTACCATGTAAATAGTAATATTACCTGGCTAGCTTTTTCAAGTTCCCTACTAGAAGAGAAAGTTAAGTTTCTAGGCCACAAGCCTTGTTTCTTTATCAACAGCAAATTAGAAAGAGAATATGGAAAGACATGATCAGGTTGGAGGCCAGGTCTGTGAAGGTTTGGGTTAGGTTCAGAGAGGTCCAATTGTTTATGCAGTTTAAGCCAGGACACTGCAGACTTCATCTGAGTAAACTAAGATGATAATCAATAGCACTTGGTCACATAAATGTTATTTGCATTTTAAGACTGTATATTAATAACAACTAAGGAAGAGGTCTCTTTCCAAGAAACTTTTCCTCTGTGTAGCATAACTTTATCATGGCTGGGATCACAGAAGTGGGAAGTAGATGGTGCAGCAAGTTGGTAATAGACTTTTACCTCTACGGCTGTCTTTCCAATACAGTCAGATCAGGAATGAGTAGGGCCCTACCAAATTCATGGCCATGAAAAATGCACCACGGACTATGAAATCTGGTCTCCCCCCCCATGAAATATGGTCTTTTGTGTATTTTTACCCTTTTACAGATTTCACAAGGGAGACCAGCGTTTCTCAAATTGGCGGTCTTGACCCAAAAGGGAGTTGAAGGGGGGTCACAAGGTTATTTTAGGGGGTGGGTTGCAGTATTACCACCCTTACTTCTATGCTGCCTTCAGAGCTGGATGGCCAGAGAGCAGTGGCTGTTGGCCAGATGCCCAGCTCTGAAGGCAGCATCCCGCCAGCAGCATTGCAGAAGTAAGGTTGGCAATACCATACCATGCCATCCTTACTTCTGCACTGCTGCTGCTGGCCGTGGCTTTGCCTTCAGATCTGGGCTCCCAGCCAGCAGCTGCCGCTCTCCAGCTGCCCAGCACTGAAGGCAGCCACCACCAGCAGCAGCAGTGCAGAAGTAAGGAGTAAGAAGAAGTAAGAAGTAACAGTACCACAACCCCCCCCCTACAATAACAATGCCTTTTTAGATCAGGATCCCTACAATTACAACACCATGACATTTCAGATTTAAATAGCTAAAATAATGAAATTTACAATTTTAAAAATCCTATGACTGTGAAATTGACCAAAATGGACTGTGAGTTTGGTAGGGCCCTAGTAATGATGAAGAATCCTTATGTGACTGATGTTCAGAGAACCTATACACAAAGAGTTGGTCTAAATATAGATCCTAGTTGACATGCGTCAACTGTCCATGTTAGCCACCAGGATGGTTAGCAGGCTCAGTGGTAAGGCTAAGGATTGAGATTGTTTGTGTCAATTACATTACCTTCTTTGTGGGTAATATGTTTGTATCTTTATATGGTAACCGAGATTTAATGGTAATTATCCATGTCTAGTGCCTTCTATGTTCAAATCAGTGTACAAACACAATTTTGCTCCCACTCAAATCACTGGCAGTTTTGAATGACTTCAGTGAAAGCTGGAGTGGGTGGATCCTTACTTAAAACGTTTCATCTTCAAACTCTTTACAAACCTTAGCTAATTAATCATCACCACCTCATGTGATGTAGATAAGTATTGTCATTCCTGGTTCAGCAAAGCACTTAAGCATGTTCAAAATCTGAAGTCAGAGGGACTGCTCACGTGCTTAAAGTTAAGCATGTGCTGAAGTCCTTTGTTAAACAGAGATAAGATTGCTCAGTTGCTTACAGGTAAGCATGTGATTAAGTGAGATTCTGAATTGGGGCCATTATCCCCATTTTGCATATAATAAAACTGGGGACCATAGTTTAAATGACTTCACCAAGACCACAAGAGGAAGTCATTGGCAAAGGCTTATATAGAACTCAGGAATTTCCGGCTTCCAGACTTCTGTTTAAACTGTGATTAGACCATACGTCTGTAAAATTCAGTCTAGCTAATGTAAAGTATTGATTTCAACAGCCTGGTTGGTCCAATATATAATTTATGCATTGTAAAAGTAGTGGGTGACTTATTTTTTTCTGCATCTGATCTCTCCCCCAACAGATGGCTTTGCCATTTCACTGGGGACTATATCAAATTCAAAAGGTAGCATACTTGTCTATATACTTTCATAGACCTGATACTATCCCCATTGAAGTCTGTAGTAAAATTCCCATTTGCTGCAATGGGAGCAGGATCAGCCTGTGTGTGTCTTATGAATAAAATACAATTTGTTAAAGGATCAATCAGTCCCCTTTGTTGTGTGATGTGGAGGTGTCACGTACGAAGTTCACATCTGTGGCAACTCACTTTGTAACCTCTCATCCCTACTGCATTTTTCAAGCTCCTAGTACCAAGAACATGCAGAAGCATTGCGTTATTTCATTATATTAACAATTCTAACCACTGCAAGATCAAGTTCCTTCACCAGATGCCCTTAAATTGTTGCATATTCTGACTTCATTCCTTTTCATAGTGCAAATGGAATTATTGTTTTCTTTGTGAATCTACCAAATAATTCATGACTGGCGAGAGAAGACTGGAAAAGAAATGTCATTAACCTGCTAACTTAACTGCAGAATGCTCAGTGATGCCCTGCATTTAATCATGATTCTCTAGTAGCATAGGTGCTTGTAAATTCACCTGTTCTCCTATCTGGCGCAGGGCGGGTGGGTGAATGCACCATTTTCTTTTATTACACTGCAAACATCCCACCTGCGAGGGAGGATGTTTCTCTTAAACAAAAACGCCACCAGGTATGAAACAGCGACAATAGTCCCCAAAGTGAGAAGCATGGTGAAGGTTTTAAAAGGAAACAGCTGAACGTAGACGCCGTCCACAAGGGAGCAGCCTGGGTAGTGGATTATAGGGGGGATTTTCAGGGAAGGTTCCCCTGCCAGCAGCCTTAACAGGAACCCGAAGAAGAATCCAGCAGCTGAGCCATATATGTTGGTGTTGGGAATGAAGAGGACGCAGCAGAGCTGGGGAAAGAGAAGGGCGTACACCAGCTCACCACTCAAGAACCACAGATCATAAATAGAATGGAAGTAAAATGCCAGGCCTGCAGCTGCTGCCCCAAAAACCACCATGGAGACCCTCATTATAGAGACAACTTCTTTCTCCGTAGCCTGTAAAATAAGAGAGTATTGTTGTAGAAATCATCACTGGCTCATTTTTAATCTGATCCTGAATCCAATCTCAAGTTTACAATGATCAGATAAATAATATCCAGATCCAAATTTTACAAATAGACTTCAGCTGAAGAATTTAGTTCTGGATCCAGATTTTGAATACACCTACGTTCAGAGGTATTTGGATCTAGAATTTTGGTTTGGCCCATCAGAAGCTATCTGTAAGCATTACCAACCTGGGCTGGATTTGAATTAGTCTTGACTTAGAAAAACTCTACATTCAAATCTCTGGGCCATGTTCATTTTGAAATACATCTTTGGAATTAGAGTAGCTAATAATAATAAAAAAGTACATAGTAAAATATATAGTAAGAACTTACTATCAAATACGGGAGCTGAGCAACATAGAGTATGTCTACACAGCAAAGAAAAACCCGTGGCTGGCCCATGCCCACTGACTCAAGCTCGTGGAGCTCAGGCTGTGGGGTTGTTTCATTGATGTGTAGACTTCCAGGCTCGAGCTGGGGCCTGAGGTCTAGGATCCTCCTACCCCGCAGGGTCCTAGAACCCAGGCTGCAACCTGAATCTGAAAGTCTACACAGCAATAAAGCAGCCAGCAGCCCGTGCCCTGCAAGCCAAAGTTACCATACCCATAATAATTTATTTTGCCATTTTGAGTTTAGAGAACTTCTGCAAGCTTCTGGTGTTTTTGCAAAACCCAGTTTGACTTTGGCAGCATGGGCTAGCCTGTTGACCAGAGGAATGGGAATCACTAGCTCTTGGATTCTGTTACCACTTCTGACTTGTATACCTTTACGGACTTGAAGCTATAGCTATATTGAAGTCTATAGTAAAACTCCCATTTGCCGAAATGGGAGCGGGATCAGTCTCTCTGTGTTGTATCAATAATATACAGTCTGCTAAAGCATGAATCAGTCCCTGTTGTTGTGAGATATGGAGGTGTGATCTACGAATTTCTGCCAGGGCTGAGCCCTGACATCTCTAGGCTTGGCCGTTCATAGCCCCAGCACCTCTGGGCTTGCTGCATCAATTAAGAATGTAAAATAATTGCTTGAGACACGTCACCTAATTGCTTGAAGCCGAGCACCTCTTTTTTTACAAATTAAGCACTGGGCATTGCTGTGCTCAGTGTTGCAGCACCTAACCAAATCTCATTTTCCAAAAGGATTTCAGCAGTTAGGAGCCAAAATACCATTGACAGCCGATGGGATTTAGACTCTTAAGGGCCTAAATCACTTTTGAAAATTAGATTAGGCTCCTAAATCAGTTGGGCCTTGCAATGCTGAGTACAGCAATTTACTAAATACCTTTAAGAATCTGGGCCTAAATGACTTGTACAAGGTCACATATCCCAGTCATGACAGACAAATGTTCAAGTCTGGGATCTCCGGGCTTCCAGCAGACAGCAGTGCTGTACTGGGGAGAGCAAATGTCATGTGAAAATTCAAGTTTCCCTAAATTTGACAAACAGTTGAAATTTTGGGAATCTGAAATCAGACACCTGAAATGGTGGCAAAAATTTTGCACAGATTTTCAGTAGTTTCTCCCCGCTGTAAATACTAGTGTTGAATCTGTCACCTGTTTCCTAAGAATTTTTCTGTAGATGTTGTGTGCAAACATAGAGCTGGCAGAGAGAAGGGCTGAATCTGCAGAAGACATGACGGCAGCAGCGATCGCTCCCAACCCGCCAATGGAAATGTAGGTCGGGCAGAGATAATGCAGCACCAATGGCAGTATCATGGCTGACTCTCCTCTCTCCACTGGTGTTGGAAGACCATAGCTCGTCTGGTTCCAGTCTTGAACACAGAACAAAAAAAGGAGGCGAAGAATTCAATATTTAATTCATGCTTTTGTTGCCTTCAGAGCTGTATTTCTACAAAGAGCCATCCTTCCGCAGCTAAAAACTGTGTTCTAGAACTTAGATTATGTTGTTTCCTGACTCCAATTGGTGATCAGTGTATGTCCTGAAGCATGAGAACTGAAAGTCCTTGGAAACCTAGCTAGAAAGTATGTATATGTTGTTAATGCCAAATCCTAACACTGGTTTATGCATCAAGTAAGGGCCACAATGGTCCAATACTGCTGTGTAAACTGGCAGTGAACTGAGTCAACCACTTGGAGGGATGGTTGGTCCAGGGCACAATGTGCCTGCAAGAGTGTCCTTTCTGCTGCTTCTGGGAACAGGGCACTGAGAGGTCTGTCCGCCCTCCAGACATAGATTGCTCAGAGATGGGGTCTTTGCACTGATTTCTCTGACAGCTTTAGCCCATAAGTATCAAATTCTTTTCTGACTCTTAAGTTATTTACTTCCACAAGAGCTTGATCCTGCTCCAACTAGGGTTGAGATTTTTTTTTGGAGGGGAAGGAGGAGGGAGGAGTTTGTTTTTGTTTTACCACTGAATCTTTAAATTCCTTTGAGCGTTTTCTCCCCTGAACATGATCAAATGATACCGACACAACGCAGTAAAGATCGTGAGTATAAAGCAGTGAGGGAAAATAAGTTTTATTGGTCTTTTTTTTTCCCTTTTTGCACTCAAGAGTATGTATTGTACTGTGCACAGAATAGAAACGTGGCAGCCCCTTTATTTAACATAAAACATTTAAAATAGATATTCGGTATTTGAATACCTGAATCAGAAGCTGGAAGGCTCCAGCATTCTGATTCGGGCCCCTAAATAAGTGGCCTGAGTATCAAAAATGCTAAACGTCCAGCAACTCCCACTGATGTCAGTAAAAGCCACTCGATGCTCAGCACTGAAACCAGCTGCTTTCTTAGGTGCCTAAATCAGGACAACGTAGTCCTATCTTTAGGCCCCATTTTAATAATCTTGGCCACTGATTTTAAACCTTGAGCAAAAAAGTACATTTCTTAAAGCCACATGATTTAGTTTTACCTGTGGATGCTGCTACGGCCCCTATGAGCACAGAGGGGATGGCCATTAAAAAGCTCCCCAATCCAGAGAGACAGGAAATAAGCCTTGCTTGTCTTGGTGAGGAGGCTGAGAGAACTCGTTGGAAATAAGTTTGCCATGGGATACTTCCAAGAATCTGAAACGTTCAAATGTTAATGCAGTGAGACAACGGTCCATGCCTGTTAGTATTATTTTATTTATTGGTAGGGCTAGTAGCACCTTCTGTTATCAAGATAACCTGACACTTACCATTATAAGAGCTTAGTTTCAGTTGCTTATACGTTTAACAAACTTTAACTGTTTTAAAAGTTCAGCCAGAATGGTCCAGCTGTTTCCTGAGAATGTGACCTCTGAAAAATGCCTTTTTTGTGATTCTTTCTTAGCGCCTGGATGCTTGGGAGCAGAGAGTTGAAGTTTGGTGTGCGGTGGCCTTTGTTTCAGGGATGAGTCTTTTGCCAACTCTGTGGACTGGCTTTGGAATGGATGATGAAACCATTCACCCCGTCCACTCTCCCACCCCACCAGCCAATCCAAGAAAGATTTCTTACCAGATATAAGAAGTCATCCAGCCACCTTCCAAGATATTCTGTTTGTACTTGCCCAATCCAAGGGGCTTGGTAGGATTCCTGAGCAGCAGTGTAATAAATGTTTTCTGTTGCAGAGTTGAGCAGGGCAAATGGGACACAGATCCACTGGGATTAAAATGGAAACACTGAATCTCTTCACTAGCTTCCTCTCACTTCTATAGCCTATTCAAGCTCCTTGGCCTTGCCTTTGCTCTAATTTCCTCCTCTCCCACTTCTGCTTCCTACAACCATCCCAAGCCTTCTGCCTAATTGTCCCTTTTATCTCCTCCTCTTGCTCGTCTTCATTTCATGCCACCCTTTATTCCTGTTCCTGTATCTCATTCCCACTCCTTTTCCCTAAGCATTTCCCTCAAGCTCATTCAAATTCCTTCTTGTTCTACAAGGCCTTTCAGTGCCAGCTAGACTGATGTCTATTTTATAGGGACAGTCCCAATATTTGGGGCTTTGTCTTATATAAGTGCCTATGATCCCCCACCACCTCTCCTGATTTTCACACTTGATATCTGCTCATCCTAGTGCCAGCCCTCTGTAATTCACTAATGCATTAAGGTTAAAATCTTCACTCCATGTATCATATCCTCTATGCCAAGAATTTGGTATGTCAATGTTCTGTTATTAACAGGAAAAAGAGAGTCCATCAGAAAGGGGCACCAAATATGAATTATTGTCACCGTTGTAATGTTGGATAAACTCAGACACAGAGAGATTGAGCACATTCTCAGCTGTGCACCAGGCACAAAGGAGGTGCAAAGAGAAATTTGTTTTCCCCCATTCTTGGGCCCTGTCCTTCATCTGCATGGTCATCATAGAAATATAGGACTGGAAGGGACCTCAAGAGTCTTCTAGTCCAGTCCCCTGCACTCAAGGCAGGAGTAAATATTATCTAAAGCAGTGGTTCCCAGACTTGTTCTGCCACTTGTGCAGGGAAAGCCCCTGGCAGGCCAGGCCGGTTTGTTTACCTGCCACGTCTGCAGGTTCGGCTGATCACGGCTCCCAGTGGCTGTGGTTCGCTGCTCCAGGCCAATGGGAGCTCCTGGAAGCAGCGCGGGCGGAGGGACATACTGGCCGCTGCTTCCAGCAGCTCCCATTGGCCTGGAGCAGCGAACTGCGGCCACTGGGAGCCGCGATCGGCCGAACCTGCGGACACGGCAGGTAAACAAACCGGCTCGGCTCTCCAGGGGCTTTCCCTGCACAAGCGGCAGAACAAGTTTGGGAACCACTGATTTAGACCACCCCTGACAGGTGTTTGTCCAACCTACTCTTTAAAACTTCCAATGATGGAGATTCCACAACCTCCCTAGGCAATTTATTCCAGTGCTTAATTACCCTGACAGTTAGGAAGCTTTTCCTAATGTCCAACCTTAAACCTCTCTTGATGCAATCTAAGCCCATTGCTTCTAGTCCTATCCTCAGAAATTAACAAGAATAAATTTCTTCCTCTTCCTTGTAACAACCTTTTATGTACTTGAAAACCTGTTACCATGTCCCATCTTAGCCTGCTCATCTCCAGACTAAACAAACCCGACTTTTTCAATCTTCCCCTATAGGTCATGTTTTCAGAACCTTTAATCATTTTTGTTGTTCTTTTCTGGATTTTCTCCGATTTGTCCACAGCTGTCCTGAAATGTGGCTCCAAGAACTGGACCCAATACTCCAGTGAGGCCTAATCAGTGCAGAGTAAACTGGAAGAATTACGCCTTGTGTCTTGCATCGTGTAGTTAAGAGCATGGTTGCTTTATTTAAATTAATTGGTGTTTTTGGATAACCGTCTTCTTGGGTTTTGTTTATTTCCAGCCAAGAAAATTATGGGCTAGATTCTGCTATCTTTACTCATGTGAATAGACAGTAGACTACACCCATGAGTAAGTGCTACTCAACCCAAGTAAGAGTTGAAAAACTGCTTTATGTAGTCCTGGGGCCTTTTTGTTTTTACACCTAAAGTAGAGCTTTGGGGTCTGAGACCAGTGTCAATGGACCTTCTTTGGACTGAGACTGGTGAAAATGCGAGAGGAATTTTGTCTCTCATCTTTGATTATGAAATCTTGAGAAAACGGATAACACAGAAATGCATTGAACTTACCAGGCTGAGCACAATAAAAATCAGCTGTATAACATCTGTGTATGCAACTGAGTACAGCCCTCCCAGTAAAGTGTAGAGTATAACAGTGCATGCCGATATGATTATGGCCAAATAGCCTCCAATATCCAAAATGACTCTCATTGTTGCCCCTGCAGACAAAGACAGTTTTGAACAATCATAACAGGTCTTATATATGCAAGTTTCTTATTATACAAATAAGTTGTTAAATGATACCAATGGCAATGTAGTCTAGCGGTTAGTGCACCTGGCTAGAAGCCAAGGATTCCAGAGTTTTATTTCTTGTGCTGTCACCAACTTACTTTGTGACCTTGGCCAAGTCACTTCAGCTCTCTGCACTTCAGTTTCCTCATTTATAATATCAGGATGATAGTAAATAAATACACATCATTACCTAGTACTATGGAAATGTGAATTTTATATTTCGATCAGTTTTACTTTAAACATGCACAAGAAACATTAGGAAAGGGAATAAATAATATAGTTTCATGAATTAGCGATGAACACATAATCCGCAAAAGGTGGTGTAAAGCAGAGCTATCCATGGCTGTCTTTCCCTTGTCTTCGCTACATCATCTTTCTATCAAATACAAATGCTGAGCAAATATATTTACCTAATGAAGCAAGAATAGCTGCAAACCAGAATATATCTCCTATTAAAGGTGGAATAAAGAGAAGGCTTCCAATCATGTTCCCGTATGTTTCTTGGAGAGGATCCATCATTGTCACATAATTTTTGGATCTCATTGGATTTACAAAGAAGAGGCCACCTATCAGAAATGATAATATTGTCATTGAATTTTATACACATCTCCTAAGAAATTGTCAGAACTGTCCTCTTGTTCTAAATTATATCTGTATTAAAGCCAGCATTAGTCAATGTTCACTGGTCACACTGCAATAATTTGCTAATGTTCCCCATCAGCTGATCACCTCATTAAATATCCACATTTACCAAGCTTTTTAAAGTGCACTTCTCATCAGTAACCATCTTCTTCAGGCAATGCAAGGCCCTATGGAGTTTTCACTGTAAAGGGTCTTACATCATCTGAAAAAAGTGCACTTTGGCATGGGCAGTGGGTGACCCGCTGGCTCAGGGAGGCTAGTGCCTGCCTGAGGCCCCACTGGATCCCAGAGCCCCACCCTCCCCATGTCCGCCAGCCCTAATCCCCCAGCACCCCCAAGCACAGGGCGGACAGTCCCAGCTCTGGCATCCTCCCCCCTCAGCACTGGGCAGTGTGGCCCCAGTGCCTGAGGGCCCCTCAGTGCTGGGCAGCCCCAGTCACCCCAAGTCCAGGCTGCAGGCAGGCCACGGCCACCCTAACCCTAGCTCCAGCCCCAGCCCTAGCCTGCTTCCCTGAAGACAAGTGACCAGCTGGGCTGGGGCCAAGGGAGAAGGACAAGAGCAAGCAAGAGGGGGCTTTCTGGGCAGAGTGTGGATGAGGCCACACCAGGCTCTTTGGGGAGGCACAGCCTTCCCTGCCTATGCTACCCGCCGCCCATGTGCTTTGGTCAATATAAGGCAATAGGCTTGTCCTTGATTTTGTGAATGCTAGGTGCCATGCAACATATTGAGATAAATGCTGCCCTCAGTTACATACAATGAAACGTGCAGCTCCCCTATGCCTCCTCCAAAATTAAATTATCTTGTTTTTAATGTCAGCACCTCATGAACTGAGCCCAGTCCTACACTCCTTCCTCATATCAGCAATCCTCACTCAAACAAGTAGTTCCATTAAAATTGATGAATGTATGTAGTGCCAAATCCTGATGCCTACAGGACTACTTGTCTGGGGATTACTGACATGAGGAATGGGTGCTGGACTGGACCTGCAGTCTCTGAATGGGGCTTCTTGTGTTGGTAAGGATTACTCATGTGAGAAAGGGTTGCTGTGCCCATAGGCTACTGCTTTAGGGCCTGATTGAAATGGAAGTCAATAGGCATCTTTCCATTGATTTCAGTGGGCTTTGGATCAACGTCATAGTGCTCTTCACAGGGCAGATATTTCCCAGTGTAAGAGCACCTCTTCCTTGTCTCTACTTGTAGGATTCTGCTAAATTCCTACTACACGCTTCCGGGGGAAGCTGCCCGCAAATGGCACTGTTGCACACCCACTACTCCAGCTTTATGTGATGGGCTGGTGTATGGCTGTATCTAATTGTGACCTGCCCTTGACATTGTAACTGCCATTTTGAAGAATGTGACTTGCATTTGGAGTGTGTAGTTGTGCCTGCCTAGAGATGCCAAGAACAGACCAAGGCAGCTTATGGTAATGCAGGGCGCCTCCCTGAAGCAACTAACACAAGAGTCATCAGTGGTGCTTGTCAGAACACTGGATTTGCTGAAACCAGTGGCCAGGTTAAAGGAAACTGGTTCTCCCAGTTTGTCTCCCAGGGGAGTAGGACTTCAACCACCTGACTGAGATCATGAAGCTGGTCAGTAGATAACGTGACAAAGGGGACTGAAACCTTATTTAAATGCAAGATCTGCTCTTGGTTCTCACTCTCTTGCTGAAAAACAGAGACTGCAGAAGGTAAAGGGCCCATGGGGCCTACCTGCTTGACACATGGACTAGGCCTAAGGACTCACAAGAAAGGATGAGCATAGACACAGGGAAACGAGCATTCAGGCTCCTGTTGTTTTCCTAGAGATCTGTAACTCTTGTATGCTTTGACAGCAAAGCTTACTGTGATTTTAAAAACTCCAGAGCAAAGCCTGTGTTCCTTACTTTACTTGCCATGTGTCCCTAAAGAGTTAAATTACAATCCAGAGCACCCACAGAGGGGGCCAGACAAGCGCTCTGTACCCAGTAGTGGGCCTTAGGGTATGTCTACCCAGCAGCGTAAGCCTAGGCTTAAGCCTGGGCTCAAATCTAACTCCCTTGCATCCACATACCAATTGTGCTAACCAAGAGCTCGGAGCTAGGTTCCCAGGACCCTGCAGGGCTGGAGGGTCCAGGCAAACATTAAGCTGGCTATGGGACCTGGTGTTCGAGCCCTATTGCTTTCCTTTGTGCACGGGGTCCCAGCTTGACTCGGGTCCCGGCAGTCCTCCGAATGTATCCCAGAGTTCCTTCGGGCAACTTCCTTAGTTTTCTCTATGCTGACGATCTGTGATGCCATCTGTTGCACTCTATTGCAAATGGAAGCTGCACCTCCCTTTGCAAATGGCAGCAGGTCGAATCAGCAGGTTAACCCCTTGTTTACTGGACATGCAACCCTAGGGAAGGCAGGGCCCTAGAGAGAAGAGCAGGGATCAAGCGACTGCCCTGCAGAGAGGGGGGAGAACAGAACTCGCAGCTCAGCATGGCCGGGGAAGGATGACCCTCAACACCCTGACCGCTCCCCCTCCCTGCAGGGCTGCTGCTTGGTCTCCACCCTGCTCTCTGGCCCCCCCGGGGGCTGCATGTGCAGAGTGCCCAGGCAGTGTGTGCTGTCAGGGCAGAGAGTGGGAGCCAGCCCCCAAACTTCCCCACAGCCTCCCAGAGATCTCTTATCCCTGCCTCCCAGGGCGCGTCGGGGCAGGGATAAGGGATCCTGGAAGGTGCTGGAGCACACAGGGATGCACTTCAGTGCTCTGCTGCCAGCCGGGCTGGAGTGTTTTTCCTCTGAAACCTGCCTTTTATGTCAAACTTCGAAACAGACAGACAAAAGTAAATAAAAAACCAGCCAAACGAAAACACCTTCACTGAACATTCCATTTCAGAAATTAAGAATTGCGAAGTTTCACTTTCATAGTTTGACAGCCGGGGAGCCTGATGTGTGAATTCTCCTCAGAACAGCTGCACATGGGCCTTTTCCTGACTCAGCCTAAACTGGTGAAGAGCCTAGTTGTCTGGTTAGATGGTAGTTCAGTACAAAGCCTTCTCAAACCCCAGTCATTCTACTGAGACAGCCACCAAATAAGCTAATTATGCAGCTTATGTACTCATGTGATCCTTATGGGCACCTGAGTCCCACCAATAGCCAGCATTAGTCAACAGCAGGTGTGTGCGTACGCGCGTGCGTGTGTGTAACTCATACACCTCCTGGGTGTGGTGTTCTGTCCCATCTAGGGCAGGGGTTCTCAAACTGGGGGTTGGGACCCCTCAGGGGGTCACGAGGTTATTACATGGGGGGTTGCGAGCTGTCAGCCTCCACCCCAAACCCCGCTTTGCCTCCAGCATTTATAATGGTGTTACATACATTAAAAAGTGTTTTTAATTTATAAGGGAGGGGGTCGCGCTCAGAGGCTTGCTATATAAAAGGGATCACCAGTACAAAAGTTTGAGAACCCCATATGTAGTGGGACCGAGACCACTTAGAGAGAGAGATTAATGAGTCTGCTCTACAGCCTTAGCTAAGGGCCATATGGCATTTAACTCATGCAGTAGAGGCTCATGTATTTAGCTCCAAAGATCCCAGGTTCAATCCCGATGACCGGGGTCTATCAGTGTTACAAGTGAGCGCACCAGGAGTCAGAAAATCCTTAATCTCGAGTTGAAATGCCATGTAAATTCTCAAGCCCAAGGTTCAGTCAGGTCAACTTGAGTCCCACTAATCTTAGGCTTACATTGCTGTGTAGACATACTCTGAGAGGCCCAGAGTTAGAAGCAGTGACTGGATGCTGACCAGATCCAGCTGGCTTGGAAGCACATGGGCTCCAAAGTTGGTACAATTACAGCTGACTGGTGACTGTCCACTAAGGGACTTGGCTAGGTCTTCTGTAGCAAACATGCATTGAGATTTAGGGTGTTAGGAGAATGTATTTTGGTGGGGAAATCATGGTGATACTTTTTAGCTCCACAAACATTTCAAAGAAAGAATTACATTTTGTTGAGGGCATGATGTTCCTACTTCCAAAAGGATATTGGAGAAAAACAGTATTCACAGACTATCACACGCAAACAAAACACACAAATAAGATTCTCTTGCTGTAGATTGTCTCATGCAGGTGAATCTCTGCATCTGCACAGAGCCCCATTGAGTTCTGCATTTTAGGCCCTAATCCTCCAATTATTAATCCCTTGAATTCTCATCCTGAATCTATGGTAGGTATGCAGAATATAGTCCGATAAAGGCCAATTATATCACTTTTGGGATGTCCACTATCTGTCACTTCATTCAGAATAATTTAAACAGCCTGAGTATTTGACAGTTATCTGAGTGTAGAATACGTAATATGTAGAATGTATATTGTAGATGTTGGGACATATGAAAAGATGCCTGCTTGTCTGGCAGGGAGGGAGAACAGCCAAGTGAAAAGCTGAGCCAGCACTTCAATCAATCGGATGAACAACTGGTTCAATCAGGGGAACAGCTTGGTCAACAACCTGATCAGGTAAACAACTGAGTTAGCAAACTAATCTTAGTGTTAGGCAGAAAAGTGTTTATATCTATAATGACTAATTTTGCAACAATATATTTAAGGTGAGCACCTGAATGTGGGTATGCGCTAGCATTTAACCCTATGCTGTGGCATGTTTTGGTGGACTGATCTCTCATTGAATCAGCAAATAAAAGACATACTTCTTCAGCTCAAGAGTCTGTCTGTGAACCTGTGTGTTCTGGGTAGCAGGGAAAAGACCCGGTCAACACTGGGAGAGTCTGCATTTTTTAGATCCATAACATTGGATTAAAAAAAAAAAGATTTATAACATGTTTTTGGGGTTTTTTTTGTTTTTTTTACCAATAACAAGGGACAAAGCAAATCCTATTGGCGCCTGGACCCACACTAGTCCTCTTGTGGGAAGATAGACAATTTCAGCTGTACCATTGATATATGCTCCTCCGACCCAGGTTGCTGAAAAAAAAAAGGGGGGGGGGCAGGAGAAATAGTGATGAGACATATATTGCCTTACTACTCTCATAAAACATATTGAAAAGTACAGAGCCAGACTGTGAACCTCTATTCACACTGGTGAGTGTTTACTCACACTCACATTTACTCCAGATTTTTTTTACTTCACATTTATCACATTTACTATCACATTTATCAGAATCTGACCCTAAAGGCTAGTTTACACTACACAGGTTCTGTGGATACAGTTATGCTGGCAAAAACCCCTACAGGGGATGCAGCGTAGACTGACAGGAGTTTTTCTGCCGGGATAGTAACATCACCTTCCTGGATGACATTAGCTATGGCAACAGATTTCAGAGTAACAGCCATGTTAGTCTGTATTCGCAAAAAGAAAAGGAGTACTTGTGGCACCTTAGAGACTAACCAATTTATTTGAGCATAAGCTTTCGTGAGCTACAGCTCACTTCATCGGATGCATACTGTGGAAACTGCAGAAGACATTATATACACAGAGATCATGAAACAATACCTCCTCCCACCCCACTCTCCTGCTGGTAACAGCTTATCTAAAGTGATCACTCTCCTTACAATGTGTATGATAATCAAGTTGGGCCATTTCCAGCACAAATCCAGGTCTTTTCACCCTCCGCCCCCCCTGCCCCCACAAACCCACTCTCCTGCTGGCAACAGCCCACCCAAAGTGACCACTCCCCTCACAACGTGCATGACAATCAAGCTGGGCCACCTCCAACACAAATCCAGGTCCTCTCACCCCCCCCCCTTCCCTCCAAAAACCACACACACAAACTCACTCTCCCGCTGGCAATAGCTTATCCAAAGTGACCACTCTCCTTACAATGTGTATGAAAATCAAGGTGGGCCATTTCCAGCACAAATCCAGGTTTTCTCCCGCCCCCCCCCCCCAAAAAAACACACACACACACACAAACTCACTCTCCTGCTGGTAACAGCTCATCCAAACTGACCACTCTCCTTACAATGTGTATGATAATCAAGGTGGGCCATTTCCAGCATAAATCCAAGTTTAACCAGAGCATAGCTGAATCTATTCCGGGGGTTTTGCCAGCATAGCTGTGTTGGCTGGGGGATGAGGCTTTTTCACACCCCTGTCCGACATAGCTATGCTGACAAAACATTGCAATGTAGACCTGGCCTGGGTAAAATTCTGGAGAGGTGATACTCAAAGTGAATAGCTACATTTGTATGGAAAACTCATTAATGTTCAGAAAAGGTTTATTTTTATTTCTATTTTTGTTAATGGTAGACACTGGCTGGAGCAGATAGCAAGAGCAAATAGCGTTACATTTATTGTTCCTTAATAATTTATAGAACATAATTCCCATGTATCATGGTCCTTTACAATAGCAAATGTGTGCTTAAGAAAATAAATCCCTTAAAACAACAGTCAAGCACATACTGCATTCAAAAAAGTGAGTCTTCAGCTTAGACTAAAACCAAGCAAATCTGCTGGCCAGACAAATGTCACTTGGGACAGCATTCCCCTATTGATAGGTAAGAGGGAAAAATCTCTGATGATGGGAAAACACAGAAGAAATAGAAGAGGTGTCAGAAGCATAGTGTGTAAATGCTTTAAAGAACTATATATACATCCTTCTTTATAGGCAGATTCTGATAGCCTTACCCATGATGAGCAGCACCATATCCCACATAAAAAGTAAGGTATTCAACACGAGTGTAGGTAGCAGAATCTTGCCCTAAATTAGCACCACATACTATCCTCTTGAGTAGTATCATATTCCTTAGGGAGTCCCACTACTCAAGACATTAGGGACTGCTCAGTGTGAGTAGGGCTGGCACAATCTGGCCCACAATGCTAATAAAACTTCCATATCCCAGACTTAGAAGAGCAAATTTATGTTGTGAATGAGAAAAGCTCAACCTGAATGTTTTAATAAGATAAACAGATTTCCTTTCAGAACACTTACCAGTTGCAGTGAATAATCCAATGAAAAAATTCATGTTCCTGCTCCCCACTATGATCATCTCACTTGGTTTCCCTTTCTTCTGGTCCTTTTTGCTTTTCCAAGAAGCCCAAATTCCAATGGCTAAAGTTATTGCATAAAACACAATTAAAGCTACCAAGCCAGGTATATTCAGAGCCATTTTCTGCAGTTTATTCTGGACCACAGAGATGAATATGGATTCAGTAGTGCTCACACAGTACCAAAAAGAATTATGAGCCAAAATTTTGGTCAAGGTACTGGATGCTATGTCTTTCAGTCTCCACCCTTCTTGAGGAAATATCCAATCCTGCCTTCTGGGTGGAAGTAGGGTGGGGTAGATAAGGGACTGGGACTAAGGCAAATAAGCATTTATGTGTTGTATAATGTCAGTCTGATATCAATGAGGGGAAATGTAATATTTTGTATGATATGCATTGGCATGTGAATAATCAGTATCCGTTTTGCTTGGTTCTCGTTATGAGGTCAGAACATATGTGGATGAGAATCTTGTCTGAACAAAGTTGACTGAAATTTAAAAAAATCATTATAATAAAAAGAAATTCAGGAAAGAAAAAAATCAGTGATCAACTGAATGAGTAGCAATGCCTTATTCAAATCAAGCTCACATCAGTTCCATTGATAAAGGCAGGCAGGGGTGCAGACAGTGTTGTGCCATACCATAAAATAACAGGTAGCACAGCTGTTTCTCTGGAGGCTGTATTTAACTAACTCCTATTAGAATGTTTCTCAGGTAATTAGAAAGAGAAATCTTTCTTTGATAAATTTAAGAAGCTGTCCTTCAAACAGATAATGAACCTCCAATAGGAACCTCTTACACAGTAGGATGTGAGTAATTTATATAGTTTAGATGTCAACGTTTTGGTTGATCTGTGGCTGAAATTCTGCTCTGGGCAGTAGACTTTCAGTCTTTCTCCTTCTGTCCACTGAGATATGATCCTTGATGCCAGGATCATATCAAAGATTGTTTTTTGAACAGTCCTTCATTTGCATTCTTAGCTGGAATTTATAAGTCCAAAACATCTTAACAGTTTCTTCCAAACACATCACCTCATGCAGAGATCAAGGGGCAGCAATTTTGTGAAACTCACATGGCACAGCTCAAAGATGACCTTTAGTTTAACAATACACACTAAGAACTAACGTACATTGATTGCGGATGTGGAGAGTCTTGAAGAGAAAGACCTGGGGCGAACCTTGGGTTTTTTTTATTTTTTATTATAGCATTCTGTAAACAGTCCATCAGCAATCCCTCTGTGTACAGTGTTCTCAAAACATTCTGGAAGCAGTATGAAGCTGTCCTGATTGCAGAATGAAAGCCAGTTCAAGGTCCTTCATGCTGCTGGGTTTGTGGCCCAAAAATTCTAATCTAACAGCAAACATTTTGTTTGAGCGAGAGACGCGTTCAAAGTGCAATTATATGAGAGGTTTTTAACTACATTTTTGACAAAACAGATGCATCTGACATCAAACTGTAATATGAAAAATTCATTAGAAATAGCAGAGGAAGCAAGATTTGTGTAAACTTTGCTTCAATCTGACAGGGGGATTTGTACAAATAGAAATAGTGTGGTTGTTTTCATTTAAAAAAGAAAAAGCCTAAAGGCCAAATTCTGATACCGAATAGTACTGTAGTCTTTTAGTGATCTTATTAAAATCAGGTACTATTCAGCCTGAATAAGAGTATCAGAATTTGGCCCTAAATGTATAGATATAAAAAGCTAGGTGAGAAATACTGTACATTTTAAATATACATTTTCAGTGTGGTATGTTACTAAGAGGCACTAACTTTCACATTCACCATAGCACCTGCAAAGTCCTAGAAAGTGAAACTGTTCCAGGTCATGAATAGCCTGGTGAATGTGGGCTGTCTTCTCTTGTTTACTAAGTCGAGTTTTTCTTGCTGTGAAGAATTTTCATGTTACTTTTTGGATAAGTCACCAAGATCCAGCCTGTGTGGGCATTAAATCTAAATTCTGTGTCAAGAAGTTGTATTTGCTGTATTTAAACATAACTTCTAGATTCATAGATTCCAAGGCCAGAAGGGACCATTGTAATCATCTAGTCTGACCTGCTGCATAATACAGGCCATAGAACTTCCCCAAAATAATTCCTGACCTAGAGCATATCTTTTAGAAAAACATCCAATCATGATTTAAAAATTGTTGGTGATGGAGAATCCACTAGGACCGTTGGTAAATTGTTCCAATGGTTAATTACTCTCACTTTTTAAAATGTATACCTTATTTCCAGTCCAAATTTGTCTAGCTTCAACTTCTAGCCATTGGATGATGTGATACCTTTTTCTATTAGATTGAAGAGCCCATTATTAAATATTTGTTCCCCAGGGAGTTAGTTATAGACTGTAATCAAGTGACCCCTTAATCTTCTCATGATTTTGCATTGCAAATCAAAATATTTCTGTGTTTGGATGAAATTTTTTGGTTTTTAGGTGCTCAGTTTTTCAACAAAAAAATCTAAATTTTCGACAGAAAGCAGCCACTTTTAATAGAAAATTTTTATCAAACCCCCATTTTTCTGTTGAAAAACAGTTTTGATGGAAATTTTTTTGCCAACTCTAATTTTCAGTGATTTGCTTCACAAGGGCAGTGAGCCAGCTGTCCCTGCATAAGCTGGGTGATGCTGGGTAATGATGTCCTCCTGGTCATGGTGGACAATCAAATGTCCAGGCTGATTCTCTTAGATCTTTCAGCTGCCTTTGATTCCTCTGACCAGGGCTGTCCGTACCCATATGCAAAGTACGCAGCTGTGTAGGGCACGAGGAAGTGTGGGGCACCAAATTTCCTGGTGCCCTAGGCAGCTGCATACTGCTCCAGGCCCTGCTCTGCTTCTTCCCCATGGCCCCTGCCCCTGCTCTGCCCCAGCCCCGCGTCTTCCCACCGCTGCTCTGCCCAAGCCTGGGAGCCAGGGGAGCAGAGCGGAGCGGGCTAGGGCCGGGTCACTCCACTTCCCGCCGCCCCGTGAATGCGGGGTTGGGCATACCCTGCTCTCAACGGGCTTCAGGAAGAGGAGAGACCTGGCCCCAGCCCGCTCTGCCAGCTCAGGCTGGGGGGCGGTTTCCCCCCTGTCCCCAAGCCTGCTCCTGCCCACCCCCACAGAGGCCTGGGGCCAGCTCGCCCGCCCCCACCCTCCCACAGAGGCCTGGGGCCAATCCGTCCCCGTCCCCCCTGCAGAGGCCTGGGGCACCAAAATGGCTAGGGACGGCCCTGCCTCTGACTGTGAGCAGAGGCAATTGCAGGATATGGAGCCTTAGGCGTTAATAAAACAGCTGTAAATATTCATTCTATCTTGGAGCTGTACCAGCTTTCCAAACAAGAGTGACTGTTTTTATCACATCTGGCCAGATTAAAACCGAGGGGTCTCTAAACACTTTCTTTCCTTTCCATGCCCTCAAACAACTTAAACTGAGCAGTTTCTGACTATAAATAATGTGGCTAATGTTTAAAACAAATAAAAAATATTTAAAGTACTGTATCGTCCTCCCTTTCTATTTAATCAAGAGGTGACCTTTTAACCCTTTTTTAAAAAAGGCACATGAGTACTTCTTTGTGGGAAAAGTGACTACTGTGCTCATGCATGGTAACTGTTTAGATTTGGTTCACATGTAGAACAGTCATATATACTCACACAACTCTCAAAGATCTACTTTTAGTGAGAGGGCTAAGGACCTAATGTTACTACTTTTACTGTCTCTAGGCAGATTTTATTTAAAGGATCTGGCCACACAGTGGGGTTTGGTACATACACACAACTGAAAAAAATGTAGTTATTGGAGGTGAGGTTTAAAAAAAAAAAATGTAACTGAGAAACACATTGTGCTGGGATGAAATTGCCTCTCAAGGAGAAAAAGTAAGTCACAGGTGATTTGCTTGCTGAGGGGTCTATTGCATAAGAATACTTAGCATTTGTACAGCAATTTACATTTTCAAAGAGCAGTAGAAATGTGAACTAATTTGTCAAATTAAAGGCCAGATTTTAATCTTTTGAAGTCAATGGCAGTTGTGCGTGTGTGCCTTGGAGGGCATAATTTAGCCCTAAGTAAAGTCATTACCTTAGGCAATTAGCATTAATTGTGATAATGATTTTTAAGATCTGGACACCTATCCACTACTAAGAACTGGACTGAGACCTCACATTCATTTCACAAGGCAACTATTGGATGGCAGGAACATTCTGTCAGCTCTGAGCTAGTCTGAATTTGACACAGCGACCTACAGGTGACATTTCCATATCCATTACCAGTCTGGGCCACCCACATTTGGCCTCCAAACCTTGTTTAAGTTCAACTGTATTATAAACTACAAGTCAGTGCTTCAGAGTCATGTTTTTCTCACAGAGGAGCAGAGATATATGTTGAGCTTCTCACTACACAAATCTTACGTGTTTAAAAGTCAGTAACAACATCCTCATTGCTGTCACACAAGTGATGGCTTTGCACCCCGACACGTTTTATTGTCAGTAATAAACATTGTAGGAACATAGGATTTGCAATACTGGAACAGACCAATGTTCATGTATTCCAGCAACATCCTGCTTCCAACAGTGACCAAGATTAATTGCTTCAGAGGAAGACATAACCTTCCCATAATGTACTTAATTATGTAATATTACATAGCTATTTGAAAGGAAAAAGATAGTCTTTCTGTTCCCTGCTTTGCCACTGATTTCCTGTGTGTCCTTTGATAAGTGACTTCAGTTCTGTGTGCCTCAAGTTTTCCCAGCTATAAAATTGAGAATTAAATTTATTCCCCTCTTCACATGAGGCTTAATTCATTGATGTTCATAAAGTTCTTTGAGATCCTAAATGGAAGTAAGTGATCAGTTTATGCCTTGAAACATTAGGAATGATTGCTGTTGTAACTGTAGCCTGGCTTATATAGCTACAGATGCTGTACACACCATCATGCAACTGTCTAGTCCTTTGAAAACCATGTTGGTATGTATCTGAGGTCCAAACAGAAAGTAGACAAGGAAGGGCCCCTCTAAAAACAGTGGAGGAAGATGCAGATTTTGCCTCCAAGACAGCAGTGACTGACTATGATAAGAACACATTTTTGTTTGTAGAAATATGTAAAACACGATGATTAACCAGAATTGGCTACACATTTTGGAACTTTATATCACTCAAAGACACAAAGAGAGAGAAGAAGAAAGTTCTAGGTACAGAAATGATAAAACAGTAAGTTTTCTAAATTGGAGAAATTAAAGACTCAAGAAGAGATACACACTGTTCTTCTGTTTAGTCTTTCTACAGAGGAGGTTTAGTCTTTCTACAGAGGAGTCGCCTATATTCAGAGTTAAACAGAAAAGAAGAAAGCATTGGGGTCTTAAATCAAGAATTCTTGACTCAGGGCACGTCTTCACTGGCAACGTTAAAGCGCGCTCTAAAAAACCCACCTCCAGGAGGGGAGGAGCTCCCAGCGCTGGTGCACTGTGTATACTGGCACGTTACAGTGCTGAAACTTGCAGCTTGGGTAATATCTGGTGTTCCTGGCCCCTTTCAGTATAGTTTGAGGCTTGAGTATGGCATAGAGACTGCATTAGTCTTCCTGGTTGACCTTCCGTTAATAGAAGGACATCATAGAGTCTAAGGCCCCAAGGGATCATTGTGATCATCTAGTTTGATCTCCTGTACAGTGCAGACCATAGAATTGAATAAGGCCCAAATCACTAATAAATAATCATAAGACTCAAATCACTTCTAGGAACTTTTATTTTCTCCAAGTGCATTTCCGAGTCTGAATGTAGCTGTGGGTGAGCTTCAGCCTCGCAAGAAAAGTATAGTCCATTCAGAATGGAACATGCTTTTATTCAGTCTTTTATATAGAGTGCTGAGATACGACACTGAGAAGTGAATAATAAATGCCTAATGTAGACAGATATATCCTTACCATTTGACCTGAGGCACCTATCCTCCATTGTAATGTGCAGATATGCTCAATGCAAAGCATCTGGTTATCTTCTTGAGCACTTGCTCCATAAATTCTAGATTACATGCCCCCACTTTGGTCTGTATTGTAAATGTGTGGCCTGGGGCAGGCCAGTAGGTGGCTCATTGCCTCAGTTTCTCTCTTGAGTCCCCAGTAATTCCATGCAACCTCTACTCCATCAACATAGTTTATTAACAAAACATAGTACAGATATATACACCAGAAGGATAAGTACCAGGGAGGGAGAGGGGTTATTTAAGTTAAGTGCCAATGTGGACACAAGAACAAATGGATATAAACCGGACATCAACAAGTTTAGGCTTGATATTAGGTGAAGGTTTCTAACCATCAGAGGAGTGAAGTTCTGGAACAGCCTTCCAAGGGGATCAGTGGGGGAAAAAAACTTAACTGGCTTCAAGACTGAGCTTGATAAGTTTATGGAGGGGATGGTACGATCGATCCAGCCGGGGATGATTTATCACGTCTAGTGAAGACGTGATCGACCCTGGTACTCCACCAGAGCGAGAAGCGTAAGCGGAGTCGATGGGGGAGCATCAGCAGTTGACCTACTGCAGTGAAGACACCGCGGTAAGTAGCTCTAAGTACGTCAACTTCAGCTACGTTATTCAAGGCTTGAGCTCTAGACACACGCAAACCCCAGGGGACTGTGTTCTTACTCAGTCCCCTAACTCCCTTTGGAGATGATCACAGCCAAGTTTCCCATCAATATCTAGGGCGACCAGATAGTAAATGTGATGGGGGAGAATAGATGCCTACATAAGAAAAAGCCCTGGATATCGTGACTGTCCCTTTAAAATCAGGACATCTGGTCACCCTAGCACAAATCAAACTAGAAAACACCTTTAGAATAATATTTAATATTTACAGATATTCGTAAAACAGATGATCCCATGGTGGATAAGACAAACAAATAGTGATCTACATGAGAACATACAGGTTACATTAAACACCTCTAATGCAGGAGAACTTGTAACAAAGAGATTACAAAAAGAAAAGGAGGACTTGTGGCACCTTAGAGACTAACCAATTTATTTGAGCATAAGCTCTCGTGAGCTACAGCTCACTTCATCGGATGCATACTGTGGAATGAAAGCTTATGCTCAAATAAATTGGTTAGTCTCTAAGGTGCCACAAGTACTCCTTTTCTTTTTGCGAATACAGACTAACAAGGCTGTTACTCTGAAAAAAGATTACAGAAATACACTTAGCTTTTCTTACTTATTCTAGAGCCCAGACATGTCAGTTTCTTTCCCTTAGTGCTGGCACAAGCTGGGCTGACCTGAGTATAGAGATGGTCACCAGGCAGCAAAACCTTCAGTGACTGTTCACGTGAGCTGATCAGGATGGATGTTTTAGGCTTGTTAAGGTTAGCAGGAGCCCTGGAGCTGGCACATGTCTGCTGGATTCTCTCTCTCACACACTCAAAATATATGCTTGTGTAATCACTTATCTGCCTCCCTGACCCCTTTACCTGAGGGAATTGCTTGGATTTTGGTTGATCTCCTGGCTACACCAGTTCTTAATAATGACATCGCACTCGGAATTGTCTGAGGCATAGAAACTGTCTTCAACAGCCATGTGGATTCTGACTATCTGAACCAAAGGGCTGCCATCTTCCTTTTGATATCTGGTTGTCTGGCTCTAACAGACATTCCTGGGCTGGGAGAAGAGCTGGTCAAATAAGCCACAAAGTACTTGGCATATATTTTTGTGAATAAAAGTGTTGGGTTTGGTTCACTGTCATTTACAGGGCCCTAATATTAATCATTCTCAAGTATTTGAGTGGTTACTGGGAATTCATTTAAAATTCATGATTGCTGGAGGTTTAAGAAATACGAGTGTAATGCACTGGCTGTGGTGTGTGTGTGTGTGTGTGTGTCTAATTGCTGGCCCCAGCAATTATAACAGCCTGCTGCATACTCACAGCTAAAGGAGTTACTCCTTCAGGTAAAATGGTAGAGCCTGTGGGTTTGGTGCTAAAAGACCTAGGTTTCATCCCCACTAGGGTTGCCAACTGTCTAATTGCACAAACCCAAACACCCTTGCCCTGCCCCCTCTCCCGCCCCTTCTCTGAGGCCCCACGCTCACTTCCTCCATCCCCCCTCCCTCTGTTGCTCACTCTCCCCCACCCTCACTCACTTTCACCAGGCTGGGGCAGAGGGTTGGCGTGTGGAGGAGGTGCGGGCTCTGGGAGGGAGTTTGGGTGCAGGCTCTGGGCTGGGGCAGAGGGTTGGGGTATGGGAGGAGGTGAGGGGTGTGGGCTCCGGCTAGGCAGAACTTACCTCAGGCAGCTCCCAAAAGCGAACAGCAAATCCCTCTGGCAGCGGCTTCTAGGCAGGGGGTGGGGGTCAGGGAGGCTCCATGCACTGCCCCGTCCGTAGGCGCTGGCTCCACAGCTCCCATTGGCTGCAGTTCCTGGCCAATGGGAACTGCAAAGTAGGCGCTCGGGGTGGGGACAGCATGCCGAGACCCCCCCCCACCCCCCACCAGGGCCTGCAGGAACGTGCCGGCTGCTTCCGGGAGCGGTGCAGGGTCAAGGGAGGCAGGGAGCCAGCCTTAGCCCACTGTGCCGCCGGACATTTAGCACCTAAAATCTCCTGGTTTGGCTTCAGTAGCTTCCAGGAGATAGAGCCTGATTCTGGGAGATTCACGGCGAGACTGGGATGGTTGGCAACCCTACTCCCAACTAGTGACCACAGTGTCTGTATATTCATCAGAACATTAGAAGCGTGTTTTTTTCATCATCTATTCTCCTCCTGTTTAAAAAGTTTCAGTCATCCAATCAGGGAGCAGAAATGATACCATGTGACTGAAGTGACCAGTCCTAGCAGACTGCTCATGAATATCTGATAGGCTGAAATTGGTTTGCCTAAACTACTTGAGAAATACATATGAATAATGAATAAAGCGATAGAAATCAGGGTCAGCACAGGAATAATTTGCAAACTGAAGAAAATGATAAATTTGCAAAGAAATTGTATTCACAATGAACAATTTGCCCAGTTCTAGCTGACAAGAGTCTGGGTTCCCTTGTTAACAGAGTTAACGTTTTTCCTACAGGCTCAGTAGAGTTTGTTAGTGATTATTTTATTCCTTCCTGCTTGCTGTGATGCAGTGTAAGAGATTATAGGGTTTTATAAAGAGTTATCTTATTAGTTATTGTTTCTTTACATGAGTTTCAAAGCAGCTTTTCCTTAAAAACGCTGCTCCAATAAGTTCTCCCAAGTTTCACTGTCACAGCTACACATACAAAGCAGTTCCTCTGTGCCAAAGCTCCTGCCTGACCCATATTCAAGACAGGCTTTCGCCTAACATCTCTCCTCTTTGCAACCGAACGCTCAGCAGCAAGCCGCCTGTCCACTTACTTTGCTTCCACTGCAGAAACCCATTTGAAGAAACAACATCTAACGAGGCAGCTCTTCATAATAGAGAGTAACCTGTTCCAGCCAGTTAACTTCTGGTTTCCTTGGGAGGTGGGGAGGAAATAGCAGTAGTGGGAGGCTAGTTGGGGTAGAGTGGGTGCGGGGTGGTCAGGTGGGTGATGATTGGCTGTGTCAGAGCTGGAGTGATGGAGGAGGGTGAGTCTAGGAGCAGGAGCAGACAGAAGCCAGAGCAGAGAGGTAGTGGCAGACAGTAGATGCTGCTGCTGCAGGAGCCAGAGAAGCAGGCAGGCAGTAGTGAAGCAAGCAGCACTAAGGGCGTGTCTGGAGAATTGAGTGGTGCAAGGGAGTCAGGCCAGCTGGCCTAGGAGAGGACCTTCCTGACAGCTTGTGTAGGGTGGGGCAGACACATGGACCTGCATGAAGAGGAGAGGTGGGTGAAAGGAGCTGGTTGCTAGCAGGTTCCATCTGTGTAAACTAACGGCTGCAGCACAGTGGCTGTGAACCGTTTGATCACATACTGTCTGTGAAGCACTGCTAGGAACAAAGGCCTGAATTCTCAGGGACATCATGGCCCCTCAGTGTAACTGAGAATCAGGCTCTAAGGGTTTAATACACTAGAAGCACGTTCATACAGGTCACTCTACAGCAGCTGCACATTTCTCAGGACATGACAATAAACAACCCATTTAAATTGTTAAACATGGGATAATCTGCAGTGCGTTTTCATGCAGTGAAAGGACAAAATTTACACAATTTAGCCAAAGACAACACTGCATTTTATTTCACTTTTCATCAGTTTTAAAATAAAAAGATTGCTGCAGTAAAAGGGACAGTAGTACTGTAAACCTCCTCTCTGATCATAGCCCCTTGCATACTTCACTGTATAGAACAGCTGGAACTTTTGGAGCCACTTACGGGATTTGGATGCATCCACATCCTTTATTAGTATTTGAAAAACTTGGCCAACCTGTGTATTTCTCTCTTGCTTTTATTTAAGAGAATATGCTTTAAAACATGATGGGCAAAAATTTAAATATTGGTGCTTAAGCTGCATCCCCTAAAAGACACCTGTTGCCTGAACATAACCGGCATTTATTTGTTCGAATGAGGGATCTGCATGCATATATCAGGTGACAGCATGAGTGACCGGATACTTCTGTGTGAAAATTCCCAAGGGGACAGGGAAAAATGTCCATTTGTGTGATCAAATGCAGTAGTCAAAAAACATTTTTGAAAGAGGAAACAAAGGTTTCTCCTTTTGCAAAACAGATCCAAAGTAACCTAACTTTACAGTTAGGCAGTTTTTAAGAGCTTCTGATATATATGTAAAATATCTTACTACTTTTTGTCTTAAGCAGAAGAATCAGTGACAATTGTAGAAATTAGCCTTTGAAGTGGCCAATAAAATGACAAAGAATTCACAGACTTTCTGGAATTTACCAATCACATGGATTTAGCATTTAGGGCTTGATCTCACACTCAGCACTTTGTGGGATCATTGCTTGCTGTAGCACTGAGAATGATGCCATTTGGTGCCTCTCAGGGCTAGCTTCAGTTTCTCAGAAAAGCGTGCACAAGAATGATCAGAAGTGCAATTTAAAAAAATTAAATACTGAATATGAATATGTTCTACACTAGGATGTGCATATCAGACTCCCCTGGAAATGAGTCTGAATTTTTTTTCCTCCTTATAGTTCAATAAGGCTAGTTATTGGCTAGTTGGTTACTACATAACATGCCTTGCATGTTGGGGCAAATGCATCTCCAGGGTTACCAATGTGCAACATTATTACCTTTGAAGTGCTGATTTTCAGTGCAGCATTGGCACTTTACAGACCACCACAGCCTCCTACAGCACCCACAGAAGTGTGAGTGGAGGCTGGCTCCACAGAGGTTAAAGCAGGTTAGAAACTGGCCAGCTGCCTGCTACACCGGGCCTCCACAGTGCTACAAATATTGGCCCTATTTAAGCAACATCGCTACTGCTAGGTCCTGAAAATACCCTTTCTGAGCCCAGTATTGACTGAAGACCAGTGCTTACGTACCAAAGGGATAGAAATAGACAGAGCATGACCTGAAGATGAGCTCTGTGTACGCTCGAAAGCTTGTGTCCCTCACCAACTGAAGTTGGTCCAATAAAAGATATTACCTCACCCACCTTGTCTCTCTCATATACTGGGACCGACACGATTACAACAACACTGCAAACATAGATAGAGCATTGCCAGAGAATCCATTCCAGTTTTACACAGGGCCAGGACAGGGTTTGCGGAGCATTAATGAGCATCTTTAGACATCCAACCAGCATGGATGAGTTCAGTAAAGCCGATAAATCTTTATATTAGCAATGATTACATTCAGTCCAGGTTTCCATACACAACGGTCAGAACTTCAAAGTGACATGCTTGCTACACAGGGCAGCACTTGCGGGGTAAGCAGTGAATTTTAATTGGAGAATGTTTGTGATTGAATGTTTATATATGCCAGGCACTCTTGAAAAGACAGCATCATGTTGCCAGTACCAGAGACTTAGCCTGGGTTCTTAGAGGAGACAAAAAAGAATCTGTGACCTCAAAAGTTCTAGTTAATTCACCCCCTCCCATCCAGATATCTTTATAAAATGTTCTGGAGTTGTTTTGAAACTCCTGAACATCTTGGGGTCCCTCTGTCCCCACAAATACAGCACAACACATTATGATTATACATGAATCCCCGCAGGTCTATGCTTGTCACTAGCATTCTTTGTAGGTGATTTACATTCCAGCAATATGTGTCTGAAAGACAAGGAAGGAAAGAATGTCAAGTTAATTAAAGTTCCAGATGGATATCAGGCTTGCTACAGGAATCTTATTAAGTTAAAATAAATGGCAACCTCCTTGTGGAGAGAAATCAAAATGTAAAGGTGTTTTTCTTGCAAAAGAAGAGACTTGAAAGCCAAGAAAAGATTTCTGCCTCATTTACAACCCACAGATAACATAATCTTGAAACCTGTATGTCCATAGATGGGCTTCAATCCCTGCATTTTGAAAAGTGACTAGTGACTTTGCGTGCCTCAGTTATTGAGTGCCCAACATGAGACACTTGCTTTTCAGAGGGTGGGTGCTAAGCATTGTCTAAAAATCAGATCTTTTTATGTAGCTCAAATTCAGTACCTGCAAATTGAGATTCCCCAAATCACTAGTTGCTTTTGAAAAGGTAGTCCTAAATAACCACAGCATCAGACCCTTTGTCCCCTCTCCATGTGGGAATAACTAGTGTTATGTTTTTTAAACGGGGCATTACTTTTTATTATTTGTCCAACTATTTAAAAAGTCCTTGAGATTTGCATCGTTTGTTTACATATCTGATATTATACACTATCAGGACAATTTACTGTGGTTCTGTCAAAAGTGGGGCTAAAATTATCGTAAAGTCTGATAAAAATTAGTAAAAATAATATTTACTTTGTGATATCTTACATCGGATACTCACCTTTCTTTTCCTCATGCATGTGCCACATATGAATCCAATAAGTCCATTGATGACTTGAATAAAGCAAAGAAAAGCTTCAATTGTACCAATCCCCAAGAGAAGAGAAAACAAGACAATATTCCACATAATAATGTTTTCAGGTTCTTTGCAAATGCTCCATGTTGTCTGATTAAACAAATAATTGTCTCTGTAAGTAGAAAAAATAATTGACAACTTATTATGAAGAGTGATTCAAAAAGACTTCATCTGTTAAGAGTTGTACCTCAAAGACTGGGCCTGATTCTCTCCTTCTTGCTATCTTTAGAAGTCATTTGCAAAGCGTAAAGTGAATGTAAAACTCTAACGCAGTGGTCTGGTAGCATTTTATACTTTGCAAAGGTGTAAATGACAACATAATGTGCAGGGCCGTGGAGAATTAGGCTTGCATTACATGGCTGCCTGCATTAGATCCTGTGTTTTGTTTCAGGACAATTTTAATGGCAAAATACAAAAGTCCACAGAATATCAAAAATGTGCCCATAATCTGTTGCAATATCTGATCAGCATTCTCCAGTCCACTTTGCAAGATGTTGTCAGGGTTAACTTGCAAAAAGCCAATGAAGAGATTTTTGCTTTGCTTTTCAGAGGGATGTGGGAGAGGGCTCAATCTGGTAGATTTCCATCCAACTGTGTGATGTTTTAGCCATGTGACTCCCTTTGACTTTAATAGGAGTCTAGGCTCAAATCTCATACAGTCCCATAAAAGTATCGCACAGCCATCACACAAGTCTGGTCAATAGCGCAATGGAAACAAGGCATCTGTGTCCTCCAGAACAAAAGCAGGCAGCTTCCCAGAGAATAGGCCAGAGAAGTTGGACCAAATGAAGGATGGCTGGGGCCTGCTCACTCAGAATAATACAGATTCAGGATCTGATAGCGCAGAACATCAATTCAGTTCAGAAAAACCTAGATCTGCTGTTCGAAGGGTGCAAAAATTGGCCCTTGCAGTTTGGAAGAGTCAGTACCTCATACTTACGTCAGTGTGTCATTCCGGAAAGGGTAGATATATACTCCATCACCGGTGTCACAAAGAGGCCCACTAATCAGTCCCAAGGATGAGATGACCATACAGTATACCCCTCCTGCAGCTCCCAGCACAGCCAGCAGCACAGAGAGCAGCATCTGAAAGGGAGAAGGCCCTGAACATTGTCTGTATGGACACAGAGTATTATGGACACCTCAGACTGTGAATGGAAAGGGAATCCCTCTTTAGCTGTTTTGCACTTTGGGCAATAAAAAATAACAACCGTAATTTGGGGCCTGCTTCACCGCTGCAGGAATTTGAAGTTGTTGAATCTTTCCAACTCTGGTGCAGCTACCCTCTGGGCTGAAGAAAGGTGCAAATTGCATCCCACCTGCCTGCAGAGGTGGGTGAAGCCCAGACTTTTAGGAACATAGGACTGGATGGGTATGTCTACACTGCAGCTGGGAGCGTGCTTCCAGCCCAAGTAGATAGACTTGCACGAGCTCGAATAGCAGTGTGGCTGTTGCGGGATGGGCAATGGCTCAGGCTAGCACCAACGCCCAGACCAGGGGGCCAGGAGGGCTTGGACTCGGGGGCCTGGCCTGAGCTGCCGCCCGTGCTACTATTTCCAGCGTGCTAGCTCAAGCAGAGCTAGTGCGCGTCTGTCTACCTGGGCTGGGAGGCTCGCTCCCCTGACTGTAAAGCGAGAAGAGTCCATCGTGACCATCTAGGCCGACCTCCTGCACATCACAGGCCACAGAGCCTCACCCAGCCCCTCCTGTAATAGACCCAGAACCTCTGGCTGAGTTACTGAAGTCCTCGAATCATGATTTAAAGACCTCAAGTTACAGAGAACCCCCCATTTACACAAGTTGAAACCATCAAGTGACCCATCCCCCTGGCTGCAGAGGAAGGCGAAACCTCCCTCGGGTCTCTCCTAATCTGACCTGAGGGAAAAGTCCATCCTCACCCCAGATACAGTGATCAGTTAGATCCTGAGCATGTCGGCAAGACCCTCCCCACTCCCTCCGCCAGACACCTGGGAAATAATTCTCTGTAGTAACTCAGAGACTCCCCATCGAGTGTCCCATCATCGGCCATTGGAGATATTTGCTGCTAGCAGTTGCAGATTGGCTACATGCCATTGCAGGCAATCATACCATCCCCTCCATAAATGTATGAAGCTCAGTTTTGAAGCCAGTTAGTTTTTTTGCCCCCCACTGCTCCCCTTGGAAGGCTATTTCAGAACATAAGAACCTAAGAACAGCCACAGTGGGTCAGACCAAAGGTCCATCTAGCCCAGTACCCTGTCTTTCGACAGTGGCCAATGCCAGGTGCTCCAGAGGGAAGGAACAGAACAGGTAATCATCAAGTGATCCATCTCCTATCGCCCATTCCCAGCTGCTGGCAAACTTCACTCCTCTGATAGTTAGAAATCTTCATCTAATTTCAAGCCTAAACTTGTTGATGGCCAGTTTATATCCATTTGTTCTTGTGTCAATGTACCCCTGATAGACCCTGGTCATTGGCAGGTGGGATCAACCTGGGACCTCTAAAGCAGGGATAGGGAACCTATGACATGCGGGCTGGATCTGGCCCACTGCTTCATTTCATCTGGCCTGCTGCAAGTCTCCCCCTCCTGCACCCAAACTCCCTTCCAGACCCCCCACTCCCACCTGCACCCCAACCCCCTGTCCCAGGTTGGAACCCCCCCATCCAAACTCCCTCCTGGAGCCTGCACCCCGAACTTCCTCCTGCACCCCAACTCCCTGCCCCAGCCCTGAGCCCGCTCTTGCACTCCAAACCCCTTGGACCCAGCCCAGAGCCCCCTCCTGAACCCCAAACCCCTCATCCCCAGCCCCACCCCAGAGCCCGCACCCCCAGCCAGAGCCCTCACCCCAACCCCCCACCCCAGCCCGGAGCCCCCTCCTCCACCCTGAACCCCTCATTTCTGGTCCCACCCCAGAGCCTAGGGGAAGCCCCGAGCCTCTGCACCCCCCCGCGGGACTGTGTGTAGCCCACAACTAACTTTTTCTGTGGGTCAAAGGCCCCTGATAGAAAAAAGGTTCCCCACCTCTGCTCTAAAGCTTAGTGCATGACCCTCTACTGGAGAGGTCTACAATCTGGGGGTGCACCCCCTAGGGGGGGTGCAGAGTAATGTTTCGGAGGGGTGAGGCTCGGGCTCGGACCAGCCCCCACAGGGGGGCGGGGAGGGAGCACTGTCCAGCTCTGCTTCTGGCCCTGGCCTTGCACCCAGGGTCCCGCCTGCTGGCCCCGTGCCCGGGGATTGGCTCCCAGCCATGGCTACCGACCCTGCGCCCGGGGTCCTAGCTGCCCACCCTGTGCCTGGGGCTCTGTGCCCAGTTTCGGCTGCAGGCCTCGGCCTCTGGCGAAGGGTCAGCCAACCACCGAGGGTCCACTCCCACCCCCAGCTGTGGCCCCAGCCTCAGCCCCCTTACTCCTGCCTATGTCCCCACCCTCCCGGAGCCATGGCCCCGCTCCCACCTCCATGGCGGGGGGGTGAGGACAGGGATAAGAGGGGGCGCAAGGTAAAAAGTTTGAGGACCACTGCTCTACTGCATGAGTTAAAAGCTTCTAGCCAAGGCTGTAGCAGACTCATTAATCTCTAGGTGATCTAGGTGCCACTAGAGGGGTACAGAGCACCTCACCCAACAGGCATGGGTTAAATAAATCAACATTAGCACTTAACTTAAATAATAGCATTGTCCTTTAGCTCACATAGTTTTTCTCCTTCCCTGGTGTTTACCCCTTCATGGCTTTAATTGCCTGGAGTTCCATAGCAGATCCGCCAGTGATGGCAGCGCATAAGACTGATTCACTGCATCTCCTGGGTTCCCTCAGCCAGCCACTTTTAATCATCTAAGAGTATATGGTTGCTGTTTGTATATGGAAAACTTTGATAAGTGGTGCTACCAGTGGTGCCTTTAATTAGGGCTGCCTAATACGTCCGGTTATAAGATGTACTTTTGGTTGCTTATAACTTTGCCAAACTTTAACCATTTGGGATGCAATTTTCCATGTTGGGTGCCTGGCTCAGCCTGGATTTATTTATTAGAAAGTTTTGGATAAAATGGTTCAGCCAATTCCAGGAACAACATGAGGGAAAATGCATTGTTTTTCCACCGGGACTGAGTGTGCTCCAGGCTGGGGCTGCAGGGGCTGAGCAGGAATTTCCCTGCAGCTGCTCCTCGGAGCTACTGGGGGCTGCTGTGGTGCCACCAGGAAGATTGTCCAGTGATCTTAATGCTTCTGTTGCTGGTGCCTTGGCAGCGTGGAGGAGAAGGAAGTAGCTTTGTGGTGGAGACTTACAGAAGCTGGGGAGGGAGATGAAGACTAAGACAGGAGGGGGCAGAAGGGGAAAGGTCTTTAGCCACTGGAGAACTCTCCAGTCCAGAACATGGAATCAAACTTGGGATTCCTGAGTTTCAATGTTCTCTGCTGTCAGCAAATATCTGTAAAACCCACTGGTAAAAATGTGTCTCATTTTCCTTGAGTGGCTGATCTACATAGATGATGTCAACCTACTACTGCTATTGGTTACTGCCTTAGGTCAAATGGCAGAGGTTTGTGTTGTAGATCTAACAGTTCCAAACCTATTGATGAAACATGTGAAGGTTATTATGGTTCCACATGATGGAATTTCTGTGTTTTTTTCAGTATGCTTTTTTAAAAACGTAGGAAGCTACAAAAAAGTTACAGCCAAGATTGAAACATCAAGCACTCAAAAATTAGGTTTCAGAGTAGCAGCTGTGTTAGTCTGTATTCGCAAAAAGAAAAGGAGTCCTTGTGGCACCTTAGAGACTAACCAATTTATTTGAGCATAAGCTTTCGTGAGCTACAGCTCACTTCATCGGATGCATTCAGTGGAAAATACAGTGGGGAGATTTATATACACAGAGAACTTGAAACAATGGGTGTGATCACTCTCCTTACAGTGTGTATGATAACACCCATTGTTTCGTGTTCTCTGTGTATATAAATCTCCCCACTGTATTTTCCACTGAATGCATCCGATGAAGTGAGCTGTAGCTCACGAAAGCTTATGCTCAAATAAATTGGTTAGTCTCTAAGGTGCCACAAGTACTCCCTTTCTTTTTTCAGAAATTAGGAAAAGCCAGAATTGAGGTTGCAAATCTTAATTAGGCCCCCTTGTGCATTATGATATATAGCAGAGAAGTTTTATGGTATGTTACTTCTGCATCATGAGGCAGGAGACCCAAATTATGGACAAGATTGTGGGCTTTAAGCTGTTGCCCTTAGTTGGGCGGAGTGGAAGGGCAGGACATTGGAGGCTGCTCCTGGGGTGACTGTGCTCCTGTTTTAGGCACAATGTCTCCAGGAATGGTTGGGCAGCTCAGGCCTGAGTATGTCTGCTATTCCCTTTTACAGGTCCCAAGCTGAGTTCCCCATTATACCCACCCACCTTTGCTAGTGGGCAGTAGGGGGACCCGTTGAAGGATCTAGTGCTGCAGCTCACACCCGACTCCCCTGGTTCTTACACACTAAAAGCCAAAAGACTGTGATTTTTGCCTGATCCCTTAAGCCCTCCCTTTCCCTGCGAGAAGTGGGTACAGGCTAGCCCTGCACTGATATATCTTATAAATGGCTCAGGTTAAGGGACTACTAGATAATGATGCTCCTGTTGTTACAGGAAATATTTGAGGGATTTCCTCTCATTATACCATAGTGGTGAGGATGTTTTTGGAGGAGGACACCCCCTCCTGCAGGACACAGAAGCTCACCTAGGTTGTTACTTTCCAAAAATTATTATACCTGTTCCCATAATGAAAGAACAAAAGGGCATTTAATGAAGTTAAAAGGCAATCATTTAAAATGTATTAACAGAAATATCCATTCCATAACATATAATTAGTCTGCAGAAATCACTGCAGATGGAAATGGAGAACTTAATAAGACAAATAAAAGGATAGATAGATAGATAGATAGATAGATTTATACTTATTTACCATTTGTATTGCAGGAGCACCCAAAGGCCCCAGTGAGGATCAGGGCCCCATTATGCGAACCACTGTACAAACCCATTAATCCTTTTCCCCCCATTGCTGAAGCCCCTTGTCATTGTTTGTGAATCACTGGCAAACCAATTTTGAATATTCCAGCTCCCTGTAAAAAATCTGCAGAGCCATTTCCTTATATCATCCTTCAAATCTCTCCTTAAAACTCATCTCTGCTGCGGTGCTTATAAATCACTCAACAGTGGCTGAGCTGTTGGTATAATGAGACTGTTGCTTATTACACTAGTCAGAACATCCCTCTGTTACCATGGGCTTCTCCCCATCTAATTTCTGCATCAAGCCATAACTTCTGCTTAAGCTGTAAAATAGCTTGTAAAAATATATCCAGTCTTGACTCAGACTGCGAGTGATGGAGAATCTACCACGTGGCGAGGTGAGCTGTTCCAAGTGTCAGTTACCTTTCCTCATAAATTTGTACCTTATTTCTAGTCTGAATTTGTGTAGCTTCAGCAGCCAGCCGCTGGTTCTTGTTATGCCTTTTTCTGCTAGATTAAAGAACTGTTTGCTATCAGCCATCTCTTCTCCATGTAGTTACTTGTAGAGTCTGATTGTCACCTTTTCCACTGTTTGTTATAGTCATCAGTGGCTCTTGTCTTATATTTAGCTTGTAAGCGCTTTGAGATAGGGACTGTCTTTTCATTCTAGATACATTTACAGTGCTTAGCACAATGGAGTCTGATTCCACATTGGGGTCTTTGGGCACTACTACAATACAAATAATAACAACAGTAAAGCTGAAGTGTGTATGCACCAGCTGTCAGAGTAGGGAAGGCTAAGGCCAGACTCTTGGGATCTCAGCTCACAGTCAGGGATGCAGTAGTGAGTCAGCGGCAGAGTAGCAAGTGGAAGGATAGTGGAGCTAAGTGGTGCCAGTCAGATGCCTCTTATTGTCTTAGCTGGCCAAGGAATCAAGGACTCAGGAGTGGGAACAAAGCCAGAATACATCCTACGGGGCTAGAAGGGAGTGTCTGTCTAGCCTGAGTGTTGTGCTGGGAGGAACCGTCTGAAATTCTGCTGGGGGGGGGGGGTGAGGGACTAGACTGGAGGAACAGCTGTGTCTGGGGTGCACCAGTAATTCTGGTGGACCTGAGTCCCATTTAGCTTATTTCACCTGTTGTGATTTAGCACGTACTGCAGAGCAACTGAACACACGGCCATGTCTCAGGTTGTGACCTGTTGCCATGTCCATCCAATGCTTTGTCAGATCAAAGGCAATTACTTAAAATCAGATTAAATTCCTTAAATTTAGTAAAGCACCTTAACAATGTAGAATGATCTCATTATGAGTCTTACTAAATGTAAACTGAAAGGTATTGATGAAAATACTTTATTGCTCAGTTCTAGTTACAGGCTACTGCTAGCAAGGAACTGGACTAGAAAAACATTTCTAAATCAGTTTATCCTGGCTAACGAAAACTGCAGTACATCAGAAACAACAATTAATGTACAAGGCATGGAGATTAATTGAGATACCCTCACAGTTTGTTTGCCCTGTCATGTTTGTAATTTTTGAGGGACAAATTCTCCCTGGCCTGTGGGTGGGTGGAGAGAGCACAGAGAGCCTTTCCATCTCTGGTGTGTAACTCACTAGAGGATGTGGGTTATAGGTCCCCCTCAGTGATGCCCTGCAGAAGATGTGAGTCTGTTACAGCCCCAGCTAGAGAGACTTGGCTTTAGCTCAACCTGTAACAGGTTTCACTTCTAGATGTAGGTACCCTGTTCACTCCCTGGTATGTTGGACAAGATGGCAGCTGTCACATCAGCTCTGTACAAGGGTCAGGGACAGCCCCAGTCCCTGCATTTAGGGGAGCACAGAGATTTCTCCCTCCACGCACCCATGGAAAAGCCCATCACCAGAGGGAGGAAGGAGAGGCAGGACCCTGGCACTGTCCTCACATGAACAGCCACAGGAAAGGGGCTAGGCTGTGCCACCCTAGAGGATGGTATACTCCAGGAAACTGGAGCAGTGATTTGCTCTACTTGGAGTGGGGTAGTGCAACTTTGTCCCACTCCACTCTACACTTATTATTGTGGCTAAATGTTCCAAATCTGGCCTTGGGATAGATACTAGTTTATATAAACACTCCAATATATTAACATTCTTGCTAGATGAGGCTGCTTCTGTGATGGGGTCAATCAATCATACGCTAAGCACAGGGATTCTGTAGGTCAAGCCCTATTTCTGTATTGGGAGGATTGGACTGTCAGTGGTTGCGTGCTTTGTGCCTTTCCATCTGCTCAGCTTCCACTTAAGGGCTGTTATTCACGGATCATAGTGATTGCCCTTTTCAGCACGTAAATTGTTGCTTACCCCACATCTGTTAGCACAACATCCAGCTCCACCTGCACCCAGCATCATAAATGCTGGCAAAATAACCTGTAAGTTAAGCACATATTGAATTAATGCGCGAGGTCTCCATACACTCAGCATTAGTTGGACAACGTGTGAATTAAGTGGGATCATAGGATGAAGCTACTTTAGCTTCTCCTGGCTCTTCACTGTGTGGTACACCAATGGAGACTCTCTTGCACATTGGCAGAGTGACTTTAGGTAGCTCTATGGTATTCCAACTGACTCTAAGGGCTTGTCTACACTACCCGCTGGATTGGTGGGCAGCGATCGATCCAGCGGGGGTCGATTTATCGCGTCTAGTCTAGAAGCAATAAATCGACCACCGAGCGCTCTCCTGTCGACTCTGGTACTCCACCGGAGCGAGAGGCGCAGGTGGAGTCGACAGGGGAGCATCAGCAGTTGACTCACCGCACTGAAGACACTGCAGTGAGTAGACACTGCAGTGAGGTCCTCCCCCTCCCCACCTCTTCCTGCCCCTGCTCCACCCATGCCCCTCCTCTTTCCTGCCTCTTTCCATCCCCTCCCCCAAGCGCTCCCCTTCCCCTTCCTTCCCCTCCCTCCTAGCACGTTATTCACGTAGCTGAAGTTGCGTAACTTAAATCGATCCCCCGCCCCCAGTGTAGACCAGGCCTAAGGAAGTTCAGTGCAGTATTAAGGGGACTGAAGGGCAGATTTGCAGCTAGTGTAAACCAATGTAGCTCCATTGACTTCAGTGGATTTACACCAGTTTACACCAGTTGAGAATCTGGTCCTAAACTAGAGTGCGGGGCTTTAAATTGCACCATTTTACTCATCATCCCTGAATTTGACCTTTTGTGTTAGACCACAGGAAGGTGCAAACAACACAATTCAGGATGTCCTATCACGCCACATAGGGTCTCCCTAGACCAGCGGTTCTCAAACTTTAGTAATCCGAGGATCCCAATTTTGATTTAAAATTTTGCTGGGGACCCCCAAGTCCCCCGCTCAGCCCCAAGCACTGCCCCCAGTCCACAGCTTCCCCCAAGGTCCTCCCCCTCCCCACCTCTTCCTGCCCCTGCTCCACCCATGCCCCTCCTCTTTCCTGCCTCTTTCCATCCCCTCCCCCAAGCGCTCCCCTTCCCCTTCCTTCCCCTCCCTCCTAGCACCTCCTGGACGCCAGAGGGGAACGGCTGTTCCCCGGTGTGCAGGAGGTGCTGGGAGGGAGGGGGAAGAGTTGAGGGAGGAGTTGATCAGCGGGGCCCATAGACCCCCTGGAGTACCCTCGTGGACCCCCAGTTTGAGAAACGCTGCCCTAGACAACACAGGTTGGAGAACTACATGGTCTGTCTGTGTCCAGTAACCAGAATAAAGAATCCCCCTTTATGTTCATAAAATAGCTGAGTCCACTGTCGTTTGTGTAGCTCTTTCATGCAGGAACATGGGAGAGAAAAGCATTTCACTGGGGCTGTCTAGCAAGGGAATGGAAGGCAGGATGGACTCGGGGGCAGGTGGAGTACTTGAAACTACTATTACCTCTCTTTTTTTTTAAACTGACTAGATTTCAACCTGACAGTATCCCTTTAACAGCTCATCACAACACTTCCACAAGTGCTATGGGCAGAAAGCGAAGAATATAACGTCCATTGTAACTGAACCTCAGTGGGGAATTTATGTGAGCAGAATGAAAATACTTCTGTTGGAATTTGGCTAGGACATTGGGATTTAAAAAATCCTCCTGTTGCGAAAAGTGCAATGAGGTAGTCAACAGTGCAACCCCAGCAACACAGTGTCCTCTAGTACCCTCCTCAGGCATTTTAGAGTATTGACTGAGAGGCAAGAGTGCCATCTACTGAATCAGCAGCCCTGCTTCCCTCACTACCCTCCTTTTCCTTGAAGGCCTCCTGTCCAGTCTGTGAGTGGGCTATTTTGTCTCAGCTTGGAGCAAGTTCATTTGTTTGGAGTGCAGGGCTTGTTTGGTGCGTCTTGCTTTTCTGAGCATCTGTATCTTCCTGCCTTTTGAGGTTAGAATGAAAATTTGCCAGTACGCTGGCATCAGTGAGGTGGGGGTCTATGTGTTGCGGGGTCTCAGTCACTTCCCAATGGTGCCATTCTACGTTTGCAGCATCGAGTACTCGTAACAAATGAGTCATTCTTCCTTTCCTTAAATGTCTGAATTTGCAAACTAAGGAAATTGAGGGGTTTTAAGCAAAATAAAGGTCTGTGTTCTGTTTTTATAAGGGCATGTCTTTTAAAAAGCAGCCATGGAAGACAAGGAGAGAGCAAGGTTGAAATGAGCCAAAGCTGGCTACTAAATGGGAAGGTTGTGTGCTGTCATGGTACACAGGAGCCTGGATTCAGTTCCCAGTGTGAGACTGACTTTCTATGTGACCTTGAACAAGTTGTTTAATTTCTTCATGTTTCAGTTCCCTTGCTGTCACGTGGGGATAATACTCCCCTTCTCCCACACTTTGTCTATTCACACCTCTTTCTCAGTCTATCACATAATTTCATGGAAAACATATACACTTAACAGCACTGTTTTGCTGATCAATAACTACTCGTAGTGCGGTTGTCAGCGTTTTGGAGATCAATGCAAACGCCTCTTCCCCTCTCTGTGTCCACTTTTGATGCGCACCATCCTGGCCACAGCCTAGCCTTATTAGAGCCCTCAAGAGAAGTCATGTTCTGAATGTGACACAGGGCTCTCATGCTGAACATTAGTCTTTTCTTTCATTGAAAGCCAGTGGCCCCTGGGCTTGGAATGGTATGAATTTTTCACAGGTACCTGTGGTACAGTTTTAATCTTTGTTCAGACTCCCTGTTCATACATCCAGAACTCAGCATGAGGGATAGGCCTATGGAGTAGGTGGACGGTACACAAGAAGAGCCAGGCAAGCTATTCATAGCAGACAATTTACTCATTTTTCTGTTTGTGAGATATGGACCTGATCCAAGCCTATTATACTTAATAGGAGTTTTTCCATTAAGTTCAGTGGGTTTTGGATCAGGGCCTTACCGAGAACAGACTTTGATTTTTATGGATTTGTTGTTCATAAATATTCAGTGAGGAGTACATTTCATCTCCTCCTTTATGTGAGGAGATGACAGCCTATTTAGTGTGTATGGTCTATTCACTTAGACTCTTTACTGTTCGTTATTTGTGGTATATGATTCATCACCTCAGTTGCATGGCTTTTTTTCCTGCTCCTTGATTGCATGACTGAATATGTAAAGACAAGGACAAGCACTTCATACAATCTATTCAAACACAATGCATATACAACTGTGGGAATTCACACAAAGAACAGGCATTCCCCAAACATGCATGTGGACAAATAGCTGGTCATACACATGTTCACAGAAAAATGACCAAAAGTAAAAAAAGTTCAACCATTTTCATAACAGCTATTTGGAATTCAAACAGTGCTCACAAAATAGAGGAGCAGTTCAGCACTACTTGATTTTGACAACAGCTCCAATAAGGGCAAGCCCAAACAAGCTTCCGTGCCTCATGAAAGGTGAGAATAAAATCAATGGAAGGAGCAACAAGGCAACACAACTCAATAAATGTGAGAACTTACAACCTAACGCTGAATTTACACATTGAGCCTGAAAGAAACTTGTGTGTGTGTTCACTACATAAATAATGAAAAGCCAACATTTTTGTTTCCTCTAATATTTGTAATTTGGAATTTCTTTGGACACCAGGATTTTCATAAAGAAGTTATATTTCTTTCTATAGGTGATTTCCCCTTTGCCCTCTGGAAAGATGCCTTCTCAGTTTTAGACCCCAGATAGTTTTAAACTTTTTCCCACAGATAAGTTGTGTCATCTACAAATGTAAAGGCAGCCCCCATGGATTGTTATTTGGAATTGATAGAGGCATTGATAAGCTTTAAAAAGTTGAAATAATTAAAACAACAACAACAACGACAAAACTTCTCTCTTACCAGTATCCCAGCTCCAAGAATGCCATGGAAAAACCAGACCAAATCAGTTATCTTGTCGGGCTCTATAGCATTTCCATTGGGGAAGTACAGGAGAAGATTGGAGATTATGGCACATACAGCTAATGGGAATAACACAACCCCAATGCACTTTGAACACTTTCCAGTGCACATTGTAGCTCACCCCTGTGGAAAGAAATGAGAGAGGAAAGTATGGGTCGTGGCACAGTTTAAAAAACAGTGAGACTTGACAAGGCAATCGTTTTCTTTCTTTGTTGGAGAGAACTGTAAAGTATGTGACACTTGTTATGAAGCAAGATATTTTCAATTAACCATTTATTTAAGAAAGGCTCTACTATATAGAGTTGTTCGCCTCCAGTTCAAAACTGGCCCTGGTTAGTAGTAAACAAATATTGGTTGCTCAGTGTCCTGTGTGAAATGGCTGTGTCCTATGTGAAATGAATTGATGGTTTCATTCTAGTTCCTACAGAACAGCTGTTCACATCATTAAGATCACCACTGTGGCTGGCACTAACTAGTGCCCTTCCTAACAGTGTAAGGAGTGGGGTCAAGGACTGAATAGGCATGGAGACTGAGGCATCCTCTTTCAATTGGTTAGATCTTCAGGCTCAGCATGAGGTGCATAGATAGCATGGCTTGGAGCAGGTTACATTGCAGTTGCCTGTGTGGTGTGCTTGTTCGAGCAGAGGACTTCAGTTTCAGGACTGTCTATTGGTCCCTATATGAGCGCTAAACTTATTTAAAAGAAAACCAGTGCAGAGGTACATTTAGTTCTGTGGGTATTTGTGGAGAGCAGATATTTGCCTGAGACACTCATTAGCTAATAGTGCCAGGTCATCTCATCTTCAGAAAAGTGGGAAGACTGTTATATTGTGAAAAGCAGCGGCCCTATATTTTCTGGCTTTCAGGTTTTCAGGCTAATATGTCCCGTTCTATACTAAAAACATGCCTGGTGTCTCATACCCAATAGTGAATCTTTACTCCATAATTAAGCTATTGGGGGCCACTATTTTTCCACAGCACACATTTGGCATCATCAACAACAGTAAAGTTTCCCCACACTGCTAATCCTGGAAGGATTCCTTCTAAGGCCTTGTTTACATGGAGCATTTCCCCAAATGCCAGCAACCAAGGGACAGCCACTGATGTAATTGCAGTGGTCTAATCCCAAAGTACAGACAAAGAAACCCTCAGTTTGCACCAGCACCACTTATACTTGCTTGAAACTGGGGTAAGTCCACCGTGCAAATCACTGTTTTCCTTGTCTACCTTTGAGCGTTGCACCAATGCAGCTACCTTGGCAGATGGCTATTAACTACTGGAATTGGGGAAAATTTCCGAGGAAGACAAGACCTCAGAGGGAGAGCATGATTTAGACTTCATGCCCATTCATTTCTTTGCTTCTCTACTCAGTCTACAAAAAAGAAAAAAGAAAAAAAGACAGAGACAGGATGGGTGAGGTAATAACTTTTTCTGGACCAACTTTTGTTGGTCCTAGAGATGAGCTTTTGAGCTTACATGGAACTCGTCTTCAGGTCACCACCCCGCAACCTTGCCAAGCTGATCATCAGAAGCAAGCTCCCCACAGATCAAACCCACCAATTCAAAGCAGCACCAGATCTTGCCAGATGCAAAACCTGCAGACACATTTCTACTGCTATGATGATCAACACCCCCCACAACACACCTTTCAAGATCCATGGGTCCTATGCATGCCTATCACAACATGTGGCATACCTTATCCAATGCACTAAATGCCCCAATAACAACTATATGGATGAAACCAGATCACTATGCTCTCAAACGAACTCACACAGAACAATGATAAAAGACAAAAAGCCCATATCACCCATGGGTGAACACGTTTCACAAAATGATCACTCCATATCTGACCTCTCAGTCCTCTAAAGGAATCCCGCACAACACCTTAAAAGATGAGTCATGGTCAGGTGTTAACAAGCCACTTCACCTTGAATGGTCTCTTAGAATATGTGTTAACTACTTTTGCCAAACAATCTGTTCCAGCTTGTATTTACCTGAGTACCTTTCCCATACCTGAAGAAGAGCTCTGAGTAAACTCAAAAGCTTGTCTCTTTCTCCATCAGAAGTTAGGTCAATGGTGTGGTGTGGAGTGATACTACCTCACTCACCTTGTTTTAGTAATACAACAAATCTTCATTTGATTTTTTTTTATTTTTAAATATTAACCTGACTTGTCTCTCTAATATCCTGGGAACAACACAGCTATAACAACACTACAAGATAATACCAATGGTGATTGAGTGGTTTACGGCATGGAAATCTATCCACTAAGAAGTGAACTCATATTTCCAGTCCTTCTCACATAGGATACTGAAAGGTAACTTTCAGTCACTGTGGATTTGGGTTGGATTCACACCATTGATCTAGAAAAGAAAGGCTCCATATCCCAGGCCAGACAGCATCCTCTCAAGTTGAAACCCATGAAAAGGGACAAAGGGAAAGGGAAACTCCATGATGTTCCCACCAAAGAAATTTATTTATTCTATCTCCTCTGATGTGAGAGGGCTTCTATATGACCCACTTTAGTACTGTACAGACGATAGATTGATTGCATTTCAGTGTGGTGTGCTTCTTCATCAGCTGGTTCAATCAGAATGAAATCTTTAGATAACATGTCCCTATCAGGGTTAGTGCACTATATACACAATCGACAGTTTTCAGAGGCTACTGCTAAAATATTACATAAAGAACAGAAACAGATTAGAGGTTTAATACTAAACTCACAGATATCACGAACCCCCAAAGGAGGGAGGTCTGATTGATATTGGAACCTGATCCACAAATAGTTCTCCATGAGAGCTTTGAAGTTTGAGATTACTGGGATTGCGGTTTTTTTATTATTATTTTTTGCACTGTGCTATTAACATCTAGTAGAAATCCACAATTATTATTATAACTGCTATTATTAATAAATATTCATATTGGCATCATGACTAAAAGGATCAAGGACCCATTGTGCTAAACACTGTATAAAATAGAGATAGATACAGGCAGGTAGATCTCTGCCTTCAAGAAGTTTATCATCTAAAAAGAGGAGCGATTTATAAAGTGTAGGGGAGGGAGAAAATGATCAAACTATATGCAATTTTTATACACAAACATACATTTTTATATATACTGTACGAATATTTTTGGAATAACAAAAAAGTCAATATCAGACTTCCAGTGCCTGGAATGCTCCTCAGTTTAGCCATTTTACATTGGCTGATTTTTCATTGGTATTGTGGCAGAAGTGGATCTTGAGAAGGGATGTGAAGGGGGAATGGGTAGTAGCTTTAGAGAGCAGTTCATGGAGGGTGTCCCATGCATAAGGAGCAGCGTGAAAGAAAGCAGAAAAATATTTGAGGGAAAAGCAGACAAGCTGATGGTTGAAGCTGGCATTACTGGCAGAGAAGGGACGTCAGGGCAATGAGTTAGGAGAGAAGAAAGGACCAGTGAGTTGTGTATGACATGAAGTTTGAACTTGGTACAGTGGAACTGAGGGCTACAGTGAAGGGATTCCAAGAAATGCAGGATATTACTGTCATATAGTAGAGATTGCCAGTCTTTTTGTCAGTCTGCATTTCTAAAGAGTGTAATTTGCATTGTTCTTCACTGCTACAAATTTAACAGCAAAACTTAGCATTTACATACCATACCTTCTGAGCATTTTACAAGCATTACATACAGTAATTCATCTTTTAAACAAGTTATCTGTAATTAAACCATTTTAGAGTGATATGTTTAAGAAAGGTCATTCTTGCCTCTCGCTATCATTACTTACTATTCAGACAGTGCCCAAAATTGGGCAGAGCATTTTACAATCATTTACGAAGACAACTCCTGGCTCAAAGAGAGAAAAAAAATCTGAATAGATAGGCAACTTACAAAGGAAGGACAAAGAGGGAGGGGAAATGGATGTAGGTATTTTTCCTTTGTCATTTTTTCTTTGTCAGCCTTGTGTGTTTGCCTTTTCTTAAAAAAATTTACTTTTGCCCATCTACACTTAACTTTTCATTTTAACCCTTGCTCTCTTCCTGTGCATGCCAACCCTTGTCTGTTTGCACTACCATTTTCTCAAAATAAGCACATACAGCTTAACCACATTTCTGTAAAAGTCAAATCATGTAGGGAAGTTTCATATTCCCCTTGTGCAGCTTTCGGATATACCCATAGGGCCAGATCATTGGCTGATGTAAATCAACATAGCTCAAACAACTTCAGCAGAGCTAAAATGACTTACACCAGATGAGGATCTGGTACACTATCTTTGAAATGTCTGACTATTGCTTCAGACTGCAAGGAGAATCAACCTAAGCATCGACAGCCAAGTTCAGCGAGGGCTTCTCCCACTGAAGTCATTGCAGCTTGCACCTGCCCACATCAGGGCTGAATCTGATCAAGTTACAGAAGAGAAGACATACCAGAGAGACTTGAACATCTTGCCAATCTTACAAAGAAGAATCAAACCCACTCCCTTCAACTTCAGTGAACAAGACTGTGTCTGCAGTAGCCTTCTGCTTTTTAATTAGAGCTCTCAATACATTAATCTATGTATTGCTGAAGAAAGTAAGAAAATATCTCTGCTTACCTGGCTATACAGGATTAAAATAGCTACCAATGCTTCAGCTCGCTAAACAGCAAAGTGATTTTTCAACTGGCTTCAAGTTTTATATTTCCCCTCTCCCTGTACCAGCCTCAGAGAGGTACAGAAATGTTCTTGAGTGATAGATTCCATTAAACAAACAGGAGTTTCTCCCCAAAGAATGAGGAAATACCCAAAACTATCCTTGGTTGGCCAGCGCACAGGCTGCATGTCACCCTGCAGTATTGATTTTTTTAAGGCACTGTTCCACTGGTCAATGCCCCCCCTAGGTCACATTGATTTGCTGTAGGTCGGTGCAGTCCTTTTTCCTGCCACAACCTTTTAAGTTGTGCACGATGTCACAAATTAGGAAGGCCAAGAAAAGAAACATATGTAATGCAAAAAATAAATATGAATGTATTAAGCCAAGAGAATGTACAAGATGATGGCAAAATACAGTGGGACGCTCTTAAAGAAAAGTCTTTTTGTTTTTCACAGAGCAGTTTTGCTATACGTCAAAGTCTGGCCCAGTCTTTGCCCGTAGTGTAGAGCTGGTTCCGTAGTCAGCTGATACATGGGGTTTGGGCTTAGGCCTCAAGAGGTTTGATCACCTCTGAGTCCAATAAACTGCTATTGCTCCCTGCAACACTTTCTATAGCCACTAGGAAGCAAACCACAAGAGGTAGCAGCTTCTTCCTCCACTTCTTCTGCAAGGCCCATTGCTGAGCAGGGACTGGAAGGAATTCTGCTTCTCACTGTAAAGTGGTCAGGAGTACCATTGGGTCCCAGCCTGTCCCCAGAACTGTGACTCTTCCAATGGTTAAAGACCAGCCAACAAGGGGGGAAGAGAAGGAAGAGACACAGCAGATAGGACCTCAGACGTGGGTGAGGGGGTTGGAGCACTGGGCCAGGTGAGAGAATAAGAGTTTGTAGGATGGCAGAGGTGGGGAACTGCGGCTTGGGGAAAGCAGGCAGATACTGCAGAGGGTTGATAGTTGGGTTGTGTGCATATGGTGGCAGCGTATAAGATGAGCATGGGGTGGTTCAAGCGTGTGATGGGAGGGTATGACTCTAAGAGCATCCCAGGGCCAGAGAGCCAGGGGCTCGCTGCTATCAGGTAATGAGTTTCAGATGGCCTGACCAATTCAGTGTACCCCAACTCACTATGATTATAATCTGTATCTAAAAGGTGTCATGTAATGTGTCATTGGAAAACTAATAGATCATTAATATTCTTGCATGTTGTATGTAGTTGGTGGGTATTAAGAGTTATGGATATATGCTGGGATCATCACTAATGTGTGTTTAAACCTGGCATGTCAGGGGGAGTTCGTAAATAGTTTGCCCTAGACAAAGGAATGTGTGTGCTCCTTTGACCAGCCCAATCATTAGGCAGAGTTGCTATACCAATAAAATAAAAACCAGCAGGATCTTATTAAAGGGGAAAAGGCAAAATGCCACATTTATTGTGAATACAGAAAGAATCATAGTAAGCAGTTAGTTATAGCTATAACATTCCATTCAATTTAATATTTATTCACACATTCATTCACACACACACACACACACACACACACACAGAGGTTCTGCAATGTTGTTATCATAGTTACCAGCCTTAGAGTTGCTCATGCCAAGCCACTGGCCAGGTGGCCTGGACACGAGGAGGGAGCAGGGCCTTGTCAGATGCTCATCTGATGCTCCTGGAAGTTGGTTTGCAGAATCAGACCCCAAAGTTCTCACTTTCTAGAGTCCATTTTTATAGGAATTTCTTCCTATGCCAGTCTATGGGAATTGCTTCATCATGCTGTTGCTGAATCAATCAGCAGACGGCACATTCCTGATGGCTCTGTGCTGCCAGATGTTATCTTGTTCTTTGGTTCTCACATTTTTGAGGCTGTTGGGTGGATTCCAGTCTGCCCTCCGGGGGTTCTCTGGTTATTTCCACTTGACACCTTCTTCAGCTGATGGACACTGGATTCTTAGGCTGGCACCTCCCTGATCATTCAGTTATTATCCACACCAAGCATCTATCCACATAGATCCTCTATCTCTATTTTAATCCCAATTGTTAACAAAGCGAGATGAATACAACAAAAGGGCGGGGAGTCTCTGGGTGCTGTTTCTGTTGTTACAGAGTATTGCTTTGAGTCTCTCTCTGTGTGAGTAGTTGTTGTTACAAAGAATTGCTTTGAGAACAGACTCTGTCTTAGAATGTACTAACACAATTAGCAGCTTGCAAGTTTCACACATAGAGGGAGAGAAACAGTACCAAAAATCAAGAGACCTCTTAATTAGTAATACCCTGGAATTTAAACTCTGGGGAATCAAACTCATTTGTGATTTTAATACAGAACTTCTTTAATATGATCCAACATAATCCCCCTTTTGACACTAAGATTTATAATCATCAGTGTCACTTTCTATGTAGCCTATTCAAGAGAAGGTACTATGAGGCAATTTGAGTTTGTGATTCCTATTCATCCCACATACATGATCCTAGTGATGCATCTTTACTACAAGGTTCTGGGGCAACAGGCAAGGTGAGGCACACCCACTTTTGAGGAGTCCATTCGGTACAACCTCTAGTGTCCAATAGCTTCCCTCCCTCCCCAGCCCACTGGCTCGAGGTCCAGGGTAGCCAGAAGGATCCCATGTGTAATATGGGGAGTGGGCTAACCTTCAATACCTTTGCCTCCAGGGACTGTTGGTGTGCAATTTTGACAACAATTTCTCCCATTCACAAGTCTGGTTTTACAATACTGGAAACGTATTGCATCCATTCATATTGATAAGTATCAAACAATGATCATAGAATCATAGAATATCAGGGGTTGGAAGGGACCTCAGGAGGTCATCTAGTCCAACCCCCTGCTCAAAGCAGGACCAATCCCCAATTAAATCATCCCAGCCAGGGCTTTGTCAAGCCTGACCTGATCTCTTTCTTTGTTTTAACAAATGCATCAAACCCTTAATATTTCCCAATATGACCCAGAACATTTCGTGTTCCAAAGTAGCTAGGGCAAGTATCTGCATTTCAGTGCATCCCATAGCTATGGCTGTGTAGTTTCCTATTTCTAATTTTTTTCGTATGCATAAGCCATGTGGTAGTATTAAGCCATTTCCAAAGATTCCATCGGGCTTTTAGGTTACCCAGACCAATTTGGACCAAGTCTACATTGGCATGTACTTGTTTTTGTATCAGGCTGTCCTGTAGCTGGGACAGAGAGCTTAATTTATTTTTAAGTACCTGCTGTTCTGCATTATTTTTTTTTTAAACACACAACAGTGCTAGCAACAAGACAAGACAAAACATAGAACACAAAACACAATTTCTATTGTGACCGTAGATTCATGGTATTGGGTTGCTCTTCAGCTGGCATCAGCTTTTCCTGATTTTCTGAAAGACAAAAGAACATGTTTCTACCCCTTTTTGTGGTGGCAGATTATTGCTTAAAATATTTCTTTTACAAATACCCTTGCTGATTGCAGGCAAAACAGAGGAATTACCCCCATATTTTCCTGTTTTTGTTCTATAGGCAGGCCAGGTTTCAATGGTTTTTATCTTTTAAGGGTTATGGGGAAATTATCCCACTATTTAGTCATTTTTCAGGTTTCAGAGTAGCAGCCGTATTAGTCTGAATTCGCAAAAAGAAAAGGAGTACTTGTGGCACCTTAGAGACTAACCAATTTATTTGAGCATAAGCTTTCATGAGCTACAGCTCACTTCATCGGATGCATAAAAGTGGAAAATGCAGTGAGGATGTTTTTATACACCCAGATCATGAAAAAATGGGTGTTTATCACTTCAAAAGATTTTCTCTCCCCCCACCCCACTCTCCTGCTGGTAATAGCTTATCTAAAGTGATCACTCTCCTTACAATGTCATTAAATCCCTGAGGTGAGGTACCTCAGTTTCCCTTCTTATACAGCAGACCAAATTTATAATGTTTTTCCTGCTGTGTTAAGCTTTAAGTTTATTTACAGGTAATAGCTGAGAAGCATCATTACCATATGACCTTAAAGGATTTTTCCAAAAATCATACACACTATACATTGTTACGGGGTACTTATTATCATTAAATTTATTAAAATTATCTTGTTATCCCATGCCTTTTATTTAGATAATTTGTTTGCTGACCAGGTGTGTCCTTTATCTGCAGCTCCTTTGTGCTGCTAGTTCTTTCCTTCCTTTATCATTTAGGTAATTTGCATTTTCAGAGATGCTTCCTGCTTTTGGATTTAAAGCCATCAGCAGCTCAGAGACTCTATCTTAAAAGGGACACAATCAACTTTCACCAGAGTTTTGATCACTTTTTTAACTTCTGCTTCCAAAACACACAACAATCTGAAAAAGAAAACCCAACCTATTGTGGCTCCCTTTGGAGCCCGAATAGCATTTTAATTAAGTAGCATAGTATGTTTGCATTTCTTTTGCCCCTTCTGCAATATACGCTGCACATGTTATGGGGTAAACGCACATTCCTTCCATAATTCTACTTCTATAACATTATCCAGATCCATTTTTACATAAGGTGTAACTATTTCTTTTTTTGCTTACAGAGTTTTCATGTACCTTTATCAAAGTGACAGTCTGATTACTCAGAGCCATTTTAAGATTCAGTGTTTCTAACATTGCTTCTTTTTGTTTTGTGCACCTCACCCCTGCTGTTGCTTCAGAGGGGCACTGTCTTTTTTAATTTATTTTTATTTATTTACTACAGCTCTCATCTGCTATTTTGTTACAAAAACAAACAAACAAAAACTAACCAAACAAACAAAAAGAATCCAGAATCTTTTTTTCTATTCTCCTGATTTTGACTGCCCTGCTGCAGCCACAACTTAAAAACATTTTAAATTCTGTAAAGTATTGAGTTACCTTTTAAGGGTTAAATGCCAAATCCCAAAGCCAAACAACACTAATTACCTGTGTCTAGCAAAAAGGTCTGTCAGTTTTGCAACTTTGAATTAAAGAGTCAAATGGATTTTTAGTGGCATTATTTAAAACAAAAACAAAACCAATTGGTCCTTAGAACTTTACATATTTACACACACACAGACAGATACATACACATTTTCTTTTCCTTAACATCCCTTCCACACTGGTCTGTTTTTTACATCTTACATTCCCTTTATACATTTGAGGCAGTTAAGTTCCAATAGAACCCCCTTCTGTTCTTTTAGCAAATTTGACTAAATTGTTCAGTCAAATGATTTTAATCAGATAGTTTATTTTTGCCTGGCTAATTTACAGACATTCCTTTGGAAAGGGGCCCATTTTCCCTTCAGAATGGCTGCAAAGAAACCAAGAATGCTCTTTCTCTAACACTTTTCCTTTTTAACATTTTCACAAAGTTTAGCTGCTTAATTCCCTCCAGCCTCTGCAGAGTTAACTTTTTCACTCTTTTCTTTTTGTAATTATGCCTGGGGGTGCCATACATAGGACCTTCTCCCCCTTCACCTGCTGTAATGGCTGCTACCTGTTTAGAGGCAAAGCCCAATTTTTGTCTCAGACTCTTAATTAGTGATTCACAATGACTATGTTTCAGAATAACAGCCGTGTTAGTCTGTATTCGCAAAAAGAAAAGGAGTACTTGTGGCACCTTAGAGACTAACCAATTTATTTGAGCATAAGCTCTCGTGAGCTACAGCTCACTTCATCGGATGCATACTGTGGAAAGTATCGAAGATCTTTTTATACACACAAAGCATGAAAAAATGGGTATTTACCACTACAAAAGGTTTTCTCTCCCCCCACCCCACTCTCCTTCTGGTAATAGCTTATCTAAAGTGATCACTCTCCTTACAATGTGTATGATAATCAAGCTTAATCTATATGCTTTCCCCCTGCTACCTTCCTGGAGGCCAGCAGGTCTGGTTAACCTAATAAAAATGCCTAGCTCAATAGAGCTGGCGGTGTGCACACCAATATTTACAATAACTGAGTTTTTTTACCAGTATTCCCCCTTTTGCAATTCTCCACCAAAATGTTATACCAATAAAATAAAAACCAGCAGGATCTTATTAAAGGGGAAAAGGCAAATGCCTCATTTATTGTGAATACAGAAAGAATCATAGTAAACAGTTAGTTATAGCTATAATATTCCATTCAATTTCATATTTATTCACACATTCATTCATACACACACACAGGTTCTGCAAGGTTGTTATCATAGTTACCAGCCTTAGAGTTGCTCATGCCAAGCCACTGGCCAGGTGGCCTGAACATGAGGAGAGAGCAGGGCCTTGTCTGATGCTCCTGGAAGTTGGTTTGCAGAATCAGACCCCAAAGTTCTCACTTTCTAGAGTCCATTTTTATAGGAATTACTTCCTGTGCCAGTCTATGGGAATTGCTTCATCATGCTGTTGCTGAATCAATCATCAGATGGCACATTCTGACGGCTCCGTGCTGCCAGATGTTATCTTGTTCTTTGGTTCTCCCATTCTTGAGGCTGTTGGATGGATTCCAGTCTGCCCTCCGGGGGTCCTCTGGTTATTTCCACTTGACGTCTTCTTCAACCGCTGGACAGTGGATTCTTAGGCTGGCACCTCCCTGATCATTCAGTTATTATCCACACCAAGCATCCATCCACATACATCCTCTATCTCTATTTTAATCCCAATTGTTAACAAAGCGAGATGAATACAACAAAAGGGCGGGGAGTCTCTGGGTGCTGTTTCTGTTGTTACAGAGTATTGCTTTGAGTCTCTCTCTGTGTGAGTAGTTGTTGTTACAAAGAATTGCTCTGAGAACAGACTCTGTCTTAGAATGTACTAACACAATTAGCAGCTTGCAAGTTTCACACATAGAGGGAGAGAAACAGTACCAAAAACCAAGAGACCTCTTAATTAGTAATACCCTGGAATTTAAACTCTGGGGAATCAAACTCATTTGTGATTTTAATACAGAACTTTTTTAAAATGATTCAACAGAGTCAATGAAGGTCCATTTATATACTAGGTAAACAATCCTAACAAGCCGAGGAGGAAGAGAAACTTTATCTGGTCTATAAAGACAGGGGGTCTGAACCTCAAGTGGTAAGCAACTGAATCAACTGCTTGTGTAAATATTACTGTATTAGAAAAGTATAACTAGTGAGGTGATTTATGAAAGCCTATGAAACACAGGTGATTAATATCATTGTGAATTGTATGTATTAACACTACCTAAGGAATTGTGGATACTCATTGATATTATGCTTTAAAGTCTGTGACCAAACAAAGGGAGAAACAGGTTTTGCCCAGAGAGGAGGGAAGGCAGCTATCTACCTGTCTCCAGTGAAATTAAGCAAGGTGTGACCAAAACCAACAGAAGCCCCATTTATATAGAAATCAGCAGGGGGATGGAAATTCCATAGGAAGGGAAGAACAGCATGAGGTCATCCTCCCTCTTGAAGCAAGATAATTAAACTTTGGAAGATATAAGCAAGGACAGAAGCCGTCTTTGGCATCAATCACTAGACAGACACAAGGGAACAGCGCTCTTGCAAGCTGAGAAAGATGGGTCCTTCAACCAAGGAGTGGTGAAGTCTCTGGGAACTGAATATAGATGAGAAACCTGCTTAAGCAAAGATCTTTTACTTAGGAAGCCATGGGAAGCCAGCACCTTGTACTTCTGTGGAAGGTCCTGACTGCGAGAAATTCAGCCATGACTGGGACAAAGGAAGATTGGCGAGAAAAAACATCTTGAACAAAGCCTGTACCTTGCTAGGTTCAGTTTTAGTCACTAGAAAGTGTGTTTCATTTTTATTTTTATTTCTTTTACTTGGCATCACTTAACCTATGTACTATTGCTAATAAAATGGTTTTATTTTTACTATAAACCAACTCAGTGCTGTGTTTGCAGGAAAGGGTGGATTTACTTCAGGTAAGTTAATAAACAGTGATATGCTTTTGTCTCTTTAAAGGAGCAAACAAGATGTATTAATTCTCTGCATGGCCCAGGAGGGGGCTGGACACATCAGGGCAGATGGTTTGGGGAAAATTCAGGACAGGGTGTGTGTTGGGGTCACCCTGCAGGTAGTAACCACAGCTGGTGAAAGCCAGGGTGGGGCTGTCATGCTGTAGGCAGGTGCATGGTGAAGGTGTGCAGTTCTGTGGGGCTGGACAAGGTGAGCCATGGAGAAGAGGGGAAAAGTGTGAGCGAAGACAGGGAAAGAAAGATGAGTGGAGGGATATGAAAGAGGTTGAGGTCTGATTAAGTGTGTGTGTGTGTGTGTGTGTGCGCTGGGGGCGGGAGGGAAGCAAGAGCACAGTCCCAAGTAAGAGAGAGTGAGAATATTGAAGGGAAATTATACACAGGGATGGGCAGGAGACAATGGAGGCGCAGAGGGCAAAGAAAGGCCTTGAAGGAACACAAGAGATGGGCTCAGCGAAAAATAATACCATGAAATTTTAAAAGAAATATTAAACACAGACAAATTAGACTGAGGGAAGAGACATACTGAGCATGGCCAGGTACTTGATTTGATAGAAAATGTAATCGCAAATTACTGGTAAAATATACACATAAAGCACTGTAAGTAACAGGCCATGGCTGCACTTGCACCAGCCCAGCCATTAACAACCACCAAATATCTGAGAGCTCCCTGCTCTCTGATAGCCTCTGCCCCTAGAGCAACTGTAGTGCTGAGAGGTGCCACTTGCCTGGCCAGCTTATATCTTCTGCTTCCTTCTGCCTGGGCGATAGCACTCTGACAACGCTGAGGTAGGGGTGCTGCTGCTGCTCCTGCTACACACTTGCATTAGCAAGTGTGTTTGATTTGTGATTTGTCATGCAGCACAAATAATTGAAATAATAAAATAGGTATACATAGTGGGAGGCACCGTGGCCTAATATATAGCCCACCACCAAGGACTCAAGAGACCTGGCGTCTATTCTTAGCTCTGCCACTGGACAGCAGGGTAGTCTTGGGCAAGCCATTTTACCTCCGTTTGCCTGAGTTTCCCCTCTGTAAAGTGGCGATAATGATACTCACCTCCTGTGTGAAGTGCTTTGAGATCTATACAAGAGCTAGGTTATGTTTAACTGGAGTATTGTAATGGGAGATGCCAGCGATATGAAACCTTTCCAGTCTGTGCTCCGGTGGCTTTCAGTGTTCTGCAGCCCATCCCCCGATCAAGCAATATTTTCACTAGCTGCCTAGGCCTGCTTCTCAGTCACATCTGTGGCTCCTAAGGGTTTAGGAGCCCCCCTTGAGTGCAAAACCTCCTCACTCCACACAGGCAGAGTCTGTGACTCTGGCCTTAAACTGCCATATATGAGCTCCCCAATATCCATGACTTGGGGTAGGGGAAGGGCAGTCTTCCCTATGGCTGACTGACAGCCAGGGAGAACTGAACAGACTGCATGGCCCATAAAATGATCTCACTCAGGGAGAGGATGGGCTCCACTGTGGTAAAACTACTCCTCCAAACCCAGCCATGAAGGGAGGGGGACTGAGCCTTCCCGCATAATCCCACATAACACAGTAAGTATTAGGCAAGAGCTGTACAAGGTGACGGCATCCTACAGCTTTAATAACCTATGTGATCTTAGTGAGGATGGGGTAGAAGAGCAGGTCAGAATCCACAAAGGACTGTTAGGGGGGTTCCTGGCCCCTCTGAACAGTGACAGTTTACCAGTATTGGAGGGAGTGCCCTACGGTGTGTTGGGTCTCATACTCAGGATCGGTCAGGTCAGTGTGCATCCAAGACAGGAAGGTCAGGAGCTACTGCTTCCTTCAGTGAAGCACACCCAGGGCCAGGATTTGTCCTTACAAAACGCAGTGGTGTCCTTTCCAATGTCATGTTAAAAGTGTTTAACACAGACAAGAGGGTAACAAGGGAGAGCGGGGAAGTGGTAGATGTGGTATATCTTGACTTTAGCAAGGATTTTGATACCATGTTGCATGACCTTCTCATAAACAAACTAAGGAAATGCAACCCAGCTGGAGTAACTATAAAGTGGAAAACCATTGCCAGAGAATAGTTATCAGTGGTTCACAGTCAAGCTGGAAGGGCATATCAAGTGGGGTCCCACAGGGATGAATTCTGGGTCCAGTTCTGCTCAATATCTTCATCAATAATTTAGACAATGGTATAGAGAGTACACTTATAAAGTTTGCAGACAATACCAAGCTGGGAGGGGTTGCAAGTGCTTTGGAGAATAAAATTCAAAATGATCTGGACAAACTGGAGAAATGGCCTGAAGTAAATAGGATCAAATTCAATAAAAACAAATTCAAAGTACTCCACTTAGGAAGGAACAATCAGCTACACACATACAAAATGGGAAATGACTGCCTAGGAAGAAGTACTGCAGAAAGGGATCTGGGGGTCATAGTGGATCACAAACTAAATATGAGTCAACAATGTGACACTGTTGCAAAATAAGCAAACATCATTTTGGGACGTATTAGCAGGAGTGTTGTAAGCAAAACACAAGAAGTAATTCTTCCACTCTACTTTTCACTGATTAGGCCTCAACTGGAGTATTGTGTTCACTTCTGGGTGCCACATTTCAGGAAAGATGTGGAAAAATTGGAGAAAGTCCAGAGAAGAGGAACAAAAATGATTAAGCATCTAGAAAACATGACCTATGAGGGAAGATTGAAAAATTGGATTTGCTTAGTCTGGAGAAAAGAAGACTGAGAGGAGACATGATAACAATTTTCAAGTACCTAAAAGGTTGTTACAAGAAGGAGGGAGAAAAATTATTCTCCTTAACCTCTGAGGCTAGGCCAAGAAGCAATGGGCTTAAATTTCAGCAAGGGTGGTTTAGGTTGGACATTAGAAAAAACTTCCTGTCAGGGTGCTCAAGCTCTGAAATAAATTGCCTAGGGAGGTTGTGGAAACTCCATCCTTGGAGATTTTAAAGAGCAGGTTAAACAAATACCTATTGGGAATGGTCTATATGATACTTAGTCCTGCTATGAGTGCAGGGGACTGAACTAAATGCCTCTCGAGGTTCCTTCCAGTCCTACAATTCTATGGTATCCATCCATCCATGCATTTATATGGCCCACCTCACCTGTGCTTGTTGCATAAAGATTCGAAACAACAACCAGGTTCATGGCTAACTCACTCCAGGTGTAAGCTTCCTAAAGAGGATCTTGTGTTCAGACCAGTACAGATTGTTTTCTAGATAGGCATATCAATCAGTTGCCATTCCCTACCCTTTCTTTATCTTTAAGTCTCTTCTTTCTCTCTCTTGCACAGTAACCTCAGTTTCTTAATTCTAGCTATCCCTGGTCTAATATAGGGTAGTGATGTCATGAGTTAGCTAGACCCATCAGCAGCCCTCCTATCCAGCACAGAATTAGCCTCCTACAAGCCTGACTGCCTGTACCTACCTTCCCACTACACTGCTAAAATGCTGCTTATATCTACAGTACTTATCATTGATTTTAATGAAGCCATTCCAATTTACAGCCAGCCGAGGATCTGGTGTTCAACGTGCAAGAAACTTTTTACCTGAGATAACAGAAGTAATGTGCTGTTGCATGTGGTCTGCAAGTGACAAAACTGGCTCCAAAAATGGGGTGTGTGTGAAATCATTACCCCACTTAAATCAGTAGTAAAACTCTCATTGATGTCAGTAAGGCCAGAATTTCACCTTGGATGTCTGGAGCAGAAGTGCTCAAAGATCAAAGAAAGGGAAGAAAGAAAGAACTTATGTCATAAAAAGCCTGCAAGTGTGCCCTTTATCAGAGGGCAAACATACGTGTGCTAATGCAATGCAATGCACATTTTCCAGTGATAAAGTAAACAATAGCACCTCACTCATTTTCACTAGTAACTGGGAGATCCATTGTGAAAGCAAGAAGCAACCAAATAAAAGTCTGGCATCAAAAATGTCTTTGTTCTTTAGATTTATTTATGTCTGATAAGTAGCATACTATAACAGGAAATACGCAGGAGTGCATTGTGTAAGTAATGAAATCTTAGGCATATGAGACTATTATAGCACCTACTATTGATCTTTGCTGAGAAGGCAGTAGAGAAGGCTAGTTCTTTTGTGAAGACAATGAAGTTCTGAGGATTAGTGAACTGAGAATTAGTGAGGTTTTATCGTAATGTCAAATGAGGAGCCAATAGGAGTACATTTCTCATTTCTAAAATGGATCTCTTCGGGTCTGTAATCCCACTGATAGCACTACAGAAAGCATTGCTCTGCGTGAGTAAGGGTGAGTGAATCCAGCTCACCATTTGGGTCTGAAAGTAGTGATCTTTATCTTTTCAGAAGGTTAGTTAATAATATGTAGAGTATTCAATAGAAACACCAAAGAAAAACAGCATTGTAAAAATGCCAAAGATAGCTTGTGACACGTGAAATTGCCTTTTTAACATTTACCTTAAGAAATGTTTACTTTGCCAATTAGTTTGGACATAATACAGAATCAAAATGGCGACGTTCGAAAAAAACCCCAAACAGTTCTATAAATACTGATTTTCCTCTTTTCTTCACTACCAGTGAAGGGCAATAAGCAACGTATTCCTTTTCAGGCTTCTTAAAAGCAAATAAAAGGTTTAATTTGAATACAGAACCCCTGTTTTATTGTTGTTCCTCTTCCATACCCTTTGTGCTCAAAGGGTAAGGCTGTTAAATACATGGGGGCAGATTCTCCACTTGTGTAAATTGTCACAGCTCCTAGAAAACTAGCTCCAGAACTCCAATTACATCAACTGAGGATCTGCCCCATTAAACTGAGATAGATCAACTTACCTTCCTGTGCAGGTCAAAACAAAAACGTAGCATAGGATGGTTCAAAGACAGCGGGATGGCTGTCTATGCTTCAAATCGCCAAACCAAAAGTCTGTCTGTCTGTTAGTCTTTGGCTGACTTTCTTCAAACTTTCAGGAGAGATTAATTTGCCCTAAATAAACCAAAAATTTGCTTTATTAGAAAAACCCTGAACTTTGTCTGTGGAGAGGCTGGTAACCAAGCTGAGTATATATATGTGTGTGTGTCTGTCACCCTCCAGTATTGATTTTTAAGGCAATGAAAGCATTGCTCTGTTCCATTGATCAATGTCCCCTGCTTATATTGATCAGCTGTACATCAGTGCTGTATTTTTTTTTTTGCCATAAACTCTTTATTAATGCTCCAGTTAAGCTTAGTGGCACAAGTAACTTGGGGGATAGCTCAGTGGTTTGAGCATTGGCCTGTTAAACTCAGGATTGTGAGTTCAATCCTTGAGGGGGCCATTTAGGGATCTGGGGCAAAAATTGGGGATTGGTCCTGCTTTGAGCAGGGGGTTGGACTAGATGACCTCCTGAGATCCCTTCTAACCCTGATATTCTATGATTCTGAGAAAGGAAACGTAAACATATATATATATCTACACCATATTAATAATCAGAATACCAGCTGTAATATTACCTTGTATAGTATAATGTGTGATTTGGAATCTAATTATGCCATCATTCTGTCTTGCAGGGCATATTTGATAGCCCACTTACTCCTTTAATAGCTCTGTTCTGTTATTAATGTAGAGATGGTGTACTAACTATAACAGGTCCTCTTAGTTGTTTACATTATATGTAAACAACCAAATTCTGCTGTCATTTATACTGGTATAAATCTGGAGTGAAGTCAGAAGCATCACTCCAGGTTGACACTAGTATTACTGAAAGCAGATTTTGTTCTAGTGTTGGCATTATCACAAACACTTTGTTTTTTCCAATCTTATGATGATCTTCTATTGTTCAGGTATTTCTTCAACTCTGGGAAAGTGAAGGGCTGTTTTTCCTGGGGAAGGGTCTGCCATTGCCTTCCCCCAGATCTGGGGGACAAACACACTTCATGTTATAACATATAGCGAAATGATTGTGAGTTCTTCACAAAATGGATCATGTCTTCTCTGTTTGGAAAGTGTGTAGGTGCTACCAGAAATGGCAATAAAATGCAACAAAACAATATAACACAGCAAACTACTTTGTTTAAATCAAGAATGAACATGAATCCTTTCAGAATAGGTTTTAAACATGCACTCTACCGTCTTTATAAGTGTGTGTGCTACAATCTCTTTCTTATAAAGATGTCTTGGCTTTCATTAATATTGTTATTGTTAAACTTATATGAGTTCTCTGAATGTACATGTGCTTGTAACAACTTCATAACTTTTGAAATAATTGGTCCTTCTTTCTCCTTTAATTTACCTGTCTACATTATATTCTTTCAATCTGCTCTCCTTTTCTCCTTCCCTTCCGCATACTCTTTCTTTTTGTATCCCTTCCTGTACCCTTATGCACCTATCTCCATTCTCTTCTCCACTCAGACAATGTTCAAAGCTTGGCTTATGGTGAGAAATAGCTAGCCCAATCTACTCTTACAGCAATGGCTCAACATCAGCAATGATACAACGAGGAGACAGACCTTGGGAAACAAGCCACATATTTATCCATTGACAGTATGTTGCCTGCTGTGTGATCTCACTGAAACCTTCAGTTGTTTGCACAGCCAAGGGTTGTTTGCAAAAGCCAGTGTGAGTAGTTAGAGGAAAAGGGAGGGAGTGGGGGAAGGGTTGAGATGGCTTTCTATGATCTGGATTCAAAACAGCCAGATGTTTATCCAAAGATCTGTTATCTATGTGTCCACTTGCTTTGTCTCAAAACTCATTTTACTTAATTACACAGAAGTGTTGCTGAGACAACATTGTGCAAGCTTGAAAATATTTTGGAGATGATACTATCTGGTGAACTCTGACCTATGGCCAAGGGTTACTTGTATACAACTTGTATACATCTGGGGTTCACTTGGGTGCACTGAACTGAGGATGAACTGAAGAACTAAAAGCAATACACAGAAGAAATACCCAGTTTTGCCTGGTTTCAGGGGGAAAACATGCATTCCTCTTCCTGAGTTCCAAATCCCCTCTTTTTCTTCAAATTCATCCTTATAATGCACTACTTCTCCCATGAAGCCTTCAATAATGACCTCTCCTAGATATTCCTACAAGCTTGAGCGTATGTAGCTAACCTCTGTACTCAATGGCTACCATATAGTCCATATTCTGTCTTGGCTAGCACCCAGATAATCCCATGAAAATCAACGTGTAAATCAGGACAGAATTTGGCTCTGTGAACTTGATCCAAGACTTCTGGAAGTCTTTCCATTCACTTCAGTAGAAATTGGATCAGACACTTAATTTAAAAAACAGCAACAACAGAGGACTCAGAGTAGCAGCCGGGTTAGTCTGTATTCGCAAAAAGAAAAGGAGGACTTGCGGCACCTTAGAGACTAACCAATTTATTTGAGCATAAGCTTTCGTGAGCTACAGCTCACTTCATCGGATGCATTCAGTGGAAAACACGGAGGAGTGGCATCTAGTGAATAAAGCAGGGAACTGGGATCTATTTCTGACTGTGCTACTGACTCACTGTGTTATCTTGGACAAGGCACCTAGGGCCAGATTTCCAAAAGTGGCTTTTTAATTCAGGTGACCCAATTTTCAGGATCCCAAATCTAGACATTTAAGGTAGATTCATAGATTCCAAGGCCAGAAGAGACCACTGTGATCACCTAATTTGATCTCCTGTATAACAGGCCACAGAACTTCCCAAAAATAATTCCTAGGGTTTAGCATTTAGAAAAACATCCAGTCTTGATTTTAAAGTCGCCCGTGATGGAGAATCCACCATGACCCTTAGTAAATTATTCCAGTGGTTAATTATTCTCTGTTAAAACTTTAATGTATACCTTATTTCCAGTCTGAATTTGTCTAGCTTCTACTTCCAGACATTGGATTACATTTTATTGTCTAAATCTGGGCACCTGAAAATTGAGGCACCCATATTTAATGGCCGCATTTGAAAATTTGTGGCTAACCCCTCTGCCTCTCTTTGTTGGATCATATTAAAGAAGTTCTGTATTAAAATCACAAATGAGTTCGATTCCCCAGAGTTTAAATTCCAGGATATTACTAATTAAGAGGTCTCTTGGTTTTTGGTACTGTTTCTCTCCCTCTATGTGTGAAACTTGCAAGCTGCTAATTGTGTTAGTACATTCTAAGACAGAGTCTGTTCTCAAAGCAATTCTTTGTAACAACAACTACTCACATAGAGAGAGACTCAAAGCAATACTCTGTAACAACAGAAACAGCACCCAGAGACTCCCCGCCCTTTTGTTGTATTCATCTCGCTTTGTTAACAATTGGGATTAAAATAGAGATAGAGGATGTATGTGGATGGATGCTTTGTGTGGATAATAACTGAATGATCAGGGAGGTGCCAGGCTAAGAATCCAGTGTCCATCGGCTGAAGAAGGCGTCAATGGAAATAACCAGAGAACTCCCCGAGGGCAGACTGGAATCCACCCAACAGCCTCAAGAATGGGAGAACCAAAGAACAAGATAACATCTGGCAGCATGGAGCAGACAGGAATGTGCCATCTGCTGATTGATTCAGCAACAGCATGATGAAGCAATTCCCATAGACTGGCATAGGAAGAAATTCCTATAAAAATGGACTCTAGAAAGTGAGAACTTTGGGGTCTGATTCTGCAAACCAACTTCCAGGAGCATCAGATGAGCATCTGACAAGGCCCTGCTCCCTCCTCGTGTCCAGGCCACCTGGCCAGTGGCTTGGCATGAGCAACTCTAAGGCTGGTAACTATGATAACAACCTTGCAGAACCTGTATGTGTGTGTGTGTGTGTATGAATGAATGTGTGAATAAATACGAAATTGAATGGAATGTTATAGCTATAACTGCTTACTATGATTCTTTCTGTATTCACAATAAATGTGGCATTTTGCCTTTTCCCCTTTAATAAGATCCTGCTGGTTTTTATTTTATTGGTATAACATCTTTACCAACATGTAAAATGGGGATAATAATACAGCACTTGCCTACCTCTCAAGGGTATGACTAAGGTTTAATTAATGTGTAAAGTACCTTGCAATCTTTAAATTATAGGTTCATGCAAAGTTTTAATAATTTTTAAAATGATATAGCAGTTTAAAGTTCCCTAAAGATGTGATCATAAATGATGTTGGTGATCTGGAGTTCACTGGGCAATGCTGCCTTTTCATTAAGTCATTAAGTTTTTAGTGACAGGTTTCAGAGGGGTAGCCATGTTAGTCTGTATCAGCAAAAACAACGAGGCGTCCTCATGGCACCTTAGAGACTAACAAATTTATTTGTGCATAAGCTTTCATAGTCTAAAACCCACTTCATCAGATGCATGGAGTGGAAAATATCGTAGGCAGGTATATATATTACAGCACATGAAAAGATGGGAGTTACCTTACCAAGGGGGGGAGCAGTGCTAACGAGGACACTTAATAAATATAATAAAATAATAAATAAACCATAAAATAAATTAAATAATAGGCTACATCCACCCTGTTTGAATTGGTCTTGTTAGCACTGACCCCCCCACTTGGTAAGGCAACTCCCATCTTTTCATGTGCTGTAATATTTATACCTGCGTACTGTATTTCTCACTCCCTGCATCTGATGAAGTGGGTTTTAGCCCATGAAAGCTTATGCCCACATAAATTTGTTAGTCTCTAAGATGCCACAAGGACTCCTCGTTGTTTAAATTTTTAGTGATAACCCTACATTTTCAAAAGTGGCTGCTGATTTTGGAAAATGGCTTAGGTTGCGGTCCTGAAAATTGAATTGAATCTCCCAAAATCAGAGGCCACTTTCAAAAAAGTAGGCCATAGTCTGTTCAGTGTCCAGGAGAATATGAACAGAACTTACAGCTGAGGCCAGACCCACAGAGATAACAGAGACAGACCTCAACTGGTAATATTAGGGTGACCACCTTTTCAAAATGCAAAAATGGGACACATGCAGGAGCCCCGCCCCCTCAATGGCCCTTCCCCTTGCTTCTCCTCTTCCCCCTGAGGCCCAGCCCCCTGGCCAGGCCAGAAGCTGAAGCCAGGCAGTGGTAAGAGTCACCCATGGAGCCTGGGCTGCTGTGGGGAGCCCCAGACCCTCCACCTGCCCAAGAGCAGCCCCTGACCCGTGTCCCTGCCCCCTGGGGTCTGCCACCCAGGGCAGGTGGAGGGTCTGGGGCTTTCCACCGCAGCCTAGGATCCCTGAGTGGCTCTAATTTCTGCCCGGCTACAGTTTCTGGCCTGGCTAGGGGTGGGGCCTCAGGGAAAGAGGAGAAGCAGAGGGAGGGGCCTCATGGCATGGGAGGGGCTAAGGCCCTCCTCAGCCCCACCCCCCACCGGGAAGAGGCTGGCACCACCACTGAGCCTCAGGCAGGCGCGGAATGGTGCTGCCGGGAATTCGGGACAAATTGTCATTCAGCCTGGGACTGGGACTTGAAATGTACATTTCAGGACTGTCCTGCCCAATTAGGGACAGGTGATCACCCTAGCTGGTATAAATCAACATAACTCTATTGACTTCGATTTACCTCAGCTGAGGATCTGGCCCATGAAGTATAATGAGTTATGAACTAAACTAAATCTTACTCAAGTTATATACACTTGAGTTAACTCCCCTTGAGTTAGCTTACCTCAGGCATGAGTCATCACATTGAAAAATAAAACATGAGCTGCACAGAGTAGTCCTGTTAGCAGCTGGTGCATTGCGCTGACTCCGGGTTTAACCTATACCCCTTGATGGGCCGGCCAACTTGAGTTAAAAGCATAATCATACTCGTGTTAAGGAGTTTTGTATGTGCACAGGCCTTGAGATAGGGACAGCACTTGAGGTATAATTCGACTTCACTGTAGTGAAGAGAAGACCTAAGGCCATGTCTACACTACGAAAGTACTCCGATTTTACAGAAGTCAATTTTTGGGAACAGAGTGTATAAAGTTGAGTGCATGCGTCCACACTAAGCACATTAATCCGGCGGTGTGGGTCCACAGTACCATGGCAAGCGTAGGCATTCCGAGCGGTGCACTGTGGGTAGCTATCCCACAGTTCCCGCAGTCCCCGCTGCCCATTGGAATTCTGGGCCGAGCTCTCAATGCCTGATGGGGCCAAAAATTTGTCGTGGGTGGTTATGGGTAAATGTCGTCAGTTAACCCTCCCTCCCTCCCTCCGTGAAAGCAACAGCAGACAATCATTTCGCCCCCTTTTCCCTGGATTGCCCGAGCAGACGCCATAGCACAGCAAGCATGGAGCCCGTTCAGCTCACCGCAGCAGTTATGACCATTGTAAACACCTCATACATTATTGTGCAGTTTCTGCAGATCCAGCACCTGAAAAACCAGGTGAGGAGGTGCGGTGATGAGGATATTAACAGAGATTTCTCTAAAACTGCAGTCCCCGGCAATTTGGAGATCATGGTGTTACTGGGGCAGGCTCATGCCGTGGAACACTGATTCTGGGCCCAGGAATCAAGCAGAGACTGATGGGACCACATAGTGTTGCAGGTTTGGGATGATTCCCAGTGGCGCTGAAACTTTCGCATGTGTAAGGGCACTTTCATGGAACTTTGTGACGTGCTTTCCCCTGCCCTGAAGTGCAAGAATACCAAGATGAGAGCAGCCCTCACAGTTCATAAGTGAGTGGCAATACCCCCACGGAAGCTTTCAACGCCAGACAGCTACCGGTCAGTCGGGAATCAATTTGGAGTGGGCAAATCTACTGTGGGGGTTGCTGTGATGCAAGTGGCCAATGCAATCACTGAGCTGCTGCTATCAAAGGTAGTGACTCTGGGAAATGTGCAGGTCATACTAGATGGCTTTTCTGCAATGGGATTCCCTACCTGTGGTGGGGCTATAGACGGAACGCATATTCCTATCTTGGGACCGGACCATCAGAGCAGCTAGTACATAAACCGCAAGGGGTACTTTTCAATGGTGCTGCAAGCACTGGTGGATCACAGGGACGTTTCACCAGCATCAACGTGGGATGGCCAGGAAAGGTTCATGTTGCTCGTGTCTTCAGGAACTCTGGTCTGTTTAAATGGCTGCAGGAAGGGATTTACTTCCCAGATCAGAAAATAACTGTTGGGGATGTTGAAATGCCAGTAGTTATCCTCGGGGACCCAGCCTACCCCTTAATGCCCTGGCTCATGAAGTTGTACCCAGGCAGCCTGGACAGTAGTCAGGAGCTGTTCAACTACAGGATGAGCAAGTGCAGAATGGTGGTAGAATGTGCATTTGGACGTTTAAAGGGTCACTGGTGCAGTTTACTGACTCGCTCAGACCTCAGCAAAACCAATATTCCCATTGTTATTGCTGCTTGCTGTGTGCTCCACAATCTCTGTAAGAGTAAGGAGGAGATGTTTATGGCGGGGTGGGCGGTTGAGGCAAATCGCCTGGCTTCTGAATACGCACAGCCAGACACCAGGGCGGTTAGAAGAGCACAGCTGGAAGCGCTGCGCATCAGAGAAGCTTTGAAAACCAGTTTCATGACTGGCCAGGGTACTGTGTGACACTTCTGTTTATTTCTCCTTGACGAAAACCCACCCCCTTGGTTGCCTCTAAATTCTCTGTAAGCCAGCCGCCCTCTCCTCTTCGATCACAGCTTGCTTGCAAAGGAAATAGTCACTATGGTTTAAAAAACATGTATTCTTTATTAAATGATTATAAAAGTAGGGAGATAACTCACAAGGTAGCCCGGGTGGGGTGTGGGAGGAGAATAGGAGGGAAGGAAAAGGCCACTTCAAAGCTTGTTGAATGACAGCCTTCTGTTGCTTGGGCTGTCTACTGGGGTGGAATGGTTGGGAGCCTCTCCCTCCTGCGTTCTTGGGCATCTGGGTGATGACGCTATGGAACTTGGGGAGGAGGGAGGGTGGTTAAAAAGGGGCTGCAGCAGCAGTCTGTGATCCTGCTGCCGTTCATGAACCTCCACCAGACGCCAGAGCATGTCCGTTTGATCCCGCAGTAGCCCCAGCAGTAGCCCCAGCATTGCCTCATGCCTCCTCTGAACTTCCTGCCGCCACCTCTCCTCACGTTCATCGGCCACTTTCCTATACTCTACTATTGTGTCCCTCCACACATTCTGCTAAGCTCTGTCAGTGCCAGACGACTGCATGAGCTCAGAGAACATTTCATCGTGCATGCGTTTTTTTCGTCGCCTTATCTGAGATAGCCTTTGGGACGGAGGAGGGAGGCTTGAAACATTTGCAGCTGCTGGAGGAAAAAAAGGGAGTGAAGTATTTTAAAAGATACATTTTGCAGAAGAATGGCTATACTCTTTCACGGTGAACAACGCTATTCACATTACACAGCACATGTGATTTTGGTACAAGGTCACATTTTACATCTTATATTGAGTGCCTGTGGCTTTGGTGTTAGAGATCACACACGCAGGGCCGGGCAACAGAATTTGGCTTTCAGACGGCCATGGTAAGCCACAGTCTTTCGGCTTCTGCAACCTTCATAACAGCAGCACCCTCCTCTCCCATACCAAGCAAAGCACGTTGGTTTTCTGGTACGCTTGTCTGAGTTCCTTAAGTTTCACGCGGCACTGTGTTGCGTCCCTGCTGGAGCCTCTGTCCCTCATGGCTTCGCAGATTTTTTGAAATGCTTTGGCATTTCGTCTTTTGGAATGTAGTTCTGATAGCACAGATTCCCCTCCCCACACAGCGATCAGATCCAGTACCTCCCGTTCGGTCCATGCTGGAGCCCTTTTTCGATTCTGGGACTGCATGGTCACCTGTGCTGATGAGCTCGCCTGGCCAAACAGGAAATGAGATTCAAAAGTTCCCGGGGCTTTTTCTCTACACCTGGCCAGTGCACCAAGTTCAGAGTGCTGTCCAGAGCGGTCACAATGGTGCACTGTTGGATAGCTCCAGTAGGCCAATACCTTCAAATTGCGTCCACACTAACCCTAATTCAAAACGGTGATGTTGATTTCAGTGCTAATCCCCTCATTGGGGAGGAGTACAGAAATCGGTTTTAAGAGCCCTTTATGTCGAAAAAGATGGCTTTATTGTGTGGATGGGTGCAGGGTTAATTTGATTTAACACTGCTAAATCCGACATAAACTTATAGTGTAGACCAGGCCTAAGAGTACTGAGAAAAGGGCAAGACTCAGAGGAAGTCAGGTGAAGGGGGAAGATGCTAAGGTGGAGACAGGATCAAAAAGGAGTTAGGAGAAAGATGCACTTGATAACTGGAGGACCCAATCCTTTAAATCTTGTCCCTTGCCCTATGTACCAGGTAGCACTGAATTTCACCCAAGTGACTGTACTGTGACTTACCACACATAAGAACACTCTTCATTTCTGCCCATTAGAGGGAGCCTGTCCCGCATCCAAAGAATAAAAGCTAGCACTTTAGAGTGAAGCTTGTACATGCTGGATAATTCATTCATCTTGTAAACCTAGCTTTTTGATGCCCTGTAAATCCAGAAAGCTGAGGAAATTATGCTCTTTGCTGTTGACAGGCAGAAACACTGGGTGCTGATTTTTAAGAAACTGGTTATTTTGAACAGTTATGCTGCAACAAATAGGCTACAGCCCTAGGAATGCATTATCTGTTTTTCTTCATAGCAACTTCAGAGATTGCACACAAGCCAGTGTTCTGGTGTTAACACCTTCCTTGGGGCTTTGTAGTAGGATCTATCAAAATGGTCCCATAAAGCAAGAGGGTCTCTGTGGAAATGGTCAGGGACTAGCCCTAAGGAGGTCTGGGTTCAATTCCTGGTTTAGCCGCTGACTTCCCATATGACCTTGGAGAAGTCACGCAAAAAGAAAAGGAGTACTTGTGGCACCTTAGTACTTGTGGCACTGAGTGGGTAGTACTACCCTACCTCACAGGGGCGTTGTGAGGATAAGTACAAATGATTGTGAGGTGTTCAGATATTGTGGCCATAAAAGTATCATAGATAGTTCCATGTACAATTGAATAAATGGTGTTGAGAGCTCCCTTGAACATAGTGGGGTTTCATAGGGATATAGCAATGTGGCTGTATGGATCACAATGCAGGAATTGGGTCATATTTTGTAAGTCACCATGTTGCCGAGTGGTTTGACAAGTCAGTGTGGAATCATCCCCTGCTATCATTTACTTCAGTCTCTATTATTTACAATTAAATTACTTTTGATTTTATCAAGGCAAATAGTTCTAGCTCAGAAGCCAAACACAACCTTAATAATGACAATATGAAAATCAAGGTAGTGATTTGGTGAGAGTTTATAACCAACCCTGTAGTTTAAAATCTCTTTGCAGTGCTAAACAAGACCACCTAACACTTGCCTCACAAGAACCACATTACTACCACGTAAATGAGAAGCTCACACTGAGAGATGTGTGCAATGAAGCAATTCTCAGTTTAGAAGTTCAGTTTAGATGTTCTTACAGAATGCTACTTCTTAAAAATATAATAAGAATTGATACCCAAAAGATTTAAATCTGCATATTGTCCTGTTACAACAAGCTGAAAGGAACATCAGGGAAGGAAAGGGATCATATCTTTTCTGTTCCTGGCTCTTCCATTGACCTGCTATGGAACCCTGGACAAGACACTTCACCTCTCTGTTTCCTCTCCTGCCCTGTGTCTGTCTTGGTTATTTAGATTGCAAGTTCTTTGGGACAGGAGCTACATGAGTTTATACAGCACCAAGCACAATGGGCTCCTAATCTCATTTGCGGCCTCCAGATGCTCCCGTCATATGAATAATACCAATAATATCACAAGATGCATTTTAAATGAAACTCAATTAGTATTTAAAAACAAGGTCACAAAGGAAATAAGGCTAGGGTATTTCTGAAATCAAAGAACTTCTAACCAAGGCAGGGCCTTCACGCTAGATCAGAGCAGGACAGGTGCTGCAAGGGCGAAAGTCACACATGAGGACTTATGCTACTCTTAAACCTTTAACATAGAGTTTAAGTGGTGTATGGGGTCTTGGGAAGAGCTCTGTACATGCTGAGATTCCTCCTCGGAGAATGCATGTGGTCAGAGAATGACAACGTTGTTTGTTAACAACAGGAGGCATTCAACTATTCCCTGAGAGATAAGTAGAGTTATATTCCAACCTAAAACCGGCTCTCTCTGCCTTGTGTGTATTTGGATATGCATGTATGTGAAGCCAGAGAGCCCAACTTTTGCAATTTCATCACAAGTCTCATAATATTTGGTATGTTTCCTAAAGCTTCAGCTCCTGGAGTCATGTGAGACTCTCAGCTTTTATTTGAAAACAAAAAGTAAAATTTTAGCCCTCAAGATTGTGAAGAAAAGCTCAAAAACATGAGCCCTAAAAACTCAAAGCAGAAGGCAAAAAAGAACAACTTTAAATTTATTAGTTTTTTTTAAAATGTAATGGTTTGTTGGGCTCCTAAGTCATGATTTTTGAATGCTTAGGGTTGGTAATCCAGACCTTGCTAGCTAAATTAGAAAAAAAAGTCTATTAGAAAGCATATTATCCTGAGACTGTGGCCAGTCACCACCTTGACCGCTTTTCTAGGAAGTTGTACCCCTTTTCCCAACCCTTTGCTTGGTGTGTCTGTCTTGTAACAAGCCCTTTGGAGCAGGGACTGGGCCTCCCTATGTGTTGATACAGCTCCAAGCACATAGTGAGTGTACCAGAAACAAATCATTGTTGTCATCCTTTCTGATTTCAAGTCCAATTGCATAATATAAATAATGAATAATAATTTTGCCTATCTGTGGGTTTTTTTCATCTTTAGATCTCAAAGTGCTTGACAAACATTAATTACATTGGCTTCACAACACTGCTGTGAGGGAATTAAATCTAATTATCCCTCATTTTGTAGATGAGTAAACTGAAGTCCAGAGAGAAACTAAGTCGAGAATTATCAAATTTGAGTGCCGAAAGTTAGGCAGCTAAATGCATATTTAATCACTGGGAACTGTGGGCACTCAGCATGTCTGCAACTCAGGCCATTTGTTTAGGTGCCTAAAGATGCCTAATTTAAATGCCTAATTTTAGTTTCCCAAATTGAAAATTTGGATTTAAGTCATTTGCCCAAAGTCACGCAGCAAGTCAGTAGTGCAGGGATCAAGCATCCTGGCTCTGAGACTTTCCTAGTCTAACTACCAATCACACAACTTCCCTATGTCAGTAGGCACAGATTAAAGCTATGACTCCACGTTACATGTACTGAAGCTGTAGACAATCAATGCAGTGATGGAATTTAAGGGTCTGATCCTGTCATGTTTTGAGCGCGTTCAAATCTCACTAAAATCAGTTGGAACTGAAGGTGCTCAGCTCCTCACAGGTTCAAGCACTTAAAAGGAAAGGATGCAATGAGTAAAAGCTGGGTGACTGCAAATGTGCAGGGGTAGGTCGTCTGGTAGAGACCAGTATAAAAGCAGCAGCAGGGATGCTGGGGAGGGGTTAAGAACTGACCTTAAAGGCAAATGATGATCTGGGAATAAGCAGTGAACACGTTCAGGTGAGCAGCAAGGGTTGTTTGTTTTAACTTGTGTAGCATTTGGGCTAAGAGAAGGGGGAACTCTCTCACTCTTCATTCCCTTACTTGATGCTGATTTTTCTTAATACTAGGTTGGGAGGCCTCTACTGCTGCTACAATACAATTTTCTTCAACTAGAAAGCAGCAAAGTCAGCTAAGACTGGCAGGGTTGGTCTTTATTACAAAGCTCTTTAGACAAACTAAGGACTTTACGAGGGCTGAAAATATCCCACAAGTGGTGTAAAATCATGCTGCTTCAATGTGGGCAAGATACCAAGCTTCCAAAATGCCATGACATCTCCTCCACCAGTTCCTCTAAGTGAGAGAACTTTAACAGATCAGCTGGAGAACATTGGTCATTTTAAACTCCTTCAGCAAATACAACAGCCTATGGTCTAGAAGCAATCACACCACTTACTCCCTCCCCAGGGAGGCTGTTCTGCACCCTCAATTATTCAGTTATCTACCTTAAATATTTATAATGGGCTTTTCAGTGCCTGAAACTCTTGCCACAACTCCCAGGTGTGTGTGAGATAGAAAATGGGGCAGTATAATAATCTGAAATCCTGTGGGCAGAATTTACCATGACATTAAGTGGGTCAATGCCATTAAAGTCAACAGAACTGCACCAACTTATACCCCTAGTGAATCTGGCCCAGTGTCATTAAAGCACTGGAAATACTACAATATGTGCAGTGAAGGTCAATTTTTTTTTTAAATCCTCTAGTCCAGGCTGTCTTCTCCAGCCTTAGGGAAAACATAAGTTGCTGCCATATTCTTTTGTCCACAGAGAGGTCTGTCCTGTCCTGTCACTGCTGCCTTTGAATGATCACAAACACTTCCAGACTAACCCACCCAATGGGCAGGTGCTGAGTGCCCTTAACTGCTAGCACAATCAGTGGAGTTGCATATGGATCTCACTGTGTCTCTGCAGGTAGATCTGGCCAACTACACCAAAGGGGAAACACCTACATGGTGCCATTAGTCTTAGTAATGACAACATGCCACTGGGGTAGAAGGCCTTTACCCTGTCTAATGACGCAGATTTCCTCCTTCAAAAAGGCATGGGTTGGTATAAAAGGGGCCTAGTCAGGCTAACAAAGCGTCTTTCAAACAATACTCTCATTAAAAAGTCACATATGAAAACAATTTAATCTCCAAATAGCCCTAATCTGAGGAAGTAAGCAACAAGAAAGAGAAATGTTGGTTTTGTTGTACAGCACTGGACTGGGAGGCAAAAGATCTGGATTCTCTGCTTGGTTCTGCCCAGACTTCCTGTGTGATCTTGGGAAAGTTACTTAACTATCTCATGCCTGTTTCCTCATTTGTATAATAAGGATAATACTTCCCTGCCTTACAGTAGTGTTGTAAAGTTAAGCTCTTTAATGCTTGTGAGATATGATTATCACCAGAGAGAAGCCCATAAACAATGTCCCTTGAAGTCATAAAGAAACTTATAAATAATGTCCCTTGAAATTCTGTACAAGGATCAGCCTTATTTATTGTTTATAGATACATGAGTTACCACAAGTGATTAGGATCACAACTCTCTGATTTTGTTCTTTTTAAAATAGATTTTTGAGGCTGAATGCACTTCACTTACTCAGTCTTTTGGAAATTTAATATAATCTCTCCTTTGAACATGCAGTTCGTTCTATTAAACACCTTATTTCTTGTTGTTGGACTATTGATTCCATTACAATCCTCAAATCCAAGTTGTTCTCTCTCCTATGATGAGTTATTCTAAAAACTTGGGTCTAAATTCAGCCCTGGCATAAGTGGGTGCATCTCTCTTGGACCTTGTAGTAGTTACTGGACTTGGGTAGGTCATGCACTAGAAAGGAAGAGACCTGCAGGGCTGGGAGATTGGCTCAGATAAAAATTGAGCTTTCTTCTTCCCACCTACCCCTCCACACAGCTGAGCCTTTAGCTTATTTTAGAACACAAGCTGAACCAAAGCTTTTAGGGGGCAATATTGTCCAGTAAATAAGGGGTCTCAGTTGGGAATCAGGAGAGTTGGATTCTATTTTCAGCTCTGCTACTGACCTGCTGTGTGACGTTGGGCAAGTCCTTTCACCTCTCTGTCCCTCAAGGTCCCCATCTGTAAAATGGGGTTATGATACCTTCCTTTTGTAAAGTGCTTTGAAGCATTTTATGAAAAAGGTTAGTATTATTTTTTGCAGTTCTGATATGCTTATATAACACTTTTGACACTCCCTTTGCACTAACCCTTTGGTCCCAGTAACCTTTACACTGCCAGGTTCAATTAGGGACTAGACCTGGAAATAGCCATATACTGCAAGAAAAGCTTTTTTCACAAAATTTCTATCCAGGATTAAAGTAGAAGTGCTGGAATTCTTGTGAGACTGGCTGTTTTCATGAGATTTCCATCTGAATTGTGTAAAGTCAAAAAGCTTGGAGTAATTCAAATAAGCTTTGCCTAAGCATCCCATTCTACAAAGAGAATCTGACCTCTGAACATATTGAGGTTCACCCACTGCTGGTAATGTCTGTCCCTCAAAAAATAATTAAAATTAAATATTGTGAGTAAAGTTGTTTTTAATTAATGTAATAGTTGGTAGATAGTATGTGTCCGTGCCTGGGAAAACAGAGACAGAAGGATGCTCTTGCAGTTAAGGATTTGGAACATAATCATTCAATTCCTGACTCTGCCACAAGCTTTCTATGTGACCATGGACAAATCACAATCTAGTTCTTCCTCAGTTCCTCTTCTTTAAAAAGTGGGTCATAATTGTTCCTTTCTCCCACTCTTTGTCTTGTCTGTTTAGATTTCAGAGTAGCAGCCATGTTAGTCTGTATCCGTAAAAAGAAAAGGAGTATTTGTGGCACCTTAGACTAACAAATTTAGTAGAGCATAACCAAAAGCTTATGCTCTAATAAATCTGTTAGTCTCTAAGGTGCCACAAGTACTGCTTTTCTGTTTAGATTGTAACTGTGACGAAGTGGGACTGTTATTAATGTTTTCTCTGAATATTGTGGGGGTGCCTCAGTTTCCCCTATGCAGTTCTTAAGTATCTAGGTGGTGGGATAAGGGTGTATGATCATTGCAGAGCCCTAGAGGGCAGGTGTGTGCAAGAGTCTGGACACAGAATGGCCAACACCCTGTTTCCTGGCAACTGATGGCCTGGCCCTTCCCCCCTACAAGGTGAGAGCTAAAGGGTTGGAGAACAAAGGAATCAGGTGACCTCCTGGCCCGGGGAAAGGGAAAAAGCCCAGAGGAGGAGGGGCTGGGGAGAGTTTCAGTTTCGGGCTGGGTAGTTGAACACAGGGAACCCCAAGGCTGGGGTCTAAGCTCCCTGCCCCCCAAAAGGACTTGACTGAGGGGTCCTGGTTGTACCCATAAGCTCTGTTTTAGACTGTTTCTATTGTCCAATAAACCTTTTGTTTTACTGCCTGGCTGAGAGTCATGGTGAATCCCAGGAAGAAGGGTGCAGGGCTTGGACTCCCCCACACTTCGTGACAGTAACTTTCTCAAGGAGGGAACTGTCCCTTACCATGTTTATATACTACACCTACTACAATGGAGCACTGATCTTGAACCCTCTTTTTCAGAAACACAAAAGGAAAAAAGAGAACTATTTAAAAAATACTCTTTAAAAACAAAACATCTAATATTTTTGAGAAGAAACTGATCGCAACTCAAATTTGCAAGTCATTTAGTGGACTGGATAAAGCAAATTACTGAAATATATGAGAATGACATTTAGGAAGTCAAGGTCTTGGTTTTGGGAATTCAGAAACTTGGGGCTTTCCTATAAATAAATGTGGTTGAAGAAAAGCAGCTCCTGTAGTCAGGTAATCATACCAGAGTTTGGAAATTCCCTTTAAGGCTCATTTCCAAACTGGTGCTTGAGACATAATCATTCATGACTTTAAAATGTTTTTTTTTCTATAATAAAACTTGAAAATACCCAACCTTGCACAAGATTTGGATTTGAAATGTGTGGAAAAAGCTGTGGCATGGCTCCTCTGACTGTTTTCTAAAAGGTCTGTGGACATTCTGATCGGCAAAATGATTTCAATGCATTGCTTCACTGCCTGGGGAAGTTCCCAAGAATTTCCCAGATGTCAGGGCAAAACAACTGTTCTTTCATCTTGTTCTGAATAGTGATGTGCACCTTAACGAATGTTAGACATGCCTCAATTTAATGATGCAACAAGGTAGTGAAGCATTAATGTATACAAGGCTGCCAGGTCTAGTAAATGCTGAAGCCAGGCTAAAGTGTTTTCCAGTATATGGTGCTAATCGCATCCACACATTATTGCTGTTCTGCAAATAACTATCACAGTAAGGAGCAAGGAAGTTGATTTACTATTCAGATTTTAAGTTGTTGTTGCAGCAAATATACATCTGGGGCCTAATCTTCCTCTTACGATAATCAGTGGCAAAACTAGAATTTATTGAGCTCCTCTCCTTTCCTGCTCCCTCCCACGCAGAGTTGGCCCTCCCCCAAGCCCCTCTCCTTCCTCCTGTGCAGAGCTGCCCCCCTCCCCAGCCTTTCTCCTTCCCTCCTGTAGCTGTGTATATATAAACATTAATAAAAATTGAAATTTAAAAAATGTAAAACTCATTAGTTTAAAAAAAGAGGAAAGGCAATAGTAAAGCTGCCAGGTTGAAATTCAGCCTATGCAGATGCCAGTACACAGCCTATGTTCTGCTTTAATTCCACTTAATCTGTATTTTGATGACTTCACTGAAATGTACATAGTGCACAGGTTGCATTTTACCCTCAGAGAAATACTCTATATAAAGTTTTCATATTAAAATACAAACAGACCTTGTTTTCATAGGTTACATAGTAAGGACCCAATATTGCAAACTGTGAGTGACATGAATAACTCAGACTTAGGCACATAGTGCAATTGAGCTCAATGGGACCACTTGCCTGAGTATGGGCTACTCATGAGAGTCAGAATTTGCTTGATCATGGACTAGTCTGCCTATCTTACTTCACATTCAAATTTATAAGAGCAACAACCCTAAGTTAAAAGAAAAGTAGTATTTGTGGCACCTTAGACTAACACATTTATTTGAGCATAAGCTTTCGTGAGCTACAGCTCACTTCACTGGACATGGCTGGTACTCTGAAACCTGTCAACCCTAAGTTAACTTTCTGACAGCTTTACCATCTCCATTCCCCCATTTTTTCTTTCTAGTGATTAATGTTGGAAACATAGTAATATAATTTGGGATTATTTGAATAGCTGAGTGATGAGCTTTAAGCAATGGAAGAGGAAGGTGATTATTAACACCAGCATTTTAAATGGGCTGGAGTAGAATGAAGTGAGATGTTAGGAAGCCAGACAAAGTCTTTGAAGTAGAAGCGGTGAGAACAGAGCAAGACTTTTAGGATAGGAATGAGACTTGTGGGTTCACCTCAGCTCTCAGGATCCAGTCTCCTGTTTGCACAGCCTTTATGATAGCAGTAATAAATAGATTCTCCAAATTTCTTTTCACAGTTAACTGATTGTGATAGTGAACTTAGTTTGTATCAGGGGACAGCAAGGCTGATAGCTAAACATTAAACCATATCAGCAGGTCTGACTCAAAAGCGGTTGGGGGGAAAATAAGAGGGAGAATTGTCTGATCTTGAAAATAAGAGCATAGCTCATCCTTTGGACTATACTTGTCTTTTGTCTTATCAACTGTGGTTTTAGTTTTCACTCTCCTGGGGCTTAACTATGCCTCCTGGGCTTTAGAGATTATGTTAAAGATACAGATATATGCATTATAAATAGGAATATTTAACATAAAGAAATGCATAAAGATACTTCAGTAAAAGCAGTCTACATTGTCTCTGGATCAGATGAGGCCAGCCTCATTCAAGTACTATGAAACTGGGTTGGTGTGTGGTTTACTTGGTTTTTTCTTTTTCTTTTTTTTTTCAATTGCTGTATTGGTGATTCCGAGAAGCACAGACATTAGAGATGGAAAAGGCCTTTTAGGTAATCTAATCCACCCCCTTGCCACTGCAGGATTGTTACCTATAGCAGACTGAGGTCAAACAGGCTAAGCATCATGGGTGAGATTTTCAAAAGAGCCTGAAACTTGCTGTGCTCAGGGGTGTGTTTTTTCACACCCCAGAGTGAGAAAGTTGCAGCACTGTAAAATGCCAGTGTAGACAAGCCTAAGGAACACAAGCCTAAGACCCCACTGAAAGTCAGTGGGGCTTGTGCTCCTGAGGCCAGACTTTTAAAGGTATTTAGGTGCTTGAAGATGAAGATAGGCACCTAATGGGATTGAAATCAATTGTAGTTAAATGCCTGGGCACTCTTGAAAATTCCAGTAGATGCCTATTTGCATCTTTAGCTGTGTAAATACCTTTAAAAATCTGGCCCTAAATACTTCTGAAAATCCCACCCTATAGCTCCAGAGACTTCCTCATTGACCTCTTCCAGGCATTCACCAAGCTGACCATTTATAAGTTCAGCAAGAGCCAGCTGGGCTGATGAGTTGGACACCAGGATTCAGGAGGCCTGTGTTCGCTTCCTGACTCTGACCTAGATTTCCTCATGTCACTTAATGAATAATAATCTCTCTGTGCCTCAGTTCCCTTATCTGTTAAATGGAGATAATACTGTCCTATCTCAAAGTTCTCTTGTGAGGATAACTCTATTAATGTTTGTGAGGCACTCAGATATCACAGTGATGGGGGCCATCTATGGATCTAGATCAGACATTCTCAAAGTGGGAGGCGGGCTGCCCTGGATGGGCACAGACAGTGGTGGATTACTGCATTGGCCCACAGGGCCCACGCCCAGGAGCCCCAGCCAATTGGGGGGGGGGCCCACAAGCCAGAACTCTGGCTCCACCTTCTCTGGCACCTTCTTTCCCTCCCCCAGGGGTCATGCTCCTCCTTTCCCCCTGGCCAGGCCAGATGCAGAAGCTGTAAGGTAAGCATATTCCCCCCTCCATCATGTGCAGAGCTGCCACCACCAAGCCTCTCTCCTTCCCCCTTCCCTCCTGTGCGGAGCTGTCCCCCCCCCAGCCCCAAGTCCCTCTCCTTCCCCCATGGAACTGCCCCCTCCAGCCCCTCTCCTTCCCCCCCCGACTTTACACATGAGTATAGTGAAACACACAGGTTAAGTGCATTGCCTACACTCAAGCACAGAGTGAATCAAGTATCACTGCTAATCAGAGAACTCAAGAGTCCTGACTGCCCATCTCCAACACTCACCAATAGACAATACTGTTTTCATAAAAAACCTCATGACTCGGCTATTACAATGTCTGGCACTTAGACAGAGTTCTCTGGCATAATGCTGTATTATGTGTACGGACAGCTGCAGCTGTCCACACTCACTCACCTGAAACTACAGGCTCCAGAACTAGTGTCACAAGTATCAGCAGGGTTATTAATTCAAATCCAAACAATGTATTGGCAAGAGGACAGCTTTAAGTGCATTGAACCATTTTATTTTTATTCATAATTTATTTCTATGCTGCCTATTTTATATTAGTGTTTCTTTCTTTGACCTGTAAAGAGACAAGGCTCCTGCCCTGAGCAGCTTACGATCTAGTATTTTCCCCATAAATATGTAGTTTATATTTAGTGTTTTAAAACTTCAAGCTGCTGTATAAAAGCTAAATAATTAATCCTCACTCCCTGCTGGGAGGTAAGTAAGTAAAAATCATTTTATGATGTGGAAACTCACACAATGTAAAGTTATGCAATAAGCAAAGATTGTCTAGCGAGGAAGAGAACTCATTTTTCTGGCTCCACAGCCTGTGCTCAGACGCTCTGACTACATCAGCTTCTCAGACCACTTAAAAAGGAAAATTTACATTTCATATCTAAGTTACACAGGAATAATTGAAGAATTTTAAGTCATTACATGTTTTTCTTTCTTAAACCAGTTGCAATAAGATAGGCAGTTCTAACTCATTTAAAACAATAAAGGCAGTACAATAAAGTGCAGCAACTGTACATGGTTCCTTTGTTGTCTTCAATAAATAGTTGGTTTCCCCCATAGCTGACTTTTTTTTAAAAAAAAAACACTTTTCCAGCCAGCCCAATACATTATATATAAACTATCTAGGCTTTTCTCTGCTCCCATCTTACTCTCTTTGATTCATTCCTTCCCCATTTGAATGGGTCTTTTAGACAGCCAAAATTTCCCCTCTTTTTAAAATACATACACATTGCTCCTTTGCTCCCTGTATTTGTAAACAGACCTTCAGTTCTAGGGGCCCCCCTTCCCCCTCTTTCGTCCCTCCCCTCAATGACACTGCCCCTCCCCCGAGTCCCTTTTTGGACAAATGCCCAGTTTTGCCAAAAAGTTTGGGAAGTCTGGGGCAGGGCTTAAAAAGGGGACTGTCCTGGCCAAAAGAGGATGGAGGGTCACCCTAGACTGTAGTAATAGCTGCCCAGGCAGCTGTGGAGAGCCCCAGACCCTCCACCTGCCCTGGGCAAGGAGCCAGGATACCCGAGAGCAGCCCATGTCCCTGCCCCCAGGGCATGCCGTCTAGGACAGGTGGAGGGTCCAGAGCTCCCCACAGCAGTCCACACTCCCTGGCCAGTTCTTACCCATGGCCTGACTTCTGGCCAGGCTAGGAGGCAGGGCCGTGGGGGGAAGGGGAAGAGCAGTGGACAGAGCCCCATGGTGTGTGTCTCCACCCCCCACAACGTTCTTTGTGCCTAGGGCCCCAATAAATCGTAATCTACCTGTGGGCAAGGAATGTAATCTGGGAGGGTGTGAAGTTTTAGAAAGAATATTGTGACACTGCACCTCATTTACTTCCTATCGTAATATTATGATGCATTTTGTACAAGATAAGTCATGTGAGGTGTCAATGAAAAAGTTACAATTTACTGGATATGATTATCCTATTTGTATGCATGTGTCATTTTTGTATCTGAAGTTATGAATATTGACTCGGGATCTGTATTTCAAATGGGCTTACTCTGGAAAACGCCCACTGTCAGTCTTTCAGGTACAACAATGAAGAAGCCAGACAGTGCTGATGGCCCATAAGCAAAGACCATGAACCCTGGAAGAAATTCACCTTCCTGTGAACATTCCAGACAGCCTGTAAGTAATGGCTGCTATGACTCAGCAAGGTATGCAGGGGCCTGTGACCAGGCCACATGACTCTGGACTCCATCTTGGGATGTCAGTGTTTTTCCACAAATCCCTGTGCAGTGCAAGAAGGTATAATTTTGGCTTTATGCTCCAGAGGGGGTGCATGCCTGGGGAGCTGAGAGTTACCTTGGCTGTAGCCTTTCTACTGTTGCTTCATGCAGTGGCTGGTCAGAGAGCCTGCATGGAACTGCAGCTGGGTGTGTCCCTACCTGTGTGAATGCTGGTGGAAGTGTAGGACTGGGAGCAGGTCTGCAGCTTGTCACAGCAGCACAGTGAGAGGGAGCCCAGGCTGGTGGGTCAGAGGGCTCAGTGGCACCCCAGTTCCAGAAGGCACCCTGGGCAGAACCTGTCACAAATACTGTGCACATGTTACCTGCAGCCGTGAATAACTAGCAAAGCTGATTCCTCCAGACATATCAGGTCCTCAGATGGCACTGTGCATTCTGACAGATTTCTGTTAAGCTTGCCTAGCCTTATACAAAGTCGTTGCCATCTGAACGTTAATCTGTTTGCTATGATGCGTTGTGCACATTTATTGCAATGGATTGTTGCTTCATTCATGCAATTCATGAGATTGCTCTGCTCCAGAAAACAGGCGCACCCATCACTCTAGTAGCAGTGTGATGCCAGTAAGCAGTATCTCGCTTAAAATTACCTACCTTACTATATACTTGAATGGCTCTGTTTGAATCAATGCTTTGCTGTTTTTAATATTTAGTGAGAGTTGCATGTTGATTATTTTTAATTGGTGTGTGTACTTGTGTGGCGGGTGCAGGGGGAGAGGCGCAAACTACTACAGACACAAAGAAGGGGGCATGATCAAACAAGTTTGAGAACCACTGATCTATATAGACTATACCATGCACAAGGGTTGCAGGTAGGTCTGGGATCATGGGCCACCCAGATGGCAGCTCCAATGGTACTGCAATGGCCACAGCTCACTGAGTATGTGCAGAGGTAAACAGCTGTAATTTAGTGTACATAAAAACCAATGTTAACTGAAGGGTCACATATGTATCATACTTACAAAGGGGTAAGTAGACTATAAAGGGCCAACTTCTGCCCAGTCATTGGGGTTGTACATGTTGTAAATCAGGGCAGGACTGGGGGCAATATCTTATAGGTGAGTCTGGTAGCACCAGTTACTAAGGTCACCCAAAACTTCCCATTATAGACCCTGTTTTCATGTGCTTATCATTTTGCCTATTTTTAACTGAACTGAAGTTCTGCATGCCACGTGTCTGCCTCAGCATGAATTTTTAAGGCAATGTGGTGGAGGAGACACAAATCTGAGGATGGCTGGGCAAGTGAATTGGGACTGGGATGAAGTATGAGGATTGGAGAGTGGGACTGGCTAGGTGAAGAGAATGAGACTCAGAGGAGCCGGGGGTGGGGAATGGACAGGACTGGGACAGGGACAGGTTGGAGGGGATGGGGCAGAAGAGGTCACATTTGGGGCGAATAGGCAGAAGGGTCTGTGACCCCTAGAGAACACTTCACCCCCTTCTCTCCCCCAAGTATAGAATGGAATTCAAGATTCCTGAATCGCACCATTCTTCTGCTATCAGGAAATCTCTGTGAAACCCCCGTCTCAATGCATGGTTCCGTGCTGGTCCATATAGAGGATGACAACTTACTACTATCAGTTACGTCTTTAGCTCAAGTGGTAAAGATCTGTGAGGAGGATCTAAAATGTTCCAACCCGCTGATGAAACATTTTGTTGTCAATATGATAACATATGAGGGCATTTCTGGTTTTTCAGTTTGCTTGTTTGAAAACCAAGGAAATTATATACATACACAAACGCATTAAAAGAACACTATTAAGACTGCAAAGTCTAGCACTCAGAAATAAGGAAACTTAAGAATTCAAGCTGCTTGTGCAATCTCACTTTGGCCCCTTTGCATTTATGCATTGTGATACAGACTTTAATTACATGTAGGGTTGGCAAAAGTCTCATATTACAAGGGACATCCCTTATTTAAATAGAAAATTGCCTGTCTTGTAGTAAATCAGCACAGGACACCTTTTATCCAGTATTTCAACAGCAGGGGGCTAGTACTCATGGGTGCATCTTTGCGGGAGAGCCCTAGGGTTGCCAACAGTCCCTTATTAGAAGGGATGTCCGTTATTTCTTCATCCAGATTGTAAGTTGCTGAGTGCTGCAAAAAGCAGAAAGAAATACCCCTGGTGAATACATGAGTACTGCTTATTATTATTATTTATTATTGTATTATTATTCATTCATTCATTTATTATCCTCCTATCGGGAGGAGGGTTGAGGCTGGGGTTTATGAAAACAGCCCTTGTTTTTGACATACAATGTTGGCAACCATAATTACGTGCTCCCATACCATACTTTCGACAGGACCCTGCCTCATTCAGTACAGGATACCTGCTCTACGTATGACTCAGGGTTGTGCAGTGAAGGATACTGTTGTCTGTAGGACTCATGTTTAATTTGTTGCAGAAGCTGGAAGGTGTGTCGTGACTGAGGAAGGTGATTGGTAGGAGAAAAAGGATGATTTCATGAATAGGTCGCCCTGTGGGTGCTCAGGGGCTGGAGCACCCACGGGGGAAAAAATGCACCAGCAGCCCCCCATCAACACCTCTCCCTCCCCACAGTGCCTCCTGCCTGCTGGCAGGTCCCACCAATCAGTGCATCCCTTTTCCTCCCAGCGCCTACCTCCTGCTGTGGATCAGAGTTTTCGTGGCATCTGGAGGCACTGCAGGGGAAGGGAGAGAAGTGAGGGCACAGTGCACTTGGGGGAGGGAGCAGAACGGGGCAGGAAAGAGGTTGGGTGAGGCATTGGGGGAATGGGTAGAGTGGGGGCAGGGCCTCGGCAGAGCCAGGGGGAGCACCCCCCGACAGATTAGAAACACTGCACCTATGATTTCATGATTAAGGCAGTTGAATGCTGACCTGGGGAATTGGATTCTGTCCCTGTCTTTGCCCCAGAGTCCTAGATGTGATACTGGGCAAAACAAACTGTTACCAGGTGGTCACTCGTGTGCTCCTTATTTTCTGGTTGCCCAACTTGAGACCCTGAGGACTGATTTGTAGAAGTGCTGAGTACTCATGTCTGCAATGAAAGTTGCACTTTGAACATATGAAATACTATTTAATGTTAACTCCTTTGAAAAATCAGGTCCTGGGAATCTCAGATGCAGCACCCAAAATCACTTTCTGTGCTTCAGTTCCCCATCTGTCTAATGGGGATAATAAGACCACCCTCATCTCACAGGTGTGTTGTAAATATAAATTCATTAATGTTAGTAAACCATTCCGGTACCATGGTGTTGAGCACTACAGAAAATCCCAGGAGGAAATTAATAATTCTGTTTTCAGGGAGGAGTTTGAATAGTGTGCAGTAAATAAGGCATGGGACCAAACACTGAATAATGGGGGGAAAAACTAAATATTCAACAGCTGTGCATTAAATGAACATCATCCATCCTGCACACAGAATAAGCCATCTATGGAAAATAGGTGATCATGTAATTAAAGATTGTATCAAAATGAATATGCAAAAAGGGCTAAATTAAAGGAGAACAACCAATCTTAATTCTGACATTTCCTAATTTGAGTGCTTGTCATTGCAATCTTAATGTCCTTTTAACATTGTTTATATTTGTATTCCAAATATACTTTGCATATATAATTGTGTGTAGTCTTCTTTTCTAGACAATTAGGCCTGGATGTTCAAAAGTGACTAATGATATTAGATTAGGGTTGCCAGGTGTCCGGTTTTCTATCAGAGCATCTGGTTGAAAAGGGACCCTGGCGCTTCCGCTCAGCACTGCTGACTGGGCCGTTAAAAGTCCGGTTGGTGGCACTGCTGGCACAGTGGGACTGGCAGGCTCCCAGCACAGCTCCTGGAAGCATCCCTCCAGCTCCTAGGCAGAGGGAGGGCAACAGGGGCTCTGCGTGCTGCCCCCATCCCGAGCGCTGGCTCCACTGGCCAATGGGAGCTGTGGAGCTGGAGCTCAGGGTGGAGGCAGCGTGTGGAGTCCCTGTGGCCGTCCGTCCCCCCAAGGAGCTGGAGGCACCTGCCAGCTGCTTCTGGGAGCTGCCTGAGGTAAGCACTGCCCAGCACCTGCGCTCCAACTTCCAACACCATGCCCCAGCCCTGAGCCCCTTCCTGCACCCAAACTCCCTCCCGGAGCCCGCACCCCCTCCTACACCCCAACTCTGTGCCAGAGTCCAGAGCCACCTCCCGCACCCTGAGCCCCTCATTTCTGGCCTCAACCCAGAGCCTGTACCCCCTCCTACACCCCAACCCCCTACCCCAGCCCGGTGAAAGTGAGCGAGGGTGGGGGAGAGGGAGGTGCCTAGGGAGGTGGTGGAATCTCCTTCCTTGGAAGTTTTTAAGGTCAGGCTTGACAAAGCCCTGGCTGGGATGATTTAACTGGGAATTGGTCCTGCTTCGAGCAGGGGGTTGGACTAGATGACCTTCAGGGGTCCCTTCCAACCCTGATATTCTATGATTCTATGAGAGTGAGTGATGGAGAGAGGGGGGATGGAATGAGTGGGGGTGGGATCTCGGGGAAGGGGCGGGGCAGGGGAAGGGCGTTTGGTTTTCCATGATTAGAACGTTGGCAACCCTATGCCGGATGCCTCCATTTTTTAGGTGTCCAAATTGAAAGAATTTTAAGGGGCCTGATTTTTAGAAAGTGCTGATTGTTCTCAACTGTGCAGTGGCTAGTAGGGTGACCAGATGTCCTGATTTTACAGGGACAGTCCTGATATTCGGGGCTTTGTCTTTTATATAGGCACCTATTACCCCCTCAGCCTCTGTCCTGATTTTTCACACTTGCTACCTGGTCACCCTAGTTTCCAGTGACTTAAAGTTACTAAGCAAAGTCTAAGAGTCTAGCTTTTAAGGTATAAAGAAATGATGAAAAGCAAATATTAAAAAAATATGTGGATGTGATGAGGACCAAAAAATCCTGGCCTAACATTACAAACCACACTTTCTGGTAAAAGAGGAGGAAGGACTTACAAGCATCCAAACTTCCCAAAACACTAATTTGTTGTAGTCTGAAAGGCAAACAAAAATAAGCCAGTTACACATTCATTGAAGGGCTGGCAAAAGTCCTGTCACCATAGCAACCCCTCAATAGGCCTGTTTTGCTTGCACAAGCTTTCTTGCCTATCCCAGCCCCAAATTGCTGAATAGGAGGAGCTTTGCTTTGTCCATTCCTTATTTGTAACTTGTTGAGAGCTAAAGGGAGGGAGGGGTGAGCCATCTCTGCTGCCTGAGTAGCAATTACACCTACAAATGCCTTCTGTGTTGTATGGTGGCTGCATTCTGGCTCTTAAATTCCTTTGGCTGTTTGTGGTGTTAGAAGCAACTACCAGAACCTATTATGTTGGGATTGTGGAGGAGAACTGGGACTATGCACCAACTGGGAAGAATCTGATTACAGGACAAAGCCTCACAGAAGATGAGTAAGTCCCTCAGGTTTCTGGTAAATCAGATCTCATGATGTCTCGAGAGAAAAATCCTTAGGTCACCCATATTGTCTTAATGTCTTAAGTTTGTGCCGTCACTGGACTTTAGTTTAAAAAAAAGTTTTGCTAGTATGGCTGCAATATACATTTAAGGCTGGATATGACCTCTATTCAAGTCAGTAGAGGGACTCCCACTGAATTGAATGGGAGTTGGATCAGGCCTCTGCTGTTTAAAATGGCTTCTCTTCCTTAGTACTGATAAAATAGGGGTGGGGTGCAAGGACTGGATACTTGCTGTGACACTTATTGAAGGGTGAATTTCAGGTGTTAGTTCTCAAAGGATTAAAAGTTTTTGTTTTGTTTTTTTTTTAATTGCAGCTTTGCTTTACCAGGATTCATGTGGGAAATCAGGTATTTCTGTGAGTGCTGGCCCAAGGTGACATCACAGTTCTGTCACCACTAAGCACAGCTTTTCCACAATGAAAACTGAAGAGAATCTCTTGTAAACTGGTGAAATTTGACAAATTGGAAAAACTGGTTTGAAATCAATAAGAACAAGTGCAAAGTACTTCACTTAGGAAGGAAAAAGCAGATGCACAACCACAAAATGAGAAATAACTGGCTAGGTGGTAATACTGCTGCTGAAAAGGATCTGGGGGTTATTGTGGATCACTAACTGAATACGAGTCTAGAATGTGATGCGGTTGCCCAGAAGGCTAATATTCTGGAGTGTATTAACAGGGATACGATAAGAAAGACACAGAAGGTATTTGTCTTGCTCTGCTTGGTACTGGTGAGGGCTGATCTGTACTACTGTGTCCAGTTCTGGGCGTCACACTTTAGGAAAGATGTGGACAAATTGGAGAGATTCCAAAGGAGAGGAATAAAAAGTTTAGGAAACCTGACCTATGAGGAAGGGTTAACAAACTGGGCATGTTTACTCTTGAGAAAAAAAAATTGAGGAGACCTGATAAGAGTGTTCAGATATTTTATGGGCTGTTATAAAGGGGACTGTGATGAATTCTCCATGTCCACTGAAAGTAGGACAAGAAGTAATAGGCATAATCTGCAGCAAGGGAGATTTAGGTTAGATATTAGGAAAATCTTTCTAACTATATGGGTAGATAAATTCTGGAATAGGCTTCCAAAGGAGGTTGTGAAATCCCCATTACTGGAGGTTTTTAAGAAAAGACTGGACAAACACCTGTCAGGGGTGGTCTAGGTTTATTTGGTGCTGGCTGAGTGCAGGAGGCTGGACTTGATGACTTCTCAAGGTCCCTTCTAAACCTACATTTTTATGATTCTATGTGGAACCACAGAAGTTAGAGATGGGAAAGACTTATTCAAGATTCAAATACACATGTACGAGTGGGATGAGAAGAAGATGGTCCATACAAACATACTGTATACTGCACATATAGGCCTCAGTTCAGGGAGCCACAGAAGTCAGTGCTTAAATTTAAGCACGTGAGTATTTCCGCTGACATGCATGTACTTAAATTTAGACATGTGCCTAAGTACCTTTCCGAGCTGTGACCACAGTATTGTGATGTGTATGTTCTTCTTACATACACAGCTAAGCTTGATTCTCCATCCGTTACACTCCATGGAAGACCTCTAGAGGAGCAGGTATCCCTGTAGCCCTGGGAACTGGCATAACAGCTATACTTCTGAACATTGTGTGTTCATTGAGGTCCACATGGGGATGTTTTAAAGTTTCAGTTTTATTAAGAAAATTAAGGGACCTTCCACCTACTGTAGAGAGCAGGTATGGGACTATGCACAGGGATGGGGGTAGGGTTTGGGAGAAAATAGGATTCTGCCCAGGTGTAGGAGTCCTCACTAGCAGATCGTGATAAAGTTCAGAACTTTGTATTGTCCTAGAAGTTAGAAATGGGAAAGACCTATATGGCTATCTAGGCAACGCCAAGCCAATGCAGGATTGTTCCATACATCCCTAGTGATATGTTCATGATAGTTTGAAAAGTCTCAAGCAATACAAGAGAAGTATTTTTTTAAAATAACTTCAGGTGAAAACCATACACAGCTTTGCAGATAATTACGATAAAAGTACCAAAAATGCAGTATTAGCAAGTGAAATGAATGGACTTCTCACTTTTTGTTTTAGCGTGGATATGATGGTTACGGAGAAGGAGTGAAGAAATGGCATAACATTCTATAACCACTGTTTCTGCTTTAAAAAAAAGGAATGACTAACAAATGGAGCTGTGCAAACTTGTGAAGAAAATGTGCAAATTCATTCACACTCCCAGAAATCTCTCCATTTTGCAGAATTGTGTAAAACAGTAGTTTGACAGCAAAACTATAAAACTACACATTTTCAAAACAGCAACTTCACTGAAAAGTGGACTTTTTCACTCAGAAAATTACTGACATTTTAGTGAGGAAAAAATAATAATGCTAGGCTCATAGAACTGAAAATGGTCCCATGTTCCTGTGAGCATTTTGGGAAAACAGGACCAGTTTTGATTTAGCACCAAAATGTTCAGATCTTGAGTGCTTAGAACTGTACTGCAGCCATTTCACCCCACTCTGCTTATGGGCATCCAAACTTAAGAAACACAATGAGGTTGTTTTCTACTAGTTTCACAAGAACTTTGCAGGTGCAACCCACTGTTGATTGTCTGCTACATTTCCCCCTGCTGTGACTGATTCATAAATAATATGCGTTTGCTGCAGTAGTGAGGCAAGAAAGGGCTCTGTATTTTTGCTCAAGCAGGGAGGTTGTGCAATTAGTTCAAGAGGTCCCAGGTTTTATTGCCTAGAGTTATCGAGAGTCATTACGCATACCTAGACTGCATGGTGGTGGTTTGTTCTCAGCATGTGAATGTTTCTGAGTTTGTTATGTGGAAAGGAGTAGGGTGGCCAAATCTTTCACTGGGAAGGCTACTACAGTTGTGTTACATATTGGAATTTCTCACTGCCCTGCTCAGGGTAGCAGAGGATTGCTTCCCTGCTCTCATTCCTAAGATGGAAGAGCTCCAGTGGAAGGAATTTAACTTCAGATGGGGTGCAGATATTTATAAATCTCTCACACACCAGGAAGAGTTTGTATCTGTCCTACAGAATGTGATGGTAATGGTATTTTTCTGGGCCGCCCTTTGGACTATTTGAATACTAAGCTGAACAGTTTGCTGTTTGGACCAGCATGCTCATTCACACACAGCACTCTCTGAATTTGGTTGCATGTACTTTAAAGTCAGTGACATTAATTCACATGCCTATTTCATAGACAGAGAAAATTTTCATTAATTTTAAATTAACTCTTTGCTTATTTTTATAGTCTAATTTTTACAGGACATTACTTCCTACAAGTAATTGTTAAATCTTTTAAATAAGAAATTGATTGCTAAAGGCATTAAGCCATGCAGGATAATCTAGTTCTAGAAAATCTTTGGATTCATGCCATTCCAGATGACCGGGACAACAGGGCAATACTCTTTGAAAAGGCAGCATTCTGCAAATAATAATGCTTAGTATTACAATACACAGTAATTTTCATTTTCAAACCATGACTGATTAATCCTAGAATATCAGGGTTGGAAGGGACCTCAGGAGGTCATCTAGTCCAACCCCATGCTCAAAGCAGGACCAATCCCCACCTAAATCATCCCAGACAGGGCTTTGTCAAGCCTGACCTTAAAAATATCTAAGGAAGGAGATTCCACCATCTCTCTAGGTAACGCATTCCAGTGTTTCACCACCCTCCTAGTGAAAAAGTTTTTCCTAATATCCAACCTAAACCTCCCCCACTGCAACTTGAGACCATTACTCCTTGTTCTGTCATCTGCTACCACTGAGAACAGTCTAGATCCATCCTCTTTGGAACCCTCTTTCAGGTAGTTGAAAGCAGCTATCAAATCCCCCCTCATTCTTCTCTTCCGCAGACTAAACAATCCCAGTTCCCTTAGCCTCTCCTCATAAGTCATGTGTTCCAGTCCCCTAATCATTTTTGTTGCCCTCCGCTGGACTCTTTCCAATTTTTCCACATCCTTCTTGTAGTGTGGGGCTCAAAACTGGACACAGTACTCCAGATGAGGCCTCACCAATGTCGAATAGAGGGGAACGATCACATCCCTCGATCTGCTGGCAATACCCCTAAATATACATCCCAAAATGCCATTGGCCTTCTTGGCAACAAGGGCACACTGTGGCAATCCTCACAAAATCCCTCTGATGTAGGTAGGTAAGTATTACCCCAATTTTATTGATGGGGAATCTAAGACATAGAGGAGGCAACCTAAGATGGTTCTCTTTAAAGGAGCTAGTGCACAGAAATTAAGGAATGTTCCTTTTGAAGCCAGCTGGTCTTCAAAGCTGGCCTGAATTCTCATCCAGCACAGCTCTGAGAACATAAGAACTGCCATACTGGACCAGACCAAAGGTCAGTCTAGCCCAGTATCCTGCCTTCCGACACTGGCCAATGTCAGTTGCTTCAAAGAACAGGACAATTATCAAGTGATCCATCCCCCATGATCCAGTCCCAGCATCTGGCAGTCAGAGGCTTAGGGCAGAGCATGGGGTTCCATCCCTGTCCATCTTGGCTAATAGCCATTGATGGACCTGTCCTCCATGAACTTAACTAAATATTTTTTTAACACGGTTATAGTTTTGGCTTTCACAGCACCCCTAGCAGCAAGTTCCACAGGTTGACTGTATGTTGTGTGAAGAAGTACTTCCTTTTGTTTTTTAAACCTGCTGCCTATTAATTTCATTGGTGACCCCTGGTTCTTATGTTATGTGAAGGGGTAAATAAAACTTCCTTACTCACTTTCTCTGTGCCATTTGTGATTTTGTAGACTTCTATCCTATCCCCTCTTAGTCATCCCTTTCCCCAGTTGAACAGTCCCAGTCTTTTTAATCTCTCCTGATATGGAAGCTGTTCCATACCTTTGATAATTTTTGTTGCCCTTTTCTGTACCTTTTCCATTTCTAATGTATCTTTTTTGAGATGGGGCAATCAGAACTACATGCAGTATTGAGTGTGCTATGGATTTATATAGTTACATTATGATATTTACTGTTTTATTATCTATACCTTTCCAAATGTTTCCTAACATTTTGTTCATTTTTTTTGGCTGCTGCTGCACATTGAGAGGATGTTTTCAGAGAACTATCCACAATGACTCCAACATCTCCTTTGAGTGGTAGCAACTAATTTAGACCCCATCGTTTTGTATGTATAATTGAGATGATATTTTGCCATGTGCATTACTTTGCATTTATCAATAGGGAATTTCATCTGCCATTTTGTTGCCCAGTCACCCAGTTTTGTGAGATCCCTTTGTAGCTCTTCGGACATAACTATCTTGAGTAATTTTGTATCATCTGCAAACTATGCCCTCACTGTTTACCCCTTTTTCCAGACCATTTATGAATATGCTGAACAGCAGTGGTCCCAGTACAGATCCCTTGTGGACATCATTTACCTCTCTCCATGCTAAAATTGACTGTTTACACCTACCCTTTATTTTTATCTTTTAACCAGTTACTGATCCATGAAAGGACATTTCCTCTTATCCCATGACTGCTTACTTTGCTTAAGAGCCTTTTGTGAGGGACCTTGTCAAAGGCTTTCTGAAGGTTCAAGTACACTAGATCTGCTGGATCACCCTTGTTCACATGTTTGTTGACCCCCCTCAGAGAATTCTAAGAGATTGGTGAGGCCTTTACATAAGCCATGTGACTCTTCCCCAACAAATCATGTTCACCTGTGTGTTTGATCATTCTGTTCTTTCGTACAGTTTCACCCTGTTTGCCTGGTATTGAAGTTAGGCTTCCTGGCCTGTAATTGTCAGGATCGCCTCCAGAGCCTTTTTTAAAAAATGGCATCATATTAGCTGTCCTCCAGCTGTTACAGGTGCTGATTTAAGGGATAGGATACATACCACAGCTAGTAGCTCTGCAGTTTCACATCTGAGTTCCTTCAGAACTCTTGGGTGAATACCAGTTAGACCTGGTGAGTTGTTGTTTTTTAATTGATCAGGTTGTCCAAAACTTCCTATTGACACCTCAATCTGAGACAGGTCCTCAGATTTGTCACCTAAAAAGAATGGCTCAGGTGTGGGAATCTTCCTCACATTCTCTGCAGTGAAGACTGATGCAAAGAATTAATTTCACTTTTCTGCAATGGCCTAGTCTTTCTTGAGTGCTCCTTTAGTGCCTCGATTGTTCAGTGGCCCCACTGATTTTTTGGCAGGCTTCCTCTTCTGATGTACGTGAAAAAATTTTACTGTTAATTTTTGAGACTTTTGCTAGTTGCGCTTCAATTTCTGTTTGGCGTGCCTAATCATTCTTTTACACCTGGCTCGCCACAATTTATGCTCCTTTCTATTTTCCTTAGTAGGATTTCACTTCCAATTTTAATGCCTTTTTGCCTCTAACTGCCTCTTTTACTCTGTTTAGTTATGGTGGCATTTGTTGGATCCGCTTACTATATATTTTTAATTTGGGGTATTTAATTTGAGTCTCTGTTATGATGTTTTTAAAAAGTTTCCCTGCAGCTTGCAGGCATTTTACTCTTGTGACTGTTCCATTTAACAAGCTTCCTCACTTTTGTGTAGTTCCCCTTTTTGAAGGTAAATGGTGGGCTTCTTTGGTATTCCCCTCGCCCCCAAATGTTAAATTTAATTATATTACGCTTTCTATTATCAAGCGGTTCAGCTATATTAATCTCATGGACCAGATCCTGAGCTCCACTTAAGACTGAGGTCTGAGGCCCCATGCGGGTAGAGGGTCCCAGAGCTTGGGCTTTAGTCTGAACTCAAACATCTACATGGCAATTTTTAGCCCAGTAGGCTCAAGCCCTGCAAGCCTGAGTCAGCTGACCTAAGCCAGCCGTGGCCATGCCATGGGTCTTTTATCCCTGTGTAGACATACCCTTAGAGACCCCAACAGGGAGTGGGACATGAATGGGGCCAATCTGGCTGTGCTGGGGAGAGCTCAGGATACACTCAATGCATTGCTCCCTTCATTGCCACAGTAAGCATTATACCTCTGAAAGAAAAAATACCTCCAGGCATTGGTTCTTCAGTGAAACTCCTCCCTGTCTTCAGTATGCCTCAGGATAAGGCTTAGCTGATTATGAAGTGCCCTGATCCATCCAAATTAATTCTGCAGCTCATAAATCTTTTAAATCTCTGCTGAGTTTTGACAGTATTTAGGCATTAATTGAGGTGAATCTAGTCTCTCACAGCAGGCCACCGGAGCTGTGGGCCAAGACCTGCCCTCAGCTGCATCCAGCCACACCAAGGGGCAGCCTTCGTTACCAGAGAATCAAACATCATTTATGAAATGTGCCAACTGGCTGATCCTGTCCAGCTAAATGAAGACAATACATTGATCATAGATGCTAAACTAATAGCTAAAGCTTTAGGTGACCAAATGACCCATCTGCATCACCAAAACAATCACTGTGGCATGGGTCAGCAACAGCTGGGTGTCAGAAGGCCAGAGGTGAAATCGGCTTCCTACTGAAGCCAGTGGGAGTCTTGTGATTTGACTTCAATGGAGCCAGAACTTCGCCTCAGGGATGTACCCGCTATAACCACATTCAACCAGCAACAAACTGGGGTTTCTCCTAAGGTTTTAGGGATTCCCTGAACCCCAAATGTATCAATATATGGAGGGAAAGTGCTAAATGTTTTTGAACCTTCTTAAAAAGACACCGCCACCCCATTTGATTTGATGCTGTGTGATCTTAGGCCTTGTCTGTGTTTAAGTCCTCCCCTACTGGTTCAGCTCTCCTACCAGTAGCAATCGCGCAGAGGCTGTTCTGGTGGCTGCTGGCATTTTAACCACTGTACCATAGAGAAGTGCTCCGAGCAGGGTTACACAACACACAGGTTACAATGTCATCAGCAGCCTGTCTACTCTGGTGCTACTTCCATAGCTACCACCAATCGTTGCAAGAGTGGGGAATTTTAAGGAAACAAAGCCTAGCAGAGACACAACTATAGAGTAAGTGAAAGTTATATGGGAGGGCAAAACCCAGAAAATGGTGGTTTTTAAACGAAGACTAATGTTCAACCTTCATGAAGCTAGTAGTATGGTGGCCATTAAAAATCCACATTTAGCTGCAGTTAGTCCCTAGATTAAGTATAGGGGGAAACTCAACCTCTTGTCTGGTAACTGTTGGCAAATGATGCCAGCAAATCTTGACAATGGTTAGGCTGTTTTTGTGCAGATTCTGCTGCCTGTCATGCTTACCAATATGGTCTCAGTGTTTACCCTTACTTCCCCATCTGTTTGTATGCATCCATTATCTCTTGTCTTGTACTTAAATTGTAAGGTCCTTGGGGCAGAGACTGTATTTTTGTTCTGTGTTTGTACATCACCTAGCACAATGGGGTCCTGGTCCATGACTGGGGCTCCTATGTGCTACAGTAATATAAATAATATATAATAATGAGAAATGTTGACATTTCAGTGGAGATCACTGTAACTTCAAGTGGCAGCATAAACTCAAAGAGCCATTGGAATTGCACCAGAGAGGAATCTTGCTCCAAATCTCTAGAAGCTATTGTATCTATACTGGGCTAGTCCTGTTTTTTGTCCTGTTTAAGGTCTGTCACTCTTAGGGTTTTCTATAGCACGATTCTCTGTGATAGATACAATGAACAGCATAACTGAAATCCAGATGATTTTTGCTACCATAAAAGTTGACATTTTATATAAGAAAAATGCTAACAAATTAAGGTCCTCATGCTGAGCACTTACATACTCAAAACTCCCTCCATGTAAATGCCTGTTTAATACATATCTGTGCTGGTGCGGTTGTTTCACTGAGTTAACAGATGGTTCCTGTACTGTGATTGTGAAACTTGCCAATCTTAAATCAAGTATTATGACTCTTAAGATCAAAGGCAACATAAATATCATTTAAGGTGACAATCCTTGGCAAAATACTCTTTGCGACTGATGGAGGAAATAGGTGTAGAAATTACACGTAACACATACATTTACTGTATGGCCTGATTATCAGCATGGCTAGTCTTAGTGTCCTCAGGGTGGAATATGCATTGCTGTAGCGTTTTACTCTACAACTCCTTTTGGAATTAATATATCAATTATAGCACTTATTATGGGGGAATGGGAAGCTGAAATTAAATCAGTAATAACTGTAAAGGGCTGCATTTTGTTCCCTTTTGATAACTCCTTGAACTTACACTCTCCTCCTCCATCCATGTGTGTAAACAGAAGTTATCTGCTGGGGCTTAAGAATCGCTAGAAATGATAAATTGGGAAAATCTGGGATGGTCTAAAGATTTGCATGGAGCCCAAGCAGCAAGAGTCTGAACAAGGCCTTTAGGCTTATTTAGTAAGGCACTTAAGCATGTGCATAACTTTAAATAAGTGTATGGCCCAATGGAAGTCAATGGGACTATTAGTGGAAGTCAGTTGCCAAGCAAACACCTGAGCAGGCAAACAGGAGAGGCTAATAGGGAAGTTCCTGAGGATGTTTTCAGGAGGGAATGTAGGATATTTTTTCTACAGGGAGTATAGGAATTTTTGTCTACAGGGACAACTCTACATTCCCAACAAGGGATTGCCCATAACGGAATGTTATCATGATCTTCAAGGGATGTGCCATGTTGTGGTCCTGCCTGAAGAAAGAGATGTCCTTTGCAAAAAGTGCAAGGTGATGGCTGTATCGGAGGAAAAGAGTCAAGATCTGGAAAGACAGCTATTGAGCCTGTTTAGCCTTAGAGAAGCAAGAGTTCTTGGACATCCAGACTGAGGCAGCACCACTGCAGATCTACCTGTAGAATGAATAGGCTTCAGGAAACAGAAGAGTGGAAAACAGAGGAGAATTAGCTGTTTGTAACCAAGCAAAGACAGAGAAGCAGGAGACATTTTACACAGCCAGAAGTAGAAGGGCAATCTGTGCCCACCAGAAGAAAGAGGAGTAGGTAAAATTCAATGCATGTAGAGACATCTAACTTTCAGGCACTTCGTGCAGTAGCCACAAATAATATATTGGAAGATTTAACTGAAGGGAAAGAACAGGGATCTCCACAGCACATACCTGAGGATGGAAGCTCAGCCCAGCTGTTGAGGATGCCAGGCATACCCAAATGAAGAACACAGACTTTCCAAAGAAGACATACAAACCGCACTGAGGACTTGGTATTAAGGAGAGTGGACAAAACATTCTGCAGGGGACAGAAGGACAGCAAGATGGTCTGCTGTCTTCCTGCAGCAAGGACCATACACATCACTGAAAAACTGGATGGGATTCTGAAGACTGTGGGAAAGAATCCATTGGTTATGAGGATATACATTGGCATGAATGACACTGCTTCATGGAGCATCGAAAGCATCCAGGATCTTAGAAAGAAGAGGAAAGGTCTGATCTTCTCTCATTCACAGGACAGGAAAAATCCCTGGGAAGATAGACAGCAAGAAGATGCTGGATATAAACTGTTGGCTACGTATGTGGTGTAAAATAGAGCAGGTTGGTTTTATGGAACATTGGCCCACTTATGGGGAAAGGAGGATATGTGACTTGAGCTATCTCCATCTGAATAGAAGGGGAACCAATCTTCTGGGTAGCAGACCAACTATAGTAGGTAGGAGAATATCAAACTAGGATCTACAGGACAGGGTACTAAGGAGGAAAACACAGTAGGTACGCTCAAGCATAAAACTCATACTCAGGATACCATGAATGTAAAGAATCAAGGCATCAAAGGATGTAAAGAGAAGAAATTCTTCAGTTGTCTACACACCAATGTTAGCACCCTGGGTAATAAAGAGGAATTAAATACTAATTTATTAAAAGAAATTTGATAAGACTGGTCTTACTGAAACCTGGTGGGACCATTCATGTGACTGGTTTGTCAGAATCACTGGATTCATTCTATTCAGAAAGAATAGAGTGGGTAGAAGAGAATAGGGGTGGTGGTACTTTACATTAAAGATACCATTACTGGCTTTAGAGTTACTGATAGTTCAGAAGGACAGGATCTGAAATGTTTATGCATCATGTACTAACTGATAAATCACAGGATGGGGGCACTACCAGGGGTGTGCTATAAACCTCAAATCAGATGAGCAGTTCTTTCTACATCTATGTATAACATGTAGAAAGAAAAATTATGTTATTGTGGGAGATTTCAGTCTGTGTGACATATACTCGAGGTCTGATGCTACCCCTAGTTTCAATGAATGGTATAGGTTCGATCTAGACAAAGATGATAAAATTATCAATCATGGTGTAGAAAAGGCAGAAGTATTCAACATATGCTTCTGTTTTCTATTTAAAAAGAAGAATGGTGTATTAATATTATACATTCTATTCCATCAGTAGCTATGAAGGCTGGTAAATAGCAACTGCTAAACATGTTTAAATTTGCAGGATCAAATAACTTTCACATAAGAGTAGTAAAAGATTGGCCAAGGAGCACTTTAATGATTTTTAACAAATCATGGTACACTGGGAGAGTTCCTGAGGACTAGAAAAAGCTAATGTTGTTCCAGTATTTTAAAAGGAGTAAATCAGATGACCGGGGAAACTAATAGGTGAGTTAGCATAGATTCTGGGCAAAATCATGGAAAGGCTTATATGGGATGCAATCAGTAAAAATTTAAAAGATGGCATAATTAATGCTAGTTAATATGGTTTTATGGAAAACAGGTCTTGTTAAACAGATATCATTTTTGGCAAATAAAGTGTTGGGGACACTGGGGCATGGCCACTAGGTAACTCGAGGGATGGAAGACTACGAGTGTTGATGAAGCCCCCTTGCACTAGGCCCAAGTGTCCTTGGCCCCTTCCCTCCTGCCTGGAGGCACTCACAGCAGCTCTGCGTACTAGGCCCAAGTGTCCTTGGCCCCCCGGCCTGGAGGCATTCACAGCAGTTATGCTGAGGATCTGCAACAATATGTTGCAGAGTCAGACTGCCTGAAACTAAACAAGGCCAAACAGGGCAGATATGGAAGAAATGCTGAATAAAGCAGCTTTATGTATAGTTTAACAAATGATACAAAAAACAAGGGAACTAGCTGGTAACTGGATTGGCTGGCTATATGGATACTTAGGGCAGCTTGCTATTGGATAAGTATGCTGAAGAAAGGATGTATAAAAACCTGTGTAACTTCCTGCTCTGTGTGCAGGATTTGAGATTCTATTCTCCCTGTACCTTTTTGAAGCTTCAAATAAACTTTTCTGCTTCTCCACCCCATTGTAATTGTTAGGGGGCTTATTCCTTCACCCACTTACTTCCCTGGTCCTTCTCGCATGAACAGAGAGCAACAATACCCGAAGTCCAAAGGTGCAAACAATTCGATGTTTATTGGGGTGAACTTCCAGCAAGCCTGATTCCAGTTTCCTTCCTTAGTATCCTCCTTCCCAGCTCTGACACCACAGAGCCTTACACCTGTGTCCCTGTTCCCATTCCTACTCTTAGCCAAACATGATTCCAACTTCCTTACTCCCATTCCCTGTTCCCATTTCCCCCTTTAGCAAAACATGATTGCAATTTCCTTACCCCCATTCCCTGTTCCCATCTCCCACCCCCACCCCCACTTCCTCATTGACTACAGATTATATAGTAAAACTTGAGTTCTGCTTAGCTATACCTTAACCAATCATTTTCCTGAAATTTAACTAACCAATCCTAACATATTGTAACATGATTATGTAACCAAGAATATCCCACCACCTTAATTAGTTTACACCCAGCAAAATTAATTATACAGCAGACAGGAACAATCACAGAACCAGACAGATTATACAGACAAACAATAGCAAAGTGGGAACTGTAATGACAAAACAATACAGAAGTGAGGATTTCACATCCCAGCTATTGATAAGTGAGTTCTTGCCAGACAGGATGCTTTCAAACTAAGTTTCCTTTTACATCTTCTAGGCACTTCCCTTTCTCTGGAGGTGATAGGAATACAATCCTGTCCTGATAGTGCCTAACAGCCCAATAGCACCTTATTTCAATGTGACTAGTTTGGAATGTGAGGATGTGACCGGTTGCTTCCCAGCTTATGGCTGCCTCTGCTGCTTAGCCAAAGGCCTGAGCCTAAGAACAGGGTCTCAGACTGTCACAGTAAGAGAAAACCCTTACACCAGCAGATAGTGATTTTGATTCTTTCTTTTATACCTCTATAATTAGCCAAGTGATAAGAATACACCTAAATTCTTAGAGTATAGGCCTTTACAGACAGGTCTGAATATGTATATCCTAACAGTGATTATTGGGTGAAGCACACCAGGTAGTGAACCAACCCCTGTTGTTGTTTTGCCTCTCGGCACTGGGTGCCGGCAACAAAGGTAACTGGGTTGACACAATATATTTAGATTTCGGTAACCCAGTTGACTAGCATTGGTCAAAAATTGTGTTCTTTTTTCCGTGCAAAATTTGGATTGTTTGACAGAAATTAGACTACTGAAAAATTTCAGCCAAAACCCAAAATATTTCAATTTGTAAATACTGCTGCAGTGCTTCATGGGAGTTGTAATTCAGGTCTCTCATCCTCCTATTCTCATCCATAGGCTGGGCTCCCTCATCAGACTACATCTCCCATTATACACCACCTTTGGAGAGGGAAGGCAATGCATCAGGGCAGATGTAGTCTGGACAAGGAGCCCAGACCGAAAAGAAGAATGTGGTCATGAGGCAACCAAACTACAAATTCCATAAGGCATCACTTCAGCATTTCCAAATTGAAATATTTTAGGGTTTGGGTATGTTTTTTTTCCCCAGAAAAATCAAAATTCCATGTGGAAAGTAGACACTTTTTACAAAAATACTTGTTTAATCGAACATCCAGTTTTCCTTAAAAACTGCTTTGACAGAATATTTTAGACCAGCCCTACATTTGACTTAGTCCTACATGACATTCTGCACTGTATACTGTTCATTACATTAGCACTAGACAAAATCACTGCAGCCTATATTACATTAAAACTAGTCAACTGATAGATCACAAAAAATAACTGTAAATAGGGATATCATCCTATCGGGACTTTTATAGTGGGGGCCTGCTGGGATCTGTACTTAGCCCAGGGCTATTCACTATCTTTATCAGTGATCTGGAAGAAAATATAATTCCTGTTAAATTTGCAGATGACACAAAAATTGTTGGAGTAATAAATAATTATGGAGACAGGTCAGTTATACAGACTAACCTAGATCACTTGGCAAGGTGAATCATTTGAACAAACTGTGTTTTAATACCAAATGCAAGGTCATACGTCTAGGACAGGGTGATCAGATGTCCTGATTTATAGTGATAGTCCTGATATTTGGGGCTTTGTCTTATATAGGCACCTGTTAGCCCTTACCCCACCCCAATTTTTCACACTTGCTGTAGGGTCACCCTAGTCTAGGAACAAAGAATGTAGGTTGTCCTTAAAAGATGTGTGGGGAGGGGGGACTATATCCTGAAAAACAATCTCCCTGAAAAAGATTTAGGGGTCATGGTAGTTAACCAGTTGAACACGAGCTCCCAGTGCAATGTTGTAGCTAAGATGATTAATGCAGTTCTTGGATGTATAGGCAGGGAAAGATCAAGGAGTAGTAAGATGGTATTACCTTTGTATATAGCATTAATGAGACCATTACTGGAATACTGTGTCCAGTTCTGGTGTCCACACTTCATAAAGGTTATTGAAATATTGGAAGGGTTTCAAAAAAGAGCTACAAGAATCATTTGAGTTCTGGAAAACATGCCTTCTAGAGAGAGACTAAAGAAGCTCAATCTATTTAGTTTATCCAAGAGAAGGTTCAGAGCTCACTTGATCATGATCTACATAGAGAAGAGATTTCTGATTGTAGATGTCTCTTTAATATACCTGAAAAGGGCATAATGAGATCCAGTTGTTTGGAAGTTGAAGCTAGACAAATTCAGACTAGAATTAAAGCACAAAATTTTAAGGGAGGATAATTAATTATAGCAACAATTTACCTAGGGATGTGGTAGACTTTCCAGCACTTGAAGTCTTCAGGTCAAGTCTGCATATCTTTCTAAAAGATATTCTGTAGATCAAATGGAAGTTATGGGCTTGAAGGGGAAATTATTGCTGAGGTTGTTTAACTTGTGTTATGCAGGAGGTCAGACCAGATGATCATAATGGCCTCTTCGGGCCTTGAAATCTATGAAATCTATTAAACTGGTGCCTGAATTAATTCATTCTCTTTTCCCATTGCTAGAGTGGGGACTGTGCTTTGCTTGCCTTCTTTTTTGGGCTCCTGAGCAGATGGGGATTAAGCTGTGAGCTTTCTTCCTTCTGGTCTTTTTGCCAAAGCGGGAATTGAGTGATGAGCTGTTGGCACTACACACAAACCCCTAAATGGCAGGACCTTAAGCAGTTGTTTGTCTTGCTTGTGCTTAAGGCCAACCCTGATAGCATGACCACTACTGTTGCATAGGAGGGGACTTTCATCAGTGTAGTACAGTAATGTAGGACCTGACTCCTCAGCCTTTATTCAGGTTGAGTAGCTCTGTGACCTGTCCCATTGAGTTCAGTGGAACCACTTGCATGAGTTGGTAAGTACCAACTTTTGCGTAACTTTAAAAGAGTATTTCTGTCTTTAAACTGTTTCCCCCTCCATTCTATAGACATGCGAGTGGGTTTGTGAAGAGAGGAGCCAACAGAATAGGACGTATTTACAAGAAAGCTGTTTATAAACAGTTCACAGATGGTACCTACATGCAGGAGATTCCTAAGCCATCCTGGTTGGGGTTCCTCGGTCCAGTGATGAAGGCTCAAGAAGAGGATATCTTTGTTGTTCACTTAAAGAACTTTGCTTTCCGTCCATATTCTCTGCATCCACATGGTCTCTTTTATGACAAAGATTCTGAAGGTAAAAACCAGTTCTCAGCTTCACTCCATACCTGCCCCTTCTGACCTCTCCTCCCTTGCCCTGCTCTCCTCACTCTGCTTCCCCTCTCTTTTTTCTTTCTATTTAGCTAATCTCCTCCTAAAATAACCCCTGCCCCCACCCCACCCCAAAAAACCCTATGGCGCTAACCTGACATTTGCCACCATCACATTATTCACTCTGTTTGTGTTATACCCCTTCCCCCACCCAGTTATCTGCCTTGTCTATTTCAGCAATATTGTCTCATTGTTTCTTTGTATTCCCCTGTCTTTGCTTATTTCTTATATTTAAATTGCAAGCTCTTTGGGGCAGGGACTATCCTTTTGTTCTGAGCACAATGGTCCATGACTGGGGCTCCTAGGTGCTTCATGCAAATAATAAGTAAATAAATAATTGTTGTTCTGTCTCATTTCTCTTTTTCTACCCCCTTCCCTTTGTGGAGTGAATATACTGGATAAGGGCCCTGTCCAAAGCTGATTGAAGTGAATGGGGAACTTTCCATTGACCTTAATAAACTTTGTATCAGTTCCTAATAAACTGACCAGTATTGTTAACCAGTAACTTAAAAAAGGAACATTCTCATTTATTATGTTTTTAATTTTTAGGATAATTAGCTTCTTCCTGCCTTGCTTGCTTTTCTTAGTAAAAATGTGACCGTCTAAATCCTCCTCTCTAATCCATATGAGAGATCTTGGCTGCAATGATGTGTTCTCTCTATACACAGCTCCCAGGGGCAAATGACTAGGCTTCTATAGCTCTTTGTGGGGCTACAACATGTGATGTCATTTGCACAAGGAGGGATATTGATTTGAATGCAAAATTACATGCTGTGTGCATTTTCTCCTCACCGCTGTCATCAACACTTTCAACAATTTTAAGGCCAGCAGGGATAATTACCATCACCTAGTCTGACCTCTTGCATAACACACACCATAGAAGATCACCCAGTACTTTCTGCACCAAGCTCAATAATTTGTGGCTGAACTACAGCCCGTCCCTTAGGAGAAGCGCTGCGTGCACCCCAGTGCTAGCTCAGGGCCCTGTCTCAGCCCCGCATCTTTCTTTAGTGTCAGATATTTTTGTTTTTAATTTGCAAGTGGGAGTTCTAGGGGGATATCCTGGCCCTGCTGAAGTCAATGGGAGCTTTGCCATTGCCTTCAGTCGTGTCAGGATTTCACCCCAAGTTTTTATTCTTCTCATTTCAGTGCTTAAAGCAGTGTACATTCTGGGCCAGCTCCTCAGCTGATGTAAATCAGTGTAGCTCCATTGTCTTTAGTGGAGTTATGCCAGTTAAGGCAATGGAGCTACAATGATATATACCAGCTGAGGATACGTGTGTGTGTGTCGTACCCCCCCCCCCCCCCCCCACACACACACATCTGGCTAGCTAAGTGTTGATATTGATGCCCATCATGGTATTATCTGAATATTGGTGGTTTATAAGGTGCCACAAGTCCTCCTGTTGTTTTTGCAGATACAGACTAACACGGCTGCTACTCCGAAACCGGTGGTTTAATTAGTACGCAGATACTCATTCTGCATTAAGTAAGTTAGTTAAATTAAGTAAGGACTAAAATTCTAAATAAACAAATACAAGTTTTAAGGGATTTTCAAGGTTCCAAGGGTTCTCTAAGGTTCCAAAGTATATTAAACTATGTAATTATATCAATATTGGACAGAACACAATGCATATATTTAATTATTGCAACATCTATGGGTATGTGTGCACTGCAATTAAAGGTGTAACTGCAGCACATGTAGACATATCTGAACTAGGTTTGGTCTAGCTAGCTCAAATAACAAGGGCTGTACAACCTTGCCCAGGATCCTGGGTATGTACTCAAGCCTCTGGCCCATGCTGCTGCTCATATGGCCATGGCTTCACTGCTATTGTTATTTGAGCTAGTAGATTAAAGCAAGATTGGGTATGTCTACATGGGGTCAGTCCCAGTCACACCTTTGATTGCAGTGAAGACATACTGTATGTAATAATACATCATATTTGTGTGTATGTCTGTATGTCCTCCCACAATGTATACATGTACCATGGGATTACTGCAATGGCAGCCAGTTCAAAGGACTCACCCTGTACTGGCTGCAGCCATTTTCTTCTCTGACACAATTGTGTATTTGCATGGGTTGACACTTGATCTGTCAATTAATTGCAGTTAATGCATATGATTCACACAAAACAAATTAACTAGGTTAAAAAAAGTCACGATTAATCAGAGTTTTAATGACACTGTTAAACAATAATAGAATACCAATTTAAATTTATTATAAATATTTTGGGATGTTTTTCTACATTTTCAAATATGACTTCAATTACAACACAGATTACAAAGTGTACAGTGCTCACTTTATATTATTTTGATTACAAATATTTGCACTGTAAAAAAAAAAATAAACAAAAGAAATATATTTTTCAGTTCATCTCATACAGGTCTTTCCTACTTCGTGTTCAGCCAATCACTAAAATAAACAAGTTTGTTTACATTTACAGGAGATAATGCTGCCCGCTTCTTATTTACAATGTCACCTGAAAGTGAGAACAGGCTTTCACATGGCACTGTTGTAACCAGCGTTGCAAAGTATTTACTTTTCAGATATACTAAACATTCATATGCCGCTTCATGCTTCGACTTGTAGGCTCTAAAGTTTTACATTGTTTTGTTTTTGAGTGCAGTTATGTAAAAAAAAAATTCTACATTTGTAAGTTGGACTTTCACAATAAAGAGATTGCACTACCGTACTTGTATGAGGTGAATTGAAAAATACTATTTATTTTATCTTTTTTACAGTGCAAATATTTGTAATCAAAATAATATAAAGTAAGCACTGTATACTTTGTATTCTGTGTTGTAATTGAAATCAATATATTTGAAAAGGTAGAAAAATATCCAAAAATATGTATAATAAATTTATATTGGAATTCTGTTACTCTGTGATTAAAATTGCGACTAATCACAACTATTTTTTTAATCTTATGGTTAATTGAGATTTTTTTTTTTAATTGTTTGACAGCCCTCATTTATAACTGAAAGAAAGAAAATCATTCACATTCAGCATCACAGAAGTATATGAGACCTGACCTGGCTTCCTTGGACAGTTCCAGTGAGAAACTGAAAGATGTTGAGTTTAGCTAGAGACTGTCTCTGTATCACAGTGAACAGGGGAACAATGTGTGCAAAACTTTAATCATGAAACCCCAAAGTTGTGCCAGGTTCACCAAAAAGTTTTGTGAACTTTTTAGCAAATTTTGGGTACAGATGGGCCTGAATCAAAACTCCCCACCCAACAGCAACATTTTGAAAGTCTTTGAATTCAAAACCCAACTCTGTAGATAAATTTTGAAAATGGCCCCTATCTATTGTGATGGAATATACCCCTGTGCTCATACCCTACATCCTATTGTAATAATGTTTGGGTGAGGTATGCCATGTGAGGTATCATTTAAAAACTTGTAATTTGCTGATCAGTAATACCATGGCAAAATAAACATAGCAGCATTGTATATGTGAAGTTATAAACATAAGATGAGATGACTAAAAGTATGTTTTCCAGATAAGTCTGAGAAGTGACCAAACCAGTTTCTCAGAGACAAGGGGCAGGCTGACAGCTCAGCCAGGAGTAAACAAGGCTGATGGACCATTACTTGTAAAGGGCACCTTAGGTTACGCAGCTACTTATTAGTCTGGATTGTGCCTCAGTAAATCACATCTATGATAGCAGGCTGAGCCAAAACCCCAGATTTAAATACCCCAAATTAAATGGTTGGGAGTAGGATGCCTCCTGGGAAGGTATGCATTCATTTGGGTGTGGGAGCCAGGCGCATGGGCCAGTCCTGCTGTCAGCTGAAGAGCTGCCATCGCAGGTATGTCAGGTAGCATGTCTCAGGTACCTTGTGCAGATTTTTATCCTAGCAGCAGGCACAGCTACTAGGATGGAAGCAGACCGTTTCTTTGATGTATCTTTCTGCATTGTGTATGCTTCTTTTATCTTTTACTCTTTGATCTGTGGAGCCAACCTCTCAAAACAGATCAGGCGTAAATCAACATTTACCAGTCTGTTGAACGTGATGTCTTTTGAAAATTATACTTATTAATATTGCGGAAGGCTAATCTCAGAATTATGTCTTGATTTGTAAATTTTTCTGTGTTTGCAATTGCTGCTGTCATTGGTCTGTTTGTGAAATACTTTGTTAGGTTATTTACCAAAAATGTAACAAAAAGAAGTAGTTCCATACTTATCTAGTGTAACCCATTTTTCCAATATGTTTGGCCTTAAACTCCCTTTTTTTCACATTAGGAGCCCTCTACCCAGATGGAACAAGTGGCAAAAGCAAAGAGGATGATATTGTTGTTCCTGGTGGAAATTATACATATACATGGCCAGTGAAGAAAGAGTATGCCCCCACTTTGGCAGACCCAACCTGCCTGACTTGGATTTACCATTCGCACATTGATACACCTCGAGATATCAGTTCTGGGTTAATCGGACCATTGCTGGTTTGTAAAAAAGGTACAGCGCTGAAAATACCAAGAAAGCCCCTCTGCCTGTTTTGGCATCTTAATAATCGTTTTTGTTTATAGGTGTAAATGTTACAGGCTTGATTGTGTCGGTACGTAGCTCATAGTAAGGGGCAGTTTATAGTTGTACCACTCTAGGAGCACCCCAGGCTTGGAATTGTGGCTCAGGGACAATTCCCTTGCTGCTTCCCTCTTGCTCTAGAGGACAGTAATATGTGACTAGCCTATACATCCACAGGATCCTTGCTTCAGTTAGGGCAGAGGTTGCATAGTGTGTAGTGCATTGCAGATGAGACCACATGTCAAAAAATGAGGACCAAAATAAATATTATTTATAATATTTATAAACAGCTGCCTCATTCACAGAATACCATCCAGTCTGCCAGCTGAACCGGGCAGTGGTTCTGTGGAAAAATGGCATGTGATCATGTCATGAAAGGCTGTCATCACAGGCGCTGACTTTCTTCTTTCTGGGTGGGTGCTCCACCTCTTCCCCCAAGTCCCCACCCTCACTCTGTTTCTTCCCGCCCCTGCTCCGTCCTTCCCCTGAGTGCGCTCTGCCCCCACTCCACTCCCTCCTCTCCGCACCTCCTACCTGCCACTGAACAGCTGGTCAGCAGGTAGCTGGTGGGTGCATTCACTATTTTTTTTTTTTTCATGGGTGCTCCAGCCCCGGAGCACCCACGGAGTTGGCACCTATGACTGTTGTACAAGGGACAAGTGTTAAAGTTGTGCAGGCAACCTTAACATTGGCATTTACAGACTTATAAGCAGACTTGTGCTTTAGTTAGGAACCTTAATGTTTTTCTAATTCAGGCTTTTTTGTATGGAATATATCTTTATATGTTCATGCATGTCGAATCTTCAGTGTACGGGAACGTGCTCCGTACATCTGAAATGATAACCGGGCCCATGTATTTTACATACAAAATGTATGCCTACCTCAGGGCAATCTTTGTATTTCCTGAGGAAGAGGGAGACTTTGCTATGAAAGGGGCTAACCTAATCTCAAACCCAGCCTGCCTCATTAGAGTGCCTCAGAGTCATTCTTCATAGGGGAGCCTATGAAATCGTCCCATCTACCTGTATATATGAAGCTGAATTAACATTCCCAGTATCAGAGTAGCAGCCATGTTAGTCTGTATCTGCAAAAAGAAAAGGAGTACTTGTGGTGCCTTAGACTAACAATTTATTTGAGCATAAGCTTTCGTGAGCTACAATTCACTTCATCGGATGCATTCAGTGGAAAATACAGTGCGGAGATTTATATACACACAGAGAACATGAAACAATGGGTGTTACCATACACACTGTAATGAAACACCCATTATTTCATGTTCTCTGTGTGTATATAAATCTCCCCACTGTATTTTCCACTGAATGCATCCGACGAAGTGAACTGTAGCTCACGAAAGCTTATGCTCAAATAAATTTGTTCGTCTCTAAGGTTCCACAAGTACTCCTTTTCTTATTCCCCAGTATCGTCATTCATTCAAATAATTATGCTGAAATTGGTCTGTAAAAGTCTTGCAGCTTAATAAAGTACTTCAGAAATATTGTACATTCAGACTTACTGGAAGAGGAAACATTTAAATTTAATTAACGCTGAGTTTATTTTTTAGTACTTTCTTGTTTGCTGTTTAGGAAGTTTAGATGATACCTTGATACAAGGCACTGATGCTGCTAAAGGCTTTGCCCTGATGTATAGCATTGTAGATGAAAATCTCAGCTGGTATATTGATGCAAATATAAAAGCTTTCTGCTTGGACCCAGCCACGGTTGACAAAGAGGAAGAAGGTTTCAAGAACAGCAACAAAATGCATGGTGAGCAGCCACTATCAAGTACAACCTTGTCCTACAATAGCACCTAGACTGTTTTCATGTCTGTAATATATTGCTGTTCCTTATAAATGCCTTTTAAATGTCTTTCCTTTCTCTGTTAATTGGGAAGAAATGAAAGCATAGGCTGTGGGTGGGCCAGACTATTACCCCATTGTACTTACAGAAAGCCTCCCCTCAAGTCTATAAGCAGCATGGTATGTAGGGCACAGGATCCGAAGAAGGAAGCCTGGCTCCTGTGCCCATCTCAGCCACTAGTTTGCTATTTGAACTTTGGCAAATTGCTTAAACCCTTGGTGCCTCAGTTTCCCCACCTGCAAAAGAGAAATGATGAGGCTGACCTTTCGTAAAGCACTGTGAGATGTACTGCATAAAAACACTACTGGAAGTGGAGAGTGTCCAAGGCTCAAAAGTGCTTTACAAATAATGGGCCAGATCCTCAGCTGGTATAAATTGGCATTGCACTATTGCAGACAGTAGAACTACACCCTTTTGTATCAGCTAAAGATCTGGTCCAATGAAGTTAGCCTCTTCGCTCCCTGCAATGTAGGTAGGTGGTACTGTAGTCACTTTGCATGTGGAGAGTCTGAGGTAGAGAGAGATTTAACTTAATCATTTTCAAATCTGAGTGCCTACGGTTAGGCACCTATATCCATGTTTTCACACCTAAATAAATGGCCAGATTTTGAAGTTAACAGAAATGTGGAATCTCCATCAATGGAGGCTTTTAAGAACAGGTTAGACAAACTCTTGTCAAGGATGGGGTAGGTATACTGGGTCCTTTCTGAATACAGGGGGATGGAACTCTCAAGGTCCTGTTCAGCTTTACATTTCTATTATTCTATCATTTTCAGAGGTGTTGCATACCCACAGTGTCCATTAACTTCAAAATCAGGCCATTTATTTAGGTACTTAACTACAGATTTCAGTGAAAACTTGGCGTAAGTGACTTCCCAAGATCACCTAGGAAGTTGGTAACAAGTAGCGATAGAAATCCAGGTCTCTGGATGCCCAGGCCTGTGATCTGACTGCAAAGTGCTCCTTCCTCTTTCTCACCAGGAACCATTGCTGCAACGTATGCACTCTGGTTTTCAGGCACAGCAGCCGCTCATCCTTTCAGAACTGTTCTTCAGCTGCAACTAATACATGCTATTAATTATTTATATCTGTATGATCGTAGTGACTAGTCATGGACCAGGACCCCGCTGTGGTAGGTGCTGTATAAACATAAACCAAACAGACAATCCCTGCCCCAAAGAGCTCATTATCTAAGTATAAGAAATAATAGACTAGATGGATATGACGCACAGATAGGACGGCACAAAGAAATGAGACAATACTGGTACAATCTCTGCACACTAGCGGCCTAACCGTTGTCAACTTTTTGGAGACATGGAAAAGGAGAGCTTTGAGGGGGGGTTTAATTGCCTAACTTGGATATGGTCTCAGCATGGACATTCTGAGGGTTTATTTTAAGGACCAGGCATTTACATTCTTTAAATAAGAGTCACTAGCAATCTGTGCTTCTACTTTGTATCTTATGGGCTGTGTTTTGTTTTGCTTTTAGCTATTAATGGCTACATTTTTGGAAATCTCCCCACCTTGGAGATGTGTGCTGGTCAATCCGTGTCCTGGTATTTGATTGGAATGGGTAATGAGATAGACATCCACTCTGCATATTTCTATGGCCATACCATCATTAACAGAGGCCACAGGGCAGACGTCGTCAACCTGTTTCCAGCAACCTTCATTACAGTGGAAATGATTGCAGGGAATGTTGGGAAGTGGCTGTTAACCTGTCAAGTAAATGAACATTTACAAGGTACAGTGATACAGATCTGGCAAATCCTTCCAGGAAGATGCCAAGTTAGATTATCTACAGTACATATTTCAGACTCAAAAAGAGGAACTCAATGAGCAGGCACAGAATTGGGGGGCCTACATTTTCCGAGGACGTTAATATCTTACACTTGTTTCATCAAATAAATCTTGTGAGTCTTATTTCAGTCATTGACAAAAAGCTATATGAGGCCAAATCATCAGCGAGTGTAAAACTTCACTGATTCATGTGAGTGAGGATGAGTCACACAAGAAGGGTTATTCACACAAGATCCAGCCCTAGCTCAGTACTTGTTGTGTATATTGGGGCTTTTGGTGAGCAATGAATGAAGGGTCAGGCCCTTTCTTTGCACTGTCTTGTGGAATATAGACTCTTAAAGTCATGTCAGGTAAAACATTTCACACTTTTTCTTTAAAAAGAAATCTAATAAAAACGGTCTGTTTCTAAAAGGCCAGCGAGGGGCCTTTGCATGAAAGAACTTACTATTATTATTAAGTACTGTTTAATAATACAATACCCAGCTCTGGGTCTCATTGTCCCAGCATTGTACAGACCAAATATAAGAGAGAGTCCCTGTTCCAAAGAATTTATAATCTCAGAGTCTGATCCAGAGACTCCCATTGGCTTCTATGAACTTTGGATCAGGCAATCCAGGCTTGATTCTGCAAGGTGCTGAGTGCCTCCCACAAGATGCTGCCCACCCTCTCTACTCCTGTTGAAGTCAGTGAGAGGTGAGGATACTTCATACCTTTCAGGAGGTGCTCAGTGCCTCAAAGGACCGGATCCTAACAGCCAGATTCTGCCATTCTTACTGAAATCAATGGGAGTTAAGCGCATAAATATACCTTTGAGGATCTAGGCCTTGACTAGTACCTTGCTCCATGAGTAGTCCCTTTGATTTCAGTGGTATTACTTGTGAAATAATGTGCCATGCTAAAAAGAGTAAGGGTGGCAGAATTCAACCCCATATAAATTGGGGAACTCTTTAAAAATGTAAATTTGTCCAAACAATCCAAGTCATTTCTCCCAGTCCATGTAGTTCACCTTCCTCTACCAAAGCTAATGTACATTAACTGCAGAGATGCCTGAAATGGTGAAATTTGCACTGTCTTAAGAACTGTTTGTGGATTCTGTCTACATTTTAGCTGGTATGAAAGGGCTGTATAACGTTCAGATCTGCCATAAAAATGTTTCTCAGCCTTCATTGACTGGTCAGGAAAGAAGATATTTTATTGCTGCTGAAGCCGTGCTATGGAATTACGGCCCTGAAGGCTATGACAAATTCACAGGGCAGGCCTTGAATACCACTGGCAGGTACGTGTCCCAGCCTTTCATTCCTACTTTTAATGTAAAGAGTATGGGTGGATTTTCACACCTCCCTAGCAGATTTGTACGCTGGATTATCATTCATTAAAAATGGGCGTCCAAATCCCTTGAGTGCCTTTGAAAATCTCAACTGTTGTCATAGCTTGCCATAATGTGAAATCTTTTTTTTTTTAAATTTCTGTTGATGATGCTGCTGCTGATGATGAGATTTTATATTAGGATATTGCTCAGAGACCCTAATCTGGATCAAGGGCCTATTGTGCTAGGTGCTATATGGACACTTAGGATGACACAGGTCCTGCCCTTTAATATTTACACTCACTAATATCTTGCCTTGAGTTACAATGTAACACAGAGTGAGCACAGATTTGTGAATTTGGTTTTCTAGATATATTAATACATGTAACTGGCCCTTTCATGCTAAATAATGTGTATCTAACTCCTTTGTGTTACAAACCCAATTTATGTGCAAACCTCGCGCACCCATGACATGTAAGCAGGTGAAGCCCTGATGAGCCACACCTGGGTTGAATCAGGTGATCCCAGGGTAAAAGGTCGCTGGAAGCTGCAGCAGTGTCAGGCTGAGAGAGTACGAGAGCAGTGTCCGAGCTCCAGCTAGATGGGTGGGGCTTATGATTTTGGACTCTGTCCGGGGGACTCATTGCGGACTTTTTGGATTTGTTTGTGATTAAGGACTCTTGAGGTTTGTGTGAACTTTATTTGACATTAAATCAGTCCCAGAAAGGGGTGCTGTGAGCCACAACAGAGACTGTCTGGAGCGCGTAAGGGTATGTCTGCACTGCAATTAGACACCCACAGCTGACCCGTGCCAACTGGCTTGGGCTTACGTGGCTCGGGCTAAGAGGCAGTTTAACTGCAGTGTAGACATTCAGTTCTGGGACCATCCTGCGTCTCAGGGTCCTACAGCCTGGGCTCTACCCCGAGCCCAGAAGTCTACACTGCAGTGGGAACAACCCCATAGCCTGAGCCCCATGAGCCTGAGTCAGCTGGCACGGGCCAGCCATGGAGTTTTGATTGCAATGTAGACATACTGTAAGGCAGTGGTGGGCAACTTGTGGTCCGCGCAGCTTCCCACAGCTCCCGTGGGCCGCGAACCGCAGCCACTGGGAGCTGCGGGCAGCCGTGCCTGCAGACAGTCAACGTAAACTAACTGTTATCTTTGAAAACTCGTGGCGAACCGGGGAAGTCCCGGATGACTGGAAAAAGGCTAATGTAGTGCCAATCTTTAAAAAAGGGAAGAAGGAGGATCCTGGGAACTACAGGCCAGTCAGCCTCACCTCAGTCCCTGGAAAAATCATGGAGCAGGTCCTCAAAGAATCAATCCTGATGCACTTGCATGAGAGGAAAGTGATCAGGAACAGCCAGCATGGATTCACCAAGGGAAGGTCATGCCTGACTAATCTAATCGCCTTTTATGATGAGATTACTGGTTCTGTGGATAAAGGGAAAGCAGTGGATGTATTGTTTCTTGACTTTAGCAAAGCTTTTGACACGGTCTCCCACAGTATTCTTGTCAGCAAGTTAAGGAAGTATGGGCTGGATGAATGCACTATAAGGTGGGTAGAAAGCTGGCTAGATTGTCGGGCTCAACGGGTAGTGATCAATGGCTCCATGTCTAGTTGGCAGCCAGTATCAAGTGGAGTGCCCCAAGGGTCGGTCCTGGAGCTGGTTTTGTTCAATATCTTCATAAATGATCTGGAGGATGGTGTGGATTGCACTCTCAGCAAATTTGCGGATAATACTAAACTGGGAGGAGTGGTAGATACGCTGGAGGGGAGGGATAGGATACAGAAGGACCTAGACAAATTGGAGGATTGGGCCAAAAGAAATCTGATGAGGTTCAATAAGGATAAGTGCAGGGTCCTGCGCTTAGGATGGAAGAATCCAATGCACCGCTACAGACTAGGGACCGAATGGCTAGGCAGCAGTTCTGCGGAAAAGGACCTAGGGGTGACAGTGGACGAGAAGCTGGATATGAGTCAGCAGTGTGCCCTTGTTGCCAAGAAGGCCAATGGCATTTTGGGATGTATAAGTAGGGGCATAGCGAGCAGATCGAGGGACGTGATCGTCCCCCTCTATTCGACATTGGTGAGGCCTCATCTGGAGTACTGTGTCCAGTTTTGGGCCCCACACTACAAGAAGGATGTGGATAAATTGGAGAGAGTCCAGCGAAGGGCAACAAAAATGATTAGGGGTCTAGAACACATGACTTATGAGGAGAGGCTGAGGGAGCTGGGATTGTTTAGCCTGCAGAAGAGAAGAATGAGGGGGGATTTGATAGCTGCTTTCAACTACCTGAAAGGGGGTTCCAAAGAGGATGGCTCTAGACTGTTCTCAGTGGTAGCAGATGACAGAACGAGGAGTAATGGTCTCAAGTTGCAGTGGGGGAGGTTTAGATTGGATATTAGGAAAAACTTTTTCACTAAGAGGGTGGTGAAACACTGGAATGCGTTACCTAGGGAGGTGGTAGAATCTCCTTCCTTAGAGGTTTTTAAGGTCAGGCTTGACAAAGCCCTGGCTGGGATGATTTAACTGGGAACTGGTCCTGCTTCGAGCAGGGGGTTGGACTAGATGACCATCAGGGGTCCCTTCCAAACCTGATATTCTATGATTCTATGTCTCACGGCCCACCAGTGGACTACCCTGATGGGCTGTGTATGGCCCGCAGGTTGCCTACCGCTGCCCTAAGGTAAGGGGCCTGTAAGATGGGGCCAGTAAGGGCAGGGTACCTGTAATGGGACCCCTGGCCATGAGGGAGTGCTCTGTAAGCTACCACATCACTACACCTCTCCTCTAAAAAGTGACTCCTCTAGTTGCACTGCAGCCCAGTGCAACCCTGCAGTACTGGTTCAGTGCACACATGTTGCTGAAGGAAAAGGCCTGGGCAGGGACTATCGAATAGTGGAAGTAAATGTGTGGCTACTCAGGGTTGTGTTGGTGAGAGGGTTTTGGCTTCTTTGACAATGAGCTGATGTTCCAGGAAAGAGGATTACTGTGATGGGATGGGCTCCATCTATCAAATACTGGTAAGCGCATCTTTGGACATCGTCTGGCTAAGCTGATTATTTTATTTGGCATATGCAATCTGGTCAAGCCAAGCCACAGCATTCTTATCAACAGTGTTCAAGGCATGAAGGCCTCCAGGAAGTGGAGTCATTTTGCAGTCCTCTCCAAACCATGTCATGGTTTGTGGCTGCCCACATTGACATGGTGGACTGTCTCTAAAATGCCACTGAAATTCTGCTGCAACACAAATTCCATGTCCAATACAAAATCAGTTGAGAAGGCTCCATTGCCTTCATGGTAAATCAAACATGGGTTAATGTTGAGTGGGGTCCAAGACAAGATAATTATTTGTCACTTTCTCTGCGCACCATGAAGCTCACCACACATCCTCTACTGTAAATCCCTTATTTAGTAAATTTATCCACAACAGGCGCTATGAAGGCAGACAGCCATATGATGGATTAAACAAGTCTTTAGTTAACAGCAGATGTGGCATATTACACAATTTTGTCATGAGCTTTGTTGCACTTTCCTCTCTGCAAACACTGGATGGAGCAATATTGCAGAGAACTGGTAACCATGGTAGAGGAGTAGATTTAAGTGTGCCTGAAATAATACACACAGTGAAATTGTTATACATCAATCATCCTTGTGTGAGATGAGCTAGCCCATACTGGAGCACACTACTCTGCCACTGAGTAACTGAGTGCCAAGGCTGAAGTGCATAGTGTTGGCGCCCCATGTCATTTTGGCCAGTTTTATGAGCAGGTTGTTGTGTGTTTTTGACCTTAGTCGCTGTCTTTTTAAGATTGTCACAATGAAGATCAAAACGCACAACAACCAGCTTGGAAAACTGACCAGAGCAACATGGGATGCCAATGCCCAAACGTTACACAGTTTAGCCTTGGCACTCTGTTACTCAGTGGCAGAGTACTGCAAACTTGATAAGGAGAGCTTTAAATTAGGTCCTACAGGGGATGGTGACAAAAATCCATCTAATGTGCATCCAGGCTCAAATAATGAATGACAAGGGAAAGGGGCTAATTTCTGGAGAAGAGACTAGAAATCTCAACTGCATTAAAAAGACAAGAGGAAAAGCAAAAGGTCAGTCTGCAAAATATCTTTGATGCCTGTATACAAATGCAAGCAGTATGGGAAACAAGCCGGATGAACTAAGTCATGGTAGATGAATAAAATTGACATAATTGGCATTACAGTGACTTGGTGGGACAATTCCCATGATTTGAGTACCAGCATTGAGGGATATAGCTTGTTCTTAAGGGATAGGTATGGGACAAAGGGAGGAAGTGTTGCATTGTACATCAAGAATGTAAACACTTGCGCCAAGGTCCAAGAGGAAGTGAGCGACAGACCTACTGAGAGTCTCTGGGTGAGGATAAAAAGGGAAAGGACAGCAGCAATGCTATTGGTGGGGATCTGTTATAGACCACCCAATCAGGAAGAGAAAGTGGATGAGTCATTCTATAAGCAGGCAACAGGACTAACACACATGAGCTAGTATTAATGGGAGATTTTCACTTTCCTGATATCTGTTGGAAGACTATTACAGCAAAATACATGTCCTACAAATTCCAGGGAGAACTTTCTCATTTAGAAAATTGAGGAAACAACTAGGGGTCATCCATTTTGACCAACAGAGAAGAATTAGTTGTGAACGTGAAGGTGGTCAGGAACTTGGGAGGAAGTGATCATGATCTGTGTAGATAGAATTCAAGATCCTATGGAAAGGAGGACATGAGAACAGCAAAACAAGGACACTGGAATTCAAAACGGTGGATTTCAACCAATTCAGAGAAATAGTAGGCAAGTTCCCATGGAAACACCAATTAGGGAAAAAAAGGAGTCGAAGGGGGCTGGCTGCCAAGGCTGGCAGTTCCTAAAAGATGTAATACTGGAGGCTCAACATCAAGCTAGTCTTATGCAGAGAAAAGATAAGAAGCATCATAGGAGGCCAATGTGGCTGCACAAGGAGCTTTTTAGCTATCCAGAAGCCAAAAGGGACACATACAGGAAATAAAAGGGGCATGTCACCAAGGAAGTGTACATGGGAATAGCATGAATGTGTAGGGGAAAAAATCAGGAAAGCCAAGGCAAAGAATGAGTTATAGCTGGCAAGAAATGTTAGAGACAACTAGAAGGGAGTCTTCAAATATGTCAGACATAAAAGAAAAATCAAGGATGGTGTGGGTCAGCTGCTCACTAGAGAAGGTGAGCAGCCAGCATGGATTTATTAAGAACGAATCATGCCAACCCAGCTTGATTTCCTTCTTTGAGAGGGTAACTAGTTTGGTGGATGGGGGGGATGTGGTGGACATAATATACCTGGCCTTCAGCAAGGCTTCTGACACAGTCCCACATGAGATTCTGATAAGCTAGAGAAATGCAGGCTTGACAGAACTACCATTAAATGGATACATAATTCATTAAACAACCACAAAGAGTAACTATTAGTGGAATGGTGTCAGATTGGAGGTAGGTCCCAAGTGAGGTTCCCTAGGGATCTGTTCTGCGTCCCGTGTTTAATATCTTTATTAATGACCTGCGTGAAGGAATAGAGAGCATACTGACCAAATTTGCAGATGACATAAAGGAGGGTGTTGTCAGCACTTTGGAGGATAGAGCTAAAATTCAGAGGGATTTTGATTAAATTGGAGAACTGGGCTATAGCCAACAAAATGAAATTCAGCAAAGACAAATGTAAGTTGCTACTCTTTGGGAAGAAAAACCAAATGCACAAATACAAAATGGAGGATAACTGGCTTGGCAGCAGCACTGCTGGGAAGGAGTTGTGGTGAATCACAACCTCAACAGGAGTCAGAAATGCGATGCTGTTGCAAAAAAAGCAAATGCAATTTTAGGTTGCATTAACAGAGGCATAGCATGCAAGTCACAGGAGGTGATAGTACCACTCCACTCAGTGCTGGTTAGGTCTCAGCTGGAGTACTGTGTCCAGTTTTGGTCACCAGTGTATAGAAGGGATGTAGAAAAACTGGATGGATCTAGAGGCGAGCAGCAAAGATGATGAAAGGGATGGAATGCAAGCCATATGAGCAAAAGCTGAGGGAACTGGGTATGTTTAGTTTGGAAAAGAAGAGATTAAGTGGGACATGATAGCAGGCTTCGAATACTTGAAAGGCTACCTTTAAAGAAGATAGAGAAAAGTTGTTCTCTCTTGCCACAGACGGCAGGACAAGAGGCAATGGGTTCAAACTACAACACAGCAGATTTAGGTTAAATCTCAGGAAAATCTTCCTAACTGTAAGAGCAGCAGGACAATGGAACAGACTGCCTAGAGAGGTTGTGGATAGGGTGACCAGACAGCAAATGTGAAAAATCGGGATGGGGGTGGGGGGTAATAGGACCCTGTATAAGAAAGACCCAAAAATCAGGACTGTCCCTATAAAATCAGGACATCTGGTCACCCTAGTTGTGGAATCTCCTTCAGTGGAGGTTTCAAAAGGAGGCTGGATAGCCATCTGTCTTGGATGGTTTAGACCCAGCAAATCCTGCATTTTGGTAGGGGGTTAGACTACATGACCCTTACTGTCCTATCTAACCCTGTGGTTCTATGATCCTGTTCTTCACACTCCCCTCCTGTCATTTCTAACAGCCACACTCCACCTGTCCAGAATTTGAAATCAGATGACTGTCACTTAATTCTGGAATGTATAACCTGCCAAGGCAAGAAGTTTCAGACAAACTATTAGACCAATCTCTAGGGGTGGTTATGGATCTGCAGTTCATTTCTGTTCTCTATAATGAACATTTTTTGTTGGTTAATCTTCACACAGAGCACCCATTTCTAACCATGGGAATTCCACTCATGATACCGGCTCAGCATATGATGGCACGTGAATTCTGGGACATAATTCCATAACAACATGACAACAACAACAATAATATACCTAGCTTTTATATAGTGTTTTTTAATCCGTAGATAATAAGAATGGCCATACTGGATAGATCCATTGTCCATCTAGTCTTGTGTTCTGTCTCATTTGGGAGAAGGACTTTTGCCCAAAGTGAAGTGTTATAAATGTATATGTTACTATGTAATCAGTCTGATTTGTTTATTTCACAGTGAGTCTGCACCATTCTTTACACAAGGGACAGATAGAATAGGAGGACAGTACTGGAAAGTTCAGTATGTGGAATACACTGATGACAAGTTTACCAGAAAGAAGAACCGAACTGAGGCTACAATGCACCTTGGAATACTTGGTACAGTAAATATTTTCAGGTCCTATCACTTGCCTCATTTGTGAGCATGCAGTTCCAATCCACTTCAGTGGGAATTTTGTGCACATAGCTATTCGAAAAATCAGCCCCCATTCTGTAGAGGGGGCAGTATTTTTCGGCTTGGCAGTTTTTCTAAGTGACTCCTTTCCTGCTCTGTTTTTAAGGCCCAGTTATCAAGGCTGAAGTGGGAGATACTTTGTTAGTTACCTTTGCCAACAGAGCTGAGAAGAACTATAGCATTATGCCACATGGTGTGAGCTATAGCAAGCAATCAGAAGGAACGTCCTATTTAGATGGTAAGTTTCAGCTGTGTAAGTAATGAAGGTAGGATTGCTGCCATCTGGTTTACGTGAAGCTAACTCTCCTTATCTGTAGCATTATAGCTTTATCTGCTTCAGATAGTCATAGATTTTAAGGCCAGAAGGTATCCTTAGATCATTTAGTCCAGTGGTGGGCAACCTGTGGCCTCCATGCAGCCTGTCAGCGTAATCCGCTGGTGGGCCACCAGACCGTTTGTTTACATTTGCACCACCACCCACAGCTCCCAGTGTCTGCGGTTCGCCATTCCCGGACAATGGGAGCTGCGGGAAGCGGCGCCCCCCACCACTGATCTATTCTGACCTTCTGTATAACACAGGCCATAGAAATACTTTCAGTTACTCTGTGTTGGATCCTCCACTTGGATTTGCACCAGGCAATGCATTGGAGACCAATAGATATTTTCTGTAATGTCATATGAAAATCATGGGCCAGATTTTGATCTCCGTTATACGAGTGGAAATCTAGAATAAGTCAATGGAGGTACACTGCATTGGCACCAGAGTAACTGATATTAGAATCTGGTACATATCTCTTTGTTCGTCTTGGATCTTTAACTATTGCTGCTGTTTAGGATATTGCGGCTAATAATTTAGGATCTGATCTGAGCTACGTCCTCTCCGCCTCTTCTCCCCCAGCCCACCCCCAGCTGTATTGGTAGCATTGTTTTGATGTTCTGATGTGATACACCTGGAACACTGAGCAGCACTGCAGGTACCTTTTGCCCAATGTAACTGGAAAGCAGCAAAGCAGTTAAGCCTTGTAAATACATAAATGTTGATATGAAATCTCCCACCGTATAAATTAGGCCTAAACGTTCTAGTTCCCTAATCTGAGAATATTTCTGCATAGGCTCTGTAGCACTTTGTCTCATTTAAAGCATTCAGCAGAAGGGGAAGTCGCTTGTTGGCCGACCTGCTTTGTTTCGACTGCCCTGGCAGCACTTGGAACTAAGGCACAGGACAGATTCCCAGCAGAGAGTTGTGCAGGGCTAGTAAAGGGAAAATGTAAACAAACTAATGAAATCAATACAAACCGCAGCAGCACCCTCTGTTACACGTTCAATCCCTGATCTCCCAGCGTGTAATGTGGGCATCCAGGCAGGCAGGCAGCCATGTTCTTTTCCTGAAACAAGACCACCCTGAGGCCAGCCTTGATGTCGTCGGTAAAGACCCTGCTGCCACCAACATCAGCAGTCATTCCCTGATTGAAGTGTGCTTCTGCTCTGTCTGCTCACATTCATGTTCTGACCTCAGTGGGAGTTCTCTAGTAATAGGGCTCTAAGCGATGCACTCATTCCTGTGGCCATGCTTGGCATGGATTGGCCAAACACTAACTGTACCTTGGGTGCATTATATAGCTTTTTTTCTTATGAGGTCTAGACATATTCTTCCATCCTGCAGCTCACTCCTATCCTGTGGCAGAGGGTTATTTATCTCCAAAGCAATGCTCTTTTGTTTACTAAGAGCTGTCATTTTTCATTCTTCAGTATAACTCTCTGCTTCTTCATTCTTTATCATGTGGTTTGTAGCACATATTGTAGCCCCAAGTAATAATGTCAATATACTTGTTCATAGTCCATCTAAGCTTTCAAATGTATCCTCTGTGGTCCTGTGAAATATTTCAGGAGCTCAGTTGAAATAAACTGCCTCAGAGAGAATAAAATGCCAGTGGCAGACACATTTAACTGCAGTGAGACAACCAGCCCAATCAATGATTTCTTCAATCTTAAAGCACATTTTGGGCCTGCTCTTGCTCACATTGCTGCCAGTGGATGTTTTACCATTGTGTTTGAAGGGTGCAGAATCGACTCCTTTTTCTAACCGTCCTAGAAAGTCCCTTTTGTAAGTCTTCACACAGTGATACTGACATTCTCCATGGCTGGTGTGTTACTAGTTTAACATTGTCCCTGAGTTTCCTGTGAGGAGCAATATACCAAACCTTTGCATGACAGTACCCCCTTCCTAATAAGTCATAACATATAAACAGCAAGCAACACTCCTGAGACCATAACAAAGTTTCTGGTGTGCTGTTGCAGAGCCAGAAAGAAACAGATAACAGAGTCTGAATTGTTAAGTACCCACGGCTCCAACTGCAGTCAATGGGAGTTGGGCATGCCAATCCCCTTGGGGAAAAAAGCAGTGAATATTTGGACAGTGTTTGTGCTGCTTTTTTGCTTACAACGGAGAACGTGTTCTCAGAAACTAATGACTGTGACTGATCTCCAACTATTGCTTATTTTCTGGGAAATGGAAGAAAAGTGTAATTTTTGGGGAGGTGCTTTTATTGGCTTTGTATTTTAAGGACATTGGAAGTTGGGAGCCCATGTTAAACCCTGTGAGACCTTCACATACAAATGGAGAGTGCCTGAAAACGTAGGCCCAACCACCAGCGATCCACCGTGCCTGACTTACCTGTACTACTCAGCATCTGATCCAGTCATGGACACCAACTCTGGCCTTGTGGGACCTTTGATAGTTTGTAGAAAGAACACTTTGAATCGTGATGGAACACAGGTACTAAATGTGACGTGTTTACCTATCCTGAATGGCATGATTTGGTGATCTGGAGAAGTTCACATCCAGGTCTGAATTGCACAACATGGGCTCAGCCCAATTAATAAAATATTTGAAAGGGTAAACAAATTTCATTATTAAGAGTGGAAGCTCATCAGTGGAAGTCAGGAAGAAATTGGCATTGCCCGCTAAGCTAAGTGTGTTATAGTCGTGTCTTTGTTTTTTCCATTTTCCCTGAGGCATTACATTTTTCATACAGACTAGAGCTGGACCTAAGCTATGAAGTTCTGATCAGACTCTGAATTTCCCCATATACAAAGTTTGGATCCAGATCCGCATCTGAACATCGTCATAGTTCCTGGGTGTTCAGATCAGGGGCTTTGGTGTGTCAGTCTCTGTGTACCGATTAATATGTAATTCAGATAGCGTGGTGGTGAGTGCAGTATAAGAAGCTATACAGACTAAAGTAGAACATGAGCCCTCAATCTGGGGGTCATGAACAAGTCTCATGGAGTCATAAACAACCTGCCTTTCTTTATGGCTGAGTGGAAAAGGTCCTGGTATGGCATGGGGTGCCGGTATGGAGAAGGTAGAGAACGACTGAAGCAGAGTATTTATTTTGCTGTCATGAAGTTCATGAGAAAAAAAGTCTTTACATGTGTAATTCTGCAGGCACCTTTCGTTTTAACGCATTTGCTTCCTCCCTGACTGTAGAAAGGAATAGACAAGGAATTTTATCTGCTCTTCACAGTCTTTGATGAGAATCTCAGCTGGTATCTTGACAAAAATATTAAGGTGTTTACTGGGGACCCCTCAAAGGTAAACAATGAAGATGAGGATTTCCAGGAATCCAACAAAATGCACGGTATGGAATCTGTAAATAAGACTTTCCAGAGATATTTAAGCAGATGAATAGTGAATGTGTAAGACTTACCAATTTTTGTCATCATTTGTCGCTGCTGTTACAATGCTTTTCTTTGTGAGGGAATGTGGTCTGGGATTGGCTATTCTGATTTAGGGCCGGATTCTGATTCCCTAACTCTCACTGAATAGTACTTTGGTCCCATTGCAGTAAATAAGACTACATCTCATTCTGCATCTCCGCATGTGTATGGGGATCAGAATCTGGCTCTTAGAATGTCTTGGTCCCATCAGGATAGTGCCTGACTAGCTGTGTGACCTGGATCAACTCACTTAACCTCTCTGTGCCTCAGTTTCCGTGTCTGTAAAATGAAAATAATCTATTACACCTATGCAGTCAACTGCTCATGTTACATCAGTTTAATTATAAAGGAAATATTGTGAAATACTATGCATGTGGTGTCTTTCAGTATCACATACTTTAGATTAATTATGCCTGTCTTAATTCATTTCCTATAAACTCAGAATTGGGTTTGTTCAGATGATTATATTTAATTCTTACAGTATGAGGCAGTATCTCTTAATAGTTCCTTATGCTGACATGGACAAAAAGTACCAAGTATTGCAGAGTGCTTTACAAACCTTACTGAAGTTAGCTCCACAACACCTCTGGGAAATAAAGAGGGATTACTATCTTAATTATATAAAAATGGAAATTGAGGCCAAGTATGGTTAAGTGACTTGGTCTATGTAACACGAGAAGGCTGAGTCACAGCTGAGACTATAATCTAGGTCTCCTTATGCCCACTCCTTTGCCTTAACCATGAGTGCATTGGCGCTTCTAATTTATAGGGTTGCTGTGAGGTTTAATTAATGTTAGGAAAGCACTTTGAAATGCTTGGATGAAAGCTGCCATTGCAGTGTAAAGAATTAAGAGATCCCATTTCACAGACTAAGACTGAAATCTAACAGTAGGTCAGATACCCAGACAGGGGTTTATAGGAACAGCATTAAGGCAATTAATCTTCTGTACTTGTTGTTGATAGATACCACCTGTGCAGTGCTTCACTTAATTAATTAATGTGACCTACTCAGTCAGAGTTCCCTGGTTAGACATGCTAGCAGAGTATCTGCAGAATTATGACATATCTTACTAACTGGACTGTCTTCTCCTTCAGCTGTAAATGGCTACTTGTTTGGTAATCTGCCAGGATTGGTGATGTGCAAGGATGACAACGTTTCTTGGCATATGATTGGCTTAGGTACCTTCACAGACATGCATGGAGTTCATTTCCAAGGAAACACCATCCATTTGAGCGGGACGACAAGGGATACTCTGGCCTTGTTTCCCCACTCGTCGGGGACAGCGCTCATGCAGCCAGACCACGTGGGTATGTTTTTGAATTTATCTCAATATTGCTCTGTTTAGAGGAATCAAACTGCTTGATTATCACTTATGTTAAGGTCCATTTACACTTCTCTGGCAATGTGAAGGGGTCATAAAGTGCATGTGAATCTAGGAGCCTTACTTCAGGCCAAAGTTCTTTATTGCTAAGATGCTAGAAATCAGGTAAGTATGTACACCAAGGAACAAAAGACAGCACCCCCACATCGATGGGCGTGGGACAGACTGACAGGCAGGCAGAGAGGATCATCATAAAATGTTCCATAACTCTAAATACAGCATTTTGATTAAAGGTAAAATTCACCCCCATGAACAAGGCCAGCACGACTTAAGATCTGTAGTGACGTCTTGAGTGGGACTGAAGTGAGGCATAGCCTTGAGCCTCTGTACTGGGCTCCATTTCACCTAGAGAGTGTGCATAAAAGATGTTCCCATTTCTCCATTAATCATCCAGTGATGTGATTTCAAAATTAATACGGGACAAATCCTGCCCTGAGAGAGGCTTTGCAAACATTAGGGTCCAGTGTTGTTTTCCTTTACACTGGTGTAACTCCAGTGGAGTTGTTAGTTTTGCAACAATGTAGCTGAGAGAAGAATTTGGCCAGAGCATTTAATAAACACCTGCACTATGAGCTAGGGGTGTAATTCCCCAGCTCATGTACACACAATTGTGCCAGCTCTCATACCCGCCGGTTTCAGGAGGGTCTGTACTCTCCGTGGCTCAGCTGTGCCTGTTCTGCCTCTACCATGGCTACACTGCTATTTAGATGAGCTCTCATGAGTATGTGTATATGAGCACCGAAATCACACCCCTAGCTCATAGAATCATAGGGCTGGAAGGGACCTCAAGAGGTCTTCTAGTCCAGTCCCCTGCATTAAGGCAGGACTAAGTATTATCTAAACCATCCCTGACAGGTGATTGTCTAACCTGTTTTTAAAAACCTCCAATGATGGAGATTCGAAACCTCCCTACGTAGTTTATTCAAGTGCTTAACTAAAACACAGCTCTTGCTGTGAGCAGGATTCCAAGCTGAGTAGGGAAACCCCACTGGATTTCAGTTCCAATGCCTTAACTGCTCAGCCATTACAGCTGTGTGTAGCTATAGTGTAGACATAGGCGATGTGACATCAATGGGAGTTATGTATGTTTATTAGCAAACTGGATTTGGTCCATTGTGTGATGAGTATAAGTATGGAGTAGAAAGAAAATTCTGTTCCAGCATGCATCCTATGCAATGCTATCATCTACAATGGAATTACAGAATATAAATCAGGCCAGAATTTGGGCATCTGAACAAACAATCTGCCTTTCTCTTGATCCTGCACTAACAAGAAGCTGGAGTGAATGGCTTAATGGATTTTTTTCAGTCTTTAACATCTGTGATTCATCTTAATTAAAGGATGTTTTAATTTTCCATAACTTTTGCTTTATAAGCAGTAGGGTGGGATTGGAATCTAGTATGTAGAGTAAGGTACTGAGAATTAGTACTCTACTTCTACTTCTGGCTCAACCACTGAGCCACTGAGTTGGTCTTGAATACATCACTTAACTTCTCTGTGCCTCAGCTTGCCCAGCAACAAATGAATCTGAAAACATTTACCTACCTCACATGGGTATTGCAAGATGTAATTATTCAGAGCCAGATTGTGGTCAGCTTCTGCTTGGGTGCACAGGAAGGAGGATACAAGAAGCCTTGCCCATCTTTCACACATTTTATGGGAAGCCACCACTGTCCTTGTAAGCCCTGAGAGCAAAAGCTGCTCAGAGCTAGGCCCCTGTGGGTGGGAACCTCTCTAGGAAGGAGAAAGAGGAGTCATGGCTTCACCTAATTCTCTTTGCACTTGCCAGTGGGGACGATCAAATGCTGCACCCTCCTATTTAGTATAGACTCAAGCATTCATTCCTGATTCATGCTGGTGAATACGTGGGTGGCACAACTGGCCCCTATGTATTGCAGTAATTCCCAGTCAGATCAGGGCCCATTATGCCAGGCGCTGTACAAACACCTAGTAAGAGTCGTCCCTTCCCTGAAGAGTTTACGCTCTAAGGGCTAGTCTATACTAGAAGCACTACAACAGCGCAGCTGCATTGAAGACACTCCCTGCTGACAGGAGAGAGCTCTTCCGTCAGCATAATAAAACCACCTCGGTGAGAGGCAGTAGCTATGTCTGTGGGAGAAACTCTCCTGCTGACTTAGCGCTGTCCACACCAGCGCTAAGGTCAGTGTCACTGATGTCGCTCGGGGTGGCTTATTCACACTGCTGAGCAACGTAAGTTACAGTGACCTAACCTGTAGTGTAGACAAGCCCTGAGGAATGGCACAACAGCTGTGCTCTCAGGAGCTCTGGGAGTCATTGTGGCACAGTGCCTTCCAGAACGTTCCCTGGGGCAAGACTGCTCTGCCCTAGCTACTCTTCTGGGCTGGGCCTTCACAGTGCAATCTGTCTGTTAATACAAGTATTGATGTTTGCAAAGCACTTTGAGACTCTTCGATAAAAGGGTGCTATGTTCTTGTTCCTAACTTTACTATTTGATCAATGATTTCACAGCTGCACAGTTGATCAGGTAATAACATTAAAGCTCTGGCACTGGATAGGTGCCTAAAACACAAGCCAACGTCAGCAGAAGCTGAATGCCAACTAAAATGGAGCCGAAACTTCTAAGCAAGAGTCCATTATCTCTCAGCAAAGTGGTGTTCAGCAGCCTGCAGTTGGATTTGCTGCCCGATCCCACCTAACAAAGTGGGTAGGATGCCCTACTATCCCCGTTATATTCTTTGAAAGAACATCTGCAGGAAAAGAAATGGCACTGTAGTATTAGAAAAATGTTACTCCAGAAACTCTGCAGTTGGAAGTGTGATAAACTTAGATAGATAACACAGCTACCTGGATGGTACTTAAGGGTAGTGAGGGTTTGCTGGCCAGCTCATTTCAAAAGGCCAGCCATCTTATTGACAGTTGACCGTAAATCAGTACTCCGTCAGCTAAGAGAGCTTATCCAGGTTTAAATGAGAAAAATATCAAGGATGATGTTTAGGGATTTCTAGAGAAGATTATGTCAGCTCTCATGAGGTAGCAAAGTTACTTGCTTTCTCATGGATACATTTATGTCAGTGGTCACGTTTTGGTCATTAAATACCAGTGAATGAATGCTCCCATTGATCCTGAAAAGACTTACATTGCAGGATCAAGACCACAGTTTGTAAATGGCAAAAGGAGAAAAGTGGTGTATGTCCATTTCACTGACCGTCCTGAAAACCACATGGGCGTACAGCTGCACCTGTGAGGATCTCTACTTATCTCAGTGGGGCTCTGTGTGAGAACAAGTGTCTGGCTACATGGCTCTCAATGCGAAAGCAGATCTAGTTTGCTTTGGGGACAGGTTACTAAAGTATGAGGAATGGGGTTTTATCTTTAATCCTGTCATTTTATCCTTTATATAAATCCCCAGTGCTTTTCCTTGCAGGCATTTTTAAAGTGGTTTGCAGAACATTTGATCACTTTGTGGCTGGAATGAAACAGACATATGAAGTGAATAGGTGTAGCAGTACAGCTCGCCCGGGGCAGCCCTATGGAACCATGAGAACATATTACGTTGCTGCGGAAGAACTGGAATGGGATTATGCACCTAATAAGACCTGGGCTCTGAGTGGCAAAGATGCAAGGTACTGAAGTCCAATTAACAACAAACTGTATTCATGGGTATTCATACATGCTCTTATGGCAAAACCTAAATGTGTGTTGGGTTTCAGAAAAGCTAGCTAATACTTTTGGAATGTGTTAGATGTTTGCTAAAGCAGGTATTTTCTGCAAAGAAATTATAATATGTTTATTTCTTACTGAATAATGTGGTTTCTGGGTAAAAATTTCAAAAGTGCTTAAGTGACTTAAGAACCTAGGTCTCATTGAAAGTCAGTGGCATGGAGGCTCCTAAGACCCAGATCATCAAAGGGAATTAAGTGTCTAGCTTCTCTCCTCAAAGGTATGAGGTGCCTAGCTCCCACAGGAGTCAGGCACCTACGTTACTTTTGAAAATGGAACTCGGTCTCCTAATTCAGCTAGGCACTTTTGAAAATGTTGTTCTATATTTTTAGATTTTAAATTACAGCTCGGTTCTCTGGCTGACATTGCCCTGTGAGCTGGTGCTGCTGAGGTTTTGGATTCTCTGGCAATGTTTTGGCCTTGGATTTCTCTTTCCAGTGCCTTTCCCCTGCTTCCTGAGCCCTTTCTGTTGGGCTACAGATAGATAAACACAGACCAAAGGGTGTAACAGTGGCATCTGGTGGCTAAATAGGATATCATCACTTTGAGTTTAATACTGTAGTGCGTTATAACTTGGGGTTGGGACACAGCGTTCAGATCCTTATCTGAACTTTCCCAAAATGTGGGGCTGAGGTAGCAAAGGGGTGGATCCAGGGTATTGTTTCACCCCATTATAGGGGCAGCACCAGCCTGAACTCTAGTTATTGAAAAGGAGTACTTGTGGCACCTTAGAGACTAACAAATTTACTTGAGCATAAGCTTTTGTGAGCTACAGCTCACTTCATCGGATGCATTCAGTGGAATACAGTGGGGAGATAATATCTGTTACTGGTCCACCCACCTTGTCTCTCCATTTTTTCTTATATTTAGGGATAAGAAAAGTATTTACCTTTTCCACAAACTTTAAAAAAAATTATTTTTAAGCTAGTTTTGCCAGCAATAAGTATTTTGCTTTACCCAGTTCTTATCTGTCCAAGAATATAAAGTTAGTCTGCCACAGGACTAGAACTACAAAGTACGAGAATTCAGGCAAATCTGATGATTTTACTGGCTCATTTAAGGCCTGATTCAGTTACCATTATAGTTAATAGAAGGACTCCTGTTGACATCAGGTGGCTTTGGATCAGGACCTTAGAGCTCGATCCTGCAAGATTCTGAGCACTCTCAACTCCCAATTAAGTCTGAGTCACTCAGCCACTGCTAGGAACAAGACCTTATTGAAGATGAAGTAGCTCAGGTCTATGGAAAATCAACCCCTGGTTGCAGCACAGTAGCCCCCCACATAGTTAAAACACAGTTTGGGCTTCCAGTATAGCCACAGCCAAGCCATTTTTTTTAACTGTTCTCATGAACTGTGCTGTTCTAGGGAAACTTGGACTCTGCAAGGAATTTCTGAGGCATCTATGTGCAGTGCCCATTTACTTCCAAGCCTCCAAAGAACATAAGGGAGTTTGAACCTGGCAACTTCAAAAAGACAAATCACTTCAGAAATATGTGCCAGTCTGGCAAAATGTACCCGTTCAAAAAAAAAAAAAAGTGAGGAGTACAAAGGAGCCAACAAAGATAGATTTATTGAGAACCATTGGCAGTATGTCATGTAACCATGTGGAAGAATCCCAGAAAGAGGCACTTTCTCCTAACAAGGAATTTGATTAAAACAATGTCCGCTCCACCCTTGGCACATGTGAGTCAACCTAGAGACTCCCCTCCCAGAGTGCGCCTTCAAGGTGACATTGTAATGAAAGGCCAATGCTCCCTAAAGATTGTTAGTAATAAAGCAAATCTTTCATTAGCACTTTAGATAGTTAAATAGTTTTGCACTTCTAACTTTTGTCTTTTTTAATTTGCAGTTACGGGAAAATTTTTGTAAGCCCAGGTGAAGATCGGATTGGTTCAAAATACAAGAAGGTGGTTTACAGAGAGTACACAAATGGAGAATTTACAGAGCACAAAGTGAGATCAGCACATGAGGAACACTTAGCAATCCTAGGCGAGTAGCTCTTATAACTCACAAAGTATACCAAATGCAAGAGAGCATCTCTTTCCAAAACCAAATAGGTTGTGTCAGTTTTGTTGTAGAAGGAAACGATGAACACTTGGATCGGTCCCAGATTTTTCAGTGATTTTTCACACATTTTTGCACAGATTTGAATGATAGAATCATAGAATATCAGGGTTGGAAGGGACCTCAGGAGGTCATCTAGTCCAACCCCCTGCTCAAAGCAGGACCAATCCCCAACTAAATCATCCCAGCCAGGGCTTTGTCAAGCCTGACCGTAAAAACCTCAAAGGAAGGAGATTCCACCACCTCCGTAGGTAACGCATTCCAGTGCTTCACCACCCTCTTAGTGAGAGAGTTTTTCCTAATATCCAACCTAAACCACCTCCTCTGCAACTTGAGACCATTACTCCTTGTTCTGTCATCTGCTACCACTGAGAACAGTCTCGATCCATCCTCTTTGGAACCCCTTTTCAGGTAGTTAAAAGCAGCTATCAAATCCCCCCCTCATTCTTCTCTTCTGCAGACTAAATAATCCCAGTTTCATAAATCATGTGTTCCAGTCCCCTAATAATTTTTGTTGCCCTCCGCTGGACGCTTTCCAGTTTTTCCACATCCTTCTTATAGTGTGTGGGGCCCAAAACTGGACACAGTACTCCAGATGAGGCCTCACCAATGTCTAATAGAGGGGAACAATCATGTGATTGTAAAGACAGATATTGTCAAACAGGAAGCAGTTTGTTGGAAGTATGTAACACATATAAGAGTGCCAGGTTTAAGATTTACCTATCCCTTTAAAGATTGAAGATATGCTGAACAGGTCAGTGGGAAAAGCTCTGGGGAGCAGGGTGTGGTTGCAACAAAAGAGTATGGTGTGCTCCGAATTTGGACTCAGCCACAATTTGGGCACGTGCAGATTATGTGTGGGGTGTTTTTGGTGCTAAATTTAATAAAACTATCCCAGCGCCTGACCCTGGTAACAAGTTCATCCAGCTAGGATGGACAAACAGACATTTCCGGCATCCACCTTAGCTTCATATGCACAGTGGGTTTTTTTTGCGATGTTCTTGTGGGCAGGCAGGTTGAACTGGATGTTAGGTGTTTGGATTGGGATTAGGGGTTGGAGAATTGGAAATGTTACCTGTGTCCTATGGAATGATCATCACCTCCTGTGGTTTAGGGGTGGGGCTAGAGCTGGTCATAAAATGCTATGGATTTTCTGTGAACATTTTTGAAAGTAATGAAAACAATTCCTTTTTTTTTTTTAAAAGGTTCATGGAAACTTTCCTTTTTTCCCCAAAGAAAAACTGAAAACCAAAAATAGGTTTGAATTATTAAACCATGAGAAATAATCAGTTTTCAGTTTCTGAAAAATTTTTCATTAACATTTTTCATTTGTTTAAAAAATCCCCAACCCCCCCCACCCCCCAACCATTTTTCACTGGAAAAAAAATTGACTTTTGACTGGCCATATTTGGGATACCCCATATCTGCTGGGGTTAGGGACCTGTTTTGGTGTTCTGTCCCTGGAGGCTAATGGAATCTGAGCATTTCTGATGGGCTCTGAGGAAGAATATTGTTTCCCTAAGGCCATGTCTACACTACCATTTATGTTGGCAAAACTTATGTTGCTCAGGGGTATGGTTTAATTATGTTGACAGGAGAGCTCTCTCCTGTTGGCATAGGGCGGCTACACGAGAGATCTTACAGCTGCGTCGGTACACCTGTGCTGCTGAAAGGTCTCTAGTATAGACATCACCTATGAAATTATTGTTCAACCTTAACTACTTGTTAGCACTCCTCTTTACAGCTTTGGTCTCACAGCATTTTGTATGTGGATTTACACTGATTTCTCTTTACTTTCATTATGAGCAGCAGTGACAAGTCTAGGGTGACCAGATGTCCCAATTTTATAGGGACAGTCCCAATATTTGGGGCTTTTTCTTACATGGGCATCTATTACCCCCCACACTCTGTCCCGATTTTTCATACTTGCTGTCTGGTCACCCTAGACATGTCACAAAAGTAAGCTTCCAAGTTAAACGCTAGCAAATTCTACAACTTGTAAAAAATATTATTAAATATCCATTTCTGAGCTGACTTCTGGACAAACTCCAGTTTTCTTTATTTTAAAAGAGCAACATTAGTCACCATAGTGTGTTGTTTTCATTTAGGGCCCTTAATCCATGCAGAGGTTGGTGACTCCATACTGGTTATATTTAAGAATAAAGCTAACAGGCCCTATTCAATAACTGCACATGGCATAGAGGAAGTGGGTAGTGGAGAAAGACCTGGAACGCTAATCACTATGCCTGGTAAGTATGATCATTTATTCTTGAGCAACAGAAGAGCTCCTTAAATCTTATATGAAGAAATCATTTTAAAAATCAAATGACATTCCTTTTTTCAAACTTTCTGACACCTACACATATTTTTGGCCACAGTAAATTCTAGATTTATCCGTCTATGTGTCTGTCTAGCTAGGTTCTTATTATTAGTAGGCTCTAGATTGTGTAAGCTTGTTAGGGCAGGGACTTTGTCTTCACTTGTTTCTGAGACACTTCTGGACACTCAGAAACAATAATTAATACTACCAATGGCTCAGACTTTAAAATTAGGTGCCTAAACATAGATTTAGCAACTTTACTTTAGGCACACAGAACTAAAAATTCTACCCAATAAAAACAATAGATATCAGGCTCGAGCAGAAGAGATCTCTTGAACATATGGGAATCGGTATACAATATATTTCCGTTTTCGTTTGATCCCATGCTCAGGCAAACTCAAACTGAAATCAATAGGGGCCTGATCCAACTCCCACTGAAATCAATAGGAGTCTTTCCATTTACTTAAACAGGAATCCGATCAGGGCCTAAGGGCCTAATCCATAGCAAAGCCAACAGAAAGACTTCCCATTGACTTCAGTGAGTTTTGGATTAGGCCCAAAGCCACAAGGAGTTTTGCCTAGGTAAAGGCTGCAAAATCAAGATCAGTAATACTGCCCAAACGTGATGTTTAACTGAAAGAAGGGGTTACAACTGGCATTTTATGTGATGTATGGAAACAGTGATGTAATTTAGTAGGCCAAACTCTGAATAGGCAGAAGCAGGCCCAAATTAACTGGAGTCAGTAGAGTTTATACCTGTGCTGCATTTGGCCAAAGGCTGAGATTTTAATAACTTAAAAAAAAAAAATCAAGGAATTCAGAGTTAAGGTTTCCAACAACATTAACTCTGCTTCTTTGTGCATCAGCATTACAAATGGAACCTTCCTTCAGAGTTGGCTAATAAAGCTTATGCAGAACCGTTTTCCACCGGAAAATTCAGTTCCATCAAAACTGAAATCATGTTGATTTTGCTAAAATTTTGTTTCAGAAAAAAAAATTGGAGGGGGAAAAGTTTCAGGATGTTTCAACATTTTCATAATGAAATGTTTCAATTTTTTGTTTTGAAACCATTTGCTATTTCAGTCTTTTAAACGGTGTATTATATATTATAATATAATAATAAACGTTGAAGTTGAAACTAAACTACATGTTTTGATCAATGTGATTTCCCCCCCCCCCCCCGAATTTTCTTTCATGGAGAATTGTGAAATTTTGGTGTGTTGTTCAAAATCAAAACAAATTCTGAAATCTCAAAATCCTTCACAGAATGGAATTTCTATCTTTCACACAGCTGACAAAAATGCATATAATACAGAGGTTCCAAATGCTGCATGTTTATTATTTAATACATTGCAGCTCCTTTGTATGATTCCTTTTTGTTCTGTTAGTTGCTAGATCGTATATACGTTGTCCAGCATTGCAGTGTTATAATGATAGACATTGTTGTAATGCCTGTAATGGGCACACTGGGGTCGGGTTACAGTAAAGTTGTAGGAAAGGTAACCCTGATTTTCATGACTGTTAGATGATTAAAATCTCAGCCTGAACTTTGCATTCAGATTAAGGTGACCAGATAGCAAGTGTGAAAAATCTGGACAGGGGGTAGGAGGTAATAGGTGCCTACATCAGAAAAGGCCCTGAATATTGGGACTGTCCCTGTAAAATCAGGACATATGGTCACCCTAATTCAGATCACCACACTCTGATTTTTCAAAAACAAAGAAAATTAAAGAAAATTAGCCTAGAGCTAAATGTCTAAAAAGAGTCTAAAATGCCCATCACTTTAATCTATGGAGCAGGGGACCATGCCTCTTGAAGTGTATGGTTGCAGGGTCCTCCCTTCACATCTTTCCTTGACTCTTGTTGGTGAAAGGATGGGGGGCGGGGGGGAGGAGAACTACACAGAGAGGCAATATTCTTTATAGCCACTTTTCCCCTTGTCTCTGTCTTTCCATTGGTTTGGTTCCCCATGACAGTGGGGGAGCATAGGGGTCTGCAGTCATTCCTAATTACCTATTTCCCTGTGATTCTTAACCCTTTTGCAGTGTAACCCTTCTGCCAGATGGATTCGGCAGCAACAAGGGTCAGGTTCAATATCTAGGAGTTCCTCTTAACAATACAAAGCAGAACCTGCTCAAGCCCCTATCCGGTTATCTGGGAAAACTTAACACCACCCATGGGTGCTTCTAAGACGCAATACTTTCCCTCTTCCAAGCACTGAGTCTGTATATGTCAAAAGAGAACTTTTAATAAAAGGGAAAGGAAACCAAGCATTAGTTTGGGAAAACATCACAACCACATTCAAAAGCATGCAGTTCTAAGCAAAAACCCAACCCCACAGTGTGTTGGGCACGTGTCCTTTGCCTCAGTTTCCCACCCTCTGGTGGGAAAGTCTAACACATCACTCTCCTCTACCCCACTCACAGTTGGCTGGCCTTGGTTAGCGAAGACTCACTGGAGATGGGGAAGGTTAATTGGTCACTAGAACTCTTTGGGCAGAGTCATACCACCAGATACAAACAACTGTCCCCACCCCCTCTCTCCTGGCTGGGATTTGGCATTTCTACCCTCTACTTAGCATGTGAGGTTCAGTTTAGGGTGACTCCCTCAATCAGGGTAGGCTAAGCACAGTTCAGCTGCCCTTTACCCATACAGTAAGGGTAACAATATTTTACTACCTCTGTACTCATTGCTAAAATGATTTGTAACCCAGCACCAGACAAAAGTGATCATTTTGGCAAAGCTGCGCCATCATGCTGAGGACCTAGGCAGAGTCAGCATAGAACCTGTGCAAACACGGACTGTTCCTGAAGTCTTTTTCCCTAGCTGATCGTTAGATGTCAGGAGAGCGCTCACGCAGACCCTGCTTGCAGCAGTAAAGACTGGCTCACGTCATTTCTACCCCGTGCATTGTACTGGCATGCATATGGCTGCATTGTCCCAAACAGTATCCGTTAAAACTTGTTGCCTTTTAATTTGGTCTCACTGTGGATGTTACCTGCTGTTCTGCACAGGCGACTTACCCACAGGCCATGTGAACTGAAGGGTTGCTGAACAACATTCTTGCACATGAGAAATAAATGTGGACTAGACTGTGCCTGGCCCTTGCAGAGGTGTGCAGGACAGGGGAGGGAGGGGAGCGTCTTGCATGGCCTGCATGGGTGACGGGCACAATCGTTCCTGAGCTCAGTGTAGCACAGAAACTCCTCACTCCGTAAGTCCCACAGCATCCCAAGTGGGGCGGGAAGGTAAAAAAAGAGGTGGATGAGGCAGGGCTATGGCCATGCCCTTCCTCCTCAACAGCCCACCCAGCAGGCTCAACCCAGGGAGAGGATTAATGCTGTGCCCCACAAAGACTGTAGTAGTGGCTGCACTTTGCCTGTCCATGTCCCGGGGGGGCAGAATGCTTGCCAGAGCACCTGTAGTTCCATGTCCTCTCCTAAGTCCAGGGTTGTGCCTTTAAAAGCCTCCCTGGCCCTGCAATTCACAGTTCATAGAATCCTAGAATGTATCCGGGTGGGAAGGGACCTCAGGAGGTCATCTAGTCCAAGCCCCTGCTCAAAGCAGGACCAATCCCCAACTAAAGTTGCCAACTTTCACGCAGTCAATAAGCACCCCGACTTTCACAACAATTCAAAAATCAAGCGAATCCCGTTTCAAAACCAGGCCAAAACAAGCCAATCCCTAAATACTCCAACACTATGTGACTCGATTTCCCCCTCCCTCCCCCGGCGTGCAGTCTGGGACTGTGGTGGGCCCGCTGTGCACCCCTGACTCTCTCCCCACCTTGTCCCTGCTTGCCCTTTGCCCCTGTTTGCGCCCCTTTTTCCCCTGCTTGCCAGGAGCTGATTAAAAAAAACAAGAAGCAACAAGCTACAAACCAAACAAGCTACAAGCCAAAAACTAGCCAACAAGCAACTCGCAAGCCAGTTAAGCCAAAAACAAGCCCAATTTCTGCATTTTTTTTTCTGCAGGTTTGGCATGTCTGCCCTGCATAAATAAATAAATCAATACGGTAATGAACAGCAAGGTTTTGTCCCATAAATTTAAAATAGTAGTGGTAATGCAGCATTTGTGTGATATTCATAAAGGTCGGAGCCATATTTGAGAGTCACCATTTTTTAGTATACATTTATATTATAAAACAGTATATACAACTAAACATAGTAGTAAATGGGGTTTCTATTTGCCCATACCCTAAACACAGATATAAATAAATCTTGCCCATTTTAAATTTTAAAACCGTCCTTTGCTGTGATGCCTACTAATAATCTTGACGTTGTAGTGTGCTGAGACCAAAGCCTAACATGCTGACCGGTACTCCCCTATCTCTCTACTGTATTAATATGTTGTCTCTTGTCTTATACATGGATTGTAAGCTCTCTGGGCCATGGACCATCTTTTCATTCTGTATTTGTACAGCATCTAGCACAGTCAGGTCTTGGTCCATGACTGGAACTCCTAGGCGCTGTGAAAACACAAATAGAAAATATTAATAAAAGCAGTAGTACACAAGGAAAATAATTAATCTGCTGTATTATTTTTTAAAATGTAGAGAATTTAATGTGGTCACAACAGTTTCTTCAGTCAAATTATTTTGTTTTGTAAAATCAGGGATCAACACACAACTGGAGACACTAATCTTATACTAATACAGTTCTTGATCATTTCATGCTACATAATCTTTATAAGAATCTTCCAGTTTGTCTCTAACCTCTAATAAAAAACAGAAATGTTTTCAGCATCGTTATCAGAGTTTATTTTTGTGGGCCTCAGCCTATTATAACACAGCTTCTCCTCAATGCATATGGTGCACATTTGGTTCTTTACATTTCTGGTTATGAGACCGTAAGATCTGAATTCTATTTTAAAAACTCATAACATGCAACAGTTGTTGGTAAGAACATAAGAATGGCCATACTGGGTCAGACCAAAGATCCATCCAGCCCAGTATCCTGTCTGCCAACAGTGGCCAATGCCAGGTGCCCCAGAGGGAGTTAACCTAACAGGTAATGATCAAGTGATCTCTCTCCTGCCATCCATCTCCACCCTCTGACAAACAGAGGCGAGGGACACCATTCCTCACCCATCCTGGCTAATAGCCATTAATGGACTTAACCTCCATGAATTATCCAGTTCTCTTTTAAACCCTGTTATAGTCCTAGCCTTCACAACCTCCTCGGGCAAGGAGTTCCACAGGTTGACTGTGTGCTGTGTGAAGAACTTCCTTTTATTTGTTTTAAACCTGCTGCCCGTTAATTTCATTTGGTGGCCCCTAGTTCTTATATTATGGGAACAAGTAAATAACTTCCTTATTCACTTTCTCCATACCACTCATGATTTTATATACCACTATCATATTCTCCCTTAGTCTCCTCTTTTCCCAGATGAAAAGTCCTAGTCTCTTTAATCTCTCCATGCGGGACCCATTCCAAATCCCTAATCATTTTAGTTGCCCTTCTCTGAACTTTTTCTAATGCCAGTATATATTTTTTGAGATGAGGAGACCACATCTGTATGCAGTATTAAAGAAGTGGGAGTACCATGGGTTTATATAAGGGCAATAAGATATTCTCAGTCTTACTCTCTATCTCTTTTTAAATTATTCTGAACATCCTGTTCGCTTTTTTGACTGCCGCTGTACGCTGCGTGGACGTCTTCAGAGAACTAGCCTCGATGACTCCAAGATCTCTTTCCTGATTAGTTGTAGCTAAATTAGCCCCCATCATATTGTATGTATAGTTGGGGTTATTTTTTCCAATGTGCATTACTTTACATTTATCCACATTGAATTTCATTTACCATTTTGTTGCCCAGTCACTTAGTTTTGTGAAATCTTTTTGAAGTTCTTCACAGTCTGCTTTGGTCTTAACTATCTTGAGCAGTTTAGTATCGTCTGCAAACTTCGCCACTGACTGTTTACCCCTTTCTCCAGATCATTTATGAACAAGTTGAATGGGATTGGTCCCAGGACTGACCCATAGAAAACACCACTAGTTCCCCCTCTCCATTCTGAAAATTTACCATTTATTCCTACCCTTTCTTCCCTGTCTTTTAACCAGTTCTCAGTCCATGAAAGGATCTTCCCTCTTATCCCATGACAACTTAATTTATGTAAGAGCCTTGGTGAGGGACCTTGTCAAAGGCTTTCTGGAAATCTAAGTACACCATGTCCACTGGATCCCCCTTGTCCACATGTTTGTTGACCCCTTCAAAGAACTCTAATAGATTAGTAAGATGTGATTTCCCTTTACAGAAACCATGTTGACTTTTGCCCCACAATTTATGTTCTTCTATGTGTCTGACAATTTTATTCTTTACTATTCTTTCAACTAATTCGCCAGGTACTGACGTTAGACTTACCGATCTGTAATTGCTGGGATCACCTCTAGAGCCCTTTTTAAATATTGACGTTACATTAGCTATCTTCCTGTCATTGGGTACAGAAGCTGATTTAAAGGACAGGTTACAAATCATAGTTAATAGTTCCGCAATTGCACATTTGAGTTCTTTCAGAACTCTTGGGTGAATGTCATTTGATCCCGGTGACTTGTTACTGTTAAATTTCTCAATTAATTCCAAAACCTCCTCTAATGACACTTCAATCTGTGACAATTCCTCAGATTTGTCACCTACAAAACTAGTAAAACTGTTTTCTCTCTACTGTTTCAGGGGAAATAAATACATACAGATGGAATGTCCCAGAAAGGTCAGGTCCGGGTTCTTCTGATCCAAACTGCATCAGTTGGGTTTATTATTCAACAGTGAATTTTGTCAAGGTAACTGGGAAGTAGTAACTAAAGGTTGTTATTTTATGTATGGCTTCCTAAACTGGAGCTGGATCCTGCAAACCTTTACTCACTACTTGTGTGAGGTATCAGGGGTAGCCGTGTTAGTCTGGATCCACAAAAACAATAAAGAGTCTGGTGGCACCTTAAAGATTAAAAGATTTATTTGGGCATAAGCTTTCGTGGGTAAAAAACCACTTCTTCAGATGCATGGAGTGAAAATTACAGATGCAGGCATTATTATACTGACACATGAAGAGAAGGGAGTTACCTCACAAGTGGAGAACCAATGTTGAGAGGGCAAATTCGATCACTCGAATAGCCACTCCCAGTCCCTAATCAGGCCCAAATTAATGGTATTAAATTTTCAAATGAATTTTAGTTCTGCTGTTTCTCTTTGAAGTCTGTTTCTGAAGTTTTTTTGTTCAAGTATAGCTACTTTTAAATTTGTTATAGAATGTCCAGGAAGATTGAAGTGTTCTCCTACTGGCTTTTGTATGTTTCCATTCCTGATGTCCGATTTGTGTCTATTTATTCTTTTACGTAGGGACTGTCTGGTTTGGCCAATGTACATGGCAGAGGGGCACTGCTGGCACATGATGGCATATATCACATTGGTAGATGTGCAGGTGAATGAGTCCCTGATGATGTGGCTGGGTCCTCTGATGATGTTGCTGTTGTAGATCGTTGATAATGTGCTGGAGAGGTTTTAGCTAGTGGTGTTGGCTGTTACATGATGGCTAGTGGTGTTCTGTTATTTTCCTTGTTGGGCCTGTGCTGTAGTGATTTCTGGGTACCCATCTCGCTCTGTCAATCTGTTTACTCACTTCCCCAGGTGGGGATTGTAGTTTTAAGAATGCTTGATAAAATAGCGGAACTAAAATTGATTTGCAAATTTAACACCATTAATTTGAGCCTGAATAGGGACTGGGAGTGGCTGGCTCATTACAAAAGCAGCTTTGCCTCTCCTGGAATTGACACCTCCTCATCTATTATTGGGAGTGGACTACATCCACCCTGATACTTGTGTGAGGACTACTGGCATGAGGAAGGGTTTAAAGGACTGGGTAATTCATGCTTTTGAAGATGACAGCTGATGAGTAAGGCTATGTTTTAGTCACAGGTATTTTTAGTGAAAGTCATGGACAGGTCACAGGCAGTAAACACAAATTCATGGCCTGTGACCTATCCATGACTTTTATTAAAAATACCTGAGATCAAAACTTGGGCGGGGGGTGCTCAGGAGGGGAGGGTCTGGAGGTACTGTGGGTACTGGGGGGAGGTTGGAACATGGCCAAGGACCCCACTGGTGCTGGGTGGGAGGGTTGGGGGGGCTGGCAGGGGCTCCCTACCTGGCTCCGTGTCCCTGGAGTTCCTAGGCAGCGGAGGGGCGCAAGCGCCGGCTTCCACAGCTCCCATTGGCCGGGAGCTGCAGCCAATGGGAAATGCGGGCACAGGGCCTGTGGGCACGGGCAGCGCATGGTGCAGAGCCCCGCCCTGGCCCTTCTGCCACCTAGGAGCTGCGGGGCCATGCCAGTGGGAGCCCTCCACCCCAAGGTAAATGCCCCCCCGCACCCTCCTGCCCCTAGCCCTGAGCCCCCTCCCACACACCCAAACTGCTGCTGCTGCAAAAGTCACCAAGGTCACGGAAAGTTATGGAATCCGTGACTTCCGTGACCTCTGTAACAGACTCGCAGCCTTACTGATGATGCATGAGTAAGGCCAAATTCGTCTCCATGTACAGTCCATTGAAATCAGGGGAGTTACATCAGGACTAAATTTGGTCCTTTTCAAGGAAAACTTTAGGGCAGTTTGGGTGGAGGTGTGACCTTTGCTTTACTTCATGAAAATCCTTAGAAAGTCATTGTTACCATGTTAGACTTTTGAGTCGACTAAATGCAGCAACAGACAGGCATAAATAGCACGCAGAATCATACGCGCCGACTTGTGCTCCTGCTGGTGGGTGCTTGACCCACCTCTGCCCCTGGCCCCACCCCGACTCCACCCTTTTCCATGAGGCCCCGCCCCCATTCCAACGCCTTCCCCAAAGTCCCCACCCCAACTCCGTCCCCTCCTTGCCCCTATTCCAACTCCTTCCCCAAATCCCTGCCCCGGCCCTGCCTCTTCCCCACCTCCTTCCCTGAGTGCACCACATTCCTGCTCCTCTCCCCGCCAGCTCCCGGAGCAGCCAAACAGCTGTTTGGTGGCAGCCGGGCAGGAAGCGCTGGGTGGTAGGCGGAGGAGTGGGGACGCGGCGCGCTCAGGGAAGGAGGCAGAGGAGGAGGTGGGGCAGGGAAGAGGAGAGCTTGGCTGCCGGTGGGTGCAGAGCACCCACTAATTTTTTCCCCTGGGTGCTCCAGCCCCAGAGCACCTATGGAGTCAGCGCCTATGCACAGAATACATGAAGCCAAGAGGAAGAAGGGCTTGTGGTTTACTGATTAGTAATCAGATGGAAATTTGGATTCCCAGTGCAGACGATCCCCACTCAAGTTGCAGTGGGGAAGGTTTAGGTTGGATATTAGGAAAAACTTTTTCACTAAGAGGGTGGTGAAACACTGGAATGCGTTGCCTAGGGAGGTGGTGGAATCTCCTTCCTTGGAAGTTTTTAAGGTCAGGCTTGACAAAGCCCTGGCTGGGATGATTTAACTGGGAATTGGTCCTGCTTCGAGCAGGGGGTTGGACTAGATGACCTTCAGGGGTCCCTTCCAACCCTGATATTCTATGATTCTATGATTCTATGATTCATTCTCCTTTCAGCACCTTGACCCTGTTGCATGGCAGGGGTTGGATTTTCAGAAGAGCTTAGGCACCATTTAGGCACCTTGATGAAGTGGTTTAGGACTCAGAACCTCTCAATGCTCTTGTGAAATTCTGTCTCTTAGGCTGTGTCTACAATCAGAAGTGTGACGGCAGCTAACTGGCTCAAAGAACAATAGCAGTGAAGCCACAGCAGCACAGGCTAGCGGCTCAAGTACGTACCCAATGTCCCAGGTGGGCTCGTACAGCGTGTGCTGCCACAGTTTCACTACTGTTCACTAGCTCAGGAATGTCTTTGGGTGCTGCAGTCACACCTCTGATTGCAGTGTAGAGAGAGCTTTGATTCTTTTGAACTGATGTGTGCTCCGCATGCAGATATCTCCAGGCATTCTTGCCTGGCTCTCCCATGTGCACATTGAATTGAAACAAAATTGGATAGTAAAAAAACTGGGTAGTAGAAAACTTTATTATCCATTTTGGGTGTGAGGAATGGAAACTAGATTTTTCATTTACTTCTTACAAGATGGTGGCAGTTACAACTCCTGGAGTTGGAATAATTATTTTTATGTCTATTATTTAAAAGGTTTTATAAAACAGAGATAAATTGGAAGTTTGAGTTTATAGTAGAAAACTATGTTACAGTCCTGACTGTGAAATATAATGCCTGAACTCTAGGAAGCATAGTCATTGTCAGTCATTTCTTTATCCCATGGGAAAATATAAGGTTCTGCTCTAACTGATATATATTATATCTGTATTTATTTCTCAGTTATGTTATGTGAACTATCAACAATTATTAATTTAACCATAGCTCAATGTTATAGTTAATAGCAATATTATGTACTGTGTATAATGTCTTTTTTAAAATCTAATTGCAGGACACTTACAGTGGTTTGGTTGGGCCGCTAGTAATTTGCAGAAAAGGAATACTAAATGAAAAGGGTTTAAGGAGAGAGATTGATCGTGAATTTGCTCTTCTGTTCATGGTCTTTGATGAAAATGAGTCCTGGTATTTGAATGAAAATATTGAAAAGTATCTGCATAAGTGTCCTGATGACTTTAATCACACCGAGGACTTTCTGGAGGGTAACATCATGCATGGTATGTAGGTTTCATTGGTGGTAGCAGCAGTTTATCCAAGAGACTAATGAATTCTTTTTTTTTTAATATAATCCTTTCAGAAAACTGTCAAATTGGCTTGCAATTACACAATCTTGCTGTACAGTCTTCACAAATGAAGTAGACCAGGTCATTATTGGGCTGGATGGCTACTAAGGAATGAGGGTGCATTCTGGGCGTCAACAAACCTGGAATCATCCAGCAGACTTTGGAGGACTTTGAAAGAAGTTTTCTTAAGAGTTAGTGCTGAATGGCTCAAGACCCTGATAGCTGGAGCATTCAGATATATATTCTTGGTCTTGGGTCACTCGTTAACTTTGTTTTGCAGTTTTTATTTAAGGGCCAAATCCTCCTCCACCACCCTTGTGAGAGTGCACAGGGCAGAAAAATCAGCCAAACTACCAGTGTATGTGGAGAGGCCATTCCATAACTTCCTGTTATTGCAGAGTTGTGCTCCATGTTGGCATACTTTGCAACAGCATGATCATGACGTTTGGGAACTGGGGGCCAAGTGGCAAGAACTGACTGGCCAAACCTCTGGGTGGGGGAGAGAACAGACTGGATGCTGTAGTACCAGCCATAGAAAAGCCAAGTTTGTGTTTCTGCACATTACTCCCAGTTGGAATGGGATTCCATCCCCACATCCCCCACGTAGGTCCCCTGCACAAAGCCCACTCACTAAGCACTTTATATTAAGACAGGTTAAAACTTGCCTTCTGCATTGCAAAAAACTGCTTATGGTGCTGTGTTGAAATTGAAACGCAAACTGTCTCTTTGCCTGTAACCTTTGAGATGTGAACAACAACTTTAGGAATCCTTTACATTTAAAGGCCTGGGTCTGATTCTCCACCTTCTTGTTTCTTGTGCAGCCATTTGCACTGTTGCAAAGTGACCCTGATTCACCACTTTGTTATTTGTTTTATGCATCCGATGAAGTGAGCTGTAGCTCACGAAAGCTTATGCTCAGATAAATTGGTTAGTCTATAAGGTGCCACTAGTACTCCTTTTCTTTTTGTTTTATGTTGGAATAACTCCATTGGATTTAAATAGACTTACATTGGTACAAAACTGGAGTAATGCAGTTATGAATCAGGCCCAGTGAGTGAAAAGTGAGTGTAAAACACTACCAGTGACCTAAGTGAGGGCAGAAGTCTGATTTGGTAATGTTTTACTTCCCATTTTCACCCACTTCACACATATGTAAGTAATGATTCATGGCAATGGAAAACCCAGTCCTTGGTCTCTGCAAGGAGAAAGCAAGAACAAGTGTTTCTCTTCAGCACCCTCAGCACTCTGTCTCTTTATTTGACACATTTAGTCCACTAGTGTGAATCACTCTCACTTTGTACTTCTTTCAGCAATTAATGGAAGGGTCTATGACAATCTCCATGGGCTAACAATGAAAGAAGGTGCAAACACAAACTGGTACTTGATAGGAATGGGAAATGAAATCGATATCCATACAGTCCATTTCCATGCAGAGACCTTCATCTTCAAGGTTGGTAAAATCTTTACTTTGCTGTGTGGGAGGTTTAGGTTGGATATTAGGAAAAACTTTTTCACTAGGAGGGTGGTGAAGCACTGGAATGGGTTACCTAGGGAAGTGGTGGAATCTCCTTCCTTAGAGGTTTTTAAGGTCAAGCTTGACAAAGTCCTGGATGGGATGATTTACTTGAGGATTGGTTCTGCTTTGAGTAGAGGGTTGGACTAGATGACCTCATGAGGTCCCTTCCAACCCTGATATTCTATGATTCTACATTTTGATGGAAAACTTTTGCAAAAACTTCTAGCTTCTAGCCTGATCCCACAGCCTTTGTACACACACACATACCGTACTGTTGTCAATGGGAGATTTGCATGTGAATACTGCAGAATTAGTTAGAATTTTGTAAAGCTCATGGTTCGTATGCCTTTGTATGGTAAAATATAAATGAATATCAATAGCTAAGGTATGTATGTACTACAGGACAATAGAGGATGGTTTACACAAATTGAAGTCAGTGGGAATTTTACCTGCTTATTCTAGGGTTCAGTGAAGCCTCGTGTTCTGTATTTATGTGTTGAAAGAACTATTTAAAGAGCTTGATTTAAAACAAATAACATTGTGTGGTGTTTTAGGGCATCATTGATACTGCTAATGTAGCACGTGAAATCATTTGTATTAATCTGTATTGCTCCGGGGCCCCATCCTCATTGGGCTAGGCACTGTACAAACACATAACAAGGACAGCCTTGCTCCAAAAAGCTTACAGTTTAGTCAGAACATGAATGCATTGTTTCAGGTGTAGTAACGGAAGTCTTCATGATGCTGTTTTGTCCTGCCCCAGACAGATAATGATCACAGAGCAGATGTGTATGACCTTTTCCCTGGGACGTTTCAAACAATCGAACTCATAGCAGATAACCCTGGAACATGGCTTCTGCACTGTCACGTAGCTGACCACATTCATGCTGGCATGGAGACAACTTTTACCATCAGCAAATCAGGTATAGTATTTGAAAATGCCATTTCGTGACTGTGCGCTGTATTACAGCTGTTCAGATAAACGGCAGATGGGAAGAAACATAAGGCTTGGATCAGCACTGCCAGTGTAGGGATCTGTAAATTACTGTATGCTTCCATGCTCCATCAATGTCTGGTTCCAGGGAGCGGACCTACTCTGCAGTGTGAACAGGCAGTGTTATCACTGCTGCTTTCTACAGATTTTAAACCTCTTGGAGATCCACAAGAGCTCCTCGAATGGGTAGTGCTTGAAGGGAACCACTCTTGGGATTGTGCTGATGTTATATCTCCGGTAGGTGGAACTGAAGTTGCTTTCTGTCACCATAACCTGCTCCTGCAACAAGTCTTGCCACCAGGGATTATCACAAGAGTTTCTGCTAGCCTAAACCAGATAAGCAACTAGTGAATATGGCGCATAAAGTGTTAGAAATTAGAGATGAACAAGATCTATTAGATCACGCAAAAGTGAGATCTAAGACTGAGCTCTATGGTAACCCAGTTAGCTTCCTCAGCTTCTATTGAAGTTAGCTGAAGATGTAGGTGCTCAGCACTTAAAATCAGGCACCCGGGCCCAGATATACACAGGTATTTAGATACCTAACTTCCATTGAAATCAGTGGAAGCTAAGAGCTTAAATACTTTTGTGGACCTGGGCCCAGGTATCTCAAGTTGGGGTCCCAGAAACAGAGGCACCAAAAATTAATGGACACATGACAATTTTAAGCATTACTGCAGCCCTTAAAACTAGGGAGTATTTTATACTGGATTGAGTGTGGCTCTTTAATTAGAGCAGGGGATTGTTAGAGTAAGTTACGACTCCTGTGAATAAGGCTGGCAGAATCGGGTCCTCAGTAACTGGAGTCTTTTGAGCCTTTCTGAGGAGAATCCCTGTAAATGCACAGCACTATCTTTATGTCAAATGGGAGGAGGCGCAGCTTCAGTACATTGTACTTCTGCTCTAAAGTCATACTCTTTTAAACGCCTCTTTACGCACATTAATAGCCTATTTTTATAAATCATTGTCATAGCTTATGACACAAAGTGATTGTTCTGGAATGTTGACTTCATACCTGGCAAATGTAGCCTAAATGTCAGTCTGATCAAGCTCTCATAAGGTGTGGTACAAGTTCATCCAGTGTTGGCCTGGGCTGTTAGCACAGCGAAGAGTTGCCATTTGACTGTGTACGTCAGCTTTGAGTTTTGGAATCATCCTTAGGTAGATGCTGAGATCCTAGAGTTTTGGCTAGACTGAGAGCTTCCTGTTTAAACACCAATAGAACATGGTACATTTAGCTACTAATGGGAGCTGTTGTATGTTGATTAGGCTGACTGAAAATTTATTGTCAAAACTTTTTTTTTTTTTTACGGAAAATTGGGGTTTTGACTAAATTAATTTTTTTCGAGGTATCTGTTTTACATAGAAAAGTTCCGTTCTTTTATCGACAAACTGAACACCTGTTTTCAGTCAAACATAAAAATATTTTTATTCTGAAATGCTGCCGCACTGCCTCATGGGAATTGTAGTCCAGCTGCTTCATGCTCCCATTGTCTGTGACCCTGGGGGGTTTTCCTGCCAGACTTCATCTACCATATTGTACCATGGCAAGGTGACTTTTATGAGGCACTGTCTCACCTCACCTAGAAGGAATACCGAGGTGCGTCATGGAAGATGTAACCCAACCAGGTAGCCCCGCATATAGAGGAGAATGAGAGCATGAGGCACTCTAGGGGCATTTTAGAATTGAAATATTTTGGTGCAGGGACAAATTAGTGTCAAGTTACTTGCCCAAAACTTAAAACTTTCCACAGGAGGAAAAAGCAAATATTTTCCAACCATCTCTAGTGTTGAGCTTCTCTGAAAATATAGCCCTAAAGAAAAGCTGTCTGCTCTTTAAAGGCTGTCTTAAAACAAAAGAAAATTAGAAAAAATGAAGCAAAAACCTATAGCAAGTGAGCTGGAATAACTGGGGAGGGTGATGAAGAATATTAGATACAGACATTGGACCCAGTCCTGCCAGTGAATAATGCCCATTGATTCCAGTGGGAATTGTGAGTACACAGCTCATACAAAAGCAAGCCCATTTAATGCATGTTGTGCTTGAGAGATTTTCCCATCAAGTCTTTTGGAAATCTTACACGTGGAGAACATTTTCATTTCATTTCTGGTAAAAAGACAATTTATAAACTCTTCTCAGGGGGCACATTCTTACATGGAAATATGTTTATCGGGCAAATCCTGCCCACAGCTAGGGTAATGATACTGTGCTCTGGGAATGTCCACAGGGGCTTGGGAAAGAAAGTCTCCCCTGACCTGGTGCTCCACAGCTGCTAAAGCACATTCAGTGGCTCCTGTACCCCTCCTCTGTAGGAGATGGAGGAATACACAATGGATTTTGCCAATAGCAATTGTAAGGGTTAAGCCGAAATTCCCCTTCACTGTCGAATGTGAATCTGTTCTGTAATTTGCACTTATTCTGGGCGTGAAACTTCTCTTGATCTGAGTGAAAGCATGCAGAACTAATGCAACAGAGATCTCTGCTGTTTATAAGTCAGAGCTGGCAACAACAAGGGCTGGGTTCAGTATCTAGGGGTTCCTTTTCAACAATACAACACAACGGTCTTGAGCCCCCACCCAGTGACCTGGGACAATTACACACCACGCCCTGGGTGCCTCTAAGAGGCAATATTTCCTCTCTCGCAAGCACAGAGTCTGAGAGTAGCAAAAAAAAAAAATAATAAAAGGAGGGAAGTAACTCAGCATTAAATTGGGGAAGCACCGCAAACAGGGTTCATAAACATAGACCATGAGCAAAAGACCCAACCCCAAGTAAGTTGGGCAGTGTCCTTTTCTCCTCAGGTTCTTAAGTCCAACAACCCAAAAGTCCCTTTAACATGCCCATCCCTTCTCTGCACCCCACTCACAGTTGCTGTCCTTGGTCAGCGCAGGCTCAGAGTTCAGAGGTGCATCTGCAGAGTTCACCTCCTGCCCTGATTGGAGTGGGAGGGCAAGGAGGTACTTTACATGCTCTGCTGCTCAGGCACTCACTCACCACCTCTCTCTGCCAGCTGCTCAATCACCAAGCCTCTCTGGAGGGCTCTGCTCTAGCCCTCTCCACCAGCCACTCTGCCAATCACTGCACCTCTCCACCAGCTACCCTGCTGGCCATCACCAAAATGTCTTCACAGCCCACCACTTAACAGAGCTCTCAACGATTGCAATTCTTGGTGAGGGAACCTCACTGCTGTTGTACACTGAGCAGTCTCTTGCATCAGAGACACTATCCCAAAGCAGATCTAATACTTAGACCTAGATATCAGTGATTTCAGTTCTGCAGCATGTAACAAGACTCTCAAGTAAGTCTAAATTAGCTCTTTTATTACACAATGGAGAAAAGAACAGTCAAATAATATCAATGGCCACTAAGCAAGGCCCACACCACCAGATACAAATGTCTATATCCACTTTTTCTTAACTCACTGGGCTGTGGAACCCATGTCCCCTACCTAGTGAGTGCCATTTAGTTCAGGGTGACTCCATCCATAGGGCTATGCCAAGTACAGTTCTGCTGTCCTCGATTCAAGCAAAGATAACAACCCTTTATTACTCCTGCCCCAATAACAAGGGGACTGGGGATCCAACACCAGCCAAAAGTGATCATTTGGGCAAGCAATCCCATCATGCTGAGCACCCAGGCTCACCTAGATCAGCTACTGAAGTCCTCTTCCTGCTTACATAAGAAAGGGAAATTTTGCCCTTAAAACTATCCAACTACCCTTGAGCTCTGCACGAAATTTTGTTGGCCTAATCAGAAATTCTATCTGAGTTACCCACGTAGAATAAATGACGCATTCACTGTTTTTTCAGACCACTAAAATCTGCTGCTTTATCCTATTTTCAGCCTAGGTAAGCTTTAATTTTTTTACACAGACAACAACGTTCCTTTAGAAGGAGGAGTAACAACCACAGCATATGACTCAATTAATGTAAAACACCAGGATACTGTAAAGGGTATGGATCCATTTTATTTAAATAATATAAACTTAAGCCGATGGATGTACAGACTTCTCATACGCTATTTCTCATTTTGACAGGTGGTGACAGAGAAGGAATAAAATTCTTAGGCAAATCTCTGGGTGCAGGAGAAGCTAGCTCAACACTCTTAGCCCTTTTTTCTGTTGGACTTGTTCTTCTGGCAACAGTATTAACCCTCATCATCCTCATCGCTTGTCAGAGAAAAAGGACATACTACAGGTCTGTGCAACCCCAGTGTGCGCTCCCAACTGATTCCCTGTAAATCTGTATTTTGGGGACCATTTCTAGAGCTCTGTTGGATTTCATTGTATATTGTTGGTATATTTGAGGCAAGATATATGTTTGTGAAGTTTACAAAGAGAGAGCCCAATCCTGCAGCCATAAGTCACGTGTGACACAGACTGCAGGCTTAGGACCTGATGACCGTACACTGCTTGTCTTTGCAGCCTGATTCTGCTCTGTTGAAGTCAGTGTGAGTTGTGCCATTGAATTCAATGGGAGCAGGCTCAGACTTAGGGCTAGTGTACACTAGAAGTGCTACATCGGCACAGCTGCATCAATGCAGCTCTGCTGCTGTAGCGCGTCTGGTGACGATGCTCTATGCCAACAGGAGAGCGCTCTCTTCTCTGCAGAATTACTCCACGTCCGTGAGAGCTATGTTGGCGGGAGAGCGTTTCCCACCAATGTAGTGTTACCTGCTTAATTTCAGGACACACCGGCGCTTAGATTGGTGTAACTTGCATCACTCGGGGGGGGGGGGGTGGCTTTTTCACACCCCTGAGCAACGTAAGTTATATCAACATAAGCAGTAGCATAGACCTGCCCTTATATTTGAGAGGTCCCACTGATATCAATGAGATTGCTCACTTGAGTTAGGCAAGCAGGATTTGGCTCTGAGAGCTGATAAAATGCATTCGGCTTCTGATTCTTTTAATGCTGTAAAGTGTAGCCAAACAATATTATTTTTAGAATTTGAATTGAGTTGCGACTGGAGCAATGAGAAACTCAACAGGGTAGAGGGTTTATGCAAACGTTTTCTCCAGTTTCAGTTCATGTTCATTGTGCTTGGAGATTCTGGTTCAAATAAACAGTAAAACACACTGAGAAACCTAGTCAAACCCACAATAAAGCCCAGACATTTCTTTTTATGCAAACCTATTATTGGCCCTAGATTCCCTCAAAAGATGGACAAGCATCAGTGAACATGTTAACCCACCTGGGTTTACTTTCTAGGGCTCACTGGACTTCCCCTATAGTCAATGTGAGCAGGAGGAGGAGCCTGATCCAAAGCCCACTGAAGTCTATGTAAAGACTCTTATTGACTTCAATAGCTTTGGATCAGGCCACAGACAGTAACTCTTAATGAACCCAAAACAGGTGAGATTTGCATGGCCTTGGTTTTGTAATGAAAATTTTACACAGCTCTAATTTGCGGAATTACTCTCAAATATGTGTACAAACCTATTGACTTTAAAGAGATTTTAACAGAATCTTGTGCTTAATTTGGTCCTGCGTATTACTTTTTATGCTCTCAAGTTCAGTACATCATCTTTGCGTTTCCACTGAGTGCAATGGGTTTGCATGGGTGTATGTGAGGGCAGAATTTGGCCCATAGCCTCTGTGATAAAACAGTTGCTTAATGGGATCTCTATTGGGTAGTGCTATGTTGAACTATTTTCAGTGTGCCAGATTCTGCGTGTGCTAGTGTAAATCTGGAACAAATCAATTGATTCACTGGAGATACTATGGATTGACACAATCTGAGAACAGAATCTGGCCCACTGAATCTACCAAAAGTTTAGGAGTTCTCTTCCTTTACCCTATTAAATGAGATTTCTGTTTTGGGGGCCAAAATTTTAAAGGCTTTTAGGCATCTAATGATGCAGATAGGCATCTGGGATTTTTTTAAAAGCATTTAGCAGCCTAACTACCATTGAATTAGGTAGCAAGGTGCCTATCTGCATCGTTAGGTACCTAAATACCTTTAAAATTCTGGCCCCCAAAACACAGCAAAAATCTGGCCTTGGGTTACTAAAGAGAAAGTCATCTGGTTTTATAACTACTTCTTATTGTGGGCTTGATTCTGTGACCTATACTTACACTGAGTAGTAGCTTACTCCCTGATTTCAATGAGACTACTCAGGAAGTCAAGTACTTACTCAGGCCCGGTCTACACTGGGCAGGAGGGCGATCGATCTAAGTTATGCACCTTCAGCTACGTGAAAAAAATATAGCTGAAGTCAACATACTTAGATCTACTTACCGCGGTGTCTTCACTGTGGTAAGTACACGGCTGACACTCCCCCGTCGACACCGGTACTCCGCCGGAGTGAGAAGCGGAGTCGAAGGGAGAGTGCTCGGCGGTTGATTTATCGCGTCTAAACTAGACATGATAAATCGATCCCCGCTGGATCGATCGCTGCTGTCGATCTAGCGGGTAATGTAGACAAGCCCTCAGTGTTAATAAGGGCGTAGAATCAGGCCTTATATATAGTGATACTTTAATGTTTACAGCTCATTTTGAATGACCTATTGTTTATTTCTGCCACAAGGATGTTCATATCACTTACAACCTTGGTGGATGAACTCCAAAACTAAAGCAATCTTTTATCTGTGAAATAATTTAACTGAGTTTGATTTTCAGCGTAAACTCGAGTTGGTGCATAATGTCATTTTTTCTCTTCTGTATTTAAAAATATGCTATGCCCTTGTAGGGAACTTTACCGACAGTCACTTTGAACATAGGTTAATGGTGTTCTGGATTAATGCCAAGATCACCAACAGATAAAAGGTGTTAAACAAAATCCTTGAGGTGTGGGGTATTTCTCAGTGTTTCCTTGATTCTTTTGTTTTCTTCTGGTTCTTTAAAAAGCAAAACAAAAAGCTTTCTAGATAAGAGGTCTGATCTTGCAACCATTACTCATTCAAGAAGTCCTGCAAGAACAATGACTTGTGTGAGTTAAAGTTACAGGACTGGGCTCAGAATTAGGATAGCAATTATAGTTAAAGCTGTTTTATCTGGCATGTTGGGGAAATGGGAGGTGCTGGTACGTGAAAAATGAGGGTTAAATAAGAGGGAGGGAGTTTGGGTGTGGGAAGGGGGTGCAGGGCGCGGGCGCTGGGAGGGAATTTGGGTGCGGGAGGGGGCTCAGGGCAGGGGTTGGGGCATGGGAGATGGCTCAGGGCAGTGGGGTGGAGCACAGGATGGGGTGTGGGGTGCTGGGTGCTAGATCTAGGGGATGCTCACCTCAAGCAGCTCGCCACAAGTGGCAACCTGTCCTGGCTGCTCGTAGGCGGAGACACGGAAGGCAGCTCCGCGTGCTGCCTCCATCCCGCCCCGAGCACTAGCTCTGCAGCTCCTATTGGCTGGGAACCACAGCCAATGGGAGTTGCGGGGGCAGCACCTGTGGGCGCAGGCAGTGCACAGAGCTGCCTCCTGCACCTCCACCTAGGAGCAGCTGGGACAGGTCGCCGCTTGTGGGGAGCCACACGAGATGAGTGCCTCCCAGATCTGGCACCCTGCACCGCCTCCCATGCCCTAACCCTTTGCCCCGAGCCCCCTCCCACGCCCAAACTCCCTCCCAGAGCCTGCGCTCCACACCCCCTCCTGCGCCCCAACCCCCTGCCGTCTCCACGCCAACTGGACTATAAACCAGAATTTCACTGAGGATCAGAAATGCTGGTTTATAGAGCTTTCCAACTGGTGAAGTGCTGGATAAAACAGCTTTTACTGTACATTGTACCACAAACACTCCTTCAATCCTTACTTTTAAAGCTTCCTTTATAGCTGGCTAAACCTAATACCATTCAGGGAACCATAGACATTCTAAACACTAGTTTCTTTCCACTATGTAACCACTAGCATTGAGGTGTCTTGTTCTTTGTTAAATACTATTCATGTGTCCAGAATTCTTGAGTACTATATACAAATAGAGTTAAGGCTTTCACCCATCATGCACCATAAATAAATCAACATTATTTTGGTATTTTTATTTCTGTTTTCCGTATATGTGTTTGATGTTTAAAACAGAATAATAAAATATCTGAATGGTATAATTTAGCCTTTTATATAAGGTTTAAAATTTTAATGTATTAATAATAAAACAATTACCATTTGTATGAACCTTCTGACAGCTTCTTTAATACAGAAACTCTTTTTTATTTGAATTGGGTGGTTGTGGTGGAACAGAGATGAGGTATTCCAAAATGTCTTCAACATAACTGCAAAGCTTCATGCTGTTAGTGTACCAAACATTATAGTTTCACTGTTACCTTGTCCTTCCCCACTTTCCCTCCCTGCTTATTTTTTCTCTCTCACCATATGCTAAGAGTGTAAGCTTTTAGTGGCAGAGTCTGACTTTTTATTGCATGTGTGTACTGCACCTAGCAATATAGGGCTGACTGCCCCAATTTTCTCCAGGAGCTTTGTTAAAATAGCATAGCATTCTCACTTCAGATGCAAATCCCAAACAAGCCCTCAAGGACAGCAGGTCTCCCTGTACCTTCAAATTTTAGGCTGAATATCCGGAAAATGTTTTAATTCTAAGTTCTGTCAGACTTTAGGAAGAAGCCCCTCTCACCAAATCATTTATAGCTGAACTGGAGAATATTTATTTACCTATTCATTGTTTAGCTTGTGGTAATACCCAAAATGTGCTAGGCTCTTTCCAAACAAAAGCAGAGATAGATACCATCCCTGCCTTGTAGTGGATGCTACAATCCTACACTGACAAGGAGGGTGGGTTAGCTGTCTTGTTAGGATCTTGATCCCACAAACATTCTGTGTGTGGAACTTCAGTTGAAGTGAATAGGGTTCTGCATGCCAGAGCACTTGACATCTTGGTCATTTTCATCATTAATTTCTGAGATTTTTATTATGTGAAAGTGGGTTGCCCCTTAAAAATCAATGAACCGGTAACACATGCAGTCTGGTTCCATTGCCTCCTGGGCCCTCTGGCTGTGCAGAAAGCAGGAGTTATCCCATAAACACAAGGGAAAGGAGTTCACTGGATTCAATCCAAAACCAAAAATTCCCACAGAAAGTTAGTGGACCTTTGAAGCCAGAGACCAGATGGTTTAGATGGGAGAATTTTCTTTTCTCTCCCTGTACAAATAAGATATTGACAGGTTTCAGAGTAACAGCCGTGTTAGTCTGTATTCGCAAAAAGAAAAGGAGTACTTGTGGCACCTTAGAGACTAACCAATTTATTTGAGCATGAGCCGATGAAGTGAGCTGTAGCTCACGAAAGCTCATGCTCAAATAAATTGGTTAGTCTCTAAGGTGCCACAAGTACTCCTTTTCTTTTTGCAAATAAGATATTAACATTCAGTCATAGCTAGTTGCCATTCCACATACTTTCTACTGGGTATTACAGGCTGGAGAGTAGCCAGGTGGCAGTACAAATACAGGATGCAACTTGTAAGAAGCACTGGGAGTAACCCAGGGTTTAATTTGTAATGACAGAGGTGCTGGGGCTCAAGTAATTTTTCTACATTCATAACTGATGCAGCACGCCTAGAGGTGCTGGGGCTCTGAACTGCCAAGTGTAGCGGTGCGGAGGCTCAGCACCTTTTAGCCTAAATTCAGTGCGGGCTGCCACAATTTATCTGTGGAGAATGAATCTGGCCCTCAGAGCTCTACTCTAATCTCCCCCACATGAGATCTCTGGCTTGCTTCTCCGCTCCCACTGCTATAAACCAGGAGTCACTTCACCAAAATCAGTGGAAACTACCTTGGCTTAAAACCATTGTGACTGGAGCATCAGGCCCATTGGCCTCTGATACTGCATCTTTGTACAAGATGGGACAGACAGGGAGGCCCTCATCCCCATAACCACAAGGAGGAAGATTCACAAGATTGTTTGGGTGGAGGGATGGGGCTTGGGGCACCCACGCCACCAACCCAGACGCTCCTATCTAAGTTAGGGCCACGGGGACGGTTCTAGGGCATGGACCAGATATTGCCCGGGCCACTCCTGGGTGGGCCCAATCCTGCCACCGCCCGCCCCCCTTTCTGAGGGCCACACCCGGAGCTGCCACCGCCCCTACCCCTGCGCCCAGCCAGCGGGCCCCAATCCTGCTACCGCCCGCCCCCTTTCTGAGGGCCACACCCGGAGCTACCCCCGGCCCCGCCTCCTTCCCGCCCTGGGCCGGCTGCGGCGCGAGGGCCCGAGAGCCGGGCGCGCTGCCTGGGGAGGGGCAGGCGGCGCCGCGGCCCCACTCGGAGGGAGGGGGGACGCGAGCCGGACAAAGAGCGGGAGCCGGGCGGGGCGCCGGGGGCAGGCGCGAGCAGGAAGCAAAGCGAAAGGAGCGGGGCCGGCTGCGTGCCGGGCGCTCCCAGGCCCGCGGGGTGCGGAGGGCGCCCCCTGCCCGGCCCGGCCCGGCCCGGCCCGGCCCGTGCTCGCCATGGCCATCGCCCACATCGCCACCGAGTACGTCTTCTCCGACTTCCTGCTGAAGGAGCCCTCCGAGCCCAAGTACAAGGGGCTGCGGCTGGAGCTGGCGCTGGACAAGCTGGTCACCTGCGTCGCCGTGGGGCTGCCCCTGCTGCTCATCTCGCTGGCCTTCGCGCAGGAGATCTCCATAGGTAACCGCGCCCCCGGCCGGGCCGGCCCCGCAGCCTGGCGCCCGGCCAGCGTCCCGGCCGGCCAGCGGCGCTCGCAGCCCCGCCGCGGCTTCCCGACCCGCGCACGCCTCGGCCCCGCGGAGCGTCTGGGCTCCAGCCGCGCGGGCGGAGCCCCGCTGCGTTGGGAAGGCTGCGGGGGCTTGCTTGGCCCTTCGGAAACCTCGTGTGTGTGTGTGTGTGTGTTGACAGCTGTGGGTTATGCTGGGTCTGATGGTCCTGCTGACCTGGGATTCAGCAGCAAGCCGCTGGCCTTTCTCCCGGTCTGCAGCAGATTTGGTTTTGTCTCCATATTAGGAAGCCCTCAGTGGGTTTTAGGGAATGATGCTATTCAGTCAGTTCGTCTTTCCTGGCGTACTGCACGCGCTGGTGATGCCTCACCCACAATAATTAAGAACCGAGTTTATTTCATACAAATTGTATCCAGCGCCAGACATTCGCTGGTCAGAGGTCAGAGTAAACACGTGCTGTATAAAATTAAAGTACCCTTCCTAAGGAAATAACCGGGGGGAGAGAGAAACTAAAACATCTCTGTATCACAATAGGAAATTGAGCGGTTTCTTTGTTACTGACTGTACCCAGACGTGAGACTCTTCAGGGAGCATGGGAGAGGAATGTCTCTGAATAATTAAAACTAATAGTTTGGCTTTGATGTAAATAGGTGTGGATGACTACAAGTGCACTGCACTTCAGGCTTCAGAAAATGCTGATAGAAATGTCATTTTTAGGAACATGGTGAAATTTTTGGTTTGTCAGCCTTTGTATTGTTCCATCAAAATACTTCCTAGACTGATAAGTTTTTGTCACTCAGAAGGGCTGAAGGTTACATATGGTTACAAAAGGGAAGCAGTAAGTGATTCTGACAAAGATTTGGGGGTTGTGGTGGATAATCAGCTGAACATGTGATGATGTGACCGAAAGAGCTAATGCAATTCTGGGATGCCTAAATAGGGGAAGCTCAAGCAGGAGTAAAAAGGTTATTTTATCTGTGTATTTGGCACTGGTGCAACCACTGCTGGAATACTGTGTCCAATTCTAGTTTGCACAATTTAAGAAGGATATTGATAAATTGGCGAGTGTTCAGAGAAGAGTCACAAGACTGATTAAAGGATTATAAAACATGCCTTATAGTGGTAGACTCCAGGACCTCAATCTATTTAGCTTAACAAAAAGAAGGTTAAGAAGTGACTTGGTTATAGACTGTAAGTATGTACATGGGGAACAAATAGTTAATAATGGGCACTTCAAACTAGCAGAGAGAGGTAGAGCATGATCCAAGGACTGGAAGTTGAAGCTAGACAAATTCAGACTGGATATAAGGCATACCTTTTAATGGTCAAAGTAATTAATCGTTGGAACAGTATACTAAGGGTTGTGGTGGATTCTCCATTACTGACAATTTTTAAATCAAGATTAGATGTTCTATGTCTGTGCTATACAGGAGGTGAGACCAGGTGATTACAGGGTCCCTTCTGACTTTATAATCTCTGAACTAGGTATATCAATTCACATGAAAAATTCTCATTGAATTCAATAGGCATTCCATGCATATAATGACGCCTGGAGATGGCCCACAATTTACACACTGACAGAGGCAGACATGGGGCTTTATTACACTGCTGAAGAAAGATTAATATTTGTGCATATCTCAGACACTGGAATGTTACCTATGTCTGATTCATTAAATGACAATCTAGATAGGTTGTAATCTCTGCTCCTTTGTTTTCTTTCTGTTTAATTCAAATATAACACTTTATTGTGCTCACTCTTGGAAAAAATATTGTAAATTAGATTTACAGCCTTATTAATGTTCCCTGTTGGACTTTGGTAAACTGTCATGGGTATTCTTATGACCTTCATTACTATGGTATCTGTGCATCTCACAATCATAGAATCATAGAACTGGAAGGGACCTCAAGAGGTCATCTAGTCCAGTCCCCTGCACTCAAGGCAGGACTAAGTATTATCTATACCATCCCTGACAAGTATTTGTCCAACCTGCTCTTAAAAATCCCCAATGATGGAGATTCCACAGCATCCCTAGGCAATTTATTCCAGTGCTTAATCACTCTGACAGTTAGGAATTGGACACAGTATTCCAGCAGTGGTTGCACCAGTGCCAAATACAGAGATAAAATAACCTCTCTACTCTTAATGTCCAACCTAAACCACCCTTGCTGCAATTTAAGCCCATTGCTTCTTGTCCTTTCCTCAGAGGTTAAGAAAAACAATTCTTCTCCCTCCTCCTTGTAACAATGTTTTATGTACTTGAAAACTGTTATCATGTCCCCTCTCAGTCTTCCCTTCTCCAGACTAAACAAACCCAATTTTTTCAATCTTCCCTCATACGTCATGTTTTCTAGACCTTTAATCATTGTTGTTGCTCTTCTCTGGACTCTCTCCACAATCTTTAACATATTTATCCTCACAACTCCCCTCTGAGGCAGGGAAGTGCTAATATTCCCATTTTACAGATAGCCTCTCTGTGCATCAGTTCCCTAAGGCCCAGATCCTCAAAGGTATTTAGGCACTTAACTCCCATTAAAATCAATGGTAGTTAGGTGCTTATTTACCTTTGAGGATCTGGGCCTTAAGTGGCTTGACCAAGGTCTGTAATGGAAGAGAGAAGCTGGGTCTCCCAAGTCCTATGCTAGCACCTTAACCGCTGGACCATCATCTCTCTTTTATGTTTCATCCTAATCTGTGACTCTCCTTACTTTCACTGTCTGTCATTAATGTAATATTCTTCTAAACAAGATTTTAGTAGCGCAGTGCACTGAAATAACTGCCACCTCTTTTTTTTAACAACACACTCTCTGCTATTGATTTCTACAGGCCCCATGTTACTCTTCTCGTTGAATAAGATGTTCCTCAGATTGATGAAAGGGCAACAGATACTAATCTATTAATTTACAATACTTGGCTATGAAGGGCTATATTGTGCCTTTATAACTCAGTCTTGAGTAGATTCATAGAGCTGATACCCTGATGGGAGCTCAGCAAGGGATTTCACCATGGGGAGACACAATCCATCCCTGAACTTCCAGATAAGCATGCTATCCCTAATCCTGTGCTTAGCCTGCTCTAGTCCTTCCTCCTTCTCCTCTTCCTTTGAGGAGATTTCTCTTCCTGGGGTGTGCACAGAGAGATCGGTCTCTGTGGTCCCTCAAATGCAGTGACTATGGCTGGCCATTGGCAGGGCTTCATTGGGGAAAGCTTTTATGCCTCTACCAACATCCCCCCACAAGGGCAAGGTGCAATATGGTCTTAAGCAAAGCTGTTTATTGGACAAACTTGTGCTCAGTTACTGGTAATAGTTGAAGGCCTGATCCTGCAAATGCTCATGTGAGTAACTTTACTTCTGTGAGTAATCCCACTGAAAGTCATGGAGCCACTCACGGTACTAAGCACTCTGCCTCTAGGCTTTATTCACTATAATGTCATAAGTGGGCCATAAGCCTGAGCCTTCCAGAAAGTCATTCTAGGCTTTAGTGGCGAAAGGGCTAGCTATTCTATCTATTTTTAAAACTACAGGTCACCAAATGAAATTAATAGGCAGCAAGTTTAAAACAAACAAAAGGAAGTATTTCTTCACACAACGCACAGTCAATCTGTAGAACTCTTTGCCAGAGGATGTTGTGAAGGTGAAGACTATAACAGGGTTCAAAAAAGAACTAGATCAGTTCATGGAGGATAGGGGGATGGCTCGGCCCAGCAGGGCTGGAGGCTCGGCCCAGCATCCCAGCTCACAGGGGCCAGCGGCTCGGACCCGTGCTTGGCAGGGCCGGGCTCTCGGCCCGTCCCAGGGAGCAGTTTCGCCCAGCGGCTCGAGGATGCCAGCAGCTGCGGGGGAGGGGGGAGTGGCAGCTCAGCTCAGTGGGGGCGGCAGCATGGCTGGGGTGGGCTCCTCAGTAGTGGGTGGGGCCCTCAGGGCTCCTCCTGTTACGGGGGGGGGCGGGCCTCGGGCGGAAGGAGCATGGCCAGCGGGCTAGCCTCCCCAAAGCAGGGGTTCACCTGCTGCCCATGTGTAGCACCCATAGTGTAGAGATGACCTGGTGTCAGTGAACAAGTGTATTTAGTAAATTCACGTCAAATTTCCCACTGAAGTCAGTATTTTCTGAAGAAATGGTATTATTTGAGAATATTAATCTGGCTCCTGCATTACAAAGGCGAAGTTTTCTGATTATCTCATAGATTTCCCAGAATTATGGAACCTGCATTCTTAGAAAATTTTATGTATTGTTTATTTGAAGTTTGTAATGGACAGATCCATGTCAGAACAAGACAGCTCACAAACATGCTTCATGGGTCCATGTTTTTGAACCTCCTTTTCAAGAATCTTTAAGTGATAATTTTCTGCTTCTTCATTCTTGCTATTTTAACAGCAGATTCTTTTAATTTCCAAGAAATGACTGAGGGGCTTTCCAAGTCCTAAGGATAACATTAACTTACAGTTTAAAAAGTATGTAGTTTTTGGTTACAAAATGCGTGGCAGAGTGTGATTAAGTATTATTATCCACCTCTGCAGATTAGGAAACTGCATGAGAAAAAAAGTTTATTCCAAAAGTGGCCTGTATCAGTGAGTGCCTCAGTTCTGGGTCCCCAGCTTTAGACTCCTAGAGTCTAAATTTCGGAAGTGTTGAGCAACCACAACTCAATCTGTAATCATTGAGAGCCTGAATTAGATTTTGAATTCAATGGAGAGCCTCTGCAGAAATTGAAGTATTGGGGGATGTACTCATGGTGCTCACGTGTGTTGCCTATCAGGTGGACTGCCATACTCTGTTCCAGTTGCAGCTCTTCCAGTCTGTGTGGCTTCATTCCTAAGTATAATGAGTTGCAATAATCAAGAAGTCATGAACACATGAGTTAAAGTCACCATGACTAGGTCTGAGTCTGATAGGATGAGGCAAAGTTTTCTTACCACTCACAGATTGAAGAGAGATGTACCTGTTCCTGATATCCATTTATTCATGCTTTTCCTGGTTTTAAACACTTTGAGTGACATACTGCTCCTCTCCTATTTCAAGGGGACGCCTTTCAGGAGATTGCATAGGGGTTGGGTATAGGTGGGGTAGGGTGGGATGGAGGATTTGCCACTACATAGATCCTCCTGCTCTTCCTCCAGCTCCTCTTTTCCTGTAGGAAGAACTTTAGGATGATGGAGTCTACGTCAGTCATTAAGCTGGAGTATTGGCTGCAGATTGATTCCCCCCTCCCCCCCCCCCAAAAAAAAAATCTCTGGGGAAGAATTCCTTTTCTTCATTCCTTCCATGCAGAGAACCCCAGTGCACAAAACAGTTGCACAGGATGATTGCTGGAGAGAGTGGTCCCACAATGGCTGGTCCCGCTGAAATCATGGTGATTGCGGGAGGTCCCAGATGACTGGAAAAAGGCTAATGTAGTGCCCACCTTTAAAAAAGGGAAGGAGGAGGATCCGGGGAACTATAGGCCAGTCAACCTCACCTCAGTCCCTGAAAAAATCATGGAGCAGGTCCTCAAGGAATCAATTCTGAAGCACTTAGAGGAGAGGAAAGTGATCAGGAAAAGTCAGCATGGATTCACCAATGGCAAGAAAAAAAAAATTGGGGATTGGTCCTGCTTTGAGCAGGGTGTTGGACTAGATGACCTCCTGAGGTCCCTTCCAACCCTGTTATTCTATTCTATGATTCTAAGTCGTGTCCGACTAACCTAATTGCCTTCTATGATGAGACAACTGGCTCTGTGGATGAAGGAAAAGCAGTGGACATATTATTCCTTGACTTCAGCAAAGCTTTTGGTACGGTCTCCCGCAGTCTTCTTGCCAGCAAATAAAGAAGTATGGGCTGGATGAATGGACTATAAGGTGGATAGAAAGCTGGCTAGATTGTCCGGCTCAACGGGTAATGATCAATGGCTCCATGCCTAGTTGGCAGCCGGTATCAAGCGGAGTGCCCCAAGGGTTGGTCGTGGGGTCGGTTTTGTTCAATATCTTCATTAATGATCTGGAGGATGGTGTAGATTGCACCCTCAGCAAGTTTGCAGATGACACTAAACTGGGAGGAGTGGTAGATATGCTGGAGGGTAGGGATAGGATACAGAGGGACCAAGACAAATTGGAGGATTGGGCCAAAAGAAATCTGATGAGGTTCAACAAAGACAGGTGCAGAGTCCTGCACTTAGGACGGAAGAATCCCATGCACTTCTACAGACTAGGGACCGAGCAGCTAGGCAGCAGTTCTGCGGAAAAGGACCTAGGGGTTACAGTGGATGAGAAGCTGGATATGAGTCAACAGTGTGCCCTTGTTGCCAAGAAGGGTAACGGCATTTTTGGCTGTATAAGTAGGAGCTTTGCCAGCAGATTGAGGTACGTGATCATTCCCCTCTATTTGGCATTGGTGAGGCCTCATGTGGAGTACTGTGTCCAGTTTTGGGCCCCACACTACAAGAAGGATGTGGAAAAATTGGAAAACGTCCAGCGGAGGGCAACAAAAATGATTAGGGGGCTGGAGCACATGACTTATGAAGAGAGACTGAGGGAACTGGGATTATTTAGTCTGCGGAAGAGAAGAATGAGGGGGGATTTGATAGCTGCTTTCAACTACCTGAAAGGGAGTTCCAAAGAGGATGGATCTAGACGGTTCTCAGTGGTAGCAGATGACAGAACAAGGAGTAATGGTCTCAAGTTGCAGTGGGGGAGGTTTAGGTTGGATATTAGGAAAAACTTTTTCACTAGGAGGGTGGTGAAACACTGGAATGCGTTACCTAGGGAGGTGGTGGAATCTCCTTCCTTTGAGGTTTTTAAGGTCAGGCTTGACAAAGCCCTGGCTGGGATGATTTAATTGGGGATTGGTCCTGCTTTGAGCAGGGGGTTGGACTAGATGACCTCCCGAGATCCCTTCCAACCTTGATATTCTATGAAATCAATGGCAAAACTCACATCTGCTTCAGTGGAAAAATGATTTGGCTTCAAGCACACAAATGTATATAAAATACATCCCTGAATGTGAAAATAATTTGAATAGATAATAATTGAAATTATAAAACTACACTGACAAAGCAAACATTAGCTTGATCACCAACATTCTATGCCCAGGTGATATTATTGATCCTTGGAATTCTAAGAATCCAAAGGAAACACGTGGCTTTTGATTCTCTGAATGAAAGAATTCTGGTTTTAAATTAACCATTTTAGGGCTCTCTAATGTGGTGATACTGCATGGTATCATAACCTGTTGGTGTATTAATATTGAACAGTTGTCACAAGTCTTATTGCTTAAATAACCAAACGTTACTTAATTGAATGATCTGAACTATTTTAATACTGAATTTCTCTAAAGGAACATAATTCTGTGAGTGCTCATATAGGAAAACTAGTACTGGATTCAAACGTTTCCTTGTGTGACTGTACTTGGATTGTTTAAAAATTAAATGCTGCCAAAATGGGAGACAATGGTTTGATCCTATTTCAGCTCTGAAGAAGAGTAATAGAATATTTAAAATAGATAGAAAGGATTAGCTAGCTGTGAAAGCAGTGCCAGTGATGAGTCTGAACATGAAAATAGCTGTACAGGAGGGTACAGGAATTGCTTCTCAAAGAAGTAGGAGTGTTCTGCAGACTGCAGTCATAGGAATTGCCCTCCACACCGAGTGCCCTCACAGATTCCATATCCTCAAAGCAGAAGACTCCCAGTCTGAAAGTGGCCAGTTGAGCTTTTGCTGAATGGTGCCTTCAGTTAATCAGCCCTGAACAGTGCTTTGGTCAGTGAGTTTTACATGGAATGCAGGGGAAAGAATGGTATGAGAACACCTCATCCCTGTGCTGATGCAGCTCTTCTGAGTAGTGAACTTGTCAAGTGAAGACTCAGATGCATCCCATTCAAACTTTGCTGGGTGGACAGTGGAAAATGACCTCCCATCTACCCTTCACTCCAGGCTGGCCTGCAGCGATGTGAGTGGGAAGGAGAAAGGGTGCTGCTGCTAAGCTTAACCATTGCCCACCTTTTGCAGCTCTGTGTCTCAGTAGTGCTCAGTAGTTGGCCTCTGTGCTGGTATAGAAAAGCCACTTCAGTAGTAACACCTGAAGATGGTAGGGGAAAGGAAAGGCAAGGCAGAGGGAGGACACTTACGACACACAAATGAATTTAAAGCCCAGCTGCTGATCCCCTGATGCCCTCATGGAAAGAAAGCATTTCCCATGAGGTTATCCCCGCGAGAAGAATGTTTAAAATACAGTAATTAACCACGGCTTTTTGTGGGAGTTGGTAAGTGGAAAGAATATAAGCAAAATAAGCAATAGGGTAGAGAGAGGAGGAAAAATTTCTACCTTGAGCTGCATACGCAGTGCCTGGGAGCTGAGGCTTTAAAGTTTCAGCCAATGGTTGTATCTGGCTCATATAATACTAGTCACAATTAATATTGTGATCTTTATAATATAAAAGAAATATGTATAACAACAAATACCTTAGAAACCTTTTCTGGACACGCAGAAAGAGGCACATGAAAAGGTAGACAAAATAATGCAAATAACCCATATACGATCTTGCTGTAGATGTGGGTAAAACCCTGATTATATTTGCTTGGTAGCCATGATGGGAGCAAATATACCTACCCACAGTCAAATCCACACACACACTCAGCTATCAAAACCAATGGAGTACAACACAGTTAATTCGTTTCTCTCCTGTTTACGTTCTTTTACCATGCCCATCACTATGATGAGTGCTAAATTGTGTTGCTCTTATAGGGCCAGATTGTTCCTTGCCACTAGGGCTGGACAAGGATTTGGGGCATGTAGGTGAACGTGAATGAAGCCTTGTCTCACATTGTACCATTCAGAGGGACCAGATGCCAGTCACTGTGCTCAGGGTGTAACGCTCTCCAAGAGGCAGGCAGATGGCAGAGCTGATCCTGCATGTGGTGAGGGAATGAATGGCACAATGTGTACCCTGCAAGAAGGTGTAGCAGTGGCTGCTATGACTCATGAGTCTCTGATGTCCCTGGAGGCACTGTGCCAGAATAAATGCCTTCAGGTTCTCTTGGTAGGGCAGTGCGCTTCTTCACCCTTCCTATTGCAGAACTATTTCTTTAAGCATAATCTAGCCCATGGTGTCTAAATATGCCCCTGTTTTTTTATCCAAGTTATTCACACTTCTAAACAAAGATCAGACTCAAGCCCTAGAGAAAGGGGAAAAGCATTTCTAGGACCAACCCATTAGACATGCACTAAGAAACAATTCGGTCTCTGGACTTGGTTAGGCTGTTTTTCCTACAGTCATGCACATCTGGTGTCTTAGCAAACAAGGAGGCCATTAATGAAGCCACAACTTTGTCTTGTTAAAATCGATCTTGTGATTGCTGAGAAGGCCAGAGGCTGTAATTAAATTTGACATCAGTGGGCTAATGTGCATGTACTAATGCAGTTGCCTACTGTGAATGCTGAAAAAGCACTGTAAACACTCCTGGTGAATCTGACTTTCACAATACATGTGTTCATGGATATGGTTGGCATATCTTACAGGCAGTACAGTGGGGCCAGTGTATTCTGAAAAAGAATGCCCTAGACTTTTACACTGTGAGAAAACAAAGAAGAATTACTGACTGGTCTGTGTCTTTAGGAATATGAACAGCATCATGATGATTTATCTATCTAGAGCAGGTGTGGGCAAACTATGGCCCGGGGGTTGCATCCAGCCCTTCGGACCTTTTAATCCGGCCCTCGAGCTCCCCCCGGGAGCAGGTTCCAGGGCTTGCCCCGCTCCACATATGCTGTGGCTCCTGAAAGAAGTAGCATGTGCCCCTTCTCGCTCCTACGTGTAGGGGTTGCCACAGGATTCCACACGCTGCCCCCACGGCTCCCCATTGGCCGGCAACCATGGCCAATGGGAGCTGCAGGGGCGGTGCCTGCAGATGGGAGAGCATGCAGAACCGACATGCCTCTGCGTAGGAGCCAGAGGGGGGACATGCTGCTGCTTCTGAGAGCCGCTTGAGGTAAGCGCTGACCGCAGCCTGCACCCCTGACCCCCTCCAGCGCCCCAACCCGCTGCCCCAGCCCTGATCACTCTCCCGCCCTCCAAACCCCTCGATCCTACCCTACGGCACCCTCGAGCCCGCACCCCCAGCCAGAGCCCTCACCCCCCCACTCGCACCCCTACCCCAGACCAGAGCTCCCTCCCACTCCCTGAAGTCCTCATTTCTGGCCCCACCCCAGAGCCCGGTACCTCCAGCCGGAGCCTCCAACACCCCAACCCCCAATTTCATGAGTATTCATGGCCCGTCATACAATTTCCATACCCAGATGTGGCCCTCGGGCCAAAAAGTTTGCCCACCCCTGGTCTAGAGAAACATTTTAGACTGGAGCTGTTGTAACAGTTGATATTCCAACCATTTCAAGATTTTCTTTTTACTTATCTGAACTATAAAGTCAAAGTTTTGCAGTGAAATTCAGTCTTCACTCACCATGGAGGACTGACCAGAGAAACATGACTATTGGGGCAGGTTTTTCAAAGAATTAAGAGGAGGAATTTTTAACTTTTCCCATTTTTAGCCATTCAGTAACACTTCTTGGTTATGATAAAAGTTGATAAATACTTAGCTTTAATGATTGTATTGAATTTTGATAGTCGTAGAACAGTAGTATCTCATAAATATCATCATCCAGGCAGATCCCAAAGAGACATAGCCTCCTTGTAGATTGAGTACCACCCAGCTGATCTTTAGCTGGATCTTTAAGACAGTTCTTTAGCTGAAACAACGAGGAGTCCTCGTGGCACCTTAGAGACTAACAAATTTATTTGGGCATAAGCTTTTGTGGGCTAGAACCCACTTCTTCAGATACATGGAGTGGAAAATACAGGAGCAGATATAAATACATGAAAGGATGGGAGTTGCCTTACCAAGTGTAAAGTCAGGAAAAATAACTTTTGAAGTGGTAATGAGAGTGGCCCATTTCAGACAGTTGACAAGAAGGTGTGAGTAACAGTAGGGGGAAATTAGGTTTAGATTTTGTAATGACCCAGCCACTCCCAGTAGAATGTGCTGTGTTGAGCAGTAAAACAATTTTTTTAAAAGATCTACTTAGACTTTAAAGCCAAATTTTGTCTTTGGAAGCACATGTGCAGCTCCCACTCACCTTGTGTGAACTCTTGGCCCCATTACATTCAGTAGGGCTGGGATTTCACACTTTACACGGAACCTTGCCTGTACTTCTGAAGGCAGAGTTTTAAACACTTAATGGATGGGAATGCCATTATTTGGAAAATACTTATCTGTTTTCCGTTTGACTAAATGCAGCCCACTGGTTGGAGAAATGCTTAAATACTCAGCTTTTTCCATTACAGTGTAATCCCCTTCCATAACAATGTGTGTCTAAAATGAGATACACGTGGAGAGTGAGGTGTAAGCGACAATCCATTTATCACCTAACTCCTCTCCCACATTTACATCTCTACACTGGCTCCCCTTTGCATGACACATCTAATTTAAGATTCTCATCCTTGCCTTTATGGCTCTGCACTGCTCTCGCTTCATGTAAAGTCCTCTCTCTGCTCTGCCATCAAAACCAGCTTGAATGCCCTATTTGTTTCCTGTTCCCATACCTGTTTACATGTCTTTTTCCATGCTTCCCTTGTACATTGAATGACCTTTTTATCCTAGTTCTTGAAGCTACCAACTTCTTCCCATAAGAAGTGGGTCCATAGTAAGAACTCTCTGCCCCAAAACTTCCCACTCATCAGGGTTTCTCAGTGCATCCTGTCTGACTTATGTTGTAATATCTTGGTGCAGGGAATGTCTTTATATTGTGCTGTGTGCAGTGCCTAGTACTATATCAGCATTTTTCAAAAGTAATTATTGTAGTGTTTAATTCTTGCTGGATGTTTTCAGAATCAAATATCTTGGTAGCTGCAGTTTGCACTGCATTTGCCTAACACACTGTTGGCACTATAAAAGTAATAAGAATAATTTGCATAGATTTAGTTGAAAATGTCATCTTTTATCTCAGTAATAGCTGCCTGTCTGAAAGTGTTTAAAAGGAAAGCAATCTGATTACAGGAGCACCTCAGAATTAGGAACACCAGAGTTACAAACTGACTGGTCAACCACACACCTCATTTGGAACCGGAAGTACACAATCAGGCAGCAGCGGAGACAAAAAAAAAAAAAAAAAAGCAAATACAATACAGTTCTAAAAAAATAAGGGAAAGTTTAAAAATAAAAAAAGATTTGACAAGGTAAGGAAACTGATTCTGTGCTTATTTCATTTAAATTAATCTGGTTAAAAGCAGCATTATTCTTCTGCATAGTAAAATTTCAAAGCTGTGTTAAATCAATGTTCAGTTGTAACCTTTTGAAAGAACAACTGTAACATTTTTTTCAGAGTTACGAACATTTCAGAGTTACGAAAAGCCTTCATTCCCAAGGTGTTCATAACTCTGAGGTTCTATTATACTTACTCTGGGGGGCTCAATCTTGCCAGGAGCAGAACTAGAAGAAATATTTTAGTATGTGATTAAATATCAGCTTTCAAAAGTGCTCATAACCTGAAATTCTGGTCTATTTAGATGGCCAAATGCCCCAATTCTTGAAAATCTAAGCCTCTGTGTCCAAATTTTTCCATGTATAAAATGAGAACAATAATATTTATCTCACAGGATTTAACTAATGTTTGGAAATACACGCTGTTTACTTTTATCCTGAAGAATCAAAGTCAAGATCATTTTTACAGACTGTATATAGGAGTCTCGCTCCCATCCCTGAAATGCAGCCTTCTCTTGTTCTGCACCAGCAAAACTGTTGAATCACTCATGTGAATTCTTACAGCAGCTTGGATTTTCACTGGGACTCTGGGAGCGGAATAAGTTTTTGTGCCTGCAGATTCCTTTCCAGTATTAGGGCCATGATTTGTGAAATCTGACTAAATCCCGCTCCCCTTTGAAATCAGTGGCAAAATTCACATTAACCTCAAGGAGAATAGGAGGAGACCCAAACTTATGGTTTGTATTGCAGCAGTGCCTAGAAATTAGGGATGTAAGTACCATTTAAAAAGTTAACCATTTAAACGATTCAAAAATATTTAGTTTAAGCAGTTAACCAATTAAGCGGCTGGGGCAGGCCAGGGTCATGGTGAGCTTGCTCCGGGCGGTGCTGCTGTGGTCGCTCTGGCTGGCGTAGGGCCGCTGTGGTTGGCCAGCCTACCAGCTGGTGCGGACCCACTGGGGGTCCAGGGTTTAACGGTTAAGGTGGATTAACCAGTAAGACTCATGCTTACCAGTTAACTCGTTAACATTTTACTTCCCTACTAGAAACCCCAGTCAAGGTCAGGGTCCTGTTGTGCTAGGCACTGTATACAAACGTAGTCAGACAGATTCTGCCATATGTAAATAGAGGCACAGAGAGGTAAAGTGGCTTGCCCAAAGTCAGACAGTAGATTGGTGGCAGAGCTGGTAATGGAGGCCAGGGGAAGAGATCCTCACTGATGCTCCAGGCTCTTTACACTGGGTAAAAAGGCTGGAGCAGCACATAGGCGCCCTAAAAGCCTTGGTTCCAGCAGTGAGAGGATTGCCCTAGAGCAGTTACTGAAGCAGACTGCTTAAGGCTGCTTTCTGAGCAGGATCCCTTTACGAGGTCTGGTGTAGGGAGTGGGCAGAGGATGGGAGGGGCATGTTGGGACTGAGGCCTCAGGATTGTGTAAATTTCAGGCAGGAGTGCAGCCCTGAGACTTAGACTTTCATTATGTACCATAATGTAGATTTGTACTATGTACCTGAGTTGCATGCCTTTAGGTAATTTCCTGCGTCCGTGAATTTCCTGATAATTTCAGTATGGTTATGAAGATAACTTTTATCATGTTTGTCCTCTCACATTCTAGTCTGTATTTAGTTGTAATGGATAGCATGCTGCAGCTGTCTTATGCAGTCTTTCTTTAGGATAGCCGTGTAAATGAGGGGGCTTTTTCATTGCCTTTTGCTTTGTTGTTGAGGAAAATGCTGTTGTATCATAAAAATTAATTAAGTTTTCTCTCTACCTTCTCTGTGTTAAAAGTAGTGCAAATATAATTTTGTTGATGTCAGTACATAACTTTTCTTCTAAATTAGGCAAAGTGTAGCAGTTACCTCATCTTCCCCCTGCACCTTTATTTGTTGTATCTACCTGCAGTCCCTCATCATGTGCTAACATTGTTAATTTTGGGGGACACTGGCTTTTTAAAAAAATTCCATGTGTGTGCAGCACCTTCCTCAACGGGGCCTTGATCATTTACTGAGGATTTTAGGTGCTACCCAATATAAATAATAAAAATAATTTATTAATGGTTTTAACTTTCCTCCCCAAGATACCTTTACATTAAAAATATTTTTGCCTGTATTGATTTAATAGGTGTTAATCCTTTGCAAAAAGTGAATTGAAAACACTGAAAATAAACATGCAGTAGAACGTTGCTAATCTGCCCACTTCATGCCCAAAAATGCAATCTCATCTGAAATGATGACTCCTATCAATAAGAATCCATAACTTACAAAAAATGCTACAGTATGCTTATATGTCAATTAAGTCCTAGTCCCGCAAGGTCCTGAATGCCCTCAACTTCCACTGATGTCTCTGTCTTCATACTTCTCTGTGACAGTATCTGGTGCACTGCTGAAACTAGATAAATACAAAGGACCTTCATTATACCATTGAGATCAGTGGAATTACACTGGCATAAAATTGGTGTAACAATGTGGAAAATTTACACTAACATGTTATGAAGTATTATCAATCACTAAAATTAAACCATAAATAAATGGGAAAATACATTTTCTGATCCATATATTTTTTCTTTGTTTTCTTCTTATGGCCTGATTCTGCAAAATGTTGAACTCACTTAACTTTCCTTGACTGTAGTGGGAATCGAAATAGCTAGCACCTCGTAGGGGGCACACAGCACTTTCCCTTCTTCACTAATTCACAAAACGTAGTCATTTGCAATGGGTCTCCCATTGACTAATTCAAATTAATGAGGTTCTACTGCATCTGAATTACGTTCAATTACTCTCATTGATGACACCGGCATTACTAAGGCAAACATGGCTCAGCACAATTCTAGTTATTCACTTCTTGAATGTTTGAAAGGGTCATATTCTGCTGTTATTTCACACACAGAAACCCCCATTGACAGCAGCTAGAGTCTTGCTAAATAATGAGGGCAGAACATAAAGCTCATTTGTTCTGCTGGATATCCAGACGATGAAGGGCACACAAATTGCCGCACTGGCCTCCACTGTATTTCTGGGCCCTCCACTGATAGTGGGGAAAATGCCTGTAAAGTACAAGCGACCCTGGAGTTTTGGTAGGGCATAACTGTTGAGGGTTGTGCCAACTCTGTTAAATCCATTAAAGTTTTCTGTAAATCTGATAAATGTGTTACTGATTTCATGAGGGAGCCTTGTGACTGGTCAGAGCATGTTGTCATGTCACTGCAGTCTTATAAATAATGAGAACAGTGACTCACAATTAAGCTTTTTGCTCATATTGTGCTTGGAGCCCCTACCTATCTTTGGTTCACAAGGTGGCATAGTTATAGTTTTAATGAATTTTGTTCTTGTTATAAAAGGGGCTCTCCTTCTTTTGTAAGAACTGCATTGGCATGTGGATACAAAGTCCAGGAAGTAATCTTGCAAATATTTTGTTGATTTTTTTAAGGCAGTGCAGGGGCCGCATCAGCACTAATTTGGGAGGGGTGGGTAATATACCAACAGAAATAATGGTGATTCCTTTTTTAAAATAGTCTGTGCAGCTTTCAAAGATTAACTTATTCTGCCTCATTTTTACAAGTCAGTCAACTTAATTTTAAAAAAAGTTTCTCCTTAAAAAGTGCATAAATGAGCAAGCCAAAATAAGAAAAATGTAGAAAAGTATAAATGGTGAACAAATAGTAGGGCCACTTGGCAAAACCTACTGTGAATTCATAGTTCCTGTACAGTGCACCTGTTTTCCCATCCAGCTTATTTCTTGTGGTGGTGTTCCCTTCAACAGAGCTGTGGAATGCTGTTGTGTGCAGGAGGTTATGAAAGGCTCAGTCCTACAGAAGCCATCCTCCCAGACTTACTAGAAGTTATTCTCCAATATATATAATTTTAGATGATTTAGCCAGAGTTATCTTAGAATCTGGGGAGGCCCAATACTACTATTTTCTAATAGGGCACAGGAAATTATTTTTCCTTTTTGAAAAATTGTGCAAAAATAAGCTAACTAATGTCTTCATCCTGTTCTGGCTTTATATGAAGGGTGTCAGCAATGTGGCTCACCAAATAATCCCATCCTTATGAGGTACAACCCCGCTGTGGGAAAGTTTCCTGAGTCATTAGAGCTGGACCAAGTCTGAATTTGGCACTGGCTACATTCAAGCTGGGAGGTGCGATTGCCTGTGTTAAGTCTGGTTGAGCTAACAACTAAAATTAGAAGTCTGCTACTGTGGCACAGGTAGCAGGATGGTCTAGCCTGTGTTAGCCTGTCCAAGACCCTAGGCACATACTGAGGTGGCTAACCCGAACTTCTGCTGCTCGTGCCTCCATAGCTACACTTCTAACTTTTAGGTGTTAACTCAGTCAGAGCGAGCATGTGTGTGTATGCTTGAGCTAGGAATCACGCCTCCCACTCGAATGTAGACGTGGCCGTAGTCCTTGCGGACTGCACCTGTTACCTCCCATTCAGCGGGATATGTTGTACCCTGCAGTGGAGCGTGGATTTCATTGATGCGCAAATTGAGGGCTAGTCTACACAACCGTGCTACATCGGCACAGCTGCATTGGTGCAGCTGCGCCATTGTAGCGTGTCTGGGGAAGACATGCTATGCCAACACGAGAGCACTCTTCCATTAGCATAATTACCCCACCTCAGCAAGAGGCGGAAGCTACGTCAGCAGAAGAGCGTCTCCCGCCGACATAGCACCAGTGTGAACAGCTGATAGGTTGATGTAACTTGCCTTGCTCAAAGGGGTGGCTTATTCACACCCGAGTGACATGAGTTACATTGACCTAAGCTGTAGTGTAGACGAGCCCTGAATGAAGTGGGCAATGGTGGCATGCTTGAGTACAGCACAGAGGCTCATGATTAGGCTGGTGGAGAAAGGTAGTATATCATTCAGAAAAGTCCAGAGAACCAATATTGTTACCCCAGAAGGTGAAATGGGAACAGTTAGATTAAATAGCTAATTGGAGAATCCTGATTTATTTTTTCTTACATCATGGATTTAATATTGGAAAAAACTGAAATGTTCATTAGCTGTTCTTTTTAAATTTTGACTTCTGATACATTTTGCTTTGCATTTTAGGTACCCAGATAAGCTGTTTTCCTCCCAGCTCATTCTCCTGGCGCCAGGCTGCGTATGTGGATTCCTACTGCTGGGCAGCTGTGCAGCAAAAGCAGTTATCACAGAGCGATTCGGGACACATTCCACTGTGGCTTCATAAAGTATGTACCAATATATTTTCTTCTTGAACACTGGGTCCAATGCAGAAGTCTGTATTTCCCTTTCCCTTCTCCCTATCCCCAACTTCTCTTATTGACTCAAAACCATTTATTATAGCACTTGTCAATTTATTTTTAGAGCGTATATTTACTTTCACTGGTATCCAAATATGGCATTGTTGGAAAAAGCATTAGCTTTAAAAAAACCCTCCTGCCTTGCCATACCCAGTAAATGTTGCCAATTATCTGATTTACAAGTAATGGCAACATTAAAGTGTTATCCTCTGAAACACATCTAAGTAAACATACTCCACATATTTCTCCCAGTGTAAATTCCGAGACATGTCTGCTGATTTTAATGACTCCTTTTTGCTCCTATTAGCACTGCACAGTCCACAAAGCTATAAGAAAGTGAGTTGGATTCTGTTTCATCTCATGACATTAAGGGACAGATTTTGCCACCGTTACTTAAGTAGCATAGTAAGTAGAATAGTATCTTACTCTATCCGTGCTCCCACTGGCTTCAGTAGGACTCTTCCTGGAGACCTGCTGAAGTCCATGGGACCATTTAGCATGAGTAAGGTTGTCACAATCTGATCCTAAGATCCAATTGCAGAGCTAATAGCAATAGTCTGTATTTATTTTGTTTTCCTTTGAGTTGGTGAATTTTTGTTATTTGCTTTCTCTTTATTTAGTTTTGTTCCTAACAATTGGGCACTGATATTCTCTTGCATGTAGCAGCGGACCCTTTAATGCTACCCATGGTGAACACCTGAAGCCATTCATAGTTTTTAATTTTTGCCCAAAGGTAGGGTTACCAGATAGCAACTGTGAAAAAACGGGACAGGGGGTGGGGGTAGTAGGTGCCTATATAAGAAAAAGTCCCAAAAAACGAGACTGTCCCTCTAAAAATGGGACATCTGGTCACCCTACCCAAAGGGCTTAGTCATTTTGGCAATAGGTGCTATCCCAAAGATGGATATATGGCCTTATTACCATGCTCTCTGTAGTGGTTTAATTAGCATTACCCATGATTTTTTGAAATGTTTACTTTAAATTAGGGCTGTCAGATTATTAAAAAAATTAATCGCAATTAATCACACTGTTAAACAATAATTGAATATCATTTATTTAAATATTTTTGGATGTTTTCTACATTTTCAAATGTATTGATTTCAATGACAACACAGGATACAAAGTGTACAGTGCTCACTTTATATTTATTTTTGATTACAAGTATTTGCACTCTAAAAAAAATAAAAGAAATAGTATTTCAATTCACCTCATACAAGTACGGTAGTGCACTCTCTTTACCATGAAAGTTGAACTTACAAATATAGAATTATGCACAAAAAACCCCGCATTTAAAAATAAAACAATGTAAAATTTTAGAGCCTTCAAGTCCGCTCAGTCCTACTAGTTCAGCCAATCGCTCAGACAGACAAGTTTGTTTACCTTTGCAGGAGACAATGCTGCCCACGTCTTGTTTACAATGTCACCTGAAAGTGAGAACAGGCATGCCACTGTTGTAGCCGGCGTCGCAAGATATTTACGTGCCAGATGTGCTAAAGATTCATATATCCCTTCATTCTTCAACCATCATTTCAGGGGACATGTGTCCATGCTGGTGACAGGTTCTGCACAAAAACAATCCAAGGGAGCTTTCTTTTTTTGCTGGTTCGGGTTCTGTAGTTTCCGCATCAGAGTGTTGCTTTTTTAAGACTTCTGAGAGCATGCTCCCTCCACACCTCATCCCTCTCAGATTTTGGAAGGCAGTTCAGATTCTTAAATCTTGGGTCAAGCGCTGTAGCTATCTTTAGAAATCTCACATTGGTACTTTCTTTGTATTTTGTGAAATCTGCAGTGAAAGTGTTCTTAAAATGAACAACATGTGCTGAGTCATCATCCGAGACTGCTACAACATGACATATATGGCAGAATGCAGGTAAAATAGAGCAGGGGACATACAATTCTCCCCCCAAGCAGTTCAGTCACAAATTTAATTAAAGCATTTTTTTTAACGAGCGTCATCAGCATGGAAGCATCTCTTCTGGAATGCTGGCCGAGTTACGCTACTCCCAATGACTCTTAAATGACTCATTTATACTTGACAGAACTCCTGAAGCATTGCCGGGAAGTCAGTGTTAATGAATGCCATTCTATTTCTGTCTTATTAGCCTTCATGCTTAGTGAGGTCCCAGGAAAGGAGCCACATCATAATTGTCAACAGCACCTTCCAGTTCCCTTTGGGGTGTCTCTAGGTGTTTGATTCCCATTTGTTGTTGCCAGGGCTAGCTGCCGCTTGCTGCACCTGTTACTTTGCTTGCTATATTGATTGCACTTTCGCATCAGAAAAGGGATTTAGCTGTCTCCCAAAACACACTGTGTGCCATGGGGTAGTAAAACCTAATCGTCCTGCACCTTTTGTGTAGATAAGATAAAAAAGCATGCTGTGTTTGTGTTAGCACAATGACATTCACAAGTGACGGGAACCTTGTTTAGTTCAAGTAAGGGAAAATTAACCAAATTCATCCCAAGTGCAAGGTACTGAAGTCAGTAGAGAGACATCAGAGATAAATTTGGGTCCAAAGTTTTTAAAACAGTGTTCAGGTTTATATTTGTGGGTTTGTAGAGACACGTTTGTTTACAAAGCACCACAAGTGCTGTTTACTATTCTGACTCACTTTCCACTGTGATGTAATGACATGCAGGAGAGCTCCATTTAAAGTAGCTAAGGAGGCACTACATTGTGTTTTTTAGGTTAAAGGCATGGGGCTGGGAGAAAGTGCATTTCACTTTGAAATGAATACTCCTCGCTGCTGCTTGTTTTCTGATCTATGTCAAAGTAACACCATCAAAGTTTTGAGAGCTAAAATTGCATTTAGTATTATGTTAAATTAGTTCAAATCATAATAGTATATAAGTAATAATGAAAGCAGAGTAAGTACAGGAACTTTTTTTGGAGCTGTTTTGAGATGGATTAATAAAGCAGCAAATAAATAAGAAACAGGTGGGTTGGAAAATGTCATAAGTATTGAAAATAGTTTGGGATTCAGTTTAAGATCTAGGGCCAGGATAATCTCCAAGCCAGATTGTATTCCCTCAGGGTTCCATGAGTAATATGCCTACTCTTTTTCCCACTGAAGCCAATGGTAAAACTCCCATTAACTTCAACAGGATCCACAGTGAATTTAATTCCTGCCTTCTGGAAATTGTTGTTAGTTCATTTCTATCTGTGGAGGGGTTTTCCCAGGCATAGTCTTTCTCTTTCTCCTAGGAGACAGAGTAATTCAGAACCTGTAGTCAATTAGCCTAAGATATCTGATAGCTTTTGATCCTTCTCTTCCTCCTGAGAAATGTCTTAGTCCCATATTGCTCTAATTCTTGCTTATTTTATATTTTTTCTGTCCCCAATGCTTTTCTCATTGCATGGCAGAGGATTTACTTTTCTTAAAGCTTGATTCAGTCTTGAGGTTGCAGTTTTCACAGCTCTATTAAATTAGAGTTAATACACTAAACTAGTGCTGTACCAGCCTGAGTGTTTGGGTCACACTGGTGCTGCTGGATTTTATCCAAAAGTATTTATCCAGAAGTCAATGAGAGCTGAACATGCCATAGCCGATCTTTTCTGTATGTTGCTAGAGTCTTCCCATGCCATGGCTCCCCAGGTGTTCGAGTGCCTTCCTTAGTTCAGCCTCCACCTTAATAATGCTCTTGTTGAGCGCTCCACCTTTATACAACACTGTTATTGGGTGCCCCACAACTGTTATTACCTCCACTTTTAAAAAATGATTCAGTCCAAACATGAATTTATCACTCACATTAAAGTGCCCTTTTAATTTATTATTTTTAGTTTATTTATTAGCTCCTGAAGGAATTGACAATGGTATCATCTGCATGACAGAGAGATTACAGGCTTGGGATTCAGGCTGCCCTCTGTGCAAATTGGGGAAAGAGCCCTGAAGTATGGCTTTAAGTATTTTGTAGAGATTCATTGTATGTGGTGTCAGAACCTACAGAGAAAGACAGAGCAAGCAGCTGCACATATTGAATATAGGTGTTTGAGTATGCAAACAAACTTAAAAACAAACTTTACTTCATCTCATGCACACATTTTGCATACACAGTTAAAGTGCATCATATTTTGATAATGAAACATTTTCCATTCCAGTAGTAACTCAGGAGGATGTTCAAAAGTAGCTGTTAAAAGTGGACATTTTTAAATCAGCAAGTCTGGGTAACTAGCATCTAAGAGTTTTAAAAGAATTGGCTGAAGCAGTTGCTAGACCATTAATGTTTATTTTCAATAACACTTGGAACATTGGTGGAGTTCCAGGAGACTGGAAGAAAGTCACTGTTATGCCAGTATTTTAAAAGGGTAAACTGGATGACCCAGGTAGTTATAGGCCTGTCAGCCGGATATTGATCGTAGACAAAACAATGGAGCGGCATTAATTACATTACCTTCCTTTAATTCTTGTATCAGCCAATCAACATGTGTTTATGGAAAATAGATCCTGTCAAACTAACTTGATATATTTTTTGATGAGATTTCAAGGTTGGTTGATAAAGGTAATAGCGTGGATATAACAGACTGACTTCTGTAAGGCATTTGACTTGGTACCATATGACATTTTGATAAAACAACTAAAATGATACAAAATTAACATGAAGAAAAGGAGTACTTGTGGCACCTTAGAGACTGACATATTTGTTTAAGCATAAGCTTTCGTGAGCCTATGCTCAAATAAATTTGTTGGTCTCTAAGGTGCCACAAGTACTCCATTTCTTTTTGCGAATACAGACTAACACGGCTGCTACTCTGAAACCTGTCAAAATTAACATGGTGCACGTTAAATGGATATAAAACTGGCAAACTGACAGGTCTCAATCTCTTTGGGCCAAATTTTGAGAAATAAGCATTTTCATAGATTATAAGGCCAAAAGGAGCCAACTAACCCTACCCCACTCCTCCTACGCTCCCTGCCCAAACTGGCTGCTCAGAGACCAGACCCTGTGGATCTGTGACACACACTGGAATAAATATTTTCCATGTCTAAGTCTTAGGCTAGTATTTTTGAAAAAGTTCGACTTCCAGTTAGGTAGGTAAATAAATGGTTGTGTTTTCAAAAGAGCTCAACCTATGAGCTCTCATGAAAATCTGGCCCCAGTGTGGGTACAGAACACTGGAAAAATATGGCCCTGAGCTCTGCTGAAAATCTGGCTTAAAGTTTTCTTTTTAATTAATATGAATTAATACCTGGTGTCAGATTTGGTGGCTTACATGTAATAGTGGTCAGTAGGGTAAGAAAGTAATACATTTCTTTTGTGGCTTTCATAGATTATCAAATATATTTTGTGACTTAATTTTATATCTTTTCAGGAAAGTACATCACATAAGAAAATGCTTTTGTAAATAATGTGTCAGTGATATCACTGAGGGTGAGAGAGGCTTTAAAATACTGATGTCACTATAAATCATGTTACTAGAGCTATCGTTAAAATGATGTCTCATATATTGCACAGTGTGGTGGCAGATAGGAACTGCAGAAGATTACCAGAGCAAATTTTGCATCTTCGATTACTCTGCTGTGAGTCTTACTCACAAAATACAGGCAGATGGTGCTGCAAGACTAATCCCTTTTATACTGTATTGTTTTTGAAGTCATGTGTTAATATTTCAGTTTGTCGTTCTGGTTTAATAATGTTAATCACAGGACATTCGTAGCCTGGCTGTGGAAGCTATACTTAGTTTCCAGTTCTGCCGCTCTAACTTGCACTGAGTAGGACCTTACTCCATAAGTGGGACCATTGATTTCAATGTTTCTTTAATAACATGGCTGACATTGTACTTTCTCAGAGTACAAACTCTTGGAAACGAGAACAAAGACTCAGAAAACTCACCTTTGGGAATTGCTGACAGCTGCCCTGTTCACAAGTGTGAGGGGTTTGTAGTTTCCCAGAGGGGTCAGAGGGAGTGGTCTCCAAACACTGCAGAGCTCAAGGATCCACCAGGAAAACCAGCTCCAGCCATATGGAGCCAGGTACATTGTTTTACTTTATTCACCTTATTTGCTTGGACTCTGCTTGTCTCCTTGAAAAGGGGCTACTCCAGGAGCTAGCCACCTGCACCCTTATCCGAGGGAATAGTTAGCACAGAATGACAAGTAATGTTGCTTCTAGCATCCTTAACTTCCATTGGCTTGTCAGGCAGAAATATTGCTCAGCTTGGACGGGAACATGCTATGTATATGTAATGTTTGCTCCCAGTTCCACCCATGATACCCCAAGATGCCCATCCCAGATACCCAGAGTAACAATCACACAGCATTTACGCTGAGCTGCTGCCAAAGACCCAGAGAAAGGGAAGCACACACCGTAGGGCTTATTTATGCTTGAAGTGCTACAGAGGCACAGCTTCCGCTCTGCCACTGTAGCGCCTCAGTGTAAACACTTCATACACTGATGGGAGCAGTTTTCCCATTTGCCTGGGAAATCCACCTCCCTGAGAGGTGGTAACTTGCTGGACAGAAGAATTCTTCCATTGCCTAGTGCTGTCTACACTGGGAGTTAGGTTGGCTTAACTACACCACTCAGGAGTGTGGATTTTTCACACCCTCGAGTGACATAGTTAAGCCGAATTAATTTTCTCATGTAGACCAGGCTCTTGGCTCTCCTATTCTCCTCCTGTTTCAGCCCTTTGAGCTCTTTCTCTAGAACTTTTCTTTTTCCTTTCCTGTTGTGGTGACTCATGATTATTCAGCATGGGGGATAATCTAGGATGGGTGTGTCTAATAATTCATCATTGTCTTCTCCTGGGCTGGACAATGGATGGGTATTTGAAGTTTGATTTTTTTGTGAGGTACTCCTCCCTGCCATGAGGTGTACTTGAAGTTGTAATACAGGTTATGAACAGTTTTCTGCATACACAAATACATAAATTTATAACCACAGTCTGAGATAGACACTGTATGACATCTACATATCTCACAATGATCATCAAGTTCAGAACATTGTAAGTTTTCATAAAAGACCTTTCTCATTATACTTTTATGGTACAATAATACAATATGCAGTCAGTTGGTTCAACTGCTCATTTTGGGGGTTTGAACCTTCTGTTCTTCCCTTGGGGTGTCTGGACCCTGATCGTTCCAATAGTGTATTGACAGATAGACTTTAACTGGTGATGTTCAGAATTTGAACACTTCCTACAAATGGCTTTGGTTATCTGAATCCTAATCACGAAGGAAGGGCCTTTTGCATGTACAGTAAACTCCAGTATCACAGGGGTAGCCGTGTTAGTCTGGATCTGTAAAAGCAGCAAAGAGTCCTGTGGCACCTTATAGACTAACAGACGTAATGGAGCATAAGCTTTCGTGGGTGAATACCCACTTCGTCGGATGCATGTAGTGGAAATTTCCAGAGGCAGGTATAAATATGCAAGCAAGAATCAGGCTAGGGATAACGAGGTTAGTTCAGTCGGGGAGGATGAGGCCCTCTTCTAGCAGTTGAGGTGTGAATACCAAGGGAGGAGAAACTGCTTTTGTAGTTGGCTAGCCATTCACAGTCTTTGTTTAATCCTGAGCTGATGGTGTCAAATTTGTAAATGAACTGAAACTCAGCAGTTTCTCGTTGAAGTCTGGTCCTGAAGTTTTTTTGCTGCAGGATGGCTACCTTTACATCTGCTATTGTGTGTCCAGCGAGGTTGAAGTAGTGTTCTACAGGTTTTTGTATATTGCCATTCCTAATATCTGATTTGTGTCCATTTATCCTTTTACGTAGGGACTGTCCAGTTTGGCCGACGTACATAGCATTGGGGCATTGCAGGCACGTGATGGCGTATATTACATTGGTGGACATTCAGGTGAATGAACCGGTGATGGTGTGGCTGATCTGGTTAGGTCCTGTGATGGTGTCGCTGGTGTAGATATGTGGGCAGAGTTGGCATCGATGTTTGTTGCATGGATTGGTTCCTGAGTTAGAGTTACTATGGTGTGGTGTGTAGTTGCTGGTGATAATATGCTTCAGGTTGGCGGGTTGTCTGTGGGTGAGGACTGGCCTGCCTCCCAAGGCCTGTGAAAGTGAGGGATCATTGTCCAGGATGGGTTGTAGATCACTGATGATGCATTGGAGAGGTTTTAGCTGAGGACTGTATGTGATGGCCATGGAGTTCTGTTGGTTTCTTTCTTGGGCTTGTCTTGCAGCAGGAGGCTTCTGGGTACATGTCTGGCTTCTGGGTACATGTTGATCTGTTTCCTTATTTCCTCGTGTGGGTATCGTATATTTGAGAATTCTTGATGAAGATCTTGTAGGTGTTGGTCTCTGTCTGAGGGGTTGGAGCAAATGCAGTTGTACCTCAGCGCTTGGCTGTAGACAATGGATCGTGTGGTGTGTCCAGGATGGAAGCTGGAGGCATGAAGGTAAGCATAGTGGTCGGTGGGTTTTCGGTATAGGGTGCTGTTAATGTGACCGTCACTTATTTGCACTGTGGTGCCTAGGAAGTGGACCTCCCATGTAGATTGGTCCAGGCTGAGGTTGATGGTGGGGTGGAAGCTATTGAAATCATGGTGGAATTCTTCCAGAGTTTCCTTCCCATGGGTCCAGATGATGAAGATGTCATCAATGTAGTGTAGGTAGAGAAGGGGCGTGTCAAGGTTCCTCCCCCACTCTGAACTCTAGGGTACAGATGTGGGGACCTGCATGAAAAACCTCCTAAGCTTATCTTTACTAGCTTAGGTCAAAACTTCCCCAAGGTACAAAATATTCCACCCGTTGTCCTTGGACTGGCCGCTACCACCACCAAACTAATACTGGTTACTGGGGAAGAGCTGTTTGGACGCGTCTTTCCCCCCAAAATACTTCCCAAAACCCTGCACCCCACTTCCTGGACAAGGTTTGGTAAAAAGCCTCACCAATTTGCCTAGGTGACTACAGACCCAGACCCTTGGATCTTAAGAACAATGAACAATCCTCCCAACACTTGCACCCCCCCTTTCCTGGGAAATGTTGGATAAAAAGCCTCACCAATTTGCATAGGTGACCACAGACCCAAACCCTTGGATCTGAGAACAATGAAAAAGCATTCAGTTTCTTACAAGAAGACTTTTAATAAAAATAGAAGTAAATAGAAATAAAGAAATCCCCCCTGTAAAATCAGGATGGTAGATATCTTACAGGGTAATTAGATTCAAAAACATAGAGAACCCCTCTAGGCAAAACCTTAAGTTACAAAAAAGATACACAGACAGAAATAGTTATTCTATTCAGCACAATTCTTTTCTCAGCCATTTAAAGAAATCATAATCTAACACATACCTAGCTAGATTACTTACTAAAAGTTCTAAGACTCCATTCCTGGTCTATCCCCGGCCAAGACCCAGCATACAGACAGACACAGACCCTTTGTTTCTCTCCCTCCTCCCAGCTTTTGAAAGTATCTTGTCTCCTCATTGGTCATTTTGGTCAGGTGCCAGCGAGGTTACCTTTAGCTTCTTAACCCTTTACGGGTGAGAGGAGCTTTCCCCTGGCCAGGAGGGATTTCAAAGGGGTTTACCCTTCCCTTTATATTTATGACAGGGCATGAGTGGACAAGAGCTGAGGAAGCGTTGTTCTAGGTCAGCCATAAAAATGTTGGCATATTGTGGGGCCATGCGGGTGCCCATAGCGGTGCCACTGGTCTGGAGGTAAATAAATTGTCACCAAATTTGAAATAATTGTGCGTGAGGATAAAGTCACAGAGTTCAGCAAACAGTTGGGCTGTGGCATCATCAGGGATACCGTTCCTGACAGCTTGTATTCCATCTGTGTGTGGGATGTTTGTGTAGAGAGCCTCTACATCCATGGTGGCTAGGATGGTGTTTTCTGGAAGATCACCAATGCATTGTAGTTTTTTCAGGAAATCAGTGGTGTCACGGAGATAGCTGGGAGTGCTGGTGGTATAGAGTCTGAGTAGAGAGTCCACATATCCAGACAGTCCTTCAGTGAGAGTGCCAATGCCCGAGATGATGGGGCGTCCAGGATTTCCAGGTTTGTGGATCTTGGGTAGTAGATAGAATAACCCCGCTCGGGACTCTAAGGGTATGTTGATTTGTTCCTGTGTTAGTGTAGGGAGTGTCCTGAGTAGATGGTGCAGTTTCTTAGTGTATTCCTCAGTGGGATCTGAGGAAAGTGGCCTGTAGAATTTGGTATTGGAGAGTTGTCTGGCAGACTCCTTTTGGTAGTCAGGCCTGGTCATGATGACAACAGCACCTCCTTTATCAGCCTCTTTGATTATAATGTCAGGGTTGTTTCTGAGGCTGTGGATGGCATTGCGTTCTGCACAACTTAGGTTATGAGGCAAGCAATGTTGTTTTTCCACAATTTCTACCTGTGCATGATGGCGGAAGCACCTTATGTATAGGTCCAGACTGTCATTTTGACTCTCAGGAGGAGTCCATGTGGAGTTTTTCTTCTTGTGCTGTTGGTGGGAGGGTGTCTGTGTATCAGTGCGCTGTTCAGTGTTATCTTGAAAGTATTCTTTGAGTCAGAGATGGCGGAAGTAGGCTTCCAGATCACCGCAGAACTGTCTCATGTTTTTGGGGGTGGCGGGGCAGAAAGAGAGTCCCTGAGATAGGACAGACTCATCTGCCGGGCTGAGTGTGTAGCTGGATAGATTGACGATATTGCTGGGTGAGTTAGGGGTACCACTGTTGTGGCCCCAAGTGGCAGGTAGGGTTTTAGACAGCTTACATTCCTTTTTCCTTTGTAGAGAGGTGAAGTGTGTAATGTAGATCTCCTGTCTTATTTTGTAAAGTCCATTTGTATGAAGGTTGGTTATTTATGAGAGTCTCCAGGTTGGAGAGCTCTTTTTAAACTCCAGATTATCCAAATAGCATGGGGGGGATGGACTTTATTTGGATAATCAGGTGTTCGGATAATTGAAAAGGCGAGTGCCATTCAGCAGCAGGTTGGCCTTCCCCATGGGGCTTGTTCTTCTCTCAGTTCTGGCTGGGGGGGCGGGGGGCTCTCTGCTCTGCCCCATCAGGATCGTAACCTGCACTGCCACAAGAGCTGTTCAGCGGCAGTATGGTCTCCCCTATGGCCAGGGACGTGTCCTCTTCCTCCTCCTCCTCGCACTCCTGGCTGGGAGTCTCTGCTCTATTACCTGAACCTCTGCATTATCCGAATCCCCTCCTTTTCCCCTATCGTGAGCTGCACAACATACATGCCTTCTGCAGCACATATCTCATGCTGGGGGACAAGGAAGGGATTTGGATAACGTGGAGGTTCAGATAATAGGGTTTCGGATAAACAGGAGTATACTGTATTCATATTTACTAGTTCACATCCAGCATTATAAATTTCACAAAATGCTGTTAAAAGAGGCCCTACTCATAATCTTAGAACTAAACCACTCTGGGGCAAAACTGAATTTCATTTAAGGGATAGTAAAACTCTTCAATTTATTTGACCATATAAATCTTTAGCACCAACAAGAAACATGGCTAATGTAATGCAAACTATCCCAGAGACATCTCTCCACTCCTTGATGTAATGCTGCCACCTTGTGAATTGTGAGACATTGAAATAAATTTTTTTGAAAGGCAAATTGCATGCTTTGATCCATACACCAAGCGCCAGTTGTTTATCCAGGTACAACTGTCATGAATTTTTTTTTTTTTTTTAAAGTGAAGACTTATTTTGCCCACTGTTCTTTTTAAAAGCTGTATGGCAGTGTAAATAAGATTATTTAAATATTGGTTAGATGAGCTGGATAATTTAATAAATCCTTTCCATTCTGATTCCTATGATTCTACTGTCCGATCATCTTTTGCTTTTCTTCTCTGCTTCTGCGTTCATATCAGAAGTTTCATGTGGAAATTATCTTCTGTTCACAAGTTAACACACGTAAAGAAAAACTGATGAGGATAATGAGATGAGGAAAGAGGGTTATGAACCAGACCTTGAAAACATCATGGAATGCTTGGTAAATGAAGACTGCTGCTTCCAAATAAAACAGGCACAAATGCTGTTTCTTTCCAGGTGTGGAACACAAAACAAACATCTGCAAGGTTCCCCTTATGCTCTCATTAATATTATCATTAATTAGCCCAGCACCTGCCCTAGTCATGGACCCGGACCCCATTGTGCCACACACTCTACAAACACAGAACAAAAAGTCTCTACATCAAGGGATTTATAATCTAGGTATAAGATAAGAGACAACAGATGGAGGAGTACCAAGAAACAATGGAATGATATTGGTCAGCAAGATAGGCAGTAGGTTCAACAAATCAGTGGTCTGGATTTTTGTAGGTGTCATGGCAAAGGAGGATTTGAAGGAGGATAATGAGGTAGGTTTGTGGAGGTTCGTGGGGAGCACCTCCCAAGCATGAGGGGTAGCCTGGGAGAAAGCACAAAGATTCTTGTTTGAAAATGTAATAAGTGGAGGAGGGAGGCTGGCATCATTGTCTCACCAGAGGTGGGAGTCAGCATCTCGATAGTGAATGAAAGATAAGTGGGGTGCAGATTGATGGTAAAGGACATTAACAGTGAAGGCAAGAAGCTTATGTTTAATTTGATAGAGAAAAGGGAGGTAGTGGAGGAATGCAAAAAGAGGGGCATGACATGGTCAAAGCAGTGGGTTAGGAAAATGAAATTTGCAACTGCATTCTGAATGGATGCAGGGACAAGATTGCATTTGTCAAGGTCAGAGAGAATAATGTTGCAGTAATTGAGACTTGAGATGATGAGAGACTGGGTGCGAGTTTTAGCTGTGTGAATGGATAGGAAAGGCTGTATCTTACAGATGTTATACAGAAATAATCTGCAATATTTAGACATAGTCTGGATGTGAGGACCTAAAGAGAGGATCAAGTTGAAGATGACAACCAGGTTATTTGGCTGCATGACAGGCAGGGTGGTGGTGGTGTGCACAATGGTTGAGAAAAGAGGTGGAGGGAAAGGAATTGAAGGTGGTAGATTGAATGCTGTGTTTTAGTCATTTTGAATTTCAGCTGGTGACCAGACATGCAGAAGAAGGTGTCAGAGAGACAGGCAGAGGTTTTAGTTTGAACAGAAGGAGACAGGTCTGGAGCAGAGAGGTAGATCTGTGAGTCATCAGTACAGCGATTGGTAATTGAATTTGTGTTTGAAGATGAGTTTACCCAGAGATAAGGTGTAGAGGGAGAAAAGAAGGGGATCCCTGAAAGATCGCAGTGGAAACTCCACAAAAAGCTGGATGGGGGATGAGGAGGATCCCCTGAAGGACACAGTGAAGGAGAGATGAGAGAGAACCAAGAAAGGACAGTGCTGTGGAAGCCCAGGGAGGAAAAGATTTCAAGAAGAAAAGCATGGTTGACTGTGTAGAAGGCAGTTGATAGGTCAAGGAGGATGAGGATGGAGTACTGGTTCTGAGCTCCGGCTAGGAAGAGGTCATTAGAGACTCTGGTGAGAGCAATATCATTTGAGTGCAAGTGGTGGAAGCTGGATTGGAGAGGGTCTAGAATGGAACTGGAGGAGAGGAACTCCAGATAGTGATTCTGAAGTGTGTTCAATGAGCTTAGAGATGAAAAGGAGACTGGGGGAGGGGGGGCAAATGCGGTCAAACATGTTGGGGTTTTTTAAAGATGGGAGAGACTGGAACATGCTTGTATTGTGAGGTGAAAGAGCCACAGGAGAATGAGGTTAAGGAGAAGAGTAGGGGAGGGGATGAAAGTGGGTATGAGGGAGAGCAGGAAATGAAGAGGCACATGGAGGGGTTAGAGGAGGAGAGCAGACAAGAAACTTCTGCTTTTGTGACCCTCACCTCCACCTCATGGTCTGATCCATGGTGGGGAGTGTGAGAGAAGGAAAGGCCTCTCTGTAGGAGGGCAGCTAAAGAGGCAATGTTGAACAAAGGGATCCAGGTCTCTGTGAGAGCAGGAGCTGAAAGAAGCAAGATAGGAAGAGGTTCTGGATTGATGTAATTTTTTTTTAAATAGGAGATGGAGTGGGTGATCCAGAGACATCAAGAGAGGGGGAAGGAGGGGGATGGGCATGAGGTTAGGAATGGAGGCACAAGAGGGGCAGAGGTGGGGTCTGGGACAGGTGCAGGAGGTGGGGAATGGAGGGAGGGCCACAGCTGGGTAAATATGAGAGGTGAGGAAGGGGGTATGGCTGTGGCTGAGAAGAGGGAGAAGATTGAGGTGGAAAGGGGAAGAGGACTAGATAGAGGTGATGAGCGACTGTAGAGGGGTGAGAGAAACCAGGAAGGGGTGATGGAGCCAGTGGGGCAAAGGGAGGATAACTGATGCTATGAGGCAGAAGATGGATGTGGTGAGAGCTGTGGATGGGTGGCAGAAGGACAAGATTTCAAAGTAAATAAATTCCACAACCAGCCCACAACCCAGGAGGTGTAAAGGTATGTGCCCAGCCCAGCAGCTGAGTCCCTGCTGGCTAAGAAGGGTCATTGACACTGTTAGAGGCCACTCCCCCCTGTAGCCATCCCCTTTTTGGGTGTGAGGGGGTAGGGACAGGCTGCTTTGCAGAAGCAGCATGGCCCCCAGCCCAGCACTGGGTCCTTGCTGGCTAGAAAGTCCCCCACCCACCCAAATCACAGTCTTCCTCACTTCCTAATCATGATGAGTTTTTGAAAACTAATTTGTGTCTGGGCTAGTCCCCCTTGCACCCTGCCCCATCTGTTCCGATTATAAAATGCGTGCACAATGGCACTATTTTTCTTGAGGACTTGGAAAACTGAACCAGTGTCTTTGCCCACATATAACTGTGATGGGATCAAGCAATATAAGTAGTGGCCAGCAATAGAAGCTGAAGTAGTTAAGCTTCCCATGCCACACGTAGCACAGCAATTTCAGGTTTTAATCAGCAATTAATGCTTCACAAATTTGTTATTTACTATGATTAATGCTTGTAAATTTTTGACTTGGCTGTTACCATTTTAGAACACGGCACGTTTCCTGATTGGCATGTTAATTGTAGTCAGAGTGTGTATCGTCTCCTGCTGTTGAGAGACATTGTTTCCTAAGGTATATGTATAAAGGTATGCTAAGAGAGTGAGTAAGAGTCGAGGCAATTCACAGGATTTTGTCACAGTTGTGTTAGATGTTGGAAGCAGCTTTCCTCCATAGGCGTATGTGCATCAGGTAACACAGAGCAGATTCAGGTAGCATCTTTATCTTTGCTGAAAATGCAAGAGAGGGCTACTAGCCACAGTGACCAACTGAGTGGGCCAGATCCTCAGCTGGTGAAATCTGTGTAGATCCGTTGACTTCAGTAGAACTACATCATCCATTTGAACCAGCTGATGATCTCTTCATGGACTTTCAAATGTATGTGTTGAGGGGAAAAAAAAATTTATAATTTAAAACCAAATGAATTTTGGTCATCATGACTATAAATACAATTCCCTGGGTTCTGATACTGGAGTTCATTAGAATATGCTTTGAACTAAAAGTTAAAGCATGGTAATTTAGAAGTTCATGGATGAATAAGATGGATAATTATGTTTGGTAGAATTAGACAATATATGCATTTGAAAGGATTTTCAGATATTATTGCTGCTTTATACATTATACATTTAATATAAATGTGCCTTGAGAATATATTGAGAGGGACAAAGTGGGTGAGATTGGTGGAAGGGACGAGCAGACCAGAAGAAGAGCTCTGGGACGCTCAAAAGCTTGTCCCAACCACCAACAGAAGTTGGTCCAATAAAAGACAATACCTCCCCCAGCTTGTCTCTGTCTCATCCTGGGACCAGTGCAGCTACAGCACTACTACAAACAGCCTTGAGAATGTATTGCCATTATTATATGATTTATTTACACGTGATAAGAGCATGCATTGAGTAGGCTATACTGGCATGAATAATGTTATAAGCTTGCAGTACATGTGTTTTATAACCATCCTTATATGGGAAGAAAGTAGTAACACTTAATCAGGTTTGAAAGTTTTATAAAACAATTACTACCAAGAGACCAATATGTAGAGCCCTGCAATTGACCAACTCCCAGGTAGGGTGGGCTGCTGATTGGCCTACATTTCCCAGCTCCCAGGATTCAACCTGGAACTGGGGCCATGTGGATCCTCTTCTGCTCCGTTCCAGCAGCCCACCCTACCCATCCTGAACTAGGAATGGGAACCCGGCCTGACAGGTGCTGCGAGTCTAGCCAATCTCCAATTTGGGGATCAGGAAGGAATTTTTTTCTCCTGGGGCCAGTTGACTGAGAATTAGGGAGTTTTTCGCCTTCCTCGCAGCACCTTCGAGCCACAATTGGTTAAGTACAAAGGTGCTTAGTACTTAACTGAGGTTCTTGGGTTGAGTTGTTAATTCCTCACAACTTGCAGCCTGTTTCCAGTGCAGTCAAAAAATAAAATGAATAGTTCGCTGAGGTAGAAGACCTGGGATTTTGGTGATGGCCCTTGGGCTCATGGGATAAGGTGAGACTTTGTCGCTCCCCTGGCCAAGGTCCCCATCCCTCTACACCCTCTGTCTCCCTCGCCATAACAAAGGGTGCTAGGACTCAGAGAACTGAATCCTGGGCGTTGGGGGAGTAGGCTGAGGAGAGCCTACACCATGGTATATGGTCAGAGCTCTGTAACCCCTGCACTGGATCCAATTAAATGCCTGGTATAGGAGAGTATGAGTGATGGGAAGGTAGTGCCCCTCCCCTGTGTTAAAGCTTAATAAAAGGTGCGGCCAGCTGTTTAATGCCATGCATGTGTCTGTCCTCATTTTGCTACTGTGTCCATATCAAATGACGTTCTTGTCAGTTTCACACTGGCCCACACAGTTCTGAATAGCCATGGTGAAAATGTGGTCCCGAATTTTGTTACGTTCACTCTGCTTCTGTTTGGCAAACTCTGAGCAGCAGCAGAGGCAGTGGATCTGTCTGTCTGCACACTCAGGAAGATGGCTCTGCATTAGTTCTCAATGGGAGCTTTTCTTTGTAGCTATAGGACTATTTCCTGGTTTCGTTTCTTTTTCTTTCTTTAAAAAAGAACAAAAGCTTAAATTCTGCATACATTTTTGGCTTCCCCCTTCCCCCAACCCACTAAGAAAGTTTCCTACTCACCCTGGTTAGTGTGAGAATGGGTTTTATTAGACAGAGTGCCTTGCCCAAGAAAATATTCTTATTTGGCTTGTTTTGTTACAGATTGATTCTAATCTAACAACTTTTAATGCTATTTTTCTCTTCCAGTTTTTCCCATATATCCTGCTACTAGTTGCTATCCTGTTGTATCTACCATGCTTGTTCTGGCGCTTCACTGCAGCACCTCATCTTTGCTCAGATCTGAAATTTATTATGGAAGAACTTGACAAGGCCTACAACAGGGCAATCAAAGCAGCTAACAGCTTTCACAGTGGAGACACTAGAGACCCCGGTAGCCTGCCTCCAGCTGTTAATGAAAACTTGACACAGAGGTAAGGTGCTGTAGCTTGGTATTTTTGGCCTTTATTTCTTTTAGCCTTTAATAAGTATAATATGTTTGGAACACTTGTAAATCACAGACATACTGTAAATTTATAGCAGACATTTTAAAGATGAGCTGAAATGTTTTTTTAAAACTGTAATTAAAAATTTAAGATCCCAAATTGATGATAAAATGTGTGTGTGGAGTTAGAACTTACAAATAGCTACTTTTTTCAAACAAAATACTTGAAAATCAGGTCTTCTTCCTCTCCCTTTGTAGACCAGTCCCAGCCTGAGGTGGCTCTGTGTTTCCTTTGCTACAATGGATGTCAGTATTGCCTAAAACAGCATTAGGAAGTGCTGGTGGCTGCATTCCTTACCTACCGGTATAGTTATTTTTCACATCCTTTGATGTGGAAAGCCACTACTGGGCTCCCCTGCCATGCTGTTCTTCTCAGAGTTGTTTCTGCAAAGACTTCTTTTTCTTCTTTTTAAAATATTTGTCTTTTCCAGTCTCCCTCTCTTGAATTAGTTGCTGCACTGTTCTAACCAACCTCAGTTTCACAGTCTCCCTGGACAGTGCAGCAGTTTCTCCTCTTCTCTTTCTTCAGACGAAATAAAAATTACAAATAAGAACTGAAAATTGTTTCTTTAATAGTGAGTAGGCATGGATCTCTGAAGCTAGGTCCTGGCAGGTAAAATGCCATTTTCATCTTAATGTAAGACATGTTGCAGCTGTGTCCGTTCTTTTTCTTAGGTTGGATTTGAGTATCAATGCTTGAGTTGCATTTAAAAATTTCTTTTTAGTATTTTACTTATTCTGTTTGAGGCTTGGGCATTTTTCCTGTTGACCTTTCTACTTGTCTTGTAAACAGTTGTATTCAGTCCTAATGAATGTACCGGAATTCTGGTTTTGAGATTGCCCTCACATCTGTTTTACACAAGTGCTACTTCATTGATTTCAGTAGAGTAACTCGTGATTTACAAGTGTCTGTGAGATCAGAATCAGGCCTGTTTTTTTTGTTTGTGTGTGTCAAAGTGTTTGGTTTATTTAATATGGCAAAATGATTCTTGCAATGATTGGTCTGGTTTTTTTTTTCTTTTTCCAGTTTGTGGGAGATATCTGAAAGCCACTTTAAATACCCCATTGTGGAACAATACCTGAAGACAAAGAAAATCTCCAAAAACTTAATAATCAAATATGTTGTTTGCCGTTTACTAACACTAGCAATTATCCTGTTTGCATGCCTCTATCTGGGCTATTATATCAGTCTGTCCTCTATGACTGATGAGTTTTTGTGCACCATCAAAACTGGAATCTTAAAGAATGACACAACAGTTCCAGAACTAATTCAATGTAAGCTTATTGCTGTTGGTGTCTTCCAGCTACTCAGTTACATTAACTTAATTGTGTATCTTTTGGTGATGCCTCTTGTAATGTATGCCATGCTCGTCCCATTCAGGCGAAGCTCAGACATTCTTAAAGTATATGAAATTCTGCCAACGTTTGATGTTCTGAAACTCAAGTCAAATTATGATGATTTAAGCCTCTATCTCCTCTTCATTGAGGAAAATGTAAGTGAGCTTAAATCATACAAGTGCCTCAAAGTGCTGGAGAATATTGCAGGCCCTGGGAAATGTAACATAATCCATCTGTTGCCAAACCTTGGTACGATTAAGATGACAGATACTGTAGATGGGAAGCCAGCAGCTGTAAAAGAGAAGCCTGAAGAGAAAATTACAGAAGAACCAGAAAGGAATACAACAGAACTACAAGGTAAAGTTGGGCCGCTTGTTATGTTTAAATGGTGTATCCATTAATATAGGCCTGAATAAGAAGAAAAATTGTTTCTTATATTATGGAATTCTGCATCTAAGCAAATACAAGCCTTAGAATTATTGTGTGCAAAGACTTAAATGTGCTGTATAAGAAAATTGACTAGCTTATACCTAACAATACAGTCTGCTTATGTTCTTATAACTTCAATTAAACCACAGGAGGGTTATGTTGTTGAAAGCTATTGTAGTATTTTTATTTGTTTGTCATAATAGACCAAATTTTCAAAAATAGATGCCTAAAATGTGCCTGCAAAATATATAAGTAAAGATGCAATTTTTCCACCTACAGCTTAGGCACTTGCTTTTGAGAAATGTCACTTCCAATTAATATGGTGTTTGTGCAATAATATTACTTGGGTAATTTGAACTGATGGGTAAGGAAAAAAGTAAGGAAGTCATGTGCCTGTCTTATCTCTCCTGCATGATTTGTGGGTAGGGGTCTAACCTGTGGCAGAGGGCTAGAGCCAGAAGAGGCTCTTAGATCTGTGTTAGCCCTTCCTGACTTCAGGTCTCATCAGCTTTAAGCCTAGCAGAAGTGATGGTAGCAGCTGTTGGTTACTGAGTGATTGATCCAAAGGACTAAGAACAAAGTAGTAAAGTGTACAGTCACTGTACAATGTGTTTGCATTTAGAGATAGAACTAAGATAAGATGGGGAAGTTAGTGGTGTCATGATTTTGTTTTAAAGACGGTGTGAAAGGCTGGTATTCTTCAGGCTACAGGAACAAAGATGCTTTGAAGTTAATCCTCCCTCTTCTCTCTCACACACACAAGCGAGATGCGATGGGGTGGTGTTGGGGAAGGGACTCCTTTTAGCGCCAGGGTAGCAGCAGAGCCCCATTATTGCTGGCTGTCTACTCTGTGTGGCAAGGGAAACTATTTATGTATAAGCCACTAAGCCAGCTAGACTTCTCTCATGCTCCCTGTCCAAACCTCCCCTGTTCAGGGGTGGAGGGAGCCCATTAAGGGGGGTAGTACTCTGCACCAAAGGATTCCTAAGGCTTGATCTACAGTTAAAACTTACAGCAACATGGTTATGACAGCCAGGAATATGAAAAAAACCCACATTTCTGACTGACATAGGTATGCTGACAAATCCCCCAGTGTAGATACAGTTAGAGGGATTCTGTCAGCATAGCTAACATCAGTAGGGGAGGTGGTATTCCTGTACTATCAGATCTCCTCCTTCTGTCGCTATACACTGCATCTATGCTAGGGGGCTACACAGGCATAGCTATGCTGCCAAAGGCCCTGTAATGTACGCAGGGCCTCACACAGGAAATAAGGCACACATTTTTATCAGAGAACCTACTTGGAACAATTTACCAAGGATCGTATGACTGGCATTTGTTAAATCACAATTGGATATGCTTCTAAAGGATATACTCTAGTTCAAATAGGAATTAATTCAGGGTGGTTCTGTGGCCTGAGTTAAACAGTCAGTCAGACTAGATGGTCACAGCAGTCCCTTCTTGGTTTGTGATCTACAAGCTGGAATGCAGGAACAATTTGTAGAGTGGGGGTGCTGAGAGTCATTGAACCAAACTGTAAACCTTGTATATAATGGAAACCACTTCAAGCCTGGGGGTGTGGCAGCACCCCCACCCCATCCCTAGCTCCAGCAGCTATGTCTACAACTCCTTCATGACCATTGCCACATGCAGAGGGACCACTCCAGTTCTACTGCAGTGGGGCCTTACTTGGTCACAGAGGAGAGGGGAAAATCTGTCCCTAAGTGATTTCACCAGGATCATAGGGTGTCAGAATCCAGAATAGAGCACTTAAACCATAATAGTCCATCCCCTGCCCAGACCTGGTTAATTCTATTGAGCAATCATGATAATACGAGAATAAGTGTTCAGATACAATGGTAATGAGGGTAGCATATTTTATATTACAGAGCACTCACTCAGATCCTGCTCTTTCTACAGAAACATAACCTGGCTTCAGATAATGCTCTTTCCACTTATGGTGTTGATTGTGTTTCCAAATCGCTGTTTGAAGGAAATTACCAGTCATGTTGTACATGGAGAGAGAGAGAGAGAGAGCCTCTTCCTGCAGTGGCGGGAATGGCTGGGAACTCTGACCATATTTAGCTCAGATAGGAGGGAACTGCAAATGCAGCTGTGGAACAATAATGGAAACATCAGGAACCTGCTGCCAATATCCCCTTAACCAATATGTTTTAGAAGCATGCGCTAACATTTTTAGGAATTCTTTGTAAAATGTTCATCAGTGACAACTCATCGTTAGCCTGCATAAGGAATTCATGAAAGATACTATGTTAGCACTGGAGAACACTGAGATGTCAAAGAACAGTGTCCAAGGCAGGGGATACTTAAATAATTTTTCAGCACAGTAGTGATACTGTCTCTTCTGCCTAATATAATGGAGGAAGCATCAGCTTAAGAGAAATGTTCATGATGTGGTATTCTAAGTCACTCCCCTCCCCCATATAAACACTTGCAAAATAAAATAAAAAATCCAAGATGCCCTAATGACAGGAATGTTTTTATTAGAGTTGGTCAGAACACTGGTGACTAACTGTTTGTTGCTGGCATGTGCTGTTTTGTCAAAGCTAAAATGTATCGATATCAACAGGAAAGTTTCTGAGGTTCATGGTGGATTCTCCAGTCGCTGAGAGGGAGTAACTTATTGAAAACCTGACCTTTTTGAATCTGAAAACTGATCTTTCAACTTGATTCTGTTTTGTGAAAGTGTTCAAGAGGTTTTTGTTGTGTTCCAATGTGGAATGAAAACAAATGTTGAAACTCAAAAGGTGTCATGAAATGGATGTATGGTTCACCAGTCAGCTGTCATTTTTATAGGTTTTGTATGAAGGTTGAGTATGATGATTGTGGTCTTTGATGTGCACTAGGAGGACTAAGGGTCGCATTTAACTGCCCCCACATTTTCGCCTGCCTATAGTGATATTAGCAGGATTTAATAAAAGATTTTACAAACCGAGGTACTGATTCTAGTTCCTTTGCACAAGAACAAAAAAGGCGCCAAAAAGACTTCTTTCCCACACCTCAGAGGACAGGAACAGCCAGAATCCTAGCACTACTGACCACCCTAGAAGTGGAGATATGCCTAGGGGATGGCTCCAGAACCCCATGCACCAGCTTGTGGTTCTACACTAGCTCTGGGTTCTGCATTTCCAAAAGGAAGCTGTAAGGTGCTCCTCAGGCTCAGCATTTGACAGGTAGTGCCACTGGGAGGGTGCCCTTTGAGTATGTCCCTGTATAAAGCCACACACCAGCCTAGCTATAGTACAAAGCAAAGGTGAAAATAGGTTGCGGGTTTGTGTTTTTTAAATCTCTGAGGCTGGTATTTTGTTGTAAGGAAAGCAGGAATATTTGCTTATGACGAAATGGTGTGATGGATTTTCATTGTAACAAGCATTTGCTTTTGTTTAGTTTTAACAGATCTGCTCCCAAGTTGCAATACAAGCTCAAGCAACGAAGATAAGAAGGTTCGTCAAAGACTTATAGATTCTTCATGCTGATTGCTCCTGCACGCTCCTCTTTTGAGGGTTATAGCACAGGACAACTGCCCTCTCTCCCTACCTCCAATACAAGCCACACCGAACACAGGACACTGCCTTTCTCAATGAATAGACTGGATTTGGGGTCCTAGCAGTTCACAAGAGAGGATAAACCAGTTTGCAGACTGTTTACATATTGTACAGTTAACCTCGTATCACAAAAGGCATCATCTAGAGTTTGACTATTTACAAAACCACTTAAATATGAATTATGGAAAAGTGAAATCCATCGGGTAATTAGCATGCAGAATGAATTACCAGAAGCAGCAGTTGAAGCTGAGACCATTTAAACAGTAGAAGTGTGCTTACAGCGACAAAACACTGAATTGTATAGACACTAGAAACAGATGGACAGATTCCATCCTGAGATGGCATGGTATTGAGGTGTGTGTAACAGAGTGCTGGAAATGCCAGACTTTGTTACTTGCCACCTAGAGTCCAGTTCTGCAGTTCTTATTCCATCAATTGTGGCAAGATGGCCGATTTTAGTCTGGTGGGTCCTGTGCTTTTCTTGGCGGGGAGCTAAGATGCCACCCTTTGCCCCTACTCTTGGGTGCCGAGAGACCCACTACTAGCCTGGGAAGGTGGTAGAGGAGGGAAGCAGGGGAGGGATCTGGGTTTGCTCCTCGCTCTGAGTCCCAGCCCCTCTCAACCCCTGTGGGTTTCTCACCCTCGTCCCCCTTAGGTAGGATTACGCTCAGTCCTTAAATGCTGGTGGGGGGAGGGAGTCTACCTGTCCTGCTGGGCAGGGTCTCCCTTACTTCAATTCTCAGGTCTTCCAAATCTTTCAACACACTCCAAGCTCCAGTCCTTCCTCCTCCTCCCTTGTCTGCCTAACACAGGGGGTTTTATTAGGTTCCTAAAAGGGCCTTAACTGACGCAGGTGCTCCAATTAACCTGAAGCCACCTTCCCTAGTCTACAGGGAACCACACCTTAATTAGCCTTGAGCTTATATATTTCCCCTCTAGCACTCTCCCACTGTTCCTTGGCCCTCCTGTATCACACTATGTTAAGGTAAAATATCCCATTCATTGCAGTGGGTATCAAAGGAGATGTGTTAGATCTGGGTTTAGAACTAAAGTGTTCTTGGCTCCCTAGCCTGTAAAGTTAATGGGAGTTTTATTTGAGTATGGACTGCAAGATTTCAATCCTTAATTCTATTTCTTAACTGATATTAACTTGTCCCTCTGAATAATGGATTCTAAAGACTAGGGGCTGAACAACAGTGATAACCCCTATTACAGGGGTTTGCCTTGTCTATGCTGATGTCAAGAACCTGTATTTTATATCCATTGTGTTTAAAATAGCCACTTTTTAACATTTATTGGGTCTCAAATACAGTATAGAATGCACATCTTCCATGACATGCCTTATAAGAAAAGCATGCATGACATTCTCAGTTATATTACAGTAACAACTACAGGCCTCAGGTCAGGGCCCACTGGGCTAGGCAGGATACAGAAGAAGACAGTCCCTGCCTCAGAGTTTGCAATCTTAGTTAAAGATCTGATACAAAGGGTAATTGAAACAAACCGAACAGAAGAGGACGATGATGTGGTGATAGAAATATGGACATATTTTGTGGCAAAATCATTGACCCACAGAGGCATTTTGTAATTCAGAAAGGTACTGCCATAATTCGTTCATGTGGTGTGTTTTTTTAATTGCTGTGGGGGCGTTTCATTCAATTTGTAACAATGTTCCAAATGGGGGTTCATGTCAGCATCATGGCATTTCTTTCAAATGGCAAATTAAGCCTAATTACCATGGAACTCTTGAATATACAGTAGAACCTCAGAGTTACGAACACCTTGGGAATGGAGGTTATTCGTAACTCTGAACAAAACATTATGGTTGTTCTTTCAAAAGTTTACAACTGAACATTGACTTAATACAGCTTTGAAACTTTACTGTGCAGAAGAAAAATGCTGGTTTTAACCATCCTAATTTAAATGAAACAAGCACAGAAACAGTTTCCTGACTTTGTCAAATCTTTTCTTTAACTTTCCCTTTGTGTTACTAGTTTACATTTAACACAGTACTGTACAGTATTTGCTTCTTTTTTTTTTTTTTTTTGTCTCTGCTGCCTGATTGCACACTTCCTGTTCCAAATGAGGTGTGTGGTTGACCAGCGGCGTATTAACGCCTAGGCCGACAAATTTGCAGGGGCGGCAAATTTATAATAGCAGTCAGAGGCTGCTTCCCCTGGCGCCGGTTCACGCCCTCCACCCCAGGCCCCGCCCCAACTCCACCCATTCCCCGCCCCCTCCCTGCCCCTATTGGTCCCCTTCCCCAAATCCCCGCCCCGGCCCCGCCTCCTCTCCTAAGCAAGCCGCGTTCCTCCCTTCTTCGCGAAGCTGTTTCGCGCACTAGCACTGGCAGGGAGCGGGGAGAAGCAGGACCCGGCAGCGTGCTCAGGGGAGGAGGCGGAGTGGAGGTGAGCTGGGGCGGCAATTATTTCAGGGCCTAGGGGCAGCAAAATCTTTAATCCGCCACTGTGGTTGACCGATCAGTTCGTAACTTGGGTGTTTGTAACTCTGACGTTCTACTGTAGTGGGAAGAGATTTTTTTCTTAATTACCAGAATGGTAATGCATATCTTTCACAGCTTTTAAATAGTCACTGGTTTTATCATATGGTCTGGCATGAGAATGACCTTTTAACTGATTAGTGTCAGCTATAACTTTTGTCCAAAAATGCAGTTTAAAAAACACTTAAACAGAACATTAATGACAGTGCCTAGCAGTATCTAAATAAGTCTTAACATTTGCTTTCCCATTTAGCTTATTCACTGGGTTCCTTTTAACATATGTAGAATCAACACTGCAAAAAAGATTTGTTGATGGTGTGAATGGGATAACCAGTAAGTAATTAGTGTTAAACCTTTCACTCAAAATTATTAATGAACAACCTAGGTGCTAGGATAGTACAATAAGAACTACTTGGGTATTTTATACCTTATGGCCAAGATAAGCCTTAATGTACAAAATACAGTACATAAAACCAGAGTGCTGCCTCTTTGCTGAAGAGACAATGGCTGCAATACAAGCACTTTGTTCCACCAAAATTGAGAAAAACACGTCTTCAGTTTAAATATCTTAGGGTGTGAGCAAACGTAATGGTGCATCATATTGCATGATAGCTCCAAAGCAAACCTGCAACCCTCTGTCACAGGAAGGATCGTTTTTTTAAAAGGCTATTTCTAAAATAGTTTTATCCAGAAATGTCTATTTAACTCTGAAATCGGTACTCCTTGTTTGTTCTTAAATTGGAGCTGAGATTTTTCTAAATGGCCATCTGACCCTCTTTAATTAAACAACCCCTCTGTAAAAAACCTTAAAAGCTACTGATCATCCATATGTACATTCCTCTGATGGTGTGCATCTGCCAGAGATTGGAGTCTTTCGGCCTACAGTACCCTCAGAATGCACATGAACTCCTCAGTCCTCATGTTTCAAGGTTGAGGCACGCTATCCACTATTCAGTTCCTCTCACCAACTCAGGGCTTAGAGATGGAGCCTGACTCTCAGAGATGGCCAGCCTCTCTCTTATTATTTATAGCTCATAGTGTTTATAGTGTTAGTGTTTTAGTCATTAGGTTGACTGTTGCGACCCTTTTTAGTTGTTAGAATCTTATTCGTCACCAGTATGGTGTCATCCAGTTCTCCCGAATTCAAATGCTGCCCCTCATTCAAGGGAGCTATCCCAGCCTCTGATGGATAATCGTCGTGCCCCTGTCTGGGAGAATCACAGTCCCAGTAAATACACCCTTTGTGAGACCTTCAGCTGTCAGGCTAGAAAGAACAGGGAGGCCCGCCATCAGGTCTTCCTAATGACTACGCCCATGATATACGCTTCCAAACCAGGCTCATTAGACACCCCCCACCCCCCTCCGCATGAGGACCTTCAGAGCCCCGGATCATAAATGCAGGCTTATTGTCTGACTAGAACCACAACATTGTCCTCCAACAGACAGCAGGGAGCCAGAAGTCCCAGAGGTAGATTGCCTACCATGGTTTCTTCTAAAGAAAGCTTCCCATGATACCAATAATTATCTGAGACTCCACAGTCTGGAATGGTTCCTATTGAAGCTCAGTCTTGAGCTGAGTCTGACCATACGGTATTGTAATGCCCAGCACCAAAATCCAGGATTTTGGGAAAAAGTTTGGCATGAAACCCCAATGTTGTCTACCTCAGTGGCCATGGCACAGACTCTCTTGGCACCAGAACCAGGCTGATCAGGGCACCTGTACCATGACTCTAGTGGAGACTGCAATACTGCTGTGGGAAAACCTGGTTCCAGGTCACCTGTCTATGCCACCTCACACGGCACCATTCAGATTCTTAGCACCGATGGCTCTGCAGAACCCCAATCTTCCCCTGCTGTCAGCTATAAGCATTTCATTCGACACCGACTCTATCCACACTTGCAGCACCATGGGTCCGCTGCATTGCCCGTGGATCCAGCATGCACATTCTCCTCAGCTTGATCTTCGAAACTGGCGGTCAAGGAATATCTGTACCAGCAGCATCTTGACTCACCCAGCTTCTCACCACAGCCCTTTACATCTTGTGAGGAGTGTCAGAACTCCCTATAAGAATGATATTGGGATCCACTGAACCCAAACTAATGGTTCTCTAATCCCCAGCTACCAGATTCTTACTCACCACTGCCCATGGTGCCCTTGTTGGGGACTATGGTCAGCTCAGAGCAACTGTGAGCTGAGGGAGCAGAAGACTGTCTCCTCCATGGCACCGCACACATAAACACCCCAGTAACCCTTCCTGGTTCCAACACAACCTCAAGCAGAGGACAAAGAGGCTGATGAGGGTCTGTGAGGCTGATGGCCACACAGATGGGCAACAATAAGGGATTTCAAAAACTACTGAAAAGTATGGCTGAGGCCCTCCAAATCCCTATTGAAGAGGTACAACAACAGACATAATAGTGCTGACTTAATGTACGTAGAAGAGGACAGGTCCCTGATTCAGAATGATCAGGATCAGTTGGTAAACTGAGCACAAGCGAACAATGTGCATTTAATACAGCTAAATGTAAATATTGATCTAGGAACAGAATGTAGGCAATACTTAGAGGATCCTTATACTAGGAAGCAGGGACTCTAAACAAAGATTGGCGGCTCATGATGGATGATCAGCAGAGCTCCCAATGTGACACTGTGGCCACAAGAGCTAATGTGATACTGGGACGTATAAATGCAAATCTCAAGTAGCAGTAGAGAGGTTATTTTACCTCTGTATTTGGTACTGGTGCAACCACTGCTGGAATGCTGTGTCCAGTTCTGGTACCCACAATTCAGGAAGGATGTTGATAAATTGGAGAGAATTCAGAGAAAAGCCACAAGACTGATTAAAGGATTAGAAAATATGCCTTGTAGTGATTGAGCTCCTTGAGTCTATTTAGCTTAACAAAGAAGGTCAAGGGATGACTTCTTTACAGTCTATAAATACCTACATGGGGAACAAATATTTAATAATGGGCTCTTCAATCCAGCAAAGAAAGGTAGAACACGACCCAATGACTGGAAGCTGAAGCTAGACAAATTCACACAGGAAATAGCCATTGCAACAATTTACCAAGGTCCATGGTGGACGATCCATCATTGACCATTTTTAAACTAAGATTGGATGTTTTTTTCTAAAAGCTCTGCTGTAGGAATTATTTGTGTTTTACAGGAAGTCAGACTAGATTAGCATAGTGGTTCCTTCTGGCCTTAGAATCTATGAATAGTGTATTTAAATGAAGCATGTCAAATGTTAAAATTGTGTGTTGCATATTTACTTCCAAAGTAATGAGATGTAAGATCTTGTAATGTATTAGCATTGGATGGAATAGTTAGTAGGTTTTTATTCCTTAAAACTTGAAAGTCAAGTATTTTTGTGGTGTATAACTTTGTGTCCATTTCTTTAGCAACATGAGTATTAGTGCAGTGTAGTAAAAGTCTTTGTTTGTGAAAGCATGATTGGAGAGATGCTTGTGGATGTTTGTTTTTAAACTGAACGGTACAGTGCAGTGGATCTTTAAAGGGACACTTCCAGGTTGATTTGAACACAATTTTGCAGACTGGAATAGCTTCAGGAGATATTTTGGTGATGATTCAGGGGACAGTCACTCTGCAACTGGGCAACAAAGAAAGTAACAGAACGCCACTAGCCATCACCTTCAGTCCCCAACTAAAACCTCTCCAGTGCATCATCAAAGATCTACAACCTATCCTGAAGGACGATCCCTCACTCTCCCAGATCTTGGGAGACAGGCCAGTCGTCACTTACAGGCAGTGTAATGACTCATCCCCCAATCTGAAGCAAAAACTCACCAGCAACCACATACCACACAACAAAAACACTAACCCAGGAACCTATCCTTGTAACAAAGCCCGTTGCCAACTCTGTCCGCATATCTATTCAAGGGACACCATCATATGACCTAATCACATCAGCCACACTATCAGAGGCTCATTCACCTGCACATCTACCAATGTGCCAGCAATGCCCCTCTGCCATGTACATTGGCCAAACCGGGCAGTCTCTATGCAAAAGAATAAATGGATACAAATCAGACATCAAGAATTATAACATTCAAAAACCAGTCGGAGAACACTTCAGCCTCCCTGGACACTCAATTACAGACCTAAAAGTGGCAATTTTTCAACAGAAAAACTTCAAAAACAGACTCCAATGAGAAACAGCAGAACTGGAATTAATCTGCAAACTGGACACCATTAAATTAGGCTTGACTAAAGACTGGGAGTGGATGAGTCATTACACTAACTAAAAACTATTTCCCCTTGCTAATTTTCCCCCTACTGTTCCTCACACCTTCTTGTGAACTGTTTGAAATAGGTCATCCTGATTATCACTACAAAAGTTTTTTTTTCTCTTGCTGGTAATAGCCTACCTTAATTGATTGGTTTCATTCAGAGTTGGTATGGCAACCCCCATTTTTTCATGTTCTCTGTATATATGTGTGTGTATATGTGTATGTATATATAATTCCTACTGTATTTTCCACTGCATGCATCTGATGAAGTGGGCTTTAGCCCACGAAAGCTTATGATCAAATAAATTTGTTAGTCTCTAAAGTGCCACAAGTCCTCCTCGTTTTTTCTGCTGATACAGACTAACATGGCTACCACTCTGAAACCTCTGAGCACTCAGTTGACCTTCCAAATTTTAAGCTTAAAAAAATACACCCTCTTACACACAAGTAAAAACAATAAAAGTCCCCAAACATGTGATAATACTTGAAAATGTTCTTCTGAAAACAACAAATGCTCCATATTTTGATGTTACTGATGTAGTTTCTCAATTGATTTCTAAATTAAGAACCCAGACCTATTCATCCATTTACTTGTAAACATGTAAACTTGACTTCAGGACTGGGCCCTAAACAAATTGGCTAGTCTGTGTATTGCAATCATATTGGCTGCCATTAAAACATCACTAGCACATGGAGGCTGGAAATTAACAGTTGCTAAATGTACAAACAGCAAGATAAAGTAGTGATGTATATTGCACTCCTTTAATGTCAGTCCAAATTAAAATGTGCTGTCTGGAAAAAGGAAAGTCTTTGGCCTTTGTCATTTTAATTACATGAATATCACTGTTTTTATGTGATTTATTTTCATGGCAGGATGGGCATGGGTGAATGCATTATATACTGAAATGCACAGAGAGATTAACTCCGTTACAATGCTGTCAGACTTACTTGACTGTAATCTTGAAAGACACGTTCCCCACAATACATCAGACACACAAGTTGCTTTTGTTAGCTGGAACAACAAGCCTCGTTACAGTCACGGGCAGTGATCTTTTCTGTTCTTTGGATGAATATGGTGTAAAGTCCTTCTGGAAACCCAAAACATCACCAAAAATATGTTAACAATTTATAACTGATATGTCCTTTTTAGAGCAATCAGTCACTGTATACATGGAAAGGTTGAATTGTCCTTCGCTATTAAATTTCAGTCCCAGCAGCATCACCAGTTGGTGAGTTCACTATATAAGCACTCCACACATGACAATGGGAAATCTGGAAGCACCTGTTGGCATGTGAGCAGAGTTTGGCTGACCACAAGCCTATGGGTTGTTCAGTTAAAGATGGAGGAGGAGGACCAAGGGCAAGGTTCAGAGACCCTATGAGGAACTGGAAAGTTTTATTTACGTGATCTCTCCTACCCAACCCACCTGTGTAAGTGCCTCAGCATGAAACTTACATGCACCCCTATCAGCCTTGAGCAGTGGGCTGATCCTTTCCTGGAGAAGTTAATCAGTTACTCAGCCACAACACCAAGGATATCTCTGGGTGGACAGAGCTATTAGCAAGGGCCTGATCCAAATTTCATTGAAACAGAGTTGGAGTCTTTCCATGCATAAGTTGGATCAAACCATAGGAGATAAATACCAGAGAAACTGTTCCAAATAAAAAATAACCCTGTGCACTGTGCATAAAGAATGAGTGCCCCCATTAAACTGCTGCTTCCAGAGGACCATAGTAAATTCTAAAGGTATATTAGAGACGGTCGAGTGGCAGCTTGAGCTTGTATGGAAAGCGAGTCAGCCATCAACAATTCAATTTTCTTTGTGCGTCTGGAAAGAGATCCTATGACACAAGCCTAGTCTTGACAGGGACAACTGTCTCCAAATTAAGATTGCATTCTTGTTTTTGACCTGTGGACCAAAACATACAAGGGTTATGACATGTATGAGACCATATGTAAATAGTTAGAACTAATCTACCCTATGGAAGAATTCTTCCATCAACCTAGCATGGTCTGCACAGGGACTTAGATCATCTTAAACGTGTCAGTCAGGTATGTGGATTTTTCAGACTCCTGACCAATATAGTTAAAACGACCTAATTTGCTAGTGTAGACCAGGCCTAAGAACTGCTATAATTTTGTTCTAAGTACATTTAATTTTTTTCTCTTGTGACAGTATTGTGGCCGAGTGTACATTTGCTATCATGCTCTTAAACTGGTTTTACAGAAAACTCCCTTAATCGAAACAATAGCAAGAGCAGAGGTGTGAATTCAGCACCCTTCCGGTACTGCAATAAGATTGACTATTAGGGCTTAAAAGGCTGTTTAGAGCTGTATTCTGCCACCGTATTCAAGTTGATTAGTATCTTATGCTGCATAGTACTCCTACTGAAATGGGTGGGGCTGCTCACAGAGGAAGGATTTATACAACATGAATAAGAGTGGCAGAATCCAGCTTTCAATGGCCATGTAATCAAATCAAAATCAGGCCATTTTTAGTCAAGAACTGAACTATGGATTTAGGGGCCTAGCTTTACACCAGAGGTTGGAAAATGTTGGCCTCTTTCCGTCAAACAAAGAAAATGTAATAAAGAAAGAAAATTCAAAATGCCTAGAACTATGTTAGTGCAAAAATAAGGTTATGAATTTAAACACAAAAATTGGGGAATGAAAAACGTAATGGGCTCAGAACAAAAATAACTGTAGCATATTTGCACTCTGCTTGCTCCATCTGTCAACTGATGTCAGGGATGTCATCAATTCCAATTGATCATCAGGTCAATTGAGGTCAGGGATCATCAGGCCAATTGTACAGGGTGAAAGTAACTTAAAGGACTTACCAGTATTCCAGAGTACTGAGCAGGGGGGCATGGCCTCAACTGGAAGAGGTGGGGCCTTTAAATACCCAGGCCTTTAAATCAAGATTTAAAGGCCGCAGGGTTCTGGCTGCCTCTGAGAGGCCTGGGGCCTTTAAATCACCCCCAGAGCTACCAGCTACAGAGGCGGCTGGGAACCCCGGGGCTCAGGGGTGATTTAAAGGGCTCCGGGCACTGTGGGGATCCCCAAGCCAATTCCACTGCGGTTTGCCGTTCCAGGTCAATGGGGGCTGCGGGAAGCAGCGCGGGCCAGCCGCCAGTGGAAGCTGTGATTGGCCGAACCTGCGGACGCTGCAGGTAAACAAACTGTCCTGGCCTCCCAGCGGATTTCCCTGACCGGCCGCATGCCAAAGGTTGCTGATCCCTGGTGTAGACATACCCTGACTGTCTTATTTGGACTCTTATCAAAGAAGATATTTATAGTGATTGTGGTGGGGGCTGATTAGCTGATGGTTGCTAGGCAATCTGTCTTTCAGAAACAAAGTCTCGTTCTTTAATACCAGCATGAGAGATAAAAAGGAGGTTACACTCCTGGGACAGATCCTGCTCCTGCTGAAGTCAGGAAATGACAAAATTCCCATTGACTCCCAGGGAAGAAAGCACAGGCTCTTAATGATCAAACCTCCATGTTTACTATTTATAAATATATTATCCTCACAGCAAAATGGCTGACTAAGTATTCTACAATTAGTTAACAACATAGTAAAAGCATCCTGATTGGTTAATAATTAAATCACACAGTGTTTTAGTATCATAAGAACATAAGAGTGGCCACACTGGGTCAGACCAAAGGTCCATCTAGTCCAGTATCCTGTCTTCCGACAGTGGCCAAGGCGTGGTGCCCCAGAGGGAATGAACAGAACGGGTAATCATCAAGTGATCCATCCCCTGTCACCCATTCCCAGCTTCTGGCAAACAAAGGCTAGGGACACCATCCCTGCCCATCCTGGCTAATAGCCATTGATGGACCTATTCTCCATGAATTTATCTAGGTCTTTTTTGAACCCTGTTATAGTCTTGGCCTTCACAACATCCTCTGGCAAAGAGTTCCACAGGTTGACTGTGCGTTGTGTGTGTCAGGATAGTTTACCATTGTGCCTTTAATACTGTCTCCTTGAGAAACCTTCAGCGCTCCTGAACGCCCACTTTCTCTTAGATTTCCCCCACGCTATTTTCTTCTCTACAAATTCTGAGTTTGTTGAAGTCTGCTATTTTTGAAGTGCACAGTCCTTATTCTGCTGCTATCATTCCTTCCTTTCTTTAGAATCATGAAATCTACCATCTCATGATCACTTTCACCAAACTTGCCTTTCACCTCCACATTCGCTACTAATTCCTCCCTCTTGGAAAGAATTAAGTCTAAAATGGCTTTCTCCCTCACCCTTCCTCACCCCCGGTTACGTTCCACTTTCTGAAACAAAAAGTTGTCCTCAGTACATTCCAAGAACTTATTGGAAGTTTTGTGCTTTGCTGTATTACTTTTCCAACAGATGTCTGGATGGTTAAAATCCCCCATTACTATCAGATCTCATATTTTGGGTAGTTCTGTTATTTGTTCTAAAAGTGTCTCATCTACCTCCTCTTCCTGATTTAGTAGTCTACAGAAGACCCCTACTATGACATCATCCCTATTTTTTTACCCCAGTTATCTTTACCCACAGACTTTCAATTGGTCTGCCTCCTGCCTCCTTCCGGACCTCAGAACAAGAGTATATATTCTTGAAGTATAATGCAACACCACCTCCCTTTTCATCTTACCTGCCCTTACTGAACACGCTATATCCTTCTATAGCAATATTCCAGTCATGAGACTTATCCCACCAAGACTCTGCAATGCCAATTAACTCACAGTTTAGCTTACATACTAATATTTCCAATTCTCCTTGTTTATTCCCCATAGTACTTGCATTTGTGTATATCCATCTAAGAGGTTGAGCTGATTCCCCCTCTAATTTCCCTTTTGTCGCTCCTATGACCCCATTGTAATTTCCCCTGTTCCCCCGCCTTGTGTCTCCCCCCACCATCATCTACCAGCTGCCTCTGGAGTGACAGGACTGTGGCCAGGAATCTAAGAGTAGAAGGGAGGAAATTTGGGGCAATGATACCATGGCAAATTGATACACTCACAGACTGTAGTCATGGGATCTTTACTGTCCATCACCTCATATTTGAGGTCTCGTCCGAAAGATGCGTGCTTCCCTGAAGAGAGAGGAAATTCTAAAGGTTTTTTCAGGGTCAGGAATGTGGCCTCTCTCCTCAGTTGCAACATCAGACAGTGGGAAATAGCAAGTTGATCTCAAAGAGCACAATTCCCAAATGAGAAAGCAGATGTTAGTACACATTATATGGCATCCACATTTTCAATGAACAGTGCAAAGGAGTAGAGTACATAGATTTAATTATATAAACCAGTTTTGATTATAAAGCAAACAAGTACTCGCTTCCTTTCGCCTCTAAGTTCTAAATAAGATTTTACCCTTATGGAAGAGTCCTACAGAATTGAATACAGAATGATTCCCTTTGCAATGGTTTTTTAAGCCATCCTATAGACTTTGATAGAAAATTATATACCTGTATCAAATTACTTTGGATGTTTAAAAAAAAAATCAACGAAAATATCTCAGGTCAGAAGGGACCATTGTGACCACCCAGTCTGACCTCCCGCATAACACTGGCCATATAATTTGCCAGATGACCAGAGTGCAGAAGTGCCCATTGTTATCTCAAGAGTACTTATCTGACATCTGAGGTCTCAGCTAGAAGACTGATATTTAACACCCTTTCAAAAAGGAACATGTTAATGTGCATGCTGTTCTCACTATTTCTTCTCTGTGTAGACGCTATTCTAGAGTAGCAAGAAAATCATCCATCTTTGTTGACAGAATATTCCATAAGCTAGTAGGAAGGCTTTGAAAATGTTGACCCTTAAGTACTTTTTTAAAATATCTATCTGAAACAAGCTAGTTCACCTAAAACACCACCATTTAGTTGTCCTTCAATGAAAGGATTAAAGACCAGGTCATTTGAACTTCAAGCGGAAAATCCAGGCTGACAGATTGTGGACGGTGACTGAGTTTTTCTGCCTATGTAGATTTGAAATGGAAATCATTTCCTTTTTGGGGAAGGAAGGAAGAAAAGGGAGTCCCTTTGGTTAAGGTACATAACTTGGAGTCAGTAGACTTGGGTTCTGATATCTAGTTCTACTATGGGATTCCTTTGAGACTATTGGCAAATTACTTAGGGCTATATTTTTCCAGAGTGATTGTTAATTTTTAATAGCTGAAATTTTAGATGCCAAATTTTAGACATTTAAATGCCAAGTTGGGCACAGAAAATGAATGGATGCTTTCAAAACTTCAGGCATTAACCTCATGATGCCTTACTTTCCTGTGTCACAGCCTCAAATGAATGTTCGTAAAGCATTTTAAGATCACTGGATGGGAAACATTATAGAAATGCCACATTTTAAAAAAAACTAGACATTAGGGCTCACTGTTCAAAGGTGGCCTCTAATTTCGGGATGCTTTTTTAGGTGCCCAGTTTTAGACACGTAGGCCCTGGTCCACAAAAGTATTTAGGCTCCTAACTTTCATAGAGATCAAGAGAAGTTAGAAGCCTAAATACCTTCCTGGACCTGGGCCCTAGAATCTCGTTTTCATAGTTGTTAATCTCCTGAAACTCCTTCCAAACCCAAATCGGGTTATTAAAATTTGATATGGAATAGGCTACTACTTGACAAAATGTGATTGTTTTGCTGTGTTCCTCATCTCCAATCCCCGCCAGTTCCCTTTCTTTCTCTTAGTTGTGGTCACTCTTCCCCATGTTCTTTTCATTTCTTCTTTACTCCACCTCAATCTCACCTCCCTTTCTTCAAAATCTGGGGGCTCAACACCTCTGAAAATCAGGCCATAAAATGGTGTAAAATTTGAGGCAGCAAAAATTAAAGATCACTCTTGAAAATGTGGACCTTAGTATGTACTAAGCTTTTATTTTTTGGTTTTGTGAGAGGGAAATTGAAATAGTTTGGGAAGAGTCTGCATCCTGCAATTGCAGAAGTTTACCTAAATCTTACTACATAGCCGAAGTACGGTGCAATGATGGAATACTCACGTGGAAACTTTCAGATAACTTTAGACTCATGGACTGGACTGAACAGTCTGTATAGCCCTGAGTGCACACTTGTCATTCTTTAAGAGATGAGAAGTAATTTCATGCAATTGCCTGGTAACAGAGATTTCAGAGCAAGTGTTCATAGAATCATAGGGTTGGAAAGGACCTCAGGAGGTCATCTAGTCCGCCCCCCCTGCTCAAAGCAGGACCAATCCCCAATTTTTGGCCCAGATCCCTAAATGGCCCCCTCAAAGATTGAGCTCACAACCCTGGGTTTAGCAGGCCAATGCTCAAATCACTGAGCTAAAGTGGAATTTGTGAGCTACATCCTAAGGTTACTGTCAAGGTTCCTCCCCCACTCTGAACTCTAGGGTACAGATGTGGGGACCTGCATGAAAAACCTCCTAAGTTTATCTTTACCAGCTTAGGTCAAAACTTCCCCAAGGTACAAAATATTCCACCCTTTGTCCTTGGATTGGCCGCTACCACCACCAAACAGATACTGGTTACTGTGGAAGAGCTGTTTGGACACGTCTTTCCCCAAAAAATACTTCCCAAAATCTTGCACCCCACTTCCTGGACAAGGTTTGGTAAAAAGCCTCACCAATTTGCCTAGGTGACTACAGACCCAGACCCTTGGATCTTAAGAACAATGAACAATCCTCCCAACACTTGCACCCCCCCTTTCCTGGGAAATGTTGGATAAAAAGCCTCACCAATTTGCATAGGTGACCACAGACCCAAACCCTTGGATCTGAGAACAATGAAAAAGCATTCAGTTTTCTTACAAGAAGACCTTTAATAAAAATAGAAGTAAATAGAAATAAAGAAATCCCCCCTGTAAAATCAGGATGGTAGATACCTTACAGGGTAATTAGATTCAAAACATAGAGAACCCCTCTAGGCAAAACCTTAACTTACAAAAAAGATACATAGACAGAAATAGTTATTCTATTCAGCACAGTTCTTTTCTCAGCCATATAAAGAAATCATAATCTAATACGTACCTAGCTAGATTATTTACTAAAAGTTCTAAGACTCCATTCCTGGTCTATCCCCGGCCAAGACAGACACACAGGCCCTTTGTTTCTCTCCCTCCTCCCAGCTTTTGAAAATATCTTATCTTCTTATTGGTCATTTTGGTCAGGTGCCAGTGAGGTTACCTTTAGCTTCTTAACCCTTTACAGGTGAGAGGATTTTTTTCTTGGCCAGGAGGGGGTTTTAAAGGGGTTTATCCTTCCCTTTATATTTATGACAGTTACAAAAAGAGACTTTCCAAACGTTTTCTTTTTCTGGATTATGCAGTGCAATTCTGGTACCAAATGAAATGAAACTGGGGTGGGGGAGGCAATTTTACATTGTGTAGTCCAAGTATATTTTACTTATAGGACCTTGTGAAATTTGGGACACCAAAGTGAATATCCTACTCGTGATCTTATGAGTGAAATCCTGGCGCCATTAAAGTCAATGGGAGGTTTGCTCCTTCACTGGAGCCAGAATTTCACCCCCATTTCTCTCTCTTTCTCTCTCTTTTTTTTTTTTTCAAATGCCACTCCCTATGGCCCTGATTCTTCAGGGTGTTGAGTGGTGCTGAGTATCCTCATCTCCCACTGAAGTGCCAAGGCTATGCTGGCAGCAAGAGGAGAGGGGAAACCACATCACAGAAGGGTATTTCCAGAAGCTTGAGGAGAGTTCCCTGAAAATCTGCGGGGTGGAGGGGCTGGGCATGGGGTTGCTGGGATTGGAAGGATCACAGAGTGGGAGCTGGCTGGAAGTCTGGGAGAGATTGCCTGGCAAGGGGAGAGAGCTGAAGGGATGGTGTAGGAGGGTGGGTCTGAATAGTGTGAAATTAAAGTGCCTCTGGCATTTGGGTTCCAAAACAAAATTAATTACAGCAGCAGGACATTTGCGGCTCATTATTCATACACATGCACTTTCTTAGATTTTTGTGTGTGTGTGTGTGTGTTCCCGTCTGGCATCTCTTGATTAAACAAAAACGCTGGAGAAAATAACATAAATTACAGTGAAATCATGGTTTGTCAGCTGCATAATGAATGAAAAGTGCTGTATTTTCCCCACAGGCATAAAAAATAAAACCTGTAAGACAGGCTACATCTTAATTCATACATAGGGAAAATGGCCAAACAGATTTCAAAGAATATAAAACAAATCAGAACATTTTAAAAGAGAAGAACTTCAATATTAGGATCAGAGTGCATATTTTAGTTATCTAGCTAGCCTTATGTTCTGGGAATAGAGTTTGAAAGCCATGTTCCTTCTAATAAATGTAATTGCTCTTTCAGCATGACATTACATAAGGTACATGTCGATAGACTACAAATGAGCTTTGCCAGGATTTCAAAGGTATTTAGGAGCCTAATGATGCAGATAAACATCTAGATGCTTTTGGTACCTATCAGCATCCTTAAGAGCCTAAATACTTTTGGAAATCTGTCCTGTGTTTAGTCAGCTGTGCACACTTGTCTTCGTGCATTAAGAATGGGGGGAATCTTACCCTTTTATGAAGAATCAGTCACAGGTTGCTCCCAGAGGCAGGTTATTAGATTAATGAGCCGATCCTCTGGCCAGTCTTGCAAAGGGTATGTGCAAAAGTTATAGATTCTTACTCTTTGTATTTTCAGTAAGGGCTAGAATGCTAGATTATAAAAGCCTTACTCACAATGTGAGCATTTTCTCAGAGAAAGAGTCCCAGTTAAGTCAGTAAGGCTACTCCTGTGACTTTGGCCTGGTCTACACTGCAAAATTATGTTGATTTCGGTCACCTTGCATTGACCTGTTTGTGCATGTGTCTACACTCAAATTTGTGTCTAAGCAATGGGAGCATCCTGTTACAGCAACGTCACCTTCCCGAACAGCATGGAGGCATTGTCAAGCTACTGAGGTTGACACAGTGCGAGTGTGATCTATGTTGACTCAGTCCTCCAACTGCTGTCCAACACAACGTCCCGTTTCTGGCAACAGTGACCGCTCTGGTCACATTGTTGTTAAGCCCCCTGCCCAGGAGTCATGGAAAGTGGAAGCCATCCCACCCTTAAAAAACACTGTGTATTTTTGAAATGCCTTACTCTGACTGCCCAGCTTGGTGAGCACACCTAAGAGCTCTCTCTTGTTCTCTGCAGCTGCTCAACTTACCATTCTAGCTGCACTCTCTGTAGTAGAGAGAGAGCCCGGAACATGGGGCCTGGTGCAAGGCTTGAACCAAAATCAGCAAAAGCCACGCTATGAGCAAAAGTCAGGCCCTGTCATGAAAGAGATGCTTGCTTACAACGTCACTGTCCAGTGCATGAACTTGGCAAAAGCATGGTTAGCATTGCTAAAACACAAGCACTCTAAGAAGTACTAGATACTGGGTATTCGTGTAAACACATTCCAGAAGGCTATTCCAGGTACACCCCAGCATAGAGTTATGGCATAAACACAACCCTGGGAGATGGTACAGGAACACACTGACACCAAGTAAGACAAGGAGGGGAGGACAGGATGATGGATGGAGATGTTTTGTTTGAACCAGTAGGTCCATAGGTTTGGGAATTATGTCAGGAGTGTAATGCGTAACTTGTTTTTAATCGCTGTATAAAAGAGAGCTCATAGGAGGAGCACCTTTGTCCAGCCTAGGGGGGCAGCAGAAAGTCCTGCTGTTGACTGAGCTGAAGCCACTGTCACAGGAATACATGTGTTAGTTACCTGTAGCTCCTATGGGGCGCTAGGACCGTGCTTCGTCGGCCATACCTGACCGAGGGCCTTTGCCACGGAACCAAAGCTGTGGTCTTTCTGGGTAGTACTCTTGAGGTCTGCTAGGCTGGCAGTCGGTAAGGGCTGGTACAGCTTATGGAAAGAAAAGACTTGCACGCCACTGACAACATGCTGTAGCTGCACTCCTGCCTGGAGTAGACAGACCCGGCTGTGTGGGGCCTGTGGGGAGCGGAGGCTGTGCAAACACAGCTCTGGACCAGCTATAGAAATGTGGACATCTCAGAAAAAGTTGCACAGAGGGAAGACGGGGATTAGCAGCAGTGCCACGCAAAAGCGAAGGAATTGCGGCAGGCATAGCAGGGAGGAGCAGCTGTGCTCTCTATGGCTGCTACCCTCAGGAGTGAGACATCCGCTAACCCCACCACCGCCTGTGGAAAATGGTGCCAGTATTTAGTGCCCCTGCCCCATGCTTCTACCCATGGAAATAGGGACCAAAATTTTGTTTTATGCAACCAGAAGTCTTAACGCCCTCCTGCTACCACCCCACCCCACACCCGTGGTGGGCCATACTCACCATGGCTGGGGCTCAAGAGCGGTACTGTGTAGCCACGCGCCAAAGCTGAAATACCCGTAAGCATGTCTTACTAAACATTTTATGGGACTAAGGGAAGGGAGTTTGGAAACTTCTCTTTCTCTTTCCATTTTGACTGTAAATCCAGTGATACATTATCTTTATTAGTTCCCCACACATACTGCAGCATGCCTCGCAGTACGCAGAGCATCCCGTGCTTGTAAATGTACAGCACCCTGGAACTCATAGGTTCAAGAAAACACCCAGTTGTGTGTGTGGATGTAGAGCAAGCACCACAGAATTCACAGGTTCGGTACAACCCAGAGACGGGGAATTATTATAGCTATACACCAAGCACTACTGAATTCTTAGCAGCACCCAAACCGTCAGGCCCAGAGCACAGTCCAGTGCAGCACATTAATGCCTGAATGCAAACGGACTCAGGGCCTTCTTTCGGATCCAGCAAATGGACAGCACCTCAGGTCCAAAGGGGGGGCCACCATCCTTAGGGAAGGGTTGGAAAGAGATTGGCTTACCGAGGCCCAATAAGACTGAGGGGTGCTTATTTGGAGCTGAAGCTGTGGTGGACTTGTGGCCACTGGACAACCCCTGGGTGGGATATGAAGGACTGTTCGCCAGCCAGAGCCCATGCTGGAGGTGGGGGTTATCTCTGGTAAGCTTATTAACATGCATGTAGGTTCTTTTGTTGTATATGTGTTTTCTGTAGAGCATTTATGTTAAGAATAAATGTGCTTAGAAAGAGCTGGGTGGTAACTTGACTTGGGCAACTAGACCATGTACCATCTGTGAAGAAAAAGTAAAGCATGCTGGCTTAGGCAGTTTGACTTTGCTGGGGAGCCTGGAAATACCCCAGTCAGGAGGGAGAGAGACAAAGATCTCCACCCAACAGGGGTACCGGCAGGGGAACTGGGAGGCTGTGAGTGCGTGCCCTTGCTGGACCACTGAGGGGAAATATGGGTGTAGTTGCCCTGAACTGTGACCAGGTTCTTTAAAGGAAACTGGATTTTAAAGCCATTCTTTTTATTTTGCTCAGCCTGCTATCGCCTAAAAGTTTCTCCACAAAATAAACATCACTCCCCACAAAGGAAGAGTAAGTCTTTGCCATCAGCAGCACAGTAATGTAGCAATTCCCCAATGTTACTGTCCCACAGTAAAGTAACCCCCTGAAATCGATCTAGTGCAACTCCAGTGAAAGAAAATCTGCACCTTCTCAGCAGACGTGCCAGTTGTCATTCAAAGGCTTTTATATGGAGTTGTATGAGGGCAGGAGACACTGTGGGAAAACAAGCGAGCCAATCTAATTCCTTTTTGCATTCAGCAGTGACTCAAGGTGGAGAATTTTAATCAGAAAACAGCTTTTGTGTTTATCTGTCTTTCAGATTGATGGATGGGAATTTAATTGTACTCAGCAGCAGTGTAGCATGACTCACTGTGCCCACTGAAGAGGCTCTGGTCAACATAACAGAATTTAAAGTATGAGCAACAAAAAGGCTAGACCAAAAACTGAATTAGGGGAGACCCTGAGAATTTTATGTAGGCTTTTTAAAAATTAATTAGATCAGGTATGTATTATGAAGAATTCAGTATTAAAGGAAGGAACCTTAATGCAGGATGCATTATTCCATTTCTACATGAAAAGGGTCTTTTGTTCTTTGCAAAAACTCTCAGTTGAGACAAGGGAATGCTTAGCTTTTTAATACCAGTGGGCACTTTATACAAGTTCTTTCAGAATCATTGATTTCCCTGCACCTTAATGTACAGGAGAGACCAGAGTTTTAATCCTCAGGGTTCATAATTTCTATCAGGTTCCAACTTCATTTCCTATAAGTAGCTATTATATTATATGCTTAGCCTGCATACGAGGGCATATCTGGAAAGATTCTCTTTCAGGTTTTTGCTTTTTTTTTAATGTTTAAAACTTATTGACAATGTTATGAATGTAGAAATAAAGCAATCCACAATTACAAATAATATAACAGTAGAAGGGTCAGCTTTTCATTGGAGTTATGTCTTACATCAGCTGAGGATATCATCCAAATTATATATGTATGAAAAGCATTAAAAATAACGATGGATCCAAGTGGATCCCTCATGCATGGCATGCCCTTTGCAATGCTTTGCTGCCATAGCCCCCAGCCTGCTCTGCTCACAAACAACCTCCAGCATGTAAGTCACTCCCAGTTATGTCTGTGTTTGTGCTGCAGTCAGCCAGCCACACCTTGGTTCTTACTGGCCGTGGTTATATTCAGGGTGACCTCCACATGCTCCTAGTCCTAGATTTCGCCCCCAGAAATTCATGTCGTGTACTGCCCAGCCCTCTTCTGGACAATAACTTTAATACAATACTAGAAACAATACACACACAGCTTGCCACCCCACATGGAGCAGGGATGGAGTGCGCTTGGGGAGGGGGCAGAAAGAGGTGAGGAAGAGGCAGGGTTGGGGCAGGAAGAGGTGGGGTGAGGGTGGGGCCTTGGGGGAAGAGGTGGAGTGGGGGGTGGGGATGGAGCGAGGGCAGGAAGAGCTGGGCAGGGGAGGGAGGTTGGGGGAACAGGTAGAGTGGCAGAGGGGCCTGGGGATGAACAGGGGCTGAACACCCTTGGGGAAAATTAGCACCTGTGCACAGGAGAATGGATTGAAGGGGCAGGGAAAGCTGTCAGGAGCTGGTTATGGCTTTCTGATTCTGTGGGCTGATTTATCTGCTGGGTCTTGGCATAGAGCAGTGTGGGGGCTGCTGTGTCTTTTGCCAGTTGAGAGTCAACAGACTGGGACAACGGAGCCAGAGCAGGGATGAGAGTTGGGCCCAAAGTCACAGTAAATAGCAATGGTTAAAGCAGATTGAGAGCTCTCACTATGCCAATTGGAGGAGGAGGAGCTGTGGGGGGAGCTCCCCCTCTTTTGGCGGGGGGGGACGACTGTGCGCTCTTAAGGGAGTTAGGGTGGTAAGGGGGGGTGTTAAGAGCTCTGAGAACCTTGGAGGTGCCCATGACTTTGCACACAACAGACTCTGAATTCTGATTATTTTGCTACTTTGGCTGATGGGTTAAATGAATCAACCTTTGCCTAAATTCTAACCACGTGAACTGTAAAAATCTATCCCTGCCTATGAGCCCCCTCCTCACAGTGCTGACGATTGATTTTTCACATCAATACTTCTACAACCCCAAAGGCCAACTTTTAGCATCTACTGTAGCTACATCAATGTACAGAGCAAATTCCAAGTGTTTCCATGGTGAGGGGTGCTTTGGGGTCACTGGAGTTACCAGCAGGAGAGTGGGGTGGGAGGAGATATTGTTTCATGGTCTCTGTGTATATAATGTCTTCTGCAGTTTCCACAGTATGCGTCCGATGAAGTGAGCTGTAGCTCACGAAAGCTCATGCTCAAATAAATTGGTTAGTCTCTAAGGTGCCACAAGTACTCCTTTTCTTTTTGCTGTTACTCTGAAATCTGTAGACTCTGTGTACAGCTGTTCCTTTTCCAGCCACACCCTGTCCTCTGCATCCCAGAAGCAGTCCTTATGCTGTTTAAACCAAATTAGGCACTAGCACATGGGTTGGGATCGGTGAACAGTGTTCCCCCAATTTTAAATGTCTTGGCCATGGTCAGTTTAAAGGACCATTAAAGGCCCCGTCTGAAAAACTTAAAGCAAAATGCATGCAGTTTTGTATTCCATCACAGTGGATTACTTGACCATTCCTATTTACATAGAACTATTCTATCTTCTAAACTAATCAGCAGTGATTCAGGCAATGTAGGCCGCAGGACAGGGAGTCAGAAGATTTAGGTCGCCGCTCCGGACAGATCCGACTGAATTTAAGCCCTGCTAATAGGTCCACGAAAGATTGCTGTTACCATAGAACAGTGATTTTCAACCTGTAGTCCATGGACCAATGGGGTCTACAAACTATGCCTAAGATTTCCAAAGGGGTCTGCACCTGCATTAGACATTTTTTAGGGGGTTGCAAATGAAAAAAGGTTAAAAACCACTGAGATAGACTCAGCCGTGTTGGGAAAATGTGCAGCTTCACTGCCTAAGGCAAGGCACCAGAGTCCTTCTGTCTCAAAGGGACAGAATTTCTCTTGGAGCCCATCAGTACATGGAGGAGGAGCACACACTGTTACCCGGGGTTCTTTCAACCCAAAGCTCTTGGTAACTTTTACTCTGTGCGAGGTGGTGTCAGAAATAAATCAGGGGAGACATGGCCATCCAACCGATAGGTGGCTGGCACAAGCAGGACAACACAAGAGTGCTTTCACTTAAAGCTAAACTTTACTTAGTCTCAAGCACTTAGGCACGTTGGCAAAAGATTAGTAAAACACCCCAACCCTTGATAATTACCAAAGCTGAGTGTGGCTCTCAAGTGACACAGCGGCAGGCTTCCGGTGGCCAAATCTTCCGTCTGCCGGTGGGGACTCGAGATGTATCCAGAGGGAGAGTCCAAAAAGAGTCCTACTACCTCAAACTTTCCCCCCTTATTTATACATTAGTAACAGAATGACATGTCCCTTAAAGAAAACTTGTTAAGTAAGCAGTTTCAATAGTCAAGCAAGAAGTTCCTTCTGATTATCAATTAACCAGGTGTGTTTTTTTTCCAGAGTTTGCAGCCTGGAGGCTCCAATAGATATTTCTGGGGCACATCCTGCTCTTCGAAAATGCAGGTATCAGCCACTTCAACACAATTCTTATCAGGAAGGATGTGGAGTCAAGCTGCCCTCTCTGTGGCACCCAAAGACCCCTCTCCCTTCCTGCCTTGGTTAAGCTAAGCCTGCTGACTTGGCCAATTTACAGCCTGCTGACTTGCCTGCTTTTAGCAATAAGTCATAGTGGTTTCAGGCATTTTACTGGTTTGCCAAAATCTCCCCGTACAACACAATGTTACACCCCTTAATGGGATACAGCCTATGATAAATATGTTCCAGTGAGGACAGCCAGCACAGCTGGCTGCAGGGGGCACAGAGCTATGGCTCCAGCTACTTTACACCCCTCCCAGCCTCTTTGGGACCCCTGTACTCCCATGGAAGTAGTGAGGGATCAATCCCTGAACTCTTCAGTGGTCAAGGACTACCATTCTGCTTGGCTCTTACATGCAGTGTGCAAGCAGGGGGAGAAGTCTTACTCACCTACCTGTCTCCAACTAGCCACCTGCATAAGGGCAAGGCAGAATCTAGCCCTTAGCAAGGGGAAAGGAACAGCTGAAAAAAACACATGCCAATTAAATGCGGCTTTGAAAATAGTACTAAGTGTGCTGGATTGTGATTGTGGTTCCTTCAGCCAGACCTTTGAGTCCTACTGAATTGTGCCAGATCCTCAGCTGGTGAAATTTGTCATAGTTCCATTGACTTCAGTGGAATGCTACCAGTTTACACCAGCAGAGGATTTGGCATAAAAATTCACGTTCTAGCCAGATCCAGAGGTTGCTGAATAATGATGTAGTTTCCATCTTTTCCAGAAGACTAGGACAATCATGTTAGTGCTCTATCAGGTCACTGGGCACAGGACAACCTATTTGGAAGAGTAAAATGTCCTTGAAGCTCTTTCTGCTCTATATAATTTCTTATACTGTGCTCAGCGCTGTAGTATCTGAGCACCTGCCAGTCGCGCATTAAGCAACATGACTGACATCTGTCATGTGGTGTTTGTTTTCTCATCCTCTCCTCAGGGGGAGGCACAAGCACTGGAGTGTCTTGTCTTGGTAGGTGCGTTAGGTTTTGTTGTACTTGTTTCTATGTAGTTATGTTGGAGAAGGCTGGTCGAAGAACTGCGCCTTGCACTTGGAGAAGAAGGCAGTGAGGTTTGTGATGGTCCTTAGTTCCTGTGAGTGTTCATTTCACACTCTTACTGGCCCCCAGAAAGTTCTGTCTCCACCACAGATGAACTTTACCCTTATTATAGAGGAGTTCCATTGGGCCTGAGGAGCAAAATTGTCAAGCACAGTCTTCATCCCAGAGTTTTAGGCTATCTTTTAGATATCCAGAGCTCAGGCCATGGAGCGCCTTGAAAATAGGGTCTGAGACCCTGAACTTGACTCATTCTACGAAAAGCCAGCGAGCATAGGTCAGGTCTGATGTTTCCGCAATACCCTGTGTTGCTGAGATGTGCTGCAATGTTCTGTACTAGTTAGAGTTTCCCAAGTGTTGAAGGCTTCTTACCCAGGTATATCACATTGCTGTAGTGTGAATAACTGAGGCCAGGTCATCTATCTGGAAGGGGTGGAATCTCCTAGACCAGTGCTTCTCAAGCTATCTGACGTGGGGGACTGGCAATTTTTTTTTCCAATGTGCGCGCAGACCGGCAGCCAGTGGCTCGCAGACTGGCACCGGTCTGCGGACCACCACTTTGAGTAGCACTGTCCTAGACAACAGGGGATGGTAGAAAGCATTACTTGCAGATGCTGCTATGTGAGAGCTTAATGTCCATGAGGAATCGGTGAGAACTCTAAGCTACAGAGTTGACTAATTGTGAGTGCATGCCTTCAATCAAAGGAGACTGCACCATAGGCTATAAACTCTTCAAAATATTATCCTTTGCTCAACAGCATCACCTCTTTCTTGCTTGCGTTCAGCTTCAACCAGCTGTTCTTCATTCATGGGCTGAGCTCATCCAAGCACTGGACCATCTTGATGGTAGTGGTGTGGTTGTATGTGGTAAAGGATAGGTAGAGCTGTGTGCCATCTGCATATCGCTGGCACTTGAGTCCATGTTGTCTAACCAGTTCTTGTAGTGGCTGCTTGTAGATGTTAAAAAGGACCAGAGAGAGAATTGATCCATGTGAGACTTCACAGGGAAGGTGCCCAGTGGTGATAATTCAGTTTTGCATCACTGCTCATTGAGTGTGCCCCTCTCGGAAGGATGCAAAGTGTTTGCAGTCATTTCCCTGGACCTCTGATACCTCTCTCAGGTGAGGCAACAGTATCTTATGGTCAGTGTTGAATGCTGCAGAGCAATCCAGCAGGATGAGAACAGATGTGTGTCCTCTTTCCATTGACAGGAGGAGATATTCATTATTGCCACTAAAGTAGTTTTGGTTCCATGTCCTGGCCTGAATCCAGATTGTACCAGATCTAGGATATTAGCTTCAACTAGATGAGCTTGCCTTTGGATAGCTTCGCTATGAATTTGCTCAGGGATGGGAGGTTTGATACAGGGCAGGCTAGAACCAATTTTATCCAGGGTAGGTTTCTTCAGTGTTGGTTGGACTGTTGTGTGTTTTGAAGGTGGAAAGGAAGATTCTGTCTCTGACTAAAGCATTGGCTATTTCAGATCAGGAATGGTACCAATTGCTCATAACCTTTCGACAAGCCAAGAAGTGTTTGGGTGGGATTCCAAGTCTTGGGTCGAGATTCCCTTTGGGAATCCAGAATTTCTTGATAAGAGAATGCCCTGAACTCAGAATGCAGGCAAGCTTTTGAGTATAGGGAGAATGGATACATGTTGTTTGAGAAGATTTCCTGCTTCTTGCATCTCATTTCTATACCTGCCAGTTTTCAGCACCTGCTTGCTTCTTTTTACTGTTTTTAAGGCCAATCTTCAATGGAACTACTTGAGGAGAAAGGTGCTACTTGGTGTCAGTAAGGGAGAAGTGCCAGAGATTCCATGAAGTACACTAGGGATTTGCTATTGCTATTGATTTTTACGTTGAAAGTGCACACATACTGTGGTGATGGGTGGCAGTATGAAGCCCTTAGATAGTCAGGGAATCACAATCTGGCCCTCAGTGATTCCCACACATTAAATATCCAGGACACTTACGTTCCACTGAAAAATGATAGGGAATGAATACCCATTAGGAGCAAGAGCAGCTGAATTCTGGAGCTGTAACTTAATTTTCAGTGGTCCAGAATCCAAAAGAACATTTTATGAGGAACTTGAGAAGGAAGAAATTAGCCTTATCATGAGACATAACTCCTCTTTTAAATACAATACTAGTACATAGTGAAAACTACATTAAAGAATTAATGTTGCGAGTCAAGCATTCAAAAGTTCAGACATGCCTGAATTAAGGTTTTCTGTGCATCCTTAATTCAGCTCCTTTGCCCATTATGCTACAGTCTTTAATTACATGAATATTTAATTATTTAATTATTTTTCCACAGAGGCCCACCTCCATTCAGTGCACAGGATGAACAGTGCTCACTTAATGGTCAGCTATTCACTATTTGTCTTCCTTGTGGTTCAGTGTGTGGCCCTAGGGCTTATTTAATGCACAGTATTCAAAGTGTGCTCTGAAGACAGAATAACTTCCTTATGGGCTTTTCTTTGGGGCTCATCACTCTAGTAGCTGAATGCTTCATAAACATGAATGAATTTATTTTCACAACAGCCTTGTGAGATGAAATGGTTGTGGCCTACAGATGCTCTTGATGCCAACAGGCAGAGGACACAGGGGGTGCATAGGATTTTACAGGGAGCCCTTGAGTCAGATATATGCATACCCAAGGTGGCATGTGAGGTCTTTACTGAGAGCCCATAGCCCACCAGTCATCATAATCATTGCAAAATGTATGGATGGATAATATTTAAGGATATATGTATTTATACTAAAATTTTTGTTCTTAAGGTCTTGGCTTTTGAGAGATTGTGAAATCTACAAGAAAGGAAATCTACAGGCATTAAAAAACAGCTGGGGGAGGAGGCAGAGGTGTCCTGTTTACGAATAAAGGCAAAAGATTGTTCTAGTAACTCTTGAAGTACAGAGTGACACATGGAATCCTTCACCTAGGACACAAACTGACTCTGTGAGTGTCTCGTAAAAAGAGGGTCACAAGTAGCCTGGCTGTAAAGCTCTGCAAAGATTTTGGGTGAGCAACACTCTACTAGGCATGAGAGTACCCTTTAATTAGGTCTAGGCTCTAGAATGTGTGTTATGATTTTATTTTATATGGAACGGTTTGTTTCCGGTGCTTCTACTTGTTACTACTTGAACCTGCTTTGTTCAGTAAACTGTGATTTGATTACAGTGAAATCAAGTATATGTGCACTGAGGTAAGTGAAGCAGTGAGCTGCATTGCCCTGATTCTTTGGAGGCAGCAAAGCTGTGAACACAGCAAGTGTCCAGTGGACCAGGGGCTGAAACACTCCAGGGAGGGCTCAGAGGGCTCTAGCTAATCCGTAGAGTGACATCAGGGCCTGTGGAGGACTGCAGTGCTTGTGTTGGCTAGGGCCAGGGTGCTGACCCACTGCAGGCACAGACAAGGCTTCTCTACACTGAGGGCAGGTGGTAGCAAGGTGCCTCACAGCTTGGGTACCCCCAGGAAGTGTCACGATGATATTATTCACATTTTACAGAGGGGGGAATTGAGGCACAGAGATTGAGGTCAAAAGTATCTGCTAATTTTGAGTGCCCACTTTGAGACACCTAGGATCTGTATATAGCATGTCACATGTTCAAAGCGCAGCTCCAGCTAAGTTCACTTGCAGCTGTGAGTGCTCAGCATTTCTGCAAATTATAGTCTATGGTCTCAAGTCAGACATCCATAAAATGAGGAACATGCAGTTAGGGACCTTCTGTAAAAAGCATCACCTAGGAACTCTATGGTGCAGGCAGGAACAGAATCCAGTTCTCCAGGATAGCAATGAATTGCATTTACCATGAGACCATCCATTCGGTACCGGCAATCCCCTGCTTCATTCATTATACACCTTCCAACTTCTACAGCGAATGAGGAAAGGGTCCTACAGACAAGCCTCCCACACTACACAATGCTTATTCATCTCACAGCATATCATTCCTGGGTACGGAGTGGAAGAGGGGTCCTGTGTTTCCACTGTTATACGTTATGAATCATTAATTTTTGCACTTGGATAAAACTGGCTAAATAAAAACATGTTACCCTGGGGGCGGAACACAGAAAGAGCAATTGTTCAGAAAGCATGCTTTGTATAATGACAGCTGGCTTTATTTTCCTGTCAAGGAGTAAACACAACCTCCAATCTTCCTGCTGCTTTGTACTCTGTCTTTTAAGGGGAAAGCAGCTTCAGAGACTGGAAGGCCATGTATACTAGATGTATTAATGTCGCAAATTATTTTTGTCCCTCCTTGTTCATCTCATCCTACCATTGCCTCTCTGAAAAGTAAACTATCCCTGTCATCTTTGCCACTTATGAGGTGTTAGGTGATAATTTTAGATCACTGGTGTTAATGTCACAATTAAATTAAGCACCTAGAACTTCATTCAGTAATTACCTTCATGTATTACCAAACATATAGATTTCAGCAAAATTACCCCCATTCAAGGCTTAAAGTTTTGGCACAGCTTGGGCAATTTTCTGTGAAACAAATTCCATTGATTTACTTCATGATGGATTGAGATATTAATGATTAACCCTCCTCAGTTTTTCCCTTTTTACTTATCTAGATAACAAATAAAAAAAGAGTGCTGGGAAAAACCATCAGATTCTGAAAATCACTGCAGGGTATTTTTCTTTAGCACGAATGTATATTTGTCTGACGTCAATAAAGAGTATTTCAGTGACGTTTCTTTTCATGCATTAACCTGGACTTGTTTTATAGAGTATTTAATATTGGTGGCCAGTCTCCTCTTGAAGTGCTGGAGAAGGTTAATTATTACATAACTAGTTCAAAAAATACCACATTAACAAAGTGCTGAAAGATTTCTTATTGGCAATATGCTATCAAATGCATTTCTTCCTTTTTAAGGTCTCAGTCTTGTAAGGTACTGAAAAATCTGGTCTTGATTCACTTAAATGTGCAGAAATTTAAAAATCTTTGTCTTTACTGGGTTGGGTTCCCCATGACAGTGTGGAGAGCACAGGGCCTGCGGTCATTCCTAGATTACTTATCTTCCTCCACTGATATATGTCCCTGTGATTCTTTTTTGCAGGGTAACCCTTCTGCCAGGTGGAATCAGCAGCAACAGAACCGGCTTGAGCCCCCACCTAGTAATCTGGAAAAATTTACAACCACATCTGGATGCCTCTAAGAGGCAATACTTCCCCTCTTGCACGCACGGAGTCTGTGTAAAACAAAAGAACTTTTATTAAAAGGGAAAGGGAACCAAGCATTAGTTTGGGAAAACAACACAACCATATTCAAAAGCATGCAGCTGTAAGAAAAATCCCAACCCCACAGTGTGTTGGGCAGTGTCCTTTGCCTCAGTTTCCCACCATGTGGTGGGAAAGGCCAACAAACAAATGTCCTTTTAACACATCACTTCCCTCTCTCTCCTCTGCATCCCACTCACAGTTGCTGTCCCTGGCTAGCGAAGACCCAGAGTTCAGAGGTGCTTTCACAGGGTTCCCTTCCTACCCCTGTGGGGGTCGGGAGCATCAGGCAATGCCTCTGTTGCTACCACTGCTCTCTACTGCTGCTGGTCACTGCCACTTGCTGCTCCCACAACATCACGTTCTGAGGTGTCACTGCTTAACTGAGATCTCAGCAATTCCAGCAGGCAGTAGGGAACCTCACAGCCAGGGCAGTCTCTGTGCTCACTGTCCCCACACAAGCTCTAAGGCTTAACTCCTCAATCCCCATACAGCACTGATATCAGCTCCAGGAACCACCACCTTGAAACAAGGATTTTCAGTGGAGTCTAATAAATGTTGCATACATTTTATTTTCTGTAAATATACAGCCATGAAAAACTTGGCACAAGTCAAAGGCACCAGAAACTGGTACAGGACATCAGTTACAACTGGTTTCTCTTTCCAGTCATGTTATTTTCCTTTAAAACAACAGTCTTCTCTCTCCTTTTACTGTTAGCTGCTGAGTGTTTCATGTAGAACAGGGCACCTTTGGGAGCAATACGCTGATGATGGCCAGCTGATTTCCGCACCATGAACACATAGGCAAACATCACTGCTCACGGCACAGCTTTTGGAGGCTCTGGAGTTTCCTTGCCTGACATCATGCACCATCAGTCCTACTATTTTAAAGCAGATAGTTTGTGTGTACACAATTTCAAAGAGGTAATGTATACAGCACTTTAGAAGAGAACATATATAGTCCCTCCGTCTCTGAACTGAGAACAGCTACACAACTGCATTACAGAGCAAAGGAGCAATGCTAAATTCTAGATGTAAGTTGGAGGATTCCTTAGCTATTACGTGATGATGATTCAGACATACTCTGGCAAAGAAGATTCTAAACCAAATACAATTTGGTTTGTAAACATTACTGTTCTAAATGAGCTTGTGCAGTACTTTCAATGCACTGAGAAATGATTTCCTGATTTTAATTCTCTGACCATAGGAACTGCCTAAATGTTCTTTCATTTACTTGATTTTATGGGACTGTACCTAGATTTCCTTAAAAAAATTCCTGGCAAAATTTGCTGAACTGTCAGCCAGAAGTCCAAAGTCATCTTTTGTTTATGTATTTTAAAAAGTACAGTTTCTTCCCTCAGTGTGCCTCAACCCTGCCTTCCAGGAAGCATCTATCAGGGTAATAGCACAGTTCCATTTTTCCATGTCCATCCAACCTATTGCATCTCTGATGATAGTTTGGGTGATGGTACTTGTGATGCAGACACTTTTTCACTTGGAAATGGACTAAGACAAAACCATATATCACACGGGCCAATGAAGACCCATTACAAGGTGTAACGTAGTGTACTAACCACATGCAGTGCACCCTTGTGTCAGAGTGCAACACTGCAAGGGATCCTCATTCCCACCACCTCCTATTGGCCCTCTGCTTCTCACCAGGTCTTAGGTGACTTGGCCCTTTGGCTAAGTCACCTAAGTTCAGTCCCTTTCAGGGGTAACAAAAGGTCCAAGCTAAACACCCAAATAATAATTCTTCTGTCCCTCTATGGCTGCACTGAAGTGTCCTCAGGGCCTTCCCTCTGAGCTGCCTTCACAGGAGCCTAATCTGCCTCTGCAGTGGGGCTTGCGTGCCCCTTCCTCAAGTAGGGAAACTGAGGCCCACCCAGAGGACCCTGTAGTAAGTGGTTGGCTTTGCCTCTTCAGACATGCTGCTGTTTCTCTGGGCCACTTCCTACCTCTAAATCCCCCCTTGTGCTGCTTCCCAACAGCCTCTGCTTAACATGGCCTCCGTTTGCCTCTCAGGCCTCTGGCTTCTCCCTTCCCTGCTGAAGACTAGTAAGTCTTCCGCAGGGACTCTGGCAGCTTCCCCTAGGGATCTCCCTGCTCCTTGTAGCCCTAGCTTAGGGCTTTCCCCCACAGGACCCGGTGCTGCTCCCTGTGAGTTCTGCCTGCCTGCAGGAGAGTCTTGCCTTCTCTTCAACCTCTCCCTCCCTGACTGTACAGTCTTCTCCTAACTCTTTCACAGCTGGGGTCAGTAATTAGCATTAAGTTACCATATCACCATTAGCGGGAAATGGCTGCTAGGTCATAGGCAAGGTCATAGGCATAGGCTAGGTCTTGCCTTAAAGAGCCAGTCAGCCTGTGAGCCATGGTAACAGCTTTCTGTCACTCCTAAATTGGGCTGGATTCAAGCAGCACCATAACGGTGAAATTGTCTCTACCAATCCTGTGTTCACTAAAAGACATTTTTAATACTGAGACTCAATGTATTTAGATAATGGTTTCAGTGTTTTGGTTCTAGCTCAACAACAGGCAACACACACACACAAACCTCCGAGGAAAAAGGACCGCACTGGACAGCATTACCGACAGATAATAGTTACAGATACACAGAGAGTTCTTTTCTAGCCACCAGTTCAAAGTCAGCCTGACAAAGAAAAGGGTTTTTCCCCCCCTTCTCAATAGCTATGCTGTCTGTCTTCTCTTTGGAGGCTGTATAGATATACTACCAGTCTGCATTAAAGAGATAACTCTCTTGCTAATAGGAATGCATTGACTCCTGTGGTTCTGGGTTCTCTGCACAAACAGCACACATATTTGTGTGTGCATTATAGTGAAGTAGTCAAGGATTCCTGTGTCTCTACGTCACACTCATCAGCTTTCACCAAATCCGCCTGCAATCCTGGTGCGTACCCCACGTGCTCCCATTTTATTGCATCATTCAACTCACAGCTACTATAGGTTCAACTGAAGTGATGTCTGTCTTTCCTGACTGGAGATTGGAGGTTGATGGAAGGACATGGGAGACCTGAGACCTCTTGAAGTTGCTGTTTTTTGCCCAGGCTACTCTGTAGGATGGAACTGTGGATGGACATCTGTGCTCTCTCGGGGTAGGTGGTTTTTTGCACATGTTGAGAAAAGACTTCAGTTCCAGTCTGAAATGTTCATTGAGCCAGCAGTAAATGAAGGGGTTATAACAGGTGCTGCTCATTGCAAACCAGTGAAAAGCAAAGTACAGGGCATTGTTGGTACGAATAGTTTGGCTGGAAAGGAGGACGACGTAGCAGTTTAAAGGAAACCAGCAAACAGCAAAGAGGAAGACCACCAACATCAGCATCTTAATGGTCTTTTTCTTCTTCCTCTGAAGGGCGAAGTACTGCTCTGTGGTCACGTCCCCAATGGCATTGCGCAGCCAGAGTTTCTTGGCCACTCTCAGGTAGGCAGCAGAGATGATTAAAAGGGGCAGAATGTAGAGCAAAATGAATGTTGTTAAGTCTAGATACTTCCAGAAGAGGTCAGCTGGTTCAGGGAAATCTGGGAGACATAGGCATCGGGTGACTTCTTCACTGCAGATAAAAAGACTGATCACAATGAATGAACAAATATGCCTGGGTATCACAGTAAGGGAGAGAAAGACAAGACTCCTGTCATAAAACCAAAGAGCCAGATCCTCAAGTGGTGCAAATTCACATCATTCCATTGACTTCAGCAGTGCTATGCTAATTTACACCAACTGAGGAGGTGGCCCATAGCGTAGCTTACAAGAAATGTGATCAGACTAATTTCTCACAGCATGCATGACATGATCTCCTTACGAAACTAATTAATTGCAACGTCTAATTACCAGCTGCACAAAATTAAGTTCTTCGGAGTGAAGTGAAACTCTCTCTACCTTTCAATGAACTTCTGTATGTAAACAGTAATAAAAAGTCTATCATGTTTATGACCCATTCCATCAGCAAAACACTTCACAAACATTAATTAACCCTCACAACAGAGGGTGACAGGTAGTATTATTATCTTTATTCTGCAGAAGAGGAAACTAAGACAGAGAGGTTGAGTCACTTGGTCAGGGAGTCAGAGTTAGAGCTGGGGTTAGATAAGAACCAATTAGGGCCTCCTTTCCAATCCTCACCTCAATCAATGGGCCAGCTCGCTAGCTGGTGTAAACTGCCAATTTATGCAAACTGTGTATCTGGCCTGATGCATCTGACACACTGTGTTGTTGATGAATAATACTAGAAGAGTAGCCATTGAGAAAGGTATAGATGTACACTATGGACCAGATCCTCAGCTGGTGTAAATTGACATGGCTCCCTTGTCTTCAATGAGGCTACACTTGCTTGTCCCTGCTGGATATCTGGCCCAATATGTTTCTGCAGATCAAAAGCAGGGATCAGCCTTACCTGTATTCAAAAGTGAATAGTTTTTGGTAAATAGCATGTGGGAGGGAGAAACACGTTGCCATAATCCAGATGACAGAGATGTAGACAATGCCTTTTGCAGTGGATAGGCGTGGTTTCAGAGGATGCATTATAACCTGTTTGGAATAAACAAACACGTGGCCTGATGACATTTTAATAATTATGAGATTTTCCTCACATAATCTCCCACTCTTAAATACAGCAGTAATCGTGGCAGTTTAATGAGCCAGCACTGCATGGGAGTTGCCTGCATGCAACTTCCACTGACTTCAGGTTACAGAACCAGAAAGCAAACTTGACTCTGAATGAAAGCTGAACTGAAGTAATTAACTTTCCTAGTCCAAGCTGAGAGAAATGGATAAAGAAAGGCCCCAATCCCGCTACTGCAGCTGCGAAGGTGAACTTCTGCACCCGCATAGAGATGGGTTAACTTCCGTGGGCTCCCGGGCAGGCACAAAGTTCTTCCCTTGCACATCAGTCTGCAGGATGGGCCAATTCAACAATATAAATAAAGGGGGGAATGGAGGTTTTTAAAATGCTTTCAATGTTTGTATTCGACAGCACCAGTGTCACAAAGCCTGGTGGGTTTCCTGTATCATTACAGCCGAATGGTTTTCCAACAGAAAATGCATTTTCTGCAATATTGAAATTTCCTGGTGGGAAAATTGAAATGAAAGCTCCCAAGAGCCCAGGTTCCCCACTCCCAGGCTGGCGGGCTCCCCAGCACCCTGCCCTGGCATCCCAGGGCTTCCAAGCTGGCCAGCTCCCTAGCTCCTCAGCAGCCCCTCTGGTGTGGAGCTTGCGACCGGGCTCCCTGCTCACCCAGGCTCTGTGGGCTTTCAGCATGCTAGGCAGGCTGCTGCGGCACCTAAATTGTACATTACTGAAAAATTCCATGTGGGTGATTCTGCAACGGAATGTATGGAGGACGCTCCTCTCCCAGCACATTTTGCATATCCCGCCTTGTGTGCCCGTTCAGAACACACATTTTTTTGGAAATGCAAAATTTTCCCTGGGATAGAAATCCCAGTTCCTGCCCAGAGCTAAATATACTATTTAAATTAGTGTCCCTTGGAAATCATTTATTTGACAGCTCTGCTTCTTATGTGAATTTAGCATATTAAGTTAAGATTTGAGGATGCAGCATGTACCTGCATTTAAAATAATACATAATATTTTGTGAAGTGCTTTAAGATCCCTGGCTGAAGGAGTACAAGCAGTTCATTCAGCTTCACGCTCCCTCTCTGAGGCAGGTATTACTACCAACTTATTAGAGATGCAGAGAGGTTTGAGTAAAAAGCCAGTGGCTGACCTGGGAACAGAACCCAGGATTCCAGACTGCCAGCACCCCCTCTAGCCCCTAAATTGTATTTATTCCTCCTCCTTAAGTGATACCAGAGAGCTGATTAGAAAAAAAAATACACCACCACCCTGACAAGTCTTACAGAGAGTGCCCTGTGCTAAACTCCTTAGGGTCTGAGGTGTTCAGAAAATGGTTTTTAATTTCTTATTTTAAAATAAGGGAATGCTCCAGCATTTTCAATTCGTGGCCATTTAGCTTAAGGGAACTCTCACCTGGTGTCTGTCCACTGCGATTGCTGTAAGAGTCAAAGCAGAGACATGGAGGGAGCAGTATTGTGCAAATCTACTGATGTGACACATCCCCTTCCCGAATATCCATGTGCTGTTCACAAACCGAGCCTAGGAACAATCCCATCAGGGAATATATTTAGCTTTCTACATGCATAATTAGGGTACTTTTCACATGCCTGACATTCGACTCATTGTGCCATTGTCAGTACACTACTAGCTGCTCTTGTGGTCATTTTTTTGACTTCCATCCCAAAAGGATTATTAAAAATCTGCAGGTCACAAACAGGCTAACACATCACTCCTTTCTTTTATCTAACTTCTGTCTCCTTTGATTTATTGGCTGATTACTGAAGCCTGCAATAGGACATTAAATAGAGTCAAGACTTTTGGGAAGGTGATCCAGAAATACAGTTATATTAGTGCCACTTTACTGACCTGGCAATATGCACGCAGCCGGTATGGTGGAGCAACTTCTAAAGTATTTGTCTGACTTCCTTTAGAATATTTTCCTCCATACCCAAAGAACTGCCAACAAGTCAGTTCCCCTCATCCCACCATCCCTGCTTGATACATGGATACTCCTGCATCCCTGATCTAGATACAATGCAAGTATCTCTTTTCACCAGATCATGTAACATGATGCTGACCATTAACAATTTTTTTAAATAAGGGAGATTCATTGTATTATACTGGAAGCTCCTCGGGGGGCGGGGGGGGGAGGATAAAACTGTGAAACTACAGCCCTATTATTCTGACTAGTTTAGTGCCAACAATGTCCTTGGGCATAAACCACAGGTGCAATTTTTAGTATTATTACATTTCTAACTGGATCATAGCAATTAGAAAAGGAAAAGACCTGTTAAATCTTCCAAAGAGTAATGACTCCATCCCTACAGACATTTAAAATTAGTCTGGAAAGACTACTGGCAAGTGTCTCATAGAACTATCTTGTATTAGCAGAGGATAAACTGAGAATATAACTCTATATAACAGGGTAAAGAAAAAAAGTCATTAAATTAACTCTAATGCTTTAACGTGACTGGAAGCTGAAATTGCAGCCTCGCATTTACTAGTGTCATTTGTCATTCCCGTGAGTGCAAGTAAGAACAATCAGAGGCGAACTCCACACACTAAGCTATTTCTGTTAAGGGAAGAAAAGGCAAATGATACATTTTCCATTACAGATGCCCAAGGTTTAGAGAAAAAAGCAGAGGGAGAGGGAACAGACCTCTGTCAGGTTCTTACCAAAGTAAAGGGAGTATTGAGCAGCATTATCATTATGTCTGCTACAGCTAGATTCACAATGAACAGGCTGGTAGCAGAGTGCATCCTTTGATTTTTGATGATGACGTGACAGACCAGGACATTCCCAAAGAGCGAGAACACTATGATGAAGGAGTATGCCACAATGAGCAGGGCTTTCACTGTAAGATTTTGAGACTCTGCCCCATAGCTTCTCCTGTCCACAAAGCTCTGCCAGTCAGTAAGTGTATAGTTATTCCAGGAAAAAAAACTGGAGATGCTGGGTGTTTCAAAAGATCCTTCAAAACTTCTGTTGACGGGAAGCTTTGCTGATCTGTCAAAGGCATTAGCTAAGTACAGGAGAGAGAGCCATATATAATGAGTAACCATTTCTGAAACGCTGCTTCTTTCTTCAGATTCAGAAATAGCTCATCTATGAAACAATACTGTGTGTCCAGTCAGCGGGAGGCTTGACGAGCTCTTGCTTGCTTTCCTTAGCACAATCTTCATAACTGTGAACAAAATGCAAAAATTATCAGCCAAAAAACAGCAGGTGATCCAGACAAGTGCTGTAGCTATGCAGATCTGACACTCAGTCAGTGTAGAGTTCTCTTTCAGCACTTTTATATCTCCCGTCTCAGGCAGGCTGCTAGCAAGAATCTCCGCGCATTCGATGCTTAATACTACTGCTACTCCGATGTGCTCGCTTTGTCCAAGATTGCACTCCTACTGGGTTTTACTCCATGCCCCCCCTTCTCCTCTGGGATAATTACATCTGTACTGTGGAAGAAAAAGAAAATCTGTCTGGTTTCACCTGAGCATCCTTTTCTCCCCTGTCAGCATCCTGACCTGCAGCAGCAGCTTCATGTAAATTCTGTTTTTTCTTTCAGAAAATTTTTTCTTTCAGAAGGTGGAGACAGCTACCAGGGGAGAGGCTGTTCTAGATTTGATTTTGACAAATAAGGAGGAACTGGTTGAGAATTTGAAAGCGGAAGGCAGCTTTGGTGAAAGTGATCATGAAACGATAGCGTTAATGATTCTAAGGAATGGTAGGAGGGAGAACAGCAAAATAAAGACAATGGATTTCAAGAAGGCAGACTTTTAGCAAACTCAGGGAGTTGGTAGGTAAGATCCCATGGGAAGCAAGTCTAAAGGGGAAAACAGTTCAAGAGAGTTGGCAGTTTTTCAAAGAGACATTATTAAGGGCACAAGAGGAAACTATCCCACTGCATAGGAAAGATAGGAAGTATGGCAAGAGACCACCTTGGCTTAACCAGGAGATCTTCAATGATCTAAAAATCAAAAAAGAGTCCTACAAAAAGTGGAAACTAGGTCAAATTACAAAGGATGAATATAAACAAACAAGTCTGTAGGGACAAAATTAGAAATGCCAAGGCACAAAATGAGATCAAACCAGTTAGAGACATAAAAGGTAACAAGAAAACACTCTACAAATACATTAGAAGCAAAAGGAAGACCAAGGACAGGGTAGGTCCATTACTCAGTTGGGGGTAAGGGGAATAATAACAGAAAATGTGGAAATGGCAGAGGTGCTTAATGACTTCTTTGTTTCGGTTTTGACCAAGAAGGTTGGTGGTGATTGGACGTCTAACGTAGTGGATACCAGTGAAAATGAGGTTGGATCAGACAAGGCTAAAATAGGGAAAGAACAAGTTAAAAATTACTTGGATTACTTGGAAAAAATTATTTGGAAATCAGATGTCTTCAAGTCACCAGGGCCTGATGAACTGCATCCTAGAATACTCAAGGAGCTGACTGAGGAGATATCTGAGCCATTAGCGATTATCTTTGAGAAGGCATGGAAGATGGGAGAAATTCCAGAAGACTGGAAAAGGGAAAATATAGTGCCCATCTATAAAGAGGCAAATAAGGACAACCCAGGGAATTACAGATCAGTCAGCTTAACTTCTGTACCCAGAAAGATAATGGAGCAAATAATTAAGCAATCAATTTGCAAATATCTAGAAGATAATAAGGTGATAAGTAACCATCAGCATGGATTTGTCAAAAACAAATCATGTCAAACCAACCTGACAGCTTTCTTTGACAGGGTAACAAGCCTTGTGGATAGGGGGCAAGCAGTAGATGTGGTATATCTTGATTTTAGTAAAGCTTTTGATACTGTCCTGCATGGCCTTCTCATAAACTAGGGAAATGCAACCTAGATGGAGCGACTATAAGGTGGGTGCAAAACTGGTTGGAAAACCTTTCCCAGAGAGTAGTTACAGTGGTTCAGAGTCATGCTGGAAGGGCATAATGAGTGGGGTCCTGCAGGTATCAGTTCTGGGTATGGTTCTGTTCAATATCTTCATCAATGATTTAGATAATGGCATACAGAGTACACTTATAAAGTTTGTGGATGATACCAAGATGGAAGGGGTTCCAAGAGCCTTTGGAGGATAGGATTAAAATTCAAAATGATCTGGACAAACTGGAGAAATGGTCTGAAGTAAACAGGATGAAATTCAATAAGGACAAATGCAAAGTACTCCTCAAAGGAAGTAAAAATCAGTTGCATACATACAAAACAGGAAATGACTGCCTAGGAAGGAGTACTGCAGAAAGGGATCTGGGGGTCGTAGTGGACCACAAGCTAAATATGAGTCAACAGTGTAACGCTGTTGCAAAAAAAGCGAATATCATTCTGGGATGTATTAGCAGGAGTGTTGTAAGCAAGATACGAGAAGTAATTCTTCCGCTCTGATTAGGCCTCAACCAGAGTATTGTGTCCAGTTCTGGGCACCACATTTCAGAATGGATGTGGACAAATTGGAGAGAGTCCAGAGAAGAGCAACAACAATGATTAAAGGTCTAGAAAACATGACCTATGAGGGAAGACTGAAAAAATTGAGTTTGTTTAGTCTAGGAAAGAGAAGACTGAGAGGGGACATGGTAACAGTTTTCAAGTATGTAAAAGATTGTTACAAGGAGGAGGAAGAAAACTTGTTTTTCTTAGCCTCTGAGGATAGGACAAGAAGCAATGAGCTTAAACTGCAGCAAGGGAGGTTTAGGTTGGACATTAGGAAAAAAGTCAGGGTGGTGAAGCACTGGAATTAATTGCCTAGGGAGGTTGTAGAACCTCCAAGATTGGAGATTTTTAAGAGCAGGTTAGACAAACACCTGTCAGGAATGGTCTAGATAATTAGTTCTGCCCTAAGTGCAGGGGACTGGACTAGATGACCTCTCAAGGTCCCTATCTGGTATAGATAGAGCTAGACTCTCTATGGAGCTCATTTGCATGCTATTTTGCCAGTTTTAACTTCTTCCACAGATGATAGAATGGATGAACTCTTTTAGCAGCAAGCATGTCTCAGAGGAAGCTTTCTAATGAATGTGATACCAGCTGGCCAGAGTGCAGTCCATGGTAACCATCTGGGGCAAAGAAAAAATCCAGTTGTAGCTGATTCAGAATGTTCTGATCCATGACGGAGCATCCAAACACTTTCTCAAGCCTGCTGGGATACCATTACAAGCAACTAAACATCAAGGCCCTATAACTGAGACACCCTTCAAAATGCATTAACAGGAAAATTTCTAATAAAGTTTTCTTTGTAAAGATTCACAAACAAAACTGGACTTTGAATAAAACTGTGCTTTGAAAACCCATGTCTAAAGATACGATATGCTGACATTAAAGAATCGTTGTGTTTTCAATAACACTCCTCCTTTCATAGGTTAAGGGGGAGGATAATACACACATACTGAATATGATAAATATAAAAATGAAGGATTGCTAAACGGTAAGATTACGAGCTTATGAGTTATACTTTAATAATTTGTAATTACGGATAGTGAATGAGTCTAGATGAGATAACACTTAAGCCAAAGCCTTGCTGGCATAAGTTGGTGTTGCCAATTCTTCTTTTACGTCGTATTGCTGATCTGCTTAAAACGATGCTGTGCTGACAAAACAAAGATAATATGTTGTGCTGGAAGTTTTAAGGTAGAAACAAACAAACCTGTAACAACAACAAGCCTTTTACTGGGAAAACACAGGGGAAGGGTGACACAGAACGACATGCTATAAAACATACATAAAGAGCAAAAATAAAAGCGGAAGTTGGATAAATTAAAGATTGCACATGCATAACGTACAGGTTATATAAAACCAAAAGGGTTGATGTGCTAAAAGGCAACTGGAGAACAATTATGTGATCTATAATGTAAAAACAGTGGCCAGTGCCAGGAGCTCCAGCGGGAATGAACAGAACAAGTAATCATCAAGTGATCCATCCCCCGTCGCACATTCCCAGCTTCTCGCAAACAGAGGCCTTGTCTACATTACCAAATTAGGTCAAATTTATAGAAGTCAGTTTTATAGAAAGCGTTTTTATACAGTCGATTGTGTGTGTCCCCACACAAATGCTCTAATTGCATGTAGTCAGTGGAGTGTGTCCACGGCACCAAGGCAACCGTTGACTTCCGGAGCGTTACACTGTGGGTAGCTATCCCACAGTTCCTGCAGTCTCCACTGCCCATTTGAATTCTGGGTAGAAATCCCAGTGCCTGATGGAGCTAAAACATTGTAGCGGGTGGTTCTGGGTACATATTGTCAGGCCCCCCTTCCCTCCCTCCCTCCGTGAAACCAAGGGCAGACACAAAAAGAAAAGGAGTCTGTCTTTTTGCGAAGACAGACTAACACGGCTGTTACTCTGAAACAAGGGCAGACAATTGTTTTGCACCTTTTTTCTTGAGTTACCTGTGCAGACGCCATACCACGGCAAGCATGGAGCCCACTCAGCTCACTGTCACCGTACGTCTCCTGGGTGCTGGCAGACGTGGTAATGCACTGCTACACAGCAACAGCTTATTGCCTTTTGGCAGCAGACAGTGCAGTATGACTGGTAGCCATCGTCGACGTAGTCCAGGGTGCTCTTTTAACCGACCTCGATGAGGTCAGGGACGCCTGGGCAAACCTGGGAGTGACTCAGCCAGGTCATTTCCCTTTTAAGTTTAGTCTCATGGTGATTCAGTCCGACCGGCAGTGCACTGTCTTTTAATCTGCAGCCAGCAGAAGACGATGGCCAGCAGTCATACTGCACTATCTTCTGCCGAGCACCCAGGAGATGACGATGGCTAGTGGTCGTACTGCACAGTCTGCTGCCAGCAAGATGTGTAAAGATAGATGAAATGGATCAGAACAAGAAATAGACCAGATTTGTTTTGTATTCATTTTCTCCTCCCTCCCTCCGTGAAATCAACAGCCTGCTAAACCCAGTTTTGAGTTCTATCCTTAAGGGGGCCATTTTGTTTCTCGCAAAGCCATCCCCTTTGTTGATTTTAATTCCCTGTAAGCCAACCCTGTAAGCCATGTTGTCAGTCGCCCCTCCCTCCGCCAGAGCAAAGGCAAACAATCGTTTCACGTCCTTTTCCCTGGATTGCCCGAGTAGGAGCAGACGCCATAGCACAGCAAGCATGGAGCCCCTTCAGCTCACCCCAGCAGTTATGACCATTGTAAACACCTCGCGCATTATTGTGCAGTGTATGCAGAACCAGCACCTGAAAAACCAGGTGAGGAGGCGACCGCAGCGCAGTGATGAGGCCCTGAACGCACTTTTCTCTAAAACCGCGTTCCCCCGCAATTTGGAGATCATGGTGTTAATGGGGCAGGCTCATGCTGTGGAACGCTGATTCTGGGCCTGGGAAACAAGCACAGACTGGTGGGACCGCAAGTGTTGCAGGTCTGGGATGATTCCCAGTGGCTCCGAAACTTTTGCACGCATAAGGGCACTTTCATGGAACTTTGTGACTTGAGGGCAGGGGAAAGCAAGCGCAAGAATTCCAAGATGAGAGCAGCCCTCACAGTTCACAAGCGAGTGGCAATAGCCCTGTGGAAGCTTGAAATGCCAGACAGCTACCAGTCAGTCGGAAATCAATTTGGAGTGGGCAAATCTACTGTGGGAAATCTACTGTGATGCAACTAGCCAACGCAATCACAATCTGCTGCTATCAAAGGTAGTGACTCTGGGAAATGTGCAGGTCATACTAGATGGCTTTGCTGTAATGGGATTCCCTAACTGGTAGGGCTATAGACGGAACGCATATTCCTATCTTGGGACCAGACCACCAGGGCAGCCAGTATATAAACCACAAGGGGTACTTTTCAATGGTGTTGCAAGCACTGGTGGATCACAAGGGACGTTTCACCAACATCAACGTGGGATGGCCGGGAAAGGTTCATGACGCTTGCGTCTTCTGGTCTGTTTAAACGGCTGCAGGAAGGGATTTACTTCCCAGACCAGAAAATAACTGTTGGGGATGTTGAAATGCCAATAGTTATCCTCGGGGACCCAGCCTACCCCTTAATGCCCTGGCTCATAAAGCCGTACACAGGCACCCTGGACAGTAGTCAGGAGCTGTTCAACTATAGGCTGAGCAAGTGCAGAATGGTGGTAGAGTGTGCATTTGGACGTTTAAAGGGTCGCTGGTGCAGTTTACTGACTCGCTCAGACCTCAGCGAAACCAATATTCCCATTGTTATTGCTGCTTGTTGTGTGCGCCACAATCTTTGTGACAGTAAGGGGGAAGACGTTTATGGCGGGGTGGGAGGTTGATGCAAATCGCCTGGCTGCTGAATACGCACAGCCAGACACCAGGGTGGTTAAAAGAGCACAGCTGGAAGCGCTGCGCATCAGAGAAGCTTTGAAAACCAGTTTCATGACTGGCCAGGGTACTGTGTGACACTTCTGTTTGTTTCTTCTTGATGAAAACCCGCCCCCTTGGTTGACTCTAATTCTCTGTAAACCACTCGCCCTCCCGCCTTCGATCACAGCTTGCTTGCAAAGGAAATAAAGTCACTATCATTTAAAAAACATGTATTCTTTATTAATTGATTATAAAAATAGGGAGATAACTCACAAGGTAGCCCGGGTGGGGTGTGGGAGGAGGGTAGGAGGGAAGAAAAAGGCCACTTTAAAACTTGTTGAATGCCAGCCTTCTGTTGCTTGGGCTGTCTACTGGGGTGGAGTGGTTGGGTGCCCAGAGCCTCCCACCCCGTGTTCTTGGGCGTCTGGGTGGGGAGGCTATGGAACTTGGGGAGGAGGGAGGGTGGTTAAGCAGGGGCTGCAGCAGCAGTCTGTGATTCTGCTGCTGTTCATGAACCTCCACCAGACGCCGGAGCATGTCCGTTTGATCCTGCAGTATCCCCAGCATTTCCTCATGCCTCCTCCTCTCCCTCACATTCATCAGCCACCGTCCTGTACTCTGCTATTGTGTCTCTCCACACCGCTCTGTCAGTGCCAGACGACTGCATGAGCTCAGAGAACATTTCATCGTGCATGCGTTTTTTTCGCCGCCTTATCTGAGATAGCCTCTGGGATGGAGGAGGAAGGCTTGAAACATTTGCAGCTGCTGGAGGAAAAAAAGGGAGTGAAATATTTAAAAAGGTACATTTTACAGAAGAATGGCTATTCTCTTTCACGGTGAACAACACTATTCACATTACACAGCACATGAGATTTTGGTACAAGGTCGCATTTTGCATCTTATATTGAGTGCCTGTGGCTTTGGTGTTAGAGATCACACACGCAGGGCCAGGCAACAGAATTTGGCTTGCAGGCGGCCGTGGGAAGCCATAGTCTTCCAGCTTCTGCAACGTTCATAACAGCAGCCCCCTCCTTTCCCATAACAAACAAAGCCCGCTGAGCTGGCCATTTACTGCTGCAGTTTTCCTGTTAACTTGCAGCAGCGGAAACCAAACTAACCCCCTCCACCCATCCAATTCTCTGGGATGATCGCTTTTCCCCTCCCCCCACCGCGTGGCTGGTATCAGGGAAGATCCCTGCTAGCCAAATGCGAACAGCTCAGCGCCAATGGTCCCCCCTCCCACCGCGTGGCTAACTGCGGGGAGGATTTCTTTTCAGCCACAGGCAAACAGCGCAGTAGGAACGGGCACCTCTGAATGTCCCCTTAATCAAATTCCCCTATTTCAACCAGGTTACCATGAAAGATATCACTCTCCTGAGGATAACACAGAGAGATAAAGAACGGATGTTGCTTGAATGCCAGCAAACACTGGGACCATACGCTGCCAGGCTTGGTCATGCAACGATACCAGATTACTTGCTACTAGCATGGCATGGTAAAGTGTCCTACCATGGAGGACGGAATAAGGCTGCTCTCCCCAGAAACCTTCTGCAAAGGCTTTTAGAGTACCTCCAGGAGAACTTCATGGAGATGTCCCTGGAAGATTTCCGCTCCATCCCCAGACATGTTAACAGACTTTTCCAGCAGCAGTACTGGCCACGAATGCATCCCAAGGCCTCAGGGCTACTTAATCATTAAAAAACGCTTGCTTTTATAACATGTATTATATTTTAAAAGGTACACTCACCAGAGGTCCCTTCTCCAGCTTCATTGGGTTGGGAGGGTATTTCAGTCAGGGTGATAAAAAGATCCTGGCTGTCAGGGAGAACGGTGTGTTGTGTGCTCTCCCCAAGCTTGTCGTCCTCCTCATCTTCCCCATCTGCAAAATCCTCAGCTATGGTGGAGAGTATTCCATCCTCGGAGTCCACGGACAGGGGTGGGGTAATGGTGGCGGCCCCCCCTAGAATTGCATGCAGCTCAGAGTAGAAGCGGCATGTCTGGGGCTCTGTCCCGGAGCGTCCGTTTGATTCTTTGGTTTTCTGGTACGCTTGTCTGAGCTCCTCAAGTTTCACTTGGCACTGTGATGCATCCTGGATGTAGCCTCTGTCCCTCATGGCCTCGGAGATTTTTTGAAATGTTTTGGCATTTCGTCTTTTGGAACGTAGTTCTGATAGCACGGATTCCTCTCCCCATACAGCGATCAGATCCAGTACCTCCCGTTCAGTCCATGCTGGAGCTCTTTTTCGATTCTCGGACTGCATGGTCATCTGTGCTGATGAGCTCACCTGCCCAAACAGGAAATGAGATTCAAAAGTTCCCAGGGCTTTTCCTGTACCCCTGGCCAGTGCATCTGAGTTCAGAGTGCTGTCCAGAGCGGTCACAATGGTGTACTGTGGGATAGCTCCCGTAGGCCAATACCTTTGAATTGCATCCACACTAACCCTAATTCGAAATGGCGATGTCGATTTCAGCTCTAATCCCCTCGTTGGGGAGGAGTACAGAAATTGGTTTTAAGAGCCCTTTATGTCGAAAAAATAGCTTCGTTGTGTGGACGGATGCAGGGTTAATTCGGATTTAATGCTGCTAAATCCGACATAAACTTGTAGTGTAGACCAGGCCAAAGGCTAGGGACACCATCCCTGTCCATCCTAATAGCCATTGATGGACCTATCCTCCATGAACTTACCTAGTTCCCTTTTGAATCCTGTTATAGTCTTGGCCTTCATAACATCCTCTGGTTGACTGTGCACTGTGTGAAAAAATACTTCCTTTTGTTTGTTTTAAATCTGCTGCCTATTAATTTCATTTGGTGACCCCTAGTTCTTGCATTATGGGAGGAGTAAGTAACACTTCCTTATTTACTTTCTTCACACCAGTCATGATTTTCTAGACCTCTATCATATCCCCTCTTAGTTGACTCTTTTCCAAGCTGAAAAGTCCCAGTCCTATTCATCTCTCCTCATATGGCAGCCATTCCATACCCCTAATCATTTTTGTTGCCTTTTTCTGAACCTTTTCCAATTCCAATATATCTTTTTTGATATGGGTCAGCTACATCTGCACAGAGTATTCAAGATGTGGGCATACCATGGATTTATACAGATAATATATTATCTGTCTTATTATCTATCCCTTTCTTAACGATTCCCAACATTCTGTTCGCTTTTTTGACTGCCACTGCACATTGAGTGGATGTTTTCAGAGAACTATCCACAATGATTCCAAGATCTCTTTCTTCACTGGTAACAGCTAATTTAGACCCCATCATTTTATATGTATAGCTGGAATTATGTTTTCCAGTATGCATTACTTTGGGAAACTGAAGGACGGGAGTGAAGGACCAGACCTAGAAATCAGAGGAGACAATGAACATCATGGAAGGACTTCCCAGTTCCTTGGAATGTGGTAACTTGGGCCCCTATCAATTCCATCTTGTCTGCTGTTATCTGGCACAAATGCATGTTCAGATATTATAAGTGACAATAATTCTGTCTGAAATTGTATAATAAAGGCAAAAATTGATTAAGCCTAAATTGGGTGGAGTTGTGACTCAGTTTTCTATTTTAACCCCGAACACGCCAGATGCCCCTTGATCTGGCAGAGTCAGGAAAATATCAAGAGTCTTAAGGTCTAATATAAGGTGGCTCAGGAGATCAATAGGCAGAATATTGGCAAGTGCTCTTCCATGTGGCTCAATGCGCTACTGGACAATATGATGGCTTCCTTTACTGTGATAGTCAGGGAGGATAGTGGCATCCGTCCTGTGGCATAAGCAGACCGTTGGGTAAGGAGTCATACTTGGACATCCATGACAATTTGCTGTGATTGCAGGATGTTTGGGGAATTCTGAGATCGTAAGGTGACAGTTATGGTGGCTCAGGAAAGAGAAGAGCTACCTTCTACAATTAGTACACACCTTTATTTTAATATATACTAAAAGGACTAATGTTGCAGGCTCAGGGATGTGTTCTGTGTTCTAACAAATGCCGTAAGTGTTGTTAAATAGGCAATTTTAGGGGGAAGTAGCTCAGTTTCCTTCCTGCCTTCCCATTCATCTGCACATCTGCCATCCCCGCATGCTTCCCATCTCCACATTCCCCTGCACATGCATGCTGGCTTCTCTCATACCCCACCACGTTTCACAGCTCACAATCCCTGTTTCGTCTCACCTGCACACCCCCTCCAGTTTAATTAAAAAGGAGAAGAGCTTTACAGTTTCTACCCATTTGGAAGTATGACCCACAGTATCCCTGGATACAGCTACGGTCTTAATGAAGCCAGTTGTAAAAGACATGAACTTCACTGAAGTGTTTGTTTTCCTTGATTGTATCTGGAAAGATCCTCGAAGAGCACGATGCCCAACTTTTAAAGGTCTTGAACTATTTAATCAGTCAGATTAAACTATTTATTGAGCCAGGAGGGCTTCGGCTGCCTTGATCGTGGGGTGCTGTTCCAGGAAGAACTGCTATGCAGAGATGGGGTCCACCTATCAAGGAAGGGAAAGAGCGTATTTGGATATAGACTGGTTAACCTAGTAAGGAGGGATTTACTGGGACAAGTGACAAAAGCCCACAGGTAAGTCAAAAACATGGAGACCTGGGAGAAGGGTCAGAATTTGGGGGGAGTATGGGCCATTATTGTAGGGATAAGGGAGAGACAAGAGAGAACATAGAGGGGAAATCAAATCTGTATCTTAGAAGTCTGTATATGAATGCGAAAAGTATGGGGAATAAGCAGGAAGAACTTGAAATGCTAGTTAATGAATGCAACTATGACACAGCATTACAGAGAGTTAGTGGGATAATACGCATGACTGGAATATTGATATAGAAGGGTACAGCTTGCTCAGGAAGGACAGGCGGGGGAAAAGGGAGGACATGTTGCCTTATATATTAAAAATGTATAGACTTAGACTGAGGTTGAGTTGTAAATAGGAGACAGAGTTGTTGAAAGTCTCTGGGCAATGATAAAAGGGGTAAAAAACAGACCATCTAACCAGGAAGAAGAGGTGGATGAGGGAAATACAACAGAGGAGCTACTATAAGGTGGGTGCATAACTGGTTGGAAAACCATTCCCAGACAGCAGTTGTCAGGAGTTCATAGTCAAGCTGGAAAGGCATATCAAGTGGGGTCCCGCAAGGATCAGTTCTGGGTTTCGGTTCTGTTCAATATCTTCATCAATAATTTAGTTAATGACATAGAGTGTACACTTATAAAGTCTGTGGACAATACCAGACTAAGAGGGGTTCAAAGTGCTTCGGAGAATAGGATTAAAATTCAAAATGATCTGGACAAACTGGAGAAATGGTCTGAAATAAATAGGATGAAATTCAATACGGACAAATACAAAGTACTCCACTTAGGAAGGAAGAATCAGCTGCACACATACAAAATGGGAAATGACTGCAGAAAGGAATCTGGGGGTCATAGTGGATCACAAGCTAAATACGAGTCTGAGCCCTCAAGGGTTATCACTTTGTTGTTAACATAGCCTCACATTCTGCAAGGCAGCAGGAATGGAGGAAGAAGACACAATCAACACATGGCAATGGCTGCAAACAAGGGATGTGGGGGTCATAATGGATCACAAACTAAATATGAGTCAACGGTGTAACGCTGTTGCAAAAAATGCAAACATCTTTCTGGGATATATTAGCAGGAATGTTGTAAGCAAGACACGAGAAGTAATTCTTCCGCTCTACTCCATGCTGATTAGGCCTCAACTGGAGTATTATGTCCAGTTCTGGGCACCACATTTCAGGAAAGATGTGGAAAAATTGGAGAAAGTCCAGTGAAGAGCTACAAAAATGATTAAAGGTCTAGAAAACATGACGTATGAGGGAAGATAGAAAAAATTGGGTTTGTTTAGTCTGGAGAAGAGAAGACTGAGAGGGGACGTGATAACAGTTTTCAAGTACATAAAAGGTTGTTACAAGGAGGCAGGAGAACAACTGTTCTTCTTAACCTCTGAGGACAGGACAAGAAGCTATGGTTTAGGTTGGACATTAGGAAAAACTTCCTAACTGTCAGAGTGGTTAAACACTGGAATAAATTGCCTAGGGAGGTTGTAGAATCTCCATCATTGGGGATTTCTAAGAGCAGGTTGGACAAACACCTGTCAGGGATGGTCTAGATAATACTTAGTCCCACCTCGAGTGCAGGGGACTGGACTAGATGACCTCTAGAGGTCCTATCCAATTCTATGATTCTATTATTACAAGGCCAGAGCACACTATCATCCTCAACATTAATAGTTCTAGAAGTGATGTTTAAATATAAAGCTAGTTATGTTTATATAAGGAGGTTTTTACACCTCTCTATGGTGTAACAAATGTAATACCTTTGAGTTTTATAGTGATATTTGAGAACTGTGGCAACTAATCTAGAAATAGTGCACACAACTATACTATAAATCTGAGCACTGAATAGGAGACCATGTAAAAGGGATAATAGGAAAAGACATGGGAAGCATTTGATTTCACACGGAAAATGGACAAAATATCTAAAAAGAAAATGCAGAATTGGCTTCTTGACAACCTGTGTGACTGGAACATTTAAAAAGTTCCCCTCAAACACATAGTATGATGAAGATTTTTTTTTAAAATAATTAGGAGCCTGTTAATCTATTTTCAGTACAAAATTTTATTTAGCTAGCAACATATAAAAAAAGTTATGATTTTACATTTAAATCCTTCAGATTCAATGCAAAATACACAGGTCGATACAACTTACATCCATTGTTCACATAACATTATATGGGGTTTTTATCATAGGAACAACATAAGGTAACTTTTCTTACTAGTGAGATCGATGGCAATCTGACATATTTTTGGCTTTTGGCACAAAACATAAATAGTCCCCCCTTTAGAGAGAAGCTTAGAGCAGCTAGTCTATGCATAGCAATAATAGCCATTGGCGAAGAGGCAGGAGAAGAGTCAGGCCATTGCAAATATTGCCAGAACAAGCATGTTCTGATACCATAAGGGAACAGATTGCTTTAAAAATTACCACCAATTATTTAATACCTTGAGGGACAAGTCCTGGATCTGACAACTTCCACAGAGTTCTCAGGGCCTCTATGGCTCATCTGGGTTCACAACGGCAGGAGTGAATGCAGACCCAGGGGTGGCCATGATAGGCCAGAACCATGGCCATACAGCTGCCAAACTCCATCTCGCTCCAGGAATAGTTCATGCTTCTGCACTTTCCCACCCAACTGTTGTATGTAGTGTAGTGCTTCTTCAACATCCCAGAGGCAGTCAGTCAGGGAGACCAAATGGGCCACACAGCCCACTGAGAGGTCTTGCAGTTAAGCCCCGAACTGTCCTAGCTCTCAGGATGAAACTACTGAAGGGTATAGCTGTGGTTCTCAGTTAGCACCACGCAGCAAGTGTGGGGAAATCTTGACTTTTTAAAATAGCAACTGCTGTAATTTTGATCATGTTTTTCTGTGCTCACTTTGAAAACAAATCATTCAAGCATTACTGAATGAATTATTGAATTAGTGCTGTTTCAGTGGGAATACTGAAAATAAAAAAAAAATACATGAAATGTGTCATTTGCACAAATATACAGAGGCAGTGTCTCATCCATTACTAGCCCAATTCCATATTTTTTATGCAGGTAAGACTCATGCCAACTTCTGAGAGTTTTACTTGCACAGCTGCAAGGTTCTATCCTACAAGTCTCACTTGAGTGTTAGAAATATACAAGCCATTTTCTAGAATTGCAGAGCAGAATGTTGCTTCTGTATTTCTGACACTTTATAAGACAGTAACAGGAGACCCTTTCCAGGCATTAATAGTTTTAATATTGAAAGTTGCATCTTTGGGTCCTTGAATTTTTCTGCTAACCATACAAACTGCAGATAAATGTAATGTTCATTAGGCCTGAAAAATACATTAACTGTATCCATCCATGCATGCATATTGCTTTAATTTATTCCTCTATAAAATGTAAAACAGAGAGAGAAATTTTATAGAAGGAAGAATTCTTTTATATACAGCCCAGAGATGAACACAACCTTTTAGAAGTTTTACAGAAGGAAGAATTTTTCCTATGGAATATTTCTCAAAGTTTTTACTAGTAGGCACTGGTAACCCAACATATACGTCAAGTTATGTTGCATACACAGTGCCACTGAGAGTTAATCTTTCACAAAAGAATTGAAACATTAAGGCAAAAAATAGTTTAGAGTAAAACACTATCTAAAACCTTGCATATTGTTTTCTGATTCCATCACAAGACCTGGGCATTTCTGCAGTGTGATTTTATGTAATGAATCCAGAATCATCTCTGCTTTCTTCTTGAAGCAGCAGTACTCTTGAAGGGGTCAAATTCATCCTGCAATGTAAAAGTTCATTTAAAAAGCTATCAAGGCATTTTGAATTAAAAAGGCAGAATTAACATAAGAGTTGGCTAAATCAGAAGGCCCGCCATCTTACTCCATATTTTCCACTCTGCCTGTTTCTGTTAGTTTCTTTGTTCTTGTTCTATTATTTTCAATATGAAGGAGGATATTATTTATTGATATAAACTGTAAATACGACATCATAAAGAGAGCAGTAATCAGGCGCGTGCGTGTGCACACACACAGCATCCATAAACTAAATCCTGATTTCTGTGCAAGAGAAATCAGTATATCTGCAGAGGTCAGGGAAGAATTTGTCCCCCCTTATCATATAGCACTGCACAACTGTTTGTGTACCAGGAGCTGGAGGGAGGACAGGGTCTGAAGAAAAGAGACGGAAAGGTTGGTTAAGATTTTCTCTGGATGTCAGATACTGGCCATTGCCAGTTAGGATACCAGACTCAATGAACCAACAGTCCAATATGGTTTGTTAAATCCTATGTATCTCTGTAAGTTAGATGTCCATAAAGGTAGTTTAATATAAATAAAACCTGATGGGACATTGAGAATCAAGTGTGAAGCACTCTAACATCTGTTGAGGAAAAGTTCTATATATGATCTAGGTATTATTACTATTGGATTCCAGGACTGGTCTTCGCAGGTAAGGGCTGGTCCTGTAAAAACACTGCCTTCTTAGTAATATGAAGTTCAGCTTTCAATTTTTAAACACACATGGTAAAAATTAATTTTTACCCTTTCTTATACATTTTTCATAATTTGTAACAGCAGTGGAGATAGGGAGCTCTGTCCCATTCATTTCCAAAAAGTTTTTAAATGCAAAAGTAAAGTTTCTATTGCTTGGGTATGTTGGACACATCTAATTCATGCTGTAGTTATGCTGGTTTTGATTCAGGAAAAAAACATGCTTAAATGTTGTCCTGAATAGGGACAATTTCTGCCACCTTATTTTGAAATGCACACAAAGATGTACAATAATTTTAACAAAAGATAAAAATATTTTAGATCCACAGAATACTAAGAATTAGAAAAACAAGTAGTACGGTATCTGGAATTCGGTTTTACTATATTTGCATTTTGTTAGCTAAACACCATTACACCGTATTAGCTTATTTACATTTCTTTTGTACTAAGCATCTTACAGTCAGAAAGCTCTGGAAAATAGAACAGAATCAGGTGTTCATATACTACAGTGATGCGTAGCAGCATAAACCCATTAGACATACCGAAACAACAGAGTTAACCCATCTTGTAGTACCACAACATAGGAAGGAACAGCCATGTACTTACAACATTGGACGCGGACGGGGGAGTCGTGGTAGTTCAAACATTATTATGAGGGGCTGGGAACCCAAAAATACCCCCATTTTTTCTTGTGCATAAGGACAAGAAGAGTGAAAGTGACAACTTGGTTTTCTTGTCCTTACTGAGTGAACTGCAACTATTAGTTTTATTGATTTTAATATAAAATGCAGTACAGTGCTATTAGAAACAAGTGTAAAGGAATCCTTATAAATATTCGTTAGAACAACAGAACAGTCGTACTGGGTCAGACCAATAGTTCATCCAGACCAGTATCCTGCCTCCTGAAAGTGACCAGTGCAACATGCTTTGGAGGGAATGAAAAGAAAAGCTCAATTTTAAGTGACTTATCCCTTTGTTCAGCCTCGGCTTCTGACAGTTGGAGGTTTAGGTAAACCTGGAGTATGGGGTAGTGTCCCCGACCATCTTGGCTAATAGCCACTGATGGACCTATATTCCATGAACTTATCCCATTTTTTCTTTAATACAGTTATACTTTTGGCCTTCACAACATCCCATGGCAAAAAGAACAGGTAGACAGGTTGTGTGAAGAAGTACTTCCTTTTGTTTCTTTTAAATCTGCGTCCTATGAATTTCATCGGATGACCCATGGTTCTTGAGTTATGTGAAGGGGTAAATACTTCTTTATTCCCTTTCTTAACACCAGTCATGATTTTATAAACCTCTTTCATATCCCCATTTAGTCATCTCTCTTCCAAGCTGAATGGTCCCAGTCTTTTTAATCTCTTCTCAAATGAATGCTGTTCCACACCCTTAATCATTTTTGTTGCCCTTTTCTGTACTTTTTCCAGTTCTAACATCTTTTTTTTTTTTTAGATGGGGTGACCAGAATTGCACATAGTATTCAAAGGGCAGCTGTACCTGGATTTATATAGTGGCATTATGATATTTTCTGTCATATTACTATCCCTTTCCTAATGGTTCCTAATGTTCTGTAAGCTTTTTTGATTGCTGCTGCACAGATGTTTTCAGACAACTATCCACAAGGACTCCAAGATTTATTTCTTGAGTGGTAACAGCTCATTTAGATACTATCATTTTGTATATATAGTTGGGATTATTTTTTCCAATGTGCAGTACACTCTGCACTTAACACACTATTTTGTTGCCAAGCCACTCAGTTTAGTGAGATCCCTTTGTAACTCTTCGCTGTCAGTTTTGGACTTCACTATCTTGAGTAATTTTGCGTTGTTTGTAAATTTTGTGACCTCACTGCTCTCCACCTTTTCCAGATCATTTATGAATATGTTGAAGAGTCCAGGTCCCAGTTCAGATCCTTGCAGGGCGTGGGAGGGCACTATTAACCTCTCTCCATTGTGAAGACTGACTATTTATTCCTACTCTTTGTTTCCTATCTTTTAACCAGTTACTGATCTAGGAGAGGAGCCTCCATCTTATCCCATGATTGCTTACTTTATTTAAGGGCCTTTGGTGAAGCACCTTGTCAGAGGCTTTCTGAAAGTCCAAATACACTATATGCATTGGAACACTCTTGTCCACATGCTTGTTGACAACCTCAAAGAATTCTAACAGATTGGTGAGACATGATTTCTCTTTACAAAAGCCATCTTGATTCTTTGCCACCATATCATGTTTATTTATGAATCTAATAATTTTGTTCTTTACCATAGTCTCAACCAGTTTGCCTGGTTCTGAAGTAAGGCTGCAAAGGCAATCTTGGCAATTATAAACCCGTAAGCCTTTTTTTTTTTTTTAAGTCACCATTATATTAGCTACTCTCCAGCCTTCTGACACAGAGGCTGTTTTAAGTGATAGATTACATACCCTAGTTAGTAGCTGTGCAATTTCATATTTCATAGAATCATAAGCGTAGGACTGGAAGGGACCTCAATAGGACATCTAGTCCAGTCGTCTGCACTCAAGGCACAACTCAGTAATAACTAGACAATTCCTGACAGGTGTTTGTCTAACCTGTTCTTAAAAACCTCCAGTAATGGAGATTCCACAACCTCTCTAGGCAATTTGTTCCAGTGCTTAACTACCTTGACAGTTAGGAAGGTTTTCCTAATGTCCAACCTAAACCTCTCTTACTGCAGGTTAAGCCCATTTCTTCTTGCCCTATTCTCAGAGGTTATGGAGAACAATTTTTCACCCTCTTCCATACAATAACATTTTATGTATTGGAAAAGTTATCGAGTTCCCTCTCAGTCTTTTCTCCAGACTAAACAAACTCAATTTTTTCAATCTTCCCTTATAGGTCATGTTTTGTAGACCTTTAATCGTTTTTGTTGCTCTCCTCTGGACTTTCTCCAATTTGTCCACATCTTTCCTGAAATGTGGCACCCAGAACTGGACACAATACCAAAGTGGAGGCCTTATCAGTGTGGAGTAGAGTGGAAGAAGTACTTCATGTGCTTTGCTTATCACACTCCTACTGCTACATCCCAGAATGATGTTTGCTTTTTTTGCAATGGTGTTAGATTGTTAACTCATATTTAGACTGTGATCCACTATACCCCCCAGATCCATTTCTGCAGGATATGACTTTTATGAATTTTTAAAGGCTGCCTTTTTGCTTCCAACCATGTTTTTTACTCTGCTGTTTAGTCATGGTGATTTTTTTATTTTTATTTGGGGCATACATTTAGTTTGAGCCTTTATTATGTATCTTTAACTAGTTTCCATGCAGTTTGCAAGCATTTTACCCTTGTAACTTTTCCTTTAAATTTCTGTTTAACTAGTTCCCTCATTTGTGCCCCTCCCTTTTTGAAATGATGATAATATACCTTTAATCAGTTTAATATTTTGCAAAGTGATAATATGAAGTTGTGAGAATTATGACAAGAGAAGACCATACTGTACCTCATCTGATTCAAAGTCAACCCCTCTAGTTATTTGGCTTTGCGAGCTCCTTTTGCTGGATGTAGACGTGCTTGACAACCTTAAGGGTTACAACAGGAAACATTTAATGATCATCACAGAGCATGGCACCAGAACCAGACATTCTAAGTTTTCTGTTTGGCCAGACCAAACCTAAATAAAAATATTGTTTGTAGATCTTATTATCCTGTTAATCCGGGTCATGGTGTTCTCAGGTTGCTGTTAAGTGTATGTATCAGTTTTGAAAACATATAACAAATAAGGTTTTAGTGAAGGAATTCAGAAGTGATGTTAAGTGGCAATCAATTGTCTGTTGGTTGTTAGCAATAGAGGTTATATTTCCAGAAGAGATACACTCCCAGGTGGATCCCTAAAGAAAGTGACCAGATTTTTAAAAGTATTCAGCAACTCTCAATGAAGACAACTGGAACTGCTGTGTACCAAGGCCTTTTTAAAAAGTCTGGCCAGATGCCTAAATGTGAGCATATAGTGGGGGAACTGAATACTTCTGAAAATCTGGCTAGTAATTAATATACTTTAAAAAATGGTAAAATATATACATGGTCTGTTCCCATCATGGCAACATGCACTTTCAAGTCCTTCAACTACATTTTCTAATACTAGTTGCTGAATGTCTCAAAAGAAAAAAAAAGGGGGCTGAACCTCTCTCAACCACTATGAAATTCTCTCACATCATAGAAGCTAATTTTTCTATTTAAAACAGTTGAGAAAATTTTTAATTAAATATTAAATTATGACTTTTTAAAAGTGAGTTTCAGCTAATGTAAATCTTTATTGACAATCAGAGGCATATAGTGCTTCGGCCCAACTCATGTATACCACTCCAGATCCTCAAACAGCTCTTTGGCCATTTTGAAATAACTGTACCAACCTTTGAGTAACTTTGGAAGCAGCAGTAAAAGAAACTTCTTCCACATCAGAGTCATCATCTATAATGTCCTGGAAAAAACAATAATACTTTACAGAAGGTAGTACATTACATACTCTTTTGGGATGAAACATGTAGTGACAGTTACAGTGCACTAGTTATTTCGCTCTTTGTTTAGTGTTTTCTGGAGTGTCTACACGTCAAACAATTTAATCTGGATAAAACAAAAAAACTTCATAGGGACTACTCACATCCTCAATCTTAACCATGTGCTTAAGTGCTTTACTGGCTTGGATTGTACAGTTTGCAAAGTGACTGGCAGACTGGGACTGAGACTCTCTCTAGGCTTATAACTGTTAAGTTAAAAGAAAAGGAGTACTTGTGGCATCTTAGAGACTAACAAATTTATTTGAGCATAAGCTTTTGTGAGCTACAGCTCACTTCATCGGATGCATTCAGTGGAAAATACAGTGGGGAGATTTATATACACAGAGAACATGAAACAATGGGTGTTACCATACACGCTATAAGGACAGTGATCACTTAAGATGAGCTAATACCAGCAGGAGAGCCGGGGGTGGGGGGGGTGGGGGAGGGGAGAGAGAAAACCTTTTGTAGTGATAATCAAGGTGGGCCATTTCCAGCAGTTGACAAGAACATCTGAGGAACAGTGGGGGGTGGGGAGGGGGAATAAACATGGGGAAATAGTTTTACTTTGTGTAATGACCCATCCACTCCCAGTCTCTATTCAAGCCTAAGTTAATTGTATCCAGTTTGCAAATTAATTCCAATTCAGCAGTCTCTTGTTGGAGTCTGTTTTTGAAGTCTTTTTGTTGTAATATTGCGACTTTTAGGTCTGTAATTGAGTGACCAGAGAGACTGAAGTGTTCTCCGACTGGTTTATGAATGTTATAATTCTTGATATCTGATTTGTGTCCATTTATTCTTTTACGTAGAGACTGTCCAGTTTGACCACTGTACATGGCAGACTCCAATGAGAGATGGCTGAATTGGAATTAATTTGCAAACTGGATACAATTAACTTAGGCTTGAATAGAGACTGGGAGTGGATGGGTCTTTACACAAAGTAAAACTATTTCCCCATGTTTATTCCCCCTCCCCACCCCCCACTGTTCCTCAGATGTTCTTGTCAACTGCTGGAAATGGCCCACCTTGATTCACTACAAAAGGTTTTCTCCCCCCTCCCGGCTCTCCTGCTGGTATTAGCTCATCTTAAGTGATCACTCTCCTTACAGTAAAAAGAAAAGGAGTACTTGTGGCACCTTAGAGACTAACTAATTTATTTGAGCATGAGCTTTCGTGAGCTACAGCTCACTTCATCAGATAGCTGTAGCTGTAGCTCACGAAAGCTCATGCTCAAATAAATTGGTTAGTCTCTAAGGTGCCACAAGTACTCCTTTTCTTTTTGCGAATACAGACTAACACGGCTGTTACTCTGAAACCTCTCCTTACAGTGTGTATGATAAACCCATTGTTTCATGTTCCCTGTGTTTATAAATCTCCCCACTGTATTTTCCACTGAATGCATCCGATGAAGTGAGCTGTAGCTCATGAAAGCTTATGCTCAAATAAATTTGTTAGTCTCTAAGGTGCCACAAGTACTCCTTTTCTTTTTGCGAATACAGACTAACACAGCTGCTACTCTGAAACCTGTTATTAAGTTGTCCAAATTATTGACTTGCAAATTGACACATTTTCTTTTCAAGTTCTCAAATCAGTTCAGTCACAATATTTGTCCTGCTGGCCTTCCATGGATCTCACACATTGGCTATACACTGTGTAGTAAAGAAATAAATTTTGGCCTTAATTAGTATATTTTGCCTTTATTTTGAAAAGGGGAGTTAATCAGGGCTGATCTACACTACACAGGTCGACGTAGCTTTGTATGTGTTTATGCTTAAGTTTGGCTCCTACCGATGCAAGTGCTCCATTACGCCAACTTAATACCACCTTCCCAAGTAGCAGAGTGTCACGGTCAATGTACTTAGATCATTTTAGACACTGGGTTATTTATGTCAACCAAATGTCCTGCAGCAGCTGTCCCACAATGCCCCACATTGACCACTCTGGTCACCATTGTGAACTCTGATGCCCAGGGGTTATGGAGGCCAGAAGCCTGCTTCCCCTTTGAAGCCCCACGCATTTTTGAAATTCCTTTTCCTGACTGCCTGGCTTGGTGAACACACCTAGCAGCTCTCCATTGTTGAGTGCAGCTGCCCATACCAGCTACATGCTACAGACACACTCCAGCCTAAAGTGGACAGGAGACATTAGATCTCCTGGGCCTGTGGGGAGAAGAGGCTGTGCAGGCACAGTTATGAACCAGCTGCAGAAACATTGACATCTACGAGCAGATTGCTTGGGGGATGCAGAAGGGAACCGACAGGGACCAACAGCAGTACCGCATGAAAGCCAAGGAGCTCCGGCAAGCGTACCAGAAGGCCAGGGAGACCAATAAAAGACCAGCTGCTTTTACAAAAAGCTACATGTCACACTTGGCGGACACCCAAGCATCCCCCCTCCTCCCAGCACTGTGGATACGTCTGAGAAGCCAGAGTCATAAGAGGAGGAGGAAGAGTATGGGGGAGAGGCAACTGGGGGAATCCAGCTGTGCAGCCAACCAAGACCTGTTTTTGACTCCACCACAGTCCAGCGAGTCAAGCACAGGCAAGCCTGATGAAGGGGAAGCAACGTCGGGTAAGTATGCAGTTTAATTTTAAATTACAGGGATGCATCCCAAAAATAGCAGGACACATCTTTTGACTTATCCTTAATTTTCTTGTGCTAGAAGAGGTCATGGTACGACCAACAGAGGGGGTGCTGCTATCCCTTTAGAGTTTGGGGGGAAGGCAAAGCAGTTTGTTTATGTACACAGGGATGTCCTGTGAATCCTCCAGAGAAACGTCAATGAAACTTTCCTGGAGGCACTCTCCTGTCCTCTTGCAAAAGGTTTCTAGGGATCACTGCCTTAATTCTTCCTCCACGGTAGGACACTTTCCCACACCACTCAGCAATAATTTCTGCAGGCACCATTGCAGTACACAGGCTAACAGCATACGGGGCAGGTGACTTCAGGATGCCTGCAGCAGCTGTGCTCTCTCTGCCTGTGCTACCCTCAGGAGTGAGATATCAGCTAAAACCACTACCGCCTATGGAAAACAGTGCCAGGATTCAGTGACACTGCCCTATACTACTAGAATCATGAAACTCAGCACTTCCCCAACCCTTGGCAAGCCATGCTCACCATGGCAGGTGCTGTGAACAAGCAATCCCAAGTGGAAGTGAGAATGTAGTGCTTAAAATTTTAGAGGTGCAAGGGGAGTGAGTTCAGAATCTTATGTTTCACCTTCCGTAGTGAATACACTGACGATAACTGTGTGTGTTTTATCTGCAGCTGCTACCACTGCGGCTTTCAGGTTTTCCCCCTCTATACCCACAGAACACCCGAGCCAGATAAGGGGGTGGGGTGGGGGAGAAAGAGGACTCAGGATGACATGTTCAATGAGATCCTGCAAGCCAGTGCTGCACTGGACTGAGAGCAGAGAGTCTGAAGGGTGAACATTGTGGACAGCCCGGAGAAGGATAGAAAGGAGAAAAGAGGGGCGCAGGAAAAGGAGAGGGAGAGGCACCAGGACATAACGGGGCTTCTCAGGCAGCAAGCAGAGATGCTGCAGACTCTGGTGGACTTGCAGGTTCAACAAGCCTGTGCTCACCTCCCTCTGCAGCCCATTGAGAACTCAAAATCAGGACCTGCCTACCCCTTCCCCTTCAACATGGCATCAGGGGTTGCTCCACTACCCCTACCCCTCCACCCTGGGGGGAGAGTAAAGACAGTCACAGCGTCAAATACACTAATCATGGCTCTCACAGGTCATTGTATGTGCAGCTGAAATGGACATGAACATTCTTTTCCCCTCATAAGTTCTGTTCTCGTAATTTATTAAATTTGATTAAGTTTTTAATGTGTTTGTTTTTAAAATTGCCTGGTGGGGGGGAAGGGGTCACTGATTTTGTTACAGAATAAAATTCTATTATTTGGAACATAATTCATCTTTATTAGTTCACAACATATGCTGACTGGTGCTCATCAGTTTTGAAAGTGACCAATTACTGCTCAATGTCACACAACTCATAAGATCATTCCCAAACAAAATTAACAGGTGTACTGACAATGTTATACCCCTACACGTACAGCAGTCACCATACAATTCCTTTCAGGCCACGAAAGAGAAGGGCCAGGTAGCACACACTACAAACAGCACACACTACTCTGGCTCACCCGTTAAAATGGTCTTTCAAAGCCTCTTTGAGCCGTATAGCTCTGTGTTGAGCTCTTTTAATAGCCCTTGTACCTGGCCGTTCAAATTCAGCAGACAGCCACTCCACATCCGCTCCAGTGGAAACCGATTCACATTATTATTCAGGAAACAGTGGGCAGCTGTGACCATTGGGATATTTTTCTCTCTGAGGTCCAATCTTGTGAGTAAATAATGCCAGCATCCCTTCGAACGACCAACGGCACATGCACGCGTAACTGTCATTCTGCACCTGCTGAGATGGTAGTTGAAGCGTTCCTTGGTGCTGCTGAGGTGGCCAGCGTGCAGCTTCATGAGCCAGGGAAGCAAGGGTTAAACTGGGTTGCTCAGGATCACTATTGGCATTTCAACATCGCCAATGATAATCTTTCAGTTGGGAAACAAAGTCCCTGTTTCCGGTCCGGTGTTCTTAAAGATACAAGCATCATGCACCTTTCTCTGACTAGCCCACACTGATGTTGGTGAAGCATCCCCAGTGGTCCACCAGCGCTTGCATAACCATAGAAAAGTAGCTCTTTCTGTTGATGTACTCTGTGGCAAGTTGGTCTCGTGCCAAAATAGGGACCTGTGTGCCATCTCTCGCCCCCGCATAGTTCGGGAACCCCATTGCTGAAAATCCATCCACTATGTATTGCACATTGCCGAGAGTCACAGTCCTGCATAGCAGGGGGTGATTAATGGCCCTGCACACTTCCATGAATATGGCCCCAGCAGTGGGTTTCCTGACTCCAAATTGAATCCTGATTACTGGTAGCGAATTGCAAGTTTCCAGTGTGATCACAACTCGCTTCTCCACTATCAGTGCAGATCTTATTTTGGTGTTCCTGTGCTGGAGGCCTGAGGAGAGCTCAGCACACAGATCCAGGAATATGGCCTTGCACATCTGAAAGTTCTGCAGCCACTGCTTATCATCCCAAGCCTGCATTACGATGCAATCCCACCAGTCAGTGCTTGTTTCTTCTGCCTGGAAGCAGCACTCCACCATCTGTAGCTGCTCCGTGAAAGCCACCAGCAACATGGAACTGGCTCTCACTATGTCCCACAGCAATCTGTCCTCCAAGCAATAGTCTCATTCCTTGCAGCTCTGCAGATACTGTACGATCGTGCATCCTACTTGCAGTGCTCATGACAACAGCACAGATCTTGCAGGCTCCATGCTTCTGTCGGAGATGGCAGACAACGAGAAAGGCTGCATGGGTTTGTGGGATACAGATGACATTAGCGGATGGAGACAGTTACAAACTAGGAAGTTGGCCCCATGCTCCCAGTTGCCCTTGCATGACTTGTTTCAGCTCCATCATGCATTGCCAAAACTTCCTAGAAGACAGTGCACTGCTAAGTTGCACAGCGGGATACCTACCCATGGTGCATTGCATTCTGCATCGATACAAGAAGTCCTGGTTGGTATGTGCACTGCTGACACAACGAGCCAAGTAAGCATGCACTCAAGTGATGAACTAACTGCAGTGGCTGTATACCGATGTAACCTGAGACGACGTAAGTTTGTAACGTAGACACAGCCTCAGAGTGCTATACACAACACAGTAGTATTATAACTGTACACATATGCAAAATAGCTTCTCACCTCTGAGTAATTCTTAGCAGATGAATTCCGAGAGGGCTGTTGTCGGGCAGATTTAAAGGCTAAAATAAAACAGATAAGAACATATCATATGGAAGGCACTTGAAATAACCACAATTCATTATCTGATCACATCTTATCACACAAGGATCTCACCTTCACATTTTGACTGGTATGTATTTTACTACAATGTATGACTAAAAAGGCATGGTACACAGACTTACTATAGTTTACTTTTTATGATTTCTCCCACAACATTCCAGATAAAATAGTGTTGTGATTTTCCCAAGGTAGTGAGTGGAGGCAAAATTAATTCCCTAACGTTATCAGAAGCTTCCTATTCTATCTGGGGAAAGTATAATCCTACTGGTTAGATAAAACATTCACAAATACAAACTAAATTAACATTTAGTTCATATCGTCTAATATTAACATTACAATTTGAGAAGTCCAATTTTTCTAGTTAACATATTTTGCCTTATTTTAAGTCACGTTTTCAGTAATCAAGAGTTTTATTCTAATTCTTGTAGCACATGTCAACAAAACTGAAATAATCATTTGTTTCCCTTTGCCCCACCCAATGTGGTATCTGAAAGAACAGGGTGCTCATGTGAAAAGAGCCTAGATAAATAGATGCCGCAGTGTCTTCCTATACAGTACTTAGGATAGGCAAGACCTGCAGTATCTTGGATACTGTGATGTGTTAATTGCGAGAAAAATGTTGATTTCCTAATCATACTTATTGTATGAGGTTTCTTTTCAGTAAAGAAGAGAAACATTCTTTATTTATCAAACAAATGCAAAAACTACCTCATAAAACAAATGACTTCTTCTTAGTCACTTTCATTGAATTGTGATGAATTTGCCTTGCTACCTTTTACATGGGATATCATAAACCTGGCCTTGTTTAAACTGCAAGTAGAAAACTTGCTGCATTCTTTTACAGATATCTGTGAGCAGTGCCTCACTGGTACAGTACTCAGGTTTTGAAGGGGTTCAACACTGCTACATTAATAATGCTTTGTTCTGAAAACTTATTCGCCAAAGTGCATGCTTGGATTCCCAATTCATAGGCAGATTTGTTTTCAAATTAAGAAACTACTGTCTTTAAGTGCATCCACTACAGTTTTAAATTCTCAAAAGTTGCCCCAAATCAGCCTTTTAAACTGGATTTGAATACACTGGCTCTATCAAGAAAAGTCATTTGTGTTTTTGAACAATGCTTTGGCTCTGTGGCAAAAGCAAGTTTCTTAATTTCTGTGCAATGTTGATAAGCTAAATCTCCAGTAAGGCCTAGTATTCCAGTGGCTCCTAGAAAACAATTTGCCTCAGCGAGATACACCAGAATTAAAGTGGCCTGTACTTAAGCAATGCATGCCAGCAGAACATTTTGTCGTCAGCTGGCTCTCCTACTATATTTCTAATTTAACAATTTAATTTGACCGCCTCAGAGCCAGACCTCTGAAGGTGTTCCAATTATCTAAAGTAAAAATCAGACAGACATGAAAACATCTTGTTACGAAAAGTTAGAGTTTTCTGTCACTGTCATACAGTTAATTCAAGAGCGACTACATTTTCAGCACTTCAAGTCTGGAAAGAATTAAAATTTTCCATTTTTTACACGACCAACTTCAAAAATCAGTCATGTTTTTACCCAAGAGCATGTATAACTTTCACAAGAAACTTAGATGTTTATTAAAAGATTTTTAGCATGTACTGCCTAGCCAATGGAAAGTTGTCTAATATGTCTGCAAAATAGGAGTTTTTAAAAAAAATACTTCCTAAAAATATTAGTTTTAGACTAAAGTACTCAAACATGCACAAGTTGTGACAGCAATTCAGAAGAAATCTAGACCTTGATCCTACAGTGTGATGCACTTGTGCAAGCCCATAATAACTGAGAGCCCCACTGACTTCATTAGGACTCCGGGAAGATATTAGCACCCAGCCCCATGGATCAGCTTGCAGGATTGCGGGCAGCGCTATTATTAAATTCTAAAGGACTCCATAAAAAAACCCCACTTGTGCTGTGGTCCTGTTTAAAATATAAAATGGAAATCAGTAGTAATTTCAAATAAAATGAATAGGTTCACTTTGTGCTAAACTGATCCTATAAAATCCAGTTCATTTCTGAGTGATGCTCAAACAATGAAACTAGCCTTTACTTGGGAAGTGATGCAGATGAGACAAAGAATATTTTAATGAATTATCAGCCACTTCTTTTCACAGCTAATCTTCAGATATCATCGAGTTAAACATCCTTGAATTAAAAGAGACTTTGAAAGTGGTAATTTTGGAGACTACAGTGGTTCATTTGCATTCATGTGCACGAAGGTGGTAATAAATAATAATAATAATAATGTCAGAATGTCTGGTATTAATTTTTCTGTTCCACATGATATACTCCAACTGAATACTTATAATAAAGTGAGCACAAGAGAGGAGGTACAAGGGAAAACTGAAAATAAAGTTTTTATTAATATAAGTAAAAAAAATACAGTATAAATCCAATATACTTCCAAGATGCAGAGGTTGTGCATCAAGTTTTATAAGGACAGGTGTTAATGTATTTTAAAAGATGACTTTAAAAACTAACATCTGCATAAAGAAGCCAGCGAGTCTGCAATTTTAAATTGGTTTTTTTATAGGATCCCAAACTTTTTAATGACGAGATTTTGAAGATTACTAACCCAGTGTAGGTTTCAGAGTAACAGCCGTGTTAGTCTGTATTCGCAAAAAGAAAAGGAGTACTTGTGGCACCTTAGAGACTAACCAATTTATTTGAGCATGAGCTTTCGTGAGCTACATCTGATGAAGTGAGCTGTAGCTCACGAAAGCTCATGCTCAAATAAATTGGTTAGTCTCTAAGGTGCCACAAGTACTCCTTTTCTTTTAACCCAGTGTAATAATTTCAGAGATCCCGAGACAGAAAATTTTTAAAACTGCAACTGAAAAATGCGTTTTATAGCACTTTGTTTCTGAGGAGTGCCAATGATGATCTGAATGACCCTGGGTAAATCTAAGTTTACCATTTTCTTTATCGAGTTACTCCAGATTTATATTGATGTAACAGAGAGCAGGATCCAGCCCAGGGTCTCTAAACATAGCATTTTATCTGTCATGGTCTCTACAAAAAATTCTTTCGTTGCAAAAATTGTTGCTTACTGTTAGTGCCCAACTGTGTTACTTATTTGCACTCACTGGTCCTAGTGGCAATTGCATCCTTTGGATTCCTAAATTACTTGCGTCACGCTCACTCTCTCACAGTATTTTGTTTCACCCACCATGACCTGAATAGACACCTCTCGTTCCATGCCAGGCTTGTCCCCTTCTCTAAAAGAAGGCTTCATCACAAATCCAGAACTAGCCAATCAGTTTGGGTCACACAATTTGGGAGGATTCGACAAAGACACTCTTCTGGATACATTTTGCATCTGAAGGGGGAAGTTCTTGAAACAACCTGAACTCATCAGCTGGTAAAGTAGAGAGCGGCAGACCAATTAACCCCATTAATTAATCTTCTTAAAATAACAGGTAAGAGATGGGGCAGGAAAAGAAGTTAGCTGAACTAAACCTCACTAACAGTTCACCTCCCTACTTAATAACAGGCAAACTAAGCTCCATGTGATGGCTGAATTTTATCTACTGGAAATAAAGGTTGCATCATAAACTTCTTAATTTCATTATGGCATTCTGCAAAGTGATAGCAATTTTAGAGGGCATGTGAAAATAACACACTATTCTGAACATACCATCTATGATAGACATATTCTTGGTAGGAGTAGACACAGGCTTGTAACTTCTACTGCAATTAGACTGTTCTTGGCTAGTGTTTCCTGTAAGGATAATACACAAAAACACACAAAATTTTTTTTTAAAGAATCAATATTTAGCACTCTGTATTTTTTCTGTTAATTATGAAATTCTAAAAAACAAGCATCAAAAGATCCATAACTAAGGGTACGTCTACACTGTAGCCAGGAAAGTGCTTTCCAGATCAGATAGACAGACACTCACTAGCTCTGCATGAACTAGAGAGCAGAAAATATCAGCGTAGCTGGCGATAGCAGAGGTGGCAGCTCAGGCTAGCTACCTGAATACATACCCAGGGTGTCTGGGTGGGTTTGTACTGCGGGGATAGCATTGTTGGAGGCTTGGGCTAGCCGCCTGAGTACAACCCCCCCGCCCATCCCCAGAAACTCTGTGTATGTACTCAGATGGCTACCCCCAGCTACACTGCTTTTTTCAGTGCAATACCAATTCAGTAATATTTACAGCCCATTTTCATTTCTTTAATGGTTTATAAGGAAGAGCCTACAGAACATATACAACACATTGCAGTGATTGATACCAATAATCAACAAGAATATTAGAGGGCCGAGTAAGAAATTTAATAAAAACCACTCATCTTTATTACAATTCATACTCTTCCGCCTAGAAAGTGGATAAAAATGAGAGCATGATTTAGCTTTTGACATAGTGTCTACCCCATGGCCAAAAACTTATTCCCTTTCTTGACAGTACATTGGGCACATTTTCCCATTAGTGGTTTCCATAACCAATCTATTTTTGAAGTGCCCAGTCTTAATTTGAATTCATAGGCCTTGATCTTGCTGTCAGATCTTCTAGTCCCCCCTACAAACATGCTGGGCCCACTGAAGTCAGTGGGAGTCTTGGCTAGCTGATCCATCTGCAGAACTGGATACTTTAAAAAGAAAAAAAAAATTATTAAAGGTGTTAACAACAAGGAGCGTAACTCATTAAAGGGCACAATCAATTACAACCAGACCAGGAGGTGGTTTGATATTTTTGGTTTAAAAAAAAGCCCTTCCACTTCCCTGATTAAGACAAGTTTTCTAAGCCTTGGGAAGGACTACTGGTTTTACAAGCCCTTGGAGGAAGTGACTACCTTCTGCACATGGTCAGCACCTAGCCCATGTTGGAAGCTATCATAATACAAACACCAGTCAGCAGAGGTATTGCCTAATTTTAATACAAAAGAATAGACATATATCTCTCTTCATGGGGCTTCCCCAAGAAACTGCGATAACTACTGCAGCATAGGAGCATGGTATTTTTTCCTCTTGTCAAAACCTGAATATTTCAGCTTTGTAAGGTGGCAAGTTACTGCAGCAACTGGTGCCAAAAACGCTGGCAATAAAAAGATTATTACATCAGGAACCTAATTAAACAACATGCCAATAGGGCATTTCATGGGAGCATTACAAAAAAGGCTTTTTTTTTTTTTTAACAAGGGAAAACTGCTAATAATTGCAATACAAGGAATGTAAGAAACTATGGACCTCTTCCCCTTCGAGAGGCTCCTCTGGATGTTGAGATTTGCCCTCTTCCACCTCTTGCCTGACCCCTTCCTCGACCTCTTCCTCTGCTGAATGACGCAGAGGTGCCAGCATCTGAATCATCATTGTTTTTTTGTTCTGACATTCCAATATCCATAAGATCATCATCACTAGAGCCAGAGGCAAGAGCAGCCTCATGAGATCTGTGAGCTCTAGCCCTGGTCATAGCCTGAAAGAAACGATACAGAATATTTAATATTAATAGTAAAATGCACAAGGGTTGAAGTCATAGTGGTGACGTGTTTATAAGAACTCAGATTTAGGGCCAACTTCAATGGTAATGTATGTCAGTCAGAAAACAGATGTCTCTTTTCTAGTCATTTTGATGCAGTCCCAATTTGTACACTAAGTCATGATTGTTTACAGAATGCTTCACTCCCATTCAAAGAAGTCTGAAAAAACTACTGTTACAACAAATTGTGAAATGGACTAACAAGTCAGCCAACCTACAACAGAGAAAACAGCTTTCTCTAAGAGGCAACGCGCATATTCTTCCATTAACTTAGCAAAAACTGCTTATGAAAGATGGGTCATTAAGGCTTAATAAAAGAAAAGGGGAAAAAGTATTTGAACAACTGAGCAGTTTCTACAACCCAAGGACTGTGATTTAAAAAACAAATGAGAGCGAAAACAGTTTGGAGGAGAAGTGAAGTAAAGATACAAAGAAAGGGAACAGCCATCTGGTATAAAGATTAATGGGGTTTATGAATGAGTGGACTGTTAACATTTATTTCTTTTTTCTTTCTTAAAAAGATTAAGGGTTCTATTCTGCTTTCACTTACACCAATGTAAATCCACTGAAGTCATTAAATGAGAAGACCCAGGCTGGAAGTGAATTTGGCATTTCTAGATTTCCACAAGCCCGTCTGCACAGTGATCCCCTGGTCCATATTCCCATTTGTAGTTTAGACATGAACTTAAATCATAGTTTAACCACACAGAGGACATAGGTGCTATTATTATTGTTGTTATAATTAAGGGACTTTAAGTCCCTTACTGACTTTCACTGGGACTTAGGAGCCTAAGTCATTTAGACAGTTTTGAAAATTTGATCCAGAGACAGTCCAGGGCATAAGAACATAACTAACTTCCCATCTACACTATAAATTTGAACCATATGAGGCAAAAGGGCCTCCTGACTAGGTAGTATTTGTAATTTTCACCTCACTAATCTGAAACACAGCTTTACAGCTAGAGTTCAGCACTGCTTATTGAAAGGACCTGTCTACACAAAAACTTTAGTTAACGGCAAGCTGTGGTATAAATCTACCCCACACTAGCCTGCCACACACTAAGTATCTGTGTGGACCCTACTGCCTTGCACCGGGGAACTTTTAGTGCCCTTTACTCCTGTTTCAAAGCAGGATAGATCAAAGCACATATGAGGGAACTTTTAGCACACGACAGCCTAGTGTGGAGATTTACACCCCGGCTTGCTGAAAACTAAGTGCTGATTTTGACACGCCCAGAGTTTGCCAATCACATCTAATTCTATGGTGGTGAACCCGAATATACATTGCTCAAGTAGACATTTTCCTTCTTATAGATAAATGGACATTAGATTCTGAACAGCTTTGCAGAAGGACTGAAGAAAAATTGAGGAACTCTCTCCTTCACCTCCCATACTCCAGAATGGACCACCTCAGAAAAAAACAACCCAAATCCATTACATGCTCCCACACACTGGAAGAAAGAAAAAAAAAAAATCAGGAAATCTACTCGTTCTTTTTTTAAATTATTCATATTCTGGGACCAACCTGACTACAAACACTATGAACATTAGACTCAGACATCTGCCTGAAATGTAGTTCATCAATAGGGACATTAATTCACTGCTTCTGGGACTGCTCAGGCACTGCTAACTTTGGGTTGAAAATCTGCAATTGCTTGTCTAAATCTTATGGATCCGAAGTTGGTTTTTTTGGCAGAGCTGTCTCCCAAATGATACCAGTCATATGGATGACTGGGCAGTGGATCCAGTTAGGCCATTTATTTTGTGCTCTGTCTCTCATAAATATACCCTGCATAAATGGACTATTAAATACTTTACTCTGGACTTTTGAATACATTCTATGCTTCAATATGTCTCCCTAGATATACAGCACGAGGCTGCTGCCAAAAGACAGAACAGAAACCCGGTATCCTTTTGTCAAACAAAAAAATCCACAGTAATTGCAAAACCACTTACATAAAGGTCAATTTAATAGATTCTGGGACTTCCCTTATTAGGAGTCTTAATATAGGTTTTATGCGTGGGATTATGTCCCACAATTATGTACCAGGAAGAGAGTCCACATAAGCAAATTATACATAGCAAAGTGGATATTTATGTTTGAATTTCTTTACGATTTGCATAATTTTTGATAGTTGCTTAGTTATTCTGCAATTTACTGACACGTTCTTGTGTCTTCTACAATGAAACTGTTTGTTTTCACCCAGATGAATAGCGATATAATATGGGATTTTTACCTTTTAAAAATAAACTGTAGTGACTTTATAATGTAGAGAAAAACAACAAAATTTGCTATCTGTAATCTAAAGAGAACTGTAAACCGGACATCCAAATTCAGAATGTTTTTTGTTTGACTTTTAAACCAGAAGCATGCTGTGACTTTGAGGGCATATCATACACAAGGATATTTTCAGGTGATTTGCAATTCTGCATCCCACACAAGACCTTGTGGGATCTCTCTCTTTCACAGAAATCAACAAAACTTGCCACAGAATTCTCTCATCCTTCTTGAACAATTAGGCCTGGGTGATACAGAATGTATCTATTATTTATTCTATTATACATTAATAGAAGACAACAGTGCTCCACTCATGCAACATCAATAAAGACACATTCTACACCCTACATTTCTGTTTTAGGGGAATTACCTCACGAACTTCTTCCTCTTCCTCTTCAATATTTTCTTTTCTGGTCTCCCTAAATTTTCGCACCTAGATCACAGTAATATAAAATATAAGACCAAATTAATAGTCTGGACTGTACAATACCTGAAGACACAAAAATTCCAAGAAAAGTGTTCCTGTTTTAATAGCTTAGTGGTGAACTTAGATTTTTAGAGAAATCAACGGAATGTCTGTTATTTTACTGGATTTGTTTTGAACAGAAATAGAATGGTATTATCACTATTGAACGCTTTACCAGGAAGGCTTTTCTGACTGTAAAGAGCAACAATTATATTACCAGGTACAAACAATACATTTGAGATATGTTTGTAATAGGATGAGTCCAGAATACACAAGAGATATAGAGACACCTCTTTTTGAGAAGCAAAATAAAAAATCATTAAGTAATGTAGAACAGTTTAATCTAGTCCACTCCTAGTAAAAAGAAATCACCACCAGAGATTGAAGGCTCGACGTAGGTCTGTATCCCCACTACTACTTATTGGCACCATTAGATAGTAGAGCATGCCAGCAACGGGCATCTGCAGAAAAAATCATGGGGCTGGTGCTCTTCTCACATTCGATCTAGCGTGAGAACAAAGGATGCCCAACAACATGTTCAAAATCCATAGGAGGCAGGGAGGCCAACGCTGTATGCAGCCCATGAATCTCACATTTCATGGGATGTGAGCCAGTGCAATAAAGCTCAGCACTGGCTGAAAACGTGCTTGATATGGGGTAGAAAGGAAAGGAGATGCATTACTTTAGATGGAATATACAGGCAAAAGGCATTAACATAACATAGTCACTATCTAACATTAAACAATGTTAAACAAGGTCTGGGCCTTAAGATACAGAGACCTCAGCTTGTTTAGCACCATGACAAATACTCTATTAAAAATCCTTTTACCTTTTTATTAAAGATACAAAAAAGAAGGGAAAACAGTTAAAGCAACTGAAATGTAAAGTATTCCATTTTAACAGCATCTCTTGTTCTATTTCCCTTTAGCTGTAAACTGTTTTTAGATGGAAAAAAGCCCCATTGTTTGACAGTCTTTTAGAATGTTAAAGATGGTAATAAATGTTATCCCACGTAGTGTTTGGCTTTCAGTTGGAGCTGGTAGAGGTGATGATGTCATCTGAGTTCCTCTTTCTTTGTCCTGTTTTGGTCAGGACACCTTTCAGGACCATGATAATGAAGGCCTGGGGTCCCAGAAAACACATGGGGTAGCAGCCATGATGGTGAAACTCGGTTGCCATAGCTTCTGTTTGTTTTTCCCTCCAGTTTTTCTTTTTTCATTCCCCACAAAATCTCTTTCATTTAAGGATCCAAAAAGGGTAGAATTGCCCATCCTCTTGTTATTTTAATCTACTAATTAGGGCTAATATGTGGTATACCAGTTTTGGCTCATTAACTTCTGGCTCCACATCTCCTGTTGTTAGCAAGCATAATTTTAACACAGTCTTTAAATTATATCGACTTAGCCTTTTAATTAAAGCTAATTCAGTTATTTGGTCTTCCTTTCCTACCTTTTCCTATCAACATTTATTATTATATGCTATTGTAACATCTTATGAACTTTTACATACTTGAATTGTGAACTCAGCTGTAAAAAGTAAGTCTGGAAGCTCAAAGGTCACAACATGTGCAAAGTGTAAAAGTAACAGAGAATGGGCAATAGAGCAACGAGAGGTAGTGGGATATGAAGAAATACAGTAGACCCCAGAGAAAGCATGGGTAGAGGTCAGGAATAAAGAGGAAAAATAAAAGTGAAGGTAAGGAGGAGGTGAAAGAGAGAAAGGAAAAAATGGAAAGAGAAAACTTGCATCACAGAATATAAATCTAGACCCACTGCTCTGTTTACAGTAAAAAGTTTAAATTCAAACTACTCATCAAGCTGCTACTGTTTTAACCAATGGCCATATTCACCATTGGCATGAGCAAGTGCAATCCAAAGATGACTGATAAACATCAGTGGTCAATTTGGTCCCAAGTCTTAAAAGGCAAACTAAACATTTGTGTCTACCAATATGTGCCAGTATGTATGTTATCTCAGTCAGAGTTTGTGCAGAGCTTAACTTGTAGGCCACATATACTTAAAAACTGACAGACTGTGTACACGTAAGATCCTATTATGATCCACTAAGATGAAGTAGGAAGCAACATATCAAACTAAAAGATAATCTGTTTTTAAAATTGTAAGCAGTTTTTAAGTAATATATTTAATTTTTGTGTGTGTTCATGAATGTGAACCACTGAGGGGACTGGCTAGAGGCAGGTGTTGTGCAAGCTTCAAAATACTTACAAAGCTGTCAACAATCTTGAGCTACAACCTAGGCTTCTCCTAACCAGAAGGACCGAGTAATTTGGTACTAACCTCCTCATCTATTTTTGCCTCCTCTGCATCGGTGTGACGTTCCTTAAGAAACCTCTGAGTTTTTTCTAATTGAAATTTCACCAACTCTTCTATAGCATCTTTCTCTTCTTTGTCAACAAATTCCTGCACTGCTTCACCCATGCCTCTTTCAGTCAAGAGTGAAAGCTGTACTTTCTGTAAGCGATAGAGAGGGAGGGGGGGAAAGGTTAAAACAAAAACCAAGACAAAAAACTTCCCTCAAACAGCAATATATATCCCAGAGTATTACAGTCATATTATTCTTCAGAAAAGAGAAATACACAAAAATATTTTAAGATGTTAGTCAAAGAATTGGATAACATCAGGAAAAGGTAACAGGAGATTCTTTCTAGTCAAGAACCTTTAGCATTAAAGGATTAATGTATTATGTAAAACAAATTAAGGATCAATTAAGCTGAAAAGCATTATGATTAGTGATGGAAGAAAAGAGTAAAATTCATCTCACAAATGAATCATTTAAATAGAAGAATTGATAATGTTATGGCTGTTCTGAATGCAAGAATCAATGGACTTTGGAGACATCAAACCTTTCAGCCACTCTTACTTGCTTAGCACAGTGCTTTTGTAGGGCCTCCAGCACACAAACTTTATTGATGAGAGTTAGGTCCATGCCTTTGGAAGCCATGGCACACAGCAGAAGCACTTAGCTGCACATGTTCAGAGCCTGAAAGTTAATTATAGGATCGACCTCTCCTCTAAAAAAGTTGCTACTAAGTGTTATACCTGTGGTTAATATCCGAATCCTAATATTAACATTAATATTAATGGGACAGATTGGTTCCTGGCAATATGTTTCCATTAACCGGAAGCGGTTATTCTCAAGATTTCTATAAAGCAGAATCTATTATATTTATATTAAAGTTATTTCATATCGAGAAAGCAGTAAAAATTATAGGACAGGTAATATTGTGTTCTGAATGATCAATAGCTCCTAAGACTGGAAGTTTGTAATTTCTGTAACCAATAGTAATTCCTACTAGTTATGTCATGCCAGGATAGTGCTATAGCTGTTGATTAAACCAAAATGTAGAAATTACTAATGTTATTTTGCAATATTCTTTTTTCAGAGTAGCCAGATCTTCAAAGCAAGGATACTGACATTTGAATAGCATGCTCTCTTTAGTCTGTGATAATGCAGCACCAACACTCTACTCGGGAACATTATATATACTTAATTTATTTTCCAATCTTCCAGCTGTCGCTTAAGGTGCTATTTTATAAAAAGAGTTATGTCAGAAGCAGTGGAGCCTTTTCTCCTGAGAAACAGTTAAATTAAATACACTTGAAAAAAAAAATCCTTTTTAGCTATTAAAATTAACTGTTAGTCCCCATGAAGCAAATGCACCAGCATTACACTTAGAACTGTCTTTATCTTTTTAAGGAAGTATTATTTTTGACAGTCAGTAAATTCGTATATAAATGTATTAACAGGAAATCTGTCACAAAATTCTGTCACAAAATGGAAAAGCTATTACTGGTTTCAGAGTAACAGCCGTGTTAGTCTGTATTCGCAAAAAGAAAAGGAGTACTTGTGGCACCTTAGAGACTAACCAATTTATTTGAGCATAAGCTTTCGTGAGCTACATCTCACTTCATTGGATGCATACTGTGGAAAGTATAGAAGATCTTTTTATACACACAAAGCATGAAAAAATGGGTGTTTACCACTACAAAAGGTTTTCTCTCCCCCCACCCCACTCTCCTGCAGGTAATAGCTTATCTAAAGTGATCACTCTCCTTACAATGTGTATCATAAGCTTTCGTGAGTATGATATATGATACACATTGTAAGGAGAGTGATCACTTTAGATAAGCTATTACCAGCAGGAGAGTGGGGTGGGGGGAGAGAAAACCTTTTGTAGTGGTAAACACCCATTTTTTCATGCTTTGTGTGTATAAAAAGATCTTCTATACTTTCCACACTATGCATCCGATGAAGTGAGCTGTAGCTCACGAAAGCTTAAGCTATTACTGTAATTAAAGAAAACTAATGCAATAGCAAGCTGTTATAACAGGACATTAAAAACTTCCAACACTGTGATAAATACAGAATACTGAATCCTTTTTCTTTCATTTCATAACATTTTGAGAGAGTACCCTGTGCCTACTTGAATTAACACCACTGGGAGTCTCTAAAGACCCAAGTCCTGCAAACTCCTCAGCATTTCATAGAATCAGGACATATGGGCCTAATTCTGCCAACTCTTACTCATATTCACATCAGTGGAACTATTTTCCTAAGTTTTATACACACCAATGTCATCTGAAAATAGAAAGTGTAAAGCATTAGCATCTTAGCCCTGGTCTACGCTAGGAGTTGAGGTCGAATTTAGCAGCGTTAAATTGATTTAACCCTGCACCCGTCCACACAACAAAGCCCTTTTTTTCCGACTTAAAAGGGCTCTTAAAATCGATTTCTTTACTCCACTCCCGACAAGGCGATCAGCGCTGAAATCGGCCTTGCCAGGTCGAATTTGTGGTACTGTGGATGCAATTAATGGTATTGGCCTCTGGGAGCTATCCCAGAGTGCTCCACTGTGACCGCTCTGGACAGCACTCTCCACTCAGATGCACTGGCCAGGTAGACAGGAAAAGACCCGCAAACTTTTGAATCTCATTTCCTGTTTGGCCAGCATGGCAAGCTGCAGGTGACCATGCAGAGGTGACCATGATGGAGTCCCAGAATTGCAAAAGAGCTCCAGCATGGACCGAATGGGAGGTACGGGATCTGATCACTGTATGGGGAGAGGAATCCGTGCTATCAGAACTCCATTCCAGTTTTCGAAATGCCAAAACGTTTGTCAAAATCTCTCAGGACATGAAGGACAGAGGCCATAACAGGGACCCAAAGCAGTGCCGCGTGAAACTTAAGGAGCTGAGGCAAGCCTACCAGAAAACCAGAGAGGCGAACGGCCGCTCCGGGTCAGAGCCCCAAACATGCCACTTCTATGATGAGCTGCATGCCATTTTAGGGGGTTCAGCCACCACTACCCCAACAGTGTGCTTTGACTCCTTCAATGGAGAGGGAGACAACACGAAAGCAGGTTTGGGGAACGAGGAAGATGATGATGATGAGGTTGTAGATAGCTCACAGCAAGCAAGCGGAGAAACCAGTTTTCCCGACAGCCAGGAACTGTTTCTCACCCTGGACCTGGAGCCAGTACCCCCCGAACCCACCCAAGGCTGCCTCCCAGAACCGCCAGGCGGAGAAGGGACCTCTGGTGAGTGTACCTTTTTAAATAGTATACATGGTTTAAAAGCAAATGTGTTTAATGATTAATTTGCCCTGGCATTCACAGCCAGTACAGCTACTGGAAAAGTCTGTTAACGTGTCTGGGGATGGCGCGGAAATCCTCCAGGGACATCTCCATAAAGCTCTCCTGGATGTACTCCCAAAGCCTTTGCAAAAGGTTTATGGGGAGGGCAGCCTTATTCCGTCCACCATGGTAGGACACTTTACCACGCCAGGCCAGTAGCACGTAGTCGGGAATCATTGCAGAACAAAGCACTACAGCGTATGTTTGCTGGCTTTCAAACAACATCCGTTCTTTATCTCTCTGTGTTATCCTCAGGAGAGTGGTATCATTCATGGTCACCTGGTTGAAATAGGGTGCTTTTCTTAAGGGGACATTCAAAGGTGCCCGTTCCTGCTGGGCTGTTTGCCTGTGGCTGAACAGAAATGTTTCCCACTGTCAGCCACAGGGAGAGGTGAGCCATGCGGTGGGGGGAGGCAAAATGCGACCTTGTAACAGAAAGCACTTGCTATGTATGTAATGTTAACAGCAAGGTTTACCGTGAAAGAGCGTACCCATTGTTCTATAAAATGTGTCTTTTTAAATACCACTGTCCCTTTTTTTCTCTCCACCAGTTGCATGTGTTTCAAGGATCACAGGATCTTCTCCTTCCCAGAGGCTAGTGAAGATTAGAAGGCGAAAAAAAAGCACTCGCGATGAAATGTTCTCTGAGCTCATGCTGTCCTCCCACACTGACAGAGCATAGACAAATGCGTGGAGGCAGACAATGTCAGAGTGCAGGAAAGCACAAAATGACCAGGAAGAGAGGTGGCGGGCTGAAGAGAGGGCTGAAGCTGCTAGGTGGCGGCAGCATGATGAGAGAAGACAGGATTCAATGCTGAGGCTGCTGGAGGATCGAACTAATATGCTCCAGAGTATAGTTGAGCTGCAGAAAAGGCAGCTGGAGCACAGACCACCGCTACAGCCCCTGTGTAACCAACTGCCCTCTTCCCCAAGTTCCGTAGCCTCCTTACCAAGACGCCCAAGAACTCCGGCCACTCCACCCCAGAGGATTGCCCAAGCAAGAGAAGGCTGGCATTCAATAAGTTTTAAACTTTTATGAAGTGCTGTGTGGCCTTGTCCTTCCCTCCTCCACCACCCCACCCAGTGCTTCCCTTCTCCACCACCCCTCCTGGGCTACCTTGACAGTTATCCCCCTATTTGTGTGATGAATTAATAAAGAATGCACGAATGAGAAGCAACAATGACTTTAATGCCTCTGCAAGTGGTGATCGAAGTGGGGAGGGGAGGGTGGTTAGCTTACAGGGAAGTAGAGTGAACCAAGGGCATGGGAGGGGGGTTTCCATCAAGGAGAAACAAACAGAACTTTCACACCGTAGCCTGGCCAGTCATGAAACCGGTTTTCAAAGCTTCTCTGATGCGAACCGCGCCCTCCTGTGCTCTTCTGTCTCCCCCTTACTCTCACAGATATTGTGGAGCACACAGCAAGCAGTAATAACAATGGGAATATTGGTTTCGCTGAGGTCTAAATGAGTCAGTAAACTGCGCCAACGCGCTTTTAAACATCCAAATGCACATTCTACCACCATTCTGCACTTGCTCAGCCTGTAGTTGAACAGCTCCTGACTACTGTCCAGGCTGCCTGTGTACGGCTTCATGAGCCATGGCATTAAGGGGTAGGCTGGGTCCTTAAGGATAACTATAGGCATTTCAACATTCCCAACGGTTATTTTCTGGTCTGGGAAGAAAGTCCTTTCCTGCAGCTTTTGAAACAGACCAGAGTTCCTGAAGATGCGAGCGTCATGTACCTTTCCCGGCCATCCCACGTTGATGTTGGTGAAACGTCCCTTGTGATCCATCAGTGCTTGCAGCACTATTGAAAAGTACCCTTTGAGGTTTATGTACTCGCCGGCTTGGTGCTCCGGTGCCAAGATAGGGAGATGGGTTCCGTCTATGGCCCCACCACAGTTAGGAATCCCATTGCAGCAAAGCCAACCACTATGACCTGCACATTTCTCAGGGTCACTACCCTTGATATCAGCAGATCTTTGACTGCGTTGGCTACTTGCATCACAGCAACCCCCACAGTAGATCTGCCCACTCCAAACTGATTCCCGACTGACCGGTAGCTGTCTGGCATTGCAAGCTTCCACAGGGATATTGCCACTCGCTTCTCAACTGTGAGGGCTGCTCTCATCTTGGTATTCTTGCGCCTCCATGAAGTGGAAAGCAAGTCACGAAGTTCCATGAAAGTGCCCTTACGCATGTGAAAGTTTCGCAGCCACTGGGTATCGTTCCAGATCTGCAACACTATGCGGTCCCACCAGTCTGTGCTTGTTTTCCGGGCCCAGAATCGGCATTCCATGGCATGAACCTGCCCCATTAGCACCATGATTCCCACATTGCCAGGGCCCGTGCTTTGAGAGAAGTCTGTGTACATGTCCTCATCACTCTTGTCACCGCGCTGATGTCGCCTACTCGCCCGGTTTCACTTTGCCAGGTTCTGGTGCTGCATATACAGCTGGATAATGCGCATGGTGTTTAATGTGCTCCTAATTGCCAAAGTGATCTGAGCAGGCTCCATGCTTGCCGGGGTATGGCGTCTGCACAGAAAAAAGGTGCGGAACGATTGTCTGCCATTGGTCTGACGGAGGGAGGGGCGACTGACAACATGGCTTACAGGGTTGGCTTACAGGGAATTAAAATCAACAAAAGGGGGTGGCTTTACATCAAGGAGAAAAAAAAAACCTGCCACACAGAATGGCCCCCTCAAGATTGAACTCAAAACCCTGGGTTTAGCAGGCCAATGCTCAACCCAATGCTCAACCCACTGAGCTATCCCGCCCCCCGGTATTTCAGGCAGGACTGAATCTCCATTAAACTTTTCAAGTTTAATGCCCCTGACAGACCTCACCAAAACGATTGTTGGCCATTGATATCACAGAGGGAGGGAGGAAAGGGGGGGAGAGCACATGAATACAAAATAAATCTGGTCTATTTCTTGTTTTGATCTACTCCATCTACCTTTTACATTTTTGGCTGGCAGCAGACGGTGCAATAGGACTACTAGCCATACTCATCTCCTGGCTGCTCGCCAAAAGCTGGTACAACAGGACTGCCGGAAGGACTAAAGAGAATGACCTGGTCGAGTCACTCCTATTTCAGTCCCTGCGCCCATGTCTGCCCAGGCCCTCCTGACCGACCTTACCGAGGCGGCCAGGAGCACCTCGGACATGATGACGATGATGGTTATCAGGCCTACTGCACCGTCTGCTGCCACAAGGCAATGGGTTGCTGTTGCTGTGTAGCAGTGCATTACCACATCTGCCAGCACCCAGGAGACGTACGGTGACAGTGAGCTGAGCGGGCTCCATGCTTGCTGTGGTATGGCGTCTGCACAGGTAACTCAGGAAAAAAGGCGTGAAACGATTGTCTGCCGTTGCTTTCACGGAGGGAGGGCCTGACGACATGCACCCAGAACCACCCGCGACAACGTTTTTGCCCCATCAGGCATTGGGATCTCAACCCAGAATTCCAATGGGCGGCGGAGACTGCGGGAACTGTGGGATAGCTACCCACAGTGCAACGCTCCAGAAGTCGACACTAGCCTCGGTACTGTGGAAGCACTCCACCAAGTTACTGCACCTAATGCACTTAGAGCATTTTGTGTGGGGACATACACAATCGACTATATAAAAACGATTTCTAAAAAAACCGACTTCTATAAATTCGACCTAATTTCGTAGTGTAGACATACCCATAGTAAGAGTTTCTGACCTAATGCAACTTATAGTTTGGACATGAGCGAAGGGGAATAAAAGCGGCTTTATTAACCATGTTATTTTTCTTCAAAATCTGGTAAAGTGATTAGCTTGACTGTGCCTAATTTAGAGTACATTCTTAATATTTAATTAGTTCAAAAAATGTTGAATCCAAAGTGGATATTATTAGAGCTGTCGATTAATCACAGTTAACTCACGTGATTAACTCAAAAAAATTAATCACAATTAATCGTGGTTTTAATCACACTGTTAAACAATAGAATACCAATTGAAATTTGTTAAATATTTTGCATGTTTTTCTACATTTTCATATATATTGTATTCTGTGTTGTAACTGAAATCAAAGTGTATATTATTTTTGATTACAAATATTTGCACTGTAAAAATGCTAAACAAAAGAAATAGTATTTTTCAATTCACCTCATACAAGTACGGTACTGCAATCTCTGTCATGGAAGTGCAACTTACAAATGTAGATTTTTTTTTTTGTTATATAACTGCACTCGAAACCAAAACAATGTAAAACTTCAGAGCCTACAAGTCCACTCAGTCCTACTTCTTGTTCAGCCAATCGCTAAGTCAAACAAGTTTGTTTACATTTACTGGAGATAATTCTGCCCTCTTCTTATTTACAATGTCACCAGAAAGTGAGAACAGGCATTTGAATTGCACTTTTGTAAACGGCACTGCAAGGTATTTACATGCCAGATATGCTAAACAATCATATGCCCCTTCGGCCACCATTCCAGAGGACATGCTTCCATGCTGATAACTCATTATTTTTTTAACAAGCGTAAATTAAATTTCTGACTGAACTCCTTGGGGGAGAATTGTATGTCCCCTGCTCTGTTTTACCCGCATTCTGCCATATATTTCATGTTATAGCAGTCTAGGATGATTCCCAGCACATGTTATTCATTAAGAACACTTTCACTGCAGATTTGACAAAACACAAAGAAGGTACCAATGTGAGATTTCTAAAAGATAGCTATAGCACTCACCCCAAGGTTTAAAAATCTGAAGTGCCATCCAAAATCGGAGAGGGAGGAGGTGTGAAGCATGCTTTTAGAAGTCTTAAAAAACTCTGATGCGTAAACTACAGAACCAACAAAAAAGAAAATCAACCTTCTATTTGTGGCATCTGACTCAGATAAAGAAAATGAACAAGCGTTGGACTGCACTGCTTTGGATTGTTATTGAGCAGAACCAGTCATCAGCATGGACGCACGTCTCCTAGAATGGTAGTTGAAGCATGAAGGGACATATGAATCTTTAGCGCATCGGGCACATAAATATCTTGCGACGCTGGCTACAACAGTGCCATGAGAATGCCTGTTCTCACTTTCAGGTGACATTGTAAACAAGAAGTGTTTACAATGTCAAAACTTGTTTGTCTGAATGATTGGCTGAACAAAAAGTAGGACTGAGTGGACTTGCAGGATCTAAAACTTTACATTGTTTTATTTTTGAATGCATTTTGGGGTTTTTTTGTTGTCGTTTGTTTACACAATTTTACATTTGTAAGTTCAACTTTCATGATAAAGAGACTGCACTACAGTACTTGTATTAGGTGAATTGAAAAATATTATTTCTTTTGTTTTTTTTACAGTGCGAATATTTGTAATAAAAAATAAATAAAGTGAGCACTGTAGACTTTGTATTCTGTGTTGTAATTGAAATCAGTATATTTGAAAAGGCAGAAAACATCCAAAAATATTTAACTTTAGTGTATTCTATTATTGTTTAATCACATGATTAATTTTGTTAAACCGCACGACAACCCTACAATTTATACTCATTTCAGGTGGCTTAGATGGGGGAAGAGGGAGAGAGAGAGAGAAAAGAATATGAATATAGTACAGTAGCACTTAGGGACCTACGAACCAACAAACAAAAAAAGACAGTCTCTGCCCCAAAGAGCTTACAATCTAGTACAAGACAAGAGACGGATATAGATAGAATACAAGGAAACAACGAGCCAATACTGGTCAGCATGATAGGCTCAACACAGTGACTAACTGTTGTCAAGTTTTTTGTTGCCATCCTGGCAAAGGAGAATTTTGAGGAGGTTTTTGAAGGAGGATAAGTTGTTAGTTTTGTGGATGTTGACTGGGAGCTCCTCCCAAGCATGAGAGAAAACACGAAGTGGGAGATAGAGGTTGGTGCCACAGGCTGATCTGAAGCGAGAGAGAGTTAACATCTCAATAGCCAATAAGAGATGATAGGTATGATGGGGATAGACCATGAAGGGCCTTGAAAATCAAGACAAGCAGCTTATGCTTGATGCAACAGAGAAGGGTGGGGAGCCAGTGGAGGGATGCAAACAGAGGGGCAACATGGTCAAAGCAACAGACTTGGAAAATGATCTCAGTAGCATCATTTTGACGGAGTAAGACAAGACTGCATTTGTCAAGACCAAAGAGAAAGATATTGATAAGAGCCTGGACAAGAATTTTAGCTGTGTGGATGGATTAGAAAGCATATACCTTAGAGACGCTAAGCCTGTACATGAGCACGTAGAGAGCGAGATCTGAGTCAAACAGGACCCAGGTTATAGGCCTGAGTGACATGCAGGATGCTGGCACTGTCCACAGTGATCAAGAAAGGAAGTTGAGGGGCGGGAGGGAGAGTTTAGGAGCTCAGCTTAAGCCATGTGGAGCTTGAGCTGATAGCCAGACATCCACGAGGATGAGATGTCAGAGAGAGAGAGCAGATATTTCAGTTTGGATAGAAAGAGACAAGTGAGTTTTCAGTACAGAGAGGGTAACTGAATTTGTGTTTGCAGACGAGATTACCCAAAGATAAGATATAGAGCGAGACAAGAAGGGGCACAAAGGACAGAGCCCTGTCAAATCTCCACAGGGAAAAAACCCTATCACCATAGCAATCAAATGTGTGATTTCATAAATGCACCCAGGACTTAAAAACACAACAATGAAGTTACCTGCTCTGCTGTCTGGAAATATTGCTTCACAAGGTCTTCCACTCTCAGGGTTGTTCCCTCCGAAGCAGGTCTTCGAGTGAGCTTTTCAAAATTAATCTCATCTTCTAGAAAAGATATATTAAAATAAGAACCTATTTTTGTCTTCATACATCAATTTAGGTGTTAAAAGCTACTAACATCACCCTGATTCATTATAATACAAAAGGTAATAAAAATTGAAACTTTGAAAACAGAAAAAAAGAGTACTTGTGGCACCTTAGAGACTAATCAATTTATTTGAGCACAAGCTTTCGTGAGCTACAGCTCACTTCATCTGATGCATTCAGTGGAAAATACAGTGAGAATGTTTTTATACACACAGACCATGAAAAAAAATGGGTGTTTATCACTACAAAAGGTTTTCTCTCCCCTCACCCCACTCTCCTGCTGGTAATAGCTTATCTAAAGTGATCACTCTCCTTACAATGTGTATGATAATCAAGGTGGGCCATTTCCAGCACAAATCCAGGGTTTAACAAGAATGTCTGAGGAACAGTGGGGGGAAGAAGGGGAATAAACAAGGGGAAATAGGTTACTTTTTACAATGACTCAACCACTCCCAGTCTCTGTTTAAGCCTAAGTTAATTGTATCCAATTTGCAAATTAATTCCAATTCAGCAGTCTCTCGTTGGAGTCCGTTTCTGAAGTTTTTCTGTTGTAATGTGCCAGCAATGCCCCTTTGCCATGTACATTGGTCAAACTGGACACTCTCTACGTAAAAGAATAAATGGACACAAATCAGATGTCAAGAATTATAACATTCATAAACCAGTCGGAGAACACTTCAATCTCTCTGGTCACTCAATTAGACATGAAAGTTGCGATATTACAACAGAAAAACTTCAGAAACAGACTCCAACGAGAGACTGCTGAATTGGAACTAATTTGCAAACTGGATACAATTAACTTAGGCTTGAATAGAGACTGGGAGTGGTTGAGTCATTATAAAAAGTAACCTATTTCCCCTTGTTTATTCCCCCCCCCCACTGTTCCTCAGACGTTCTTGTTAAACCCTGGATTTGTGCTGGAAATGGCCCACCTTGATTATCATACACATTGTAAGGAGAGTGATCACTTTAGATAAGCTATTACCAGCAGGAGAGTGGGGTGAGGGGAGAGAAAACCTTTTGTAGTGATAAACACCCATTTTTTTTCATGGTCTGTGTGTATAAAAACATCCTCACTGTATTTTCCACTTTATGCATCCGATGAAGTGAGCTGTAGCTCACGAAAGCTTATGCTCAAATAAATTGGTTAGTCTCTAAGGTGCCACAAGTACTCCTTTTCTTTTTGCGAATACAGACTAACATGGCTATTACTCTGAAACCTGTCATTGTTGAAAATAAGACTCCTGCAACAGCACTGACCACCAATCTAGGAGTTCTTCTATAACTTAAATTTTCCACAGTAAATACCCTGACTGCTCATTCTACTCCAATAATAAATATACAAATATGCCCAAATAGAATTCCATCTGTAGCAGGCATAATAATAAAATCCCTCCAACCCCCCTAAATGCCTGGAAGAAGAGAGGGACTGAGCAACAAAAACTGGGCTTTGGCAGATCAAAAGGAGAGCGAATTCCAAAATCCAAGGCCCCTCATGGAGAACACCATGTCAGCAGCTCCTTCTCTTATACTCAAGGAGCTAAAGCTCAAATGTCTTTGCCGATTTCAAATGCAGCAGGAGGACATTTGAAGGGGGATTTGATAGCTGCTTTCCACTACCTGAAAGGGGGTTCCAAAGAGGATGGATCTATACTGTTCTCAAGTGGTAGCAGATGACAGAACAAAGAGTAATGGTCTCAAGTTGCAGTGTGGGAGGTTTAGGTAGGATATTAGGAACAACTTTTTCACTAGGAGGGTGGTGGTGTTCCAGTGTTGGAACAGATCGCTGTTTCTTCGGTTGAGCACCAGATGAAGTAGTTGGCTTGCATTTAGGGACCATGTTGTACAAAAAATATGTATCTTTAAACATTAGGATCACACTCAGCGCGGCGAGATGCTCACCCTATGAAAGGCATGTGGGAACTGAGACTGACTGAGGGAACAGCAGATTCATGTCTCCCATCTTACGCTCACTCCGGGGCATATGCTCATTGAGTGGGAATGGTGGGCAGAACTGCCCACACTATTTACAGGTATCTGGTTATTTTTCTTTTTTTTGGCCGAGCGTGTATAGTTGAATTCACTTAAATTAAATGTGCGTATGATGCGACTCACCTGTAGAAGGAAAAAGTAATCTTGGCCACAATCACACCCTGAGCATCCAAAAGTCCAGGACCTAGTAATATATATATAAATATGCACCTATACTGCAAATGGTGGTTACAATCCTTTAGCGAAAGGTGCCAAATTATTCTTTGCAAACTCTTTGGACTACTTCCCACAAGTCATGTATATTATCTCTGTGTTACCCAGATCAAGTGGCAGCCAGCTAGCATTCATCCAAGCCCCAAGTCAAGACTTGGTTTCTTGAGCAGAGGGTACACAACAACTCCTCCGTAGAAAAATACAGTATTGGCAAATTCCACCAACATTACAGCCAGTATCTCTCTGCTGGCCTTCAACAGCTAGCAAGTTCATCCACAAAGTAATATGAACATCCTACACAAGACATCACCTGTAAACCATGGTGACCTGTGTTGCCTTCCTTCTCAAAGAGGGCATTCAGGGCCACCTCATCATTAGTGGAACATTATGAAGTCCCACCAAAGCACTGATAAAGCAATCAGTTGGCTAATCAATATTCTCTATCAAAGCTGTCCTCGAAGTTCACTGGTTCCATCAGACTTGGGGAAGACCTTCAAAAACAGGTCCCTAAAGGATAGGTTTATACTAACTTCAAACCAAAAGGACAATGGTCACTCAACAAATCCGTAATATCCACCTGTCCAACTTCCAATTCCAAGCCAAACACAAGATCCAGAGCGTGCGCTCAGTTTTACTAGTGGTGCCAACCAAGATCCTATTACTGCAGTAATGTCCAAAAGTTACCCCCCTGTCGAGAACCTCATTGTGCTAGGCTCTGTGCAAAAATATAGTCAACTATATCCACGTCCCACAGAAGTTATAATCTAAAAATCTGAGCTGATCTAGAAGAATCAACATCTACAGACACCATGGACTAAATCAGTGGTCTCCAAACTTTTTGGCTCACGCATCCCCATGGTGAAGACCAGAAGACCTGCTGCAGGTGCGCCGCCCGAGGGGAACACCAGCCGCTGACATGCAGAGCTGCTGCTGAAGAAAAAAAACAGCGGCGTGCCGTCCAGCGGCGCTCCTGCTGCCGCACACTCCCTGCAATCATCTTGTGCACCCCAGTTTGGAGACCACTGGACTAAATCAACCTCACTTACTTCAGCACCACTATAGCTGAGTAATCGGATAAGCCCAAACAGGTCTTTTCCATTGGAAAACACTACAACAGCACTAGTCCAATCCTATCCCCCTTCTGGCACTCATACAGAATGTGAGTACGCTCATCAGATCTAGCCTTGCAATGGGAAATCTACTTTTGAGGTAAGATGTAAAAACTCCAGCTGTATCCCTTCACCTCCTGCTGAACCATTTATCCACCTGGAAACAACAGTGAACCTGTAGTGTTTTCCAATCAGATCTGTTATACATGCAAAGTCAAGTGCCTCATTCTGTACTGAGCCATGAATTGTATTAATTCTACTAGTCACCAACCTTGTGTGAAAAGGCATTAAGCAAAGAAGCCACTGAGACACAAACACAGAACCCCAAAATGCCATTTTTACATTTACTTTTCAAAGTAGAGCTGCTTATTAAGCAGACAAGTGAAAAGTTCTTCAACCCAAAGTGATCAAGCTTACAGTAGCTATTTTGTACTTTCAAAAGACTGATAAGGTAAAGATTTTTAAATAAATTATGTGCTCAATTAAATCAAACAATCCTGCCCAGAAGAACAGTAACATAATTCAAAATAGTTAACAGCTTTTTAAGTGTGTTTACTAATCATGAAGCATAATGTTTTCAACTTAATTCAAGTGCCGCTGTATACACACCTGTCAATGGAATTAAATTACTTATAAAGCACTAATGTACTACATTAGCAGTCCATTAGATCAGCACAGCATGTTCTTACAGAAACCACATCTTCATTAGTGACCATTAGAGATTCATTATTAGGACAAAACTGTCAACAACTATTAACCAGTTATTAAAAATTCTAGGCATAGTAGGATTTTCACTGTGACAAGTGGTTGTTATTTTAATGGAAGGAACACTCTGATATCACTGTCTATGTGTCTTTTTTGTAACTTAAGGTTTTGCCTAGAGGGATTCTCTATGTTTTGAATCTAATTACCCTGTAAGGTATCTGCCATCCTGATTTTACAGAGGTGATTCCTTTACTTCTATTAAAAGTCTTCTTGTAAGAAAACTGAATGCTTTTTCATTGTTCTAAGATCCAAGGGTTTGGGTCTGTGGTCACCTATGCAAATTGGTGAGGATTTTTACCAAACCTTCCCCAGGAAGTGGGGTGCAAGGGTTGGGAGAATTTTGGGGGAAAGACGTGTCCAAACTACGTTTCCCAGTAAACCCAGTTAAAGTTTGGTGGTGGCAGTGGAAATTCCAAGGGCAAAGGGTAAAATTAATTTGTACATTGGGGAAGTTTTCACCTAAGCTGGTAAAAGTAAGCTTAGGAGGTTTTCATGCAGGTCCCCACATCTGTACCCTAGAGTTCAGAGTGGGGAAGGAACCAGAACAAGAGGCTGCTCAGCAGCTCTCCAACACCACTTTCTACAAGCCATTACCCTCTGATCCCACTGAGAGTTACCAAAAGCAACTACAGCATTTGCTTAAGAAACTCCCTGAAAAAGCACAAGATCAAATCCGCACAGACACACCCCTGAAACCCCGACCTGGGATATTCTATCTACTACCCAAGATCCATAAACCTAGAAATCCAGGGTGCCCCATCATCTCAGGCATTGGCACCCTGACAGCAGGATTGTCTGGATATGTAGACTCCCTCCTCAGGCCCTATGCTACCAGCACTCCCAGCTACCTTCAAGACACCACTGAGTTCCTGAGGAAACTACAATCCATAGGTGATCTTCCTGATAACACCATCCTGGCCACTATGGATGTAGAAGCCTCTACACCAACATTCCACACAAAGATGGACTACAAGCCGTCAAGAACAGTATCCCCGATAATGTCACGGCTAACCTGGCGGCTGAACTTTGTGACTTTGTCCTTATCCATAACTATTTTACATTTGGCGGCACTGCTATGGGTTACCCGCATGGCCCCACAGTATGCCAACATTTTTATGGCTGACTTAGAACAACGCTTCCTCAGCTCTCGTCCTCTAACGCCCCTACTCTACTTGCGCTATATTGATGACATCTTCATCATCTGGACCCATGGAAAAGAAGCTCTTGAGGAATTCCACCATGATTTCAACAATTTCCATCCCACCATCAACCTCAGCCTGGTCCAGTCCACACAAGAGATCCACTTCCTGGACACTACAGTGCTAATAAACGATGGTCACATAAACACCACCCTATACCGGAAACCTACTGACAGCTATTCCTACCTACATGCCTCCAGCTTTCACCCTGACCACACCACACGATCCATTGTCTACAGCCAAGCTCTGCGATACAACCGCATTTGCTCCAACCCCTCAGACAGAGACAAACACCTACAAGATCTCTACCAAGCATTCTTACAACTACAATACCCACCTGCAGAAGTGAAGAAACAGATTGACAGAGCCAGAAGAGTTCCCAGAAGTCACCTACTACAGGACAGGCCTAACAAAGAAAATAACAGAACGCTACTAGCTGTCACCTTCAACCCCCAACTAAAATCCCTCCAACGCATTATCAAGGATCTACAACCTATCCTGAAGGATGACCCAACACTCTCACAAATCTTGGGAGACAGGCCAGTCCTTGCCTACAGACAGCCCCTCAACCTGAAGCGAATACTCACCAGCAACCACATACCACACAACAGAACCACTAACCCAGGAACCTATCCTTGCAACAAAGCCTGTTGCCAACTGTGCCTACATATCTATTCAGGGACACCATCACAGGGCCTAATCACATCAGCCACACTATCAGAGGCTCATTCACCTGCACATCTACCAATGTGATATATGCCATCATGTGCCAGCAATGCCCCTCTGCCATGTACATTGGTCAAACTGGACACTCTCTACGTAAAAGAATAAATGGACACAAATCAGATGTCAAGAATTATAACATTCATAAACCAGTCGGAGAACACTTCAATCTCTCTGGTCACGCGATTACAGACATGAAAGTTGCGATATTACAACAGAAAAACTTCAAATCCAGACTCCAGCGAGAGACTGCTGAATTGGAATTCATTTGCAAATTGGATACAATTAACTTAGGCTTGAATAGAGACTGAGAGTGGTTGAGTCATTATAAAAAGTAACCTATTTCCCCTTGTTTATTCCCTCCCCCCCCTACTGTTCCTCAGACGTTCTTGTTAAACCATGGATTTGTGCTGGAAATGGCCCACCTTGATTATCATACACATTGTAAGGAGAGTGATCACACACCCATTTTTTCATGATTTGTGTGTATAAAAACAAACATCTTCTGTATTTTCCACAGTATGCATCTGACGAAGTGAGCTGTAGCTCACGAAAGCTTATGCTCAAATAAATTGGTTAGTCTCTAAGGTGCCACAAGTACCCCTTTTCTTTTTGCGAATACAGACTAACACGGCTGTTACTCTGAAACCTGTCACTCTGATACAAGACACCTGGTAATGGATCAAGGCAAATAGATCACACTATTCCACATCAAGCACTCTCATTCTTACTAAAACCAAAAAGAAAAACATGGCACCATTTCAGACTGGGATTTAGGCAAAGATTTAGCTATTGGGTTTTCAGAGATGTCAAATATACCTCAGCAAATTTTTCCTACAACTTTTAGATGAACATGTACTAAGGAAATGGATGTAGCCAGGAAGGGAAGAGAGAAAAAGCTCTGATAGCCTCCATGTGTGCACTGACTTATAAAGAGTTAGGGAAGTTTGTATGTGGATAATAAAGCTATTTCCTACCCCAGTGGTACTCAGATGTTCTGAAGTCAGGACAAATCCCTTGTCAAATGGGTAAATGTGTTGACATGTCTCAAGGAAAGAAATCACTGAAAAACCCAACTCTCCAAAGTTTTCACAGCCCCTATGGATGCTTTTAAAATCATATAAGTACTGCTACTCTACCTCTTAATTTGTTCACTTTTTGAGAACCCAACTGTGATGCAATTTCATGCACAGTATTAAACACACAGTTCAGAAAGGTCCTCTGAGGCCTTTAAGTCACTTTCTGTAAACTGTTGAGAAAGGGTGCTCCTCTGAAAACCAACAAACAAAGAACACATACTCCTGGAAAAATTGTATGGATTTGGAAGGGTCCTTGCAGATTTCTATTGTTAGAGTCTTGGTCCTTGACTAAGGTTCTAGGTGCTATGGTAAAGAAAATAGTAATACTGTCTCTGTTAATTACATATTTTACACAGATAGTGAACCCCTATATTAGTTTTAAAAGTTAAATAAAATTCCCATGTTACTTTTAACTGACAAATTCTGTTTTTACCATTTTTCTCTTTTTGTTCACGATGTCTGAAAAAGTGTATAATGTCCTTTGGATTAGCTGTCCTTTCCATGAACTTCTGACTGAAACGATGAATACTGAATGGTTCAAAACCTCCACTGTAATCAACCTAAAATGAGAACGTCAATAGATGAAATTTGGGATAGAGGCAAGGAAACCAAGCACTTCAAATAGTCTAAGATGCATCAGTTTCTTTCTCGCTCTCTTTTATTTTTATTTTTTTAAATAAAAGTCTGAACAATGAGCCAGTCAGGTGCTAATGTTAACACCATACACTTAACTACCAATCCAGTCTCTCACGCCTATGTCTGGGAGTGCGGCAAAGGTAGCATGTATGCCTCTGTAAAGAACATCATCACATTGCTTAATAACTGATAACGCTTTCTATCCCACCAACCAATAAAGGAAGAGCTGTGACATGCACTGATGGGAATCCCATACAATTGCCTGCTGGAAAGTACTGATCATGCCAAAAAGGCTCAGGGTACATGTACGGTGAGGATGGGATTTAAAACAAACAAAATTTAAATTGTGTATGAGCAGATAAATTATTAAAAATAAAACTTGTAAAGAAATGTAGCATAAAGCAATCAAATCAACAAGAGTTTTAGAATAAAGCAACTAAGTCTTACTCTTAATCTTATGAGAGGTTTTTCTGGCTGGCGTGGATTTCCCAGACGCTCTCTTTCTGCGTTATCCAGCAGTGTTTCAACCTGAGTAGCACAAGCAGTAAGGGGGTAAATATAAAAGTTACTCTTCAGCAACTGTTACTTTCTCTGGTTGTAGCTACTTGGACCTTTCCAGCCATTGTCTAAAACTAAATGTGTTAGGGAGAAAAAAGTGTCAAATTAATAAAGAGCTTATGCACATATGCATAACAGATGGCAGAATTTGGCCAAAAATGTGTGAAACACAAATACTCAATCTCAACACAAAAAGACTGCGGTATTAGAATTAAGTTTCCTGTTAGTAGCTAACAAGTCTCCTCAGGTTTTCATTAGGTAGTTCAGTGTCATATCAAATATTATAAAGTTCTATACTATGTGAATACTTCAGTATTAGATACAATTGTGATCCTTCATTCGACTGGCGATTCTAAGGAAGGGAGGGGGTGGCCAGTATTGAGAGACAGAGTAATGAAGAGACTTTCCCCAGGCATCAGCATGTCAGTGGCATACATGGGGAGAAAATGAAGGTGTTCCAATTTCCAGTCCTACACTAACCACAAGATCATGTTCCCTTCCTACAGTTCAAGTACAAGGCAGTTACCTTTTCCATACAGAATACTTGTACCGCTTGTGTTACTTTTGGATTGTCTGGATTAAAAATGTCTGGATGATCAGCAAGAACAATGTCCTCTATGTAGAAACTTCGTACGGTTTCAAGAGGAATCTTCTCCATATTCATTTTTTTGCCTTTAATGTGAAGTAAACCAATGTGCCTGGAATTAGATAAATAGTTTTTCAAATGAGGACAGACAAGTCACAGAATTCAGATCAAAACTTTGGTTAATGTCTCCTTCATTCTTACATTAACCCCACTGAAAATCCTTAAAGCAGTAAGAATGTGCTCAGAGCAGTACTTCAGGTCCTGCCTTCAGGACATTACACCTGTAAAGGCCAGATTACACCTAGTCATTACATGAGAGTGTGTGTACATGTGGAAGTAGACAGGATGCAAGGAGCCCCTTCGTTTTTCCAGGCTAACTCCACCTAAGTGAACAGAGTTGAACCTACATACAAAGCTGAATTTAGCTTAAAGAAGCCAAGGCTACATTATCATAAAATACTGATTTTAACCTTTTGGCTGATTATATTATGTAATAAATTGCCAGGCAGAACTACACTATATCCCAATACATTCCTTCATATTTAAATACATTTATCTTCTGGGTAGGAGATGTACTGCTCAACACAGCATGCAAGAAAAATGTTAGAACAAAGCTCAAGAAAACACACACTTTTTTATAGCTTCCCCTGGTGACAGAGAAGTAACCACTGAACTTCCGGGCTGAGACACATAGAAAAGTTGCTGTTCATTTCGGGTTGGAGCTATTTTACATTCATGTTCGTGACCCCAAATAACAAGGTCAATAAAGTCATCTAAAAACTGCTCTGGAATGTAATTGGTGGCTCCATGCTTACTCCTGTTTCAAAGAAAAGGAAGAGAATTAGAATAAAGTACAGTTTTGGCTGTTTTGTGGGAGCAGGGGTAGGGGGAGAGAACAGTGGTAAAGCACTAAATTTAAATAATAACCAATATCACAATTAAATTTGGTTTGCACTTTTACAACATTTGGCAATGCCTATATTTCATATGCACATGGACAATAAATACTCCTCCTTTACAATGTCCATGCACAGATAAGAGTTATTATCCAAATGCTGAGTTAAGAGAAATACTATTTCTCTTGGTTTTTAATAGAGGTTATTTTTCCTAACAAGTAAGAAGGTACTAAAAAACTCAAATATCATTTCTGTTCTAACATTAAGCTTATTTACTTCTGTTTTCTCCCTCCCCCAAGCTGTGGCTTTGATGTGGGCTCTTTCTCCTTTCACTTGGCTTGCATGCTCTTCACTTTTCCTCCACACGAACCTCTTTCCCATCTCTCAAACCTTTCTGTTACAGCTGCTGTTTAAAGAAAAAAATTCCTCCACTTCTCTCTTTTTAGGGTTAGTCCTAAATCCTTAATCCTCATTTCCCACTCCCCTTTACCTTTTTTCCCTCTAAAATGGGGACCCAAAATTGACTCCTTCTATCCAGTTATTACTGCTCCTTCAGCCAGCTGGATGGGGTCAATAATAAGCACTATCTGATGGTGCTCTCTCTACAACGTTCCCAGACTTTTGCCTCCCCATCTTTTTCCTGGAAGTATCTGTAACACATTCACATACTCTTTCCTGAACAGACACAGACCAAAACTGATGAGAATGTTGTGATTTTCACTCTTTGCCTGCTAACATTTCTGGGAAATAACAGCTGCGGAACAGTACAGGCATGTACAATACTCTTGCCAAGGTAGATTTTTAAAATGTTGGAAAATGCAAAGGAAAACATGGGACTTGCAAACCCAACTCACTTACAGTTCTTGTGCCTTTCTCTACTACAATCAATCAGTGGCTGAGCTGTTATTCCAGTTATAACATGCAAATTTATAGACTCATATTTCTCCTCACACACATTGAAGTAATACAGAGTAGACAATTTACAGTTATTTTGTGACAAACTGCACCCTCTCCAGAAACCTAATTGCTGAGGCAGTGCTGTTTTCAACCTCCTTATTCTGTAATCAGATCAGCTGGACAGGGTTGTTACAGCAAGAACTGACATATTCCACTTTCTTGATGCACCTAATATCCAACAGTCTTAAGGCTAGTCTACACTGGCAGCATTTTAACGTGGCTCGTGTAATCGCAGCAGAGTGCTGGAAGAGAGCTCTCCCAGCATTCTTAAAAACCACCTCGAGGGGCGTAGCTCCCAGCGCTGGTGCATTGTCTACACTGGCATTTTACAGCGCTGAAACTAGCTGCGCTCGGGGTGGAGGGGGTAGAGGGGGGCTCACACCCCCGAGCGAGAAAGTTGCAGTGCTGTAAATTGCCAGTGTGGACAAGCCCCAAGGTAGCAGGTGTCAGGTCATGAACCTAATTTTCCTACATAGCATTTTGAATATTTTTGTTGCACAAAACTGTACATCTACTTTGAAAAAAAAAAATCACAATCCAGTCAATATTGTTACCTGTTCTGATGAATTACAAACAAATTAAACCAATTATCCTCATCTTCCTTTGGTCTCAGCATGGTTACCTGCTTATTGACAAACATTCGATATAGCCTCTCATCTGGTATAGATCCTGGAATGTGCATGGCAAAATGTAAATCAGTGTTACTGTACAATAAATTACGTTTTTAATCAGCAAAAGCATGGAAGGTGAAGTTGTGTGGCAAGATTACACCTTATCTTTCGATTGTTAAAGAACCTTGAGGCACTAACACAGATTTGATCAAGGTGATTTTATTATTTATTATACTCTGTCTGTAAAACGGAGACTCAAACTTGAATTTTTTTTTTTTTTTTTAAAAAGGACTAAAGTTAAAATTAATTCCAGCAGGCATTACATTTGCCCTTGAGTCCCCCTGCCAATTATCAGGTTTTACAATGAAGTTTATTCTTTTTATATATATATATCTATCAGGGCTGTCCATTAATCGCAGTTAACTTATGCGATTGTGATTAATCTTTTTAATTGAGTTAATCGCTCTGTTAAACAATAGAATACCAACTGAAATTTATTAAATATTTTTGGATGTTTTTCTACATTTTCAAATATATTGATTTCTATTACAACACAGATGGCAAAGTGTACAGTGCTCACTTTATATTATTTTTATTATAGATATTTGCACTGTAAAAATGATAAAAGAAATAGTATTTTTCAATTCACCTCATACAAGTACTGTACTGCAATCTCTTTATTGTGAAAGTGCAACTTAAAAAAAAACAAACACATTTGTTTGTTACAATATAAAACTTCAGAGCCTTCCAAGTCCACTCAGTCCTACTTCTTGTTCAGCCAATCGCTAAGACAAACAAGTTTGTTTACATTTATACAGGAGATAATTCTGCCCTCTTCTTATTTACTTCACCTAAAAATGAGAACAGGCGTTCTCATGGCACTTTTGTAGCTGGCATTGCAAGGTATTTACATGCCAGATATGCTAAACATTCATATGTCCCTTCACGCTTTGGTCACCATTCCAGAGGACATGCTTCCATGTTCATGATGCTCGTTAAAAAAAAAAAAAAAGAGAAAAAAAAAAGTGTTTTTGTGACTGAATTCTTTGGGGAAGAATTGTATGTCTCCTCTTCTGTTTTACCTGCATTCTGCCATATATTTCATGTTACAGCAGTCTCGGATGATGACCCAGCACATTTTCGTTTTACGAACACTTTCACTGCAGATTTCACAAAACGCAAAGAAGGTACCAACGTGAGATTTCTAAGGATAGATACAGCACTCGACCCAAGATTCAAGAATCTGAAGTGCCTTCCAAAATCCAAGAGGGACGAGGTGCAGAAAATGCTTTCAGATGTCTGAAAAGAGTAACACTCTAATGTGGAAACTACAGAACCTGAACCACCAAAATAGAAAATAAACCCTTTGCTGGTGGCATCTGACTCAGATAACGAAAATGAACGTGAGGTTGGTCCACTCTGCTTTGGATTGTTATTGAGCAGAACCCAACATCAGTATGGACGCATGTCCTCTGGAATGGTGGTTGAAGCATGAGGGACATATGACTCTTTAGCGCAACTGACACATAAATATCTTGCGATGCTGGCTACAACAGTGCCATGCGAACACCTGTTCTCACTTTCAAGTGACATTGTAAACAAGACGTGGGCAGCATTATCTCCTGCAAATTGTAACAAAACTTGTTTGTCTGAGTGATTGGCTGAAGTAGGACTGAGTGGACTTTTAGGTTCTAAAGTTTTCCACTGTTTTATTTTTGAATGCAGTTATTTTTTGTACATAATTCTACATTTGTAAGTTCAACTTTCATTACAAAGAGACTGTACTAATGTATTTGTATTAAGTGAATTGAAAAATACTATTTCTTTTGTTTTTTACACTGCAAATATTTGTAATAAAAAATAAATATAAAGTGAGCACTGTACACTTTGTATACTGTGTTGTATTTACATCAATATATTTGAAAATGTAGAAAACATCCACAAATATTTAAGTAAATGGTATTCTATTATTGTTTAATTGCACAATGAATCTTTTTCATTGTGCGACAGCCCTATGTTCTATATATATATACACATACATACACACACACACACACACGTTTCTCTCTCCCTTTTGGTTGTATGTGAAAAGGCTAAACAAAAATTGACTACATACAGGGAAGTAGGGAAGTAGACTCAAAAAATTGCTCTGTTTGCAAAAAAATGGCCATCTGTGAAACCAACCTATTTTCTTCATGCATTTGATCCTGAAAGGTGCAGTGTTCTCAATGTCAAATCCAGCCAGGGGTGAGTAACCTCCGTTCCTATTGACTTAAATAGGTGCTGGAGGCACTCAGCACCTAGCAGAATCAAGCCCTAAAATAATGTATTTTGGTAAAGCTTTTGTGTTTTTCATTTGACGTGTGTATTTTAAAGATTATGCCTTACATCACAGAAACAATAAATCCACATACTAGAATTTGAGGGCTGCTTGGAATTTACTCCCGGTAGAATTCTGCCCCCCAAAATTAAAAACTCTGCACACAATATTTTAAAATTCTGAAAATTTTATTTGTCAAAATAACACTACATAATCAGGCCAGTTTCAATTATTTTGCTAATTTATTTCAAAATACCTGTCAGCAAGTATGTCTGTATTGTTACAGACACACACAAAAATTCCCCCAAGAGTAACAGAATTGAAAGAAACCCCTATGACAACCCAGTTCCTGTTTCTCTGCCCCTCCCTACCCCCTGCAGAGCCCAGCCGGGGGCCAAACACTCACAACCCCTCCTCCCCAGAGCCCAGGTGCGGGGTCCCCCTTGCCCAGACACCCGCCCCCTCCCCGCTAGAGCCCAGCTGTGGGGCCCCCTAACCCTGACACCCACCCCCTTATTCCTCAGAAACCCAGGGATACAGAGGGAGAAACAGCCTGATGCTAGCTTGTGTGGAATTTCCTGCACGCCGCTGTCTTCTTCCCTCAGGGCATGCTGGGAACTGCAGCTGCCAGGAACCCTCTAACTCCCTCCCCCTCCCCAGGACAGTGTCTTCTATGTGCAAGCTCAGCTCCGCTGGGTCCAGTGGCCCCTAGTGGCAGCCAGCAGCACTGCAGCCTATTTCTGTGGATAAAGGACATTCTGCGCAAAAAACATTAAATTCTGCATTGCACAGTGGTGCAGAATTCCCCCAGGAGTAGGCACTGCCCATTTTCAAAAGTTTTCTGAGACATATGCACGTACCTTTGGGAGGAAAAGCACAAAATAATTTTTGCCTCTAAATCTCCTCCACAAAAACCAAGGAAGGCACTTCAATAAAATCCTTAAAAGTAATCATCATTTCTATGAGGAACTCAAGTACTTCTTCACCAAGGAAGAAGAGTTGCTGTTTTTTTTCTTTTAACTTGCACATAAGAAAAATATTATTGCTAATCTACAACACTTTTGGCAAATACATCTACTTAAAAGGTACATTTTTTGTTAACACTTTTATATGTTGTGTGAGATATGAATTATTAGTTTCACTAGATTTCACTTATTAAATACCTCTCTACATAAAGGCCCTGATCTGCAGTGAAATCTACTTATAATTAGGGCCTTATGTTACCAGCAACACTTAATAATCAAATTTCCATTTCCCACTATCATAACTTGAAAAAAAAATCAACTCTTATAATATTAAACAAGAGGCAGGATGTGCAAAAAAAAATTAAAAATACCAACATGTTATGGATACGACACAATGGCTCATAGTGTAATACAATTATTTTTGAAAAATGTGAGGAAAACTACCGTCTAAACAAAAACCCAGAAAATAAAGAGAGAGCATTACATGAGAGGAAGGAAAAAGGAAAGGGTCCTACAAATTGAGGCAGAATTCTATCACAAAACACCTCTGAAAGAGAAAAACTTTCAGGTGTTTCTCAAGTGGTGAGGAATTGACTGAGACAGATGCTATTTATGCAGCAACTTAGGTGGACAGGACAAAAAAGGTCTCTGTGCCAAAAACACTATTTCAGACAAGCACAGCAAGTACTATTAAAAAATCCCGAACAACGTTGAGTTGTCAGGATAAAAAAGGGGAGGAATGGGTTTCATTCAACAGCAAGAGATTCCACTGTAATAAACAAGTATATCCTACATATCACCATATCACCATACCACCATATCAAACTTGCTGACCCCTAACACAATAGAAGAATCCCTAAAAGATAGCTACTGTCAAGAGCACAGATACTAACCTCAACAGGACTGACAGGAAGTCATAAAAGTATAGATGAAATACGCACCATTAAGAGTTTTATAAACGAAGACAAACTAAAAATCAATTTTGCCTCTTTACAAGCAGCCTCTGAAAAGAATGTAGGGTGAGATAAAGTGATCATGGCTGCTCCATGCTGTACTGTGAACAAACATGTGAGTAAACATGCTGTACTGTGAACAAACTAGAAGCCAATGATAAAGGCTGTTAAGAAAGAATTTCAAAAAAATGGAACCTCATCTCAGGATAAGAGAAACAGCATGTGCACACATGCTTTTGAGCTATATCTAACACAGGGGTGGGGTAAACTTTTTGGCCTGAGGGCCACATCGGGGTTGTGAAACTGTACAGAGGGCTGGGTAGAGAAGGCTGTGCCTCGCCAAACAGTCTGGCCCCCGCGCCCTCACACTGCCTGCCCTCTGACTCCCCCCCCCACAACCCCCAATCCATCCAACCCCCCCAGCTCCTTGTACCCGGGACCCCCACCCCTAACTGCCCCCCTGAGACCCCACCCCATCCAACCCTCCCTGCTCCCTGTTCCTTGACTGCCCCGATCCCTATCCACACACCCCCGCCCCCCGGACTCCACTCCCAACCCTCCCTGTTCCCTGACTGCCCCCCCCCCCCCCGAACCTCCACCCCATCCAATTGTCCGCTGCTCCCTGACTGCCCTCTGGGTCCCTGCCCCCTTACCACATTGCTCAGAGCAGCAGGAGCTCGCAACCCTGCCGCCCGGCCGGAGCCAGCTGCGCTCCCCAGTAGGAGTGGCAGGCCAGAGCGCTGCCCACATTGCGGCAAGAAAGGAGGGACAGCAGGGGAGGGGCCAGGGGCTAACCTCCCTGGTTGGGAGCTCAGGGGCCAGGCAGGATGGTCCCGCGGGACAGATGTGGCCCGCGGGCCATAGTTTGCCCATCTATGGTCTAATGCCTTTTCCCAGAAATATTGATTCTAAGATTCTTTACCTGGCTCACTACTTCTATATGAAGAAAGAATATAAACCTCAGTAAGAAAGGAAGTAGCGTTCTGTGATATAAAGAAGGGTCTACACATGCTTCTGAAATATCTAGCTGAACAGAAAGAAAGCTTACCTAATCCATATAGAGCAATTTTTGTGCTTCCCTTGTGGAGTAAAATGGGACTAATGTCTATCTTCTCTACAGATGATGAGCGTCCAAAATGATTCAGCAATCCTGCACTGCTTAAAATATCCAATGCACACAATGCATCTGCCTATTGTAAATATTAAGGAACAGAAAAATAATGAATTTGTACTTAAATTCAACTTTTAAATTTGTTCAACAATGCAAGACAAATAGTAATAGTTTATTAAGTATTATAAAAAGGAAGTCTGAATGAGATCTGGCTTGGCTAAATTGATTGCTCAGTATGAACTGCCAAGTAACATTTTTGCTGTTATTAAATAGCTCATTTTTTTGTAGGCTGTGAATAATAGTAATAATCATGTATTACAGATCCACCATGTCAAATGCATAATGAAAACGTTTATGAACAGTAGTTTGAGAGCATGAGCCTTCTGCACTTTTTTAAACTTTAATAACTTGGCTGTTTTTTTAATTTTAAGCAACAATTAAAAATATTTGACCAACATTGTGATGGCTTCCTTCATACAGACCAGAAGAACTAACTAAAGCTGTAAAACATTTTAAAAGATACAGCTAACAATTAATCTAAATGCATGGAAAAGGACTGAAATTAAAACTCATGATATTAAAGACATTTTCTTACATAAAAGAATGTTGAACTTTTCTACGCCTAATGTTTTGAAAACCCTTTCAATGTGTCTTACTTATTGCCCCCAAAAATGCCTTCATCCCACCTCTAGTTCTAGAAATCCCTAAAATAAGGTATTAGATAGGCAGATCATATGGTCCCATATCCTCTCCTCTCACCCCCCTAATAACTGAATGTAAAGCCTAACATGTCAGTTTGAGTCTGACATGAGCAAAACAAAGGACTCTGGAAAATGCTCCCAGTTAATTAAAAGTGAAATGGGGTGACTGATATTAGTAACTTGTTCCCAAAGGAAAAAAAAATACTTGTATTTGTACAATGTTATAATTTTTGTCATCACTATAATAATTACCCCTGTGGGATCATCATGATTGCCATGAATACTAAAAACTGGAATAGAAATGTTGAGATTCCCATCCTGGTAGTTCACCCATGGAAATCTGAATAGGAAAAAAGTTTACATTTGTTTACAAGCTATTTGCATATTCAACATTCACGACACAATTTTTCTTATCAAAACAACAATTTAACTTATACAGAAACTTTAACTGCATATTAAAGCATTTTATGAACATTAATAAAGAAGCATTGAGCAACACTCTGAAGCAGGTGATTATTAAATGAGGTTTCACTTTATCTAAATGAAATGGGACTAAGAGAGGAAGGGCAGTGGTTAAAGGCACCAATTTAGGACTTAGGAGACCTGAGTTCAGGTTCCTGCTCCACCACAGACTTCCTGGGTGATGCTGACAAGTCACTTAGGCCCAGATCCTCAAAAGGTATTTAGGTCCTTAACTTCCACTAAAATCACAGAGCTTAAATGCCTTTGAGGATCTGGGCCTTTGTGTCAGTTTCCTACCTGTGAAATGGGAATAATAGCACTGCTTTACCTCGCAAGAGTGTTGTGAGGATAAATACATTAATAACTGTGAGGTGCTCAAATTCTGCAGATGGAGGCCATAGATATAGCTTAGACAGACAGTGTGCAGGAGTGTAGGGGAGGAAAGGCATTACATTAATTTGGATAAACAAGACTTTGGATACAGATGGGAGTTTGCACTGTACTGCATCACTGTGTTCACCTGGTACACACTTTGTTATATTTAAGGTTGAAAAATTATTTCACACGTTCTCCTTTAAAAAAACAAAACCCGCTCCTTTCCTTTTCAACATTCATGCCTTGTCTCTGTCCAAAGCTGAATTTTGTTTTCAGTTTAATTTATGATGTTAGAATCTTTCCGTCCTAAAAGCTCAAAATCCTAGCTAGAATTATGGGGGCCCAATCCTACAAATACTTAGAGGGAATAATTTTAGTTCATACAAGCAGTGCTACTGTATTCAATGACTATTCAAATGAGTATACTAACATCATGTTTCCAATACTGGGCTTACATATATCAGAATTTATATGACACGCAATACACCTAGAAAAGTCATCCAAAGATGGTGACAAAGTTTATAAAAATATTTAATGAGTTTAAAATTTTCTCAGAAGATAGAATGAGGAATTGATCCTGCAAGCTGCTCCACACAGTGGACTACTGAAAGTGCACAGAAATCCACTGACTTGCAGAGGTCTGCCTATAAGCCATTTACAGGATCAGACTCTTAAATCTACTGCAGTGGCAGTTTACTGTACCTAACCAGCAAATTGCACAACATACTGTAGTTATTTCATCACAGTAAAATATACTTACTTGCTAAAACCAAAATTGACTGACTGGTCACTCAAAATTTCAAATTGTACAGGATGATCACCCATGCAATATTTTCTTAATAATTCAACGCAGGTGTGTAATGTTTTTCTGGAAGGTTTATTTTCATGGAAAAGATCCCCACCTAATAAAATAAAATCCACCTGCACAAATCAAGAGCTTTGTTATAGTCAAATGGTATTCTGTATTATCTTAAAAGCAATTCCCTACATGCTCTTATAAAACATTAATTTTATGTTGAAGTGTATGGAATTTCTTACCAGGCCTTCAATGTTAATACCATATTTTTAGATTGTAAAACAAGTAAAACCTAAAATGCTTATAGTTAAATTAATCTAACCTTAATATTTCAGTGTCTAACAATGATTCAGAAAAACTAAAAGACAAGTTTAATTTACAAAACCCAAAACCACAACAACAACAAAAGCATACAACACTTAGCAAAGCAGCACCTCAGAATTCTTAAAATCAATGACAAGGAAGGAGCCAAAAACAGGAGTTCCACCCCAGTTTTTTTAAACTGAATTTACTAAAGTAAATGTTTAAGTATTTCACAGAGGAGAAGCTTGAAATTTATTGTCTCTAGCCCTAGGAAATCAGTATTAATTCACTTTGCATTAATTTGATAAGGATGCCCAACCAATCTGAATTTCTGAATTCATGTTAAATGAATGGATATTCAACAACAACAACAAAAAAACCTCAGCCAGGATTACAAATATACCATTGGATCTGTTTATGAATTATTATGCTCATAAGAATAGAGGGTAACGTTTTCAAAAGTGCTTAAGTGACCTGGAAGCCTAATTCCCATTTTAAGGGGCACCAAAGCCTAAATTCCATTGACATTTAATCCTGCAATTAGCGCCTCTGCAAACAACCACCAATGAAACCAATGTGGGTCTGTCTTCATGGAGCTCATTCTAGTATCAGGAACTCAATTTCCAAAATAAATGGTTCACTCCTACCAGAGTCCCTGAAAAGAAAACTGTCCAGTACTTCCATTATTACATTTAAAGTACCATATTAGCTGCTAAGACCTGAACATCAGCTACATTTCTACTCTCGCTCAAACTCCTCTTTAGATTGAGCAACCTTCTTATAACAACTTCAGAACAAGGGCCGCAATCTTGCAATCTTCAAGGGGTCCACAAGATCCAGATATAGGATTGGGACCAACCTTCCTAATATTTTCCAGAAAGCATCCAAAGTCCGTCTCAGAACCTTATTTTCCAAAAGACGTAAGACTGCTTACTTCTTTTTGTTGAGCATATCTCAAAATTTCATCAAAAGTTACAAACGTATCATTTCCACGCACAGGATCCTTCTCCAAGTACCCAAGGTGAATGTCAGTAGCAACCAGAATTTTGAAGGTATCTTCTTCACCCCTAAATTGAATTAAAAAAATAAAAATAGAAAACTGTACTATGAATTCAGCTATTTCCACAGCCTTTTGTACAATAAACTGTTTCACCAAAAATCACTGAATGCACAGTCTGGCACAGAAAACATTGTATTTTGTAGACTTAACAGCACACCATCAACTTAAAAATCAAGTCTGTCTCAAAATGTTTAACCTACTTCTGTTTCAAACACCACCTAAAATTACGGTAAATGAAAGAGGTTATGGACTAGATCCCACAAATGGATCCGTGCAGGGTTGCACCCATGTGGATCCATCTGAAGGATCTACTAATCTTAAAGAAAAAAAAAATTTTAGTCATAAAACCACAAATATTGGCTGAGAGAAACAGGCAGATCAAGTATTTGAAACTATATTTAATTCATTTTAAAATGAAACTGAATAGCTTGCCAGCTGTCTGTTTCCTTTCAAATGGAACAGAAACATATGCTATGCTTGCATAGGGAGGTTATGGGCCTGAAAAGAACAGGAGCTTACCCTGAGTTGATGCGACTCATCTCTGCGCTCACAGTGGCTCCAGGTGGATAGGACGCCGCACTCAGCAGTTCTGGACAGAGCTTGATGGGTCAGTACAGGGCAGACAATTCAGTTCTAGCTTAGAATACACAGAATAGTGTCTAAATGACATGAATACAAATGGTTTACAATTAAGCGCATAATAAACTGAGCTCGTGCCACCTACCCAGTTTTGCACTGATAGCTGTGCTGCTACTTTTTTTAAAATACAGAGAAGTCACATGTATTTAAGAAAATGACACTTTTTTGGTTACTGATTTCATTGCTGCACAATGTAATCAAGTATTGATATGGGGCAAAACCGAACCGCTGTTCCTGCCCCTGGCACAGCAGAATGGCATTGCGAAGGTACACAGCACGGAAGCTGCCGTCTGGCGGCCCCCCGTTCCACCCCGCCACGTGACGCAAGCGGGCGGCTCTCCCGCCGGCCCGGCAGGCCCAAGCTCCACAGGCGCCGCGGGCTGCCCGGGGCCCGGCCGCCACCAGCGCCCCGGGGAAGCTGCTGTCCCCGCTCTGCCCTCTCTCAGCCCCGCCTCGCCGCGCGCTCCTCACCCGCCAGCTCTACCGCGTCAGCAGCCCGGGCCGCGCCGCGCCGCGCTTTTAGTTTCCATAGCGCTGAAGGGGCGGGGATAGACGGAGTAGTGTCCTCTCGCGATATCTGCCCACCCGCTCCCGCCTTACCTGTGCCTCCTCGAGACCGGCGCAAGGCAAGGGACGCAATCGGTCAGACTGGAACCAATCACAGGCAGCGCCACGGCCACTTCCGGGAGCAGCTGCGGACCGGAAGTGGTATGCTGGGTTCCATTTGTGTGCTTTCACACGGAGCGGGAGTGCGACTGAGGTGGGTGCTGCTGTCGCCAGCCGGCTCCGCCCGTGGAGAACGTGAAGCTGGGCAGGTATTTTTTGTCCCTGGAGCCGCTCAGGGCGGGACCCAGTCACAGCTCGGAAGCTCAGCAGCGCCCGGGTGGATTGGTGCCGGTGCCTGGCTGGGTGCCTTCCTTAGCAGGAGCGCCCAGTGCTACCAGAACTCAGTGGCGCAGGTGTGGAGTAAGTGGCACTCGGTCCCTGGCATCAGTATTGCACCTGCTGCCCCGGGAGACTGCTAGGGGGAGTCTGGAGGTCTTGGCTGTGGGGTGGCACGTGAACCTGAGCTCTTGGCTACTCTAGGTCATTACAGATCTCATGGCAATGTGAATGCCACGAGAAGTATTGTGAATCTCAGACCTGGCTAGAGTCCAGCTCAGGTTGCCAGTCACCTGAGACGTGTTTTGCGTCGTCAGAACAAGCTGGGATGAGGAACAAGAGTAAGTTGATTGGGGAAGTAGTATTAAACCAGTTACCCTGCTGAGTACAATGCTAACTAGCTCGTTTGCTGTGCACTAGCTGCATCCTGGGAGTAGGAGCCAGAAGGGACAGGTGGGCTCAGGGAATAGGCAGAGGAAATGGACAAAAGGAAGCTGGCAACAGTGGGCAGGAGGCTGATAGTGGCTTCCATCCTTTCTCTTTGAATTTTAAAGATGGATAAATTTCAGAGTAACAGCCGTGTTAGTCTGTATTTGCAAAAAGAAAAGGAGTACTTGTGGCACCTTAGAGACTAACCAATTTATTTGGCTCACGAAAGCTTATGCTCATATAAATTGGTTAGTCTCTAAGGTGCCACAAGTACTCCTTTTCTTTTTTTAAAGATGGATAAACTCATTTTTGGGTGGGGGCAGGATGGATTGAATTGAGAGTATGCTTTTGAGGATTGCATGCTCAGACAGTTCCTACAGTTTCACTGACAGAAAAATCCTGTCTAGCTGAGTATAGGATTGCCTTTCTGCCCCAGTCATGGGTTTCTCTCCTAGCAGTGGTGCTTTACAGAGGTGCTCTCCTTCTTTCTCACCTCATCTACACCCTGAAGCTAACCCAGGCTTTTGGATGAAATGTATACATAAGTCATTATTGTTACAACTCAAAAGTAAAACAGAAGCAAAAATTAATGTTGAAAATAGACATAAAATTTCTAAATACTGTTAACCATTTGGCTGCTGTAGGGTATTCCAAACACATTATGCAGAATGCACATTCAGTGCTGCTCCATATACTTTTGCAGATGTCATAATTACTGCGTACAAACACTCTATTTCTGTGGGGGGTTGATAGCAAATATGTTAACTGCAGCTAACACAGTTCCAGTTTTATGTACGTTTACCAAACTGGCTTTGTAAACAGGAATTCTTAAAATTGATTCTTGAAAATTTTCACAGTGTTGCTGCTGTTAGCACACCCCTTGTTTTAGCTTTTGTTGATGATTTATGTCTGTGTGTTTGACAGGAGGTAATGATGAATGACTCAGAAAAGAGGCAAGACAGCGCAAGAAGAAAAATATTTAACTCTGTACGTTTGACATTTACAGATGCTAACTAAAAATGAATGAAAGCAGAAAATCAAATGAGAAAAGTGCTGACAATAGAGAAGATGACAGAGAGGAGTTACTGGAATTTACTGAGAACTTTAACCAACTTGAATTGTTGGAAACACACAGACATCTAATTCCTATAGGAACTCAGAGTCTTTGGTCAGGAGAGTCTGATGAGGAAGATGAAGAGGAGGAAAAAAGTGAGGAGTGGTACCAAATGCAAGAAAAAAAAATGGAGAACAATCCAGAAAAACTGCTGCTTTGGGCAGCTGAAAAAAATCGGGTAAGAAGGAGGTTTATCCACTATATTTTTTTTTGACTGTATTACCTTAAATTGGTATCTACGCAGATTATGCTTAAAAAACAAAAATCTAGCCATAATTGTTATACTTTTGTAAAGCATACTGGGAGCCCAGCTAATTGGACATTTGGGGCCAGGTCCTGCAAGTTAATTCACAGGGGTGGCCTTCCTTTCAAGTCAGCAAGGCTCCAAATAAGTTCAGGTGTCTCTCCATGCAGCTCAGCTTGCAGGATCAAGGCCTTGATTTGTACCAAGAGCTCAAATACTAACACTAATCTGAAAATATTGTTAACTGAAAGAGCATTCTGGGTATTTTAATACAAATTATGAGCCCAGCAGGTACACTCTTAATCCTAACGTATTGCTTTAATACATGTCATATTAAAACAAAGTACATTAATTTTGAATGGTGAAATGAGGTCCATCTCTTGCAAATGATCTGTTCGCCCTGTGTCAACTGAAGCTGGCTAACTACTTCCAATAAATTGGAGAATAATTTTTTGAGGGATTTTGTCATTGTGTGTGTGTGCATTAACAAACAGTATTCTACCAACTGTAAAGTTGGTTAAATACAGCCAGAAGTAACTTTGTGCATATAGTTATCGTGTGGCAGAGTTCTACAGATTATGATTGTGGCCAAGAGTTTAGTAGGATTCAATGAAAGATTGATTTGAATCCATCTATAGAGATAAGACTATCAAGAGTTCTCTGTAGAGGATAACTTTTTAAAATAAGGAATCTAAAATCTTGTGCTTTAGGGCAAAAACTAAGCACTACATGAAGGGAGTTAGGATAACCTGGGGCAAGTTATTCCATAATTGGAAACGGGATTGCTTGAAGTCAGTGGGACTGAAGCAAATACCTTTTAAGCACATGCTTTCCTGAACTGGGGCCAGAAACAGGATTCTGTACTAAGTAGACTACTGGTCTGATCCAGTGGGACAGTTCCTGCTTATCCATAAGATTAAAACAAACCAAAAAATTCTTGTCTCAAACATGGTTCTCCCCCATCCCAGTCAAAACTATGCTATATATATACAGAAGATGAACTGTGTTTTGACTGAAGGGGAAGATAGTTACTTGTGACAGAAACATTCCCATTAAGTGGTACTTTATCCTATATGCACTAAAATCAACAGACTATAAATTGACCTTATTTAATTACACTTGTTACATAAACTGCTGTCTAAAAGTACAGAGTTTGTGTGTGTGTATGCATGCACCAGCGTGTTCATGTCTGGTCTCCAAAAGAAATGGCACCGGTAAAATAACTGGTGGTATTTTAAAATTGTTTGTGTACAAGCTTCTTCCTGAGACCAATATTATAAACTTCCTTTGACTGCATGCCAGGCTGGCTCTAGATTGTAGAAATTAAAGCAGTGCATCTCATGGGGTGAGGGTTATATTAAGCTGTCTGTCTTTCTTACATAGCTTAGTACAGTGCACAAGCTCCTTTCTCAAAAGCTAGCTCCCGTTAATGTCCAAGACGAAGATCAGTACACTCCCCTCCATCGAGCTGCCTACAGTGGACATTTAGATGTTGTGCGTGAATTGATTGACCAAGGTGCAGATGTCCATGCAGTGACAGTGGATGGCTGGACGCCTCTACATAGTGCATGTAAGTGGAACAATACAAAGGTGGCTTCGTTTTTACTTCAGCATGGTGCAGATATCAACGCTCAGACAAATGGATTGCTGACACCATTGCATCTTGCTGCAGGAAACAGAGGGAGTAAAGAAACACTTGAATTGCTGCTGATGAATCGTTACCTGAAACCAAACCTAAAAAATAACTTGGATGAAACTGCATTTGATATTGCTAGAAGAACTGACATATATCACTACCTGTTTGAAATTGTAGAAAATTGCACAAATTCTGTGCCAGATTCTTAAAAATTCTCATTATTTAAACTTTTGAATGTGAATTTCACTTACTTACTCTTTGTAACACGGCATTCTTTATACTTGCACCTAAACTAATGGTTTCTCCCCACTTCTCAGAAAAGATTTAATGGGCGATGTTGTAGAAGGGGAGGTCTCATGATTAAGATTTCATTATTTTTGCAAAATAAATGACCATATACTTACTCAGACATATTATCACTTATATACAATGGGACTTGAGGTGTTCTGCAGAATAAAGCTTTGGTAAATTTAGTAATTTGCAGTGGGTCTCTGCTTAAAGTCCAAAACACTAATCTCAAGTCAAGGAGAGAACTGGAACATTAACCGTTAAGTAAGCTAGCAGGTTATGCACAAATTGGTAGTTACTGTTTGTTTTAAACTTTGAAACACTTGTTTTAACGTCTTAAAAACTGCATGAAAATGCCGACTGAATGTAACTAACTTATACAGGGGACACTCAAAATATAAAGTTACCTTATTTTAAAATAAAATACTTAACACTAAATATTGTTTGTGTTATGGATCTTCGTTGAAGGCCTAATAATCAATGAAAGAGGATTATTCCTGTAGTGTTAAAAGCAGTTCCAGTTTAGTTTTATTGATACTTTCATATGGAGATGACTGTCATTAAGGGTACTGTTTACACTTTCCTTCAAAATTAGTTAAGGAATAATGTTTAAATGCATCCAAATACACACTTCTCTACAAGTTGAAGCATGTCAAGATAAACAAAACACTGTTGTGTCTGACTTGGTTAGAACATTTTGCAATACACTACTGAAGTCCCTTCTGCATCTGATCCATGCTGAAGTCTTATACAGTTCATTCTAACACAGGAGTCAGGACACGATTGTAGTTCCATGCATTTCATTTTGTGTTTTTTCTCAGATAGTCTCTCTAACTTTTGGACAGCTCCCTGAGTTTACTTCTATATTTGATCCCCTTTTTAACTGACAAGTGACCAGTATTGTCAAATATCAATATGCGGAGCACTCAAATATTATGAGGCAGGCACAAAAAACATGAGATTGGATTAAAAATCATGTGATTTTAAAAATAATGCATCTTGAGTTCTCACTATTCTTCTGGCTTTTGAACGTTTTTGGGTGCACTTGAGTGACCTTGGCAAGCTTTTCTCTGCAACCATAAGAGCTAGAAACTTACTTTCAGCTTTTAGTTTAAAGTAGATTCTCATGTATTCACATGAGCCCAGGAGCTAGAGCTTTAAGACATACACCGAACATGATGAGACTCATAATGAAATCACAAGCATTGGCAACACTGGATAGTCTTTGACTCCAGCATTTTCTCCTTTTGCCAACACCTTTCTCTCCAAACAGCTCAGGCCCAGATCCACAAAGGGAATTGCAGTGCTCAACTTTGCCTTTTAGGTGCCTAGAAAATCACAGGAACAACATGGCGAGCCACAAAGCCTAAGTTAGGTACCTAAATAGTGAATGGAAAGAGACAGGCTCCCTAGCATGTGATCCACAAAAAGTCAGTGTACTGGCTGGGGAGCCAGGTAAGCTAGCCAATGGGAGACACGGATGAGAGGGGTGTGTCCTAAGCCACATCTCCTCACAGAAATAGGCACATAACTTTGGGCTGCAGGGACACAAGGCCCACAAGTAGGAACCCATTTCCTGCAGTCAGGTGGCTTAGGTGCCTAACTCATTTATTGTGAGAATGAGTAAGGTGCCTGTCTCACTCTACACAAAATGACCAGCGCAGGAGGTTAGTTCAGTGGTTAGAGCATGCACCTGGGATGCAGGAGGGTCATTGGAGGAGAGGGACTGGACCCTGGGTCTTCTAACCACCAGGCTACAGAGTCTTTCTCTCTCTGGACCAATGATTCTTTAAATATTTATACACACCAGAAGAGCTTCAACAAGAAAGACTAAGGGAGCCCACCTCACAACATTCTGTATCTCAGTGGTTAAAGCACTCTCCTGAGAGAGTGTTCAAATCTTCTCCCCCAGTCAGGCAGTCTTAGTAAACCTGCTCTCTTTCAACAATAGATTCAGCCCTTCTGAAAGCAAGCAAAAGTTTCATGACTGAAGTAGAGTTACACCTCCTGTCCCCAGTACTTACGTTGGGAAAAATGCACATATAGAACTTGTCAATGTTGCAATTCACTTTGAAAAATGAACATATCTGGATTATTAACTAGCTACAATAGTATACTTTTTCAAACCTGAGTTATTTTTCAGGAGTGTGAAAAGAAGGGTGTGTATCACTTTGATTTATCAACAGCAGGTGTTAAAGTACATTATATTTGAAGCAAAAATCACTGCTATCTGTGTACATTTATGACTTTTCAAGGAATTGTACAGCATGTTTCTGTTGTGAAAAACAACTGCTTTGGTCAGGGAGCTGCGTTCAAATCAGTGGTGGTGGTGAAGATAATGGTATATTTTCAGCAATGCCATCAGCCCAGAAGGTGCCCCATTGGATAGTGCATTTGACTGGAAGTCAGGAGACCTTAATTTTGTTCCCAGTTTTGTTAGTGGCTTTCTGTGTAGATGCTTCATCTCTCTGTACTTTGGAGACTTGCCTTTCTTTGTAAAGTAGTTTGAGATGAAAAGTATTACATAAGTAGTATTACTCAGCACTTCTATTATAATGTACAGAACTGCAATTGAAAAGTGAAATTTCAAAGTACAATCCTGGTTTTTAATCATCACATCATTTGTAAATTCTGTTTGTAGCCTGTCTGCAGAAAGTGAATGAAACCCTTGAGTCCAAACCACACCAGTATCACACAGACATGCAAACATAATAGTAACATGGGTCTTGTCTATATTTTCATTTTTAGTGGTGTTTTAACACTTTTATTAATATGATTGTAAATGCTTGATGCTGAATGAACATTTGTTCCAGGACACAGACATATGCTGCTAATCAAGCTTAACTCAAAGCCTAGGCTAGGGTTTACACTAGAATTTACAAATGTGTTAGCACAGGGTAACATGTTAAAACACAACTAAAAATGACAAGCATAGACAAGCCTGGGTTTTCAAAATCACCATTCCCTATATATGACTCCTTACCGATTACAAACCCTACATCCATACAACTACGTACTGTATCCATAAAACAAGCTTTAATTTCAGCTTCTTCAAAATTCAAAGTCTGGGTCTACTTAAGGCTGCTCCAATTGTTGTGACTGGTAAAACTCACAATTTTCTACCAGACCAGCATCAGATCATCAATCTTTGCAACCCTACCTCCATCTAGTGGCGTTCTCTATGTCCTGCAATAAATACCAACTTTTTTTTTCTCAAATCTAGAAAAAATAAAACATCAGCTAAACAAGAAGAGGCAAAGCTCTGTGCTTAATTTTTATGAATGGAATACATTTCAAGATGTTTAATCTTATACAGTTTGCAAACTTAATTATTATTAAAATCAGACATTCTTCCTACACTATAAATCTACAACAGCCAACGTATCTAGCAGCATTTTTGTTTGTTACTGTGATGTATTTTCTGTAGGTCCTCTCCTTTAAATAGCTCTGCTTCTAAAAGGCCTAACACTGGCACCATGTAGAAATGTGGCAAAGGAAAGGTTAATTAGTGCAATGTGCATACTCCATGTCCAATATACTGACTTGCACAAACCTTTCAGATACAATAACAGTTAAAAACCCACCCCCACTTTTAATTATAGTGGCCACAGGCGGTTTACAAGGTTGCAAAGAATTATTACATAGTTTGCCATAAGCCACAGAAACTGGATGTTCCTAGCCTTGAGCTAGAACCAGTTCTAACAGTGCAATCTGGTAAAAAAGGCAGTTTACCCAACTACCTTTACCTGGCCTATAAAACATGTGGAAGACCCAAAAGGTGGGACAACAAAGGAGGAGGTGTGTGTTTATTTAATTGATTTTACCCAAAATATTATTTCTTTAGCTTGTGATAGAGCCTCAAATGTGCTAGGGACTTTCCAAAGGCAGGGGAAGACCCAATCCCTGCCCAGAAGCATGTGCAGTCTCAAATGGGGGTTCTTAAAGGGGGGTCCTGACCCCTAACTCTCAGTTATTACAAGGGGAGTTGCCAGCTGTCAGCCTCTACCCCAAACCCGGCTTTGCCTCCAGCATTTATAATGGTATTAGATATATTAAAGCGTGTTTTTAATTTCGGGGGGGGGGCACACTCAGAGGCTTGCTATGTGAAAGGGGTCACTAGTACAAAAGTTTGAGAACCACTGGTCTAAACAGCTAAAGGAAGAGGATGGAGCTGGAGTTTCCCATAGCTTCTGCTGCCTCGGACGCTATTTCAGGCGGCCAGGGGGCGGGCGAAGCAGGGGAGCAGGCGTCAGGACTCACTCGGTTTACCCCTGGGTGACCCTGAGCCACGCTCTTGGCCTCCCTTCCCCGCCTGGGCGCTGCTCCCCTACCTCAGGCAGGGCCTGGGGCGGGCAGGCGGCGCTTGCAGCAGCCCCGCTTTGAGTGACCCTGGGACGAAACGTGCGAGCTACCGCCGGAGCCGGGCGGCTTATGGAGCCGCCCTAACAGCCAGCGAGGGGAGAGCGGCGCCGCGCAGGGCCAGGAACGCCCTGAGCCTTCGCCCCCCGCCTTCCGCTCCCCCGGGGGGTGCCCTGCGGCCCAGCTCCGGGCTGCTCGGCCCCTCTCCCCGCGCCTCTGCCCAGAGCCCCGCGGCGGCCGAGCTCTCGCCCCCAGCCCCGGCCGCGCTGCTGTCCCCCGGGCTGCCGCTCCTCCCTCCCCCGCCCCGAGCTCCTATGGCAACGGGCGGGGCGCGGCCGGCAGAGCCGGGGCAGAGGCGGCGGCGGCGGCGGCATGAGGGAGGCGGCCGCGGAGCCCCAGCAGGAGCCGGCGGCCGGGGATGCGGGAAACAGCGTCTGTGCGGAGCCGGCGGGGAGCGGCCACTGCGGCCAGCCCTGTGAGTGGTGGGGCCGCCCCCAGCCTTGGCCAACCCTGCCCTGGTGTGTCTTGGCTCCCGTCCACCCCCTGCAGGGGCACTGCCCAGCCCTGGTGTGTCTTGGCTCCCGTCCATCCCCCTGCAGGGGCACTGCCCTGCCCTGGTGTGTCTTGGCTCCCGTCCATCCCCCTGCAGGGGCACTGCCCTGTCCTCGGATCCCAGCTCCCATCCACTGCCCTGCCGTCGGGTCTCATCTCCCCATCCATCCCCCAGCAGGGCTGGTGCCCTACCCCACCCCTGTGGTCACATGTCCCATTCATTCCCCCTGCAAAGGGCACTGTCCTGCCCTGGAATCCCATCTCACTATCCATCCCCCTTCAAGTGGGACTGCCTGCTCTGTGGGCACAGCCTTGGCCCTGGTGGTGTCACTCCAGCCCTCTTCGGGGGGGCACGGTGTCTCACCCCATCTTTTCCAGCCCTTCAATGTGGGTGAGATTGCCTCCCCATGGGGTCCCAAACAACCCATCATCTTCCTTTCCCTAGTATAGTCGTTCTCAACGTTTGGTCCATGAACCCCTGATGGTCCACAGACTGTTTAAGGGTTCCATGAAAGACTTTGACTGAAAACTGACTGAATCTGTTCAGCTATATATATACAGACAATAGATTTTCAAAGGGGTCCGCACCTCCATTTGAAATGTTTTAGGGGTCTGCACATGAAAAAAGATTGAAGACCACTGCCCTAGTGCAGTGGTCTCCAAAGTTTTTGGATCGTGCACCCCCACGGTGCTGCCGAAGAAAGGAGAGGGGAAGACTTACCACAGAGGGGAACACTTGCCGCAGGCGTGCCACCGAAGATGGGAGAGGGGAAGACCTGTCGCGGGCGTGCTGCCAGAGAGGAAGGCCTGCTGCAGTCGTGCAGAGCTGCTACCGAAGAAAAAAAATGGCGAAGTGCCGTCCGGCAGCGCTCCTCCTGCTGCGCACCCCCTGGGATCCTCTGGCTCACCCCCTGGGGTGTGTGCACCCCACTTTGGAGACTACTGCTCTAGTGGTCTCCCCCCTTCCCAGCTCATCGTTCCCTGCAGTGCCTTTCCTTGAGGGTGTTTTCCCATATCTCCCTGTAGGGGCACCTCACTATTCCTGTGTAGTCTCTCCTGCCCCTTCACTCTTCCTCCTGGGGGTCTTTTCCTACCCCATCTGCACCCTGTAGTGAGCAGTAGCCTTCACCAGGGAGTCTCAGACATCCCCACCCTGCCGAGGACTCTGTCTTTTCCTTGGGCAGGAGTGTGACCTGCCCGTTTACCCTGCACTGCCATTCCCCTGGGTTCTCTATGTGCTGGAACAACATCACGGGGTCATGGTGCATGTACGCTGCAAATGGTGGCCCATGACAGCAAGTCTCAAAGCCCAGGTCTACAGACTCTGGCTCGTTGAGCTCACAATACAGTGCTAAAGATAACTGCAGCTCACAGAGGCCCTGGGGAGCGGATAGGGGTAGGGGCTCTAGCACAAGCTGCAATGTCTACATAGCTGTTTTTAGCGCTGTAGCATGAGCCTGAGTCTGTAGACCTCGGACTCCAAGACTCACTGCCACAGGCTGCTGTTTGTAGTTTAGATGTACTGTACCATAGTCTCAGAAGTTGCAGTGCCATGTCACGGTGGTTCAGTGAATCCAAGCACAGTCTTGCACTTTCTGAACCCTGCAAAGGTTTGCAAACAGTTCCCCTTTGGCCATAATATTGGGAGCCATGGTGCCACCCAAGCTTGGAATATCTGGACCTGACTGTATACCTCTGGATATCTCTAAATGATGAGAAGTGGGAAGGTGTATTAAAAACACTAATAGAATAGGATAAAACAAGATGTACATTAACAGTTTGGGGCTTTAAAGTAACCAATTTTTTGCAATATGTTTTGCAAACAGGGAAGAAATTTGTATATGTTGAGCCACCTAAGAGAGTTAAGGAAGTACTTGAAGAAGAGCTTTATTTTCGGAGAGATGGATGCCAAATTAAACATCCAGCTGCAGGTAATCTCTATAGTCAGAAAATAAGAAGTGTTTGTTTGGGAAATGGAATCTAAAATGCTGATGAGAGAGTATGCTGAAAACCAGGTCAGTTCATTAAAGCAAAGCCATGATGTTGATTATCATCCTTATGGGAATGTACAGAACTTGGAGAAATCCTTATGGCCCGTTATTTGTTCCATCATTCTAAAACTTGGGGAACATACAGAGTACATAGAAGTCCATGCAATTCATCAGCTTGACATTATGCAACATAGAACCCGGAAAAGACCATGTGATTCAGTAACCTGATATTTCTCAAATTTTCTCGTGGCAAATATACCTATGTTACCTTCTTGACACCATTGCACAGAGAAAATAGCTCTTTCCCTTTGTTTCTTAAACACTGAGTTCAGCATATTTCTAACTCCATATTTTATGAAATTAAATTGCAGCTACTCAGACTATGGATTTAGGAACTTGTCTGATTTGCTTGTGGTCATGCAAGATGTTTATGCTACTCTTGAATTCCCATTTGAAGTGTAATCACAAGGGGCAGAAGAGTGTTTTAAAATATGACACCTAGACTACAAGAGGCAAAGAGATCTCTGCTTCCCAGTCAGCTCTGCAACTTGCCACGTGGGATATGAATGTTATTTTCAGTGTATCGGTTTCCATGACGTTTCAGTCTTTCCATTGAGCAAATCAGACTGCTACAGAACCAGGATCTGCAGCAACTTTTTAGGGCTTGCATGGCCCCAATGGTACTTTCTGGATAAGACCCAGAGTGTGTTTAAATAAATCCTATGGCAGGTCTCAAAACATACCTTGAGTATCATTTTCTTCAATTAATATGCTTCGGTCTATACCTAGTTAAAATCATTTTAAGAACATATGATCCGTCTATTTTTAAGTCACATGTTCAAAAACATATCCTTGTGGCTATTTTATTGTTTAAGATCTCTCCAGCCTTGATTTGTGTCTCCCTGAGTCTATTAATAGAGTTTCCCAAATCCCATCATTTGAGACTAAAATTGTCCTGCACAAACAAGGCTACTGTTTCTTCTGTAGCATCCTGTTTTAGCGCTGCTAGTGATTGTATATCACATAAAGAAGGTGCTTCCGTAACAATCATTTTCTGGATAGGTTTCACTTATGCTACTGTTATACTGTACTTTTCCTTTTGATATAGGACTTGGTTTTAAAAGATTAGATTTTTATCCATAAATGTTGATTCCACTGTACATACAGAAACTGATAAAAATAATTCCATTAATAATAAGCAAAATTTACCTATAGGCAAAGTAAGATAATGGTAATAGATAAGAGTTTGATTTAAGAATATTTACTTTGAATATTTTGATATATGATGTTGACAATTTGTTTTTTAACACCTATAAAATAGGGCTGTCAAACGATTTTAAAAAATTGCAATTAATCAAAAGATGAAAAAATAGTTACAATTAATTACAGTTTTAATTGCACTGTTAAACAATAATAGAATACCAATTTAATTATATTTGGATGTTTTTCTTTCTTTTCAAATAATATCGTTTTCAATTACAACACAGAATACAAAGTGTACAGTGCTTATTTTATTATTTCTATTACAGACATTTGCACTGTAAAAAAGATAAAAGATAGTATTTTTCAGTTCACCTCATACAAGTACTATAGTGCAATCTCTTTATTGTGGAAGTGTAACTTACAAATGTGGAATTATTTATTTATTTATTTTTTTACATAACTGCATTCAAAACCAAAACAATGTAAAACTTTAGAGCCTACAAATCCACTCAGTCCGCTACTTATTCATCCAATAGCTAAGACAAATGAGTTTGTTTATATTTGTAGTTGATTAATGCTGCCTGCTTCTTATTTATAATGCCACCTGAAAGTGAGAACAGTCATTTGCATGGCATTGTAGTAGCCGGTGTTGCGAGGTATTTACGTGCCAGATATGCCTAAACATTCGCATGCCCCTTCGTGCTTCGACCACCATTCCAGAGGACATGCTTCCATGCTGATGGTGCTCATTAAAAAAATAATCTTGGGGGAGATTTCTAAAGATGCTGTCTGGTTCTTATTTACAATGTCACCTGAAAGTGAGAACAGGTGTGTTCTACTTGGTACGATCCAAAGCAGTGCGAACCGACGCACCTTCATTTTCGGCATCTGACTCAGATGCCACCAACAGACAGTTGATTTTCTTTGTTGGTGGTTTGGATACTGTAGTTTCGGAGTATTGCTCTTTTAAGACTTCCGACAACATGTTCCACACCTCATCCCTCTCAGATTTTGGAAGGCATTTCAGCTTCTTAAACATGGGGTTGCATGCTGTAGCTATCTTTAGAAATCTCACATTGGTACCTTCTTTGTATTTTGTCAAATCTGCGGTGAAAGTGTTCTTAAATTGAGCAACATATGTTGGGCCGTCATCTGAGGCTTCCATAACATGAAATATATGGCAGAATGTGGGTAAAACCATGAAGCATCGGAGTCACCCGATGAAGTGAGCTGTAGCTCATGACAGCTTATGCTCAGATAAATTGTTTAGTCTCTAAGGTGCCACAAGTACTCCTTTTCTTTTTGCGAATACAGACTAACACGGCTGTTACTCTGAAACCTGTCATTAACAGGAGTTGTAAGTCTGCATTCCTGATCTGTTCCCGGTAAAAGCATCACACAGATAGAAGACCCTTTGTTCCCCCCGCTCCAGATTTGAAAGAATTTTGTCCTCTCATTGGTCATTTTGGGTCAGGTGCCAACTAGGTTACCTTAGCTTCTTAACCCTTTACAGGTGAATGGGTTTTGCCTCTGGCCAGGAGGGATTTTATAGCACTGTATACAGAAAGGTGGTTACCCTTCCCTTTATATCTATGACTGCATTATTTTTTTTTAACAAGCATCACTGTTCTCACGTTCAGGTAATACTATAAATAAGAAGTGGGCAGCATTATCTCCCATAAATGTAAACAAACTTGTTTGTCTTAGCAATTGGTTGAACAAATAGTAGGACGAGTGGACTTGTAGGCTCTCAAGTTTTACATTGTTTTGTTTTTGAGCACAGCTTTGTAACAGAAAAGTCTACGTTTGTAAGTTGCTCTTTCACGATAAAGAGATTGCACTATAATACTTGTATGAGGTGAATTGAAAAAATTCTATTTCTTTTGTTTATCTTTTTACAGAGCAAATATTTGTAATCGATATAATAATATAAAGTGAGCACTGTACACTTTGTATTCTGTGTTGTAATTGAAATCAATATATTTGAAAATGTAGAAAAGCATCCAAAATATTTATAATAAACAATAATAGAATACTAATTTAACAGTGCTATTAAAACTGCAATTAATCACAACTATTTTTTAATCTAGTTAATTTGTTTTGTGTTAATTACTTGAGTTAACTGCAATTAATTGACAGCCCTTCTATAAAGCTTTAGCTTTTTGAATCTCAATGTTTACTGTCATTAAATAATTATTATGTGATCTGGCCCAGGATTTCCTGCAGCTGTGAAAATTCAAATCAATAAAAATAAAAACATGCTTAAAAACAAATATTGATATTATCCATCAAAATTATTGTGCCAAGCTTGTATGTGACCAAAAGCTAAATTCAGAGGTAAGTCTAAGAAGTATCCTCCATCTTCCCACCCCTTGAATATGTAAATTACACCCCTCTAGATTCACTGTAACTCAGGTTTTATCGTCACTGCAAAAAAGGTGTGTTTTTTTACATTGCGAAAGCTATCTCAATGTAAAATCCTAATGGAGACATGACATAGGTAGTTTTACCTATAGCTATACCAATATAGCTACTCAGGGTCAATACACCCCCTTGAGAACTAGCTATATTGAGTTAAAACTACAGTGCTTTGTCTCCACTAGGATTTTACACTCAGATGGCTATCGCAGTGTAAAAACACAACCTTTTTTCCAGTGAAAACATGAGAGGCTATGTTTTCAACTCTCCTACCATACAGTTTGGTTGCTAAACATTAATCTTGTGTGTTCCCAATATACCTTAAATTCCCTTTCTGTGAAGAACAAACATACATCCTCCACCCTGAATGGAGGCTTTGGGGCAAGAGTTCCTGACTCCTACCAAGTCCTTATTATGCAACATTGCAATGGTCTTTGGACAAAGAGAGTGAGACCACTAACTTGCAGACTCAAGATCCAATCTTGCATTCCTTGCATACATACTCAATATTCCATTGAAGTCAGTGTGAGTTTCGGGTGGGCTAGAAGGGCAAGATTTTGCCCTCAAGGCATGAGAGGATCACATTGCAGTTTAAAAAGATCCATAGTAATATACCAGATTGGGAATAAGGAAGGAGGGTGTTTGGCAGATCCCACTGAAACATTCTTGGAACATTTTTTAGCTGATGTCACTAACTGGCTTTTCATTATTAAATTGCTTTTGAAATCTCCATTGACTACACTGAAAGGCATCTCAGCATATTTTTTGTTTGCTTATTTAATTATTGTTTAACCTTTATATTAGAGTTGTTTCATGACTATGTATTCCTACAGCTAAACCCAGCAGCTCTGACTGGTAGCTGATGTGAAGGATTATTGATAAATGAAGCTTAAACAGTTCCTTTTTGCAATCTGTTCTCTCAGGCTGTTTTTTCCTGCTCAATGGGCAATCGCAGATTTGGCCAAACTCCCAGTGAATGCAAGAGCAGTTTCTAGTAAGGTGAACGAATCTGCACCTACAGGACTTTGAGTCACCACATAATAAATATAAACCTCTTTATTGTTCTTCCACATTTTTACTTAATCCCTTTCAACGCCTCCTTTACCTGCCTTTTAAACGTTAGTGAGATTTTGAATGTTTTCCAGCTGACTGAGAGCACCACACTGTTATCTAGCAATATTGCTGTCTAGCTGTGAAATGTTAGGTAGCATAAAATCATTGATGTTAGAGATGGAAAAGGCCATGTAGGTCATTCAGCACATCTCCCTGCGGGTGCAAGATTGTACCTTCAGTACATTTTAATCAAATATTTGCACAAATATTAAAACCAATGTGTTATTTTTGGGGTGAACATTAGTTTTAAAATTATTTGATGAATCTACCATACCTACTTAGTTCATCCAGGAAGTCTGCTTTTACAGCATATCTACCAGGTCCATCCACCCATTCTATAATAGAATCCACACATTCGCTTCCCTTATGTAAATGGTTGTTTGAATGAACATATTAATGAGATATCTGTCTGATTATGTAACAGGCAGGGGCTAGTAAAATGCATTTAAATCCGCACAAGACCATTAGAGGGTCTGATCCAGGAAAGTACTGAGAGTTCTCAACTACCACTGACTGCACTGTGGGTTGAGAATGCACTGTATAACAAGGGACTGGATCCTTAGTTTTTAATAGGCTTATACAGTTAATTGTAATAGTGTCCTGCTCCTCATACATAGTATCACAAAAGTCTTTTCTTTAATCATTACAACATGCTCGTTAATATCGTCACAGTACTAGGGTAAAATCAGTCTGAATTCCTATTAATAAAACTCTTTCCACATGAGTTATTCCTTTTTCAAAAATCTCTCCAAGCTTACGGAGAGTTGAATTTTCTGTTATTTTAAAATATGCTTGCACCTGAGTTAATGTCTGTTTAAAAACCTTGTTCCTGTCTGCACCCACTCATCCTGCTATTTCCTGTAGAAGCTCTTGATTTTTCAGGGGGCTGGGTGGGCAATCATCTTTGATAAAAAGACTTTATCCTTAGATGGGAGGAGATATAGAAAGGCACTGTTTCTATTGTAACATAAATCACCAGCACACTTGGAATTGAAAGGTACCATTGGTAGGGAGACAAGGTGGGTGAGGTAATATCTTATATTGAACCAACTTCTGTTGGTGAGGTCTGGTCTGCGCTACATACCTATATCGGTATAGCTGTATCGCTATGGGGTATGAAAAATCCACTCTCCTGAGTGACGTAGTTATACTGATTTTTATCTTCCATGCAGACAGCACTATGTCGGTGGGAGAGCTTCTCCTGCGGACATAACTACCGCCTCTCAGGGAGGTGGATTAACTATGCTGACAGGAGAGCTCTGTCCTGTCGGCGTAGAGCGTCTTCATTAAAGTGCTACAGTGGCGCAACTGCATTGGCAAAGATGCGCTGATGCAGTGTTTTAAGTGTAGGCTTGTCCTGAGAGACAAGCTATCAAGCCACACAGAACTCTTCTTCAGGACTGGGAAAGGAACTCCCAGAGTCACAGCAAAATGCCAGGTGGAATAGAGTGTTTAGCATAGGTAGTTAGCACATAGTATAAGGGACCATTCAAGCTAGAGTGGCCCGTTAACAATCTCTGCAGTCATAGGACAAAAAGAGAGGGTTAGTGGGCTACAGATTGTTGTAATAAGCCATAAATCCAGCATCTCTGTTCAATTCATGATTTTTGGTGTCCAATTGAGTAATGAATTTAAGCTCCCAGCCTCGTCTTTTGAAAGTGTTGTGCAGGTTTCTTTTGAGGATGAGGGCTGATAGGTCAGATATAGAGTTCACCCACAGGGCGTTTTTGTGTTTTAACAAAAGGTTTGTTGTTGTCTTTTAATGTTTTCCTGTGTAAATTTATTCCAGAGCATAATGATTGTCTGGTTTCACACACAGAGTTGCTATTTTGGCATTTAGTGCACTGGATGAGGGATGCCGCACATAGGTGCTGGAACTGAGGGTGCTGCTGCACCCCTTGGCTTGAAGTGGTTTCCATCATTTACTGTTTGGTTCAATGGCTCTCAGCACCCCCACTATACAATTTTTTCCAGCACCTCTGACACCACATGTTGTGATAGGCATGTGTAGGACCATGGATCTTGAAAAGTGTTTTGTAGGGGGTGTTGATCATTATAGTAGTGGAGATATGTCTGCAGGTTTTGCATCTGTTGTTCTGGCAGGGTCTGCTGCCCCTTTGAATTGGTGTGTCTTTCACGATAGGATCCCCATTAAGTATGGGTTGATAGTTGTTTGATGATACACTAAGACTGTGAGTTGGTCATGGAGGTCACAGATTCCGTGATTTTGCATGACCTCCATAACTTCAGCCCTGCACAGCAGGGCTCAGGCTGTTGGCGCCAGGTTGCGGGGTTCGGGCTTCCATGATTTATTGTTTATTGCCTGCGTCCTGTCTGTGACTTTTACTAAAAATACCCCTGACAAAATCTTAGCCTTATTATACTGCGTGTGGATTCCAGTGTGGGGTGGTAGGTGGCAACTAGTAGTATGTGGTCAGAAGGGATTTTATTTTTGTATTGAAGCAGATTCTCTTCGGGCATTTGGGGGACCCATTCCCTGATGTAATCTACTTCTCTGGTGGAGTGTCCTTGGTTGGTGAAGGTAGTTTTGAGTATTTTAAGGAGTATATCCTGGACTTTCTCCTCAGAGCATATTCTATGGTATCTGAGTGTCTGGCTGTAGATAACGGATTTCTTGGTGTGTTTGGGGTGGTTACTGGATCTATGAAGGTAGGTGTGGTGATCTGTGAGTTTCTTGTATATAGTTATCTGTAGGGTTCCATTGTTGAAGCTGATCATGGTGTCTAGGAAGTTGATGCTGGTATGGGAGTGTTCTAGAGAGAGTTTAATGGACTGGTGATGACTGTTGAAGTTGTGATGGAAATCTATGAGGGAGTTTAAGTCATCTCTTCAGAGGATGAAAATATCATCAGTGTATCTCAAGTATATTATTGGTTTGTGGTGCATTTGCCCAGAAATTCTTCTTCAAGGTGGCCCAAGAAGAGGTTGGCATATTGGGGAGCCATCCTCGTACCTCTGGCTGTTCCCATGTTATGGACAATGTGTTTGTTGTTGAATGTAAAAATTGTTATGGATGAGGATGAAATGGATGAGTTTAGTGATGTGTTTGGGGTGGATAGCCCAGAGTTGTCTATTGTCTTGTAAATATGTGAGGCAAACAGCTATGCTGTCATTGTGAGGGATGTTGACATATAGGGAAGTGAGATCCATGGCGGCAAGGATGGTGTACTGAGGTAGGTTATTAACGTTGCAGCATTTGTGGCGGAAGTTGGTTATGTCCTGGAGGAAGCTGGGCCTTGGTATGGTGAGTGGTTTGAGGATGGTTTCTATGAGTCCCTATATTCCTTAGTAAGAGTGCCATGGCTGGTAGAAGGTCCCTCGTGTGGGTTCTTGGAGGATGAGTTTGTAGAGCTTCTCTTGGTGTTGTTTGGGGAAGGAGTTAATGAAAACCTTAAATTCAATAACTGTTGATCTAAAATGTTAGAAAATTAAAGTATGTTAAGTAAATTGTGTGCTATATCTTTTGTGTAGTGTTTGTCTGTTTCTAGTAAATTATCTTGTTTCTGTTCATTACGTTGACCAAAGATATTTGTTTTAAAAGTGTTTTATATTAATTCTTTTACAGCAGCCTAGGTGAAAAGTAAAACAAACCAAGCTAGAATAATCCATTTTAATGGTATTGTTCTAATACATTTTTAACAGTGGCTCTGGAAGGAATATGGAGTTTGAAAAGAAATTTCTCCATGGGAGGCTTGAAGCCAACATCACAGAACAGAAACACTTTACTTTCACAGCCCAAGTACTATTCCAGGCACGGAGGAATAAGAAGTAAGAGACAGTAATCAGTAGATTTCAACTGTAACACCTCATTTTGCAATATTAGGATGACACTGTTTTATAATACACTACAAACCTATTAAACAGATAGCAATTGTACCTTGCTTGGTTTTATTCTATTTACCTAGGTACCTATATGGCCCGCATCACCATAGCATCTTGGCATTTTTTAACAGATCAACAACCTCTTCTTTTCCTTCAGCAAATAGCAGGGCACTGGGTTGCAGACCCTACATGGGAAAGTTGCTCAGTGCTGCTTTATTGAGTCACCTTAAGCTCATGTGCTAAGGACTTTGCTTGAAGATGTAGAATACTTACTTTTTATTCATGTTGGTGGGTGGCTCTTAATAGCTCTATGTGGCTCTTGAGTCACACTTGCTTTCCTCTCTTCGTGGGATTCAGAGTTTTCTGCAGGTCTTGGAATGCTGTGACCCCCTTCCTCTGCACATTTCCCATTGGGGAGATACGAGGTTGGGGTGAGATCTCGGTCATTTCCTTCTTTGTATGTTGGGAGGGTAGTGGGCAGCTTGGGGAGGTTTCTCTTTTCCCTTACAATCCCCAAGGAGCCTCTTCAGTCCGATGGGCCTGTCCTCTCCCAGCTATCAGCATAGCATGCTCACTATGCCCAGCAGCTCTCTTTCTGAGGAATTTGTAGACTTTGTGGTGGGGAGAAAGCTGCCAAGCTCAGGGGCATACAGAGTTTATAAGCTCTGTCAGGGCAGTGCTGCTAGGGCCAGGGGGACCATGCAGAGTTCATACTCTCTGCATACTGTGTGGTTAAGTGGGGCTCCTCTTCACCAGGCTGGGGAGTGGGCACTCCAGGCAGGACTTGCTTCAGCTCCTCTGTAGCAGCTCTCTCCTCCTGCCCGGGCATGTGATTCTGTGATTAACCTATTATCGATCCCATAAGAACTCATTTTTGGGGGGCCCATAAATTGTTGGCTTACACACAGTATCTACACCTAATTTCTCCCCAACCTCCACGGTTATTCTCCTTCCCTCAAAGGTTGCATGCTTTGCTGTGTGCACTGCTCCACAGTGGATTTCAACACCCTGTGCTTGCTTTGTCTTGTCCTGCTTCCTTACAAATATAAAATGTGCTAGAATTCTGAGGCAAAGGCTGTTTAAAAATATCCCCTGCCAAGTAAAATCTGTACTAATTTCTGTTGTTTCCATATATTTTTTCCCTCTAGGATAGCTCCAATGAAAAGCAACTTCTCCCTTTCTGGAGGACATGGGTCAGGGCAGGCACCTCCATGTGTTACCAAGCCTACGATTATTTTGTTCCAGCAAACTCAAAGTACCATGATATAGACTGTGTATTATATTTTGTACAATAAAATAATAAAGCCATCTGTATTGGCACCTGATGAGCTCTAACTACAGAGCGCTGTAGCTAGAAGGTGTTGAATGTGCAAAGGCTTGATTGCCAAACCTGTCTATTTGCAGGCATTGGCAGGTAAAGATCAGTCACTCAGGTTTATTGATGTTTTTTTACCTCAAATTAACATATTGGGCAAATGACCTTGTACTAAGGTCTTGTCTACATGGAAAAATTGTAGCAGTATAGTTAAAGTGGCACATTTCCCCTAGTGTGGATGCAGTTATAGACATATAAAGTGCTTATCCCAGTAGAGCTTTTTCCCATATGGGAAGGGGCTGGGGAATAAGCAATAGTGATATAAGACACCTTTATACTGGTATAACTGTGTCCACACTATAGGTCATACTGGTATAGCTAGTTCAGTAAAAAATCACACCCACAGCTGATAGTTATCCCAATACTATGTGATCTGGCTTCAGCTCTCATGCTCACCAACACATCCCCCTTCACACATACATACAGCAATGACAGCACCAGCTGTACACTCCCTTTCACCTGAGAGCGACTGGAGGAATGCTCAAGTTGGGGGAAAGAGAAGCTGGTGAGATCCTAGGGTAGAGAAGAGAGGAACTGGACACAGACTAGGGTAATGGCGCAAGGTTGAAAAATAAGGGGCATAGGCAAGGAGCCTGAGAAATTTAATGGAGGAATAAGGGGATCCCCAGGAAAAAGAGGGAGGGGGCAAAAGAATGGAAACCAGAGGTGTGAGGGAACAGGCAAATATCCTGGGGGTAGAGAGACAGGGAAGATTCATGGGAAAGAATGGGACGAGGGGAAGGAGAGAGAGGAGGACCATCCGGAGACCATGCAATATAGGGGAGAAGCAAGAAGGAACAGAGAGACAAGGGAGGCCAAAGTAGGAAAGAGCAGAAGAGGAGGAATAAGGGGACAGAGGCAACCTAGGGAGAACAAGCAGGGTAGATACCAGAACGGGGCAAATAGGAAAGAGGCAAAGAAGGAGAGGGAGATGCTGCTTTTCAGGGGAAGGAAAGATTCAAATAAGAAAATTAAATAGAAATGAAGGAGAAGCAATAAAATGGATAAAAGAAGAGAGAAAGGGAGGTGGTAAGAAGTGGAAGAGAGGGAGAATCAAGAAGAGATACCTACAATGCAGACATTAGTGAATTTCCTGTATATATTACTGCTGCTATATTTTATTGTCTTTCCTTGACATTTGTCCTGTGGCCTGAATTTTCAAAAGCAAATAGGTTTTGGGTGTCCAACTTGAGACACCTTAGAGGGACTTGGTTTTCACAAAACGCTGAGCACCTGCCCTGTCAAAATCTGAGCCTTTTTTGGTCTCTCCAGTTGGCCGCTCCAAATCACTAGTCACTTCTGAAAATGTAGGCCTGCCCATCTAAAGTGTTGGGCTCACTGTTCTGCTCAGTTGTTACTTAACGTTATATTTCTTAGTCACCTGATATTACTGTAACATCCATCTCTGAGCTGAAAGGAAACCTGCATGTATCTTGGCCAGCACAACTCCACAATACAAGATGCCTTTGCCACGTGTGAACAGTGAAATGTGTTTGAGGGTAAAGTGTAGTTAATGCTGGTATTTTTGGCCCTCTTTCTGGCAATTTTACTGTAAAGTGATACCAATCCCCACAGCAAGATTATAAAACAATTGACAAGTGTTTTAACCTCCTTTGTCTGGGCTCATTTATTGATGGCAGCATCTTGTAGGCCCAAAATTAAAATATTGTGAATCAAGATCCTCATTTAATAAAGGTTGAACATAACCACCCCCCCATAATGTCTAATATTTACACAGCAAAGTTATTCTGGTGTTAAAGAGAATAGAAATGGGCACCAGGGAACCCAGAAATAATAAATCCATTAACTGCAGCCTTTAGGCATTATTACAGTGAGGTAAAAAGAAATGGTTAATGAGAAATCCATTACTTATTGATAGGAACAGTTACAGCATATTCCCAACTACTTGTTTCACGGTTTACTCCAGGTTGAATAACCTTTAGCCCTTATCCCAGAGTTTTCATCTTCAGAGAACTTCACAAGTATTCTCACAACACACTTGTCAAGTAAGCAAATATTATTTTCATTTTACAGATGGGCAAACTGAGGCATGGGGGTTAAGTGACTTGCCTGAGGTCGATGAGGGAGCTGGAGCTCAGGAGTTCCTGGCTCCTCATACTTTGTGCAGGCTGCTAGTCCATACCTTTCATGTGGCCTGATCCTGAGAGGTGCTGGGCACATGCAGCTGCCACGGTCTTGCTGAGGATACACCCTTAAAACCATCAGTTAACATAATAATGAACCAAACATGAAAATTTGCCTCTTTTCTAAGAGCAGAGTTGTTATTGTCTTCATTTCACACTGACGAGTGCTAAATTCCATATGAGCAGTCTTCCTTTTTACCCAACAGCCATATTAATCATCCACGTCCACATCACCTTGGGTCTTTTCCATACTAATCTGGCCCACCCTTAATCCAGCCAAAAAACTGCTGACAAAATCATCTTTCATTCCTGTTACTTTGCTCCCTCTGCAACTCCTGTCTTTGGTCTGAAGTAAATGGGATGAAATTCAATAAGGGCACTGCAAAGTACTCCACTTAGCAAGGAACTATCAGTTGCATACATACAAAACGGGAAATGACTGCCTAGGAAGGAGTACTGCGGAAAGGGATCTGGGGGTCGTAGTGGACCACAAGCTAAATATGAGTCAACAGTGTAATGCTGTTGCAAAACAAGCAAATATCGTTCTGGGATGTATTAGCAGGAGTGTTGTAAGAAGACGAGAAGTAATTCTTGTGCTCTACTCCACACTGATTAGGTCTTTACTGGAATATTGTGTTCAGTTCTAGGTGCCACATTTCAGGAAAGTTTGGACAAATTGGAGAGAGTCCAGAGAAGAGCAAAAAAAAAAAAAAAAAAAGATTAAAGGTCTAGAAAACATGACCTATGAGGGAAGATTGAAAAAAATGGGTTTGTTTAGTCTGGAGAAGAGAAGACTGAGAAGGGGCCATGATAACAGTTTTCAAGTACCTAAAAGGTTGTTACAAGGAAGAGGGAGAAAAACTGTGCTCCTTAACCTCTGAGGACAGGACTAGAAGCAATGGGGTTAAATTGCAGTCAGGGCAGTTTAGGTTGGACATTAGGAAAAACTTTCTAGCTGTCAGGGTGGTGAAGCACTGGAATAAACTGGCTCAGGAGGTTGTGGGATCTCCATCATTGGAGGTTTTTAAGAGAAGCTTCGACAAACACCAGTCAGGGATGGTCTAGATCAGGGGTCTTCATTGCAAGGCCTGTGAGCCAGTGGCGGCTCCCATTGACCCGAAACACAGCTCCCTAAGTTCCCTCTAAGCTGCGTGGCCCCACAACAGGCTGTAAATAGCTGTGCAGCAGCTCTAAAGGGCAACACAGCGGGGACCTGGAGAGGAGAGAGGTGGGTGGGAGCTCCCATGCTGCCTGCCAGCAGAGAGAGGGCTAGGGGAATCCTGCGGCCCCAGCCCCGGAGCAGCCTGCCTGTGCCCCAAAATCCTCATCCGTAGCCCCATCCCAGAGCCAGCACCCCCACATCCAAACCCTCTGCCCCAGCCCTTAGCCTCCTCCTGCACCTGAACCCCACATCCCTGGCCCCACCCACAGCCCTCACCCCAGCATCCCAACCCTCTGCCCCAGCCCTGAGCCCCCTCCTGCACCCTGAACCCTGCATTCCTGGCCCCACCCCACAGCCCTCACCCCAGCATCCCAACCCTCTGACCCAGCCCTGAACCCTCTCCTGCTCCCTGAACCCCTCATCCCCAGCTCCACCCTAGAGCCCTCACCCCCAGCCAAAGCCCTCATGCCCGCACCCCACCCTCTGCCCTACGCTGGGCCACCTCTCACACTCCGAACCCCTCGGCCCCACCCCATGTGTCTTTCACATTGAAGGTTTTTTTGCCAAAGTGGCCCCCACTTCAGAAATAGTGAATAGCACTGGTCTAGATAATAATTAGTCCTGCCGAGAGTGTAGGGGACTGGACTAGATGACATCTTGAGGTCCCTTACAGTCCTATGATTCTATGTATGGTAGTCACTGGTATGGTACAGATGGGAAAGAGATCAGCCTATAGCAGCGTTTCTCAAACTGGGGTCCTTGGACCCCTGGGTGTCCCCTAGGGAACTCCAGGGGTTCCGCAGACCCCACTGATCAACTCCTCCCTCCCTCCCTCAGCTCCTCTCCCACCGTCTATCTCCCAGAGGCTACTGAAGCCAAACTGGGAGATTTTAGCCACTAAAGGTCTGGCGGTGCAGTGGGGCTAAGGCAGGCTCCCTACCTGTCCTGGCTCCACACCGCTCCCAGAAGCGGCCGCTATGTCCCTGCAGCCCCTGGGGTGGGAAGGCAGGGGGTCTCTTCACACTGCCCCAGCACCAACTCCGCAGCTCCCGTTGGCCGGGAACTGAAGCAAATGGGAGCTGCAGAGGCAGTGCCTGTGGGCAGGGGCAGCACGCGGAGACCCCCTGCTCTCCCCACCTAGAAGCTGCTGCCAGGGGGATGTGCTGATTGCTTTCGGGAGCCACCTGAGGTAAGTGCCACTCCTCACCCCCTCCCGCTCCCCAATCCCCTGCCCCAGCCGAGAGCCTGCACCCTTCACCCCCTCCTGCACCCAAACTCCCTCCCAGAGCCCGTACCCCCTCCCACACCCAAAGTCCCTCCCAGAACCGCACCGCTCACCCCCTCCCACACCCGAAACCCATGTCCCAGCCCAGAGCCCACATCCCGCACCCAAGCTGTCTCCTAGAGCCTGCACCCCACACCTTCTCCTGCACCTGAACTCCCTCCCAGAGCCTGCACCCACCTCCTGCACCCAAACTCCCAAAGCCCACACCTTGCACCCCCTCCCACACCCCAACTTCCTTCCAGAGCCTGCACCCTGCACCTCCTCCTGCACCCCAATCCCCTGCCCCAGCCTGGTGAAAGTGAGCAAGGGTGGGGGAGAGCTAGCGATGGAGGGATGGGGGATGGAGTGATCGGGGGGGCAGGAAGAGGTGTGGCGGGGCCTTGGGAGAAGAGATGGAGTGGGAGTGGGGCCCGGGGCTGAGTCAGGGCTTGGGGGTCCCCACAATTTTTAAAATCAAAATGGGGGTCTTCAGGTTGCTAAAGTTTGAGAACCGCTGACTTAGAGCATGGTTATTTACCATGGGTAACATTTTCAAAAGCATAAAAGGGTGTAGCCACACTGCAATGTAAGCCCAGGCTCAGATTCAGGCTCAAGCCCAAACCCCACTTCCATCTACGCTCAATCTATTTAACATAAGGACATAAGAGCAGCCACACTGGGTCAGACCAAAGGTCCATCTAGCCCAGTACCCTGTCTTCCGACAGTGGCCAATGCCAGGTGCCCCAGAGGGAATGAACAGGACAGGCAATCATCAAGTGATCCATCCCCTGTCGCCCATTCTCAGCTTCTGGCAAACAGAGGCTAGGGACACCATCCCTGCCTATCCTGGCTAATAGCCATTGATGGGTCTAACTTGGGCCCAGGACCCTGAGAGGTAGAGGGTTTGAGACAGAGTCCCGCCGAGGCACAGGCCCGAACTCCATCATTTTGCAGTGTGAACACAGCTCAGCCTGGGCCCCCTGTCTTAGGTCCTGAGAGTCACCAATGCTATCCCACAATCCCATGGGCTAGTGTCCCTTCTATCCCAAGACTGGCCAGTCGACTCCCTGGAAACTGCAGCAACCCCATGGTTCAAGTACAGCTGTTCAGCATTTAACCCTTCCATTTTGTTTTGACTGCTGAGCTGCACGCAGAATAAACCTTCCCCTGCGTTTGTAATGGCCACTGACACGAAGAAATCCTTCGCCAAGCACACTGCTAAGCGGTCGTGGGAACACGGCCAGACTTTGGTTAATCTCTGATGTGTGGTAAGTAAGCACTTTGACTTTAGCAAAGGAATGACCATGCAGACCAGCTAATAGCGAAGAAGCTGGCAGCATTTGGGATTCACTGGACCAGTGACCAGTGCAGGGAGCAGATTAAGTGGCTCAAGACCAACTATAGGAAAACCAGGGATGAGAACTGCACCGCTGGGAACTTTTACAAGGAGTTTTACTGGGTGCTGGGTACTGTGCCGAGCGCAGAGCCAGCAGGGCTTCACAACAGCCTGGTCAGCCGGGACAGTGACCTTCTCACCCCTGAATCCAATATAGGACTGGAGGGGAGACAGCAAGCATCAGATAAGGCTGCCGAAGTGACTCTTGTACTCACACTGGTCCCCGAGGAGGCTCTGCCACTAGAGCAGCCTCAATACATTCTGGGTCCCTATTCAGAGCAGGTTTTTGGTCCCCCACCACCTATCCCTGGAGGAGCTGTCCACTGCAGAACCAGCATCAGAAACACAAGGGGCAGAATTAACCCCTGAGCCTGGTCAGTTTCTGACCCCATGTTTGTTGTTATTAATACTGTATAGGGATGGGATGGATTTCTGGCTTATGACCCAATGCAAAATGTATTGCAAGCCATAGGCAGCAGCATGCATCCACTAATGGCGGATTACACTCCAGCATCCTGGCCACCACCACCATGTGGAACTCAAAATGGAGACTGGGAAGCACAAACAACAGTGAAATAAACATATAAAATGAAATTTTTACTAGAAATGTACACATTCTTACAGAGCTGGGCTGGGGGTGTTTAAAGTAAGAACCTTTTTGCCTTCCCTTTTAATATGCCGGGCTGTACAGTTCGGGCATGCCACAACAAAACAAACTGTTGTAAATAGAAAACTGTCAGGGGTGTGTGTGTGTGGAAGCAATGGATAAATTTAATCCACAGGTGACAAAATCAATGTCCATGCAGTCACCCATGCCACAACAGCCACACCGCTATTTTCAGCATGCTCGCTCAAGCACAGCCAGCACATCTGTCTACCTGACCTGGGAGTCACTTGAGGCATTAGGAATGCCTACACTGCAATAAAAAACCCGTGGCACTGAGTGTCAGAGCCCAGTGTCAGCTGACTCAGGCTGTGGGGCTATGAAACTGCAGTGTTAGCATTTGGGCTCAGGGTGGAGCCCAGGTTCTGAGACTCTACCCCTTCCCAGGCTCCAGCCTGAGCCTGAATGTCTACACTGCAGTCTTATAGCCGTGCAGACTGAGCCCTGCAAACCCTAGTCAGCCGTACTGCGGGTCTTTTATCGCAGTGTAGACATACCCTATGAAGCCTAAGTCTCATTAAAAGTAGCTCAACCTTGCTGCGATGAAGATGGTATAAAATTGACTACAGGGAGCACAGCAATTTCCTTTCACGCTCTCTCTAGTTGTGTCCATCTAGTCTGGTGTCCTAGCTGTGAAAGTAGTTTGTACCAGGAGTTTCAGAGGCGGATGAAAAGCCTCATACGGTACCTGCACAACTGTAGAACCATGGAGCAAATTTCTTCATGATCCTGTCCACTGAACATTTTTTCCCTAGAAGCTTGAGGATTGATTTCTCTTGAACTGTTATCAAGGCTAATATACACACAGACACTATCCTTAGTTATGTGTCTAATCATTCATTTGCAGCTTATTAAACAGTCTGCTTCAATAATATTCCACAACTGTGAGTTCAAAGTACTTGCACACAAAAATATTTCCCTTTATCTGCATGGATTGTGTTTATCTTTTAATTTTATAAACTGTTGTATTGTTCTTTTATTCTGGGACAGGGTTAAAAGGATTGTCCAACTGGCCTTCTCTGTTATATAGCTCTCCTGTATCTCTCCTGCCATTTCCAAACTAAACAATCCTACTATTAAAAAACCCAAAGAACTCTTCTTGTTTTTGGTAAGTGTTGATAAGATTTACAAATGCTGATATATTGACTTTTGTCTTTCAAAGTCACGCAATATATTTTAACTACTAACACAAAAGAGATCCAAAATCAACATATCAAGAAATCAAAGACGAAATATTAAGGGAAACACCTCCCTATGAAATGGTTGTTGCTGATTAAGAGTGTTGAATTACATAAATAAAGGCATAAAAGTTATTGTCTTTTTGTTTTTCTTCCAAGTATTTCCTCCTCCATCTTGTCATGAGTAGGAGTAGAGTTAAGCATAGTGTGGTTTTAGCAGTTGCGGCAGTCTATGAGTAAGTTTAATATGTTACTTGGAGCTATAGCCCCATCCTGCAGTTCTGTAAGGGTGGATCCTTGCACCTGTATGGAAACTCACTGACTGCAGTGAGGCCCAGTGTCAGTGCAAGGATCCATCTGAGTGGAGCCAGTTGCAGAATCGCAGCTCTTAGTCTTTTTAAACTTTTCCCTTAGTTAATAGCATATGGGACTTTAAGATGTCCCATCTTTAAGACTTTAAGAAATCTTGGTTGTGAAGAATTATTCTTTGTCTCTGGATTTATAAACCCAAGTCTCATAACCAAGTGTTCCAAGAATTGCTTCTAACCAAAGATTCAAGATGGGATACTGTATCATAAAAGAACTAACAGACATCCACAAGTCATATTGTGGCTGTCTGGTGCCTCTATGCAGTGATGAGCTGCCAAAATCTTAACAACTGGTTCCCTCTTCACCCCACGAGGGGGTCGTGGCCCACCCCCACCCCCCGGGACCCTTGCCCTATCCACCCCCCTCCCCTGTCCCCTGACTGCCCCCAGAACTGGGCAGGAGGGTCTCGTGGGCCACCGTAGTGGGTGCCCACCCTGCTCCTACAAGCCAGAGGGACCTGCTAGGGGGCGAGGTGGGGAGTCCCGGTGGTGCTTACCTGGGGCAGCTCCCAGGAAGCATCCGGCAGGTCCCTCTGGCTCCTAGGGGCGGGGTAGCATAGCTGGGGGGGAGCAGGGGGAGTGGCTGCTCCCCCCACTGATCACATCAAAAGTGGCGCCTTAGGCGCCAACTCCATGGGTGCTCCAGCCCTGGAGCACCCACAGGGAAAATTTGGCAGGTGCAGAGCACCCACCGGCAGCTCCCCACCCCACCCCGCACCCTGCCCCAGCTCACCTCCACTCCGCCTCCACCTCCCTGGGCCTGAGCACGAAGCCACCGCTTGCTTCTCAGGCCTCCCAGGCTTCCCGCGCAAACAGCTGATTTGCGGGAAACTCTGGGGGTGGAGAAGCAGAGGGGGAGGCAGAGCGGAGGTGAGCTGGGGCTGGACACGGGGTGGAGCGGGGAGGAGCTGCTGTGGGTGCTCTGCACCCACCAAATTTTCCCTGTGGGTGCTCCAGCCCTGGAGCACCCACAGAGCCGGAGCCTAAGGCACCACTTTTGGCCAGTTGTTAAATTTAGAAGCCCTTTTAGAACCGGTTGTCCCTTGTGGGACAACCGGTTCTACAAGGGCTTCTAAATTTAACAACTGGTTCCAGCGAACCGGTGCAAACCGGCTCCAGCTCACTGCTGCCTCTATGTGTGTGTCACAAAACCTGAGAGCAGTTTGGAATCTTTGAGATGAAAGTTTTTTGCTCCAGCTTTAGCTCTGACCTTAACACATGGAGCAGTCATTGAGGACATCTTCTGCACCAGAAAGCACAGAGGCATTCTGGGACAGGGTTTGCAGATCAGGGTGTGGTCAACACATCTGTGCATTACTGCAACCTCACCTGGCAATATTAACTTTACACCGCCCTCTGCAAAGATTAATTCTACCCTACTCAGACGCACATGGGGCTATTGCCTACTAGAATACAGGTGCACATTGACACTACCTTTACTGCATATAAGGACCATGGATTTAATCTTTTAGCCACAGTTACTTTTCAGAATTGTTTATTCCTTCAACCAAATTGATTACATTAACCAAATAATACGCCGTATGTAATCAAATTACATCTATGTTTAAACATTACACCAGCAAATGGCATATAATTCACTTAGGGCTGGATTTGACCCACTTTTTCACACTGAGTAATGCCATACTCTGCAAACACTCCCTTCAGTACTATTTGTGGGGAAAGGATTTGAAAATCTGACCCAGAAATATTTATATGCAGGAAAATGGAGTCCTGCCATTCTGTGAAATTATTTCTGTTTTTAAAAAAACTCTGCAAGGTCTCCCACTGCACTACAGTACCTGGCTCAGTAGTTTGGGATTCGAAATACATCACCATCTTCCGGTGCCTTTTTAAACTGGTGCTTTGAGACAGTTGATAAATTTAGAAAGAATTTAGACATAAATAAACGTCAAGTGCTAAAGAAGACAGTGAGTCAGAGAAGGTGAAGAGGCCAGCTGGGCAGCTCTTGGGCAAAAACATTTGCTGGTGTTAGAAACTGCAACAAAAGAAGCAAACATGTTTTGCTTTACAATGCCTTTATGGCTTAAGGGCCCAATCCTGGAATATTACTGAGTTCTTATTAGGGCATATTTGCCATTGGCATCTATGGGCGTTTTGCCCAAGTAAAGAAAAAGCAGGACTGCTGTATAAGACCCTACGTTTGTGTAGAAGAACCATGGCTAAGGACAGCGTTGCAGAGTTTCCAGTCTCCCCACCCAGAGAAACTAAGGGTATGTCTACACTGCAATTAGACACCCAGGGCTGGCCTGTGCCAGCTGACTCAGGCATGCAGAGCTTGGGCTATGGGGCTGTTAACTGCACTGTAGACATTTGACTTGGGCTGCAATCTGAGCTCTGCCACCTCCCCCCCAACTTGCAGGGTCCTCGAGCCCCAGCTGCAGCCCGAATTTAAGCTCTTCATACTGCAATTAAACAGCCCTTTAGTTGGAGTCCTACAAGCCCAAGTCAGCTGGCACAGGCCAGAGGCAGGTTTTTAATTGCAGTGTAGACATACCATGAGAGGCAGATTCTTCACCCTGTCTGACCTCCACTCAGGTGCGGGGGGAGGGGCAGCGCAGGGGGCTGGTTACAGCTCTTAGAGTCTGAGCCACCTGGCCCTGATTTATACATTATAAAGACAAAAGGGACCACTGTGTTACTCAAGCCTTAAGACGTCCTTGAATTAGTGCCTGTTGGAACTACAGCATAGCTTTCACAAAAAACATCCAATCTTGATTTAAAAGTTGCCGATGATAGAGAATCCACCATAACCCTTGATAAATTGTTCCCGTGACCCTCACTGTTAAAAATGTGCACCTTATTTCAAGTCAGAATTTGTCTAGTTTCAGCTTCCAGCCATTGATCGTGTTATAGCTTTGTCTGCTGGATTGAAGAGCCCATTATCAAATATTTGTTCTCCAAGGAGGCACTTACAGACTGTAATAAAGTCACCTCTTACCTTCCCCTGGGAAAGATAAACAGACTGAGCTTGTTGAGTCTGTTACTATAAGGCAGGTTTTCTAATCCTTTAATCAGCCTTGTGGCTCTTCTCTGAACCCTCTCTAATTTATCAACAGCCTGCTTGAATTGCGGGCACCAGAACTGGACACAGTGTTCCAGCAGTTCCAGGGGCACAGTACCAGATACAGAGGTAAAATTACTTCATTCCTCCTACTCCAGCAGCAGGGAAGCAGGTCCAAGTGACACGGCTGGAATAAAATCCCTTATACCAGGAAAGGATCAGGCATAGGGGAGCTGACATGCAGAATTTTGTCCAAATTGTGTACTCCTTCTCTATAAAGGAAGTGAAGAATTAAAAAAAAAAAAAAAAAAGGTGACCCAGTGGTGTGAGCACAGGAGTGAGAGACAAAAACTCCTGACTTCTAACCCTGGCAATGACATTGATTCTTTCTATGGCAAGTCACTCAACTTTCTTGAGCTTCAGTTTCCCAACCTTCAAAGTGGGAATTATAAGACCTGCCTCCCAGGCTTAACTAGTCCACATTTACAACATGTTGTGAGACTGTCAAAGGCAAGACACTTTAAAAGTGCAAGGTACTATTATTAATTATTATGATAATTATTAACTGTGCTTAAAAGAGACCATTATGCTGTCTCTCAAATTTCTGGTGTTTGTGGAAGAGGTAGAAGTTGTTAGGCTCTGAGACGTAGGTGGTCTAGTGGATGAAGCACACATCCAGGTCAGGGAATGGAGTTGAAGGACAAGCACTAGAGTCAATTGCTGATCACCAGAGCCAGGGGTTGAGCCAGAGTCAGGAATCCAAGCTGAGAGTTGGAGCTGGGGTCAGATACCAAATGCCAGAGCCAAGGGTCAAGCCAGAGTTGGAGTCAAAAGCCCAAGCTGGGGGTCAGAGCCAAGACTGGTAACCTATGGTCAGAAGTGAGGCATAAGGGCAGGAGCGGGAGGCCAGGCAAGGATGAGCATGGAGCAGGAGCACGGTAAGAACTGGGAGCAAAGAGGGGGTGAAGCAGGAGCCAGAAGCAGGTCAGGAGCGGAGCAGGAACTAAGGAATGGGTGGGTACAGCAGGCACAAGCAGGGTCTGTTGCTGGAGAAGGAGCAGGAGCTGATGCTGGAGCAGGAGCAATCAGTTGCTGAGACAACTTTTCTTTCTTTTTCTTTTTTTAATGGGGAAGCAGATTTGGCTGAGTAGTCAACAGCCACCATCAACTATAATTCCTAAATACTTAACGGTTTATTTTTTCTCAGTCGACCCTGTGCCCTTCAGGTAATGCAACAACCAATTTCTAGTATTACCCCATTTCCCCAACATTTTTATTAAATAACATAATGTAATATTTTGTTACCTTAAGATGTTTGAATTCCTCTGAAAGCTTTTCCCTTTCTTCATCAAAGCCTTTACATAGCCATGAAAGGTGATCCACTGTTTCTTCCACCTTACAGTGAGTGCACACATAGTCCATCTTTGTGTCTACTTATTTGAAAAAGATTTTTGTTTAAGCCACAATAGCCAATTAGTATTCTAAACAAAAGCACCTCATTGTTCCTATCCAGGCCCTGAAATATATCTTTATCCTCAATTCAAAAAATCTTTTTCCTCTTTTTTCATTAATTTTCTTGCCATTCCTTTTATATTTTTCTGTACTAAGCTTTTGAATTTCCATTTACTCAAGGGTATTTCTGTGTCAATTCTTCCATTTCATACAGCATTTTCAGCTACTTTTTCCGTGATTTAATTCCGTGTTATCCTGATATGTGCCATGATCCAAGTTAACGCTACATGTATCCCCACCTGTACTAAGTCTGTTATTAGAAATATAATTTCTAATGCACTATGTACAATATGTAAAACTAAGCATGTGTAAGTCTTTTTAACAGCAGGACATTACCGTGGAAGTGCTCTTACTACACTGCAATAATACTAAAAAACAATTTAAGATCCATCTTCTACTTCAGATTGGTCTTATTTTTGTCATAATAGGAAGTCAAATAATAAGGTGATATCCATATTATATTTTCAAATCTTTAGCTACCGGTAACAACTTGATGTAGATATTTATAATAGCTTGCTCCTGTATACAAGATAATAGAGCTTTAGCTGGTGTATGTGAATACAAGAGGCCTGATTTTGACCTCGTTTAAACCAGAATAACTCCACAGTTTTGGATAGCATTGCACTTGCTTTACATCAATGTAAGGACAGAATCAGGCTCAAAGTGTATTGCAGCTGTTTTTCCTACTTGTTTATTTGGCTTTTAGGTGTGATTTCAGATCTGTTGCTGAAGACTCAATGTAAGACTGCAAAAAATCAAAAATAATTAGCCAAATGGTACTACTAATCCCCAAAGAGAAAACAAACCTTTTTACCTTTAAAATAGATAAGGCTATGAAAAGGGGAAGCTGGGTACAATCAGTGGGAGAAACAATATCTTATATCAATGGAACACAGACAGAAGAGTTGGAATTTACATTATATTTATTTTCATATTTGTTAATAATATTTAACATATAGCAACTTACATTTCGAGGGGTCCCAAAGTACTTTACAAATTCTAAAGCAATGACAAAATACTGATTGACTTCACTATGTGTAGGATTGGGCTTTGTATGATCAAATCATAATATGCTTAACATAGAACCACCCCCACAAGCTACAAAAATAAAAACTTGATGTGCCAAGTGGAGCCAGATGAACAAAAAATTATGTAGCTGAACTTTCCATAGCATCTGACATCACTGCTAGAAATTATACTATTGAAAGCCATAAGAATTATGATCATAGCCATTATAATAAATATAATGGACAACTTCCTTGCCCCATTGATGTCAATGGAGTTTTCTTCCTTCAGTGAGGCCAGGTTTTCACAAATTATCAAGCAAAAATGGCTGAATGAAAGAATCGGTAGCAATAAAGTAGCCCTTTTATATCAATTGGACTCTTCTGTTAGAGCAGAATATGGTCATCCTCTCTTTAAGCCAGTTAGGCCGAAGTGAGCACATAATACATGTGCTCAGTGCTCTGCATTGACTTGTGCGTGCCGTTCGTGGTGCTGGTTACCTGTGTGATCCAAACTGTGAGCAGGGTTTGGTGGATGGGTGAGGTGGTGCAGTCAAGGGATCACTACCCATCCAACATTCTCACCGGTTGATGGGAAAGGAGTTAGAGTATAGCCAAAGTTACTGGAAGGCTGGGGATGAGATATTTTACTCTTTATTTACTGGGTTTATGACGATGTTCCTTTTCCCATAATAAAGGTTTTCCTGTTTGTACACAGTTTTGGAATATTTGCCAGTGGGTAACCCAAGCAGGGAGTCTTTGGTTTTCCCAAGATTTCTGGGTGGGGGCTCAAGCCAGTTTCTCAAGTGGGGACCTAGATGTATTGAACCCATCCCTTTTTGCTGCCATTAACCACCTGGCAGAAGGACAATTGCATTAGAATAAGGGTAAAGTGCTATTTACTTCAGATAAGAGAACTGTGCTGAGCGTTTATAACTATTGTGCTGATCCTTCAGTGAGCCTGCCCAAAGCTTCCTTGATCTGTAAGCAGAGTCAGAATGAGCTCTACCCTGACATCTGGTGGTGAGCTGTGGAAAAGGACTTCAGGGGCTGATCTCGTTTGCATGGGCACACCCACCCTGCCTACCATGATGGACTGCTTGCCCAAATGGTCACTTTGACTGCTGTGGGATCCCCAGTCTCTCTGTTATTGGGGCAGGAGTAATAAAGGGTTGTTATCCTGGTTATGTGAATCAAGGAAAGTAGAACTGTACTTGGCATTTTATGACAGAGGGATTTGCCCTCACCTAAGTAGTACTTGCTAGGCAAGGGACATGGGTTTCAAAACCTAGGGAATTAAGAAAGGTTGGGGATAGGTATGTGTATCTGGTAGTGTGGGTCTCTTCTAAGGGCCCTAAACACTACTTTGATCTCTCCTCTTTCTATAGAATAATAACAGAGCTCATTTTGGCTCCATTAGGAGTATTGTTACATGCTGCAGAGCTGAAATCACTAATCTAAGCATTAGACCTACTTTGGGCTAGTGGTGCATCAGCACTGAAGCTCCCCCTACTACCAGCTTGAAGTTGCTGAGAGCTGTGTTAAGTGGGGGACCATGAAGACAAGTTGGTGAGCGGACAGCAGGATGGCTAGTGCGGAGAGTGGAGTGGATAACCGGGCAGCTAGAGGAGTAGAGAGCGGAGCAGATAGCTGGGTGGCTGGTGGAGCGGCGTGGAGTGGATAGCAGGGCAGCTGATGGAAAGGTGTGGCTGGTGGTGAAGACTGCAGCAGAACCCCATGGAGAGGCATGGCACTTGGCCATTGACCCAAACAGCGGAGCATGTAAGATGCCCCTCATACCTCCCTCCACTTCCACCCAGGCTGGGAGGTAAACTCTGCAGATTAACTTCTGAACTCTACGGGGCTGCACTGACCAAGGACAGAAACTGTGTGTGTGTGGGGGGGTGACTATTGGGTTGTTGGACTTAAGACCCTGAGGGGAAAAGGACACTGCCAAACTTACTTGGGGGTGGGTCTTTTGCTCATGGTTGGTGTTTATGAATCCTGTTTGTGGTGTTTCCCCAACATAATGCCACATTGTTTGCCTCCTTTATTAAAAGGCTTTTGCTACACTCAGACTCTGTGCTTGCAAGAGGGGAAGTATTGCCTCTTAGAGGCACCCAGGAGGGTGGTATGTAATTGTCCCAGGTCATTGGGTGGAGGCTCGAGCCGGTTTTGCATTCTGTTATTGAAATGGAACCCCTAGATACTGAACCTGGCCCTTGCTGCTGCCAACTCTGACGGGCAGGAGGATTACAGATTGAATGCAAAACTCATTGCAGGATTCAGACCTACATTTGCTTTTAACATGTTCCAGTTACTAGCAAAACCTGGATACCCACAACTGAAGAAAATAACTATTTAAAACATCAGACTTCAAAAATAATAATCCCCAGCCACTTCCATAGTGGTGACAAATTTAGCAAAATAAACATGATCTTATATTTGTTTGGTGAGATATGTGTTTTTTTATGTTAGGAAAATATTATACAGAATGTGTAAATCTTTGCAAATAAGGACCAAGCACAGATAGACTATTATACATATACAGTGAATATCAGGGCTACTTGTTGCTTAGATTTTTGTAACTGCTGTGAACAGGGAATTGGAAGGCTGTCTATGATGCCAGCTAATCTTTGAACACCTCCACACATAAACTCTTCTTCCTTTTCCTGGATTAACATAATCCTGACATAAATCCTCCTAAACTCTTTGTGGCAGGGACTGTCATTTTTGGTATTTGCACCGTGCCCAGTACATATGGGGCCCTGACCTGGTGGGCATCTAGATGCTACTGTTATCAAATTATTTATTATTATTATTTGTAATAAAAATCTAGCTTCTCATCTAAATTATGGGTCACCATGAAATGCAGTGGATTTACATGAGAGATGACGTTGGCCCTACATATCTACTGGATATGAAAATAGAGTGTCAGATTTGGAAACTTCATCTTTCCATAAAATAGCTCTCAGGTTTACAAAGCACCGAAGCTGTACACAACACTTTGTTAAAACAGGGATGTCCCTGCCTGCCCCACAAGGTTTACAGACAAACCCAGAAAATACACAACCTGATTCAAACACAAGGAGACATAGAGCTGGGGTTCTCAAACTGGCGGTTAAATATAAAAAAAAATTATAATACTAGTGTTAAATATTAAAAAAAGTTTTTAATTTATAAGGGGGGGTCGCACTCAGAGGCTTGCTGTGTGAAAGGGGTCACTAGTACAGAAGTCTGAGAACCCCTGACACAGAGGCAATGTGAGAAGGGGATTTGGATGGGCCAAGGCCTGTGGCTCTGGGAACAAAGTGGGTTTGAAGGAGTGATCTGAAGGAGAAGATGGAGGGAAAGTACTTGGAGCATGGAGGCTGTTCCAGATCCCTTGGAAGGAGAGAGCCTAGTAAGAAGTATAAGGAATGAGTGAAAGTGTATGAAGAAGCAAGAGTCCTCCAACCCTCACGCTGAGTGTTCACTGGGCCCTTTCCTCACTGTGCTTATTGTGGCCTCTGTGCCCTCCCCATCCTGCCCTGTGTCTGCCCACAGTCCTCATGGTCTGTGTCCTCACATTCTGTTCCCTGTGCACTCTCCTCATGCCTCCGCTTGGAGGCGGACAGCAGGGGGTGTTGGTCTTCTCTGGCTCTCCTTCCTGAAATGCAACTCCCTGACGCAGTCAGTGGAAGGGAAGAAGTGGATTTCCTTTTACTCTGCAGGATCCAGAGTGAACAAGGAGGTTCATTGTCCTTATGCTGCCTTCAGCCACGCTGTGCCACATCAGCAAGATGCTGCTGCAGATAAATCAACCCAGAAAGGATGAGCAGCCGGGAGTGGAACATACCTCAGGGAGGGACGGTGGGGCTGCTCGGCGAACTGTACAAGGGAAGGAGGAGGGATGGAAGTAGGGTGACCAGATGTCCCGATTTTATAGGGACAGTCCCCTATATTTGGGGCTTTTTTTAAAATATGGGCTCCTATTACCCCCCCCACACACACACACACCCGTCCTGATTTTTCACACTTGCTATCTGTGCACCCTAGATGGAAGTAAGAAGTAGGGGAAGAGATGCTTGGGGGAATGGTATCTTTACAGGCAAGGAGGAGCTAAGGGATGAGAAATAACCTGGGGGCAGGGGGAGGCGAGGCAGGAGGGACGAGGTAAGAAGAGATACGTGGACTGCGGGGAGTGGTACCTACACAGGGAGGAGTGCGTCCCTAGGGGAGTGAGGGTGCCCCGGGAAGGGGTGAAGGTCCCGGGGAGGGGCTTGTGCCCAGGTAGGGGGTGGGTCCCTGGGGAGTGGTTTGTGCCTTGCTGGGGGGCGGGACCTGGGGAGCGGCTGCGGCTCTAGCACGGAGCTGTTGGTTGGGGCTCCTCGGCTGTCCAATGGCCGGGGCCCGGCTGGGCGGGGCTGCTAGCTCCGGCCCGGCAGGAGAGGGGACAGCGTGGCCGGCGGGGAGTGGTTCGGAGCCTCCCCCGGCTGCCGCTCCTAGGGGCGGGAGGGATTGCGGCGGCTGCAGGATGCTCGCGCCGTCGCTTCGGTCCCCGGCTCCCCGGCAGCAGCGGCGCGGGGCGCTGCCGAGGCAGAGCGGAGGCGGCGCGGGCGGCTGCCCCCGATGGAGCCGGGCCCCGCTGGGCCCCCGGGCCGGAGCCGGGCGCTGCGCCGCAGGCGGCGGCGGCTGCTGGCGGCCGGGCTGAGCTGCACGCTGCTGGCCCTGTACGCCTGCCTGCCGGAGCTGCCGGCGCTGGACGCGTGGCCCGGCCGGACGCGGCCCCCGCCGGAGGTGACCGTGCTGCTGTGGTGGGAGCCCTTCGGCCACCGCCGCCGTATGACCGACTGCCAGCGGCGCTTCAACATCAGCGGCTGCCGGCCCAGCGCCGACCGCAGCCGCTACCGGGAGGCGCAGGCTGTGATCTTCCACCACCGGGACCTCGTCCTCCACGGCCTGGGCCAGCTGCCCGCCGGCCCCCCGCAGCGCTCCCCGGCCCAGCGGTGGGTGTGGATGAACTTCGAGTCCCCCTCGCACTCGCCTGGGCTCAGGGACCTGGCTGGCATCTTCAACTGGACCATGTCCTACCGGGTGGACTCGGACATCTTCGTGCCCTACGGGTACCTCCGGGCCAGGCGGGCGTCCTCGCACTTCAGCCTGCCCCGCAAGACCAAGCTGGTGGCCTGGGTCATCAGCAACTGGAACGAGGCGCATGCCAGGGTGCGCTACTACCACCAGCTGAGGAAGTACGTCCCCATCGACGTGTATGGGGCACAAGGCCTGGTGCTGGAGGAGGGCAGCATAGTGAGGACCATCTCCCAGTACAAGTTCTACCTGGCCTTTGAAAACTCCCAGCACCCCGACTACATCACCGAGAAGCTGTGGCGGAACGCCTTCCAATCCAGCGCCGTGCCTGTCGTTCTGGGCCCTTCCAGGTCCAACTACGAGCTTTTTATCCCGCCCGACTCCTTCATCCACGTCGACGACTTCCCCAGCCCTAGGAAGTTAGCTATCTACCTGAAATTCCTCGACCAAAACAAACCCCTCTACAGGCGGTACTTTGCATGGAGGGACAAATATGATGTTCATATGACTTCGTTCTGGGATGAGCAATACTGCAAGGTTTGCGAGGCTGTCAGGACAGCTGGGGATCAGCTCAAGACCATACAAAATTTAGCCAGCTGGTTTGAAAGCTGATAATGTTGGTTGGGGAGGTTTTCTTTGTTGGCTTCTCCTGGGGATGCAGTGCAGTCAAACCAAGGCTTAAAAAGTACCGGTTCTCAGGGGGTCACACACCCGCCAAAAAAAAAAAAGAGGATTTCAGAAGTGTGTCTGAGCTGTTGCTTGAGAGGCAGGATTAAAAATGTGGGTGAACAGACCATCAGACCACTATATGTTTGTTATGAACCTATGCAATTCCATCTTTGAGCTATGACAGACCTAGCACTTTCTCAAGAACTTGATTATTTGGTCATCCAGAGCAGAAACCATAAATGCAGCACGGTGTTAGACACAAATAAACTATGCCAATTTCTGTCACTCAGCCAATTTTGTCAGCTGTGACAGTTTCCAGGATTGTGAGACTTCCTCATACAGTTCTGACTGTGTATTTTTATTCCCTTCTGGGAACATATTTCTGCTGCACAAAGGCAAATGTATTAACAGTGATCATTGGGAAGATGCAAACTCCTTGGCACACAAATTCCGACCCTGCTGCCTTTAATGTAATATTATAACAATGCACAGGCAATTTGTGGCAGTGTTTTAAAGAGCTATAACCAAAAATAAAAATGGAAAAATCCTTTACTAGGCATCTTAAAAGTCCCAGTGAGGAAAAAGTTGTGGAAGGATGTGGGTGTGAGTAGAAAAATAACAAGCTCTGAAGGGTAGCAAGTAATTCCTCTGCTGCCAGCTGAAACTAAGTGCATTCCTGCCCTGTATGAAGGTGAAGAAGAGACCTAGGGAAAGGAGAGGAAGGAATACAGAAATAAAGCAGGAGCTCATCCATCTTTGCTTTATTCAGGAATCAGAATGTGTTTAAAGGAGTCTGCATGTTTTTCTCTGCAACAGTACTGCCACACAGGAAATGGCAGGGGAAGGTTCAGAACAACGCAAATTTTGTTACTACAGATGAAACATTTATGAAAAGGTTAATTTATTTCTATATTATTAGAAGTTCTTGTATAATGGTTAATCTAGGCTTGCAACATGAATTTTAAATCAGTCTATCAGGTGGTGGACAATTCAAAATGCTGTTTTGTGGTAAATTGTAAGTACAGTTCCCTTTCTTATAAAAAACATTATGGAAAACTAGGTCTAAGCTATATTTTTAAAATGTTTGATACTAAGAAAGAATGCAAATGGAGGAGGACAGAGATCTATTATTTATTGAGTTTATTTTTCTGATACCTTTATTCCAGCTTTTTTTGTTTTGTTTTGTTTGTTTAGATAAAATGAGGTCCCTAGGCTAGAAACTTTCCTGTTAGTGCAGTGGGTCCCAACTCTTTAATGCAATTGTGTCAGTTTGCCAGACTAAGATTTTGGCATACCAGTCAGTATTTTCTACCTCCTCGTTCAGTGGTCCCCAACTTTTCTGTGGGAATAGCACATTCCTATTCCCAGAAGACTGTGGCGGGTGCCAAACACCCCGCCGCTGAAATGCCGCCGAGAAACGGTGGGCGGTTCTCCGGCGGCACTTTGGCGGCGCGATGTCCTGCGGGTGCACACAACTGCCCCGGTGGGTGCCATTGCGCCCGCGGGCACCGCGTTGGGGACCCCTGTCCTAGTTACTTGCCACCTCCCAGTGTCTGCATGCTTTCTAACCCACAAAGGGCCTTGGGCGGCTCTCCTCTGGTGTTTCAGGTGCCCAAGCTTTATTGCAGGTTAAAGTGCACACAGTTGCCACACACTGGAGTGCAAGACAGACAATTATGGGCCTCTTTCTGCAACCCATGGACCTCAGTAGGAGTAGGATTGGGTCTAAAGGAAGGAAGGGGGAGACCAGTTTCAAAAGAATGACGTGTCAGTACAGGTAAGTTTACCAGCATTGGGGACCAGTGTTCTGAAGAGGTTTGGACTTGATCTGAACTTATTACATGGCGAGTTGCTAGTTTTGAGATTCATTTGCTGTCAGCAGACTATAATATACTTTAAATCAGTGGTTCCCTACTGGCTAGGTAGATGGTCAAGTGACACTTCTGTACATTATTGAATATTTTTGAATATTTAATATTATTAATAATAATAAAACTGGTGCATGAGCCACTGGCTGGTGGTCAGGTCACACACTGCTGGTTCCCATCTGTATTCCCGGTTGCTAAAGTTTCAGTAAAATGCAGCTAAAAGCACTTCATATTCTTTCCTGATCTTACTCTTTGATATTGGCAATTGCCATAGTTGCTGCAGGGATATTATATGATTCTGAATGGCAAGGAAGATGGTCTGCACAATTGGGAATGGGATGGGCAGGTCCGTGAGACTCATTAAAATGTGGTCCACATCATGGAAAAAGTTAGAGAACCACAGTTTGGAGTGCTAATCTAAAGTTCTGATTTATCATTTATTACATAAATTGTAGGGCTGTTGATTAATCGCAGTTAACTCATGTGATTAACAAAAAAAATTAATCACAGTTTTAATGGCACTGTTAAACAATAGAATACCAATTTAAATTTATTACATATTTTGGATGTTTTTCTACATTTTCAAATAGTATTCTGTGTTGTAACTGAAATCAAAGTGTATATTATTTTTGATTACAAATATCTACACTGTAAAAATGATAAAAAAAATAGTATTTTTCAGTTCATGTCAGACAAGTACGGTAGTGCAATCTCTTTGTTGTGATAGTGCAACTTACAAATGTAGATTTTTTTTGTTTGTTACATAACTGCACTCAAAACCAAACAATATAAAACTTCAGAACCTACATGTCCACTCAGTTCTTGTTCAGCCAATTGCTAAGACAAACAAGTTTGTTTACATTTAAGGGAGATAATGCTGCCCACTTCTTATTTACAGTGTCACCAGAAAGTGAGAACAGTCATTTGCATGGCACTTTTGTAGCCGGCATTGCAAAGTATTTATGTGCCAGATACACTATACATTCGTAGGCCCCTTCATGCTTCAGCCACCATTCCAGAGGACTTGCTTCCATGCTGATGGTGCTCGTTAAAAAAATGTGTTAATTAAATTTATGATTGAACTCCTTGAGCGAGAACTGTATGTCCCCTGCTGTGTTTTACCTGCATTCTGCCATAGATTTCATGTTAAAGCAGTCTCGGTTGATGACCCAGCACATGTTCATTTTAAGAACACTTCCACTGCAGATTTGACAAAGTGCAAAGAAGGTACAAATAGGAGATTTCTAAAGATAGCTGCAGCACTTGACCCAAGATTTAAGAATCTGAAGTGTCTTCCAAAATCTGAGAGGGATGAGGTGTGGAGCATGCTTTCAGAAGTCTTAAAAAAGCAACACTCTGCCCAAACTACAGAACCCAGACTACCAAAAAAGAAAATCAGCCTTCTGATGGTGGTATCTGACTCAGATAATGAAAAAGAACATGCGTCGGTCTGCACTGCTTTGGATTGTTATCGAGTAGAACCCTTCATAAGTATGGATGCATGTCCCCTTCAAAGGTGGTTGAAGCATGAAGGGACTTATGAATCTATAGTGCAGCTGGCACATAAATTTTATCTACACAGTGCTATGAAAACACCTATTCTCACTTTCAGGTGACGTGAACAGGAAGCAGGCAGCATTATCTTCTGCAAATGTAAACAAACTCATTTGAGTGATCGGCTGAACGAGAAGTAGGACTGAGTGGACTTGCAGGGTCTAAAATTCTACATTGTTTTATTTTTGAATGCAGTTTTTTGTACATAATTCTACATTTGTAAGTTCAACTTTCATAACAAAGAGATTGCACTTGCAGGATATGGCTTGATGGGCTTCTTTGAGCATCCAAATGCAAACCTGTATACCTATGACTGGAACTTTCTGTTTTTAATCACAACATGTTGAATTCTATTTATTAAAAAATAAATGTAGATGATCGTATTGTGGAATATATTTTGCAACATTGCCAGCCTTGCCAAGTCTTTTCTAGTGTGAAATATGAAAATTGTTTGTTGTGAAACAACCCAATAGGTTCAGCTCAGAAATGTTAAAAGTTTTGTTCTAAAAGCAAAATTAAATATTTTAAAATAGACACATCGAATTCAGAACAAACTGAAGCAAATGGATTGGAATTGCAGGAGAACAAGAACATGAATTTTACATGTTTAAACAACCAGAACTATGTGGGAATTACTGAATCTATATTACTCCTGGGGGAATTCTGCACTACTGTGCGTGCACATAATTAATGAGCCATGCATATTTTTAATTTTTTGCACAAAACAGAGCTTCTGCTGAAATGTTGCTGCAGTTCTGTCTTTTGCCTACTAGATGGCACTGTGGTGATAGAACACAGCAGCCGCTCCCAGCCAGCTAGAGAAAAGAAAGAGCCTGCCTTCTTCACAGCACCTGTCAGGCCAGGTCAGGAGACAGGCGCTATGGGGAGACAGACAGCGTGGGGTACTGGGGGGGGGGGGTCAGACAGGGGCTCATAAGGGCTAGTGGGGGAGAACAGACTGGGGCAGGGCGCTGAATGGGATTGGAGGCACAGGGCCACAGGGGGAGGAGGTTCAGAGCCACATGGTGATGGAGAAGGGTGTGCAGAGCTACAGAGGACTGGCTGGGTGGGGGCACAGAGACACATGGGGACAGGGATGGTGGTCTCTGAGTGGGGGTGTTAGACCCGCAGCAGGAGGCTCCCTATGAGATAGGGGAGCAGGCAGACACCGGACACGGTGTTGGTATATGTGACGTTCCCCTGGTGTTATCTGGACTGGTGATCTGCTAGGTCACTCCAATCCTTGACTCTGGGAGCCAGCCTTACCATGCTCTGCTGTGAGAACCCCACTCCTGGGCTTACAGTCTCTGGCATGTAAGCTGCTCCTTGGATTGTGCAACCAAATGACACTAGCCATTATCCCTGGTCCCAGACACAATCCTAGGAGTCTCCTTGTAGTGTCCAGTTATGCCTGCTGGATGCTGCAAGCTTATTTGAGTTAATCAATTTAACAAATAAATTGATATGCATCAGGCTTGTTATTCCAAGGGGAGTTTCTGTCATGCTTCAAACCAAACACACTTTTTCAGGTAGAATAAACAAATTTATTAACTACAAAGATAAATTTTACGTGATTATAAGTCAAAGCATAACAAGTCGGATTTGGTCAAATTAAATAAAAGTAAAACACATTCTAAGCTGATCTTAACACTTTCATTGCCCTTATAAACTTAGATGCTTCTCACCACAGAGAGAGTTAGGTGGTTGGCCTTCATCCAGGCTCTCCCCTTTGATCAGTGCTTCAGTTTCTTGGTGGTGATGTCTGTAGATGGAGGTGGAAAAGAGAGAATGAGCATGGCAAACGTCTCTCCCTTTTATCATGTTCTTTCTTCCCCCCTTCAGAGTCCAGTGAGCATTACCTCATCATAGTCCCAAACTGACCAAAGGAAGGCGGGTGACTCACTCGAGAGTCCATCAGATCCTTTGTTGCTCCCTAGGCCAGTGTCCTTTGTTTCTGAGAGGCTGGGCTGGGTTTGTCCCATACATGCCCTGATGAGGTGTGAACTGCCCCTTTGCTCTTGGAGAGTTTTGCCTGGTCTTGTTTTAAGCCATGAGGACACAATTTCTTCCTCATAACAGTTACCTAGCAGCTCTGGGTTCTTGGGGAACCAGGGTGCAGTACCCAGCCTGTCGAAGCCCCACTGCCTAGGGCTGAAGCCGAAGCCTGAGGGCTTCAGCCCTGTGCGGTGGGACTCAGTTACAGCCCCCACCCCATACCCTGGGCTGAAGCCCTCAAGCTTCGCCTTTGGCCCCCTGGCCTGGGGCGATAGAACTCAGGCTTCAGCCCCCCTTCCTGGGGTTGTGTAGTAATTTTTGTTTTGAGAAGGGGGTCACAGTGCAATGAATTTTGAGAAAACCTGTTGTAGTTTAAATGAATTATTACTCAAGAGTTCTGTATTAATATGCCTAGTAAGGAATCTATTTCTCAAAAAACATCTCCTGAATTCTTTTTGTTGTATGTATTGTTACAGACATACTTGCTGACAGGTATTTTGAAATTAATGACCAAAAATAATTGAAACTGGTGTGATTATATTGTGTTATTTTGACAAATAAAATATGCAGATTTTTGCAGAATTTTAAAATATTGTACACAGAATTTTTATTTTTTTGTTGCAGAATTCCTGCAGGAGTACCATAGGCTGTACTTGATTAAGGCCTGATTCAGGAAAGCATTTAAGCATGTACCTAAAGTTATGCATGTGCTCAAGTGCTTTCCTGAATAGGGATGCTCTCCTGAATTGGGACCAAAGCTCTGACACTCTTTTTTATCTTCTATATAATCTCTTGACCCTCCTGACCTTCTTGCACTATTATCTACCACTGTCATACATTAAAAGTGCGCCATTTTACTATCCCTTCCATAATGTTATTGTTGATATAATCCTATAGGTGTGCATAGTGCTTTAGAGACAAAAAACACAATTTTCAAACTTGTCTGCGTAAGGGTGCTGAGCAGAACTGGTGCTCAGCACCTTTGAAAATCATGTCAGTCCTCTAAGGTATCTAAATATGGATGTAGGGGCCAAATTCTCAATTAATGGAGTTATACCAGCAGATCATTTATCTGTAGGAACCTACACTTAGGCCACATTAGACCTCATGCCATTACAGTCTCTGTCCTCCATGTAGCCCTTGTACTGGTGCATCTGTCAGACCTCTATTTTCAGTCACAGCCCCTGTCATTTTCAGTGGGTGTCAGGCTACCCTAATTTGTGGAAGTTCACTACAGAAGTTTGGAGTTTATACATCTTGGGGCTGATTCTTCTGTCACATGGGTATACACTGGGGTAACTACACCTATGGCAATGGAGTTACTGCAGGATCAGTGGACTTGGCAGGGTTAAATTTTATTTTTTATAATTTTGACAGATATCAGTGTCTATATTAAGCTATTTTTAGAGTTTTATCTATTTAACTTTTCACAGTTGCGTGAAATTAGGGGGGTTAAGCATTTTTTTCTGTTTATACATTTTCAGTTGTGGGAAATTCGGGGGGGCGTCAGACAATTTTATGACAGTAGATGCTGAGATTCAAAAAGTTAACACAAATTGTCAACATCACATGTCAAAATATACAAAGTAAATATCCTTAAATCAACAAATTATACATGTTTTTACTATTCATTCGCTAGTGCATTTCTAACCAGCCTAATTCAAATTTAAATCACTGGATTTTGACTTTAATTTCTCAAACAGCATTTTTCTTACTTCATCTATCTGTAAATTTTTATTATTATTTATGGAAATATATTTTGTCAGTAAGTATGTGTATGGTGAAAGTGATGTACTGACATTTATTGATAAAAATTGAATCCTTCCAGCCCTAAGTATCAGTGAGAGGAGAACAAGGCGTTGCAATCCAGAAGTGTTTTATTTTTGAAGTGTTTTATTTTTCAAGTGTAAAAATTACTGCCATTATAACAAATCAAGATATATCTATAAATAAATATAGATACCTATATAATTGATATATTCACTGTACAGTATTTGAATACTTTATAAGTATATAGACTATACTATACTATAGTCTCATCTGACAAATTACTTAAAAACATAAATAATAAGCACAGTACTTTTACTTAATGTAATGTAAAGGGAGGAAAGATGGGGGTCTTTAATTTTAAGCACATGGCCAGGAGATGTGAGTTCAATTCCTGGTTTTGCTACAGAGATCCTGTGTGATTGTGCGGGTGTTAGTTACATTCTCCGAGTCTGATTTTAACTGAAGTCAGTAGAGGTGTGACTACACAGCAGTTAACCCCCTGTGGCAGGCCTGGGTCAGCTGACTGGGGCTTGGGCTGCAGTCTATAAAATTGCTGTGTAGACATTCCGGCTGGGGCTGGAGCCCGGTCTCTGGAACCCCGCAAGGGCTTCCAGTGGCGCTGGAACAATTTTTACAGTGGGGGTGCTGAAAGCCAGTGGTCCCCACCCCAAACTTTTTACCTCACCCCCCCCTTACTCCTGTCTGTGCTCCCCTCCCCCCCCCGCAGAGCTGGGGCCAGGAGCAGGACCGTGGCTCTGGGGAGGGCATGTGGACGCGGAAGTAAGGGAGCCAAGGCATGCGGGGCTTGGAACAGAGCCCTGAGCGCAGGTCCTGCAGGAGCCAGGGCCCCGCATGCGGGGCAGGGAACGGAGCTCCGGGCGTGTGTCCTGCAGCTGGGAGTCGGGACCCCTGGTGCGGGGCCAGGAGTAGAGCCTCAGGCACCGGGCTGGCAGCACTGGGACCCTGGGCGTGGGGTGGTGGGCGGGACCCTGCACAAAAACTGGGGGTACTGCAGCACCCCCTGCACCCCTAGTTCCCGTGCCTATGGGGGTAGGGTCCTGTAGCCTGGGCTCTAGCCCAAGCTCAAATGTCTACACTGAAATTTTTAACCCTGCTACCCAAGCCCCATGAGCCCAAGTCAGTTGACCTGGGCCAGCTGCAGCTCTTTTAATCCAGTGTAGATGTACCCTGGGAATTTTGATTTCATTAGACTTTGGATAAGGCTCTGTGTACCTAAATTTTCTGCATCTGTAAAGTGGAGTTAATAATACTTACCTCACAAAGGTAGTATGAGACTTAATTAATATTTGCAACATGCTTAGTGATCACTGAACAGAAAGTGCTATAGAAAAGCAAAAAAATATTACTTTTCAAGAAGTGTCTATCTCATTCCTTAGGTGCATGTACGGAATTACTAAAACCACTTTTTGGATTTTCATGCTAAGATAAACACCCGGCCTCTTACCTTAGGTTATATTTCCCCTTTTGTTCAGAAAAGTTGAGACGATCAATCCTCTTTTCTTCATCCATTTGAGTGTTGCCAGTATACCTGGTACATTGGGCAAAACACTTCTCTAATGCTGCCCTCCTATGTCTCTGGTTTATCCCAACTGAAATACTACTATGTCCATGGAATGTAAGTCCTTCAAAGAATGTTGCAGAACACTACAACCCATCCTAAAACAGGCTGCTTGCTTTAGGGAGTGGAAGGAAAGAGGCTTTTCTAAGATGGGTAAAATCATGGCCTTATAAGTCAATGGGAGTTTTGCAATTGACTTCAGTGGGGCCAGGATTTCACCCAGTGTATTTATTTCTGCCCTCATCAGTTTAACTCCCACTGAAGACATGTGAAAAGTGCCATGCTCAGGAGCTAGTTTTAACAGACCATGCAAAAATGAGAAAGCCCTTTGCCCTTCTAAAGTTCTTGAAATGACACCATACTGTGCACATCAAATTCTTCTCTTTTCTGGGCCCAAGTGTGAAATATTTTGCTTTCAGTCTCTTATAAAGTTCTGCAATAAGGCAGACAGAGAATAAGAAAAAATATATGAATGTGTTGGGTAGCAGGCTTGGGTGTGGGCTTTGGGCAAAATTGGCATGCCCATGAAAGGGCAAAATCTGCAAGACTTAAGACAGAAAGGAAAGAATTCACATCGACAAAACCAATAGAGTGAGCCTTGGCCAATGCAGAGACATCAACAAAGATCTTCACTCATGGCACTCAAATATGAAAAAGCGGAGTGGTCGAGTTGTCTGTTTTCTCAGTTTCCTCTCCTTTTCTTATTTACAGCACCTAGTTCAGGGTATTGAAAGCACTATTGGCCAAGCGACAGAAATGTGTTAGCCCAAGATAGAAAAAGCTTGCAAACTCAGGCATCTGGTTCTTTTTTTTGGCCTGATTTTCAAAGAGGCTGAGAGCCTGCAGCTCCCATTGACTGGAATGGGAGCTGGGGTTGCTGTCCGCCTCTAAAAGTCAGGCCATTAATATACTCACCTTACTTCATTTTAGAAAGTGGGCAGCTAGAAATTAGTCTAAAGTACTTACTGAACTTTATCATGGAGCTACAGGCAATTGTCTTCAAATCGATCTATCAAATTCTGGTTAGGAATATAATTTCCTAAAATGTTTATTTACATTTTCCTTGGTTCTAGCAGTAGCTTTAAGGATTTCATAAAGCAACCCCTCCTTTGAGAGGTCTCTTTCCACCTGAAGCTCCAAAATTACCTGAAATACAGATACAGGTCCTCAGTGGGTGTATATCAACATAACTGACTTCAACAACTGAGAATTTGGCTCCTCCTTTCTTTTTTGGAATATTATACACTCAGCTATTTCTTCCTCCAGAATATTAAGGATGCTGGCAAAAATTAGATTTTCTTAAAGTTAACACACCATTTCTTAGGTTCTAACATATATTTTTCCCAAAGATTCTTTGCCTGCAGTTGTTATAATTTGTTGTGACACTTTAATTACCTCCACAGCAGCTAATTAGAATGATATTTAAATTAAAGATTATGATGTGATGTGAGAAATAAACAGCAGGCACTGATGAATTCTTAAATAAATATCTTAGTTTTATGCACATATCTTTAGAAGAGGAAGCATAGTCTCCTGATTAAAGCACATAGGTGGGAGGAGAATGAAATTGATTTATCCCACAAAAGTGTTGTGATGAGAGGTTTAATTCATTCATGATTGTCAAGTGTATGTTGAGACCCTTGCGCAGAAAAAACTACAGGAGTGCAGAGGATAAGACCCATGCTTAGATTTTTTGCTTTTTCTGGCAGGGCTTGTGTTTACCTGTGTGTTTGGACAGTGCCTAGCACAGTGGGGGTGCTACCAGAATGTGAATAAATACTAACTAATAGTGAAATGATTATAATACAGAAAGTATATGCTATTATCAACATAATAATTTCTTGCAATAATGATTATCAAAGATATGCCTGAGGTTGTAACTAGCTCTGAAGGCAGCATCAGATTGTACCATTGTACGATTGTAGGCCATGTTCTGTCTGCCTTACTCATGGAGTAATCTCTTTCACTTCATTGGGACTACTTGTGTAAACTGGGCAAGATTTGGCATAGTGTCATTTTAGTGTAGTTGTCATCTTGCAATATATCCTAGAGTAACTCTGTTATGTTCTGAATTAATCATGCTGCCCATGACACAAGACGGAGCATCTCACAAGGAGCAAGGGAGAATCAATGAGGGAAGGTGACCCAATGTACTATTTGTAATGCTACTTTTTGGATTTTCTGTAGGACTTTTTGAAATTAATACCAAGTGGCATTTATAGGAGGTGTATCTTCTGTGGTCATTATATATTTTCCCCTGTCCTCTGATACTGCAAATCCTACATACCTTAGTCTCTTTCTGGGCAACCGGGTTCCACACTGCTCTCTAATTCTAGCTGTGCTGAGGAAGGAAGGAAGGCAGAGAGTGTTATCCCACCCAGGAGAAAGTCAGTTACTCACATCAAGGATCCCTTGTTTGCTTTTCTTCTAATGCCTAACTCCCAGAGCAGTTATAGGCTGCCAAGGGTATATCTGGGCCCTCAGGCTATTTGTAAGGCATGTGCTACTTAAACCTCAGTCAACATAAACACATACATGCCTCTCTGAATAGGTTACCATACTGAATATAGCCAGCTCCTATCTTTGGGTGGGATGTTCAAAAGTGCCTAAGTAATTTAAGAGCACACTAAAAGTCAACAGGACGTGTGCTCCTAGATCACTTAGGCATTTTTGAAAATGTTACACTCTATGTATACAATCTATACAAAAATATCTGTCAGACAGCTAGAAAATACAAGCAAGACATTTTAAAGTATGTAAGTTTCTGTGGCCTAATGCCCACCTACATCAAGGCTAAATTTGGCTCAGTGTTTTAGGGTGTGCTGAGAGAATCTTTACTGGTAACATACTTCATTACTGCATCTGGTGCTGGAGGAAAATGTATCTTCTTGGTTATACCTGTTGCATATTGTGTTCTAACAGATGTAAGGCTGCTACAAAAAATAAATAAAATAAACAACAAAGAAACAAGGAAAAGGAACAGATTTCATATATTCTAATGAAGCAGTTCTTGGGTAATTTCACAAAGCCACCTACTAAAGGTGAAGGGGATAAGTTTAAACTGCTTATTAAAGGTATTATGAAGATGGGAGGGTAGCTTAGGTACTGGGAGTTTCCTATTTTATATTCAAGTGCACCTGCCAACAAACTATAGTTGTGCAGCACATAAGCAGATGCAAATATATTCACAAGTTATGTGTTCATGACTATTGTATTCAGCCCACGGTGCACTTGCAATACATTTAAGTATAATTTCAGTATCTCTAGAGAAGCTTAAGAAGTTGAACATATGTAGCAGACTAAATCCTTTAACATAGATCTGTATAAGAAGCAAGAGAAGTAAGCTTTGCAGAATGTATAAAAATGTATTGGGGGATCTTTTTAAAGCAATTGTAGTGATTCAGTGGCTGCATAGAACTTCACATGCATCATCTATACTACAGATGATGGTGTGGCCTGTGATATGCAGGAGGTCAGTCTAACATAAGAATGGCAGTACTGGGTCAGACCAACGGTCCATCTAGCCCAGTATCCTGTCTTCTGACAGTGGCCAATGCCAGGTGCTTCAGAGGGAATGAACAGAACAGGCAATCATCAAGAAATCCATCCTGTCGTCCCCTCCCAGCTTCTAGCAAACCGAGGCAGGGGACACTCAGAGCTAAATAACCTGGTGGTCCCTTCTGGCCTTAAATGCTATGAATCTATGACTGTGGTCACATGGTTATATGTGGAGTTAAAACTCAGGACTGTGTTCGCCTGAAGCACCAGTTTTCACCTCTTGCGCTAAAGGAATATCTTTCATGAGTGGTGCCAGTGTTTTAGCAGTAAAATGCACCTGTACAGTACACTATCCATAACATTATTTTTATGATTGAACCCCTTCACATGTTTAGTTTTCTACATATACCTAGCTGTATACAAATAACAAAATAATTCTGCAAACCATGGACTGGATGACTCAAGGGATTAGTAATAGGGTGTAGAGCATTTGATTGCTAATCATGAATCTGAATCTGGCCTGAGGTGGTCGTGCCTTAAAGTCATTAGCATAAAAATGCTGCTGATGGATGTTATCACTAGTGGATCTGACCCGCCTTGTCCTTCCAGGGTCTATCCTATTTTTCATGTTGTTCAAAATATATCTTAGGCTTGGAGTGTTCATTATAAAACACAGTGTATAAAGCTAAAATCCCTTGAAATACAGAAAGCCTTTGTTCTGCAGTTAAAGAACAGGTTTCAAGCACTAGTAGACCTTGATGAAGAGGAGGGGAATGCAGATGAGAAGATCAACAAGAAGTGGGACAAAGTAACAGCAATTAATAAACAGAGCAATGAAGCCTGTCTAGGCTACCAGCAGAAGAGAAGGAAGGAGTGGACTACACCCAGCACATGGAACACCATAGAAACCAGATGAGTCCTGAAGAAAAAAGTTTTAGACACAAAATCCCAGAAGCTAAAGGACAAATACCACGAGCAGTATAGCAAGGCACACCGGGATGTCAAACACCTTGTGAGAGTGGACAAATGGCATTATATAGATAATCTGGCAACACAAGCAGAAGATGCAGCTGCTTGTGGTGAACAAGGAACCGTCTACAAAATGACGTGGCTTATCAATGGGAAATGGCAGACACCAACAAACACTCTTATCAGGAACAAACAAGGACGCCTGCTAACAACCGAAAAAGAACAAGAAATGGGCAGGACAGAGCATTTCAAAGAATTGCTGAACAGGGAGTCACCTAAAGAGGAAGCAAACATCCAGGAGGCAGAATATCTTGATATCAACCTCCACCCACACCCCACACTAAGGAAGAGATCATTCAAGCCATCAAATCCTTACAAAATGGGAAAGCTCCTGGCAAGGATAGCTTGAATGCAAAATTGTTCAAGGTAAATTCTAAATTAGCAGCATTTATTCTGGCCCCCCTATTTACATCAGTCTGGGAAAGGGAAAAAGTGCCAGATGAGTGGACCAATGGGGTTATAGTGAAGATACCAAAGAAAGGAACATAAGAACATAAGAATGGCTATACTGGGTCAGACCAAAGGTCCATCCAGCCCAGTATCCTGTCTGCTGACAGTGGCCAATGCCAGGTGCCCCAGAGGGAGTGAACCTAACAGGTAATGATCTAATGATCTCTCTCCTGCCATCCATCTCCACCCTCTGATAAACAGAAACTAGGGACACCATTCCTTACACATCCTGGCTAATAGCCATTAATGGACTTAACCTCCATGAATTTGTCCAGTTCTCTTTTAAATCCTGTTATAGTCCTAGCCTTCACAACCTCCTCAGGCAAGGAGTTCCACAGGTTGACTGTGTGCTGAGTGAAGAAGAACTTCCTTTTATTTGTTTTAAACCTGCTGCCCATTAATTTCATTTGGTGGACCCTAGTTCTTATATTATGGGAACAAGTAAAAAACTTTTCCTTATTCACTTTCTCCACACCACTCAAGATTTTATATACCTCTATCATATCCCCCCTTAGTCTCCTCTTTTCCAAGCTGAAAAGTCCTAGCCTCTTTAATCTCTCCTCATATGGAACTCGTTCCAAACCCCTAATCATTTTAGTTGCCCTTTTCTGAACCTGTTCTAATGACAGTATATCTTTTTTGAGATGAGGGGACCACATCTGTTCACAGTATTCAAGAAGTGGGAGTACCATGGGTTTATATAAGGGCAATAAGATATTCTCCATCTTATTCTCTATCCCTTTTTTCATGATTCCTAACATCCCATTTGCTTTTTTGACTGCCGCTGCATGCTGCGTGGATGTCTTCAGAGAACTATCCACGATGACTCCAAGATCTTTCTCCTGATTAGTTGTAGCTAAATTAGCCCCTATCATATTTTATGTATATTTGGGGTTATTTTTTCCAATGTGCGTTACTTTACATTTATGCACATTAAATTTCATTTGCCATTTTGTTGCCCAATCACTTAGTTTTGTGAGATCTTTTTGAAGTTCTTCACAGTCTGCTTTGGTCTTAACTCTCTTGAGCAGTTTAGTATCATCTGCAGACTTTGCCACCTCACTGTTTACCCCTTCCTCCAGATCATTTATGAATAAATTGAATAGGATTGGTTCCAGGACTGACCCTTCGGGAACACCACTAGTTACCCCTCTCCATTCTGAAAATTTACCATTTATTCCTACCCTTTGTTCCCTGTCATTTAACCAGTTCTCAATCTATGAAAGAATTTTCCCTCTTATCCCATGACAATTTAATTTACGTAAGAGCCTTTGGAGAGGGACCTTGTCAAAGGCTTTCTGAAAATCTAAGTACACTATGTCCACTGGATCCCCCTTGTCCACATGTTTGTTGACCCCCTCAAAGAACTCTAATAGATTAGTAAAACACGATCTCCCTTTACAGAAACCATGTTGACTTTTGTGTAACAATTTATGTTCTTCTATGTGTCTGACAATTTTATTCTTTACTATTTTTTCAACTAATTTGCCCAGTACTGACGTTAGACTTACTGGTCTGTAATTGCCAGGATCACCTCCAGAGCCCTTCTTACATATTGGCGTTACATTAGCTATCTTCCAGTCATTGGGTACAGTAGCTGATTTAAAGGACAGGTTACAAACCATAGTTAATAGTTTCACAATTTCACATTTGAGTTCTTTCAGAACTCTTGGGTGAATGGCATCTGGTCCTGGTGACTTGTTACTGTTAAGTTTCTCAATTAATTCCAAAACCTCCTCTAGTGACACTTCAATCTGTGACAATTCCTCAGATTTGTCACCTACAAAATACGGCTCAGGTTTGGGAATCTCCCTAACATCCTCAGCCATCAAGACTGAAGCAAAGAATTCATTTAGTTTCTCCGCGATGACTTCATTGTCTTTAAGTGCTCCTTTTGTATCTCGATCATCCAGGGGACCCACTGTTTGTTTAGCAGGCTTCCTGCTTCTGATGCACTTAAAAACATTTTGTTATTACCTTTTGAGTTTTTGGCTAGCTGTTCTTCAAACTCCTTTTTGGCTTTTCTTATTACATTTTTACGCTTAATTTGGCAGTGTTTATGCTCCTTTCTATTTACCTCACTAGGATTTGACTTCCACTTTTTTAAAGATTCCTTTTTATCTCTCACTGCTTCTTTTACATGGTTGTTAAGCCACGGTGGCTCTTTTTTAGTTCTTTTACTGTGTTTTTTAATTTGGGGTATACATTTAAGTTGAGCCTCTATTATGGTGTCTTTGAAAAGTGTCCATGCAGCTTGCAGGGATTTCACTCTAGTCACTGTACCTTTTAATTTCTGTTTAACTAACCTCATTTTTGCATACTTCCCCTTTCTGAAATTAAATGCCAGTGTTGGGCTGTTGAGGTGTTCTTCTCACCACAGGAATGTTACATGTTATTATATTATGGTCACTGTTTCCAAGCGGTCCTGTCATTGTTACCTCTTGGACCAGATCCTGTGCTCCACTCAGGACTAGATCGAGAGTTGCCTCTCCCCTTGTGGGTTCCTGTACCAGCTGCTCCAAGAAGCAGACATTTAAAGTATCAAGAAATTTTGTCTCTGCATTTCGTCCTGAGGTGACATGTACCCATTCAGTATGGGGATAATTGAAATCCCCCACTATTATTGAGTTTTTTATTTTGATAGCCTCTCTAATCTCCCTTAGCATTTCATCATCTCTATCACTGTCCTGGTCAGGTGGTCGATAATAGATCCCTACTGTTATATTATTAGAGCATGGAATTACTATCTATAGAGATTCTATGGAACATGTGGATTCACTTAAGATTTTTATTTCATTTGATTCTACATTTTCTTTCACATATAGCGCCACTCCTTCCTGCCCCCGCCCCCCGACCTGTTCTGTCCTTCTGATATATTTTGTACCCTGGAATGATTGTGTCCCATTGATTGTCCTCACTCCACCAGGTTTCTGTGATTCCTATTATATCAATATGCTCCTTGAACACAAGGCACTCTAGTTCACGCATCTTATTATTTAGACTTCTAGCATTTGTGTACAAGCACTTTAAAAACTTGTCACTGTTTATTTGTCTGCCCTTTTCTGATGTGTCAGATTCTTTATCTGAATGTTTCTCATCTGATCTGGCCCATACTTTATCCTCTTTCATCCCCTCCTCACGACTAAAACCTAGAGAATCTCTATCAATAGACTCTCCTCTAAGAGAAGTCTCTGTCCGAGCCACATGCGCCTCTGCAGCAATCGGCTTCCCGCCCCCATCTCTTAGTTTAAAAACTGCTCTGCAACTTTTTTAATGTTAAGTGCCAGCAGTCTGGATCCACTTTGGTTTAGGTGGAGCCCATCCTTCCTGTATAGGCTCCCCCATCCCAAAAGTTTCCCCAGTTTCTAATAAATCGAAAGCTCTCTTCTCTACACCATCGTCTCATCCACGCATTGAGACTCTGAAGCTCTGCCTGCCCACCTGGCCCTGCGGGTGGAACTGGAAGCATTTCTGAGAATGCCAGCACAGAGCTCCTGGATTTCAGTCTCTTTCCTAGCAACCTAAATTTAGTCTCCAGGACGTCTCTCCTACCCTCCCCTACGTCATTGGTACCTACATGTACCACGACCACCGGCTCCTCCCCAGCACTACACATAAGTCTATCTAGATGCCTCGAGAGATCCGCAACCTTCGCACCAGGCAGGCAAGTCACCGTACGGTTCTCCCGGTCATCACAAACCCAGGTATGTATGTTTCTAATGATCGACTCTCCCATTACTAACACCTGCCTTTTCCTAATGACTGGAGTTCCCTTCCCCGGAGAGGTAACCTCAGTGCAAGAGGATACTCCATCATCATCTGGAAGGAGGGTCCCAACTATGGGAAGGTTTCCCTCTGTTCCCGTTGACTGCTCTCCTTCTCTGGGTCTTTCATCCTCCTTAACAGTGCAGGGGCTGTCTGACTGGAGGTGGGGCAAATCTACAGTGTCCCAGAAAGCCTCATCAACATACCTCTCTGCCTCCCTTAGCTCCTCCAGTTCCGCCACCCTGTCCTCCAAAGCCTGTACACGGTCTCTGAGGGCCAGGAGCTCCTTGCACTGAATGCACACATACACCACCCGCCCACAGGACAGGTAATCATACATGCTACACTAAGTGCAATAAACAGGATAGCCCACACTCTGCTGCTGGGCTTCTGCCTGCATTTTCTCCTACAGTTACCTAGGTTAATGATAGGGATTTTGTTTAAATCAAGAAGTTTTGATTATAGTTTAGTTTAAAGGTTTTAAAGAATGGCAAGTGTACCTCGCCCTCTTCCCACTCCCCTTCCAAACTCCCTGTTAGCGGTCCCTGTTCGCAAAGAGATGAGGAACTCTCAGTGATTGTAATAACTGGCGTGGTATCACACTTTTATCTGTGCCAAGCAACGTATTGTGTAGGATACGTATTCAGCGTATATCAGAGGCAGCTTATAGCGTTCTCAGAAAAAAGCAAGCTGGTTTTTGGAAAAGGTGTGGATGCACAGATCAGATTTTAACACTTTGAAACATAGTAGAACAGTGCTTAGAATGGCAATGGCAACTCTACATAAATTTCATAGATTTTGAGAAGGCTTTTGATAGCATTCACAGCACCAGCCTATGGCACATTCTGTAGGCATATGGAATTCCTTTCCGTATAATCAAAGTCATCAAAAGCTTCTATTTCAACTTTAGTGTTGATCACAATGGACACCTGAAGGCAAGTGAAAACGAGGCCACGCAAAAACAACATGGCGAAGAGCTGTAGAAGCCGAGCTGAAAAACCTGGGGCATAGCTGGGGAACTATTGAAAGACACGCCAGAAACAGACAGGCGTGGAGGAGCTTCGTCACTGTCCTAAACGCCAGAGGCCTAATAGGAACATGATGATGATGATGTGTTGTCATCTGCCCCAGCCCTCCCACCCTGGTGTTACCAGATGGGTGGGACATTTGGTGAAACTTGCAGCCTGTGCTATATCTGTTCTGTGGGGATACAGAGAACTTAAGTTTTCAAGGCTGTCAATTTGTCCGGCTTCACAAATAGTAATCCACTCTGAAAAAAGAAAACAAATCCAGATATGTCCTATTCGGAGCATTTAACTGAGACTCAGAATGAAGGGAAAGATCTAGTGGCTTTAATGAATGCACCCAGCTTTGGTGTAGTTTTCTTTTTTATTAACTTTATTGCAACAGTCATGCAGGGAAGGGTCATTTTGTAAACTTTTCCTGCACATTTCATGTGGTGTAAATAAACGTGCAATTAATCAGACCTTGTCCTTCAGCGCAGCAGAGGATGGAGTTTTGTTCACTTTCACGTGGGTGTCATAGTATAGCTCCTTCTCTTGGCAAAAAGCATTGTGCTAATAGGACATTATGTGGACACTTCCCCCTTCTCTAGATGGGGCGTAATATGGATGTTACTCAGGGGTGAGCTGGAGCCAGTTCGCTCCGATTCGCTAGAACCGGTTGTTAAATTTAGAAGCCCTTTTAGAACCGGTTGTTCCACGAGGGACAACCGGTTCTAAAAGGGCTTCTAAATTTAACCCGCCAAAAGTGGCGCCTTAGGTACCAACTCCATGGGTGCTCCAGCCCTGGAGCACCCAAGGGGAAAATGTGGTGGGTGCAGAGCACCACCGGCAGCTCCCCACCCCACCCCACCCCCAGCTCACCTCCGCTCTGCCTCCTCCCCTGAATGCGCCACCCCACCCTGCTTCTCCGCCCCCCCAGGCTTCCCACGAATCAGAGGTTTGCACGGGAAGCCAGGGCAGGCTGAGAAGCAGGCCGCGGCTTCCTGCTCAGGCCCAGAGAGGCGGAGGTGAGCTGGGGTGGGAGGGGCACGAGGATGACCACCTGCGGCGCAGCAGGTAACCGGGAGGGGGGGCTCTGCACCCACCAAATTTTCCCTGTGGGTGCTCCAGCCCCGGAGCACCCAGGGAGTCGGCGCCTAAGGCGCCACTTTTGATGTGATCAGTGGGGGAGCGGCCGCTCCCCCTGCTCCCCCCCAGCTACACTCCCCCGCCCCTAGGAGCCAGAGGGACTTGCCGGATGCTTCCTGGGAGCTGCCCCAGGTAAGCACCTCCGGGACTCCCCACCTCGCCCCCCGGGAGGTGCCTCTGGCTCTTAGGGGTGGACACCCACTACATTGGCCAACGAGACCCTCCTGCCCAGTTCTGGGGGCAGTCAGGGGACAGGGGAGGGGGTGGATGGGGCAGAGGTCCGGGGGGGGTTGGATGGGGCAGGAGTCCCGGGGGGCGGGGGTGGGCAACGACCCCCTCGTGGGGTGAGGAGGGAACCTGTTGTTAAGATTTTGGCAGCTCATCACTGATGTTACTGGAACCTTGTTGTGCCCCTGTGGTTCCTTGCTGCTGTTACATAAATCGTAAGACTGGTTCATCTGGGTCTAGAATAGCTATGAGCAAGAAAACACACCCTCCTCAGAAAGGGACAGATAGCATGAATCAGCACAAAGAAAACGGGATAGTTGGTTTATTTAAAACCCCTTGTTCAACAAACACTCTTTCAATTCATTGTCAAAATAGCCCATGATATGGATGCTGCCAGTGACTTCGTTGATTTGAATAGGTGGTGGTTTTCCAGAAAGCTGAGTGAAGAACTTCCTCCTCCAGGGCCCAGATATGTCCTTCGATTTTCCTGATGAGAGTCATCCTCCTGTTGCCACTGGTAATGTCCTTATAGACTGGAACGTTGTGCATGTGGGGACATCTCACAAAGTAAGGAAGGGCAAGTGGAGTATCTGATGGCGCTCTCCTTATAGACTGGAACGTTGTGCATGTGGGGACATCTCACAAAGTAAGGAAGGGCAAGTGGAGTATCTGATGGCGCTCTCCAGCCAGACAGGGTGGGGTACTGGTCGTGTTTGGGGGAAGCAGGATTTTTGGTGGGTGGAATGAATCTCTCCACAAATACTCTTCAGTGGATTCCACAGTCCCGGGATAATGAGGGTCACGGGTCTCAGGTTTTTCCCAGGATTGGCTCTGCAGCAACCACTGAGCCCCCGTGCCCCACATGCCACCTGGCCGCCTCCTCAGCTCTGTTAGGGCCATGGTTGCGTCATCTTGCTGCTGCGTCCGGCTGGGACCACTATAGGAAACTTAACTAAAACTGTTGGATGTCCTTGCTCAGCCTGCATAGGGTCTTTTTTAAAACACGGGATGGAGATCTGAGAGGGTATCTTTATTTGAGCTGTTCTAAAGTCCTGGTCAGGAAAAAAGAGGGTATCTTTCCTGATCAATATAATCATAAAAAGAAAAGGAGTACTTGTGGCACCTTAGAGACTAACCAATTTATTTGAGCATGAAAGCTCATGCTCAAATAAATTGGTTAGTCTCTAAGGTGCCACAAGTACTCCTTTTCTTTTTGCGAATACAGACTAACACGGCTGTTACTCTGAAGCCTGAAATATAATCATAGAACTTTAAATCCTCTTGGCAAATTCTGGCCATTTCATTCTCTGCTTTTAAAAGTATACCTAAGGTATGTATTTATTAATTCACCTAGGAGCCCAAGAAGGGCCAGCCCTATGTGTTTTGCTGCCAGGGACAGAAAACGTTTTTGGTGCTCCCCAAGCAGCCGAGCAAACAAAACAAAACAATTTGGCACTTCTTCTCCCCTACCCCCCAAATGTCGATCTGGTGCCCCTGGAAGTTGACAGTCAGGCCAACTGCTCTGATCGCCCATCTCTAAGGCTGGCCTTGAGCCTCAGTCACAGACTGTTACAGGGTGCGCTTGCCCTGCACTGAAACAGCAGGGGTTAACGCTACAATTTGGGCCGAAGAGGCCACACCCCGTTGGCCTTTCTGGGCATGCTCCAGCTGGAGACTAGGTATAAAAGGGAGCAGCCCAGCTCATTCAGGGCTGAGGGGGGAGGATGTATATTGTAGGCTCCAGCCTGGGAACTGCTGAGGCTCCAGGCTGTGGAAGCCAGAGGCGCTGAGACCCAGGCAGATGCCCAAGGAGTGTCAGAGCTGCTGTGAGCTGCACAGGCCAAGAAGCCCAGAGACCCTGGAGACACCTGGACCACTGCACCAGGGACAGGGTAAGAAGTAGCCCAGGGAGACTAGTCATTGTGCTGGGTGGCATCAGTGTGTTTTGGTTGGATCCCTGCTGACTCAGTGGCGAGCACGCTTGCCATTGATAGGGCCCTGGGCTGGGACTCAGGGGAGAAGGGAGGGCCCAGGTCCCCCGCCCAAGTCACCACCCATCCCTAAATGGTGGCCTACTCCACTTCCCCTGGCTGGCCACTAGACCACACAACTCTGAGGGAGAGAGCAGCCATATTGACTCTGGCTGTTGGGCCATGCAGCCCTGAGAGAGGGCAGCCATATTGACTTTTACCCCTATGCCATAGTACCCTGAGAAAAAGAGTGGTTGCACAGACTTAGCTGCAAGGATATAACAACCCTCACCCAGCCCCAAAAGGGGATGGGGCGTGCTTCCCCCACGATACAGAGCAAGACCCAATTATGCTACAGGACTGAGCCAATTGCAAGAGGGTTTGAAGGGGTACAATCAACTTAAAATTCACTCTTTTTTGTCTGAAATAATTTTGCCACCTCAGTGACATCTGAGGTGATTAGAACTGGAAGAGATTAAAGAAAATAATGATTTTTCTCTGTTTTTCAGTTTGTTCACTTTGTGTATTTTAGAGGACCAGTTTTTGTACAGTCAGTTACTGTTTCCCCCATGTAGTCAGTGGGTTGGATCCTGACCCTGCAATAAGTTCTATGCAAGCAGAACTCTGCACATCTGCATGGAGTTTATTGCAAGATTGGAGACTTAGTTCGTGTTCTATATATGAGTCATTCTCCTAAATTAAAGGAGGATAGTCAGATGACAGGAGGATAGAATTAGAATTAAAAATGATCTTGATAAACTGGAGAATTGGCCTGAAATCAATAAGATGAAATTCAATAAAGACAAGTGCAGAGTACAACACTTAGAAAGGAACAAGCAAATGCATAAATAAAAATGGGGAATAACTGGCTAGGCAGTAATACTGCAGAAAAGGATCTGGGGGTTATAGTGGATCACAAATTCAATATGAGCCAACAATGTGATGCAGTTGTGAAAAAGGAAAATATAATTCTGGGGTGAATTAACAGGACTGTCATAGGTAAGACACTGGAAGTAATTGTTCTGCACTACTCAGCACTGCTGAGTTTTGAGCGCCACACTTAAGAAAGAGAAGGATAAATTGTAGAGTCCAATAAAAATGATAAAGGTTTAGTAAACCTGACCTATGACAAAAGATTAAAAAAACTGGTCATATTTAGTCTTGAAAAAAGAAAACTGAGAGGGGACCTGGTAACAGTCTTCAAATATGTTAAGGGCTATTATAAAAAGGATAGGCTTCAGAGTAGCAGCCGTGTTAGTCTGTATCCACAAAAAGACCACAAGTACTCCTGTTCTTTTTATAAAAAGGGTGGTGATCAATTGTTTCCCATGTCTCCATATCATCATAATCATAGGTACTGTTTAATCTGCAGTAAGGGAGATTTAAGTTAGATATTAGGAAAAGCTTTCTAACTATAAGGATAGTTAAGCAGTGGAATAGATTACCAAGGAAGGCTGTGGAATCCCCATCGTTGGAGGTTTTTAAGAACAGATTAGACAAATATCTTTTAGGGATGATCTAGGTCCTGCCTCAGCATGAGGGGGATGGACGAGGTGACCTCTCAAGGTCCCTTCTACCCCTACATTTCTATGATTCAATGAATAAAGGTGTGGTGTAGCAATTAGAGCAGGGGATTGGGGATTACCACTGTTCTGCTATGTGACTTTGAGTAAGGCACTAAATCTTTCTTTCCCTTAGTTTCTCCAGACTTAATCATGGCCCAGGCTATGTGGCAGAGCAGGAGTGGGTATACTACCCACATCCTGGGTAGCAGTATGGGAAGGGACACAGACTCCACAGAGACCTTACATCCCCTCCCTGTGTAGGTGAGCAGGGGAGCACTGTGCCCCACCCCCCACCCAATGCACCTGGCAGTGCAGTTCCGCTGCTACCTCTATGCTGCACCAGGTATAGGCCTAGTGCTGCATATCCCTTCTCTGGAGCAGTGTGGGGACTGGGAGGGAGATTATGACTTCCTGAATCAGAGTCTCCCTCTTGGGCTGCTCCTGGGGCAGTGCAATGATTCACTTGCCACTAATGCAGGGCTCATGGCAAAGCCACAGTTGAGCCCTCAGTTTGTAAAAGGAGCAATAAGCACAATAATATTAATCTACTTCCTAGAGGTGTTGTGAGAAATAATGGTTTAATGAAGGGCTGTCAGGCGATTAAAAAAATTAATCACAATTAATTGCACGATTAAACAATAGAAGAATACCTTTAAATATTTTTGGATGTTTTCTACATTTTCAAATATATTGTTTTCGATTAAAACACAGAATACAAAAAGAAAAGGAGCACTTGTGGCACCTTAGAGACTAACCAATTTATTTGAGCATGAGCTTTCGTGAGCTACTGCTCACTTCATCGGGTATGCATCCGATGAAGTGAGCTGTAGCTCACGAAAGCTCATGCTCAAATAAATTGGTTAGTCTCTAAGGTGCCACAAGTGCTCCTTTTCTTTTTGCGAATACAGACTAACACGGCTGTTACTCTGAAACAGAATACAAAGTGTACAGTGCTCACTCTATATTTATTTTTCAGTTCACCTAATACAAGTCCTCTGGAATGGTGTCTGAAGCATGAAGGGGCCTACAAATATATAGCATATCTGACATGTAAATACTTTGCAGTGCCTGCTACAGAAGTGCCATGCAAATGCCTGTTTTCACTTTCTGGTGACATTGTAAATAAGAAGCGGCCTCATTAGCGCTCGTAAATGTAAACAAACTTTGTTTTAGCAATTGGCTAAACAAGAGATATGACTTAGTGGACTCGTAGGCTCCAAAGTTTTACATTGTTTTTGAGTGCAGTTATGTAAGAAAAAAAATCTACATTTGTAAGTTGTACTTTCACGACAAAGAGATTGCACTATGGTACTTGTATGAGGTGAATTGAAAAATACTATTTTTGTTTATCATTTTTACAATGAAAATATTTGTAATAAAAATAATATAAAGTGAGCACTATACACTTTGTATTCTGTTATTGTAATTTAAATCAATATATTTGAAAAGGTACAAAAACATCCAAAATATTTAATACATTTCAATTGGTATTCTATTGTTTAACAGTGTGATTAAAACTGCAATTTATCATGATTAATTTTTTTAATCATGATTGTTTTGAGTTAATTGCATGAGTTAACTGTGATTAATCAACAACCCTAGTTTAATGTTCATAAAGTATTCTGAAGAGAGCTGCAGATAACAAACTCTACAGAAGCACTGAGAAGGGACCACAGTAGTACATACAAATAAAAGAAGAGGAGTGCTCCTTTAAAACTGTCTGACTCTTCTGACTTCTGCCTGGATAAACTGTGTGACAACACTATTAATCTGAAGTACTTGCTGGAGCTCTCACTTATCCTTCAGATAAGCTTCTGTGTTTTATAATCCCCTGGATTTTGCCTCAGAGAGAGAATTCTCTGTGCTGTGATGTTTTAACTAAGCCTCTTTGCTGGGTACAGGAGCTCTTCCTTGCTGCAAACATTCTAGAATTAAGCTTGATTCGGTTCAGTTAAACGCATCCATTCATTTCTGACTAACCAAAAAACCTGGGGAAAATCCCCAGCCCATTTTTACATATCATCATAATCATAGGTGGTACTGTATTTGTCTAATCCAGCCACAGTACAGTCGTGATCACGAATGATCCAGTTCATTCATATTTTTTTAAAGAACTGGTACAGTACTAAGTACAGTGAACCAGCTGACATGTTTGGTTTGAAAGGGAACACTGAAATAAAGGTCATACTGTTCTTTTTCACATACAGCCTTTGCGTAGGAGATACTTACCCTCAGATTTATGTACTTTGCACTGTGATAAAGTACATTTTAATTGCTTTGATCTTCGCAGACATGAAGATTACAGAATATACAGTGCAGGAAATGGCAAGCAATAATATTACGGCTCGATATGTATTCCTTTGTGTGCTTCATGCAGAACCTCATAAAATCTTCTCTGCATAGATTTCACTTTGCAGTGGTCTCTACCATAACTGCCAACTCTGTGGGTGCTCTGGGGCTGGAGCACCATGGGGAAAAAATGGTGGGCGCTGAGCACCCACTGTCAGCCCCCGATCAGCTCCCCTCCAGTGCCTCCTACCCACTGGTGGGCCCTACTGATTAGTACCTCCCCCTCCGTCCCTGAGCCTCCCACCAGCCATGATCAGCTGTTTCGCCGCGTGCAGGAGGCACTGCGGAGGAGCGAGGGCAGGGCACTCAAGGGAGGGGGTGGAATGGGGCGGGAAGAGGCAGGGTGGGGGTGAAGCAGGTGTGGGAAGAGGTGGTGTGGAGGCAGAGTGGGGGCAGGAAGAGGCAGGGCAGGGATGGGGATTTGGAGGAAGGGGTGGAGCGGGGCTGAGGCCTGAGGCAGAGCCGGGGATCGAGCACCCCCATGCACATTGGAAAACGGTGCATGTGGTCTCTATTACAGCAGACTGTACTGCATCAAGACCCTGGTACTATGTGCAAGAACTAATAAGACCACTTATTCTGTATTTTAAGGGAAATCCCTTATTTTGGGTGCAATGTCTCTCAAATCTTATCCAACAAGGACCTTTTAAGAAGGCTTTAATCAGATAAAAATAAGTTTTCAAGCTACGGGTGAACCTCAGAGTTATGAACACCTTGGGCATGGAGGTTGTCTGTAACTCTGAACAAAACATTATGGTTGTTCTTTTGAAAGTTTACAACTGAACATTGTCTTAATACAGCTTTGAAACTTTACTATGGAGAGAAAAACATTACTTTTAACCATCTTAATTTAAATTAAACAAACAGAGAAAGTTTTCTTACCTTGTCAAACATTTTTTTTTAAACTTTCCCTTTCTTTTTAATAGTATGTATTTACCACAGTAGCGTACTGTATTTGCTTTTTTATTTTTTTTGGTCTGTGCTCCTGCCTGATTGCGTACTTTCAGTTCCAAATGAGGTGTGCGGTTGAGCGGTCAGTTTGTAACTCTGGTGTTCATAACTCTGAAGTTCTACTGTATAATCACTTGAATGTATGATTTTGTATTATGAAAAAAAATATTGTGGGGTTGTAGACCTTAAATATAAGCTTGAAGTGTAAATGGCTACCTGTGACAGTACCACATGTTTTATGGAAATATGCTTATGAGTAAAAACAACAAGAAGTCCAGTGGCACCTTAAAGACTAACAGATCTAATAAATCTGTTAGACTTTAAGGTGCCACCAGACTTCTTGTTGTTTTTGTGGATACAGACTAACACTAACAAGCTTTATACAGAGTAAAATGGATTTATTTGGGGTTTGGATAGGTGACCTGCTGAGCAGTTTTGGGTTAAAGTCTGCAGCTTTGGGGGCATGGACCAGACCTCGGTCTGTGTTGCAGAAGGCAAGCATCTCTGGCTCAACAAGGCCAGGTTCTGGAGTCCCAAGCTGGCAGGGAAAACGGGCTCAGCGGTAATTCCAGCATGTCAGGTCACAGTCCCAAGGGGGTCCCTATGACCAAACCCATCACACTACTCTCACAGGAACTATATGATTCTGTATGAAGTTCTTGCAAGGTGTCCGGGGACTTTTCCTCCAAATCCGTGGAACAAGGAAGTTCAAACTTTGTCACATTGGCTTTGGCAACTTGCCAAGAGCCCAAGATTCATATCTAATTTGCCTTGAATAAATCAGACCACAGTCTCCTGTTTCTTTACTACATAGGTGTGGCCTGTGTGACAAATATCATCTCATCATGCCCCATCTTTCTCCCAGTTCCTTTGGTATGCATAGTTTTTTTCAGATGCCAGTGCCACATTAAAGACACTGTGAGCTGAATTTGGCTCCATAAGGCTACATTGTGGCAACCTCTGCTGTCAAGCTAAAGGAGAACAGTTAGGTGAGGCCAGCCACACAACCACACATTCTAGGCCAGATTCTTAAAGGCCAGAGTCTTACAAGTGAGCATAAATTAAGGGCAAGGTTACACTCAGTATTTATTTAGCTATTTATTGAGTTACTCTAATTTAGTGATGGGCAACCTGCGATACAGTTTGTTTACATTGACCATCCGCAGGCACGGCCGCCCACAGCTCCCAATGGCTGCAGTTCGCCCTTCCTGGCCCATGGGAGCTCCAGAAAGTGAACCATGGCCACTTGGAGCTGTGGGTGGCCGTGCCTGCGGACAGTCAATGTAAACAAACTGTCTTGCGGCCCGCCAGTGGATTACCCTGATGGGCCACAGGTTGCCCACCACTGCTCTAATTCATATAAACATAACTAGGTGCCCATCCCATGTCCTGGGTACCCTAATATAATTTAATTTCACAGTAAAATCTCAAAGGAGTTAACTGCTCTTTCCAACCTAAAATAAATATGTGCCAGAAGATAACGTAAACTACACAGAAAGCAACAGACCTCTCAAACCCTCAACCCAACTGTTAAATGCGTGAGGAAAAAAATGTCCTGAAGCGTAACACATCTGGCAAATCAAAGAGAATACTTTGCCAGCAATCCCCTCCCTTTTATATTGAGGGTCTCTAGCTCAAGTACTTTCATGGATTTTAACTGTGGCAGTATTGCACAAGGAGAGAGGCAGACTCTCAGACTATGTCTGCACTGCAGTAAAGCACCCACGGCAGGCCTGTGTCAGTGACTCAGGCTCGTGGTGCCGAGGCTGCAGTGCTATAAAATTGAAGTGTAGATGTTAGGGCTTGGGCTGGGACCACTAGAATTGTGGTGTAACACACTCTCAGCCTGAAACTTGTCTTTTTGTGCAGGTCATCCAGGGCTGTCCCTAGCTATTCTAGGAGGGGGCGGGGGGTGGGGAGCAGGGTCCGTGAGGGGATGGCCCCAGGACCCCACGGTCGGGGGGCTGGGCTGGCTTGGGGGGTAGGAGGGACCCACCCCCCAGCACTCACCGGCGTCGCAACTGGGGCTGGGCCGCTGCACTTCCCGCTGCCCGTGAGTGCAGGCCCGGCCCTGCTTTAGTCCTCAGGGGAGTGGGGCTGGTGCTTGGGCAGAGCAGGGGTGGGAAGAGGCCAGGAAGGGGCGGGGTGGGGGCAAGAAGAGGTGGGGTGGGGCAGGAGTGGGAAGAGGCGAGGGTGGAGCGGAGGCCATGGGGAAGAGGCAGAGCAGGGGCTGGAGCAGCATGCAGCTGCGCAGGGCACTAGGAAATTTGGTGCCCCAAATTTCCTGGTGCCCTATGCAGCTCCGTACTTTGCGTAAGGGTAAGGACAGCCCTGAGGTCATCACATTCTGCACTAGCTTCAGTTTCTAATCTAAGGTGTTTTAGTGAGTATGTAGAGTGCATTACAGTATTCCAATCTCACTGTGAGAAAGCATAGATAACTGTGGAAAGGTTCATATAGGAAAGGAAAGGACATACATTTCCTACTAGACGTGGACGGAAAAAACACTCTTAACCACAGCTGCTCCCTGGGCCTGTAGAAGCAGCCCGGGATTTAGTAATACGCCTAAGCTATACACTTTTGTTACAAACAGTAATTGCCTTCCCTCAGTCAGGTTCAACGTCACCACCACTTCTGGCTACTTCTCAAAAACCACACATATAATTTCAGTTTTTTCCACATTCAGTCACAGAGAGTTGGCCCTCGTCCAAGTTTCAAGCTCATCTAAACACTGGGTTATTTGTTCCAATGCACCACCCAGGTCAGACATGAAGCAAACAAAAAACCCTGTTCACTGACAACCTGTGTTCCTGAAAGCTATTAGAAAATGCTGCTACAGAGACTGAAATCAAACATCCTGAGTGCTCTTTTAGCCAAATCTCAATCTCAACCTCCAATATTTGTTGGTGCAATTAAGTAATTATGCTTCTAAATGGAGGCAACTGTAGGCACAATTAATTGCATAGATTATAATGTAATTTAGGTACATGAATACACATAAATATTGACTACCTTTACCTGGAAAACATTTTATTTTGCTTGTACACCAGCAGCAGAATTTATTTATTTAAATCGATACAAGCACAAAAGCATCTGTTCAGGGCTGTATGTGCCTTTAACATATATTAAAATATAGTAAATGAATGCAGAAATAAAATAAACCCCGCAGACTGCAGACAAGAAGTAGGGGTCACCAAATGAAATTAATAAGCAGCAGGTTTAAAACAAACAAAAGAAAGTATTTTTTCATACAACACACAGTCAGCCTGTGGAACTTCTTGCCAGAGGATGTTGTGAATGCCAAGACTATAACAGGGTTCAAAAAAGAACTAGATACGTTCATGGAGGATAGGTCCATGAATGGCTATTAGCCAGGATGGACAGGGATGGTGTCTCTAGCCTCTGTTTGCCAGAAGCTGGGAATGGGCAACAGGGGATGGATCCCTTGGTGATTACCTGTTCTGTTCATTCCCTCTGGGGCACCTGGCATTGGCCACTGTCAGAAGATAGGATACTGGGCTAGATGGACCTTTGGTCTGACCCAGTATGTTCTGATGCTGGAAACTAGGAAGAAAAGAAAAACATCATACCAGTAACAGTTGCTTACACCCAATGCACCTGTCCCAGATCTCAGCTCACCCCTCTTTCCCAAAAAGGCTAGGAAAAATGAGCCTTGAATGGTAACAGATTTAGGCTATTTTGGATGGAGATGGAGAAAAATGAATTTAAAAGTCTAGAGCCCTTCACAAAAAATACTCTGCAAACTAAGGGGGCTCCAGTTTAGGTATTCCCTCTGACTAGCTGTGGCAGGATGGCACAGGAAGAAAGGTGATCTCTCCAAAGGGTAGGTGTTAGCTATGATATGACTACACCACCTTAAACTCAATCCAGTAACCAGCAGATGGTGTAAAGCCAGGAGCACTGGGGTCTTGTGCTCATGGTCAGAAACGCAGCTTAACAAGTGAACCTCTGCACTAACACAATTTCCAAGCTGATTTAAGGTGCAGTTCCATGCCAAGATTAAATAAGATTAGAGTTAGAAAATGCAGCCAAGGAAGCAAGTCTACTAAATGTCCAGAATCTGTTGTCTCTGATGAAGGAAAACCTAGAAGCATTAAAGTCATAGAAGTGGAAAGCTCACAAATGTTTTACCTGTCCATCTCATAGTGTGCATGGAATTCAGTGTGTGCCACAAGCAGGTATTACAAGCCCTGAACAAAACAAGAACTGGCATGTGCAGACATGTTTGTGCTTGTTGATCTTCACTGCACAACCTGGAGAACTTCAGAGAAATACACAGCGTTTCTCTAACAGAGATGATAAGAAATCTCTTCAGGATAGTCCTGACAAATGACTGTAGTATGTTAGGCTACGTGGGGAGATTTGTGTAGGATTAAATTTGCAACTTAATTTGGTAGCCTATTCTGTATTAGAGCCCACAAAAGCCATCTCCTTATTGGTTCATTAAAAGATCTGAGCAAAAATGTCCAGAGGAAGCACGTCTCCTTCCCGCTGTAACTGGGTGAACACCAAGAGGATATGTGCATGTGTATGTATATGTCTTATACATTAAACTGACAAGAGCCTGGAAAAATATGCTGCATTGCTTAGCATACTAAATGTTTATAACAAATACATCATAGGTATTGGGATCTATTTGCTTCTTTTTTTCTGAAAGCATGAGCTGTTCATGTCTGGGTGCAAGGCGAGGTGATGGCATCGTGAGGTGACTGTCACAAGATCACACCTCAGTCATGAAGCAATTCTGTCATGACATTGCATGTCAGTTGTGACTTCGTGGTGAGACTGCACCCTGGGGCGGGGCTGTGATGTCATGATGTGCCCTGGTATTGCCACCCCATGTCCTAAACGTGCCTGCAGTATAGTTTTCCAAGGGGAGGCTCTCTCTGCCTTTCCTGGGCGGCAGCGGCTCTGTGTGGCTGCCACCTACCCAGGGCTCTCCCTATCCCGACCGTGGGGTCGGCTCCACATGGAGAAGGCCCCACTGCCCTGCCCCAGGCGGGCTACTCAACCCTAGCATCAGCCAGTCCCTGGAGGTGTCACGTGCCTGCAACTCTCCCGCGCAGCGGTATCACTGACGGGGACCAAGGGGTGGGTAGGGGCGTGGCTTGCAGGGGAACGCGCGCCTAGTCTAGAGCGGGCGAGGTAGGGCCGCTGGGGGGGGGCGCGGCTTTCCGCAGTGTCACGTGTGTGCGGAGGAGCGCGTGGGCAGTTGCGGGCGGGGTTGGTGAGCGCGCGGAGCCGCCTCTCCGTTCTCCACCGGCTCCTAGGGCGAGGCCCTGAGGCGTCTCCGGGCGCCCCGCCTGGCGGACCCGGTGTCTGCCCCCCTGTCGTAGCCCCTCCAGCCCGCACGAGACCCCATCCGTCCCCGCGGAGCCGGTTCCGCCCCAGCCCGGCCACGCGGTGACCCGGGCCCCTGGCAGCAGCCGGTTGGGGTGGCGCGCGGTGGTGTAACGGCCCCGCCCCAGGCAGCGTCTTTCACACGTTGTGTGTCTGTGTGTCTCCGGCTCGCAGGGCGGCGCGTGGCGCCTCGGCGAGGGACATGACCGGGCGTGCGCGGGTGCGAGCGCGGGGACAAGCCCTCCCGGGCGCCGCCGGGCAGCCCGGCTCCCCACGGCGGCCGGTGCGTACTGCCTGGCCGTGACGTGCCCCGTGCCCTCTGCCCCGGCGTGCGGTGCTCCCCTCGGGGGGGCCTGGTCTTGGGTGCGTGACGGGCGGTCCCCGGCCGGGACAGATCCCGGACTCCCTGTTCTGTGCCGTCTGTTCAAGTTCATTCCTCTCCCCTGACCGCCAGGGTGGTCTCTGGACACTGCTGGGGCGCCTTGCCTCGCTCCTCCGTGACAGCCGTCATCCCCTGCCTTCCCCGAGTGGTGGGGGTGGTAAAATGTGTCACTTCCCCAGTGGCCCCCCAGTCACCCTTGTATGAGGTATAAGGATCTGAGCCAGAGAGTGGAGACTGGTTCTTGTAGCTGTTGACACTGAGTGCAAATTCAGGGCCAGCACCGTTTCATTCCTTCATATGACTTAATGTATCTTTTTGGATTAATCGCTGACATTCAAAATAAAAAAAAAAGTCTAATGTAACTTCCTTTAATAGCAAGAAATACAAAAATATTCACACTTTTGTGCTGTTTATCTGCTTTCCTTTGTAAACCACCTTAAAGGAAACAAACTACAAAATTGTACCATGAATACTGCTTGGTTTTAACCAACGTTGCAAAACTGTGGCCTGCATTGAAGGTGGAATTAATAGTCCTCCCAGGATAATTTGTCCACGTGCCCCTTCTGTCATGCCACTCTGCATTTAGTTTTGATAATAGAGAATGGGTGAAAAAGGCCTGCCTTATCAAGAAGGGGTGACATCTGCCATTCAAAACTAAGCACCAAAATTGTTTTCTTTCAACTAGTAGAATATCCATGTAGTCACAAAAATACTGAAAGAAAAAGAACTATTATTAACATCCCTTGAAAAACCTGAAGAATGCTGTTTTTTAGGGTGAATTCTCTTAGAGTTCCTGAATTGAAAATTTTAAAGTAGTAGACAGGTTGTATTTGTTTCCAGTGTTTGGTACCTGTCTCTTCCTGTTGACTCAGAGGCTTTCTGTTGCTTCTGTTTGAGCAGGTCTCTGAATGAGATGATCTCAGTTCACTGAGGCTGTGATTCAGCAGTCTGTCTTAATCAGGAAATTGTTTAAGCATGGGGGACTTCTGCACAGGCTTAAAGTTAAATATGTGCTGGGGGATACTGTAATGTTTCTATTCTGTAATAGCTATCTTTGTCTGTTCTGTGCAACATTGAAATTTCTCTACAGTATCACCTGTGCTGTACGTGAAAAGAAAAGGAGGACTTGTGGCACCTTAGAGACTAACAAATTTATTTGAGCATAAGCTTTCGTGAGCTACAGCTCACTTCATCGGATGCATTCAGTGGAAAATACAGTGGGGAGATTTATATACACAGAGAACATTCTTTCAGCAGTGAAATTTCATCTCTTCTGTGAAAACATGTATCATGTTGTTACAACAATGGGCCATCTACCGAGTAAGTATTTTGTAACTAAGCCATTTTCCATCTTACGGACATCCCTTATCTATATCTCATAGGATTGTTTGAGAAGTGACGAGCCCATAGCTGTTAGGACTTCGCAATCTGAGAAAGAAGCCTCAACTTCCTCTGGCCTCAGGGAAACAACAAAACTTACTCAGCAATGTAAGAGATCAACTGCATTAATTACTTTACTTTGAAAGCTCTTGAAGGCAGGGACTATCTATTTGTTCTCTGTTTGTACAGGGCATAGCACAATAGTCTTGGTCCATGACTGAGGCTCCTGGTGCTAGTAGAATACATATTAATAATAAGGTAATTATTTTATTATTATTAGCCACTGTAAAGTAGCTTGTTTTCTAAGTGAACGTATTAACATGTATTAGGAAATTATAGACAGAATGAAGTATAAAGACATAAATGAGTTGCAAGTCTTGTATAAAAATGTGAAAACATCTTGACATTCATTGTCTTTAAAAAGGAATTTATTTTTTAAACTACTTTAAGAATAAGGTGCTGTTAATGCTGCTGTGACAATCGTGGTAGCTCAGGCTCTGGTTATTAAAAAGTGATTTTGCATCTCGTTATTACATATTTTATGTGCTGCTGTCCAAATAAAATCCAGTTAAACATATTCCATTTATATAACCTAATTCTTGCTATTAGGATGACAAAAATTGAAGGCTAATAGGCTGAAGGCTATAGAACTACCTGTGTCCAAATTTATGAATTCTTAGGTTATTTTGCTGGATTTACAAAAATGAATACATTTTACAGTTCTTTCCACATTTCTGTTCAAGATGGCCTTTCTGCTGGGGATTCTGGATGCACACTGCTGGAGAGAGGGGGAAAGACCCGATGTAACTTTCAAGATTTGGGACTAAATACTAGAGAAACTATGGCACATGTGAAAGACTGTAAAACAGGTAGAGTAACTCCATTTCCTTCAGGTTAGCCTTGTCTTCTAAGTGCCTGATTTGGGGAGGTGCTGAGTACTAGTAGTCCATTGATTTCAGGGAGCTGCAAGAGCTCCATATGTTTCAGCAGCAAGCCCACAGTAATTGGTTAGTACATGGGAACATGAAATTATGCATGTACAAAGTGCTGAGAGCCCTTAACTTGGAGTTGCGGTGCTTGTTACCTCAGAGTATATCCTCACCCCCTTCCAGGAGTTTCAAGTTGTCAAGAGAATGTTCAGAGATGTCTAATTTTTGGCATCTAAATTCTCTTTGTGTTACTTGTATGATATATTTCAACTTTCTTGGCTTCCGAAGTTAAGCTTCTCTGACATGACATAATACATTTTGCATTAGCTCTTCTGGCAGGCGCTCCTGATCTGTTGAATCCAAGGGGTTAATATATCTAACCAGAGAAAATCTTTCTTAGTTTAAAAAAAAATAGAATAAACATGTCTTCTCTAGTAAAATGTGGCATAAATGTGTCTCTTGTATTTGTTAAATGAAATATTAGTATTTAGAAACTGATTCAAAGATTGACTTTCAACATTGTTCAAAATCAAGTATGTTGTGTATCAAACAAATAGGGCATTTGATTTCATTTTTTCATAGAAAAATATAGTCTCTGCTAAACACAAAATTCCACTAAAGTGGAAATGTGATCTTATGGGTGTAACAAAGGACCGGGAGTCAGATCTGTCTTCTGTTACTGAATCTGCCACTTACGTTTGTGTGACTTTATGTAAAGTACTTATAAAGCCTTCTATGCCTAAGTCTCCCCATCTATACAATGGGGATAACAGCACTCTACTTCACAAGGGTATTGTCTGTCTTAATCCATTAATATTTAAGTGTTTTGAGATCCTTGGATGGAACATGATACAGAATTACACAGTATTATTTCTTAGTCAGACATTAGCATGCATTTCAAAGGGGCAAGAATAACTGGAATGAGTGAACATTTTAGAAAAAATCGGCTACATTGTGGTGGTGTACTGTTTTTTTTATACTGCAAAACAGTTTTGGTTTGCAGTTAAAAGCAAACTTGCTCTGCTTAAGTACAGTGACCCCATTTATATGTGTCATGGTTTGTCTGGAATATAAAATATGGTAGTAATAAGTGTTTTACAAAACTGCTTTTTTGAGAGAGAGAGCGCGAGAGAGACCACGAGCGGGCAGTCTGACCTAACCCTTACAAGCTGACACCAGCAGGGTTCCTTAGTTATGTCTCAAGAACAGTACACATTAGGGCATCTCTCTGTGTGTAACCTGGTGATTGGTCATAGGTCTGGTCTTCGTGATCCTTCAGAATAAGAAATCAAAGGCTGTTTTTTATATATATACATACATACATACACACAAAATGCCCATTTTACCATATTTATTTGGAGCTTTATTATTATTATTTTCTTACATTTCTTCAGTTCTTTCGACAGGTATGTTTGCAATCACCATCAAATAGTTAATTGGGAGAAATAAACTAATCTTTAGTGTATTTTTGTAAAATAACCTACGTTGGCAGTGGGAAATTACTTTTGCCAGCCCATTTGTATCATCTTATCTTTCATTAGACATTGTGTTCCATCTACTTGTTTTGATGTTGGTAAGGCATTCATTTTGATTGACTTGTATTTGTTTATTGATGACTTTTTTGTCAAAAAGATCTCTGTGTTGTTTCTTAAGGTTACTGGGCAACAAAGTATTGCCTGTAGTTATTTAACATGATTTAAATATTTTTGGTAGTAATATTTGTCTTAAAAGAAATAAACTTATTATCTCTTTCAGGCTTCAGTGGAATTCCAGTGAAAGTGGTCACAAACCTATATAGCTTAGGTTTGCCCAGGGAATGGCAGCTTTACCAATACCATGTAACATTTAATCCAGAGTTGGAATCAAGGCGCTTGCGCCTTGCTTTGCTTTATGGCCATACTGAACTTCTTGGAAGAGCCAAAGTATTTGATGGAGCTATCCTTTTTCTTTCTCAAAAGCTGGAAAATCAGGTGAAGATAAGTGTCTTGTGCACTGTTGCATTACCACAAAGCCACTGTCATCTTAATTATGACCTTTGTGTTGGCAGGATGAAAGAGCTGAAACTATCCCCTCCCCAAAACCTTTTGTTTTATTTGTTTAAAATAGTTTAAATAATTTTGTGACCAAGCCATCTCCTCTTATCTGAAGTTTGTTTAGTGTTGGCAGCATCTACTGCCGGAGAGGATGGTCTAGTGAGCTAAATACTAAGATTGAAATAACAAGATCAGTTCAGTTCATCATCCTTCCAAGGGAGATATATTGAATTCCATGCATTTTAGTGTATGTGGATCTTCAAAAAATGAGGCTTGTCTGCTTTGTGAGGACACTAAAGATGGCACTTCCTGTGAGATTGGAATTTGTAACAATGTCCTTGGCCAAAATTACCCTGGCCACCATCTTCTGATGTGTAGAGTTTTACATGCTGGTTGTCTTGTCTGACTTCTGTCCTTCTACCCACAGGTGCCTGCATTTCATTAGTGCTGCATGTATGCATAAATTTTGGCAGTCTTTAATTGAGCATAGCTCCCATTTCAACTGTTTGTTATATCTATTAAGCTAATAGAGGATTTCAGTTTCCCGGGCTGTCAATCTAACACTTTTCAAAGCTTGAAAATACAATATGTTTTTAAAAAGTAGAAAAAGACAGAAGTATAATGTACAGTTTTTTATTTTCTGGGGCTTCACATAGCACACTGAACTGGCTTCACTTTACCGTATTAAAATTGCTATTGCACTCTAGTCATATTTCTCGGTGTTTGGTGGCCTTACAAGCACTTCTCAGTCTCAAGTGTTTTAGTAATATTGCAAGTGTTTCAATAGTCTGCAGTTTGAAACATATTACTGGAACAAAAGGTGAGTAAGTGGCGGGGGTGGGGGAGGGAGGGAGAAGACTTGTAAACCAGGGAGCTGTTTAGATGGGTTTATGGAAGAAAATGCCACAACCCTTTAGCTTCTTCTGGGTTATACGGTAGCAGTAGTTTTCTGGCACAGAAATAAATTTTAAATCATCAGTCATCTTTGCATGATAGGAAAGCTCTGTCTTTGGGAGAGTAATGATTATGCCAATAAACACAGTGCTCTGGATATGTTGATTGAAGGCCTGCCTGACCAGTTAATTTTTGCGTTAGTTGCAGTCCTTGTTCTGAATATTAACTTCCTGATCCCAGAAAATCAATGAAAAGACAAATTATCTGAAAAGTAATATAGGATTCATTTTTGGGCAGTTAGACTTTTACAACTACTATTCTATATTCAAGGTAAGATGTGGCCTGAATATTGTATGTACCTGTTTTGAATTTTTTCTTAGGTTACAGAATTATCGAGTATAACGAAAAGAGGTGAGACTGTAAATATTACCATTACACTAACAAATCAGCTAGCATCAAGTTCCCCTGTGTGCATTCAGTTTTTCAATATCATCTTCAAAAAGTAAGTGATTTTGAAAGTGTTTGTTTGAGATTAACTGTTAAAGTTGGAGCATAAATACATGGCTTTATCAAAAACTTTGTGAAAATTAAACTTCTAAAAAGTTGCATATCTAGTAGCATCTGATTTTTTTCGATTGTTCAGGTTGTAAAAATGTGGGTTGAAAATCTCTTGATGTTTGGTACATAGTAAAAAAAATTGTTGCCAGAAGTAGTTATGGAAAAGATTTTTTTTAAATAAATTTCACTCACAACACCATTTACTCCAGAGAAGCTGCTTCACTTCAGCCAGTAGTGAATTTTGACTGTTGACTATTAAACATATTATACAGATTTCCTGTGCTGTCTTTTTACTTGTGTGAAAATCATTCTCAATAGAAGTCAATAAGGGCAAAGCTCTTTACATAATTCTAAGTAAACCTTGGGTTAAGAGTTTCCATATTGGTTTTTAAAAAAATGTTTTGATGGGTTGTGACATAGAGGGCCACACTTTCAAACACAGCTGAAGAAATTGTGCCCATCCATATTTACACACAAATTAAGTAATTATGGTTTACCTAGCACATAAATGTGTATGCAAATACGAATTTTGTGCAGTGCAGTGTTGGCACTAATTTGGATGCTAATTTGGTGTTTGAGATCTCCTGAAATAAAGGAACAGTTGTATTACTTAGTTGCTTTTAAACCAAACCTGAACTCAGATGTATCCATCACCCAGCTTTTTACCAGTTCAAACTGACATGTAATAATTCATAGTGTCAAGTCAGAAAAGAGCAGCTTACCCACTTTAGAAAACTGATAATTATTTTGGAATAAAATTCACCCTTGTGAGTGGGCCTGCGCAATTTCCTACTTACCGTTACGTGTCTGTAAGTCTTTAACCCAAGTTTTAAGTGGTATTTAAATGAAGCGTACAGTTTTGTGCAGGTCCTCTCCAGAGCCATGAATTTCATCCGGTGTCAAAGTTTTGTTACCTTTCCAAATGCTAACTAGGGAACAAAATGGCTTCTTACTTTTATTTAAGTTCTTGACAGAATTCTCATTAACTTCATTAGGAGCAGAATTAGGACCATACTGTGCTCAGGCATGCAGTATCTTTTAACCTAAATATTAAAGAGAACAGTTGCAGGAGACGTGTGGTAGCATTACTCTTCTAATAAAATATTCTCCTTCATGTGCGTCCGAGCAGAATGGGAAAGCCTTTCAGATGGATGCATCTTTGAGCTCTTAAGATAAGAAACAGTGTTAAGTGTGTAAACAAATTATTGCGAAACTGGTATGTTCTATGTTTTCTCAATTAGACCAATTTGTATTGTTTTTGACTGCAAACAAAATACTTTGATTTATTTCTGTGGTTCATGTATTTTTGTGGGATTCTGTTTTGTTACTCTCCTGATACTTAGAAAAAAGGTTGGTATTATGTTTGAAGTAGTTACTTTAAGATGTTCAAGGACTGTTGTCTCTGAAGTTATGACATGAAGTGGGATATAGAATACAAAGCAGTATATTTCTAGATTATTAAAGAAATGTCTGATTAGTGTTATAAGGCAAAATGTTTAAGGCCGAATGATTTAATCTGATTCCATGAGATTAATTATTTCCTCGAATGTATTGTCTGGAATGTCTTATTCCTATTAAGTGAAATTTCTACTTAATAAATAAATTAGACTTGTACTTTTTTGGGTATTAAAGATATTATGTGTTTGATAGTGCTGTTAGGAAGCTTTCTTCTCTTCTCAGCCTAACTATTGTGTAGTGTTGGTGTGCTCTATTAAACAGCTGCCATGGTCCACTTCGGGAAGTGGTGGAGGGGGTGGGGTTCCGCATTTCATTAGTGGATGCAGTGATTCCTGTTTATGCTGCACAGTTCACAAAGTGCTTTGGAAGCCTTCTGATGAAAGTGTTACGATAAATGTGATACTGTCATTATTTAGTAGTATTACCTATTATTAAAGCTTTATTTATGTCCAGAGTTTTGGGCAGCAGTAGTGATTTCCATTTGAATTTTGAAGTTGGTCAAATTTTTGAGATTCTACACTTCCTTAACATATTAATAGCTCAATACATGGACTTAATGGAATTGTGTGCATTTGTTAAAGGACATGTTTTTTCTTTTATAAAAAACTATTGGAATGAATTCATTTCTTATATTCCATAATGCAGGTATAACTCAACTGTCTTAATCAAATCTCACAGCTGTGTGGCCTCATTGCCCCCATACCAAAAGTGTTTGTAAATTGCCAGCACACAGACTTTTTGACTTCACTTATCAATTGTGCCTTAGACCTTTCAATAGAACGGGGTAGTACTAGCTACTGTGGTTCTGAACTCTTGCAGTATTTCCAGTTTGTACTAAGGTATTATAGCTGATACTGGTTTTTGAACTGCCCCTTTTTTCCTTTTGACTGTGTGTCACTGATCTGGATGTGGTCTTTTTCTTTTTAATTTTTTTTCTTGCACAGTAGATTGTGAGATTTAATAGATATAGTTTAATTTTCAAGTCCAACTTACTGTCTTGAACCCTGAGCAGTTTCTAGAAGATAGCTTTGTTTGAAGAATTACTCCTGGGGGAATTCTGTGCCACTTCACGTGCACAGAATTCATGACCTCTGCATATTTCTTTGCTTCCCTGCAGAAAAATGTCTTCTGACAGAGAAGCAAAGGGGGGCCGCAAGAGTTGTCATGTGCCCTTCCCTTGCAGTGCTGACATATTGGTTCAGGCCCCCAGAGCAGCCAGTAGAGATGTAATTCACTGCCGGGGGGTTGCCGGGGGGGGAGGCTGGACAGTCGTGTGTGCGTGAGAGAGAGAGATTCTGTCAGTCTTGCTTGCTATTGTGGCACACTTGGCGTGGAGGGGCAGGCTCTATCCCCTTAGGCAGAGCAGAATGTAGCAGCCTGCCTACTTAGTGAATTGGGCCCATTGTTCTTAGTGAATTTCCCCAGGAGTATAAAACGGGTGTAAAAGTTTTAAGGCTCCTTTACACTGCCAGAATAGTCTTAAGGATCCTTGTTGTAAAGGACAGTGTGGCCTTATAAATGCTTATGGTGCTTTAGTGATTAGAACTGGTCTAAATTTCTGGACTGAACAAATTTTCCTATCAAAATGTGCTCCATGAACTCTTTGCTACTGATCTTTTTGGAGATGGTCAGTAGCCAATATAAATTATGAGTTTGATTCTCCAACCCTCACTTGCTCTTCATTTGCCTATGATGTAACAGTGAGCATATCATAGAATCATAGAATATCAGGGTTGGAAGGGACCTCAGGAGGTCATCTAGTCCAACCCCCTGCTCAAAGCAGGACTAATCCCCAACTAAATCATCCTAGCCAGGGTTTTGTCAAGCCAGGCCTTAAAAACCTCTAAGGAAGGAGATTCCACCACCTCCCTAGGTAACTGATTCCAGTGTCTCACCACTCTCCTAGTGAGATGGCTGCATCTATTTGTGTTCAATTAATAATTTGAAGTAAAGGCTCAAACCTAGCTACATTACTATTAGACAAAGGGGGTTTGGGGATTTCCTCCTATGCACCCCACTCCCATTCTCCATCCATTGTATTGTAATTTAAATAAATTTCCAAAATAATTGAATCCAGCATGTTTATATTGCATTAGTTTAACAAATGAAATATGCAGAATTTTGCAGAATTTTAAAATATTGTGAGCAGAATTTTTAAATTTTTTTGTACAGCGTTCCCCCAGGAGTCAAGAATATAGCTAGGTTTGAGACTTGTGTTGTGAGTTCAGCTTCTGTTGTGAATTTGGTTAACTTAAAATGTAATGCTCTAATAATGAGTTAAAACCATCATCTATTTTCGGTGTGTTCTAAGAATTATACTTATGTGATGTGTTGAAAAATATGCATTAATACATAGGGTTTTGAAAAAGCTGTCCATGTACCAAGTTGGACGGAACTTCTACAGTCCTTCAGATCCAGTGGAAATTCCCCAGCACAAGTAAGGTTTGGGGGTTTTTTCCTCCCTTTAATTCTAGAATTTTCTGGTAACAGTTTATGGTACTGTGTAAACCCTTTCCAATATATCTTGCTGGAGAATAGTTTTAATGTCTGAGCTTTGCGTTTGAACAGCATCCCTGCCATTCTTAAGATGTGTTGAATTTTTAATACAAATTGTAGCAGGAACTTGGGTACAGAATCTCCACTGTAACGCAGAGCAGCAGGAGCTAGGCAAGCCAGTGGTGATACTCTTTGTATTACCAGTGCGAGAAGAGAGAGAGGTTATACTTCTTGCATGTTTGTGTAGCAATAAATGTGCAAAACTTAACTTTAAACACATGGCAGCCAAGATGGTGGAAGTGGACCTACATTGTTAAACGTGGGTTAATTCAAAAATAGTTATTTTAAATATTTTTCTTTGCATTCCGTAAGACTGACTCTTTGGCCAGGATTTGCTGTTTCCATTACACAGTTCGAGAACAGAGTGATGTTAAGTGCTGATGTGAGCCATAAAGTCCTTCGCAGTGAGACTGTTCTGGAATTCATGACAAGTCTGTATACCAGGATTGACAGAGTGTGCTTCATACAAACATGTGAAAAGGAGCTGCTAGGACTTATTGTGCTTACAAGGTAAAGCCATCACTATTTATTTTGCTGTGCTGTTGACTCAGGTGTCCTGTCAACTAGAACTATTTGTGCATAGTGGCTTTTTGCACTTCTTTCTACATTAAAAGTGGTAGTCCATATTAAAAGTTGTAGTGGTTTCTTATGTCATTCATAAACTAAGTGTTCATGAGGCAGGAGATTGCTGTCTATTAAAGATTATAGGTGTGTCTTGCAGTAGAAAGATCTGCAAAAGCAGGAGGGCATGAAAGAAAGCTGGGTGTCCCATGAAGAGGAGTGCATTGGGTGTCTCTGCCAGAAAAAGAAACTCCTATGGGAGGCCTCTTTAAGAGGGAGCCTCCCTATCAGAGAATTGCTGCCCCTTGAAGAGGCAGTGGGCCATCAGTTTTCTCCCCTCACTGTGACTTTACTGTCTCTAGAATAGAAGATTGAGCTGGCCATTATTGACCTTCCCCCTGCATGATCCTCCTGTTCTGTGGGGATTGGAGCAGAAGAAGCCAAAAAACACCCAGCAGAACCTGGATTTGGGCAGGGCTTTGATTTCTTTTGCCTGCTACATGTACCACAGTGTGACTCTTATCTTTCTTTTTTTATTCTGATTTTTAAACAGAGCCTTCTGGTGTCTGATGTTGGGTCACTGTTCAACCCCTCTTGGGGCTAGGTAGCACACCATTTTAGTCTGTTTTCTCTCTGTTTGGATTGCTCTTGCAGCACCTCTTCCTTCTGGCCTGGAAGGAATGATGGATATGTACTCCTTGAATTTGATGTCTTCAAAGCTTGCACATTGATCCTGCAAAGACGTATGCATGTCATTATGTTTAGGGTGCTGTGAGTAATTCCAGTGGCCTCAGTGGGAATACTTGCAGTAGATAAAATTAATGCATGCGTGTGTCTTTGCTGGTTTGGAGCCTTGGATTTTTTTTTAAACAATTCAGTGTAGTTAAAATTAAGTTATTAGAGTAAATATGTTTCTCCTGGTACATCTATGTTAAAACTGTCTTTTGTAAATTAATCAGTCTGGTTTGCAGTAATATTTGATCAGATTTTTTTTTAACGTTTTTATTGTACTACTGAAAATTCATTAAAGCTGCAAGTTTTATCCTCTGAGAAAATATAGAAGACAACATCATGTAAAACTATTAGGCGTAGTACTGATAATAAATTTGTTGTGCCATTCTATGCCCCCCCCCCCCCCGCATATTTCCAAATGGACAAGTCTCTGTACTGAAGAAGACTTATGGCTGCAGTCATTTATACCACACTTAAACAGGCCAAGCAATTAAATCCCCTCACTTATTCTGCATTTTCATAGATATAACAATAAAACCTACCGTATTGATGATATTGACTGGTGCGTGAAGCCAACGGACACATTTCCAAAACGTGATGGCACTGAAATCTCTTACGTTGATTATTATAAGCAGGTAGGTTAAAAACTAGGAAGCTGTTACAAACAAAAAAAATGTTTTATATTATTTTGTGTGGTCGCTTCTAAATGTACTGGCGCTGTAATTGTGGCAAGAATGACCAAGGTTTTCTATATTAAACACAAAAAACACAAAAAAGGAACCATTTTTAGTAGTATGATGTACATTGGAAATACAATACTATTACATTCGGATGTTTAAAATTACTTTTACTAATGGACTCTGGGAACACTTTGCCATGTTCTAGGATGAGGAACTATTTGTAAAGAGTTTTGGAGATGAAATAGTTCTTTATAGGTGTGAAATATTAACAGCATTCTATATATTAGAGCATTTGGCTTACCCTCTTACGAAAAGTAATAGAACTTTAACTTGTTCCATTGTCTTTAAAATATGCTCAGGACAGAGTGCTCTTGGCAAGTAAGAGCAAACATTGCTCCATCCATAAACATACATGTGTAAAAGATAAGTTACGGTGAATTCCTAAGAATAATGATGTTTCACACTTACGTGGTACTTACATATTTGAAGCACTTTATGAACATTAATAAAATCATGAGTACACTTAGTGTGTGGCAAAAAGCATTTTCACACTCATCGCTACTGTATTGTATTCTATTAGTAAAAGTAATTTTAAATATCTAAAAATAGTTAAATATCTAAAAATCTATATTACCAATGTACAATAAAACTAGAAATAATCCCTTTTTGTGTTTAATATGCTTCAAAGCACATAAATGTGCTAATATGGAAAAAATCTGCTCATCCTCTTAAGATGCTGCATGTACAATACACATTAAAAGGTGTTATATTTCATTAGTTCCAGTGCTGGGAACACAACTGTACAGTAGTTAGAATGTCATCCATCTTTGCCCTTGTTCATATGTTTGTTTAAGGGCAGGCTTACGTTTGGTCTTATTGGAAGCATCCTATCCTAATCACATTTTGAGACATTAGATCGAGGTAAAGTATTGCTGCTTTTCATTTAAAGGTTTAATTAGGTCAAAAGATAAAATTGGAACTGTTCACACTTGTTGGGTGCATTTGGCCTTGTACCTTCAATTATACTTTTCCTGAATGGTCTTATTGTTAGTGCCAGAGTAAATTCAGTAACTCCACTGATTTGTACTGGTATAACTGATAACAGAATCTGGCCTTTCATTGTAATTATTCATGCAGCTATATAAAGTAGCTAGCTAGTCTGATACCTCCCTTTATGTCTACACGTATAAAGTCACTTTATACATTTTGATTCCATTTTCTCCTTTGTTAGTGTCTGAGTTGTATTGGAGGTGATGGTGAATTAGAACCTCTGTCTTTATAATATGAACTGGTTCTTTACAAGTACAAGAAAATACAGAAAGGTAGGGATTGGCATGTTGATATGCAGAGAAGACAATATTTCATTCTTATCCCTTTCGGTTGGCCAGGAATCACTTTCACTGGAAGCAAAAGATTATTCTAAATACATGTGGAAACCAGAAAAGGAATATAGGAGGTGATAGTGGCGGCAGCATGGAAACCGTAGCAGAAAATATCATACAAGAAAACTTAAGATTCTGTACTGCCTTGTGCCTTGTGTAGGTATTTAGACCTGTGTAAAATATTAGCTATTCCTATTTGGTAGCGATTAACAGTGGAGTCAGGCCCAATATCTTTCCAGAAAGTAGTTTTGAGTGATGTTAGAAGCACAGGATAAAAACGTAGGTCTAGATTCTCAGTGTACTGGACCTCACACTCTGCCCTTCCCCCTAATCCTGGGGGCTGTTTTTGGCAACTGGTGCAATTTAGAACAGTCTCTGTTGTGAATTATGTCTAGTTAGCTATGGTTCCTGAGGATCCATCCCCTGAGCTGGGGATAGCTGAACCACTGCCTGCTTCGGCTCTTGCACTGTATGCCCTATACATCGGGAGAGTAAGGAATGGCTGGTTTAGAGGTATCTGTGCCAGTTTTACCACACAGGATTTCCTCTACACAAGAGGAATCCCATGTGGTTGGGAAAATCTGCTTTCCTTCTCCTTTGTACCTCCGGAGAGGGGGGGTGCCTGTATCTCTATATGTGGACAAGATTAATTTGGTCTTTATTGTACAGCCCAGAACACAGCCAGTGGAAAACTTGCAGCTTATGAGCAGATTTGACTAATTATCTGGAATGTGGTGCAGTATCTCCTGATTAACTTTTACCTCAATAATATTTCACCTTACAGCAGTATGATATAGTCCTGACTGACCTAAATCAGCCTGTGCTGGTTAGCCGATTGAAAAGTAAGCAGAATAGCACTGTTGAACCCCGTGTTGTCCACCTGATCCCTGAGCTGTGCTATCTAACAGGTAAACCACACTTAACTTATAAATCTTGTCTGATCCAGCAGCTAGGTAATGTAGGCTGACAGCAAAAGAAGACAGGGAGCACTTGGAATGGTATTTAATTAGCAAAATGACAGTATATTAAACATACTCTGATTCAGTATGATGGGGAAGCATGAGGCAGAACCAGACCTGGCTGCTGAAAATAGCTCCTTAGCTTGTGTGTCATATGGAAACTGCACTAGGGCCTCTGAGGGTATATCTACACAGCATTTGGGAGCGAGCCTCCCAGCGCGGCTGATAGAACTAGCACAAACCTGAGTCTGTAAAAATAGCTGTTTGAGGTTTCAGCTTGGGCTGGAGCTCTGGTTCTGAAGCCTAGAGAGGAGGCAGGCTCGGAGACTTGCTGCTGTGGGCTGTGTAGACATACCCTTATATTCAGCTTGGGATGGGGTTGGAGAGAACCAAGCACTCCTAATACCAAAAAGTCATGGGTTAATTAGGCAAAGGAATATGACAGACACCAGTACCACCCCACTGCCCCCAACATAAGAGGTTCTCCTTATGCCATGCTAGGTCCCTATGTTGTGGGGGGGGCGGGGCAGTGAGGACCTAAGGAGGTGATAGGGACAAGTAACCCTCGCGCAATTAAACAATAATAGAATACCATTTATTTAACTATTTTTGGATGTTTTCTACATTTTCAAATATATTGATTTCAATTACAACACAGAATACAAAGTGTACAGTGTTCACTTTATATAATATTTTTTTTATTGCAAGTATTTGCACGGTAAAATAACCAAAAGAAATAGTATTTTTTGATTCCCGTAATACAAGTACTGTAGTACAATCTCTTTATCATGAAAGTTGAACTTACAAATGTAGAATTATGTACAAAAAAACTGCATTCACAAGTAAAACAATGTAAAATTTTAGAGCCTGCAAGTCCACTCAGTCCTACTTCTTGTTCAGCCAATTGCTCAAACAAACAAGTTTGTTTACATTTGCAGGAGATAATGCTGCCCGCTTCTTGTTTACAGTGTCACCTGAAAGTGAGAACAGGCATTCTCATGGCACTGTTGTAGCCGTCATCGCAAGATATTTATTTGCCAGATGCACTGAAGATTCATGTGTCCCTTCATGCTTCAACCACCATTCCAGGGGACATGCGTTCATGCTGATGATGGGTTCTGCTTGATAACGATCCAAAGCAGTGTGGGCTGACGCATGTTCATTTTCATTATCTGAGTCAGATGCCACCAGCAGAAAGTTGATATTTTTTTTTTTGGTGGTTTGGGTTCTGTAGTTTCCGCATCAGAGTGTTGCTCTTTTAAGACATCTGAAAGCATGCTCCACACCTCATCGCTCTCAGGTTTTGGAAGGCACTTCCGATTCTTAAGTCTTGGGTTGAGTGCTATAGTTACCTTTAGAAATCTCACATTGGTACCTTCTTTGTGTTTTGTCAGATCTGCTGTGAAGGTGTTCTTAAAATGAACAACATGTGCGGGGTCATCATCTGAGACTGCTATAACGTGAAATATATGGCAGAATGCGGGTAAAACAGAGCAGGGGACATACTATTCTCCCCCAAGAAGTTCAGTCGCAGATGTAATTAATGCATTATTTTTTTAACGAGCATCATCATCATGGAAGCATGTCCTCTAGAGTGGTGGCCAAAGAGTGAAGGGGCATACAAATGTTTAGCATATCTGACATGGAGATACCTTGCAATGCCGTTTACGAAAGTGCCATGCAAATGCCTGTTCTCATTTTCTGGTGACATTGTAAATAAGAGGAGAACAGCATTATCTCCTGTAAATATAAACAAACTTGTTTGTCTTAGCAATTGGCTGAACAAGAAGTAGACTGAGTGGACTTATAGGCTCTGAAGTTTTACATTGTTTTATTTTTGAGTGCAGTTATGTAACAAAAAAAATCTAAGTTTCACTTTCATGACAAAGGTTGCACTACAGTCAGTACTTGTATGAGGTGAATTGAAAAATACTATTTCTTTTGTTTATCATTTTTACAGTGCAAATATTTGTAATAAAAAATAATATACTCTTTGATTTCAATTACAACACAGAATACAATATATATGAAAATGTAGAAAAACATTCAAAATATTTAATAAATTTGGTTGGTAATAGAAAGTTGGTATTCTATTGTTTAGCAGTGCGATTAAAACTGCGATTAATCGCAGTTAATTTTTTTTTAGTTAATTGCGTGAGTTAACTGCAATTAATCAACAGTCCTAAACAGTTATTTAACTTAAACTAGAAACAGGAACCTATATGAGATATGTCTAGGTATGTGTGTGCTTGGGCAATTCATTTACCCTCACTGTTTGTTTCCTAATTTGTAAAATAAGGATAAATGATACCTTTCATACAGATGTGTTGAGAGGCTTAATTAGCTAGATCTTTTTTTGATTTAAAAGTGTTGTAAATCAGGAGCAAATCAGTTGAAGTTGATAGGTTTACACCAGTGCAAGATCAGAATCAGGACCCTGGTGAGCATATAGTGCTTTGAAATTGTAAAATGCTACATAAATCCTAATTGTTATTTTGGAATTCGCTTCAGCCAGCTGGTTCAACAGTGATCCGCATGAGACAGACTCAGATTCATTTTCTTATGTTTCAAGATAGTGATAGTCTTTTCAGTACTTTATATGCTATGTGGAGTTACGTTATCTAAGGGAAGAGAAAAATTAAATTGGTATAGTGGGTTCTCATATGGGTCACTGTTAGTTTCTTTACAAGAGTTGTGTGTGTTTTCAATTGACCATTTTATTCTGCCAGTATTTAGCAGTTATTTTCCTTGTCACTAAACAACTTCTTTAAATATTCATGAGTGAAGTGCTGTGTATATGCTGCACTGGGGAGAACTAGGCTCATATTTTAGATATTCAGGAAGTGGGAGAACTTTCACGTTTGCTTTGCAGAAAATGGAGGAGTTCTTCAAATGCTTGCTCATGTCAATGCCATGTTAAGTGTGTGCGCCCCCGTGGCTGTTGAAGATTTTTGCCTTAGTGGTATCTGTAGGGCCAGCTCTGGCGCCTCCTGGAGCGTTGCGCTTTTGCACTGGTATATGAGGTGCCGTTAGCCCTGTGCCCTCTCAGTTCCTTCTTACTGCTCATGACAGTTGTTCTTGCGACTGCAAGCATTTACAGTGGTTCTCTTTCATAGTTTCTTGTATATAGTTGTTCAGTAGAGTTAGTATTTTGTAGTTAGTAAATTAGAGTTAGTTAATGGTCCCGTTAGGGACATTATCCTAGGCATGGGGCATGTCCTGGTCCCCGGGCTTCAAACCATGTTCCGCTTTCCATAAATCTATGCTGATCAGTGACTACTATGCAAGTTGTCTGAAGTGTTTGGGGGAGACGCACGTTTAAGATAAGTGCAGAATTCGTAAGAACTTTAGGCCAAGGACTCAAAAGGACAGAGGTATCTGTTTGAAAGCCCTCCTGATGGAGGCTGCTCTGATACCTGCCTCAGAACCATCCCATTCTGACTCTGCACTGGGCATGTTCTCATTGGTATGGAGTGCTCCACTGGCCCTGGGCTCACCCTGGCACCATTTGCCATCGCTGATGCCAAGAAAGAAGTGCAAAAAACAGCAGGAGTGTTCCCCGGTGCTGAGCAAGGACAGGAAAGGGAGGTCAGGTAAAGGACCCATGTTGGGCCACCTGCCTTCGGTGGAGTGGCAAGGGGCAGCCTCTTCATCAAGGGCCCTGAGCCCACCCAGGGAACTACCTCAGACTCCTGGGAGCGGTAGGGGACCCCTACATATAACAGTTCCTTCGACATGGAGGCATTTCAGGCAGCCAGGGACCTGATGGCCCTCCCAGTACCGCCTACGCAACGGGCTCTCCAGTCAGCGGCAGAGTGAGTGAAGGCTTCTCCTTCCAAATGGAAGCTCTCCATGGGACCACTGCAGTGGGCACTTGGTTGTTGCTGGTCCCGGAGTCACGGCACCAGTCCTTCACATTACGGCCCTGATTTCCTGTACCACAACCACAGTCTCCGATCCCGTGGCCCGGGTCTCTGGCTCTATGTTCACGCTCTCGCGCTTCATGTTGTGGCTCACTGACCTTGCAGTGTCAGTCCCCACCCTCCCGGTACCAGCTGCCCTCCTCTCGGCAACAGTTGTGATGCTGCATCACCAATTGCCGACCCCTCGAAGGTCCTCGACGTGGTCTCCAGCTCGGCACCACTCTCTACCATCTCGACTCCAGTCCCTGCCTAAGCAGTACGTTCTCCGGAACGCTGCCAGTCACCTTCCTTGCAGCTCTGCTTTCCGGCCTCCTGTCAGGGCTGACAGAGGGAGGCACTAACTGCCCTGCCATGGTCCCCGAGAGAGGAGTCTTCCTTGGAGTCAGAGGGGGAGTTCAGTTCGCAGCCTCAGAAGCATTGGTCAGCCTGGGCACCAGACTTTAGAGCTGGACCTGCAGCTCCCCGTGATACCAGGCCCATACTCTCACCAATCATCCGCAGCCACTTCCAACAAGCGGTCTGCGGCACCGCCTACACTGGTGCAGAAGCCAGACTTGGTCTCTGATGCTGGTACTGAAGGGCAAGTGTCAGTTTCAAGGGAGACTTCCCCGGTAGAAAGTGCCACAGCCCCTCCCTGGTATTGTCTTCATCCTCCTCATCCCTGGATGAAGCAGTTGCAGGTCTCTCCCACCAGATGACTTTCGGCCTACCAGGAGGAGCTCACAGAGCCAACACATAGCCTCTTTGACATCCTGGTGGCTGCAGCACTCTCTAAGGTTGCACTGCCAGTGCATGAAGGGGTGCTGAAAGTGGTCAAGGCCCTTTGGCAGACCCCGTCCCCTTTGCCACCAATGTCTAAGAGGGTATGTGATGTTACGAGTGTAATATAATATCTCATTGAAAGATGACAGGGCCAGAAAGAGTTAATTAACTCACCGACTGACCTGACCCATGGCCGAACTTTAGAAACTGGTTAGGAAGATATGTAAATGAATAGAGCTTTGAAATGCAATGCTGTATTATTGTTAGAGATAGAAGAGATGTTTGCTCATGTCTTGTGATGTAAACAAACAAGTCTTGTCTATTGCTATAGTTTTGATTCAAAGATCAAAAAAGGAATATTAACATATATTTGAGTGAAATAATAGTATTGTCTGTGTCTCTTTGAAGGTTGTGATAACCTGTGTCTGATCTGTTTAATGGATAAATTATCCTGGGCTGATTGCCATGATGTTTGGAAGAAGGAATGTTAAGCCTATTCTTTTCTCAGGCCAAAAGGCTGCAGGAAATGTATAAAAATCTTGGGACACAATCCTTCTTCATCTCAGATCTGCTTTGGGTTTCAAGAGGGGGAACCTTAAGCCATAAGGATTGAGATCCTCCGTCACTGACTGGAGTCACCCTGAATATGGACATTTGACTATAACCTATGGACTATTTCTAAAAGGACTTTTGGCAACTATAAGCTCATATGTGCTATGTATCTGAAACTCAAGAATTGAATTCAAATCTGTATGTATCTTGATCTTTTAACCAACATTCTCTTTTTTTCTTTTTTAATAAATTTTAGTTTAGTTAATAAGAATTGTCTTTAAGCGTGTATTTTGGGTAAGATCTGAGTTACCATTTGTCCTGGATATGGGGCTTGGTCCTTTGGGGTCAAGAGAACCTTTTCTTTTATACGATGAAATAAGATTTTCAGAATTTATCATCATATGTTTGACATGTGTGTCTGGATGGAGGCCTGAGGCTGGGTACTTTAAGCGAACTGCATTATTTGGACTTCTGTGTAACCAGTGAGGTACTATAGAAGCTGTTTTGTGCTGGCTTGGTAAATCTAAGTACTGGAATATCCACTAGCGTTTGGTGTTTGTCTGCCCTGTTCTGTTTGGAGTTCACCCTGATTGAGTGACCTCAGCTTGCTCCCACAGGCAGCACCGTCACAGGGCAGAAAAGAAATTTTATGAGCTTGACAAGTGCTACGAATACTTGTATTCACACCCGCCTCCAGCATCTCTGGTAGCGTCTGCTGCAAATGAGCAGGACAGGCAAAAGTCATGCCTAAAAACAAGGACGCTAGAAAACTGGACCTGTTTGGGAGAAAAATTTATTTTACTGCCAGGCTCCAACCTAGAATATCTAACCAGCAAGCATTGTTGGGGAGATATCATTTCAATATCTTGGATGCGTTGAGTAAACTCCCTGCCACAAGAACTTGGACAGGAGTTCACGTCCATCCTGAAGGAGGGTAGAACAGTAGCCAGAGCCTCTCTCCAGATGGTGTTGGATGTGGCTGATTCGGTGGCCAGGTCAATGGCCTTCACTATATCCATGAGACGCAACTTATGGCTGTCCCAAGAAGTGCAGCAGTCCATTCAGGACCTTCCATTTGAGGGCAAGGCTTTGTTTTCAGAGCAAATGGATACCAGGCTGCACGGACTGAAAGATTCCTGTATCATGCTTCGCTCCTTGGGACTGTACATGCCGCAGGCCGACATTTCCGGCCCCCTCCGCTGCCTAGATTCTCGGGTCCGCCACAGAAGAGCTCCTACAAGAGAAAGGAGAGACACAAAGGTGTTAAATGTTGTCCCACCCCATCCTCCTCAGATGCCCAGTTGGGGCCCGTGCGACACTCAGGTGGCCCATGGCAGGCATTTTGAGGGTGCGCCTGAGGACAGTATTTCAGTCTGGCCCTAGGATCCATCCCACCTTCTGTTTCTGAACTGCTTGTCTCCTTTCCTCACTGCATGGGCTCAGGGTACCTCAGACCGTTGGGTGCTCAACACCATTACAGCTGGCTACACCCTGCAGTTTTCCTCCGTCCCTCCTCCCTCTCCCTTTTCAGGGACCCTTCTCATGAGCAGCACCTTGTCCAGGAGGTGGAAACCCTCCTACAGATAGGAGCCATAGAGGAAGTTCCTCAAAATATGAGGGGAAAGGAAATTTATTCCCAGTATTTCCTAATCCCAAAGGCAGCTTTAGACCCATCCTAGACCTGCATCGCCTCAACAAATATCTCAAGAAGTTGAAGTTTCACATGGTCTCCCTGGCCTCCATCATCCCCTCTTTTGATCCATTTCCTGTTTCCACATTTCTGTTTTCCATGAACACAGGAGATTCCTCCGATTCATAGTGGGCCGATGCCGTTTACAATTCATGGTGCTTCTCTTCGACCTTTTGTCTGCTATGAGGGTCTTCACAAAGTGTATAGTAGTAGTGGCCGCTTACCCGAGACGTCAAGGGGTATAGATCTACACATACCTCGATGACTGGCTTGTCAGAGGCAGGTCACAAGCACAGGTTTAGCACAGCCTCAGTCTGGTGCGGGCCACCTGTCAGGATCTGGGCCCACTTATAAACTAGCGGAAGTCAACCCTGACCCCAGTTCAGGAGATAGAGTTTATAGGGGCAGCACTCAATTCTACTCAGGCCAGGGCCTTTCTGCTAGAGTCCCTGTTCAGAGGCATGTTGGACCTCATCACACATGTAAGAGCCCACCCGCTCAAGACTGCTCAGGTATGCCTCAAGGCTCTGGGCCATATGGCAGCATGCACGTCTATGCTTCAGTCTCCTGCAGACGTGGCTGATGTTGGTTTATGCTCCTGGCAGACATAATTTGGATCTAGTGGTCACAGTCCCTTCGCACATCCTGTCATCCCTGACCTGGTGGATGGTCCCCCGATCAGTGTTGGAAGGAATTCCCTTCGTGGCCCAATCTCCGTCGATAACATTGGTCTCCAGTGCTTTGGATCTGGGGTGGAGAGCCCAGCTCGATGACCTCAGCACGCAAGGTCTTTGGTCACAGGAGGATCGTGCCCTCCATATAAATGTTAAGGAATTCAGGGCTATATGCTTGGCCTGCCAGGTGTTTCTTCCTTACCTGAGGGGCAGAGTGGTTCAAATCCTGATGGACAGTACTGGTGTAATGTTCTATATCAACAAGCAAGGTGGAGCTCTCTCGTCAGCTCTATGCCAAGAGGCTCTCCAGTTATGGGATTTCTGTGTACAGCATGCCATTCATCTCGTGGCATCACACCTTCTGGGTGTCAGGAATGTGCTGGCAGATCTCCTCAGGAGGTTCTCTCATCTTGCTACGAGTGGTCACTCCACCCAGAGACAGTCAGTGATCTTCCAGAAGTGGGGGACTTCGTAGGTGGACCTGCTGGCATCCAGGCAGAACAGAAAGTGTCACCAGTTCTGCTCGACCTGCAGGCTCACCAGAGGTTCCCTCTCTGATGCCTTCCTACTTCCATGGATGGAGTCACTACTATACACCTTTCCGCCAGTATCTCTGGTTCTTCTTCAAGTGCTTGCTCATGTTGATTCCATTCTAGGTGTACGCACGCCCATGTGCGTGGCTGTCTGAGATGTTGTCTTAGCCGTAGGGTCGGATGTGGTGCCCTCTGGAGTGCTTTGCTCATGGTATATCAGATGCAGTATATCAGGTGCTGCTGGCCCTACACCCTCTCAGTTCCTTCCTACCGCCCATGGTTGTCAGTCGGAGTGCCTTCCTTGCTCGTCAAGGACTTGTGGTTACTTCCTTTGGACTTTGTGCGTTTTGGCTTTGTGTATAGTTATCTTTAGTGTTAAATACCTGTTAATTGTAGTAGTTAGTGTTAGTAGCTAGGTCCCAGCGGGGACTTTGCCCCAGGTGAGGCATGCCCTAGTCTCCGGGCTCTAAGCACTGCGACTCCTATAACAGGCCTATGCCTATTAGCGACCCCCATGGCGGCTGTCTCAAATGCTTGGGGGAAACGCACGTTAAAGAGCGGTGCCATATTTATAAGAACTTTGAGCCTTGCACACAGAAGGAGAGAGACATCAGGCTTAGAGCCCTCCTTTTGGAGTCCACCCAGCTCCCAAGCCATCTTGGCACGAATCTCCCAGCACCTCAGCATCAGCGTGAAGTGTGCCAGCTGGGCCCTCTTGACACTGCTCCATGTTGCTGGTGCCGAAGAAAAGGGCCAAGAAGCACGGTTCCCCGGCACCAACGAAGAAGGGCCAGTTGGCTGTGAACAAGAAGTGAGCCCCGAGCCGCCTGCCTACACCGGAGCCCTGCAGGCAGCCCTCCCTGGTCAGGGCCGTCAGCCTGACAAAAGGTCCTGCTTCGACTTCTGTGAGCGGAACTGGACCTTCGAAGGCCCAGGCGTTGAAGGAGCACAGGCCTCCGCCCACGCAACCAGAACCACCAGTGCTGCAGCCTTTGGCTAAGGCTCCCCAAGAGGGCAAAGCAGCTGACAAGGCTCCTCAAGAAGCGGTGGAGCACCGCCAATCCCTTGAGACAATGGCACGCTCTCCACCGCCAGTCGCCAATGCCGATGTTGAGATTGACAAGGACTTACCACCGGTTGGCAGCTCCACAGTCACCGTGGTCTCAGTGTGGCTCTCTGGGAGGGAGGTGCCAGTCCCCATATTACTGACGCCAGTCACCGTCCCCAAGATCATCATCCCGGCGTCATTCCCAGTCACCGACACTGTGGAAACAATCTCCTTCCTGCCTCCGATCTCCTTGGCACTGCACCTGCTCACCATACCGTCAGCACCGGTCCTCTTGGCCGGGGAACTGATCTCCGGTATCAGTGGTCTCTAGGCAGACCCAGCCCCTCCATCGTCTCCGGAAGGAAGCTCCTCTGGTACCAAGGGCTGCTTCAGCCTGTCACCCTGGCCTCAGTAGCAGGACTGGGCGTCAGAGCTGACAGCAGTGGCAGCTGGACAGTGACAGCCAGGGCAGTGGCCTGCTCAGTGGCAATGTTGGAATGTCTGGGGGGTTTCAGTCATGGCGATGCCCCCATTGGTCCATTTGTTGGCCACCGCCGTGGAACAGCAGCCTCTGGCACCAGGCCTGGCACCAGAGGAGCACCCGGTGGCCGACCCTCAAGAGGCTGTGCCTACCTCCAACCCATCCTCCCCAGCAGAGGAGGAGGAACAGGCCCCCCTCCGCCCCCCTCCGCCCATACAGTTGTCCTCGTACTCCCCGGATGAGGCGGTCACGGGCCCATCCAGCGCCAGCCCACCTGATGACTTTAAGGACCACCAGGCCCTGCTCCAGTGCTGATATTGGAACCCTCCTCCCCCCCAGGTTCAAAGTCCAGCTGCTGCTCCACCCAGCCTTTTTACCAAAAGTGGTCTCACAGTTCCATGGTCATCAGGACACGTTTCTACTGGTGTTCTTTCCGAAACCTCACAAACCCAGCAAGGAGCGCAGGTTGCATACTCTGAACGTTAGATGAGCCTTGGTCTTCTGCATCGAAAGAACTAGACCCTTCCATAAGTTGGCACAGCTCTTTGTCGCAGTGGCAGACAGTATGAAAGGTCTGCCGATCTCCTCAGAGAATTTCCTTGTAGATAACCACCTGCATCAAGTTTTGTTATGAACAAGCAAAGGTGTCACCACTAGCGATTGTATCTGCTCACTCCACCAAAGCGCAAGCCTCATCAGCAGCCCTCCTCACACAGGTGCCAATTCAAGACATCTGCAGAGCCGCTACTTGGTCTTGAGTCCGTGCCTTTGCATCCCATTATGACATCGCCCAGCAGGCTCAGGACGATGTCAGCTTTGGCAGAGCAGTGTTGTAAACAACACATCCGTGAACTCTGAGCCCACCTCCAGGGGGATACTGCTTGTGAGTCACCAAACATGGAATCGGCATGAGCAAGCACTCAAAAAAGAAAAGACTGTTACTAATCATAGAATAGAATGTCAGGGTTGGAAGGGACCTCAGGAGGTCATCTAGTCCAACCCTCTGCTCAAAGCAGGACCAATCCCCAACTAAATCATCCCAGCCAGGGCTTTGTCAAGCCTGACCGTAAAAACCTCAAAGGAAGGAGATTCCACCACCTCCGTAGGTAACGCATTCCAGTGCTTCACCACCCTCTTAGTGAGAGAGTTTTTCCTAATATCCAACCTAAACCTCCTCCTCTGCCGCTTGAGACCATTACTCCTTGTTCCGTCATCTGCTACCACTGAGAACAGTCTTGATCCATCCTCTTTGGAACCCCCTTTCAGGTAGTTGTAAGCAGCTATCAAATCCCCCCTCATTCTTCTCTTCTGCAGACTAAGCAATCCCAGTTCCCTCAGCCTCTCCTCATAAGTCATGTGTTCCAGTCCCCTAATCATTTTTGTTGCCCTCCGCTGGACGTTTTCCAATTTTTCCACATCCTTCTTGTAGTGTGGGGCCCAAAACTGGACACAGTACTCCAGATGAGGCCTCACCAATGTTGAATAGAGGAGAACGATCACGTCCCTCGATCTGCTGGCAATGCCCCTACGTATACATCCCAAAATGCCATTAGCCTTCTTGGCAACAAGGGCACACTGTTGACTCATATCGAGCTTCTCATCCACTGTAACCCCCGGGCCTTTTCTGCAGAACTGCTGCCTAACCATTCAGTCCCTCGTCTGTAGCGGTGCATGGGATTCTTCCATCCTAAGTGCAGGACTCTGCACTTGTCCTTGTTGAACCTCATCAGATTTCTTTTAGCCCAATCCTCTGATTTGTCTAGGTCCCTCTGTATCCTATCCCTACCCTCCAGTATATCTACCTCTCCTCCCAGTTTAGTGTCATCTGCAAACTTGCTGAGGGTGCAATCCACGCCATCGTTCAGATCGTTAATGAAGATATTGAACAAAACTGGCCCGAGGACCGACCCTTGGGGCACTCCACTTGATACCGGCTGCCAACTAGATACGGAGCCATTGATCACTAAGCCTGACAATCTACCCGGCTTTCTATCCACCTTATAGTCCATTCATCCAGCCCATACTTCTTTAACTTGCTGTGGGAGACCGTGTCAAAAGCTTTGCGAAAGTCAAGGAACAACACGTCCACCACTTTCCCCTCATCCACAGAGCCAGTTATCTCATTATAGAAGGCAATTAGATTAGTCAGGCATGACTTGCCCTTAGTGAATCCATGCTGACTGTTCCTGATCACTTTCCTCTCCTCTAAGTGCTTCAGAATTGGTTCCTTGAGGACCTGCTCCATGATTTTTCCAGGAACTGAGGTGAGGCTGACTGGCCTGTAGTTCCCAGGATCCTCCTCCTTCCCTTTTTTAAAGATGGGCACTACATTAGCCTTTTTCCAGTCGTCCGGGACTTCCCCCGATCACCATGAATTTTCAAAGATAATGGCCAATGGCTCTGCAATCACATCCACCAACTCCTTTAGCTCTCAGATGCAGCGCATCCGGCCCCATGGACTTGTGCTCGTCCAGCTTTTCTAAATAGTCCCGAAGCACTTTTTTCTCCACAGAGGGCTGGTCACCTCCTCCCCATGCTGTGCTGCCCAGTGCAGCAGTCTGGGAGCTGACCTTGTTCGTGAAGACAGAGTCAAAAAAAGCAGTGAGTACGTTAGCTTTTCCCACATCCTCTGTCAGTAGGTTGCCTCCCTCATTCAGTAAGGGGCCCACACTTTCCTTGTCTTTCTTGTTGTTGCTAACGTACCTGAAGAAACCCTTCTTGTTACTGTTAACATCTTTTGCTAGCTGCAACTCCAGGTGTGATTTGGCCTTCCTGATTTCACTCCTGCATGCCTGAGCAATATTTTTGTACTCTTCCCTGGTCATTTGTCCAATCTTCCACTTCTTGTAAGCTTCTTTTTTGTGTTTAAGATCAGCAAGGATTTCACTGTTAAGCCAAGCTGGTCGCCTGCCATATTTGCTATTCTTTCTACACATCGAGATGTTTTGTCCGTGTAACCTCAATAAGGATTCTTTAAAATACACGCAGCTCTCTTGGACTCCTTTCCCCTTCATTTTGTTTTCCCAGGGGATCCTGCCCATCAGTTCCCTGAGGGAGTCAAAGTCTGCTTTTCTGAAATCCAGGGTCCGTATTGTGCTGCTCTCCTTTCTTCCCTGTGTCACTAACGTTTTGTAAATGTTGTTCTTAGAGATGTGTTCCTCATGTCCATTCCATGACTCACCCTCCATCCCCTCTGTCGGAGTTGACAGCAAGCAAGAACTGAGAGAGCGCAAGGCAGGCAGCGCCTCATATACCAGCACATGAGCGTAGGGCTCCTGGGGGCCCTACAGAGCTGGCAAAAATCTCCAGCAGCCGTGCATGTCGGCGCACGAACACCTAGAATGGAATGGATGCGAGCAACACATCTTGAACAACAGTTACGAAAGATTAGTAATCATCTTTTACCTGCAGTCTATTTACAAACTATTATACACTTAAAACTATTATATACTTACAAACTATTATACACTTAAAACAACATATTTGTAAATTGCATCTAGAGCTGGCATCCAGAGCTGCTATGAAGATGGAATAAACAGCATAAGCCTCTTTGCTAAAGAGATTTCTCTTTGCTGCATATGAGACAATGATCAGAAATAAGCAACCTCTCATTTCTCAGCTATTTCTTTTAGGAGATGGACATCTCTCACTGATTTAATCTGGGGTAACTACACTAAAAGCATATTGAGCATTGCTCCTTGTCAGTTTCAGACTGGACAAGAGCATGGGTCTGGCATAACTTAAGGTTCACAAATTGGCAACAGTATGAAACATAGCAGCGAATTATACGCTTTTTGGATTGATACTCACTTTGAAACAAATCAAAATCCCTATATACAGCAGGCTACGTTTTGCTTTCAGTTACACAGCTTTAAATCTGGAGGAACTCCATTGGCTTATTGTCAATTTCACGTTACATTCATACTAAGACTCTGGCCAGGGTTGTGAAGACCAGGAATACTTTTTGAAGAATGTATATTTGTATAAATTAAGGAGGCCTCAAATAGATTACACTGTCTCAGTCACAACTCGTGAAAACACTCAAGGCTGCACAATACATGCACCAAAATGTTGATGTAAATCTAAAAGAAAAACTACAGCAGTGACCTGAGGTTTACAGTTTTTGGTGGAAGGGGTTACTGCTATTATCAATTTGGACACTTCATCTACTGCTTTCCCCTTTATTGGGCAAACCACTTTTACGTCACTTTTTTTGGCAATAAATTCAACATCATGCATGCCAAAAGAATAACCTGCATTCTTTCAAGATTGATAGCAGATGTCATCTTTTAACTTATAAGCTAAGAGCTCCATAGGTAGCATCTGTCCACCCAGGAATTTGAACCATTTAACTTTGGGCTTGTCTTCACTACCGGGGTAAGTCGACTTAAGTTGTGCTACTCCAGCTACTTTATTCACATAGCTGGAGTCAACGTAGCTTAGGTCAACTTACCCCGGTAGGTTCACCGCACTGTGTTGATGGGAGACCCTGTCTGGTCAACTTACCTTAATCTTCTCGGGGAGCTGGAGTACCAGAGTCAACCGGAGAGCACTTCGACGTCGATTTAGCAGGTCACTAGACCCGCTAAATCGACCTCTGCTACATCAATTGCAGCAGCTTCGATCTCCCTGTAGTGAAGACCAGTCCTCAGTCTTACATCCAACTCCCTGGGCAGTTTGCACAGTGGCAAAATGGGCTGTCTGCTAAACCAAAGAATGCTTTTTTTATGAGGAATTAATATTAATAGCTAGGGAATTTAGATATTATTAGTTAGGGAATCTCCCAACTAAGAATTGTACACATCCTCCTATTTTTATCTCACCTCCCCTTCCCTTATCCCAGCCTTTCTTGTTTTACGTCATAGGTTTTTTTGGGCCAGGGTTTGTCAATTTTCTGTGTTTATATAGTACCTAGCATAAAGAATCGCAAACAGGTTGAAGCCAGTAGGGGCCACCACAATATATCTGTTAAGTAACAATGTAGCATCAGATACCATGATGATAGGTCTGGAATGAACACACAGATATTCTAGATCAGTGCTGATGATATCCTTTTTCTGGATTTTTTCGGGGGAGGGTGGGGAAGTGATGCTTTCTGACGTATTATCATTATTATTAGGTTTGACCAGCCGGGCAATTTCTGACTTCCGTCTGATGAAGGATCTGGCTCAAGAAATGCATCTGAATCCTGAGCAAAGACAGCAAAGGCTGTCTCGGCTTGCTGACAACATTCAGAGGTAATTTAATATAACAAAACCTGCCTTTAGGACCAAAATTAGACATTTCCCTGAAAAGTTAAGTTAAATGAGTTGTGTGATCTTTTGACAGTCTGTAGTTATCTGTTCTGCTAAACTGCCATGCAGTCTCATTCTGTGATTCGTCATCGTAGCACAGATGTAGAAGAGGAGGAATGGCTTACCAAAACATTTGCTGCTACTACTACAAAAAAAGCTCTGTACCTAAAATCAAGTGACAGCCTGGTTTCCAGCTTGTAAGGACCGTAGAAAGATTTTGGGGGACAGTTAAAATATGACAGGTTTCAGAGTAGCAGCTGTGTTAGTCTCTGTCCACAAAAAGAAAAGGAGGACTTGTGGCACCTTAGAGACTAACAAATTTATTTGAGCATAAGCTTTCGTGAGCTACAGCTCACTTCATCGGATGCGTTCAGTGGAAAATACAGTGGGGAGATTTATATACACAGAGAACATGAAACAATGGGTGTTACCATACACACTGTAACGAGAGTGATCAGGTAAGGTGAGCTATTACCAGCAAGAGAGCGGGGGCGAAGGGGACCCTTTTGTAGTGATAATTAAGGTGGGCCATTTCCAGCAGTTGACAAGAAGGTCTGAGGAATGGGGGGGGAAGGGGAGAGAATAAACATGGGGAAATAGTTTTACTTTGTGTAATGACCCATCCACTCCCAGTCTCTATTCAAGCCTAAGTTAATTGTATCCAGTTTGCAAATTAATTCCAATTCAGCAGTCTCTCGTTGATTTGCTGTTCTTTACACTATAATTTGGAGCATATTTTAACTGTGTCGGCGACAACTATGTTGTAAATGGGCCCCCCAGCATGGTTGATGTTTTCTGTAGCGTAGATGGGACCAAAAATAAAAGAATGCATCACTAGTTTAGCCTTCTGGGGAAGTAAGGTTAATAGTTGAGTAGCTATAATGACTATTAATTATTTGAAGGATATTAGCTCAGTTTACATCACTGGTAGTTTCTTCATTTAGGGCTCAATCCCGCACCCATGTAAATCATTGAGAGCGTTGCCATTGACTTCCTTTGGCACAGCACCGGACCTTTAAAATACTCTATATGCAATCACATACTTGCACCAGTGCGTAGATATGTTGGGGATGTAATCTAAGCACCCATTTTAAAAATGTTTGGCCATTAAATTTAGGTGTAAGTTATACACACACACACACACACACATACACCCCCTATAAATATTCTATTCGGAAATAATGGAATAGGGTGGAAGAGTGAACTTTCTACTTACATTGTTGAATACTTTTACTTGGTTTGTACAGTAATCACTGGGGTGGACTGATACTGGTAGAGCAGATGGGCTCTGATATTTAATGCTATAATTTTTTCTGTATACCTGACCATATATATAACAACTCTTATTTTACTAGCTCACTAGCTCATTTTACCTTTTTTATGCAGTGGAAATTATTTTAATCAGTTTTATTGCTTTACCAGCTTTTTTTTTTTTTTTAAATAATGTATTACTTTGTTTTGACTGCCTTTTAGCCAGTCTAATTCTTTAAAAGATATTTATTTAAATGGACTCCACTGTATTTATATACTTAAACTGTATATTATCAATGTAATATATTGACTAGTGGGGACAATTGAGGGAGATGAAGGTGAGAGCAGCAGCAAGGCCTAAGTGCTAGAGTGCTACATTGAAGAAAAGAGGAGGATGAGAGAGATGTAATGGGACACAAGAATAGGAGGGCTTGACAGTTGTGAGGGAGAGGGTTAAGGAGAGAAAAGTACGGGGTCTTGCACCTGAAATAATGCATTACTTTATTTAAAATGAACAACAAGCTTTGAATTCAGTATTGTAGTTTTAGCAGCTGTGTACACTTACTCTGATGATTTATGATACGACTAGATCCTCTAGATGGAGTTAAAGTACCATAATTCTTAGTTAGCTGTTGATGGTTTTATATTTACAATGCACTAGGCTGGATAAAATCTAGACAACTTAGTGTATTCTATGTACTTAAACGTAAAGTAGTACTCGGGCTCGCTAGTTTAACTAGCTGACATTGATTACTGGTGGTGTTTAGTTTTTTCCTTTATTCAGAAGTTCTGAAACCTTTAGAAATGATCATGTATAGAGCATCCATATTTCATTTATTTTATTCAGTGGAATAGCTGGTATTTGTTCCAGTGTGATAGAAATTAAAATCGAAATAGAAACAGATCCTTCGAAAATCTGTTTGCTACTTTACCGACTGACTGTTCACTGGGAATTTTGGTGCTGGTGGGTTTTTTCTTCTTCTTTTTTTTTTTTTATTCCTGTCCATAAAGTCAAAAAAATCTTCTTATAGAATCAAAGAGGCTCGTTTAGAGTTAGAGATGTGGGGGCTGCAGCTTGAGTGCCAAGTTTCCCTGACAGGCCGTGTTGTCCCAACTGAAAAAATCCTAATGCAGGAGCAGACCGTGAGTACAGAAACTTTCACTTTAAATTCCATATGAGAATGTCTCTCTAGGCATTCCCGGTGTGCCCAGTAACTGTTGTTTAAAGGTGCCAATATATCTAAGGCTGGGAAACTTACTGAGGGAAAGCCTGCTATTAGAAAACTCGGTTTTATTATTACCCAATAGTTACAAGAGTCAGGTTGGGGCTGTAATTTAGGTGGCTGTAGACCACATTGAGCCCTCAGGCCATACTGTATGCACCCCCACTTTTGGAATACAGAAATTCATCCCAGCTGTCTGGAGTGAGTCTAGGAAGTTGGTACTTGCTACTTTACACTTTGTAGCTGAGAATTTACCACAAGCCCTTGTGTGAATAGTTTCCTTAGCTCTAGAAAAAAAACTTTCAGCGTAGGTCAGTTAGCCATCATTGACATTCTCAGCAGCCACCAGCACCTTTAATGTAAGGGTGCTGAGCCAGATATGGGACAGCTGTTTTCTAAGAAAGGATTTTAAAAAACAGCTTTGTGGCTTGATCCAGTGGGTGCAGAATGCCCTGAACTCCCTCTGAAATCAGTAGGAGTTAAAGATGCTCAGAAGCTTGCATGATTAAGCCCCAAAGCTAGTTGAGACAGGCTGTCAAGTCAACAGCCTCTTGGGACCCCGGTTGGTGGTGTTTGTTAATGTGACACCTGCATATGGTACTTTTTGTATCTGCTCCCTTGCTTGCAGAACCATCTCACAGCCAGATACTCAAACATATTTGGCAGTGTTTTTAGGTATGATCAGTGGAGTAGGGTGAACGCATACTTCATTTAGTAAGATTTTCCCAGTGCATAGAAATAAGTCCTGACATTTGCTCCAAGTGTCAGATCAGACACTTAAAAGAATTCTGTTCCCATTGTAAACTACTACAGTCTGTCTTTGAAGAGGGCTACTGAATTACCCCTTTATCTAGGTATAACAATGTAAGGATGGTCAACAAAACTGACCCTTAATATTTTCTGCTGACAACTGTTCGTCTATGAAGAACTGTCTTCTGACAAGATATTTTTCTTTAATTGTTAATTTATTGTTTTTTTCCTTTGGCAGTGTCTGCCAATGAGTGCTGGTGACTGGTCAAAGGATATGCGTAATATGAAGATAATTGGAGTGCAGCCTCTGGACAACTGGTTAATGTTGTGCAGTAACAGAAATGGAGAACTAGCTGAGAACCTTCTGAATTGTCTGAAAAGAGTGGGAGGTCCCATGGGATTTTACATTGAATATCCCAAAATGTGAGATTTCTCAGAGGACTAGCCTAGATTTGCTTTTCTTTCATCCATCAGTCCTGTGCATTATTACTACCAATAACAACAACTTGCATTTATGTAGCTCTTTCAACTGGCAATATTCCAAAGTCCTTCACAAAATTAACAAATGAATGATGGCAGCCTCAGTGACCTGCTTACCCACTTCTCTCTCAAGAACCACTGCTCTCTCTTATGTTGTCCCTTATGCACATAAAAGTTCCCAGTCAAAATGTGTAAAGCCACCACCTTGTCCTCCAAATCCTTCCTCAAACTCACCTCTTCCATAATGCTTTCTCTAAACTGCAACCATATCATGGCTAGGCATATAGTGAGTTGTGGTTACTGCCCCTGATTGGCTAAGAATGAGATACATCCTGTTACATTTGTTGCTCTCTTTCCCATCCAAGCTTGCCTGTGTCTCATCTACTTGCTGTGTTTTGATTTTTAGATTTTTAGCTCTTTGGGGCAGGTATTTTCATTTTCTGTATATTTGCACACTGTCTAGCTCCAATCTGATTGGTCTCTTGGCACTACCCCCAATATAAATGTTGAATTATAATAATAAATAAGTAGTATGTATAAATAATTATGTATGCCAGTAGGACAATGGAATATAGATTCTAATAGGTGAAATGAAATTAACAAAAAAGAGGGTGGAATATCTCAGCCACTACTAGAAACAGTCACTTCTGGGACATACAGTATACCAGCTATTTAACAACTTGCAGCAACGTTATGTAATGGAGACTAAGGGTAGAGGAATACCATATATCCATTCGAAACTACAGAAGTGATTTAGGGAAGCAGAAAATAAGTATTCAAGGACAATAAACTGCAAGACTTGACTGAGGCTATAGGAGCCTTTCCTACATATTTTAAGGTATCTAATGCAAACAGAGGCAAAGAGTAAACTTAGTTTTACAAAAAGCTGCATTTTAATATAAGCAGCTTTCAACAGACATATCTTACACTGTATACCAGGTTATTGCTTAGTTTACTAAATCTGCATTGTGAAGGAAAAGTAACATTTTTGGATTCTCATTAAACTACCACCTTGATAAACTAAATATTAATACTTTTTATTCTGTAGTAACTTTGGGCCAGATTCTCTCCTATGTCAAGATCTGCTTGGCTCGAGAGTACGGGTCTGTTGGAGCCACGCTCCCTGATCTTCTGCCTTGTGCAGCTGTCACCCACCTTAGGTCAGAGCAGTGTAGGGGTTATTTTAACCTAAGCCAGATGGCAGGAGTTTCCAAGGGACCATTCAACAGTTGAGAATGGCCTGAGTACACCCATGTTCTGGCCATGCCCCTAAACCAGCCCTCTCCCACTCCTTGGCGTGGCCTCCTAGGCCAGGAAGGTAGCATAAAAGCCAGCCATGTCAGTTACTTTCTAGTTATGAGGTCCATGCCACTGGGAAAGTTCTTAGCTGGCTAGCTATGGACAGATTCCAAAGTCTTTTCTTTGGATATTGATGTGTAATATGTTCAGATCTGTTTCCTCAATGATTTTATATTCACTTTTCTTGTTCTTTTGTTATATACATATTTAACTCCTATAGATAGCAGGAGTTACTTATGCAAAAACTGAGCATCTCTTGAGAGTGAAACTGAAGGGCGGTTAGACTTCATATGGCATTGTCAGGGTTATTCCTTCAGGAAGCTGATTCTGTGATATGATGAGTGATTCTATAGGGTGTTAAGTTCACTTCAAGCAGCTGAGAGACACCCTTTTTTAGAAGGAAATAACTAATTCACATTTTTCCTTAACCTTGATTGCAACATAGACTTCTGCAACCATGCTACTTTCATATGGTCTCAGTGAGCTGTCTGTGATGCTAGTCCTAGGACCTGTGTTCTCCTATCTCCCACAAATATGTATTGCCTCTCTTCTGACTTTCTTCACCTCCATGTCAGATTCTGTGGAGTAGGATAATGAACCATCACGCCCACCCCCCCAAATCAATGATTTGCCCAACTCTAGTCTTAACACAGATGCGGCCTCTTTTAGGCAATGGATGGAATTTTGAGTATTAGTTTTGGTAGACACATCCTTTGTCATTGGTTACTGATTAATTCCAAACTAGTCAAATATGAATAACCTTTTAATCTTTGTGGAAAATCTGTTCATAATGCTTCTAAAGATGTGCAGTGAACTGACATTTGCAAAGTTAGTGCATGTTTAAATGTCTTTATATGTTTTTGTTCAGAGTACAAGTACAAGAAAGCCCAATGACATTCCTGCGAGCAGTGCAACAGCATGTAAATCCTGAAGTACAGCTGGTGTGTATATGTTCGTTAAGCATTGCTTTGTGATGCTTTCGATAGGCAAAGTCCAGTCTTCTGATATGCAAGGAAGGTGGGGGGAGAGGAGAGAAAGCATAGAGAGCCTCTTCTCCCTGTGGAATCAGCAGAGCAGAATCTCTCTGAGAACACTATCAGCAGCCTGGCTACAGCAGCAGATAATACACCATAACCCCAAAGGATGACTTTCCAATTAGGAGGCATGTCTAACTCAGGACATGCACTGCTTCTTTCCAGAACAGCATTGTCAGCGGATGCTTTTTTAGCTACCAAGTGAGCAGCACTTCTAGGTTGTTTTTGTGGTCTTTCTGTCACAAACACACACAGTTACTTTTTCTACCTCATGTATACCTTTAATCCCCTGTTTCCTAACAGGGCAGGATGTAGCACAGGTATACAGCAGGGAGAGCCTTCCAAACAGCTTTCTCCTTTACCCAGCTCACCCTTTAAGATGCCCCCCCAACACAATTGCTGTTCCTCCTGATTATATATCCTCCCATTACTAAGCCAATTACTTTATTAGCCCACCAAGTGTCAGTAATCCCCACCAGTAACAGGTTGATTCCAGTTAAGTCTGCCACTTTCTCTGTGCTACAGCAACCTCAGTGACCAGAATCCTGCAACCAGTACTCTCTCACAGGCACCCTCTCCCATTTGGCAGAATTCCTAGAGAAGGGAACACATCTGCCAATATCTCTGCTCCCTCAGTTTACACTGGTTTTAGCTGGATTTGGCCTATAGTTAATCAACCAGTAAGTGTAATGTGGTCCATTTAAAAAATATACACAAGCCTTTATCTGTGGATGTCAGTTTTCCAATCGTGAACTCACAGGAGCAAGAGATTTGCAGGAAAAACAAGCTAGTCTGGCTTTATAAATTCTTCAGATTTGTGGGAGGAATTGTATGTCTGTTAAGAGGGTGAAATGTATCAAAGTGTAAGGAGAGATCTGCAGAAGTAGAACACTGACCACTGTTCTCTCCTTCTTCTACTTAGGTAATGTGTGTACTGTCTTCCAATCAGAAGGTCTGTTATGATTCTATTAAAAAGTTCCTGAGCCTTGACCGACCTGTACCAAGCCAATGTGTACTAGCACGCACTCTGAACAAGCAGGGCATGATGATGAGTGTTGCCACGAAAATCGCAATGCAGATTATCTGTAAACTCGGAGGGGAGCTATGGGCAGTAGAGATCCCTGTAAGTAATTTGTTTAAAATGTTTGTTTTTATCACAGCAAAACTTGTTCAACCATTTATGTTAACTAGTCTTTGGTATGTCAGAAATGCTTAGCTCTAGCTGAAATTGATTTAGCGTGGTATAAGTTGTGCTTTGTTGACATTTTTCATCTGAGGATCTCAGAATACTTAAGCAACAATAATTCACACGAGAAACCACTCCTCAGCGTGAGGAAGGATTGCCCCAGATTGGGTCCTGTGTTAATGATGCAGGATACTTACTCTTGATCTGTTGACTTCACAAAATATTGGTGTATTTAATCCTATCAAAATCATTTTCACATTTTAGTAGCTCTCTGTGCATACTCAGAAATCTGAGCACTTCTTGTTTACAATAAAGATTGTTACAAGGTACAGTATTGTGAAACATATCCATGTTTTATGAAGGTATACAAACAAATGTCCAACATTAGCATTTCTTTGATCCACATTTCTGGGCAGGAAATCATGCATTTGTGACCCTAATGGCCCAACCATGGGGGAAAAACCTCTAAAATTCTTTAAATAAGCTTTATTTTCATGTGATCATATCAATAGGCCATTTAGTTTGACAGTATTTTTTCAGTGGTGATGAGATTTAAAAGAATAGAATTAAAGAAATGTAAAGCTTTCCAACAAAAAAGGACATGTTCTGGGAAGATGTATGGTCTATTGGTTAGAACAGGGGATCATTAGATATAGCAGTGGTATTACAAATAATACCTGATGACCCGAAATAGGATTTGGGTCCCATTGTGCAAGGCACTGTACAAACATTTTTAAGCCAGATGTCTCATATTATCCATATTTAACACTGGTATAATAATATTTATGTATCTCACAGGAGTGCAGTGAGTCTTAATAATATTTTTGACCTCTGTGGGTCTACTTGTGTGAGTAATAGCTCCCTGATGTAAGGGCTGTACAATTGCTCTTGAGGTCCAAACTTGCTTCCATTGAAATCAGCAGCCAAATTTTGACTGACTGAAAAAAGAACAGGATTGGTGCCAAAGTTTATATCAAGCAAGTCCTGTCTGGAAATCACAAATTGTAGTGTTAAAATGCCGGTTATTTAATTGTTACTTATGGGATTTGCATGTCCTTGAACACCTTGTGGCTTCAGACTTAAGGCCAAAAATGAGATTGTTTTTCTTCATAGTGTTGTCTGGAACCTGAATAGTGATATCACAGAAACTTGGTAAAAAGTAAAATAAATGATCATGCTACAGAATAACATTTTCATTCATCAGTAGGAGATTCAATAAGCAATTAATTCCATATCAAGCTCTGTTGTCTCCCCCTGATTTTTAATTGATCATTTTGGGATTGCTCCTGCACATTTTAAAAATCACAGAATCATAGAATATCAGGGTTGGAAGGGACCTCAGGAGGTCATCTAGTCCAACCCCCTGCTCAAAGCAGGACCAATCCCCAACTAAATCATCCCAGCCAGGGTTTTGTCAAGCCTGACCTTAAAAATTTCAAAGGAAGGAGATTTCACTACCTCCCTAGGTAACGCATTCCAGTGCTTCAGCACCCTCCTAGTGAAAAAGTTTTTCCTAATATCCAACCTAAACCTGCCCCACTGCAACTTGAGATCATTAGTCCTCTTTTCGTCATCTGCTACCACTGAGAACAGTCTCGATCCATCCTCTTTGGAACCCCCTTTCAGGTAGTTGAAAGCAGCTATCAAATCCCCCCTCATTCTTCTCTTCTGCAGACTAAACAATTCCAGTTCCCTCAGCCTCTCCTCCATAAGTCACGTGTTCCAGTCCCCTAATAATTTTTGTTGCCCTTCGCTGGATGTTTTCCAATTTTTTCACATCCTCCTTGTAGTGTGGGGCCCAAAACTGGACACAGTACTCCAGATGAGGCCTCACCAATGCCGAATAGAGGGGAACGATCGCGTTCCTCCATCTGCTGGCAGTGCCCCTACTTATATATCCCAAAATGCCATTGGCATTCTTGGTAATGAGGGCATACTGTCAACTCATATTCAGCTTCTCGTACACTGTAACCCCCAGGTCCTTTTCTGCAGAACTGCTGCCTAACCATTCAGTCCGTAGTCTGTAAAAGTGCATGGGATTCTTCCGTCCTAAGTGCAGGACTCTGCACTTGTCCTTGTTGAACCTCATCAGATTTCTTTTGGCCCAATCCTCTAATTTGTCTAGGTCCCTCTGTATCCTATCCCTACCCTCCAGTGTATCTAGCTCTCCTCCCAGTTTAGTGTCATCTGCAAACTTGCTGAGGGTGCAATCCACGCCATCGTCCAGATCATTAATGAAGATATTGAACAAAACCGGCTGTAGGACCGACCCTTGGGGCCAGGGCCGGTGCAACCACTAGGCGAACTAGGCAGTCGCCTAGGGCACCAAGTGGTTGGGGGCTGAGGAGGTGACCTGGGGCAGGGGGGCGCGGGGAGGGCCGCCTGCAGCAAGTAACGGGGGGGGCGGGGCAGCATACAGGAGAACCGCTCCCCGCCCCAGCTCACCTCTGCTCCGCCTCCTCCCCTGAGCACCGCCCTGCTCTGCTTCTCTTTCTCCTAGGCTTGCGCGGCAAACAGCTGATTGGCGCCGCAAGCCTGGGAGGTGGGAGAAGCGGCGGCATGCTCGGGGAGGAGGCGGAACAGATATGAGCTGGGGAGGGGTGCTGCCGCACACAGCTCCCTGGGCCGAGGGGGCAGTGAGGAGCTGCCACGGGGGGGGAGGGTGCTCCCTGGGCTGGGGGGAGGGGCAGCGGCGGAGGGGAGCTGCCATGAGGGGGCACCTCAGGGTGGAGGGCGGCCGCGGGGAGCTGCCGCAGGGTTCCTGGGGTGGGGGCGGGCGCAAGATGGAAGTTTTGCCTAGGGCGCGAAACGTCCTTGTACCGGCCCTGCTTGGGGCACTCCACTTGATACCGGCTGCCAACTAGACATGGAGCCATTGATCACTACCTGTTGAGCCTGACAATCTAGCCAGCTTTCTCTCCACCTTACAGTCCATTCATCCAGCCCATACTTCTTTAACTTGCTGGAAAAATACTGTGGGAGACAGTGTCAAAAACTTTGCTAAAGTCAAGGAATAAATTTACTGCTTTCCGCTCATCCACAGAGCCAGTTATCTCATCATAGAAGGCAATTAGATTAGTCAGGCATGACTTGCCCTTAGTGAATCCATGCTGACTGTTCCTGATCACTTTCCTCTCCTCTAAGTGCTTCAGAATTGGTTCCTTGAGGACCTGCTCCATGATTTTTCCAGGGACTGAGGTGAGGCTGACTGGCCTGTAGTTCCCAGGATCCTCCTCCTTCCCTTTTTTAAAGATGGGCACTACATTAGCCTTTTTCCAGTTGTCCGGGACCTCTCTCGATCGCCATGAGTTTTCACAGATAATGGCCAATGGCTCTGCAATCACATCCGCAAACTCCTTTAGCACTCTCGGATGCAGCGCATCTGGTCCCATGGACTTGTGCTCGTCCAGCTTTTCTAAATAGTCCCGAACCACTTTTTTCTCCACAGAGGGCTGGTCACCTCCTCCCCATGCTGTGCTGCCCAGTGCAGTAATCTGGGAGCTGACCTTGTTCGTGAAGACAGAGTCAAAAAAAGCATTGAGTACATTAGCTTTTCCCACATCCTCTGTCAGTAGGTTGCCTCCCTCATTCAGTAAGGGGCCCACACTTTCCTTGTCTTTCTTTTTGTTGCTAACATACCTGAAGAAACCCTTCTTGTTACTGTTAATATCTCTTGCTAGCTGCAACTCCAGGTGTGATTTGGCCTTCTTGATTTCACTCCTGCATGCCTGAGCAATATTTTTGTACTCTTCCCTGGTCATTTGTCCAATCTTCCACTTCTTGTAAGCTTCTTTTTTGTGTTTAAGATCAGCAAGGATTTCACTGTTAAGCCAAGCTGGTCGCCTTCCATATTTACTATTCTTTCTACACATCGGAATGGTTTGTCCGTGTAACCTCAATAAGGATTCTTTAAAATACACGCAGCTCTCCTGGACTCCTTTCCCCTTCATTTTGTTTTCCCAGGGGATCCTGCCCATCAGTTCCCTGAGGGAGTCAAAGTCTGCTTTTCTGAAGTCCAGGGTCCGTATTCTGCTGCTCTCCTTTCTTCCTTGTGTCAGGATCCTGAACTTGACCATCTCATGGTCACTGCCTCCCAGGTTCCCCTCCACTTTTGCTCCACCTACTAATTCTTCCCAGATTGTGAGCAGCAGGTCAAGAAGAGCTCTGCCCCTAGTTGGTTCCTCCAGCACTTGCACCAGGAAATTGTCCCCTACACTTTCCAAAAACTGGATTGTCTGTGCACCGCTGAATTGCTCTCCCAGCAGATATCAGTGTGATTGAAGTCTCCCATGAGAACCAGGGCCTGCGATCTAGTAACTTCTGTTAGTTGCCTGAAGAAAGCCTCGTCCAGTGGAACCCCATTTATCTGATCTAATTGGGACTGGGACCAGATTGGACAATCAAAAATTTGGATAATCAGGAGAATGGGCAAAGAGCTTTCTGTCTGTTATTTTAAGATGAGGAGTTGCTTTACAGCTAGCTGACCACTCCCGGAAAAGCATTAAAACATACCCCCCCACACACACTTCTTATCTACTTGACAGAATATACAAACCCCTAGTTCTTGCAGATAATGGTATGTTCATTTATTAACAGGAAAACCAATGTGAGTTTTAAACAAGTACAGGTATTGATCATTTTTACACTCTTTCCTCTTTAACCCTGAACATTATAGGGACTTGTCTACAACAGTGTTTCTCAAACTTTTTGTTGCAGTTGCTCAGGGCTCCACACCACATGGAGGTTCGGTTAAACTGCGTTCTTCTGTATTTCTTAAAATATTCAGAACACTGCTTTATTTCATATATATTTTATCAATCTAATGATTAATGGGAAACAGGTAATTCTGTTTCATCTTTAATCTTTAGCACTCACTTTAACAAGAAAATTTACTTCATTCATTGATTTTCTTTGTCATTATAAAAACAGCTTGACAGCATGCTCAAATTCAGTTGCCAGAACTAAGTGGAGGAAATGGACTGCTTTATTTCATTTAGTATGATCTTTCATCATGAGACACCTATGCTCCTTTTGAAATTCTTCCATTTAGTCTGATTTCCCTTCATAAAAGGTGTCAAGATTCTTTACTGAATGAGCCGGGCTTAACTTTTAGTGCTAGACTATATCCTTACAATGAGTGTTCTTTTATCATAAACCAGAGAACTCTGCTCATTCTTTATGCCTCTCTGCTATCACTCTCCTTCCCGTCTATGGCTTATTTAGTAAGATATAAAAATGTTAACTATGTACCAAATTTTTCCCTGAGTTACTCCCTTGCAGTTATACTTTTTCAACCCCACTAAAACTCCATGTCTGTTGTGCTCTATATGTGAATTTTGCCCTGTATCTCTACTTCTTATGTTGTACGAGAGTCTGAGCCTTGCAATGAGGTCTTGCTGTAATGAGAAATAACTGTAAAAATAGGTACATTAAATCCAAGTATCTACAGTACCTTTGCAGTCCTTGTATTTGAATTCTCTTGTAATTTAATTAGGTGAGATAGGCATCAGACCACAAACATTTTGTGGGGTTGAGGAGGGGATTTCCATCCCTCTTTAGAATGAAACATTCTTCACTTTCATAGTTTGCATAGGTAGAAAAAAGTTAAGTAACACAATCTTATTTTCATAACACAAAGTTAAATTTCACCAGTAGTACTGTGTGAAATATTTGCTCCCACCTATTACAGAGAGCCTGAGTCCCATCTACAGATGTCCTAAATTGTGGTTATTTCTGACACTTGAATTTTATTCAAAAGTTCTGATTCAATTATTCCAAGTTGATCGTGTCTTTTAGCAATCTGTTCCTTCTCAGAATCACCTTAAGTCTTACCACTTTTTTTTCCCAAGTGGAAAGCACACTATGACCTGGCCTTCAATAATAAATACGCATAGCAGCATACATAAAATATTTTTTTAATTCTTTAACAGTTTTTCCCCAGTGAGCAAAAGAGAGAAAGAAAGAATCATGTTTTACAGACTCTAGTCATGTTGATGCTCATTGGAATATCATTGTGATGGCATGGTAAAATGATCTATATAGAACGTGGGCACAAGGTCAGGACCTTACAGAATTAGCAAATCCTGTCTGAAGAGATCCCTTAGCATTGGTGTGAATGTGCTTCATCTAAACAGAGTTTAAAATGTCTTTATTTAACAAAATTAAACTTGAGGATTTGTGGGTTTTATTGAAAATAGCATAGTCTCATCTGACAATACTCTAGCTTTGCTCTGTTGTGTGGCTGTATGCCATATGTATTTTAACTGTTTCAAAAAGTGATTTGGTAAAGCTTTGAAAATCAGTATATTTGACGTACTGTATATAATTGGTAATTCATTGCATCACCAAATTATTCTCAATTTAAATTTATTTCACAGCTAAAATCACTCATGGTGATAGGTATTGATGTCAATAAAGATGCCCTTAACAAGGGAAGCTCAATAGTTGGATTTGTGGCTAGCACCAATTCAAAAATTACAAGGTAAGCCTTTTATACTATTACTACTCCTAAGGATCCTATAATTATGCCTACCTATCTCAGAAAGGTGTCTGGGGGCTTACTTTCTATTTTGAGTTCTTTGGACAGAAGGTACTATCACTGGCTGGAAGAAAACATAAAATTATTATTGATTAAAGTTTTCAGGTGACAGATAAGAGAAATGGTAAATAATGAGGTCAGGTCTCTGATACATAGCGATCTGGATCACTTGGTAAGCAGGGCACAATCAATGTATGGCTTTTAATATAGTAAGGTCAATACAGTAAAGCCAAATGTAAGGTCGTATGTCTAGTAGCAAAGAACATAGACCATACTTATAAGATGTAAGTCTATATCTTGGGAAGCAGTGTCTGAAAAAGATTTGGGGATTATGGTGTATAATCAGCTGAACATGAGCTTTCCCAGTGTGACGCTGTGGCCAAAACGATTAATGCAATCCTTGAATGTATAAATGAGAATATTGACTAGCAGGGAGGCTATATTACCTCTGTATTTGTCACTGGTGTGACTGCTACTAGAATACTGTTTCCAGTTCTGGTGTCCACAGTTGAAGAAGGATGTTGAAAAATTGGAGAGGGTTTAAAGAAGAGTCACAGAGATGATTAGTGGATTGCAAGACATGCCTCATAGTGAGATACTTCAGAAGCCATCTGTTTAGCTTCTCAAAGAGAGGGAGTTAAGGAGTGACTTGACCGTAATCAGTAAGTACTTTGTGGGGAACAGAAATTTGATTGGTGAAGGCTCTTCGAATTAGCAGACAAAGGTATAAAACAGTTTAGTAGCTGGAAGTTGAAGCTAGACAAATTCAGAATTTTAACAGTAAGGGTAATTAGCCACTGAAACAACTTACCAAGCGTTGTTGTAGATTCTCCATCACTGGAGATTTTAAAATAAACATTGGATGCTTTTCTGAAAGATGTGCTTTAGTTCAATCACAACTATTGGACATGAAGCAGAAATTAATTCAGGGAAGTTCTGTGGTCTGTGTTATGCAGGAGATCAGACTAGATCACAATGGTCTCTTCTGGCCTTAAAAATCTCTGTATCGAAGTGTAAGACTTTGGCTTCTTTACTTGAGTTGGTGCGCTCTATCTCCAGAGCGGAGAGGGGACACCAGTACCTAGTGGACAATGTGCTGTTCAACAGTGGTGACTGATAAGAGCAGTGGTAATAGAAGTACATTGGAAAAGGTCTACAGTGGCCTGCATGCTGCCAAAAAAACCCAGCAGATGCTCATTCATTGAAACATAAAGTCATCTATTGTCTTGATTTTCTACACACTACACTGGAGTAGCTCTACTAAAGTCAGTGGAGTTAAACAGTGGTAAAATTGGAGTAATGGGAGGGGGAATCAGGCCTGTGGTAGTCAGGATTCAATGAGGAGCACAGGAATCTCTGAATTGTTGTATTACTGCATACTGCATCACCACTCACACCATCTCAGGTGTTCCACTCTATTTAGAAGTAGATTTTTCTTACGTAGATAAGTAGAATTCCAATTTACAAACACAGGGTGGAAGGAGGATGTTTTGTTTAACTGTTGGAAAGCATTTTATTGTATACAAAATCATTCTAACTTTTCACCTACTACATTGCAAAAGATAACCAGATAATTGACAAAGTGAGATGCATAATTTACAAAACTATAAGGCTGTTCCCATTTTGTGTATGCTAGAAATTCATCCACTAGCAGAATGGTGTCATTATCATTCATTCACTTCTGTACATATATACATACTTAATATCCGACTTCATACTGAGTCCGACTTAGTAAATCACCACTATCATTTCAAGCCAGTATGGTTTAAATATAATTTATTTTAAAAGTCAATAATTTTGTGTTTTTCTTTGTAATCCCTTAAGTACACCAAAGAAAACGAGAGTTTAAAACAAATGTGAAATAACTTCAAATGACTTTTAAATCCACAAAGACTGTAGAAGTCTTAAAAATGGCCATTTAGACATGAGCCTGTGCCTATCAGCCATAAATGTTTTACCATCAACTTCAGCAACAGCAAGTTTATGCCCTTATTCCATCCATCACTCAAACAGTTCCTAAGTATTGCAGAATATATGATATATGATATATATATGATATATGATATGTAAGATCATCTGTTATGAGCCATTTGAGGTGTCTTCCACGTTAAAGACAATATCACACCCGTGGTCACTAGGCATCACTTCCAGTTGATACTGATAGTAGTTGTATATGTGGATCAAGAGTACCATGTGGGTCTTTAATGTTTATTGATAAATATTAAGGAAGGCAGTGTTTAATGTTGTGAGCAAGGGGACTGGGAGTTGGGACTCTTGGGTTCTACTCCCACATTGGATGTGCTCACTGGCGCTGGCTTTCTCCTTTCTCTGGGTGCTCAACCCCTGCTCAGTCCCAGGCCCTGCCTCCACTTCACCCCTCCACCTAAGCCTCTGCCCCACCTCTTCCTGCCACTGCTTTGCCCCAGGCCTGGCCCCCACTCCACCCTTTCCCCCAAAGCCCCACCTCTTCCTTCCCCCGCTCCACCCCCCATCCCGCCTCTTCCCACCCAGTTCCACCCCCTGCCCCGAGCGCATCCCAGCTCTGCTCCTCCCATTCTCTCTCCCAGCACCTCTTGCACACCCACACAGCTGATTGATCCGGGTGGGAGGCACTGGGAGGGAGGGGGGTACTGGCTGCTGGTGGGTGCTAAGCACCCACTAATTATTTTTCCCTAAGTGCTCTAGGGCTGGAGCACCCATAGAGTCGCTGCCTATGAATGTGTTGGTTTTTGGATAGGATGTAAAATTCAACCGCGTGTATTATTGAAAGACAAGGGAATTTTTTGGAAGAATATGGGTGTTAACTCAGGTGTCTTTGCTAAATTAGGTAATTACATCCTGCCTACTAAATTGGATATAGTGTTCTTTTCACTTTCTCTCTTAGTATTAAACAGCTGCCTTTTTTTGTCCCAAAGATAGATTAAGTGACTCCTGTATATGACTTGTATAGTAGTTTATGGGGTGCTTTAGGATAAAAGGTGCTATATACATATAAAATAATGTTTATATTATTATTTATATAGAACATTTTGGAGTTTGGACCTGGTATAATGATAGTGGATTGTTTGCAAATCCTTAATTCATACAGTGTCAGAGCAAGTGTTTGTTAATACAATATTCGGTCTGTAGACTCTTCAGAAGATAGAATGGTGACAATTTAATTTCGTTGTTGTGATATAAATTCAATGTTAGAAAAAGAAATTTCTTTGCATTCAGAGGTCTGTATGAAGTTAAATATTGTGATGGTTTACGTGTTTGGGGGTATATTCAGCAACCAACACAAACGTAATTTTTTCAAAGTAAAGCTATTTTTTTACAGTAATCCAGTAAGGGTGTATTTTTAAACCATTGAAACCACACAGCTTTATTTATGAAGAACTCTAGAATTAAACAAACATTGTAACCAAGTCAGCTATTTTATTAATGCATGATAGTGTCTTCACAATTCTGAACCTGGAAAGACTTGTTGGCAGCCCTGATGGGCTGCATTATAAGCTGTCATGATGTGGTTGGTCAACTTCTCAGTGCTGAATGGATGTTAATGTTCCCTCTATATATGTTCAGTCCAGTTCTTTGGTGTACCCCACCCTCTGCATGTAGTAGTAGTAATAATAATAATATAATAATAATTAATAATTAGCATTTACATAGAACCTTCCATCTGAGAATCTGGAATTGCCTCACAAATATAGTGTACGGTTTCAGAGTAACAGCCGTGTTAGTCTGTATTCGCAAAAAGAAAAGGAGTACTTGTGGCACCTTAGAGACTAACCAATTTATTTTAGCATGAGCTTTCGTGAGCTACAGCTCACTTCATCAGATACAGTGTAGTCATCTTACAACACCCCAGTAAGAGATGTAAGCATTTTACAGAGAAGGAAAGAAGGACAAGAGGTTGAATCTCAAGCTTCAAAAGTGGCCTCTAACTTCAGATTCCTCAGTGTTTTGGGTGCCAACTTTAGACACTAAGTAGCTAATTTTCAGAGCTTTTGAACACCTTAATCTGCCAATGGAGTCAGTGTGAGCTAACTAGACATCGAGTTTGAAAAATGTAGCTCATAAATCCAGGGGAATAAGGCAGGTCTGACCTGTTCTACTGCATTGCTCAGGATCTGGATTTCATATCCACCTCAAGCTATCCTACTTTGAAGAGTCCTCCCTTTATTGGTAGTTTCAGGTGATGGCTGTATGATTTATGAGAAGCGTAGCCAATAGTAAAGGAAACGTGGAGTGAAAGTAATGCAGAACTCAGAAGAACACAATTGTAATGGTTGCCTAGTAACTTACTACTTATTTTTAGGTGGTTCTCTCGCTGCGTCCTTCGGAATACAGGGACTGATATCGCAGATTGTTTAAAAGTCTGCATGAAAGGTATAATGTCATGTACCTTTTAAAGTTAGAACAATACAGTTTATAGGTTGATTATTGGCTATGTCTCAATGTATTGTTTGCATTACATTCTAATCTCCTGTGTAAATGAATTTCACAATGCATCAGAAACTGTAGTATTATAGAAACTCTTATTACAGAAATTAGCTACCTAGACTAGTTTTAAAACCAAATGCACAACATCATTACACCAATTACTCTGTATTTCGTAAATTATTATATTCTTTCATTGGTTCTTTTGATAATAAGTTAGGGCTTTAACTTGTAAATCCTTAGTCACAGGAATATTCCTTATTCACTATATGGAGTACTACTCCCATGTTCTCACTTTGTAAGCTCCTTGGGGCAGGAACCTTTACTTATTACGTATTTGTAAAGAGTAAGGCTCACAAGGTATGCTATCTAAATATATAATCAAAATTACATGGTAATATATAGTAAGAGACCTTGAAAATTTCACTCATCCAGCGTGAGTAGGACTCTTTTCTGCTTCTTCAGCATCTGTAGAATCCAAGCTCTACCAAAAAAACAAACCGTCTGAACCCCATTTCTAGCTGTTGTGGTTGTGAAGAAAACCTCCCAAGAACCAAGTGTGGTCTTCCTAAGGCTTACGTCTATACTACACACCACTTTCAGCAGCATGCAGGGTATGTGTAGCTTCACGCTGCAGTATGTGTCAACTCAGCAAAATGCTCTGGCAGTTTCGAAAGGCTTCAGTAGCTTCCCCACCAGAGTCTTTTCCTGCAGCAGGGAAAGGCTTAGGCACTGAGACAGTACATGGCTAAAAATAGCAGTATAGACAGGGAGGCATGGCTTGGGCAAGCAGAGCCATGTAGGGTATTTTCTTGGTTACATAGCGCACCCCCAACCTGCCCCTTCAGATGTATGTTTACTTGCCTAAGCCATGTCTCACCATTAACACTGCTGTTTATATCTGTGCTGGGAGGCGAGCTATGTACACTACACACTGTCAAAAGAAGCCTGCAGTGTAGATTTAGTATAAGTCTTCAGAGAGATGATTCCAATGTTGCTATCACTTTAAGAGGGGCAGATGATGAGCCTGCCTGTCACCAGTGCTAAGGCTGCCAGAGTCCAGCCATCACTTTTAGGAGTAGTGGGCCTGTGGGGAAGAGGCCACTTATATCCTGATCCAAAGTGCATTAACATCAGTGGGAATGTTTCCATTTATTGTGGTAGGCTTTGGCCATAATTTGCCTAATACAAGAACTGTAGTGCAATCTATTTATCATGAAAGTTGAACTTACAAATGTAGAATTATGTACAAAAAAAAGTTTTATTTTTGAATGCCATGTAAAACTTCAGAGCCTACAAGTCCACCCAGTCCTAATTCTTGTTCAGCCAATCACTCAGATAAACAAGTTTGTTTACATTTGTAGGAGATAATGCTGCCTGCTTCTTGTTTACAGTGTCACCTGAAAGTTAGAACAGGCATTCGCATTGCACTGTTGTAGCCGATGTCGCAAGATATTTACATGCTAGATGCGCTAAAGATTCCTATGTCCCTTCATGTTTCAACCACAATTCCAGAGGACGTGAATCCATGCTGATGATGACTGGTTCTGCTTGATAACGATCCAGAACAGTGCGTACCGATGCATGTTCATTTTCATCATCTGAGTCAGATGCCATCAACAGAAAATTGATTTTCTTTTTTGGTGGTTCATGTTCTGTAGTTTCCACATGGGAATGATGCTCTTTTAAGACTTCTTAAAGCATGTTCCACACTTCATCCTTCTCAGATTTTGGATGGCACTTCAGATTCTTAAACCTTGGGTTGAGTGCTGTAGCTATCTTTAGAAATCTCACATTGGTACCTTCTTTGCATTTTGTCAAAGCAGTGAAAGTGTTCTTAAAATGAACAACATGTGCTGGGTCATCATCTGAGACTGCTATAACATGAAATTTATGGCAGAATCTGGGTAAAACCACAGAGCAGGAGACATACAATTCTAGGGTGACCAGATAGCAAGTGTGAAAAATTGGGACGGGGGTGGGAGGGTAATAGGTGCCTATATATGAAAAAGCCCCAAATATCGGGACAGTCCCTATAAAATCAAAAGGAGTACTTGTGGCACCTTAGAGACTAACCAATTTATTTGAGCATAAGCTTTCGTATATATATAGCTCGCTGTAGCTCACGAAAGCTTATGCTCAAATAAATTGGTTAGTCTCTAAAGGTGCCACAAGTACTCCTTTTCTTTTTACGAATACAGACTAACACGGCTGCTACTTTGAAACCTATAAAATCAGGACATCTGGTCTCCCTATACAATTCTCACCCAAGGAGTTCAGTCACAAATTTAATTAGCACATTTTTTTAACAAGCGTCATCAGCATGGAAGCATGTCCTCTGGAATGGTGGTTGAAGCACGAAGGGGCATACAAATGTTTAGCATATCTGGCATGTAAATACCTTGCAGTGCCAGCTACAAAAGTGCCATGTGATCACCTGTTCTCACTTTCAAGTGACATTGTAAATAAGAAGCGAGGGAGACAGCATTGTCTCCCTTAAACGTAAACAAACTTGTCTTGGCGATCAGCTGAATAAGAAGTAGGACTGAGTGGACTTGTAGGCTCTAAAGTTTTACATTGTTTAGTTTTTGAGTGCAGTTAAATAACAAAAAAAAATCTTCATTTGTAAGTTGCACTTTCACGATAAAAAGATTGCACTACCATACTTGCTTAGCACCCACATTTTTTTCCCCCCAAGCACTCATGGAGTCGGCACCTGTGCTTTTGTTTATCTTGTTTACAGTGCAAATGTTTTTAATAAAAAATAATATAAAGTGAGCACTGTACACTTTGTATTCTGTGTTGTAATTGAAATCAATATATTTGAAAATGTAGAAAAACATCCAAAATATTGAATACATTTCAATTGGTATTCTGTTGTTTAACAGTGCGATTAAAACTGTGATTAATCGCAATTCATTTTTTGTGTTAATTGCGTAGTTAACTGCGATTAATCAACAGCCCTAATTATAAATTGTGCTCAGCTTTAAATAGATCTAAGGTGGATGTGTGTTTGTAGTGTATGTTTATTATATGCTTTGGCAAAATACCTTGTTCGCCTCAGTAGGCTCAGTCCTTTTTAGCATTGGAGACTCAGGTTTGGGGCAAGGCGAATCCTTATAGGTGGCACAGGGTCCTGCTACTCCTCTCCTCAGTCAGTCCCTTGTGCTTGTTTTCCTTCCCTTCTGGGGAGCGAGTGCAGCCTCCCTACTGGGAGGTCTGGTGTCTTGCTGCAAACAGCCTACTGGCAACTTCCCTGCTCCTCTCACTCCCTCACTCTCCCCCTCCTACCACCCAGGGGAGGGTTTTAAAAGGTCCCAAGTAGTTGGAATCAGCTGAACCTAATTGGTTCCCTAGTAACCCCTTTTCCAGCTGAACCTTATTGCCCCATGGTTCTCTCTCCTCAGTGGATAGGGAGGGGCCTTTTAAAACCCTGGGACTAATTACTACCCCACTTTTGTAGTTGTTTGTCCTGGGTTTACCACAATGCACAGAAATATATAGTGTTCTGCATTAGGTAGTCTGTATTTACAGAATGTTAAATATAAGCATGTGCAGTTTTCTTTGGTACTTGGAATTGATTAAAAACTGTGCTTAGCTTTTGTACATCATGAACATTTGATGGAGCCAACTGTATATAAAATACAGGAAATCACAATAAAAAGATACAATCGATTTATTTGAGTCATTAACACCAGGAATTAATTTGTACTACAAGTTTCATAAAATATGTTGTATATTAATGCATTAAAAACATTCAAGTGAAACAAAAATGCATCAGAGAACTTGCTGTTACTATTAATAGCACATACAGTACAGTACGCATTTTAGCAGAGAGGGAAATTTATTACCTCTAGTGCCAGGGCTAGATCATATAACATTTTATCTCCAGTACTATTTTTATGACACTATATTCTATGAAAATCAAAACAGAATGATTGCATATTGTTACAAAAGAAAACAAGAATATTAATATTAAATTAGGTTGCAAAGAAATAAACCCTGATCACTCTCTCCTTACTGATGCGGTATGTACTATAGGAGCCATCAGCAAGTGGCACAAGTATAATTGTGAATTGCCTGCGCGCATCATAGTATACCGTGATGGTGTTGCAGATGGCCAGCTGAAGATGGTTGTGGATTATGAGGTCCCACAACTACTTAGTGTCCTCACAGAATTAACTACTAATTACAGGTAACTAGAATTTCTTCCCCGCCCGCCCCGTTCCATGTTGGAGAAATCAAAGCAAGTTCAATGCACTTATATCTATTATGTAATTTCCTATAGAAATATATATGAAAACATAAAATTCTGGTTGACATTGCTGATTTCCAAAGAGACTGAGGACTTACAGACACTATCGTGTAACTTGATGTGTTCTTTCAGCTCTCAAACATAACCCATTGTTTAGATGCCCTATAAAAGACAAGTAGAACATTCTGAATGAGATATGGCAACATAATTCAAGCCATCTGCCTGTTTCTATTCTTAGTCCTTTTATAACTAGGAAAGAGGTAATATGAAATCATTTATTATAGCTACTTTATATTTGTCCTTTATTTCAAGTCCCAAAGTGTCAGTGATTGTGGTCAGGAAGAAATGCATTCCTCGATTCTTTGCAGAGGCAAACAGAAGCCTGCAAAACCCACCTGTTGGCACTATTGTTGACACAGAGGCTACTCGTCCTGAATGGCAAGTATACTTGCGTCAAACTGATAGAACCTGCTGTCTCCTTCACAGAGTATAATTTGAATATCAGATTAAGGGAGCATAATGTTATTAAGCAGGAGTGTTCTAAAACTTCAGGTTAGAAAGGCACCCTGAAATTTGTTCAGCTCTCCTAATTCAACAAGCATACAGTATAATTTGTTTGAAGGAGTAAATATATCTGTTTTCAGATATGCTTGTAGAATTTCTTCAGTGAACACAATTCATTTTACATTTAATCCCTGTACAAAAATTCTGATTTTGAAACACCTATTAAAAGTGAAATATACAGTGTTCTGCAGTGAATGACACTAACCAAATTGAAAGAGTACATAAATTTGCATTAATTTTTAAAAATGACAGTTATAGTATACAAAATGTATGTACCAATATAATCCGTTCATCTTTACATTATATTTTAAAAGATAAATCCACAAAAAACAAAAAAAACCCAGAGAAAATACAACTTTAGGATTCTCATGTGGGTCTGATTTGCTCGTGCATTACTCCAGATTTATGTTGGTATAAATCCATTGATTTCACTGGCATGAAGCTAGAGTAATGCATGGGCAAATCAGACCCATATCAGAATTCTAAAGTTATATTTTCTCTGTTATACTGGTTATAGGTATTAATATTAATGTAACTAGCCAAAGAAGATACATTAATAGACATTGATACAGAGATGACAAACTCAGAAACCTAACAAGGAAAAAAGTCTGCATTTTAATGTCCTTTTCAAACCCAAACATAACATTTCAGCCAAGATTTTAAGCTGGGCCTTGTCTACACTACAGAGTTTTGTCAACAAAAGTTATGTCGACACTCAAAGTGCTATAATAAAAATCGGTATTGCATGTTCACACTACTCTCCATCTGTCGTCAGGCACTAGCATTGACAGTGTAAGAAGTGTATTGTGGGTATCTATCCCACAGTTCAGCTCGATACCTTCTGCCACTAAGTCTTGTGGGAAGGTGGAGTGGATCGCAGTGCACCTTGGAACTGGGCTCAACATCCCATAATGCATTGTTTTCCATCCCAGCATTCTGTGGGCTTCCAGCTTTCTTTCGTGGCATTTTTCAACAGCCCTTGTTCGCTGTGCACCCCGGCATCTGTGTGTGAAGGGTTGGATCCCGCACTGCTCTCCAATGCTCTGATAACTGTCACTAAGACATTGCGGATGGCAGTGCAGTTAATCATGAAATTCCTAACTGAACAGGATTCCCAGTTGCCTCACTTGCTGTGTGATATGGATAGGAGCAACTTAGATTTCTATTGGCATTCACGGAACAGCTTCACAGTGTGGACCATCACTTTCGGGCTTGGGAAACAAGCAGTGAGTGGTGGGATCGTATTGTCATGCTTGTCTGGGATGATGAACAGTGGCTACAGAACTTTCAGATGCAGAAAGCCACCTTCTTGGAACTCTGTGCGGAGTTCACAGCGGCACTAGGACACCGGACCCCGAGTTGCCCTATCAGTAGAGAAGCGCGTGGCAATCACAGTGTGGAAGCTGGTGACTCCAGCCTGCTACTGGTCAGTCATGAATCAGTTTGGAGTCAGAAAGTCGACCGTTGGGGCTGCGTTAACGAAAGTGTGGAGGGCCATTAATCGCATCCTGCTACAAAGGACCCTGACTCTGGGAAATGTGTGTGAAATAGTGGACAGCTTTGCAGAAATGGGTTTTCCTAACTGCAGAGGGGCGAGAGATGGTACACGTATGCCAATTTTGGGACCAGACCACCTTGCAATAGAGTACATTAATAGGAAGGGGTACTTCTCCATGGTATTGCAGGCACTTGTGGATCACTATGGACGTTTCACTGACATCAAGGAGAAGCGGTCTGGGAACGTGCATGATGCAGGCATCTTCAGGAACACCAGCCTGTACAGAAAGCTGCAAGTGGGGACTTTCTTTCCATACCAGAAGATTACAGGGGGGGATGTTGAAATGCTCATAGTGATCCTGGGAGATCCGGCGTACCCCTTACAGTCATGGCTCATGAAACCTTACACAGGAAACCTGGATAGCAGTAAGGAGTGGTTCAACAGCACACTGAGTAGGTGCCGGATGACCGTGGAATGTGCCTTTGGCAGATTAAAGGTGCACTCATGATGCCTTTTATGATGGGTTAGACCTCAATGAGGATAATATTCCCATGGTCACAGCCATGTGTTTTATGTTGCATAATATTTGTGAAGCTCAGGGTGTAAGGTTTGCTTAGGGGTGGAGTGCTGAGGCAGACTGCTTGGCTGCTGATTTTGAGGAGCCAGATACTAGGGCTATTGGGGGCACAGAGGGGGGCAATTCGAATCAGGGAGGCTTTGAGGCAGCTCTTTGAAAATTAGAACCAGTAATGTATATCCCTGTGCTCGGTACAGCAGTGTTACATTACATCTAGTTTTCCTGGGAAACAATTATGAATTTTGGGGCCTTAAATTCCAGTAAGCAAATGATTAAACTGCCTGGGTATGTCTTGGTAGTGCCTGCTATCTCAATTTGTAGGACACAAAGATTACTTATCATTCAAAACTTTGCTTTTATTGCACAAAAAACAAAACACACAAACGCTTGGTGGGAAAGGAGGTGCCAGGGAAAGGCAGACTTTCAGAGCTATGCATAGGTCTCACTATCATTCTGAAAGTTGTCTGAGGGAGTGGAGTGAATGGGAAACAGAAGTCTTGGAAAGTGGAAAAGAATGTTAGAGTGGAGTTGAGGGGCACGGAAAAGAGTTTTGAATGTGCTGCAGGGGAGGGTGGGCATGCATCTGGTCAGTCTGCAACATTATTAAGGACTTCAGCATCTGCGTTTGCTCCTCCATGATTTGAATCATCTGCACAGTAATGTCCTTAATGAACTTCTGATCTTCTTTTCTGTCCTGCCTTTTGGCGTCCCTCCATTCCCAGGGTTCCCTTTTCTCTTTATTGGAGAACTGCAGCACCTTCCGGAACATGTCGTCTTTGCTCTGTCGCTTTCTTATCTGGCCGAGATGCTGTGCCAGAGTGTAGGGGGTGCCCCTGAAGCCACATCTGTAGAAGCTTAAGAAACAATACACAGAAGTGTGATTGTTAAGTTCACACACAGCATTGAAACATTTCAGTAAAATGCACATCCGCTAACAACAGTCACTTTCTCACTAACCCTTGGCAAGCACACATCTTGGCAAACTCCCCAAGCATGAGTGAGCGTTGGCTGGGGGGCAGGGGTAAGTGTTCTACACAGGAGCACGGCACTGAGGCCAGTACCAAGATCAGGGCTGGTGCTGAGCCTGGCACCACAACTGAGGAACCAACACAGGTCGGACCCTGTGAGCCGGAGGGACAGGAGGGCCCGGTACCAACCCAGCCATCATCTTCATCTTCCCCGGATGAAGTGGTGGCAGGGACATTGGTGACACCGACTCCAATGGACAACAGGGCTCACCAGGAGCTGTTGAAGAGAGTGGCCCAAATCTGAGACTCCAGGTGGAGGAGGTGACTGAGGCAATGGACCCTATGGTGGACATTCTGACATAAGGGCCCTTCGAGAGTGGCCTTGCTGCTCATAAAGAGCATTCAGACCATTACCATGACATTGTGGCAGACGCCTGCCTCTCTGCCTCCCACGACTAAAGGGACAGAGAGGAAGTACTTTGTGCCATCAAAGCAGTACAAATATCTCCTTACCCCCACTCAGCCAGGTTCATTGGTGATAGCGGCTGCAAATGAACAGGAGAAGCAGGGGCAGCAAGGTCCAACACCCAAAGGTAAGGATGTGAAGAAGCTGGACCTCTTTGTTAAGAAGTTTTATTCTACCTTTCTAACAAAGGTAGAATAAACTAGCAGGCGATCTTTATTCACCATAATTTCAATTCCTGGAATGCAATGGAGAAGTGTAAGGAGTTGCTACTGGGAGAATTTAGGACAGTATTTGCAGCTATTGTGGACGAGGGCAAGGTGGTAGAAAGAACCTCTTTGCAAGCCTCTCTGGATGTGACGGACTCAGCGACGCAAACCAGGTCCTCTGCGATTGACGTAAGAAGGAGCTCATGGCTGCAGGCTTCGGGCCTCCCACATGAGTTCCAAAAAGAATTCAAGACCTTCCCTTCGAAGGCTCACGTTTGTTTTTGGAGAAAACAGACTCTCAGCTTCACAGCCTTAAGGTCTCATGGGCAACAGTGAAGTCCCTGGGGCTTCATGCACCAGCCCCACAGAGAAAACATTTTAAACCCCAGATTCTTCCATGCTTCTACCCTCTGCAGCCCAGGCAGGATTACAGCAGGAAGCAGGGCCAAAACCATATGCGAAGGCCGCCTCAACCCCCTTCCAGCCAAGGGCCTGGGTCTATGAGGCAGTTCTCTGGACCTAAGCACACCTTTCGAGGGTGCGCCTGGGGATGACACAGCAATTCAAATCATAGATCCATCTCCTTCCTTCTTGAACAGTCTATCCCACTTCTATCATGCTTGGGCCCAGATCACTTCAGACCGCTGTGTCCTGCGCAGGATAGTATTGGGTTATTCTCTCCAATTCTTTTCCCTCCCTCCTATCCGCCTTCCCTGTCCCTTTTCAGAGAGGCCTCTCACGAGCAACTTCTAGTACAGGAAGTGCTTGAAGCTTCTTGGACACATGGCCACCTGTACACATATAGCATAGCATGCAAGGCTGCGGCTCAGACCTCTCCAGTCTTGGTTGGCATCAGTATACTGACTGAGTCGAGACTGACTGGACAGGGTGATTGCACTTCCCCCACTGGTTACCGAGTCTCTCCTGTGGTGGCTCAACCTGCAGTCAGTTGGGGCCCTTCTCCACGCCCCAACCTTCGCTGTCTCCAGTCACAGATGCATCAGCAATGGGATGGGGAGCGCATCTAAGGAGGCTCAGAACTCAAGGCCTCTGTATCCAAGCAGAAGTCTCACTACACATCAATGTCAGGGAGCTAAGAGCAGTTTGCCGAGTCTGCCAGACCTTCCAAAGCCATCTGGAGGGAAGGTGTGTATCAGTCAGTCTTGACAGACAATCCAACAGTGATATTTTATATAAACAGACAGGGTGGAGCTCACTCCTCTCCCCTGTGCCAGGAAGCCCTCAAGCTGTGGGACTTCTGCATAATCCACTTGATACATCTAGAGTCATCATACCTTCCGGGATCTCAGAATGAGCTGGTGGACCATCTCAGCAGGTCCTTCCACAACCACGAATGGTCCATCCGACCAGATGTCATGAACAACATCTTCCAACAGTGGGGAACTCCCCATATAGATTTGTTTGCAACAAGGCACAATAGGGAGTGTCTGCAATTCTGCTTCTTCCTGAGTCACAGCCTGGGCTTGATCGCAGATGCATTTCTTCTTCCCTGGAAGAACCATGTGCTGTATGCGTTTCCACCCATCCCAGTCATTCACAAGGTCCTGCTTAAGGTCAGAAGAGAAGCAGCATCACTGATATTAATAGCACCAGCATGGCCCTGCCAACACTAGATTCACCACTCTCCTAGACCTGTCGGTGGAGACTCCGATCACTCTGCCCTTGGTCTCAAACTAGATCACTCAGGACAAGGTTCAGTTAAGGCCCCACCCAGCCTTTCTTCCAAAGGTAGTCTCACAATTTTATACAAACCAGGACATTTTTCTCCCAGCTTCCTTCCCTAAAGCACACGCCAACAACCAGGAGCAAAGGCTCCACTCCCTGGACATCAGGCAAGTGCTGGCTTTTTATATTGAAACAGTTTTGAAAGTCAGCACAACTTTTTGTTGCAATTACAGACAGGATGAAGGGACTTCCCATATTGTCCCAAAGAATACCTTTGTGGATCACGGCCTGTAACCGGGCATGCTATGATTTGAGAAACATTCCTGCCCCCACGTTGACGGCACACACTGTAAGGGTGCAGGCGTTCTCGGTGGCATTCCTAGCGCAGGTCCCGATCTAGGTCATCTGCAGGGCTGCAACATGGTTGTCGATCCACACCTTTACGTCACGCTACACAATTACACAGCAAGCCAGAGACGATGCCACATTCGGCAGGGCGGTTCTTCAAATTGCAAACCACTGAACTCTGACCCTTCTTCCTAGGAACTGCTTGGGAGTTACCTACTTGGAATTGACATGAGCAAGCACTCAAAGAAATAAAAACAGTTACTTAGGTTTTTGTAACTATTTTTCTTCAAGATGTGTTGCTCATGTCCATTCCAAGACCCACCCGCCTACCCTTCTGTCGGAGCCAGTCAGCAAGAAGGAACTGAAGAGGTGGTGGGTCAGCAGGGCCCTTGTCGAGGTTCCTCCCCCGCTCTGAACTCTAGGGTACAGATGTGGGGACCTGCATGAAAAACCTCCTAAGCTTATCTTTACCAGCTTAGGTCAAAACTTCCCCAAGGTACAAAATATTCCACCCGTTGTCCTTGGACTGGCCGCTACGACCACCAAACTAATACTGGTTATTGGGGAAGAGCTGTTTGGACGCGTCTTTCCCCCCAAAATACTTCCCAAAACCCTGCACCCCACTTCCTGGACAAGGTTTGGTAAAAAGCCTCACCAATTTGCCTAGGTGACTACAGACCCAGACCCTTGGATCTTAAGAACAATGCACAATCCTCCCAACACTTGCACCCCCCCTTTCCTGGGAAATGTTGGATAAAAAGCCTCACCAATTTGCATAGGTGACCACAGACCCAAACCCTTGGATCTGAGAACAATGAAAAAGCATTCAGTTTTTTACAAGAAGACTTTTAATAAAAATTAGAAGTAAATAGAAATAAAGAAATCCCCCCTGTAAAATCAGGATGGTAGATATCTTACAGGGTAATTAGATTCAAAAACATAGAGAACCCCTCTAGGCAAAACCTTAAGTTACAAAAAAGATACACAGACAGAAATAGTTATTCTATTCAGCACAATTCTTTTCTCAGCCATTTAAAGAAATCATAATCTAACACATACCTAGCTAGATTACTTACTAAAAGTTCTAAGACTCCATTCCTGGTCTATCCCCGGCCAAGACGACTACAGACAGACACAGACCCTTTGTTTCTCTCCCTCCTCCCAGCTTTTGAAAGTATCTTGTCTCCTCATTGGTCATTTTGGTCAGGTGCCAGCGAGGTTACCTTTAGCTTCTTAACCCTTTACAGGTGAGAGGAGCTTTCCCCTGGCCAGGAGGGATTTCAAAGGGGTTTACCCTTCCCTTTATATTTATGACAGCCCTATATGTGGCGCCATGAAGGTGCGACTTCAGGGGGCACTTGGACCAACCCAACAGATGCCGCTAGAGGAAAAACCTTCTGGCAACTGTCTGCAGCACACACACACCTACTTGGAATGGACATGAGCAACACATCTCGAAGAACAACAGTTACGTAAAGTTAGGCAACTGTTTTTTCTGCCATACTAATTAGCTGCACAGGGAAATGTCGAGCACACAGAAACACAGCACGCTTTGTGCATTTCTGTACCTGAACCCACCTCCGCACTACACAAAGCACAGCCACTTAGCAGGCATCTCCTCTCCTGCTTCTTGCTTGCTGGAGAGCAACTGCTGATACTGGGTAGACACCTCCAGAGTGGTGAACAGTTCCTGGCTGCATGCCCCACTGGGCAACCCCACCGTGGGCTCCAAATCATCGTCTATCTCATCTTTTCATCAACGACTTTGTCCTCCAGGTTATGTCCTCCTGCCACCTGCAGGCCTGCCCAAGTATCCATGGAGCTCTTGGCGGTGGAGGTGGGGTCGCCTCTGAGGATAGTGTCCAGCTCCTTATAGAAAGGAGGTCTTGGGTGCAGCACTAGAGCGATGGTTTGCCTCCCTCGCCTTCTGGTACGCCTGCCTCAGCTCCCTTATCTTCGCTTTGCATTGCACCATGTCCAGGGCATGCCCCTTTTTGTACAAGCCTCAAGAAATCTACTCTTAGGTATTGAAATTTCCTATGGCTGAAGTGCAGCTGGGACTGCACAGCCTCCTCTCCCCAAATACAGAGCAGATCCAGCAGATCCTCAGCTAAGTTCCCTCTAAGCTGCGTGGCTGCGCAGCTGCCTATTAATTCCCGTGCAGGGGCTTGGTGCTGCGGCAGGGAGAGATGCTTTTCCCCCAGCATGGACCTGCGGCGGCAGGGCGAGGCGCATCACCCCCCCACGCCCCTCAGGTCGCAGCACGGACTTGTTGCAGCAGGGAGAGGCACCCCTCCATGTCGGTCCCAGCATGGACCTGCAGCAGGGGGGAGAGGAGGGGTGCCTCTCCCCACCGGCCCCAGTACAGACCTCTGCGGTGAGGGGAGAGGAGACCCTCCCTTGGCCTAGCCCAGGCCCACCAGAGTTACTGGGGAGAGGAACCCTGGCCCAGCCCTGCCAGAGCTGCCACAGCTGGCGAGAGGTGCCTCTCCCCGGTCCCAAGCTGCTGCGGCGAGAGAGGGCTGGGGGGAGTCCTTTCTCCCCCCCGCAGCCATGAGCAGCCTGCACCCGAAACCCCTCATCCCTGGCCCCACCCCAGAGCCCGCACCCCAGCCCTCTGTCCCAGCCCTGAGCGCCCTCCCAGACTCTGAACCCCTCATCCCCAGAGCCTTCACCACCTAGCTGGAGCCCTCACCCCCTGGACCCGAGCCCTGATCCCCCTCCTGCACCCCAGAGCCCACATGCCCCCAACCCTCTGCCCCAGCCCTGAGCCCCCTCCCATTCCCTGGCCCCACCCTAGAACCCACACCCCCAGCCAGATCCCTCACACACCCCACCACCCCAACCGTCTGCCCCAGCCCTGAGCCCCCTCCGAACCCCTTCACCCCACCACCACCAAATGAATTTTGTTATGTGCACCAATATGAAGTTGATGTGTTACACATGGATGTAAAAAATTAGAGGGAACACTGCTCCTCAGTAGTCCAGCAGGAGGGGTTGCCATGGTCGCCTGGGAAGATATATTGAGACCTTTCCAGCAAACAGGAAATGGAATTTCAAAAATTCCCAGGGCTTTAAAGGGGAGGTGCGGATGGTTGTTTATCTTGCTGGGGGGCAGCAGAGTTCAAACTGCTGACCAGAGCAGTCAGGATGGGCATAGTGGGACACCTCCTGGAGGCCAATTGAAGCGATAAAATCAAGTGCGGTGTCTACACTGGCACTTTGTCAACACAACTTTTGCGCAAAAAGTCTCACCGGGATGGTTTTAGTTTGTCGACAAAACAAGGCATTTTTGCCACGAAAAGTCGCATTATAGTGGGCACGCCTCCACTATTTTGTCGACAAAAGCTGCCTTTTATGGATAAAACTCTGTAGTGTAGACACGGCCCTGTACTTGTCTAGAGTATAAGCACAGGAGGATCAGATTGTCATTTACACTAAGGCCCCTTTACACTGCCAGACTGCTGTAAAGGGGCCTTAGCGGCAATATGAATCTAGCTTGGAGAACCTTAATCTGATTGCAGCATTGTAAATCCACTAACTTCAGTAGAGTTACTCCTGATTTACAGCAGCGAAAGTGAGATCACAGGTCCTTAAATGATAAAGAACCACCTTTCATTTTAACTAATAGGCAATATTAGTGAGCATAAACTGTCAAGTTCGCATAAACTAATTCTGTTTTTTTTTTTTAAATTATTTAGGTATGACTTTTACCTAATCAGCCAACTAGCACGTCAGGGAACTGTCAATCCCACATACTATAATGTTGTGTATGATAACAGTGGATTAAAACCAGATCACATGCAGCGCCTCACGTACAAGATGTGCCACCTGTACTACAACTGGCCAGTGAGTAAATAGTCACATACAATCGTTATTAAAAGTAGTGTAATTTTTCCAGCTGGTTTTAAATAAAACTGGAAAGAAATCACACATTGTTTCACATTTGATGATTCAATGCAGTTATCACAGTACTGCTATTATAAAAAGGGTAGGACTGCAACTCCCAATCATAGCCACACTGCTGCTGTTATGGTGGGAGGCATAGATGACTTGTGCCTCCAGATGCTGCAGTAGGGGACACAATGTAAAGGGGAGGACACGTGACTGCCCTACATGTATCTTCTACCCAGCAACCCTCTTGTACTGCACCCAGTCTGGGGCTACCACGCTCTCCCCACCCCACCAGAGTTACCTGCGGGGAGGGCTCTGTCTTTCTTCCGCTGCAGAGGGTACTTGATCCCACATACCTCCCCCACGTCATCTGTGGTGGGAGGAGCAGCTTCTCTAGCTGAGAATTGATTGGTGATATTTACAAGGACTAGAGGATTGTTTTTTAGAGCCAAAAAGCTATTTTGAAAGGCCTGTATTTGCTGAAACCCCCTTGGAAAATGTGTTTGTAATATTAATTCAGTTCCTAGTAGACATGTATCCATATCACAATTATTGGTACGAACTGGAACCCTTGTTGGCATACTTAATAGAGAGGCCAATGATTGAAAAGGCAGAAAGCCTGCATTACACATTCAGCTGTAGAAGTGTTCACACCATTTCAAGGTTGAGACTGTTCAGGTATGTCTACACTGCACTCAAGATATGCAGTTGCAGCACATGTTGGTGTACCAGAGCTAGCTTTAATTGAGGTAACTCACTAAAAATAGCAGGGTAGCCACAGCAGTCCAGGCTAGCCACCTGAGTATGTACCCGGGATCCTGGGTGGGATTATACTTGTCTTGATGCGGGGGTGGGAAGAGGAGAGCTGAAGGTGTGAATCCTTCCCTTCAGCAGGTATTTAAGAAATTGAATGCAGATGCAGTCTAAAAAGGCGGGGGGAAGTGGCCTACCTCTCCAGTAGGTATATACAACATAACCTTTGAATAAAGGATACGATGTTTTCATTATGCAGGAGTGCCCTCTATTGGCTGAATTTCATCAGTACAAATTTGGGCAATTCCTGCCTACCAGTGGCTGGGAAAGGAATTCTGAGATTATATTATGTATGGAAATGGTACTTGGGATTTTAAAAATAGTTTGCTTTTCTCAGAAGAAAGCAGCAATACATTCTGGGAAGGTCAGTCTCACTTTCATCTGATGTTTGTTTCCCAGGGTCTAATCAGAGTGCCAGCACCCTGTCAGTATGCCCACAAGTTGACCTTCCTGGTGGGTCAGAGCATTCACAGAGAGCCAAGCCTGGAACTAGCTGACAAGCTTTTCTATTTGTGAGGAGGAGAATAATAATAATCTATCACGAAGACAACTTTAAGAAATACTGACATGGCCAAATCTGGATATGGTCTCATGGCTGCCAGCATACTGTAGCTCAAACTCAGTCTTGTATCTGAAAGAAAACATCTAGTTTTAGACTTAAAGAGAAATATCTATTCTCTGAATGAAGAGAACAGAGCCTTCTGAGCAGTATAAGGGATTAAGGTACTTTACTTCACTTAGCCCCAATAGGAGACTTGGAGCATACTCCCTAGTAACATTTGAAAATGTAGGGGTATATGATGTTTTAATAGAAATTTTGTTGATATAGATACACTGTACACCTGATTATTCTGTAAGCATATCATTGCCATTTAATTTCCAGATCGTTTTAGAGGGTTACTTTTTCCTTCAAAGACTCTTTTAGAAAACTGTTTGGATAAGGTTGAAATTTTTTGAATTAATAAAGTTTTATTCTGTTTGCATTTTAAGATTATTTTTGATAATTAGTTAGAATATATTACACCATACTTTCTTTTAGGCTCTCTCTGCTACGGATAGACTATCCTTATTTTTTAAAAAAAAAAAAAGCAAAAAAGCCAGGTGTTGCACGGATGTTTTGCAAATTAACACGAATCACAGTAAAAATGTAGGAACAGACACCTTGTTATACAAACATATTAGCTGGGAGGTATTACTAAATGTTTTAGAATTCAGTTAATTGAAAAAATTAGTTTGGAGGAGTCAGTGTTTTTTTAAGTGTTAAATGACATCTATTGTAGTTTGATTTTTAAATAGGGTAGGTGTCTCACTGTACTTGTTAGATAATAGCCTTACTTGGTGAGTTTTCCACTCAAGGATCTGGGTTCAACAGCCAAATTGTGTCTCAGCAACCCTGGATGGTTGGTAAATATTACCATATATGACTCATAGATGGGTAGACTGAAGTTAAGTGTCTTGGTTATAGCAAAAGTGTGAGTGAAGAGCAGGAATGTAACCTAGTATCCTTAACTCTGTCTGATTTTTATGTATTAGTGCCACAGAAATACCTATATTCTATGTTCAGATACTTCACAAACCTATGAAAAGTTTCACTGTTTTAAAAAGGGTGTTTCACACAGAGATACAGTCAAATCTGTAAAATAAATGAGTGGGATTCAAAGAAGCCACCCACAGACCATATATAAGGAAGTAATGAACGTGGAGTCTACATATTGCTGTGGTGAACTGTTTCCACTTTGGGCAAAATAGAGTTTAAAGAATCAGGATTGATACTGATAGCAAAGAATAACGCTGGAGAGATTGCTGCCCAAAAATGTCCCAAATTAGATTGTTCCCCAAAGAGTTCTGCATCTTGCACCTTTTTCACTAAGTCTGGTCAGTGACCGGGTTCTCCGACACCAGTGGAATCTAGTAATAGTTGTATCGTTGTTACCGGAGGTCACTTATCAGAATAAACACTCTTAGCATTATTGAGTCCTTCATGCAGGTAGTTTGCCACCTGGAAGCCAGTGAGTCCTTGGCCAAACTGGTGTTATGAAGCATCTTGATTGGTATCTTATGTGACTATCACACTATTCCATATATAGCTACAGAGTAATTTTAATGTAATACAAGTGCCAGTGACTGTTAGTACCCTTTGCTTTATCTAGTTGTGCACACGTACACCATGCGCTCTGTGCCAAAAGAGCTAATTTCTACAAATAACATCTTGATTTTCTGTATTTAAAAAATACAGAACTCTAACTTACCGTCCTCTGGGTCTCCCAGTGAGATCTTCTCATCTTTGTCTCTCTTTTTGATTATAAAATAATTAGGGCAAGAATCATATCTGAAATCATCTTAGTATATATGTTTAATAATACAAAGACACACTTTAAAGCATTGCTATGTCTCTTTGGTATAGAAAAATGTATAGAGAGGAGTTGTCTAATTCTCCTCTAACACCAATATAAATCAGGTGCAAGTCTGAAGTCATTACACCAGTATAAGGGAGGGGAGAATCTGCTCTAGTTGCTTTACTTATATTGGAGTGAGAGGAGAATAAGAAGTCCTAATGTGATAATACAAAACTACTCAAGATAGTTAAGTCCAAAGCAAACTACAAAGAGCTACAAAGGGACCTCACAAAACTGAGTGACTGGGCAACAAAATGGCAGACGAAATTCAGTGTTTATAAATGCAAAGTCATGGACATTGGAAAATATAATCCCAACTTTTCATATAAAATGATGGGGTCTAAATTAGCTGTTACCACTCAAGAAAGGTCTTGGAGTCATTGTGAGTAGTTCTCTGAAAACATCCACTCAGTATGCAGCGGCAGTCAAAAAAGTGAACAGAATGTTGGGAATCATTAAGAAAGGGATGGATAATAAGACAAAAAATATCATATTGCCTCTATATAAATCTGTGGTACACCCACACCTTGAATATTGTGTGCAGATCTGGTCACCCCATCTCAAAAAAGATGTATTAGAACTGGGTAAGGTTCAGAAAAGGGCAATAAAAATGATTAGGGGTATGGAACAGCTTCCCTCTGAACGGTTTCAGAGTAGCAGCTGTGTTAGTCTATATTCACAAAAAGAAAAGGAGTACTTGTGGCCCTTAGAGACTAACAAATTTATTTGAGCATAAGCTTTCGTGAGCTACAGCTCACTTCATCAGATGCATTCAGTGGAAAATACAGTGGGGAGATTTATATACATAGAGAACATGAAACAATGGGTGTTACCATACACACTGTAACAAGAGTGATCACTTAAGGTGAGCTATTACCAGCAGGAGAGCCGGGGAAAAAACCTTCTGTAGTGATAATCAAGGTGGGCCATTTCCAGCAGTTGACAAGAATGTCTGTCAAGGTTCCTTCCCCACTCTGAACTCTAGAGTACAGATGTGGGGACCTGCATGAAAAACCCCCTAAGCTTATTTTTACCAGCTTAGGTTAAAACTTCCCCAAGGTACAATCTATTTTACCTTTTGCCCTTGGACTTTATTGCTGCCACCACCAAGAGTCCAATAAATATATAACAGGGAAAGAGCCCGCTTGGAAACGTCTTCTCCCGCCCCTAAAATCCTCCCAAACCCTACACCGCCTTTCCAGGGGAAGGCTTGATAAAAATCCTCATCAATTTGCATCGGTGAACACAGATCCAAACCCTTGGATCTTAAGAACAATGCAAAAGCAATCAGGTTCTTAAAAGAAGAATTTTAATTGAAGAAAAAGTAAAAGAATCACCTCTGTAAAATCAGGATGGTAAATACCTTACAGAGTAAACAGATTCAAAACATAGAGAATCCCTCTAGGCAAACCCTTAAGTTACAAAAAGACACAAAAACAGGAATATACATTCCATTCAGCACAGCGTATTTTATCAGCCATTTAAACAAAACAGAATCTAACGCATATCTGGCTAGATTACTTACTAAGTTCTAAGACTCCATTCCTTTTCTGTTCCCGGCAAAAGCATCACACAGACAGAGAGAACCTTTGTTTCTCCCCCTCTTCCAGCTTTGAAAGTATCTTGTCTCCTCATTGGTCATTTTGGTCAGATGCCAGCGAGGTTATCCTAGCTTCTTAACCCTTTACAGGTGAAAGGGTTTTTCCCCTGGCCAGGAGGGATTTTAAAGGTGTTTAGCCTTCCCTTTATATTTATGACACACACCCCCAAATCACAGATAGGGTCAAACGCTGGCTGTGATTTCTTCCTGGAGCTCTGGGAGAAAACAGAGTTAATAATACACATGCACCTCTAAATATACTACTAGGTATATAAAGACTAACAATATTTTCCACATCTCAAGGACGATTTTAACCAGTTGATTCTGGGAAACTTTCACAGGAGAGTGCATCAGCCATTTTGTTAGAAGCTCTTGAGATGTATTGGATGTCGAAATCAAAATCTTGGAGAGCTAAACTCCACCAAATATGCTTTTTGTTATTTCCTGTGGTGGAATGAAGCCACTGGAGCGCAGCATGGTCAGTTTGCAGGTGGAAACGCCGTCCCCAAACATGGGCGTAGCTTTTCCAGAGCGTAGACCATAGCATAACATTCTTTTTCACTGACTGACCAGTGGCTTTCCCTCTCAGACAGCTTCTTGCTGAGAAACACTACAGGTGGAATTCTTGATCCAGTCCTTCCTGCATTAAAACTGCTCCCACATCACGCTCAGATGCATCTGTGGTTACTAGGAACGGTTTGTCAAAGTCTGGGGCCCTTAGCACAGGGTCAGACATGAGTGTCGCTTGAAGCTGGTTAAAGGCCTTCTGACACTCTTCGGTCCACTAAACGGCATTTGGCTGTTTCTTTTTGGTGAGGTCTGTCAGTGGGGTGGTGATTTGGCTGTATTGTGGTACAAATTGCCTGTAATATCCGGCCAGACCTAAGAAGGATTGGACCTGTTTCTTTGACTTTGGGACAGGCCACTTTTGGATAGCATCCACTTTGGCCTGTAGGGGGTTGATAGTTCCTTGACCCACCTGGTGTCCAAGGTAAGTCACTCTGTTTAGGCCTATTTGACACTTCTTAGTCTTAAGAGTTAGTCCTGCCGCCCTTATGCGCTCAAAGACTTTTTGTAGATGTTCTAGGTGGTCCGCCCAGGAATCCGAAAATATGGCCACATTGTCAAGGTAGGCAACTCCATATTCTCCTAATCCCGCTAGGAGACCATCTACAAGTCTTTGGAAGGTGGCGGGTGCATTCCGCAGCCCGAAAGGGAGTACATTAAATTCATACAGCCCGAGATGTGTGATGAAGGCTGACCTTTCCTTGGCGGATTCATCTAGCGGTACCTGCCAGTACCCCGTGGTTAAGTCCAAGGTAGAGATGAACTGGGCCCATCCCAGTTTCTCTAATAGTTCATCTGTGCATGGCATTGGATAGTTGTCTGGGCGAGTTACAGCATTTAGCTTACGGTAGTCCATGCAAAAACGTATCTCCCCATCTGGTTTGGGAACTAGAACCACTGGAGATGCCCATGCACTGCCAGAGGGGCGGATTACACCCATCTGTAGCATATCCTGGATCTCCCGTTTTATAGCAGTTTTAGCTTGAGGAGACACCCGGTAAGGTTGTACTTTAATTGGGTGAGCATTACCTGTGTCAATGGAGTGGTATGCCCGTTCAGTCAGTCCTGGGGTGGCTGAGAACGTCGGCACGTAGCTAGTGCACAGCTCCTGGATCTGCTGTCGCTGCGTACGCCCAAGGGTCATGGAGAGATTAAAAAGACTGGGACGTCTCAGCTTGGACAGGAGATGGCTAAGGGCGGATATGGTAGAGGTCTATAAAATCATGACTGGTGTGAAGAAAGTGAATAAGGAAGTGTTATTTACTTCTTCTCATAACACAAGAACTAAGGGTCACCAAATGAAACAAATAGGCAGCAGGTTTAAAACTAACAAAATGAAGTATGTCTTCACAACACACAGTTAACCTGTGGAACTCTTTGCCAGAGGATATTGTGAAGGCCAAGACAATAATGGTTCAAAAAAGAACTAGATAAGTTCATGGAGGATAGGTCCATCAATGACTATTAGCCAGGATGGGCAGCGATGGTATCCCTAGCCTCTGTTTGCCAGAAGCTGGGAATTGATAATGGGATGGATCACTTGATGATTTCCTGTTGTGTTCATTCCCTCTGGGACCCCTGGCGTTAGCCACTGTCAGAAGACAGGATACTGGACTAGATGGACCTTTGGTCTCACCCAGTATGACCGTTCTTATGTTCTTAGGACTACTTCCTGCTTAAAGTAAGCATGTGCTTAAGTGCTTTGCTGCATAGGGATTGCCACAGCTCTGTTCTTCACAGCTGTGCTTCACCATTCAGTGAATAATCAGGCAATAATAGTAAACGTTCAAAACCAGCATTTTTTAGACAAAAAGTGAATGTGGGGCAAGGACTGCGTCTGAGAATGAGCCTGCTCAGAACAGATTTCAACTCTAAATTTATTCTAGCGAATATTCTTTGAATTATATATAGTCTCAACAGAAGCTTAGAAACCGTTTCACAAAAGGTCAAGTCTCATTTTCTATTAGAACATGCCATGTTGACTTTCTGTTCATGTTCTTTTTGCATGAATGAGCTGCTTCTGGTAAGAGTTTTTATTTCCAAAACCAGTGAGTATGCACCTGGTGTTTGTGTTTGGCTAACTGACTTTTCTTTCCTCAAAGGAGCAAAGAGACAGAGTAGAAGAACTGAACAACTTCTGGATTTCTGCAGGATGTTATCTCAGGTTTTTCAAAGACGAGCTACTACTAACAAAAAAAAAGTCTGTTTTAAGCATCCCAGTATTACAAAATAATTTGGCTATCTTTAACTTATTGATTCCAACTGCCAATTTGTTTTTATGAACTAATACTATCTCAAACTAACTTCCAGCAATCAAGCAACACAGTGTTATAGGCCTGATCCTCATAGCACTCTGGTTTTAAATTAGTGTGATTGTATTGACTTCACTAGTTACAATAGATAACTGGGTTTGCGATGACCGGGAGAACTGCGTGGTGACTTTCCTGCCTGGTGCGAAAGTTGCGGATCTCTCGAGACAGCTAGATAGACTTGTGTAGCGCTGGGGAGGAGCTGGTGGTCGTGGTATAAGTAGGTACTAGTGTCATAGGGAAGGATAGGAGAGAGGTCCTGGAGGCCAAATTTAGGCTGCTAGGTAAGAGATTGAAGTCCAGGACCTCCATGGTAACATTCTCTGAAATGTTTCCAGTTCCATGTTCAGAGCCAGTTAGGCAGGAAGAACTGCAGGGTCTCAATGCATGGATGAGACAATGGTGTAGGGAGGAGAGATTTAGATTTATTAGGAACTGGGGAACCTTTTAGGAAAGGGGGAGCCTATACAGGAAGCACGGGCTCCACCCAAACCAAAATGGAAGCAGATGGCTGGCGCTTACAATTAAAAAGGTCATTGAGCAGTTTTTAAACAAAGGGCTGGGGGAAGCCGACAGGTGCAGAGGAGCACCTGGTTTGGACAGAGCCATCCCTTAGGCAAGGATCTATAATGTCCTAGTAAGGAGGAGAGGACGGAAGATAATAAAATAAGTGTGGGATCTGATGAGAAACAGTCAAATGACAGAGTCTCATTCAATTACATGAGGTAATGGCAGACAGCTAAAAAGTGACAATTTTTAAGTGCTTATATGCAAATGCTAGACGTCTAAAAAACAAGATGAGTGAACTAGAGTGCCTTATATTAAATGAGGATATCGATATAATAGGCATGACAGAAACTTGGTGGACTGAGGATAATCAATGGGACACAGTAATACCAGGGTACAAAATATATTGGAAGGATAGAACAGGTCGTGCTTGTGGGGAAGTAGCACTATATGTGAAAAAGCATAGAATCAAATGAAGTAAAAATCTTAAATGAACCGAACTGTACCATAGACTCTCTATGGATAGTAATTCCATGCTTGAATAACAAGAATATAGGAGTAGGGATATATTACCGACCACCTTGCCAGGTTGATGAAAGTGAGTATGAAATGCTCAGGGAGATTAGAGAGGGTATAAAAATTAAAAAATGGGGGATTTCAGCTATCCCTATACTGACTGGGTACATGTTACTTCAGGACGGGATGCAGAGATAAAGTTTCTTGACACTTAAATGACTGCTTCTTGGAGCAGCTAGTCCTGAAACCCACAAGAGTAGAGACAGTTCTAGATTTAGCCCTAAGTGGAGCACAGGATCTGGTCCAAGAAGTGACACTAGCTGACCCGCTTGATAATAGTGATCATAATATAATTGAATTTAACATCCCTGTGGTGGAGAAAACACCAAAGCAGCCCAACACGGTAGCATTTAATTTCAGAAAGGGGAATTGCACAAAACTGAGGAATTTAGTTAAATAGAAATTAAAGGGTACAGAGCCAAAAGTGAAATCCCTGCAAGCTGCATGGAAACTTTGTAAAAGACACCATAATAGATGCTCAACTTAAATGTATACCCCAAATTAAAAAAAAGAGAACCAAAAAAGTGCCACCGGGGCTAAACAACAAAGAAAAAGAAGCAGTGAGAGACAAAAAGTGGAAGTTAAATCCTAGTGAGGAAAATAAAAAGTAGGGATGTACAAGTTTAACTGGTTAACTGATGAGCTTGATGCTTCCCGGTTCCAGTTAATGATTAAACTCCGCTGCCTCCCCACCATGTGCCAGGGGTCCCGGCTGCTGGCCCCAGATGCTGGGCAGCAGCAGAGCCCCAGGGGCTGGCAGCCGGGACCCTGGGCGTGCGGGGTGGGGGCCAACCAGGACCCTGGGCACATGTATGGGGCAGTGGGGATCCCAGGCACACAGGATGGCCAGCGGAGCCCTGTGTAAAATGTGGGGGGGCTGCAGCTCCCCCTCGCCCCTTGTTCCCCATTAACCATTTAACCGATTGAATTTCAATAGGTTAAATGGTTACTTTTTTTACCCAGTATTTACAACCCTAATAGAAAGGGGCATAAACTCCAGAAATGAAGTGTAAAAATATAATTAGGAAGGCCAAAAAAGAATTTGAAGTACCGCTAGTTAAAGACTCAGAAAGTAATAGCAAAAACATTTTTAAGTACATTAGAAGCAGGAAGGCTGCTAAACAACCAGTGGGGCCACTGGACGATCGAGATGGAAAAGGAGCACTCAAGGATGATAAGGCCATTGCGTAGAAACAGAATTCTTTGCATCAAACTTTACGGCTGAGGATGTGAGGGAGATTCCCAAACTGAGCCATTCTTTTCAGTGACCAATCTGAGGAACTGTCCCAGATTGAGGTGTCATTAGAGGAGGTTTTGGAACAAATTGATAAACTATACAGTAATAAATTACCAGGACCAGAGTTTGAAGGAACTCATGTGAAATTGCAGAACTACTAACTGTTGTATGTAACCTATGATTTAAATCAGCTTCTGTAACAGATGACTGGAGGATAGTTAATGTGACGCCAATTTTTAAAAAGGGCTCCAGAGATGATCCTGGAAATTACAGGCCAGTAAGCCTGACTTCAGTACTAGGCACACTGGTTGAAACGATAATAAAGAACAGAATTGCCAGACATATATGAACATAATTTGTTGGGGGAAGAGTCAACATAGTTTTTGTAAAGGGAAATCATGCCTCACCAATCTACTAGAATTCTTTGAGGGGGTCAACAAGTATGTGGACAAGGGGGATCCAGTGGATATAACATACTTAGATTTTCAGAAAGCCTTTGACAAGGTTCCTCACCAAAGGCTCTTAAGCAAAGTAAGCTGTCTTAGGATAAGAGGGAAGGTCCTCTCATGGGTTGGTAACTGGTTAAAAGATAGGAAACAAAGGGTAGGAATAAATGGTCCATTTTCAGAATGGAGAGAGGTAAATAGTGGTGTCGTCCAGGGGTCTGTACTGGGACCAGTCCTATTCAACATATAAAAGGGGTAAACAGTGAGGTGGCAAAATTTGCAGATGATACAAAACTACTTAAGGTAGTTAAGTCAAAAGCAAACTGCAAAGAGCTCCAAAGGGATCTCAAAACTGAGGGACTGAGCAACAAAATGGCAGACAAAATTCAATGTTGATAAATGCAAACCAATGCACATTGGAAAACATAATCCCAACTACACATATAAAATGATGGAGTCTAAATTAGCTGTCACCACTCAAGAAAGAACTTAGTGTCATTGTGGATAGTTCTCTGAAAACATCCACTCAATGTGCAGTAGCAGTCAAAAAAGCTAACAGAATGCTGGGAATCATTAAGAGATAGATAATAAGACAGAAAATATCATATTGTCTCTATATAAATCCATGGTACGCCCACACCTTGAATATTGTGTGCAGATCTGGTCACCCCATCTCAAAAAAGATATATTGGAATTGGAAAAGGTGCAGAAACGGGCAACAAAAATGATTAGGGGTATGGAACAGCTTCTGTATGAGGAGAGATTCAAAAGATTGGGACATCTCAGCTTAGAAAAGAGATGACTAAGTGGGGATATGCTAGAGGTCTATAAAATCATGATGGGTGTGGAGAAAGTGAATAAGGACGTGTTATTTACTCCTCCTCATAACACAAGAACTAGGAGTCACCAAATGAAACCAATAGTCAGCAGGTGTAAAACCAACAAAAGGAAGTATGTCCTCACACAACACACAGTTAACCTGTGGCACTCTTTGCCAGAGGATGTTGTGAAAGCCAAGACTGTAACAGTTCAAAAAAGAACCAAAGTTAATGGTGGATAGGTCCATCACTTGCTCTTAGCCAGGATGGTTAGGGATGGTGTCCCTAATCTCTGTTTGCCAGAAGCTGGGAATAGGCAATAGGGAATGGATCACTTGATGATTACCTGTTCTGTTCATTCCCTTTGGGGCATCTGGCTTTGACCACTGTTGCAAGCAGGATGCTGGGCTAGATGGTCCTTTGATCTGACCTAGTATGGCCATTCTTATGTACTCCTGATTTATACCAGAGTGAGACAGATGAGAATGAGCCCCATGGTATTCATTGAGCCCTAAACTTCTATGAGTTGTCTGGCTTTTTTCTCTCTGAAACTGTAAAACTTATTAGCATAGATCAAGCTTGTGAAGTCTAGCCTGGTCTAAACACAAAATTGCATCTGTTAAACTAAAGGGACAAGGTTGCATTGATTTAGTTAAAATGCTGCAACTTTGTGTGGACACATTTGTCCCTGTTATTTAGTGTTCATACACAAAGTTGCGCTGGTTAAACTTAATCAGTACATCATCACATTATTAGTTTAAAAAGGTACAAGTTCTCTGTTGATAGAGAAGCCCTTAGTGAAACTAAACAGAAATATGGCAGGGAAAATAGCTTAACTCCACAAACCAAATGTGCAAACAAACATAGAGCCTTAAAGGAAAGAAAATCCCTGAAAATGGAGAACTGAAACATAGGTAAACAATCATGAGGAAGCCCACGGTAAATATTGTTCAGTGAAAAAGAAAGAGATCTGCAGCAGAAAGCAAGTAAAAGAATCTGGGGCAGAATGCAAATTGACTGAGGACAAGAGGAAAGTGTGTGTGTGTGAGAGAGAGAGAGAGAGAGAGAGAGAAATACAGAACTTTTACGTCAGAAACTAGAGCAGACTGGAAGATAACAATTTTGCAGCAATTTTCAAGGTTTTGAAATTGGTTTTTGTTCTGCATTAGAACCCTAACCACCCAGTTACAGCATCTCTTACACACATACCTCTTTCAGTGGAAACCAGTGCATCTCCACAAAACATTTTGACTTAGACAAAAGAATATATTTTGGCAAAAACGTTCCGGCCAGCCTGAGTAAATTGGCTGTGGCCACCAACCCTGCCTGCCAGAGGAAGATAAAATTTCTAAGACTATGAGTAGGGCTTGCAGAAAGTTTTAACTAATAGTAACCAATGTTTTCCACGTCCCAAAACCTTTTTTAAAGTTCTGCAGGTTAGTTCATCGAAACAAAGTATGTGCACTTAGTGGCAAGCAAAGCAAAACATTCTCTTGTCATACACCGGGTCATCAACATGAGAGGCAGTGTGGTCCATAGGATAGGGCACTAAATCAGGAATTGGGACCACCTAGGTCCTATTTCTTCTTCTTCCATTGACATACTGTGTGACCTTGGGCAAGTCACTTCACCTCTGTACTGTTTTCCCCTCCCGCCTTGTGTCTGTCTTGTGTCCTTGGATTGTAAGCTCTTCATAGCATGTATGTCTTCTCCTATATGTTTGTACTGTGCCTAGAACAATGGGGCCCCAGTGTCGGTAGGGGTCCATAGGTGCTAATAAAATGGAAGTCAAGCAAAGATGAGATGCAAATGAAGAAATTGATGGAGTTATAGTAACTATTCACACGCAGCCTGGACATCTATTTAAATAGTGTTATATCACTAGCCCCCCTGAAAAAATAGGTGTTTAAAGTGGGCACCAAATACAATTTAAGAAGTTAAAACTCAGCAGCTTGAATTCTCAACCACTAACTGATTTCTAATGAAAAAGCATCATTTCCCCCAAAATAATGAATTCCTGTAAGCCCTATTATTAGCAGCAGCAGCTGCTGAATAAATAATGCTGCATACGTGAATCAAATTTTAAAAATGCATTTCAATGCAAAGGAATGTAGTCATGGGGATTACTGTCTGCTTCTAGAAAGAAAAGGAGTACTTGTGGCACCTTAGAGACTAACCAATTTATTTGAGCATAAGCTTTCGTGAGCTACAGCTGTAGCTCACGAAAGCTTATGCTCAAATAAATTGGTTAGTCTCTAAGGTGCCACAAGTACTCCTTTTCTTTTTGCGAATACAGACTAACATGGCTGTTACTCTGAATCCTGTCTGCTTCTAGATTATTACTCTGACATTTATTTTCAAACCAGGTGACATTTATCCTGGGCCAGATTCAGTCACCATTATTTTGTGCAGAAAAGTTCCTTACTCCTTGAGCAACCCCCCTGCAATCAATGGGTCTACTCGCCGAGTAAAATATTATTCTGAGTGAGCATGGGTGGTAGAATTTGGCTTTCTGCAATAATAGTTCTATTCTAACGACTTTCTATCTGGTCTAACAAATGACCAACCCTAGACTTAATCACTCTGTTGAGTGGTATTGGGTGTAACGAAGGGTTTGTCTATTCTGCGTGGTAATGGGAGCCAGAATAAGGAAATAAATTGTAAGTCAAATTTGAAGTAATAAGGTGTCTCTGACCCAAAACCCTACAGCAGTCTGTACTAACTGGCAAGCGTTTTCAGTTAGTACCACTACTTCCCTCCCCCAGTCAAATGTTTCTTTGTCTTCCAAAGATCTTGTTGCCTTCAGTGTAGGTGAGAGGGGAGGGGTGAAATGGTGATGTCATAGTCCCTTATTTTATACTCTCCTCCAGGTGCTGGAAATATCTTTGCTGTGTCATGGGGGTTAGGCAGCCCTATGGTGTGGAGCAACCGTCTTTCATGTGCATTGTAAATCTCTTGTTTACAACTCCCCTGCTCCATATTGTCTCTATATAAATCCATGGTACACCCACACCTGGAATACTGTGTGCAGATCTGGTCACCCCATCTCAAAAAAGATATATTGGAATTGGAAAGGTGCAGAAACGGGCAACAAAAATGATGAGGGGTATGGAACAGCTACCGTATGAGGAGAGATTTAAAAGACTGGGACATCTCAGCTTAGAAAAGAGATGACTAAGTGGGGATATGCTAGAGGTCTATAAAATCATGATGGGTGTGGAGAAAGTGAATAAGGACGTGCTATTTGCTCCTCCTCATAACACAAGAACTAGGAGTCACCAAATGAAACCAATAGTCAGCAGGTGTAAAACCAACAAAAGGAAGTATGTCCTCACACAACACACTGTTAACCTGTGGAACTCTTTGCCAGAGGATATTGTGAAGGCCAAGACTGTAACAGTTCAAAAAAGAACCAAAGTTCATAGTGGACAGGTCCATCACTTGCTCTTAGCCAGGATGGTTAGGGATGGTGTCCCTAATCTCTGTTTGCCAGAAGCTGGGAATAGGCAATAGGGAATGGATCACTTGATGATTACCTGTTCTGTTCATTCCCTTTGGGGCATCTGGCTTTGACCACTGTTGCAAGCAGGATACTGGGCTAGATGGTCCTTTCATCTGACCCAGTATGGCCATTCTTATGTACTCCTGATTTACACCAGAGTGAGTCAGATGAGAATGAGCCCTATGGTATTCATTGAGCCCTAAACTTCTATGAGTTGTCTGGCTTTTTTCTCTCTGAAACTGTAAAACTTATTAGCATAGATCAAGCTTGTTAAGTCTAAGAGGGGGCCGGAGGACACTTGGGGGAGGCGCAGGGGGGCAGCAGGTGGGGCCGGGGGGGACACCTGGCCCCAAATATTGGTGGAGCTGGGCCCCTGGGCTCTGAATATTGCTGGTGCCAAGGCACCACGTGGAGATATAACTCTCTGCCAGTGCCTGGAGGAAATCTCAGAGGGTATGTCCCCACTGCACTGTAAGCACAGGCTTAGAACTCAAGGTAGCAGAGCCTGGGTTTGTTAACCTGGGGCTTCAGCGCCTATGCTCATTTGTAACTCCAGGTTAGGAATTGTTGAACCCTGCGTCCCAACCTGAGGCTCCAGCATCTACACTGCATTAAGTAGGCCTGAGTCCCACCACCCATATACTAGATTTCCTAGCACCCTCCAAAATGTGGCCGTGGTGCAGTGTGGGAAAACTTGACTGTCCTGAGGACAAAGAAAGTTGGCCTGTGCGATTGTGGAATACTTTTGGCCAACTCTCAGAGCAGAAGTCCAGGAGGGCTGCATCTACCTTGCAAAGCAATTGGGCTTGAACCCTGGGTCCTGGCTTGGCTCAGACACTCCAAACCCTACGGGGGCCTGGTACCTGGGGTCCAAGCCTTGGGTTAGCGTGACTTGTGTGTAGATAGAAGAGGGGTTAGGCTTGAGCCTGAGTTGGAACCTTTGGCTTATGTTGCAGTGTAGACATCCCTTAGGAGCCGGGGGTGCTCCGCAGAAGGCCAGAAATGGGGTGAAGTGCAGCTCCACAGCTTGCCCCTGGGCTGGAGAGGAGTGCATTTCACCTTCCCCAGTTTCCATGCAGAGCTCCACATAATCCCAGTTACTCAAGCTATATGAACGATTCGGTCATTTCACCTTAGGAGCAGATCCTGCCTCAGTAGACTCCCCTCATTGTGGACCCCGTGCAGTTCCACAGCATGGGAGGGTAGGAGGAGCTGGATTTTGAAGTGACCATGCAAGGAGTGCACCCTTCCTGTGCTGTATGAAGATTTCTGCATGGGGGTTCCCAGTAGGGCAGCATGCAGGGGACGGAGCACCTGCTGCTATGGTATATGGAGTCTCCCCCATGTGGAGAGAGTGTGGGCGAGTGGCTAGAGCACTGAACTTGGACTTGGGACCCCTGGGCTCTAGTTCCAGCTCTCAGGGGCACCCTCAGAAATTCTTCACATGGAACACACAACTCACCCCTTCGTGTCTGCCCCCGGCTCCCTGCTGCCCCTTTGCTAACCAGTTCCCCTGCATGGGCCCTCACTGCAGCTCCCTAGAGGTGTAACAGCTCTTGAAGCTGTTGCTGAGTGAGTCCTGTGGGCAGAGCAGGGAACATGGGCTGCTGGAAGCAGGGCGAGGTCAGGTTGCAGGAGATGCCCCACGGCAGCAGTGAGGAGGAGCAGTGCTAGCTGCCCCACTGACCACTCAGCTCCTGCACCAGGGCTTCCCCAAAGGCCTACCTGGCCTTGTTCCATTTCTAGCAGCCTCAGCCCCGTCGTGGTACGCAGCAGGTATAATGTGTATATGGCTGCGGGTGCCACTGTCCACTCTGCCACTGGCCTGCAGGGTGACCTTGGTCAAGTCACTTCACCTCTCTGTGCCTCAGTTTCTCTGTCAGTAAAATGAGGATAATCATACTCCTTTTATAGAGTGTGTTGACATCTACTCATTAGTGCTATATAGGAGCTAGGCATTATTATTGGGGGGCAGTATAAAAGATCACAGAGGCTTCTCTGGGCTGTGGCTGCTCCTGGGGAGGAGTTGTGGGGCTGCCCCATGACCTAGGAGGAGAATGCCGCCTCTCTGTCCCTGTGCCTGCTGGGCTCACCCATAAATACACTAATTTAATTAAGAACAAATAAAGGCTGAAGGACAATCGCATGTTCATAAAACAGAATTCTTGGGGGGGGGGGGATTTAACATATTTAGCACTCACGAGTCTTTCTTCATGAGCAGCAGCAAAACCCACTCTGAGTTCAGGATGAAACCCCTCTGATTACATAATCACCCAGCCTCAGCTCAGCAGAGCCATAGCCCATTAAAATGGAGAGCATGTTAAAAAGCCACAGGAAAGTATTTCACCTTATCAGCAGTTTCCCAAATGTGTCCATGTTACCTTAGGTGAGTTTTTTTGAACTATTATGGAATTTAGGTGAGTCGCTATGCATCATATACAGTAAAAAGATAGATTCCCCCTGCCTCCTTCTGCAGCTGGGAGCCTGATCCAAAACGCATTCCGATCTGTAGACAGACGCCCATTGACTTCTGTAGGCTTTAGATCAGGCCACTAATAGGTTTTAAACTGAAGATCAGACTCCTTTCTCTTTGAGAGGCTGTAGACTCTGGAGTGTATTTATTCTGTCTGAATGATAGACTGCTGGAGGACTCTTCTGCAATATATGTGCAAAAGTAATAAGATCTACTGCATGTTACATAATGGAATAATTAAGTCTTTTCGCTTCCTTAGCCCCTAGGCTACAGCTGAACATGTTCTGTTATGAATGGTTCTTGTATAATGGTCCTAGAGTAGACTTTGTTTATGGTCATTCTTTGCTGATCAGTCATGCCATTTGAATTATGTTATCATGCCTGTTGGAGTCTTGTAAATTGTTAGAGTAATCGTTAGGATAATTGTTACTTCAGTTCCCTGAGTGAGAATTTTAAATAACATGCCCCAAGTTGATAGCCTGGCACTGCTTCATAATGCCCATTTAGAGAGTAAGCAACCAACAATGAAAAAAGAAAGAATTGGGGCACACCACAATTTAACGGGAACTCATGTTGCTGCCTCATTAATATATTCATGGTGGAAACAGCTTTATGTTAAACGTGCAAGTGAATTTGATACTTCATATCACTGTGGATCAGCATGGAGGGGGACTTGTGACACGCTCCTCAATGGGGTACATAGACACCACCAACCCTGCTGCTCGCTTTGCATAGCAGAGCCCCTCTGAGGAAGAGTAGAGAGTGTGAGCTGGAAGAAAGCAGGAGGAGCTGTCCCCCTTGGGAAGTAAACGACCTCAATAAAAGTCTCTGTGCACCAGAGTGGTTACATACGCATCTCCAACCGTAGGGTAATCAGCAGCAGCAGGCACAGGAGAAAGCAGTGCTGGGGAGTTGTGCAACGATCCCCAGGTGTGGACCCAGATGCATGTGGGCAGCAATGTCGCTTACTGTACTCCTTCGGCTTATGCCGAGTTTTGAAGCCTGTTTTGCATTGCGAGTGACTTTGCTTGTGCTAGGGGAGCGTGTCATGATTCTTTGCACTAGCAAGTGGAGTCTTTGCACTAAGATTCCCCTTCTGTAGATTTTTGAGGAAGGGGAGTACAAATCCCCATGTACGTAAAACCCCACTGCTATAGAGTCAAGTAAAGCTACCCGTCACTTTCATTCCAACCTCCCAGTTGGCGCTTTCTTTAAAACCAGAGTCCCTTCAAAGCTGGAAAGAAAAGAATGCCAATGTCTTCCTTCTGGAGGAGTAGTGCACTGTAGCCTTTTGTTGTGTCCTCTTTTTACAGGCAGCTTTACGTACTTCCCAATCAAACTGGGTCAGAGGGCAGTCATTTGTGCATCTAGCTGCGACTGACTGGTGGTGCCTGCAGTATATTTTACATGCCGTGTGTGGTCTAGTACCCTAGAATGACACAGTGTGTGAGGTATCCCAGATGGTAGAAGATAGTTTGCATTTGATCTGAGCTAATGAAAGACCCCAAGAGCAAAAGAAGGCAGCATAAGACACGTTCCTGCTGACAGCAACAAGATAAGGGTTGGGCTGTCCGTGAAACAGAAGGAAAGCAGGTTGGGTGGAAGAGGAGTTGTTGGCCGGGCTCAGCACAGCCTTGCACTTTGACTACAGTGTCCTTCACCCAGAGGATGGCTGAGCTGTGCAGGGGTATGCAAAAGGGGAGTGTCAGTCAGTCTGGGGAATGATGGCACTGTGTAGCTAGCGCCGCTCTGAGGGAGAGAGTTGAGGCAAAGGTGGAGCCATGGTCCCCCCTCCTTCTGCAGCAGCCAGCTGAGGTGACCTGGCCTGGAGTGGGGCAGGGTGGAGGGGAGGAGAGTGGTGCTGTGCACTGTTTCCTTTCATAGGACAATGGAGCTCCTCTTCCCATGAGCTTTCCTTTGAGGCTTTCTGCTGGTGCATGACCCTTCTCACAACTCCTAGTGCAGCCATTGCCTTCCAAACCCCAGCCTGACCCTTAGACATTAGTGCACTCTGTCTCTGTGGAGACCACAACCAGGCCCTATTTGGCACTGAAAGTTTCCATTCCTTTTCTCTGTCTGAGGAACCAGGGCCGGCTCTAGGTTTTTTGCCGCTCCAAGAGCACAACTGCCCAAGCAAAAAAATTAAAAGAAAAAAAGGTGGACGGAATGCTGCCGAAGCATCAAGAACAAAAAAGCCGCCCCTTGAAATGTGCCACCCCAAGCACATGCTTGCTTTGCTGGTGCCTAGAGCCGGTCCTGTGAGGAACATTGACTGTGATTCCCAAGGAGCCCGAGGGCTCCAGCCAATCAGAGTTGCTGCCCAGTCTGACTTCCCCCCGCTAAATGTTTTCCTTCGAAGTCTGCATTTGTTTTCGTAACAACTCTCTCCTTTGAGAAACGATGCTGGCCTGGCCTGGCCTGAGGCTTGAGTTTTCCCATTGACTTCCATCTGTTCTACAGGTTCTCTTCCGTCATAGACTCATAGAATATCAGGGTTGGAAGGGACCTCAGGAGGTCATCTACTCCAACCCCCTGCTCAAAAGCAGGACCCATCCCCAATTAAATCATCCCAGCCAGGGCTGTCCCTGCTTAAGAGCTGGGCAAGTGAGTTTTTTCCTGTAACTTGAGAAAAGGAGCCTCATAAATCTGCTCTGGAGTTAGAGCAGAGTGCAACATCTCTGTGGGTAAATCTTTTAGATACAAAAGTCTTGAAAGTGGGGAATAGAATAGAATACACAGAAATGCTACCATACAAACATACAGGGAACCTGAGCATCTATAACTGTAGACCAAGTTCTCTGAGTGTGAGACCAGCCAGAGAAGCAATGAGATTTGGAGCCCAGAACAAAGTTAACCTGTACAAGTTTCTCTAAGGTTTCCCTTGCCTCTCTTCAAAATTCCTATTAGCTGCCTCTGTTTGTCTTCCCTGCTCACCACCAGGGAGCAATTAACCACTCAGACATCAACCAGCTGGGCCGATAGAAGGTCCAAGGGCTAGAGACTCATGGTCTTCAGCAAGGCACTGATCAAAGCTCCAAAGGCTTACTCACGGGCCTACAGCGCAGCTTTGCAGCCTGTACACCGAGAATGAAGAAACAGCCCACAGCTGGCTCAGATGCACCACTCACCAAGTCATGTGATACCTCCAATCATAGAGTCCGTAGCTGGAACTACTCCCTCCCAAACTCTCATTAACTGCTTTTCTTTGTGGCTCTTGATTTTGTCTTGCAAGTGACTTCTTATACCAAGACTTGCCTTCTTAGCTCCGCTAGTAGATGACTTCAAGGAACTTGGGAGCGTGCTGAAGAATGTCCAAGCAATCTTGTCTGAAATCTTTCCTATCATATGAGCAAAGGAAGACAAAAGACCAGAAGATTAGGGAAGTGAATTGCTGGCTAGGTAAGGGTGTAGGTAGGCGAGCTTTGGTTTTGTGGAACATTAGCCTGCCTCCCATGGAAAGAGGGGCTGTATCGTTTGGATGGCCTCCATCTGAGTAGAAGGGAGACCAGTCTCCTGGGGGATAGGAGGGGCTTAAAATAATGGCAAAAGGGGATAGTAAAAAGAGGGAAGATACACGCATGCAGCGCAAGATCAAGATGTTGAGAACAAAATTAATCAAGAAACCAAAGGACATTAAGAGAAGATACTCTTGAATTGCCTATACACTAATGCTATGAGTCTGGGGAACAGACAAGAAAAATTCTAATTGCTCATTTATAAGCAGAAATTCGATCTAGTTGGTGATACTGAAAGCTGGTGGGATGATTTGCACCACTGGGATATTAAAATCCATAGTTATAACCTATTTAGGAAGGATCGAGTAGGCAAAAGAGGAAAGGAAGTTGCACTCTGTCAAAAATGGCATTGCCTGTTTGAGTCATTGATAACTCAGAAGAAAATCATAGAATCATAGAATATCAGGGTTGGAAGGGACCTCAGGAAGTCATCTAGTCCAACCCCCTGCTCAAAGCAGGACCCAATCCCCAACTAAATCATGATCTAATGATCTATGATCCATAAGCATTCATGTCCTAACAGATAAAACACAAGATGGGGGTATTGGTGTCTGCTGCAAACCTCGAAATCATACTAGGATGATTACCTCCTTATGCACCTATCTACAATGTGTGTGTGTGTGGGGGGGGGAGGAGTGTGATCATGGGGGACTTCAATTTGAGTGACATATCCTGGAAGTCTCATGCTGCCCCCCTAAAACATCCTTGGAATTTCCAAATAGTATAGATGACAGTTTCCTAAGTCAAGAAGTGTTGCAGCCAACACGGGGGAATTCTATATTAGTCCTTGTCCTAACAGATAAAGAGGAACTGATCACAGAACTAAAAGTTAATGGTAGCTTAGGTACAAGTGATTATGACTTGATCACATTTATAATTTGCAAGCAGAATAAAGTCAAGACCAATTATATATATACTTGGTGCTTTAAAAGGGCAAAGTTCATGAAGTTGAAAACAATTGAGACAAATCAGCTGGGAGGAAGAATTTAATCAGAAAAATGTGAATATTAATTGGGAATCATTTAAGAACAACTTCCTAGATGCCCAAAAAGCCACAATTAAGGGGAAAGACTGTGATGGTTAAGAAACCAAACTGGTTGAGAGGGAAAGCAAAGGCAGCTATAAAAAATAAATACAACAAATGGAAGAAATGGGAAGTTGATACTAACGAATAAAAATAGGTCCGCAATTTTAAAAAGTTGATAAGGGAGGCCAAGGGGCACAAGGAGAAATCTATGGCCAGCAGAGTTAAGGACAAAAAAGAGGAGTTCCTAAAATATATTAGGAACAAAAAGAATCCTAACAATGGTATTGGTCCATTACTAGATGGAAATGGTAGAATTTTCAAAAATAATGCATAAAAGGCAGAAGTGTTCTGTTCTATATCTGGGGGAAAACAGATGGTATAGTCTCATCATATGGTCATAACACTCTTTCCATTCCACTGGTATCTCTAGAGGATGTTAAACAGAAGCTACTAAAGTTAGACATTTTAAAATTAGTAGGTCCGGATAATTTGCATCCAAGAGTTTTAAAAGAGCTGTCTGAGGAGCTTCCTGGACAGTTAATGCCGATTTACAATAAGTGTTGGAGCACTAGGGAAGTTCTATAAGACTGGAAGAAAACGAATGTTGTTCCACTTCTTTAAAAAGTTTAAGCCAGATGACCTGGGTACTTATAGGCCTGTCAGCCTGACATTGATTCCAGGCAGGATAATGGAGCAGCTGACACAGGACTTGATTAATAGAGAATTAAAGGAGGGTGTGTAATTAATACAAATAAACATGAGTTTATGGAAAATAGATCCTGTCAAACTAACTCAATACCTTTTTTTGATGAGTTTACAAGTTTGGTTGATCAAAGTCATAGTATTGATTGTAATATATGTAGACTTCTGTAAAGTGTTTGACTGCATGATATTTTGATTAAAAAATCTAGAATGTTCTCAAATTAACATGGCACACAGCCAATTTTTAATACATTTTGAGACATATCAATTATTAAATGGAACTATAAACAGGGAATAGTCATCAACTGGGAGTGTTTCCACTGGAGTCCTGCGGGGATTGGTTCTTGGCCCTATTCTATTTAACATCTTTATCAATGACCTGGAAGAACACGCTGATGAAGTTTGCAGAGGACACAAAAGCTGGGGAATGGTAAATGATGAAGAAGCCAGGTCACTGATTCAGAGCAATCTAAATTGTTTGGTAAACTTGGTGCAAGCAAACAATGTGTTTTCATATGGCTAAATGTGTTTACATCTAGGAACAAGGAATATAGGCCCTACTTACAGAATAAGGGACTCTGTCCTGGGAAGTAGTGACTCTGTGAAATATTTGGGGGTTGTAGTGGATAACCAGCTGAGCCTGAACTCCCAGGGTGATGCTGTGGCCATAATGCCTAAGCAGGAGAATCTCAAGTAGGAGCAGAGAGGTTATTTTACCTCTGGGTTTCGCACTGATGTCCGCGCTGCTGGAATACTGTGTCCAGTTCTAGTGCCCACAATTCAAGAAGGATGTTGATAAATTGGAGTGGGTTCAGAAAAGAGCCATGAGAATGATTAAAGGATTAGAAAACATGCCTTATAGCGATACACTCAAGGAGCTCAATCTGTTTAGTTTAGCAAAGAGAAGGCTAAGGAATGACTTGATTACAATCTAGAAGTACCTACATGCAGAGGTGAATTATGGTTTTGTGGGGCCCTGGGCCAGAGCAAGCGGGGGCCCCACCCCTTCTTCCTGCAGTCCTCCCCAACTCCCCTCCCCAGCGCTCCTGTGAGGGAAATGGGGTCATGATGCAGGGGCTTGCCATGCTCCGCCTGTCCGCCCTGCTCCCTGGCAGGAGCGCCAAGCAGGCAGAGCGGGACAAGCCACCGTGCCCTGACCCTGCTCTGCAGCAGGGGCAGCTGGATGGAAGGGGTCAGGTCATGGGGGTTCCCATTTTTCTGGGGGCCCGCAATTGGCTGGGGCCCCTGAGCATGGGCCCTATTGGCCCAGCGGCTGCCTACATGAGGAACAAGTGCTTAATAATGGCATCTTCAGTATAGCAGAGAAAGGTAGAACACGATCCAATGGCTGGAACTTGAAGCTAATCACATTCAGACTGGAAATAAAGCACATTTTTAACAGTGAGAGTAATTAACGTGCAAAGGGTCATGGTGGATTCTCCATCACTGACAATTTTTAAATCAAGACTGGCTATTTTTCTCAAAGCTCCACTCCATGAATTATTTTGGGGAAGTTCTACGGCATGTGCTATCCAGGAGGTCAGACTAGATGGTCCCCTCTGGCCTTAGAATCTATGAATGTCTGAAAGTCTAATGTTTCGTGGCATGGCAGAGCTTGAAACACTTTGGCTGCCCAGTCAGCTGTGGGCAGCAGGAACCTCTCACATTGTTGTGGTGTATTTCATACCCATCCTTCCCAGAGTAGTACATGCCAATTCCAGGGGCAGGGCAGTGGAGAATAAGGCCCTGATTGGTTAGCTGCTTTACCTTTGGACTAAAGGTTTCTCTCCACTCTGAGCTGAGGAGACCCTGTACAGGCGGCTCTCACCTATGGGTGCAGAACTGGAGTTTAGGCTCCAAAGCCTGCTTCCCCCTGACTTTGGAAAAGTCCATCCAGTGGGGTATTGCAGAGTTCAGGTATCATGGCTGGGGAAGGAACTCGGGGGCTTGGCCACATTCCATGGGATTCTCCCACCCCGACAAATCTATGGGGAGTATATAAGAGGGAGACATCCCTCTCTACAATAACACTATTTGCCATTGTAGTTCTAAACATGGTAGGTGCTGCATGGCATTTCGTCAGCACCCCATTCTTTCCAATACTGAAATCCAAAGCACGAGGGAGAAAATTTGGATTGAATTTTAATCTTTTGCCTCATTCTTCTTAAAGGCAGATTTACATAGTATGCCATAAATCTGTCATGTAGTTAATGACTCACTACTTGTTTTAAAGCTCACAGGAATTGCACAATATCTGCTGATCTTTTTCTAAAATATGAGTTTGGCTTGCCCAGTTGTTTATGTAGGAATGAATGTGACTCGACCCTGTGCTGACTGATAGCATCTAAGCACAGACATGTAAACTAAAGAAGAGTTACTGCATGCCCTATGCCAGTAGGTATTTGACTATTATCCGGATTCTATCGTCTATGTAATTACAGCTGTGGGAGTTTTGCTTTTTTTTTTTAAATGAGCCCAAACCAAAACCCCAGTAGCAAGCACCCCGAACTTCAGTGACACTTGGAGCTGAACTCTGATCCAAACACAGTGGCTTGTCCCAATCTCTCCAAATGGCTAAGCCAAAATCCCAGTCCGGAACTTTGCAGGCGGGTCCGATTTGAATCTATATCTGAACCTTCTCTATCTTATGTAAGAGTTCACTAATGGCATATATTTCTTGGAGCTTCTAAGAACTATGATTTGAAACAAGCTACCATACCTGAAAACAGCCCTTGATGGAGACACTGAGAACGGGACAATCCCACATGGTGACTGATGAAACTCTCATTCTGATCTGATTGTGCCTGATTCTGATCTGGCACATACTGATGTAAAGTAGACTGAAATCAGTGGAGTTACACCAGTGTAGATGTCAGGTAAGTGTGATCAGAACCAGACCCTCTATTTAGAACAAAGCCAAGTCAACTTTTAAGACCACAGTCTATCACCATGAGTACAAAGTACAAATCAGGAGGTGGTGGTAGAACAGGCAGTATGAGCCATCATGTGCGTAGGTGCAAATACAGAATGGTTGGCCTCTGGCAGCTGGAGAAGACCTCGGTATCAATCAACAGGGAGCCTTTTTGTCCATTGAAGACTGTGGTAGTGATCTCAGTGGGTTCCAAAGGAAGCCATTGGCTTGTGTTCGTTGCAACATTTGGGCCAATGAATATTTTCCCTGAATAAGGGCTTGGACCCATTCTTATATATATAAAGAATGGGCCCAAGCCCTTATTCAGGGAAAATATATATATATATATACACACACATATTCAGTGCACTGTTAAGAATCCAAGCAAATAGCAAACCCTCTCTCTCCAGCTAACTTCACTGTTGACTGGAGCTGCTTGGGACATTAGAATGTTAGATGAAAAATGAAAGGCAAAAAAATTCTTCGCTCCCCTTCCATTTTTTTGATGAGTTTTGCTGTTAACGGATGTGGCCAGGGGTTCTGATTATAATGGGGTGTAAATTTTGTGCTAAACTTGTCAGCTCCTAGCAATATCTGTTAGCTTGCCAGCAAGAGCTGGAGATAATGAATTTCTAAAAGAGCTTGCGGTCCATGTTGGTTCCGTGCAGAATGGATGGCAGCAAACTGGAAAGTCACGTCCTCCAAATCAGCTTTTCCTCTCATTTCCCTGCCTGCATGAGTCAGTAATATATCTGGTAATATATTGCACCATTGGGCACACACGCTGCTATCACAGATGACACTAACTGGCAATCTCAAAAAGACACTGTCATCCCTAAGTGGAGATCTGGGATGAGACACATCGGTAGGGTGGGAAAGTTTGGACTTTTGCTGCCTGGGCTGGACTTATTCTGTGGACAGAGAAATGTAGTCCCCAGTGCAGAGTACAGTCAATCCAGCCTTTTCTTGCCAGCTAGTGCTGATGAGATCCATTTATGGAATAGAAAACGTTTCAACGAAAAATGCAAACAGAGAGCCTGGTTCCATACCATTGAAAGCAATGGGAGTTCTGCCAATGGGCTTGATCTTGCTCTCTCTGAAGACAGTTCCATCTAATATGGTCTAATTAGAACTGGTCAGAACGTGGCATCAAAAATCCCCCCCCTTTATTTTTTCATTCTCAAGTGGAATGAAAATGGTGAAATTTCCTGCAAAATGAAAATTCCAAAATTTTGTTTTGGAAAATTGAAATGACATTTTGTTCCAGCTTTATCAACTTGACTTGTATTATAAATGATAATATAACAAAACGTAAGTTGAAAGAATACGTTCAAAACACTTTAACCTCGTTGAAATGAAACTTACTGATTTTTTTGTCAAAATTCTGCAAAGTTGATAGATTCCAATGGAAAATTTAGATTTTATTGAAGCAGCATTTACTGATGGAAATCTGCTCCACCCAAACAGTTTTGACCAGCTCTGGTTCTGACTTCAGCAAAGGTAGACCAAGAGAAGGCATCAAAAAATCTATCTTTGGAAAACAAGTGTTTCTTTGGAAAACTTTATTCTACAAGTTATCAAAGAAACTTCATGTAAATGACCGGCCTTCCAAGAACAATTTTTCAGTATTTATTTTCAGACAGGCAGATGATCAATACGTTCATGGGGTATCAGAGTGGAATAAATGCCATATTTTTAACAGCAAGGGTAATTAACCATTGGAACAACCTACCTTGAGATGCAGTAAGTCTCTGCCACTTGCAGTCTTTAAATCAAGACTAGATGTTTGAGCTGTAGTATCTCTGCTAGTAAACAGAAATTAGGGCCTTGCTGCAGAAGTTATAGGGTGACCTTCTCTGGTCAGGTCAGTCTACTAGACCCTTATAATGGTCCCTCCTGGCCTTAAAATCTATGTAAGCATTGGATTGATCTTCCTGGAGAATTTCACCCCTAGAGGTGGCCCTGGGGTTGAGCACATTGACATGTAGAGTGTGGAAGCTTGTGGTGCATCTGACCATGCTGTATACGATCTGCGGAAAAATAGAGAACTTCAGCCTCCAGAGATGTCAATGCAGCCCCTCCCCCAGCATTAAATTAGCTTAATATTATTTTTAAATTATAGGAGTAGGGCAGAAAACAGAGAGAATGTAAAACCCAGCAGAAAAAAACAAAAGCTATAGAGACCTTCTCGGAGTGATCATAAGTCATTCACGGTGAGGCACGCAATACATCTTTGTTCCACCACGTCTTCCCTGTTAACAGATCTCTTATTTTTCAGTTTCTGTGTCCCAGTAAGTACAGAACATATAGACCAGGGTCAGCTTGGTTTGGTTTATAACAGTTTCCAGCCAGGAAGTGCTCTGGAGTATGCTGAGAGACGCCGAGTACAAAACGAAGTCAGCCAGCTCAACAGTGCATTGTGCAAGGAAAGGCATGGAAAGAATCATTGCACTTGCAGGACTCCTGTGTGGGGTTTTTGAAGTCTTCTCCTGGATATCAAGGGCACTCGGCATCTAGCAGGAGCAGGCTCTGAGTCAGCATGAGGATGTGGTAGCACCCAAAATATGCTAAGCACTTCCCAAACACAAAGGAAGACATTCCCAGCCCTGAAGCAACATACAGTCTAAGGAGATACTGATTTAGTTGGGGACTGGTCCTGCTTTGAGCAGGGGGTTGGACTAGCTGACCTCCTGAGGTCCCTTCCAATCCTGATATTCTATAATTCTATAACACAGACAGTCAAAGGTCAGGGAAGGAGATGCAGCATCCAAGAAAACCGATCAAGTTGATCACAAGCAAGTAGCTTATTAGTCACAAATTTGCTGAATTAATTTTTAGTCATATCCACACTAAGGCCTCCTGGTCCCTCCACCACTTTGTCCCCTAGCCTTGCCCTCCACAGCAGTCCCAGCTTCAGGTCCATTATCTCTACACCCCTGGTTCCCAGCAGCCAACCCTTCCCCTCCATGTAATTTCATAGACTTTAAAGCCAAATGGGACTATTAGCTCACCCACTCTGATCTGCTGTGTAACACAGGCCATAGATTTTCATCCAGTTACTCCTCTGACTAATTTCCCCTAATTTTATTAATAATGAAGACTCTTCGGTGTTCGTGTCTTTTATCTCGTCTGGCATTTCTCTGATCATCGTGTTCTTGTCTAGTCACTGTTTTATTGAGTGTTCCCTCGAGCAATAGAGGGCCGACCTCCACAGCTGTAAATCAGTGCAGCTCCATCACAGTCAATGACTATTTATACCAGCTGAGGGTCTGACCTGTTGTGTGGTTTTTATTTTTATTTTTATTTTTTTTAAAAAGCAAGACTCTGCATAGCCAGCTCCAGACTCCTCCGTGGTTGCTCTGATTCAACTGTGTGTAAATATTTTAAAACAACTTTTTTCATCCTTCCTGCTTCCTGCCATCCCTGACATGCAGATGGCAACTTACTGTGGGAGAAGTTTCTGTGCGTCCTCTGTGGGCCTCCTCATGTCTGGGGAGAAATGAAGTGTCTTTTGAGTGGAAGGCTGCAAGGAGATCATCTTTCTCCAGCCTAGCAATGACCTTTCTGTGAGGATCCTTTCATTGCTACTTAGTGTACTGTCCTCTAATTGCACTTGAACAACCTGGCCTCACAGGGCCAGCTACCAAAGTGCTCCTGCAGACATCATAAGTAAGCAGATAGAGGTAAGATCTGGCTGAGATCAACCTTATCACAGTCCATAGTTTGTGTTACCTCCTCAAAAGACTCCATAAAGACCTGGGGAAGGCAGAGAAGACCTCCAGAAATACACAGATGTAGGGAAAATAATCAGTCCTGCTGCCTGCCTGGACCAAGGATTATTCTTCTGGGATCTATCACCAAGAGTTCTGTCCAGGCAAGAGGTCATGGCTCCTGCTGAACTATTTCCATTTCAATACTGGGTTCTATCCCTGCATGTCAGGTAAGTGAGGCAGCTGAAGGGATAGATATTGAACTTGCAGTGCGAGTTAGACAAAGGCGCATTTCTTTACATAGTGCTTTTCATCCATGGGGCTCAAAGCACTTTAGAGGTGGCAAACAGAGGCAATACTGTGAGTAAAGTCCTTGAGGAAGTCCATGCTAGAGCAAGGAGTAGAACCTCGCTCCCATGACACATGGCCCTAGCTTTTAACCACAACACCAGCCTGTCCCCTGTAGGGCCCTGTGTCCAATGACCAAAAGTGATGGTGGAACCATACCCTACTTGAAGTCTAACACCAGCCCTGGTGACCCCATTAAGATGGGGTCCCAACCTAAAGTTTGAGAACCACTGACCTAATTTGAGAGAAGGCATGATAAGAGAGGGTCACCGCAGAAGGGAAAGAAGCTGAGGGTAATGATTAAAGTTCAGATTTTTGTCATGGTTATTTTTAGTAAAAGTCACAGACAGGTTGTGGGCAATAAATAAAAATTCATGAAACCCTGTGACCTGTCCATGACTTTTATTAAAAATAAGCAGTGGGGAAGGGCTGACTACTGGGGGTGGGGGCTGAAGTCCAAGCCCAGGGGTGGCAGGGGAGGGACTGAAGCCAAAGAAGTGAGAATGGTTTGTTAAAGTCATGGAATCCGTGACCTCTGTGACTAAATCGTATCCTTAGTAATGATGGTAAGACCATGTACTCACACTGGTTTAGCTACTGCACAGCTTGATGGATCCAAACTAGTGCAAGTTCTTTCTTTTAACAGATCACTAAAATTATTTCCCCCTGACTGCTGCACAGCCCAGGTGCCAGGGGTTGGCAGACTTCTTGGGGGCGTCGCAGCAGGAGTAAGCCTTAAGCAGGGATAGGAGGGGCCCTGAAAGTGAAGACACAAAGCTTGAATCTCCTGTGGTGTGGAAGTCAGCAGAGGAACTCAAGGATAACAGTGACATGGTCAGAGCCATAGGCAAGGAAGAATCACACAGTTTTTTAAGGCCAGAAGGAGCGAGGGTGATCATCTAGTCTGATCTCCTGTATAACGCAGGCCACAAAGTTTGACCCAGTAATTCCTGCATTGAGCCCATGTCTGGTGGCTGAGTTAGAACATCTCTTTTAGAAAGACAGCTGTTGTGTAACAGTAAGGAATCATATGAGCACAGGGGTGCACAAATAACTGTTTAATTATATACAACATGCAAAGCCTAGCTACCTATATACAGTGCTACTTCATCAGGGTTATGGTGACTTCTGAAACACAGAAGACAATGAAAAGAACAGGCATCTTAGAGACTAACAAATTTATTAGAGCATAAGCTTTCGTGGGCTACAGCCCACTTCATCGGATGCATAGAATGGAACATATAGTAAGAAGATATATCTTCTATTATACATACAGAGAAGGTGGAAGTTGCCATACAAACTGTAAGAGGCTAATTAATTAAGATGACAGTGAGGGCCACTCAAGTGCTATTTAAAGGGATAGTAACCCAATTTCAATGTTACAACATCAAATCTTGATTTAAAGACTTCAAGTGATGGAGAATCCACCACATACCTTGGTAAATTGAAATTGTTCCAAGATCATTCTAGCAGTTGCATTATAGATTTGTGATCAGGTTGCTTCATAACCTTCTCTCTGATCAGCTAAACAGATTGAGCTCCTGTAGTCTTTCACTGTAAGGTGTGTTTTTCAAACCACACATCAGTCTTGTACCAGTTTTCTGAACTATTTTCAGTTTTTCAACAGCTCATTTAAAGTGGGGCCACCAGAACAGGACACAGTATTTCAGCAGTGGTCTCATCAATGCTGTATACAGAAATTATCAGGTAGGAGTGGACACCTTATTTTCTCCTGTCAATACATCTAAGTACCATGTTAGCCCTTCTGGAAATCTCATTAGACTAGTCTGTGGGCACAATTCTGCTCCCATTTAAGTCAGTGGGAACAGGGTCAGGCCTATTAACTGTATTATACCTCCCAATATGCATATGAGGTAGATAAGGGGCACGCAGGAGTAATCATTTTACCCACAAATAAAACGCAATACCTCTGAGGTAGGAAATTGCAGCTGTTTAACATTATACAACAATTTAGGGTAAGAAGTGACAAAGAATATTCTATCTATTGGAAACTGCAGAGAGAATTCAGATAGAATCATGGGGGGTAAGTGAACCTCAGGCTTGGGGAGGCTAGGCCCCCGGCCAGCTGGCCCCGCCAGCTCCCCTTCCCCAGCTGGAGCCCAGAGTCCCAGCCCCAGAGCGCCTGGCGGGCGGGCAGGCAGCGCCCCCCACCGCACCAGGTGGGTGCGCAGCACGGCTCCCAGCTCTGGGTGAGCCCCCCCCCGCCCCCCCCGGTTCTGGCACCACTGGCCCGGAGCTGCAGGGGGAAGCAGGAGGGGGCCTGAGGGTGGAGAGTAGGCAGGGCCACGCAGGCAGTTTGGGTAATCTGAGCCTTCCCCTGCCTTTAATACCCGCCGCCCATGTATAGAATCATAGAAATATAGGACTGGATGGGACCTCGATAGGTGATCTAGTCCAGTCCCATACACTGAGTAAGGGCTAAATATTATCTCTAGACCATTCCTGACAGATATTTGTCTAACCCAGAGGTGGGCAAACTACAGCCTGGGGGCCGCATCTGGCCCTCCAGACATTTTAATCTGGCCCTCAAGCTCCTGCCGGGGAGCAGGGTCTGAGGCTTGCCCAACTCCGGTGCTCCAGCTGGGGAGTGGGGTCAGGGGCTTGCCCCACTGCATGTGGCTCCCGGAAGCAGCGGCATGTCATCCCTCCAGCTCCTATGTGTAGGGGCAGCCATGGGACTCCTCACACTGCCCCCACCCCAAGCACCACCCCCACAGCTCACATTGGCTGGGAACCGCAGCCAATGGGAGCTGCGGGGGCGGCACCTGTGGACGGGGCAGTGCGCGGATCTGCCTGGCCATGCCTCCGGATAGGAGCCGGATAGGGGCCATGCCGCTGCTTCTGGGGCCTGTTTGAGGTAAGCGCCACCCGGAGCCTGCACCCTGACCCCTTCCCATGCCCCAACCTCCTGCCCCAGTCTTGGTCCCCCTCCCACCCTCCCAAACTTCTCGGTCCCAGCCTGCAGCACCCTCCTTCACCCCCAGCCCCTCATCCCCCCAGCCGGAGCCCTCACCTCACCCTCCTGGACCCCACCCCTCCTGCACCCTGAACTCCTCATTTCTGCCCCCCCCAGAGACTACACCCCCAGCCAGAGCCCTCACCCCCTCCCGCACCCCAGCCCCCAATTTTGTGAGCATTCATGGCTTGCTATACTATTTTCATACCCAGATGTGGCCCTAGGGTCAAAAAGTTTGCTCACCCCTGGTCTAACCCCCATTCTTTAAAACCTCCAATGATGGAGATTCCATAACCTCCCTAGGTAATATGTTCCAATGCTTAACTACCCTTACAGTTAGAAAGTTTTTGCTAATGTAAACATAAATCTCCCTTGCTGCAATTTAAGCCCATTACTACTTGTCCTGTCCTCAGTAGATAAGAACAATTTATCACTCTCCTCTTTATAACAACCTTTTACATACTTGAAGACTGTTATTATGTTCCCCTCTCAGTCTTCTCTTCTCCAGACTAAACAAACCCAATTGTTTCAATCTTTCCTCATAGGTTATGTTTTTTAGATCTTCCATCACTTTTTGTTGCTCTCTTCTGGACTTTCTCAATTTGTCCACATATTTCCCAAAGTGTGGTGCCCACAACTGGACACAATATTCCAGCTGACACCTTATCAGCGCTGAGTATTCAAGAATTACTTTTTGTGTCTTGCTTACAACACTCCTGCTAATACATCTCAGAATGATGTTTGCTTTTTCTGCAACAATATTGACTCATATTTAATTTGTGATCTGCTATAACCCCCAGATCCTTTTCTGAAATACTCCTTCATAGGCAGTCATTTCCCATTTTGTGGTTGTGCAATTGATTATTCCTTCCTAAACATAGTACTTTGCATTTGTCTTTCTTGAATTTCATCCTATTTATTTCAGACCATTTCTTCAGTTTGTCAAGATCATTTTGAATTCTAATCCTGTCAGCCAAAGCACTTGCAACCCTTCCCTGCTTTGTATAGCCCACAAACTTTATAAGTGTACTCTCTATGCCCTTACCAAATAATTTATGAACATATTGACTAGAAATGGACCCACGACAACTTACTGTGAGACCCACTTGATATGCCCTTCCAGGTTGTCTTTGAACCATTGATAACAACTGTTTGAATATGATTTTCCAACCGGTTGTGCACCTACCTTTATAGTGAGGTTGTCTAGGCTATCATTTAGATAGGTAGAAGGTAATTTCTTGTTAGAATTTGGTCAGGGCACCAGGGTTAACACCTAAACTCCTACAAAAAGGGATATGTGGCCTTTATAGACATATAAAAATAAGGACTTGACAGCTTCTATCTGCCAAAAGATGGCACTTCTAGCTGCACAGTGCCTCATTGCACCGTACATAGCACTGATTTTGTACTGATTCAGAGGGTAAAGTACCACCTGATGAATTGTCTCCATCACTTCCTTCAGCACATAGGAAATCACATTCACGACCCAAACACCAGTCAGGCTTGATCAAACAGGCTGTAATCACAGATGTCTTCCCAGTGCTCAGTGACTCAACCCCCCCTCCTCTTGATCACAGTAGTGCATCCATCAATTCGTCTCCAGGATCCATCTTCTCCTTTCTTCACCTGTGCTTGGATCAAGAAGATTCTCTGAGAAGGTCACCTGCATGTCGTCCATCCTCAGTTCTCTTCCCAGGCTGCCTAAAGTGATTTTTGAGTATTGCAAATGTCCTTTCACTGGAGCCATTTGTTCAGAGGTGGTCTAGAATCAATGGAAAATACCCAGAGTTTTTCAAGATATTCAGATTTCAGCGTGGTAGCGTGTTAGTCTGTATCAATTACAGTGAGCTATTAACAGCAGGAGGAAAAATCACTTTTATAGTGGTAATCAGGATGACCCATTTCAAACAGTTGACAAGAAGGTGTGAGTAACAGTAGGGGGGAACATTAGAATGGGGAAATAGTTTTTAGTTTGTGTAATGACCCATCCACTCCCAGTCTTTATTCAGGCCTAATTTGATGGTGTCCAGTTTGCAGATTAATTCCAGTTCTGCAGTTTGTTATTGGAGTCTGTTTTTGAATTTTTTTTGTTGAAGAATTGCCACTTTTAGGTCTGTAATTGAGTGTCCAGGGAGGTTGAAGTGTTCTCCAACTGGTTTTTGAATGTTATAATTCTTGACGTCTGATTTGTGTCCATTTATTCTTTTGCATAGAGACTGTCCAGTTTGGCCAATGTACATGGCAGAGGGGCATCATGCTGGCACATGATGGCATATATCACATTGGTAGATGTGCAGGTGAATGAATCCCTGATGGTGTGGCTTATGTGATTAGGTCCTATGATGGTGTCCCTTGAATAGATATGTGGACAGAGTTGGCAATGGGGTCCGTTGCAAGGATAGGTTCCTGGGTTAGTGTTTTTGTTGTGTGGTGTGTGGTTGCTGGTGAGTATTTGCTTCAGGTTGGGGAGCTGTCTGTAAGCGAGGAGTGGCCTGTCTCCCAAGGTCTGTGAGAGTGAGGGATCATCCTTCAGGATAGGTTGTAGATCCTTGATGATGGGCTGGAGAGGTTTTAACTGGGGGCTGAAGGTGACGGTTCTTGTCAACTGTTTGAAATGGGCCATCCTGATTACCACTATAAAAGTGATTTTTCTTCCCACTGATAATAGGCCACTGTAATTGATTTGTCTCGTTAGAGTTGGTAAGGCAACCCCCATCTTTTCATGTTCTCTATGTGTGTATATCTATATATCTATATGTGACAGGTTTCAGAGTAGCAGCCGTGTTAGTCTGTATTCGCAAAAAGAAAAGGAGTACTTGTGGCACCTTAGAGACTAACAAACAAAACAAATAAATGTGTTAGTCTCTAAGGTGCCACAAATACTCCTTTTCTTTTTATATATATATGTGAATATCTATATAATATATATATCTTCCTACTGTATTTTCTACTCCATGCATCTGATGAAGTGGGTTTTAGCCCACGAAAGCTTATGCCCAAATACATTTGTTAGTCTCAAAGGTGCCACAAGTACTCCTCATTGCTTTTTCAAGATATTCAGCATCCTTATTAAGATCTGAATAGCCCAGTCACCCCAGAGATGGTATAATGTCCTATTTTCTTTTTCTGGGCCATAGATGACTCAGACTAAGTTTTTCACTGCAAAGTCACTAGTCAGGATTACTTGCCTTTACTTTCTTCCCTAGTAAGGATCTAATCCATGGCCCACTGATCAGACCCTCTTGTGCTTTAGGTAGGTTGAGAGATTCCTTATCTGCTTTTTCTTTCAAACAGATTACACACTGGTTAAACCTTTGGAAGATGAAGGAACTAAAGATAAACTGATGGCTCTAAGAAAAGGAGTACTTGTGGCACCTTAGAGACTAACAAATTTATTTGAGCATAAGCTTTCGTGAGCTACAGCTCACTTCATCGGATACGTGCAGTGGAAAATACAGTGGGGAGATTTTATATACACAAAGAACATGAAACAATGGGTGTTACCATACACACTGTAACAAGAGTGATCAAGTAAAGTGAGCTATTACCAGCAGGAGAGCTGGGGTGTGTGTGTGTGTGTGTGTGTGTGTAACCTTTTGTAATGATAATCAAGGTGGGCCACTTCCAGCAGTTGACAAGAACCTGTGAGGAACAGTAGGCTCTGTTAGCTTTGAGTGCTTGGAAATATGTGAATTAGAAATGCCCCTATGGCAATGCAATCATTTCGTAGTTGCCAAATGGGAACTGCTCACAATAACACTTTCTACCTTCTAGGAATGAAAATAAGTGTTTGTGTATGTTTTTTCCTGTTGCACTTCCAGTGGCTTAATATCCCAAAGATAATTATATGACTCAAGAAAATGAGTGCATACTTTAGAAACTCCCAGTACTGATAATGCTGATGGGTGGTTTAAAGTGTTTTGAAGCTCTCTGAACCCACAAGAACAATTGAATTCCAGGGCTTTACCGATACAACCTAAGCAAGCCCAGGCAAATGGCTGCATAGTTTTCAGAGAGTCGTCAGTGGATGAAGTACAGATAGCTCACTGGGAGAGCAATCTTTCGTCTTGCAGTATCAGAGTGAAGCGTTTTCGTGTCAGAGGAGTCACACTACGGACACGTTGTCAGGTAAGATTTTACTGTTTGTAATTCAGACTTTTTGAAAAGCCTTATCCAGATGTAGCTGGAACATTTTCCACTGTGAGTATAGAAAAAAGCCATGTACTTTCTGGGAGATGCCTCTTCTTAGTTCACAGTAAAGCCACAGAGAAGTATTTATCTGTTGACTAGATAAGCAAATACCGTGTGTAAAATGGACTGGCAGCTAATCAGTCTGTGCATGCCACTAACTGAATTAGTGATGATGGCTTAAGACTTTTTTTATATGGTGGTTGTTATACGTTTAGTACAGACAATATGGTTCGCTCTGTATGAGACACAAAAGAAGACACAGCCCTTGCCCTGAGGATTTTAACATCAGAATAGGTATCTTACAGTCTACTTTTAAAATATCCCATGACTGATGTTGAAATAAAAGGCAAAGGAAGAAATAAAACACATCTGTTTAACTATTCCATGCAATTTACTGAGAAAGGATCTTTTGGAGCTTTAAAATAATAATAAAGGGTCCTACCAGCTCCACGTGGACATAAAGATCTCATAAGACTTTTTACAAGAATAGGCAATTACACCACTTTCCTGGCCAATATTTCCAGTCCCACCAATGTTGTGGCTTTCCTCCACCCCAGAGGTGGCTGCATTTCTATGGCATTATACAGCCTTAGTTTGTGAGGTTCTCTGGGGTTGTTTGTGAGGGAATTTTTCCCCCAAATAATTTGAGGAGCGATTTCATTGGCATAATAACCTCTGGGGAGCTTTGGTGGAGTTGATTTTTATGGACAGAGGTGGTGAGAAGTCTGAAATGGATTTAAATTATTATTTTTTGCATAATTTAAGTAATGCATAGATGTCTAGGACTATACACAATATTTGTTTGATTTTTTTTTTTTTACATTTATTCCATAGCTGTCTTACAATAGGCCAGATTCCAGCACCCTTAGATATATTAAAGGTGACTTAATGCTTCCTGACTCTGCAAATCGTCTTACTGATTTCACATTGGACAAGATTTTTAAAAGTACTCAGCAGTTCCCATTGTCATAGTTATTTCTAGATTTTCAAACACACTTAGCACCCTTTGGCTACCAAGCTCTTTTAGACAATCTGGCCCTAAAATACTATTCTTAAGCTTAAATAAGGATGGTAGAATCTATCCGAACCATGTTAATGATCACCATGTGTTCTTAGTAAGGTAATTGACATTGTAGCTTATATATATTTTTCCCCATTTAAAAATCTTTCAAAACATTGTTCGGAGACGGCTCTTAAAATAGGGGGTAGGACAATTGTTGCTGTTTTACATAAACATCTCTTCCCAGGAGATCATTCATTTCATGATTCCCATGTGCCCGCACTGAATGCTTTCTCCATGGGCAGGCATGGGACGTGGGGGAATGTACATTTCAACACAGAAATCTAAACCCTGTCCCAACATGCATATGCAATGTGTAAACGAGTGACTTGTCTCAAGTCATAACAGCTTTTTAGAAGATTTCTCTCCTGGGGATTGCAATGCCCAAAAACCACAGTGCTCTTGGCTTCTCCTTTAGCTATAATAAAGTCAGATTAATAATGTAGTAGTTCAAGATAACTATCATGAGCTCATTTAATTAACATTGTGACCATATTCCGTGCCAGTTGGCTCAAACTTCACGGTTTAAGAAACTTTAAGAGCGGCTATATGGATTTTTTTGAATGATTGCATTAATGAACAGCTCATTAGTTAGCTTTCTGGTTAATTAAAGGAGAATGTTCATGGGGAAGGGATATGTGAGGCAATAAAGGGCCTTTGAGGATGATTAAATAAAGAAGCCATGCCGTGGTGTTTGATAACCACAAAGGCAGCTTCCTTCCTTGTACATTCCAGCACAATGGACATTATTCCTACTATATGAGTGTGTGCATGAGGGTCTGAGTGATTCCATGTCACTGCGTTCTAGGGGCCTGATCCAAATCTCATTGGCTGTGCTGGTGGCTGGAAGAAGTTTCCATGCATGTTGCTCTTGAGAGCAGGTGTGTAACTATTCAAAGGCTGGTTCAAAACGAGGAATCTTTTCCAAGGGCTGAACTATGTCTTGAGAGCAGGCTGTGCAGAAGCAGAGTGAGGTGACTGCACTGCTGTGAACATTTCAAATTTGTACATCTAAGGCCTTCTTTGCACTTAGAAGTTTGGGTTTCTTTTGCTGCTTTAACTATGCCATAATAGTTAAAGTGGCAACACTCCCACAGTTATGTCAGTATAAAAGCGCTTATGCCAGTATAACTTGTTCAGTGAAGTGAACTAATTTATACTATCATAAGTGCACTTATACTGGTATAACTGCATCTGCAGCTAGGCTTTCACTGGCGGAGTTGTGTCAGCAAAAAGTCACACACTCCCAACCAATATAGCTATGCTGGTAAAACTTTTATACAGTGTAAACCAGGCCAAAGGCAGTTGTACATCTGCACCCTAGATTCAGCACTTATTTAGATGTGTATTTGCGCATCTTCAGTGTCCAAGTCCTGAACTGAGGGAAATGCTGTCTAGATGAAATTACTATAAGGTGGGTGCACAACTGGCTGAAAGACCGTACTCAAAGAGAAGTTATCAACGGTTCACTGTCAAACTGGGAGGGCGTATCTAGTGGGGTCCTGCAAGGGTCTGATGCTAGTCAGTATTTTCATGAATGACTTGGATAATGGAGTGTAGAGTATGCTTATAAACTTTGCAGGTGACTACAAGTAGGGAGGGATTGCAACTTGCATGCACTTTGGAGGACAGGGTTAGAATGCAAAATGATCGTGACACATTGGATAATTGATCCGAAACTCGCAAGATGAATTTCAATAAAGACATGTGCAAAGTACTTCACTTAGGAAATAAAAATCAGATGCACAACTACAAAATGTGGAATAACTGGCTAGGTGGTAGTACAGCTGAAAAGGATCTTGTGGTCACAAGGAATCATAAACTGAATATGAGCCAACAGTGTAATGCAGCTGTGGAAAAGACTGATATTCTGGGGTGTAGTGACGTTTGTAACACATGGGAGGTAATTGTCCCACTCAACTCAGCAGTGGTGAGGCCTCAGCTGGAGTACTGTCTAGTTGTGGGTACCACACTTTAAGAAATATATGGGCAAACTGGAGACAGTCCAGAGCAGAGAAACAAAAATGATAAAAGATTTAGAAAACCTGAACTATGAAGAAAGATTAAAAAAAACTGGACGTGGTTAGTCTTGAGAAAATAAGACTGAGGGGGGACCTGATATAAAGAGGATGGTAATGAATTGTTCTCCATGTCCAATAGGACTGGTCCCAGTACAGACCCCTGGGGGACACCACTATTTTCCTCTCTCCATTCTGAGAATGGATCATTTATTCCTATCCTTTGTTTCCTATCTTTTAACCAGTTACTAATCCATGACAGGGCCTTTCCTCTTATCCCATGACAGCTTACTTTGCTTAAGAGCCTGTGGTGAGTGACCTTGTCAAAGGCTTTCTGAAAAGCCTTGGAAGAGTTCCACCACGTCCTCCAAAATCTGACAGCTGCATGATGCAGTATTGGGGATTTAATCCCATGAATCTCTTGCTTGTGTGTGTTAGTGTCAAGTTGTTACAATTTATTTTCCTGTTGTTCTGGCTAGTTGAATTCTGCACAGTTTAGTCTTAAAGAGCTCGAGTGCAGCTGTTACTGTCCAGAGAATACATGCAATAGATTGTTTTAAACTGGAAAAATTCCAAACCAGAAGCTTAACTGACCTTTGTCCTCTGACATCCAGTTCTTACAGATTAGAGGTTGAAAAAATGTTACTGAAATAATTCACATATTGCAGTATTTATTCTGCCATTAGGGAGGACTTTAACGATGAGGACAATAAGGATAAAGAATTGGATTTGTGCCCCTTTTTGCTGTGTAGTGATGTGAAGGATGGGTGGGGGGGATGAGTTTTTTTTCTGGCCCCGCCCCTTAAACCTTAGAAATATCAGGAATGTTAAGTCTTGTCCTGCTTGTTTTTGTTAGAGGACTAAGTTGAAGGTCTCAGGTATATTGTAATTTCTCAGCCCTTAGTTGAAGAGAGGGATAGCTCAGTGGTTTGAGCATTGGCTTGCTAAACTTAGGGTTGTGAGTTCAATCCTTGAGGGGACCATTTAGGGATCTGGGGCAAAAATTGGGGATTGGTCCTGCTTTGAGCAGAGGGTTGGACTAGATGACCTCCTGAGGTCCCTTCCAACCCTGACATTCTATGAAGGGCTGAGGAAATGCTTATGTAACCCACTGGTGAGTGTGTAACAAGTCCCCCTCTGTGCCAATTCACAGAGGATATGAGTTGTTATGGCCCCCCAACTACAGAGCCTTCATTCATTAGCGCAAGATGTAGCACTGCATGCTTTACACTTGGAGGTCCCTGCTTCAGTCCCTGGTGTGTTGGTCAAGATGGCAGCCATCACTTCCTCTTTAACATGTGCTCCTAAATACCTGAGGTGATTTTTGAAAATCTCCCTCAGCTCTGACTGCATAAGGCATTTGAGCTAATGGGGTGTTCACCACCATGCCACGCTTCAGTCCCAGAGCACCCACCCACAGAGTCATTGCCTATGACCGGGCAGCAGGTAAGAGCAGGTCAGCTCCCGCACACCCAGCGTGCGCTGGGGTCTCATTGTTAGGCAGAAAGCAGGGGCCATATTCACAGAGGCGAATGTGCCGGCATAGAGGCACCAGTTGCGCTGGCATAGGGGCACCAGTATTCACAGAGCTGAATGCGCCGGCATCGGGGCACCAGTTTAATAATACTGCACAGGGCCCCATAAATCCTAAGGACGGCCCTGCCTATGTGTCAGGGAAGAAGGGTTCAGGAGGGTGGAAACAAGTCTACCCTGTTTCTGGGTCATGGAAGTAGTAGCTGCTTGGTGAGGGCTGAGGGAAAGAAGTCTTCCTCCGAGTGGTAGTAGGAGGAAATGGGCCCCCAGACTTTCTGCCAGTATTGGCACAACTAGCTCCAGGAAGGGGCTCAGAGAGAGAGAGAGAAAGGCAGCAGGACTCTTAGTGATTCAGTGCAGCAGTTTCCAGGCTCCACGGGATGAGGATGCAACTTTCAGCACTGCTGTTTAGCAACATTAGACCAGCTGGGCCTGATTCTCCCATCTCTCTTTTACATTAGGGGAACTCTGTTGGCTCTGAATTACCTTCATGGAAGAGAGGGGAGAATTGGGTCCACCCCATTAGGTTCCTTCTGATCTAGTCTTAGAGGTATGTGCTGGGGTGTGCCTTGCCATGTACGTACCGAGGACCCAGGTTTTGCATTCATTTGGAAGCTTGAACTATTGGTGCTCGCACCCCCCCCCCCCAGCTATCGATAGAAGCACATATGATGCTCACAGTCATAGCATCTACGTGTCTAAACTGCGTTTGGAAGTAATGGCAAGGTCATACCTATTCAGAACAAACGCTCCATGCGGACACTCTTATTCTGCACTGAGCGCCTTTTTACAGTTTAACTTAGTCCACTTTCAAAGTGCAGAATAAAGGTGTCCATATGGAGAGCTGTTCCACAATAGCTATCTTGGGCTATTTCTCCATGTAGACAAGCACTGATTTGAGCTTCAGCCATAGGAGCTAACTCCATGGGTGCTCCGTGGCTAGAGCACCCACGGGGAAAAATTAGTGGGTGCTCTGCACCCACCTGCAGCCAAGCTCCCCCGCTCCCTTCTCACCTCCTCCTCCCCCATGTGCACCACATCCCTGCTCCTCCCGCTCCCTCCAAGAAAGTCCTAAGCACTGCCAAATAGCTGTCAGGCGCTAGGAGGGAGAGGGAGGAGCGGGGATGCGGCACGCTCAAGGAAGGAGGTGGAGAAGAGGTGGGGCAGGGGCGGGGACTTGGGGGAAGGGGGTGGAATGGGGGCAGGGCAAGGGTGGGGCAGGGTGGGAAGAGGTGGGGCAGGGGTAGGGCCAGAGTTGGGGGTGAGGTCGAGCACCCACTGGGCAGAGGGGAAGTCCCAGCTCAAAAACACACTATGCCCCAGATACCAGGATAAAAAGCCCCTATTCTGTGTGAAAAACATCTAATACCTAGTATCCAGTGGTTTTCCTCCTGATGTCTGGCTATTGTTCTGCTAAGGTTATGTTAATCAGGTGATAACGGTGGCCCAGAATCTTCCCTGCATTAAGACTGCATCAGTGCAAAGCAGGCACAGCACTAAAACCAGCACAGCCAGCCCCAGCCTTAGCACTGAATCCAGTTCAAAACCATTCTCCTTGTCTGGACTTGCCTCAAACAAACTCATGGACTGTCTCCTTCCCCCCTCCCTTCTTCCTCAGCTCATCTAGCAGTGGCTTCCTCTTTATCTCCCTGCCCAATCTTGTCAAAACAAGTGTGTCTTCCTCTATGGTTTCTGCTAACTAGAACAGTCATCCTGTACCTCTGTCTGCCTCACTGAGTCTTCATCTATTTTCAGATCTCATCTGGAATAAAGCTGATTCATAACCCAACACTGCTAATTACCTGTGGATAGATTGGCAGCTGGCCATATGGGAAGGGCTAGGAATGATTCCCATGCTCCTTTCCACATGGACAAGATGGGAGGAAAAAAGTCTCTGCCTTCATGTGCTATTAATACCTCACAAAATGCAAATCTCCAGGTAATCTGGAAATTGATCATTTAAACTCTGGTGGCCATTAAAATAATAAATAATAAGAGTAATATTATATTATAATTAAATACTAGAGTAGATAGCAAATCATTAGGGTTCAGCTCTAAACCACCCTATACTGCATAGCTAGAGACTGCTGAATAGCATCAGAGAATTTCTAATGTTCAAAGGACATGGTCAGATGGGTCTTCAGGGGCTGAAGCCAGGTGCTCTGGATCTAAAAGCAGGAGCTGCTGCTGCTGCCTTAGCTAAAGGACTAGCTTCCTTAGCTTGAAAGCAGTAGCAGACTCAGAAACCTGTTATGTGGCTTAGCCCCTATAGGGGGCAAAGAGTCAGACTGTGTTACTGTGATATAATATATAACATACTGTGACAAAGTTCCTGCTCTAACTTGGTGGGTCTTGCACTTATTGGCAGATTTGCCCACCTTGGAGCTCCACGGCAGCCCTCAGCTTGGCCGTTTTTCTGAACCAACGGTCCAGGTCAACTCCTCCTGTGTCTGACCAGGAGTTGGGAGGATTTGGGGGGAACACAGGCCCGCCCTCTACTCCAGGTTCCAGCCCAGGGCCCTGTGGAATGCAGCTGTCTAGAGTGCCTCCTGGAACAGCTGTGTGACAGCTACAACTCCCTGGGCTACTTCCCCGTGGCCTCCTCCCAACACCTTCTTTATCCTCACCATAGGACCTTCCTCCTGGTGTCTGAAAATGTTTGTACTCCTCAGTCCTCCAACAGTCCGCATTCTCACTTTCAGCTCCTAGTGCCTCTTGCTCCCAGCTCCTCACACGCACACCACAAACTGAAGTGAGCTCCTTTTTAAAACCCAGGTGCCCTGATTAGCCTGCCTTAATTGATTCTAGCAGCTTCTTGATTGGCTGAGGGTGTTCTAATCAGCCTGTCTTAATTGTCATCAGAAGGTTCCTGATTGTTCTGAAACCTTCCCTGTTACCTTACCCAGGGAAAAGGGACTTACTTAGCCTGCTCTCCTGCTGCCGCCGCCCTCTGGCCTGGGCTTTCCTTGCTTTTTGCCCCTGCTTTTGGCTTCCCCCCCCCGACCGGGCCAGATGCTCTCTCCCCTTTCTTTTCCTTTTGTTGTTATTTTTCTTTCTCTGCTGTTGCTAGAGTGCTGGCCGGCTGCCGGCCGGCTGTTAGGCCCCCCCCCCGCCCGCCCTTGGACGCCGCTCCAGCTGAACCCCCCCCCGAGAGAGGGGTGGCCTGCCGGCCCACTTCCCCAGATGGGGGGAGTGGAAGGACCCAGCCCCCAGACCCAGCCGCTTGTTGTTTGTCTGTGGACCCATCTCCGGTTGAGAGGAATCTTATCACTTGCTCCGGCATTTCTGGAATGCAAAAAAGAAAACCCGGAACAGACAGAGAAACAGCCGTCTACCAGAGGAACACCACCCGGGGAACTTACAAATCACGGTGGAAAGGGCCCAAGACTGAGTAACTTTCGAACTGTGCTCTCGTGTGGGGGGAGGCCTTGACTGTGTCGTGACTGTGTTTGTAGGGACACAGGGGGTGTGGCACGGAGCTGCCCCTGATCCATCTGTGTCCTCCCAACCCCCACACTACCATCTTCACAACTGCCTCCTCCACCGTCATTACTGGCTGTTTAACATCTGCCTCTGGACTTCGCTGCTCGCCCTGATTCCACCGTGTGGGCCAGGAGCACCAGCCAACCAAACAGGATTCTCTGGACAAGCGTATGGTGGTTCATGTGGCCCCCCCCAAACTGCCTATCCCACAGCCTGTCCCTTTTTACCTGACCCCAACTCCTGTTAACCACCTGCCACCGCCCCCGCTGGGGCATCGGCACTGGAGGGCACCGGGGTGATCTCCGCCACTGCCATGCCCACCGCCTTCCCAGACTCTAGGGGAGCCCCCCCAGCTGGCGGGAAAGGCCAGGGCAAGAAGAAGGGGAAGGGCCCCGCTAAAACCACCAGGCCCTCCATGGCAGGGGCCACCCCCACTGCTACGGCCCCGCCACCGACCATGGCATCCCTCCCCGCTGCCCCCTTCACCAGCTCTGCGGGTGTCCCTCCCTCACCCCCCAGGATGTATGCCCGGGCGGCGGCAGCCCCCCCACCTGCCGCCTCATCATCTCTCCCACCCACCGCCTCCGCCACCATCAACAGCGGCTGGGGCCGCTTCCCCACCCTGAGAAGGAAGCATGGTGTCCGATGCCTCCTGGTGCCTGCCTCACCCCACGTGGAGACCTACGTGCAGGCGTTGGTGAGGGTGGTGGGGCCCTCGGCCATTGTGGCGGCTTCCAAAATGTATGGGAAGGTCATCTTCTTCTTAGCATTGGAGGCTGCCGCCCAGGAGGCGGTGGAGAGGGGCCTGGCGGTAGGGGGGGTGTTTGTCCCCCTAGAACCGCTAGAGGACCTGGGCGTCCGCCTGGTCCTGACCTCTGTCCCTCCTTTTCTCCCCAATGCTGCCCTGTAACCTGCCGTTTCCACCCTGGGGAAACCTGTTTCTGTCATCAGCCCTCTCCCGTTGGGCTGCAAGGACCCCATCCTCCGTCACATCTTTTCCTTCTGCCAGCAAGTGCAGCTTCTACTGCCATCGGCAGCACGTGACGGAGAGGCGCTCGAGGGTTCCTTCCTAGTCCCCCACCGGGGGGCCCATTACCGGGTGTATTTCTCCGCGGGGGAAGCCCGGTGCTACCTCTGTCGGGCGTCAGGGCATGTCCGGAGGGACTGCCCCTTAGCCTGGCAAGGAAGGGCATCTGGGATCCCCGAGACCCGGCAGGACATCGGCCCCGTCATTGCCGACGCCCCTGGATGCCCGATACCCAAATCTGCCCCCCCTCCTCTTCGGACCACCACTTCTGTTCACCCTACAATGCCCAGACAAGCGGGAGAGCCCCGCCCTCGCTGCTGACAATCTGGCGGGGCCTATGGAGGAGGGTGTGGCAGAGATACCACCAGGCATGGGAGAGAGCCTGCCCCAGGGAGAATCCTCCCTCCCTTATGCCGCCCCACAGTCCCCTCCCAAGTCCCTGAGCCATCGCCTTTACCCCCTGACATGACCCCTGCTAACCAACCCCAGATGATGCCATGGAGGGCTGGGCCCTAGTCCAGGGGAAGCGAGGTAAGCGGAAGGCTCGAGCTCTGCCTCATCTACCCGAGGCGGAGGCCTTCTGGAAGACCAGGAAGGGGGGCACCGATGCCGAACCTTCCGCTTTGCCCACGAGTGCGTCCCATCCACTGGTGTCAGCCGGGAAAGACGTGGTAGCACCGGAAGGTAGTGTCTCCCCTCCACGGGAGACCCTCCTCTCCGAGACCCTTGAGGAAGCCCCTTCTGTCCTGACACTACCCGAAGCCCCCGTGAACCCCAAGGCAACCACCGTGGCAGGTGCCAGTGGGGAGAACCCTGGGGTGATGGAAAGTGTCCTCTCCTCTATGTTCGAGGAGATAGAGGCCCTAGATCTGAGCCCGGTTGCCCAGGGGGAGGACGACCTTTTGCCAGCAAACCTCGATTTGGGCGACCTCACTCCACCCCTCTTTTCCCCATGCTCCCTCCCCCTAACTGCTGCTTCTGCTCCCACCTCCGAGGAGCCCCTGGACTCCTCCATTGACCCGGCTGCTGATGGCACCCCGCTGACGACCACCGAGCCCACTCAGGTGACAGCCGGTGCCACGCGGCCAGGACACGAGTCACCAGGGCCCCCTTGTGTTGGTGCGGAGCAATCTATTTCCTTCCCGGGCGGGGGCCCAACAGAAGATAATCCACCTCCTGATGCTGTGGCTGCTAAATCCACCATAGAGCCCGCGCCCCGTATCACTGAGAGCTCCCTCCCTACCCCCTTGACCCTCGAGTCTGATCGGGAGGCGCCACCATCCAGCTGCTTGCCTCCCGAAACCCAGAACCTCGCCCCTGCCCCTGCCCCTGCCCCTATCCAATTTACCTCCTTCAATGTTATTGCCGCCACCGGGGCTGTCTCCTTCCCTTTCCCAACTGATGACACCCAGGGAGCAGCCTTTGTGTTCTCCTGTCCCGACCCATTAGGAGCTGCTATCTTCCCTCCACCGCCCCCTATCGCCCCAGAGCTTGAGGGGGGCCTAGAAGCTCCAGCCCATCAGGCACCCCGTCGGGGGTCCGCACCCTGCTTGTCCGTTTTAGTGGACCACGGGGATGCACCAACGGCCCCGCCGGGGAACAACCGGGAAACCATAACCCCACCCCCCCATGAGCTGCGAGGAGAGCTGCGGAAGCTTTTAGAGGATGTCCGTGGCTCCTGCAACAAGGTACAACTTGCTCTCCAGCGATGGGGGGATTTTTTTCAAATCCTCCAGGCCACAAGGGCCCTCATGGGGGAAGGTAAAGGAACGGGGAAGCAGGATGCCGCGGCCTATTGGCGGGTCCGCGTCTTCTGTGACCAATTACTCACCTACGGGATGGGTCAAGGACTGTTGTGTGGCCTGCTGGGGGATGCGAGCGTCCCTGCCATTGAGGATCCCCCCCGGGTCCCCCCATGACACCTCTCACCATCGCAACGTTGAACACCCGAGGTTGTAGGATGGCTCTCCGCAGGTCCCAGGTGCTCTCCTTCCTTCGGGAGGGAGGGTACTCTGTGATTTTCCTGCAGGAGACCCATACGGATCTGGCCGCTGAAGACAGTTGGCTGCTGGAGTGGGGGGACAGGGTCTACTTTAGCAATTCCATGATTTGGCAGGCTGGAGTGGTGACCCTGTTCTCCCCCGACCTACGGCCCGAGGCGCTAGGGGTCTCCAAGGCCGTGCCGGGTCACCTGCTGCATCTCCGGGTCCGTATAGAGGGGCTTGTGGTTAACCTCGTTAACGTCTATGCCCCGACATCGGGCCCGGAGCGGCTGCAATTTTATCAGCAGGCATCCACCTTCCTCGGCACCTTAGATTGTCATGAGTGCCTGGTCCTGGGATGGGATTTTAATATCACCCTCGAGGAGCGAGACCGCTCAGGGACCGAGCAGAGCCCGGCCGCTGCGGACACCCTCTGGGAGATAGTTGAACATCACTCCCTAGTGGACATCTGGCGTGACCACCACCCGGATGACACTTCCACGTTCACCTTTGTCCGGGTGGAAGCCCATCGGTCGAGCCACTCCCTGTTGGACCGCATTTATTTATCACGCTTCCATCTCTCACGAGCGCACTCCTCCAGCATTTGGCTGGCCCCATTTTCTGACCATCACCTAGCCACCGTGACAGCCTCCCTCTGTGTGGAGAGGCCAGGGCCAGCCTATTGGCATTTTAACAACAGCCTGTTGGAGGATGAAGGCCTCGTGATGTCCTTCCGGGAATTCTGGCTGGCCTGGCGAGGGCAGCGGCGTGCCTTTCCCTCGGTGCGGCGATGGTGGGACCTAGGGAAGGTGCGTGCCCGGCTTTTCTGCCGCGACTACACCCGGGGCACCAGCCTATGGAGAAAAGCAGCAATAGAGCAGTCGGAATGGGAGGTCTTAGAGCTGGAGAGGCATTTGGCCGCCAGCCCCGAAGACCCGCTCCTCTGCGGAGTGTGCCGGAAGAAGCGGGAGGAGCTCCGGGCCCTCGAGGACCATCAGGCCCGGGGCGCCTTTGTTCAATCCCACATCCGCCTCCCTCGGGAGATGGATCGTGGCTCCCGCTTCTTCTATGCCCTGGAGAAAACAAGGGGGGCTAAGAAACACATCACCTGCCTCCTGGCAGAAGATGGCACCCCCCTCACGGAACCGGCGGAGATGTGCGGGGGGGCCGAGCCTTCTACGTAAGTCTTTTCTCCCTGGATCCGACCGACTCTAGCGCTTGCAGAGTGCTTTGGGAGGAGCTCCCTACCGTCAGCGCGAGCGACTGAGACCGGCTAGAATTGCCTCTCACTCTGGCTGAGTTCTCGGAAGCCCTCCGTCGTATGCCCACTAATAAGTCTCCAGGCATGGACGGGCTGACCGTGGAGTTCTACCGCGTGTTTTGGGACATCCTCGGCCCAGACCTAGTCACCATCTGGGCCGAGTCTCTGCAGAGCGGGGTCCTCCCTCTTTTGTGCAGGCGAGCTGTGCTCACCTTATTGCCGAAGAAGGGGGACCTCCGCAATTTATGAAATTGGCGTCCCGTCTCGCTCCTCAGCACGGACTACAAAATCGTAGCGAAAGCAATCTCGCTGCGGCTAGGGTCTGTGCTGGCGGACGTGATCGACCCAGACCAGACCTACACCGTCCCGGACCGCAATATCTTTGATAACCTATGTATGGTTCAGGACCTTTTGGAACTTGGGCGTAGAGACGGTCTGTCATTCGCCCTCCTGTCCCTAGATCAGGAGAAGGCGTTCGATAGGGTGGACCACGGGTACCTCCTGAGCACTCTGCAGGCATTTGACTTCGGACCCCAGTTTGTGGGTTTTCTCCGGGTGCTGTACACTTCCGCAGAGTGTCTTGTTAAGCTCAACTGGACCCTGACTGAACCGGTCAGCTTCGGGCGAGGAGTATGGCAGGGGTGCCCCCTCTCGGGCCAACTGTACGCTCTGACGCTCGCCCGGTGCATGGGGCTCTCCAGACCTCGCACCCCCCGGCGAGTACTTCAGGAGGCGAAGGCCACTTTGCCGCCCGCTGCTCGAGCTTACCTCGACCGGGTCCTGCTCGAGGGCACACCCCACCCACCCTCTACCCCAGGCCTGCCGGACCTTTTAACTGGACCCCTGCTCCGCAGACCCAATCGACCCCCTCACCCCTTCACTGTGAGCCAGCTGCATGAACTGCAGCTGGTACACTTCCAAAATGCGCCAAGGAAACATCTATACATGCTCGTGTTCCACACCCTTCATGCCCTCACCCTAGTGTCCCGCTCCGACACAAAGTGGCGAGACTTTCTGCCACCTTTCGAGGGTGAGCAGACCCGTGGGCCAGCCTATATTCCACCTTGGTTCCAAGGCCCGGCGGGGACATCAGTTGGCGGCTCCTTCATGGAGCTGTGAGCATGGGCACGTACTTGGCGTGGTTCACCCCCATCCCAGATACTTGTCCCTTTTGTGGTGTGAGGGAAACCCTGGCACATGTATATTTGGAGTGTGCCAGGCTGCAGCCCCTGTTCCAGCTCCTCACAAATCTCCTATTATGTTTTTGGTTGCATTTTTCCCCTCACCTTTTTATTTATGCACTCCCCGTCCGTGGCCTCACAAAGTCGCGGGATCTCCTAGTTAACCTCCTCCTGGCCCTGGCTAAAATGGCCATCTATAAAACCAAAGAGAGGAGGTTGACCGATGGAGTTTCCTGTGACTGTGGGGCTGTTTTCTGATCCTCGGTCTGTTCACGTATCCGGGTGGAGTTCCTCTGGGCGTCGTCCACCGACTCCCTTGATGCTTTTGAGGAGTGGTGGGTGCTGTCCAAGGTTCTCTGCTCGGTGTCCCCATCCAGGTCCCTTTGTCTGACCCTTTGATTGGGGGAGAGAGTAAGGGATCCCAGCCCCAGCCATTGCTGCTGCGGACACCACCACCTTAGAGGGGTCCTTTCACACGTGGGTACACGTGCCTCCCCCCCCCCCCCCGGATTGTCCACCCCATGGCCTGACCCTCTTGTTGGGTGCTTTCAGAGGAGGGAATTGTTGGTGACACTTGGGCATGGTGCCAGGTAACTCGAAGGGGTGGAAGACTATGAGAGTCGATGAAGCCTCCTCGCTCTGGACCATCAGGTAACTCAGAAGGGTGGAAGACCACAAGAGTCGAGGAAGCCCCCCGCTCTGGGCCCAGGCAAGCTTGAACACTTCCCTCCCCTGAAGCTAATGAGAAAACAGTTGTGATTGGTTGTTGTGTTACACATTAAATATGCTGCTGTTTTTACTTTGTGTGTTATGCAAATAAAAAAACATCTTTTGCTTCAAAAAAAAAAAATTACTCTCTTATAGCCATCTGGCCCGACCCTGTCACAATACACACATGTGAAATTTTTAAAGATGTGCTAATCAAATTCTTAAGCACATGGCAAAACTTAAAGCAAGTAATTGTAAATGTTTTAGTATGATTTGGCTCAATGTTGATAAAGCACTCTCCCTGACCTCAGCTCAAAAAGCCTATCTAGCAATCCTGCCAGTAGCTCCCTCTCATTTAAACCAGGGACCACAAGTTGAAGCACCCTGGCTAATTGCTACTGTTACAGCAGTCTCTAAGACACAGGTTATACAGCTACAGAACTGGTGGCAACTTTTTTTACATTTTTTTCCCCTGACAAATGCCGATTTGTCGAAACCCAAACTGTTCATGAAACAGCGTCAGGTGTGAGACATCTGACTTAAAAAAATTTTGGTTAAAAAAGGTTTCAACTCTGTTGAACCAGAAAGTTTTGATGTTTCAAGTTGTTCTGAAGTTTTAGTAAATTTACACTAAAAATGTTAAAAAAAGAGAAAAGTTAAAACTGAGAGAAAACATTTCAATTGACCTGAACTGATTTTTTTTTCCAGTTAATGACAATTTTTGAGACTTCAACTTCATCCTGGTGTGCGAATGGATGGGAAAAAATTTTGAAATGTCAAAAATTTTCACAGGACAAGAAAACAAATTGCCACTTCACCCTAGTCAAACCAACACCTAAACGTAATCTGGAAACTGTACACCCTTTCCATGTCTTGCACCCCCATGTGTGGTCTGGGCACAATTTGGCCAATAGGGTTAGACATAGAAATACTAGTTTCGCTCTGCATCAGTGGTTAGCTGTTTGCAGATTTTGAAGCCTGGCAATTGCAATAATTCACAATAGGTTTTGGTTATTCCTCAGAAAGAACTCCAGAAGGTGTTACCAGCAACTCTCTGACACTGTATGGGAAGCATGGACCTTGGTGACAACTGGAAGCTGGATGAAATCAACTGGCTGACTCACAGTGGTATTTTTCACTTTGCTAGTGACAGAGGAGGTATGGTAGCTGTGCCGTTTTTAATCCACCTGTTTAATCACTCTTTGCCCCAGACCCAAAAACCTTCCAAACAACAGTTTTGTGGAAACCAAAGTGTTTTGCTTTAACAAAAATGTACCACCCAACTCTATTTATTTTCTTTTAGTGCTGGCGATGGCCAGTCTTGGCACCTGTTACATGTCTTGGGAATTGTCCAAGGTATTGCATGGCCTTTATCCCTACAAATGCTTTCAAACTATTGGACCTTGTCCTTTTGGCTTAGGCAGCAGGGGCTTATGCAACACAATGTACGGCCAACCTGTGGAACTCGTTGCCGGGGGATGTTGTGAAGGCCAAAATTATAACTGGGTTTAAAAAAGAATTAGATAAGTTCATGAAGGATAGGTCCATCAACGACTATTAACCAAGATGGTCTGGGATGCAACCCCATGCTCTGGATGTCCCTAGCCTCTGATTGCCAGATGCTGGGATTGGACAACAGGGATGGACCACTCAGTAATTACCCTGTTCTGTTAATTCCTTTTGAAGCATCTGGCATTAGCCACTACTGGAAGACAGGATACGGGCTAGATGGACCATTGGTCTTATTCAGTATGCCCATTTTAGATCCATAGATCCTTGGTTCAGTCCCTGGAGACAATGACCACAACCACCAGAACATGTCCTGTTAACACTAGAGATTCTGATGCTATTCAGCAGTCTCTAGCTATGAGGTATAGTGTGTGTTTGTGTTGAAGTGAATAAGGCTGTACTAATAATAAGCTGATAAAATTGTCATTTTGCTGCTTACCAAACTTGGATAGCACTTCACCTGCACTGGTGCTAGGGCTTAAATTCAGCAGGAACCCACTGGAGCAGAGCTTTGGTAAATATTTTCAAACCCGTGGGAGCTCCGCTGGAGGTGCCGGTGCCTCCCAGCACCCCGCTAGGTCCCGGGGGACTTAAGTCCGGAGCCCTGAATGCGGGGAGGGTCCTCCAGGAAATAATCTTTGAGAATTTAAACCCTGACTGGCGCCATCCTGATCCTGCAGTCCACCTTTGATAGAGGGGATGTGCTGCATCAGGGGCAGGGTCAGGGAAGATTCTCCTGATGGTGGTCCATCTGAATGCACCAAATTGTGGGTCTAATGTACTTAAATATTTGCACAAAAATGTAATTTCTTTTCCTCAAGGTCCAGTGTGGGAGTTGCAGGGGAAAAGAAGGCTGTTCTACAATAGTCTGTTTGTTTAAAAGGGTATGAAGTAAGGCTGGATAAGGCAACAGATAATTTAAGGTTCCTGGCGTAATTACTTTGTCCATTTTAAATATCTAGAAGAAAAACATTTTATATGGTCTTATCTCAATTCCCATTACTATTGATTTGTTGAACACTGGCCATGTGCTCAGGTCTATGTTATTCTTTCATATTTACATTATTGTAGTTCTCAGAGGCCCTGATCCTGTTTGTGCTTGGGGGCTGAACAAATAGTGGTAGACATGGTCACTGCCATCAATAATTTACACTCTAGGAAGACAGGCAAAATATAAGGATAGAGAAGAGAGAGATGATCAGATATAATGATTAGATACATTTATACAATTTGGGTATGTGTGTGTGCACATTTATCAATCTGTGTTCCAATCTACTCTATAGTTTTGCAAATAAATATATTAGATCTGACGGGAAAAAATTCTAAACATTTTTCAAAAAATTTATTGCATTTTTAGAATTTTGAAAAACACTGAAATTTTTATGAAAATTTTTGAAAATAAATTTTTTTCCACCTGCTCTGAAACAAGCATTGTCTTAGCGAACCCTCAGACATCTCCCGCCATTGTCCCTCGACCTAACCATTAAATGTTGGCTGATGTCTTATTGGCACCATAGCATAGTCTTGCCTCAGCTAAGGTCAGGAAAGGAAGGATGGGCTTGTGGCTGAGGTTGGCCTGGGATTCAGGAGATGTGGATTCGTTTCTCAGCTCTGCCATAAACTTCCTGTGTGACTCTGGGCAAGTCACTTTGCTTCTTTGTTCTTCAGTTCCCCATCTGTTAAGTGGGGATGATTCACAGATAATAAGGCCAGAAGGTACCACTGTGATCCTCTAGTCTGACTTCCTGTAAAACACAGGCCATAGGACTTTCGTGTTTGAATTAGAGCAGTGGTCACCAACCGGTCGATCATGATCAACTGGTTGATCCTAGAGGATCTCCCAGTCGATCGCGATCTCCGGCGGTGCAGCGGGGCTGCCTCTAAGGCAGGCTCCCTGCCTGCCCCAGCCCCACGCCGCTCCAGAAAGTGGCCAGCGCAGCCCTGCACCCCCAGGGGCGGCGGGTGGGGGGGGAGGGCGCGCGGGGGGGGCAGGGGTCTCCCTCCTTGTGCTGCTCCTGCCTGCAAGCACCGCCCCCGCAGCTCCCATTGGCCAGGAACAGGGAGCTGTGGCCAATGGGAGCTGCAGGAGCGATGCCGGCAGAGAGGGGCAGTGCACAGAGCCACGTGCCCCCTGCCCCCCCAAGGGGCCACAGGGGCACGTTGGCACCTTCCGGAAGTGGCGTGGGGCCAGGGTACGCAGGGAGCCAACCTTAGTGGCAGCCATGCTGCACCGCCGACCGGGAGCCGCCAGAGGTAAGTGCTGCCCAGCGGGAGGCCACACCCCAACCCCCAGCCCTGAGTCCCCTCCCAGAGCCACCAACCCATACCCCCTCCTGCACCCCAAGCCTCCTTCTGCTCCCCAAGCCACAGCCCTGAGTCAGCACCACAAACCCCCTCCTGCATCCCAACCCCCAGCCCTAAGTCCCGTCCTGGTGCCAGCACTCCATACCCCCTCCTGCACCTCAAACCCCCTCCTGCACTCCAAGCCCCAGTCCTGACCCCCCTTCCAAGAGCCGGCACCCCATACTCCCTTCTGCACCCCAACCCTCTGTCCCAGCCCTGACTCCCCTCCCAGAGCCTGCACCCCCTCCCCTTCCTGCACCCCAACACTGTGTCCCAGCCTGGAGCCCACTCCTGCACCCAAACTCCCTCCCAGAGCCCACAACCCACACCCCCTCCTGCACCCCAGCCCCCTGCCCCAGGCTCAGCCCAGAGCCCCCTCCCACGCTGTGAACCCCTTGGCCCCAACCCAGAGGCCGCACTCCCTCCTGAAACCCAACCCCCACTCCAGCCCGCTCAAAATGAGTGACAGTGGGGGAGAGCAAGCAATGGGGCGGGGGGAATGGAGTGAGCAGAGCGAGGCTTTGGGGAAGGGGTGGGGCCCCAGGGAAGGGGCACAGTAGATCCTGTGTTGCCCTTAAATTCGAAAAGTGATCTTGCGCGTAAAAAGTTTGGAGACCACTGAATTAGAGCATATCTTTTAGAAAAACACCCAGTAATGATTTTAAAATTGCCAGTGATGGAGATTCCACCACAACTTTTGTAAATTGTTCCATTGGTTAATTAACCTCACTACGGTTAAAAATTTGCATCTTATTCCCAATCTGAATTCGTCTGGCTTCAGCCTCCAGTCATTGGATCTACTTACAGGTTTGTCTGCTAGACTGAAGATCCCAATAACAAAGACAGTATAGTATAATAGTACTTCCTTACCTCACAGGGGTGTTGTGGGGATAAATTCACTGATGTGTGTGAAGTGTCAAGGTCCTTTGGTGAGGGTGACTTGCTAGATTTCAAGTCCCCATATCTTATCCTCAGTGTAGGATAGTCCCTAGTGATTAATTTTCTTCTAGTGCCTTGTGAGAGTTTCTCCTGTGAGTGTTACAGGTGAAAATTCACAGAGTTAAAGGGCTCGCTTGGTCTGCTATTCAGGAGGAGGGAGAAAACTGGGCTGTAGCCCTTCCCCTCCTCTCCATAGGTTGAAATGTACTCTGGCTACACAACATCCCCATTTGATAGACAAGAGATTTTGGTATCTGGGAGATCAAATCCAGTGACTGAAGGGGAAAGAGTCTCTTTGGTTTCTTTGTTATTTATTTGTCTTTGAGGATCTGGCCTTTTTCAGGGTTTTTTTTCTTTTTAAATAATTGAAAAACAAACAAAAAATCTCAAAGAGGGTGGGAGAGTTAATGCCGAATACGTTTGCCTGCTGTGGTTGCCTAGCAACCAGTGGGCAGGCAGGCCGGATGGCAAAGAGGGGCCTGCAGTAGCGAAGGGAGGTGTTTGTGTCCATTCAGGTGGACACAGGATCGGCGTGCTCACTTCTGGAGGCTCTGCTCTGGTTAATGATGCTTCTGGCCAATCTTTGGCCACTAAAAGGGACAGGCGATGGGAGTGGCGGGGCTTCTGAAAAGTCTGGAGGACACAGCAGAAAATGAGGTTGTTGTTTTACATGTGCAGCCTGGGTGTCCCATCACGGATCAGAATGGTGCAGTGCAGCCCCCCAGGACTCTGCCAACGCAAAGTGTATGGGTGCTGGTGGGACGATGAGGTTTCATTTTGCAGCAAGAATATGCTTTGGTTTTGGGGCTGAATTGACCCAAAGTTTCTTTGACAATTGCTAATTTCCAATCAGACATGCTGAGAGAAAGCACCACCTGGCAGAACTAGTGGCGAGCTAAGCAACGGCCTCACTGCAGTGTTACTAGAAGCAGTTTTATTTCTCTAACAATATACATCTATGAATCAGGCTGCTCTTTCCAGGCATTTGTTCTTCTTCCTGCAGACAATGAGATTTCTGAAGGCGCACCAGCACCACTCAGATTGGATCAGTTGGGTAAGTCCCATGCAGAGCATATATTCCTATGTCTTTTTCTTCTCTGCATCCTATACTGTAATTTGGATGAGAAGACTTAGTTAAAAAATAGGGCAGCTGCTGAGTGCAGTCTGCCGCATAAATGCAACATTACCAGTGGCTCCTTTCTGCATTGCTTTTAAATGCACAGACCAGAGAGGTGGACACTGCTGGATACTAGGAGATGTATTTAGTACCTTTCTGAATCACATTTGCTTGGGTATTTAATTTTGTGCCAAGAGCTTGCACCTTTCTGTTGCAGAAAGTGTAAATGCTCCAGGTTTTTGGAAGTGCAGTTAAAGTTTAACCCGTGCCTGGCACCAGCACTTCTGTGACTCTCTGCTCTGATGGTTAGTGCTACAATGAGCTCCCAAAACTTTGTCCTCTGGTATGCTATGTTCCTAGTGGTTAGAGCAGAGGGGAATCAGGACTAGAAATGTGTGAAGTCTGAGGAGTGAAGAGTCCAGCTCCCAGAATGAAATCAATAGTTCACTTCATATGGGTTGGTTTGGCAGGGTTCGACAAACTTAGGGGAACATACAGTCAGCCCCTTGCTTGGGCTCAAGATCCCACGCACTTTACCTTCAAGTGGGGAACTGGGTGCTGGTGGCCTGCTCTATCCCTGTTAAGTCTTGTAGCTAGAAGTTCCCCTGTTTGAGCTGCAAGGGGCACTAGGTAGCTTCTTGGGGGCCACCCAGTGTAGGCGACTGGCTCAAACAGGCATAAAGGCATTTCTGGGGACTGGGTGACCATCTACCCAAATAATGCAACAGGAAGCAGCAAACAGACCCTGCTGTCGGGTCTATGAGATGAGGCTGAGAGACACCCCCTAATTATTTGCTTGGGGTCCTCCAGCACTTGCTTTTTAAGAGAGATGATCCATAATCTCTAGCAGGTTCATTAGGACATCGTTAGGCAATAAAGGTCATGAGTCTTCTCTTAACCCCAGCTCAGCAGGGCCATGGCAGAAGTAGTCTGTTTTGTAGCCCTAGCTAGAAGTGCTGTATTGAGGCAGGCCAGAGAGGATGGGATGGACTACATGTTGCTCATCAGAAGATCCTCAACAGGTGGCTCATACCATCAGCGCCTGTAGAGACAGCTGAAGATATTGACCACCTGTTGCCCTGAGGAATGGGGAGAGGGCATGGAGACACAAGAGTGAGTGTGTGTGTATGTGTGGTGGTGGTGTGGGTCATGCTTTCAAGACTGCCTGACAAAATGAAAAATGAGGCAAGAGGTTCCCGGGTAGTTTAGAAGTAGGAAAGGTTGGAGGTGTAATGTGCAGTAAACATGCGAAGTGCAGTTATTCCAAGAGAGCTGACTAAATATGTTCTGGTTCTATGGGCAAGTGGCTTCTCAGAAAAGCTGGTGGCATCACAGCCAGCCTGGAGTGCCTAGCCTGCTCCATTGTCACACTGACAGTTCTGCCCTACTGCCATTGAGCAAGATGGCTGTTCAGCAGCAGGTTCTCAGCATGGGAGAAGCGGAAGCTGAGGCACTCACAGCAAAAGCGGTTATCCTGAGGAAGAGGTACACTCTTTCCCCATATAACCCCTTGGTGCCAGTGGACCTAGAACAATGGCTTTCCCTTTGTGCTTATGCTTCATACCAAAGTCATCTTAAGTTAGGGTGGTCTCAGGTATGAGCCCTGTGCTCTTTGTCAGCATTCTGCACTGTGAGGGCTCTGGGACCAAGTGACGTGATTCACATTACTAAACGACAGAGAGCAGACCTCTCTAAAACCAAACACGTTAATTATGTTCTCACAGAAGGAGGTGGGCAGAGTCTAATCTGAGGTGCACTGATATTTCAGGACTGTATTTGTTTGTGGTACGACTTTCAACATTCTGTTTAGCTAGACATGCAGAAAGACCCTTCTCTTGTGGTTCCCCCCAATCCTCCCCACTGCCTCACAGAGAGTCATGCACTTTTAAACTTGACCATTGGAGCAGAGCATCATGTCTCACAGAGGGCAACATTGTGTGTCCATAAGAGCGTACAATTTCCCTCATTGGATCATTAAGTTCTGGTATTCCACCTCCAGGAATGGTCATCACATGAACTTCGGTGGGAAGTGAATCTTCCTTCCCCACCACTCACAGTGCACCGTTTGTGCAATGTAGTTGGGGGGAAATGTCATCCCTGACTCCTTCATTGATCATTTTATGCTCTGAAGCCTGAGATTTGAGTATTGCTGCGAACATACACTCCTTTTTCTGAAATACTGGTTTTCTGGTAAGGAGATTGGATTTTATGGAGACACAACCTCTTTTGGAGACAACATACAGGAACTGATAAATCACCAGCATCCTAAAGTAAAACACAGGGTTGTCCATAGGCAGAATTAAAAATGAGAAACAAGGTGGGTGAGGTAGTTTCTTTTATTGGACCAATTTCAGGAGACCTGAAGAAGAGCTCTATGTAAGCTCAAAAGCTTGTCTCTTTCACCAACATAAGTTGGTCCTATAAAAGCTATTATCTCAACCACCTTTTCTCTCGAATATCCTGGCACCAACACAGCTACAACAACACTGCATAGAAGAAAAATGGTCATTTTATCATGTACACATCTCTACTGTGAACCTCTGGTGCCCAGAGTTTGGATTTCTTAATGCAATGCCTAAATGGAAACTATATTCTAAAAACTGGATTGTAGGGAAGCTCTTGTGAGCTCTGTCTGCTTGATGTCAGGATTGAGATTATTAAAAAATAATCCATACTAGATGGGTGTCTAGCCTAGTGCTGAATATCTCTAGCGATGCAATGTCAACAGCCATCCTTTGGCTGCTTATTCCATTGTCTAACTGATCTTATAGGTCTAAAATCTGCAAATTACTTAAAACGTACTTGCCCTGCTGCAGATTCCAACTCTTCCCTTCTGTGCTTTTCTTATTGATCCCTCACATCTTCACAGTCTTTCTTTACGTACCTTTTGTCATTGTTTTTGCCCTTCCCTTGACCACATCCTCACTAGTGATGGCTGAACCTCAAAAGTTCTAAGATCTGGTTTGGTTAAATGAAACAGCAGAGAGTTTGGATGATCAACTAGCAAGATCTTTTGGACCTACAAAACTAGGCTAACTGTGTCTTTGCCACAAGCTCTGAGCAAGGGATAGAGCATTACTGTGCTTCTCTGAGAGTAGACCAGGAACTTTATTGTGACCTAGGACTCTCTGGTTCCATTCCTGCTCCGAGAAGGAAATAATCTGTGCCAGCCCTCTACTCAGTGCAAATCACTTTCCCTGGTGTGCTGGTACAACTGGCAAGTTGAGGGTGCTCCCACCCAATTCCTGCTCCCCATCTTAACACTTGTGTGGGAAGGGGAGTAGCGGCTGTGTGGGAACATTCAATGTCCCAGAGGCCAGAAATTATTATTAAACGTAGTTTTGGTTGCACCCTACATTTCCATTGTTCCTTCCAAACCTAGAGTAAGACAGGATCTCACATCTAAACTAGATAAGACCAAAACAGAATATGAGACAACTGTGCAAAAATGGAAGAACAAGGAAAGATTAGAGTTTAGAAGAAGGAAGAGAGTTTTTAGCAAGACACAGGTGTGTGTGTGTTTGTGAGAGAGAGAGAGATCGAGAGAGATCTCCTCATTGTCAGATAGTTAGAGACTTCCAAGTACAGAAGTGCTCCAAGCACTTTCATGAGATTTGGGTCCTTCCTGCTTCCTATATAGCTTGAAATATCATGAGAATGGTCTTTATTATGGTATTTGGGTTCTTTTGGCTTCCAGCATGAAACATAATAGAGGAGAAGAAAGTTTAACCAGTTTTTTCCCCCCACAGCTCATAAAAGGCTTGGTTTGGATGATCAGTACTGTCGTCCCTAGCAGTCACCAATGAGTCTGATCCTGCATGACAAAGGGCATCTCCTGAGTCGAGCTTTGCACGTTTAGTTTCACAAGAGCATAGGAACTGAGGGTGATGAGAAGCCTCCGGAGGTATTCATCATCTGACACAATTGTGCCCTTTTGTAGCTGCTAGCTGAAGTGTCCCGTACTCATTCCCAAGTTAAAACGATTGTGATAAGCAAGTACTGGAAGCATCATTTTGTCAGGGGTCCACAATGATTAGCCTAAAATGAACTCTTCTCTCTTCTTCTCATTCATTCTGTCTACTCTCCCAAAATTCAGGATTTCTGCACTTATGATTCTGCCTGTGACTGTTGTTCTGTAAATGACGAAAACAGAATATTTCACACTTGCTCTGCAGCCTAGCAGAAGAATGTTGTATTGTCTCCTTGGTGAGCTGTGAGGTGGAATTTTTGGTCTCGGAGAAAGGAAGGGCAACAGAAAGATGCTTTCTTAAGGAGGGGCGTCAGTTGATGCTGCCACAGCTACATCCTGCTTCTGAGTCACACCCAACTGGAAGTGTCACTAGAAATTGGTCTGTTTGCTGCTTTAGGATAAGATAGTTGAATATCAGGATGAAGAGAGGCCAGATGAGGAAAGATGTGTGCGAAGAAAGAGCTCTCTCCCTACATGAGTGGATCAGAGAAAACTGTGATAGAGTAATGGAAATTTGATAAAAGTGGAAAAATAAAATGGGGGGGACGGGGTTTGAGATGGGAAACCCACTCTTCCTGACTCCAGATCTGAATGCTTTTGTAAAAGACCTAATACATCTGTGGAAATTCTTAGAGGCTGTGCACCAAATTTCCTGATAGCTGAACACGTGTGATTATCTAGATGTACTAGGGGAGGCATGCTACAACTACTGTGATTGCAGGAAATACAGTTTCTGTGGTACGTTGTTCCTGTGCAACCATTACAACTAGGAATCCAATCCCATTTGACTTTTTTAAAAATCCCTTGCCTGTTTGTTCCCATTGCTTAGTAGCCACCAGCTGCTTTTTTTCCTTGTTGTTCTGACTTCATCTCTGGCTGGAATGAATCCAGGAAGCTAGTGCTCCATTTAACGGAGTCCTCTGCCAGAAACGAAACAGGTCAAATTATTAGAGGAAAGAAAAATGAAAGCTCTTTGGCAAAATTGGGAAAACAGATGTGCAGAGATGACTTTGCTGTCTGTAGTTGCAATGCTGCCTATTAAATGCACAGCGGAGGGGAGCTGATAAATATGTACAGCCGTCACCATAGTGAAAACCTGGCAGTGGCTATTAATTTAGTGCAATAATATATTTCTTTTAATGCTCACCAAGTTTTTGAGTTTACTGGCCATCTGGTAGCTGGATTGTTTAAACACCTTTTGCAGATGGAATTATGGAACTACTGCTTGAAGAGCACAAGTGGATGTGCCTCTGCTCATAATTTAAAACATTTCAGAGAAGCTGATGACTGTTAAAATAATATCTGCTGAAACAAGCCGTGTATCTGGGATAAATGAAGTTAGTGATTAATCAGAACAGCTACATTCTTTCCATCTGACTGGGCAGGAGACATGGTAAGGAGGCTTTTTTTTTTAATGGATCTGTGTTACTTACTAAATTTACTCTAATAAAACGTCTTCTTTATAGACTGTATTTTAATTCCACGTTTTGGTTCATGCTGTTGTCCAAGCATCTTACAATGACTATTTTGGTTGTTCCTATCTTAGGCTGGCTGTACATACACTATAGCAGGGGGTAATGCTAGTGGGGCTGTAAGTCGTGGGCTGCCTAGTCTAACATCAGAAGTGGCAGTCACAATCAAGAAATAATATGGGGTGCAGGCATTTGGGGTTGCCAAATTGTCGGCTGGAATGGGATAATTATTTGTTTGTTTGCATTTGGAGTCGATGTGATGACATGCGTAGGTGGTTTTAAATGTAATGAGCATCAATACCAGACTGAACTTACTGTTCAGAACGGCCGAGTCCACAGGAGTTCAGTGCTCTTGCCTGCAGCCTGGGTGTAATAAACATCACAGACCTATATAGTAAAAGGGAGTCACTAACACAGAGCTGACTGGGGACTCGAGATGACACAGGAGGTTGGTGATGACTCAGTGCAGAAGGGTCATTAGAAATGGGTGGAAAAATTTGTCACGTTTTGGGGAACGTTTGCTCTGCCCACTCCCAACTAAAGCAGAAATGCGTGGGAAATCTGAGGAAGTTTTTTTTTCCCTCTCTCATAGATTAGAGAGCTTTCCATTTTTAGATTGCTGGTCTTAAATCTGTCCCAGGGCCCTTGTTAGCAATAGGTGGCTGGTCATGGGCCTATGTGAAATGAGATGATATCATCAATCCAGTTCATAGTGAATTCTTGTCTACATGACTATAATAGGCATCCTCAGCAGAGGGGCCAAAGACTGAGTGGGCATGGGAACTGAAATACCCTCTTGTCCCATTTAGGGTTACATTCTAACTCCATTAGACAAGTGGTGTGAGGAAGCTTGAGCTCCTGCTGGCCTGTACCAGACCTGTCACCTACTAGAGAAATTCAGTCTCCAATCTTGCACCCTTCACAACCACTAAATTCATTGTGAAGTCAAAACAGAATTGAACAAGAGAAGGACTTTGAAAAGCACTGGCAAATGTGTCTCCAAAAATACAGGGTTTGGGGGGAAAGAGAAACAAAGTTACATAGGCAGAAAGAGACCATCATCCTCTGAAATTCAACACAATCCAGATCATGCATTGTGCGTTGAAGGGGCTATAGAAAGACGTATTAGGAGATAATCCTCTTTGCAGGTGCCTGTAAGGATAGGCTAAAACACCAAACCAAACCTTTCTAAACACTGGCTTGGAGGAGTCTCTGGCTAATGTAACCAGACTCAGTTAAATCCCACAAATCTAGTTTTATTCAGATTGTATAAAATTCAATACAGGATCAAGGTAACTAAAGAAAAAATAATTAATTTACAGAAGCCTTACCCAGGCAGCCTATGGAATGCACGACAGCCTAGAGGAGCCCAGAATTCCCATAGTATTTATCACTATAGAGATTCTCCCCTCTCAGCCCCATCTCTAGCACACACCCCATGCTGGGGGCTGTGAGGGGGCTAGCATAGCATCAAATATGGTGCTACACTGCTGCTGCACTGGGGGGATTCTTCTCCAGCCTGTTGCAGCACTTCTCTGGCCCCTCTACACCATCAGAGTAGCACATAGGAACAAGGGCTGAGCCCAGGATCAGCCCCTTTGTCTTCTTTGTGGGTTTGTAAAGCACCTTGCACATTCTAGGCACTGTAAAGTAACTACTAGGAAAGGGCTAATCCTGCAGTCACTGGAAGTTTTGCTTGAGTAAAGGTAGCTGGAGCAATTAAATAGAGAAATCTAAAGGTACGTCTACACTTTGAGCTGGGGGTGTGATTCCCAGCTCGAGGGGACATACTCACACTAGCTCTGATCAAGCTAGTGTGCTAAAAGTACAGCATAGCCATGTGAGTGGTGGGAGGAGCTAGCCACCCTGAGTATGGGCCAGTGCTAGCACTGGGTACATACTCGGGGTGGCTGGCTCCTCTTGACATGACAGCTACACTCTATTTTTAGCAGGCTAGCATGATCAGTGCTAGCATGGGTATGTCTCCTTAAGCTGGAACTTGCGCCCCCAGCTCAAAGTATAGACATGCCTTAGCATTGTGTTCTCTCTCCTGATGAGAGACAAAAGAAGGAACTATCCAGTCACCGTAAGAAATGTTGGCGCCAGGAAATAAGGGAAAGGTACAGCACATTGAGTACAGATACATGGCATGAAGGGGGTATGCCTGCCTGCCCCCATGCCTCAGAAAGCTGAGTGCACCCCTTTGTACAGTGCTTAGAGATGCTTTGATGAAAGGCACTAAGTCCAAAATAATCACACACACACACATGCTACCCACATACCGGTAGGTCTCCCACTTCGCAATCAGACTCTACAGCATCATAAGTCTGAAGAATGGCTTGCTTAGGTACGGTTGGTGAAGTTAAATCATGAATAATTCCAGCCATAATGAGAATGCATCCTGTGGAACTGGTGTGCTGAATGGCAAAGAACCACTGTGTGCTGACAAATTTCCTGTTTTCCTGTTTCTACAGTACTGCTGTCCAGCACAGTCAATAAATCCACTGCTTGACACGAAGGAATATGTACAGTAAGCGATTTATGGGAAAATGAGTCGGGAGGCAGCTGTGCAGCAGGGAGAAGGGCCTGGATTTAATAACAGTAATGTTATTTATACTGCCCCCCCACATCTGCACACTTGGGATGCTGCTCAACAAAACAACGAAAGTGCAAATACACTAACAAAATGCAAATCCTTCACTCAAATTCTAACCGGTGTGAAAGGATTTCCTAACAGAGAGCAAGAATGGTCTTGCTAAAGGCACAGGACTGGGGCTCTGGAGATCTGGATTCAATGCCTAACTCTCCCACAGACTGTCTGTGTGACCTTGGGCAAGTCACTTAATTTCTTGGTGCCACCATTCCTTATTTGTAAAGTGGGATGATGATGATGATAGAGAGATGCTTTTTCTCCCACACTTTGTCTGTCTTAGCTCTTTAGACTGTAAGCTCTTTGGGGCATGGGCTGTTATCATGTTGGCTGGGGCCTCTAGACCCTGCTGTAATACAAATAAACGATAGCAATACTACAAAAGGGGAACACTGAGATGGGGAAGGAGTGGAAGGTAATAAACATGGCCAGACCTGTTTTCATAATTTCATGGAGTCTGAGGCCAGAATGGACCATTAAACCATCAACTCTGAGTGATAACTTGGGTTAGACTAAAGCCCTTCGGTCCTCAGGAGATTAAACTTGTGTGCCATAGGCAGTGAATGAGAGACTGAGGTACCACCAATGCCTGAGGCCCCGGTTTTAATGCTAAAAACATTTTTTTATCTATTCGTCTTGAGTACTTATATGGCCTCCATTCTCTCAGTAGCTGAGCACCTCATAATCTTTAATGTATTTGTCCTCACAACAATCCCTGTGAGGTAGGGCAGTGCTATTAGCCCCATTTAACAGATGGGAACTGAAGCACAGAGAGACAAATGTTATGTCTACACTGGCAAAAAAAAAAAAATCCTGCAGCAGCAAGTCTCAGAGCCCAGGTCGATAGGCTCGGGTTCAGAGGGCTTGTACTAGGGCACTAAAAATAGCCATGTAGATGTCCCAACCCCCTTGCCTGATTTCAGAGCCCAACTCCAGCCCAAGCAGGAATGTCTACACAGCTATTTTTATCACCACAAGCCCAAGTCTGTAAACTCAGGCTCTGAGACTTGCTGCAGCAGAGTTTTGGTTATTTTATTAGTTTTTGTTTTATTCTATTTTTGCATTGTTGACACACTAAGTGACTTGCCCAAAGTCACACAGGAAGACTGTGATGGAGCAAGGAATCCAAGGTCTCCCAAGTCCCATGTTGGTACCCTAACCACCTAAAGTGATGGTGATTATGGTTGAAAAACTGACCATGTAAAAATGGGACATGCTTGCTGTTTCCTGTGATCTGTGACTTTGGTGATTAAGCTTTTTCTGCTTTTTACTCCTATTGGGATGTCAGTCAACACAGCTAAGTGAGAATGAGCATGACTCTGTCTTGACTTATGTATCACCAAGAGAATTGTTAAACAAAACAAAAATTGTTAAATAAAACAATCACCAACCCCCAAACCAACACAATTTGAATGAAATGTGATTATTCTGAATATAAAATAAATAAAATCTTAAATTACCTTCAGGGATGGATTCAGTTCGATCCATTCCCAGTGCAAATATTGGCAGAAGAAACTTGCAGAGGAGACCATTCTAATTAGAAATTACCAGATTTCCCCCCCACCCCCCGCCCTCCCGTGTGTGGAGCATGACTCTGCTCCATCTTCACCAGAAGACCACCAAGTATTTTGTCACTCCCTTAAGCGGTTGCTTAAAACTGTTTCAATGTGTTTTTATGCCCTAGAATAAAATCCGAAGGAGTTTTAGATGAAACCGCGGTTAAAATCTCTGCCACAGAGTTTCGACCACCAGCAGGCCCTGCTATGCCAGCGTTGCCTTCTCTGCCAGAGACTTCGCTTACTGAGTTCGATCTGTCCTGCTTTACTCCGGGTGCACTAGGACCTGGTAGCTCATTGGCGTGTGCGTGCGCGTGTGTGTGTGTGTTGCAGGATAGTGTAGTGTTACCATTTCGATGCCAGTCTCCTATCCCGCCCAGCCCGCTCAGCTCAGTCTGCTTGGGACTGAACTCTCGCTGGATACATGGTGCAACATTAGGACCCAGCAGAGACGACCATGATTTGGGCAGTAGGTAAAGCTCTGACATTCCTTTCATTCCAGTGTGAATGGGGCTGATTGTTGTGTCCTGGATCTGAGGTTTTCCTCTGCATCTCGATCCGTTTTCTACACATCATGTCAAGCAGCACGTTTGCACGGTAGCCGCTTTATGCTTTTTTTTTTTTTTTTTGGTGGGGACAAAACTAGCCATGGTAGCCTCATGTGGATTGCAAAGTTTCTGCCGGGAACTTCTGAGCAAGAAGTGAAAGGTAATAAACACAAACTTATTTTTGGAGGAGGTGGGGGGAAATTGCAAAAGCTACTTGCTCCATGTGATCTCCTTTAACAGAGCATGGGAGACTTTGGGGGGCACCGCGGAAGGGTTGAAGCCTTTGATTGCAGCTTTGGGGCTTTATTTTGGATGTAAACAGCGACTGGGAAGTCAAGTTAGTTCGCTTTTCCTTGAAAGAGGCTGACATATGGTTGCAATGTCTGAGATTCCTTCAGTCAGAGCTGCCTGACCATGGAAGTGCCTCTTGCCTCGCTCAGCGCTTGTTGATAGTGGAGCAGACTGGGGAAGGGGAAAAGAAGCTGGGGGAGAGAGAGAGATTGAGAGGGTGCCTTAGTGCAGGGGTTCTCAAACTTCTTTGCACCGCGACCCCCTTCTGACAACAAAAATTACTACAGGACCCCACAAGAGGAGAGGGAAACCTGAGTCCGCTCACGCCCCGTCACCAGGTGAAGGGGGGAAGCAAAAGCCCCACTGCCCTATTCCGGGAGGCCAAAGCCAAAGGGCTTCAGCCCCAGGCAGGGGGCCTCTAACCTTAGCCCTGCTGCCCAGGGCTGAAGCCCTTGGATTTGGGCTTGAGCTTTGGCTGCGGACCCCAGCGAGTCTAAGCCAGCCCTGGCGACCCCATTAAAATGCGGTCCCGACCCACAGTCTGAGAATTGCCTCAAACAGAGAAAAGCTTATAAGCCACATGCTTGTATGAAAGCTGTGCTGAGTAACCAGAATTCGGGGCAAACCGTGCACATTCTGATACCGGTTCTGCAATCAGTCAGTACAGATGTACTGCGCTTCGGCAGCCTGTCTCAGCAGTTCTGTCTTTGTTCCATGGTATGGTCAGAAATACGGCCGTCAGATAACCCTCCAGACAATACTTTTATTGAGTCGGGTGATAATTTGAAAAAGTTGCGTTGAAAGGTTCTGGGCAAACGACACTCTAAAGGTTGGGGTCTGATCCTCAGCTGGCTCAACGCTGGAACTCTGAACGGACAGACACCAGCTCAGAAATTCTGATCCATGAGCTTTCCTTGGAATGTGGCAGTGTAGGGGAAGAGACCCCGGTACGTTAATGCATAGGCCCTGCCGTCAGGGACCTGGGGGTCCCACCACCCCTCCATGCTGCCGTGGACAGGGGTGGCACTTAACATGAAGAAGCAGCAACAGAAGTTTATTTTTCAGCTGATTTATGTGTTGTCTTCAGCTGTAATGCAGTGTGAGAGCTGAATGACCCTAAATTGTGCAGAGAGAGACTCCACGTTTATTGAGTATCATGTTGCCTCTATATAAATCCATGGGACGCCCACATCTTGAATACTGCCTGCGGATCTGGTCGCCCCATCTCAAAAAAGATATATTGGAATTGGAAAAGGTACAGAAAAGGGCAACAAAAATTGATTAGGGGTATGGAGCAGCTTCCATATGAAGAGAGATTACTAAGGCTCGGATTTTTCAGCTTGGAAAAGAGGCGACTGGGTTGGGGGGGAAGATATGATAGAGGTCTATAAAATCATGACTGGTGTGGAGAAAGTGAATAGGGAAGTGCTATTTACTCTTCATAACACAAGAACTAGGGGGTCACCAAATGAAATTAATAGGCAGCAGGTTAAAACAAACAAAAGGAAGTATTTCTTTACACAACACACAGTCAACCTGTGGAACTCTTTGCCAGAGGATGTTGTGAAGGCCAAGACTATAGTTCAGGGGTTCTCAAAGTGGGGGTCAGGACCCCTCAGGGGGTCGCGAGGTTATTACATGGGGGGGTTGCAAGCTGTCAGCCTCCATCCAAACCCCCTTTGCCTCCAGCATTTATAATGGTGTTAAATATATTAAAATGTGTTTTTAATTTATAAGGGGGGGGTCACACTCAGAGGCTTGCTGTGTTGATTGAGTCACAAGTACAAAAGTTTGAGAACCACTACTATAGTTCAAAAAAGAACTAGATAAGTTCATGGAGGAGAGGTCCATCAATGGCTATTAGCCAGAATGGGCAGGGATGCAAAATCATGCTCTGAAGTAAGTCCCTAGCCTCTGTTTGCCAGAAGCTGGGAATGGGCAACATGGGATGGATCACTTGACGGTTACTTGTTGTGTTCATTCCCTCTGGATCACCTGGCATTGGCCACTGTCAGAAGACAGGATACTGGGCTAGATGGACCATTGGTCTGACCCAGTATGGCTGCTCTTATGAAACAATAGTTTTTAAAACCTTCCCAAGCAACACACATGATTTCTGTACATTTATCGTCTTAAAAATAGTTTTAGGGTCAGTAAAGAAATGACCGTCTAAGTCATAGAATCATAGAACTGGAAGGGACTTGGAGAGGTCATCTAGTCCAGTACCCTGCATTCAAGGCAGGGATAAATATTATCTAGACCATCCCTGACAGGTGTTTGTCCGACCTGCTTTTAAAAATCTCCAATGATGGAGATTCCATCATTCCATCAAGTCCTATCATTATGTTTCCAGTTTTCTTTTAAGGTTGAATATGTCAAGTGTTTGATTAAACTTTATTAGAGAACACTGAAACTATTTCCATCTGAACTTTAAGGTTAGGGAACTAAATGTCTGTGGGTAGTGATGTGTCTGTCCTTAAAAGTCCCTTATTAAAAAGAACCCCAGGCCACTTGTAATACTCTTCTACATCAGAAATGTCACTATACATTGTCGTTTAAAGTGGTTTAGGCCATCAGTGCAAGAAGTTTTAACAGACTCCTTTCTTTGAAACATTTTAATTACTGAGGTGTGATTAAAGTGACATTAATAATTATTCAATCAAGCATCCTGCACTAGAAGTGAAAATGTGAGTTTGAAAACACTCAGCAATCATTTAGCAGTTGGTGAAGCCAAAGAGATAGGAGCCTTTAGAGCACATATAGATTAGAATTTGTCTTTCTGGATGCTTGGGCTTAGCAATTTTAATCAGAGTTTAGAGTACATCATCAGACAAGGGGAATATGCATGTAAGGTTGTTTGAAGTCAGAGGAGAGATGTAAGTAGGATATTTTCTTCTTTTGCAGGCATGCATGGTGGGCTGGGGGAGGAGAAGGAACTGGTCTAAAGAAGCTTTTGTATTTAGGTTACACTTTATTAGAGAATGGTGAAACATACTAATGCACCACAGGAAAGAATGAAGATAAAACTCTATATAAAGGATGCATAGATGAGAAATCAAGTCAGTTTAAAGAAGAAAACAATTAAATTGAGGCAGGTTTAGAACCTGAAATTACAAGTCTCACTGCCAGTTATTGTGGTTTTACATTTTCCTATTTTTTAAAAAAGTTTTTTCTCTCTCCCATTGCTGTATGAACAAGAACAATAGTGGAAATTGACTTAGTGGCTATACAGTGGAACCCATGCAAATGATTATTCAGCAGGTGCTGTCAGATGCACAGAGCAAATGATCAGTTATATGTCATCTATCGACGCATTTGTAAGGCCCTGGTCATGGTAGCATTTATAGTAGTACTTTATAGTGTTTATAATAATTTTAGGTGTTTTACAATAGTAGGTAAAAAACAAAAAGCCTTTCAGAGAGAGAGAGAGAGAGAGTGATTTTTAAATTGAATGGGGTCCTTTTACATTGTCTGCATGGAAATTTGAGGGGTGTATTTATGACAGCTATGTTGCAATTAACAAAAAGAGTTAATTATTTGAAAAGTATTTTAAAGGTGGCCTGTAAATACTTTATCAAAAAACCAACTGTGTGTTGAGTCCTCCAAATAGCAAAGGTAAAGGGATTTTTCACCCTCTAGTTACATTAAAGTCTCCCCTTTTTTTTTTCAGTCCCCCTTAAATTGCAGTACCATGCTCCTGCCCATCTGTGAAGCCCCAGCATGCCCTTTGTTGTGATGTCATAGCAAATAATAGTTCTACAGCAACTTTCATCCAAAGATCTCATAGCACTTTACAATCATTAGCAGATTAAGCCTCACAATACCTCTATGAGGTAACTCTATAGTGATTGCTTCACTAAAAATGCAGACACTTCTGAAGTGGAAAGTAGTAGCTGTGTAACAGACCACAGCAGTCTTGCATAACATTTTAGTACAGGAGGTGAAGTACACTGATCCCGCTGAAACTGCTGAGGGAATGTAAATAGGCAGAATATAATTGGCCAAGTTCCCAGGGGAACCCACTGTGCATGGAATTGGCCTATAGGGATTGTACAGCACCTGGCACACTGGGGCCCTGATCGTAGTCTGGGCCTCTGGACACTACTGTAATGCAAATCATAAATAGTAGTAGCAGAGTCAGGTCAGTGATGTGTTGGGAGGCAGTGTGGTCCAGTGGATAGGGCACTGGATAGGTGCTTGGGGTTCTATGCCTGGCTGTGCCACTGGCCTGCTAGGTGACGCTGGACAAGTCGTGTCATCTCTCTCTACCTCAGTTTCCCCTTTCTGTGAAAGGAGGATAGTGGATCTTATCCCCTTCGTGATCTTCAGTTAAAAAACACTAAACTAGGTGCTCTTGCTAGCATTATAGGCCCAGTTTAGTAATATTTTTTTATCTTCTATCCCAAAAGATATTAAAAAATGGAAATGCAAAACCCCATTTCAATACCATGTCACATATTTGTAAAATATCGCTTCTCTCATCCTGTGTGGGTCAGTGCCAATGCTCACAAGGGCTTGTGAGTATTGGCACTGGATGTGATGTCACAACGTGGTGAATGCTGGAGCATTTGCAGCTAAATGGGAGCCAGTCAGCCAAGCTTTGGAGGACCTGGAATGAAATGTTAAAATGAATGGGTCAAATTCTCTGCTGGTGTCACATGGAAGACTTGGCCCAATATGCTGAAGACTCCTGTGAATCTGTTTGTGCCATTCAGCACATAGAATACCTATAGCTCATTTTGAGTAGCACATGCTGAAGACCCAAATATGGTGTCACATATTTTCTCTGGTACATCTATGGATACATTTTGAACATGTGGTTTAAAAAAAACCTGTAGGACCTGTTTCTTCACCTTCTTACCAATGTTCCCTCTAATTTTTGACAGGCTGTGTGTGCAAAAAATTTCTTCTGTGCAAATTGTTGTGCTTCTGTGCAAACTTTTGTGCATGCCGTGTTTCGCCGTGTGCATGGGGTTTAGGATCTGTGTGCACACGCACCGCTGAGAGGGAACAGTACTTCTTACATCAGTTTTATGCTGGTGTAACTTCACCAAAATCAGTGGATCTAGAGATCTTGGATTTATGACTTAACTGGATTGTTTGGGGGTGGGTGAAGATTCTCCAGCACACCACATCTACCAGGTCGGGACTAACTAACTCTCAAAAGGGAATGTGGTTTATCCAAAAAGGATAATCTGTAGCACAATACATGACCAAGTTAGATTCTTCCATTCCTGAAATGTGTTTTGATGATGATGGAGACTGGCTTAAATCATAAGTGGCTTGTGTATGGGTTTAGACCCCCAGACAAGCTTGCCTTCTGGGCTAGAACTGAGCCGGAATAGCCTGTGTATATCCTACTAGTACTTGGCAGCTAGACATCAGCCAGACCTATTCTGAGGGCTTCGCTGTAACTGCTTAATGGGAGACTGTTCTTATGATGTGAAAGCAGGGCCCTGCAGAGGTTGTGAGAGGTTCTGTGGAAAGGAAGAGAGGATATGGGGCCTAAGGGCCACCCACTGAGCAACAAGAGGGAGAAGAGGCAGCTGCTTTGGGTGGGGATCCCATAATGGAGGAACTCATCTTCATGCATGGGCCTGCAAAGAGAGAAGGTGGCTAGTGTGGCTGAATACTTACTTATTGGTATGGGGAGAGAAGATGATGTATGGTAGGAAAATCAGAAGTAAGGGAGGGGTGTATGTGTGTGTGCATGCGTGAGAGAGGGAGTGGAAGAGAGAGGGTCAGATTGGAGGGAGAATGCTGGCAAGGAGTGTGGAGTAAATAGGAAGGAGAGAGATGGGGAGGAAAAGTGGTATAGGTTGGAGAAGGGAGAGCAGGAATGAGCAGAGGCCTGTGAGGACAAGGGGGAGAGATGATGAAAGCGTAGAAAATGGAGAAGAACACAAGTCCCAGAGAGGAGGACAGAGCTCCCACAGAGCAAGCTGGGGAAGAATGAGGAATAAGGTGGGACTCAGGACAGGGGAGAGCTATTATAGTCTAAGGAGCTGGGACTTCATTATTGACACAGAAAATATAATGAAAGGGAACAGAAGCGTAACTAGAATGTTCTGCTGCCCACTCTTTAACAAGGGAGAGCTGGCGGAGAGGGGGGCTTCCTGCTCAGCCTCCTATGTGCAAACATTATATAATATAAAAATCAGGTCAATGATTGGTTTAGCAATCAGCCAGATGGCTCAGACTGAAGCTAGGATTGCTGTGAGGGGAAGATGAGGGAGTTGCATGACAGAGTGAGGAGGGGGAGAATTTTGTTTAACTTAGCAAACGGCCAAACTTATAAAAAATAGGTCATGCACCTGTCATTACCCTGATCTTTTAGGGCCACATTCTGCCATTCTCTGCTCACTCTGATTAGTACCTTGCTGTGCATTGATTTCAGTGTATATGCTCACTGTGTAAGGTGGAAGAATCAGGCCCTTTGCTTGTGTGTTGCATCACTTTCACCACCCTTTTCTATCTTTGTCTTTTTTAGACTGTAAGCTCTTTGGAGCAGGGTCTCTGCTTTCTTCTGTGTTTGGAAAGTGACTACTGCACTATGGGTGTGACCCCCAACTAAATAGGTAGCAGATTTCGGGGCCTTGCAAATCAGTTTCCTGTTGTAGGAGAAATCAGTGACATGGAGTTTGGGTATTTTCTTAGTATAATCTGCTTTAGTTGCCATATACAGCAAACCTGAAACAGAGGTGGTCAAACAACATGCGGGCAATTTTCTCTTTCAGGAATCAGCCCCACATGAATACCCAATTCCCAGGAAGCAACTCTGCCTCAAGAACTGACTCTAATTAGAGGGATTAAGGCAGAGAGCAAACTCCCTTGTGGCTTGCACTAGTTCCCCTGAAAGAAATCTTCATCTCGAAACTAACAATGTAGCATACTGCATAGAATGTCCACTACCAGCACGCTAAGGGAAAAAAGACTTGTAAGACTGTAATAGTGCCAACTGGTGACTTCTGCTATAAGAATAGCTAGCTAGCATAAAGCTGGAATGTGATCTCTGTACTCCACACATAATTCTTTTGATTTCAGCTGAACTACAGAGGAGTGAATAAAGTAGAATACAGTGTCAGAATCTGCCCAATAATAAACAAAAGATGGGGCAGGAAGCAAAAAAATTCTGACATTTCCTGGCTTTTTCATGCTTGATGGTTGTGGATCCTGAGCGACATATGACTTAAAGTGCAGTTCTGAAAAGTGGCCAGAAAAATGACATCATGGGGTTCTATATTTTATGATGTTACAATGATTCCTACTAAAATGTGGTCAGTTTATACGTAAAAAGTTGTGTTTATTTCCTAGCTGCCACCTTGCCAAACCCAACCAGCTCTCTGAAAGGCTTTGAATCTTATGCCTCATCCATAGCTGCAGGCCCTTATTTAAACCATTTATAATCCCATTGTCTTCAAATGTAGTTGGGGATATGTGGGTGCGTGTGCTTGAAGGCTAACGGGATTGAACAGGCGGGTGTAGCTGAAGGCAGAGTATTTATTAAGTTACGATGTGTAAGACAGAAAGACCTCCACTGGACTCTTAGAGCACCGTCTGAGATTGCGGGGCTGGCAGGCAGGGAAGAGTATATTTTTATATATGAACTCTGCAGATTTGATCAGGAATCCATGAAACAAAAGTCTAGTGCCCCACAATGCATTTTTTACACAGCCACTTTTTAGAGTAGAACTGCATTTTAAAGGTCTGAGCTGGTAAAATGTTACTCCAGCTTTCAGGTGGAAATAGCTTGCTCTTTGCAGCATCCTTGTAGCGGGAGGAATTAGGGAGATGGCTGGATACATGTCTGGATATGTCTGCACTGCAAATCCCCCGTTCCCCAACGCGCAGTGAGTCTCAGATCCCGGGTCAACTGACTCGAGTTTATAGGATTCATGCTACAGGGCTAAAAATAGCAGTGTAGGTATTCCCATTCAGGCTGCAGCCTGGGCTCTGAGACCAACTCCTCTTGCTGGGTTTCTGAGCCGGGGCTCAAGCTCAGAGGGAATGTTTACACTGCTATTTTTTGCCCTGCAGTACATGTCCTGGAAGACCAAGTCAGTTAACCTGGGCTCTGAGACTCACTGCAATGAGGTTTTTTTGCAGTGTAGATGCAGCCTATCTGCTAATGTAATAGTCCCAGTGGAAACTTTTGCACTCAGGAATATTTTGTGGATTTGGGAAAATCCCAGGAAGATTTTGTTTTAATAAAACACTTTTTTTTGGCAGATTTCGGACAGATATAATCTGGTTTCCATTTGTTTCCAGAATATTAAAGGGGAACAGTCCTCATTCCACTCAGAGCAGCAGAGTTAAATTGAAGAGAAAAAAAATCACCTCTCCCCAAGAATAAATCCACATGGAAATTCACTGGACATCATTTTTTGAAATGTCAGAAAAATGTGAGGATCAAATGGGCACAGTGTCTTTTTAATATTTCTTTTTATAACATCAAATTCTGCTTTTCGTTTCTGTAAATCTGGAATAAATCCTCTTCAGGCAGTGGAGTAACACCAGTTTTACACTGATGAGCCAGGAAAAGAATTTTGTCCCACATCAGAAAGAATGAAGCAAATGGGCAATTGCTTCATCTAAAACAATAGTAGATATTGCAATATTTATTGGCATGCATATTATGTGTCTTTTCAATTAGCTTGCCTATGGCATGCCATTCTATAAGTGTATCATCACTGCAATGCAGTTGCTATGCCTTTCCCTGCAGGGACATGTCATATTCTGAAATCCCTACCTCTTTCTTATTAACTAAGTCTCCTGATGACAGGTAGCATGACTCTGTGCAGTGTCTTTCACAGGAGTTATGTGATCTTTGACATGAGCGATGGGTATCGCCTCCCCAAACAGTCCTGTGTTGCCCTGCCCGCACTCCGCTCCCAGGTCCACCCCTGGGCTGGGGCAGCTGGGGACCGGCCACCTGCCTGGCGCTGGGGGAGCTGGGGACTGGCAGCCCACCCACCCGGTGCTCCAGGGCTGGGGGAATTGGAGACCAGCAGCCTGCCTGCCTGGGGCTGGGGAAGCTGGGGGCAGGCAGCCCGCCCACCCAGCGCTCTGGAGCTGGGGTGAAAGGCACTCTGGTCTCCGGTGCGGGTGGAGCCTTGGCCAGAAGACATGGGGCTGGGGGCTAGCCTCCCCGAGGCAGCAGTTCACGGGCTGCCCATTGCCTTTGATCTTTTTACAGTGCAGCATTTTAGGAATACATTTTTTCGGATAATCTTCCATGGAAAGATCCTTTGGATTATCTGGTGTGACTGGGGCTGTCAATTAGTCTCAGTTAACTCAAGCGATTAACTCAAAACAAATTAACTCGATTAAAAAAATTAATCGCAATTAGTTGTAGTTTTAATCGCACTGTTAAACAATAATAGAATACCAATTAAAATTTATTATAACTATTTTTGGATATTTTTCTATATTTTCAAACATACTGATTTCAATTACAGCACAGAATGTAAAGTGTACAGTGCTCGCTTTATATGATTATTTTTCATTACAAATATTTGCACTGTAAATGTCAGGTTATGAAATATTTGAACTTATTTTTAAATTTCTTTTTCCCTTTGGCAACACCTAAGTGAAATTAATTGTGCTGGATAATTTCTGACACCTGAAAATATAATAATTTTTGAAGGGACTAACACAGTGAATCATACCTTGGATTGGAGTTCTGCAAATGTTTGTCCTGTAAATTGAAGCAGTTTGATATATGGATGGTTTCATTTCAGTGAAAAAATATTTTTCCTGCTTGAACACTTTGCATGGCAAGTTTAGCTTGGAGCAAAGTTTTTTTTTATGGCCTGAAGATCAGAATATATAATGTAATGAAAATGCCAACTGCCCCTTACCTGTATTGACAAAAGAGGTGCTGCCCATTCCTTGAATTGCAGGCTTCATGTCATCCTCTATATGTCAATGTTTCAAGGAGAGTTTCCTGCCTTTCCACTCTCCAGAATGTATAATATTTAATTTTCTATCTCAGAGTAGCAACACTGACATGAGACAATATGATCATTGGCATTTCATGTCACTGACAAGCAAAGTGGCAATTTAAAATTACTGATTACATTTTAAAAAAAAAATCCTTACTATAAATCCAAGTTGTTGTAGTATCATAGATCCAACTATTCAGGTCTCAAAGGAAGAGAAAAATCAGGGCTAACAATATTTAGAGGCTTCTAAAGTGCATGCAAAGTGTCTTTATTCTGTAAATCATAATACAGACATTTTAAGGTCATTGTCTTCCAGGGCCAGAAGCAAGTGCTATATCTTCTGTTGGAAAGGGTGAATCCCAGTTCTCCAACCAGATGAAGCATATGGGCCTGATTCTATGTGGGTGTGCACCTTGAGTAGTTCCTTAAACCTGTGCAGAAGAAATGCAAAATATTTCAGTATGGTAGGATTTTACATCCACTGGGCGCTCGCTGGGCAGGTTTGTTAGTGACCAACCCACATTCAAGGCAATGGAGAATCAGGCCCTTTGTTTTTAGTTGGCCCAAGATGTTATACTGTCATCTTGTCACTGATCTAGGTGAAGGACTGATTCTTGCTGTCCTCAGAACAGTGTAATCTTTATTTACGTTTGGGAGTGGAGAGGGGGTGGGCTGAGAGTCGTGAAGAGAGAAATTTTTGAAGCATTATTTTTAAATGCTGCAACCTAGCAGATATGGGATATTGGGCAGAGTTGAGGTGAGAACAGGAAATGGCGCAAGATAAAAGCAAATTGGCACATGAATATTACCATCATATAAGTGGTTTAAAATGTATACAAATGCATGGGTGCCTTTTTAAATTAGAGCATGAAAAGATTAGGGATCTATCAGTGGAACTCCCAGACAGTAGAGCCCCCTGTCTTTTTGGTACTCAGATGGTTTTAAACTAGATTTTTAACCAAATGCACTATGGACTAAGGTTGGTCTTGGGGAGGGATAGCTCAGTGGTTTGAGCATTGGCCTGCTAAACCCAGGGTTATGAGTTCAATCCTTGAGGGGGCCATTTAGGGCTCTGGGGCAAAAATTGGGGATTGGTCCCGCTTTGAGCAGTGCGTTGGACTAGATGACCTCCTGAGGTCCCTGATAATCTGTGATCCTTGTGGTGAAGCCACTAGCCTAGGATTCTTTAAGACCCAAGTTTCAATGGGTAGGGCTGTCTTTCAGAGGCACCACAGCCTGAGGTCAAAAAATGGGGTTTTTCCTCATTGAAAATTTTGGTGAAAACTTTTCCCTGCCTCTCCCCCCCCCCCCCATTTTCATCTAAATTTTCCCCTGGAAAATGTGTTTTTGTGAAAATCTGAATAATAAAAAAAGTTTGATTTGCATGTGCTGCTACACTGTCTCATGGGAGTTGTAGTTTAGTTGCCTCAGGATTCTCCTCTATAATCTGGGCTCTTTGGTCAGGCTACATGTCCCATAATGCACCACCATCTTCTCTCTTGGAAAGGGAGGTGGTACATTGTAGGAATCTCTAAACATGTTGCCTTATGAAGGACACTCCTGGAGAACATGGACTGTGTACTTAGGTCTCGAGAGTCCCAGGTTAGCATCTTCATAACAAGACCACCTTTCATCCCATGATGCAGTCAGTTAAATAAGATTACTTCAGTCAGGTGAACCCTGGCTGGTGAGGAGGGTGTGACTTATATAATGCTTAAAGATTTAGAATACACCAATAGATCCAGTAGTCTATTTGGATGAATATTGCCTGGGTTTTCCACATGAATCTCTTGCTTGATTGCTTGACTGGTTTTGTATTCTATGGTGGTGGATTTTTCTATTATACTTAAAAAAAATTAGCAATGAGAATTCAGTTCTGTCCAGTCCTGGCAATGCTGTATAGCAGGGGAAGAAAACACTACGTATTTCTTCTGTATTTATAAGAAGCACTTCAGATCATATAACTCACCGATGTGTAAATCAGATGCTCTGGTATGGTGGGGAGTGTGTGCTTCCTTAATGTCTTTCATTTCCGAGCAAGCATGGATACATTAGTTCTTGTTGCACTTAGCTGGTGTGAGGATGAGCGTTATCTAATGATCATGCTAGTTTCTTGAAAATGGCACCACCAAGTCTAGGAGTATTTCAGCTTGAAAGGCCTTCGGAAGAAGACAAAACAAGAAGCTAAGTGTGAGATCATTTTAAACGTGTTGCAATACTTGTGCAAATGAACCATCTGTGCCTAGATGCTGTACATTGAGACTCTTTTAGCAGCTTGTCATAATTAGCATTGCAACTTGTCACTTGAAAGGGACACCAACAACTTAAAAAAAACACTCTGTCCAAAGTTGTTTTACCTACCGTTACAGGTAACGCTTGAGATGACTGTAACTGAAAGAGATTAGAGGAAAAAAAAAATACTCCCTTGCTCTGGCCCATATGTACACCTGCAGCAGCCTATAGGGGCCAGACAGAAGCTTCAAGGCATCAGGGGAGAATTTCCTCAGTGCAGGAGCAGGATGGGACTGATGTGAGTTCTAGGGAACCTCTGAGAAAATTTTATGCAGTAAGATAGAGCAGTCTGTGGGGCTGCTCTTACTTAGGGCTTGTCTACACTGGCACTTTACAGCACTGCAACTTTCTCGCTCAGGGGTGTGAAAAAACACTCCCCCTCTCCCTCCGAGTGCTGCAAGTTTCAGCGCTGTAATTTGCCAGTATAGTCAGCTATGCCCCTCGTGGAGGTGGTTTCTTCAGAGCGCTGGGAGACCTCTCTCCCAGCACTGTGACGTGACTACACAAGCCACGTTAAAGCACTACCATGGCAGCGCTTTGAAGTTGTCAGTGAAGACGTGCCGTTACATTGGGGGCTGTTTCAGTCCATGCAGCCACCTGGAATCTGTAAGGTGCAAAGGCATCAAAAACCATCTTTACCTCACCTGCCCGGGGGCTTGCCTTCTGTGCTGTGCACAGAACAAAATCTAGCCCTCTGTTTTTCCAATTTGTTTTGTGCATTTGACAGCACTTTGGTCATAGTCAGTTTCCACTGTTTGTTACAAAAAAAAAAAAAAAAATCTCATGGAGCAACTGGGGAGAGAAAAGTACTTTGCAAATAGGGTAGCATGGTTATAATTCTCCCCAAATTGGCTGTGGGACTGAGGGGCTGGTGTAGAGTCTGAAACTATTTCAAATAATTTACATTCTCTGTATTATTTCTGGAAATGCTTTATAAACCGCAGAATCACTTATTCCCTTTTCAATTTCAAGTGATTACTTCAAACGCGATTTCAGAAGCCTCAACCTCATTTAGAATCGTTTGATCCATTTAGAAAAATTTAGAAAATAATTTCTCATAGGAAATGTTTCCCTCCATGCTGCACCATGACTTTCTATTCAAATTCTACTCGCGTTCCACAGTGATGAATGTCAGAGGAAGTGCCATATGTGCAACTAATGCAGACTATGCCACAGAAATCCAGCTGACTGAGAAGAGATCAAGGGGAGGTGGTGAGAGATGCAAGATAAACGAATTTATCACATGGTTCTGCAATTTATCACTCGATATGTGTCTAAATGGTAGCCACTTGTGGCTGTTTTATATGTATTATCTTGGTAAGACAAGTATTTTCTGTGCCTTTTAGAAGGAGAAACATGATTTATTCACATGTATGTGTGCTCACAATATAAACACACATTGTTTTAACCCTCCAAATAAGTCCCACTTTGTTTGGAAATAATCCTGGTGCAGGTCCGTGTATAGAAGAATCGGCTGAAACCCTTCCATTGCTATTCTCTAACACAGCCATAGAGTGCAGCATTCGTGAAATTAGCAACATTCTTTTGGAACTTTTGCAGCTCATTGTGTGTGTATCTGGTGCATAGAGCAGCACTGCAGGAGCATTTTTGCCTTGTGTCTAGTGTTTTACTCAGCACTCAGGAGGTTGGCTAATGGTTGGGACTCTACATTTCTGAGCTGGAGCTGCTTGTGCCCATCACTTACTTTGAAAGTTTCTCCTACTTCTATATAAGATTCCACTTTGACTTTTAGTAACCCATTTATTCCAAACAGTCAAATGAAGGCCCTCTCTACATCTGCTTCGGGGAAGAAGTCTGTTTCCTAGATGTACCATTAGAGTTTCAAGAAATCTGTTTCTCTTTTGTGTTGGTAGGAATGAGGAAAACCTGAAATTTTGTGCTGGATCCTTCCTGGATACCAGACTAAACTCACATCAGACACAGAAAATGTTTGGGTATCGCTCTTCTGCCTCTGGGTTGGCCAGTTACTCACCTCCATTGGTCTTAATACATGAGTCATTAGAATGGTAGTGAACCTGTAAAGGAGTTATAAAATGTGTTATAATCACCCTCTGAATACAATATCTCCTTCTATATGATATGAAAAATACCACAATGCAAAGATAATATGTATAAAATGGGTGCAACTGGCTACTGTTTAGAGAGTAGCGGTGATGCTGAAATTTAGCATAGTGCAAAACGTGGGCTCAATCATTCTCCTGTTGAATTCAATGAGAGTTGGATCAGGCCTTAAATATGCTTAGGATTCATGTCAACTACAAGTTATTGGACCTGATGCAGGAAACACTGGATAAATGTCAATTTAAAAGGAAAATATGTACTAGCCACTTATGCAACTAGATTGAATTCTGGCTTAGCGGTTTGAATGACTGCAAAAATGAATGCATATAACAACCACACATTGGCTTCTTGTTTCAGTGGACATCAAGATTTATTGTTGCTGGAGGTAAATATTGACCTTGGCTTTGCTTCAGACAATGTTTACCTTCCAGATCAATACATTGTGATGTCTGCCTTAGCCATGTGTGTGCACATGCATAGTTCACCACCAATTGAAATGCACACACGGTGGAAGGTAGCACTTGTTTAACAAAGCATGGCAACATGACACAGCAGTTTGGAGAGGAGTTACAGAGGACTGTTATATAGAATTGAAGGTATATAGGAAATGTAGGTAGGCTGAATGGAATTACTCAAATTGGAATGTGGTCTGACATACGAGTTAACTTTATTCTTGCAAAAAGTGTCCATGGGCTAGACAGTGAGTGGTCAGGACCAAAAGATGGCACTGTCATCCAAAAAGTGCTCCTGGGCACCATGCAGACACTGGTGATATACTGACTCCAGGAAGTACCACCCGATGAATCACCAAATCCACTCTCTGTAGGGTGACCTTACATCCTGTTTTGGCTAGGACAGTCCCCTTTTTAATCTCTGTCCTGGACATCATGACTTTTTTGGTTGTCCCATTTGCTCTTCCCCGGGTGCGAGGGAGCACAGAGGAGCGTTCGGGCAAATGCCCAGTTGCCAAAAATGTAGTGACCTCCATGATATCGTCTTGGGTGTGCAGCGGATGCCAGGTGGCTTGGGCCAGCCCTGCATGGCAAGGCTTGGGCCAGCCCCGCTAGGCAGCTGGAGAGTGGCAGCTGCTGATCAGATGCCCAGCTCTGAAGGCAGCACCACCGCTAGCAGAAGTAACGGTGGCATGATATGGTATGGCCACCCTTACTTCTGCGCTGCTGCTGGCGGTGCACTGCCTTCAGAGCTGGGTGGTCGGAGAGTGGCGGCTGCTGGCCAGGAGCCCAGAGGTGCTGGGCCTATGAACTGCCAAGCCTAAAGGTGTTGGGGCTCTGCCCTGGCAAGCCCCAGCACAAATTAAGCACGCTCATATTGTCTCACTGCAGAAAGGGCAGGGGAGGAGGGCAATAGGAGCAGAGTTGGTCAGGGAGAAGGACTGGGGCAGAAAGGTCATCTGTATCTACTCCCGGTGTCCCGTTTTCAGTTTAGGGAATTATGGTCACCCTAACTCTCTACCACACCACACAGCTCTCCTGTCTGTGTAGTGACTAGGCCAGAGTTTGCTTGGCTTATGAGCTCTGAAAGAGTCTCAACTGGAGGTGGTATAATGGACACAACCTATGGGCCAGATTCTGCCACTCAGGGCTGGCTCTACCTTTTTTGCCGCCCCAAGCAGTGAAGCAAAACAAATAAACAAAAAAGTGGCCGCCGAAGTGCCACCAAAGAAGAAAAAATAAACCGAAGTGCTGCCGCCAAAGTGCCGTCGGAGTGCCAGCCCAAGAACGGCCGGAGTGCCGCCGAGGAAGGAGTGCCGGCCCAAGAACGGCCGGAGTGCCGCCGAGGAAGGAGTGCTGGCCCAAGAACGGCCGGAGTGCCGCCGAGGAAGGAGTGCCGGCCCAAGAACGGCCGGAGTGCCGCCGAGGAAGGAGTGCCGGCCCAAGAACGGCCGGAGTGCCGCCGAGGAAGGAGTGCCGGCCCAAGAACGGCCGGAGTGCCGCCGAGGAAGGAGTGCCGGCCCAAGAACGGCCGGAGTGCCGCCGAGGAAGGAGTGCCGGCCCAAGAACGGCCGGAGTGCCGCCGAGGAAGGAGTGCCGGCCCAAGAACGGCCAGAGTGCCATCGGAGTGCTGGCCCAAGAACGGCCAGAGTGCCGCCAGAATGCCGGAGTGCCGCCCCTTCTGATTTGCTGCCCCAGGCACCAGCTTCCTTAGCTGGTGCCTAGAGCTGGCCCTGCTGCCACCCTTACTCACACTTAGTAGTACTTCATATATAATCCTGCTGATCAGTGGGACTACTTGCAGAGTAAGGCACTGCTCCATGTCTCTAGAGATAGCAGAATTTTGGCCTACGTTAATTATCTAAACACCTGATACAGGGCCAGATCCCCAAAATATATAAATCAGTGCATGGAGCTTAGCCAATTTACACCAGCTGAGGGTGTGATTTATAAGGATTGAGGCCCGGCTCCTCAAAGGTATTTAGGCTCCTACCACTTCCAGCTGGTATAAAGTGGCATAGCTCTATGTGCTGTTTTGCGTGTGCTGAGGATCTTGGCTATGGCATAGTGTTCTCCACAGCTTGGTGCCTAGACAGTAAGATACATATGAGAAATAGCTAGCTAGATTGATGACAGTATTGACTATTGGATCTCCCTGCATGTATTTTAATGTCATATCTCTGTGTGTTCAAATGTCAAATCTTGGTACATTCAACATTGGCAATGACTTTCTCTTTAGAAGAAGTGTTTTATTCACATAAATAATATATTTGTGTACAGTCCAGCGACTGCATCCTTGTCTTCTGAGTAACCAAGAAAACTCAGAATGACACATGAGACACACAGGAGGCCAGGATTTGGTCTGTGTGTTGATTCTCATAGCTAAAACAGTGTAGTGCGCTCAGTCCTGGTCCCCTGGCGCAGCTTGTGAGCAAAGTCTGTGGACAGGGGAAAGGCACATGGGGTTGGGTGCATCCATATCTTTCTCTCCAGCCTGTGGACAGGGCTCAGGGCTGCTAAACTTCCCTCATGCCAGAACATTTGCTATCATCCCATCCCCAGATCCATCCTCATCAGGCCAGCCCAGTGTGGAGGTCATGGAGATGTATTCCTTAGTGCATGGGAAGGGGAAGAGGTTAAGCAACCTCCTTTTGTCACCCCTCTTGCTGTAGCAGATTTCTACTGTGTTCTGGGCCTTCTGCAGCATGTACTTAGGCTGAAGGATTTAGCCATTTATTTGTGTGGTGGGGAAAAAGTATTCCATTTACCAAGGAAATTCTGATGATGAGTCCTTCACAAATGAATAACTAGCCCCTAAATTCATCAAAATCAAAGTAAAACAGTGCTCAGCTAAACAAGTACACCCAGAAAACCTGTCAGCAGTCCATGCATGTGATAGACCCAGAGGCAGCTCCAGAGCTGCCAGCTCAATTGCTGGAAGGGGACTCTGACAGGGAGTTAGATGCCGATGTCCCTGGAAAAAAGATCCTCCATCCTGTTGCTTGGCATATTGAGTCTGTGCCTGGCACCCCAAGAAGAAGGATAGACAAGGAGAAGAGGGCAATGCCCCAAATGGCCTTGTGAACAGGTTAAAAATCCATAAAACAGTTGCTATAATATACAAATTCAAACAAAACAAATTCAGCATGGATTCTGTTGCTCGGTTTTTTTTCCCTAATTGCAAGCTCATAGCATGCATTTGCATTATTTGGCAGTTAACTGGAGTAAAGGGTTTATATAACAGTGTAAGCAAATGGATTCGCACAATAACTTGTTTCACTGACTTGTTTGAAGCACCAGGGTGGTTCCCTGCCATTTTTTAAAAATGCAGTGAGATTCTGAGTGTATTTAGTGCCAGTGAAATAATTCAGAGTGAGGGCATTAGAAAGAGGCTGAAATTATTGTATCAGGAGAACAGTACAGCCACTGCAGTGCGACTTTCCCTGCAGGTACTGGAGGGCTCAGGCTAACCTGCACTGTCCCCATAGGCTGAGGAGGACCCTGTTGACAGGACAGCATGATTAAGCTTGTATTACCAGTGCCATTGCCGGGGCTGTACCTGTTCTGCAGGTAGAGAATGTTAATCTCTAAGGCTGTAAATCCAGCACCTTTCATAAATAATAAACTCCCTAATCCCCCCTCCCCAATCAAATGGCTGGCTTTTTTTATTAATTTATTTATTTTTGAATGATATTTGTTGGAACAAATGAAAAACCTCCCAGTAAAATGCCTCACCTTTACAAAGGCACTTCAGGCCGCAGCCTCTGGCAGCTAGAGGGAAACAACTCTGGCAAACAACCCCAAAGGCTTTTTTTAATTCTTTATTTGATTTGCTTATCAAAGTTCTGTTGAAATCTGTGCTGGGTACATTTCTCTGCTGGAAGTTTCATATCATTAAAAATCCACCCGGCTATAAGCATCTGCTCAGCAGAGTTATGAGCAATCTATCCATGAGCCGTGCCTTATTATCTCTCATCTATGAGTGGAAATCTAGGCTAGCATTTTCGAAAGTGGCTAGTGGTTCTGGGTTCCTCCATTTTGTGTGGGGGGGAGCTGAACAAAATTTTTAAAAGTGCTTAGCCCAGACCAGCTCCCATTTATGCACCACAGTTAGTGGGTGGGTTTTCAAAAGGGCTCAGAATCTTCTGTTCTCAGTGGGAGCTGCAGGGTGCAGGGTACTTTGTTTAGGTGCCTTTATGATAGCTGTGCATTGCTGAAACCCTGGCTCCTTGAGCCTGATTTGCAGAGAGGCTGAGCATCTGCAGCTGCCATTGATTTCAAGAGGTCAATACGTTGGTGCCGGGCCCATACTGGTCTCAGGTTAGTAGACCATGCCTGGTATTTGTGGGCATGATTACTGCCCAGATAAACTTTTCTGTCCCCAACTGTGGGCCAAGTACTTGCCTCTATCCCCCATTTTTTTTCTGAAGTCATTCCCATAGTTATAGTGCTCCCTAAGTTCAAGGCTCAAGTGGCTTTTGCCTCTTGAAAAAAGTCTGGGGCTTCACCCCTACAGGCCCACCACAGGGCCCTAGCAGGTCAATACTCTGAATAGCTGTTCTTTCATCGAAGCAAGGTCTGCAGAACCTTGGCCTCCTTGCAGCTTTGGAGACAGAACATAAAGGCAGAACTACACATCCTGCACTTGCCTATCATTGAGTGTCTGAATGGGCATCTGTGTCTATTCTGTAACGAGCAATTAGGCCTCTCCGGTGTGGGATCCGCCAGGGAGGTATAACCTAGGCCATTGTGCCGTGGCTAGGGATCAGGTGACCCTAACCCAGGACAAGTAGCTAGTGGCGGATGCCCCTGCAGGGATCAGCATCCAAAGGGAAGTCCAGGAAAAAGGACCCGAATACTCTTCCAAGGTTCTTGAGCCCACATCGCCAGGTGTGGTGACTATAGAGCCACTAGGTTGTTGTGGGACCCTTAGGCCCAGCACTAGTTTTCTAATCATGCTTCCCGAACCTGTATCAGGGGCTTTCCCATCCAGTCCTATCATTAGATACTCCTGAGCTGCTTTCAGAGTGGTAGCCATGTTAGTCTGTATCAGCAAAAAGAAGGAGGAATACTTGTGGCACCTTAGAGACTAACAAATTTATTTGGGCATAAGCTTTCATGGCTAAAACACACTTCATTGGATGCATGCAGTGGAAAATAGAGTAGGAAGATATATATACACAGAGAACATGAAAAAATGGGTGTTGCCATAGCAACTGTAACAAGACCAGGTAATTAAGGTGGGCTATTATCAGCAGGAGGGGAAAAAACAACAAAAATACAAACAAACAAAAAAACCCTTTTGTAGTGATAATCAGGATGACCCATTTCAAACAGTTGACAAGAAGGTGTGAGTAACAGTAGGGGGAAAAATTAGCATGGGGAAATAGTTTTTACTTTGTGTAATGACCCATCCACTCCCAATCTCTATTCAAGCCTAATTTAATGGTGTCCAGTTTGCAAAATGAATTCCAATTCTGCAGTTTCTCGTTGGAGTCTGTTTTTGGAGTGTTTTTTGTAGGAGAAGCAGGCAAGTGACTTTAACCAAGACCCCCTAGGATGGAAGCTAGTTTTATTAGGCCTGTATTCCTTCCCCTTGTGGCCTATCTTCCTGGGCCAGGCAATCCTGGGATCAGTTCCCCCTCTCAGCCGAAATCCAAAGGGGGTTCAATAGAAAAGCAGTCCCACATGAAACTAAGAACAAGACCTGTGGCAGAAGGAGTCCTAACGGGTTAAGCACTAAATCCTCTGGTGAGGCACAGCAAACCTCTCCCTGTCCGAGAGACTTGTAAGCATGAGCCAAAGGAAGGGCCTCCCAGGCACAAACTACCTAGGAACTACTCTGCCATCTTTTGACCCTGTGGGAGTAGGGGATTCATGTTCCCTTCCAAAGATCTTGGTCTCAAAGAAAACATCCTCAATGAGGCTAAGATGCCCCATCTCTTCTTGAGACTCCCCTGTGCCAGGCGCTCCAGGCGGAGGGGCTTTCCCAGGAGGAAAGAAACAGAAGGAATCTTTCTCCTCCTCCTCCTCCCCTTCTTCCTCCTCCTCATGGGAACAAGGTCAGCTATCTGAATCCAAGCTCCCTTGGCCTGACCAGATCAGCCATTCTGGACTGGGCAGCCTGCTATGTTTCCAGTCCTCAGCCTTGTGGATACGGAGGTGGAGGTGTTTGTCTTAGCTGCTTTCTACCAAAGCTCCAGGAAGTTCTGCTTTCAAGACTGATCCTTTTAAAGGGTCTGCAGCAGCGGGAGGAGCCTGTCTTCTGGTCTCATTGGCTGCGGGCGTCAGCTCCAAACTCCCCTTTCTTGGCCAGTATACAGTGAAGCAGAGGGGACAGCTGGGACTATATCTGTAATTACCCAGTTAAAGAAATGCTGCTAATGAAGGGTCTCACTGATTCAGCTGCTACGTTTGCTCAGTTACATCCATATGTTGGATAATAGAATTAGAAGAAAACAAAAGTGCTACGAGGAAAGGAAAGGAAAGCAAAGGAAAGGGGTGGGATTAGCCGGCCCATCTGAATCATGTCTAGAAGGATGTTGTTCACAGGAGCTGATTGAGCTAAGCAATATTTGTTTGTAAAGTGGAATCAGTGCTGGTGAATGTTGGGGATGAATTAACAGCATTGGTGGCTGAATTCCCCTTGTCATAGGCACCAACTCCATGAGTACTCCAGCCCTGGAGCACTCACAGAAAAAATTAGTAGGTACTTAGCACTCATTGACAGCCCGCTTCTCGCTCTCCCCCTCCAGCACCGCTTGCCCACCAGTGGCCCCACTGATTAACTCCTCCTTCTCCCTCACAGCGCCTCCCGCCTGCTGCAATCAGCTGTTCCGTGGCGTGCAGGAAGTGTTGGGGCGGGAGGGAGGAGGGGAGGTGTGCTAAGGGGAGGGAGCAGAATTGGGCGGGAAGAGGCGGGGAGGGGCTTGGGGGAAAGGGGTGGAGTGGGGGCAGGACCTGGGGCAGAGTGGGGGTTGAGCACCCCCAGGGCAAGGAGGAAGCTGGCACCTCTGCCCCTTGTTACCCACAGAACAGAGACAGTCAGTAGACCTTAGTTCCTCTGCTGAGATTGCTAGGCTCCCAGTTTTAGGATGGTGTTTTGATCATGTGGATACACGTCTCTTAGGAAATGGACTGAGATCAGCAACCCATTTCACATAGGTCAGTCAACAGCCGTGAGATGGTCACAGATTTGGGTTACTACCACTGGAGGGAGGAATTGAAAGAGCTCAAAGTGATGGACTCCATTACCAGTCGCCTGTACTAGAAGCAAATACCTGGTTTGCATTTGGGACCACAGGTGGTTGGACTGGCAGCAGTCCTGCATATATCTGGCTTTAGATACAGAGGCCCCAATTCATGGTGCTGTGAAACTGTCTTTCCTCTATCCCTGCACTGGCACTGTGGTGAATCAGGACCTCTGACTGTAAACTCTTTGGGGTTGGGAGGGACTCTCTCTTGCCATTTGTTTGTACAGCATCTAGCACAATGATCTGGTTAGAGCCTAAGTGCTACTGTAATATATATAATAATCGTCTATTAGTACTCCCACATGACTTCTCCTAGTCTTAGTACTCTTGCATACACCAACACACATCTTTGTGTCCCTCTTGTCTTCCCAGATCCTAACCATTTCCCTTTTCTTCGTAGCTCCCAATTTAAAAACAATGTTGTGGTAAAGCAAGCACCTTCCACCCCTTTCTTCAGATGATTAAAGAACAAACAGCTGATTATGTAATCCATGCAAGAATGAAAAGGCCCCTTTCAAGACAGGGTAAAGCAAAAGACCCACTGTGAGCCAAAGAGCTAGAAAATAAACGCCTGCCACATCCGTCCCTCCGTCTTTCCTGTTCTACTTTACTTCCCAGCAATGCTCCCAAATTCAGTTTATTTTTCAGTGTAGGAGATAACCTGCTGCTTTAATTTGTTTGAGACACAAATAGTAGCTTTCTAAGGAGCCAACTCCTCGTCTCAGTCTCTCTCAGAATCAGCCTTCATACGGTCACATGTGCTGCCTGCCATTCTCTTGCTGCCAATCAACTTTCTCTTCCTGCCCTCCCATTTGCTGTCAGCACTGGTTTTCAATAGCACTGCTTCTGCATGGAGCACTGGCCCTCTAAATCTTTTCCTGGCAGCTTCAGTGTGGTCTAGTGATTGCAGGCGTTCCATAACTGGGCCAGCAGCATGTGTGTTCTGTGGAGGGCTGCCACTTCGCCTGATGTTCCCAGCAGGCTGGCCCAGAATCCTGCCACCCTAGCCTGCAGGGCCATTAAAGACTCTCAAAGAGATTTTCTTCATTGCATTGTCATGAGGACAAGGAAAAGTGAGAACTTGGGTTTCGTGTTACTATTTAGTTGGTTTAGTACCAGCGCCGTTGTGCGATATGGACTATGACATCGTACGATATACAGAAATGAAGACATTGTCTGCCCCAAAGAGTTCATTCGTAAGATCAAGACATGTGGAAGATGGATCACACTAGGAAATCCAGAGGATGCAGGGTGAGATTCTGTGATGTGTTTCTTATGCTTTAAGCTGCCTTTGCACCTTGAATTTGGGCTGCTCCAGGGGCCAAAACTCCTCCTAGTGTCACTTGGGCAGCCCACCGTAAACTGCCTCAGGGAAGAAGCATTGCTCAGAATCCTGCTAGTGCCATTCCTACCAGCCCCAGGCCCCACCCTAGGCTGGAGCTTGTGGGAGGCCCCCTGAAAGGGCTGCTTAGGATGGGAGAAATCTCTGGGAGAAATCTTCCTTGTCTGGTTGTCGGTCTTACCCTTCGTGTTCAGGCATTTTCTCCTGTCCAGGTTCACTTCTGTTGGGCATGGTAGAAGATGTGATTTTTTTAAAAGGGGCTTGAATGCAGGGCGATTGGGACAGAGTGAGCGGGGCGATCCACCTCTGGGGAGCAGTGTGATAAAATGCTGTGTTGCAGTGGTTCCCAAACTGGGGTTCATGAAATGTTACAGGGGGTTCTTGGGAAAAAATTCCCTAATGGTGGCCAACGATCTCCCTAGGGACCCTGGGCAGCCCGGGGCCAGCAGCCCGGAGCCCCTGGACTTCCAAAGGTTAAGCAGATCAAAGCAAGCATATCTATCACAGTGAGGAGATTTAAACTTCAAGATTCCTTATAAGAAATGGAAAGGGAGGTGGATATTTTTTGCTGTTTTTAAAATTAAATAGGTAGCTAGTATTGTTTTTAAAATGATTATGGAGAACAAGTTTAAGCTTTGTTGTAATGTGCGTTGTTTGCCTGGATTGCTCAAGACCTGAATGCTTGTGTAGGAGGAACTCTGAGTTGGCTTCTTAAATACCTTCATGCTTTTTCACATCTGATACTCCTTGTTGAAACATAGGAGCCTTGTCTTATAACAGGCTTATTCAAAGTGATACAAGCTATGAAAGTGAGATATTGGAAGAGTGTTACCGTTTTCATAATCTAATAAAAATACTGTAATTATAATAATAAATAGTGTGTAATAAGCATGTCATAAAAACAAACTTTATATTTCCAAGATCACTGTTTTTATAATTTATACTCAGGTAAAGGAGAAAATCACTGGAAATATTAATTTTTAGGAGGGGGTTTGCAAGACTTGACATTTTAGTGAAAGGGGTTCACGGGTTGTTAAAGTTTGGGAATCGCTGCCTTGTTGGAAGGAGGTGAGTCACCATCTCTAAGAGTTTGTACCTGGGAACAAAGGCTGTGCATGGTGAAGTAACCTTGGGGTGAATTCTGTTGGCTCAGCCCTGAAGCAGTTTTGGAACTGTTTTAGGGCTGGCTCCCATTCACATAAATGGAAGTTTTGCCATTGTCTTTGTTGGGAGCAGTCCCTTCTCCTCCGGAAAAGAAAAGTCAGTTGTTGAAACTCCATTAATAGCATCATACTCAAAGAGGAAAGAGACCTCTGCCTCGGACTGAAACTAATTATTAAGCTTAAATACCTTTCAAGTTTTATTTTATTGTCTATGGTCTGGGTTAAGGCCCTCTGCGAAACATGGATCTTTCAGCAACCATTATCTGTCTTACACGCAAACTGGTGTATGTTTCCTGTGCCAATTAAATCTGACATTTTATTCAAACTTATGGACACTGAACATAAAACACCACTACAGTAACAGACAGAGCAGAGAGGGATGATTTCTGCCTGGAGTTACTTGGGATTGGGACGGGTGTAACTGAGGTCAGAATCTGGCCCTGCATGTAAACACTTTGGGAGATCATCCTGGTTGTCAAACTTTTGTGATTGTAGCAAGAGTCTTGTGGTATTGATGTTTTATTTAAACCCTCGGCTCCTGGAGACAAGTGATTACGTGAGAATCTCTGTTTTCACTGAAAAAGGAAGTTGCTAACCCTTGTGGCTGCAGAGAAAAGGTTGAAAACATGACCCGAGTACTAAAGTCTCAACAACCAGAAGGCAAGTAAAAAGAACCCCAAATTACTATTATTTTTAAAAAATCTCATGATTTTAAGACCGTCTCATTATTTTGGAATCCTGATTCATGATTTTTGAATGTTTGGGGTTGGCAGTGCTGGATGATTCAGTTTGCTTTCCTTGCTTAGATTTTTCTGACGTGCTACAGTACACAGCTTATAGTCATAAAGCAAATCTAGGCTTGTTTTATGCAAAGCTCCCACTGATTAATTCATAGGAAATTTTGTATGTGTGAGGTAGGCAGGGTTAGGCTGCTATCATGTTATTTTGTAGCAGAATGCAATATAATCATGTTAGAAATGAAAATTCTGTTCAATATAGATATATTTGGTCTATATCGGTATCAACACAAATTCCAGAACAATTTACCTTGCTAATCTGACAGTCTTTTCTTCTGCCTTATATTCACCCAATTGAGTAATCTTTTCATGTTGCTCTCTAAATATAGATATTCTGCACAACAGATCATGCCTACTCTGAACTATCAAATGGTGAATTCATTAACATTTCATGGCAACTCTGCTTTTCTCTCCTCTGGATACCAAAAAAAAAAAAAAAAAGAGTTTGCATATCAATGCCTATGAAGGTATTGGGTTGAATTCTGTCCTGAGTTTTACTCATTTAGCCCTACTGAGGGCAGTGGAATTGATTCAGGGAAGAGTCACTAGTGAAACTGAGAGCAGAGCTTGGCTTGTTGAAAGCAAATGTTATTTAAGATGTGTGTGGTGTGTGCTATCGAATATTCAGTTATCCTTATCTTACTCTGAGTAATCAGGGTAAATTACTTTCTGTTATCCTTGGCTGCTTTTCTCTCCTGCAAAGACTGTACAGACTCGCCCACATGCTGTATGCTGTTGTCATTTATTATTTATTTGATGACAACCATGTGCTACAAACAGATGTGAAGATGAAGAATCTGATTCTCCCTAAGCTTAAACTGGTGTAAGTCAAAAGGACATCCGCTGATGTCCAGGCTGCACCAGTGTGAAACCAGTGGGAGGTGAGAATCAGGTTCGAGATCACTGCTGTAAAAGAACTTTTCAGCCTAGAAAAACAATATAGACAGGGAGTATTCAGACACAGGAGGGGGTAATGGAAACTAGATAAGGCAGAGTGAATGAGGCATGCAGTTTAGCTCATGGTTTAGTAGTTCTCTGACTTTTGGATGGATTTTTTTTTAAAGTAAAATAAATATTTTTACTCATATAATTAGTAAATGCTCATCTAGTTGGTAAACACCAATCTGAGGAGATGACTAATGAGGACAGACCTCCTTGAAGGAGTGAGTCTTAAGGAGAATGGAGATAGTTTTGGCTGAGGCAAGGAGGGAAGGTTTATTGGGCAGCGTGGAAGCGTGCTCAGAACCAAGACCAGGAGAAGGACACAAAGGGGAAGGTGAGTCATGCAGTTTGAGTAGAGTCTGGGGACAGGAGGTGGAGTGGAAAGAGCAGATGGTAGGCCTAAGCCAGGTTATGCTGGGCTTGGAAGCAGGGACAAGGAATTTACTTTGATGCAGATAGTGATGAGAAGCTGGTGGTGATGGAATTTGAAGAGAGGTTGGACATGGTCTGAGTTGTGGGCAAGGGGCATGAATTTTGTGGTTGCATTTTGGACTGATTGAAAGGAGGGCTGAGATGATAATTTAAGAAGCCGGAAGGAGGAGACTGCAGCAACTGAGGCAAGAGGCAATTAAGGCCTGGACATGGTGGGAGTTGAGAGAAACAGGTGGACTTGGGAGTGGTGATAGAGAAAAAACTAGCAGGATTAATGTCAGTAACAGTGTTGATGGTGGAGAAGGAGGAGTCATGGATGTTGCCAAGAATAGCTGGAAGAGGCTGGAGCTGACAACAATAGACTAGAGAAGGGAGTAAAGATGAAGTGAGAAAGAGAAATCAAAAAGGCAGACAGGGTGCATATTTGGCTGCAGGGGATAATTTAGGTAAGAAGAAGTAGATCTGGAAGCTATCAGCACGGTGGTGATTTAAGTTGTGCAACTGGATGAGGATTCTCAGGGGAAAGGTGCAGAGGGAGAAAAGGAAAGGCTCATGGACAGATCCCTAAGAGACTCTGATAGAAAGAGTGGGGAACAGGAGGTGGAGCAGCTGAGAGAGACCCTGTAGAATCAAAGATAAGCAGAGAAACAAGAGAAGTCAGGCTCTCTGAATCCTGAGAGAGAGAGAGACAGAGAGAGATTTGAGGAGGATGGGGAAGTGATGGACCATTTCAAAGGCCATAGTTCAAGGAGCATGAGGACAGAGAGGAGGCCATGCCACTTGGCCAGGAAGGTTCACTGATGACATTGAAAAGGGCTTTTTCAGTAGAACACAGCGGGCAGATGCTGATTGAAGAGGACTGGGAGGGATCTAGCGGAGAGGAAGTCTGGGCAGAAGGATTAGACAGTACATTCAAGGAATTGAGCAGTAAAGGGAAAGAGGGAGTGAGGTAGTTGGATGGAAACTTCTTTGAGACAAGTGTCCACACTGGTATGCTTGATGGCAGGGGAAAGGAGTTAGGTGACAGAGAGTGGTTAAGGATGTGGGAGACAGAGGGAGTAAGGGAACTCATGAATCAGGAAGAATATAGTCAAGGGAGTAGGTGGAGTAGTGAGCAGAAGAGAGTAGAAGACATGCTTCTAAGTTTTGTTAGCATTATGGCAGCCGTAAGAAATGTAAGCATAGTTATCCTTGATGTGGTTCTGTTCATGCTCTAGCTAGATCTTCGTTTTACCATATTAAGAATATCTGTACATACTGAATCATGTTATCTCTACCTATGTGGTGGTGATGGTACTCTATGAAACAATTATGTTCTGAATTAGTTGAGTGTTATTCATGAGTTCAGTGAACTTCCATGTAAAAGGCTTTATGGACTTCAGATCGAATTGAATGCTGCTATTGGGATTGTTTCAGATATTTGGATTTCTCATCCCTTTCTTTCAATAATACAATCTCCAGATATACTTCCCATTACTATTTTGTGGCTATACCTTGATTTATGCTCTTGCGAAATTTTATAAGCTAAGCAGGGTCAGGCCTGCTCAGTATTTGGATGGGAGACCTCAAAGGCTAAACCGGTGCAAGAAATGGCATTTGATGATTCAATAGGTGGTACTTGTTCCTCATATCCAATGTGCTATCTTGGTGTTGTTGGCTTTGTGCAGTTTGAATGACTTCCATTCAGATGACATGTAAAAACAAGGTTCAGGCCACTTATGACCATTCAAGATCCCAGTGCATTTCTTAGGAGCCATGGTGTCAGCCCTTGTATTATAGCCAAATTCCAGTTTGGGCCTTGTCCAGACTAAGAAAAAAAAGTTGCTTTTCTCAATGGGATTAGCTCAATCAACCTATCTTAACCCAATTTAAAACTCCACCAAATATCAATATAGACACAGTTTAACTGCTTTAGCTTGATTTTAGCAGGTCAAGATATTGTCTAGGCAAGGCCTTTTGGGAGCTGATACATCACTCGAGTTGAACGTTAATGCTTTATATATCCTGTGAAATCAGAGATTCCCCGGCTGTTTGAGATGGCGTAAATATTTATTCCTAGCTCTAGAGATTAAAATCATGTCAGATTAAAAAGGGGATGCAGTGATGATGGAAATAAATTAGTAATCAAAATAATGTGATTTTATGATCTTATGTTACATACCCTGTCAGGGCTAGAAATTAATTCTTTATGTCTTTAGGGGCGAGGGTTTCCCAGCTTTCCAATGATATAGAACAATAGTCTAGATTCCTGAGGGTTCACAGCGTGGCACGCCTTCAACAGTCACTGGTGCCTCGGTCTAACAGTGCTTTTGTGGCATTGAACGAGGACTGAATATAGTAAATTCTGAATCTCAGAGCTCTGAAGCTTTCAGTGCTTAGTTTTGAACCTACTGGGCCTCTGACAGCTGGAATTGCCGCCTGTGTTTGGTTCAAAGCACAGCTGTGCTTTCTTTTCATTTATGGTTAGGTTTAAGGCATATTTTTCCCGTGGCTTGTATAAATGCGCAGAATAGTCGTGTTTGAAATTATGGTGTAGTATAAACCTTCTTGGTATGCTAGAAAAAGCAGTGTTACATTATATTGAAAATTTGTCCTGTGCAGCCCTTAGCTGGGTGGCTGACCTTGGATACATTTTCCATCGTAAAGGACCAATCCTGCAAGGTGCAGAACACCTCTTGAGAGATTCTGAGTGCCCTCAGCTCTCAGTGAAATCAATGGGAGTTGAATCTATTCAGCACCTCACCAGAAAGCACTCAGACCTGGCAGGAATGGGCCCTAAATCCGAAATGATGTGAATAAAAAAAAGGTCTGGATACTCCAGTAGAGCCACTCAGATCATTCAGCAAGACTCAGTTCATTATTCCAACATACGGCTAACGTGAGTCATGGCAGCAAGACTTTTCCCCGACTGTTTTATTGGCACTGACATCCCATTTTTCTTTCTTATAGGCCCCCTATCTGCTTCTTACAACCCCAGTAGCCCTGTCCAGATACTGGAAGACATTGGCTTTCTTTACCAGGACCATCAACTGTTTACCGACAGGCTTGATGTTTCCCCATTAACAGCAGAGACAGTCAGTGGTGCTAAAAATAAAGCTGGTAAGCAAACAACAACCCTTACACACCTACCTGTAAAATTAACTCCAGTTCCTTTTTCTGTTATCGACTTCTTGAAGAGAAATTTAGAGTTTCTTCAGAATGATCTGTAAAAACTTAAAAAAATCATGGGCCAAATCTTGATTCCCACTGAAGTTGAGGGAAATGTTGCCATTTACTTCAGTGAGAGATCTGGATTTGATCCTGTGTCATTTTTCACCCAGTGCAACTTATCATGTTACACTGCAGTACTCAATTACTCTTCACTGGACAGTTAGACCAAGGTGGATGGCTCTCTGCTTAGGGAATAGGACTGCAAGAATCCTATGAAAAATAAGCACAGATCAGTCCTTTTGGGTCAAGTTTTCAAAAATAGGCAACAAAAGTGTGTCCCTAAAATATAGAACGTAGGGTGCAAATGGATGACTGGCTAGGCAGGTGCTGTAGAGAGACCTCCATCATAGGGATGGTGTCCTTAGCCTCTATTTGCCAGAAGCTGGGAATGGGCGACAGAGGATGGATCACTTGATGATTACCTGTTGTGTTCATTCCCTCTGAAGCACCTGGCATTGGCCATTTTCGGAAGACAGGACACTGGGCTAGATGGACCTTTGGTCTGACTGAATATGGCTGTTCTTATGTTATGTTCTCTGCTTATGTATGATAACTTGCTTTCTTCACTGTGATCGTGTCATTTGCCACCTCTGATGTGTTTATCTCATCCACATGTTATTTATTGTCATAACCTAGATTGAGAACTCGTAGGGGAAAGAATATTTTTACAGGGGGTCAGCACGATGGGGCCCTGATCATTGGAAGTGGCTTCTAGATGCTACGGTAATATAAATCAATAGTAATAACAGCTGTAAATGAAAAGTAGGCAACTGCAGGTACAGATTAGGTAAATGCATGTGCAGGTATCCAACTGAGCACATAAATGGATGTTTTTGCATCTGCACATTTTGCAGGCTCATTTTATGGGCCTATTTTAAAAAAAATTACCCCTTCGTTATTTTGCAGATTTAAATGGAATCTATCCCTTTGCAAAGTGTGAAAATGTTTACATTTTAGTGATTTTTACATACGTGTTTTCTGACTCAAGCTCTGATCCAGCACTGATCCAGCAAAGCAATTAAGCACATATGTAGCTTTTAGCAGGTTAAGCAGTCCCATTGACTTCAACTAAATGGACATCTTGTGATCAAAGCACTTCCTGGCAGTGATTAGACCCTGCATAGGCAGATAATGTCCTCTGAAGGAACTTTGCAGAGTGTGTGACATGACTGTAGTGAAACAGCATGGTATCCACTCTCCCCTGCAAACCCTACAGTCATCTTTAAGACTTTGCCACAAAAATGTTAATAGAAGTGACCTATTTTCATAGTGGAGAGCTGAGGGTTTTTCTTTTCTATCTGGCATCCAATTTTGTATGTAAGTGATCACACAGTGTGAGCAATAACAGATGAAACCTCAGGGAGGTACCAAACCTCGAGAGAACATTTGTTTTTTAATTACTTTCAAATGCATTTTTTTTAAATACTTCTAAAAAACTGCTATGAGAACTGAGAACAGCAGGCTTCAGAAATAACATTTCCAAGAGTGACCTCAAAAAATGAACACAGAATGGTGCTTCCTCATTGCCTAACAATTTGTGATGATTATATCCAATTCCTGAGGACTTGATTCTAATCTCGTTTACACTGGTGTCTCTAAAGAGTAACTTCATTGGTCTCGGTGGAGTTACACCCCTGTGAAACTGGTGCATGGTAAGTGAGGAGGAAGCAAGCCCTGGTGAGATTGTGTAGATAGAATTATTGCTTTGTTACAGTCTAGGAAATTCAGCGAAGACCCCAGCTACATATTTCACTTTTTGCAATTCATTAGCTGCAAAGGTTTCAGAGTGGTAGCTGTGTTAGTCTGTATCAGCAAAAATAACGAGGAGTCTTTGTGGCACCTTAGAGACTAACAAATTTATTTGGGCATAAGCTTTTGTGGGCTAGAACCCACTTCATCAGATGCATGGAGTGAAAATACAGGAGCAGGTATAAATACATGAAAGGATGGGCGTTGCTTTACCAAGTGTGAGATCAGTCTAACGAAATAAATCAGTTAACAGCAGGATACCAAGGGAGGAAAAATAACTTTTGAAGTGGTAAGAGAGTGGCCCATTACAAACAGTTGACAAGAAGGTTTGAGTAACAGTAGGGAGAAATTAGTATTGGGGAAATTAAGTTTAGGTTTTGTATTGACCCAACCACCCCCAGTCTTTATTCAGGCCTAATCTGATTGTATTCAGTTTGCAAATTAATTCCAGTTCTGTAGCTTCACCTTGGAGTCTGTTTTTGAAGTTTTTTTGTTGAAGAATTGCCACTTTTAGGTCTGTTATTGAGTGACCAGAAAGATTGAAGTGTTCTCTTGCTGGTTTTTGAATGTTATGATTCCTGATGTCAGATTTGTTTCCATTTATCTTTTGCATAGAGACTGTCCGGTTTGGCCAATGTACATGGCAGAGGGGCATTGCTGGCACATGATAGCATATATCACATCAAGGGCACGTTCACCTGCACATCTACCAATATGATATATGGCATCATGTGCCAGCAATGCCCCCTGCTATGTACATTGTACTGGGAGTGGTTGGGTCATTACAAAACCTAAACTTAATTTCCCCAATACTAATTTCTCCCTACTGTTACTCAAACCTTCTTGTCAACTGTTTGTAATGGGCCACTCTCTTACCATTTCAAAAGTCATTTTTCCTCCCTTGGTATCCTGCTGTTAATTGATTTATCTCATTAGACTGACCTCACGCTTGGTAGAGCAACCCCTATCCTTTCATGTGTTTATACCTGCTCCTGTATTTTCACTCCGTGCATCTGATGAAGTGGGTTCTAACCCATGAAAGCTTATGCCCAAATAAAATTGTTAGTCTCTATGGTGCCACAAAGACTCCTAGTTATATGAGCTGCAAATTGTTTCCAGTAGAAAACTAGGTGAGTGGGTTCAAGCGTTGAAAAAGTGGATTGGAATCAATTCAGACAATAGTCAGTATTTTGCAGTTACTCACAACCTGTGCAACCTTACTGAAGTCAGTGAGTTTCACAGCGTGCAAATTAATGTGGTATTTGGCCCCTTAAATACAGTACTTGGAGATTTGTGACTTTTCCTTAGCTCCTGTCCTCCTGTGGCTCAGGATATTGCATTATCCTTTTTATTCTCTGTGTCATTTATGGAAGATATTTTATCTAATTTGCCTATCTGTGATATTTCTAAGGTGCCTGACACCTGGGAATAGAACAGCCAAGGTACTATATAAGCAGATCTGATTTACATAGCAGTGCATCTGTCACCCTATCATCTTGTTAGAACTGACATGTCAAAATTACTGTTAATCATGTAGAGATGGCATTGTTAGAAATAGATCAAATTACTGGACTAAGATAGTAGATTCAGATTCTACTCTTAATTACACCTGTACAACCTCATTATTTTTAATAGCATTTCAGAGTTTTCCCAACGTTATACTGCATTGTTTGGTAAGGAGGAGAGGAAGCTGGGCACTATAGTGTAAAAGGATTAGATGATTTCTCAGCAGTTGCCAGCCTTAAATAATGGTGTCATCAGAAAACATAAACCCTGATTTTCTTCTGTTCTATGTTTAGTTGAGGACCCTCTTTGCAACTTCCACACTTCAAACTTCCTTGGGATCTCAGAGGTGGAAATGAGAGGTTCAGAGGATGTTGCAGCTGGAACAGTATTACAGCGATTGATCCAGGAGCAGCTGAGGTATGGCAATCCAAATGAGAACATGAATCTGCTGGCAATTCAGCACCAGGCCACAGGGAGCGCAGGACCATCCAACAGCACTACAAGCACACTTTCTTCCACAGAAAACCTCACACAAGAAGACCCACAAATGCTCCAGCAGTCAGCACGCCAGGAACCTCAGGGGCAAGAACATCAGGTGGACAATACTGTGATGGAGAAACAGTCCAGGGCCACACAGCCTCATCAGAACAATGAAGAACTACCAACTTATGAGGAGGCGAAGGCTCAGTCCCAGTTTTTTAGGGGCCAGCAGCCAGGTGCTGTTGGCCCAAGTTTTTACATTGCTGGAGTGTCCAGTCAGAAATCGAGAACAGAAGGGAGACCAACTGTGAATCGGGCCAACAGTGGGCAGGCTCATAAAGATGAAGCACTTAAAGAACTTAAGCAGGGTCATGTCCGATCTCTAAGCGAGAGGATAATGCAGCTGTCTTTGGAGAGAAATGGTGCTAAGCAACACCCTCCTACCTCAGGGAGCAACAAAGGCTTCAAAACTGGAGGACCCCCACCCACGCAGCCTTCTGGCAAAGGAATGGATCCCAGAGGTCCCCCGCCCGAGTACCCCTACAAAGCCAAGCAGGTGGTGTCACCAGTCAGCAAGACTCAGGAACATGGGTTGTTTTATAATGACCAGCACTCGGGAATGATGCAGATTCTCAAACCCTCCTACCCTGCTCCTCTGCCAGCAAGAACGGAAGGAGCAGTTGTCAGATACCAGCCTCCCCCGGAATATGGTGTGACAAGGTAATTCTAGCTCCTGGCCTTTGACATTCTTGGTTTTGTAAATACTCTTGGCTTTGAACTTTTTTTTAAATTGACATTGTTGATGCTTTTAAGCAAACAGGCCTACTATTCTCTTAATCCGGCTTCTTAGCTTTGAGGGTGAACTCCATCAGCTCCATAATGCTAGAAAGCCAAGTGGGTTCATCTGTGGGCATTTTTTCCTGTTAAACAGCTTGAACCAAGGAATCAAATTGCAGCAGACTTTCCCACAGACTTAGAAATATGCTGTGTAGGTCATAAATAATTGTTTTCTGAAGGGATAAGTGAAAGTACAGTTGAACAAGCCCTGATCCTGTGCCCATTGACATCAATGGAATAACTCCAGTTGGCTTGTGCGGGTTCTGGTCCTATATAAACAAATATGGATCTGATTCCCATTACACTAGGGCCCATTTTATACCACTAGCAGGGCAAAAGAGCCTTAAAATGGATGTAAATATAATTTACTCCCATTTCAAGGCCCTTTACACTGGAAGAATGGTATAAAGTGGCCTTAGTGTAAATGGGAATCAGGCCCCATGATTATAACACTGATGATATATTTAAATATAGTGGATTATATTCTGCTCTCAGTTACAGCAGCATAAATCTGGATTAACTCTACTGAAGTCAATGGAGTTACTCTGGATTTGCACTGCTGTAACTGAGAGCAGAATTGGGTCCAATATTCTGATAACCTCTGAGCTCTGAAGTTCTTCAGAAATAAATATTGTATTTAGAAGTTCTTTAGTATCTTAATTCCTATTAATTTCACTTTACGCATAAACCTAAAAGTATCTGAATATATTTATACAATTGAATTATAGTAGAAAAAACATCAATTAGGTATGCAATTTTTCATCATTAATCTAATACCAGCCTGTACAGATGTTCCCATTTTAATGTAGGTTATTCGAAGCAGCAAAGCTATTGGTCACCACCATAGGTAGTTAGAGGTGCTGTAAACTTTCTAACACTTGCTGTGATTCAGCTTCTAAATTAAAGGACATAATGCTACCTTTGGAAAACCCTATTTGTCAATTGTTTGTAGTTCACAAGTAAGAAAAAAAATGCTTTGGGCTGAGATTTGGCCTAAAATTTTTTTAGTCCAGGAGTGTTAAAAAAATGAAATACGGTGTTGGTTCTTTTAAAATGAGAGCGTGAACCGCCCCCCCCCAAAAAAAATCAAAATAAAACATAAAGGCACGCTCTGCAAGGTAATGAGTTACCTGCTTATTTCAGGCTGTCCTCATTGGGTGTGAATTTCACTCAAAGAGTGAAATGCTGTCTTGTGCAAAGGGCCCTATGTGCCTCTTATGCTCCACTTAAATCCTCACAAGTAGGCTTATGTGGCACATAGTCCCTTGTGCTGACCTTCTGCACAGGGGTGAGTTTCCCTCAAAGTGCATAACTAGTCATCTTAAAATGTTACCTTTTGTGGACTGACTCCTGAGAGCTAGTGGAAACCAGTTCAGCATCATAGCTCCCACTGAATTCTCATGCTCCTGTCTGAAGGTGGAGTTTGGCCTCGAGTATGCCTTAAAGAATGAGGCTTCCACCATTCCTTAGGGAATTATTCCATAGTCCAATGGACCGCACTGTTAGGACATTTTTCCTGATATGTATAATCTCTGTTTCACCACATGACTCTTAGCAGTTCCTCCTTGGTCTCCCTGAACAACATCTCTCCTTCCTCCTCGGATCTGGAGGACTTTAAAGATCCACATATTTGGTGGTGTGTTAATATTTTTCATGTTCAAAGCGGTCTAATTAGATATTTATTGACCCATAAATCCTTGAAGCTCATTTGACTTTAACTCCCAATGCAGAGTTCCTCTTCTTTCCTCAGCATTGGTCCATGGTGAAGCTGGAATACGGTCTGAATTTCCAGGTCCAGCTCCTCATTTCTGATCATTTTTTTGAAAGCATAAATCAGAACATGAATATTTCATTATTGTGAATGTCTGAAATGGTGTAGGTAACTTGTTTGCTTGGAAAATGAGGGCTGGTAAAGATGATTGCTCGTTCAAATAGTGCAATGATTGTACAAATTGATTAAATAAAATCTGATCCTGCCAGGCGGGGATGTCCAGAATCAGGACCTTGCCACTTTATTTGCAAGCATGAGCCTGCACTGGTGGCCTGTCGGCCTTCCCTTAGGCATGTTTAGTCTTGGGAACATTATTTGAATTCCACCAGCTAAACATGTGTTTTGAATACCAGCATTAGCTCTCCAGAGTTTGTATAATTTTTCAGCTGAAAATTATGCTCATAAGAGCCAAGTGAAAATCCCTGTTTATGATAAGAAACAGCTATATGAGAATGGGAAATACAAGATAATGGGGTCACGTTCAGGTTATATTCTCAGGAAGCGTAACAGGATTCCAGCTGTGATTCATTATGTTAACAAACACTGCAGACACCAAATGGATTAATCTCCACATAAAAGGGTGATGGCTTGATTTTTATAGCTCATGAAAAATGCTGATTCAATAACCAAGGAGCTTGTTCTGCTGAGTCTCTTTAAATATTCCTTGGGCAAGGCCCTGTGTACTAAGCAGCAGAGCTTACTCCAGTGTATATGGCAGAGTGTCACTGAATTCTGTCTCAAAATGGGAATGATAGAGTGAGGTTAATTGATTGTGAAATTGTGTGGGCCCAGTTTGTGAACTCCTTATTGCTCATCGGTGAGCAGCAACTCTTACAAGTAGTCCCATTGACTTCAATGAGACTGCTCATTTAAGAATGGCCATACTGCGTCAGACCAATGGTCCATCTAAACCAGTCTTCCAACAGTGGCAAATGCCACATACTTCAGAGGGAATTAATAGAACAGGGCAATTATCAAATGATCCATTGTTCCCTGTTGTCCAGTCCCAGCATCTGGCAGTCAGAGACGTAGGGACACCCAGAGGCTGGGATTGTGTACCTGACCATCTTGGCTAAGAGCCATTCGTGGACCTATCCTCATTAACTTATCTAGTTCTTTTTTGAACCCATTTATACTTTTGGCCTTCACTACATCCCTTGCTAACAAGTTCTACTGGTTGATGGTGCGTTTTGTGAAGAAATATGTCCTTATGTTTGTTTTAAACCTGCTGTCTATTAATTTCATTGGGTGACCCCTTGTTCTTGTGTTGCGTGAAGGGGTAAATAAATAACACTTCTCTATTCCCTTTCTCCACACCATTCATTTTATAGACCGCTATCGTATCCCCTCTTAGTCATCTCTTTTCTAAGATGAACAGTCCCAGTCTTTTTAACCTCACCTCGTATGGAAACTCTTCCATACCCCTGATCGTTAATTGGTGCCCTTCTCTATATCTTTTCCAATTCTAATATAACTTTTTTAAGATGGGGAAACCAGAAGTGCACACAGTATTTAAGGTGTGAACACACCATCGATTTATATAGTGGTATTATGATATTTTCTGTTTTACTATCTGTCCTTTTTCCAATGGTTCCTAACATTCTGTTAACTTTTTTGACTGATACTGCAGATGTTTTCTGGTTCTGTCTAGATGATATCTGAGCTTTTCTGGGGTTTATTTTCTGTGTGCATATTCCTACCGGCAATGTTTAACCAGTCATCATCGCCGTCACGGGTGACAATTGCTCAGGAACAGTTTGAACTACTTTATTCTTGTATCTGGATTTGTTACAGTTTATTTGTTTTTACACATGGACTGTGTATGTCTTTCTTTCTGGTACTTCTGATACAGCTCCCCTTTGAAATGACAATTTATGGTCTGTTTGGCAACAGGAGAAACATTCAAAATGAGGATTCAGCCTTTGGCTAAAGTGGCACTGATTTGGTAAACGTCACTCTGACTTTGGGCCATTTTATCTTCCATGTCTTTTGCTACAGTCTTCACTGACACAGTGATATCCCACAGCACAGGATTATGTAAGATCAGCCTCTGTCAGCAAATGGCTGGGCATCTCTAACCACACACCAAATAGCTCCTCAAACCATCATCCAGATTTGTTCCAAATTGGCTTGGCTTCTTTAGTTGTGCCACATGCACGCTTGTGAGCTTGGCAGGCTGCTGATTCCACTTGTGACTCTGGAAATGTTCTGCCAGGATAAAAAGTTTCAGCGCCTTTGTAAAGTGGCTGCAGTCTTTCTATAGCTCATCTCTGTCACTGTGGATGTATGAAATGCTATGTGCACAGAGAGCAGGAGTGCTTCTGGCACCTTAGAGACTAACCAATTTATTAGAGCATGAGCTTTCGTGGGCTACAGCTCACTTCATCGGATGCATAGAATGGACATATAGTAAGAAGATATTTATACATACAGAGAACATGAAAAGGTGGAAGTACCCATAGGTTTTACTTCTCACAGGTCTCAGAAGGGAATGCTGCCTTTTTGTTGTGCTGCACCATAATCATCAACAAACTGCTGTAATCATTCAATGCATGATTATCAGTCCTCACAGGATTCATCATAGGGAATTGTTTTGTTTCTAGGCCCACAATGATCTTGATTAAAATAAAGCATCAGACAATTGCTCCTCACCCCAATTTGTTCATTGTTTAGAGAGTGTTAGTGTAGATTAATTATCTAGACATCCCATCCATGTCACTAATTTGTGGCATCAGAAGCTGCAGTGGAGGACAATCATGAACAAACTTGATTAACAGCAAAAAAAAAAAAAGAGAAAAGAAGTACAGAAAAGCATCCTCTAACTTGTTACATCTAAACTAGGGTTGTCGATTAATCACAGTTAACTCACGTGATTAATTCAAAAAAATTAATCACGATTAAAAAAATTAATCACGATTAATCTCAGTTTTAATTGCACTGTTAAACAATAGAATACCAATTGAAATTTATTAAATACTTCCATGATAAAGAGTTTTCACTACAGTACTTGTATGAGGTGAATTGAAAAATACTATTTCTTTTGTTTATCATTTTACAGTGCGAATTTTGTAATCAAAATAATAGTATAACGTGAGCACTGTACACTTTGTTGCAGTTTAAATCAATGCAACTTACGAATATAGATGTTTTGTTGTTGTTACATATCTGTACTCAAAACAATGTAAAACTTTAGTGCATACAGTCCACCGAGTCCTACTTGTTCAGCCAATTGCTCAGACAAACAAGTTTGTTTACATTTACGGGAGATAATGCTGCCCACTTCTTATTTACAGTGTCACCTGAAAATGAAAACAGGCGTTTGCATGGCACTTTTGTAGCCAGCATTGCAAGGTATTTATGTGCCAGATACACTAAACATTCGTAGGCCCCTTCATGCTTCGGCCACCATTCCAGAGGACATGCTTCCATGCTGATGACGCTTATAAAAAAAAGAATGTGTTAATTACATTTGTGACTCAACTCTTTGTGGGAGAGTTGAAGGTCTCCTGCTCTGTTTCACCTGCATTCTGACATATATTTCATGTTATAGCAGTCTCGGATGATGCCCCAGCACATAGTATTCGTTTTAAGAACACTTTCACTGCAGATTTGACAAAACGCAAAGAAGTTGCCAATATGAGATTTCTAAAGATAGCTATAGCACTCTACTGAAGGTTCAGGAATCTGAAGTGCCTTCCAAAATCTGAGAGGGATGAGGTGTGGAGCATGCTGTCAGACGTCTTAAAAGAGCAACACTCTGATGCGGAAACTACGGAACCTGAACCACCCCCCACAAAAAAATCAACCTTCTGCTGGTGGCATCTGACTCAGATGATGGAAAAAAAACCATGTGTCCATCCGCACTGTTTTGGATCGTTATCGAGCAGAACCTGTCATCAGCATGGACGCATGTCTTCTGGAATGGCGGTTGAAGCAGGAAGGGGCATATGAATCTTTAGTGCATCTGGCACGTAAATATCTTGTGATGCCGGCTACAACAGTGCCATGTGAACGCCTGTTGTCACTTTCAGGTGACATTGTAAACAAGAAGCGGGCAGCATTATCCCCTGCAAATGTAAATAAACTTGTTTCTATGAGTGATTGGCTGAACAAGAAATAGGACTGAGTGGACTTGTAAGTTTTACATTTGTTTTATTTTTGAATGCAGTTATTTTTTGTACATAATTCTACATTTGTAAGTTCAACTTTCGTGCTAAAGAGATTGCTCTACAGTACTTATATTAGATGAATTCAAAAATACTATTTCTTTTGTTTTTTACAATGCAAATATTTGTAATAAAAATAAATATAAAATAAGCACTGTATACTTTGTATGCTGTGTTGTAATTGAAATCAAGATATTTGAAAATGTAGAAAACATCCAAAAATATTTAAATAAATGGTATTCTATTATTAACAGCGTGATTAATTTTTTAATCTCTTGACAGCTCTAGTATTTATTTCATTTAAAATATCCATATCCAGATAAGATCCTGGGGCTCTGTAGCAGACCCCAACCATTATCCAAGTGGAGCTTCTGTTACCTTTCTTCCCCAATTGATTTTGACCCAGATTCCATTTTATCCATTCCATCACTTCCAGTTTCTTTACAGTCTACCTCATCATTAATATACAATGCTGCTCCACCACCTTTACCTTTATTTCTGTCTTTCCTGAACAGCACATACCCTTCAATACCTGTAGTCCAGTCATGACGACTGTTCCACCATGTTTCCAGTATCTCTATAATATCTGGTTTCACTTTCTGCACCAATAGTTCCAGTTCTTCTGTTTTGTTACTCAGGTGCCTTGCAATGGTGTACGGACATCTTTGTTGTTGCTGCTTGGTTTCACTCAGATTTCTCACCCGATTAGGTACAGTCATTTTACCTCCAGTATCACATACCTGTTATTGGCAGTGCTATTGGCACATCTTTCCTCTTGATGTCCATTTTCCTACCCTCTGTTGTCCCTTTCTCCATTGCTGTATCCTCTTTCACGTGATTTTCCTTCTGCTCAAATATTGGAATCAAACATTGAGATTATATGAGCACCTCCCAACTGTCTCTCCTGAATTCGTAGTTTAAAGCTCTTCAGCGGTGCCAACCTCCATCCCAGAAGTCTGTTTCCCTCCCTGCTCAGGTTGAATCCATCCCATGAGAACAGTCCTCTGTTGGTGAATGCCTCCCAGTGGTCTACCACCTCAAAGCCGTCTTCACAGCACTGTTGTGCAAGTCATCTGTCGATCATCATAATCTTGCCTGGTCTCTGCTCTCCTCCTCCAGGTATAGGTAGAATCCCACTGAAGATCACGTATCAGAGGGGTAGCCGTGTTAGTCTGTATCCACAAAAACAACGAGGAGTCCAGTGGCACCTTAAAGACTAACAGATTTATTTGGACAAAAGCTTATGCCCAAATAAATCTGTTAGTCTTTAAGGTGCCACCGAACTCCTCATTGTTTTTACTGAAGATCACCTGAGCTTTCATTTCTTTAAGCGTCTTCCTCGACTTGGTGTAGTCTTCCTTGATGCACACTAATGAGAATCTAGCAGTATTCTTTGTCCCCATGTGAAGAATAATCAGTGGATTCTTGCCTGCTCCCATTAGGATTCTCTTCAGCCTTAGGTCCACATTCCATATATTAGTTCCAGGCAGACAGCACATCCTTCTATTCTCCAGATCAGCTCTGGTGACAGGCCTTTCTGTTCTTCTTAGTAGGAAGTCCCCAGTTATGTAGACCTGCCTCTTCCTGGTGTTTGGGAAGGCTCAGGCTCCCCCAGCCTATGATAACGACCACCCATGCCTCTTCCCCTCTTCCTGTAGGACTAGCCACTCTTCTCTTCTTCCTTGCTCTTCCATCTTCTGTTACTGCTTCTCCCTTTCATTTTCCAACAGCCTGTTCCTCAGCTCTATTTCTCCTTCGCTAGCCGGTCTTTTCTTCTGCCATGTTCTCATAGTCACACGCTTCCACTGGTCACTTTTTTCATCCACAGTTCTCTGATCTGCAAGTCTTGAGGTTTCCCTTCAGCCTTCTCTCTCTATCATCTGCTCAAATCCCCTTAGAAACTCAACCATAGTTTGCATCTCCAAACCTCTGGCCTTCTCTTCCTTTAGGTCTATCAGGCGGCACTTCATACGAACGAAGCACCTTTTAAGTACCCTCTCCAGAAGATTGTACATCCTGCAGCTTCCACATCTAGTCACCTTCATTCCGTGGGTCACTACCACTGCTGCTTCTGTAGCTGTCATAGCCTTCCCTCCTAAATGCCTGTCAAAAAGGAAAAACAAACAAACAAACTATAAAACTATCCTGACAACACTAGAAAAGTGCAATCACTAGGGAAACAGTTATAATGGAAAAAAGTGAGAGCAAAGCTGGTTGAAAAATGATTTCAAAATTATGAAGTGTTCCACGTGGACCTATTTTTCATAACATTTTAAACTGAAAAATTAATCAAATTTTTATCAAAATCATTACTGAAATTTTTCATTCCCAAAAGCAGTGTTTTATTACTTTGTACAAAATTTTTCATTTACCAAAAAAACAGGTTTTCAGTAAACAAAAAAATGCCACTAAGTTCTAAAACAATTTTGACAAAAACGTTTTAAAAAATTAATAAAAACATAACTGGAAATTTTGCAAAAAATGGAAAATACCTATAATTTTGATAATTTTTCTTGAAGAGTCATTTTAAAAAATAGGCAGTTTTGTCATGAAAAACCTTTTACACAGGAAATTTCAGCCAGCTCTAATACAGAGTAAAACCATCATTTAAAAAGAATAAAGGAAAATCATTGGCATTTATATGCCCTGTTAGTCCAAGGGAGCTCAACTCTGTTGACTCTCTGGACAGAGGGCAAGCTTGGTTCATTTATTTATTCATGCAGGCATTAACTTGAGGGTTGGATATGAACTGTATTTAACCTCATCAGGGAATCTTATTTTTTCTAACTGCCAGTTTGCTTTTTGGATTGTTGTGTTATATGTATTGTACATGCATCCAGAGGTTTAACAGTGGGTTCAGTTTAAAAAAAACTTCAAAGGAAACCTGGCATAAATGGGACTTGTAAACAGTAAAGAACAAACTGTTCATCAGTAATTCATTATGTTTACCAGCCACACATCAAAAGAAGCGACATAAATTGTACAAGTTCAAGATGAAAAATAGTTATGAGAACATCCAATACAATCTGGCCTGTGCAGAATCTATGGCCTGATTCTGCTCTCACATGGATGTAAATCAGGAGTAACTTGGGGTGAATAACTCGAAAATCAGGAATGACTGAATTAACTGGGCCTGCTTCTTCCCTCACTTCTCAATGTAAACTTAGACTGGCTGAAGCCAACGGAAAAGTGCAAAACTAATACGAGGTTAGAAATCCCCAAACAGGACAATCAGGGCTTAACCAGTATAGTTAAAGTAGGTACAGCTCACCTAGTTTGGATACAGGTATATCAGTATATAGGTACTTTATACAAGTGTAGCTATTCCTGTACAGGAAAGGGAATTAACTATACTGGTATAAGTCTCCTTTATGCTAGTATAACTGTGTCTACATTAGGCTTTTACCAGGATAACTATTTGGGTAAAATAAACACTAATTGAAATAATTATATTGATAAAACTATTAAGTGTTAGAATAGGCCTCACATAAACTAGTAATGTTCCATTTACTAGGTTGCATTTGGAAATATCTGACATGCTCATAATTGTATGTGACATTTCATTGCTCAACCCAGTTTATAATATTGGTCATACTATTTTTATATTGTTAACTTTTGAAACAAAAAGAAATTTCAGTTCCCTGACGAGGACAGGATACTGGCGGTTTCCTATGAGGTTTTACAAAGTCGAATGTGATGAAGAAAAGGGCAGTAACAAAATGGCCTCAGTATATCTCAAAAAGAAAAGGAGTACTTGTGGCACCTTAGAGACTAACCAATTTATTTGAGCATGAGCTTTCGTGAGCTATATAGTCTAACATCTGACGGCCACACCGTTCAGTTCACAATAAAAAACTGGTTGACCAGGTATAGGTCCAACCTCAAACATTATTGCAAAGGAATGAATAAATGGGGCCCTTGAAAGGCCTCCCCCACAGCACGTGCGCCCGCATGCACAGTCCTTTCCTCTCTCTGATTTTGCTGGTGATAAGGAGACAGATGTGGCAGAGCAGCATAACATTCCAAGCAGTATCACCTGTGATACTGCCCCTTCCACATAAGGGAGCACTGCGCAGCCTAAGCAAGATTCATCATGTTACTTCCCATTATAATCAATACTGAGAACAGTGTTGCTGTAACTTCCCATCCCCTATGACATCATCACTGGCATAGCCGTGTAGGAGAATTCCCAGTTCCAGACAGAGTTCCATTCAGTTAACAGTGGCTTTGCGTGTGATAGCTTCCCTTATTTCTTTTCCCCTTGATGCTCTGTGACCTCGCTTTAGCATCAAACATTAAATGGCATAGGTGGGATGTGGCATGTAGTGTGAGAAGGCCAGGAGGAGTGGGGCTCTGCCAGCAACATTGAAGTGAAACTATATGGCTATTGAAGCAAAACATAGTATAACAATTGCAGCAAATCTGTCTCTTGATGTATTTGGTTCAAGCTCTTTCCGGGAACCCACCTGCTTTCTGATGCCAACTTAATCATTAGTGAATTAGCAAATAAGTTTTAAAAAATTCACTAATGCGATGGTGTACTCAGCACACAAAGTAGCCTCATGAGCATTTACTGGTTAAGTCTGCCCTGCTGCCCATTCCCATCCCACCTGTGTAATGGCACCTTTGCTGGTTCAGGGCATTTCCTATTTCAGCGAGGTTCTGTCCATCAAGGCACAAGCTAAGATACCTGTGAATTGCCAATAGGCCACCTGCCTAGCCATTGTTATTAGGCTGTGGTGAGCTCTTTAGTACTTGGGCCTTTGCTTTTAGGTAGGATTTTCAAAAGCATTCAGTGTTGGTCTAACTCTGCACCCATGGAGGTCAATGGGATGTTGATTCCAGTGGGAACAGAATTAGCCAATGCTAAGTGCTTTTGAAAATCCCATCTTCCCCTCCTTGTGAAGCACCATACACTGTGAAAACAACATTGATCACATGTATTGTGTATTCAGCAAAAAATATGGTGTATACATAATAGTATTCATAGATTTTAAGGCCAAAAGGGATAATTATGACCTCCTGCATAACACAGGATGCAGAAATTCACCCAGTGATTCCTGCTTCAACTCCAATAACTTGTAGTTATCTGAGAACTTATCTTTCAGGAAAAGTAGCCTTGATACGGCTGCAGATGATGGAGAATAGGTAATTGGAGAGGAATGTTGATCCAGTGGTTAGGATGCTAACCTGGGACTTCGGAAACCCAGATTTGATTCCTTGTTCCATCACAGACTTCCTGTGTGACATTGGGCAAGTCACTTAGCCTCTCTGTGTGTCAGTTCCCTATCTGTAAAATGGGGATAATAGCACTTCTCTACCACAGAGGTGTAGTGAGGATAACTACATTAAAGATTGTGAGGCAGTCAGATACTATGGAGATGGAGACATAAAAGTAGCTAAGATAGAATTACCCTCACTGTATGGAGGGCTGGTTAGGAGAGGGGGGATTAGCCCCCAGCCCCCATCCGCCCACCCCCCACTTCTCACCCGCCTGATGCCCCCCCTCCCGCCCCTGGACCTTTTCCCCATCCAACCACCCCTTCTTCCTGACCGCCCCCAGAACTTCTGTCCCTGACTGCCCCCCACCGCCCTATCTCCTTCCTGACTCCCCCCCCGGGACACCAACCACTCCTTCTCCCTGTACCCTGACTGCTCCCGGAACCTCTGCCCCTGACTGCCCCCCGCCACCCCATCCAACGCCCCCTCCTTCCTGACTGCCCCCCAGGACTCCTGCCCCCATTCAACCCCCCTGTTCCCCGCCTTATGACGGCCCTGACCCTATCCACACCCCCCACCCCCGACCACCCTCCGAACTCCCCTGCCCTCTATCCAATCCCCCTGCTCCCTGCCCCCTTACCGCACTGCCTGGAGCACCGGTGGCTGGCGGTGCTACAGCCGCGCTGCCTGGCTGGAGCCAACTATGCACCGTGCAGCACAGGGCACCGGGTCAGGGCGAGCTCTGCAGCTGCGCTGCCCCAGGAGCTCGCGGCCCCGCCGCCCAGAGCATTGCGCTGGCGGTGCAGGGAGCTGAGGCTGCGGTGGAAGGGGAACAGCGGGGGAAGGGATGGGGGTGAGCCTCCCGGGCCAGGAGCTCAGGGGCTGGGCAGGAGGGTCCCGTGGGCTGGACGTGGCCCGCGGGCAGTAGTTTGCCCGCCTCTGATCTAGACCATGATCAAGTCATCTCTTTGTTTTCAGTAAGATCAATAGATAGATTAATGCATCTGAATATAACTCACCTATTCATACAATCATTATGAGGGTCTTTTGTAAAATGACTTTGATGATTTGAAATAATTGATCAGGGTTGTCCAGCCAGCCGTTTTGCAGCAGTCTGTCCTTTGCTAGGCTAAAGCTATTCAGGAACATCACATTGCTCGCTTCACTTCCTCCCATCTTCTGATTCAGCCTACCAGAATTCTATTCACTGACTCCAGGCAGGTAATGGTTCAAGGATGAGGAATATATTGTTAGCATCCATCAACCAGTACTCCTGAATTAGCATCCATCAGCCAGTACTCCTGAATTTTGTTGGTGTCTGAAGTCTGTGACACTAGTTGTGCAAAAGCAGGTTTTGGAGTAGCAGCCGTGTTAGTCTGTACGCATCCGATGAATGAGCTGTAGCTCACGAAAGCTTATGCTCAAATAAATTGGTTAGTCTCTAAGGTGCCACTAGTACTCCTTTTCTTTAAGCAAAAGCAGGATACCCAGTGCTTTCGGATAAATGCCTTTTTATCATTTTAGAGATCCAGATAAATATATAAATCATTGTCAATCACGTGTGAGTAGATGCTTTACCTGGAGTACTGTTGTGATTTATATTATGGTAATACTTATAAATCAGGGTCCCATTGCTAGGTGCTGAACAAACTTGTAGTAAAAAGATATGCCTTATCCCAAAGCCCCTACAATCTAGATGGCTGGTATATTTTCAGGGCAGTTTTTCTGGGCTGATATAATTCTTTTCCCGTATTTGTTTTTATTTAGCCGACAATGTCAACCTGCTTTTCCATCGGTGCCGGTACAGCAGCACAGTCCAATGTCCTCCCAGGCCTCCTCCATTACTGGCCCACTGCACTCAGCAACCTTGCCACAGCTCCCATCAACTGTAACTGCCCAGCCTTCACCTGCGACTGCACCAAGCCAGCAGCTCACGCCTGATGCATATGCCATTGTGGAGCGAGCACAGCAAATGGTGGAGATGCTGTCGGAGGAGAATCATGTTCTGCGGCAGGAGCTGGAGGGGTACTACGAGAAGGCAGACAAACTTCAGAAGGTACGTGAAATGTTCTCACAGGGTATAAAAGAGGCAAGCACCCATTATAGTGTGTCTAAAGTGTGTCTATTACCCTCCTAGGCACGGGCAGTGATCTAAGTAATCCTTCCTAACATGAGGCACGCAAACTGCCTGACACAGCCTGTGGTTCCTATCGTTGCCATGTGGGCCCTCTGTAAGTCCTTGCCAGTCATTGGATGGACTGTGATTCCAATACAGTAGGCTGTGCAGACTCCTTTGCCATGAAGATGTTACTCAGAAGGCGTGCTGTTTTTTCTTTTCTTGGGAGCATCTACTTCTTCAACTTTTTTATGCCTGCCTTAGGGAAACTTCCTTCAGTAGGCTCCCTTCTGGAGTGCAGTGTCTGAATACATGGCATTTTCAAGCTAGCACCTTTGTAGAGGTGTAGCGTAATCAGCAACATTTTGTACATACCTGAATATGTTTAGTGATCGCAACAAAATCTGTCCTGTGTGGTCTTGCGCATTTTAATAGATTTGCATTAGTCCTTCTTTTATCATAAGAAACAAACACACCAGTACTGTGGGTTGACTGATGTTTGGGACTTTGATAATAAATCTTTTCTGAGGAGTTGTTTTTAAATTTAATAATAAAAAAAAGCAACACTTCAGAGCCCAGTTTTAAAACATGGGCACCAAAAGTTAGGTGCCTAAATCCATTTTTAAGGCCTCTACATAGGTGACCTGATTTTCAGAGTTGCTTCCTTTGACCTCATTACATACCCAATCTAATGGGACCCACACTGTGTAAAATAATTATTTAAAGATTCTGTTCATATTTCCGTCACTGTGCCTATTTGTCTAGCTAACTGTATAAAGCAACAATAGAAGAAAATGGAGAAAAAGAAAATCGAGCAAGAAGATGATACTTAAAAAAAGAAACCCACTGCCAAAGAGTGGGCACTGCTGTCTGTCTCCTGTCCAAGCTAACAGTGGATTGCTTAACTCAGTGCTAGAACTCTTAGGGTTTGTTTTTAGAAAGTGGAGTCTGTACATGTTAGGGCATAAACAATGATGTACCTACCTTGTGTTCAAGCCCAGGATGGCCTATAGGTTGCCGTGACTTCACTGCTGTTTTAACCTGAGTATTCTAATGTGGATTAGCAAACCCAAGTTAAGAACACACCTTTTTTTGCAGTATAGACATACCCTAAGTATAGGAAATACTGCAAATATAATCGTAACGTTACCTACGTGCAAAGGAAAATGCTGTGAAGATTTTACACCGCTGCACAATCAACAGGACTTTTATATATCCACTTTGAACTTCATGGGCCAGATTTTTAGAGAGTTGAGGCCAGAGGTCCAACCCCATACTGAATTTTGTGTAAAGAGTTGTAAAGGTTTTAATGGTGTCCTCTGTATGGCCTTCCTGGACAAAAAATGTTCTTTGAATAGGTTGGATTCCAGATGTTGGTTTTACAAAGGCTGCTTTCTTTTATAAAATATATTTGAGTGTGATGCACAAAAATGTATTAATTGAAGAATCTTACCACTTTATACTGGTTAGTAATTGCATTCTATTTCTCTTTTTGGTGCTCTGGAAGTTTGTGGCATTAGGCCTTGACACAGGAAAGCACATGCTTCAGTCCCATGGAACTAATTATGTGCTTAAAGTTAAACACATATATAAGTGCTTTCCTGAATAGGGACGCTTCCCTGAATCAAGGCCTTCATTGGTCAGTCATTTAAAAGGGCTCCATTTTCTTACCTGCTTTGATGTGATGGACATCCGAGAGTGCTAAAGGAGTTGGCAGATGTGATTGCAGAGCCATTGGCCATTATCTTTGAAAATTCATGGCGATCAGGGGAGGTCCCGGACGACTGGAAGATGGCTAATGTAGTTCCCATCTTTAAAAAAAGGGAAGAAGGAGGATCCGGAGAACTACAGGCCAGTCAGCCTCACCTCAGTCCCTGGAAAAATCTTGGAGCAGATCCTCAAGGAATCAATTCTGAAGCACTTAGAGGAGAGGAAAGTGATCAGAATCAGTCAGCATGGATTCACCAAGGGCAAGTCATGCCTGACTAATCTAATTGCCTTCTATGACGAGATAACTGGCTCTGTGGATGAGGGGAAAGCAGTGGATGTGTTATTCCTTGACTTGAGCAAAGCTTTTGACACAGTCTCCCACAGTATTCTTGCCAGCAAGTTAAAGAAGTATGGGTTGGATGAATGGACTATAAGGTGGATAGAAAGCTGGCTAGATTGCTGGGCTCAATGGGTAGTGATCAATGGCTCCATGTCTAGTTGGCAGCCGGTATCAAGCGGAGTGCCCCAAGGGTCGGTCCTGGGGCCGGTTTTGTTCAATATCTTCGTTAATGATGAGGATGATGTGGATTGCACTGTCAGCAAGTTTGCAGATGACACTAAACTGGGAGGAGAGGTAGATATACTGGAGGGTAGGGATAGGATACAGAGGGATCTAGACAAATCAGAGGATTGGGCTAAAAGAAATCTGATGAGGTTCAACAAGGACAAGTGCAGAGTCCTGCACTTAGGATGGAAGAATCCCATGCACCGCTACAGACGAGGGACTGAATGGTTAGGCAGCAGTTCTGCAGAAAAGGACCTGGGGTTACAGCGGACGAGAAGCTGGATATGAGTCAACAGTGTGCCCTTGTTGCCAAGAAGACCAATGGCATTTTGGGATGTATAAGTAGGGGCATTGCCAGCAGATGGAGGGACGTGATCATTCCCCTCTATTTGACATTGGTGAGGCCGCATCTGGAGTACTGTGTCCAGTTTTGGGCCCCACACTACAAGAAGGATGTGGAAAAATTGGAAAGAGTCCAGCGGAGGGCAACAAAAATGATTAGGGGACTGGAACACATGACTTATGAGGAGAGGCTGAGGGAACTGGGATTATTTAGTTTGCGGAAGAGAAGAATGAGGGAGGATTTGATAGCTGCTTTCAACTACCTGAAAGGGGGTTCCAAAGAGGATGGATCGAGACTGTTCTCAGTGGTAGCAGATGACAGAACAAGGAGTAATGGTCTCAAGTTGCAGTGGGGGAGGTTTAGGTTGGATATTAGGAAAAACTTTTTCACTAGGAGGGTGCTAAAGCACTGGAATGCGTTACCTAGGAAGGTGGTGGAATCTCCTTCCTTTGAAGTTTTTAGGTCAGACTTGACAAAGCCCTGGCTGGGATGATTTAGTTGGGGATTGGTCCTGCTTTGAGCAGGGGGTTGGACTAGATGACTTCCTGAGGTCCCTTCCCACCCTGATATTCTGTGATTCTATGACAGACAAAGAAGGGTCAAGTCCTTCTCTCTGAGGCTCCTGAGGTTCCTGTTGGACTTTAGTGGGAATTGTGAGTGTTCAGAACCTCTAAAAATAAAGCCACTCATTTGGGTGCCTAACTTAGGCACCTAAATCTGAATTTTTTTGCCTTAATTTCTATGTCTTTGTTTCCTCACCTGTCAAATAATAATTATGTTTACCAGTTTCACCTCAGTGTTGTGTGATTAGTTAAATAATGCATTTTGGACTTGGAAATTGCTCAGTGTTATTGAAAAAAGGCTGTATGTAATTTTTTCTAAGCAAAATGTGTCACTGCGAAATAATTATAATCATAATTAATAATAACAATATCTAGCTTTGATCATGCTTTTCATCGGTTGATCTCAAAGCTCTTCACAATCCTCCGTGTATTTGTCCTCACAAGACCCCTGCGAGGTAGGGATGTGTCATTATCCCCATTCTACAGATGGGGAACTGAAGCACAGAGAGGCTAAGTGGCTTGCCCAAGGTCACACTGGAAGTCTGTGGTGGAGCAGGGAAAAAATGTTTGCAATATGAGGGACAATCTTTCCTCCACTGACATTCAGAACAGAACAGAATAAAAATACTGGGGACTGTGAAAAGCAGACTGTGTTCCTGATGTGTATAGCACAGCTAGTAGTTTGTATGAACAGATTGTCCCTACGTGCTGTCAAATTCTAGACCATGTTTGAATAGACATTTTGCAATGAGTTACAAGGTGGTGATTAATCCTGGCATTGTTTGAAACATTGTCTCATTCTGACATCTAAAAGAGCTGTTATCTTTTTGATATTTCATTTTTAGCTCATTTGTTCATTGCTTTCTTTTTTTCTTTCTTTCTTTGTTGTTGTTGATACTACCTCTTTGAAGCTTAATGATCAGGTTGGCATGGTTTCAACCAACGTCTCATCATGTAGGTTGTTGGAGTGGGTTGGCATCAGAAGCCATCTGGGGATAGAAAGGATTGGGGATGGGGTGGGAGTTGAAAAGGAAATTGCAGAGCTGCTGAGAAACATGAGAATGATTTACTGGTGTTCCCCTTGTCCCCCTTTATCACTTTAAACAAAAGTAGCTTTGATGGTAGCTCTCCTTTTATCCTGCAGCAAGCCTGCCTCTGGTCGTAGCTGCTGGACCATGTGGAGGGACTTGTGTGGTGGAGTGTGTTTTGGGGGGGAAAAAGATATCTAAAGAGTTAAAGGGCATTGAACAAGGCTTCACTTATATGACTTAACAATACTGATCTGCACTAATAAGCTGTTAAACTGCCTGGCTGTGTTAGTAAATTAATTTACTTGCAACAGGAACTTTATGTAACAGGTGGCTTTTAGGCAGGAAAGACTAACATGGGAGAATGGTTGTGGGGATAAAGCATTAGCCCTGGGAATCTGGAGAGGTAGGTTCTCTTTCCACCTCTGCCACAGACTTCCTGTGTAATCTTGGGTAAGTCACTTCATCTCCTGGTGCCTCATCTGGAAAATGGAGATAGCCAGTATAACATGAGATCCCAAAGTGATGAGGTGTCTAAGGGGGAGGGGAGTTATGTGATCCAGGGAAATGTTGAAAAGGAGCAGGGAGGTGATATTACCTCTGTATATGGCATTGCTGTGACCACTAGTGGAATGCTATGTCCAGTTCTGGTGTCTGTACTTTAAAAAGGATGTTGAATAATTAGAGAGGGTTCAGAAAATAGACACAGGAATGATTTGAGGTCTGGAAAACCTGCCTTCCTGTGAGAGACTTGGAGAAGCTCAATCTGTTTAGCTTGGTAAATAGAAGGCTAAGAGGTGGCTTCAACATGGTCTATAAGTACTTACCCGAGGAGAAAATTTCTGGTAGTAGAGGCTCATTAATCTGGCAACAAAGACATAACAAGATCCAGTGGCTGGGAGCCGAAGCTAGATACATTCAAACTAGAAATAAGTGCTGATTTTTACACTAATGTAATTAACCAAGGTGTGCTGGACTCTTCATCACTTGAAGTCTTTACATTAAGAAAGGATGTCTGTCTAAAAGATCTGCTCTAGTCCAGCCAGAAACGATGGCATGGCTCAGGAGCTGCTGAGTGAAGTTCTATGGCTTGTGTTATGGCAGAAGTCAGGCTAGATGATCATAATGGGCCCTTCTAGCTTTGAAATCTATGCCTACTTTGTAAGGCACTATGATATCTTCAGAGGGAAGGCACTGTTGGGGTGTTATGTATTATTATAGAGTAAAAACCAGCTAATTGAAGCATTGGTTTGATTCTGCAAAACTTGCAAGAACAGGCTTTCTCTTGAGATTTCTAGTAATTGTCATCCCAAGCAAAACAGCTTTTTTTGTTAAATTTTGGTCCAAATTTTGGCTACAGAAGATGAGAAAAAAAGTTGTCCAGATGTTTTTGAACCGCAGTAAAGATTCGGGTTGAATTTTGGACAAAGATTCTCTGGGGTGTTTTATTTTATCCAAGCATATTTGCCCGTTGCCAGTTGGAAAGTAAACGATTGCTGATAAGTTCTCCAGTCGTAGTGCAGGAAAGAGTGAAAAATAAACTCTCTTCCTGTACAAGGTGGTTTTCTTACAGCAACAAAGTAATGTGGCAAGGTTTATTCGAGTTATTTTGAGTATGCGGTCTCTTGTGCTCAAAGTGCGACTGTTATTTTGGTGTGTCTCAGTTGTGCTAAAGAGAAAGGCCACCTTTTAAAGATGTTATTAGCTGAACAGTAATTCTGCTTCCTGGAGTTCTTGCTTTTTAAAAACAAAATAAAAAGGACACTAATTTGTGGTAGCACTAAGACAGTGTTTAAGATCATACTGTGCTGTTCACTGCCACATTACAAGAAGCCCATTGGATTCTCTGTGTTGTGCAGAATTGGGGGTCACTTGGGAAGCAGTGGACGTTAGGTAGCTTTGTTAATGACCTTTTAAAAATTTTGAGTAGAGATGAGCAGTGAGTGCATGGTAATTGTTAAATGACCACGTAAGCTAGATATTTGATGAGTTTGGAGACTGATCCAAAGCCCTTGAAGACAATAGGAGATTTTCCATTGATTTCATTAGGCTTTGGATCAGGTCCAGGTTAGTTTCCATTAACATCAGGTCTAAATAAACTGAAATCAAAAGTAAGTCGAAATGGCTGAGTTTCTCCTAGCTCGTTCTACATCCCAACCCTGCAAAGTCACACATCACAGGACTCAGGGGGGTTCTAAACAATCACAAACCTTTTGGGGAATCTGGATGCAAGTTCGAGTTTGTGACAAAATGCAAAGCCTGGCCAGTTTCACTAGTTTCGAATTCCACTGCAAACATTTTGTACAGCTCCAATACAAACATTACTGTAGCTGGGCCTCTTCTTTGCCGTTGCTGCAGCATCAAGTCCAAGCAGCATCAGAGAGTGCCCTAAACCCTAGAGTTTTCATGCCAGATGGGCTCTATTATAAGGAAAGATGGGCTCAGACCCAAATTGCCAACCCCAAGTGTCCAAAAATCCTGAATCAGGCCCTGAATATGTTGAGATTGGCTAAAATCTCATGAGATTGTAACCAGTGATGAATTTGGGTTCTTTTAATTTGCCTCCCGATTTTTGAGCCATTAGGGGTCTTGTTTTCCTGCTTTTCTCCACAACCATGAGGTCTATAAATATAGAGCCAGATACTCAGTTGGTGTAAATCAGCATAGCGCCATTTACTTCGCTGGAGCTATGACAGTTTGCACCAGCTGAGGTTCGGTCCTTATTTATAATTTTTTTTTTTCAAATGAAAACTGAGATTCTATCATAATCCCAGCACTCCAGTAGCTGGTTTTCATGAGATTCAGCGACACTGCATACCAGACCTTGCTTTTGACTCCCCTCTAGCACCCTTGGACCAGGTAGGGATCTGAGTACACAGTTTAAGCCTATCTCTGTAATGGCTTGAATACCAAATCTGTCCTGGCTTGAATGCACAAAAGGAGTTAAATACCTAAAATCCTGTTTTAGACCCCTAAATCCCACGTTTTGGGACACTGCAATGTACTAAACTCCTGCTGAATCCTGCAGGCACCTAAACTCATTCAGCGCCTAAGTTTTGGCAGCAGAAATTGCCAAGGCACCTAGGTCTTTGCCTCTGAGCTAGTGCATACTGCCTCCCTGTCTGGGTGCCCTCACCACCAGGGTATAGAGTCATTCTTATGCTTGTGCTCTCTTTCTGGCACAAATAATGAGAGAGAGACAGAGACCTATATCCCAGGGTCCAGTCCCCCTGCTCCAATGACTCTAATTATTTAGCCACAGGGCAACAGCTTCCACTGGAGAGACTAAGGCCTGGTCTACACTACGAGTTTATGCTGGATTTAGCAGTGTTAAATCGAATTAACCCTGCACCCATCCACACAACGAAGCCATTTTTTTCGACATAGAGGGCTCTTAAAACCGATTTCTGTACTCCTCCCCAACGAGGGGATTAGCGCTGAAATCGACATCGCCGTTTCGAATTAGGGTTAGTGTGGATGCAATTTGAAGGTATTGGCCTACGGGAGCTATCCCACAGTGCACCATTGTGACCGCTCTGGACAGCACTCTGAACTCGGATGCACTGGCCAGGTGTACAGGAAAAGCCCCGGGAACTTTTGAATCTCATTTCCTGTTTGGCCAGGCAAGCTCATCAGCACAGGTCACCATACAGTCCCAGAATCGAAAAAGGGCTCCAGCATGGACCGAACAGGAGGTACTGGTTCTGATCGCTGTATGGGGAGAGGAATGTATGCTATCAGAACTACGTTCCAAAAGACGAAATGCCAAAACATTTCAAAAAATCTCCGAGGCCATGAGAGACAGAGGCTACATCAGGGATGCAACACAGTGCCGCATGAAACTTAAGGAGCTCAGACAAGCGTACCAGAAAACCAAAGAATCAAACGGACGCTCCGGGACAGAGCCCCAGACATGTCACTTCTACGCTGAGCTGCTTGCAATTCTAGCAGGGGCTGCCACCACTACCCCACCCCTGTCCGTGGACTCCGATGATGGGGTACTCTCCGCCATGCCTGAGGATTTTGCGGTTGGGGAAGATGAGGAGGAGGAGGACGAGCTTGAGGAAAGCACACAGCACACTGTTCTCCCTGACAGCCAGGATCTTTTTATCACCCTGACTGAAATACCCTCCGAACCCAACCAAGTCGGAGAAGGGACCTCTGGTGAGTGTACCTTTTTAAATATAATACATGTTATAAAAGCGAGCGTTTTTTAATGATTAAGTAGCCCTGAGGACTTGGGATGCATTCGTGGCCAGTACTGCTACTGGAAAAGTCTGTTAACGTGTCTGGGGATGGAGCGGAAATCCTCCAGGGACATCTCCATGAAGCTCTCCTGGAGGTATTCTAAAAGCCTTTGCAGAAGGTTTCTGGGGAGAGCAGCCTTATTCCATCCTCCAAGGTAGGACACTTTAGCACACCATGCTAGCAGCAAGTAATCTGGTATCATTGCATGACGAAGCCTGGTAGCGTATGGTCCCGGTGTTTGCTGGCATTCAAGCAACATCCGTTCTTTATCTCTCTATGTTATCCTCAGGAGAGTAATATCGTTCATGGTAACCTGGTTGAAATAGGGAATTTAATTAAGGGGACATTCAGAGGTGGCCGTTCCTACTGGGCTGTTTGCTTGTGGCTGAAAAGAAATCCTCCCCGCAGTTAGCCATGCAGTGGGGAGGGGGGAGGGAGGGCATTGGCACGGAGCTGTTCGCGTTTGGCTAGTAGGGATCTTCCCTGATACCAGCCACGCGATGTGGGGAGGGGTAAAGCGATCATCCCAGAGAATTGGATGTGTGTGTGGGGTTCAGTTTGGTTTCTGCTGCTGCACGTTAACAGGAAAACCGCAGCACTAAATGGCCAACTCAACGTGCTTTGCTTGGTATGGGAGAGGAGGGCGCTGCTGTTATGAAGGTTGCAGAAGCCGAAAGACTGTGGCTTACCATGGCTGCATGCAAGCCGAATTCTGTTGCCCGGCCCTGCGTGTGTGATCTCTAACACCAAAGCCACAGGCACTCAATATAAGATGCAAAATGCGACCTTGTACCAAAATCACATGTGCTACGTAATGTGAATAATGTTGTTCGCTGTGAAAGAGTATAGTCATTGTTCTGTAAAATGTATCTTTTAAAATACTTCACTCCCTTTTTTTCCTCCAGCAGCTGCAAGCCTCCCTCCTCCGTCCCAAAGGCTATCTCAGATAAGGCGGCGAAAAAAACGCACGCGCGATGAAATGTTCTCTGAGCTCATGCAGTCATCCGGCACTGACAGAGCTCAGCAGAATGTGTGGAGGGACACAATAGCAGAGTACAGGAAAGTGGCCGATGAACATGAGGAGAGGTGGCGGCAGGAAGATCAGAGGAGGCATGAGGCAATGCTGGGGCTACTGCGGGATCAAACAGACGTGCTCTGGCATCTGGTGGAGGTTCATGAATGGCAGCAGGATCACAGACTGCCGCTGCAGCCCCTGTTTAACTGCCCTCCCTCCTCTCCAAGTTCCATTGCGTCCTCACCCAGACGCCCAAGAACGTGGGGTGGGAGGCTCCGGGCACCCAACCACTCCACCCCAGTAGACAGCCCAAGCAACAGAAAGCTGTCATTCAAGAAGTTTTAAAGTGGCCTTTTCCTTCCCTCCTCCCACACCCCACCCGGGCTACCTTGTGAGTTATCTCCCTATTTTTATAATCAGTTAATAAAGAATACATGTTTTTTAAACGATAGTGACTTTATTTCCTTTGCAAGCAAGCTGTGATCGAAGGGGGGAGGGCGGCTGGCTTACAGGGAATTTAGAGGCAGCCAAGGGGGTGGGTTTTCATCAAGGAGAAACAAACAGAAGTGTCACACAGTACCCTGGCCAGTCATGAAACTGCTTTCAAAGCTTCTCTCATGCGCAGCGCTTCCTGTTGTGCTCTTCTAACCGCCCTGGTGTCTGGCTGCACATATTCAGCAGCCAGGACATTTGCATCAACTTCCCACCCTGCCATAAACGTCTCCCCCTTACTCTCAGAGAGATTATGGAGCACACAGCAAGCAGCAATAACAATGGGAATATTGGTTTCGCTGAGGTCTGAGCGAGTCAGTAAACTGCGCCAGCGACCCTTTAAACGTCCAAAAGCACACACTACCACCATTCTGCACTCGCTCAGCCTATAGTTGAACAGCTCCTTACTACTGTCCAGGGTGCCTGTGTACGGCTTTATGAGCCAGGGCATTAAGGGGTAGGCTGGGTCCCCAAGGATAACTATAAGCATTTCAACATCCCCAACAGTTATTTTCTGGTCTGGGAAGTAAATCCCTTCCTGCAGCTGTTTAAACAGACCAGAGTTCCTGAAGATGCGAGCGTCATGAACCTTTCCCGGCCATCCCACGTTGATGTTGGTGAAACATCCCTTGTGATCCACCAGTGCTTGCAGCACCATTGAAAAGGTAGAAAGGACAGAAAAGGTGTGGGAGTTGCAGTGTATGTAAGAGAGCAATATGACTGCTCAGAGCTCAAGTATGAAACTGCAGAAAAACCTGAGAGTCTCTGGATTAAGTTTAGAAGTGTGAGCAACAAGGGTGATGTCATGGTGGGAGTCTGCTATAGACCGCCGGACCAGGGGGATGAGGTGGACGAGGCTTTCTTCCGGCAACTCACAGAAGTTACTAGATCACACGCCCTGGTTCTCATGGGAGACTTCAATCACCCTGATATCTGCTGAGGGAGCAATACAGCGGTGCACAGACAATCCAGAAGTTTTTGGAAAATGTAGGGGACAATTTCCTGGTGCAAGTGCTGGAGGAACCAACTAGGGGCAGAGCTCTTCTTGACCTGCTGCTCACAAACTGGGAAGAATTAGTAGGGGAAGCAAAAGTGGATGGGAACCTGGGAGGCAGTGACCATGAGATGGTTGAGTTCAGGATCCTGACACAAGGAAGAAAGGAAAGCAGCAGAATACGGACCCTGGACTTCAGAACAGCAGACTTTGACACTCTCAGGGAACTGATGGGCAAGATCCCCTGGGAGAATAACATGAGGGGGAAAGGAGTCCAGGAGAGCTGGCTGTATTTTCAAGAATCCTTATTGAGGTTACAGGGACAAACCATCCCGATGTGTAGAAAGAATAGTAAATATGGCAGGCGACCAGCTTGGCTTAACAGTGAAATCCTTGCTGATCTTAATACAAAAAAGAAGCTTACAAGAAGTGGAAGACTGCACAAATGACCAGGGATGAATATAAAAATATTGCTCGGGCATGCAGGAATGAAATCAGGAAGGCCAAATCACACCTGAAGTTGCAGCTAGCAAGAGATGTTAAGAGTAACAAGAAGGGTTTCTTCAGGTATGTTAGCAACAAGAAGAAAGTCAAGGAAAGTGTGGGCCCCTTACTGAATGAGGAAGGCAACCTAGTGACAGAGGATGTGGAAAAAGCTAATGTACTCAATTTTTTTTTTGCCTGTGTTTTCACGAACAAGGTCAGCTCTCAGACTGCTGCACTGGGCAGCACAGCATGGGGAGGAGGTGACCAGCCCTCTGCGGAGAAAGAAGTGGTTCGAGAATATTTAGAAAAGCTGGACGTCCACAAGTCCATGGGGCCAGATGTGTTACATCTGAGAGTGCTAAAGGAGTTGGCGGATGTGATTGCAGAGCCATTGGCCATTATCTTTGAAAACTCATGGCGATCGGGGGAAGTCCCGGACGACTGGAAAAAGGCTAATGTAGTGCCCATCTTTAAAAAAGGGAAGAAGGAGGATCCTGGGAACTACAGGCCAGTCAGCCTCACCTCAGTCCCTGGAAAAATCATGGAGCAGATCCTCAAGGAATCAATTCTGAAGCACTTAGAGGAGAGGAAAGTGATCAGAAACAGTCAGCATGGATTCACCAAGGGCAAGTCATGCCTGACTAATCTAATTGCCTTCTATGACGAGATAACTGGCTCTGTGGATGAAGGGAAAGCAGTGGACGCGTTGTTCCTTGACTTTAGCAAAGCTTTTGACATGGTCTCCCACAGTATTCTTGCCAGCAAGTTAAAGAAGTATGGGCTGGATGAATGGACTATAAGGTGGATAGAAAGCTGGCTAGATTGTCGGGTTCAACGGGTAGTGATCAATGGCTCCATGTCTAGTTGGCAGCCGGTATCAAGTGGAGTGCCCCAAGGGTCAGTCCTGGGGCCGGTTTTGTTCAATATCTTCATAAATGATCTGGAGGATGGTGTGGATTGCACCCTCAGCAAGTTTGACACTAAACTGGGAGGAGAGGTAGATTCGCTGGAGGGTAGGGGTAGGATACAGAGGGACTTAGACAAATTGGAGGACTGGGCCAAAAGAAATCTGATGAGGTTCAACAAGGACAATGTTTTTGCCCCATCAGGCAGTGGGATTTCTACCCAGATTTCAAATGGGCGGCGGAGACTGCGGGAACTGTGGGATAGCTACCCACAGTGCAATGTTCCGGAAGTCGATGGTTGCCTCAGTACTGTGGACGCACTCCGCCGACTAAATGCACTTAGAGCATTTGTGTGGGGACACACACAATCGACTGTATAAAAACGCTTTCTACAAAACCAACTTCTATAAATTGGACCTAATTTCATAGTGTAGACATGGCCTGAGGAAGCCCCACATTCAGAATATCCCATATCCCAATGGTTAGAGCACTCACCTAAGAGATGGTAGTTCCCTGTTCAAATCCCCTTTCTCCTTCAGGTGGAGGTGGGCTTTAGCCAAGAGTCTCCCACATCCTAGGGGAGTACCCTAACCACTCTCCTCCTCCTTACTAACAACATAGGTGCTGCTGCCAAGAGAGGATTTACAGTTCAGAATCCCAAACAGAGCTACGTGCCTCCCTATAGCCTGGATTTAGGCACCTACCTCTGAGACTTGGTGGGATTTAGCACAACCCATCTCATTGGCATCTTCCATTGGCTAGCTTAGGCTGCTCCCCACATAGTGTGCTGGCTTTTGTGAGTTGCAGTCCAAGGTTCCTGTCTCTCCCCGTTTATTGTAGAGGAGCTTGGACGCCTACCTCAGGCTTTGTGAATCTGTTCAGTGTCACCATGCCAAATTCCTTTTGTGCATTCAGGTCTCTGCAATTTGCTTAAGTTTGGATTGTAATCTAGATTTCAACAGTCCAAATGCAAGCGTGTTCAAATCCTGGCTTTTGCTTCAGTCCATTAAAGCAGAAGTTCCCAACCTTTATCTAAGATGACGCACCATTTTGTCTTTTTTTGCAACCTATCATTATATATACGCACCCTCTGCCCCAGGACCAAAACCCTAATCCTGGCCTGGTGCAGAGGGGCAGCCCTGGGCGCGGGAGGGTCGGGGGATGGAGTGTGAACCCAACCCCACTCACCTTACAGCAGCAGCTCCTGTGCCCTCGGGGCCAAACCTGAGTGGCACTGCAAGTCCGTGTCCCAGGCTGCAATGTCTGGAACAGGGATCCAGCCCCAGCCCCGCTGGGCAGGAGCTTGTGTGTGGGTTGAGTGTGGGGTGGACTCATTCTCCACCCCCCGCCTCCTCACCCACCTAGGCCCTCCCCTCGGCACCAGAACAGGAGAAGTATATGCTTGCCTAGGCCAGTACCTAGTAATGGATTAATCGGCTCTGGACATGGCAAACCATCTAGAGCTCTCCAGTGACCTACTGGTGTTCGGAAAACAGTGTGTTAGAGAGATAAGGGGCCAGATTCACTTACACCAGTATAAATCAGGAGTAACTCAGCCCATTCTAATGTGCATATTTCCTCAGCACCCCCTGAGGACAGCTTTCAAGTGGAGGCCTCTGTAGCTGAAGAAAGAGGATCAAATGTCTATGTTACATAACAGTCGTCTGTCCACCCCGCCCCCACCCCCCCTTGAGTTTGCTTGGAAGCATTTATCTGACATTGACCTGTGCTATTGTAGCAGAATATTTTTGAGGTGGGTGGGAAGTTGATTGCTCAGTGCAATAGGGATGTTTAAAAAGCGCAGGTATCAGTTTGTTATCTGTCTAAAAGAATTCTTATTATAGAATCATATGCTTGTTTGAAACTTGGAACGTGCATCACCCCGGCACACAAAACCCCCTGGGAAATGCTCCAAGCAAGTGTCAGAATGACATACATTCCTGCCCTGCTTTAATGGGAGGTCTCTCTCCTTTCAGTTTGAAATAGAAATTCAGAGGATTTCAGAAGCGTATGAGGGCCTGGTCAAGACCACCACTAAGAGAGAATCTCTGGACAAGGCTATGAGAAACAAGCTTGAAGGAGAAATTAGGAGACTTCACGATTTCAACAGGGATCTCCGTGGTATGTTGAGTTTTTTACACATTTTTTCACTCTAAGTGACATGCTGTATCGTTCCTCAATTATCAAGCTCCTAATTGCCAGCCTCAGGCTTTAGACAAACCGATTTTCATGTGTTTTAGATAAACTGCTTTAGAAATCAAGTTCAGTTTGTTGGTAAAGGATAAAAATGCTCTGATTTTCCAAGTTACAAACAAGTTCCCCAGCAAACTACATGAGACAACTTTAAGCATTGGATTTTTGTTCTAATTCTTAAAACACCAGTTTAACCTGAAGACCAAAATTATAAACTCTGCAGTAAACCTCTAAAGGTTATTCTTCCCAGTCTGCAAATCTAATCTATAATGAGCTCAACAGCAAGGTATGTAATATAATGTAATATATAATATAAAATATAAGTCTCAAATAGGACTGTCGATTAATCGCAGTTAACTCACATGATTAACTCAAACAATTAATCACAATTTAAAAAATTTATCACGATTAATCACAGTTTTAATTGCACTGTTAAACAATAGACTACAATTGAAATTTATTAAATATTTTTGAACGTTTTTCTACATTTTCAAATATATTGATTTCAACTACAACATAGAATACAAAGTGTACAATGCCCACTTTATATTATTATTTTTATTACAAATATATTTGCACTGTAAAAATGATAAGCAAAAGAAATAGTATTTTTCAATTCACCTCATACAAGTACCATAATGCAATCTCTTTATCATGAAAGTGCAACTTACAGGTATAGACTTTTTTCGTTACATAGCTGCACTCAAAAACAAAACAATGTAAAACTTTAGCGCCTACAAATTCACAGTTGTCCTTCTTGTTCACCAATCGCTAAGACAAACAAGTTTGTTTACATTTACAGGAGATAAAGCTGCTGGCTTCTTATTTACAATGTCACCTGAAATTGAGAACAGGTGTTTGCATGGCACTTTTGTAGCCAGCATTGTAAGATATTTACATGCCAGATACGCTAAATATTTGTATGCTCCTTCATGCTTCGGCCACCATTCCAGAAGACATGCTTCATGCTGATGACGCTCGTTAAAAAAGTAATGTGTTAATTAAATTTGTGACTGAACTCCTCGAGGGAGAATAGTATGTCTCCTGCTCTGTTTTACCCGCATTCTGCCATGTATTTCATATTATAGCAGTCTTGGATGATGACCTAGCACATGTTGTTCGTTTTAAGAACTCTTTCACTGCAGATTTGACAAAATGCAAAGAAGGTACCGATGTGAGTTTTCTAAAGATAGCTACAGCAGTGGACCCACGGTTTAAGAATCTGAAGTGCCTTCCAAAATCTGAGAGGGATGAGGTGTGGAACATGCTTTCAGAAGTCTTAAGTAGCAACACTCCAATGCAGAAACTACAGAACCCGAACCACCAAAAAAAAGAAAATCAGCCTTCTACTGGTGGCATCTGACTCAGATGATGAAAGTGAACATGCGTCGGTCTGCTCTGCTTTGGATCGTTATCGAGCAGAACCCTTCATCAGCATGGAGGCATGTCCTCTGGAATGGTGGTAGAAGCATGAAGGGACATATGAATCTTTAGAGCATCTGGCGTGTAAATATCTTGCAATGCCAGCTACAACAGTGCCATGCGAACCCCTGTTCTCACTTTCAGGTGACATTGTAAACAAGAAGCGGGCAGCATTATCTCCCATAAATGTAAACAAACTTGTTTGTCTGAGTGACTGGTTGAACAAGTAGGACGGAGTGGAGTTGTAGGCGCTAAAGTTTTACATTGTTTTATTTTTGAATGCAGGATTTTTTGTACATAATTCTACATTTTAAGTTCAACTTTCATGATAAAAAGATTGCACTACCGTACTTGTATGAGGTGAATTGAAAAATACTATTTGTTTTGTTTTTTACAGTGCAAATATTTGTAATCAAAAATAAATATAAAGTGAGCACTGTACACTTGGTATTCTGTGTTGTAATTGAAATCAATATATTTGAAAATGTAGAAAACACCAAAAAATATTTAAACAAATGGTATTCTGTTATTGTTTAACAGTGTGATTAATTGCACGATTAATTGAGATTTATTTTTTAATCACTTGACAGCCCTAGTCTCAAATGCATTACGAACATTCAAAAGCCAAATTTTCAAAGAGCTTCCCATTGAATAGGCAACATTTGTAGACACCCTTTTTGCAAGTGCAAATGGATGTGCACATTGTTTAACTGTGTGCCTAACTATCCACTGAGTGTGCACAGATTCCTCTTTGTGCACTTGTCCAATGGAGGCCCTTTAAAAATTGAGTCATGATTTTACTCAGCACAGCTGGAGGCTGGTCACCATTTTACAGATGGAGAAATGGAAGTGAAGAGGCAATAAGGCTAGAGCCAATGGACAATGGGGTGCAGGGAGGTAGAATGAGTAGTGGCTGAGTGGTGGAGGAGGGTATCACATGTCTCTCTCTGTAGGGGAATCGTAGTTCAAAGCAGCACTGTTGCTCCTCTGGTACTAGCTGCTGGTCAGGAGTGAGGCTGTCCCCTTTGTGATGTGCAGCACTACCACCCACAGCAGGCTTGCCCTTGCACTTGCAGGGTGAGCTTCACCCGTGTACAGAGGGCTGGCAAAATGCTTAGGCATCATTTCATTGCCCTGTCATCCTCCAGGTAGTTCTTAATTGGGACAAAAGCATAGGCCTTGTGCTGTCCCTCAGACTGGAGCTGAATTTCATCTGGAGACCACCACAAGCAGCTACATTAGAGTACTTCGTACCGTGATCCACAGTGCTGCAGGCATTCAGGTCTCCTATTTCCTGTACTGTTAGTTTCAGGCTTTCATCTCCTGAAGCTCGACAAATTCAAACAGGAAATAAGGGGCACTCTTTAACATTGAGGGCAATTAACCATTGGGAACACATTACCCAGGGATATAGTGGATTCTTCTTCACTTGACAGCTTTAAATTAAGTCTTGCTCAAAGAGATGCTCTTGCTCAGTGTTTCTCAATGACAGGTCCGTTGACCGGCGCCAGTCCCTGAGATCTCCCTGACACAGTTTAGGAAGGCAACAAACTGGTCCCAGGTGTCAAAAAGGTTGAGAAACATTGCTCTAGCTCAACCACAAGTCACTGGGCTTGGGACAGGAATCACTGGGTGAAACTCTGTGGCCTGTGTTATGCAGGCAGTCCAACTTGATGATCTAATGTTGCTTCTGGTTTTCAAATCTATGAAGGCCTGAACTCTGCCAACCAGTAAACATCTTCTTAGCAACCAGAAACTAAAAGATTAATCTTCTGAAGGAGTCCAGGGCTCATCCCTCACTGTTTGATATATACCTCAGCCTCTTTCATTTTTATATCTCCCTTTTGAGCTTCTATTTATACCATGCTGCTGGCATGCGTTTTCTTGGTTGTTGGCCTATAATTTTATATACATGTATTTATACTTAAAGTATTTCCTGTTTATGTGCAGACCGACTGGAGACTGCCAATAGGCAGCTAGCCAGCAGAGAATTTGATGGGCATGAAGATAAGGCAACAGAGGGCTTTTATGCCTCTCAGAGTGAGTACTGCATTCATCTCTTCTGAAGATATGGTTTTTAACTGGAGTGGAGGAGGGAGCTTAGTCATCATTTTTTATTGCCTTTGTGGTTAGGTTTTACTTAGCTAGTTCGTTGTGTAACGTTATTGCAGCTACCAGACTAGGTTCTGTTGCCTGTTGTTTCTCTGTGCACCAGAGCCATGCAACAGGAGTGAACGGTACACACAAATTAGCTCATTTTGATTAAATATTTACTTTAAAATGTTGCTTGCAGGGGTAGTCCCAGAACACACACATCTCAGAGAAGCCAAATTCTTCTCTCAGCTGGGATAGGTTCAGAGTAACCTCCACTGACTTCATTGGAATGACTCAGGATAGACACTAATGTGAATGAGAGCAGAATTTGGCCCCTTCTTTGAAGAAGGGAACTGGAGGGACAGCAGTCATACACTTCTTGTGACATCCCAGGCATTTCCCCACAGGTTCAGGCTTCTTTATTGGCGGGATGCTGTGCTGTTCCAAACAGAACAAAACCAAATGAGAAATTTCCCACAAAAAAAAAATTATGGAAAAAAAATAGTTTTGGGTCAATCAAAAAGTTTTGTTTCGATAAAATCACAACATTTCATTCTGATTTTGACCTTTTAAAAATTAATCTAAAAATAACTAATTTTCTTTAAAAAAATAGCCATATTGAAATGGAAAATGAAAACATTCCATTCTGAATATTTTGAAATGGGACATTTTGATGTTATCAAAATATTTTGTTTCTTTTATTTCTGAACAAAATTTTGTCAAAATCTACCTATTTTCTGAAATGTTTCTATTTCTACAAAACCAGAGTGTTTTGTCAAAACTCCATTTTGATGAAAAATTTCCAACCAGCTGTATCAAAGGAGCTTCAATGGGAGCTCAGGGTGTTGAAAACCTCCCTGGTGTTATGCAGCACCTTGTCGGATTTGATCCAGTTGAAGCAAATGTCCTGAATGTGACTTAATCTTCATTTTCTGGTGTGTGTTGATGGTTTCCTTGAATGACAGCATGTGACTATATAGCACTGACTGCATAATAATGTACGCAGGAGGCGAGATTTCAGGTTGCACAGACAGCCTTAATTTAGTCAGTGGATGATTCACTTTGCAACTGTAGCTTTCTTCTAGCATTGTTTTTTTAATATGGAATTTCCTACATTTTAAAAAAAGGAGAAATAGGGAAACAAAGAAATTCTACCATGTGCTACTATTTGCTAGCAACACTAGAATGTGCTGCATTGCACAGCTTGTGCAATCTGTGAGTCAGGAGCCTCATTCCATGCCCACCTGTCTATAATGTATTGACTTTTTCTTTCTTGTACAGTGCTTAATAAATACTAAATAGTTCTAGAGGTTTCAGAAGTGTTCTTCTACAAGTAGATGCAGCCATGTATTCCACATAAGTGTGTGTGCTCCCAGTGCATCGGAGCCTGAGAATTTTGCCTCATAGTACCCGTAGCACTCACGCTTCGAGGTTGTAGCCCCTCCCCTGGTTATATAAGGTATAGTTTGCTCTCACTGCCTGGGGCTGGAGTCGGAGCTCTGTGTGGTTTTCACCTCACAATCTCTTCTCAGTTACTGAGAGTTTTTTCTCTTTGTAGTTATACAGTTAAACCCTACTTAGTGTTAGTGTTAGTTAGCAAGTTAGTGTCGTTAGTGTAGTTAGTTGCCTTGGGTGATGCCCTCCCAAGGTTCAAACGCTGCCTGTCGTGTTCAAGGGCGATCCCCTTCAGTGATCCCCACATGAGGTGCTTGCTCTGTGTGGGCAAGGGTCACGCCAAGGAGTGGTGTTAGATTTGTTAATCGTTCACAGAAAGGACTCAAGTGAATAGAGACCTTCGTCTGAAGCAGCACCTCATCGAGCAGGCCATGAGGCCTGTTTCAGCACAGAGGCCCGAGTTGGATCGGCGGTCGCTCTCAGATTCAGTGAGTGACGCTGCTCTGTGTTGCAGGGCTGGCATCTCTCCCAAGAGATGAAGAAGCTGTTCAGCCTCCTGGAGTGCGCCAAGGAAAAGGTCTCATAAAACCAATTGGGACCACTCCAGGTCTCGTGGAGACTCTTCTTCTTCGTTTAAGAGGAGTATGGACTGGTGTCGTGCTACTGCCTGCACGCGGGACGGAGCAGACCCTTCAAACTGCTCCCCAGTACCGCGTAGAGGCATAGGGGAGCACATAGCAGTGACTAGGATTACTAACTTTGGTTGGACATATTCCTGGAGGTTTCAGCAGATGACATAATCTTTAATTAAAGATTAATCTTTAATCCTTGGAGGCTCCAGGACAATCCTGGAGGGTTGGCACCTCTACCGGTGACTCTAGTTCCAGCTCTGGAACGTCCGTGGCGTCTGGTACCAATGACAGTGATGCCAGCACTGGGTGTTTACACACTGACAGTATACCAGGCAGCTGCAGATCTACTCTGCCTATCAGTTCTGGGCTTCCCACTCATCCAGGACTTCACTGGGGTTATGGCATCCACGACCTTGTTGGCACCGTCTGGGCTTGTCTCAGTATCTTGGGGTCCGTGGACAACACAGCCTGATTTCCACCTGCCACAGACTGCAGAATTGAGGCCAGTGCGGGGCCTGGCACTGAGAACCTCCTCTGCACTGGTGCACTCCTTGGCACCGACATTGTCTTGACAGCAGATCCTGTCTTCCATCTCAGCACCATCTGCTGCATCAGTTCTAGAGCTGCTGATGTTAGTACCAACACTGCTCCTGGCCCCGGATGTAACTGTGATGTATTTGGTGTCGGCTGCGCCAATTCCATCAGCAGCACTAATACTTCTTTCCTACTAGGTAGCAGGTGAATCAGATCATCTCCTTACATCATCAGGGCCAGCTCCATCACTGTCCCCGGAGACCCAGGGCGCCTCAGGATTCAGGTTGAGATCTTTCTTCTGCTCTCCCTCACCTGATTGATGCCGAGAAGAGCACTGGTACCAAGACAGAGGCCCCGACCCAGCGTCTCCTGGCCACCAGTGCCCTACCCGTACTCCTAGTGACCTCCTTGGAATCTGTGGGATGGTCCTCAGTGTCAAAAGTCACATTCCTCACCCTGTTCCAGAGCAAGACCCGATAGGGGTACGTCGGCGGCGGTGGTGTTCCATTGTGAGTTCAGACATCGGTTGAGCTTCCCTTCTCAGAGTTGTCCCGTCCAGATCTGACAGTTCAGGGCAGGACCCATCTCTAGTGGAACTGCTGCTTCATCATCATCCCTTGATGAATTGAGGGTACCAGGCTCCTCTTCTCTATCAGTGCCTGAGGACTTCAAGGCCAACCAGGACCTTCTGCGGGGTGTGGCTGCTACCTTGGGCATCCAGGCAGCGTTCCTGCAGGAGAATACTCACAAACTACTGGATATTCTTCAGCCATCTTCCGTGGGAGGGTAGCCTATTGACCTATTAATGATGTATTACGGAGTCTGCAAACATTCTTTGGAGTACTCCGGCTTCAGTTCCACCTGCAGCGAAGCATTCAGAGAAACACTATTTTGTACCTATGCAGGGTTTTGAGGGCTTCCATTCCCTAATTCCCTGGTTGGGACTGCAGCAAATGATGGGGCTTGGCAGGGCAGGTGTAAGTCTGCGCCCAAAGACAAGGAATCCAAGAGGATGGACTTAATGGGTAAAAAAATCTATACCTCCTCTTCCCTGCAAATGTGTATTGCAAACCAGCAGCCATTGCTATCCAAGTACAATTTTATTAATTGGACAGCTATGTCTAAATTTGTACACCAGTTACCTGGAGCCTCCAGGGACGAATTTTGAGCGTTGGGAGCTGATTTCTATTTGGTGGCCAAGACATCCTTGCAGTCAGCTTTGGACATGGCAGGTACCTCGGCCAGAGTTGTGGCCTCAGCAGTAACCATGAGAAGGGCGTCATGGCTGCAAAGTTCAGGCATTGCTCCAGATGTGTTGCAGACTATTGAGGATGTGCCTTACAAAGGTCGAGTGCTTTTTCCGGAAAAGACTGCTGAAACCTTGCTCTCGTTTAAAGACTCAAGAACCAGCCTATGCTCTCTTGGGATATATACTCAGGCAGCATGGAGATGTCGTTTTGACAGTGAGTGGCAGCATCAACTGTACCACTTGCAACACGCCTTTGGGCAATCCTTCCACCCCCAAGGCAACAAGACTACCCCAGAGAGGGTCATAGATCCCAGAGGCAGAGGCCGTCAGGTCTGGGGTTTGGCCAGCTGACTCTATCCTCTCACAGCATCTACCAAATGCCTGTTTTAATTTGTATGTTCAGGGCAGTGATCCAGTCATGATCACTATATCCCCATCCCCCCTGTTTGGGGACAGGCTGTCTCATTTTCATAATGTTTGGGGCTCGATTACCACTGACAGCTGGGTCCTAAGCACCATCAGATCAGGTTATGCCATCCAGTTCTTTTCCATCCCTCCTTTCCACCTTCCTACCCCATCTCTCTTCAGGGAGCCCACTCACTTGACATTGCTCCTTGAGCAGGTTCAGTCTCTACTAGCTTTGAGAGCTGTAGAGGAAGTCCCTGTACAGCACCAGGGCCCAGGGTTTTATTCACAGTACTTTCTGGTTCCCAAAACCAAAGGAGGGGTGAGACTGATTCTTGATCTCTGCAACCTCAACAAATATATCAGATATGTGAGATTCTGGATGGTCACCCTATCAGCTATCCTCCCTGCGTTAAATCAGAACAACTCTGGACCGTCAGGGTGCTTATTTTCACATGACAGTTCTTCCGAGCCACAGACGGTTTCTCCAGTTTGTTGTGGCACACCGACATTATCAGTATACCATACTCCCTCTAGTCTGGCCTCTTCTCCCCCAGTTTTTACCAAATGGATGGGTGTAGTGACAGTATAACACAGGAAAGGGGGAAATTCATATCTTCCCGTAACTACATGATTGGTTACTGAAGGGCAAGTCCAGGGAAGAAGTTCTCTCGCATGTACACTCCACACTTCGCTGACTTGATCGTCTGGATCTCACTTGCAACAGAGACAAGTCAACATTGGTCCCCACTCAAAAAATTGAGTTCATTGGGGCCTTAATAGGTTCTACAAGTTTGAGAGCACTTCTGCCAACAGATTGTTTTCAGGCGATTTGTCATCTGTATTTGGAGCTGCACTTTCAGCCTTTAACTACAGCTCGAGAGTGCCTAAAGCTGTTGGGTCACATGGCTGCTTGCCAAGTTGCATCTTCGCCCTCTCCAAATGTGGCTGCAGACAATTTTGTCATCCAACCCATCACCCCTTAGACAGATTGATTTGGCTCCCTCTGCTCCTTATGGAGGTGGACTGTTGAGGGCAATATAGGCTGTTCCCTTCACTTGGTCTCACCAGCCAGGACTGTTGTCACTGATGCCTCCTTGATAGGCTGGGGAGCACATCTGGAGTCGCTGAGAGTTCAGGGCCTGTAGTCAGAACGAGAAGCTACATTTCATGTCAGCATTCCGGAACTTCAGTCCATTTACAACACATATCACGCCCTTTGAGATTGCATCGTGGCTCAGTAGTTCACATTCTTACAGACAACACCACCGTGATGCATTATGTGAACAGAAAGGAGAAGCACACTTGAGTGCTGTGTCAGGAACCAATCAGGGCATGGCAGTTTCGCATTGGAGAGAACATTACTCCAGTGGTTAATCACTTACCTGGGGCCCAGAATCAACTCACAGATCACCTCAGCAGGAATTTCTTCCAAAGTCACAAGTAGTCTCTGAAACCCAGTGTCCTGCAATCCATCTTTGTAATTTAGGGCATCACTACGATCTATCTGGTCACTATGAAAGACAATAAGAAATGCCATCTGTTTTGCTCTGAAGGGGGCCTTAGTCTGGGCTCCATGACTGATACCTTTCACCTGGGTTGGGAATCAGCACTCCTCTGTGCTTTTCCTCCAGTTCCAATTATCCCTCGGATAATCCTCAAACTCAGGTTGGATCATTCCAGGGTCATCCTCATTGCTCCAGCATGGCCAAGGCAATCTTGGTTCTCTTGCTTTCTGGTGTTATCGATTCAGCCTCCCAATCTCTTTCTCTTCATCCCAACCTCCTGACCCAGCATCACAGTCAGATCTTGCACACTGCACTCAGCCCTCTATATATCATTGCATGGCTGCTCCATAGTTAAATTAGAAGGAACAATATTCAGAGGCTATTCAACAGGTTTTACCTAATAGTAGGAAACCCTCCACCAGATTGGCCTATTTGGCCAAATGGAAATGTTTATTGGTGTGGTCATTGACTCGCAGGATTCAACTGATGTTGACTGGGATTCAGGACATCTTGGAGTATTTGTTGCATCTTCATGCTTCAGGTCTTGCACTCAATTCGTTGAAGGTCCACCCAGCTATGATTTCGGCATTTCATCCACCCATCCAGGGGAGGTCGACATTTGTGAAAGCCATGGTCTCAAAGTTCTTGAAAGGAGTCCTTTGTCTCCACCTACCAGAGAAAGAACCAGTTCCTTTGTGGGACCTCAGTACGGTCTTAGGGGTGAGACCTCCATTCAAGCCTTTGGCATCTTCTTTTCCTCTTCTGTGTCAAAAAACTGCATTCCTGGTGGCTGTAACATGCGCAAGGAGAGCATGTGAGTTGCAGTCTTTGATGGCAATTCTCTAAAGACAAAATGCCTTTGTGGTCACACCCTAAGTTTTTATCTAAAGTGATATCTCAATTTCACCTGAAACAGGCAGTGTATCTATCTGTGTTCTAACCTAAGCTACATTTAACCCTGGAGAAGCAGCATCTTCTTTCGTTGGATGTTAAGTGTTGCCTCGCCTTTTACCTGGACAGGACTAAACCCTTTATTATTTTGCCTCATCTGTTTGTGTCCTATGCAGACCAGATGAAGGGACAAGCAGTCTCTTTGCAGGCAGTCTCCAGGTGGATAACTTCCTGTATTTGAGACTGAATATGAAAAAATGCAAGCTACACCCCTCGAGGGGTGTGAGCTCATTCCACGAGGGTGCAGGCTACATCAATGGTATTTTGAAGTGGCGTTTCAGCATTGGACATTTACGGGGTGCCACTTGGTTGTCTGTGCATACGTTTACCAGTCATTATGCCATTGTATCTGCTCTGGATGTTGCAGTAAACTTTGGTAGAGCAGTCCTTTAAGCAGACTCTGGGCCCCACCTCCTCCAAGTACGGCTTATGAGTCACCTAAGTGCAATACACGGCTGCATCTACTCAAAGAAGATGAAACGGTTACTTAGTATAACTTGGGTTCTTTAAGATGTGATGCAGACATAGTATTCCACAATCCACCCTCTGTCCCCTCAGCTTTGGAGTCTATACTCTTGGCGTTCAGCGTGAAGGAACTGATGGGGGTTGCGGTGGTGCTGCCTCATATAGCCAATGGAGGGGCTATGGCTACAAGGCATGGGTACCACTAGGCAGCATTCTCTGGCACCAGTGCACTGTGTTTGCACACACATAAGTGGAATACACTTTTGTATCACATCTTGAAGAACCAGTTACAGTAAGTAACCATGTCTTTTTAAAGGACTCTGTGATAGTTTCAGAGTGAGGAAACTGGACTCAAAACTGTTGGATATTCCAGAATATTTAGGCTCTGTAATTCCTTAACATTCTAATATTTATGTCTATAATGTAGCCTGTGGGTGTGTACTTGCTACTACATGTTACTAAAAACACTAAACTTTATTTGAACCAGATCACGTCATACATTATACTGTGATTTAAAGCAAATTTTTAAAAAATCCTTTACTAGGACCTTAGCCAATGAGATACCAACCAAAAGTATACCCAACGCTGAAGAACAAATAGTTACTGCACAAATCTTGAATGAGTGGATGTACCATCCTACTAGCTAAATGAGTGTTTGCTAGGATGCATAGATATTGTTCTATGACCACAGATTTCAATGTGTTAAAAGAGTGTTTAAGGAGAAGTCACTCTGCAAAGTGACCTTGTATGGGTTTCATATCTTTTCCTTCTCCGTGGCTTCCATATTTCCATATCAAGTTTGCTGAGTTTACAAGTTAAAAGTAGGAGGCAAATCTTCAGTTGGTGTAAATCAGCCTAGCTCCACTGAATGCATTGGAGCAAATGCTGATTTACACCATCTGAGGATTTGGCTTGGGGTTTCCAACTGCCAGCCATGCTAACTCCACCTGGAATTTGAAAGTCATACTGTGTTCTTTCTGGCTCATGCAACATCATCAGTAACAAAGATGCCACAGTGGGAATGTAGATGATCATTTTGTTGTAGATGCGCAAAGCAGAAGGCAATCTAGCCCACTCTTCCATAACTGTGTTGGCGCTGCATTGTTAACAGATGTCATTAGACCTGTAGATGGTGTTCTGAATACAGAAGCAGGTCTGTTGAATAAGAAGATACCACTTTCACCCAGGCCTTGTCTATTCTGGGGACAGTTTCAAGCAAGGATAGATTACACCAATGCAATTTTCAGTTTATAATGCCTTTGCCTTTTGATACAAAGGGTCTACACCAGGGCAGCTAAACTGATGGCTGGGCAACTGATGGTTAAAATCGCCAGTGTAGCCAAAGCTGTAGTCCCTTTTCTGACTACAACTCTGCTTCAAAAGATGGTTTTATTGACACATAACCAGAAGTAATGATGTAACCGCATGCTGTGCTCTCAGCATATCACAGATAACAATTATAAACAAATATAGCTCTTTGAGATCACATCACACAAATTGGTGTGGATGCTTGGAGTGTCTACTAGTCTAGGCCAGAGAGCCAAATGTAACAAATATGATGTAAAGCTTTTCCAATAATAGAAAAAGAGGGGGCACAGAATTTACAATCTGTATTTATATTTTGTGGGCAGCTATTGCCTGCAGAATAGATTAGCTTGATATGAGAATATTGGTTGAGTACTCTGCTGTTGAGATCCACAAGGAATTTCCTTTTCTCCAGATGTAATGAAAATCCCTTTGCAGTCCAGGTTTAGCAGGGACCATGTGACTGATGTCACTGATATGGTGTCATTTATAAGTCCTTTCTGAGGGGCAGAATACAACTTGGCTTGCACTCTGTTGCAAGCAAGGTCTGGTGTTATGTGGGCCCCTTCTGTACACTCTGTTACATCTTTTGGTAGGAGCTTCAGCCAGAAGACTGCAAGCTCTTTGCAAATTTGTGGCTAAATTGCAGCCTGAGTGCACTCAGTACAGCTTCATTCATATGTGTCTGTATGTACTGAGATCTACATAATTAGAAGAGACAGGTTGTGGTGATTGAAAGGGCAGCCACTGGGGGGTTCCATAGGCTATCAGAGCTAAGTTCCTATCATCTATGCCTCTCATTTTGATAACATCTGAGCACCTCACCATCTTCAATGGGACTATCTTCATAACATCCACAGAAGGTGGGGGCATTTTGTTATTCCAGTTTTACAGCTAGGAAACCGAGGCACAGAGCAACTCAATGACTCGTCCTACGTCACACAGGAAGTCTGTGACAGAGACAGGAATTGAACCCCAATCTCCCAAGTCCCTGGCAAGCACCCTTACCACTGGACCATACTTTCTCTTGTTTTTTCAAATCAGATTAAGGGCCAAATTCTGCTCTAGGTCACACTTGCTATACCACTGGTAGCCCCAGTGTATAACCCATGGCCCCAGTGTATAACCCGAAACAGAATGTGGCCATACCAACTGTCATTCTGAATCAGAGTCATTTACCTCAGGGTGTTTTTGCAATCCTGTCTATTTTTTAGCTAATGTGTTATTTAATTCTGGATTATTGCTCTTTATTTATAGCTGTTAATTACAAAGATGCTGTGCAGAGACCTTGTCTTTCTCAAATGTGAATTCCTGTAGTCATTTAGTCTTTTATCAGTCTTGCAGCCCCTACCATGGGTAGTTTTCCGATGAGCTTTGTCATTAGCACACCATCAGTAATTGAAACTGTAGAGGGAATTTAGGAGGGTAGATTGAAATTACTGCTGATGGAATTTGGCCAGGACATAGGGGTTAGGACTGCAGCTCTTGTGCAATGGTACCTGATTTTCAACATATCAGAGGCCGGGATTGTGCACATACAGTTTCACTCGTGTTGTGTATCTATAATCACTGTAATTGTGTGTGCAAGTGTGGGAATTTCACTCAGCCCTTCCCAGCTGTGAGGTGAAGGGATGAATGTGAATAGAGGTTAAACCATAGAAACAGGGGTGGATTAACAGAAAATGGGGCCAGACTCACCAAAACTTTGCTGCCCCACCTCAAAAAATCACCCTTTTGCTGCATAGACTCCTGCTCTTTCTCCACCCCAATGGGCTCCCTGATATTACCCTCTCAGCCACCCTAGATAAACTCTTGATGTCCAGGTTGGTCCTCACTTGCCCTCCCATTAGGAGTCACATCTGTGTCAGTGAAGGCAGAAATAAACACTTCATTCCTCCATGGCACTTTGCTACATCAGGCCACTCAGACTGCTGGACTTCTGGATCCAGAGACCCTGTGTTAGTCTTTCCTGTTGGGATCAGTGCCTACAAGTTCAGAGTGAGACATGCAGTCTGGAATGCGTGGTGAAAGCTTGTCCTACTGCAGTCCATCCTGTATGTCTTTGATGGGTAATCAGGTCTTAAGGTCTGGCAGCTTGGCCCCTTTCAGTTAGAAAAAAAATAAGAAAAGCTTCATTCTGTGTCTCAGCAGTGCAACCCCCATTGAATTAGCAGGATTTGTGGCATGCAAGCCCCCTACAGTGCTTTGAGAACTAAAGGTCTTTGCAGCATGCGAAATGACCATGTCTGAATTTCAGTATCTTCTGGAATCTTGTGCTCATCAGTTCTGCATTCATTCTGCCATTTTCTGTGCCATCTTCAAATACTGGCATTTTTGGTAGGGGCTAAGGGTACAAGTGGCCTATATCCCTTTTCACCCCTGTGTCCTTATGACCCCACCGATCTGTTAAGGTCAGGTTCTGTGAATCAGCCAGATCAAGGCTGGAGCTGAGTGAGCAGAAAAGGCATATCTTGTTACCTAGCCTACATTCTAGTGAATCAGTCACCCCATGATAGGCCTGGCAACGGCTGCAGCAATTGGTTCCTGCATTCGTAAATGGCTCATGACAAAATTCATCAAAGCGCTTGCAGTGTCAGGGCTGTAAGACTGATGAAAAGCTAAATAACTACTGTAGTGCTCACTCAAGAAAGGCAAGGTCCCTCTGTGGTGTCTTTGGAAATAACAGCTGTAAGAAAAGAGCAATAAACCAGAACTAAACACCCCATTAGTTAAAAAAAGATAATTGTGAAAACAACATGGAGAAATTCTGATTCAGAATGAGGGAGATTAATATTTTTAGCAAAACTCTTGGAGCCAAATTCTGCCCTCTCTTATACCAGTCAATTTTGATAGTCCCATTGTTGATGATAATTCTAGAGGAATCAAAAATATTTATTTTAAAGGCTTCATTTTGCAAGACTTTGGGTCTGCTCCTGTTCTGGGTCCCTGGGACAGCATGAATCAGACCAGATCTGATGATCAGGAACGGATGCTCAGGAACACGCCATTAAACAAAGACCGACTTGACCAGCCATCTTTAACCTGACAGGATCCTCTCCTGCACATCTGTCTGTCCTGCCCAATCTCAGCCTCTCCACTCGTTCTCAGTGTCTCCCAGTCCCAGTTTCCTGCCATCTGCCTGTCTGCCCTCTCTCCTTGCTCTCTTTCTCTCTGCTTACTCCCAGATGCTCTGTTTCTCCCCTTATTCACCTACTGTCATTTTCCCGGAGGGGAGGGGGCCACCTCCTCCCACTTTCCCAGAGCAGGGGCTACCCCTCCTTTCCATAAAACAATGACTGTGCATTCACTCTAAATCATATATTCCCATACTGGGTAGATTCCCGTTATCATATTTACAAATATATATAACCCAAGACATGTGTGTTTGAAGAGAATCTTAACACACACTCCCCACTGTATTCCCTGTTTGATCTGTCCAGACACACTGAATAGCTCTACTCATTCTCAGCACACTGAAGGCTGACTATCACAGGAAGGGGATTGAACTCTATATAATTACAACTATAACGATAAAAGAGAAATCCTTTGGGAAGCATCCCTTAACAGTCTGAGTATATTGACCCATTACAACAGGGGTGGGCAAACTACGGCTTGCGGGCTGCATCTGGCCCGCCAGCCATTTTAATCCAGCCCTTGAGCTCCTGCTGGGGAGTGGGGTCTGAGATAAAATTTCTAGTCACTATTAATGACTACTAGCTAGTCTAGCTTGTCCTAGAACCCACAAGGGGAGAGGCAATTCTTGATTAGACCTAAGTGGAGCACAGGATCTGGTCTAAGAAGTGAATATAGCTGAATCACTGTGTAATAGCTACCATAATGTAATTCAGTTTATCATCCTTGTAGAGAGGAAAATACCAAAGAAGAACACCACAGTACCATTTAATTTCAAAAAAGGAAACTATGCAACAATGAGGAAGCAAGTTAAATGGATATTAGAAAGAACAGTTGCAAGAGTGAAATGCCTCCGCGCTTCAAGGAAACTTTTTAAAAACACCATAATAGAGGCTCAATAGAGGTATATGTATACCCCTAATAAAAAAAGCCCCCAGTAAGATGACCAAAAAATGCCACCATGGCTAAATAGCAGAATAAAAGAGGCAGTTAGAGGGAAAAAGGCATCCTTCAAAAATTGGAAGTCAAATCCTAGTGAGGAAAATAGAAAGGAGCATAAACATTGGCAAGTCAAGTGTAAAAGTATACTTAGGCAGGCCGAAAAAGAATTTGAAGAGCAGCTAGCAAAAGACAGAAAAACTAACAGCAAAAAAATGTAAAGTACAGCAGAAGTAGGAAGCCTGCCAAACAATCACTGGGGCCACCGGATGATTAAGGTGCTAAAGTAGCACTCAAGGAAGACAAGGCAGTTGCAAAGAAGCTAAATGAATTCTTTGCATCGGTGTTTACTGCAGAGGATGTGAGGGAGATTCCCACACTTGAGACATTCTTTTTAAGTGACAAATATGAGGAATTGTCCCAGATTGAGGTGTCAATAGAGGAGGTTTTGAAACAAATTGATAAATTCAACAGTAATAAATCACCAGGACCGATAGTATTCACCCAAGAGTTCTTAAGGAACTCAAATATGAAACTGAAGAACTATTAATTGGTATGTAACCTATCACTTTAATCAACCTCTGTACCAGATGACTGGAGGATAGCTAATATAATGCTAATTTTTAAAAGAGCCTCTAGAGGTGATCCTGGCAATTACAGGTCAGTAAACCAGACATTACTACCAGGTAAATTGGTTGAAACTGTACTAAAGAATAGAATTATCAGATGCATAGGTGAACACAATATGTTGGGTCGAGTGCTGTAGCTATTTTTAGAAATCTCACATTGGTACCTTCTTTGCGTTTTGTCAAATCTGCAGTGACAGTGTTCGTAAATCAAACAATGTGCTGGGTCATCATCCGAGACTGCTATAACATGAAATATTGTCAGAATGCGGGTAAAACAGAACAGGGGACATACAATTCTCCCCCAAGCAGCTCAGTCACAAATTTAATTAACGCACTATTTTTTTAACGAACATCATCAGCATGGAAGCATTTCCTCCAGAATAGTGGCTGAAGTATGAAGGGGCATATGGATGTTCAGCATATCTGGCAAGTAAATACCTTGCAATGCGGGCTACAAAAGTGCTATGCGAACGCCTGTTCTCACTTTCAGGTGACATTGTAAATAAGAAGCAGGCAGCATTATCTCCTGCAAATGTAAACAAACTTGTTTGTCTTTGCGTGATTGGCTGAACAAGAAGTAGGACTGAGTGGACTGTAGGCTCTAAAGTTTTACATTGTTTTGTTTTTGAGTGCAGTTATGTAACAAAAAAAATCTACATTTGTAAGTTACATTGATGAACTTTTTCCATATTTCCTTGGCAGAGAATTTCAAAATTATTGATTTTCATGCTGATTCAGAATGAAGCCTGCTTTTTAAATTCTTTGTAAAACAGAACTTCTCTTTTCCACACAGCTTTAAAAATTAACTGCTCTCCCTCAGGTAAGAGATGATCCAATGGCGAACTTTATGTGCGGGTAGTTCCACTTACATTCACAGGAAGGGTTTCTTCGGTGAGTCTGGGCTGTAATGAATTAACATTATGCTCTCAATAGGCAGCTAGCCAACAAAGATGCTACCTGGGCCTATGAGTTGTTGCTTAGATCTTGTTGCCTTCTGGCTAAAGGAAAGATGGTGAGCATAGCTGGTTGTGAAATTTGATTTTTTTAAAGTCATTTTTAATTTTGAAAATTTGAAATTTTGTTTAAAAATAAAAAGAGGAGGATGAAATTTTGGCAGAAAATGTCCCTATTTTCGGCCGGCTCTAATGGTGAAATTAGATCTGGCAAAGGAGAGGATTACACCCATGACAAAGGTCTGACACTGCTGTGTGTGCTCTGCCATCAGGGCTGTTTGTGTGGGTAGTTTCTGGTACATTTGTTGTGAAGGAAGGGATCACTCATTACTGACATATGAACAGTCACCTAGTAGGAGAAGAGCCAGTTTGCTGGCAGTCACAGCAGGGCTGAAGGGCACATAGGTCATGCTGGACTAGAGGATCAACTAGAGCTCCACTGGGACTAAAGATTAAATTCTGTTTCCTGGAACTCCTTCTGGAAATCCCTGTTGTGGGTCCTATGGCTATGCAGGGGCTATAGAGCAAGAGAATGCCAGTTACTGGAGATTACCGTCCTTTCCCTTTAAATAATAAAATCACAATTTCAGTAGGGTTCTAGTGAACCCGAAGGTGAGGATTCTGAGCTGTGGTCAGTGAGGCACTTTGATCAGCTCCCCTGTCTGGCTAATGACACATTAAGATCCTTTCTGCTAGTGCATCTTGACCTCCTATTTGGGCAGGTCTGGATTATTTACTGGAAAGTAAAAGGTCTTTGCTTTTTATCCCTCGGCAGAGGCAGAGAAGCAGCTTTGTGCTGGCAATGTAGTGAGAAGTGATTCTGTTCTTTTGGCTAGTTTTTGAAAAATGAAAGCCTTGCGCCTGTTTAACTTGGTCACCTTTGCCCATTCATTTTGTGAAACTGCTGTGGCACGCCAGTGGCAGGCCAGAGTCTTTATTCAGCAGCCCTCTCTGGGGCTCTTCAGCTATCCACTCATTTGTTTTGCCATGGATTGAATACAGTATAATTTGCATTTACTATATGACACCTTTGCACTTTCTGTATGTAGCATCTTCCATTCAATGATTTCAAAGGGACCTGGTCAGTCATTTACCTCTAACATCAGCAGTAACGTAAAGCCAGGCTGTGAGCTAGTGAGTTCTGGCATATGAGACTCTCTGCCCATCACACCACTGCCCAGTTGAATCTCAGGCATTGTGCTGGAGTAGGCCAACCCTCTGTTGCTTTGCATAGGTTTTGTTTTTTTAACACGGTGCCAACTTACCTTTGGCACTTGGCCCAGAGTCTGTGCGCTGTTCTGATAGAGCTGCTCTTGTTCTTGTCTCTCTTCCAGACAAAGAGCACTTGAAGGAGAGGGAGAAGCTGGAAATGGAATTGGCAGCCGTGCGCTCTGCCAGTGAGGATCAGCGGAGACACATCGAAATCCTGGACCAGGCACTGAACAATGCTCAGGCCAAGGTCATCAAACTGGAAGAGGAGGTGAGATGAAGGCATCATTTCCTCTGCTTTGCTGCAAATGATTGCTTGTATTTAGTATTCATTTTACAGCTGTAATTCAGCCCAGCCTCTTAACCCTTTCCAGCACCAGGGTGGCAGCCCCCCTCTTTCCCAGACCCTTCCAAACAGAAAACAATTATAAAACACTGAGCCAGGCAGGATTTGAAAGGAAACCACAATCCCAGATGCTTTCTGTATAACCAAAAGCTTGACCAAATTTCACCAGCCGATGGCTAACGTGATGTTAGGACTTTAGAATATCCTATCTACTAATTTAGGACTTGTGTAATTAATGAGAAAATATCTTATATGGGTATAGTCCATTTCTTCTCAAAGAATCCCGAAGTGCATACATATAGTGTGTGTCTGTGTATACAAACACACACACACACACAGAGTTCACCAAAGTCAGCCAGATCAATTCACAGAACTCAGTACAACAGGACCAGATAACTTGCATTCAGGAGTATTAAAAGAAATGGCTGAGGCACTCTGATATTTAACAAATCTTTGAATACTGGTGAAGAAAAGCTAATGTCCCAGCATTTATACAGGATTAACATGGGTAACTATAGGCTGGTTATCTTGACATCAGTCATGGGCAAAATCTTGGAAAGACTGATTGAGTGCAATCAGTAAAGAATTAAAGAATGGTCTCATAATTAATGCAAATCAGTATGATTATATGGAAAACAGAGATTGTCAAACTAACATGATATAATTTCATGAGATTACGAGATTGGTTGAGTTTAAAATAATATATTCAGATTTGTGTAAGACATTTGACGAAGTGTTGCACAACATTCTGATTAAAAAATTAGCATTATACAAAATCAATGTAGCCCTTATTAAATGGATTAAAAAGTGGTTAACTGATGGATCTCGAAAAGTCATTGTACATGGGGATTAGTCACAAATGAGGATGTTTCTAGTGGATCTGTTCTTGGTCCAGTGCTATTCAATATCTTTGTCAATGATTTGGATGAGAACATAAAAACATTGCTGGTAAAGTTTGCAGGGTTCTGAAAAGAGCTACAAGAATGATATGAAGTCTGGAAAACCTGCCCTACAATGAGACTAAAGAAGACTAATCTGTTTAGATTACCCAAGCGTTGTTTAAGAGGCGATTCAACCACAGTATCAGAATACTTACATCATCGTGTAGATCAGTGGTTCTCAAACTTGTATTGGTGACCCCTTCCACATAGGGAGCCTGAGTATGACCCCCCCTTATAAATTAAAAACACTTTTTATATATTTAACACCATTATAAATGCTGGAGGCAAAGCAGGGTTTGAATCTTGTGACCCCCTGAGGGGTCCCAACCCCCAGTTTGAGAACCCCTGGTGTAGATGTACTTACATAGGGAGAACATTTCTGATAAAAGAGGGTTCTTTGATCTAGCAGACAGACAAAAGCATAACAGTATCCAGTAGCTGAAGATGAAACTAGACAAATTCAGACTAGAATTAAGGTGTACATTTTTAACAGTGAAGGTAATTAACCATTGGAGCAGTTTACCTACGGGGGTTCTAGCTTCTCCATCATTTGAAGTCTTTAAATCAAGACTGCATGTCTTTCTAAAAGATCTGCTATAGCTCAATCAGAATTTATGAGCTTGATGCAGGAGTCACTTGGTGAAATTTTATGGCCTGTGTTATGCAGGAGATCAGACTAGATTATCGTAATTGGCCTTTCTGGTTTTATCTATGAACAGTGTAATGAGGGAAATTCTGAATAAGGATAAAAAGGCTATGGGACCTTGAATGTCTATACAGAGCAGATCAGACCTTGGTGAGAGGGAGGGTTGTCCAGTGGTTTGGGCGCTAGCTAGGACTTGGGAGATCCAGGCACAATTCACTGCTCTGCCACAGAGTTCCTGTGTGACCTTATGCAAGTCACTTAGTCAGTCTGGCCCATATTTTTAAAGGTATTTAGCCATTGCTTCTCTCAGCAACATCGCTGCCGCACCTAACTGATTAAGGAGCCCAAATCTTATTTTCAAAAGGGATTTAGGCACTTAAGAGCCAGAATCCAAATGGGATTTAAATATTTCTTGAAAATGATATTTAGGCTCCTAAATCAGTTAGACATTGCAACACTGAGCGCAGCGATGCCTAATTACCTTTACTAACCTTTAATAATAGCAATATGTTATTCCCACAAGAAAGGTTGGGGACCACTGGCCTAGATGATCATAATGGTCCCTTAAAAAGAAGAAGGAGTCTGGTGGCACCTTAAAGTCTAACAGATTTATTTGAGCATAAGCTTCTGAAGAAGTGAGGTTTTTACCCATGAAAGCTTATGCTCAAATAAATCTGTTAGTCTTTAAGGTGCCACCGGACTCCTTCTTGTTTTTATGGATACAGACTAACACGGCTACCCCCTGATACTTGACATAATGGTCCCTCTGACCTTAAAATGTATAAATCTAAGGCTAGATACTGGTTGAGCCAAGAGAGAAACTTTTTTCCTGATCACTGGGCCAGGACCAGCACCTGGATAAGTTTACTGATCCTATGAATTTTTCCATTGTTCCATTAAATGTTTCTTGCTCTAATAAGTCATGAGTTATTGGATCATAAAATCATATCATTCTTATTATGCTCTTGCTTCTTCACACACAGTTCAGTTCTAAGCTGACTAGCAATTATTTCCCCACCAAATTTCTCCTGTTCCATTTAGCAAACATTTTTCACTTTGATTTTTAAAGGTATTTGTGTGCATCTGGTGATTATGAAATTACAGACTGGGTAAGGATGTCAGAATTGCCCAATAATAATAATTCATTATTATTTATGGACAAGTGAGCTATATTTTTGTGTATAATCAACAAAATTGTTAACAAAGGGCTTGATACTGTGAACACTTCAGTGCATTCCTTTACTATAGTGAATAAAATTACATGCATGCTTAAGCATTTGCAGGGCTGGAGCCTAAATTCCAATTACAAAGCAAAATTTTGCATTTGGTTAAATCAGTGCACTTCCTTTGCAGACAACAGGGTTTCTCAGTTATGAATGAGAGATAATTTGGCTTGGAGTGTCTTTATTGCTACTGATGATGAATGAGGGAGAAAGAATCCAGCTTGACTCTCTGATCCCAGGCTCAGTTTGCAGGGCTGGCAGTTAGTAAAACCATCTTTTTGCTTGTAAACTGAGCACCTTTGATCAGTAAGCCAGAGATCATGAACATGGAACCCTACAATACCACTCTCACAGAGTCACACACCCCTTGGGAATCTAATCTTCTGATTGCTTCTGGACATTAGTTCAGATTCTAATCTCATTCATATCAATGTAAATCCATTGAAATAACTGCTGTTTACAGCAGTGTAATGGAGATGAGAATCTGGCCCATTGTTACTGAGTCTAGAAAGGCTGCTTAGAATAAGTTTTGTCTTGCACCTGTATTGTAAAAAAACCTCCATCAATTTCATTCTGATTTTTGACTTGGGTATTTTATGGTCACAGAGAACAATTTTGAGGCATAAGACTCCATTGTCAGTATAATCTGTGGGAAGGTACATAGCTTGATCTAGCATTGTGCTGAAAGAATTCCACCTATTCTGGCTGAAACACCTGAGCCCCCGCTTTATAATTGCTAAGAGCTTCATGCAAAGGACCACATTCAGGAAAGCATTTGCAATCCATAATAACAACTGTTATTGGTCCTACAAAACCCAGGAAGAAAGCTGCATATTCTGGAGCGCCATCTAAGAGCACATTATCTATTAACTAATTATTGACTAGAGCTGGTCAGAAATTTTCTAGTTAATCTTTTTTTGGGGGGTGAAAAAATGCCAGTTCACCCAAACTAACACCGTTTGCAAACCCGGATCAGGTTCAAGGAATTTCCTGACTCAAAAAAAACAAAAAGGTTTTGAATTGTTGAAACATTTCACTTTGACATTTTCAAAATGAATAATTCCAGTGTTCCAGTTTGAGAGGACTTTTTGCTTTGAAATTTAAGCTCATAAGACCAAAAAAAAGTTCTGAAAAGAGGGTCAAAATCAAAATTAAATGTGTTGAAATTATCATACTGAAACAATTCAATTGACTTGAAACAGGGAAAAAAATTGGTTTCCCAGTTTGCAAAAGTTTAAGATTTTGACTTTTTGTCCTGATCTGAGAGGTGCAAAAATATTAAACTCTTGAAAATATTTGTGAAACTGGAAAACTACTGTTTCCTATTCACATGTATACAGACATGTTTCTTTATAGAGCACTCTTCTAATGATAACTGTGTTAAACATTAGTCTTTCTACCTCCTATCTGGACTGTAAAATGTGCAAAGAACCAAAGCCACGTGAGCACAAATAAATGAGGAAGAGTGGGAGTGTCTGTGTATCTAGACTAGAAGCCAGGAATCCGGTGTATGCTAGGAATTAGCTGTGACTTTGGATAGTCATATTAACCTCATATTGTCATACTGTGACTAAAGTCATATTAAACTCTCTGTCTCAGTTTCATATCTATCAAGTGGCAATAATCACACTGATCTCTGTAAAGTCAGTATTTAACAAAATCCAAACTATCTAACCCCAACTCCTGGGCCGAGTGAACTTTTCGGTAAGGCTAGAAATGTTTTTAATTGGTTTGGACTTGCAGCCTTGCTTTATGCTAATTGATTTTTTCTGTACAACACAGCAGATATGTTTTGAAGGGGATTAAACAATTAAATTGTTGTGATGGAAGAACAAGAACACAATATCTCACCAGAGAGAGGCATTGCAGCCCGCAGGGTGAAGTCTTGAATCTGTCTGCAGCAGTCAAAGTGATATGCATGCAAGTTTAGGGTTAGCATCCAAGCTCCATGGGAAAGAGAACTGTATTTTAGTCACTCTTGATAGAAACAATTTGCATTTTGGATTACACTGGGACTGATCCTGAGAGGTGCTGAGTAATTCCAACTCCAATTGACTTCGCTATACCCCAGGATCAGGCCCATTTTTTGTCCTAGTTGCTTCCCTAGGATCAGTTTTCACAGAAGGCTTTGATGCCCTTCTCACTGACATGTGCCTTGGGCAGTCTGTGGCATATCTGAACTCTTCCCCAAAGGTTCTAAGGCATGTTAATTCCCGTCATAGATTAATATCATTTTACCTTGTTGTCCTGCAATTACCACTTCTGTAGCACAGTGGGAGGCTGCAAGAATAATGGCTCAGATAGCAGCTATGATGCACCTAATATCTGCATCCACTTGCATGCCTAAAAGGTCACAGAGAAAGTCTGCAGTCCACTCCCACAAACTCCTGTTAGGGTATGCTACTTGAGCAAGTCAGGATTAATCTCAGGCCATAAAATGCTAGGTTGCAGAATCCTCATGTAACACTGGGCCTATAAATCACTCAGTGCATGCATTAGAAGTAAGAATGGCTTTAGCTGATACTAACAGTCACCCATATTCATCTGTATGACCTAGCCCTTGGTAGACAAGAAAACATCTGGAAACCGTCCAACAGATGTATATCTTCAGCTAAGGGTCTGCAGATGCCTTTCCCATCATCGGAGACTGGATCATGCAGATATACAGGGTTAAGATTTATTTCTAGAATCATAGAGTTGAAGGCTAGAAGGGACCATTAGATCATCTAGTCTGAACTCCTGTATATCACAGGCCAATTAAATTTCACCAAGTTATCCCCTTATTGAGCCTGATAACTTGTGTTTGGCTAAAACATAGAGCTTGATTTGAAAACATCAAGAGAGGGAGAATCCGCCTTTTCCCTTCGTACTTCATCCAGGTGATTAATTACCTCACTTCTAAAGATGTGTGGCTAAATTCTAATTTGAATTTGTCTGGCTTCAGCTTCCAGCCACTGGTTCTTGTCATGCCGTTCTCCACTAGATTAAAGAGCCCTTTGCTACCCAGAATTTTCTCCCTGTGAAATTTAGGTTCAGTGAAAGCCACATTTACATGCAACATGCACATGCCAGTGATTTATGAGATCATATCACAACCTAATTCATAGACATAAACGTTCATGTCATATTTGTTTGGCTTCTGCTCTTCTGTTAATGACACTGTGCCCTCCGCTTGCACTCTGCCCCCAGTTGCGTAAGAAGCAGGCCTATGTTGAGAAAGTGGAGAAGCTGCAGCAGGCTCTGACCCAGCTCCAGGCAGCATGTGAGAAACGGGAGCAGATGGAACGGCGATTGCGCACACGGCTGGAGCGGGAGCTGGATTCGCTGAGGATGCAGCAGGTGAGAGGCTGATTGGTCGTGGGCCACAAGCACATCCATGCCGATGCCTGGGTAAATAAGGACGGAATGCTTCATGCCCTGTACCCCTGGCATTACCTCCAGGATGTGTCTTGGCAATGAGAACAGGAGGACTGGCCTCTCACCCTTTGCCACCATGATGATAGTAGAAACAAGAATGGGTGAGTGCAGTTTTGTGAGGCTGAGTTAGGGGGCGCTTCCAAACCGTTGCTTGTTTCTGCAGTGCTTCGTTAGCTCTCAGTGCCTTTTTCCATCAGTTTGATGCAATGGTTACAAGAGTTTCTCTCTGAAGTTGGCCACAGTTAGCTAAGCCTTTTTGTGAGCTCTACATTGGATTAACGATGCAGTGCTTTCTCTGTGGGGCTACCCATGAAAGCCATTTGGAAGCTACAGCTCATTCAGCATGTGACAGCCAGCTTGCTTAGTAGCATTAGCCAAAGTGCATATTACACCAGTGCTTCAACGGCTGCCCTGCCTCTATTTGATTCTAGGCACAATTCATCATGATCCTTAAAGCCCTGCCTGGCTGAGTCCTAGTTATAAGAGGGACCACGTCTCTCCCTATGCAGCATTGTAACAGCTGAGGTCAGCTGAAGTGCTCTCACCTACAGATCTGAGTATCTGGAGGTAGACTGTTTTCAGAGAAGGACCCTTTGAGAGGTCCTTAAGGCAGGTGTTGAGGTTAGATAGCAAAGTACATGATGACAGACTGCTGATCAGGCCTGCATGGTGTGAATATTCATATAGCAGTCACTCAACTCCTATAGTCATGACCCTACATGTTCTTGCCTTGGTGTAAAACCTGCACAGACTCTTGTTGGTTGCTAAATAAACCAAAAAGCAAACCAGCTCAATGACAAGCTAAACAAATACAGGAGCATTTTGGAGAACTGTCATATTCTTAGGATTTTTATTTTTTTTTACCAGTCCCTCTAGAGAGATTCAAGAATTCCTTGACTCCATGGGGTGTTGTCAGGGCTCCTGCATTAGAGCTGTGTGAGCACCTGGTTGAGTTTTAAAGCTCTGAGTTTTCCATGCAGCACTGAAGCAGAAACCTGGATGCTTAATACTCATGACTTGACACGTACCACATACTTTTTTCATTTTTTTAATCAGGACAGTCATTTTTAACTATATCAAAGGTCACCCTGATGGAAATTTCTGGATTTTAGATGAATCCTTCACTTGGAAAAGCCTGTTCAGTGCTGACTTTAAATAGAGGATTATTTATTATTTCTCCACCATTTTTGCTTGATGGCGCTTGGCTCTCTCCAGATGCTGAATAGACACTAGTTACGGCTCCATAGTTAAGGTTGAGTGTAGTTTTGCACTGAAAGTAGGGATTCAAATGCTTTCATATCTATGGAGAATATAGCGTATCCTCCCCAAAATTGCTTTTCAAAAACTACCCTTTGCACCAGACCTGTTCAACAGGGAGGGTAGGTGGGAAAAACTCTGTATGTGTGTACAGGTGCATGCAGAGGAATGTAGGGGTTGAAGGAGCAAGTGGGAAATAGGTGTGTATGTCTGTGTGTGCAGGGGAATATGAAGGGCCTATGGGAAGGAGAAACTGGGATGTGTGTCCAGGGGAATATGGAGGGAGTGGGGAAGCTGGGGGGAGGGATGCAGGAGAATGTGGGGGACAGGATGTAGGGGAAAAGTGGGGAATGTACTCCATTTTGTTGTGTAGCTGTGGCAGGGCAAAGCAGCTGTAAACCCATCTGTACTGGTAAGTATGCTCTGGCTGATTTGTGCTGCTCCAGGGAGGTGTAAAGCAGCCAAAGCACACTGGTGAATCTGGCTACAAAAGGCTTAAAATAAATAAATAAATTAAATATGATGTTTTAAGGTTGATATTACACATCTTCATGTCATTAGAAATATCGTAAGGCAACATTCTCTTTTGTTTCCTATTTACGGTTTAATGTATGAAAATTGTAATTAAAAAAACAAAACAAGGAAATTCGTAGACAAAAACAATGTTAATCTGAAGTTAGGTTTGAGAGTACATATATCAATCATTTAGGGTAAAACACATTACAGGAATGTTGCAGTTAACCCCGCAAACAAGCCTTATAAACCTAGGAAATTCAGATTTCAGGCTAACCTTACCATAATAAAAATATGGTATGGTATGGAAATGCAGAATTGGAGCACTCAAACAGCCTTTACTCTGCCTTGTGGTGAAACAATGAGTGGAGTGGGGTGGGGAAGGAAAGCAAAAAAAATCTAATGTGCTTCAAAAATCAATCTAATTTGGGACTTATCACTAAAATCCTTAGCTGTAATCATATGGTTATTGCATGATGTCACTAAAGAGCAGAGTTAAGGTCCTGAACTGGGACCAATGTAAGTAAGGAATGCATACGCTCTCCAGCCTTAACTTTGGCAATTCCAGACTCTTAAACACTTCACAATTCAACCGTATCATTTATAAAGCTTTGGGATTTACACCGGCTGAGAATCTGACCCATAGTTTTTCTGATGGACTTTTACTGAAAATGCAAGTTACTATCAAACGGATCCTGTAGAACCAAACACTCAAACAGCATTTAATAGCATTTTCGGTGTAACATGACATTGATTTGGTATATGGAAATACACGCACAAATTCAGAATAATTTACATGATTACAAAGGACCATTTCTTCTGCTACTCCAATAAATTATTTATATATGGGTTAAAAACAAAATTGGATGGAGGTGCGGAGACATGGTTCTATGAATGCTTCCCGGGATCTCATGGTTTTTTTGGGGAGCTCTGCATACAAGTGTTTGAGCCCGTACTTTTATGCTTAGTTGAACTGTCTTAGCACAGTTACTCATCTAGATAAGTAACTGCCTCTTTCGCCTTCACTTATCACCACCTCCTCAAAACAAATCGTAATGTTATTTTGGGGAGTAGATTAGTTCATGACAAACAAAAAGCATTGAAGAGTTTGCAGAGAGAATTCCCAGCTGGCAGCTAGCACTGAGATCAGAACATGTGAATATTGGCTGCTGAGGGTCAGCGAATGGATATACTAGTGCATTAAGCCACCATTTGAGAAAAACAGCTGAAGGGTGTAAAAGGGAACATAACTGAGGCATGACATGTAGTTTTAACTTAGAAAGTTCACACATTTCCCACTGTCGAGAAACACTGCTGCTGCCAGAACCCTACTGGAATCAGGGCTTGTTATTGCTAAGACTTGTGGCAAATGGACACACTGCTACACAGTGTTGTTGCTTAAAAGCAAAGGACCTGATTCTGCTCTTAGCTACGTGGGGGTAAATCAGAAGTAACTCCATTGACTTAAATGGAGTTATAACAGTGTAAAAACCAGTGTGAGAGGTGGATCAGGGCCCCAAAAGAGAAGCTAGTTGCAGTTAAGTAACATTAAAAAAAAAATCTTATTTTCAGTGTTTGAATATCAGAGAGCCACATCAGTCTGTGGTGTAATCAGAATGGACTTCTGGATCAGGCACTGGACTTGGGTTCAGGGGATCTAGGATCAATCTCTGGCTTTGCCACAGACTCTCTGTGTGACCTCACAAGTTGCTCAATCTCTTTGTGCCTCAATTTTCACCGGGAAGGTGGGAAATCTGCAAATATTTCTCTACTTCACAGGGATATTGGGGGGATAAAAGCATAAATACTGGGCAGGCTCTATAGTTAGTGGCTTGGAATTGTAATTAGCACCATGTTTAAAGTGTCGTAATTCTGGAACACCTTTTCCCTTCAGATTTTCACTTCAAAAAATTGCCTTGGCCTCTCAGCTAACCTGCTGGGTTTGAGGGGAGGCTGGTATGAATGTTTGGGTTATTTTTTAATTTGAGAGAGGGCCAAAACCAGGTTTATGATGAACAACTAGCTCTAATTGTAACTGTGGGGTGAGTCCCATCACTCCATAAAATGACACCTGCTATCCATGTATCACAGTCATATCTACGGAATATTGAGTCATGCCAAATAAAATAGACTTTTACTACTTTTTACCCCAGTGAGCTTTATAGACCCAGTCCACCTGGGAGAGAATGAGCTGGATTTTATTCTGGCTCAGTTACCATCAACAGAATTATTAGCTAAATTCCAAATGGCCAGTCTTTATTGTTGATGATGCATGTATCCAGGAAAAAAGGACCTCTTAACTTTATATTCCAGGTTGAGTTTACGGGGTTGGCATTTATTTTGATCTGAAATTAATAAGTCACTCTACACATGGAGTTTCAGGGTACAATTTTTACAGAGTGGAATTGCTCTGTAAAAATATCGTCATACCTTCCAGGACTGACATTATCTGAAGCATAACTGATGTTTTTATTGGTGAAGCATCACAACAGTTGCCCCCAAAGGATTGTTCCATAATGGATTGTTCCAGAAAACTTCTTCCAAAAAAGTCAGTATTACCCCAAAGCCAAAGTTCACTTAAGTCTTCTCCTGCATTCCCAAGTCATGTTTTCTGTCATCAAGAGGAAAGGTTCCAAAACGAAGCAATAGAGGCTGTCGTATTTTGTGACATGAATTCCAGAGAATGGAAATGTAGGTTACATGGTAACCCCTGAGTTCATGGTGTTGATGCATCACATAGGGCCTGCCTTGCCCTGGGCAGCTTGTGAAGTGGCAAAGTTGACAAACAGGGGTGTGCACAACATAGTGTCCTCGTCTCTGACACAATCTTACATGCCACTAAGTGCAGCAACTCTTATGCTTTATAAAACACTTCAATAACGTCTACTCTCTGAAGGTCTCAGAGAACTTTACAACCCTTAATTCTCACACCATCCCCTATGGATTAGGTAACTATTGTTATCCCCATTTTAGGTACAGGGAGGTTAAGTAATTTGCTTAAGGTCTTACTTTCACTGTTCCGTACAGAGTTCCTGTGGGAGCTGAAAACCAGCGTTTTGCTCAATTTCAAACCAGGGACTTTTTGCATGCTAGATAAACACACGAACCGCTACACTAGAGAAACCACCTCCTAAGATCGTGTGGGAGAATCAGGAATAGAGCCAAGGTCTTTTAACTCCCCATCCTCTGCATTAGCTTCCCTGCTTTGGATAAACAGTTTTCTGTTCTATCGGGTTCTTTCATCCACTGTGTCCATTTTGCTTATCTTATAACTCTGAAATTTCAAAAGATGATGCCAAATGAGATAATGCGTAAACAAACGTCAGTGTTCTCCATAACGTAAGAAAGCTTTATCCACACTCATGGATTGATCTCTGTATCTTATGATGATGCTGATTCTTGAAGTGCCATTAATGTGCTACGTGCAGTAGAGGTACGGTAGCTGGTATTAAGAATGCTCTATAAACTCGTATGTTTAGGGGAGTCGGACAGTCTGAAACTGGTGCTTAAGAAGCCATAGTAGATACATGGGGCCAGATCCCCAGCTGCTGTAAATTGGCATAGAGCCATGGCCCATAATAGTGGCCAAGTGCCATTTAATTTAGCATGCTATATTGCTTTGCTTCTGGGTTATATTTAACTATTTCCGATTCCCCTACACATGTTGGACACTCTCTCCATGCATGAGAGAAGTGTGACAAAGTGTCAGCAAAAGAGGTATTTTAATGCTAGGTTTGGAGTATCCCACGATGCCCTTGCATTCCAGGAGGAGCAGCAGGAACCCTAGTTCTGTCAGCCTGGTTCAGCATCCCACGGAATATGTGATGGCCACAGTGAGCATCTGGAAAGCCAGTCCTGCCAGCACATTTGTCAAATGTAATAACAATGGAACACAACCTTTGCTTGCATTGCACCTTTCCTACAAACTGCACCCCCCAGCTGCTTGGCAGTGCAAGACAGCAGCCATTAGAGAGGTAAAAGACAAAGGGTGGGACTTTTTAAAGTGCTCCATGTAGGCGCTGCAAAAGTCCCTGGTAAAACTCCTGGGTAAAACTCCCTGGTAAAACTCCATGGAAGCAGACTTAGGCCAACTCTAAGCTCTTTAGAAAATCCCATTGCACATTTTCAAACTCAGGTTTGAAACTTTAACTAACTAAACTCTAATTTTAGGCCCCAAGGCCCAGATTCTCAAAGGTATTTAAGGACCTAATTCCCATTGAAAGGAATGGGGGTTAGGCGCTTAAGTACCTTTGACGATGTGGACCCAAATCCATATTTAGGTACCTGTTTAAGTGGATGGATTTTCAAGCGTGTTGAGAACGCTCCACTCCCACTGACTTCATTTGGATTTGCAAGTACTCAGCACCTCTGAAAAGCTGGCCTCTGATGTAGGTGCCCTAACTTGAGGCTGCCAGGTTTGAAAATGCTAGCTTAAAAGACAGCAGGAGGAGAGAAAAATGAAGGAGCCTGGACATGGCGGATGAGAGATTTGAAAAAAGATTGCAGACCAATAAGGGAGAGGGACACCGGCAGGCTCTCTCAGACAAGGCTGATCTCTTGCACAGACAGCATGGAGATTACTTGAAGGAACTGAGGAAAGAAGGGAAAGGGGCATAGAGACAAGAAGTCAGAACCCTGTGCAGTCCGTGTGCTGTTTCAGCTCCCACGCATGCTGTAATAGGCAGCAGACATGCTGTCTCTACTAGCCTATTTCACAATTCCATTCCTTTTTCAGCAATCCATCAAGTATGTTATGTGGGCAGATGTATGCCCGGGATAGCAACTCAATTCTTTCACCAGCTCATGCAGTATATGCATGTGCGAGGGTGAGCATCCAGCTCAATCAGCCCATGAGGTATTAACACTCCACGGTGGAGAGCTGGACTGCTCCACCCCGTGAGGAGTGTGCTTGCTGTGGTGGGACCACCAGTTCTTTTAGCCTCTTTCAACATCTTTTAGCCCTCAGTCAGTCACCTTCAGGAACTTGGGGCGGACCCCACCTTCAGCTGGAAGTTTTACACACGCCATCTGTAGCCTTGCCTCCTTTGCTAAGCAATAAATCAGCTTTCCTGATGCTGTTGAGTTGCTAGGGACAGTTTCTAGAGCAAACTTGCATCTCACTGGTTGTAGGCAATAACTATTGGGTCACGCTTTGACAAGGAGCCCTATTTAAGCTCTGATCGCCAGGGTGGCTACTGATTCAGCAACAGGCCACCCAAAAGGTTGAAAGCCCCTGGGTTTGTTTTGCAGAAGATTTTGTAGAAGAGGTTCCTGCAGCTCTCGTGTTGGTGCAGGCTGAATATCTTTCGTTGTTTCCCTCTCCCGAACTCCAGAGACAGGGGAACTACCAGGCCGAAAGCCTGCCAGAACACAATGCCCCAGCACTGATGGAGCTAGTGCGGGAAAAGGAGGAGAGGATTCTGGCTCTGGAAGCTGACATGACCAAGTGGGAGCAGAAGTATCTAGAGGAGAGCACAATCAGGCACTTTGCCATGAATGCAGCAGCCACAGCGGCAACAGAAAGGTAAGATCATATTGTTCTAGGCAGTCAGCAATACACTCAATCAAATGAGGCTTTGTATAGTAAAAAGAAGTGGGTGTTTTCTTAGGGACAAATCTGGCGTGGTTTATCCAGTCATGTAGTCCCATTGAAGTTAATGGGACCATTCACTATAGCAAGGCCATGAGGCCTTGCCATTCTGGGTCAGGATCAATGGTTCATCAAGGCCAGTGAACCAGCCTCCAGCAGTGTCCTATAGCTAGGGCCCTGTGTAAATCATGATTATTATTTTTTTTAGAAAATTCACAACAGTGTAAATGGCAAAGTATTGAATTTCATGGAGTTTGCACAGAATGAAGTTTACATATAATGTTCATCAGTTTCAAGGACAGAAAATTCATTGACTATTGTTACTTGTAAAATTCATTCCATCCTTGAAATGGACTTTCCTGTAGACTTTTACGTTTTAAAAAAATATTTTAAAATTACAGTTTGAGGGCATTTTCACAACTTCCATGCCCTCCAGGAAATCGTGATTTATTCAGGGTCCTACCTATAACTGTTTCATCAAAGGAAGGCAGAAGTTTTCCTTAATAAACCTGGTTTAATGTACTTGGCATGTGTGGGGGAGGAGAGGGAATTTTTCTCCATAGTATTAAGGGCTCACAAAGGAATTTCCCTCCATTTACTGCCAGATACTATCAAGTATTTCACATAGACCCAGGCATTTTAATTACCCAAAAAATGAGTGTATTCACTGGGGGCTTGATTTTCAGAGAGGTATGTCATGGGGCGCACCACTCACTGCCTGACTGCCTTCTGGTACTCTGGGGATTAGCTTGAGGCAGACAATCCCCATCCATGGTTTGCACACCGTCACCCTGTCCACCTGGAGCTCCTCTCACAGCATCCTCTTCATGGCTCGGCCCTGTGGCTGTGTCACAGGTTACCACCCCCCTCCGGGGGGAGGTTTAGCTCCTTCTCTCGCTCACTGCCTCAGAGCCACTTGCCCAGTGGCTGGTAGGGGAACCCAGGCCCACGCTCTTCTCTAGGTTCCAGGCCAGGGACCCTCAGTTTAGCAATCTGGGCCTTCTCTCTCTGGCCTCACTGCTCTATCCCTGGGCTTCTTCCTACTGTTGGTTCCCCGTTTCTTCATAGGCCTACCAGTTCCCCAACACCTCCTTCCTCTTCCCAGGTAGTGTCTGCAGTCTCCACTCATTCCTCCCTTTCTCCTGGGGGTGTCTGCCTTTTTTCCCAGTAGCCCCTTCTGCTTCAGCTCTTAGACTTTATAGACCCTGCCTATTCCAACCCAGCTGAGCTTCCTTAATCAGCTGCCTAAGGGGTTAATTGGCACATCTGTCCTGCATTAAACCCTGCAAGGTGAGCATGGGGTAGTCACCCCATCACAATGCAAAGTACCCACAACTCCTGTTGACTTCAGCTAGACTTGTGGGTGTTCAGCACCTTTTCAAATCAGGCCGTTTGTGTCTTCAGAATAGGGTTTTTAATATTTCAGTCACAGGTAATACAAGGCATTGTCACTGATGTGTACTGGCATCTAAAATATCATAATTAAAAGGACCATATCAAATATTTTAGATCCTAAACGTAGGTATGACTTTATAAAAAAATGTAAAATAAAAAACAACAAAACCCAGGTTTGCAAAATTTCACATAAAATACGTTTTTTAATCAATTATATATTTTTCTTTATATAAATGTTTTCTTGAAAATTTTCCCCTATGGCTTTGGAAACCCAAACACACTAGCTTTGTGCTAGTGTATGAGAACCAGAAAGTGAAACTTAACTTGAAACAGGAAATTAACTTGATCTATCTCATTTTCTCATCCAGCACTGAAGTGCAGAAGCAAACAGCAAATTAGATTTAATGTGCTGACTCTTGTGATTTTCTTTCAACCTTCACATTATTTGGTGTTTTTCTTAAAGCCCCAGCACATAGAACCAAGTGATTACATGAGAATCTCTGCTTTCATTAATTTTTTAAATTTTTTTCTAGCCCTTGTGATTGTACAGGAAAACATGAAACATGATTCAAGTGTATTTCAAAGGCTCAGAAACCTGAGGGGAGTTAAAAACAATCCACAGTTCATTTATTTATTATTTATATCACCAGCTAAGGATTTATTGTTTAATATACTGGACCAGGTCTTCAACTGATGTAAATCAACATAGGTTCATTGAACCCAAGAGAGCTGAGCTGTTTTAGACTGGCAGAGGATCTGGTCCATTATTTTTATCTTGACAGTGTCCTTTAATTTTAATTCATTTTAGAACATGAGATTTCACCTCCAATTTGTTCCCTCCCACCTTTTGTTGTATTTTCAGAAATCCTCATTTCACTGGACTATTACACCCTCCAAATATAGCTGTAGATTTCCATTGTAACGTGAATGGTGAAAAAACAGTTGCATACCTGTTTGTATCAAAAGAGGCCTTTTATTGAACCAAGTGACACTAAAAGGTGTGGCTGTGTCTTGTGTTGCTAGGGATACCTCAGTCATTAACCACTCGCGGAATGGCAGCTACAACGAGAACTCCCTGGAGGTTCGAATATGGCAGGAAGAGGAGGAGATTGTTCAAGCCAATCGGAGGTGTCAGGACATGGAATACACGTAAAGGACAGCTTTAAATACTTACTGCGGGATTTGTGCTAAAGGTCTTATCTTGAGATCCATAGCGTTCTAACCGCTTGGATCCTTGGATAAGCTAGCCCATGCGTCATTTAGCCCTTCGCATGCCAATAGGCCCATTCTAAAAAGAGGGATTTTGCTTCAGTTTGTCTTCTAGTCATTTCACTCTTCAGCTATTAAAAGACAGGGATTAGGTTCTGCCTCCTCCCCTCCCTGGATTTAAACCTTCTTCACATCAAAGAGAGACCTTAAAAATGGATGGCTTCCTTACTAGAAAAAGGAGGTTGGCATGAGCTTGCATGATCTCACTCAAAATGCTGACTTTTTAAAGCAAGACTCTCTAGTAGCCAATGCTTTAAATATGACTTCATTGCTGCCCAACCAAAAAGGTGTGTGCATGTATCTGATATCTCTCTGAGTTATATGAAAGGTACCATGGCATGTAGGGACAAACCTTCAAAAATGAACACCTGAAGTTGAACCCAAAAATGCATACACAAGTATGGGGATGGACTTCACCTGAGTAAGGAGGGAAATAGACTTCTAGGATGGAGGATGTTACAACTGGTCAAGAGAGCTTTAAACTAGGAATCTGCGGGAGATGGTTGGGAGATGTCCAGGTAATCTCCACACCAGATTTTAACATTGAGAGGGAAGAAAACGAAGTAAGAAAGGATACAGTCGTGGGTAGGAGAATGGACATAAGGAGGAAGGGTAGTGTACATACCAGTCTAATAGATGATACTGGCGGTAGAATGTCTGTGCCTAATCGGGTAAAGAATATAAGCAAGGCCAAATGGCAAAAATTAAGATGTTTGTACACTAATGCGAGGAGCCTAGGTAACAAAATGGAGGAACGAGAGCTACTGGTGCAGGAAGAGAAACCAGATATTATAGGGATAACAGAAACATGGTGGAATAGTAGTCATGACTGGACTACAGGTATTGAAGGGCATATGCTGTTTAGGAAAGACAGAAATAAAGGCAAAGGTGGTGGAGTAGCATTGTATATCAGTGATGAGGTAGACTGTAAAGAAATAAGAAGTGATGGAATGGATAAGACAGAGTCTGTCTGGGAAAAAATCACATTGGGGAAGCTACTAGAGCCTCCCCTGGGATAGTGCTTGGGGTGTTCTATAGACTACTAGGATCCAATCTGGATATGCATAGAGACCTCTTTAATGTTTTTGATGAAGTAAATACTAATGGGAATTGTGTGATCATGGGAGACTTTAACTTCCCAGATATAGACTGGAGGACAAGTGCTAGTAATAATAATAGGGCTCAGATTTTCCAGGATGTGATAGCTGATGGATTCCTTCACCAAGTAGTTGTTGAACCAACAAGAGGGGATGCCATTTTAGATTTGGTTTTGGTGAGTAATGAGGACCGCATAGAAGAAATGGTTGTAGGGGACAGCCTTGGTTTGAGTGATCATGAGCTAATTCAGTTCAAACTAAATGGAAGGATAAACAAAAATAGATCTGTGACTAGGGTTTTTGATTTCAAAAGAGCTAACTTTAAAAATTAAGGAAATTAGTTAAGGAAGTGGATTGGACTGAAGAACTTGTGGATCTAAAGGTGGAGGAGGCCTGGAATTACTTCAAGTCAAAGTTGCAGAAACTGTCAGAAGCCTGCATCCCAAGAAAGGGGGAAAGTTCATAGGCAGGAGTTGTAGAACAAGCTGGATGAGCAAGCATCTTAGAGAGGTGATTAAGAAAAAGCAAAAAGCCTACAAGGAGTGGAAGATGGGAGGGATCAGCAAGGAAAGCTACCTTATTGAGGTCAGAACATGTAGGGATAAAGTGAGAAAGGCCAAAAGCCATGTAGAGTTGGACCTTGCAAAGGGAATTAAAACCAATAGTAAAAGGTTCTATAGCCATATAAATAAGAAGAAAACAAAGAAAGAAGAAGTGGGACTGCTAAACACTGAGGATGGAGGGGAGGTTAAGAATAATTTAGGCATGGCCCAATATCTAAACTTTGCCTCAGTCTTTAATGAGGCTAATGAGGAGCTTAGGGATAATGGTAGGGTGACAAATGGGAATGAGGATATGGAGGTAGATATTACCACATCCGAGGTAGAAGCCATACTTGAACAGCTTAATGGGACTAAATTGGGGGGCCCAGATAATCTTCATCCAAGAATATGAAAGGAACTGGCACATGAAATTGCAAGCCCATTAGGAAAAATTTTTAATGAATCTGTAAACTCAGGGGTGGTACCATATGACTGGAGAATTGCTAACATAGTTCCTATTTTTAAGAAAGGAAAAAAAGGTGATCCGGGTAACTACAGGCCTGTTAGTTTGACATCTGTAGTATGCAAGGTCTTGGAAAAAAATTTGAAGGAGAAAGTAGTTAAGGACATTGAGGTCAATGGTAATTGGACAAAATACAACATGGTTTTACAAAAGGTAGATCGTGTCAAACCAGCCTGATCTCCTTCTTTGAGAAGGTAACAGATTTTTTAGACAAAGGAAATGCAGTGGATCTAATTTACCTTGATTTCAGTAAGGCATTTGATGCGGTTCCACATGGGGAATTATTAGCTAAATTGGAAAAGATGGGGATAAATATGAAAATTGAAAGGTGGATAAGGAACTGGTTAAAGGGGAGACTACAACGGGTCACACTGAAAGGTGAACTGTCAGGCTAGAAGGAGGTTACTAGTGGAGTTCCTCAGGGATCAGTTTTGGGACCAATCTTATTTAATCTTTTTATTACTGACCTTGGCACAAAAAGTGGGAGTGCGCTAATAAAGTTTGCGGATGACACAAAACTGGGAGGTATTGCCAATACAGAGAAGGACCGGGATATTATACAGGAAGTTCTGGATGACCTTGTAAACTGGAGTAATAGTAATAGGATGAAACTTAATAGTGAAAAGTGCAAGGTCAGGCATTTAGGGATTAATAACAGAATTTTTGTTATAAACTGGGGACGCATCACTTGAAAGTAACAGAGGAGGAGAAGGACCTTGGAGTATTGGTTGATCACAGGATGACTATGAGCCGCCAGTGTGATATGGCCGTGAAAAAACTAGTGCGGTCTTGGGATGCATCAGGCGAGGTATTTCCAGTAGAGATAAGGAGGTGTTAGTACCATTATACAAGGCACTGGTGAGACCTCATCTGGAATACTGTGTGTAGTTCTGGTCTCCCATGTTTAAGAAAGACGAATTCAGACTGGAACGGGTACAGAGAAGGGCTACTAGGATGATCCGAGGAATGGAAAATTTGTCTTATGAAAGGAGACTCAAAGAGCTTGGCTTGTTTAGCCTAACCAAAAGAAGGCTGAGAGGAGATATGATTGCTGTCTAGAAATATATCAGAGGGATAAATACCACAGAGGGAGAATTATTTAAACTCAGTACCAATGTGGACACAAGAACGAATGGATATAAACTGACTATCAGGAAGTTTAGACTTGAAATTAGACGAAGGTTTCTGACAGTCAGAAGAGTGAAGTTCTGGAACAGCCTTCCCAGGGAAGCAGTGGGGGCACTAAGCTTGATAAGTTTATGGAAGGGATGATATGATGGGATAGCCTAATTTTGTCAATTAATTGATCTTCAACTATTAGCGGTAGATACCCCCAATGGTCTGTGATGGGATGTTAGATGGGGTGGGATCTGAGTTACTCCAGAGAATTCTTTCCTGGGTGTCTGGCTGGTGAGTCTTGCCCACATGCTCAGGGTTTAGATGATCGCCATCTATGGGCTCAGGAAGGAATTTTCCTCCAGGGCAGATTGGCAGAGGCCCTGGGGGGTTTTTCGCCTTCCACTGCAGCGTGGGGCACGGGTCACTTGCTGGAGGATTCTCTGCACCTCGAAGTCTTTAAACAGTGATTTGAGGACTTCTATAGCTCAGACATAGGTTAGAGGTTTGTTACAGGAGTGGGTGGGTGAGATGCTATGGCCTGCGTTGTGCACGAGGTCAGACTAGACGATCATAATGGTCCCTTCTCACCTTAAAGTCTATGATTCTATGTTGATAAATCGGAAAGGGTCCAGAGAAAAGCCACAAGAATGATTAAAGGATTAGAAAACATGCCTTATAGTGATAGACGCAAGGAACTCAGTCTATTTACCTTAAGAAAGAGAAGGTTACGGGTTGACTTGATCACGGTTTATAAATAGTTGGTCCTTCCTGGCATGGAATCTATGAAAGCAGGAGTTGGTACAGAACCTGTCTATGCACACGCAAGTGCCCGTTTGCACATGCAGTTTTCCCATTTTGAGCATGCAAATGCAAATATGTATGTAGCACGTCCAATTACTTGTTTGCTAGAGCTGCTCAAAAAATTTGTAATCAAAACTTTTTTTTATTAAAAATGTTTTTTTGACTAAACAGCAAATTTTTTTGAGAAAATTTCTGTTTTCACAGATATTTCCCAGGTTTTGTTGAAAAGCAAAAAAAAAAGCCAAATAAAATTCTGACAAAAAATTTCATGTTCTTCAAATTTTTTTTCAGAAAATAAAAATATAATTTAACCGGTTCTATGTTTTTCTTCTTATAGACACGTGCATGCATACACACACACAGAGGACTTGAAATCAGTGGGAATTTTGCCATTGACTTCTTTAAGAGATGGATCAGGATTTTATGTTGCAAGTGCAAATTAGGCACTCCATTTTGAAAATGACAGCCTTAAAGTTTCCACCTCCCTTATGTGTTTATTTAGACCATATGTGACATTTCTTTTTTAAAACCCTCCCAAAAAACATCTGCTGTGTTTGGCTATATTTCATAAGACATGATTTTCATTTGACTGGCATTTTAATTAGTTAGTTCAAACCTTTTCAGTTTGATTCAGTCTTAAATTCCCCACCGCCATGTTTCCACAGCCTATTCTCAAATAATTGATTCTTTATCATCTTAAAACACTTTCAGGGTCTAGAGAAGAAAGCTGTTGGGGTCTCCAGTTAGTTGGAAAACACAGACCATTAGTTGTTTTCACTGCTTTCAACAGAAACTAAGGGCCCAATCCAATGCTCACTGAAGGCAATGGAAGTTTCTTTCATTTATTTCAGTGGCAGTTGGTATGGGCCCTCAGAGATTTGGGCAAGATAATTTAATTATTAAAATCTTTATTTCAATCTATTATAGGGCCAGCTCCTGAGGTTTTTACACAAATTTAATTCAGTCTACCTTGATTCAGACAAAACTCCCCAATGGCAGTCTGCCACAGTAAAGAACTCAGGATTTAGCCCAGAAGTATTATGGGGCAAAGAAAATTGCTCCTGAATGATCCCATCAGTCCACAGCATCTTTAGGACTATTTTTCAGATTATTCTTGCTAGGTTATTGAAGTAATGTCAATGGATCAGCTTAATTTAAATCTATTTAATCTTACAAAAAGATTGTAATAGCAGGAAATATTGCCCAGTTAAGCTGTGCAATTGCCCTCAAAGGAAATGGTGGAAATTTCATTGTTTGAGTTGCTTAAAACTGGAAGGGGTAAAGCAGCAGAGAATGTACTAGAGGGCAAAGGCAGCAGTGGAATAGCTGTGATCTAGAAGTTATTTTCCATCTTTGTCAGCAGAACATTCATATTTTGGCAGGATAAAGAATCTGCATGCGAAAATAATTGAGAAAGATGCCATGATCAAGGTCCTTCAGCAGCGTTTGCGGAAGGATGCTGGGAAAACAGATAGCACAAGTTTACGGCCTGCTCGATCGGTCCCGTCCATCGCTGCAGCAGCGGGTGCGCATTCCCGCCAGACCTCTCTCACCAGCAATCAGATAGCTGAGGAAAAGAAGGAGGAGAAGACCTGGAAAGGAAGCATAGGTGAGCACCAATTTGAGCAAGGCATTGGCAGTGCAAAGGGTTTCAGTGAGAGGACGGCTTAACAAGTAAAATCTGTCTGTGGCCAGAATAAGACTTTGAGGGTCAGCTTTGAAAGTGTGATTGGCCACTTTCCACAAACAGTTTGAGCCACCACCCTGTGTGTTCCGGCACAGCTGCACTCGCCTGACAATCATACCCAGAGGAATGCAGGCAGTGTATGCATATTTCATGGGAATCAAACCTACTCTGGGCTAGGAAAAGTTGCATTAAACTAGAGAGCAGACAGCACTTTGGATAGGTTTCAGAGTAACAGCCGTGTTAGTCTGTATTCGCAAAAAGAAAAGGAGTACTTGTGGTACCTTAGAGACTAACCAATTTATTTGAGCATAAGTTTTCGTTGCATCCGATGAAGTGAGCTGTAGCTCACGAAAGCTTATGCTTCGCCACTTGTTTTCTCCCAAGATGAAACATTCCTCATTTTAAAATGTACCTTTCATTGGTGTAAGGTGTGGCAGTAATTAAGGGGACACACCTGATCATGAAACCTAACACACACAACTTTGCTTCTTTTATTCCAAATGCTGGGGGTAGATGTCTCTCTTCCTGATAGTGAGATCTAGGAGGCTGTCTTTCGGGGGGGGGGGGGCCTCCCCAGGTGAGTAGTGGTCCCCTCATTAGTGGATATATTTAAAACTACCCTGCACCAAAGCCCTGGAGAACAATCCTTCCCTGGGAGGAGGCTGGCCTGCGGGACCTAGCTGGGCTTCTCCATCTCTGATTTTACTAACATGATCGTTATTGTGTTTTTAGGGTTGCTGTTAGGGAAGGATCATCATGACCATTCATCAATCCCTGCACTGCCTCCCCTGCCTCCCTCTTTGTCCTGTGCAGCCCCCTCGTTGCCAGTCAGCACCTCCCATGCTAAAACAGGCAGCAAAGACAGCAGCACTCAGACTGACAAAAGCTCTGAGCTTTTCTGGCCAAACACTGCTTCTTTCCCAGGCAGGGGAAGGCTATGCACCACCCCATCAAACAGCCCTGCCCTGAGACACACAGGAGCCAAAGGCACTAGAGATAAACTAGGTAAGTGATTCCAACCTTCATGGTACAATCAGTGCATTGATATTATGGTGACTCACGCTATATAGGTGCCTGAGACAAATATAATTATAGAGAGGCAATACTTCTTAGATGGATGAATAAATTGTTGCTGGTTATTATCTCAAGACAATCAAAAGCATTCTTTAAGTCAAATTTAAGAGAGAGATGTGTGCAAAACCACCTGCTTTGGCCTTGCAAACTTTCCTATGCAGAGCTTAGATTTTTTTTTACCAGTTTTCATCAAGTTCCATTAATTTGCTGAAGGGGGAAATTTCAGCATGTACAGTTATTTGTGGTGCCAAAAGTGACATTCCATCCTGGAACTGGTCACAACATTTCTCTCCTTGGATACATTCCGCATTTGTTCCCACATTCAGACAAACATTTTTTTGGAGAATTTTCCCAGTTTAAACTATTTTGGGGGGGAAGAAATCATTTGTTTCATATTTTTATGAAAACTCGTGGGAAAAGTGAGCCGAAAACACAGAATGGTTTACTTTTGTGTGAAAACTAGGGAAATTTGATTTAGAAATGATTTTTGACGGATGAGGACTGTTTCCATACACTCCTAGTTAGAGGAGACATTTGTTTTAAAAACATTATTTTAGAAAAAGACTGTTTCCCACACAATCTTTTATTCCCCATGAAAAGAACTCCATCGCTGTTAATTGAAAGAGGTGCAGTCAAGTAATTTAAACCCTAAATTTAGACTTCAGGAAGGGAAATAAGATGGATGTAGAGTTGTGTTTTCAGCCTTTAGATACTCTTGTGCTGGGGGCAATAGACAGATAGATAAAATACATGGATTACAATAGTATCTTGGACTAATTTGTCAAAATGCTATACAAGTAGAACTGTTTTCACAGATAAAGAAAAAGAATAAAAACAACTTAAAAAATATTTAGGGATTCTATACTCAGTTATATCACTATAGATCCAGAGTAGCTGCTCTGAGAAGCTTCCCCAAATAATGATAAAGCCTACAGCATATTGACATTTTCCAAATTTCAGTTTTTCAGTGAAAGTTGGGATTTTGATGCCCAACTTGAGACACCTTAAAGGGGGCCAAGCTGAGCCACCCTCCTTCTAAAAATCAGACCTCTTCAAGGTGTCCAAAATCACAAGTCTCTTGAAAATCTTGGCCAGTATGTTTTCCAAAATTCAGCTCTGGGGTTTAGTTCAAGCCCATTTTCAATTAACAATGAATTAAACTTTTAAACTTCTCTGTGCTTTAATGATCTAAAAGATTCTTTCTGCTTTAAGAATCTGAGGATTCTTACAGTGATACGGCAGTTTCAGTATCTAGGTAGGCATTTATTGTGTTTATTAGCAACACAGGGGAAGAAACATTGTTAAATGTCATTTTTATCTTTACCATGTCCCTTTAATTCACATTGTGTCCAATCCTACATTCTTTGCAAGCTAATTAACCTACTAACGTCAGTGGGATTCCTTTGGTGCACCAGGAATTCAGGGTCAGGTTCTACTATGAAATACACCCAAGCCCTTCTTGGTGCAAATCCAGTTTGCCACAGAGAACTTCAGATGTTGCAAATGGCAGGAGTTATATTTTCAAATTGCAAAACTGAAACATAAAAATAAGAATTCTATCTCAGAGGGCATAAGTGACTGAGGAGTTGTTGCATCCTGGCAAACACCAGAGGAACTCTCTCTGATGTCGCTACCCCAGGGATGAATTTGGCCTTACATTATAAAAAAGTATTGTTAGAGATTTTCCCCCAAAAATAGTTTGCATTAGTTTTTGAGAATTTCTGATTAATCTAGATTTCTCTCTCTCCTCACTGTCACAGAGAACTCCCCCAGCCATGGGAAGCTGTCTGATAACAAAGGCCGAGTAAGCAGTTTGGTCCAGAAGCCTGAATTTCCTGATGCCGACATGATGGAAGTCCTCATCTGAGGAAAGAGTGACCTTCCTCAGGATTTTGTGCAGACACATTTAAGTCCACGGAGGCCAATGTTGTGCAAATCTTAAAAACTAAATATAAGAGTTTGAAGAACGTCTGAGAAAGATTGAGTCTGGAAGGATCCTAGAGGCTGAGATGAATTAGACTTTGAATGACAGAGGGAAAAGAAAGAGATGTAAACATGAAATGAAGGATGCTGAAGGTGGACATGAATGGCTGGAATATTCTGACAACAGAAGGTGATAAGGAAACATGGATTCACAAAGAGATGGTAAAGGAAATAGGAACTGCATTTACTATTGTAGAGAAAACGTATCTTTTTACCATTTACAACAGTGTTCTATAATGCTGTTCTGTTTTACTCTCTAGCTACAACCAAGACAGAGACTGAAATCCTGGCTCTGTTGAAGTCAGTGGGAGTTTGTGAATTGTCCAGGAGAAGTTTACACTTTTCTCAAATGTAGTCATTATTCATAATTGTTCACCAGATTATTTTAGCGAAAAATTCTTGGTCTGTAGATTGAGCACAAAGCAGTTTGTTGTAAGTATTTGTTTCAAGCCGGGTTGGTTTGTTTTGGTTGGACGTATAGGTCTTTCCTGATTGGATGAGTGCTACTCTTGGGAACAGGTTTCCAAAGCAAATTCTCATGTTTTGCAAATTCAAAATTTGCTCAAAATTCACTGTCGCCAGGAGCATTTCTTTGCTAGAATTTGCATAGAAGATGCATGTAAAAGGGGCATAAACCCTGTCAAACCAATTTCTTTTACAATTTTGGTAACTATTCAGGGGAAAATGTTGAGCGTATTCCCTCAGCTCTAATACATAATACACACACACAAAGCTGCGTAAGCAGCAAATTGTACATACATTCAAGTGCTAAAAGTTTTTACTCCTGAGGGCTTGGAGACAATGGGCATTCAGGATGCTCAGCACCTCGCAGGGAACAACATGGTGCCACTATAGATGTATTCTCTGGCTTATTAAAATAATAGTACAGTATTCTGCAGTTTCTGTCCAACTGCTTCAGCATTGTCAGTGGGGCAAATTCTACCCTCCTGTTGTGACCCAGGGTGAATTTGAGCATGCAATGGCAGGCAGCGTTTCAGGCCAGGGTTACTACAGTGTTTGGGGCCAGTTACTGTAGAGGTTTGAGAGGAATGTGGAGATCATTGACTGACTTCAGCCTAATTCATCCAGGTTTGCTGCTTGCAATTGAGATCAGAATCAGGCCCTTGGGTGTATATTAAATAACAATAATAAATTAGTCAATACACTTGGGATGAGAAATAATAAACGTCCTCACTTAAAAATGGATTTCCACTGCACATGGCACTGCAGGAGTTAATTTGCACAACTGCTTAGCATGGTTCAGTTTGTTGGTAAGATTTCTACAGCACTTCGTAGCTGCCTGACTGGGATGTTTACATTCAAAGACATTTTAAAAGACAGCCTGGTTGTGTAAATGAGAAAGGATGTTTCTGAACATGCACGGAAATTCTCCTAATCCTTTTTTCCTGATCTTAAAGGGACCAATCCTGCAGCCCTTATATAAGTAGGCGTGCCTCACCCGAGTCAAGGTTACAGGACTGGGCTCAAATTTTAATTGTGACACACGTGAATGTGTGTTGAGAGATGGAAGATTTAACATTTCTAAGGTCACCAGGTTAGGGTCCCCGAGGGATATTTTGGTGGTGAGTCTGTATATGTACACATGCACAACCATTGCTGTCTAAATTATCATTCCTTAGAAGTTGCATTCACCCCCCCATGCAGAGGAGCCTGCACAAGACCTATGCCCCACTTAAAGCTTCCCAATAAGGCTTAAATGGGACAAAAGTGGAACCTGTTCTACGTAAAAATATCCTTGTCCTGGCTCTCTGCACAAGGGTGAATTTCATCCTCCATGATTCAGCGAGAATTTGGTCAAATCAAAACATGTTTTCGTGGAACAGGACTATGTATGCAGAGTTCCTCGATGGGGGCTGGAATTCACCTTTTCATCACTTTGGTTGTGGGGCTGCTCACAAGAAAAGAACTCTATGAAAAGCACTCTTTTTTTTTTTCCACTCAAATACTGCTGGAGATTTGTTCAAACTAAAAAATAAATGGCTTCTGGGCAGAGCCCAAGTTTTGAAAATGTCTCCCCAAGGTGAGAAGGCAAAGGTCGGGACGCAGCATATTCTAATAACTGGGAGCCTAGAAATTCGCCATGCGCTAATCTTGGCTCAGCCACTGTCTCGCTGTGTGTCCTTGGGCAAGTCAGTCAATCTCTCTGGGCCTGATTCATCGCTGCGCTACTCCAGTTTTACACCAGCGTCACTGACCTAAAAATGGGAGGTGTAGCAGTGCAGCATCAGGCCTTGTCTGTCTGAGCGACCCCAGCTGTAAAATGGGGATAGGAATGCTTTCCTTCCTACCAGGGCTGTGGAGAAGGCTGGTGTTTGTACAGTGCTTCGATGATGCAAAGCGCTATATAAGTGCTTAGTGATTTTAACCCAAAAAAATCTCCCCAAGATAACCCCCCCTGCCGCCCCCCCTCAGGTCTGATCTTACATTCCTTGCTCCCTCAAGTTAATGGGATTTGAGACACTTCAGCAATATAGAACTTGGCTCCTAGAGTTTAACTGCATCATTGTTAATAATCATTTGGTTGTTTCCTGCTGAGCTGCCATCTCTCTTCGCCACTTGTTTTCTCCCAAGATGAAACATTCCTCATTTTAAAATGTACCTTTCATTGGTGTAAGGTGTGGCAGTAATTAAGGGGACACACCTCATCATGAAACCTAACACACACAACTTTGCTTCTTTTATTCCAAATGCTGGGGGTAGATGTCGCTCCTTGTCATTTAAAAAAAAAATCTTTCCAAATCTTTGGATTCTCTTTTCCCACTGAAGTTAGGGGTTAATACGGCCTTGAGATGGGGGTGAGGGTGATTTTGCAGCCCTGGTGGTCAAAGATTCAAAGTGTGCCAAGGCACCTCTTCCGCCTCGCAGGGCTCAGCACTTGCTCCTCCGCCGGTGGAGGCGGACCTGGAGTGAATCAGCCCCACTCCAGACAGTGTTTATCTTCCCCCAGGGGGTTTATTTGTCAATATTTTCCAGCTAGGCTTCAGCGGAGGTCCAAGGAGTTCTCCTCCACCAAACGAAAGGACACAAATTCACAGCACAGAAAAGGGGAATACCTTTTCCTACCCTCTTTCTGGGGTTGGGTGACATTGTTGGCCCTGGGGTGCCAGTTCATCCCCTAAACAGGCAGGCAGTTAGGTAGCTTCCCCTGTAGGGAGGTGAGCAGCCTTCCACCATGGAGGAGTCCTTTCTCCTTGCTGCCACTAGCCCTGCAGCAGCTAGTCTCTCCGGCTCCTCTCTCACCAGCAGAGGGGTTTGTACAGGTTTCAGGCAGCCCTTAACTGGGCTCAGGGGTCCCTAGTGGACCTGAGGTAACCCCTTTCCAGCTTAGAGGGAAAAGGGCCTTTATCATTCTAGGGCTCATCTACCCGCCTTCCACCACTCTCTTCCAGCTGTCGAGCCTGACTTTGTCACAAAAGTCACAAGTTTAGATGCATTCATGTGTTCAGGGCTGGCCCCAGGAGGTTATGAGGGGAACCCTCTTGCAAACACTTACACTGAGCTCTTTCTACCAGCCACTAGATTGTGGAGACTGTAACCACTTTCAAGTCTGCTTCCACTAAAAACTTGTGCTCTGAAGGCCTGCAGGTGCCAAAAGCCAGCCATGTGTCTGCTACAACATGGAGTAGTGCATAGCAAAGCGATGCTTTTTTTTGTACTAAACAATGTTGTTAAATCTATGCACTTATATTTCTCTATACATAGAAATATTCATATGTCAGCGTCTCCCTCTCTTTAATTTTTGCACTTGTTAAAATAGGGTATGTTTTTAAGTATTAGCAGCTTTGCCTTGCAAAGCAAATGCATAAACCCTTTGGAAGATGTTACGCAATTTAATATGCATTGTAACAGTAATTCTTTTTCCTCACTTTGTTAATTTAAATGTTTTAAGAGGATATGCATTCGACATATGGCTTCTATCTGTCCTTCATACAGTCTTGATCCTACAACCTTGATTCACGTCAGTAGTCCTTACTAAAGTGAACAGGTGTGGCAAGATCACACCCTTAATCAGGCATGGATCAGCAGAGAGACAAGGGAGTAAAAATAAAACTACTAGTGATAAATATTTCACCAAATGGACCTTGGACCTTTTCTAAGGAATAAGGATACACAAAAGCTTTGTAATCCTTTTGTTTGTTCAGTATTTTATTGCTAGCTATACGATTTCCTTTCAAGCAGAGCTATTTAATATATGCTGTACATATATACAACTAGTCATCCAGCAAAAATGGTGTTCTATTAACGTGCATGATGGTGTTGTTTTCACACAATTATATCTGCTAGCGGTATAACTTTGCTTCTTTTGGTCACTTAGAATACAGCTCTCCCTCTCTCTTTATATATATTTCCAGCATTTCTTTAAGCATCAATCCCTCCAGTTGCAATACCCAAAGGTGTGTTTACAATTGATGCTGCCCAGGATTCTAGTCATCTACAGAAAACTATTTATTTAGATAGCTTTTGAATTCACAGCTGACATAAACGTAGAGGATAATTCTTCCTGGTTTTGTTGAGCTCGTGAAATTTTTGTTTTCACGCCAAGGAAGGCGGTGGATCTCTACCCAAAGTTAGAGCATTAGTGGCAATATGTGTAAAGTACTACTGTTAGTAAATCAGTTCACCTAGCCTCAGCAAACCAGTGTAACTGCATTTCTACTGTTCTTCTCAACTGCTTGATTTGTATTGTGCTTTGTGAAATTGTGCTGTAGCCATTCCAGGTGATGTTGGTAACCGATTGTAAAATATTGTCATTTTCTACTGTTGTTGGTTGTATAGAATGGTTGGTGTACAGTGTTGTACAGCTGGAGGGGTGTTTGTACATATGTGGGGAAATGAAGAACATTATATGTCACTCGCGGCAAATATTGATATTGTTGGTCAGCCAAAGATTTTCCTATTCTTTGCTGCTTAAACTTGTGCCTTAATATTGTATATAATAAATGTATAAAATGTTTCCTTCCTTGAGTTTCCAGTGTGAAATGTATTAGCTGTATGAAAAAAACACGAATTTTTAAACCATTCTCTATGCTTTTGCAGGCCAGTTACTAAAACTGGAAAGTGATGGCCCCAGTTAGCTTCAGATCATTTCCCCTTTTCATAACCCTAAACTATTGACATCATGACATACTGGTGGAGAGGAAGTTGGTTGTGTCTCATCTGAAAGACAAGGACAATACAGACTCCCTGCACATGGCAAACTCTTATAGATAGGCCTGCAAAGCGAAGAGTAAAAACAAATAAAGGAAAGGAACCTAGCCGTGATTCTGCAAGCGTGAAGAATGGGATCAGAGAGAATTAATTTAACTTCTCACATGCTCTTGAATGCGTCTATTAAAAAATTCCTGAAACGACTCCAGAGGAGCTCCGTGTATGTAAGGTATGAAAACCATGAAGTGTATCTTCCCGGCTGCTTGCCACATTCCTGCCTGGCTCTCCTGCACCTGTTTTTAAAAAAACAACCCTGGAATTAACATGTGTCAGAAGACACACAGGGATGTCATAGATACCAGCGTGGATGGCATCCTTCACACATTGCAGCAGTCTCATGTCCCACATACTCAACACAGGTTTCAGGTGCTGGGTCACCTATCTTAGCACTCTCTCCAAGATGCAGCAGCTGTATCTATTTTTAGTGCAGGTGGGCTTTGCCAACAGCAGCAAAAAGAAATTAGGTAACGCGCTCAGGCCCATAGAAGAATCTAGTTTGTTGTTTGAAAAAAAAAGCCGGAGCCTGGATTTTGTAGCAAGATTTAGGACTTCGCTGAGTGGCTTGAGATCATGTTAGGAAATGAACCAGCCCAGGAAAAAATGGAAGGGAATGTGTAGGAAAAGCTGAATAAAAAATGTGTCCAGCTATAGACCAAAATGGATTTGATCCCACTTTGGAATGCCTACAAACACAGGAGCTTCCCAAACTGCCAGCCAAATAAGGAGGATCACTGAGGTACCAAAATAGCACCACTGGGCTGTGAGTCAGGCGTCCCCTGTTCTGTTCCCATCTTTGCCACTGACCTGCTGTGCCCCAGGTGGTAAATGGGAGTAGTGATACTGGCTGGAAGAGCTGCAGGTGAAAAGAAGCCCAGAAGGACAAAGTGGTGTTGGCGGCAATGCATTCACTATGCTCGGCAGTTCCACGGCTTCTTTGTTGCCTTGTTCCTTCTCAACATGACCGATTAAGGCGTCATTTACAAAAGAAAGCCGTAGCTCTGAGTCCAGTTAGTCCTCCCTTGGTGTAACAATTTGTGTTCAATATTTTGATTTAATCACATCTACTGTCATTCGATCTTAATTTTGTAAAGTTTTCTCACTGTCTCACCCAGATGTCAGACATTGTTTCATTTATGAACAGCTTCAGAATCTGCCTCCATTGTACTGCGCTGAGTCATTTCCTCTCCTTGAATCCACAGGAAATGGCGTAAGCACCATGGCTTAAGATATTTAAAACTCAGTGTGAGAAATGCAGACGGAGAGAGTGGCCAGTGTAAGAAGCAAGCTGGCACCGGCGGGAACGGACTAGGTGACCACAGAACTTCTAGAAGCTCGCCTTAAACCCATCCTTCCCACTTTACCAGACAGTTGGCTCTCATTGCAAAAACACGCTATTTAGGATGCAGGGCTGCTGTTACAACAGTGGCTTGCACTGCAGCTCTCCTATGTGGGGAAGCACTTCCACCAGACAGCAAGCAGGGAAAACGAGGACTAATGAGCAGCAGCATTACATCCACTGGTAAGCCCAGTACAAGAAGAGCAGTTGGCATCATTTCTGTTCTGTATTAATGGTAATCCATCCCTTAAACCATGGCTTTGCAGGCAAGTGAAACTAGCTTAGACTACACCACACTCTCAGGCTACAAAAGGGCCAGGAATTAGATTACACTAAGGCTGAAAAAGACCCTAGGGCATTGTCTTTCATAGCAGCTACTTCAGCTTTAGACGAATAAATATCACCGCTCATAGTCACCAGAGGATCCCTTGGCTCCCCAGCCCAGAGGGTGAAATTCCCCCCACCCCCACCCATGCAGCAGTCCAGTGCACCACTTTAAGTCCTGTTTTGATGTAAACCAGGAGTAACTCCACTGAAGTCAATGGACCGACACTGGTGTACACAATATCAGAATCAGGCCCAAAGTGAATTGAATTAGGGCCCAGGCCTAGAAAGTGCTGGGTGTTGAGAAGCAGCCAAGAAGGGGCACTCAGCACCTTGCAGGATCTTGACTTTTCCTGAGTACATTCTGTAAGGTGCTTTGAAAACTACTGGGGTTGTATCAATGCAAGAGCATTATCAGTTACTGAACATCAGCCCACAATGGCCAACAGTTTCCAACCATTCCTAAAGGAAGATCAGTGCCCCATGAAAATCAGGGCACTGCGTTAGGTGCCTCACTATGGGCTTGGGTGCCTAGCTATGGGCACCCAGTTTCGAAACTGTACAAGCGATGGCCAGCTCATTGCCCAGCCCTCTCCTGCTGTATTTTCAGCTATAGATTTGATGTCATTAGCAGTGATGATTTTGCCCTGCGAGATGAGGCGATTTCTAAGTCCCCCAAATCTAAGGTGTCAATGTACAGCCACTTGCCTGGCAGAATAAGCTTTCAGGAAGAAGCAGCGGCTGATGTTTTAAGGGAAGGGCCCTGACCAGGGACATTTATCATTACAAAAGAAGCGGGCCTGGCAAACAGAGTCTGCTCCTGTCAGTTTTGCTTTGGTTGTGCAGTGTCAGAGCTCGACTAATAATTGACATGGACCTTTTCTAACCAGACAGGGTGCTCAAGGGAATGTTTGACAGTCAAACTATTTCTGAAAGGGTTTGGTTACCAGCCTGTTTCACGTTTCCCAGGGTGACCCGGGCAGCTTACCCAGAGCAGAGGCCTCAGCGAATGGCATAGGCGTCTATTTCAGTAACGGGTCTGGCATAACTTTGAAATATCATTACACGCTACACACTAGATTGCTGCCTGTGTGTAACTTGTAATGTCACCAGGAGCCTCCCAGCTAGTTTCTCAAGCTCCTCACTCTCAAATTAAAGCAAATACGGGAAGAAAAAAATGTTTTCAGTTCCTATATAGCTCAGCCTGTCCCTTCCGGAGTTTGGCACATCGGTAAATCTCTGTGCGGAGCCCTGCACACAGGTGACTAGGAAGAGGACTTTAATCTTGCAACTATCTTGAGCACTGTCTTCATGTCAGCTAAATGGATCAGGGAATGCTAATGGTGATAGAAGCCCAGATCCTGGAAGGTATTTAGCGCCTAACTCCCATTGATTTCAATGGGAGTTGGGCACCTAAATAGCTTTAAGGATGTGGGGCACAGAACCTCCCCCACCTTGAAGGTCAGCTGTTCAAATCTTACACTGGAAACTTTCTGCGGCAGGTCCCATGTCGTTATATGTCTTTGTACTACGGCTGCAATGAAAAAGCACATATGCCAGGTCCTGGGCTCCTCCGACAATCTGGTCAAGAAAAATATATTTGATCATTGTGAAATGAGCTTTCCGTCTAAGTCCAATTCCTAGTGCCTAAGTCTCATTTGCATCAAGGTAAATCAGGAGTAACTCCACTGAAAGTTAATGGGCTGGTTTCTGGTTGATTTTGGGGCTACTCTGGTGATATAAAGCAGCTCTCTAGCTGTCCGGTTATGTTGTGTTTACAGCTGCCTTGGCTTACCAGAGCAGTGCAAAGTAGTCAGAGCGTACTGGGGAATTTGTCCAATGGAATTTGCTATAAATAATACTGTTTGCTATAAAACTGGTGTGAAATCAGACTCAGTCCCATTTGTGCCCGCAGCAGATATGGGTGTAGAGCTGATCAGACAGCGGGGAATTCATTTACGAGCGCTTTCACTACTTTGCAGTCTCTGTCTATTTGGCTATGTTTGTGCCACCTTGCTTTTCTGAGAATATTTGTGCAGCTAGACTTTCGCTCACACATGAACAGGGGAAAACCAGATCTTCATGCAATTGCCTGTGTTCACATGCAAAAAATAAAATAAAATGGTGTTCATGCCCAACTGAAGAAGTGAGCATCCCCTATTGATAACATTTCAGTCACGCAGTCAGGGCACAGAAAGCCTATCATGTGATGTATGTGACCAATCACACACTAATTGGGAGTAGCTGAAGGCACAGGCAAAGAGATTGATTTGTGAACAACCAATTGGCTGAAACACATTTGCATACATCACTTGCTGTACAATGAGGAATAATGAAGTAGCACAATCTAGATTCTGTGCTGCATTGCCAGGAGGTACAACCCAGGAGGAGGGTGGGCAAGGTGGCTTTTCACCACCTATGTGCCCTTTGGATTCTGGGCTACTAAGGGTCTTCACTCAGCTCCTAGTGTAAGTTAAAGCAGCCACAGGGCTGCTCTAACTTCAGCAGTCTTCCCAGAGCTGCCTATGGGCTGCGCAGCATCCCCAAATGCCCCATAACTACAGCTACTCCCCTTCCCAAGAGGCCAAAGACTGACAGGACAAAGAGACCGAACTCTCACTCCTACCAAAGGCTGCATTGCCCTGACCCATGCTGTATTTGTTCAGTGTATGAGCACGAGGCTCCAGGCCTCAGGGTTGCAGCAGAATCATGTCACTGTATGCGGAGTGTCTCCCGCTTACATTGAATGCAGCTCTGAGCATGAGTGATATGGAGAACAAACAGTTACAACTAAAGCTGAGCCCAAATCAATGTCTCCAACCTTTGGGGAGCTTTTAATGGATTTAACCTTTCCCCTGACCCGTACCATTCTCATGGCCTGAACCAAAATGCAATCTGGATCCCAGCACCCACCAGCTGGGGCGGAATTGCTGGATCTGGACTCTGCAGCTTTGGCCCATCTCTAATTAGACCTGGGTTCATTCACAGTCGATTGGCTCTTTGCTTTCTGTTTGCAGAGCGGCGGAATTTCCATTTCCTTTCAGGCCCCTGGCAGATGGGCTATAATCCTGGTTGAAGGAAAGAAGGAAATGAATCCTAGGGGACGTGACCTGAGCACTGACCTTCTAGACCAGCAGTTCCCAAACTTTTTCATTTCTGAGGCACCCCTAACATGCTATAAAAATGCCACAGCCCAGCTGCGCCACAACACCCGGTTTTCTGCATATAAAAGCCAGGCCCAGCATTAGGGGGTAGCAAGCAGGGCAATTGCCTGGGGTCTCATGCCACAGGGGCCTCTGCAAAGCTAAGTTGCTCAGACTTCAGCTTCAGTCCCCAGGTGGCGGGACTCGGGGCCCTGGGCTTCAGCCCCATGCAGTGGGGCTTTAGCTTTCTGCCCTGGGCCACAGCGAGTCTAACACTGGCCCGGCTTGGCAGCCCCTCCTGAAACCTGCTCACCGCCCCGCCAGAGTCCTGGTTGAGAATGACTGTTCTAGAGGGATAGACTGTAACAGTCCCACCCACCTGGGCTGGGATACAGACTCGTTCTTAGAATTGCCCTAGGTCAACATAGAAGCTGCTGCTGCTAATAATAATACCGGCCATTCAGTACTTCCTCTGCCAATGAGCAACTGACAGAAGGAATAGCATAGCTATGACTGGTAGAGGGGATGATCCCTACCTATAAGCACTAGGTGTCAGATGTTCCAGACTCATTTATAGCTATTTTGCATTAAACACTTCAATGGAAACAGAACTGAAGGATCTGTTCTCCAAAGAACTTTATCCAACAATCCTTTTGACTCCCCATTTATGGCAGAAAAATTCTACATATACACAGACATGGCTTATGCATTACCTGGAAATGCAGTTAGGTCTCTGCAGAACATTGAGGGGGAAAGCTGATGACTCACCAGGAATTCAGAACTTCCTGTGTGACAGCTGGACCCTGGAGCAGAAAATAAGGGCTATGCAGCAGCCGGCTTCACCATCAGTCTCCCGACTCCTACATAACTTGAATGTTAACAGCCAATTCAGACAAAGTCTTTCTGGATCTAAACACTGAGAGAGACCAGCATTGTTCAGAAAAATTGAGAGCCTGACCCTGATGGGTGCTGAGCAAAGGGGCCCCTCTCTGTGAGGATCGCGCTCTACCCATTCAGAGCTCCTCGTCCCCTCATTTGACCCTCTATGGCTTTGAGTCTCCACAGGTTAAGAGGGTGTGAGCAGGACGGGTCTCAACCAGATGCTCTCCCTGGCCTCAAACCTGCAGGCCTGAGTTCCTGCAGACACAGAGTCAGATGGGAAAGGCCTATTAGGTTACCTAGTCCAGCCCCCTGCCAGCGCAGAATTGCTCCCTACAGTATATTAGCTCACCCACTTTTAAATTGATTCTGTTGACAGAGTTTCCACCATTGTGCGTGACCAAAGATTAACAGATTTCTAACTGGCATGGTTGTCAGCTCCCATTTGCCCTGTTCTTAATTTAAGCTCATTGCTCTTAGGTAAATCCCCTTAGACATCCTTATTTGTGTGGTACTACACCTCTGCACATGAATGAGCAATGCAATCCTAGGACAAATCCAACCCCACTTGAACCTGTATAAAAGCACTGGAATTGACAGGGTCACAGCCATCTGAGTGCAGAATCTGGCCAAGAGCTGTAAAAGCCAGCCCAACTTTTCTGTCCGGCTATTTGTGTCATCTTGGATTGACTAATGATAGACTTGTAGCTGAGGCTCTGGCCTGGGACTCGAGAGACCTGGGGTCAGTTCCAACCTCTACCACAATTCCCCTGTGTGCCCTTGGGTGAGTCACATAATGTCTTTTTAGAGAGACAAGGTGGGTGAGGTGATACCTTTTATTGGACCAGCTTCGGTTAGTGAGAGAGAAGTTTTCTCACTTACAGAGAGAAAAGCTCTGTGTAAGCTTGAAGGCTTGTCTCTCTCACCAACAGAAGTTGGTCCAATAAAAGATATTCCCTTACCCATCTTGTCTCTCTAGTATCCTGGGGCCAACAGGTCTCTTGTCTGTTTTATCTATATGGTAAATGCTAGAGGGTGGGGACTCTCTTATTATGGGTATATACAGTGGGGCCCGGATAGCTGTTGGGGCTTTGAGAGCCAAGTACAGTACAGATAATTAGCTAATGCGAATGCACAGCCACAGGGTGACAAGTGAAAATTCACATTATAACCAGACCTGCTAAATGCAGAAAAATAAACTGACTGAAAGCTGACTGAAGGGGGAGGAAAAGCTGATGTAAATGACTGTGGAAAGGAATTGGACTGAAAAAATTAGATGCCAAAAATATAAAACTTACATTATGTTGTTATAGCAACGAAAATGTGTGTGGGTAAAAAATGCTACGAGGCTCGCATGTCCCTTGTGGTAAGGTATCTATTTAGGCTGGTGAGCATTTGGGTTTCAAAGCAAGCTGTTCTGCCATTTACATGGCGAAGCCTGTCTTACGTGCCATCAAGAAGGAACAAACCATATGCTGTGAAATCCTTATAGAAAGTGTAACATGAGCCAAGCAGAGTGGAACTATAATGAGGAGCGGCTGTCCAAAAGTTTGGAAAGCCACACGCTAGCTTGACCCTCAACTGAAGTTAGCTTCAGTTGCAAAAATCTGAATCTGGTTCATTGTTGTTCAAATCCAGGATTCTGAATTCTGGGATTCTGGGTGCATCTCTGCTCTAAAGTGTAAAAACAAAACAGAAGTCGATTCCTGGAACAAACCAATTTATTTTAGAAAACAACAACAATAATAATTCATTAACAAACACACCATATTGGCTCGTTTGTGTCTCTCGCTCCCCAGTATCATCTATTGATTTGAAAGCTAAAGGCCACTTGTGCAGGCCCTTGTGCGGGGATGGCTGGGCAGGTACAATGAGCCTTTCTCCCCACTCCCATCACCTGTTTCTCCCAGCAGGTTCCTCCTCTCACTCCATTCAAGAGTGCAAATCATTGCAAAGGGAGCCAGGCGGAAGTGGGGCCATGACTAGTCTTCCCCATAGCAGAGCTGTGGCGCTCAGGAGATGCTCTCACTTCCCCAGGCTCCCAGCACCCAGAGGAAGCATGGACACAATGCTGTCTCTGGATGGTGTATCCTGTGCCCCTCAGACCAGGATGGGATGGGGCACTTGGCTAATCATTTAAAATGTATGGTAAGAAGAGCAGAGCTTGGTTGGGTCAGTAGAAAAAAGGGAATGATGAGGGTGTTGAGTTGCAGAGAGCTTTAGCATTTAGACTCATAGAACCATAGGGTTGGAAGGGACCACAAAGGTCATCTAGTCTAATCCCCTGCCAAGATGCAGGATTTGTTGGGTCTAAACCATCCAAGACAGCTATGGAGTAAGCTAGTTTGTTTATGTTCCACTCAGGGTCAGGGAAGGAATTTAGGTTCATCTTGTGGAACATGCTTTGGCCTAAAGTGTTCCCTTGTGTCTCATGAGCTGCCCCCAACTGCCTAGTTTAAGGAAAGGCTGAGAGAGGGTATAAATAGGAAGGGGCTCACTATGCATATATCTCTTATGGCAACTGTATTGCACAGCGGGTTTAGGGTATGTGGCAGTATTTATCATGCAAATATATCTTACCCTGCTATATTATAGATGTTGCACATTCTCTCCCCTTTTCTGGTTGCACCAACCCCCGGCCCTCTCTATCTCTTCACCTCAGCCTTGCTCCACACCTGACCCTCCTACTTGCCTCCTTCATCCCATTGCAGCCCTGTCTCCTCATCCCTCTCCTTTCTCTGTCCCTTAGCTTAGCTCCTCTAAACTCAACCCCACTTTCTTTTGTTTGTACAGAGGCAAATGAAATTTAATGTGGATAAATGTAAAGTAATGCACATTGGAAAAAATAATCCCAACTATACATACAATATGATGGGGGCTAATTTAGTTACAACTAATCAGGAGAAAGATCTTGGAGTCATCAAGGATAGCTCTCTGAAGAAGTCCATGCAGTGTGCAGCGGCAGTCAAAAAACAAATGGGATGTTAGGAATCATTAAAAAAGGGATAGAGAATAAGACAGAGAATATCTTATTGCCCTTATATAAATCCATGGTACTCCCACGTCTTGAATACTGTGTACAGATGTGGTCTCCTCATCTCAAAAAAGATATACTGGCATTAGAAAAGGTTCAGAGAAGGGCAACTAAAATGATTAGGGGTTTGGAACGGGTCTGATATGAGGCAAGATTAACGAGGCTAGGACTTTTCATCTTGGAAAAGAGGAGACTAAGGGGGGATATGATAGAGGTATATAAAATCATGAGTGGTGTGGAGAAAGTGAATAAGGAAAAGTTTTTTACTTGTTCCCACAATATAAGAACTAGGGGCCACCAAATGAAATTAATGGGCAGCAGGTTTAAAACAAACAAAGGGAAGTTCTTCTTCACTGAGCGCACAGTCAACCTGTGGAAATCCTGGCCTGAGGAGGTTGTGAAGGGTAGGACTATAACAGGGTTTAAAAGAGAACTGGATAAATTCATGGAGGTTAAGTCCATGAATGGCTATTAGACAGGATGGGTAAGGAATGGTGTCCCTAGCCTCTGTTTGTCAGAGGGTGGAGATGGATGGCAGGAGAGAGATCACTTGATCATTACCTGTTAGGTTCACTCCCTCTGGGGCACCTGGCATTGGCCACTGTTAGTAGACAGCATACTGGGCTGGATGGACCTTTGGTCTGACCCAGTATGGCCATTCTTATGTTCTTAGTGCTTACCATATTGGGGCCCGGTTCTTGGTTGATCTCTAGGGACTGCCATAATAAACTCAATTAACAATAATACTAATATCAACTGAAGAAATGACCTTTCAGGTGGATTTGTTACCCAACACGTGTATGGTAGGTTAATACATACCACATAGTACAAATACCTGCCAGTTATAAGAGCTGGACTGGCCTATATTTCTCCCAGAGTTCTGTTCACTCACGTTAAGTTATAGCCTACAAGACCCTGCAATAGTACAAGCCAACATTTGGCATAAGCAGATCGGAAATGTGTCACACCCAATGTACATTTGTTCTGTGTTTTAGTACAAGCCAAGAAAGTATCTTTCATTGACCAGTACCTGGAAAGCTAGTATCCAAAACAACAAGTTAAGAAACTGGGACAAACTGCTGGGTTGGATTTTAAGTGACCTGTAAAGAATTTTGTAACTTGCAAAAATCATCCCATACATACTCCGCGCTGAAATGTGTAACTCTGGGAGCGCACTTTCTGGGTAAGGGGAATATAACAAGGCTCGGTGAGCTGACTTCCTGAAGACTGGTAGCATGTTGAACCTTTTGCCTGTACTTTATTATTATTAGTTTAAAGCAATAAACTTGACTGACAATGATTATTTGGCCTCTGGAATAGATATTATAATGAACCAAAGTGCGGACAAGCAATTGGCTATACAGGTTACCAACACTATCTAGGGAGACGTTTAGAGGTACTTTACCCGATCCACCACTGTGTTACTCCAGTTTCACATCTGTGTAAATCAACAACAGTTGCATTGAAGTCAATGGAATCACTCTAGGGTAAAAGGCAAAGAAGTATGAAAACTATCAACTAGTTCCGGAGAGAGGTTGTCAAGGTTCCTCCCCCACTCTGAACTCTAGGGTACAGATGTGGGGACCTGCATGAAAAACCTCCTAAGCTTATCTTTACCAGCTTAGGTCAAAACTTCCCCAAGGTACAAAATATTCCACGCGTCGTCCTTGGATTGGCCGCTACCACCACCAAACTAATACCGGTTACTGGGGAAGAGCTGTTTGGACGCGTCTTTCCCCAAAAAATACTTCCCAAAACCTTGCACCCCACTTCCTAGACAAGGTTTGGTAAAAAGCCTCACCAATTTGCCTAGGTGACTACAGACCCAGACCCTTGGATCTTAAGAACAATGAACAATCCTCCCAACACTTGCACCCCCCCTTTCCTGGGAAATGTTGGATAAAAAGCCTCACCAATTTGCATAGGTGACCACAGACCCAAACCCTTGGATCTGAGAACAATGAAAAAGCATTCAGTTTTTTACAAGAAGACTTTTAATAAAAATAGTAGTAAATAGAAATAAAGAAATCCCCCCTGTAAAATCAGGATGGTAGATACCTTACAGGGTAATTAGATTCAAAAACATAGAGAACCCCTCTAGGCAAAACCTTAAGTTACAAAAAAGATACACAGACAGAAATAGTTATTTTATTCAGCACAATTCTTTTCTCAGCCATTTAAAGAAATCATAATCTAACACATACCTAGCTAGATTACTTACTAAAAGTTCTAAGACTCCATTCCTGGTCTATCCTCGGCCAGGACAGAATAGAGACAGACACACAGTCCCTTTGTTTCTCTCCCTCCTCCCAGCTTTTGAAAGTATCTTGTCTCCTTATTGGTCATTTTGGTCAGGTGCCAGCGAGGTTACCTTTAGCTTCTTAACCCTTTACAGGTGAGAGGAGCTTTCCCCTGGTCAGGAGGGATTTCAAAGGGGTTTACCCTTCCCTTTATATTTATGACAGAGGTATTGGTTGGTTGAGAATTACAGAGGAAGATAAGGCTATTGTCCCTAGAAAAAGTAACCTTCCACTGATGTCTGAGAAGCATGCTTTCATTCTGGATTGAAAAAGGAAAAGCATTTGTGGGAGATAGACATGGGGGGGCAGAGGCAGTGCTAAGGAATTTTACATCTATTATAAAATAAATGACTAAAATAGCAGAAAGGGAACCCAGATGTATGGCCTTTGAGAGCACCTGCCCACACAGCTGCAATGCTTACCTGTTATTAGGCAGAGGACATTGTAAAAATGCCTTGAATTTTAATCTGGCAAGAGAGCAGAAAGACATTTCACATAGGCAATACAATAATGCCTCTACACCAGAGCAGGTCCTATTTTAGACTGGCTAGGCTTTTCATTTGAGGACATGCTGGAAGCCTGATCACATTACCCAGATTACTGTTTGTACTCGGGCCATTTTACCTTCTGTCAGAGGGACCTACCCACAGCTTCCCTGCAAACTCCAGGATGAGGCTTAATAGCCTTTTGCTGACCCCTGACTACTGTGCTCCAACGTTTCTGACAGCATGGTCACTCTCCTTTCCCAGAATAGGTACCTGATATTCCTCAGCACTGGGGAATTGCCTGACAGGCAATCCTCAGCACTGCTATTGCCTGACAGGCAAATAAATACTCCCCTACAGTTACAGTTATAGCTACAGTGAAGTCCAGCTACAGTGGAGAACATTACAAATGTCCAAAGCATTTCAGGGAGCTGCATTCCCTTTCTCATTTACCATGCAGAGGTTAACAAGGCTGGCCACCGTTCTAGGGAAACACTGGAACCTGAAGAACTAATTTTGTTTAGGCAAAATCTGCATTTGCACACGCAGTTCTGCATTGGCATGAGCAAAATAGGAAAATCCACATGTAAATGTGGGGTCTACGATTGCAATTTGGTGCTTATGTGATTTTGCAACTCAAATTTACCCGTTAAGTCAGCCCATGTATCTGCTCATAGGCTGGGATTCCAAACAGCTGTTGTATATTCATTTGACTTCATTTTTTAAAAAACATGTCAAGACACTTTTTTATATAACAATTTTTGTACCAATTCCCAGAGTCATTTCCCAGTAGCTTTGTGAAGTCGTGGAGAGTGCGGTGCTTTGTACGCATGCAGTTGCACGTTCAAATCCTATCTAAGAGGTGGGGTATGTGCTCTTCAATTTGGAGGCAGCATACTCTAGTGGATAAAGCACTGGATTGGGTCTCAGGTGACCTGGGTTCTATTCCTGGCTGTAGAATGAGCCTGATGAGTAGCTGACCTTGGGAAAGTTGCTTCACCTCTAAATTCCTCAGTTTCCCCTTCTGTAGAATGGGGAAAATGACACTGATCTCCTTTGTGAAGCACTTTGAGCTGTACTGATGAAAAGCACTATATATAAACTAGGTATTATTATTATTATTTTTCTAAGTGCATCAGCTTCCCTCATGGAAATGTTATTAATCTCAAGATTTTCCCATGTGAAAATGTCCTTATACTAAACGTTCTAACTAGAAGAGAATTTTTGGACACACAAATTTAAGTCTCTCTTTCTCAATCCTAGCAAAAAATATCTAGCCCTTTCTAGACTTTCCCTTGGGAATTTCTCCGCACTGTTCCACTGGCCACCCTTTGGGTCTGATCATGCAAGGTGCTGAGTGCCCTCTGTGAAGTCCCATTGGCTTGGAAGACCCATCCAAGATGACTGACACTCAGCAGAATTGAGCTTTTTGGCCTTATGGTGCTCCTCTCACTACATTGTGTACTGGTTATCTGCAACTGCAGCTGGCAGACGACATTCAAATCATCCATTATTGGGCGAATAATTGGCTCTGATAGGAACCAAATTAGCTGCGAAACTAAAGAGGCACAAGCAGATAAACAGATTGCGCTTGTGGGAGGTTGCCTTCATACCCTTTTTCCCCCCATTCATCTTATCAGGATTCAAAAGAGAAATAAAATGTTCCTGCGTAAAGTTAACTAAAAGCAAGAGGAAATTTGTTCCATTCCATGTAATATGATGCAGCTTTTTTAGTGCAATGGCCTGCCTAAAAATTGTGTCCCATAACGCTCTATAGAATTAAATCATGTACAGCTATTAGCCATATGTGTATACGATAACACACAATGTGCTTTCAACAGCAGGGTGCAAACAACAATGGGCTTGAGACACAGCACTGAAAGCACAGCTCAGGAAGAAGGAAGAGGCTGGGATAAGATGGTTTTACAGTACAGTTTGGATTCTGGCCTTCCTTACAGGCCAAAAGAGCCTCTGGTGTAAGTTAAAGCAGCCCCAGGGCTGCTCTAACTTCTGGCAATCTTTCCTGGGCTGCACTATAGCCCAGAATCTGAATAGCTACTCCCCAACGTGCCCCATTCCCAGCCCTGTCTCAGGATGCTTCCTACTCTTGTAAGGATAAGGCCTTTTCCTGTAGCTATATTGTAAGACCTAAGGCCTTTGTCTGCAGCCATATTAGGAGAGCAGTAGCCATTAGCTAAGATGTAGGAAGTCACATCCTCACATTCCGTCTAAACTACATTAAAACAATGTGTAACCCTTCTGCCCGTCAGAGTTGGCAGCAACAAGGGCCGGGTTCAATATCTAGGGGATCCATTCCAATAACACAATGCAAACCAGCTCGAGCCCCCACCCATGACCTGGGACAAATATATACCACCCCCGCTGGGCGCCTCCAAGAGGCAATACTTCCCCTCTCGCAAGCACCTAGTCTGAGTGTAGCAAAAAGCCTTTTAATAACAGAGAGAAACAATGTGGCATTATGTTGGGGAAATACCACCAACAGGATTCATAACACAACCCATGAGCAAAAAACCCACCCCAAGCAAATTGGGGCATGCCCTTTCCCTTTTGTTCTTGAGTCCAGCAACCCCAAATCACCCAAAGTCCCAAAAGTCCAATGATCCAAAAGTCTCTGTCCCTGGTCAGGGCAGCCCCAGAGTTCAAAAGTTTATCTACAGAGCTTTACCTCCCAACCTGGGTGGAGATGGGGGTGGAGGTAAGAGGCATCTCACATGATTTGAAGCTGACCGCCCCACAGCTCCATAGGCCTTCGCTCTGCACCGCTCCTCTAGCTGCCCCACGAACTGCTTCACTCAGCTCCGCTCTTGGCCCACACGCAGCTCCCGCCGTCCCACAAACTGCTCCGTGTCCCACCAGCAGCTCCCGCCGTCCTATGAACTGCTCCACCAGCCTGTCCACAAAGCACTCCAGCTGTCCCGCAAACTGCTCCACAATATATCTTCAGGCTCCCCCACTAGTTAACATAACGCTCAATAATTTCAGCTCTTAATCAGTTCAGCTCTTTGGTGAATTCAGCTTGTAGTAGGGGAGCCTCAGTGCTGGGGCACTATTAGCCCAAAGTGAGCTCAGCAGCCTGTAACTAGACTTCTAATGAAATCAAAATTAGCTCTGATATTCCACAATGGAGAGAGGAGGAAGTGCAATTAGCATGTAATGCCCTCACCAAGGGGCCCATGTCACCAAGTATTAATACTTGTCCCCAGCCTCTCTCCCTTCACAGAGTTTTGGAACCTATGACCCTTGCCTAGCGAGTGCTACTTAGTTGATGGTGAGTCCCTCCATCATAACAAAAGGCCAAGTACAGTTCCAAGCACAGTTCCCATAATCAGGGTAATAACAATTTATTCTTCCTGCCCCAATAACAGAGACACTGGGGATCCCACAGCAGCCAAAGTGACCATTTGGGCAGCTATGGCCTCATTCTAGGTGGGGTAGGTGTGCCTATGCAAATGAGATTGGCCCCTGAAGTTCTTTTCCACAACTTGCCACACCTCACCACCAGATGTCAGGGTGGAGCTCATCCTGACACTGCTTACAAATGTAATATCGGGCTGTTAAGAAGGAGACCCAGTCCTAATAGCACCCACTATCACCAGATAAAGAAACAGATCTTAAGATGGTTAATGAAAACTTAGTTTGATAGCATCCTGTCTGGCAAGGATGTGGTTGTGAAATTCTCACTTCTTTATTGTTTTGTCATTATGATCCCCACTTCTCTATTGTTTGTCTGTATGCTCTCTGTCTGGTTCTTTGGTTGTTTCTGTCTGTTACATAATTAATTTTGCTAGGTGTAAATTAATTAAGGTGGTGGGGTAGGATTGATTAGTAAAATTTTAGTAAAATGGTTGGTTACGGTATAGCTAAGCAGGACTCGAGTTCTTCTTCTTCCTCCAGGTCTTTCCCTCTTCTTATTCTTCTATTCCTTCACTTCTGGTCTCCTTCTTGGACCCCACAAGAACTCCTGTTCTTTTTGAGGATACAGACAAACACAGCTGCTACTCTGAAACCGAGTTTATATAGTGAAACTTACCTCCAAGACGCAGCCTAAGATCAAAGCTGCTAAGAATCCTCTGCATGACCATGACGTGCAGCAACCAGAATCCAGACGAGACTGACTTTGCCTGGCCAACAGGGAAAGTCCGCCTGCCTGATCTTATGGTGAACATAGCACTGTATGTGTAGCATGTGCATTCTGCTTGGTAATGGTCAATACATAGATAAGGATATTACTCTTTCACTGGTAAAAGGTCCTGTAAACATGCAAAGAGTACACCCTGAGCCCTAGGAATTGGGTAAGGGTGGGTGTCTAAATTAAGAGAGTTATGCTTTGAGCCCTAGGAACTGGGTAAAGTGGGTCCCCTAGAGTGCACAAGTAACAGAGAATCTGTGTGGGTAACACACTGGCATGAGGGGTAGGGGACAGCACAGGGTCACTCACAACAGCCCTACTTTACTCCTGTGCCAAGGAAATTTTCCTCTGGTCTCTTGTGGTTTATTTACAGCCCCTATAAACCACCAGTGTATAGGGCCTAGGACACAGACCAGACAACGGGCCCCAAAGAATGGTTAATACATTAAAGATTTCATTTATAAAAGACCATTAACAGAAGGTGAGAGAATTTAGAGAGGGAGAGCTGAATACATGTCATTTTTCTGGGAAGACCTGCAAAGTCACTTGCTTTGCTACTTGTGAATAAAAGGCAGTCATCCCAAACACATGCTGATAAAACCTTAATACTTCACTCTTATGTTCCCAGCATACACACAGAGAAGTTAGGGAAAAACATAAAAGCCTTTCCCTAGAAGGTTGCAACATAACACTACTTTATTTCTTAGAATTCAGAACCCTACAAGTACATCTACACTGCAATAAAAGATCCGCTGCACGGCCACAGCTGACCCAGATCTCCTGACTTGGGCTTATGGGGCTTGGGCTGCAGGGCTAAAAACTGTAGTATAGAAAGTTTAGGCTTGGGCTGGAGCCAGGGCTCTGAAACCCTGCAAGGAGGTGGCTCTCAGAGCCTGGGGTCCAGCCTGCACATCTATGCTGCTCTTTTTCATCACGCAGCCAGCACCATGAGCCCAAGTCAGTTGACCCGGGCTCTGAGACTCAGTGCCATGGGATTTTTTATTGCAGTGGAGACATACCCTAATACACAAGAGTCAAAAACAGAGTGAGAGAGACACAAAGCAGGCTGTGCCCTAAGGCACAACTCACCAACCTTAGTCTGCAAAGAGCCAGCCTAGAGTGACTGCTGAGGAAACAGATCACATGCTGCCCTCAAAGTTCCCGAGCCTGCAAGGAGGACCAGGAAGCCAGTCTTTAAAGGGGTAGCTTGTAATTTGAACACAGTTTTCAATACACCACACTCACCGACCCATCAGATATTTTAATAGCTCACCAGCTAGTTTTAAAATCCTCATCGTTCTGTACAGTTTGCTGTAATGTAATTTATCCTGAATTTAATAACTCGGAACAACCAACAGAGAACTTCTTCTCACAGAACAAATGGGTCAATCTTAGGAACAGATCCTGCTTTGGCTATTTCAGCCACGACATGGTGCATTAAAGCAACACGAGACAATAATGTCTGTGGGCCCCATAGTATGCTGCCATTACACTGCCCTCTATCTAGTTACAGCTGTGTATACAAACTCTTTTTTTTAATCAAGCTGGTCCTCAATTTAAATCTCTGAAAAATGAGTTTTAGTAAAAGCAAAATTGTTCTTGGGTCAAATCAATGTTTCTTTAGGCCCCAACTGACCTGTGCGTCATATAGCTGTAATGAGAACCATGTGTTTGGAACAAAGGTAAGAGGAGTCTGCTGTAAACAAAGAAACTGCCTTACGATTGCAAGCCATAGGCTGGCAAGTGAGTACGAGCCTGCTCTTGGTCCCCCTGAAGTCAATGGCAAAACAGAAGGAACAGGACTGGGCCCTAAAACATGTTGGTGCTGCCATGGTAATGGGTTTAACATGCCTCTGTACAGGAAACAGCTAATGAAAGTTTCAGCATAGTTCTACTTGGTATCCAATTATAACTGCTTGCAGCCATGGAAATAAAAACCACTGGCCATAGAGGACGGCACAAAAAGTTCCTCCCCTCTCCCTACAGACAGTAATTTGACACAGTAACGAAGTAGCAGATGGATATCCATTAATATCTAGGTACCACAACATTTGTCCTGAATGGACCCTAACACCTCAAAGCCCTTTGCATGCGGGGGGAAGAGGGGAGTGCGGACTAACCCCCGGAAAGGAAATACTGTGGGGGATGAACTATATTTCTGTGCACCAAGCTGAGTAGGGAGCAGGTAGGAGTTGGAGTGAGTGGGCCCCTGGTGCTAGTGCACACTGTGGGGAGCTGGTCCTCACCCAGGCGGTCCTTTCCCCTCTCTGGAGCATCCTGAAACGAGTACCAGTGCCAGGCCCAGGTGGGTCAGCATGTAGGAATCCAGGGAAGCTGCAGCTGGGACCAGGCAGAAGGGCATGGGGGGCCAGAGCTGGCAGGAGTCCGGTCAGAGCCAGATGATGTTAAGAGCTGAGTAGCGGTGCCACCCAGACAATGTAGCATGCTGAGGGGGAGTAGGAGTTGGGCACCAGTAGTGGGGAGGCAGGGATGGGACAGACTCTGTAGGCAGTCACTCCCTGCTCCTCTGGGCCTCCCCGAGCTCCCCACTGCCCCTATCTCTCTCTCAGCTCCCCTGCCATTACCCCCTGCTTCCCCCCACGGCTTTCCACTCCCCCATTATGCACCTTACCTCTCCCACCCCCTTCAAAGCAAGCGTCTGTCACCTCTGCATGTGTGTGTTTGTTCTGACAGACCGTGGGACTTATGAAGGGCAGTTTTAAGTCTGGCAGGAAGGGAGCCATGAACTGAGCAAGGAGGAGAGAAGATGACAAGAGTGGAGAGTTGACCCGGATCCAGGTCCTACCAGGCCTTGAAGGAGAGGACAAGGAGCATGAAACTGGATTCAGAGGTGGGGCAGAGGGGAAGCCCGTGAAGGGATTTGCAAAGGAGTTGGAAGTATGTCATTCAAGTAAGATGATTTTGGTAGCAACTTTCTGGATGGTTTAACTGGGGATGAGGCGGGTGCTGTGCAGGCCAGAGAAGATGAAGTCATAGCAATCCAGGTGACTGGACAGGACAAGGATCTCAGGAAAGGAAGGGGCAGATTTTGGGAGAGGTTGTGAAGGAAAGACTGGCAAGATTTAGTGATAGTATCAATCTGGGGGAGAAGAAGAAGAAGAAGAAAAGACCAAGGATGTGAGCCCACTGGGCAGAGGACCAAGAGTTGCCAACAGTGATAGGAAAGGAGGGAGGCGGAACAGTTTGGAAGGAAAGGTAAGAGCTCAGTTTTAGCAAAGTTAAGTTTTAGTTGGCAGCAGGACACCGGAGATCACATGTGCGAGGAGCTGTCAAGGTCCATGTCCTCTCTCCTCAGTGGGAGCGGCCAGAGGCACAAGCCTGGATGGAGCAGAAGAGGTCAGGTGCAGAGAAGTAGATAATCAGCACAGAGGTGGTAGCTGAAGCTGTGTGACCCAGGGCTAGAGCACATGGTAGATAAGGCTTAGATCCCACACACAAAGCAGGCTTAGTCCTGCTTAGTGCACAGATGGGAGCTCGCCAAAGAAACCCCCACCCAGGTGCTACAGGGAGTGGTGCTGTGATTCAGAACAGAGCTGATGCCTCAGTGCGGGAGGGGCTCACTTTTGCCAGATATGTAAAATTGGGTTCCTGAGCACTTAGCATCATTAGAGAGATCCCAGTGACTTTTGCAGGAGTAGGGGTATCTGTTCCAGTGTCCTGAAAGACAGGGTTAATACAAGGTGCCTTTCTGAATTCACGTGCCTTGGAAAGCTGGTAAAGGAGTTGGATGCAAGTGCAGAGCCAGAATAAAAAAATTTATCCAAATAAATCCTCACAAACAAACACTGTTGGTTCCGATAAACTGGAACCTGGGCCTAAACCACCTTAGTTTTCTATGGCTATTCTCTGTTTCTATCCTGGGGAGCAGAGCAAAAGCTAGAGCCGAGTTCAGGGTGCCTGCTATTCAGCGCTGCGTCTTAATCCTTGCCTGCCAAAGGCTATAGAAGGATAAGAACAACTATGCCACTTTGCTGGGATTCTGGGATTCTCGAGTTTCAGTGGTATGGTGTCATGAGCCTCTCCTTCCAGTTACAACAGGGATTTCATCTGCGTGTCTCTTTTCATCTGCTCTCTAGTAACAGGGGTCAGGACGAGCCTTTGGGATTTGCTGTTCTTAGTGAAAAGACCATGAGAAAGCACTTTCCTGCAGCATTTCCAGATGTGCACACCCAGCCCCCTTTTGGAACTATCCTGAGAAAGTGCTTTTCAGTGGAATTTCAAACAGTACACAGTCCAGCAGCAAGCGGCTGGGAAATCCACTGGGGAATGGGAGGGGATGTTGGGGCTGAATGGAAGGATAGGAATTGGCAACAAACTCAGTTACGGAGGAAATGCTACCAAAAAAAAAAAAAAGTAGATGATTTTCTTTAATAGTTTAAAGTTGGCTTCTCCCTCCCTTTGAAGAACAAACAGTTCATTAATAATAATACTGTAACACGCTGGTAGTGTATGTGCATAATTCTGCCCTCTAGTTACTGGAATCTGAACAGCTCAATTGAATGGAACAGGCCCAGTATTGCTAACTAGTAATGGAGATTCTCCTTTGTTAAAGTGGTAGGTGATTGTGCTTCTGAGATCTTTCCCCACTCCTCCTGGGAAGACTCACATGGTGCACAGCATCATGACAAACATTAAATCCAAGGTGATAATGGATTTGTTATCTGACTTCATACTTAGAATCAAAGATGGTACAAAGCATGTGACTGAATCTAGACCCCAGAATTTTTGGAAAGAGTCACATCCAGATCTGAACCTTGCAGCTCAGCCTCCTCTCTGGAAGATGGATCTAAACCAGGAAACAAGATCTGAATTCACTCAAAATGTGTAGGTGGTTTTGGATCCAAACTTCTTAGTGAAGGCTCATCTCTACTTATATAGGTTCTTTCATATACAGTTCTCAATGCACAGTACAAACACTAATAAACCAAGTGTCTCAAAGTAGGTATCATTATACTTGTACTAAAGATAGGTAAACTGAGGTACAAAGAGATGACTGAGTAATTGGCTTAAAGTCCCACGGGCCATCAGAAACAGAATGAGAATTGGAGCCCAGGAGTCCATTGGCCCAGTCCATTGCTTTAACTACTAGACAACACTATTAGACATCACTGCTTTAGATGAAGAGCTAGTTCTGAAACAAGCCCCAAGATGCATGCAGAGCTGATTATTCTCTGTATAGGCATCCCCATCAGAACTGACTCAAGTGGGAGCAGAATTGTCTTATTCCAGAGCAATCAAATATGGGACACTGTCCCTTCCATTTTGAAATGACTCATGGAAATAATAAATAATAATACAAAATAGTTATTAATTATTTAGTAGCACCTAAGGGCCCCAATAAGTTTGGGCCCCCACTGTCCTAGGTGCTGTACAAACATACAGAGAGACAGTCCCTGTCTTGACCTTAGTCTAAATCTTACAACAGTCACATTAACACTGTAACATGGCTATTTCTAGTGCAATGACAAAGACCAATAAACCTGTTCATCCTATTCATACAGCCTAGGCCCCACTAAGTACTGTAAAATGGGGAAATATAATTATTAGGGTAGTGTAATTACTAGTGGATTGAACTGGGAGTCAGGAGACCTAGCTTCTCTTCTGACTCAACAACTGACCTGCTGTATAATCTTGGACAAGTCATGTCACTTTGTTGTACCTCCGTTTCCCCATCTGTAAAATGGCCCTTATGGTAATTACGTTTCTTTTTAAAAGTCCTTTGTGATGGATAGTTGGAAAGTGCTATAAAAGTCCAAAGTATTTGTGTTATTATAGCACAATGTAAAAACAATGGCCAGGATTTTTCAGAAGTGACTAGTGATTTTAAGTGCTGCAAAATTTGGGGTGCCCAACTTGAGATAATTGAAGGGGCCTGAGTTTCTTAAAGGGGCATCCTATAGGAAAAACAGGCCCCTTAATAGGTATCTCAAAGTGATTACCCAGAAATAAAAGGTACCCAAAATCAAGAGTCACTTTGGAAAAATCTTGGCAAGTCTGTATATTGTGCCAAAATCCCTGATATGTGCATTGTGCACCAATAGAGCAAGCTGGTGAGCATGAAACTCAAGTTGTGCCACTGGATCCATGAGAATAACAGCAAAAAAATATACTGGAAGTCTTCATCACATTTTACACTATATGATTGTCCTGGAGCTGGGAGTGGACAAGATGGGACAGATCACCCAATGATTGCCTGTTCTGGTCATTCCCTCTGAAGCACCTGGCAGTGGCCACTGTTGGACGACAGGATACTGGGCTGGATGGACCACTGGTCTGACTCAGTGTGTCCATCCTTATGTTTCTATGTTCGGTGTATACGGACACTTTCCATCACTCCCTCCAGCAGTAAAGACTCTACATTGGTGCTGAAGGCTTCTTTCCCCAAGAGCCCTGCCAAGAAAAACAATCGCTTAAGCAATGGAAGCTAAATCAAATCTGCTATTACCTCCCTCCCATTGCCCCAGTCTATTGCATCCCCGCTCTTGCCCACCTAGAAGCTGCTCCTTCAGCTTGCTGAGCTACCATCCAGGTGCAAGGGGTGTTAGAATCACCTATCCTAGGAGCACAAAACCAACAAGAGCTATGGCAGCAAAGAAAAAAAAATCATTCTGTTATCTCTCTGCAAGCAAGCTGTTCCTTTTCTCAGTTCTTGTTATTTTCAATAGGGAGATGTTGCTATAGCAACATGGCAATACAACTGCCTTCTGGCAATGCTGAATTAAGAAGGGAATTGCAAATTCGTCATAATATAAAGCACTTCCCCAGCAGGGTCCATTCAAGGAACTCAACAGCATTATTCCAAACATTAATTTAGCCTCGCAACACCCTGCTGAGGCAGATTCATATGAATATCCCCATTTGACAGATGGGGTAAATGGAAGCACAGAGGGTCTGGACCACATTTTCCAACTGGGATGCCGGAAGTTAGGCCCTGAAATCTGCATTAAGGCCCCTAGATGAATGGCCTGATTTTCAGGTGTGCTGAGTCAGCCATAGCCCCCATTGCCACCCCAAACTGTGGGGGCCATTCAGCGCCTCTGAAAAGCAACTCACTTATTAGCCAAAATGGGAATTAAGTTGCCTACATTTAAGTGTGCAAGTTTAGAAAGTTTGTCTGAAGTGACTTATCCCAGATCGTACAATGAATCAGGGGCAGAGCGGAGAATGAATCCAGGTCTCCGCCTCTCAGTCCTGGGCCATCTTTTACCTTTTTCTTTAAATACATGATTATTTCCTTGCAGGTTAAAACAGAATCATAGAGGTGTTGAAAACATTTGGAAATGTTCATGTTTTAGGAACCTGCTGTTCATTCTTAGGCATGTTACTTTTTATGCATAGCAATATTTGGTGCTCCCATTGCTGCTTTATATTTCAATCCATAGGTGTAAGTACCTTGGACACAAAGCCTCAAAGGTATTTAGGTGCCTAACTCCCATAGGGCCTAAATATCTTTGGGGATCTGGGCCTAAATACATGCCTCCTTTTAAGCAGATGAGTAATCCCATATTTAGATATTAAATTGGGGCAATAATATGTAACTATCTGATAGTCTATTAAGCTATAGTGACAGGATTTTGCACACTATGGGAGAGCCCCAGAATTACCACCTCAGTTTAGAGTGAGCTAGAAGGTTGTGTTTGAACACTATTGTCACTAGATAAGTGACCGGCTTGTGATGCATCTTTACATGTCCATGCATATCAGTACTTGGCTTCAATTGCCTGGACTGTGAGAAATGTTCTGAGGGAGCTTGCATCTCAACACTAGGAGACAGAGCATTACGGTAAGTGCGACCCAACGAGATGAGAATTACAAACCGGGTTGCAGGAGATGAAGGAAGATTACTGTGTTTGACAGGGGATGAGACAGGAACAGCATTAGAGGCTAGTCCAACACAAAAGGGAATGCCTTATTGTGCAGACGATATGAAATAAAGAGGAGCAGGATTACAGTGCATTCCATGTAATGGCAATAGGCACCAAAAAGTGTTTTTCCCCCAAAGGAGGTATAAAATTATATGGGAAATGATGTTAAAGTCGATCAGAAAGAAGCCATTGAAATATGCACTATAATGTGTGCACTACTAGGTGTCACTTGATTTACTGACTAATTTATTTCCTGACTACAGCCAGGCAAGACATGAGCTGAAACACTCACACATCTGTCCAGCCTAGCATGCTATAGGAATGGGCTAGGATTTTTCCATGTCCTCTGTGGCTACTTCTCTAATGAGTGCTATAAAATATTTTTTGAGTTTACACGCTGCTTTAGAAACACAAGGCCGAACAACTGCTGTCTTTCCTTGGGCCAGCAGCCAAGAAAAAAAGTGAAGACTGAAGAAGGACCTCAGGATTTAGTCCTTACACGGGAGCTTGCAATCTAAGTGATGAGAAGACAGACAAATACAAGCCAAGACATGACAGCAGCTCAGGAAAGGGAGGGTGTGGAGTTACTGAAGTAGAGAAAGGAGGAGGCGGTAGTTAGAAGGGGCTGATTTTTAAGAAGGGATTTTAAGTCAGAGAGAGGGAGCAGATGAGGGCCTGGGCACTTCGCTCGTTGCAGGGGCCACCATGAAATAAGACTGGGAAAAGGAACAGAGGGAAGAACATAAGGAGCGAGAGTCGACTCGGGAGAAATCAGGGCAGGGACATAGTAGGCACAACTACGCAGGTGAGGATGAGGAGCATGAACTGGATGTGATAAAAGGCAGGAAGATAATGCAGGGATTTGAGGGAGATGATGGAATCTGAGGAGGAGGAATAGAAGACTACTTTAGCAACAGTATTTTGGACATTCAGCTCCTATTAAACAGACCATTTCTAGGTTGGCTTCCAAGACCAGAGGTATCTCAGAAATGCATCCTAGGCCACGTCAGCAGAACACCTTTCATTGACCCCAGTGGGCTTTGAATCAGACCCATTGATCCTAATCATCCTTGCCAAGAAATGAATGGCTAAAACCATGTATTATATAGTAAGAGATACATGTTAACATTTTCCATTTTGCATGTGCTAATGCAAGGCAGCTCTAGTTCATAGCCTACGAAAGATAAAATAGGCTGTTTGCCTTAATGGTGGTGTTAGAAACCATGCTACCCAAGGAAAGGGATGTCTGGTCAATACGCAACATGACATGATGCTTATCCAGGCTAGCAGCTGCACTGTGCGATCTGAACAGTTGCATGTGCATTGGCCAAGCAAGAAGCTGCAGTAAGTGGCTTGAGTTGGCAACAGACACTGGGTGGCTGCTGTGTTATACATTGGAGTCCTTTGCTGAAGGCCATTCCACCGATGACTTTGAAATATCTACAGAAAATACCTCATGTTTACCATATAATTATAAAATAAAACAATTGGAATTTTAAATATTGTACTTACATTTCAGTGTATAGGACACAGAGCAGTATAAACAAGTCATTGTCTGTATGAAATTTTAGTTTGTACTGAATTTACTAGTGTTTTTTATGTAGCCTGTTGAAAACTAGGCAAATATCTAGATGAGTTGATGTGTCCCCAGGAAGACATCTGCATGTACCCCTGGCTGAGAACCATTGGAATAGAGCACTGGACTGGAACTCAGGAGAACAATAATTCTTTAATATATGGTAACAGAAGGTTGTTGTTTCTTTGCAGGGCCTCATCTTCATTTGGTGCACAAGTTGAATGGTGAAGGAGGTGGGTTTGGCTATCAAGCAAAGCATGGATCCAGAGGGTCTGTTTCATTTATCTGTGGCAGTTGGATGGTGTGCTCTGAAGGAAGCAGAAGACACACACTGGAGAGGATAAGCAATAACTAAACTGGTCACAATTTTTGGGGCGGGGAAAAAAAAAGATTTATCATTTTTTTTCCCCAAAAGCCATTTTCAAATTAGATTTTATAGTCAGTATACAAATATCTTGTTTTTCCACCAAAAAATTTAGACTTTTAAAAGTTAAAAATATGACTTTCATTTATGAAAACTTGGGATTTCAGTAATGACTTTTTAAATAATGTTTTTACACAAATATTTCAATTAAAATAATAAAAAAGTGTTTTTTTAAAAAACAAAAACAACCAAACAAGCCAAAACAAAAAATGGGTCTCTTTCTAACTCTCTAAAATGAATACAACCTGGAAATCACTAAAATTTTCAACTTTACTACTGCTTCATTCTTCTACCAGCTCTCAAACAGACCCTTAGTAAGAGGAAAACTTTCCATGACAAGGCAACAGATTAAACCCAAAGGCGCAGAGAGCTCTGGAGCTGTATGGAATTCAGAAGGGCCAGAGGCTGGCGCAGAGTTCCCTTGGGTCTCTTCTTTTATGGAGTGATTTGTTCAACTGTTTTAAAAAGAAAACTAAGCAGAAATAATGTTTAAACAAAGTATAAAAAATTGACGCTGTTCTTCATTTTTCAGGGGAGTTTTTCCATACAAGATAAAACAGTGCTGCCCAGAGAAGAGTTGGGAGTATAATATGTAAATTAAAGCAGGGACAAGAAAACACATCTTGTTTTCATTTCTCTCGCCTAGGATCTCTGGTCTTTGCTTTATGCTTTTAGCTGTTTCTGTTTTTTATAGTCCACCCTATGCAAGATCACCTGATGCTAAACCATAAAGGGGGCCATTGTAAAAGGCAAACGTGACCCTCATGCAAGATTGTCTTCTCCTCCCCTCTCCCACTATCTTCTGAGAACATACGTGGGGAAGATCTAATACAGAAACATCAAAGATCACAGCTGAACAGTGCCAAGTCTTGACTTTAGACTTGAACTCTAACAGGGAATGCTAGAAAGAAGCTAAAATGTTTTGGCTGTTCACATTAAAGCTTCCAGCCACTCATCCTGGAGTTGAGAAGAGGGACAATGTTATATTTCCAATTAAGTTTTCACATTCCCAGCTGTTCCGGGACTATGCTTATTATGTGAATCATGGAGGGAATAGCTTTTAGTTGATGGAATCATGGTTACTCTTCTTGGGGGCAGCGGCTTTGAAAACAACTCAGGTACTGGCAGAATCCTTAACACAAGGATGTGGGAGGACAAATTACAAATAAAAACTTGTTAAAACTCCCTAAATAAACAGCTAGAAATGACAAAGTTTAAAGCCAACATGTTGAAAATCAGTTTCTCTCTCAGTTTTCTGCCCATACCTACTTTCAGGCCCTTGAGCCCAGATCCTCAAAGATATTCGGGTAATAACTCCTATTGAAGTTAATGGGAATTAGGCACCTAAGGGCTAGATTCACAAAGGGAATCATGTGCCCTTAACTGTCTCTTTAGGTGCTTAAGTCCAACACTTTGGCACCACTGACATTCGCAAAATCCCTGCTCAGCTGCCACCTAACACTGGAGGCACCTAAATTCCCTCAGCACCTATGTTTCCACTGTTAAAGGCCCTGAGGAGCCTAAATTTCAATGGCTGGGCATGCGCACAGCCACTTCAGTCCTGATCCCACTGAGCTGCGTGGCATTTACCTCACACCTGAGTCCCTGAGGGATTCACAGACTAGGTGTTCACTTCGGAGCTGATCTGGTAGATGTTCTCGGAGCACAGCTACACCCACAGAAAATTGCTGCAGGAGGCAGGGGCAGTGGTTGGAGCCCAGTGGTTAAGGCACTTACTCAGGAGTGCTGGCATTTGTGGTTCCTGTTCATAGGCACCTGGTTGGGCTGTGAATTGCATTATCTGCAATCGAGGAGCTAGCCATTGCAATGCCTAAGCACCCTTTGGGGCTTGGGGGATTTTGGTTTCCATTGTAATTTTTGAAGGCCTAACTGACACTGAACACATGGTGAGTCATGCCACCTGCTCGGCATTAAGAATATCATCAGCTGTCACAGGGGAAACCTGGAAACTCAAGACTATGATGTTATGTCAAGTCAGGTCTGAAGTGTCTCCATTTGCAATGTTTTGGCACCAGGCATTGTCCTGTTTGCTGGCCGGGGTGTAACATCTAGGCAGCCGCTACAAATAAGAAAATGATTCTTAGAGAGAAAGACCAAGGTAAAAGGAGCTTAAGGCAAAGAACCATCTGTTGAGGCCCAGTCCAGTGCCTTAACCACAAGACCATCCTTCCTCTCAGCAGCTACTCTCTTTGTCAACTCCTTGCCCCTCACTCAGGGCCTGATCCAGAGCTCACTGAAATCACTGGCTCCTCAATGACTTCCCCCACAGGCTGGAGCAGGCCCTCACTTTGGGCAGTGAAATGTTCTCTTTCCATCTAGTTTCTATTTTGGGTATTTTCTTTAGGGTCCCAACCCTGCAGGGGAATGTTTACAGTTACAGAAAGGAAGAAAAAAATATACAGTTTCCATTGCCTTTGGTTTGTGGCACTCTCCTCTTTTTCTGCATGGGCATTTTACCAATGGGCCTGCATTCTGCATCTAAAACTTCTCGACAGTTGTCCCTTTCTCATCCTACCAAGTGGGATTTAGGTGTGCTCATTATAAGCAATGGTGTTTTTGATCAGTGCCTCAGTTGATAATGACTGCACTGGTTAGTCACTGTAATAGAAAAGCACTTTTAGAGTAACCCGTTCATTTAACATCCAGCTGTAGCTGCAATCCGTAAAAAGAATGAATTACAGTACTTTAGCCATTTGCCTGTGGGTGGAGAAATGCATAGGGAAAGCCTCTGGGTGTGAAGCATTTTTCTTCTATTCCCCCCTCCTGCTTAAATTCTCCAGTGAAAACTTTGTCCATAACATGTCCATAAACAACTTGTCTTGGGGCTCGATTGTGGCGGTGATCCATAGATTGCAGTAGGGAGCAACACAGAAAACTGGTGCCCCCATCCAGAGCTCTTGGAGATTTTGGAACCGATTGTGATCTCACTTCGGGCCTGATACAAAGCCAGTTGAAGTAAATGGAAAGACTCCCATCAAACCCTTATACTAGTGAAAATCAGTAGTGGGTACACTGAAGTCAGTGGAGTAATACCAGTGTGCATAGGTGCCGACTCCGTGGGTGCTCTGGGGCTGGAGCATGCACGGGGAAAAATTGGTGGGTGCTCTGCACCCACCAGCAGCTCCCTGCCCCAGCTCACCTCCACTCTGCCTCTGCCCCCTCCCCTGAGAGTGCAGCGTTCCTGCTTCTCCCCCTGGCTCCCAGCGCTTGACGCCGCAAAACAACTGTTTCACGGCGGCAAGCACTGGGAGGGAGGGGGAGGAGGGGGAACACGGCGTGCTCTGGGAAGAGGCAGGGCCAGGGCGGGAATTTGGGGAAGGAGACCAATAGGGGCAGGTAGGGGGCAGAGTTGGGGCGGGGAATTTGGGGAAGGGGTTGGAATGGGGGCGGGGCAGAGCGGGTCAGGGGTGGAATTGGGGTGGGGCCGGGCTGGGAGCAGGGCCAGGGGTGAGCACCCACTGGTGCCGGGAAAAATTGGCACCTATGCCAGTGTGAGTGAAAAGAGAATCAAACCCATTGTGGAGGTACAGTGGCTTCAGGAACAGAAGTAGTGTTGATTTCTCCCAGTGCAGGGCTAACTCTGTTGGCTGATGAGGAGCTCTAGGCAAGGCCTTGGCCCTACGTACCCTGTCTGGGGAAGCTAGTGCCCGTGTAATCCTTGCATTCAAGCGGGTTCAAGATCTAAAATTGGTCTCAGCCCTTTTGCAGGAGCACAAGCAGAGGAAGGCTCCCTGCATCCTCTCTCCCTATGGCACCAGCCACACAGGTCCAGGTCCCCGGGGGTTTTCATTCTGTACAGTATGTGCTATTAACAGAACTAGATCAGTGAGACCTGCACTGAAACATTGTTATGGTATTTTTAGTTATTACTGGTACTGCGCTAGCCCCCAAAGGCTCCCCTTAGGAGCGGGGCCCTGCTGTGGTAAAAGTTGTACAGACACACAGGCTCAGCCAATTATTTGATTGTAATTTAAGTCAAAGACGCTTAGAGCTATAGCTAAGAAAATCCATAAAATGTGCCTATCAACTAAAATGAAATTGTAAAGATGATGTGCCAGCCCGCAAATGCTTACAAGCTATAGTCCTGATCCCTCAACACTCTGTACAGGGGGACATCTGTGGCTGCCTAGAGACCCATTCAGAGAGATCCACTGGAAGGAGCTTAACACAAAATACAATGAGTGGGTGTAACAAGCAAAAGGAAGGAAAGAGGGAGGGGAAAGGTGATGGGAGTGCCTGGTAACGTAGACTCATTCTGTGTATAATAGACGTATGGCATGAGTAGAGAAAATCCTCTTCCTTTTGTATGGTTTCAGAGTAACAGCCGTGTTAGTCTGTATTCGCAAAAAGAAAAGGAGTACTTGTGGCACCTTAGAGACTAACCAATTTATTTGAGCATAAGCTTTCGTGGGCTACAGCTCACTTCATATGATGCATACTGTGGAAACTGCAGAAGACATTATATATGAATGGTAGGGAATTATGTCACATAGTTGGTAACAGGGTGCAATATATCGCATATGGCTTTGGGGAATTACCATCGCTAATAGTGAATGACTGAACATTATCCTGTGTCCTTTTCTTTCGGTGGAGGTAAAGACAGTTTGCCTGTAAATTCCTTGCAGCCTTCAAGATTATGTTAGAGAAGTGTGAAACGTGTAAGGAACTATCCAAAAGTATCACAGTCATCACATGTTCCTTTCCACATGAGGCAAATATGGGGAGAAAGAAGCAGCATCTCCTCTAACACTAAAGGACCAGGCCAACTACTGAGTTCATTTTTAAATGGGATGAAAAAAAGGGGGATTCCTAACGGATAAAAAAAATTCACTTGTAACTCCACCAATTTCAGCAACAATTTCCCTGCCCACCCATGCTGTCTCTGCTCATACAAGAGCAATCTTCCTACAGCTGGTGCTGAACAAAAATAAAACTCACTATCTAAAACACCCCAGGACTTTACATCTATTGAAAACCTGAACCTTGGCTAGATGCAAATGAACCCTACCCTTTTTAATGGGCAAAACCCCAAATCCAAACATGCCTGAACTTTAAGGAGTGCCAAATCCAGAGCAGGATCTGTACTTTGCAGCTTGTAGATCTGACTACGATGCAAGTTTCCTTATCCAAATGGTCTCCATGGAGACATCAGGAGGCTGCTGTTTCTGCTGACAGAAAAAATGATAATTTTTTAACCTGCTAATTTGGTTTCAGAACAGACAGTGGGCGTAAGTCCTCCTACTAGCAGATGGAGACAAGAAAATGTCAGGCTCTGACACCCTTCCTGCCCCACAGAGAGCTGGGCCCCCCGAATTTGTTCCATTAGGGACTTTGCAGCAATCACAACTCTAGCACCTTTAAAAAACCTTCCTCACCCTCAGGCCTACTATTCCCTCTTCCTTTCTCTCTCGCTGGAATTCAACTCAGTGTCATTTTTGACACTGTGGAGCACCCGCCACCTGTGTGACAGCCTGTCCCCTAGCTTTCGTGACACTGTCCACTCGTGGGGCTCGATCCTTGAAGCCAATGTGACTATTCATGTGCTTCAAGTTATGTAGATGTTTAAGTGCTTTGCTGGATTGAGACCAGAGTGCTCAGTGGCTTGCAAGATCAGGACCCCATCATTGGCTCTCTCCTCTTTTCCATCTGCACCCTAGAGGGATCTCATCTTTCTCACATGGCTTTGGCTGCCACCACCATGCCAGTGATTCACAAATCTACCTCTCTGCACCTGACCTGTCTCCTGCTGTCTGACCCCGCACCTGCCCCTGTCTCTCTTACAGCTCCTCCTGGAGCTCCAGCTGGCAACTTAAACTTAACTTGACCAAAATTGAGCTTTGAATTTTTCCATCTGAAATGGCCTACTCCCCTCCCTTCTCACATTCTCTGTCACTCTTGACAGCACCCCGCATCCTCTGTTAAGTCATGCCCATAACCTGGTGTCATCTTTGACTTCTCCCTCCCCTTTGTTCCTCACACAGACTGTCTTGATCCTGTTGCTCTTTCACAACGAGCTCTCTAATGTCTGTGCTTCCCTTGCTATTCAAACCAACTCTCTCCTCCAGGCCCTCATGCTTTACCCTCTTGATTACCTTAATCACCTCCTCCTTGACACCACACTGCTTCCTTCCCCTCCCTTCTCCCCCCATCTCCAGTCCCGCTCTCTGACCAGACACCAGTCTGTTGTGATGGGATCCAGACGCTGAAGCTGACCTGCTGCTAAGCTCCCTGGGTCTGAGGAGGAACTGATCACCATTCCTGTTCTGGACCACTCAGGTGCATTCTCTGTGTCTGACACCCCTCTTCGCACTGGAGATCCTTCAGCCTGGCTGCCTAGGCCCTGCAACCCCTGTTGCTTAGATACATTCCCTCCAGGGTCCACCTAGCTGGGTGAGTTCTGGGTTCTCTAGTTACACCCTGCAGAGAACATGTGACAGGAAAAACAAGGAGCCAGGCTTGGCTTCTCACTTACACTTAGCTCTGAAAAAAGAAAAGGAGTACTTGTGGCACCTTAGAGACTAACCAATTTATTTGAGCATAAGCTTTCGTGAGCTACAGCTCACTTCATTGGATGCATACTGTGGAAAGTGTAGAAGATCTTTTTATATACACACAAAGCATGAAAAAATACCTCCTCCCACCCCACTCTCCTGCTGCTAATAGCTTATCTAATGTGTATGATAATCAAGTTGGGCCATTTCCAGCACAAATCCAGGTTTTCTCACCCCCTCCCCACCCCACAAACCCACTCTCCTGCTGGTAATAGCTTATCTAAAGTGACCACTTTAGATAAGCTATTACCAGCAGGAGAGTGGGTTTGTGTGTGGGGGGGGGGGGTGAGAAAACCTGGATTTGTGCTGGAAATGGCCTAACTTGATTATCATACACATTGTAAGGAGAGTGATCACTTTAGATAAGCTATTAGCAGCAGGAGAGTGGGGTGGGAGGAGGTATTTTTTCATGCTTTATGTGTATATAAAAAGATCTTCTACACTTTCCACAGTATGCATCCGATTAAGTGAGCTGTAGCTCACGAAAGCTTATGCTCAAATAAATTGGTTAGTCTCTAAGGTGCCACAAGGCCTCCTTTTCTTTTTGCGAATACAGACTAACACGGCTGTTACTCTGAAACTTAGCTCTGAGGCAGCACAGGAGAGTTACCGATCTGAAATCCTAGCGGATCTTAAACATAAAAAAGAAGCTTACAAGAAGTGTAAGGTTGGACATATGACCAGGGAAGAGTATAAAAATATTGCTCGGGCATGTAGGAATGATATCAGGAGGGCCAAATCGCACCTGGAGCTGCAGCTAGCAAGAGATGTCAAGAGTAACAAGAAGGGTTTCTTCAGGTATGTTGGCAACAAGAAGAAAGCCAAGGAAATTGTGGGCCCCTTACTGAATGAGGGAGGCAACCTAGTGACAGAGGATGTGGAAAAAGCTAATGTACTCAATGCTTTTTTTGCCTCTGTCTTCACTGACAAGGTCAGCTCCCAGACTGCTGCGCTGGGCATCACAAAATGGGGAAGAGATGGCCAGCCCTCTGTGGAGATAGAGGTGGTTAGGGCCTATTTAGAAAAGCTGGACGTGCACAAGTCCATGGGGCCAGACGAGTTGCATCCGCGAGTGCTGAAGGAATTGGCGGCTGTGATTGCAGAGCCATTGGCCATTATCTTTGAAAACTCGTGGCGAACCGGGGAAGTCCCGGATGACTGGAAAAAGGCTAATGTAGAGCCAATCTTTAAAAAAGGGAAGAAGGAGGATCCTGGGAACTACAGGCCAGTCAGCCTCACCTCAGTCCCTGGAAAAATCATGGAGCAGGTCCTCAAAGAATCAATCCTGATGCACTTGCATGAGAGGAAAGTGATCAGGAACAGCCAGCATGGATTCACCAAGGGAAGGTCATGCCTGACTAATCTAATCGCCTTTTATGATGAGATTACTGGTTCTGTGGATGAAGGGAAAACAGTGGATGTATTGTTTCTTGACTTTAGCAAAGCTTTTGACACGGTCTCCCACAGTATTCTTGTCAGCAAGTTAAGGAAGTATGGGCTGGATGAATGCACTATAAGGTGGGTAGAAAACTGGCTAGATTGTCGGGCTCAATGGGTAGTGATCAATGGCTCCATGTCTAGTTGGCAGCCGGTATCAAGTGGAGTGCCCCAAGGGTCGGTCCTGGGGCTTGTTTTGTTCAATATCTTCATAAATGATCTGGAGGATGGTGTGGATTGCACTCTCAGCAAATTTGCGGATGATACTAAACTGGGAGGAGTGGTAGATATGCTGGAGGGGAGGGATAGGATACAGAAGGACCTAGACAAATTGGAGGATTGGGCCAAAAGAAATCTGATGAGGTTCAATAAGGATAAGTGCAGGGTCCTGCACTTAGGATGGAAGAATCCAATGCACCGCTACAGACCAGGGACCGAATGGCTAGGCAGCAGTTCTGCGGAAAAGGACCTAGGGGTGACAGTGGACGAGAAGCTGGATATGAGTCAGCAGTGTGCCCTTGTTGCCAAGAAGGCCAATGGCATTTTGGGGTGTACAACTAGGGGCATAGCGAGCAGATCGAGGGACGTGATCGTTCCCCTCTATTCAACATTGGTGAGGCCTCATCTGGAGTACTGTGTCCAGTTTTGGGCCCCACACTACAAGAAGGATGTGGATAAATTGGAGAGAGTCCAGCGAAGGGCAACAAAAATGATTAGGGGTCTAGAAAAACATGACTTATGAGAAGAGGCTGAGGGAGCTGGGATTGTTTAGCCTGCAGAAGAGAAGAATGAGGGGGGATTTGATAGCTGCTTTCAACTACCTGAAAGGGGGTTCCAAAGAGGATGGCTCTAGACTGTTCTCAATGGTAGCAGATGACAGAACGAGGAGTAATGGTCTCAAGTTGCAGTGGGGGAGGTTTAGATTGGATATTAGGAAAAACTTTTTCACTATGAGGGTGGTGAAACACTGGAATGCGTTACCTAGGGAGGTGGTAGAATCTCCTTCCTTAGAGGTTTTTAAGGTCAGGCTTGACAAAGCCCTGGCTGGGATGATTTAACTGGGAATTGGTCCTGCTTCGAGCAGGGGGTTGGACTAGATGACCTTCTAGGGTCCCTTCCAACCCTGATATTCTATGATTCTATGATTCTAGGCAAAACTACCAAGACTTAAGTGCAACCCCTCCCCTGGATCTCACCCCTCTGTTTGGGCCCCAGGTCTGTCTATGCCCTCTGGCTCTTCTGCAGCAAGTCCCTCTTGCTGTTGGTGGTGGCTGATCCCTTGCACACACAACCCTCTGGCTAAAAAACAGTCATGGGCTTGAGCCCCCCAGTGTGAAAACTCATACCCCAGTCATGCTAGGTTAGCATGCACAGCTCCCTTATTTCACAGGGGGAGGTAAAGCGGGTGGGGAGCTGCTTGGCTGGTTCTTCCTGCATTAGCTCTCCCCAAGGTGAGAAACAACCGTCCTCCTCCATCCGTCACAAACAAGCATATAGCAGTTCAAACTGGCTCCCAAGACAGGACACAAATATGATCAGATCCAAAATAGTCGTCCTAATCCACCGTGCAGGTTACCATCATAACTGATACTCACAAAACACAGTTAAATCCATAGGCTGACACTAAGCCATCCCACCCTCCACAGGCTCTCCTCTTCCACCACATCAATTAAAATTTGTCCTTGCCTTCAAAGCACTGCACAGCTCTACCCCTCCCTACTTAGCCAGCCTCATCTCTTACCTCCTTGTTCCCCATACCCACTGCTCTTCCAACACCACCAGCCTTGATGACCCATTTGTCTGTTTCTCCCACAGTCCTCTCTGCACTTTGTTCCATGCTGCACCTTATGAAACCATCCTGAGTAGCCTTTCCTCAGAAGCACCTACTGATACTGCTGTCCCTCTGTGCTTTTTCCTGAACTTGGGCCTGCTATTTGGTTTCCCCCTTCATTGCTTCCTGTCCCTGGAAGGTGCAGGGGTTAGGGTTGGGCTCCTCTTTTCATAGCTCCCTTCGAACCCTGTAAAATAACCATATAAATCTCAGAGAAACTGTCTCTACTCCACTGACACAATAGAAAACAAAGTGGGAGGTCTGGCCTGGTCAAGGAACCTGATGAAACTTTATTAGCACATTAGCTTGATGTTGGTTTATGTAAAGCAGACATCAGCAAGAGGTCCCCATGCATATTTAGGCCTTTGAAATGTAAACTCCTTGTTTCTTTACTGTCTTTGAAAGCAACACTTAATCAAAGCTGCCAGGACAGTAGCTGAGGAAGCATATGTGGTTTTGCTACAATGTATGGTGCAAGCAATCCATATATGTTTCGAATGAAACATGTTTAGTAATCAGTCTAACAAGCAATAATAATTCCACGCCATATACATGGATTTCCTTCCCTGAACGACTCCATAAAGCAATTTCCCCTTCCCCTTTCAAATCCTTTCTCAAGACCCACTTCTACCAGGACGCCTATAGCAAATTGTCAATTACTATTAGGTAGGTAGGTGACCAATCACCGATATCAATATCCATTAGTTCATATTTTATAATTAGCAACAAAAAACCCTCCCAGTGTCTTGACAATAGCTAATATCTCTGTATATAGCATTATCATTACTGATTATTTTCTATCTTGCCGGGATTAATGGACAAAAATAAATAAAAATTAAGCTTTATTTTTTTCTATTAAAAATAGCGATTAAGAAGAGAGAAGAGAGGGAAACTAAAGCTGAAGGAAGAGGAATAAATTGTGGGCTAGATTCCTCCACTGATGTAAAGTGGTATAGTGCCATTGTCTTCAAAGAATTTATGCTTGTTTACACTAGTTTAGGACATGACTCATATCTCCACATTTTCCTTCATATTTATATGCTGATCTTCCAAGTGCTCCTGTTCACTGTTTAGATTAATTGAAGATTGAATTAGGTTACTGGTGTGAATTCCAAATGGATTTTCCATGATTCTTGCACAATAATCCCCTCAAATTTGCTGGCTTGGTGAATGTTTTATGTCTAGGTTCTTATATTGCCTTCATCAGTCTTCATTCCCACCAGTAAAACTCATTTGCTGGAATATTGATGCAAAGGCCATGAATAAAGTCAAAGTAAGTTTGTATTTAAATCTGAACAATCATTAATGGATTTTTTTTCGTGTTATTTAGCCACTAGCCTTGGTAAAATGATGGCCATTTCCTATAGGAGAGAGGTAGTTTGAGAAAAGATCTAGTCAGTTAACCTGTGTTACTGAGTCATCAAGGCTGCGTCAAGAGTTGTTCATAGATTCCAAGGCCAGGAGGACCATAGTGATCATCTAGTCCAACCTCCTGCATAACACAGACCTAAGCACTTCCTCACAATAATCCCTAGAGCACAGCTTTTAGAAAAACATTCAATATTGTTTTTAAAATGGTCAGTGATGGAGAATCTACCACAACCCTTGGTAAGTTCTTCCAATGGTTAATTCCTCTCAATGTTAAAAATGTACACCTTATTTCCAGTCTGAATTTGTCTAGCTTGGACTTCCAGCCATTCTATTGCATACCTTTCTCTGTTAGATTGAAGAGCCCATTATTAAATATTTGTTCCCCATGTAGGTACTTATAGACTGTAATCAAGTCACCCCTTAACCTTCTCTTTTTTCAACCAAAAAATTGAGCTCCTTGAGTCTATTATTATAAAGCATGTTATTTAACCCTTTAATCATTCTCCTGGCCCTTTTCTGAACATTCTCCAATTTATCATAAGAATAGCTGTACTGGGTGGGACCAGTATCTAGCCCAGTATCCTGCCTTCTGAAAGTGGCCAATGCCAGATGATTCAAAGTGAACAAACAGAACAGGGCAACCACCAAATGATCCATCCCCTGTCGTCCAGTCCCAGCATCCGGCAGTGAGAGGCTTAGGGACATTAAGAGCATGGGATTGAATCACTGACCATCTTGGCTAATAGCCATTGATGGATCTATTCTCTACAAATTTATTTAATTCTTTATTGAATCCAGTTATAGTTTTGGCCTTCAGAACATCTTGTTCCACAGGTTGACTGTGTGGTGTGTGAAAAAATACTTCCTTTTGTTTGTTTTAAATCTGCTGCCTATTAATTTAATTTGGTGACCCCTAATTCTTGTGCTATGTAAATAAAACTTCCTTATTCACTTTCTCCACACCATTCATGATTTTATAGACCTCCCTCATATCCCCTCTTAGTCATTTCTTTTCCAAGCTGAAAAGTCCAAGATCTCCCAAGATTTCTTTCTTGCGTGGTAACAGCTAATTTAGACCCCATCATTATGTATAGTCGGGATTATGTTTTCCAATGTGCATTACTTTGCATTTATCAACTTTGAATTGCAGCTGCCATTTTGTTGTCCAGTTACCCAGTTTTGTGAGATACCTTAGTTACTCTTTGCTGTCAGCTATGGACTTAACTATCTTGAGTAATTTTCTCTCATCTGTAAACTTTGCCATCTCACTGTTTACCCCTTCTTTCAGATCATTTATGAATATGTTGAACAGCACCGGTCCCAGTACAGATCCCAGAGGTACATCATTACCTCTGTCCATTCTGAAAACTGACCACTTAATTCCTACCATTTGTTTCCTGACTTTTAACCAGTTACCGATTCCTCATCTCATGACTGCTTACTTGCTTAAGAGCCTTTGGTGAGGACATTTGACAAAGGCTTTCTGAAAGTCCAAATACACTATACCCACTGGTTTCAGAGTAGCAGCCGTGTTAGTCTGTATCTGCAAAAAGAAAGGGAGAACTTGTGGCACTTTAGAGACTAACAAATTTATTTGAGCATAAACTTTCGTGAGCTACAGCTCACTTCATCGGATGCATTCAGTGGAAAATACAGTGGGGAGAGTTATATACACAGAGAACATGAAACAATGGGTGTTACCATACACATTGTAACGAGAGTGATCAGGTAAGGTGAGCTATTACCAGCAGAAGAGCAGGGGAAAAAAAACTTTTTGTAGTGATAATCAAGGTGGGCCATTTCCTGCAGTTGACAAGAACGTCTGAGGAACAGCCGGGGGGAGGGGCGGGGGCGCAGCGCGGAGGGGAAGATAAACATGGGGAAACAGTTTTACTTTGTGTAATAACACATCCACTCCCAGCCTTTATTCAAGCCTAAGTTAATTGTATCCAGTCTGCAAATTAATTCCAATTCAGCAGTCTCTCGTTGGAGTCTGTTTTTGAAATTTTTTTGTTGAAGAATTGCCACTTTTAGGTCTGTAATCGAGTGACCAAAGAGATTGAAGTGTTCTCCGACTGGTTTTTGAATGTTATAATTCTTGATGTCTGATTTGTCTCCATTTATTCTTTTACGTAGACTGTCCAGTTTGGCCAATGTACATGCCAGAAGGGCATGGCTGGCACGTGATGGCATATATCACATTGGTAGATGTGCAGGTGAAAGAGCCTCTGACAGTGTGGCTGATGTGATTAGGCCCTATGATGGTGTCCCCTGAAGAGATATGTGATCCCACTGGATCACTCTTATTGACATGCTTGTTGACTCAAAGAATTCTGCTAGATTGGTGAGGCATGATTTCCCTTTACAGAAGCCATATGGATACTTTCCCAACAAACCATGTTCATTCTACATGTCAGACAATTCTGTTCTTTACTACCGGGGCGTACTGGCTTACTTTCACCTCTGATATTAGCTCTTTACTAGTAATCCGTTACAGAAACGGATTTAAGCGATAGATTACATACCATAGTTAGTTTTGCAATTTCATATTTGAGTTCCTGGAGAACTCTTGGGTGAATACCATCTGGACCTGGTGACTTATTACTGTTTAATTTATCAATTTATTCCAAAATCTCACTCTGGGACATTTCTTCAGATTTGTCACCTAAAAAGAATGATTCAGTTATGGGAATCTCCCTCACAACCTCTGCAGTGAAGACCAATGCAAAGAGTTCATTTAGCGTCTCCACAATGGCCTTATCTTCCTTGAGTGCTTCTTTAGCATCTCGATTGTCCAGTGGCCCCACAGATTGTTTGGCAGGCTTCCAACTTCTGATGTACTTAAATTTTTTTTCACTGTTTGTTTGTGAGTCTTTTGCTAGTTGCTCTTCAAATTCTTTTTTGGCCTGCCTAATTATACTTTTAGCCTTGACTTGCCAGAGTTTATGCTCCTATTTTCCTCATTAGGATTTAACTTCCACTTTTTAAAGGATGCCTGTTTTCCTCTAGCCACTTCTTTTACTTTGTTGTTTAGCCATGGTAGCACTGTTTTGGTCCTCTTACTAGTCTTTTTAATTTAGGGTATACATTTAATTTGAGACTCTATTATGGTGTTTTTTAAAACTTTCCAAGCAGCTTGCAGGCATTTCACTCTTGTGACTGTTCCTTTTAGTTTCCACTTACTTAGCTTCCTCATTTTTGTGTAGTTCGCCTTTCTGAAATGAAATGCCAATGTGGTGAGCTTTTGGTATTTCCACCCTCCCCCACACAGGATGTTCAATTTAATTATACCGTACTATGATTGCTTTACTGAGCAGTTCAGCTATATTCACCTCTTGGACCAGATCCTATGCTCCATTTAGGACTATAAAAAGAATTGCCTCTCCCCTTGTGGGTTCCAGGACTAGCTGCTCCAAGAAGCAGTCATTTATGGTACCTAGAAACTTCATTTCGGCATCCAGTCCTGAGGTGACATGTATCCAGTCAAATGAGGGTACAGTAGTTGAAATCCCCCATTATTATTATTGAGTTTTCTATTTGTATAGCCTCTCTAACCTCCCTGAGCATTTCACAGTCACTACCTGGTCGGTAGCATATTCCTACAGCTATACTCCTACTATTCAAGCATGGAATTTCTATCCATAGAGAATCTATGGTACAGTTTGATTAATTTAAGATTTTTTACTGTATTTGATTCTATGCTATCTTTCATATATAGTGCCACTCCCCCACAAGCATGACCTATTCTGTCATTCCTACATATTTTGTACCTTAGTATTAGTGTCCCATTGATTGTCACCTTGCCACCAAGTTTCTTTGACGCCTGTTATATCAATATCCTCATTTATTACCAGGATCCCACTTCAGAGACTGATGAGGATGAAGTTTCTTGTTGCAACCATAGCAGGGCCATACCTGTCGGTACTGGGAAGGTGGTTCAGACTGAAGAAAGAGGAGTGGAGGATATCATCTGTGAGTTTCCCCTAGACAGCACCAGCCTCACTGATACCCTGATGTCCACATCCGTTGGTGCCGCGTGGTGCAGAAGTGAAGATGCTGGAAGCAGCACCTTGGGCACCAGCGCTGGATGAATCTCGAACTGCTGGTGATTGCAGCACCGAGAGATTCAACATCTCTTTCACAGCCTCAAATGGCTCAGGAATAGACAGTACGAGGAAGACATTCTGTGGTACCATGGCATGAGGAGATGCTGATGAAGGTGCTTTGGGAGTCAGTTTTGACAGGCCTGCGCTAGGCTCTGGTATCAATCAGCTCCCCTGTTTAGAGGCCTGCTCTGGGGAGTGTTTCCTCTTTGACCACCCTCCCAAGTCTTTAGAACAGTTCATCCTCCGAGTCTTTTGATGATCCCAGTACCAAGTCTGATTTCCAATGCCTCTTCTTCAGTACTGGTGGCACTGATCTGCCTCTTGCTACTGGTAGCACTGGCGATGTGCTGCTGACTGACGCCAATGAGCTCAGTATCGGATGGAGGCCATAGACACCAGCTGCCTTGTCTTGTTTTTAAAAACAAACAAACAAACAAAACAGGGCTTAAAGCCATGCTTGTCACTCACATGAGCCTCCACTAAAAGCAGCTGGGGTGAGGGTCACAATGAGGCATGGCCTTGCCACAGGACAAGTTTTCTGTTCCATTGAAGTCAGTCCGGTTAGTGTAAAGAGTACTGAAACTGTTATTGTCTGGTTACCAGCTTGATACCTGGAAAGCACAGTATATCTCCAGTACCGCTACCCAGACTGGGTGCTGGAGCCACACAAAACAAAAACAATTTAAATTTTTACTGACTAACTATTGAATTACATTAACTATACATGGGTATAATATACAGTTTTGAAGAAAAGACTTGCACAAGCAAAGATAGGGAGCTCCAATAACCGTCACGGGCGGTAGGAAGGAACTGAGGGAGGGTCTGGGGCAGCACAGTCTTTTGTGCCTGTGTGGTGTGCGTGAGACAGCACAGGATGACCAGGCAACCCCAATGGGTACTGCTAAGGGTAGCAGTGGAATGGCCATGTGGAATCACTCGAAGAACACCGGTTTGGTAGGACTAGCAACAGCAGCAGAATTTTTGGATGTGAAAAGCCACGTTCCTGGACCTGTGAGCTAAGCTCACCCCAGCCCTCCAGCACAGAGACATGAGAATGAGACCTGCACTGACAGTTGAGAAGCAAGTGGCGATCACATTGGGGAAGATTACAATGCCAGATTGATACCGGCCAGTGGGAAAGCATTCTGAAGTTAGAAACTCCACAGCAGGAGCTATTGTCATGCAAATGTGCAGGGCCATTAATCTCCTCCTGCTAGGTAGGACTGTGATTCTCAGCAAATGCATAGGACATAGTGGATGGATTTGCAGCAGTGGGGTTCCCAAACTGAAGTGGGGCAATAGATGGCACACACATCCCTATTTTGTGACCATCTCGACTTCCACAGAAAGGGCTACTTTTCTGTTTATGCAAGTGTTGGTGGGTCACTGGGGACACTTCACGGACATCAACATTTGCTGGTCAGGGAAGGTGTATGACACTCAGATCATGAAGAACACAGGACTGTTCAGAAAGCTGAAATTCTTTTCCAACCAGTAGATTGCTATTGGTGATGCTGAAATAGCCTGCTCCTTGCTCATGAAGCCATACACCGGCCACCTTAACAGCACCAAGGAAAGATTCAACTACAGGCACTGCAGGTGCAGAATGACAGTTGAATGTGCCTTTGGTAGATTGAAGGAACACTGGTGGTGTTTACTGGCAAGATTGGATCTCTGTGAGAAAAATATTCCAATGGTTATAGCTGCCTGTTGTGTCCAGCTTCTTCTCTCCACAGGCCCAGGAGATCCAATAGCTCCCATTCTAGTCCAGGCATGTCTGGAGTGTGTAGCTGGCGTTGTCAGTTGCACACAACAATGGAGAGCAGCTAGGTGTGATCGCCAAGCTGGGCAATCAGGAAAAAGCATTTCAAAAATGTATGGGTTTTTAAAAAAGAATGCGAGCGTTAAGGCGGGGAGGGGCATGGAGGGCTTCCAGCCTCCGTGACTCCAGGCAATGGAGTTTACAGTTGTGACCAGAGCTGTCAGTGTAGATCATTGTGGAAAAGCTGCTGGAGGACTATTAGGTGAGTGTCTACACTCACATTGTGTTGACTTCAGTAAGTTGACCACAGCTCAAACCATTTGGGGAGGTGTTACTGCATCTCCCAAACGGGGCGCTTACATCAGCAGGAGACATGCACTAGGTTTAAACAAGGTGGCTTATGTTGACCTAACTTTGTAGCCTATAGACCAGGCCTTAGAGAGCCGCTTTTAAAGAATGATCCCAAAGTGCCATAAAAACTAACGGAGCCTGATTTTCCCTTCACTTACAGCAGTGTGAATCAATAGTAACTCCACTCTAGTCAATGGAATGGCAACAGTGTTGGGGTGGAGCTCTTAAGAAAGCCTGACTGCAAGTGTCACATCGGGAGCTGCTGGGTGCTGAAAATCCAGCTCCAGTTTTGTGTGCTGAGCACAGTCCCACATGACTGTTTAGCACTAAGGCCCATAATCTAATGGGCAGGTTGTCCCCAGAGCTGGTTTCTATTCCCAGCTTTGCCATTGGCCTGCTGTGTCACCTTGAGCCAGTCATTTCACCTCTATCTCACCCTTTGTACCTCCTGTCTATTGCAAACTCTCCAGGGCAGAGTGTGTGTCTTACTATGTACAGTGTTTGGCACAAATGGTTCCTTATCTCAGATACAGGCTCTAGGTGCTACACAATAATTAGAAGTACTTTTCCCTGCCTACATTCCTTCTCTCATCTCTTTTTTTCCCCCATTTGTTATATTCTTCCCAATCTTTTCTCCAGACTTTACCTTAAGTCTCTTTCTACCAGTCGTGTCTTGGCACCTGCATCCATTCTGCCTCTCATTTAATGTGATTCAACTCTCTCCCTCTCCTATTTCAAATCCCTCCTCAAACCCTCTTCTTTTATGAAGCCTGATGGCATCTTCAGATGTTCTTGCAAAACATCCAGCCAAGTTCTCAGATTTGATTTTCCTGGCAAAATGGATTTTTTGTTGTTGTTGTTGTTGAAAAAGGCACAGGAGGAAACTGCCAGCTGATGATATGACTGCAAACCCACAAAGGCAGCAGATGAGACCTGCACCCAGCCTACAGCTGGATAAAAGGAAATGAGTTCAACACAAGTGTGCTATTATTTTAACAGTCTTCTACAAAAAGAAAAATATTAAAATGTGTTTTTTCAATAGAGCCTACTTAAGGGACCAAGAAGTGTGCCTTGGACAACACAGAATTTTAGTAACTAATATTAATGCCAAAGGAAACACAATTTTCATGCTAGACCCATTAAACGCTTTTGTACCTTGTGGTTACAATTGAGATATAAAGCAATTCAGCAAAGAAATAAACAAATATGTTTAGAACATAATAGGAAACAAAGATATTTGAAATAATTCCTTGCATTTGTTCTACTCAAGTTCTTATATGACCCTCATCATGATAGCACCCTAGTACATTCCAGCAGAGCTTTGAGTGAGATGTGACATCTATCGGCTGTGGTTTGGTCTTTTCCTCCCCCAGTTGAAACTGTGGGTGTTTTTTCATTCCCTATATGTACACAGCAACTTTTATCCAGCATCTAAACATACTTCTCTGGCCTGTATTACCATACTATCCCAATGTTTCATAATCTTTAATGTATTTATCCTCAACACCTCATGAGGTAGGGCAATGCTATTACCCTCATTTACAGATGGGAAGTGAAGGACAGAGAAGCTAAGGCTCAGATCCTCAAAAGGTATTTAGGGTCCTAATTGCCACTGATTTCAGGAGAAGAGCAGGGAATTGAACTCAGGTTTTCTAAATCCTTCACTTTACAAGCTTTAAATTAATTAAGGCTGATGTCTATAATATGAGATACGGTGTTCTCATTTTACAAGTGGATAAACTGAGGCACCAAAAAGGGACAGATTCTGCTCCCCACCTTACCCATATTGAGTAGGGCCTTTGGTGAGCAATTAGTAAAAGGAGAGGGAGCAGAATCTGGCTCTAAGTGATTTGTCCATTATCCCAGAATGAGGGATAGAGCTGGAAATAGAACCCTAGAGTCCTGACTTATAATCTCCAGCTCTAACCACTAGGTAAAAATGCTTCTCTTTTATTCATGACTTGCACAAATTGGCATGAAATATGTATTAATAAGTGATATATAAATGGACCCCATTGTACATTCAGAGTTCTTTAGCACAAAGCTCTGGAATTCTCTAAAAAGTCATTTTCCCTATTGAAAAGACAATATATTTATAGTAAAGCTGAACTCTAGAGAAGCCAACATGATTTAAAGTTGGAGTCAATAAAAGTACAAAAGGATCTCAAGGCAACTGAATTATTTCTAAAGCTCTTATGGAACATGATTCATCATCAACGTCTCAAACATGTCTCCACTCTAGTGCATTTTGCTGAAATGAGTTCATCTGAAAATGCTTTAGATTAGAAAGATGTTTTCCATGGCTCAACACCATCCCATAAATCAGAACGCTAATCTCTCTCACTGTACTGACTGGAACAGGTCTAGCAAACTGACAATTCTGTGTATTATTGTGAAGAAACTTTGCTGCAGAAAGTTAATTTAGAATAGTCCTTTCATTGGACCCAATGATTTTTCCCTCGCCTTGGAAAAAAAGGAAATGTAAATAAACCTAATTGAGTATGTAAGGTAATAAGCACTCTTGATCACCATTAATTTCAGGTCAGATTCAGATTTCCTCAAGCACATGCAAAGCACTCTGTACTGGGGCACTAACATTTTTTTAAGAAACAAAAATTACTACAAAATGCCTTGGCTTGAGAGCTGGGCCCAGATCCTCCCATGTATTTCGGCACCTAAGTCCCATGGGAGGTAGGCACTTAAATACCTTGGAGGATCTGGGCCTTGGGGTTTAGTGCACAAGAATTTAATCGCAGGCCCACTTGATAAATTAGATCACAAATGATGCTGTGTGTGGTTGTGTGACAACAAGGATCCAGACACTCTAAGGGGAGAACAGGGGGTTTAAACCCCAATGAATAAGCAGGTTTCAGAGTAGCAGCCATGTTAGTCTGTATCCGCAAAAAGAAAAGGAGTACTTGTGGCACCTTCGAGACCAACAAATTTATTTGAGCATAGGCTCACGAAAGCTTATGCTTAAATAAATGTGTTAGTCTCTAAGGTGCCACAAGTACTCCTTTTCTTTTTAAAGAATAAGCAGTTAACCAACTGATTGTATACACTGTTATTGTGGTATTAAAATGTCAAGTAAGGTCTCATGAAAGCTTGCAATGTTCTAAATTTAATCATCATGATGATATAGGAATACAGACGACCATCACAATTTTATGTATTTGTGAATATAGAGAACTGTGCTCATAAAACTTTGGCTCCACTTCACAGCAGGACGGCAAGTGTTGAGACAGGAAAAGGCAGCTCTCAAGACAGCTGTTTACATGAAACCAACTTCAAGTACCCATCCAGTGTCCAGCCCAGGAAAGGATAATAGTGGACCATTAAAGTTAATGGAAAGACATGGACACGCCAGCTCTCGAATCAGAGGATTTCCACACTCTGAACAAACATAAGTCAGCATGGATTAAGAGGTGGGGGAAAAAGAGAAAAAGCTTTTTAAAAGCAGGCTTCTGTCAGATTTGGCATCCTGAAACTGAGGGACAGTCACTTGGTGGGTGCTGTCTATAAACCGCTAGGTCCTCTCTATGGCTAGGGGAGCTGGGAAACTGTTCAAAGGTAATAGGTAACTTGTATTCGCAAAAAGAAAAGGAGTACTTGTGGCACCTTAGAGACTAACCAATTTATTTTGCGAATACAGACTAACATGGCTGTTACTCTGAAACTTGTATTAGTAAAAGCGATTTTGTCTAATATGGAAGTGTAAAGCCTGAGGGTGCATCTTATATTTATTTTTATGTAACTGGTATGTGTTGGCTTTCCCTTGCTCTTGCATCTTTGAATCTGTGGCTTTTCTATTAAATAAACCTTTTATTTTTACCCTAAGCAGGTCTCTGTTGTGCAAACTGTGTGGAGACCAAAGAAAGTGGTGTTGGGGGTTGGTTTCAGACCGTCTGGGCTGCGAAAGAGGAGAATGGTCCAAGTTTCTGGTACTTGAACTTGGGGAGGATGGATTCGGGGAGTCTCAGGACCAGAAGGGCTGGTGGTGTCACCATGTAAAGAGTAAGTAGGGTGGTGGAAGACAGGGTGTGATCTTGTACCTGTGGGCAGGCTACTGCTGTCAGGGGTCTGAACCAAAGCTGCACAGCATAAAAGCATTCAAGGTTACAGAACCCCTTACTGGTCTGTGAGATCCCCAAAATGTCACAGGTTGGTCTCATCCTAGGCCTTAGTCCACATGACAAAAAGACTGACATATTTTAGCACAATTAGTCTTTGTAGGAGAGGTTGAGCCCTGAGATGGCAGGGTTGACTCAGCTCAGAATTCATGTGCACCGGAAGAGCTATGGGGGACATCTTGCCTGCGCTATGCCTGTGTCCAACTACCAGAGTGCTCTCCTAGGGCCATATCCAAAGCCCATTAACATCAATGGAAAGATTCATATTGACTTCAGTGGGAATCAGATTCTTATACCCTCACTTTCAGGAGAGCCAATTTCAGCTGACATGAGAAGAGAATACCCCATGGCTTAGCTCCAGGGAGCGATCCAAACAACAAGTAGGTAAGCCACAGCACAGCATATACTGCTTGACCAGTGCATACCACACACATCGAACCAATACCACTCATGACTTACATACCACTGGCTTCAATAGGGCCACTACACAAGCTGGTATTGGACACCTCAATTTCAACACAAGCGAAAAATGAGCACACTGACTAACACTCACCAATAGTTCCTCTATTTCCCCTTTCCTACTCACTTGTAAATATACTCTGAGAAGTGCTGTCCTGACCTTCACTCATTCAGACACCGGTTTCTGAGTAGTACAGTAAAATAAATTTCAGTAGAAGAGGATGTTTCAGTGATCTTGCTCATGAGGGATACCCAGATCATACACCAGAAGAGCCTGATTTTCAAGGGGGAAAATAATTGCTAATTGAAGAACTAGGAGGAAAGATGGTCTTGTGGTTATGGCACTGGAGTGTGACTGTAGAAATGTGGGTTCAGTACCCAGCTCTACAACACACTTTCTGTGAGTCCTTGGGCAAGTCATTTAATCTCTCTGTGCCTCAGCTCCCCACCTGCCCATGCTCTGTCCTACCTAATTCAACTATTCAGGATATGGCCTGACTTTTACTCTGTATTTGTCTTGGATCCAGTCCAACAGATCCCTGACGTTCGCTGGGGCCTGTAGGACTATAATACAAATAAATAATCTATCACATCCTCACTATTCAGCTCCTGTGTTTTGAAGCCGATGGAAATACCCCACATATGCATTAGACCAGTCTGTGGTCCTGCTTCATTTTCCCCAAATTGATGTAATGCTTATTTCCCTTCTGATTTAGAGACTGTCTTAGATTTGGTGGCAGCGCAGTATTTGCACGGTGGGTGATTCATTTTGTTTAGATTCAGATAACTCTTCATTTTGGATATAGCTGCGCTGCACATTTTGGAATTCCCAGACCAATTTTTTGAACCACTGGGCAGAAGCTATGAAGAAAAAAAATCCAACTCCTTACACAAATATATATTGCTCTCATATATATTTTAAGCACATTCCATGCACTACTAGGAATTGAAACAATGAAGTAAGAACTATACATTGCCACTACTTCATTTTCAACTATAGTTATTTCAAGTCAGATTTCCTCAAGCACACGCAAAACACTCATCCTCCTCAAGGACGAAGACAATGGAAAGTTTGAAGTTTAAACACTAACCTATTTGACAGGTTTTAGAGTAACAGCCGTGTTAGTCTGTATTCGCAAAAAGAAAAGGAGTACTTGTGGCACCTTAGAGACTAACCAATTTATCTGAGCATGAGCTCTCTGTGTGTATATAAAGTCTGCTGCAGTTTCTACAGTATGCATCCAATGAAGTGAGCTGTAGCTCACGAAAGCTCATGCTCAAATAAATTGGTTAGTCTCTAAGGTGCCACAAGTCCTCCTTTTCTTTTTACTGTGGAAAGTATAGAAGATCTTTTTATATAAACACAAAGCATGAAAAAATACCTCCTCCCACCCCACTCTCCTGCTGCTAATAGCTTATCTAAAGTGATCACTCTCCTTACAATGTGCATGATAATCAAGGTGGGCCATTTCCAGCACAAATCCAGGGTTTGAGTTATCCAAGAACAAAATGTCATTGGGTACAATTTTCAAAAGCTCCCTAATCATTTTGAAGAGTAATGCAGGCATTTAGGAGCTCCCAGACATTCATTTTTTGAAAAGGAGGGACTCAGATGCTTTCGAAAATGACTCATCTACCCCCCCCCCAAAAAAAATCCCCAGGTACGTAATAAACACTTTCCGTGTGAAAATACGCTTTCTTCAAAATCTTCTTATTCTTGCTCTGTTTATCATTTTTCACAGTGTACAGAATTATTTAAGGATTAATGTTTGCCATCTAGGTAAAAAGGTGTTCAGTGCTCAGGATTTCAGCAGGCCGACCAAAGCCAAGAGGGGGAAAAAGGTGGATTTGAAATCAGAGTTTACTTCAGGGATAGTCCCTACATTGTTGTTTCCTGCCAAATTGCGTTATGTATGGGAAGAAATGTTTATTATGATGGCACTACCTCAGTCTTTTGTAATTTTTCCTCTCTTTTAAAGGGGAAGCAAGGACTTCAATGACTGATCTTATTTCCTTGAGAATATATTTTATTGGTATTCACCCCCATCCCCAAGCTGCAAACTGTCAGGCAAGCCTCTTTATTTTTCCATATTGTAAAGCAGCAAGCACAAGGATGAGAAGTCATACAGATGATCCCTTGAAATGCAATCCTGATTTTTCAATGTTGCAGTACAAAACTAATAGACTTCAGCCTCAGTCAGACCCACCAGGAATAGCTAGCGGAATACACTTTGAAGAGCTGAAGCACTTCTCTAAACTTCAACACATCCCTTCAAGTTTGAATCAGACAGCAGCCCTTTGAAGTTAAGTGCTTCAAGGGAATGTCCCACACCCCAGCAATTGCTTGACCCTGCACTCAGAACTAGTTTGCAGTACCACGCAGTAAGATTTTTATGGTATTTTGGTGTTAGAGGAGAAGAAAAAGCAGAGAGAAAAAAGTTCAGCAGTTTGGCAGAATCTGATGACTCCCAAAATCTTTCTGTACGAGGACAGCCAGAGAAAAGGCCGCCAGCAAACATGGACCAGGAGGGTTCCCCATGAGACATATGAGGTTAATACTAGATGCACCAGACATCCTCAACTCCAACATTTTCCCGAAAGCACAACTCAAAATAGCTATGTCAACAGAAACAGTGATACATATTTTTAAAGAAAAACTACCCTCACCCAGGCTCCCAGTTTGGAGTGTATGCATCAGACTTTTAACATGTAATTAATTGTCTTAAAACAACCAGCACTTTTATTTATCAGAAGAAAAACTCAACCACTGACACCGCCTCATTTTCTCTGAGGGAAAAGAAATGACTGATTAAACATTTCAGCAGTAAATGTATATATTCAGATAATAATGGACTTAATTAAGCTTCTATTTCTGCTTTGTATATCACCAAACCACCAAAAATGTATTCTCTAAATCAGAGTTTGAGAGAGATACAGCCAACATGAAATCTAGTCAATTTTTAACAAATGATTGAAAGTCTATTTATAAACACAATAGTCCCATTGTACTAGGTGCTGGTTCTCTCCACCATTGGTCTGTGAAAAGACTCAAACACAGAGAAACTGTGACGCTGACGATGCACAAAATGTTGCCAAAGGCACAAGGTAAACCAACTGAAAAGATTCACCTCTTCCAGTTACAGCCATCCTAGGTGTTACTTATACGGAAAAAAAGGCAAAACAATTCAGATATAAAGTGCTATTTTTAAATTGACATCCATTTAACTGCAGAACATAAGATGTATTCCATTCTACCTTCAGCTGCAGCAGAGCTGCCAACTATGCTGGTTCCGTGTAAAGTTATTTGTCAAACTAAGCAGATGTTCCTGGGAAAAATATCCAGGGAGCAGATGTGTACAGTAAAAAGGTGCCATTTTCTTTCTTTCTTTTTTTTCTTTCTTAAATCGTGGCCACAATGGAGCTTTTTAATACATAAACTGGATCAACTTTGCTTCCTGCATTTTAATACTAGAAGAGATAACAGAAAATTAGGCCACTGAATCAGTGGTGAAGTAATATTTTACATTTATATAGTGCTTTTCGTTCTGAAGGAACACAAAGTGCTTCACTAACTGGATACCTACACATTGTTAAAATTGCCTAATATTCAACAACTGAAGACCATTTAGAGATATGGCCTCAAACTCCTTAACTTTCTATTGTGCCTGGCTGTTGTAGGATTTCCAAACAGTAGGTCACGTTACACAGCTCATGGGTCTGAAAAACAATGTTAGAGATGGAATTTCAGCGTAAAAATCTGCAAATCCTGGCTTTTGTAGTTTAGTTGAGACACAAACAAAACAATAAAGCCTATTTTAAAAGTAATGCTGAAGAACTAACGTTCATCCAGGGGCAGATTCTCATCTCCATTTCTATAGCTGTTCCTCTAGAATTATGGGGAGAGTCATTGAGAAGGTAGTTAATAAGCACACACACATAATTATAAAATATTTCAGAGATTAATTTGATTTTTATTTCTACTTGTACAGGATAATCTCATGTAGCTACAAAGCTCATGGAACAAGGGTCCTTTGGCAGCTTAAGTCAGTACAAGAGATCACTCTTCTATACACAAAAAGGGCTACAGTGTTTCAAAGATCCATGAAGGGAAGAATATAAACTAATAAATTTCTACAAAGACACTGAACTAGCTATAAAACCACATCTTAAGGATTTTTTTCCCCCTAACGTATTTACTTACTCACTTTTGGCTTAGCTATATTATATATCTTGTAATAGTGCCTAGAGTTAAGTATTGTTGTTGTTGCGATGACATCATTTTGTTAAGTCAGATCTAAGCAACAGCTGGCTTCCCCACTGCCACATTTTGCCAACTAACCGCTCTTAACTCAAATCTTGACTTTTTAATGTGTGCTCATTAGGAACTATGGCTGATCTCCTGCTTCCAAAAAGCCATCATCGTCGCCAAAAGACAGATAACATGAGCAAAATCAGTACATATTCTTTCCTTAATTCCAAGTGAAATAAGTGTGTCTCAATATGGCTTTTAAACGTGCATATAAAATTCCCTGTTCTATGTATGTACTGACATTACCGGTTTAGATAGTTTAGCCTTGACTGGTTCATCTTGTCTTACCATAAAAAAGGGAAAAATATAAAAACTAATGAAATTGCCTAGGGAATACAAATATGCTTCTAATACAGTAGTTTAACAGGATATCATTTAAAAACCATGTCTAACAAAAAGACTGAAATATCTGTCCTGAAATTTCAAAACCCCTGACCATCATGGTCATAAATATAAAGGGAAGGGTAACCACCTTTCTGTATACAGTGCTATAAAATCCCTCCTGGCCAGAGGCAACATCCTGTTACCTGTAAAGGGTTAAGAAGCTCAGCTAACCTGGCTGGCACCTGACCCAAAGGACCAATAAGCGGACAAGATACCTTCAAATCAGGGCGGGGGAGGGGGGGGCGGAGTTTGTTTGTGCTCTTTGTTTACATGGTTGATCTCTCTTGGTACCGAGAGAAGCCAGACAGAAATCCATCTTCTCCAACCCATCCTAATCCAAGTCTCCAATATTGCAACCAGTATAGGTAAGACAGGTAAGGCGGATTAGTTTATCTTTTGTTTTATGTGAATTTTCCCTGTGTTAAGAGGGAGGTTTATTCCTGTTTTCTGTAACTTTAAGGTTTTGCCCAGAGGGGGATCCTCTGTGTTTTGAATCTGAATACCCTGTAAAGTATTTTCCATCCTGATTTTACAGAGATGATTTTTACCCCCCTTTTTAAAATAAATAAATAAATAAAATCCTTCTTTTAAGAACCTGACTGATTTTTCCATTGTTCCAAGATCCAGGGGTTTGGGTCTTTGATGATTTTGTAACAAATTGGTTAGGATGTTATTCTCATGCCTCCCCAGGAAAGGGGGTGTGTAGGGCTTGGGGGGGGGGGGGAGGGGAAGGGGGGGATATTTTGGGGGAAGACGTCTCCAAGTGGTCTCTTTCCCTGTTCTTTGTTTAAAACGCTTGGTGGTGGCAACATACAAAGACAAGGACAAAGTTTGTACCTTGGGGAAGTTTTTAACCTAAGCTGGTAAGGACAAGGCAAAGTTTGTACCTTGGGGAAGTTTTTAACCTAAGCTGGTAAGAATAAGCTTAGGGGGTCTTTCACGCGGGTCCCCACATCTGTACCCTGGAGTTCAGAGTGGGGAAGGAACCCTGACAATCACTCTGAAAATATGCAACTAATTTTTAAGTAAGAGATTGTGAGCAACATTCGTGCTATAGAAACAACAGGACTAAATGGACAGATATAGCATGGGCAGCCAACCAGGCAAGAACTCTACGTAAAGGCACCTTAAATCCTTTCTGACCTGCAACAACTACTATTCCATTCTAAGATCTCTCAAGTAGAGATTGCTAGTCATGTTCTCGATATGGAGGTTTTGAAATGAATGCTAATGGTGAGTAAGAAACCACTGAACGCTTTCACTCGTGACCTAAATTGGGATTTGAACTCAGGTATCCAGAGATAAAAGGATGGTATTTCAATCCAATGCGTCACTCAGCCTCCTTTTGTAAGTGCATCTCAAATGTGACAATGATCACAAAAGAGAATAAAATCCTTCTGATAGCTGAAGAACACTGTACTGATTGTGATATCCTCTGAATTAACAGAAAAGTTTTCCCACATATATTCTGAGTTTTGTTCAAATTGACTTATAAAAAAAAAGTTTTGTGTGATGACTGGGTTGGGTGCTGCCTTCATTGAAAACATAGTCCTGAAACCAGATTTAAAGATTGCAGGATTGGGCTCTTCCAACCTTGCATCCATGTGGCTCTGACTGCAAGATTGGGGGTTAGAAACACAAGATTACATAGAATGGAATTTCCTGGAGAGAGGCAGCACACCACTGTGCTGCACACTTGCTGGATGCTCCTTGTGGCAAGGCAGTGAATCAGGTCGAGCTCATGATATAGATGAAGGCAGAATTTTTAACAGCTTGGAGCTATCCAGTCAGACCACATTCTTAACTGTTACGTCAGAGAAACACTCAATATTTAAGAAGTCAGACAGGGAGTTCATATTGGCTTTCAACTAGCCAATCAGAGGAAGGAAGATAATTAAATTTCATGCATAAAAAGGCAACTTCAGTACTCTCTTCCAGCATGTAGAATTTCACTTACCTTTAAGAATATGAAAATTTACATAATCTGCACAAATTACACATCTCCATATTACATACAGGTTGTTTCCCAAGGAACAGTATTTAGACAATTAAAGTATTTATTGCAAACCAGTCTCTTGCAACATTACATGAAGGCCATTAAAAGTAAATGCATATCCACTGAATTAAACAGAAACAGGTTTAGTTAAAACAAAAAAGGATGCTGAAAAGGATAAAACACTCCAGATACAAGGCGACAATTAAAAAGTTGTCAATGACCTTGGAAAAGCACTTGGAAATTCATGGCAGGAGACAATTTTCAGCCATCATTCTGGGGGAATGGGGGATGTACACCACAGAGGGGAAGTCACCTTGACCCTTTGAGTCTTTCAGCAATGGAGCACATAAAACTGTACTATTTGATGTATTTTTCCATGAACTTTTTGTGAAATTCAGATCGCAGAGTATCATTTACAAATCTTTTGTCCTTTTTCATTTCATCTATTCCCTTGGCACAGTTCTTGAAGACAACATCGTCATCCCATCTGAAAGAAAAACAAACTATTTAGCTGTACAGTTAAAATTTACTACATGAAATTATGGCAGAGCAACTTAAATAAACTATGTTTAAAACAGTTTTGTAGATTTCAGAAGACCACTGTCTTTTTAGAAAAAACTGTTAACACACATCTGAACTTATTTTAAAAAACCAAAATACAATTATTGTGTGTGTTTTTCATACAAACTATATCCTAAAGTTGTTTGCAGTGTTGTTGTAGCCATACTGGCCCAGGATATTAGAGAGACAAGATGGATGAGGTAATATCTTTTATTGAACCAACTTTTGTTCATGAAATAAACGAGCTTTTGAGCTCCTGAAGGGCTCTGTGTAGCTCAAAAGCTTGTCTTTCACCAACAGCAGTTGGTCCAATAAAATATATTACTTCACCCAGTGGTACCATTTGGAGGGGAGGAGGGGCTCCTGCTCCTCTCCTCCCAGTTTCGTACAGGAGGTGTGTTCTCAGGTGGAGCTCTTAACTACAGCACAGCAGGAGTGTGGAATGTGAGTTCTGAAGAGGAAAGGTGCTGCTCAAAGCCTGTGCCCCTGGGTTTTGTTTACAGAGGCAGGGTGATTAAGATAAGAAAGGGCTGGTAATTATATTAAGGGTCCGGAAGTCATTAATGAGTCTGTAAAACAGGAATCCCTCTGCAGGGAGTGGAGAGTATTGAAGAGAGAAGGCAGGGGACTGGAAATACTACAAAGCCTTCTGAGCCAAGATAACATTCAGAAAAGAGAGAGATGTGAGGGGCGTAGGTGAAAAGAAGGGGCCAAAACCAAGGGAAGGGATAGCAGTGATACAGAGAAGTTCCCACTCTACTTGTGGTACTTATGTGGCCCCATCACCATAGTATTTGAGCACCTCACAACGTCTAACCTATTTCTCCTCACAGCCCCTTGGAGAGGTAGAGCAGTGCTGTTCTCCCCATTGTACAGATGGTGCACAGAGGCACACACGGACTAAAGGCCAGATTTTCAAAGGTGTTTAGGCACCTAGTGGGATTTTCAAAAGCGTCTAGAATATTAGGTGCTTTGTAAACCCCACTAGATGTCTAGCTCCATCTTTGGGTGCCTAACAACCTTTGGAACTCTGTGCCTAAGGCACAGGCCTAGGTCATACAAAAAGCCCACAGGGGAACTAGAACCCAGGTCTCTCAGGGCTAGCTCCTTATCCACTGGACCACCCTCTCTCTCTGCTGCACGCTGTAAAAAAAAAAAAAAAAAAAAAAAAAATAGAGGACTCTGACAGATGGGAGCAAAACCAAGAGGGACAGTCCTGAGACTCCAGAAAACGGTCCCAGGCAGTTGGGAAGGATGTCATGGTTGACAGCATGAAAAGCAGCACAGAGGTTAGGAATGATGACTAAAGAGAGAATGAGTCAGATGAGAGGAGATCACTTAACCCGCAAATCTGCCCCAGGCTGGATTGTTAAGCAACGGCTGCTGTGCAATTTTACATTTTAACTGAGAATCATAGAATATCAGGGTTGGAAGGGACCTCAGGAAGTCATCTAGTCCAACCGGCTGCTCAAAGCAGGACCAATCCTCAACTAAATCATCCCAGCCAGGGCTTTATCAAGCCTGACCTTAAAAACCTCTAAGGAAGGAGATTCCACCACCTCCCTAGGTAACGCATTCCAGTGTTTCACCACCCTCCTAGTGAAAAAGTTTTTCCTAATATCCAATCTAAACCTCCCCCACTACAACTTGAGACCAGTACTCCTTGTTCTGTCATCTGCTACCATTGAGAACAGTCTAGATCCACCCTCTTTGGAACCCCCTTTCAGGTAGTTGAAAGCAACTATCAAATCCCCCCTCATTCTTGTCTTCTGCAGACTAAACAATTCCAGTTCCCTCAGCCTCTCCTCATAAGTCAAATCATTTTGTCTTGTCATTGTTTGTTCTGAGTTTGAGAAAAAGAAGGAATGAAAAAGTGTCATACGAGTATCAGATGTGTTTATGCTTCACATTCTTAGGATTTTAGCTGTATCCAGGCCAATTCCACAAGAACAGAAATTGCATTCAGAGTCCATAAAGTCAACGATTATGGTCATGATTTGCATTATTCATTGGGCACAATCTGTGTGCTCAGCACGGTTTAGAATATGCCAGAAAATGTAGTCCCTAAACTAACACATAAGATGTGTAGCCCCAGATAAGATGGCTCAGATATTTAAGTATGAAGTCTATAGTTATTGAGCACATATTAATATTTATGAGTGGAGGCGCTGATGGCAATAGAAGTTTTACTTGATTAAGGATTAGAAGATTTGACCCTTCAACTTCCTTTTAAGAGGAGGAGTGCTAAGAGCTCCTGTGTCTGTTTATTTTCCTTTCCTGCTTGCAGTGGCCTTGATATACCTCAGAAGTATCCATTTTTTTCTCAACTTTAAAATGTGGAATTTTTTCTTGGTGTTTGATTTTAAATATTCTCCTGTGAGAACTGCAACTCAATCACTGTAGTGTTGTGTTTAAGAGCCTTCTGGAAAGTAACTAGCCTTCAAACAGAAGTGAAAGCAGTATTGCCAAGCCTCATGATTCTGTCATGATAATTATTGTTTTCCTTAAAGCCAGAGGCCCTGAAGTCAAGTGGATGTGTGATAATTTCACCCTTCATTCTTAAAGAAAAATGAAGTTTCTAGCCCTCATGGCTGTGGAGAAACCTTCAAAAATGTGACCCCAGTGCACCTTAAAAAGCTCAAAAAGCAGAAAGCAAATAAAAAGAACACCAAATCTATTATTTTTACATAGCCTTGGTGAGCCTGATTCATGATTTCTGAACATTTGGGGTTCGCAATACCATGAAAGTGACTTGAAAGTGTCAGTTTCACTCCTGTTTAAAGTCAGTTTCTAGTCTATTATTTGTAGTGCCCTAACACCCCTAAAGCCCCCGGCAAGTGCAGTATAAACTCACAGGGCCATGCCCTAGTAGGATGTTTCCAAAAGTTTAATGATCTATTCCAAGCTTGGCGAACTGCAAAAAAGTGATAGAAAGTAATATAGATTTTTCTACAAATTGTTTTAATTGTTGTATTCAAGCGTAACAAAGCAAGAATATACACTAAAATTCAGTGTCCTTTAAGACAAGTGCCTTGACACAAGATGTCAGAACATATTAGTATTAGAGCTAAGTGAGTCTAATATTTATTTAATTTTCTTTCTTTATATAGGAATTAGATACAGTGTTCCTGCCAGCTAATTGCTAAATTATCTGCAAAAAAACAAACAAACAAAACCACCTAGAGTCTTCAGGTGCCTACATAGCCCCTTGAATCATGGTTAAAGTTGCTCCCCACTAACATCTGAAATGGCGCCCCGACCTAACTCACATTCTCTCTATTATACCCTAAAGTTTTTACTGTGTAAAAAAAAAAGTAAAAAATGAAAGGATTAGTATTATTAAATCCTGTTTATTAGGGAATGCCTAAGGACTAACCAAAAATGGGGCTCTATTGTTCTAGGAATTATACAAACACAGAGGAGCAGGCAGTTCTTGACTTAAAGAGCTTACAAACGAAATAGACAAGACAGTCACAGGATGGACGCAGGATGAGACTAATACACAAGTAGAGTGAACAATGTGATAGCAAACAGCATGTTAGCTCTACAATTTTTTTACAAAAAGATGTGTTTAGTCAGGAGGGGATCAGCTAAATGGAAAGAAAAGTGAAGGGACAGGGGACAAGACAGGGAAGAGGAGGGTAAGATGTGGAGTGAAGCTGAAGTGAAGAGACCGAGGGAGGGCGAGAGCTGGAGCAAACAGCCAATCAGCACAGGAAACAGAAAGCCCAGTCAAAACTGTAGAAAGTTCTCTGAATGTCCAGAGGTCCCTACTTTTGAGTGAAGCTCGTAAACTCCTCATCTATTCCCTATTTTAGTTAAATGGAATACTACCTGGACTATTTCCTAACAGAAACCGTACTATAATCAATAGAAAACGAACCATAAAAAAAAAAGTGCTAGCACAAAAAATTTCACTAGTCACTCACACTAACAATCCAAAGTAGACAGATGTGTTTAGAAAGGCGTAAGAATGAGTCTGCCTATGAACTCTCACCACATTGCCTCTTGCAAACATATTGTGCTGTGGATGGCAACACAAGGCGATTAAATTTTCAATGCAATTCTCTTTGCCCAAAAAGAACCAGGGTGGTCTATTTGGGAAAAAAAAACAAACCACCGTCCTTACAATACCTTAATTTCATGTCACATTGTTGACGCAAGGCTTGAGTGGAGAAATAAAATCAATGGCAGTGATACCAGTTTAGCTGCTTTACAGACTGCTGGAGCTCCAGGAAGGGACAAATGTATATTGAGCACAGTACCTTCTCTTCACTTTGAAGTTTGCCTGAGGCTGCACTGGGCCTGTAAGATTTAGTAAAGGGTTGCCACTCAGGATGTTTTCCATTCGAATCCTCTCTTCTTCAGCCTTTTGCTCTTGCTCCTGACAATGAGAAATAAATGCATGTATTTATTAGTTTTTGGCCATCTTTTCAAGCTAATTTACAGAGGAAGATGATGATCATTTAGCTGATAACTCCCACACAGACAACTTCAACTCCTAGTTTAGTCATCACTCCCAGCTGATTTAAAACAGTTGTGTGTGTGAAAAAACAGAGGAAAGGGTGAGGCAGAAACTCTGAAATCTTAACATTGTTAATCTGTCATCTAGCAAAGCTGAACCCTGCATTACTATGTTTGATGTTCTAAAGTTTGCAATTAACACCCCATAAATACTAGCATGTTATAGGCTATGTATTTTGTGTATTAATAAACAACCTACCAGATTTTCTTCATTTTAAATTCTATTTAACCTCACATGAGAAAAAGAGAAAATGTTCAGCAATATTCATTAGGTAAGTGGAAGGTGTTACACTGTTGAAAACAAGCTATTGTCTTCTACCTTGAGTGATCTCTCAGCCTTTTACCATCACAGAGTCTTACTATTTCCTTCTGCGATACTGTACAACACTGAATAATCTCATGATACCCAAATTTTAAGAGTTTTGCTGTCCGGGTCTCCCCTCACCCTGCTCCCCAATAGCACACTGTAAACTTCTGATTAAAACAACAAAAAACCGTATCTGGCATAAAACTGGTTTCACTAACCACTTTTATAAGCCATCTCAACATCCAGTTAATCTATCCTAGACTTCAAGTTATGTGTGACATTCCGTCTGTATCAACAATTTTTTCCAGAAGCTTTCAAACATGTTACCAGGTTCACACTTCGATGTAAACATCAGGGGAAAAAGACTGCTCTCTTACTTGGATGACTGAATACAGGCATATCCTTCTACATGCTAAAGTATGGTCTGGAATCATTCCAGTTTAAAAAAATATTGCATTCAATGCTATAGAACTGCTACATGGACTAAAACCAGGGCTACTATGATATATGGATCATAACTGGTGTTTCTTTTAAAACTGCAAAAAATTCATGGATCAGGGCACTTTGGGGACCCAGAACAGGAAATGCTTTTCTTGCTAATAGAATTTAAGATTTTCAGCACTATAAACTACACTGATGCTAACCAGAGTTCGCAAGCTTTAAGCACTCAATCACTGTGAAAGAGTACATTAATAAGTCCTACCTATTTTATTTTTTCATGTTTGTGGACTGAACAGATAAGTGGAATATTTCTATAAAAGAGGCCCAAGAGGCCTTAATAAATACAATAGTAAATCATTCTTATAAACATTAGGCAGTTCTAATGTAGAATTTGCAAGATTTCTATAAATTTTACTATGCACTTAAGGTACACCAGCCTGTTTCATGCAGAGAACAGAGTGTGTGGGGGTGGGGGTTGGGAAGTGCTTTTGAGACACTGAAGTTATCAGCATATAGAATTCATAGACCAGCTCACTTGTCAAAACTTTACCTCTTTAGGTCTGCATAGTTCAGAATACACGAAAGAATAATTTTTCTTAGATTTTTTTTCACAGAGGAATTTTAAGCTAGCCGTAGGCCTGGTCTACACGAGGAAATTAGACTGGTATAACTACGTCTCTGAGGATGTGAAAAGCCCACACCCCTTAGTGATACAGTTAAACCAACCTGACCCTCAGCATAGACAGCGCTAGAGAATTCTCCCATTGACCTAACTACTGCCTCTCAGAGAAGTAGATAACCTACGTCAACAGGCGTAGGTAGCATCTTCACTGAAGTGCTACAGCAGCATCGCTAGAGTTCACATGTAGACAAGCTCTCACTTGCAAGTTAGAGCACATTAAAGCAGCCCTGGGTGCCCTAACTCCTGATGTGTCCACGCTGGCAAGGCACGTAGAGCGCCCGGACTCTGTGGCTGGAGTGCCCCTGGTAATCCACCTCCACGAGAAGCATAACGCTTGCTGCGCCGCAGCGCCAGTGTGGACGCCCTGCTCTATTAATGCGCTCTGATTGGCCTCCGGAAGTGTCCCACAATGCCCTGTGCTAGCCACTCTGGTCATCACTTTAAACGCTACTGCCCTGCCCTCAGGCGACCAACCATCAGACCTGCCCTTTAAATTCTCTAGGAATTTTGAAATTCCCCTTCCTGTTTGCTCAGCAATGTGTGGAGTGCTCTCAGCGCATCTTTCCATCTTTCACATGCCTCCACGTGCCAGGCGATCCCCAGTATGCAGCAATGGCGAGGTGCTGGACTTCATCAGTGCTTGGGGGGAGGAAGCTGTCCAGTCCCAGCTGCACTCCAGCCGTAGGAATTACGATACCTTCAGGCAGACATCAAGGGACATGATGGAAAGGGGCCATGACCGGAGGAGGAGGAAAGCGGTAGCGAGGGTGCGGAGGAGGAGGGGGACAGCCCGGCATCCCTAGATGCATGCAGTCTGGAGCTGTTCTCAAGCCAGGAGGAAGGTAGCCAGTCATAGGGGACAGTGCTTGGAGAAGAACAAACAGGAGAAGAGGTGCCCGGTAAGCGGCTTTTATTTTGGGAAGGAAGTTGTTCGGTGTGGGCTCTTGGGGAGAAGAGGGTTAGGGCTGCACGCATGCCTAGATGTGGAATAGGGCGTTGATGTGCTCTCTCACAACAGGGTAATCGGCCTCAGTGATCTCTTCAAAGGTCTCATGCAGAAGCTGGGCAATCCACTTGCGCAGGTTCCTTGGCAGAGCTACTGTGCTCCTTGTCCCAGTCAGGCTAATGTGTCTGCACCACTATGCCGTGACGGCCGGAGGGACCATTGCTGCACACAGGCAAGCTGCATATGGGCCACAGCGGAAGCCGCATTGTAGCAGAAGACCCTCCCTTGCTTCCCAGGTCACCCTCAGCAGGGAGATATCTTCCAGGACGAACTCATCCTGTAGAAAATGTGGGGACAGTGTTCTGCATAGGGACCCCTGCAGTTGTTGTTTCTCCCCGAGGCACAGACCCCCAGGGGACAGTACGGCCATGAAAAAAAATCAGTCCCCTTTGCCCCTGTGCTTACTCACCATTTTGGGGCTCCTGTGGGTTATGTGCGCTCGGTTTGGGATGGGCAATTTCTGCTATTGTGTACACTGTACTTGTCTTTAACTATGGACGAATCATTGCTATGTCTGGTGTGAACAATGCTGCCTCTGTTAAGTGTTGCATTTTGGCTTTACAGATGCAACCTTAAGATCCCAGCCGTCCTTGTTATCAACGGCCAAAAGACTCCAAAGAATCAGGAAGTGTCTGCGAAGAAGCAAAGAGGACATGCTACATGAAGTCATGCAGCAGTCCCTTAATGAAAATCAAAAAGTACAGGAGTGGCGGGAGAGCGAAAGGAGGCTCCACCAGCAGAACGCGGATCATCAGCATCAAAGCACAGAGCGGCCGCTAAGCATCATGGAGCACCAAGTGGACTCAATACAGGCTCTCGTAGCAATGCAGGCGGAGCACATCCGAGTCTGCCCCCGGTATCCGGTTATAGCACAACCTACATATTTTTTTTTGACAGGCCAAGTGTTTTTTTGTTTGCTTGTTTTATTTCTAACTCTCGGGTGTAAAGTTAGTTAAAAACAGAGAGGCACACATGACAGAGCCCAAGGCAGCAACAGCCAAAGAGGCTGCCCACAGGAGAGCTATGGAGGCAGCGAAAGAGGCAGAAAAACACCAAGAGACTGGTCACAGGACAGCTATGGAGGCAAAGGAAAAAGAAATGGAGGAACAGGGAAAAAAAGAGGAAGCATGAACTGGAGTTGGAGAAGGTAAGGACTGAGCGGAATCTACTGGATAACCCTAACCATCCTTCCCCAACAATCCACAAATGGGAGCGACTATGTCCACAGTATGATTAATCCAGTGATATTGCTGAATATTTTCTCACCTTTGAGAGATTGTGCACTCTCCATAAAATTCCTGAAGCTCACAAGATGACCACACTGGTCGCAAAATTAACTGGAAGAGCTCTGGACATATTCAATAAGATGCCTATTGATGAGGCTTCTGACTATAATAAGTTCAAGGATTTGGTTTTAAAGCAATTTCAAATTATATCTGAAATGTACAGAGTAAAATTTCAAACCCTTGAGAGAGGCCCTGGACTAAGTAATGTGGCTTATCTAAACCAGATGAAGGATCTGTTAGATAAATGGGTCCAAGGAAGGGGTGTCACTAGCTTTGAAGGAATGTATGATTTGATAGCTCAGGAGCAATTCCTGAATATGTCCAAGGAGGAAATAAAACAGTGTTTATAGGATAAGGAAATGGACTCAGCAGAAAGTCTTGCTTCTATGCTGATTGATACGAGCAGTCCCAGAACACCAGAGAGGCGGGGCAAGCCGGAACAAAAAATGAGTGGAGGGAGCAGAGAGGAACCACCCTAGTCGCAGTTGGAGCGGATACCAGAAGGGACACCCTCAGACCACACCCTACTACCAGGGGCAGCCCAAGGCCCCAACTACACACCAAAGAATACTCCAGACACCTTATCATCCTGCCACACCATTCTCCAGCAACCCACCTCGCCCCAGTGACCCGTTAGCTGGACGATGTTTTAAATGTAACGAGCCGGGGCATGTGAAGGCCAACTGCCCGAAGAACCCCAACAGATTACAGTTCATTGCACTGGAATCACACCAGAGGTCCTCAGGCCCAGATACCACCCAGATTCCCTCCGCTCTGAGGGTAACTGTGAGTGGGGGGGTTGGGGAGGAGAAGGTGGAGGGACACCAGAGCACAAGTGTCTGCTATCCATGCTTCCTTAGTGGACCCAAATTTAATCGACCCAGAGATCCAAGTGACAATTCAACCCTTCAAGTCCAACTCTTTCAATTTGCCTACAGCCAAGTTGCCTGTCCAGTACAAGGGCTGGTCAGGAACGTGGACTTTTACGGTATATGACGATTATCCCATGATTGATGACTACCCCATGCTGTTGGGTGAAGACTTGGCCAATCATGTGAAGCTAGCCAAGAGGGTGGGAATGGTGACCCACAGCCGCGCTAAGCAAGCCGTCATGCCTAGCTCTGTTCCGGAAACTTCTACTAGGACCCGGTCAGAGGTGATGGACCCGGACCCCACACCAACGTCTGCAACAGCAGTAGTGGATCCAGTCTCAGAGACCCAGACAGAGCCAGAACCGGAACCGGCGGAACAACCAGCACAAGTCCCATTGCCAGCACTGAATTAAGTACTTGCAACCCCAACACCAGAAGGCCCCACTGAACCTGAACTGGCAGCAGCCGATAACCCTACACAAGAGGCTCAGCCAGAGCCTGAAACCCAACATAGTGCACCAGCGGAGAGCGGTTCACAGTCTACGGAAACAGCCCCATCCCCTACATCGCTTCCAGAGGGACCAAGCCTAGGTCCACAATCCAATGAGGAACTGATGTCTCCAGCATCAAGGGAACAGTTGAAAAGGAAGCAGATGAAAGCCCCCAGAGAGCTTGGATGGCGGCACAGAACAACCCACCGCCTCTCAGCTCTTCTAATCGATCCAGGTTTGTTGTAGAAATAGGACTTATACAAGGAAACTCTTTCTGGTGGACACCAGGAAGACTGGCATCCTCAGAAACAGTTGGTAGTTCCAACTAAGTATCGGGTCAAGCTCTTGAGCTTAGCTCATGATCATCCTAGTTGCCATGCTGGGGTGAACAGGACCAAAGACTGTTTGGGGAGGTCATTCCACTGGGAGGGAATGGGCAAGGATGTTTCTACCTATGTCCGATCTTGTGAGATATGCCAAAGAGTGGGAAAACCCCAAGACGAAGTCAAAGCTCCCCTCTAGTCACTCCCCATCATTGAAGTTCCATTTTAGCGAGTAGCTGTGGATATTCTAGGTCCTTTTCTGAAAAAGACACCCAGAGGAAAGCAGTACATATTGACTTTCATGGATTTTGCCACCCGATGGCCGGAAGCAGGAGCTCTAAGCAGCACCAGGGCTAGAAGTGTGTGCCAGGCACTAGCAGACATTTTTGCCTGGGTAGGTTGGCCCTCTGACATCCTCACAGATGCAGGGACTAATTTCCTGGCAGGAACTATGGAAAGCCTTTGGGAAGCTCATGGGGTGAATCACTTGGTTGCCACCCCTTACCATCATCAAACAAACGGCCTGGTGGAGAAATGTAATGTGACTTTGGGGGCCATGATATGTAAATTCGTAAATGAGCACGCCAATGATTGGGACCTAATGTTGCAGCAGTTGCTCTTTGCCTACAGAGCGTACCACATCCCAGTTTAGGGTCTTCACCATTTGAACTTGTAATGGCCCCTTAACCTCCCGGCCATATACAGTTGGTGAAGCAGCAAAGGGAGGGGTTTACACCTTCTCCAGGAACTAACATTCTGGACTTTGTAACCAACCTACAAAACACCCTCTGAACCTCTTTAGCTACTTCAGCACAGCATGGTCAGTTTGTAGGTGGAAATGCCATCCCCAAACGTATGGGTGTAGCTTTTCCAGAGCATATACAATAGCGTAACATTCCCTTTCGCTGATTGACCGGTGGCTTTCCCTCTCAGACCGTTTTTTGCTGAGAAACACGACAGGATGGAATTCTTGATCCGGTCCTTCCTGCACTAAAACTGCTCCCACACCATGCTCGGATGCATCTGTGGTTACTAGGAAAGGTTTGTCAAAGTTTGGGACCCTTAGCACTGGGTCAGACATGAGTGTCGCTTCAAGCTGGTTAAAGGCCTTCGGACACTCTTCAGTCCACTCAACTGCATTTCCTTCCTATTACTTACAATTTGTAATCTTAGATGCTTAGTTCAGGTATGGCTTTAGGAGATGTATTTTCCCTGCCCTGGTTCCTCGCTGACCCAGAGAGAACACACAGAAACACAAACCTTCCTCCACAGATTTGAAAGTATCTTCTCCCCTTATTGGTCCTTTTGGTCAGGTGCCAGCCAGGTTATCTGAGCTTCTTAACCCTTTACAGGTAAAGGAGGGCTTTAATGCTACCCTTAGCTGTAGGTTTATGACACTATTATTCACCACATTTTTAAAAAGGAAAGGAAATCTAGGGCTCAAAAGGAATTTAAGTTAAGTGTTTTAAGGAACAGTTAGAGGGAAGTACAAGACAATATTACCTGCAGTCACTAGATTGTGTATATTTTCCACCTCCGTGCTCTCAATTATTTCACACAAGATCACTTTAAAAATCAAATTTAATATGGAAAAAGTTCTAGATAACAGACATTACAAGCAAAAAACTGTGGCAGCCACAAAAGTCATCTTGACTTTTCTCTACTGTAGTGGGTGATATTACAACACTTGTAATATCCTTCAATTCAGATTAGCCCAACAGATTGATGATTTGTACTCCATACTAGTGACAATAATGCAGCACTATTCAAAGACTGAGGTATCAGAAGTAGTGACAAAACAACTCAATTAAAAAGCAACATACAGCAAGGCCCTGGCAGTACACACCCAGAAGTTCTGAAGAAACGTAAAAATGAAATGGCTGAGCTGCTAGAAAAGTCTGCACTCATTAAAATCTGCTACTATAGCAAAGGACAGTACGGTACCAAAGAGTGCACTGATAGATTTAAAAGAAGTGCTTGGGTAATCTGGGGAATTAGATGACTAAAGATTATTGATTTGTATTTGGTAAATTAATTGAAACAATAATTTAAAATGGTTATAAAATACCAAGAGTGACCAGCAAAAGGAAACCATGGCACACTAATTAGAATATTTTGAATGGGTCACAATAAAAGAGTGGGTAAAGGAAGGAAAGGCAGTTGACAATATATTTGGAAGGCCTTTGACAAAACTCCTCACGTGAGGCTACTAAAGACACTAAAGTCATTGGGCAAAGTACTGTTGTGGGTAACAAAGTAGCTGCAAAAAACATAAGGTAGGAATAAATGGTCAAAATGGGCAATTTTCATGATAGCAAAAGCTTAATGGAGGTGCCACAAAATTCTGTAATAGGACCAGCATTGTTTTCTATTTATTAATATATATTTATTAATGAGCTGGAAAAGAGGTGAACCAAACAAAGTGAATAGGAAATCACGTGAGATTAAATTAAATGTTCACAAATACAAAGTAATGCACATTGTGTATAATAATAATTTGAACTATTCACATATCTTACTGGATTCCTAATTAAGTGTATCAATTCAGAGAAAGACCTGGTCATCTTTGTGACCAGTTCAATGAGGCGGCAAAGAGTCCTATGGCACCTTATAGACTAACAGACGTATTGGATCATAAGCTTTCGTGGGTGAATACCCGCTTCATCAGATGCATGTAGTGGAAATTTCCAGAGGCAGGTATAAATATGCAAGCAAGAATCAGGCTAGGGATAACGAGGTTAGTTCTATCAGGGAGGATGAGGCCCTCTTCTAGCAGTTGAGGTGTGAACACCAAGGGAGGAGAAACTGCTTTTGTAGTTGGCGAGCCATGCACAGTCTTTGTTTAATCCTGATCTGATAGTGTCAAATTTGCAAATGAACTGAAGCTCAGCAGTTTCTTGTTGAAATCTGGTCCTGAAGGGTTTTTTTTGCTGCAGGATGGCTACCTTTACTTCTGCTATTGCGTGTCCAGAGACGTTGAAGTGTTCTCCTACAGGTTTTTGTATATTGCCATTCCTAATATCTGATTTGTGTCCATTTATCCTTTTACGTAGGGACTGAATGAAGATTCAATGAAGATTTTTGCTCAATGTGAAGCAGCATTTTAAAAAAGCAAAGAAAGTATTCTGTGATGGAAAATATGGAAAATACTAGATTATTAGTTAAATCAGTACACCCTCACAAGAAATACTGTGTTCAGTTCTGGTTATCCATCTCAAAATTAGTCAAGGAACCCAAGGACATAAAGAGAAGAAATTCTTGAACTGCCTAAACACTAATGCTAGGTGTCGGGGTAACAAACAAGAAGAACCAGAATTGCTCATTTATGAGCATAAATTCGATTTAGTTGGTATTAATGAAAGCTGATGGGATGATTAGCACAACTGGAATGTTAAACTTAATGTTTATAACCTATTTAGGAAGGACTGAACAGGTAAAAGGGGAGGGGGAGCGGCACTATGTCAAAATAACATTACCTGTTTCCGAGTCACGGATAAGTCAGAAGAAAATGATCTTGAATGCTTATGGATCTCTGTCCTAACAGATAAACCACAAGATGGGATATCAGTTGGTGTCTTCTACAAACCACCAAATCACAATAGGGAACAGGATGACTGCCCCCTTGCATACGTATCTATAATGTGTACTGGGGAAAAACTTTGATATCACGGACTTCAGTTTGAGTGACATATGATGAAGGTCCCATGCTACAGCACTAAAATATCTTTGGAATTGCTAAACATTATAGGTGACAATTTCCTAAGTCAAATAGTGTTGCAGCCAACCTGAGGGAATTTGTTATTAGACCTTGTCATAACAGATAAAAAGGAACTGATCACAGAACTAAAATTTAATAGTGGTTAGGTACAAGTGATTATGATATGACCAGATTTATAACGTGCAAGCAGAATAAAGTTCAGATTAGTAATAGATATACTTCGTGCTTCAAAAGGGCCCATTTGACAATGCTGAAAATAATTATGAGCAAAATATGAGCTCATAATATGACCTGGAAGGAAAAATTAATAAGAAAAATGTAAATGATAATTGGGAATCATTTAAGAACACCTTACTAGAGGTCAAAAAACCCACAATCCCTCAGTTGAAGAAAGCTGTGCAGGTTTAGAGGGGAAGTGAAGGCAGTTATAAAAAATAAAATAGGTGTATAACAAATAGAAGAAAGGTTAACAGTAATAAATATAAATCAGACGTTAGGAACTGTAGAAAATTGCTAAAGGAAGCAAAAGGACACAAAGAGAAGTCCATAGCCAGTAGAGTTAACAACAATAAGAAGGAACCTTTTAAAATATATTGGGTACAAAAAGAATCCTGACAATGGTACATTACTTGATGGAAATGGTAAAGTTATCAATAATAATGGAGAAACAAAAGAAATGTACAGTAAGTATTTCTGTTCTGTTTTTTTTGGGGGGGAGGGAAGAGAGGATATAGTCTCATCATATGGTGATAACACTCTTTCCATTCCACTTGGATCTCTGGAAGATGTCAAATAGAAGATACCAAAGTTATACATTTTTAAATAATCAGGTCCAGATAACTTGCATCCAAGAGTTTTAAAAGAGTGTGCTGAGGAGCTCGGACCATTATTGTCAATTTTTAATAAAGTCTTGGAGCACTGGGGAAGGTCAGAAAGAAAGCTGATGTTGTGCCAATTTTAAAGAAGGGCAAAGGAGATGACCCAGGTAATTATAAGCTTGTCAGCATGACATCAATCCTGAGCAAGATAATGGAACAGTTGATACAGGACTTGATTAACAAAGAATTAATGAAGGCTAATATAATTTATGCAAATCAACATGGGTTTATCGAAAATAGATCCTGTCAAACTGTCTTTTTTTTTTTTATGAAATTACAAGTTTGGTGGATAAACATAATGGCACTGACATAATATACTTAGACTTTTAGTACTGCATGACATTTTGACTAAAAATACTTAGAACAATATAAAATTAACATGGCACACATTACACGGATTAAAAACTGGTTAACTGATAGGTCTCACAATGCAACTATAAATGGGGAATTGTCATTGAGTGGGTTTCCAGTGGGGTCCTGTAGGGTTCTTGGCCCTAACTCTAGTTAACATCTTTATCAATGACCTGCAAGAAAACGAAATCAACAGTGATGAGCTTTACAAATGAGACAGCTTTACAAATGAGACAAAAATTGGGAGAGTGGTAAATAGACAAGAGGGCAGGTCACTGATTCAGAGTGAACTGGATTGCTTGGCAAAATGGATGCAAGTACACAATACACATTTTAAGACTCTTAAATGTAAGCGTATACATTTAAGAACAAAGAATGTAGGCTATGCTCATAGGATGTGGGACTTTATCCTTGGAAGCAGTAACTCTTAAAAAGATCTGGTGCTTGTGGTGAATAATCAGCTGAACATGAGCTCCCAATGTGACTCTGGCCAAAGGAGCCAACGTGATTCTGGGATGCTGTAATAGGGTGTGCACTCCCACACATGCCCTGAAGAGTTTAATGTGGGTCTGAGAAGCCAATTATGGTATCTTGCTGCAACTGGAGGAGAGTCAGGGCTGATAAACTCTAACTGATGATGAAACCAAGCTGAGCTGGGGCAGATTGGGCTGGTACATAACCAGGAAGTGGACAGCAAGAAGAGGCTGAAGGGAGAGAGTCTGCAGTCACTGGAAGCAGAGAAGTGGGGAGGAGAAAACCCAAGAGGGAGGATAAGTGCTGGGATCCCAGCCCTGGAAGAAGGGTCAACCCCAGATGAATTGTGGGGAAAGAACCTGAGAGCGTGGAGTAGAAAGAAGCCCAGGGAAACAGCAGCAAAGAGTAGGACTGAGCAGACCATGGCTGCTCATTATAGGGTGCAGCCCATAGAGCTAGTTTAGCCTTTTATTCTACTCAGCAGTAACACAAGGAACCTACAGGCCTGCATCCTGTAAGACATTAGTCTAAGCAAGTTAGCATAAATATAGCTAAGCATAGTAGGCCTGTGTCCCTCAGCATAGATAAATAGCACAACAGTTACCCTTAGATTTTGGGGACCTAAGAATAGCCTGCTCAATAGAAGGAGTTGGTATGTAACAGTACCATCAACTGCAGGAACACTAAACTGATACTAGGCTTGGATATTTTAGGATAGAGTTGTTGGCAGATATCTAACCATAAACTTGCTTGAGCAATAGCCGACGTATATGCAAATGAGTTAAATGGTATTAATATGTTAACCTATAGCAGTGGTTCTCAATCAGGGGTATATGTATCCTTGGGGGTATGCAGAGGTCTTCCAGAAGGTACATCAACTTTATCTAGATATTTGCCTAGTTTTACAACAGGCTACATAAAAAGCACTAGCAAAGTCCGTACGAACTAGAATTTCGTATTGACTTGTTCATATGGCTCTATGTAGTATACACTGAAATGTTTAAGTACAATATTTATATTCCAATTGATTTTATAACTGTATAGTAAAAATGAGAAAGTAACCAATTTTTCAGTAATAGCTGGCTGAGACACTTTTTGCATTTTTATGTCTGATTTTGTAACCAAGTAGTTTTTAAGTGAGGTGAAACTTGGGGGTACGCAAGACAAATCAGACTCCTGAAAGGGGTACAGTCCTCGGGAAAAGTTGAGAGCCACTGACCTATAGGATAAGTGCGCCCCAATATTATAAGAAAGTTAAATTTGGACATGGAAGGCTTGGCATCAGAATGAATATTCATGATAGTGCTCAGGTTCTATAAGAGGGCTAACTATGAAATAGAGTGGGTTGCCTTTCTATCATTTGACCCTTAAGCTCTATTGTTATCTAACACCAATCTCTGGGCATTGGGGAACCTAGACCATTGGACTCACTCGGCATGCCAGATGCAGGGCTGGTCCTTTGTCTCTCACCACCAGGTCCTCAAGGAAGGGTGTAAGTATAGAAGTCTAAGAGCATGTGCCAGGAATGATACCACAGATATCCCCAATACTATATTCCTATCTGCTTATGTGGTTTGGAGCTTTTCTGTCTTTATTACTTGTTCTAATAAAAATCACCATTGCTCTGCTTTCCCCTCAGCATGAGTATCCTTGCCATACACCGCGAGGTTCCCTACAAGACATTGAACTCATCAGTATTAGTTCTGTGGACCTCATTCTGGGACAAGAACCCCATTACTCCTACCTCGTTAATAAGGAGCAAGTGGCCACCAATACGCTTATTATTATTATTAGCCATTAAAAAGGATCAGGCAACAAGGGTCCCTAGGCTGGAACCAAGTGTAAAGGGTGGATCTAGGTTCCCCTACCACCCACTGAGAAATGGCACAGGATTGTTGGAGACACCAACTGGACCGTTGGTCTGGAAGGTCTGAGTTACCCAGAAGGGGAAAAAGCTGTATATAAGGGCCAAGCCATGAAGAGGAAGCACTGCAATTCTTAGAGAACAAGAGGGGCTGAAGTATAAGTGAGCAAGGGAAGGAAGCATCAGACTGGGCAGAGCTAGTCCCCAGATGCAGCCAAAAGGGGGGATGCACCCAGCAGTGAATGGAACCCCAAGACAGGTGCATAAACAGGGGACTCTTGAGTAGGAGTAGAGACATTGTTTTACCTCTGTATTTGAAACTGACACATATGCAACCACTGCTAGAATACTGCATCCAGTTGTGGTGCCCACAATTCAAGAAGGATGTTGATAAATTGGTGAGGGTCCAGAGAAGACTCATAAGAATGATTAAAGGATTACAAAATATACCTTATAGTAATAGACTCAAAGAGCTCAATCTATTTTAGCTTAACAAAAGGGTGACTTGACTACAGTCTATAAGTTTCTGCATTGGGAACAATATTTAATAATGGGCTTTTCAATTGAGCAGAGAAAGGTAGAACATAATCCCATGGCTGGAAGTTGAAGCTAGACAAATTCAGACTGAAAGGGGATAAATTTGACAAAGAGGGCAATTACCCACAGGCACAATTTACCAAATATTGTGGAATCTATCACTGATGATTTTAAAATCAAGATTGGATATTTTTCTAAAAACTATGCTCTCGGAATTATTTTGGGGAAGTTTTACAGCCTATGTTATGTGTGCGATGCAGAGGCTCATTGGTAGTTCACTAGTCAGTGTGAGCAATTCATCAGGCCTGACATACTCACTATACCTAACACATTGTCATAATCTGTATCTGAAAGGTATCATGTAAGATTTCATTGGAAAACTATCAGAAACTCACTGATTATTAATATTCTTGCATGATGTATGTATGGCGTGTGTACAAAATTATGAATATGAGCTAGACTTATTTCTTATAATGTATTAGGCAAGAATGCTTAAGTACAATCTGCCTTACCCAATGTGTTTGTCTGACCAGCCCGGATGTCAGGCAGAGACAATGAAGGCACATTTACATAATTAAATAAAGCCATCAACCGAGCGAGTGGGCAAGATGGCCTCTGGATTATAAAGACAGAGGGTCTGAACCTCAAATGATAGGTAACTGAATGAACTGATTGTATACAATATTACTGTATTATAAAAGTATCGAGTAAGTAAGGTCTTTTATAAAAGCTAATGACAATGGTGATTAATATAACTGTAAAATGTAGTATTAACACTACACAAGGAATTATTAATACTCCCTGATATTATGCTTTAAGTCTGTGACCAAAGAGAGAGAGAGAGAGAGAGAGAGAGAGAGAGAAACAGGTTCTCTCCCAGACAGGAGGAAATTAAGAAGGTGTGACCAAAAACAATGGAAATCCCATTTACATACAAATCAGCAGGGGGATGGAAAGTCCACAAGAAGGGAACAGCAGCATGAAGTCATCCTGAGTTCAGGGACAAATCAGGGAGTTTGGGAAGATATGTGAGAAAAGAAGCCATCCTGGCATCCATTGCTGTACAGACAAGCGGCCAGAGCTCATGCAAGCTGAGAAAGATGCTTCCCTTCAGCCAAGGAGGCTGAAGTCTCTGGGAACTGAATATAAGTGAGAAACCTGCTTAGACAAAGATCTTTCACCTAAGACAAGGGAAACTGGCACCCTGTACTTCTGTGGAGATGAATATAGCGAGTAAAAGTATGTAAAATAATGAACAGTATTAAGACAACTTCTGTTCCCCCTCTCTCATCTAATACATAAAGGGGACATTCAATTACAATAAAAGACTGGTTTCAGAGTAACAACCGTGTTAGTCTGTATTCGCAAAAAGAAAAGGTGTACTTGTGGCACCTTAGAGCTCATGCTCAAATAAATTGGTTAGTCTCTAAGGTGCCACAAGTACTCCTTTTCTTTTTGCGAATAAAAGACTGCAAATTCAGAATTAAAGGAAATTTTTCACACAGTGCACAATTGGCAGATGGAGCTCTCCGCCACAAGAAAAGAGTTTAGTTGGTATTTATATGCCTCCTTAGATATGAATAGCCTGAGACCTTTGGGACACAAGCCTATCTACAATTAGTGAGGTATGAGAAGTTCCCCCACTTACAGCAGGTTTCAGAGTAACAGCCGTGTTAGTCTGTATTCGCAAAAAGAAAAGGAGTACTTGTGGCACCTTAGAGACTAACCAATTTATTTGAGCATGAGCTTTCGTGAGCTACAGCTCACTTCATCGGATGCATACCGTGGAAACTGCAGCAGATATTATATACACACAGAGATCATGAAACAATACCTCCTCCCACCCCACTGTCCTGCTGGTTAAAGCTTATCTAAAGTGATCATCAAGTTGGAAATGGCCCAACTTGATGATCACTTTAGATAAGCTATTACCAGCAGGACAGTGGGGTGGGAGGAGGTATTGTTTCATGATCTCTGTGCGTATATAATATCTGCTGCAGTTTCCACGGTATGCATCCGATGAAGTGAGCTGTAGCTCACGAAAGCTCATGCTCAAATAAATTGGTTAGTCTCTAAGGTGCCACAAGTACTCCTTCTCTTTTCACTTACAGCAGGTTATCCCATAACTGCTGACCGCACTGTTTCTTCCTCTGAAGCAGCTGGTGTTAGTCATGGTCGTAAGATACTGGACTAGACAGACCACTGGTCTGATCCATTATGGGAATTCCTTTTTGTTTTTTTCAAGTTGACAATGTCCCTTTAAAATGTATATACTCTTAGAAGAGAGGCGTAAGATGTCAGAATTGTGGGGTGCATGCTTACTGTCTAATTATTTCCAGAATCAAGTGTGCTTAATATATAAACAAACAGATGTTTTTCTTAACTGCCATCCCTGCAAATATTTAACACCTAAAAGTCAATCTGGGTTCTTCTTTTTGCAGGACAAACTGGGCCCTCCCAATGCTAGTGTTTGCAGCTTAGCAATTCTATTGACTTGCAACAGTTTGCTTACTTTTTGCCCTGCAGGGACAGCAAAGCCAACAGGAACAACAAACTTTACAAACTTATTTTGTGTCTCTAAATATCAACAGTCAAGACCCTGAATACAAACAGGGAGCAGGTCTGTTGAAAGGCAATGCCAGTTTTAGTTACTTTGCAGAGTAGAACTAGTAGTACTAAGTTGGCAGTAATCAATTTATGGCATTCAACAGCTCAGAAGTTGTTCTAGGCTGGATGACATTTAAATATATTTGAACAGCTTTAAGATGCTGACTAGTTTTAAAGATGGTGCTTGTAGATTTTATATTGTTTTACTTGGCTATGTCCTCCCATATAGGCACATTTTGTAAAAATCATCTACTGCATCTAATGTTCTGGAGCCATGATGTTAAAAAAATGGACATTTTAAGCACTACAATGAATTATGCCTTCTCTACCCTTAGTTATACATTTCAGCCCAAGCTGCAGAGTCTTCTGCCTATAGCCAAAAAAGGTTTTCACTGAGTTTTAAAATTTTCCATATTAATCTTCCCCTACCCACTCCCTGTCTGAAGGTTACGACTCTCCAGGCATTTGAGTGTGGGTTGTTTCACATCAAACAGACCCAAACCGTATCTTAGCTGTCTCAGCTTCACACCTCTGGGATATGATCAGGCCCAGGAATAAGCAGCTCAGAGATTGCTCCAAAATCCATATTGCTTTTCTTGTGTGTCCGTACAAAGATTTATTAAGCAACAGATAAAACATACAACAAACTGACAACAGAAATAAGCTTTAGGAGGGAAGAGTATAGCTTTACTCGCCCCACCCTATCCGCCCTAGGCAAGGGCCTCTGAACAGTGTTGTGTCTGTATTAGCAAACTGCATAGGTGTAATTCACCATGGGTGTAGCACTGCTGGTGGTAACTGCAGCATAAACAGAGCTCTGCCATTTTTACTTCTGTCATCTAACATGACTGAGCAGAGTCCAATACTTGAGTTTTGTGGTTTTTTTCCTGCAAAAGTTGAGGCCATCACTAAAGCTTAGTGCAGAGCAAAGAGCTGCAGTGATTCTGCTTTAGGCACTAGTAAAGATATATTTGGGTATAGGCTAAACATTTGGGGAAATAAAGCTTGGGGAAAACAAACATAAAAGTCTGAACTCTGGCTTCAGAGAAACGCATGATGATCTAATTTTAAAACAGTTTTATATCCAACTGACAATTTGAAATTGTTCAACACTTTTTAATAATTTTAATTTACCTTTTAAGGAAGTGGTTGACACTTGACAGATGTTGGAACTTTAACTCATGGACCCCAAATCAATGTTTAGTTTTAAAATTCACATGAAACCTGCTAATTACTGCCTTTATACTAAGTATATGAGGCACGTTTTGTTAACACTTGTATGGTTTTAAATACGTTGAGAAGAATATCAAATGGAATAGATTGCAAAAATAAGATACATACGTTTAACATTCATGGATATAAATTTGATTGGTCACTTCAGATCTTGATAAGAAGCTAAGACTTGAAGACCCAAAACTCTTAAACTTGTGTTTGAAAGGATGGAAAGGAAGTGAGGACTTTTATAATGATTTGGTTACTGAAACTGTTCATAGTTCTTATTAGATGTTCGTCTGACTGACAATATGTTTCAGTATGAACATGGGTCAAATTCTGGAACCATAAGCCAAAAATAGCTTTGAAGGCTTTCATACTGAAGTTGACACAACCACAAAAAGGAACACAGTCAGGTATGCTCCTAAAATAGAACCTGTCAGAAAATGCATAGAGAATAAAAAGAGTCAGATTTCCCTGCCTCCTCAAGTGGAGCCAACTATATTATAGTACACAGGAGTTGGACAAAACAATGAAGGGTATGGCTGATACTCTTGGATATTTTCCAGTCATCAACTGCAGTCTATTAGTTGGTGCATCTACAAATGCAAGGACAGAAGACACTATGGCAGTACCTCTTCCAGCCCATTAAGTAACAAGATCAGGAAGAAACAAAACAGTTTACAAAAAATTGGTTTATTTTTATTTATTTTATGCTGCTAAAAATATAAATCTAAACAAGCCACTCATGGTAGGTCCAACTGACAGATCATAAGTTTTACATTTATGCCTTTTCCCTGCCATTTGTCAAGAAAGTAACTGTCTTCAGTATTTAACATTTACTGGAGATGCACCTTAAAGGAAGTGTTCTCATTTTATAGTAAGCTAAATACTAGACTTGGATCTAACTAGTGACAATATTATAAAAGATGAAAATTATAAAAACATGCAGTTTACCCTAAAGAGGCCTCAAAATAACTCCACTAGGACTATACTGCTTTTTATCCTAAAATGCAAAGCTTTAAGAAAGGTAACACATCTGTGGCAATATTTATGTATATTAAATGCAAAATAGACAACAGAACTGTACTTTAACTAGAGAGAACTTTAAGGTTTTGGCCCTGCATGTTCCTAGTAGAGAGGAACACTACCAACAAAAAATTGACCTTCAAATTTGTGTTCCTGTGCCTCTGTGTCCTGCTACTCAACAGCCAGTATGTGTAATGAGTTTGCCTGGGATTTGTTCCCCTTACACTACATATTCCACTTATATACTGTACAGCACATTTAAACAGAAGTATGCTGTTTGTAGTAGACCATGTTCAGACTAATACTCCTGAGGGAATTCTGCACCAAAAAATTAAAACTTCTGCAAATTTTATTTATCATAAATAAATGTGGAGGCTCCAGCATGACAGTGGGGAGCACAGGCCATTGGCTGTACGGAGGTGGAAGATCACCCTGCAACTCCTCCCCCTGGGGCACAGACTCGGCAGTGAGGCTGCACCCGACCCTGACAGAGCACAAGGGCTAGGCTTGCCCCAGAAATACCCCCAGGCCCTGCCCCTCTACACCAGGTATAGGCAGGCAGGCTCAGCCCAGCAGGATTAAAGTGTGGGGGGGAATCCAGGTGTGGGGTGAGAAGGCTCTAGATGGGATAATCTTGTGTAGGCAACTCAGTGATGGGGTCCAGCTGCGGGGGGAGGAGAATCTGGATGCACAGGGGTTGCTGAGAGGTTCCTGGTGCAGGGACAATGAGACTATGCAGGAGGGTCCACGTGAAGATGGTTGGGGCTAAGCAGGGGGTGGGGGATGGGGTGGGGTGTCTTGGTGTTGGGGGCTGGGTTAGGTGATCTACAGCAGGGGGGTTGGGGCTCATCAGGATGGGGGTTTGAGTGCAAGGAGCTCATTGGGGGGTGGTCTGGTGCAGGAGTGGGGGTCTGGATGCTGGAGGGGCTTGGAGGGGAGGGCTCTGGATGCAGAGGGTGAGGCTCAGTGGAGTGGGGATTCGGATACGGGGAGCTCAGTGTGTGAGGGGGTTCGGCTTGGCGGGGGAGGTTCTTGGTATGGGGGGGGGTCCGGATGCACAGGGGTTGGGCAGATGGGGGAACAGCTCCCGTACAGCAACACCTCCCCCCATGGCTGAGAAGCGATAGGGGCAGGAAGTGAGGGGGAAGGTGCAGAGCTTTCTGCAGCCAGCGGAGGTTTCTGGGGGTGGGCCTGACCCAGCCCTAGCTGCTCCTTGCGGGGGAAGAGGAAGCCCTGTCCTCCTCTGTCCCCCCAGTGCAGCCAGGACTAGCAGCTGAGCCTGAGTAGGAGTCACCACTCTGGGTATCCCCGCCCTGCCACAGTGACCTCTCCACTGACTGCTCTGGGTACCCAAAACGATGCATCTCCACTGCTGGGGAAGGGTGCGTGATCATTCTTGAGGCTTTCCTTTGCTTCCCCATCAGAAAGTCATTTTTCTGCAGGGAAGCAAAGAAATATGCGGGGGACATGAATTCAGCACACACGCAGTGGCACACAGTTCCCCCAGGAGTAAGAGTATTGAGCATCTCCTTGATGAGAGCCCTGAGATAAAAAAATGGAAGGAATAATACAGTAAATCTAAGCTTCAAGTTTGAAATGTAAGCTTCCCAAAACTATGGGTTCAAATCACAAGACTAAAGGATTACACCTTCACTTAATAGATAAATTGAGTTCTCCCACTGTATGTGGGTCTTTCAGATGAGATCTTAAAAATTGAGGTTCAGTTTGTTCCGTGGAGACAATAAGAGTGAGCAGGCATTTACTCAGGGTTAAATTTTCCTTTTCCTCACCAGTGTGCAATGTGATTTTTGCCATTTGCTTGTCTGATTTCCTCCACTCCAGAGGTTCTCCATTTCAGCAGTGAAGCTATTTAATTGTGTATGTAAGGTCTGATCGTGCAAACATTACTCCTGGGGGAATTCTGCACTACTGTGCATGTGCATAATTAATGAGCCAGCATATTTTTGATTTTTTTGAGCAAGAACAAGCTTCTGCCAAAATTTTGCTGCAGTTCCGCCTTTTGCCCACCAGAGGGTGCTGTGGCAATAGAAGAAAGCAGCAGCTCCCTGCCAGCGAGGGAGTAGGAAGAGCCTGCCTTCTTCACAGAAGGCCAGGTCAGGAGACAGGGGCTACGGCGAGACAGACAGAGTGGGATGCTGGGGGAGTCAGACAGGAGCTCATAAAGGCTAGTAGGGGAGGACAGATTGGGGCAGGGGCTGAATGGGAATGGAGGCACAAGGCCACAGAGGGGAGGGAGGTGCAGAGCTACATAGGGGTGCACATGGGGAGTGCGTGTCTGAGTGGGGGTGGAGGGATACATGTGGACAGGGGGGTACAAGGACACATGGGAGTGTAGAAACACATGGGGACGGGGTAAATGTGCCTGACTGAATGGGAGAAGCTAGGGGTCAGCCAGCGTCTGCATGTGGGAAGCTATCAATCCCTCCTAACCCCCCCCCCGTCCAAAAAACCTGTTCCATACTTTTCCCACCCACACCCAACAACCTTACAAATTCACGTCCAGGCTCCTTCCCAGCAATTTACTTGCCTCTCCCTCAGCTCCTTCATTACCCCTGACTCCCCCAAGCCTTTGCACTGTTTCTGAGAGGTGCAGGAAATAAAGTTCTATATTGTAGTTTAAATGAATTATTACTCAGAGTTCTGTGTTCATATGCCTAGTAAGGAATCTGTCAAAAAACATTTCCTGAATCTTTTTTGTTGTCTGTATTAGAATCACAGAACTGGAAGGGACCTCGAGAGGTCATCTAGTCCAGTCCCCTGCACTCAACGTAGGACTAAGTATTATCTAGACCATCCCTGACAGGTGTTTGTCCAACCTGCTCTTAAAAATCCCCAATAATGGAGATTCCTCCACCGCCCTAGGCAATTTATTCCAGTGCTTAACCACTCTGACAGTTAGGAAGTTTTCCCTAATTTTCAACCTAAACAATTTAAGCCCATTGCTTCTTGTCCTATCCTCAGAGGTTAAGAGCAACAATTTTTCTCCCTCCTCCTTGTAACAACCTTTTATGTACTTGAAAACTGTTATGTCCCCTCTCAGTCTTCTCTTCTCCAGATTAAACAAACCCAATTTTTTCTCTCTCCCCTCAAAGGTCATGTTTTCTAGACTTTTAATCATTTTTGTTGCTTGTCTCTGGACTTTCTCCAATTTCTCCACATCTTTCCTGAAATGTGGTGCCCAGAACTGGACACAATACTCCAGCTGAGGCCTAATCAGCGTGGAGTAGAGCGGAAGAATTACTTCTCGTGTCTTGCTTACAATACTCTTGCTAATAAATCCCATAATTATGTATGCTTTTTTTGCAACAGTGTTACACTCTTGACTCATGTTTAACTTGTGGTCCACTATTACCCCCAGATCCCTTTCTGCAGTACAGTGGAGTCACATCTTACGCGGGGGTTATGTTCTAAAGTCAACGCGTAAGGCGAAAATTGTGTATAGTCAAAATTACCCTTGAAAATCCCTTAAATCGCCCATAAAGTACAAAGAAAAGGAGTACTTGTGGCACCTTAGAGACTAACCAATTTATTTGAGCATGAGCTTTCGTGAGCTACAGCTCACTTCATCAGATGCATACCGTGGAAACTGCAGCAGACTTTATATATACACACAGAGAATATGAAACAATACCTCCTCCCACCCCACTGTCCTGCTGGTAATAGCTTATCTAAAGTAATCTTCAGGTTAGGCCATTTCCAGCACAAATCCAGGTTTTCTCACCCTCCACCCCCCCACACAAATTCACTCTCCTGCAGGTGATAGCCCATCCAAAGTGACAACTCTTTACACAATGTGCATGATAATGAAGTTAGGCTATTTCCTGCACAAATCCAGGTTCTCTCACTCCCTCACCCCCCTCCAAAAACCCACCCCCATACACACACAAACTCACTCTCCTGCTGGTAATAGCTCATCCAAACTGACCACTCTCCAAGTTTAAATCCAAGTTAAACCAGAACATCGGGGGGGGGGGGGTAGGGAAAAACAAGAGGAAATAGGCTACCTTGCATAATGACTTAGCCACTCCCAGTCTCTATTTAAGCCTAAATTAATAGTATCCAATTTGCAAATGAATTCCAATTCAGCAGTTTCTCGCTGGAGTCTGGATTTGAAGTTTCTTTGTTTTAAGATAGCGACCTTCATGTCTGTGATTGCGTGACCAGAGAGATTGAAGTGTTCTCCGACTGGTTTATGAATGTTATAATTCTTGACATCTGATTTGTGTCCATTTATTCTTTTACGTAGAGACTGTCCAGTTTGACCAATGTACATGGCAGAGGGGCATTGCTGGCACATGATGGCATAAATCACATTGGTGGATGTGCAGGTGAACGAGCCTCTGATAGTGTGGCTGATGTTATTAGGCCCTGTGATGGTGTCCCCTGAATAGATATGTGGGCACAATTGGCAACGGGCTTTGTTGCAAGGATAAGTTCCTGGGTTAGTGGTTCTGTTGTGTGGTATGTGGTTGTTGGTGAGTATTTGCTTCAGGTTGCGGGGCTGTCTGTAGGCAAGGACTGGCCTGTCTCCCAAGATTTGTGAGAGTGTTGGGTCATCCTTTAGGATAGGTTGTAGATCCTTAATAATGCGTTGGAGGGGTTTTAGTTGGGGCTGAAGGTGATGGCTAGTGGCGTTCTGTTATTTTCTTTGTTAGGCCTGTCCTGTAGTAGGTAACTTCTGGGAACTCTTCTGGCTCTATCCATCTGTTTCTTTACTTCCGCAGGTGGGTATTGTAGTTGTAAGAAAGCTTGACAGAGATCTTGTAGGTGTTTGTCTCTGTCTGAGGGGTTGGAGCAAATGCGGTTGTATCGCAGAGCTTGGCTGTAGACGATGTATTGTTTCATATTCTCTGTGTATATATAAAGTCTGCTGCAGTTTCCACGGTATGCATCTCATGAAGTGAGCTGTAGCTCACGAAAGCTCATGCTCAAATAAATTGGTTAGTCTCTAAGGTGCCACAAGTACTCCTTTTCTTTTTGCGAATACAGACTAACACGGCTGTTACTCTGAAACCTGTCATTATGCAAGGCACTGCATTTAGCCGTATGGAGTGGAAATCTATCAACTGCATGAAAAAACTTGCACAGATACAGACAGACATCATCTTCCTTTCCAAATGCAAACAGATGGACATCGTACCAAAAGGACTGAAGGTAAAAAATCCATTACAATCTACATACCACACAGACTATGCTGACAGCTTGTGCCACACGCTCTCAAAGAAACTGCGGAATCACCTGATCAACATCCTCTACAGCAAACAGGGAAAGATTAAGAATGAGCTCTCAAAAATGGATACTCTCATAAAAAAACAACCTTCCACACAAACTTCCTCGTGGCTGGATTTTACTAAAACTAGACAAGCCATTTACAACGCACACTTTGCTTCTCTACAAAAGAAAAAGGACACTAAACTTTCTAAACTACTACATGCTACAAGGGGCCACAGCAATGGTTCCCTCAACCCACCTAGCAATATTGTTAACCTATCCAACTATACTCTCAGCCCAGCAGAAGCAGCTGTTCTATCCCGGGGCCTCTCCTTCTGCCCCTCCACCCCCACGAACATGATACAGTTCTGTGGTGACCTAGAATCCTATTTTCGACGTCTCCGACTCAAGGAATATTTCCAAAATACCTCTGAACAACACACTAATCCACAGAGGTCTCCCTACCAACAATACAGAAAGAAGGATTCTAGGTGGACTCCTCCTGAAGGTCGAAACAGCAGACTGGACTTCTACATAGAGTGCTTCCGCCGACGTGCACGGGCTGAAATTGTGGAAAAGCAGCATCACTTGCCCCATAACCTCAGCCATGCGGAACGCAATGCCATCCACAGCCTCAGAAACAACTCTGACATCATAATCAAAAAGGCTGACAAGGGAGGTGCTGTTGTCATCATGAATAGGTCGGAATATGAACAAGAGGCTGCTCGGCAGCTCTCCAACACGAGTTTCTACAAGCCATTACCCTATGATCCCACTGAGAGTTACCAAAAGCAACTACAGCATTTGCTCAAGAAACTTCCTGAAAAAGCACAAGATCAAATCCGTACAGACACACCCCTGGAACCCCGACCTGGGATATTCTATCTACTACCCAAGATCCATAAACCTGGAACTCCTGGGCGCCCCATCATTTCAGGCATTGGCACCCTCACAGCAGGATTGTCTGGCTATGTAGACTCCCTCCTCAGGCCCTACGCTACCAGCACTCCCAGCTACCTTCGAGACACCACTGACTTGCTGAGGAAACTTCAATCCATCCGTGATCTTCCTGATAACACCATCCTGGCCACTATGGATGTAGAAGCCCTCTACACCAACATTCCACACAAAGATGGACTACAAGCCGTCAGAAACACTATCCCCGATAATGTCATGGCTAACCTGGTGGCTGAACTTTGTGACTTTGTCCTTACCCATAACTATTTCACATTTTGGGACAATGTATACCTTCAGATCAGCGGCACTGCTATGGGTACCCGCATGGCCCCACAGTATGCCAACATTTTTATGGCTGATTTAGAACAACGCTTCCTCAGCTCTCGTCCCCTAAAGCCCCTACTCTACTTGCGCTATATTGATGACATCATCATCTGGACCCATGGAAAAGAAGCCCTTGAGGAATTCCACCATGATTTCAACAATTTCCATCCCACCACCAACCTCAGCCTGGTCCAGTCCACACAAGAGATCCACTTCCTGGACACTACAGTGCTAATAAACAATGGTCACATAAACACCACCCTATACCGGAAACCTACTGACCGCTATTCCTACCTGCATGCCTCCAGCTTTCACCCTGACCACACCACAGGATCCATCGTCTACAGCCAAGCTCTGCGATACAACCGCATTTGCTCCAACCCCTCAGACAGAGACAAACACCTACAAGATCTCTGTCAAGCTTTCTTACAACTACAATACCCACCTGCGGAAGTAAAGAAACAGATTGATAGAGCCAGAAGAGTTCCCAGAAGTTACCTACTACAGGACAGGCCTAACAAAGAAAATAACAGAACGCCACTAGCCGTCACCTTCAGCCCCCAACTAAAACCCCTCCAACGCATTATTAAGGATCTACAACCTATCCTAAAGGATGACACAACACTCTCACAAATCTTGGGAGACAGGCCAGTCCTTGCCTACAGACAGCCCCGCAACCTGAAGCAAATACTCACCAACAATCACATACCACACAACAGAACCACTAACCCAGGAACTTATCCTTGCAACAAAGCCCGTTGCCAATTGTGCCCACGTATCTATTCAGGGGACACCATCACAGGGCCTAATAACATCAGCCACACTATCAGAGGCTCGTTCACCTGCACATCCACCAATGTGATTTATGCCATCATGTGCCAGCAATGCCCCTCTGCCATGTACATTGGTCAAACTGGACAGTCTCTACGTAAAAGAATAAATGGACACAAATCAGATGTCAAGAATTATAACGTTCATAAACCAGTCGGAGAACACTTCAATCTCTCTGGTCATGCAATCACAGACATGAAGGTCGCTATCTTAAAACAAAAAAACTTCAAATCCAGACTCCAGCGAGAAACTGCTGAATTGGAATTCATTTGCAAATTGGATACTATTAATTTAGGCTTAAATAGAGACTGGGAGTGGCTAAGTCATTATGCAAGGTAGCCTATTTCCTCTTGTTTTTCCCTAAACCCCCCCCCCCCCCAGATGTTCTGGTTTAACTTGGATTTAAACTTGGAGAGTGGTCAGTTTGGATGAGCTATTACCAGCAGGAGAGTGAGTTTGTGTGTGTATGGGGGTGGGTTTTTGGAGGGGGGTGAGGGAGTGAGAGAACCTGGATTTGTGCAGGAAATAGCCTAACTTCATTATCATGCACGTTGTGTAAAGAGTTGTCACTTTGGATGGGCTATCACCTGCAGGAGAGTGAATTTGTGTGGGGGGGTGGAGGGTGAGAAAACCTGGATTTGTGCTGGAAATGGCCTAACCTGAAGATTACTTTAGATAAGCTATTACCAGCAGGACAGTGGGGTGGGAGGAGGTATTGTTTCATATTCTCTGTGTATATATAAAGTCTGCTGCAGTTTCCACGGTATGCATCTGATGAAGTGAGCTGTAGCTCACGAAAGCTCATGCTCAAATAAATTGGTTAGTCTCTAAGGTGCCACAAGTACTCCTTTTCTTTTTGCGAATACAGACTAACACGGCTGTTACTCTGAAACCTGCCATAAAGTACAGTATACTGTACATGGGTTTGTGTATACTACCCTGTAAAGTAATATGCATAAATGTATACAGTAATTCTCCAAATGCTGCCAGGAAGTGAAGGATGAGGGAATAAGACAATGGGAGCTAAGCTAGTGAAGAGGGCATGCAGCTAATTTGGGGTGGGAGAGGAGAGCGAACCCTCTCCATGGACCAATGTGGTAGCTGTGAAAATAGAGTTTTCATCCCCCTTTGTCCACTTCTTTTAGCAAAAAGAAGATGATCCATCCTAGAGATTTCTGGAATCCAAATCCCTACTTCTCCCTCCTCTTAAATTAAAATGGCTACTTTATCTTTTCCTGATCTTTTGCAAGCTTTCCATTTAATCCATCCTAAGTGCCGAAGGACAGGAGAACACTTGGATGGGGAACACACTTTTTTGTTTTTAAATTTAATGTTTATCTTTACTGTTGCCATCATAATGAAGCCTCCTTAACTTGATCTCACTAACAGGCTTTTTATGCCTCCCATGACAGTAAGAGGGAGCCATATTCAATAATCTCAATTTATATTATTTCAGAATATTCTGCAAATCGTGTCTTTTATACACAGTTTTGATTAGTACGGACTTAATTTTCAGACTAGTGCTATAAAAAAAATTCCAAAGTACTTTGAAGTCATCAATATTTACTAAAATATTTTATGCTTTTATGCCTACATATAGTAATAAATATGCTTTTATGCCTACATATAGGATAATTTTCAGCCACTGGCTGAGAGTCAGTAGCGAAGAACAGACATCTCCTTCCCACTAAAATATAAAGCAAGTGTGTGACAACATATACCACCATATCCAATAATATTTACTTAGCATTTCTTCTTCGGAGGAAACACGGATTCATTTTAGGTCACTGTCTATACATGAATTGTTACACACTGACTTACTCTCAAAAAGAGGATTACAGTGAGGATAAAGTATATTAGCAGGTTAAAAAAAAAGCCAGCAAAAGCCAGATGATTTTTGTGTTATATACTTCACAGCTTCAAGTGCCCTCTAGTGGCACATAAACTGTACCTTTAGAAATGTAATTCCCACACCCCCACTTTTGTATAATATAAATCTAGAAATACACTTCTGTGCACAGCAATTCCAAACCATTAAATTCCCAACGCAAAGCCATCTGTACATCAGTGTGAATGTAACAAAACTAAACTATTTAATGGATACAGAATTATAATTCAAACTTTCAGTCAAATTGAAATTATAAGTTTTCCTTGTAAGGAGAACCTTCTCTTGGATCACAGAAACAAAAGTCTCTTCACACTACTGCAAAAACAGATACACTGAACTCACTGTGTTTAAATAAATTTTGAAGCAGGAAAATTCTGAGGTAAGGCTGCCAGGCTGTTAAATAAGTCCTGCTAGGCCAAGTTACTATTGCAGAGCATAGTTTCAGATTCCTGGCTATCATTACATATGGTGCTTGCTGCAATTCCTAGGCACAGAGGTAAGAGAAAGATGCTTTCAAGTACAGTTTAAATGTTAAAAATGGACTAGTTTGGTAGGCTCAGCAGCAGGTATTTGGAATATCAATAGTAGAACCACAGCTTCAAACCCAACCAGGGCTGATTCACCCCTTCTACTTTCCATGATTATACTAATGGCCAATTTGGTTTTTTGTGTATATTGCCGCGGGCCTTATGAAATACTCTGGTGGGCCATGTACGGCCCATGAGTTGTAGGTTGGGCACCCCTACTGTAACATGCGAAGCTGGTTGAGTAAAGCTTGGGGGGAGGCCTAGGTTTCAACATGTGCAAAACTGGTCAAATTGAAGTTTACAGTGCCTTGTTTATACCAGACCTTCAAAACGTTCTAGAACATTCTAACAACACACCTTTAAATTCTGTTAAGCACAGGATTTGGGACACCATTCCAAACTTCTGGACAACCATGACCAATGGCACACAACTGAACGGTGGCATTGCAAGAGCATAGCTAAATTATTTGTGTTTTCTTGGGATGAGAGGCACCATAAACTAACAGATTTGCATTTCTTATTTCCCTGTTTATAATACCCAACAGAAGTTTGAAAATAATTTCCTGTGCTATCAACACTAGAAGCTAGATGCTCAGCTGTATCCAGTGAGGAAGGTCAGTCACAAAGGACTTTGTTGCAGGTCCCCAATTTTGGCTTATTCTAAAATGGCTGTGACATAATAGGCTGTTCTAGAGTATCCCAGTGAACAATGACCCCCCCTCCCCCCGAGAGATGTTTGGCAGCCAGAGATTACTAGAACACACTGCATTCCAGTCATACCTCTTCCCCTCCCTTACACCAGGGGCTGCTGATGAGGCTGGCATAGCAGCCAGCTATGCCAACTCTAAGTTCAAATGAAACTGTCTTATGGAGTTGTATTGTATCCGTGTTGGTCCCAGGGTCCAAGAGAGACAAGGTGGATGAAGTAATATCTTTTATTGGACCAAGTTCTGTTACCTGAAATCTGTTATTTACAGCCAGGCACTCAGGTACCATACATTATGCTCTAAAGAGAAAGTCTGGGACATAGACCATAATACACTCAAAACTGCCTTCACTAAACAAAGACACTCCACCTTACCACCCCACACTGGAACCCATATGGGGTATCATCGAACAACCAGCTCCATATTTGATGGGGACTCCATCCTGAAGTAAATCTTTCCTGTACCCCCTTTTTTGGCCTTCAATGGACCAATCTCTCCAAACTCATCATCAGAAGCAGCTCCCCACAGACCAGAATACACCAATTCAAAGTGGCACCAGATCCTGCCAGAAGAACAGATACAAAACCTGCAGACTTTGCTCCACTGGTACATGATCAACACTCTCCACAACACATCTTTCAATATCCATGGGTCCTACACATGCCTATCACAACACGTTATATACCTCATCCAGTGCACTAAATGCCCCAATAGCAACTATGTGGGTGAAACCAGACAATCATTATGCTATCAAATTAACTCACCCAGGAAAATGAAAAGACAAAAGCACCACATCACCTGTGGGTGAACACTTTTCATAAAGCGATCACTCTATATCTGATCTATTTATTGGTCTAATAAAAGATATTACCTCACTCACCTTGAGTGGCCTTAGTCAAATCTCCAGAAGTACTTATCAAAACCGTAACACAGTTTGGCAAACTGGCAGCCTTTAGTCAAGAACCACTTGGCACAGGAACTCAAAGGTTGTTAAGGGATGAAGTGCATTGGTTTGCACAGTACCCCATCCCATGCCTGACTATCTGCTGCCATTGGCCTTTCCTTTAATGGAGTACTAAGTTCACCCCATAAAAAAATTTAAATAAGAAATGTATTCCTGGTAAATGTCCTTTTAAAGGGCTACTGCAGTATTAAAATGTGCTTCTTACTTGTTTTTAAGAGTTCTACACTTTATCACTTTCGGTATGGTTTCTAGTATACTGTGAAACTGCATTTTTTTTTTAATTAATTTTCAAGCAAAGAGCCTATTTAACTGGTGAGATTTTACCTTTCGGGCCTGCTCCTCAGCTCTCTCTTTTTTGATTTTTTCTAGTTCAGCCAGAAGAGCCGCAGTATCGTCATCGCTCTCTTCATCAAAATCCTCATCTTCATCATCTTCCTAACAGGAGGAAATGGTGGGTTGGTTACTTCATTCCATTTCATAAAACCAGCTGTCTATTGTGGAAAGTATACATTTACTCCGGAAAAAGAAATTACACACAACCAAATATTTTGCCCAAACATTGTAAAACCAGGACTGCCTAAGTAAGACTAGAATTTGCTGGAAGTGGATTCCTGAAGTGTTTTGGAGGTTGCAATGACAGCAAGTGTAATACAAATTATTCTTTTGTCCTTCAACACTAACAGCAAGGCACAAATGGACGCATTTGTTCTTATCCAGACTATGCAATTCATTACTTGCATCCAACAGCTAGGCAGTTGGCATGCTGATACAATTACTGACACCAAACAATCCTTTCACTTGTACCTCAACCTCCCTCATTCCTTGTTTGATTTTAATTCATCAGTTGTCTCTAGTGGTATGCTAAAACTGTAAACTGTTTGGAGCAGGAACTGTCTTTTTGCTAAAGGAGCGTATAGTAACTAGCACAAGGTGGCCTTGAATGGAACTTCCAAGTACTACTTAGAAGCAAAATTAATATTGTGCTATCAAATGTGCCACATGCACCCAGAGCAGCACGAAAGGAAGTAATTTTAATATTACAAAATAACGAGAGTAAGAGTGTGGCACATCAGCATCAGAAACTCTAGCTACCTAAGTTTTGATTTAAAGTCACTTCTTTCCCAATAACTGTTGGAAGGAAGATCCTCATTATCTACCAGCCAGAGCCTTCTATTCTACCCTCCTCCCTTAGCTTCCTAGCTACTGCCAGCGGTGTGTAAAAAGTGATTTCTTCAAACTGCTGTTAGGCTGTGAAAGCAGGGTCCTCCGAACAATTCTATATTCCACTGAACTCCAGTTATGGTAACTTGTTAAAGAAAGAGACCAGATGTCCTGGAACCATTATCTGGTAGTCTGGTCCTTAACGTATCTCCTAATGCAATATGTACAACTATTGAGTACCCTAAGGAAAAGCAAGAGATCTGGGGAGGAGAACTGAAAATACATACATCTGTGAGTGGATCATCTGCATCAAGGTTTGCTGCAGGAATCTGATCTAATCGAGGTTTCTTAGACACCGAAGAGGATGTGGTGTGCTCTGAGAAGTTAAAAAAGGAAAATTTATGAACATTAGGACAAGTTAATAAGATAGACAGTAAAGCAGAATCACCAAACTTGACCCTGCAACATCTAACTTCTGGAATCAAGTAACTTGATGCCTGAACTGACCTCCCTCATAGAGACATCCCACGACAGTGGAACTGGCACCCCAAAATACTCATTTTGTAGAATTTCTTCATGTCATTATTTGAAGAGGAAATGGGGCCAGCAGAGGTGGCTGCACTGCACCCTCCCAACTCCACAGATCCCAAGGAGACTGGAACCCTCAGTCTTGCATATGGGCTGCTTCTAAACACTGGCAGTCTGGACCTTATCAGCACAGCTTCTTCAGCCCATAGAGTTTGAATGTCCCTATTTTCTTACCACGAGTGTTGTTTAAGTATCTAGATGCATTTTAGATGATCCACACAATCAGTAGTGCCTAAATTTTCACATACATCAGCACTATAGAACACAATCAAAGAGTTATTTGAAATATTAATTTCAGAGGAATTCTCCATTATTCACTGACAATCTCACATATTTTGTAATGTATTTGTCTCGCCAAGGCTAAAAAAATATCCACAAAATGTGTTTCCCCCAAGCAGGACAAGAATAAAAACTCTTTTAGTACGGTCATTAACTGGCAACATATATGTAACAGTCATGCTTTAGTGGCTGGCTCATAGATGATATGTGTTTTAATATTAGTGACGAAGGTTCTCCTTCAGCTCCAGTAGGTCATGGATTCTATCCCCGTGATATCCTGACAGAAGCGTATGGATTCATTATAGAATGTAACTTTCTGTTTAGTAGAAGTTTCATTTCACCTCTTGCTGGTCTGTCTCTGTTCTTTTCTCTTACAGCGACTCGTTCTCTCTCCTCCAGTTCTCTTCTGAAGTCACGGTTACGCACCTCCTCAGGGGCATCCTGCGTGGTCTGTCTAGAACAGGCAATGAAAAAAAAATAAGAAAAGGAAGGTGAAGCAGACAGTTCCCAGTTTGTAGCATTTGCCCCCGTGGGCCTGAAAGTTCTGGAATGAAGAGCTAGTTACCAGAAGTCGGAAAGATTCTGCAGAGCTATACAAGCAGCATGAGACACCATTCAAGGTGCATTCCCCACATGCTTCAGTAACATTAAAACTTCATCCAGTTTCCAGTGGCTTTCAAATGGATTTTAAAGACATCACAGAATTTCTGTAAAAACAGGGAATGACTATCCATCTCTCTTAGGTATTTCTAAGACACCTAGTAGTGTATTATACAAGTATCATGTCCTAGCCAACATTCACCAGGACCTGACATTCTGGCCGACATTCTCTCTCTGACAGTTATAACATCCCAAGTTATTGCTGAGCACATAAGGTTTTCCAGGCCTCTTCAGATAAGATCAAGACTAAAATGTGTTTTCAGTTAATCCCAGATAGATGTATCAGAGGACTATAGTTTATCCTTGCAGAGAGATGGTTTATCTACCTGCAAATTAGATGATTCACTAACTTGTGTTCTAGAAGAACAAACAAGTGGGAAGAGGGGGCAAATGGAAATAATAGCTTCAATAAAATATTACAGATACACCATGCATATTTAAGAGATCTCAGCCACGAGCAACAGCACATTCATATTTGACACACATTAATGCAAGCCTTTTTCAGGGAGTGTTGAATTTTCTGTGGAAAACTTAAAAAGAACTAAAATGAATAAAGTGAGCAATGATTCATTTCACTCCTCTGTTCTGGAAATAAGTGTACACAGTGCCTGGACGAAACCCAGATTCAAGCAGCTATTAATATACTGTATGCACATATCTGTTTTTATGGTGAAGTAATTTGCTCATTTTCTTACTGTATAAACAATCAGGATTTGCAGATCCCATATCCGAGTGGCTTGTGGCTGATACAGCCACAAGAACCCCAAATACTACATGTCATTCAAAACAGAACAAGGGAGACCAAAACACTGCAACAAGGTTCAATGATGTAGTACTATTTAACAAAGCCATCCTTCAGATCAGCTGGAGAAAAGGGACATAAAGACGACACTATTAAAAAGCACCGAGAAGATTTGTTAAAATATTCAGCATGTGCTTATGCATGTATTTCCCCCATTGTTACTTATCTGAGAAAGTGAAAAACCAGTATGACACATCCTACTTGTCTTCCATTTCAAGCAAAAACATTAACTTTAAAAAACCATATTTGTCTGATAATGTCTTCTATATTATTGCTACAAACACCTAAAATTTTAACTAAAAAGTAGAGAAACACCACCATTTTTTATACTGTGCTTTTGACAGGATTTTGTGTACAGTTTTGTTATATTTCCAGCATGCTCCATTTCTCACCTATGAGTCTTGCACATAGCAAGAGAGATGAACAAAGCATTTCAAAAGGTAATGAAGTGAGAGCGTAAAATAACAAAAATTTGCAGTGGAGGGTCCAGGGAACTCAGAGAAGTGTAATATCAGCTACCTTTAACTGTTTAAAAAAAAAAAAAGATTGAATTTCAAATTGACACTGTCTTTAAATCTTGAGTTTCTATCTCAAACGATAACCAAAACTTGCCATTTCTTCCTCCACAACATATTGAAGATCCAACCACTCCTCTCTGTCCCAACTGTAAACAGATCATTTCATGAATGAATTATTTTCCACACTGATTATTAAAACCTCCTCTTCTGTAGCCTGTGTGACACCTGTGTTGCTCACCTTCTGCCCTTCCAAAACACAATTGTAAAAATGATCTTTCTTGCCCAATGGGACTTCATTATTCCCCACCTTTGACTTTCTCTGCAGGCTCCTTTTTGCCCAATGTGTCAATTTAAAACCTCTGTCCTGGCTTGTAAGGCCCTTTAGAACCCCACCCCAGCACACATCTCTTATTCCATCTTTTAGCATGCCTCCCATCAGCTTCTTTGCTCTGCAAATACCAGCCTTGATGATGAATGAGACATCATCTCCTCCTCCTTCCTTCACATGACCCTGTATCTTTTCCCTTATGCATAGAGTGCTCTGCTCAAGACAGTTCACCCTTTTCTTATTCTGGCCCCTTCTAAAGACTAAGTTCTGCTGTGGTGCCCACAAGAAACAAGTAAATACAATATATATTAAAATATTACAATTACTTCCAGTACATCCTATTTTCAGTGTTTGCTCTTCAGACTGGAAACTCTTCTGTCTTCCATCTCTGCACCCTCACTGTGGCAGGTGAAATGCCCTTATTTTGCATCTGTATAGTGCTAAGTACATTATCAGTGTTTAATATATAAATATTATCTGTGATATTTCTCTTTCAGTAGCAGTGCAAGTCTGAGAATAATTCACTGTACACCATGTTCTGCAAGAAAAGAAACTGGCCTTTACCTGTATTTAATTTTAGTATGAGAAGGAAGATCTCTGCTGGAATATTGTTTGGAGAGTTGACTTAAATCTCCTTCTCCTTTTCCTCTTCCTCCTCTTGCAGGTTCAAATGTTGGCCTCGCTGCTGTTGTCATCTTAATTACTTCAAGAACAAATATAAAAATTTGGTAATTACCACTATTCATAAGGAAAGGCATTAATTGAAGAAGAACATTACTCATGGAGTTATAGCGGCAACCACAGCTCTTGCTACAGTTAAAGAGTGTAAACTACAACTTGGCAAACAGTGCTGCATCTGAGGAACATTTTAGTTAACTGAATAACCTATTCAGATTTTCATGAATCTGTCAGGAAAGGGAAAAGAAACACAGGACATGAGATTATTACATATATAGAAAGCTCCTTTCAAGAAAGACAAAGTATTATAAAAAGTCAATAAATTTCCATTTTTTTCTTCTCAAAAATATGAGTCAATATCACTCAAGTCAAATCACACATGCAAAGTAATCTATAATTAATGTCTATAAATTAAATTAGTCAAATGTTAGTGTCTCATTTGAGATAAACTATGATAACATATGAAAACCTCTGTTACTAGCTTTCTGTCATTTCCCTCAACATAAGGTTGTCATCAACGGCATGAACAAGCTCTCTCTTCTACATTTCCTGTTTTCAGAGTAGCAGCCGTGTTAGTCTGTATTCGCTAAAAGAAAAGGAGTACTTGCGGCACCTTAGAGACTAACAAATTTATTTGAGCATAAGCTTTCATAAGCTACAGCTCACTAAGGTGCCACAAGTACTCCTTTTCTTATTTCCTGTTTTGTAGATCTACCTTTCTAGACCTTCCCATCTCATTTCAACTCTTATCAAAACATCCAAAGAGAGACACTTTATAATCTCTATATACATTTGTACAAGCAGGAGCATTACATTTAAGTTTCTTCATAAAAAGTGCCTAAAACTTTTTATGCATCACAGATCCATCTTGATTTATCCAACATGCCCAGGTGCATGTAAATATTAGTTTTTGAGCACTGCATCTTCTTTCTCCCTGGAAGGCACTATAGCCTAGTGCAGAGGTTCTCAAACTGTGGTCCGCAAGCTCCATTCAGGTGGTTCGCGAATAGTTCCCTCTAATATGCGCGCCTGGGTGGCTGCACACGAAAGAATGAAAGGCCATCCACCTAATTGGTGGATCCGCTCCACTAATTAGGTGCCTGTACCCTGGAGAAGATGCACATGTAAGGTGAGGTGGTGGCCTTGGGGGGGAATACGGGGTAGATGGGAGGGGGCAATTGGGTGAGAAGAGTGGAGGGGGGGGGGATTTGGGACATGCAGGGCTGCGGCGGCCAGAGAAAGAGGTGATTTTCCCCAGCTCCAGGGTTGTGGCAAGAGACGGCCCTCCTTCCAAGCCTCAGCTCGGGGGCTGCCATGGAGGGGGAGAGACCCCTCTGCTTCCCAGCCCCACCTCGGGGGCTGCCATGGCAGGGGAGAGAGGGCACATCCATCATATTAGAAAGGTAAGACTACGGATAATAAAATATGAGTTGTGTGCTTTATTTGTAGAATAAAGCAGTTAATTATTATTAAAGTTTTTTTTAATATGGTGCTTTTACCCAAAGCGCTTTACAATAGTTAGCTAATAGTACAAACAACATTTGGAAAGATCATTAAGTGATCCACCGAGACCCTCAGCAATTTTAAAGTGGTCTGCAAAAAAAAAAAAGTTTGAGAACCACTGGCCTAGTAGCTAGAGCATTGGGACTCAGGAGGCCCAGCTGGCCTGTTGGGTCACCTCAAGCAAGTCACTGCCTTTTCCTGTGCCTCACCTTCCCCATCAATAATATGTGGATAATGATACCGACCTCCTTGGTAAAGGGCTTTGATAGAAAACGTTATATAAGAGCTAGATATTAGCAGTAACCTCGCACCCTCCTATTGCATGTTATTTTAACTGTGGAATAGTGTTTAACCTCCATTTAGGACACAGTCCACGTGAAAAGAACTATGTAAAATGTCATCATTGAAGCTAAAGTCTCCACTAACGGCGTAGCCCTTGACTGCCCCCCCCTCCTCCTGCCCCCTGCACAGAGATGCCCCGTTTTCCCCCATCAAAGGCACCGCGCCCCCAAATCAGCCCCCTCGCCTTCCTCTCCAGCCCCTTCCGTCAATGACACCCTCCACTCCGCCACACGGCCCCCGCCATCAGAGCCGCCCCCCCCACGGGGCCCCCCTCCAAAGAACCCCTCCCCCTTCCTCAGAGCCGCCCTCCAACATGGCTCCCCCCATCCGTGACATGCCCCCTCTCACGGCCTCCACACCCAGGGCTCCCCCTTGCCCCCAAGAGCACCCGCCCCCAGGCGCCAGGACTTACCTTAGACACAGCGGGTCCCCCCCGCCACTAGGCCAGCTACGCGCGCTCGGCCAGTCCCTAGGCCATAACTCCTCCGCCTTCCCACAGGTCACCGCGCGCAAACCATAGACACGGACCCGCTCAGGGAAGCACCATAGAGAGGTCAGAAGAGGCGGGGCTTACGCCTTCTCGGCGAGGGGAGTCGCGTGACGTCACGTCACGTGACTGCGCGGGCGCTGCTCCGCCATGATGGTTACCGGGGCGGAAGTTCCCTCGCTCTGCGCCTGGAGTGGGTGCTGTGGTTCCATTGTCGCCCGCCGCCCTGTACCTAGCTCGCGATGGCGGCAGCTCCTCACGCAGAGCGTCTGAGACCCCAGCCCGAGAGGGGGCAGGGTCCGGAGCCTGTGCGGTGCAGGGGGCCAGGCTGGATGATTCGGAGGGGCTCCGAGTCCGTGAATGGGCACGGGGCCTGGGGAGCCGGGCGCCCAGCCCGTCGCGGCTGCAGTGTGGCCCTACCTCTGACGGGGCCTGAGGGCGAGACCCGCCTCGACCGGTCTCTCCCCTGCGGCCGGTGCTTTTCCCGGCGGTTTGTCTGGTTTAGCTTGGGCGGGGGGGTGTCATGCCCTGACAGTCCGGCCCCCTCAGAGGTCCAGAGAGGCCCGGGCCACTTCCAGCCGTCGAAGCCCCGCAGCGATCGTAAAAATAAAACACGACGACAGGTGAAAACAGAATAAGGCACCAAAAAGGGAGGGAGACAGAATTTGAATATTTCTTTATTGAACAAATGCTTCTCGCCTCTCGTGTTTGCTGAACTTTGCAGCTCTCAGCTGAGGGAGGGGGGCCACGTTTTGGTCCAATAGGGACACACATAAAAACAAGTTGTGAAACTTACCAAATGCCAAAAAATTAACAAGTGTATAAATTTGAGGACCCCCCTCCTTCCCCCACGCTTGAGCTTGAGGCCCAGGCCAACTGGCCCTCCTGCCCCCCCCCCCCCGCCCATTGGCCCTGCTGACAGTTACCGGGGCAGAAACCGATCCCAATGTCCCCCTCCTAACAGCTTGCTGTTAATGACATCATCCACCAGGGGGTCCCCAGAGCTAGTGGGCCAGGCTGAGCCACAGTAACAGGTTCATGGTGGCCAGGAGCGAAGTTTGTATGATCTAGGGCCCAATGATGGACGAGATTGATGCCTCTGGCCCCGTCTGACTGAAGTATTTCTGAGCACCCCACCCTGGTGCTTAATGCCTGGGAGAGTCTCGTTGTCACCGCTCAGGGCTGAACTGCTGAAGGGTGGTGGCAGGGCATTGTCACCCAAGCACCCTATCGGTGGAATTTGCTCCCTTTGATGTTCTTCCCACGCCTGTCTCTCATGATCCCCAGGGTCTGGTATAAGATACATTTACTTGATATGAGTTGTAGTGGCTTTGTGCGTGTGTATGTCTGTGTGTCTTTTAATTCCTGGGAAAATGACAGCCCACTTCCCGCCATTTGTGAAGACATCAGAAGAGGGTCTTTAATGCTCCCCAGTGGAAGTGTCCCAGAGTTTTAGATAATATATTTTAAAGAAATTGTTATAAATGTCTAGCTGCTACGGGCACCCAGTAAATTAAGTAACAACTATTAAGGACATTCCCGAGAGTTACACCTGTAAATAAATATTAATATTTTTGCAATCAGCCCAATTCTACTGCCTGTGAAATCAATAAGAGTTTTGCCATTGATTTCAAAATGAGCAGGATTATGCTAATAGATCAAAGTATTACAGGGAGTCTAGTGCATCCAGTTTTGATCTGAAGACATCAAGAGCGGGAGAAGCCATCACTTCCCTTTGTAGCTTGTTCCAGAGGTTGGAATTAAATGCTATGCAGTTCCTGTACAGGGTGACTGTTAGGTGAGATCTTAAAACTGGGTGTTGCCCCAGCTCTGAATGGCTATTAAACATAAGGATGCTGTGTGGTAGTTGGCTGGTGTCTTTCACCCCAGCTGTGTGTGCATTTCAGTAGTGATGTGTGTATGTATAGCTGCTGAAGTGTTTTGGGTTCAAAGTTACTAACCGATGTTCAGTGATTGCGGCTCAAGTGAGCTTTATTGTGTGGTTCGGAGATTGATTTTTGGGTTGGGGAGGTGAGACAAATGGGTTATTGAGTAGGAAGTTAGGTAACTGGCAGGCTTTAGTGGCACTTTCACAGCCTTTACTTTAGTGATATCAGAATACATTCTCTATAACTGATCAATGGACTTTCTACCTTATTGCATCTCACACATGTATGGATCTGCCCTGGCACCTTGAGGAACCCTTAGGGCCCCAATCTACCAGCTCCACACAGGGCAGATATCCCATAGGGAGAAGAGAATTCTGCAGTGGGACGGCCCATTATCTGACAGGTTTCAGAGTAACAGCCCTGTTAGTCTGTATTCGCAAAAAGAAAAGGAGGACTTGTGGCACCTTAGAGACTAACCAATTTATTTGAGCATGAGCTTTCGTGAGCTACAGCTCACTTCATCTGAGGGAGTTGTGGAGATATTGGTTCCTTTTTAAAAAAGGACAAACTAATGCTAGATAGAGGAAAGGCAGTTGGGTACAAGCTACAAAGAAGTGGGGGCAGCAGGAAGAAATAGATACAATAAATTATATAAAAGTAATAAGCGAATCCAGGGTCACTTTTCCCAGAGGAGACAAAGGGGATGTTAAGGAGCGTTTGGGATTGTAGTTGGATAGGGAATTTTAAAAATGCAAATTTAATTTTTTTTAACAATTTAGAAGAATCAAGATTTTATTTTTGTTTACAGCATTGGTGAGACTGATACTGGCATACCGCGTCCAGTGCACATTTTTAAAAGGATGCTGAAAAATTGGAGAGGGTTCAGAAAAGAACCACAGAAATGATTTGAGGGTTGGGAAAAGTGCTTACATTGAGAAACTGAAGGTGCTCCATCTATTTATCTTATCAAAAGGAAGATTGAGAGGTGACTTGATTATGGTATGTAAGTATTTTCCAGGTGGGTATTAAAGGACTGTTTAATCTAACAGAGAACAGCACAACAAGAACCAATGGCTGGAATTTAAAGCTACACAAACACCCACCATGGATGGTCTAAGTATACTTAATCCTTCCTCATTGTGGGGGGGATGGACTAGATGACCTCCTGAAGTCCGTTCCAGCTCCACATTTCTGTGATTGAATTTCTGTTTTTGGGGGTGGAGTCACAAAACAATAGGAGGAGAAGGTGCCTTCATTATAACTTTTAGCCTAGTGGTTAGAGCACTCATCTGGGAGACCCAGGTTCAGTTCCCCCCATGCCTGATAGGGAGAAGGGATTTAAACATGGATCTCCCACATTGCAGGAGAGCACCCCTCGCCACTGAGATAGGCTGGTGTGAGTTTCAGTCTCTGCTCTTGAAGTTGTTCCACCTTTTATAAATAAATAGTCATTGGAGCAGGGATTGAATTTGGGATCTCCCACATCTCAGGTTAGTGCCCTAACCGAGGGGTTCTCTGCCTTGCCAGACTACTGTACTCCTTTCAGGAGGCTGATTTGTCTTGCGTACCCCCAGTTTCACCTCATTTAAAAAGTACTTGCTTACAAAGTCAGACATAAAAATACAAAAGTGGCACAGCACCCTAGCACTGACAAATTGTTTCCTTTCTCATTTTTACTGTATAATTATAAAATAAATTGTGACACCCACCCCCAAGATTGAGAAACACTGATATAGTCTATAGAGCAGTATAAACAAGTCATTGTATGAAATTTTAGTTTGCACTGACTTCAGTAGAGCTTTTCATGTAGCCTGTTGTAAAACTAAACAAATATCTAGATGGGTTGACATACCCCCTGGAAGACCTCTGTGTACCCCCAGGGGTACACGTACCCCTGGTTGATAACCACTGCCCTCAGAACTGCAGAGTCATTCCCACTCATTCCCTAGCCCAGTAACAATTCACAGTGGCAATTCATAGCCATTCATAATGATAATGTACGGTCTTTTGTTTTTTATTATTATTATTATTTGGAATTGCCAGTGCACCGAAAAATTCATTATTTGCCCAGCTCTAGATTTTTAGAGAATGGTGGCTTAATGCACAGGTTCAGAAAGCTCTGAATCAAAAATGTAACCTTAGAAGAAGTCAGGAAGTTACTGTTTCCTTGATTTAAAAAAAGAATGGATGACTGATAAAGCACTTTTTTCAGAGTAGCAGCCGTGTTAGTCTGTATTCACAAAAAGAAAAGGAGTACTTGTGGCACGTTAGAGACAAATAAATTTATTTGAGCATAAATAAAAGCCTCTGAGTCAGCTTTACACTGCTTGTCTGTATTAAGAACTGTACTCTGACACCTTTCACTGCTGGTTCTTGGCCACACCCGCTGTGCCCCCATTGTGCAGGAAGTCTTTTGGTGCTGCACAAGACTGACACCGTGTATTAACCTTTTCATTGCTGGGGTCCACTGCGCGGCCGCTGTCCGTTAACCCTTTCGCTCCTGCAAATATCAAGAGTGTTACTCAGCACTCTAGTAGTTAATGACCCATGGAAACCAAAACAAAGATTCAGTTATTCCAGAGTGCTAGGATGGGGGACTGGCAATTGACTGGAAAAATCTCCCAAAAAAGTACATAGGAGAAATCTTGTGCTCTATCTCTGAAGCATGAGACAAAGACAGCAAACCTTTCAGTACTTGACTGATGGAGCAGTGGATACTGAAGTGGGAAAGATTAAAACAGCTCTCAATTTGCCAATCGAAACATTGTTTGTAGTGTTGTTGTAGCTGTGTGAGTCCCAGGATATGAGAGAGACAACAGAAATTGGTCCAATAAAAGATATTACCTCACCTACCTTGGCACCCCCAACAGAAACATTTCTAGTTAAACAATCTTATACATCAGCACGTAAACTGCAGCGTCAGGAGGGATTTCTCTCCCGCATCACAGTTGGGGCCTAATCCTGTAATTCACCTGCACATAAATCCCATCGCAAGGTTTGAAAACAATACAGGCAAATCATTTAACTCAGTAGGAATCCCCTGCAAGGAGGACTTACAGGATCTGGTCCCCTTGTCTAGGTGCATGGTTGAGGGTGTGGTCGCCTTTCTGTATTGGCCACTTGCTAAATACCAAACGTCCTGGACCAATGTTCTAATTTGGTACGATAGCACATGGTATCCCATGTCATATTGGCATTTCCTGGTAGGCACTGGATTTGAACTTGCATTTTGTTTATTTCCTGATTTTTCCTCAGGCTGCTTAATTCAACCACACGTGCAGCTTGCTGTCAAGACCTCAGTGAAGCTCACATACAAGACATAATGTCACCCGAAAGGAATTTAGCTTAATGGGGTGGGAGGATTCTGGAAAAGCAAGCTGACATTTTGAAACACAGTGGGCTCACTTCCTTGCCTCATTGTTTAGGAGACAATCTGATCCCGATACAGACTCTCTTGTTTCTACAGGATCAAATATTTTTCTGTGCTTAGACCAAAGCAGGTAATTGTAGTTACACAGTATTTACGCACAGTCTAGTGATTGTACCTGAGCTGTGTCCACACCTGCATCCATCTTTGGGCAAACTATTCCACTGTCTTAACCCACCAGCCAAACATTTCTACTAATAGCTAAGCTAAATTTATCCCTTTGTAAATGTTAGTCGGAAATGACTCATCTGTGGCTCCCCACCCATCATAGAGAAGTTCCGGTAGCACAGTGCCCCCAGTACCACACTGGGGAATTGGCTTTATATTGCCTGATCAGAAAGAAAAGCAAATCACCAACGCACCACTTCCTACCTTGTCTTTATATCTTTTCGATATATATTTGAAGGAAAGGAGACCAGCACAGCATTTCACTGATGGTCCTACCAAAGCAATGTGAAAGGGCAATGTATGGTCTTTTTTTCTGTAAAAGATTCCCATGTATCAGAATGGAATTATCCATTTTAGCAAGCAATGGTATTGCACTGGAAACTCATATCCATGTTGTTCCTAATAATTACCCACATTTCTTTTTTTCATCGCTGCTTTCTAGTTAGCTTACTTTAATCTCTGAGCTACGTGTGGTTCTTTCCTAAGTGTATTACAGTACAAACCTCTTTGCCTATCCATGGGTGGAGAATTTAAATCTAAATTTGATGTCTTTCTAAAAGCAATTCTGTAGCTCAAACAGAAGTAATGGGCTTCATACAGCAATTATTGAGGAGAATTCTATGCCCTGTGTTATGCAGAAGCTCAGACAATGATTATAATGTTCCCTTCTGGCCTTAAAAAATCTATGAACTCCAGAGATCTGAGCTGTAGCTCACGAAAGCTTATGCTCAAATAAATTGGTTAGTCTCTAAGGTGCCACAAGTACTCCTTTTCTTTTTTAGAGATCTAAGTGACATCCAAATCCTCCAGATAAATGGGGTTTTGGCTATCGGGGTAATTACTGAGAAAACATTTCTCCTGGGTCCCAACTTTGTAGCACAGAGAAGGGTTTCCAAGGAGGGAAAGAGATTTAAATACCAGTCTAATCAGCATTGAAACCTGTGCTCTTCCTTTTTTAGCAGCATCTCAGTGCAGCTATCTCTGAACTCATTAAAAACAAGCTAAGCTACAGGTCCAGCCCTGCTTCTACTGAAGTTAAGAGATTTGCCACCAACTCCCATGGGAATAGGATCAGGCCTTAGAATGTATCATAGTTTGCATGTTCCATGGTTTCTAGCCAATAGGACCAAACCAGTGTGCCCTTTTGGTTTGGGAATAATTAACTCTTTAGTTACTGGATTAACACACAGTCCAAAGCATTTATCTAATAGTGGGTGCGATTATATATTTGTAATAGTCTTAAACACCTGGCATTGTCTTCACACAGACAAATGGGAAGAATCCAGTTTACTGCCATTCAGATTTTAAAAATGGACTGTTACTTGGAAAACAATGGTATCTTGGCATGTAACTGGGATTAGATATTTAATTGGGTTGATTCTTGATTGATTGGTTCTTGATTATCACTTTTCAGGTTGAGATGAAATTGTCCGCCACGGCACATTGGGGTGTGTATGTGATGTTTCCCGGGTCCCAAGGCAACTTGCTACCACGTGGAAGCCTTGTCTGTGCCTTCAGTGGGTTAACTCCCCAACTCCACTTGCCATGGGCAACACAAGCACCCCTACACAGGCCCTACTGTGTCTTGTCAGGGATTGGCACACTCCAAGTCCTCTGAGCATCTCTGTTGAATTTCTAGCCCCTGGTCCACTGGACATTCACAGTATTCACAGATTGGCTGTTTCCAAAGAATCAGTGCACCGCAGCTTAGCCAGTCCATCTCACATCACCACTCTGCTTAACACACAGCACTTAGATATGTTTATAGTGAAAACAAGTAACAGTAAGGAGATTCAAGTCATAGCAAGTGACAGTATCGGAACAAACATAGTAAATGAAATCATAACACACATTCCAGAACCTAGACGTAACTAGATACTGTCATGTCCTATAGAGCAATGCTCATCCAAAGTCCTTCCAGCATTGTACAGCTAGGCTAGGCTGTGGGCCTCTGTTCATAAGATAAATACATGGCTAGCCTGCCTCCTCCGTGAAGGATCCAGGGTTTGCCTCTGCACCCCCAGCTATACCCCAACAATCCACTGACTAGTCCTACCAGGATCCCATCCTGCTGTTTATTTCTTCCTGTACATTTCCTCTCTTGGAGATTTCGCAATCTCTTGATTAGCATTTGGCTCAGTATGCCCACAGCCATCCATAATGGGACATTCAATGCCCAGGCCACACAAGACCAGACAGAGAGATAAGTGTCTGTTACTTTCTGATTGAAAAGAACCTGTCTGAGACATGTCACCTTCTGGTTACCTGCCTTTGAGAACATAATTTTCAGTAAAAACAAACATCATCCAGACATACATTTCACAGTGATTATGATGATTAGTGGACTGCTGTAGAGACCTCACATGCCACTGTTTAGTGAATTATTCATATATCTGGTCCAGGGGATCCCTGTAAAAAATCTAGGCACCTCCTGTGCCCTCTGCCAGTTGATACCAAGAGGTTCCTGGGTCACAGTGGGGCATCACCTTCCTCTGGAGCACTGAGCAGAGGTCCAGAAAGGTTCGGATGTGCCTCCATGGGCGATTCAAGATTTGCAAAGGTCATTCCTTCCATCTTCCCCTTATTTTTTCAGTTGAGGAGTAAGCAGTTTTTGCTGGGCTAGCAGTTGAGACATATAGTTGTTTTACCTGGTTATGCCGTCATTTAGTTAGGGAGCTAGGCTTTGCCATGCGGCTCACTTCCCTTTTAGATGCATGCCTAAAGTCACAGCTCAGGCATATGCACAGAGCTTATCTGTACAAGGTGCAGTTTTTTGTGTGTCTCATTAAATTGACTAACTGCTGTAAATGCAAAAAGTGTGTCATACAAAGGGTGCTGTAAACTTTACTTGCCTTGGCAAGCCTCTGCATGTTCCTCTATTGGTGCTATTCCACATTAGTCATTGAAAATGAATTTTGTGCACTACCCCCCCACCCACACACCTTTCTTGTTTTCTCTGGCCTATAATTTGTGATGATCACAACACAATCAGCTTGATTTCACTTTCTTCCCCCTGAGATGAACTGCTCAAATGCAAAAGCACAGAGGAGAAAGCCTGACTTTGTCTCTCCTGCCAGCCACTGTGTTGTGATCAATTTTACTTCCCCAGCCCCCACATAGATCTTTGGGTCTCCAGTCCCTGACCTACTTCTGCATGCCAGGGCCAGAGAAGAACAATACACAACTGTGTTAGTAGCACGTCATACACAATGCAGAGACAAGACCAGAGGATTGAAGCATTATTATCTGAGCTTGTCCTGGGACTTCTGGGAAATAGTGGGGGTGGGGTTGTTGTAGGAATTTTTGAATGCTTTGAATGCACATTCTTCTTTAACTATTCACACCCCATCCTTCTCCCTGTCTTCATTGTGATTCATTGTCCTGCATGATGCCGCCTGCTCTGTACAAAACATGCCTCTCTAGTCTTTACACAGCAATAGCATTTGACATTTATGTAAAGGCAGTAAAGCACAAAGCCCTTCACAGAAAATATAGACATACAGCACCAGCAAAATGCATTTAGTGCTTAGGCGGGCAACCAGAGAACGCACAGTGCACAATACCACACTTAGGGGTGAGAGGGCAGATTTTGATTATGGACCCTAGTGCAATCCTTTGCTATGAGTGCCATGGGATCTGTAACATTGCCATGTATCAGAATTCAGGTCTCTTCAAATGACTTCCATACAGTAAATTTGCAAGATACTTGCTTTTTCTACTGTGACAGAGACGGGGTAAACTAGAACTGTGAGGATTTGAACCTATGGTGCCAGGGTGTTTAGTTATTGCATACAGGAGGCTTAGAGCACTAAGCCATTGCCTCAGGTTGACATGGTATTACTCAAAATATCAAAAGTGCTTCTCACACCTTACACACCTTTGTAAAACAAAAGTCCATTTTGAAGGAAACAAAAGGCAGAAAACATACTCCCAGACTGCCAATCTCTTCTTTGAAAGGAATTGTGGGAAAGCTGACATGATATGGCTTAGGGTCTTTCACGGGATGCCCCCTCAACCAAACTTACACCACCCGTTGCAGAGCAGTACATAAGTTGCTTTCACCTCACAAGGCAGGTGAATCAGGTGACTCTAATACACAACAGTAACACAATGATTCTAAAGTGGGACACTTTTGCATACAGGGTTTGCGGTCATGCCTGTTCCTCCTTCAGATCTTTTATACCATTTTCTAAATCAGAGGACCCTTCTCAAGTCCACTTTACTGAGCCCTAAATTTTGTGAACTAACCTATAAAATCATATGCCAACCATATTTTAGCACCATATTTTCAGTCAATATTATTTCCCACTTTCCTCTCAGCTACTGATGTTAAAGTCACTTATTTGTTTGTAAGAAGCAATGTTTTTCATAATGTAAGGCAGCTTCATATGTAAGTGATGGGGATCAGGGACTTGATAGAGGGCTACTAGAACCTTTCACCTCTACTGTAGATTATACATTTAAATCTAGCCCAGGTCGGTAGTGGCCCTTCGATGTCAGCTTGGTAGCCTATTTGAAAAGCACTACACTATACACACCTGCATCAGCATCCTCCTTGTCCGTCTCAGCAACAAGGCCAAGGACTGACTGGACTGTGGTAACTGACCCATCCTCTCATCCATAGCAAACTAGATCCAGTACTACATTCACAGGTTTAAAAGAATGCTCTAATCCAGCAGTGCTTACACTGTTGTACCATCACTACCAGTGGCCTGCAGCCTCTTTCTTGCCAGGCCATGACTGACCCATTGTGAGAAGCACACACCAGGGAAGCGGGAGAGGAAGGGGTCCTTGGTGAGAATTTTGCCCTTACAAAATGGGCCGTACTGTGAAAGAGTTGGAGAACTGTTGAAGTCTTTTGAAACTCACCAAATCCATCTAACAGTGCTCCTCAACATGCTGACCCACAAGCCTCATCTTCTGGTACAAAGTATTTGACAGATTCTTTGCCCCTCCCCCCACTCCCCACCACACCCCACCCCACCCCAAAATATAGTTACATTACCAAATAGGCCGGCAATCCCAGGGTGTGGTTAACGACATGCCTGCTGATTAAAGCATCTGCAGAGTGCCAGACTGGTTTGTTTTCTCAGGTTTTACTAATCTCACACCCTCTCTTCTGAGATGAGAAAATCATACCACCTCTGTGCCTCTATTTCCCCTCCTCCCATTTCTCTCTTGTCTATTTACATGGTAAAGGACTGGGTCTTCCTATGTGTTTATGTGGGGCCTCAGTCTTGGTTGGCACTTTTGTAATCAAATAAAACAACAAACAAACAATACATAATAGCAATACACTGAAGTAAAGTATCTGGAGTCTGAATCTCCTAAATAGATTTTAAGGTCAAAATGGACCATCACATCATCTAGTCTGGCCTCCCAGGTAATATAAGCCACAGAGTTTCACCTAGCGATTCCTGTGTTAAGCCCATAACTTCTGGCTGAGCCACAGCCAATTTTTTTAGAAAGTTACTCAGCCTTAAAGACTGCAAATGATGGGGAATCCACCAGGTCCCACACTAAATTGTTCCAGTGGCTAATTACCCTCACTGGTAAAACTCTGCACTGTATTTCCAGTCTGACTTTGTCTCGCTTCAGCTCCCAGCCACTGGATCTTGTTATACCTTTGTCTGCTAGATTGAAGATTCTTCTTCTATCTGAAATCTACCTACCCGGGTAGGCACTTACAGTCTGTGATCAAGTCATGAATAATGCTAATCTATGGGTTTTATTAATTATTCAAGATTTATTATATTACATATGTAGATTGTGATAGTGAGCAAAGGCCCAATCAGGATCAGGCCCGATTGTGCTAGTCATACAAACCCATAAGAAAATGCTGTCCCTGCCCCCAAAAAGCTAGTTAGTATCTAACCAGACAAGAAAACAGACCCACAACAGAAGATAGACAACATACAAGCAAAATGCTCCAGAATAACATACATCTGAATTCCAATTCAAAATAAAAGATGTTTTTTTCCCCAAGTCACATCCTAGCCCAGCTCAGCCCTCTGCTCAGGTGCCTCAGCCAACATGCTCCACTACTTCTAAGGGCTTGTCTACACTTAAAACGTGGTGATCGATGCATCGACAGTCGCTTTAGCAGGTCTAGTGAAGACTTGCTAAATCGACCGCAGATCGCTCTCCCGTCGACTCCTGTACTCCACCTGAACGAGAAGCGCAAGGGGAGTCGATGAGATAGCGTCTCCCATCGACATAGCGTAGTGTGGACCCTGAGGTAAGTAGATCTAAGTACGTTGACTTCAGCTCACTTGCGTAACTTAGATCGTAGTTGCATAACTTAGATCGATCTCCCCCCCCGTAGTGTAGACAAGGCCTAAGTGTGCTCTCAACCAGTCAGGACCTCACTATACTAGGGTCTGTACAAACACAGAGTAAATAGCCTCTACCCCAGTGGTTTTCAAGCTTTTTAGGCTGCATACCCCTTTCCAAATATTGTAATCTACCACGTACCTCCATCTGCAGTAGGGTCATACTATACCTATGATTAGATTGCCAAGTCTTTCTGAATGAAAGGCACTGTCCGTCATTACAGGATTTTTCTCGCATGCCCCCTGACGACAGCTTGTGTACTCCTAGAGCTATGCATACCCCAGTTTGAAAAACCACTGCTCTACCCCCAAAGAGTTTATAATCTCTGCTACTTCCACCTCCCAAATCCCTTTAGTACCATCACCACCCAAAGTCCTTTTACTCCTTATAAGTGCTCGAAGCTAGCCAATGAGCCAACCCTCTGATCACTCTGGCACTAATTAGACCCCACAGAGCAATCTGATTACGGATTGGGATGCAATTAGCTAATCAGGCTGAGGGGTGGGTGCTAGAGGATTAATTAGCCCATAAATTGAGGATAGATTAAAAAGTACAGGAAGTGCTGAGGGGGCAGGAGCACACCTAGCTGAATCCAAATTCATTTCAGTCAGATCTCAAGGAAGGGAGCGCTCTTCTTCTCTTGGCCTGGGGGAGCAGGCTGATGATACAAGGGCTGCAGTAAATAATACATCCACACAAAACTTTATAGGTGTTGGTGGAGGGAACATAAATAAATGGCATTACCTAACCAGTGGAGTCTGAGCAGATTTCTGTGGTGCATGACAGTGGGAGCAGAATGCATCCTGCTACATTCCTGGTTTGCTCACTGGCTCAGCTGGCGGGGGGCTGATATTATTTTACAAAAATATTTTTTCCCAAGTTCTGCTACGAGCCTAATTTTAATTCCCCCACACCCAGGAGACAATGAACATGCAGGTACAGGTGCCCTCTGACACCCTGAGGGCATGTGCACTATCCACAAGCAGGGCCAAATTTGCAGCTGCTGTATCTCAAGTAAATGGAATGCACCAACTGGGCATTTGGCCCTTGGTCTCTTCTCTTCCCCCAACTTTTCTCTGCTCAAGTTGTAACAAAAAATATAGAGGGCTGGGCCCCATGCAGTAATCTCAAGGGGAGAGGGGGTGGCAGGTCTGAAAAGCAGTCAGAGTTGAGTGTGCTCCAGTAAACAGCTGGACTAGATGGGTTTAAAATCAGGGAATAAAAAATAAACTATTTGAGACAAATTCATGGCCAGTCGAGACAGAGAAAGAAAGATGAGAAGCTCATTTTGGGAATGAAGGAAAGCAAGCCAGGCAGCATTGCTGTTGCCAAGGGGTTTGGATTTTTTCAGCCCTTCCCTTTCATTTTGTCCAAACTTTGAGAGATGTCCTTTTTCTTAGAAACATTAGTTTGGGTATAATACTTTATTTTACAGGGGTTATCAATTTCATTTGGGGGGGTATTTTTAAGCAATTTTTGAGTTTTATGTCAGTATCCCCAAACTGGGGATTTGGGGGCTTTCTCGTTAGATGTACTGCAATGAGTTGTAACAGCACTATGTTAAAGTGCACGAGGGAATCTTTAATGTGCACCAGCAGGGTCCACACAGACCAAGTAATTCGCAGCATGTTTGTGCTGTTTAAAAATCACACCCTCATAGTATGAATTACTGGTCTTTGTCGACAAGCTCTTAGATACAAATAACCATTTCTCATGTTTTTCACGTGTTTCCTGGATAACCCCAATTTCATTTTTGGCTTGGGGGTGTGTTATCAGTGCTTATCAGTTAAAACTGAAAGTCTGAAGCCCTAATGAGGTACGTGTGGGGCCTGAGAATGCAGGATCAGACTGGCGCTATAGAGCCAATCAGACTCTCTGTAAAAAAGGAATACCTCTTGCCTTGTGAGTTATTTAACTGAGTTTGTTTGTCTTACACACAGGAAACAAACATATGGCTCCACAATCAGGGAACACAACAGATATCCTAGTACTAAAACAAATTGCACATCAGCATTCCCCAGACTTTAGAAAGCTGAGCCTCTCTTTTGGGATAAGGAATCCAGTTATGTCCTCTGTGTAAGGCCTCCTCAAAATGAGCAGTTACTTAGGCCATGTCTACACTACAAAATTAAGTCGACCTAACTTACGTTGGCATACAGCCACCACAGTAATTATGTTGCTTGTGCATATCTACACTTTGCTCCTTGCATCAGCAGTTTGCGTCCTCACTAGGAGTGTATTGATTGTACTGTCAGTGTGAGGCACTGTGGGATGGCTCCTGAAAGCCAGTAACAGTCGACATAAGCAATGCAGTGTTTACACTGACACTGCGTCAACCTAACTACATCAACTTTGACTCTATGCTGCTCATGAAATGGAGTTATTAAGTCGGCATAGCAGTTGTTTCGTCAGCTGGTATGAAATATAAGTGCAGACACTTCCATTGTTAGGTTGACGTAAGACCACAGAGTAGATTGTGTTGCTTTTCCTTGTATGACACTTCCTTGCCTTCCTTCCATGCTTTGTTGAGTAGTGAATTAATTGACAACGTTGACATCAGCACCGGCATATAGTTAGTGTCCATTGAAATGAACGGGGCAGTTCACACTCTCTGCAAACTCATGCAGACATCGTCTCTGCATCAGTTACACTCAGGTCACATGTTCACAGTTTTCTTCGCAACCAGTTCAGCTAAAGGCTTTTTAAATGAAAGCCGAGACTCTGGAGAACAACTAATAGGCCTGTTCATGTCAGCTAGTCTTTTTTGTCATCCCTTCCCATCACCTCCCTCGGCACCCTCCCTCGGGGGGTTTTGTACGGAAGCCTATATAATTCTTCCTTGATTAGGGGTAACATTTTCAGAAGCACCAAAGTAACTTAGGAGCCTACATTCCATTTTCAAAAGTGACTTAGGCACTTGGGTGCCCAGTGAAAATAGTAGTTAGGCTCATTAGGCGCTTGTGAAAATGTTACCCTGTGTCACCTGTATACATATAAGCCTGACATTTAATCAAACTCTGACACCTCATGTCTGGTTTCAGTTCTTTATTTCCCAGGTACTTTTTCACAGATTTTCTATCCAGGTTTTGAGCTGAAGCCGATTCTCTGCTTTTCTGGGCTCAGGCCAGTGGTATCTGCATTCGCTTTTTCCATGATCTCTCCTGAGTGTGACTAACACTTTCTGTCAGGGTTGGGTAACCAGGCATATCTCTGAAAACAAAACAAACCCATTTACTACATTTTCTGTTGTTCTTTAGACTGTTTTCTCAGCCTACCTCTGGCTCCCCCACTGGACAATATCACAGTAAAGGTGCCAATAGATTTTCCTGCTTCGGTGCTGCTCCTGACGTCATCTCCCTGTGTAAGGGAAGCCTTGTAGGTGAAGCTCATCATTAAAGCTGGGCTATTCTCAGCTCTTCCACAGATTTCCTGTGTGACATTGAGCAAGCCACTTTAGCCTCTCTATGGCTCAGTTTCCCCCTCTGTAAAATGGGCTAATCCTTCTCTTCTTCATAGGAAGATTGTGAGGTTTAGGTGCTTTGAGATCCTTGTTTGGAGGTTGCTATAACAACATAAAATATTATATAAGTGGGATCTAATCTGTATGCTATTGATGTCTTGGTGAGGGACTTACCAATAGACTTGACCATGTCCATCCATCTCCCCCAGCAGGAAAGCATACATTGTCTTGAGTCTCACCTGATGCTCTCTGTGCCCACTGTTCTGAAAATGACCAGTCTGATGCTGCATCTGATTCTGCCTCCTTGCCTGCAGGCAGTCTTGTTTCACCTTCTTCCACTTTTCTCTCTATTTCCACCACCCTCCTAGCCAGGTGGCCACACTTCGTGTCAACATGCCATACTTAGTCTTCACTTTCAGTTCTGTGCATCTCTTGTCATGCTCCCAAACCCTTCCTTTTCCTACCTGTCAGCCATTGCCCCTCTCATCAAAAGCCACTTCTTCAGCTGCTGATGGATTTGACCTGCTCCCTCTCAGCCTTACAGAATGGATGCTATGGGGCTACAGTTATTTGCATTCCTCTCTTGTTGTAAGTCCTTCAGTGCCCCAGCAGTGACAGGGAGATTCCAATGAAAGCATTGTTAGGACAGTCTCCCCCTTTACCCAGTTGACCACACAAGGCAAAAATGGGACTGACCAACGTGCCATATACAGATACCCATTGGACAGATGAAATCACGACAGACAGTGATGAATGGCTTTCATTCCAGTTTGTTTTCCCATTAAATACCATTTTCGCAGATTCGGCCAAAATATTCAAAAGTAGCCATTGATTATGGGTCCCTTAATTGTGGTGTGTCCAACATGAGACCCTTAAAGGGGCCTGATTTCAGAGATGCTGAGCACCCACAACTCTCACTCTCTTGCATTTCTGCCTTTGGTTAATCAGTCCTGGTCTGCAAAGGTCAGGTGAGACCTTTGGGCCTGAGGCTTTTCAGCATTAAGGGCTAGTGACTGTGATTCACCTTGCATAGGTGCAAAAGGGGAGAGGGAGGCCACCTCTTCCTGTGACCTACGTCAGAGCCATGCACAACATGGCTGGGGAGCATGATACTCACAGGTAACTAGTAGCTTTTGAGAGATAGCCATCCCGAAAGTGGCAAAGAGAAGTCGGCTCCAGGTAGTGCCAAGACCCTGCTAACTCTCTACACATTAGCCAGCAGGTGGCTGGAGAGGACATGCTACCTACCCCCCTCTCAGGGGTGCTGGGGTTGGCATTACAGTGAACTGCCCCAGCCCCTTTGGAGCCCCAGAAAGAATTCCTTCTCCACTCACTCTGTGGCTCTGAGCAGCGATCCGGCCTGGTCAGCTGATGATGGGCAACAAAGAAACCAGAACAGTTATCGAGCTCCCTCCTGCACCGAATTACCCCTGAGCTCTGAGTGTTGGGAGCGATCTCCTGGTGCCGATGTAATTTGTTTGTGTGGCGTGTGTCAGCAGAGCCCTGCACGTGTTCAGTTTCATAATGCGCTCTATGCAGTAAGCTCTCACTCCCTGCAGGGAACGGCTGCGGTTTCATATTTCATTTCCCTTGTACAGTACACCCAGATTCCAGTTGCTTTCTGGCTTCACTGCAGTGCATTACGCAGAGCACAGGTCCTGCATCATATCCAGCAGAGACAGACAGGGCTTCTCTTGGTTCCAGGCAGTGGACCATGAAGATGTCAATTTTATTTTCACTTTGCATCTTTGCTTTCCCTGGCTTTTCCCAGGGCAGGGTTGTTGGAGTGGATGAAGCTGGCTTTGCTGAATGCAATGAGTTCTTTTATGGAGAAACCCCACCAGAAGGATTTACAGAGTCTTTCCATGTGAAAATCTGTCAGCAGTACAACAAAGAGCCACGCTTCGCAACGCTCTACAGCATGGAGGACAAGACCCCTCTTTATTCTGCTTTTAAATACACAAAAGCAGCTCAGAGTGGGGAGGAGAGCTGGATGGTTGAACCGCAGGTAAGTCAATTTCCCCAATAGCTGTCAAGCAAATCTTCTCAAGAGTTAAGGCATGTCTTTATCCTGGGCTGTTGGGGGTGGAATTTTGCAAAGAAGTCAGGGAGCTGTGAAATCCTTCTAGACACTAATGTATTAGAAATAGTATTTATTCTTGGGTTCAACCCTGGACAAATCCATGGTCTCTTGTCCCAAAGTGCTTACAATGAAAACTGAAAGGCATTGCATTCAAAATGGAATAAGAAAAAGAGAAAGAAAAGGAAGGATTTCACACTTTAAACCACCAGATCTGTCTATCTACCTGAGAGAGACAAGGTGGATGAGGTAATATCTTTTATTGGCCCAGCTGCTGTTAGTGGAAGAGACAAGCTTTCAAGCTTCACAGAGGTCTTCTTCAGGTCTGTCAGAGCTCTGTGAAGCTCAGAAGCTTCTCTCTTCCACTAACAGAAGTTGGTCCAATAAAAGATATTCTCTCACCTACCTTGTCTCTCTGGGATCCTGGGACCAACACAACCATAACACTGCAAACTATCCAGCTAGCTACCTGGTAGCTATTACACAACACAGAGGGAGGTGGCTAATACGGTTAAAAGTTTCAGTGGCAAGTTGATGTTTGTTCTATTGCCAACACCGATCCAGTAGCTGATAAGAGCTCATAAACTTCATTGCACTGGAATGAAACCCACATTTGTGATTCACACAATTGACGCTATGGCAGTTCTTTGTGTCCCTCTGTTGTGGATACTGTAGCTGGAAAGAGAGGTGTAGCATAGTGCCCTGCAATATGAAAGTTTTCAGTCAAGGCAGGAGAATTCAGTTAAAAAAATGTTATCTGAGTGTCAGTTGGTCTTGTCTATACTGCCACTTTGCATGTTTAGCTGACTCCTTAGGGTTGTTATGTTATAGCGTTCACCCTTAAATCCTTACCAGTGGCCTAAGAGAGCTGAAGAACTTTACTTTGATATTTGCAGTATTCAAGGTATTTCACTAGTAAGTGTAGGATAATACTGCACATACTGAAGTAACCTGATCTATTCAGCTAAAGCAAAACTGGCGCATATTAAGGGTGACCACTTAGCACTGACGATTATTGTTTGTACTAGAGTAACACCTAGTCTAAAAGGCCCCATCTAAAATCATGGATCCTTTGTGCTAGGCACTGACAGACATACAGTAAGAGACGGTCCCTGCCCCAAAGAGCTTACAATCCAAATATACAAAGGGACTTGCTATTTTCCTCATTTTCCAGATGAAGAACTGAGGCTCACAGAGACTGAGTGACTTGCCCAAAGTCACACTGAAAGAACTAGAATTGAACCCAGCTCTCCTTATAGATGCTGGAACGAGGGGTGCTGCCACACCCCCTGGCTTGAAGTGGTTTCCATTCTAAAGAGGGTTTGCAATTTGGTTAAATGGCTCTCAGCAACCCCACTATAAAAACTGTTCCAGCACCCCTGGCTGACCTGAGTCCCTGTCTTAGCCACAAGCTCCTCCTTCCTCTCTGTCACTGTAGCGGGTGTTCATTGTTGGCTGTTCATCTAGCGCAAACGCCTGTCAAAGGTGGCCACCTGCCACCTGAAAAAGAGAAAAGCCTTTTAAAAGCCATGTAATTACCAAGCTGAATAATGCATAAGAATCTTTAATAGCTGTAGGCACAAAAGGACCTAGACAAGAGAACATCATCTGCCAAATGTGTCACATAGGCAGCAGAACCCAGCGACAAGGAAGGTGCCCTTCCCAGCTGCCGAGCCCTCCTGCACCAGCCAGGCACAAGCGTACCCAGCCTGACCCTTACTTCCAGATGCCATATCTCCCTGTGTTCTCTTCCAAGCACCCAGGCCTCCTACATACCTCACACTAAGTGCCTTGAATTTGTTCCTGCACCCAACTGTCAAGCCCTCTTATTCTCTTCCCTCAGCCACCCACGCCCTCCCCAAACACACATCCACGACTCAGCAGCCAAACCTCCTTGGCACTCAGTGACTGGCCTCACCCCCAGCTGCTAAAACTTCCTTGCTGCAATAGTTAGTTTCCTGTTTCAAAAATCTAGTCACGTTCACAGGGGTCTTCCCCTTGGTCCCCTCTTCTCATCAGTCCCGATTATAGGCCTGTCATTCCTGAGCAAGTGCAGCAATTTGAGAAACCACTGCATCCCTGCACATTCTACACTGAGTTACCTTGGCCAGTCACTGTTTTATAATAAGTAAAACCTCAGAGTTATGAACACCTCGGGAATGGAGGTTGTTTGTAACTCTGAACAAATGGTTATGGTTGTTTTTTCAAAAGTTTACAACTGAACATTGACTTAATACAGCTTTGAAACTTTACTATGCAGAAGAAAAATGCTGCTTTTAACCATCGTAAATTAAACAAACACAGAAACAGTTTCTTTACCTTGTCAAATCTTTTTTTTTTTTTAACACTTTCCCTTTATTTTTGTAGTAGTTTAGGTTTAACACAGTACTGTACTATACAGTATTTGCTTTTTAAAATTTTTTTGTCTCTGCTGCCTGATTGCATATTTCTGGTTCCAAATGAGGTGCGTGGTTGACTGGTTAGTTGGTAACCCTGGTGTTCATAACTCCGAGGTTCTACTGTATACTTAAAAATCAGGGCTTGAAATAAAGTGGTGTTTTACCCACAAAAGCTTATGCCCAAATAAATCGGTTAGTCTTTAAGGTGCCACTGGACTCCTCGTTGTTTTTGTGGATACAGACTAACATGCCTATCCCTCTTAGCTGCTCTGACTTCACACAGTGTAACACCATTGACTGCAATGGAGTTATTCCAACTTTGCATCAGTGTCTGGGAGATCAGAATCTGGCCCCAGTGAGCCCTGCTTGATTTTGATCAATGATGATGTGAGATAAAGGGGGAGCTTTAGATTTTCCTTCCCTGTACTGAGCTGCTGTGAAATGTGCTAGACCAGAGAAATCCAGTTTGCATTCTCTGTCTAACCAGATCCATTTGCTGTATTTAAAAGGCCCATTCCCTTCACTTTTGCTTGTTGTTTTGTTTTGCTTTTAGTTTTCAATCTCCAAGTGTTCCCTAAAACAAAACTGTTGTTCCTATTTAAAAGACTGGACCATTTAAACACAAATATGGATCTAGGTCAATATAGACAAAGCAGACTCCCTAATACCAACAACAGCTTAATCAAGGAGCAGAGATTGCCAGACAAAAAGCCTTATCTATGGAAATCCTTGAAAAGCAATGCTTTAACGTAGCTCCAAGGATCTGATCTTTGACATTGGTGGGAGCTGTGCCTGAGAAGGGATTGCAGTGTAGTACAGAAGCAATTCTCATGGTATTTGCCATTAAAGCACAACAAGAGCTTGCTATAAATTCTGCACATAACTAGGCAATGCAAAAGCACCCTATTATTTTTGTTCCCCTGTCCTCCCCTCCTTGCTCACTTGTTTCATCCTCCTATTATGTCTTGGGTTTTGGACTATAAGTTTTCTGGGGCAGGGGATGTCATTAACTATATGTTTATACAGTGTCTAGCACAATAGGACCCTGTCCTGGTTGACTCCGCTAGGTGGTACCCCCATACATTACATAATGTACTAAATAAAGTGTTAAAGGTTGCAAAGTCAAATACTCAAAAGTTAGGAAAGGCCAGAATTTAAGTTGCCTGTGCAACTTTAATACACACCCACCCTGCTTTGTACGCATGCATCATGATACAGTCTTTAATTATATCATCACATACCTGGTTTTTCACTTTACAGCTACCATATACACAGGCATCCCATTCAACAATCAGTGAAATGCAGCCACCTCCATGGTGGAAGAAAGCAACTGATTACTACTGTGTGGCAACATTACACGGTTGTTTAGGACAGGAAGTGGAGAAACACACCTTCCACAAATTGGCAAATAAACCTGTAATTGGGAAATCAGTTCTAAGAATCAAAACACTGAGGAGCAAGTGAGTGGATTTTTCTACAACTGTCTGGGCAAGTCTACACTTAAAACGTTGCAGCTGCACAGCCACGTAGCACTTTAATGAAGACGCTCTACGCCGATGGGAGAGAGCTTTCCCACCAGTGTACTTCATCCACCTCCCCGAGAGGCTGTAGCTGTGTCGGCAGGTTTGGTGGATTTTTCACACCCCTGAGTGACATAATTTTACCATTATAGGGCTGTAGTGCACTGCAGACCAGACCTCTGTCTCTCCAGAAATAAGCAAACAAAGGTGCAGCAGCGAGCAGAGGTGGTGCTAGCCCATTGGGGGCTTCCACACACACAAAACACAAAATAAAAAGCAAATAAGGGACCCCGTTGAGTTGCTCGGGGCCCTAAGCAATTGCTTTGTCTGCTTCTGCCTAGCACCGGCTCTGTCAATGAGTCATGCAGGTAGAAAGTGAAGACGAATAGTGATGATATTAGAGATTGCTCTGTGCGATGCTGAGTCAGACTGGGGCTCCTCAGGGAATCGGCACAGCACACGGCCCTCTAGCACATCTAGAAAAGTGGTGACACCAGTTATCATCAAAGTCATTTCATGAGTGATATGGACACAGCCATACGCACCCAGACATGACCGCAAAACATGCATGAACACAGTTATGTGCATAGATGCACACACAGACATAACGAAGTATATCACACAGCAACCTTTTTTCACTCTGGAGTGACTAAGGGTTATCCCAGGATATTTCGCAATAGATCATAATGTAACTTGGAACTTCACTTGCCTCCTCCAGTGTACCATGTCTGCTTCTTCAGGGATGTATGAGGAATATTTGCCAAAAGTAGCACAGAGGTAGTAATCCGATGTGACATAAAGGGAATGTCAATAGCCTCCACTGTTGGTGTGATAAATGAAGGGGGAGGGGGTAGCTCCCTTTTACGGGCACCCAGCCAGCCAGTCGCTATGAAATCCCTCTGAGTAGCTGTTCTCTAATTCCTCTACCTATAAAGGGTTAAAAAGTGTTACCGCAAAAAAACAAAACCAAAACCAAACAACAACAGAAAGACATGTCAAGGCTAATTCCCCACTTTGGCAATTCTGGCACTGGTGGGGGCCTGCAAGGAGTCTAAAAATTAATACTTGCCACTCCAGGCTTGTATTAAACTTCCAAGGTTACAGCTTTTCTCTGACCTTGGATTGGTAGATGGTACCACCACCCAACTGCAGAACCCCTTTGAGAACCCAGGAAGGCGCACTTGGGAATTCCTTCCTATGAGGTACCCTCAAACCCTTTCACCCCCTCTCCAGGGAAGACCTGAGAAAGAAAACACAAGAAATCAGCTGTTGCCACCAGCTAATTAAACAACACGTGCACAAACCTCTTAGCACGCAAAAATCCAATTCTGTTCTTAAAAAGAGGTACATTTTATTAAAAAAACAAAAGGAAGAAAATACATCTGGGAACTTAGGCTACTGCTCGATTTAAAAAGAGCAACTACAAGGATTAAGCATCAAGAATAGTTTCTTGAGGTCCAGGTTAAAGGTTACAAGCAAAACAAAAGCACCTGGGGTTAGCTCAAAAGCATCCACAAGCCATAAAAAATAAAAATAAAAAAATCTAATCATGTCTTCCTAGACATTTCCTGATCTACTTATATATCTGGGGTTTTAAATTAGTAGTTTCTAGGTATGATACTGATGATTTTTCATACCTGGCCCAAAGCTTCTTACAGCACAGCTGCTCTGTCCTTTTTCTCTGGGAGAACAACCACAGACAAACAAAAGGGGAGTCTTGTTTCAATTTTAAAAAGTTCTAGCCTTCCCATTGGCTCTTTTGGCTAGGTGCCCACTCACTTCCTTTTACCTATGCATAGTAGTGAAACTTTTTAACCCTTTACAGGTAGAGCAATTAGAGAACAACTACTCAGAGGGATTTTATAGCTACTGGCTGGCTGGTGTCCATAAAAGGGAGATCCCCTCACCCTTCATTTATCACGGTTGGTTAGCCATGTGATGCGCAGTGATCCAGCAGTCAGGATTTTTAATGGAATATATTTATAGAGAAGAAGGATGGTCTAGTGGTTCGGGTGCTAGCAGGCACTGGTTCAATTCCCTGATCTGCCACAGCTTCCTGTGTGACCCTGGGAAAGTCCTTATGGGCTTATATACACAGGAACATCCAGGAAAGTTAAACCAAATTAACTCATTTCAGAGTAACAGCCGTGTTAGTCTGTATTCGCAAAAAGAAAAGGAAAAGGTGCCACAAGTATTCCTTTTCTTTTTGCAAATTAACTGAATGTGTGACTTTGAAGTGGATTTGTTAAACTGTATTAAATCCCCTGTGTGGATGCTGTTATTCAGCATTAAAGTAGCCTTATTTCACTTTGGATCAGGACGAGATCCCTGGCGTGCAGCCTGGGACAGTGGGACTGCTGTGCCCCCTTAACTCTCCAGCCTGGGCTGTCTCTCACAATGTTTTGCTAGTGACAAGCAGCAACTCCTCCAGGCACTGTTATCACTCAGCACAACCTCATGTGGAGCCCCACACCCAGCTAGAACCCATGAATGTTCCCAGAGCCATTCATGAATCACACAGAGAAAGGCACCAGTCAAATCCCCCCAGCTCCAAGCCTTGTACCTCAGGAATATACCATCTTGCACTGCTCAAGACAAGCAGTGCAAGTTTATTAATTGGTTCACCACGTCATCAATGGAAAGTGGACACACACCAGCTTTTGTAAACCTGAGCAGATTTCCAAACACTTCAGGCAACCTCGCTGGTAAAGATAAACAGTTAAACAAATTTATTGACTACAAAAGATAGATTTTAAGTGATTATAAGTGATAGGCAAAAAGTCAGAGTGGTTACCAAAAGAAAATAAAATGTAAGCATGCAGTCTAAACTTTCAACCCTATTAGACTGGTTCCCTACCTGTAAAATGGTAGCTCCTTCACTGGGGTGTTGTGAGGATAAATACATTAAAGATTGTTTGTACCATTGTTGAAGGATATGAGAGAGACAAAGGGGGTGAGGTAATATCTTTTTTGTTGAAGCAACGTCTGTTGGTAGAAGAGATAAGCTTTCAAGCTTCACAGAAAGATGGGACCTGAAGAAGATTGAGATTGCGTGAAAGATTGTGAGGTGCCAGATACTCTGGTAATGGGGGCCAGGCAAGTGCCAAAGACAGCTATAGGTGTCAGCACACTAAATGAGCGCAGCTTCATTTTGACTGTGTTACGACCCACGAGAGTTCTGCAACAATGCTTGTATCTGAGTTTGAAATGCTGCTGGAGACAGCCTTCCTGGAGCTCTGTTAAAGAGAAAGAGAGCACTCGTGGCACCTGGCAGTTGTGTCAAATAAAACTGCTGCATGAAAAGATTAATAATGGTGGGAGGCATCAAGGAAAGAAGTGTTGCCAGTTGCCAGTGTTGCCAGCTGTAGCATAAACTGCCTGCTCTGATATTTTTACGCTTGGAACAAAAGACCAAACGTTCAAAGTGAATTGAACCCCAAATCCTGCAGTTGCAGCTGCACATCCACCGCAGACAATTGGCCGCCTACATAGTCAGCTTCTAACAGCTACCTGATTTGTAACTATGATGTTTTGCATTCACAAACTGGTGTGCTTGGAAAATTAAGTTCATGTCACATGTTCTGTATAGAGTACCCCTCACTGTTTAGTAATGACACATGATGGAGTCTATGTGTTGTCTCTTTATCATTCCATTCACATACCAAATTCAGCACAGGAAAGAGGCCTGGGTATACTGGGGACAACTTAGTGAAGACTTCTGCTTATGACCAAGGTTGCAATCAGAAAAGCAAACAAGATGTTAGGTTACATGAAGAACAGGATGAGAATAATATAGAAAATATTATAATGCATCAAAATGAGTCATATGGCCTCTTCTGTAACAGTATGCAGTATTGGTGTGCAGTACTGGTAACCCCATCTCCAAAAAGGATATTGCAGAACTACTGGGTGTCAGATAATGGCAATAAGAATGATCAAGGGCCTGGAAAAATGCTCATATGAAGAGAGATTGAAAAGATTAGGGTTGTTTACATTAGAGAGATGAATAATGGGGGACATGATAAAATAATGAATAGCCTATAGAAGGTACAACAGGAACTTCTCTCCTGTCTGTCTCATAACACAAGAACAAGGGGATATTCAATTATGTTGAAAGGTGGCACATTCAAAAATGATAAAAGGAAGAACTTTCACATAACCTGCAATTAGACGGTGGAAGTCATTGCCACAAGATGTCACTGAGGGGCAAGAATTTAGCAAGATTCAAAGAGGGATTGGACATTTATATGGATAACAGGAACACCTCGCTGTAATAGCTAATGCTAATACAAATTTTGGAAAGAATATAAAATTTCATACTTCTGAGTTTAAGCCAATCTCTGACTATTAAGGGTAAGGGTGAGACCCTCGGGGAGGATTGGGGGCAAATTACCCCATATTAGCTTTCCATGGAACTTCTTGCACTTTTTTCTGAAGCATTTGGTGCTGGGCACTTTTGTATACTGGTCTAAATGGACCAGAGATCTGATCCACTATGGCAATTCCTATGTTTTATGTACAAGACTTACAGCTTAAATAAATCAATTAAGAAAGGAAATAGAGACAGATGATGCAACACGTGTATAAGATGCTAAGATCACAAATTTTTGGAACCATCCTGCCCAAGTAAGCCTGTCTAAATCCAAAAGACACCTGGCTACTCAGGCTGCCTAGGGAGTGATTTGGGACAGACTTTGTACCGATGCATTTTAAATTTCCAAAAGAAGGATGTAGGATGTGTCAAGAAAGAGTGACTGGCGAACAGATAGAGCTGTTGTGTCCTGGGAAAGAACAGGGCAGACATTGCTTCGAATATGGTCCGTTCTATGCGTTCCTCCTCAGACTGCTTGTTAGTTTGCTTGCATAACTCCATTGTCACTCCAAGTAAGACTCCATGCAAGAATGCCTGGCACAGGAATTACTAGCTAAGATTTCCTAGTACAAGATTTACAATAATGAGTGTACCACATATATAGCACTGATCCCATAGAATAGCTGGGGACATACAGGCTCTGTCTGCTGTCTGCTGTCCCCAAGTGATGTGCTCCATTCTCCATCATCTGAAGTCTTTAAATTAAGATGGGATGCTTTCTAAAATATATACTGTACTCCAGCTCAACCACAAATAATAGGCTTGATGCAGGAATTACTGGCTGAAATGGTATGGCCTGTGTTATGCAGGAGATCAGACTAGACCATCAAAATCCCTTCTGGCCATATATCTATTAATCTGAAGAGCTACAGGAAAAATAGAATAGATGGATGGATTCATATCATCTGTTGACCTGAGCATCACAGTGGGTGAGATACATGTGCATTTCCATGCATAGTTTGAATGTAGCTTCATATTATGCAGCAAGGTAAACCGCATCCAGTAATTGTTCTCTTTTGTGTCTCAGATAGATGATCCTGGAAATGACTTGGAGGAAATGGTGCATGAAGCTGATGCTGTTGGCTCAGTGAACAACCTTGGAGCAAACCAAGCCCTGACCACAGACTATGTGGACTCTGGTTATGAGAGAGGGCAGCTAAACCCCAGTTCCCTCAATGAAGATGATTTCCAGCTAGCCACATACACCCTTACTAATGCTGTCCCTATGACTCCATCTCTCAGCGAAAGCTGGCACAAGGATGTCGAGAATATAGTAGAGCAAGCTTTGGCTCCACATTGTGAAAACGGGGCTCGCCTGTATCTTGTTGCAGGTGCTGTTCCGTCCAGCCTCAGAGTTAAAGACAAGGTGTCCATACCAGAGTTTCTCTGGCTGGCAGCTTGCTGTGATGCTCCGGAGGTATGGTCTGTGGGCTTTCTGAAACGCCCGAGTGGTGAAAACAGTATAGAAGACCTGTCTGTGGAAGAGCTGGAGAAGCAGCTTCCTTCAGGAGCTCACTTGTTTAAGAGAAACTGTGGGGGAGGCGGCCAAAGCCAGGAGAAAATGGAAGCCATATTGCAAACCATAAACCAGATCCAGTCTGAAGAGTCCACACTGCAAACCATGGCTGGGAAACATGGAGAAGGCCAGAGAGCCCAAGAGAAGCACGGAGAGAGGAGCCTGCTGAGAAGAGTAGCCGGCATCGTTGCGACCCCTTTCACCAAGCTGCTGAGAATCGTCGGCTATGTGTTGGTGGAGGTGGTGAGATACACGTGTTATTTCCTGTGGTATGTTGTCAGGCAGCTCAGCAACACTGCGATGGGCGGACTCTACAGCTTATGGAATGGAGTGATGTTCTATGTCAAAGAAATCAGCACAGTGCTGCTGAACATCCCCAGGGACATGGCCAAAGTCACAGCAAACATCGTCATGGGCTTTGTCCGGATCTTCCAGAAAACCTTGAGCCTCATCTACAGGATTCTCAGCGTCCCCGTTGGACTCTTCCTTCACATCATGGCTTTCCCCTTGGACACTCTCTGTGCCGTTCCCATCGTCCTCAAAGACATGGCCGCTGGAGTTGGCGGCACTTGCTCACTCATTGTCGATGCCACAGCTGCCCTGATGTCCGCCTTTTATTACCTAGCTACTCACCTGGGCAAAAAGTTTGTCCCTAAGCTCTCTTCTGATGACTGATAGGGACGGCAAACAGAACTGCACAGAGATGTGGTGAAAGAAAATGGGGGCAATATGTTCCGATACGTGACCAATGCTGACAGTTCTTGTTGGTATTTATTGCAGTGACATTAATAACACCGAACCAATCTGGTGGTCACATGGAGGGCCTATGGCACTTCAAAAGGGGATTCCATTACAAATCGACTTCAACTTATTGTAAAGTGTTCAGGGTTTCAACTGGGGTGACGAGCTGTCTGTGGATTTCAAGGCCAATGTCAAGCTGCTTCTGCTGTGAGACACGCTGAGTGTAGCACAAAATTATTCCTTCACTACTAAAAGAGGAAAATGCGGATACCTGTTCACGGGCCAGGCTACAAAGGCACAGCAAAAGCACGTGTTCGTTGGTGCAGGCAGATAAGGAGCTTATGCTGCCCCTCCCCTCTGCTAGGATTATTGCATGGGAAGAAACCACATAGAGCCTAATTCTGCTTTTAGTTGCACTATTGACTTCAGTAGGGTTTCGTGGGAAGGAACTGAGGGCAGAATTTGGGCTGGTATGTTTTAGCTGATAATTCTCAACTCTTGGCCTTTCAAGGCAGCTGAAATGGATGGAACAGCCCTTAATGAGAGTAAATCACAGCTGCCAGTTGCTTGGTGGGGTGTGGGGGATATTTACCATTTTTCTTAACTATCCATAACTTTTTAAACTGACCATTGGTATCAAACAGTTATCCAAGACCTGGGGTCTTTATTCAGTGTGGTCCCAATCCAAAGCTCAGTGAAGTCCAAAATAGTCTTTCTACTGGCTTTGGATCACACCCTAATGCCCCAAACAACCCCCCAACCATTGCCTCTGATTACAGACCAAAGTCTCCCAAATGCATGCTTCCATGCCAACTCATCTGGAGATCTTGGCAAGTTTTGGGACTCAGTTGTGTTCGTCTTTTTTTTTTTTTTGGTGATGTGCACTGGGAGCCCCACTCAGCTGGAAGGAACCCTCCAGGCTGAGGCGACAAATACGTGACTCTATCATCCCGGTTGGTCTGAACAAACAGTCAGCACAAGGCCTTGCATGCAATGACAAAGGGCAGAGGAGGAACCAGGTTCTGCCACTCTAACGCTGAGTAATCTGTCACTCTGCAAGAATACCCGTTGACTTACAGGGAGGCTATCTGCAGGGTGAGGGATGAATTGGCGTGAGCAAGGTGGCAGAATTTGGCCCTAGGAAGGCTGGCTGATACCTTTCAAGTGTTCTGTCTCCTGCCTACCTACATCCAGTGAGAGGGGAAGCAGATCTGAGGAACCAGCCTGTGCTCTTCATGCACTCCAAATTCCCAGTGAAGTCAGGTTGGAAGGTTATGGAAGTCCTTGGGGGTGAGCTAGGAAAGCAGGATGAGGCAGAAGCCCATCGGGCTGGGGAAATGGTGATCTGCAGCATCCTGCAGTAAGTTTGGAGCAGGGGGGTCGGCCACTCTCACAAAGTTAGCTCATCAGTGCTGGTGCAGGCAAAACTGGTAGGGGCAGGAGGCCCCAGGGTGGAGGAGGCCCCAGCCCATCAGTGATGAGTTGAAAGGCTGGCGTGACTGTAATTGCCCCGTGACACACGGTGTGAAGCACAAGCTGCTTGATGCTAATTGAGCTTGAGGGGACCCGGGCCCCTGCCACTTTATCACAACAGCCTTGTGCCCCCTCCTCCTGCTGACAGGACATACCCATCCACTTTTGCCCCTAGCTCCTGGACTCTCTACAAGTGCACCTCACAGTGCTGGACACATCCCCTATTGTCCTCCTTCCCCCTGGAGATCCCCCAGCCCCAAGCAGGCATGCCATTGGAGTCTGGGTGAGTGGTGACTCACTTCATCTGGAATACTGCAGCGGGCAGATGAGATCCTAAGCAAAGGGCTTTACAGGGGAGGTCACAGTTTAGCTCAACCGAGCCCCATTCCAAAATGCAGTGGTCCTGCATGCTAAGGGGGCATGGTGCAGGGGCACGATCTGTCTGCTCCCCAGTAAACAAGGGCGTAATTTCAGCTCAGCTTACACCTCCCCTTGGGAAGGGACTCATGGGAAGGAGTTTTGATTTCTTGTTACTGTATAAGCTTTGTCCCTTGAGAGTGATCCTTGCTGACTGCATCAGCATTCACTTCTGTTGATTCAGTCTGCAAGCACACAAATGCTGTAAGCAGTTGTAGAAGAGACACGCACTGACCCTCCTCTAAGTTTCTTCCCACCGCGCACTGTGCATTTTATATGCATGACTATTCTGCTGTATTTTTATGTAGCTCTTCTATGCTTTTACATTTGTGGGCATAACTATGCAAAGTCTCTGCTGGGGGAATCTGGTTGCTCTGTTACATGCTACTTGGGAGCAGTTCTGGGTTTGAGAAAACTTTCTTACAGTATGTGGCACTGTTTGCACCACTTCTATTTAATCACAGGCTGAATTTCGGGGGAGTAGACGGCTCAGGTGCTAACAGTGGAATAAAGAAATTCTGGCTGGTTCAAATCCAGCCCAACTTAATCATGACTGAAAGTTATTACCCTGGCTTTGGGATCTGTGTGGAACAATTATGTGTCCCAGACCAGTTCCTAGCAAACAGCCCAACATACCTTGGCAGCAGAGAGGCCATAGAGAAAATGGACTTGGAGATCAATGCCACCTGTCACTCGCAGAGGTGGTCACTCCAGGTCAGGGTAGAGGCATATGAGTGGAGTCATATGGGGAAGTTTACACGGCTACTCGCCATGCTGCACCTGATCCCTGGAGAAACAGGGTTGTCAATCCAACATGCACAACCTGGGTCCCAAATCCCGTTGGTCATTTTTTACTATGGTACATGTCCAAGCAGTCTATAGAGAAACTGCCTAAAACACAGAACAAATATTGCAAAACAGCTATGCACAGCTGTAAAGTAGCTGTTGTTTGAGATTAGCCTTATCTGGGCACAACTTTTGGTGTGGGAGCTTGACCTTATCTTTGGAGCTATGTGGTATTAACAAAATTAAAGTGACTTTGAAAAAAGAAAGACTCCATATTACATTGCTGTGACCCATTATGATTAAGACTGCTGACACAACTCAAAGGGCCATACCTAACTGGGGGAAATGACAGTGTTGTAGTTTCACTTCGTTGCTGCACCGCTCAGGATCTGATGGTGTTAACAACAATATTTTGTGCTTCTGTAGCACCTTTCATCTGAAAATCTCAAAGCACTTTGTACAGCTTAGTTCATTAAGCCTTGCGACATACTTGTGAAATAGGTGAAGGATGAAGATGATATAGATGCATATGCCCCTCTTCCCCATAAATTATCTAGAGAGGGAGATCGAGAGAGAGAGGTCATTTTATTCTTCGTGAAATGCAGCTACCTCGGGGATGAATCCTGGCAGCTATTTTTTTAGCACTGTAACATTGCACCGTAATTTAGGACAGGATGAAAAATACAGTAAACAGCTGAAACTGCAGTGGGGAATGTAGGGAGGTAGGAGCCAAATACCTGGGTTGGGTATTGGCCAGAACAATGTAGTTAGTACCTCCAGTCTTGCAAGCAAGCAAGCAAACAAACCAACCACACACCACGTGATCTTTAGTGACCATAGAGGTCAGGACTTTGTTCCTTGGTTGAGACACAAAACTAAAGCGACACCTAAAAACCATGCGGGGGCACTGACTCCAGTTCTGACACAGAAGGAAGATTGCCACTTTCTGCCGTGTCTGTTCAACTTCCTGCAGCACTGATGTTTTCCTGGAAAGTGCCCTATCTATCTGAACCCTGACCCACCTTGCTTAGCTCGTGAGATCTGAGAGCATTCACAGCCGGAGACGGGAGGGAGATTTTTTCCGCCACCTGTGCCATTGTGCCTGATCTGGCTGGAGTTAATGACCCTGTGACGGGGTGGCAGAACCCCATCCAGTGTGGGGTGAGTGCACCCCCTCCTCCCAGCTGCCCTCTACCTCAGGGCGGTGAGGTCTAATGGCTAGAATTGATATAATTTGCCTCCGAGAGGGCATGGCCTAGTGGTCAAAGTCAATTCGGCTGTCCTTGTCCTCCGGGCAAGAAGACCTAATAGCAACGGTCAATACAGATGCCCCCTCCCTTAAGGCTGAATGGCCCAATGGCCAGGGTCAATAGGACGGCCCTGCTTCTCAGGGCTGGGCGGCCCAATGGCCAGAGTCAGTAGAGTTGCTCCCGCTTGCAGGGCTGTAAGGCCTAATGACCAGAGTAGAGTTGCCCTTGTCCACAGGGTGGTAAAGCCTAGTGACCAGAGCCAATGGGGTTGCCTTTATCCGCAGGGTGGTAAGGCCTAGCAGCTAGAGCCAATGGGTAGGTGGTGACCAGGCTCGGGGGACCTGGGCCCACCATGCTCCACCAGGTCCTGGACCAGGGCCCTAACAGTGGTGGAATGTTCCACCACTGAGTCAGCGGGACTCCAATCAAAACACACTGACTTCCCACAGGACTATAGCTAGTTCCCCTGGGCCACTTCCTACCAAGTCTCTTGGAGCAGTAGTCGAGGTGTTGTCATAGTCTCCAGGCTTCTCGGTGCATGTGGTTCCCGGTGACTCCAATTCCATCCTTGACTTGGGCATCCACAGGTATGGATGTTTGGGTGTTTGTCTGGCGCCTCTGGCTTCCGTGGTCAGGGGTTCCAGCTGCTCCCGGGCTGAATCATGCAAGGTGCAGCCTTCCTCCTCGGCGGTCAGCCCAGACTGAGCTTGGCTGTTCCTTTTTATACTAGTACTGCATTTGAAGCATGCCCAGTAGGGATGTGGGGTCGTAACTTCTTCAGCCCACAATGAGGAGTTAACCTTTCCCTATCCAGTGCGGGGTTTCCCCATTACAGGTCCAGAAAAGTATCCAGTTCTTTTTAGTTTCAGTGTCTGTGCAAGGTGCTGGTTTGTCAGCCCTACACCAAGGCTGGACAAAGCTCTAGAAAAGAATGAACCATCAGCGTTTATGTGCTGGTTTATGTCTTCCAGGGGGCTTATGAATATTGTCCCAGAGTCACTTGCCAGGTTAGCTGAATTATACCTATGCCAGCCTGGGCAGTATAGCTGCTTGTTCTCCCCAAGCTTCTGTTGGGGATGAGCAGCTTTAACCACTGTCAGCTACATTTACATTCCCTTTGAGTTTGGCCCATAGAGGTGACTAACTTGCCCTAAGTCACAAAGGCACTCAGGAGCAGAGCCTGTATTGGACCCCAAGAACCCCCAGTCCTGTGGTCAGCTCACCAGGTCACATCTCTCTTGAAGCTACCCCTAACAGAGCCCCTTTTACAGATAAGCACCTCTCCATTGGCTACAAACTATTACCTCAGCTCTGCATGGAGGACCAGCTGCTCAGATTCAGGCTGGTGTTATTCACAAGTTATCACCTTGGCCTAGTCAATGCCAAAAAAATCACTTCCTGAAAAAGAAATACAAGTGTAACTAGTTTGGCCAGAAAGGGTTAGCAGACAGCACAACATCCAAGGTGTGTCTGTAATATGCCTGGTATGTCAGTTACTGGTACTGTATGTTCACCATGACAGGATACATTGTAGCTGCATATTCTTAGTTTTATCCAGCACTGGATACCATCTGTCATTCATTTCAATGAAACAGCCCTTTTCAGATAAGCAAATATCTCTAAGCAGACAGACCTATGGAGTTTCCACATTTGCGCTAATACTGCAGTCAAGGGCCTCTATACAGCATGGTAAGCTGGCTCTATATTCTTCAGCAAGGTTCCTGGGTTCAGCAGTAGCTTCTTTCTAATTAATACAGGTACATTTTTAAACTAATTAAATATGGAAATGAATAAAACCATCAGAGCAGTGGCCCCAGTGTTATTTGCTTTGATAGTCAATTCTACAGATGTTATGTGGTCCCCACGTTTTCTTTTTCCTGTTTGCCAAGGGGTTTGGTATGGACTGCATGTAACTGCATCATAGGTGGTGTCAGACACAAAACTGGAAGTTTTGGCAGATGGCAAGGGGGTGTCATACAGTCTGGAATGGCTCACAACTGAGTGTCAGTCTCAGGTCAGATTGTCAGAAAACAGGGCAGACATGTCAAACTTGTGGTATGTTCTATAATAAGATTTCACCAAGCTAGTAACAAATGTGAACTCCTGGATCACTATATTAGTCTGAACATGGAGTCACAGGCAGTCCTGTTGGGCTGTCCAGCCTGTCTTGCCACCCTGACAATCTGGACTTAGTGATAATGGTCACATAAACCAAAAATAACACCACTTCAGGTTACTCCCAACACCAAAGGGTCAGTCACTTACCCCTAGGTCAACTGGTACTCTGAATCTTAAACCAAAAGCAATGCTAGTAGCCAATTCTCTAGTAAACAAACTGAAGATTAGCTAAGAAAAAGAAATGAGAATTATTGAGAGGTTAAAGCAGGTAAAATAATTAACAGGTGAGTCAAAGTTTGTAAATCCAAAATGATAGCCAAGATGTAGTAATCTGCCAGTTCCAAAAATCTGTTAGGGCACCCCAGAATAACTCTAAGGATCTCTGTCCACTTGCTCAGTATTTCCACCCTGTTGGCATCCAAACCGTTCAGAGATACAGGATCATTCCTTGAAATCCATTTTATAGCTTCTTCAGAAACCAAGCTGACCAGTGTCTTCACCCACGTGGGTTTTGATACACAGGAAATGCAGATTGAGATAAGCTATTACCAGCAGGACAGTGGGGTGGGAGGAGGTATTGTTTCATATTCTCTGTGTATATATAAAGTCTGCTGCAGTTTCCACGGTATGCATCTGATGAAGTGAGCTGTAGCTCACGAAAGCTCATGCTCAAATAAATTGGTTAGTCTCTAAGGTGCCACAAGTACTCCTTTTCTTTTTGTGAATTTCCATTGTTGAACACACTGGCCCTTGCTTTGAAGTTAGCATTTCTGGTTACAGCCATTAAGTCCTTCATTAACACTTCACAAGGTTTCTTTAATCTAGATCAGTGGTTCCCAAACTTGTTCTGCTGCTTGTGCAGGGAAAGCCCCTGGTGGGCCCGGCCGGTTTGTTTACCTGCCACTTAGGCAGGTTCGGCCGAACGCGGCTCCCAGTGGCTGCAGTTCGCTGCTCCAGGCCAATGGGAGCTGCTGGAAGCAGCGGCCAGTATATCCCTCAGCCCGCGCCGCTTCCAGCAGCTCCATTGGCCTGGAGCAGTGAACCGTGGCCACTGGGAGCCGCGATCGGATGAACCTGCCTACGCGGCAGGTAAACAAACCAGCCCAGCCCGGCCTGGGCTTTCCCTGCACAAGGAACGGAACAAGTTTGGGAATCACTGATCTAGGGTTATCTAATTACAGAGATATACATAATGTAATGTGATAGCAATCAACAGGTTATAGATAAGTGAAGACAATGCTATTTAGCACATCAGTGAATTAATCTATGGCTCTGACCTGCTGGTCTGTCAGTGTCACAGAGGGCAAATGGGACATGTGGTGCCTAGCAAAGAGTAAATGCAGCTAGTGGGATGAACACATGAGCTGGGTATTCCAGATAAAATGGTCAGTAGTGAAATAGTTAAAAATACTGACATTTCAATGGTCACCTTTTGGTTTCAGAGTTATCAAGCCATCGAGATGACTGGAGCAGGTCACAGAGCTATTGTTTCAGGCTGTGTATAGACTCAAGAAGACATCACTGTATCAGGGTACACGTCGTTCATGTTGCTCAGGTTTTCTTCTGAAACATATTCCCACCGGTGGGCCTTGGAGGCCTTCCCCTCTCCAGCAGGAGTTTTTAGGGGAATCACCATAGATCTTAGACAAACAACTCTGTCTTTCCCCACAACCTCTTGGAAAGCTCTTGCTTCCACCTGGTGCCACATGTTATATAGGTTGCCAGTCAATAGGTTTGATTCACAGGGACTTCTGCCTCCAGAATTTTGCTTTGAAGGAATCCAACATCTCAAATCCCAATTTGGCAGATAGAGCTGACTTTGGCTTTATGTGAAACCACCAAGCGCTCCCTAATGATGAACCAGCTCAGACTTGCTCAAAGTGCGCATAAGCCTTAGAGAGCCTGGCCCACATTTTAAGCAAACTCATTTGGTTTCTTTACAACCATTTTACACATTGATAGACAACTCCCCCGCCCCCACACTTCTCATGTGGCTAAGGGCACTCTTCCTCCCCAAGATCTCTGGTGTAATTGGTTGCCTCACGATGCGTTATTGCTACGTAATGGCCTTCACTTGAAAGAAATAACGGCATTAAGTGAAATCAATGAGCCATTTCTTATAGAACAAATATGCCTGATGATGTTCTACTCTCCAGCTATGCTCCATGCATAGTCAAGGGTTATCCACCCCACCTTGAATTTGACAGACAGTGCCATAGATTCTTGTTATCTGTAGGAGGGGAAGTAAACCTGCTGGTAAATTGTATCAGGGCATCAGTGAGATATTAATGGTCTCTGCTCATCAGCATCTCCAGAAGTGGATTGGGAGAGAGCAGGAAGGGTAGTAGTGCAGATGCCTGTTTTGGTAACAGCAGGAATGAGATTGAAAACCAAACAGGTCTTATACTGAGATTGACCCAAACACCTGCAAAGTTCAGTGCTGGGAAGAGACCTGGAATTCTGATCAAGATCTGAATTCAGTCAGTCACCCATCTCCATAATGCAGGAAACCAACCCCCCAGATCCAACACTCCAGAACTTTGGGGAAGGGAGGTGTATTTGGGAATCTGAATTTTGTAGCTGCTATTTCTATAACTGGCTGAATCAAATCCTCAGATCCAATCACCCCCAAAACTAGGAGATCTGAATTTTGCAGCATGTACCCATCTCTGGTCTCACTGAGTGCTAAGGCCAGATCCTCAAAGGTATTTAGGCACCTAGCTCCCTTGGATATCAATGGGAGTTAGGCACCTAAATAGGTCTGAGGAGCTGGGCCTAAGTAAAGTGCATTGGAATTGATTTCCCAGTACGGTCTGAGCCTTCCAGGGAGACTGTAGTTTCAGGAACTCTGCTGGGATTGGGAAAGGTGTGTCTTGGGGATTATAATTAGCGCTGCTTGGCAATTTTCAATCAAAATGACTTGCTGATTGAAAATGCCATCTCTACTAAACTGGGAAAAATTTGATTTTGTTAAAAAATTTTGATTTTCTCTCATGCAAATTGAAATAAATTATTTCATTTCAGGTTGATCGGCCTCAAAATATTTCAGATTGTTGAACTGCTCCGAAACTTTTCTAGGGTACTGTCCCCCCTTCGGTAGGTATGATCTACATTTCGTGCTCCTAGATCTGTAACTTTGCAGTTGCAATTATGCGTTGGCATAACTTTGCAATTACAATGGGTTGTTTTCTCCCCTGAGGTGGGAAGAATTTTATGGACATTTCCCATAGTGTTTGCAGACTAATGCAAGCTGCTGACTCAGGTGTAGGCGTTGGCCTGGAGGGAAGAATGCTGGCAGTAATTCCAGACTCACATTCACAAACACAAAGAACAGAAAAAGCCTCATGAAAGGCCAAATAAGAAAAGAATAACATGGAGACTAATATTTGGTTCTTGTTTCCCGCCCCCCCTTCAAGGTGGAATATGACCCTTTTCTGAAATAGGATCTGATCCAAATACAGTGACTTTCTCTTTTATATGCAGCTGTAGGATATCAAAAGCTTAAGAAAAGACCACAGCATTAAAAAGGGCTGGTAAATTTTATAACCAATCTCATTTGTAGTTATAACATCATCTTGCATATCAATGCGTTACCTAGGGAGGTGGTGGAATCTCCTTCCTTAGAAGTTTTTAAGGTCAGGCTTGATGATTTAGTTGGGAATTGGTCCTGCTTTGAGCAGGGGGTTGGACTAGATGACCTCCTGAGGTCCCTTCCAACCCTGATATTCTATGGTTCTATGAATACCACCTTCTAGCCAAGGATCTCACTGTATTTACCAATATAATGAATATATCCTCCTGTGTGGCAGAAGGTATTAGTATAGAATCATAGAAATGTAAGGATGGAAGGAACCCCAAGAGGTCATCTAGTTCATCCCCCTGTGCTGAGAAAAGACCAAGTATATCTAGATCATCCCTGATAGATGTTTGTTTAACTTGTTTTTAAAAACTTTGAAGGATGGGAATTCTACAATTTTGCTAGGTAACCTGTTCTAGTGCTTATCTATTCTAATACTCATCCAGCTTTTCCTAATATCTAACCTCAATCTCCCTTGCTGCAGATAAAGCCAATAATTTCTTGTCCTATCCTTGGTGAAAGTGGTGAGCAATTGATCACCATCCTCTTTATAAAAGCCTTTTACATATTTGAACAGTTATGTCCCTTTTCTGTCTTCTCTTCTCTTGAGTAAGCATGCCCAATTCTTTCCTCAGAGGTCATGTCTTCTAGCCCTATTAAACTGAGGCATGAAGAATCATTGAAATATAGGGCTGGAAGGGTCCTCAAGAAGTCATCAAGTCCTGTCCTCTACACTGAGGCAGGACCAAGTAAACACGGATCATCCGTGACAGGTGTTTGTCCAACCTGTTCTTTAAAACCTCCAATGATGAGCATTCCACAACCTCCCTTGGAAGCTCATTCCAGATCTTAACCCCCATTGACACCAAAGGTACAGCTCCCCTTGACTTCAATGAGAGCCAAGGGATTTGGCCCATGTACGATCTGATTAATTCTGCAGTACAGTGGTTACATAGCTGCTGCTAATCCTGTCTTTACGCTACATGAAAACGCCGCCTTAATGTTTGTTTGCCTTCCAACCCTCTTCCTCCTTCTCTATTACTTTGTTCCTCCACTAGATATCCTGGACCCATTCCCACCTTCCAGCCTTAAAAGATTATAATGGGAGGCAGTAAGAGGGTGATCCATTCCAACTGAGGACAGCAGCAAAGGCAAGAGAGATCACCAGCCATCTCAGAGTCAGGGGTGTCTCCACTCAGTTCCACTGGCTGCTTCAGCATGGGTGAAACCATGCAGCATAAACTACTCACCTTTCAGTAGGCTTTAATTTCTCCTCCTGCTTGACTCCTGTGTTGCCTGATAGAGAAATGGGGGGCAGCTCAGAGAGTTAACTCAACGGAGATGGACAAAAGGACTGGAAAAGATAACTTCGAGCAGGTGGTGGACACAGAAGCTCAGAACATTGTATCTATCTAGAAAGAGGACTAGGGACTCAGAAAAGGGAGGGAACAGAGGTGACATGGGGCAGATTCGGGGTCACATGTCCCCCCAGATTTGCTGCTTGCCTTGTACTAGATGGTCTAGATCAGCAGTTCTCAAACTTTAGCAACCCAAGGACCCCCATTTTGATTTAAATTTTTCCGTGGACCCTCAAGCCCCTAGCTCAGCCCCAGCACGCAGGAGGTGCTGGGAGGGAGAGGGAGAAGTTGAAGGAGAGAGGGGGGTCCACAGACTCCAGTTTGAGAAACGCAGGTCTAGCTAATAGTTAGTCCTGCTGTGAGTGCAGGGGACTGGACTAGATGACCTCTCAAGGTTCCTTCCAGTCCTATGATTCTATTGAGCATGCTCAGTAACACTGCTGAACCTGGCCTCCCCCCGCCCCACTATCAGCAGGCATAGGTCATCTTTGCCTGGGAACCTTCTAAATTCAGATCTTTCACTCAGTGACCAATCAACACATTCCATTCTTTCTTTACAATGAAAAACTAACAGTGGCGAGGGGATGACACACATTTTGAGGCCACTCAATCTTGTATTTGAATGGGTGTATAAACAAGAGCAGACATCTGACAGGACCATAATCCTTTGATTTACACAGCGATTACAGCAGTAATCCAGGTATAGAGACAATTTATATTAAACAGTATCCATTATCTCCTAGACAAATATTCAGCTAGCCTATGTACTGTTGCTATGTCTGTTCTGGCTGTTTATTTTCAGAGGTCGTCCTCGGCCATCTCACTGCGGAGTTGGGTTGCCATGATAACACGCTACAGCTTTGAAATGGATTCTGTATGTGACTTTTTTTTTTTTTTTTAAGAAGAATACTATCAGGGTTAGGTTGGCCTGAAATTAACCTACCTGAAGGACTCACCTTAAGGCAGGCAGATTTGCAACTTCCTCTACGCTTCAGCGTTTCTAGGATTCAGAAAAGGATCGGGCATTTACCTGGCTGGCAAGACCATCCAGAGTTATAAGAGTAACAATTCAATACACAAGGGCATAGTGCAAATGAGAACCAGGCCCCTAGAGATTTAGAAGTGGCATAAACCTGTAAAGTCCAAGGCATAAACCAAGCACTGTCTACTGAGCACTAGGAAGAAATGTTCCCTGTTGGCAGGTTGTTCTTTCTGCAGGGTTTTTTGCATTATCCTCTGAAACAGCTAGTGCGGACCAGTGTCAGAGACAGGGACAATATATGGATTGTTGGTCTGATCTAGTATGACTATGTTCCTAGAGTGACACTGCACCCCATATTCTTCATAGAAATATTGTTATAATATTATTATAGCATAACTATGATATGTTTTGTGCAAGATAAGACAGGGGAAAGGTTATGCTTTGCTGAATATGATTATATCCTATTTGTATGCATGTATCATTTTTGTATCTAAAGTTAGGAATATTGACTATACATCTGTACTACAAAAGTGTTTGTGCCTGGGGAATGCCCATCAGACAGAATGCAGTCAGTCTGGCTGGCTAGCTGGGGACCAGTCAATGGACCATTAGGGAGAACAACAGCTCTTTGAAGATGCTGATCCCCCACCTTCCTGAGAAGCTTTCCTGGGATGCTACAACCAATCTCTGACTCATGGCTGCTTTGACACTGAGGGTCATGTGATTAAGTCACCTGGTACTGGACTCCATGATAGAATACCAGTATTTTTCCACTGGGTGGGGGAACCACACTGGAAAAGAAAGGATTCCTGCTATAAGTAAAACCTATTTAAGGCAGGGGAGAGACGTAATCAGTGTTCATTCTTCACTGAATCCCCGCCCAGGATGACTGCTGTGAACATCTAAGAAATAAAGACAAAGTGGGGGAGAAGGACTGAGCCCAGGCTGGAAAATGTGTCTGACCTGTGAAAGAAATACCTGGAGTTTTAAGCAAGAGAACATTGACTTCAAGAACCTCTGCAATCTGCCTAAAATAACATTTAGAGTGTGACATTACTACTTGTAACCAGTTTCTGTAATATCATATGCTTATACTGTATTTTTGTTTTATTTGCTGGGCAATCTGCTTTGATCTGTTTGCTAACCCTTATAATCACTTAAAAGCTATCTTTTGTACTTAATAAACTTATTTTTGTTTTCTCTAAAACCAGTTTGTGTAATTCGTAACTGGGGAGGCAAAAAGCTGTGCATCTTTCTCCCCATTGAGGGAGGGGGTGAGTTTCAATGAGCTTACACAGTTCTCTGTGCAGCGCAAGACAATACAATTTTGGGTTTACCCTCCAGAGGGGATGTGCACTTGAGTTCTGGGCAATTCCTTAGCTGAATCCTTCCCATGCAGTGCTGATTTCAGTGTCTGTTTCTTTCTGCAGCTGGGTGTATCCCTACCTGTGTGTGTGTTGGAGGAGGCTTGAGGGCCTGGTTCAGCAGGACAGTGTAAGGGAGCCCAGGCTGGTGGAACAGATGGGCTCAGTGGTACCCCAGTACATAAGGTGGCACCCCAGGGTAGGGGGGCAATCCATCACACCTAGAATAAAATACCCCCTAAGATAACTGTTTACTGTCAGTCTAACAGAAAATCCTGTGTCTGTGGATTCTGTTGATTGGGCAGAGAAATAGAGGCCCAAACCAAACCACTGATCTTCCAGAACTTTGGGGAAGCTGAGGTAGGGAGTTTGCTGACACTGAAGTTGAGGTTCCTCTTTTGCATCAAGTGCTAAGAACACAGAAGTGATTCAGAAAAAAATGTCTTTATTGAGAGTGACCCATTCAAACTGCTCAAGCAGGAGAGCTGACTATGCTGGCCTCATCCAGAACTCAACAGGGCATTGGGTGACATAGAATCATAGAAGAGGAGGATTGGAAGGGACCTAAAATAGGTCATCTAGTGCAGTCCCCTGCACTCAAGGGAGGACCAAGTCATAACTAGACCATCTTTGACAGTTGTTTGTCTAACCTGCTCTTAAAAATCTCCAATGACAGAGATTCCACAATCTCCCCAAGCAATCTGTTACAGTGCTAGATGACCTATTTTAGGTCCCTTCCAATCCTCCTCTTCTATGATTCTATGTCACCCAATGCCCTGTTGAGTTCTGGATGAGGCCAGCATAGTCAGCTCTCCTGCTTGAGCAGTTTGAATGGGTCACTCTCAATAAAGACATTTTTTTCTGAATCACTTCTGTGTCCTTAGAAATTTTTCCTAATGTCCAAACCCAAACCTCCCTTGCTGCAATTTAAGACCATTGTTTCTTGTCCTATTCTCAGAGATTAAAGAGAACAATTTTTCACCCTCCTCCTTGTACCTTTTACTTACTTGAAACTATTATCATGTCCCCTCTGCCCCCACCCCAGTCTTCTCTTCTCCAGATTAAACAAACTCACTTTTTTCAATCTCCCCTCGTAGGTCATGTTTTCTAGTCCTTTAATCATTTTTGTTGCTCTTCTCTGGATTTTCTCCAATTTGTCCACATCTGTCCTGAAATGTGGCGCCCAGAACTGGACACAATACTCCAGTTGAGGCCTTATTAGTGTGTGGTAGAGTGAAAGAATTACTTCATGCAACGCTTCTAGCATCAGAGCAAATTCATTGGCTGGACACATTCTGAGGGCAGGGCACTTACCTGACAACTTCTGAGAGCTGGTTAACCCTTTTGTGAGCATCATACTCAGGTTTTTGGACTTAATTTCACCATAGTAGGAACAATCAGTTAGGGCGGGGGGAACATTAAGAAATCTATGGCCATCGAGGACTTCAATGTTCATTCTCTACTGCCCACAATGGTCATTCTAAACTTCATGACAACTGTGGGACTTCAGACCTCTTGCTCGAAAAAGCACAGACCTCTGCACTTAAGCTAAAGGAGAATCTCTTTTAGCAGGGTACAGTTTATGACATAGCTGAGGAGCTCTGATTCTACCCAGCAGAGGGCAGCAGTGAACATACATTATGGTAATTAAAAGACGATCATTCAACGCAGGACAATTGTCAGTGTTTTGTCCTGCCAACAAAGGTCCTGACAAAGGCCTCTTTAAGAGTCTTGCCAGCTATCGCTATCTGGGGCATGACGCTGGGTTAAGGAGCAGCAATGCATACACCAAATACCTTGAGTACATCTGTTCATTGTAAGAGGAAACTCACAGGTCTGGCAGTCTTCCAGTAACCCAGCAGCAGCTTGCCAAAGGCCTGCTTGCCAAAGGCCTGCTTCAAGCACTCCTGTAATTTTGCGGAAGGTACCAGGCTTTCTAATACACTTTGCTCTGCGTTACAGAGAGACCACTTGTTCTAGAATGCTGCTAGGTGTCAGCAGAGTCAAGCTAGTCAGCTGCTTCAGCGGCAGGAGAAAGATGAAATATTATTGCAGAATAAAGCAGTGGCAGAGGGAGATGATTGCTGCTTAACCTCCTCTCGGCATGAGGAAGAGAACCAGTGGTACCTGCAACTATATGCATGTTATGTGCCATTGGCAGGGTGGGATAAAGGCACAGGCAACCTAAGCAGTGGCTTAACTTGAGCTCCAGCTGGTCCGGTTCAGGCACCGCTGCAGAAGCGGGCCCCGTGGCAGCAGTGAGGGGGAGCAGCATTGGCTGGCCCACTGCCCACTCAATTTTGGTCCAGTGTCCTCTCTCGCGTGATGGGATGGGGCAGCATGGCCAAAATTAGTGAGAGGCGCTGCATCCTGCTGCATGGGGTTCACAGCGACACCCGGGTTTGGCTTCATGGGCGACTGGCATGGGGAAGAGGAGGGGCCAAACCTGCCTGGCACTGCAACCCCCATGCACTGGATCGCAATGCCACTCCATCAGTTGCAAGCCTGCAGCCCCCTCCATGATGGAGAGGCTGCAAGGCCAAACCTGAGTGGGCGGTGGGGCGGCTAGCACTGCTCCTCCTCACAGCTGTTGTGGCATGGGGTGTGCCCTGCCTCGCACCGCTTCCAGCAGCCCATGCCCCCTCTACTCTGCCTGCAGGACTCATTCAGCAACAGCCCCAAGACCTGTTACAAGGATGGGGAGCTGGGGTGAGGGCCTGCAACTGGGAGAAGGGCAACAGGGAGCCCAGGGGTGGCGGTGGGGTGGACACAAGGGCCTTCTGCCTAGTGTAAGATAAAAAAGTGTCTAAGTAGCCACCCTGCTAAGTCAAGTGAGGGTGGTTCAGCTGTGTGTTCTGTGTGAAGAATTTCTGGGGCCATCCCAGAGCAGAACCGCCTTAACTACAGCTGTGCAATGAAATAGCTGTCAAAGCACACGTCTCACAGAACTGTACGGAAGGTCATTTTCCAAGCCAGATCTTGTCACTAGCACAGTCACTGCGGCCAGTATGCCCAGGGTCCAGGCAATCTAAAATAAACGCAAACAAGTATGCAAGGAGACACTGGACTCGGTTCTTCCCCAGCAGCTAGCCCAAGACTAAGGACCTGACTTGTGAAGGCAGCTGGAATGGCCACAGATCTCAGCATTCTCAAAAGCCAAGCCCAGTTCCTTCACTCAGCTTTCCTATAACACCCAGGAGAAAGGAAGAGACGACACGCAGAAAGTCCTGCCCTGAATCTAGATGCAATGTTCATGAATAGGACTCGCTCTATGAACCAATTTGGATCTTGCTATCCAAATACTCACAAACTGTGGGGGAGGGTTAAGTGACCCCAAAGCCTGGCCCCATCTGCAGCATGTACATTACTATGCCAAGATGTTAGTGTTTTATGGTGTAATCTGCTCTTGACTGAATATTGGACACATGAATACAGAGATTCAGCCTCAGACATATGAATGACCAGGGAACATAGGAAAACCACTGTACCAGATCAGCCCAGCAGGCTGTCCAGCCTACTGTGCTGGCTCTGACAGTGGCAAGCACCAGACGCTTCAGAGAAAGGCGCAAGAAATCCAGAAGTGGACAATTATCTTCCTACATGTCACCCTGAAAAGGGAGAAGAGCCAGATGCTCCCTGAAGTCCACTGGAGACTTTGCTACTGCTATAAATTTTACACAGAAGGCCCCAGATACTGTAGTGATGAGTCACAATACAAAACCCTAAAATAGATAGCCTGCTATAAATTATGCCCACGGAGGAGGTTTTTGTCCAATCCCCTATATCAGAGGCGGTCTTATGCCCAGAAGGATGAAAGTTTATCACCTTTCCAACCCACCCCTTTCAATATTCATTTCCTCACAGAGTGGAAAGTTCCTTTCAATTCCTTCCAATTCCTTCACCTGCACATGACCATTCATGATTCCATTTTACATGCACATTTCAGGACCGTTTGTACAGCACGTAGCTCCTTGGGGCTCTGATCCCCTACTGCAACCTGCAGGCCCCGCTATACAGTACTATACGTAATTTCAAACAATCACAAGGAGTTGCAGGGAGCGAAGCATGAACCTGGCATGAACTGTCAGCATTGAGGAATAACATGGAGCTTTGCCACAGTGGTGTTTTTGACACAGTTGTGATTCAGCTCCACCTCGTACTGTAAATGTCTGATCCCAAACTGACAATGGCTGGACGTTAAGCCTCCTGTCCGGAGTCAGAGTAGATGCTGGTTGCAGTGAAAAAAACAGCAATGTGTGTGCAAGATGCTGTGCGATACAGAGAGATATAGAATTAAAGGAGCACCAAAAAACAAATGTTGAGCCTGAAAAGAGTAAAGCTCAAGCCAAGAAATGCCAACAATCAGGCAGCCTCTGTCACCTTAATTTGTCCCCCTTGTGGGTATGTATTATGATACAGTCTTTAGTCACCTGACCACATACCATAATTTCTGCCTCATTCAGGACCCCATTATATTAGTATCGGAGTGCCTCACACTCTTTAATGTATTTACCTGCACACCACCTCTGTGAGGCAGGGCAGTGCTATTATCCCCATTTTACAGATGGGGAACTGAGGCACAGAGAGACTGAGTGCCAGATTTTTAAAGGTATTTAGGCACCTAAAGATGCAGCTGGGCACCTAGTTGGATTGTAATTATTGGGTCTGCTCAGTGCTGGAATACACCAAACCCCTAGGGTGCCAGGTGTACCACAATTCAGAGGCAAGCAAACCAGCATAGGTGCTTTAGCAGGTAGGCCTTGTACATGCGAGTCCTGGAGGGTCCCAAGCAAGGGTGTTTTACTAGGGCTGTCAGGGAAGGGACAGGTTGCAAATACCTTGGCTATAGAGGCTTAAACAGTTACAGTTCAACATAGAATCAATCATAGAATCATAGGACTGGACAGGACCTTGAGAGGTCATCTAGTCCAGTCCCCTGCATGCAAGGCAGAACTAAGTATTATCTAGATCATCCCTGACAGGTGTTGTCCAACCTGCTCTTAAAAACCTTCAATGATGGAGATTCCACAGCATCCCTAGGCAATTTATTCCAGTGCTTAACCACTCTGACAGTTAGGAAGTTTTTTCTAATGTCCAACCTAAACCTCCCTGTGATACTATGTCCCATATTCTTCATAGAGATATTATTGTGATATGATTATGGCATAACTATGATGTACTTTATTCAAGAGAGGTCATGTGACATATCATTGAAAAGGTTATGATTTACGGAATATGATTATCCTGCTTGTATGCATGTATCATTTTTCTATCTGAAGTTAGGAATATTGACTATATATCTGAAGTACAAATGTGTTTATACCTGGGGAACGCCCACTAGGCAGAATGTAGTCAGTCTAAACAGCTGGCTGGGAAGGGCCATTAGTGAGAACAGTAGGTCTTAGAAGATGCTTATCTCCTACTTGGAGCCTTCCTGAGGATGCTACAAACAGCCTCTCACTCATGGCTGTTATGGCCCTTCACAGGCATGTGACCAAATCACCTGGTACTGGACTCCATCATAGAATACCAGTGTTTTTCCACTGAAAGGCAGGGGAACTAAAGTTGGAGACAAAGGGTTCCCACCCTATGCAAAAGCTATTTAAGGCAGGGGAGGGACATCATCATGGTCCTTCACTGATTCCCCACCCAAAGAAGACTCTTGGAAACACCTGAGAAACAAGAGGGAGAAAGGCTGAAGCCAGGCTAGAGGGATTTCTAGCCTGTGAAAGGAATACCTGGCGTTTTAAGCTGCAAGGAAGTGCAGCTTGCCCTCAAGAATCTCGGCAAACTGCCTAAAACAACATTTAGGGTGAGAATTTGTTACTCATATCCAATCTCTTTAGTATTTTAAGCTTCAATTGCATTTTTGTTTATTTGCTAGGTACTCTGCTTTGATCTGTTTGCTATCCCTTAGAATCACTTAAAATCTATCTTTTGGTTTTTCCTTTATCTAAAACTAGTGTGTAGAAATCATAACTGGGGGCAGAAAGCTGTTGCATAGCTTTCTCTACATTGAGGGAGGGGATGAATTTCATGAGCTTTCACTGTACAATTCCCTGTGCAGCACAAGACGGCATAAGGGGGTGCATGCCTTAGGAACTGTGAGGTGCCTTAGCTGAGCCTTCCCATGCAGAGCTGATCTCAGCATCCATGTGTAGCTGCAGCTGGGTGTGCCCCTACCTGTGTGTGTGCTGGAGGGGGCTGTACAGTTCAGTGAAAAGGGAGCCCAGGCTGGTGAGTCAGGTGGGCTCCGTGGTATCCCAGTTCCAGGTGGCACCCGTCACACTCCCTTGCTGCAATTTAAGCCCGTTGCTGCTTGGCCTATCCTCAGAGGCTAAGAAGAACAACTTTTCTCCCTCCTCTTTGTAACAACCTTTTAAGTACTTGAAAACTGTTATCATGTCCCCTCTCAGTCTTCTCTTTCCCAGAATAAACAAACTCAGTTTTTTCAATCTTCCCTCATAGGTCAAGTTTTCTAGACCTTTAATTATTTTTATTGTTCTTCTCTGGACTTTATCCAATTTGTCCACATCTTTCCTGAAATGTGGCACCCAGAACTGGACACAATACTCCAATTGAGGCCTAATCAGCATGGAGTAGAGCGGAAGAATTAATTCTCGTGTCTTGCTCACAGCACTCCTGCTAATACAACCCAGAATGATGTTCACTTTTTTTTTTGCAAGAGTGTTACGCTGATGACTCATATTTAGCTTGTGGTCCACTCTGACCCCCAGATCCCTTTCCACAGTACTCCTTCCTAGGCAGTCATTTCCCATTTTGTATGTGTGCAACTGATTGTTCTTTCCTAAGTGGAATACTTTGCATTTGTCCTTATTGAATTTCATCCTATTTACTTCAGACTATTTCTCCAGTTTGTCCAGATCATTTTGAATTTTAATCCTATCCTCCAAAGAACTGGCAACCCCTACCAGATTCTACCATTTCACGATCACTTTCACCCAAACTGCCTTCCACTTTCAAATTCTCAACCAGTTCCTGCCTATTTGTCAAAATCAAATCTAGAACAGCCTCTCCCCTAGTAGCTTTCTCCACCTTCTGAAGTAAAATATTGTCTCCAATACATTCCAAGAACTTGTTGGATAATCTGTGCCCTGCTGTGTTATTTTCCCAATGAACGTCTGAGTAGTTGAACTCTGCCATCACCACCAAGTCTTGTGCTTTGGATGATTTTGTTAGTTGTTTAAAAAAAGTCTCATTCATCTCTTCTTCCTGGTTAGGTGGTCTGTAGCAGACCCCTACCATGACATCACCCTTGTTTTTTACCCCTTTCATCCTTACCCAGAGACTTTTAACAAGTCTGTCTCCTACCTCCATCTCAACCTCACACAAAGTGTATATACATTTTTAATATATAAGGTAACACCTCCTCCCTTTTTCCCCTGCCTATCCTTCCTGAGCAAACTGTACACTTCTATACCAATGTTCCTGTCATGCGTATTATCCCACCAAGTCTCTGTGATGCCAACTATGTCATAATTGTGTTTATTTGCTAGCATTTCAGGTTCTTCCTGCTTATTCCCCATACTTCTTGCAGTAGTATACAGACATCTAAGATACTGATTTGATTTTCCTCCCCCCAGTTCTGTCTTGTCTCTCCCTTATCCCTGCTATCACAGCCCATGCTCCCCCCAAATTCAGACCCTTCTCATAGGTCTCCATGTTTTTGACTTAACAACAGGCTTTGGTCACCTGCCCCCTTCAAACCTAGTATAAACCCCTCCTCACTAGGTTAGCCAGTCTGTATCCAAATATGTTCTTCCCCTTCCTCGTTAGGTGGACCCCATTTTTGCTTAGCAGTCCTTCTTCCTGGAACAGCACCCCATGGTCAAGGAAGCCAAAGCCCTCCTGGCGACACCATCCTCAGAGCCAGGCATTCACCTCCAGGATGCATCTGTCTCTGCCTGGGTCCCTAGACTGGAAGGATTGAAGAGAACACCTCCTGAGCTCCAAACTCCTTCATCCTTACTCCCAGAGTCCTATAGTCACTTCTGATCTGCTGAGGGTCATACCTCACAGTATCATTAGTGCCCACATGGATGAGTAGCATGGGGTAGTAGTCAGGGGGCTGGATGATCCTCGACAATCCCTCCATAATGTCTCAGATATGGGCCCCTGGCAGGCAGCATAGCTCCCGGGATGCCATGTCAGTGACAGATGGGTGCCTCTGTCCCCCTCAGAAGAGAGTCACCGATCACTACTACCCTACGTTTTCTCTTGGGAGTGGGGCTATGATCCTTCCAGCCTTGGGGGTACATGGCTTCTCCTCCTCCAACTTTGGGGGTGATTCCTCATGACTGATTGCCAGGGCAGCATAATGGTTTTCTATCACCATGGTGGGTGGGTTGGGAGTAGGGGTGGAACACTGCCTGCTGCCAGAAGTAACCAGCTGCCAGTGTCCTCCCTGTGATAGAGCCATACCCTCCTCCCCTAGTGGTGTGACAGCAGTCCTCTGTAGCTGGATAACCTCCTCAGCCTTGGATGTCTCCATGTGAATACTCTCGAGGAATTCCACGCGGGCACGGATGCTCATCAGCCTAGCCACCTCCTGCTGTAGCTCTCCCACCTGCTTCCTGAGAGATTCCACCAGCAGGCACCTCTCACACTGGATGGTCCCCCCCAGCCTGGCTTTCTATGAGTGGGAAATGCAGGCCACAGTCTCTGCAAATCCACACCAGGATCTGGGTAGAGGCATCCAGGGTTAGGTTGTCTGTCTGGATATAGGCTCAGGTGGAAGAGCCAGGAGCAGCGTCGGCACTAGCAATGAGGCCCTTCCTAACCATAGCGATTATATTACATCTCTCTCCCTCAAACTCCCGTTTGCAATCCCCTGTTCACTAGCTCCCCTAGGTCACTTAGCCTCTCTTTTTTAAGGCCTTCCCTCCTAGGTCAATCCTACCCCCTCATAGGGCTTGTCCAAAGGCAAAAGAAAGTTTGCGGAAAGCAGGGAACTAAACTCAGGTTTCCCAAGTTCCAGGCTAGCACTAGACCATCCTACCTCTCCCTGGATGTAATTTGGGGGAGTAGATGGGGGTGGCATCACCGACTCCCAAACAGCAAGCCTCAGGCAGGTGTGAAATTTGCCCTCTCCCCCTCCATGCACAGCCCAATTGGCCTGACTGGAGCTGTCCTCCTACATATAGGAGTCAAACGACGCCTAGCCTGCAGGTGCCAGCAACAAGATGAGTTGTGAGCTAGATTGGGGACTGGCTGGGTTTTAAGAAGAAGGCAGAAATCTGGAGGAGGGCCAATGAGCAGGCAGGGGAAGAGAGCTAGAGAAGGATAATCAGACCTGTAAGCTGTCCCTGAAGGGGAGAGAGGCCCAGAGGGGACTGAGAGCTACTGGAGGAGCAGAGGGCTGTCATGGGGGGATGTAGAAATGAGACCTCATGGTCAGAGAAAGAGATAAACAAGGGGAGAGACAAATATGGGGGAGTTTAATAGGACAGAGATGGGGAACTTGAGGAAGAGAGAGGCCAAGCCCGCCCTGCCAGGGGAAGCAGCTCCTCAAGATGCCCATGGAGGTGAATACTGAATGCACCTACTGGCTCATCACTGTGTAACCCAGTAGAAGGCTCCATAATCTCTCCACTACAGAAGGGGAAGTAATAGCCTGAAGTCAGAGAGGAGATGGCTCAGGAAGGAGCCAGAGGCTGCATGAGGGCTGGAGCAGCTGGGAGGGAAGGCCAGGGAGCAAGCAGCCTGGGAGCTGGCACTTGCATTCTGAGAGTTGGACAGAGATTCACCGGCAGAGGCCAGTAGTTGCTTGCAGTGGAGAGCTACAGAACAGCAGCCGGCAGGCAGAAAGACAGCGTGGACAGGTTACACAGAGACTCTTACCTTTATACCATCCAACTGAACTGTCCCTGAGCCTGGGCTAGGAACTGCTGGCTTGAGCTTTGGGTTGTAATTTAAAGCAATTGTGCCTTTTATTTCTGGCTGCCCAACTCCAGCAATCCTATTACTCAAATGCATGAGAGTTAATGGGGACCCAGCCAGGGCTAGAGCCTGGGAAGCCTCACGTTGCCCAGAGCACTCTGCTAGCAGCCGTGAGAAGGGATAGGTGTAATCCAACACACACGGACATGCTCTGCATGGGGGTTGGCTGTCGTATACCCTTAAAGACATGAAAATAAAATCAGCTGTACTTAGGCAGGCTGTGATCTTTGCACCTGTATGCAAATTAGCAGTAAGATTTATGCAAACTAGACCTCAGGCTTTTGGAAGGCACAACATAGGCAGATTGGACTAGGCTTCTGCCTGCCGTTTCTAGCTCTTCAGCTCAGCACTGACAGGATGGCGTTTCCTTTTCCTGATTGCTCAGGATCACACAGTGCCCTCTCCTGACTAGATGATGAAGTGTGGACCTTTCACCTTCCAGGGTGTCTGGTGGCCCAACCCTTTGAGGTTTTTCTCCAAGGGCTACAACCAGTACAGAGCCAGCAGGTTCATTGCCAGGAGTTTTCTACTGACATTTAAACACCACATTAGACTTGCTTTGAAACCCAGCTGGCTGTGAATTCTAAAACAAATCTCCACATTTGGAGCATTAAAGTAAAATGTCGCTGTTTGGTTAAGACGGCGAAACCCTGAAAAATAACAAACCAGGGAGAAAACTAGTTCCTCTGCTAAAGAAACTCAAGGGCTACAGCTATTCCCTTCATCTGTTTCTCAATATTGTATCACATTTAGTACAACTAATGTCCTCCCGACCCCTGCAACGGTGGCACAGTGGCACATAGGTAAGGGAAACGCTCTCACTCTGAATGTTAGGTTTATGTGAGTTTAAAGTCAATGCTCAATGCAAAGCAGACTTTTGTTTTCCCATCTTTTAATTTTCTTTGAACTTGGTGCCTGCAAACACAAGGGACTAGCACCACCACCAGGAATCAGACAACAGGCAGGCACTAAATAATATGGCTAAGGCACCTCAATACTGAGCACCAGTGCCCCATTTAATGCCAGTCCTTGAAGTTATTATTATTAGTATTACCATAACACCTAGGAGTCCCAGTCATGGGCCAGGCCCCCTTTCTGCTAGGCACTCTTCAAACACAGGAGAAGATGGCCTAGGACTACAAACCATGCTGAAAGATACTGAATTTGTGAGGTGGTTGGGATGCTGACAACCTAAGACTTAGAGATGATCAAAATCTTCATTGTTGATATGTGGGGCAACTCAGTCCTTCTGTTCTTGATCCAACTCTACCAACCACTCTGGAGCCTTCTGGAAGCTACTTGGTTATGCGATTGGTCACTTAAGTCATGGGGTTTTGAGTTTGTTCCTCAGATGGATAACAAATTTTTTAAACAGTAGAATAACAAGACAGACAAAAAGCAGCACTTGTAGGATGACATTTGGAGATGTAATATTTGTGCTAAGATCAGTAAAATGTTCTAAGCACCTTAATACCATGGTGATGGGCACTATGCTTCACACTGTTATGGAGACTGAGACATCTGCAGATTTACAATAACCTGTATGGCTCTAGCTGCAGAGCCAGCATGTGTATTTGCAAGCATATTAGTGAGTCTCATATTCAGCATTTAACCAGCAAAATTAGTCTCAGTAGATTTGAACCCAGATTTCAATAGATTTCCAATAGTACTCAATATCCTCATACATTCCTCAATAAATATTTCTGTTTTGTATTTGAGGAAAAGATTGTGATGATGTAGACACATATAACACACTTTCTATTCCACTAGTATCTCAGGAGGATGGTAAACAGCAGTTGCTAAAGTTAGACATTTTTAAACCAACAGGTCCAGATAACTTGATTCTAAGAGTTTTAAAAGAGCTGGCCGAGGAGCTCACTTAACCATTATTGTTGATTTTCAGTAAGTCTTGGAACACTGGAGAAGTTCAAGACGAGTGAAAGATAGATAATGTTGCGCTAATATTTAAGAAGAGTAAATAGGATGACCTGGGTAATTATAGGCCTGTCAGTCTGACATGATTTTGAGCAAGATAATGAAGTGACTGATACAGGACTGATTAATAAAGGATAAAAGGAGGGTTATATAATTAATATCCATCAACATGGATTTATGACAAATAATTTCAAGTTAGTCTGTCAGGATCCGTTTTTGATGAAGTTACAATTACTGGTTGATAAAAGTAATAGTGTTTATACAATATACGTAGACATCTCTGAGGTGCTTGACTTGATACTGCATGAAATTTTGATTACAAAACTAGAATGGTACACATTAAATGGATTAAAAACTGGCTGATAGGTCTTAAAGTGTAATTGTAAATGGTGAACCATCATAGAGTGGGTAGAGTCCTGGAGGGATCGGTTCTTGGCCCTACACTATTTTAACATTTTTATCAATGACCTGAAAGAAAACTTAACATCTCTGATGAAGTTTGAAGATGACAAAAGTTGAGGGTGTAGTAAATGATGAAGAGGGCAGATTACTGATACTGTCAGCTGGATCACTTGGTAAAACAAGCCCAAGCAAACATTCTGAATTTCAACATGGCTCAGTGTAAATGCATATGTAATCCCACAATCCCTTTACTAGGGAGGGGGAGAAAGTGGGCTGTGCAATTTACCTGGGGCCCAACCAGGGCCAAAGATTGCATCCCTGAAGCATTGCTTCTCCATTGTCAGGTGACCCTCCCTTAAGCAGAGAGGAGGTTGGAGGGAGGGAACTAAAGTAGCAGCCTCCACATGTCCCAAAAGAGGGGAGCTCTGATTGCTTCTTTACCACAGAACCAAGATGCCTGTGAGAGAGGAAGTGACCCTTCCCTGCGGGGTATCAGCTGAAAGGGGCGAGAGACCCAGAGAAAGCATCCAGCTGCCCCCATACATGAACTTTCTTCAATTTTCCCCAATCCTTAGTAACTGACTGTTAGCTAAGGCTGTAGAACAAATCTCTGACAGTCTCTATGCAAAAGAATAAATGGACACAAATCTGACATAAAAAATAACATTCAAAAACCAGCCTGAGAACACTTCAATCTCCCTGGACACTCAACAACAGACTTAAAAGTGGCAATTCTTCAAACAAAAACTTCAAAAACAGACTCCAATGAGAAACTGCAGAACTGGAATTAATTTGCAAACTGGACACCATCAAATTAGGCCTCAATAAAGACTGGGAGTGGATGGGTCACTACAAAAACTAATTTTCTCCCTGCTGATACTCACACCTTCTTGTCAACTGTTTAAAATGGGCCACCTTGATTACACTGAACTCATTAACTCTACAAAAGTGATTTTTCCTCCCTTTTTGACAACTGTTGAGAATAGCCCACTTCCACCTTAATTGAATTGGCTCCTTAGCACTGACCCCCCCCCCACTTGGTAAGGCAACTCCCATCTTTTCATATGCTGGGTATTTATACCTCTCTACTGCATTTTCCACTCCATGCATCTGATGAAGTGGGTTTTAGCCCACGAAAACTTATGCCCAAATAAATTTGTTAGTCTCTAAGGTGCCACAAGGACCTCTCTCTCTCTAGATGGGACAGAACAACACAGCCAGGAGGTGTGTGGGTTACACCACCACTGGACATTGAAATGCAATATCTGCTCTTTCCTTGAAGTTACTGGTAGCAATAAGTAGTGGGCAAAAATTCATTTGTGGCATTGGGAACAAGTGCTGGCTTTACTGTGGTCCATTATTGCAACAAGCAGCTGACAGAATAAGGAGGCGCATGACTGCCTGTATGAGGTGGGGCAAGACAACAGCATCGTCATCCCTGCACAAGTAATGTCTCCACGCTGCTTAAGGGCCCAATCTAAGTCTCAATGACATCAAGTGGAGTTGGATTAGGCCCCAGCGTAGGGTGGAATAAATCAATTTTAAAGGTTACTCGGTCACCCTCCCTCACAGTGCATAGTCCCTTACTCCTCAAGTCAGGACCACTGATAGCAGCAGCACATAAACTGGTCAGTATAAGGGCAGCAGAATCTAGCTCTAGACGAAATTCCAATGAATTCTGCCGCAGGGGTGGTGTGCTCACTAGCTAGGGGTGATCATCAGTGGAATTAACCTGGTGCCAATAGGTTGAGAGAGGCTAAATCACACAGGGAGGTGACTGCAGAAGGCCAACTGAAAAAAAATAAATCTCATGGGGGAAGATTAATTGTTGACCCAAGTCATTTGTCATAATTTGAGCTGGGGAAATTTTTGCTAAGGAGCCTGTAACACTTCAGCTTTTAATCAAGCAACTAGTGCAATCATGCAACCTAATCCTTAGGGATGGGGAATCCTGCTTCAGAGAGCATAACTTTCGTACAATCCTTGATCTTTAACTGTTTGCACCTTTGAATCTTTGATGCAGAATGTAAGAACACTAGGCTGCTTGCTAACAGCAACACAGATTGGGAAACTTTTTTTTAAAAAATTAGGAACCACTATATTCCTTTAAAATAAAGTCTATATAGCTTACCAGGCATGAACATGCTAATGCCATTTTAACAATTATGGCAATTTCCTGCAAACCTTATTGAATTAAGTTAAATCTTATTGAATTGAGTATCTTTGGAGTCCATTGTATTAAATGAATCATATATCTATCCTCATGGGCCAGGGATTTATGCAATTCCATGGGGGGGGGGAGAATCAGGAATTAAGAACAGCAGGAGGTGATTAGACAAATTTGTAACTCCTTCTGTAAGCTCCCACCACCTGGAAAGACTTACATATGCTGGTTCAAACTGGATTATCCAGGGACCAACAGACAAAGAATGGAGTTATGGTTAAATAACCTGAGTTTAAACTGACTTATCAGGACCGTCTTTCTGATCCAGCAAACAAACAAGACCCCTGGTAAACTGAGGTCCCCAATCCTTAGGGAAGGGTTAGGACGACTTTGGTCTACTGAGACTCCATAAGACTGGGCTCTTGTTCTGGGCAAAAGTGTGTTATGAACTTGAAACCACAGGAACACATCTGTGTGGGGTTTTGAAGGACTGCTCAGCTGCCAAAGCCTGTGATGGAGGGTCTTTTTGGTTTGTTTGGGTTTTTTTTTGGGGTGGGGGGAGAAGAATCTCTAGTAAGCTCGATAGCATATGTGTATACTCTTTGATTGTTTTTCATGTTTTCTCTAATGCTTTTACCTTAAGAAAAAAAGGTGTTTGCTTAGAAAGAGCTGTGTGTAAGTTATACCCGTGGCAATTACACTGTGTACCATCTCTGAAGAGAATGACAAAGCAGCCTGTCTTTTCCTGGAGATTTCACAGTACAGGCAGGGGACTGTGCAGCATGGAAATATCCTGGTCAGAAGGGAGACATGCACCTCTCCATCCAAGAGAGGCAATGGTGGGGGAGTGGGAAGCCTAGAGTGGGTGCCTTTGCTGAATCAGCATGGAATACAGGTGCGGTTGCTCTGAATTGTGACAGCCATATCAGAAGTGGCAATCATGGTGCTTTCATTATGAGTATTTAATGACAGTGACTTAAGCAATGACCACGTTTTCCACGACCTATGTTCAAAGGACTAGTGCATGTATCAATATGATAAACCATGCCAACAGCATGGCAGTGGAAGAAAACCTACACAACTGATTCTGCCTTTCAGAAGGCAGATTTCTGAAGGCAGGCAGGAACATACCTCTGCAACAGAAGTGTTTTCCAAACAGACATTAAATAAAAGACAGAACAGAGCACAGTACAGTTTTGCCAGTTTTATTGAACCAATAAAATTCCTACTGATAACAATGAAAGAAATTTCAGCAAGTATAAATGCAATAGTTTAACAAACCCCATTGTTCCGTACCTATAAATAGAATTTTCAAAACCTCATAAAAAGTGCAGATTTATGAATTGCTGTTAACACGTTAATATACACGATTCCTTTATTTAAAAAGGTGTTTTGTCTCTTAATTCACTAAAAAGTTCCTTCTGCATCTATTCAGATGAATTCAAGTCATAACTAAAAGCTAAAAAAGAATCACACAAAAATGGATCTAGCTAGGTCAGTTTATCCAAAAATCAGCGACACAGAGGGGAAAAAAGTTTGCTAAAAGCTCTTGTTGAATCCTGCAATGAACTCCAAACTACTCACTCATCTAATGGGCATGCCATTTGCAAAAGTGCACCAGCATTCAGGATAAAAGTGAGGCCCAGCTTGCATGATTATCACCCCACTGCCCCGGTAAGATGCACACTCTTTTCTGCGGGCTACCCATAGCATAAGTTGCAGCACACGACAGCAAGAAGGCTCTGCAGAACTGCCGTTTCCCTCACACCCTACAGATGGGTGGGCAGAGGTGGGTCCTTGACTCCAGCCCTTCAGCTTGCCTGCCTAGCTGCACTGGTACATTGGGGAGAGTAGGTGGCATAAACCTGGCAGAGAATACTTCCTCCCTGGAGTATGAGGCCCCAGGAGGGGGATTTGTTCCTTTCCAACTCACAATCTCCCTCCTGGGTGGCTCCACAGGCAGCACAACTCCTTATTGCTCCTTACTCCAAGCAGATGATTAAGTCACAATCTAGTTCCAACTAAATTAGACCCATAACAACCTTTGGAGACCTAATGTCAATTGGAAAGGAACATTATTTTCTCCTGCTGAGCTGGGCTTCTTGGACATCAAATTAAAAGCAATGTTGCTATTTTCATAGTTTAATAAAACATAAAATGAATCTAGGAATCTCAATAGACTAACTAGAGAAGATAATCTTGACTTGCAGGTCAGCACAAGGCCTAGGCAATACTTAAATCCCCCCATAACCCTGTTTTGAGTGGTTGCATGTGGAATATCGACAGACCCCAGTCATCGGCAGGCAGGATCAAACCTGGGACCTCTGGAGCTAAATGCATGAGCCTCTACTGCATGAACTAAAAGCCATATGGCCCTTAGCTAAGGCTGTAGAGCAGATTCATTAATCTCTCTAAGTGGTCTCGGTGCCACTAGAGGGGACAGAACATCACACCCAGGAGGTGCGTGGATTACATGTGGAATATATAAATGATAGGGCTGTCAATTAATCGCTGTTAACTCATGTGATTAATTCAAAAAAAATTATGAAATTTTTAGATTTTTTTCTACATTTTAATATATTGACTTCAATTACAACACAGAATACAAAGTATACAGTGCTCACTTTATATTATTTTTATTATAAATATTTGCACTATAAAACTAAAATTTTTTAATTCCCCCATTACAAGTATGGTAGTGCAATCTCTTTATCATGAAAATTACACTTACAAATGTAGAATTATGCAAACAAAAATGTGTTAAAAAATAAAACAATATAAAACTTTAAAGCCTACAAGTCCACTCAGTCCTACTTCTTGTTCAGCCAACCGCGAAGACAAACGAGTTTGTTTACATTTATGGGAGATTATGCTGCCGTCTTCTTATTTACAAGGTCATCTGAAAGTGAGAACAGACGTTCACATGGCACTTTTGTAGCCAACATTGCAAGGTATTTACATGCCAGATATGCTAAACATTTGTATGCCCCTTCATGCTTCGGCCACCATTCCAGAGGACTTGCTTCCATGCTGACGATGCTCATTAGAAAAATAATGCGTTAATTAAATTTGTGACTGAATTCCTTGGGGGGAGAACTGTATGCCTCCTGCTCTGTTTTACCCACATTCTGCCATATATTTCATGTTATAGCAGTCTCAGATGATGACCCAGTATATGTTGCTCATTTTAAGACCACTTTCACTGCAGATTTGACAAAGCACAAAGAAGGTACCAATGTGAGCTTTCTAAAGATAGATACAGCACTCAACCCAAAGTTTAAGAATCTGAAGTGACTTCCAAAATCTGAGAGGGACAAGGTGTGAAACATGCTTTCAGAGGTCTTAAAAGAGCAACACTCAGATGTGGAAACTACAGAACCTGAACCACCAAAATAGAAAATCAACCTTCTGCTGGTGGCATCTGACTCAGATGATGAAAACAAACGTGTCGGTCCGCACTGCTTTGGATTGTTATCGAGCAGAACCCATCATCATCATGGACGCATGTCACCTGGAATGGTGGTTGAAGCATGAAGGGACATATGAATTTTTAGCACACCTGGCACGTAAATATCTTGCAATGCTGGTGCCATGCGAACACCTGTTCTCACTTTCTGGTGACAGTGTAAACAAGAAGCAGGTAGCATTATCTCCTGAAAATGTAAACAAACTTGTTTGTCTGAGCAATTGGCTGAACATGAAGTAGGACGGAATGGACTTGTAGGCTCTAAAGTTTTACACTGTTTTATTTTTGAATGCAGTTTTTGTGTGCATAATTCTACATTTCTAAGTTCAACTTGCATAAGAGAGAGACTGCACTACAGTACTTGTAACGGGGAATTGAAATATTATTTCTCTTGGGTTTTTTTACAGTGCAAATATTTGTAATAAAAAATAAATCTGAAGTACAGTTTGTATTCTGTGTTGTAACTGAAATCAATATATTTGAAAATGTAGAAAACATCCAAAAATACTTAAATAAATGGTCATTGTATTAACAACAGCGCGATTAATTTTTTGTTAACGTGGAGGGTTTACAATGTGCTGTAAACCACAGCTCTTCATGCTAATTGGAAAGATTTGTGATGAAATGAATAGTAGTCTCTTTGCCTGAACTTTAAGCATCACACTGGAGATTTTTTCATTCATAGAGAGGGACTTTGACCCAACCACAATCTATAGAGAGTCCTCATGACACTACCATTAATCCACTCCTCTACTATCCAGATTTACAGCGGTATTTTATCTACAGCAGGGTCTGTTTCGCAAGAGCAGTTTAAAGTGGCTATGTTTATCAAATTTGCTAGTTTACAAATTAAAACCTATAAATACAAAGACTCTCACATACTGAACATTGTAACTTGTGTGAATCCTAAACTGCATCAATTAACTGTTAAAAGCTTATTCTACTTAAAACCTTACATAATACAAGATTGATAAGTGGCAGTCCTGTAGGATCACACTGCCTGCCTCACATTAGCCCACAGTCATGTGCTTCACAAAAATAGAAATGTTACAGTAACAAAGCACAGGCCCGCAAAGGCATATCACAGCTTCTGATTACATAAGTACCAAAGAACACAAAAAAGAATAGGTGTTAATACTGATGAATTAAAGAATAACTACAAAGATCAAACATGTTCACAGCATGCTACATATACTGCTCAACTTAAAATAAGGTGAATACAATGTTGAACAAAAACAAAAGTAGTTGACAGTGTGATTTTTGAATTGTGTTTCAGATACAAAGACATAGCATATACATTCATGATGTGGCTGTCCAGCAAAAATTGGGGTACAGATTTCAAATTAAAATCTTATCTTGTAAGCTACAGTTTATAACCAGTTCTGTCATAATCAAGAAAGTATTTTGTGGCTTTGTGTATTTTCTCAGAATCTCAAGACTGGAGCTCAAGTTTACAAGATCTTAATATTTATCCTACTTTTGGAGGTTTGTTGAGTGGCTGTACCTGTCCTATCAGCATTAGTATATTGTTCCCTGTAATCACACAATACCTTTTCATTTATCATGTGTATTGTTGGGCGGCCCTGTTTGAATCATGGTGACAAAATGAATTAAACATGAAGAGGCACAATGTAAAACTGGATGAGGCAAAGTGTAGATTGATTATATTTTGTTTGGATGAATTTGGTGCCATTTTATTTACATCCTTAAAGATGGACAGGCATCTGATGCTCCATAATTCTTAAAACTTTGCCTTAAAGAAGGTTATAACAACCAGAAAAGGAGATGAGATTCAAACACACAGTTTGTTTGTGCTTTCAAAAATTAAAGGCTGGCTCCCCCTATCCCTTTCTACTGCAGGGGTAATGATAAAATGGACAAGATAGCACAATTACTCCATTGCAACCAAGCAACTCAAAGCCGTACCTTTTGTAAGGAAATCTCATTGGTAATCTTGGGGAAAAATAAAGTGTTGCCAACATCTCCCCTGCATACAGAAGTACAATCTGTGTATTTTTATCCATTTAATGCTATTTTATTTTAGGGAATAAAAACACTGATTTCCCTCCTAATTTTATTACTTCCTTCCTGTTAAACAGCCTCATATTTGCAGATGCTTAAGCATGTGAGTAACTTTATTCATACAAGTACATTTACTCAGGTAACAGTATTTGCATGGTTAGGCCAATTATTTTATATATTCATCAGTATCATAAGGACATTATAATGATATCAGAATAAGGAGCAAAAGCTCCCACTGATTTCAATTAAAGCAGAATCAGGCCCCCTTAAATGGGGGTAAAAAACCTTCGCTGTCCCAAGTAATCATGAGATGCATTTATGCTTAGCAGTTGTCCCACAAGAAGTAAAAAAAAAGATAATTTGTTCTAAAGGCCATTATGAAATCTACCCCATTTTAAGGGTTTTTTCCACATAGTCTCAAGTGATTCCCTGTTGAAATTCATTTTAGTCTCTTACTCAGTTGTATAAAAGGTATGTGTGAGAGAACTGAGTGGTCTAGGTTTAAAGCCCTTACATGGGCAAAACTCCCAAAGTCAAAGAAAGTTTTGCCTGAGAAGAGCCTTCATGAGTGCGTCAAGTGTAAGTACTAGTGGACTTCTTTTATTGTAGAGACAAGATGGGTGAGATTTTTTTATTGGGCCAACTTCTGTTGGTGAAAGAGACAAGCTTTCAAGCTTGCACAGAGCTCTTCTTTAGGCCTTTTATTGTAAGCACAGAGCCAGAATCTGATCCCAGTTGCCCATACTGAGTAGCACCCCTCCAAAAGTGGTCCAGTTGGTTCGTATCATAAGGATGGCAGAATGTGACCCTTAGAAATAAAGCTCTGCTAAGCTAGTCTCCCTCCTTGACAGTTAGTGTGATTTCACTATTTAAAATAGGTACTCAGTACTGAATTTTTAGAAGAGATGTAATTTCCTTGGCCAGGAATAAAGGGAACATTTGAAGTCAGTGTTGCTGAAAGTGAGGAACACTGAATATGACCACAGAACTCCAGCTAGCTTCTAGGTGGTTGATGTGGGAAATGAATGCAATTTTAAGATCTTGAGCCTGGGAGCTCATCCCTGAAGCATAACATTTAGGCTTTGACAGGTCGGAGACCAGGACTGGGAACTTATCTCAACATTTGGTGGGAGGGAGGAAGAGAGACCTTTTTGTAGGCAGGGTTAGCCATTGAAAAGAGGGGGTCAGAGACCTTGGTGAAGAGCAGGAGATTTATACAGCTGGATGGGAGATGGGAATGGGGTGCCTGTGGGGACCGACTGCATGGCCAAGTATAGTTGTTGTAAGGATTAAAATAGCATAGAGCAGGCAGATTCTATTCAAGCATCCGCCCACTGCTCTGCCAATGCATCAGTCCTAATCTGGGACACCTCTGCTATTCTTGTCCTACATGTCTCCCATGCCTAAGGGGTGTGTGATTTTGTGATGTGTACAGCTTGCCAAACTCTTTCACTTGGGAAATATTTCTTGATTTAAACCTTCCAGAAGTAAAGAAACTAGTGGCTGCACCACTTAGGATGGGGTCTTTCCCTCTAATTTAAAAGCGGATTCTGAAAAATTTGACTCTTTTGGCCAGGTCTTGTGGTTGGCAGCATTTGTATGCCACAAGCAGATCAGCCAGTGCTAAGTTTCATTTACAGATGGTTGATCCATTTCCCTCTCTTATTTATGCACTAAAGTCAACACAAAGTCAGTGGGTTTTGGATCAGGCCCTATGAATATGAAGCCCCAACACAGGCTAAACGCCCACTGAATCCAAAGGGTGGTTCGTGCAAGTGGAGGCTGCAGAATTTACCGCCTAGAAGACAAGAATCTAAACTGGTCAGTCTGAGCACATCTGTTAAATGCATGTACTTATGATGAACAAATGCATAAGCAAGAGGAAGGATGTCAAGATTTTGCTCTACAAGGGTAGCAGCCTACAGATCAAGATCTTTTGAAAAAGTTAATAGAACGTATGTATGTCAATAAACCAATGCAAATCACACTATTTAATATTCAGGGAAACTGATTTCTACCCTATTAACTTTTGGCAACTGAATACCTTTAAAAATCTGGTTCAGAGATGGAGATAGGAACCTATAGGGATTTTACAAAGTGCCTAGGTACCTAACATCCATTGAACACAACCGTAGTAGGCACCTAATCTGCGTCTTTAGTTGCCTAAACTCCTTTAAAAATCTGGCCCTTTGTCCTTTTCAATTTAAGCTTTTTTTATTATTAAAAACCTTGTTTTTCTGATTTCTAATCTACCTTAAATTTACGGTAACCCTAAATATGTAATTTTTAGATTTGTAGCTCCCTTTTGTTAAAACATTGAACAAATTAGGTTTTTTTTTTTTTAATTTGTTTTTTAAAAAAAGCTGACCTGGGAAAAGCTCTCTGGCCCAATTCTCCGTAAATCCTAGCAATATTCATGGAGGCATCCTATATACTAGAACTGTAGCACCATGGATCTTGATGGATATAAGTGAACTATAGAAGCATTTCAAAAATTAGTTCTCATGGGACTCTACAACAGTTTGAATCACCTGCTGTTAGCATAAATTGTTGTTTAAAATGAATTCTGCTATTATATGACTACAATCCCATGATGTTCAATTGCCAGTTTTATATTCCACAGAATACTGAGCTAATGCAAATGGCTTTTCTAATTTGTACTTTCCCCACTTATTACAGACAAGCAATTTCTGAGAGTATTGTTCTGCACCTGACCAGAATACAAAATACTTTTAAAATGCTCTTAAGGTTAATAAGCACTCCAATCTCATAAAAAAAGCGATTCCCTATTTACAGCGTTTCCTACGATATGTGGTTAGTCATTACCCCAGTGAGCCAATAGTTTTGGCCTTTTCTTCAGCAGGCAGCAGATGATGCATTTGTCTTTTTACCTTGGTGAAGATTGGGATTTTGATGACTAAATGTTAATGCTGGTAAATATAAACCCCAGCAGGGGAAAGCAAAAAGTCAATATCTGTGCATATACTCCCATTAAGGTACATTTCTGACAAAGGAAGTTAACAAGCAATGAAGTTTGAGGATTCACATTCACACGTGCATTTTTTTTTTTAAAACAGTTGCACATTTAAGTTTGGCACAAAGTGAGCCTAAGGTGTAGGTAAAAATATACGGTATAATCGTATACCTTTAACACCTGTCCTGAACAAACATCTATATTTTAAAAATATCACATTTTGAGTATAAAAGCTAGGCTATAAATGATTATACAGTAAATTCAATACTCTGAAAAAGTGGAAAACAGCATTGTTACTTTTAAGTTTGCATTTTATATAGAAAAGTTACAGCAAACTAGTTGTCAAATGACATTTCCCAACATGGAATGCCATGCGGGTCATATTAGATTAGATATGACACCTTCTGAAATCAAGTTTTGTTTTTTTGTTTTTTTTTTTTTAACTGATTCACTATGAATAGATCAATTCATTTACAGTTTATGTATTTCAAAATCTAATCACATACTTTGCTGAGAAGGCAATTCAGCTGGAAAAGTAAATTCTATAGCGAAAGATTAAAATAAAGGCACTAAAGTTTCCACAACTAACACTCAAGCTACTTTAAAATCCTTATATTTCAGAAGAGGAATTAAGTGGTTATGATAGTTACCTAAAACTAGTTTCACCTTCCTTCCAAAACTTAAACTGTTCTTGAGAAATACCTGGCTTCTCATACCAAAGGAATTTCACTGTACAGTTCCCGTCACTTAAAGGCAGAGTTACTAACTGAAGAATGTCCTTACCAGATATAATTGTTACAAGCAAAAACTCACTAAGTGCAGCCACTATAGTTAAGTTGAAAAAGATTATAACAAGTTAAAGAAGTCAAATCTAAGGTTATGCATATCAACCTCTCACCACTTTGTCTGAATAATCTTTGTAGTTAGCTATATGAGATAAATAAATCTTATTTATGCAATGTTTTATATAGGAGAGATTCTGATGCAGTTTGATGGGTAGTTTCTTATCTTGGCTTAAAAAAAATTAGTAATTTCTTTCTCACAAGGCTTTTTATGCAAATAGACTGCTGTCCAAAAGTGCAGAAAAAGTGTATTTAAATGTACAATCATTTAGTTTTCCAATCTGGAACAGACAGCTAAAGCAAAACCTCCCAACATGTGGTGTCACAGCAAGTTATTAAGAGAGGGAAGGAGGAAGAAAAAAACTAACTTTAGTAGCATACTGGTCCATGTTTGTTTTCCCTCAATGAAAGATGTAAAAATATGACTACTATGTTAAAAAAGCTATTCTGCAGTCTTCAATGGAAAGGCCTTTTTACATCTTCTACAATTCAGAGGAACTTTAAAAAACCTAACCAGTTAGTTTCTAATACATGTAAAAGCAAAATAAAGTCACCCTTCTTATAGTGAAAACAAAAATCAAAACAAAGATTTTTAGCCGTGATAGCTGTGTCCTACTGGGAAAGTTTAAGCATCAATTTAGGCACTTCACTGGTTCATTAACACAATCCAAAGTAAAGCTATAAACACTGAAATGTTGTGCTCTTAAAATCAGTCTAGTCAAGCAACACAAAATAATGCAAAAATGTGACATTTTTGGCAGCTTATTTCTTCCCTTCCCCAATATTACCAGTTGTCCAAGTAAATTTTATTTTGTGGCTGCTTTGGCACTTAAATATCAGATTGCTCAAGCCATACAAGCTAAAACAAAAATGCTAAGCCTTGGACAATAAAGAAATTGTTTTAAAATTTCTTTATGGTTGTATAAAAAGGGCACTTCAGTAGCGACATACTAGGGCAAAGCTTGCTTTCTTTTTAAATATTGCACTTTTCTTTTGTTCACAAACATTAATGCATAGAAACACAATTTTAGCTTTGAATATTGAAGTGTTCAGACACCATGAATGAAAAAATTCTAGGAAACAAATTTCTATAACCTATTAGGAAAAGAACAGGTATGATAGCCTTCCTTAATTAAAAAATGCACTGGAGAAAGGAGAGTGCAAACATTTTTTTTTTGGTCAGTCTCTGTATTACGTTTACAGGCGCCAACTAGGTGAACTTGCAAGCTACACTAAGATGCGCATGCATGTTGTAAAGAAGATTGAGGGTGACTGTCAGTAAGACAAGATTATTCATGATTGAACCATAATATGTACAACAAATGGATAACTGTGAAACCTCTTCTTTTGGAAAGAGGAAAGGAAAAAAACAACTGAATTTTGCATTTCAGTAGCATTCTGTAGAATTTATCATGATTAATGTCACATTAAAATGTGGACAACGTTGGCATTATATTTCACATCACCTTCAACTGCTGTAGTAAAACAGTGCCTGACAAGTAGTCTCCAGGAGATAAAGAATCCAGTAGCCAGTTCAGTTTAATACATCACATGCTTCTCTCTACTAGCGTTAGGACATTGCATTAAGATCTCTTAGAACATCCAAAAAACCTTTGCTGAATTCCACTAATTTGAAAAATGATTGCTGGAAAAGATAAACACTTTTTTCCTTTGTTTAAGAACAAAGCACTAGAGCTGAGTATAACAAAACTAGTTTTAGGATTTTGACCAGTATCCTGAAATCCAACCAGAAAAAGTAGTGCTCCTCAGTGTTATTTTTGCTATCATTAGTAATGTTAAGCATCAAGAAAATAAAACACGTCATTGCACATTACAGCCGCCAAAAACACGGCTAAACTTTGACACTAGAGATTTGAGTAACTTGATGCTACAGCACATACAGCTTCTGGTGTGTATCTATTTCAAAAAGGTCTTTACATATCAATTAAACTTCCTTCGCCCCTCCAAATTGATACTTCAGGTCAAGTGACGAGTTATGGCACGAAGGGCATATAGAAGTTCTGCTTGCATACGGGCTTCCATTAGAAGTAGATTTAAGTGGACCTATTTGAAATTTAAAAAAAAAAAATTAGCCATTTAGTTCACCATTACATATTAACAAGCAGAGGCGTTTAATCACTTAATTATCTTACAGATTTAGATTTTTGTGCCAAATGAAAATAGCTGCATCACTCCTCTCTACATTCTAGTGCCACGTACTAGACTGAAGTGTTGCCATTTCTTCTCCAGATGGCTATCTAATATGCCAATTTTATATGACATTCTGGACTCCCAGGTAACAAGCCTTAATTACTGCTTTAAGCAGTGTTCCATCTGCTTTAACAGAAGTCACAGCAAAACAATGCTCTACAGTAATGGAAATCATGACAGAAGACTTACCATTCACCATCACTATAAGCATTATACTCCGAGGACTAGATTTCTGTTATCAGTGTTATATTATCAATCCACATGCCACACACCCTATGTACTATCTGAAGTCAACTGTCAAATAAATGCCACCTCAGGGACGGCAAATTATTCCAGTGAAGACTGAGGCTGGTTTCAGAATGAAATTTACTTAACAACAAGGAACAGAAATGCACATATCACTGCCCACTGCTTTAGCATCTGGCCTTACTGCACAACTGTCTCAGGAACTTCTACCAGCACGTCTCCTGGTGCAATGCTGGGGCACTGGCATGTATCCTACCCAAGTATTGACCAGGTCTGTTCTGGTTTAACTGGTGATATGAGACCATAACAGTTATAAATAAAAGGAAGATCAACAATAGCTTTATCCTGTCTTATCCATTACAGGTCTTTAAGAAAGCCCGCTTGTATCGAAGATCTAATCATCATGATTGGAGGCATCTACAGTAGTAGTTTAGAGAAAGAACAAATAATGGGCAGTATTGTGTGTCATCTCAGGAGTGCAATTTTTATGTCATTCCTGTTTATTGTATCATGCACAAGACAGTGGCCACAGGCACAATATGATATTTTGTGTAATATAGAGCATAATTTGTATGCCACTCATACTAAAAAGGCATACAAGTATTATCAATGCTTGGTAGTTAACTTAAAAATAGTGTGTACACACACACACACAGATGTATATATAAACAATGTATTTTACCACTGAAAAGCAGTGTAGATACAAGTTAATTTATCTTCTCTATAAGAATCAAGTAGTATCAGAACAGTTGACTACTTCACGATTTCCAAAACTGCTCATTTTTCTATATGCAGATCTATGGATCTAGCTTCATGCAGGAGTCACTAGAGACTGTCCATGGTGTGCTCATTATGAAAATGTTTTGGCAAAAGAGACATTTAATATTTATTGAACTAACTTGTAAGGCTTTACTGTACAGTATTTAAGTTAATTCTGTAAGTTTTTTCTTTATTGTTAAGAAGGTTAACTCTAGTATACACACACACACACTCACCCCCACCCTTTTGCAAGCCACCTTATTATTTGCATTGTTTACATAGCACAGGGCCTCTTGTGTAATGTTTGGCTATGAAACACTTACCTTCTCTGAGTGCTTGAACTGACGCCAGTAACTATCGTACATGCGCTTGGTAGTTCTCTCTGGGTAGCAGGTCACTGTCTTAATGTAAACCTTCAGGCTGCGTTCAAGTAACTGATTAACTTCCCCATAATCATAATCATCATACCTAAGCAAAATAAGGCAGACTGAATATTTTGTCTGGACCCACATGGCTTTTTAAATTCTGAAACTACACGTATTTATGAACTGAAATACTAGAAGGAGCGGTTACTTATCTTGTATAGTAACTGGAGTTGTTAGAGATGTGTTACCCTATGGGTGCTCCATGTCAGGACATGCGCACGCCTGTGCACTTTTGATAAGAGATTTTGCAAGCTATGTCTGTCCGCAAATCCATGCTTGCACCCCAGACACCCTCATGCTCTGGTACGAGAGCATATGGGGAGGAGGCAGCAGACCCGCTGCCAGGCCAGGTCCTTCTCAACCATGGAAGTCTAGTGAAAGACTTTGAGGCAGAGAGGAAGAAGGGTGGGAAGTAGAAAACCCACAGGGACACATCTTGAAGAACTCCAGTTAGGCTCCAGGAACTTCTCCTGTTTCGAGTAGCGTCCCTATGGGTATTCCACATCAGAAAATTCATGAGCAGTACCTCATTTATGGAGGAGGGTGCTGAAAAGGCGGATTCAGTAGAACTGCATCACTGAAGCAACTTCAGCTCTGCAAGTCGATACAAGAGCATAGTGCCGGGAAAACATGTGTACTGAAGACCAGGTGGCTGCCCTGCAGATGTCACGGATAGATATGTTTTTCAGTATGGCTACAAAGGTAGACTGAGCCCTGGTGGAATGAGCAATAACTCAGTGTATGTGTGTGTGGAAATTGTACCTCCTTTCATGGGTTCTGCAGTTGAGATGCAAAAGCCTGGGTGAAGCCCTAAAGGGCCTGGTCTTATATAGGTAAAAAGCAAGGACTCTTCTTATGTTCAGTGTATGGAGGCTCGTTCCTCCTCTCAAACAGTGAGGCTTGAGATAAACACCAGCAGGTGAATCTCTTAATGTGGAATTCTGGAAAACCTTAGTCGGAAGGGAAGGTGTGGTCATAGTGTCATCTCGTTCAACAGAACACTGTATAGTGGAGTCAGCCACCAAGGTTCCAAGCTACCATCACCTCAGTCAGGAGGCAGGACATGAGGAATGAGGTCTTAAGGGATAGATTAATATTTGCCATAGGTTCGGCTGGGTGTTTTCTCAGTGCATTGAGAGCTAAGTTGAGGTCCCATGATGGAGTTGGTTCCTTGACAGAAGGGAAAAGGTTAAACACGTCCTAGCAGTTGGGAGGCACAGTGGTACGGTAGGCCTCCTGTGGCTCTAGAGCAAGAAAATTCCTGGATGGCACTGATGATGAAGAAGCTGTGTGCCTCGAAGAGATTCAACGTCCAAGGTGTAACCCTGCAAGCTGATGACTGCAATGGAAGCTCTGATTAGGAGGTCGTTCAGGAAAGGGTCCCTGCAACCTGAGTCTGGCTATTATCACCACCATCATCTTTGTAACAACCCTGAGGGCAGAGGACAGGCTAAATGGGAGTGTTCGCTACTGAAAATATTTTCTGAAGTTTCCCCCAGGATAGGGGTGACACTATAGAGGACAGGGTCTCCATCCAAAACTTCATTTTCTTCATCCATTTGTTGAGCCTTTAGAGGTCAAAAAATGATTGATATTCCCCCCACACACATGCCTGTGCTCTTCTGTAGAATGCAAAAAAAATGGATTAGAACCCAGAGAATCTTTCTTCTGAGGAAACACACTCTGTCTGTCCCATGTCCAGAAGAGGAGATGCTCTGTTCCAGATCCGATTGTGTTTTACGAGGTCATTGGAGCTGGATGAGTGGATGAAGAACAGATGGGGTGGTGTCTCTGGCTCATTGTTTCCTTGATGCACTTGTTTGTGGTTGATGAAAACCATTTATCTAGGAAATGGGAAATCCTGTCCCTTCACTTCAGCTCTGGGCAGATGCCTATGCGATATTTAACATAAAGGGGATTTGGGGGCTGAGGTCCCTCTGGACTTGTGCCTCAGACCTTGATTCCACTGTTTTCCCTTAGGGAATCTGTTGTCCCTTTGCTAGTACCTCTGAGAATTGGGAGAGAAAGGACAGCCTCTGTTTGAAGGTTGACTTATAATTCTCTCCTTAGAGAAGTTAGTGGGAAGGGACAGTGTGTTTGGATTTACCACACTCTCAGCCACCATCTTCTCCAATTTTTCTCAAAAAAAAAAAAAGGGAGCCTGTAAGCTTGGCTGAGCATATGACCTGCTTAGATTGAGTATCCATCTTCCAAGGTGGTGTCTGGCTGGAAACCATGGCTCAGGCTGAAAACCTCATTGCATCCACTGAGGCATCTGCTACAAATGCTGTTGCTAGGCAGACTAAGGTGGCATCAAAAATCAGGGTGATCTCTGTCCTTAAGGGCTTTGAGATCTTCTAGCCAGGAAAGAGATGCTCTTGCAAAGCAGGTAGCTGCCAGGGATGCTTGGAGGATGGTGGAGGCAGCTTCAAAAATCTTTGAGAGGGGCCTCCGTCTTTCTATTTGTGGGTTTTTGTGGTTTCCTTACAGTACAACTCCCCTGATGAGGGACACTACTGCAGCATCAACCTTCAGTATCTCAGCAATATAGCCTTTTGGTTTTTAATGATATATAGCCTCAGGTAGATCTTATTAATATGCTTGCCCTTATCATGTTTATTCCATTCATCCCTAATCACTTCCTCAAAGAAGAAGTGAAGGGATACTGCAGCACCAGGAGAAGAAGATTGTGAGGGAAGAAATGTACTCTGAGGCTTACTCACAGAGGCTTGCTCAAGTTTCAGAGCCAGACAGTTCACCTTCCTCAGAGGTGATGGAGGATGACTCATATCCTCCTGATTTTTTTGGGATGTTTCCCCCTTCAATCCCCCCCTTTTTTTTTAATTAAACAAAAACCTTTTTTGGATGCTTTAGGAGCATAGACACTCAGCTGTGGCTTTAGTGAGGCCTTTTGTAGCTTGCCTTCCTTAGGGCCTGGTGCTCTCTCGAGATGTCTTCCTCAGAATCCTCCACCACTGCTTCCTATTCCCCCTGGGAGAAGGGTGGGGACTTACTGTCAGAACCTCCTGGTTAGCTTGAAAGAGAGAAGAGCTGATTAGAAACCCTGTTTTCTTCCCAGGGGGCTCAGGACCCACTTTATCATGGGGATTGGGGGGGCGTGATGGACACTTGTGGTCCACAAGCCTCCCCTCTTTGTTCTGCAGGGGTCCTCCAGGACTTACCTCCCTAGTTGAATGGTCTGGAACCTCTCTGCTCTACTGCAGGGTTTCTGGTCCAAATTTTCCTTTTTGAAGCTGTGGCTGCCTTGGTGGGCAGGGAACTATACCTGCTTGTCTGACTTGCAGCCTTCGGACCTAATGCAGTTAGGGATGGAAGGCTGGGCATATCTCACCATGTTCTAAGCCTGCGAAGGCTGCCTCACAAATAGAGCACTGTTTGGATTTAACCTGGTGCTTTTTTGGTTGCTCTCCCATGCCTGTAAAGGACAAAGGAGCCAGCAGAGAGACACTACAGCAGAGGCTCAGAGAGAGTTAAGCCCCCAAAAAGTTAACTGATCCAGGGAGGAGAAGGAATGCTGAGGAGGGAGAACACTGCTCCCCACTGCCCAAAAACAGGGCAGAAAAAATTAAAATAGAAGGAAAAGAGGTGAGAGCAAAAGAAACCACCATTGTCTACCTGCTCATGCAGAGTTAGAAAATCTGGCAGCAAGTAGGAGCAGACTGTACAACGCCAAAATGCTTATCTTCAGAGAGAGAAATCGGCTTGATGTCCAGAATTGTGGGAGACACCGGGCTGCAGAAGAACCCTTTTCCAATGAATTTTGGTGGAACAGGTTTGATTGACCCCAGTGTTAGGAATTATATTTTCTATCTCAAATGATTCTCATGAGAGGGGTCCCTGAAGAGGGAGGGAGGAAGAAGTTGGGGGTGGGTGGGGAGGAGCACACTGGATGGAGTAACCTGTAGAAACTATCTTCAGAATTCACCTGTCTGAGGTGATGAGCTCCCAGGAAGGTAGGAAATGGAAGACAATCCCAATGGGGGGAGTGGTTAGGGGGGAAATACATGCAGTGTAGGATGAGGAGCAGGACAGAGTTTGTAACCCTGGACCAAAGGTTCGAAAACCAGTTCTTTCAAGAATGTTGCTGACTGGAAGGCTATTGTAAGGACAGCCCTTTTTCTTCATTATCCTGGCTTCTTTCTCGGGGGCTCGGCCATTCTGGGTAAGACCGTTGAGCCATCTGCAATTTACCGTACTTTCTCTCTTTGCCACAAGCGTACACATGCCCAGAGATCATAGTGTCGCCCAAGAGTCTTTAAGAGAACAAAGAGACCCTGGCTTCACTCAACGACTTGGGTCCTTCAAAAGAAGGTCCTTAACTGTGGACCAGAGGATTGCAGCCAAGAAACTTCTGTAGCCATGGAATGTTGCAGCTATATCGGCGGCATTGAGTCAGGCCGGGAAAGATTTCTTGCTAATTGTCTGGCCTTCTGTTAGGAGGGCTTGAAATTGTTCCCTCTGATCATGTGGCAGGAGTTCAATAAAAGATGAAAACTTGCAATAGTTTGTAAAATTGTCTTCTGCTATCAGGGCTTGGTAATTAGCTACTCTGAACGGCAGTGAAGCAGAGTAGCTCTTGTATCCCAGAAGGTCCAGTCTTTTGAGCTCTTTGTTGGATGGTGTTGGGCAGAACCTGTTATCTGTTCCATTTAATAACTGCCTCTATGAACCAGGGAGTTGGGTTCAGAATGGGATGTGAAAAAAATATTCTGAACCTTTGGCTGGGAAGTAGCATTTTCTGTCAGCCCATCATCACAAGGTGGTATAGTAATTGGAGTTTGCCACACAGACGTCAGCTGAACAAGGTGGGCAAAGTAATTTTGCCTGAAGCAGATGTATGAAGAATATCCAACAGGGAATGTTGGTATTCTGGTGTCTCCTATGATGGAATATGCAGGGTTTCTGCCACGGAAAGGTCCTGAATGGCCTTGAAATCATAAACATAAGATAGTGGGGGAGGCAAAATAAGAGAAGGGGGTTACACTCCCTCCCCCCACAAAAAAGCACAAACAGTGCTAAAAAAACAAGAAAGAAAGAATATACGGAGAAAAGAAAGGATTATTGTGAGAGAGGTAGCAAACTGCATAGCTAGCTAACAGACACAGCAATGTTCCACCTCAAGCCATAGGTGGTTGAGAAGGAACTGGAGTGGCAGTGGGTCTGCCTCCGAGCTATATACCCCCATACCAGAGCATGAAAGTGTCTGGGGCGCAGGCATGGATCCATGGACACTGCTGACAAATCACTGATCAACAGCAAATGTGTGTTTGCACCTCCTGTCATGGAGAACCCATAGAGACACTACTCAAAGAAGAATAAAAGTTACTCAGTTCCTAAGAGCCTTTTAAATAGTGTGGCATTTCCTTTTTTCCTGAACTGACAATGTTGTCCATGAGTTCAGAGAAGACATATTTCTGTAAAAATATCAATCCTAATTTGATTCTGTAATACCAACTCATTTTTTTTTAAATAGAGAAATTAAGTTGTACTACTACCAGTATTTGTACCAATTTCACTGCAGAAAAATTTAAAAGCCACATACACCAATTTTTAAACACTGCTTTAGTGTGATCAAAATCTAATGTGTTCCTGTCCCCAAGTAAATATATTTTGCTTACATGCTTCCAAATACACTTATTAGACAGGTCAATTTGTTACATACCTGATTCCAAACATACAGTGAACATAGTTAAATAAAGCTCTTCTCAACATGGTTGTGTCAACATCTTCGTGTGTAGCCATAGTGTTGTAGGTTAGATTGTAGACCATCCGAAACTTCTCATCCAGGAGATGCCCAATATCAGAATAGAGCCTGTTCACAAGGGAGAAGCCATGATTTTCCCAGGTATAGTCCTGTAAGAGCACAAAGAAATACACTAACGATGCATAAATATGCAAATAGTGCCTTCCCACCTGATCCTCCCTCTGGTTTCTTCCCCAGTTGAAGATCTTGTTCTCTGTTTTGTCTCTCATTCTGCTTTATTAATTCCCCTGCGCGTCCGTCCGTCCCCACCTCCAAAGGGGGTATTTTAATCAATAAGTTTTCCCCAGTCAGTTCTGCTTTAGTCCTTAGGTCCTGCAGATTTGGTTCAGACTGGAAAATATTCACACTGATATTATTCAGAGACTGCTGCTTTGGAAAGCTATGAGCCAGAGTGGAAGCACGGGGATGTGCTGTTCCTTAGAGACATGACTTCACTCTTGCACCAAGGACGGAGGAAAAGAGTTAGCAGTTTGAGAAACGCTGCCAGATGTGCCTGCGCAGCAACACCTTCACAGGCTACGACTTCGAACATAACCTCTTTGGGCAGGGATTAGCTTATCCTATGTTCATAAAGTGGCTAGCGCAATGCTCCATCACTGGGGGCCTCTGGATGCTTCTGTAATACAATTGTTACAATAGAAGATATGATTTGGGTAAAAGGTCTCACATTCTACCACCACTCAGCTAGGAAACAGTTAAACAAGTTAGCTATTCTGGAGAAGGTGAAACTTTTGAAGTTGGAAGTCAGTAACTGAAAATCCTTGCCTGAACGCAGAGACATTTCAGTTTCAGTGCAACCTTCCATAAAGCTCTTCTGAAGCAGTGCTGTACATGTCTAATGTTGTCTCAAGTCAATGACAATTGTCAGCCTTCTCCCAGAGGAGCCTTCTAAAGTTCATAGAAAGGTCAGCAGTATCTTTGATCTCAGACACAAACTTTGCCTTATCCTTGTCCACAATACACACCCAAGGTGGTGTTTGCGTCACCTTCCAAAACATGGTTTATTGCAGCATGAATTCATCCTGATCAGCATAGACTGTTGTAAATCTAAGGGCTTGTCAACACAGGGAGTTATTCAAGAATAGCTACTGTGCTTTAAATTCACACCCTACTTTAATCCAAATTAACTTTCAAGTGTATTCTAGCCCTAAGTATGTCTGCTGACAGGAATCGTGACTCCTTTGCTTTACCAAGGAATTTTTTTACACCTATTTTGGTTTGTCTACACCTATTTTGGTTTGTTTGGCTCTGACGTGGTTCAAGATTTTCCCATAACTTGCAGTTTATTAATATTAGATTCCCAGGAGATCAAACTGACTTTAGTCAGTGATCTGTTCTAAACACCTAGAGCTGTCCCTATTTTTTTTTTTTTAAATTTGTATTGCAATAGTGCATAGGAGTCCTATTCGTGGATTAGGGACCCACAGTGCTAGGCACTGCATGGACATAACAAAGAGATGTCCGTTACATACACTTGTTCTGCTAACACAACAGACGACCTAATACCCTGGCCTGAGGTTTATAATTAATAGAGGGTGGGCTAGTCACCCAACTGAAGCGATGGAAGCCGCTTCATTTGAGATATTTAACAGTTGACTGAACAAAATGCTACAAATATAAAAATATACCATAATGAGCAGTTATCTACCTGGGCTATGTCTACACTTAACACACGACAGTGGCACAGCTGCAGCACTGCACTTCAGTAGAAACACACACTACAGCGACTGGATGGGTTCTCCCATTGCTGTAGGTAATCCACCCCCCTGCAAGGTGGTAGCTAGGTTGAAAGAATTCTTCCATTGATCTAGCACTGTCTACACCAGGGCTTAGGCTGGTTTAACTATGTGTCTCAAGAGTGTGGCTTTTTCACTCCCCCCGAGGGATTTAGCAATGGCAATCTAACTTTTCAGTGTAGACCAGCTCTTGATCCTCTACTTGGACCTGGACATTTAACATGGATGTCCTTCTACTACTACATCTTATTTTTCCAGTAAAGAGAGACTTAGGGCATGTCTGCATGAACACTTGCTGCAAAGCAAGCTGGGGCATAAATCTACAGTACACCAAAGGGCACCAGGGAACTTTTAGCGTGCAGCAGCACAGTCCATACAGAGAGTTAGAGCAAGGTATGCAGGTGTGCTATAGATTTGTGCCCCAGCTTTCTGCACAGCAAGTGGTCATGCAGACCTGCCCTTAAAATGTTGGGGTTAATTTATTTTAAAAAATAAGTGCATTTAAGTACCTGAGCTCGGAATGTTGGCAGATGTTCTTCTCCCCGCCTGGCAAAGTCTTTGTACCCAAAACCAGGATCTTCGATATAGCGGGAGACATCCGACGTGGAAACCATTTCATCATCAAATGCTGAGAAGGACAGCAAAATGCTGTGTTTAAGACAGATAAGTATGGAGGCCGTTGTAGCCTTCTGATCCTCTCCCTCAACAAAGACTACAAGGCGTGCTGAACACAATATTTAAAGTTTGCAACTAATTCTGTGTACAAAGAAGAGGATAACATGTTGGTGTAGGAAGAGTATTAGGAGAATTTCAATCAATTTCCGTTCAGTTTATGATATTACGCTTGTGTACATTTGTCAATATAATTCATAGTAATTTGCTTGATTTACTTCGCACCAGTGTTTCAATTTTTTATTCTTAATTTTGCAAGTAAATATTTAAATTTATTTTTACACTTCTCCCTTTTTCAGAGATTTTCTAAAACCCTTCATTGAAACAATGGGCAAGATGTTTTTAAACAGATTGCAGGGTGGTATGAGGGAGTGAGGTTAGTAACAAGAAATCCAGAGAAGAGGAAGATTGCAATAGTAAAGGTTTGAGATGACCTGGGAGTGGATCAGTAATTTATTTGTTAGAATAGGGAGGAAAAGTTCAATTTTGGAGACGAAGAAAGAAAGGTTAGGACCTTAATCATAGCTTGGTTGAGGGGGTAGATATCGAAGATGACCCTAATGCTGCCTAGAGTGTTAGGAAGAATTAAGGTGTCACTCAATTAACGGGGAATGGAGATAGCACAGGGCTTGGGAGAAAAGGCAAGTTCAGTTTTGAATTTACAGCAGGCTATATAAGACTGAAAGGAGTGTCTTACAGTACTGATTATAACAAAAAACCTTAAGTTACAACACACAACTGTAGTTCATAAAAAGAAAAGGAGTAGTTGTGGCACCTTAGAGACTAACCAATTTATTTGAGCATGAGCTTTCGTGAGCTACAGCTCACTTCATCGGATGCATACTATGGAAACGGCAGAAGACATTATATACACAGAGACCATGAAACAATACCTCCTCCCACCCCACTCTCCTGCTGGTAATAGCTTATCTCAAGTGATCATCAAGTTGGGCCATTTCCAGCACAAATCCAGGTTTTCTCACCCTCCACCCCCCCCACACACAAACTCACTCTCCTGCTGGTAATAGCCCATCCAAAGTGACCACTCTCTTTAAAATGTGTATGATAATCAAGGTGGGCCATTTCCAGCACAAATCCAGGTTTTCTCACCCCCCCACCCCCCTCCAAAAACCACACACACAAACTCACTCTCCTGCTGGTAATAGCTCATCCAAAGCGACCACTCTCCCTACAATGTGCATGATAATCAAGGTGGGTCATTTCCAGCATAAATCCAAGTTTAACCAGAACGTCGGGGGGGTAGAAAAAAACAAGGGGAAATAGGCTACCTTGCATAATGACTTAGCCACTCCCAGTCTCTATTTAAGCCTAAATTAATAGTATCCAATTTGCAAATGAATTCCAATTCAGCAGTTTCTCGCTAGAGTCTGGATTTGAAGTTTTTTTGTTGTAAGATAGCGACCTTCATGTCTGTGATTGCGTGACCAGAGAGATTGAAGTGTTCTCCGACTGGTTTATGAATGTTATAATTCTTGACATCTGATTTGTGTCCATTTATTCTTTTACGTAGAGATTGTCCAGTTTGACCAATGTACATGGCAGAGGAGCATTGCTGGCACATGATGGCATATGTCACATTGGTAGATGTGCAGGTGAACGAGCCTCTGATAGTGTGGCTGATGTTATTAGGCCCTGTGATGGTGTCCCCTGAATAGATATGTGGGCACAGTTGGCAACGGGCTTTGTTGCAAGGATAGGTTCCTGGCTTAGTGGTTCTGTTGTGTGGTTGTTGGTGAGTATTTGTTCATGTTTTTCTTACTATATACAAACTAGCAAAGTGTTAAGAGAGCACATGCCATATAACAAAACACTTGTGAGCTGTGGTAAGCAGTCATACAGACTTAATGAGGGGCAAGGGGCAATTAACTAAACTAACTAACACTAACCAAATATAGTAAAGAAAAAAGAAACACTAAATATGTACATGGACAAGTATTCTCACAGACAAGTGATGAGCACAGAGGAACAAGGATTCCGACCATGCGGCAGTAAGAGGGAACTGAAAGGGGCATCATCCCGCACAGCCTCATAACTTTGCCTGCACCACGAGGCTACGTACAATTGCCCGTGAGGGCCAATGAACATTGCTGCAAAACCTTCCAGCTCCAGCACATGGCGTACATGCACACCCGTGTTTGGAATACATATAGGGACCATCATTCGAAGAAGAACTAAATCATACAAGACCAGGCTTGTAGATACCAATTCAAAATTATATGAAAGCAGTGAACTCTACAGTTCATCAAGATCCAGGCTGAACTTATGCCAAGAGTTACAGTAACTATGCATCTCTGAAGAGCTCCAACAATGTGTTACTAAATGAGGACAGGTTCTCTAGCAGGAATCAATTTATCTCCACCGAACAAACAGGTGGCTTGATTGTGTAACTACCTTTACAGGAGTTGATTACCACATAGCTGACTGCATTTGACCCTGATATTAAATCTTGGCTCACTTCCACATGAACTGACAGAAAAATTGCCAGATGTCCACTGTTCACACTTAAAACAAAAACAAAACAAAACAAAAAGTTCATTTAAGAATCACAGGGATGCTTTATCTTCTCTCTGGCTCATTAACTAATCAAGACATAACTGTGTAGGAAGAAACTTGCATGGCACCTGCCCTAGGTAATCACCCCTGAAGATTATTTCAAGTTAGATTTAATTCTCATTGGTTTACAGCTTGTATTTTCCCATTTGCTGCTTCCTGCAACTATAAGATTTAAACTCTAGCATTAGAGTGTTTTAGAAAACTATGGGAGTCTCACAGATCAGTACCTATGAAGTACCCTTTGAAAAAAGAAAAAGCTAACCTAAGAAGTATAGCATCTCTAGCCGTCTTCTCTGACTACAGTTCCCAAGAAATACCAATACAGTACACCCTTGCCATAATGAACCTCTAGGGATCCAAGCCATTTGTTCGTTATAGACAGCGGTTTGTTATAGTGGAAGAGCCCTGCTGGGGCTGTGGTGGAGGGATCCAGAGACCAGGTTCGCTTTAGCCCAAGGTTTGTAATTGTGAAGGATGTTATAGTGAGCATCTACCGTACCACACTGTGACGGTCTGTACCGTTATGTTCACCCCTTTTACAGAAACTACGGTGTTAGGATATAGACATTCAGGCCTGTCTGCAAAGGCCTGTACTTTAAGAATTTAGGTGTATTCTTATTACTTGGCTAGTTAGAGGTATAAAAGAAAGAATCAAAATCACTGTCTGCCAGTGTAAGGTCCTTCTCTTACTGTGACAGTCTGAGGCCCTGTTCTTAGGCTAAGGCCTTTGGCTAAGCAACAGAGGCAGCCATAAGGTGGGAAGTGACTGGTCACATCTTCACATTCCAAACTAGTCATATTGAAAGAAGGTGCTACTGGGCTGTTAGGAATAAACTCCTGTCCTGATAATGCCTGTCACCTCCAGAGAAAGGGAAGTGCCTAAAAGACGTAAAAGGAAACTTAGTTTGAAAGCATCCTGTCTGGCAAGAACTCACTTATCAATAGCTGGGATGTAAAATCCTCACTTCTGTATTGTTTTGTCATTATAGTTCCCACTTTGCTATTGTTTGTCTGTATAATCTCTGTCTGGTTCTGTGATTGTTTCTGTCTGCTGTATAATTAATTTTGCTGGGTGTAAACTAATTAAGATGGTGGGATATAATTGGTTACATAATCATGTTACAATATGTTAGGATTGGTTAGTTAAATTTCAGGAAAATGATTGGTTAAGGTATAGCTAAGCAGAACTCAAGTTTTACTATATAGTCTGCACTCAATCAGGAAGTGAGTGGGTGGGTGTGGGGAGGGGAAATGGGAACAGGGAATAGGGGTGGGGAAATTGGAATCATGTTTGGCTAAGGGGGGAAATGGGAACAAGGACACAGGTGTAAGGCTCTGTGGTGTCAGAGCTGGGAAGGGGGACACTAAGGAAGGAAACTGGAATCATGCTTGCTGGAAGTTCACTGCAATAAACATCGAATTGTTTGCACCTTTGGACTTCGGGTATTGTTGCTCTCTGTTCATGCGAGAAGGACCAGAGAAAGAAGTGGGTGAAGAAATAAGCCCCCTAACATACGGGGATGTGAGTGATTGCTGGACCCAGACTAGGAAAGAGTATAGTCTGTAAATGAAGCTTATTGGAACATCTCTGAGGGTAAGATTTACCTGCATTTAGTTTAGACTTGCGTGTTTTTGTTTTATTTTGCTTGGTAAATTTACTTTGTTCTGTCTGTTATTACTTCGAACTACTTAAATTCTACTTTTTATACTTAATAAAATCACTTTTTGCTTATTAAATTAACCCAGAGCACGTAATTAATACCCGGGGGAGCAAGCAGCTGTGCATCTCTCTCCATCAGCGTTATAGAGGACAAAAATTTATGAGTTTACCGTGTATAAACTTTATACAGAGTAAAACGGATTTATTTGGGGGTTTGGATCCCATTGGGAGCACTTCTTACGTGGTTTTCAGTTAAGCCTGCAGCTTCTGGGGGACGTGGTTCAGACCTGGGTCTGTGTTTGCAGCAGGCTAGTGTGTCTGGCTCAACAAGACAGGGTACTGAAGTCACAACCTGGCAGGGAAAATGGGTTCAGAGGTAGTCTCAGAACATCAGGTGGCAGTTCACAGGGGGTTTCCGTGATCCAACCCATCACAGGTATCATTTGAAAACTCAATTTGCTGATAATTGTCCAAGTAAGTTATATGGCAACATTGTAATAAAGTTATAAAATTCTACTGTGTGACATTACTGAGGCATGTTCCAAAGTTCAGAAAAGCAGGCACAAACCAGTTCCTTAGAGACAAAAGGCAAACTGATGCCTCAGCCAGGTGTGAACAAAATCAAATGGACTATCACCTGGTTAAAACAGCCATTCTCTGGCAGGAAAAGAGGGTGCGAGCAAGAAATTTACACCTTGGAAAAGGAACAGCTGGTGGTTCCTACCCACAGACTTTCTGTCTCTTGAACCTCAGCTGGAGATCATTCTCAAACAGGAGGAAAACGTATGAGAGTGGGAAACAGACACCAAGTGACTCCTCCCTTTCTCTCTGCCCACGGCATTCAGAACACCTGAAGTACAAGGAAAGACGCATTGGACTGGGGAGAGGGGTCCTAGCTTGTATTGTGCAAGAGAGGGCTGGGCAATACAAGCAGCACATTTCTGGGGACAAGTCTACGACTGGGAATTTGCTGGTGTTGCTCTGCAATATAATTCAGGAGTGGCTGGCTACAGCATTCACAATACAGCTGGGAGTAATCTATATGCTGGAGGTTGTGTTGTTAGCAGTCCAGGACTGGTTGCTCTCACAGTGAAGCAGTGTAAAAGGCACCCCAGGTTGGAGAATTGAGGGGACACAGCTGTTCAACAGTCCAGATTGTATGCTGGATAATGTCACACATGTTATACTCCTGGGGGAATTCCGTACCACTGTGCACACGCATATTCCATGTGCCATGAATATTTTTAATTTTTTCGCAGAAATTAGCTTCTGCTGAAAAATTGATGCAATTCTATCTTTTGCCCACTAGAGGGTACTGTGGTGCTAGAACACAGCAGCTGCTCCAGGCAAGCCCCAAGCAGCTAGGGAAGAGAAAGAGCCTGCCTTTTTCCACAGTGCCTGTTGGGCCAGGTCAAGAGACAGAGGATACAGAGAGACAGCCAGCATGCGGCTGCTGGGAGGATTTCAGACAGGGGCTCATAAGGGCTAGTGGGAGAGGACAAACTGGGGCAGGGGCTGAATGGGAATGGAGGCGCAGGGCCACAGAGTAGAGGGAGGTGCAGGGCCACATGGGCATAGTGGAAGAGGTGCAGGGCTACAGAGGGAAAGGGGATGGCTGAGTGGGGGCATGGAGACACATGGGAACAGGGGGTGCACGGACATATGGGGATGGGGTGTTGTCATAAATATAAAGGGAAGGGTAAACACCTTTAAAATCCCTCCTGGCCAGAGGAAAAATCCTTCACCTGTAAAGGGTTAAAAAGCTAGGATAATTTCGCTGGCACCTGACCAAAATGACCAATGAGGAGACAAGATACTTTCAAAGCTGGGGGGGGCAGGGGGAGGGAGAGAAGAGAAACAAAGGGTGTGTGTGTGTGAGAGAGATGCATTTGCCGGGAACAGAAAGGAATGGAGTCTTAGAACTTAGTAAGTAATCTAGCTGGATAGGTATTAGATTCTGTTTGTTTAAATGGCTGAGAAAATAAGCTGTGCTGAATGGAATGGATATTCCTGTTTTTGTGTCATTTTGTAACTTAAGGTTTTGCCTAGAGGGATTGTCTGTGTTTTGAATCTAATTACCCTGTAAGGTATTTACCATCCTGATTTTACAGAGGTGATTCTTTTACTTTTTCTTCTATTAAAATTCTTCTTCTAAGAACCTGATTGCTTTTTCATTGTTCTTAAGATCCAAGGGTTTGGGTCTGTGTTCACCTATGCAAATTGGTGAGGATTTTTATCAAGTCTTCACCAGGAAAGGGGGTGTAGGGTTTGGGGAGGATTTTGGGGGGAAGACGTTTCCAAGCGGGCTCTTCCCAGTTATCTATCTATTTATCTGTTTAATGCTTGGTGGTGGCAGCAATAAAGTCCAAGGGAAAAAGGAAAATAGTTTGTACCTTGGGGAAGTTTTAACCTAAGCTGGTAAAAATAAGCTTAGAAGGTTTTCATGCAGGTCCCCACATCTGTACCCTAGAGTTCAGAGTGGGGAAGGAACCTTGACAGGTGTCTGAGTGGGGGTGGAGGGACACATGTGAACAAGGGGTGCAAGGACACATGGGGCACAGAGACACAGAAGCAGATGTGCCTGATTGAATGGGAGAGACTAGGGGTCAGCTAGGGTCTGCACAGGTACACTCCCTAACAATCCTTCCCTGCCCCCTGCAAAAAACCTGTTCCATATTTTTCCCACCCATACACAACAACCCTTCAAGTTCATACCCAGTCTCCTTCCCAGCAATTACTTCCTTCTCCTTCAGCTCCTCCATTATCCCTGACTCCCCCAAGCCTCTGCATTGCTTCTGAGAGGTCCAAAAACTATGGTTCTGTTCTGTAGTTTAAATGAATTATTACTTAAAGAGCTCTGTATTAAATATGCCTAGTAAGGAATCTATTTGTCAAAAAACGTTTCCTGAATCCTTTTTGTTGTCCATATTGTTACAGCCATACTTACTGACAGGTATTTTGAAATAAAATTACCAAAAAAATTGAAACTGATGTGATTATATTGTGTTATTTTGACAAATAAAATATGTGGAATTTTAAAATTGTGTGCAGAATTTTTAATTTTTTGGTGCAGAATTTTTAGGCGCAGAATTCTCCCATGAGTAATGTGAAACAGACTTCAGCTATTCCTTGTCTATGGATGAAACTATTATTCTTAGGAGTTTAAAAGAGAAACATAGCAAAGCAGACTCCCCAATTCTGAATTTTGAAGGATAACTTAGAAATAAATTAAAAATGTTTTATGAAACCCTCATCACAATACAGGAAAGGGCTATAGGATAACAAAACAACACCTCAAAAATAGATAATTTCAATCCATCCCCTTCCCCCCTCTCCCTGAGATTGTCCCTTCAGGAGAAGGTTGAAGCTCAATGATGGAGTAATGTAGGGAAGTCTGTGCTGCCACACTCTGTCTTATACTTATTTCTTGAACAGAAATTTTTTCCTTCTAAGACTATTAGCAAGGGACTTTCCAGAAACACTATTTGAAAATGTGACAGAAGTCTGCTATTCAAAAATCCTATTAAGGAATGAATTGGGATTTAAAGATAGGCAACACTATGAAAAAGCAGTTTCTCCTAAAGTTGTGTGCAAGTTTCTTACTGACAAAAGAAGACTAATTTCTAGTAACAATGAGGATTAACATATTTGAGAACAAGAAATCTGAATCAGACAGGCAGTGACACATGAGCCAGCCTTACTACCCTGTGAAAATCCAGATCAGTGTAACTGCTAAAGTCCACTAATTGGATTGCACAGTAGAATTTTAGTTATAATGGAGCAGAGAAAGAAGGGGAGCAGAGAGGGTGAAGTACCTCCAGTAACTACTAGAAGACTCTCTTTCTTCTCCTTTTCAAAGCGAGTTGCCATTTCTTCCTGTGAGGCCTCCTCTTCCTCCTTTTCTTCTTGCAGCCTCTTCATTCTTTCCATTAAGGCCTCCAGCTCACTCAAAGAATCTGCAATCTGGAAAAAAACCAAAAAGAAACCCAAAAACCAACCATGATATTTTGGCAAATTAAAAAGTAAATGGCATCATAGTTGTCTAGGAGTAAAAGCTCAAATTAAATATTCTCAAAAGTTATCTCTATCCTTGAAAACACAGCATATGGTACATATACTTTGAGTACATTATAGGTGATGCATCTTTGAAAGTCTTTCACAAAGGGTATGTCTATGCTGCAATGTAAGCCCAGGGTTAGTGGGACTCGAGTCAGCTGACCCTTGTTAGAGAACCCTGGGCTTGAGCATCTACACTGATTCTAATTGTATGTTAAGAATTTTGTAACCCAGGCTCAAAACTGTGGTTCTGATGTCCACACTGCAGCATGCTGATCCAAGTCAAACCAACTAGATTCCAAATCATTTGCCCAGAATCCCTAGTACCCTCCCAAAACATGGCTGCTCTAGCCCTTTGACTGTGATGCACTGTCAGAAAATTTTATTGCCCATGCTGCACATTAAAAGTTTGAACAGCCTGCCAACATAGCCAGCCAGAGAGACATTTTGATATGTAGGCCCCCAGCTACCAGGGGCAGGGTGGATGTGCCTTTTGAAAAACTTCTTGCTTGCGTTTTCACTCCTGTGTCAAGAAACAGGCAGAGCTTGTCTGAGGCACTGGTGGACGTTTTAGCAGCTTTTTCTGATCTACCAAAAGTACCTGACAGGTTTCATGATGGAGCAAGTAGGAGGTGGTGGCAGAGAAGTATCCAGGCACGGCAGACGCTGCTCAGTACAATCAGCAGAGTCACTGATGCCCCCTACATAATCCGGCGCATGCCCACAAGCAGAGATTGGTGGGATCATGTAGTCATGCAGACCTGGGATGTCAAGCAGTGGGTCCAGAAGTTTTTCATGAAGAAAGCAACATTTTGGAGCTTTGTGAGCAGCTTGCTCTGACTCACCAGCGTAAAGAGACGCACGAGGGCACCCTTGCCTATCCAGAAGCAGGTTGCCATAACTGTCTGGAAGCTGGCTACCCCAGACCGCTACAGGTTTGTTGTCAACCAGTTTGGTGTCAGAAAGTTAACTGTGGGTAAAGTGAGTTTTCTGAGGCAATCAGGCACATGGTTTGCCACAAAGTGGCAGGCATTAAAGGTATTCCGGAGGTAGTTGTTAGCTTTGAGAGAATGAGGTTTCCAAACTGTGCTGGGGCCACTGATAGACTCATGTGCCCACAGTTTGCCCTCCTCAAGGAGCACGAGCACCTACACTGCAAAGGTAGTACTGCAAAGGGTACTACTTCATTGTTATGCAGGCCCTCATGGACCATGGAGGCTGATTTCATGAATGTCATAAGGGGCTGCACTGGAAAAGTTAATGAAGAAAAGTTTTTCACAGCTTGAGAGTCTATATTCATGGACAGGATGGCACACTATTCCCTAAATGACACTGTATTAAACAGTTATTGTCCACACCGTTATTCTGGGACACTCTGCGTCTCACCCCCCCCACCCACACACACCCCTTTTGCCTTGGTTTATGAAACTATACCCTGATTTCAGAGGCCCTGGCAAAAGGAGGTTTCGTTACACTCAGCAGGTGCAGAATGGTTGTAGAATGTGGGTAGAACCTGCTTTTAGCAGGTTAAATCCCACTGGAGATCTCTACAGATCTGTTTGGATGCCAGTGTCATCAGTGCTGTCCGCATTACTGCGGCTTGCTATGCTGTTCACAATCTTTGTGAAGCCAGAAGTGAGCCGTTTCACCCTGAATGGATCTATGATGGGCTCAGGTGTGGCTTCCGTCTCCTCCAGGTTTGCTGCATGTTTTGCAAAAGGCTTGTTCTGTTGGGCCTCCATTGCAACCACAGAAGGCTCTCTGATGGTGTGTTTGCAGCTCCATGATTAGAAGACAATGGAAGAGTTAATGCAGACTCACTGAGCTGCTGCTGTATGCTGGGGAGGCTGGCTTCCATTTTCAACTGAGTCAACTAAAGATTGTTGGCAGAGAGAGGATTAAGGAAATTAGCCCATGGGATTGTGGAATACTTCTGGCAGACACCCAGAACAAGAGTTAAGTGAGGCCATAAAGCAATAGGGCTCGAACCCTGAGTCCCGATGTGATTTAGGCTTGTTCCCTGAAGCCCTAGGTCTTAGCCCTGGGTTTGTGCGATGTGTGTAGATGAAGGTGTGGGGTTAGACTTGAGCCTGCACTTACACTGCAGTGTAGACATACCTAAAACGTTATAAGGAAAAGCAGTGAAAAGGGACGGACCTGGTAGCCCTATTCAAGGCTATCAGACTACTTTATTGCAGCAGGGGTAATTGAGAAATGCAGACATTGTTTGAAAGAGGAAACTGTATCCATAAATGTATGTTGCAACATTCTGAAGGTTCAGAAAAATTCACTTATCCCTGAATAAACATTGACATGTACTCTGGAAGACAGTTTTAAATATTAAAATTGACTTTTCTGGTTTTACTGCTGCTGACAGCCGTCTTACTAACGAGTCATATTGTCTATGATATCAGCAATACAGGAGCCCAACCTAGGAGAGTAAATCAATATTCTATTCTATTTTAATGTTTTATTAACCCAAACTAGTTGCTTATACATATAAAGATAAAAATATTACAAGGAAGAACCGCATATTAGAACTACATCTTGTAGTGACAAAAAAGGATTCAGATATGCATAACCTAAATCTGTTATTCTCTCTCCTTTCAATCTCTTACTTGTGAAAAGTTATTTTATTTTGTTAGCAGTGAACTTAAGAACTACTAATTAAATTGCACGAAGGGTCTCCCCACCCCCAAAAAATAGCCTAGCACATCAACCTGTAGTACAATTTAAGGCTTCCTTTTCAAAGCATTGCAAAATTAGATTTGTAATAAACACCAGGTTTACACAATATAATTAACTAGAGATCAAAATTCTTTCTGCTGGTTGGTTCAGGGAGGAAAAAAAAAGGTTGTTTGAAAAAAGTTTATTGATCCTGAAAGTAAGTACTTGGTGTTAGGATATTCAGCCCTGTCTCTAAAGGCCTACACTCTAAGAATTTAGGTGTATTCTTATCACTTAGCTAGTTATAGAGGTATAAAAGAAAGAATCAAAATCACTGTCTGCCGGCGTAAGGGCCTTCTCTTACTGTGACAGTCTGAGGCCTTGTTCTTAGGCAGCCATAAGCTGGGAAGTGAATGGTCACATCCTCACATTCCAACCTAGTCACATTGAAATAAGGTGCTACTGGGCTGTTAGGAATACAATCCTGTCCTGATAATGCCTATCACCTCCAGAGAAAGGAAAGTGCCTAGAAGATGTAAAAGGAAACTTAGTTTGATAGCATCCTGTCTGGCAAGAACTCACTTATCAATAGACAGCTGGGAAACCCTCATGTCTTTATAGATGTAGTTGTGAAATCCTCATTTCTGTGTTGTTCTATCATTGTAGTCCCCATTTCCCTATTGTTTGTCTGTATAATCTGTCTGGTTCTGTGATTGTTTCTGTCTGCTGTATAATTAATTTTGCTGGGTGTAAACTTATTAAGGTGGTGGGATATAATTGGTTAAATAATCATGTTACAATATGTTAGGATTGGTTAGTTAAATTTCAGGAAAATGATTGGTTAAGGTATAGCTAAGCAGAACTCAAGTTTTACTATATAGTCTGCAGTTAATCAGGAAATAAGGGGGGGAAATGGGAACAGGGAATGAGGGTGGGGAAATTGGAATCATGTTTGCTAAGGGGGGGGAATGGGAACAAGGACACAGGTGTAAGGCTCTGTGGTGTCAGAGCTGGGAAGGAGGTACACTAAGAAAGGAAACTGGAATTATGCTTGCTGGAAGTTCACCCCAATAAAACATTGAATTGTTTGCACCTTTGGACTTCGGGTATTGTTGCTCTCTGTTCATGCGAGAAGGACCAGGGAAGGAAGTGGGTGAAGGAATAAGCCCCCTAACAAAAAGTGTTTCAAACATTAGCCTGTTTTGAGATCATTGACTTTAAATAGATCACAATTCTGATTACCATGTTGCAATTTTTTCCATTTTGATTGCAGCACCCTCTATTTCATGAGCCTCCGGAGCTCAAACAGTGATTTATACTATTTAAAAGTTAGGGCTTCCGGCTTTCTAAGAAAAAGAAGCCTTAATCTACCCCAGTAATTCAGGAGATCAGCTATTAAAAATCACTTTGCAACTGAAGCTTGTAATCAGAATTATGTGATTTTGAATCTGATATATTGCAAACTGTCAGGGCTAAAATCTTATATGCCACCAGAACCCTAGAATTCCAACAGTATATACAAAACAAACAAAATTTAGGCTTAAATAGGAAAGAGTGGAAAAAACCTAATACAAAACAGAAGCAAGCAAAAGAATACTCTTGCAACACTAACCCCAAAGTTGCTACTTGTGAGGGATGCATTCTCTATGTTGTTGTCGTTGGCAAGATCACAGACACAGAATTTGTTGACTGCTATAAGTCTGAACCCATTAGAGGTATCTGGATCTCTCTCTGGATTAATGCCACTACCAAATACAAAACTTGCCAAGGCATGATAGTGTGCCAACAGGACCACAGCATGTACCAATTCAGGAAGAGACCAATTATTTTCTCCAGTCTTGACAAGTTTCTGAAATGAGAACAAAATAGAGAGTGAGTAAATATATGAGCTTTAGAGACCAAGATAGAAAGTGTATGAGAATGTATATGGATGGGATAGCTCTGACTCCCAGCCTCCAAAAATGATTTTTCTTTCATCCCAAACCACCCCCAACCAAATAACGGCGCATATTCTGTCCTATTTTCTATTTACAATTATCCGTGTTAATTCCCATCTTTGGGGAGGGATACAATTATTTAATATCCTAATATCTTCAGAATGTCTACTAAATATGTAGATTTCTCATTTAATAATGAAATTATAAAACAAAAATATTAAGCCGAAGTAGATTTGCATATTATTTAGCACTTTTCATTAATAACATTACACCGCTAATCTAGATATATTTTGATGGGTACCTGAATATGTTCTTTTGTGATCAGCCAGGGTCGGTGTGCAAGAAGTTTGTTTATTTCATTCAAATTTTTCAGTCTTTGTGGGATATATTCCAAACCATTCAACCATTCTGCAATCCCTCCAGTCTTCAGAAACTCATCAACATGCATATTTACTATGTAGGAACACTGATGTCTGGCAGCAGCCTAAAGTAGTTAAAACAGTCAGGAAGAGGTATTACAAGGGCAGCAGATTTAGATATGTCTATGTAACACCAACAAACCCCAGTCGGCGGTGGGCAGGATCGAACCTTGGCCCTCTGGAGCTAAATGCATGAGCCTCTACTGCAGGGGTGGGCAAACTTTTTGGCCTGAGGGCCACATCTGGGTATGGAAATTGTATGGCGGGCTTCATGAATGCTCATGAAATTGGGGGTTGAGGTGTGGGAGAGGGTGAGGGCTCTGGCTGGGGGTGCGGGCTCTGGCTGGGGGTGCGGGCACTGGGCCCAAAATGAGGAGTTCAGGGTGCGAGAGGGGACTCTGGACTGGGGCAGGGGATTGGGACATGCAGGGAGGGAAGTCAGGGGTGCAAGGTTTGGGCAGCGCTTACCTCAAGCAGCTCCCAGAAACAGCAGCATGTTCCCTCCTCCAGCTCCTACATAGAGACTCGACCAGGTGGCTCTGTGCACTGCCCCATCCATGGGTACTGCCCCCGCAGCTCCCACTGACCACAGTTCCAATTAGGGCAGGAAATTGGGGTGTGGGGGCAGCGTGCTCAGCCCCCTGGTTGCTTTTATGCATAGGAGGTGTGTGTGTGGGGGGGAACATGACGCTGCTTCTGGGAGCCACATGGAGTGGGGCAAGCCCCTGACCCTGCTCCCTGGCAGGGGCTCAAGAGCCAGATAAAACAACTGGAGGGCCGGATGTGGCCCCTGGGCCATAGTTTGCCCACCCCTGCTCTACTGCACGAGCTAAAAGCCACATGACCCTTTGCTAAGGCTGTAGAGCAGACTCAATCTAAGTGGTCTTGGTGCCACTAGATGGGACAGAACACCACACCCAGGAGGTGTGTGGGTTACATCTACACTGCAAAAACACCCCAGCAGCAAGTCTCAGAGTCTGGAGGCCTGTCTACAGGTACAGTTCTGCAGCTATGCCACTGTAGCACTTTAGTGAAGACACTACTATGCCAACAGGAGAGCTTCTCTTGTCAGTATAGTTAATCCACCTGTGCAAGAGGCAGTAGTTATGTTGACAGGAGAACTTCTACATAGTGCTGTCTACACTGGGGACTAGGTCGGTATAACTACATTGCTCAGAGGTGTGGATTTTTCAAACCCCTGAGCAACGTTGTTATACGAATGTACGTTTGTAATGCAGACCTGGCCTAAGTGAACTGACTCAGGCTTGCAGAGCTTGCACCATAGAAAGAAAGGAAGCCAAGTTGTTAAGGCAAGGCTATTTATAAACAAGGTTTGGGGTTTCTTTTTTTGGAGGGGCATTAAGGAGATAGGCAGGAAAATGTGTGTTAATATAAGGATTCTTGGTACATACCATTATAGCAATGTAGTGCCTATAAGGCAAAGGAAGGGGCCCATCCATACGCAACATATAGAACTGGCTGCGGAGGAAAGACTCCAAGTACTGAGTATGTAAACTCATGACCTGTGTGATGTTGTCCAAGCGACCAGATGTTGAGTATTCTTCCACAAGAAGGTTAGTACGTTCATTCAAACCATTTGCTTGCATCACCTTAAGAGCGAAGTAGGCAATGTAAAACAGATAAACTAAGATAGACTTCCCCTCACTCAAGTAACCCCAGATACCTACATAATTCAATTGTGCATGCAAATCCCAACTTCTGTGGACTTTGGGATGTTTGTGCATATATATGTACAGAAAATGCTTAACAAAATTAAAGAATAAGAAATCTGCAAAGAAGCTGTACACTCAGTTTGTTACTTTGACAGGTTTCCATAAAAATGGACTGAAGTTTTCTATAAATCCTTCTACAGGTCATATTCTCAGTTGGTGAAAGTCAGCATAGCTTCACTGAAGTCAATGTAACTATGCTGATATAGCAACTGAGAATTCAGCCCCAAAATGTTACTTCAAAGTTAATATGGGGAGGAGCCGAGTTAGGTAACTAAACCAGAGAATAGGTCTGTCTGCCTGCCGCTTCCCAGTTTTATGTTTGTATAATTAAAGAGATCAAAAGCTAGTTTCTTTTAAAAGCTCGCATTATTTAAATACAGGAATTTAATGCTTTCTTTAAACTGTTCTTTACTAACCATTCCAGCCAACCCTGACCTTGGGCTACGAGATGAAATCATGTGGTAGAACGGTAGCTCTTGAAATGCAAGCCTTAACAAAAAGCATTAGCAGCTATTAGAGCAGTGTTTTATCACCAAAGAACGGCCATTCTAAACATGTTCATCTGTGGAAAAAAAGTTGCAAGAAAGGGACTAGAATACCAAGAGTTATTCTTTAACTCCCTATAACAGAACATTAGGGTAGCTAGTTTATCATTACAAATACCATGACCTTCTTTTCTACTCCAACTGGTTTACCAGGAATTAAAAGATAAAATCCCTGCAACTATCGAACATAGCTCTGTTGTTGTTGAATTTGATTCCGTGACTACATCACCAACTAAAACAAAAATCTTGAACTGGCAAAAAGAAAAATATTTCTCAACAAATCAAGTTTTATTCTTAAGGAATAAAATATACACACATGAACAAGTTACTGCACCTTCTCTTTCTACCTCAAGGTTTCCTTGTTTTGGCTTGTAGAATCAGAAGGCAGAGGTAGAAGAGAATATTTTCAGTCATCTAGTTAACTAGTCCCATCACCTTTCCATGTATAATTGTTCCCTGCAGTGCCTCTTTTTGTGCTTCGTACCAAGCAATGGGCCTTCCACCATTCTTCCTGGGAGGCGGTTCTGACCATCAGAAACTTTCTGTTTTTTCAGACTAACTGTCTGCACAGAAAAGCTACAGTGGCAAACCTGCAATGCTGTAGGGTAGACACTTGTTACAAGCGATAGAAAGCGTTCTTCAAAAGCTGTAGTAAATTCCACTTCTCCAAGAGGCAGCAGATAGGTGGACAGAAGAATGCTTCTGTCAACTTAGTGCTGTCTACCTTGAGATTCAGATCAGCTTAACGATGCATGTGAATTTTTCACACTCCTGAGCAATATCAGTAGGTGGACCTAAGTTTTAGTCAGAGACTAGGCCTAAATCTGTTCTTAATTTTATCCCAGTAGTCCTTGTTATACCCCTATACTCCACTCTAATAATTCCTCTTTCTCCTTGGTGATTACACCCTTCAATTATTTATAGACGTACGTCCCCGTTAGTAGTCTCTTAGGAAAACTATCCACATGTGTCTCAATCTTTCCTTGCATGTTTCTTCCTCCAGTTCTGAGAATCTTTGCCAGTTTTCTCTACACTTCCTACAGCTTGTCAGCATCTTTCTTGTAAGGACGTACTCGGAACAGAAAACTGATTTCAGGTGCAGTTACATTTTTCTGTAGAGAGAGAGGACTTGTCATGTATTGTTGTGCCTTGCATAGACAGGTACAGAACTATGCTCTGTTTGAGCACTACTGCTTCCCTGGCTTATCTCCACAATAAGTGTTTTTGGATAATTTTCCCCTGGATATATCAGCTTGCATTTTCCAGGCTGACTACGTCTTTTTTGACTGTTTGTGTGTCTAGTCCAACATGTATTACTCTTCTGCTCTAACAAGTATCTGTACTTCTTTGCAAATTAGTAGCATCTGTGGATTCAATAAAATGCCCTTCCAAATGTTTACAGTACCCTTACACCTTCTGATTCATGCTTGTCATTACCTTTTTCACTTCTTCTGTTTTCAATCTATTCCATATCGCTCTTACCAAAGTCCGTTTTATTTAATTTCTCAAGCTTTGAGATGTACCAACATGTTTTATTAAATTACAATTATATCAAATGTATTCCCTTCATCCTTCATTGATAACTATCACCAAAACCAAAAGTCAAGCCAGCCTAGCAATTTTAGTCTTTATAACACTGCTTATTGTTTATAGTTCTAATTTTGCACAGAAGTTTAGTGATTTGTTTGAATATTTGTTCCACTATTTCCTTAGTGATAGAAGTCAAGCTTATGGAGTAGTAACTGCAGAATTACACTCCTTTCTGAAGACTAAGGCCTGGTCTACACTAGGAATTTACAATGGTATAGCTACACAGCTATATTGACCTAACCCTGGTGTACACAGTGGTAAGTCAACAGAAGAATTCTTCCATCGACCTAGCTACTGCCTCTCAGGGAGGTGGATTATCATGCTGACAGGAGAAGTTAGTAGTGTCTACACTGAAGAGTCACAGCGGTGCCACTGTACATTTTAGACATACCCTAACTTCTTTTATATGACCTTTTAGGACCCTTCCTGTCATGCTGGACTTTAACCGATACAGTAAGCTCATTAGACAATTCTCTCAAAACTTACATGTTCAGATTCAAAATATTCACTTTTGCTTTTTATCTATCTTTATGGCGTTTTCCTTGCTTTCCAGTTGTCCAAGCTTCATTGTTCTCATTACAGGTTTGCTTTTAAGTTCAGCTTCTCAGATCCCTGTGTGATATTAGTGGAAGCCTTTTCACTCTCACTCCCCTTTGCAACTTTGACTAGCAGTGACTCAGTCTGGTTTTTGCTGCCTTGATCTTTTCTCTGCAAGCCTCACTTTAACCTGAATCCTTGTTTACTTCTTCCCCACCTCTCCATTTCCAGTGCATGTTTTAAGATTTCTTTTTTGAGATTCAAATACTTGAGCAGGATTTCATGAGATTTAGTCTTTATAATGCTACTTATTACTCATGGGTCTAATATATTATAGCCTTGGAAATTCATATTTTGGCATACACTATTAGACATGATCCCTAAACATAGCTACTAGAAATTACCCCTAAAACAGGGGGCAGATTCCCACTTACTTAATCCAGCAAGCCACATTAATATGCAATGAAAATAATTCTGTGACTTATTATCCATTCCCCATCTCAAGCCAGGTGACTCATGTCATTGGGAACATTCAGCACAAAATTTAAAAACTGCAGTATCATTCATTTGATTATTGGACTGTCCCACAACAGCAAAACTAACCAAACATATCCCACTGTGGGCCATCAAAGATCCTAACTTGCTGGGCATGCAGCACAGGCTCCTATAAGCCAAAATGCCCACAAAAAAGACGGATGTTGCAGGGTGCCTAGAAATGAACAAATCTGAGTTCTGGCAGACTACAGGATGGGGAGCAAATTCCAGAGCCCAAGACCCCTCATGAGTCAGAAGCACTCTCCCTTTTAAAGTGCCTTTGCTGATCTTAACTGTGTACTGCTTGGGAACAGCATCATCTCAGGAACCATATCATCAAACCATTTAGGGTTTTCTAGATTTAAAGTGTACACAATACCATTAAAAAGTCTTCAAAAGACAAAGCATAGTTAATACACACACATATCTTTCCCTAATAAAAATCAAGCCAGGGACTCATTCCAATATTCTTCTCTAATCCCCACAGACAGGATTCTGTGAATAATCAATACTTGTATCATCCTGAGTAATGGGTGGGGATCCTGCAATTTCTTTTCCTTCTGTCTAGGAGTGGAGAGCTATTCCAAGAAACACTACAGCCCAGTGTGACGCTACTGATGGAGACTGTGACCATATAGATCACAGTTGTAACCACTGTTATATATTTGCAGCAAATATTGTACAAAGGTTGTCATGTGAGGTGTGCAGGACAAGGTTATAATTTGCTGGTTATGATTATGTTATCTGTATGCATGTATCATTTTTGTATTTATAGTTGTAAGTATTGGCTCTATACTGTTTGTATTTCAAACTTGTGCTATGCTTCTGGGTGACACCCCAGACAATTTGGTGTCAGCACCACCTAGCCTGCTTGATAGCCCATTAAGGACCATCAGCTATACAACTGACCTATTGAGAGAAGGCAGACACACCTTGTGACTCAGTAAGGCATGCAGGGACATGCCTATGGACAGAACTCTAAGGTTTTTCCATGCCATGTGCTAGATTAGTTTGTCTTTGGAACAAAGAAAGCAGAAGCCACATGGCAAGAGACTATAAAAGGCTGCTGCAGCTCCTCCATTTTGTCTTCAGTCCTGCTTCTTACTTCTGGAGGAACCTTGCTACAAACTGAAGCTCTGAACAAAGAACTGAATGACCCATCCCAGCTGTGGACATAGGTGCTGACTTTTGATTTTGCCAGCGGGTGACCCATCCTGGCTCCGCCCCTTCTCCAAGGCCCTGCCCCCACTCCACCTCTTCCTTCCCCATTCCCCTAGACCCCCCTGAATGCCTCCTTCTTGCCGACCCCCTCCCCTAAATGCCTCCCACCTGTTTAGTGCTCGCTCCCCGCCACACACTCAAAGCAGCTCTGTCTCCCCCCAGCCACACGCTCAAAGCAGCTCTGTCTCCCCCCAGCCCCACCCCCTGCAGCCAGCCCAGAAACTGCCCACCCTGAGACAGAGAGAGAAATTGAATTCAACAGCCCAGCATAGAAATAGCCCATTCATTCATCCTGCTGTGTGGATGCTGTGCCACTCCAGCTCCTCCCAGTCTCCCAGACTGCAGCTCCCTCATATACTCTGCAACTTTTGTGGGAGGGGAACCCCTGGTGGGACCATGGCCAAAGGCGGGGGGGGGGGGTTGCTTCCTCTACTGGACTTCAGCAGCCCAGCACCCTGAAGCAAGATGAGCTCAGGTGTCCCAAGGTGAAGCAAGGCAGTGTCTCCTGACTTGAAGCTGATACAGCGGGGTGAATGCAATGAAAGGAATTCCCTGGGAGCTGCGGGGGGATGGAGGGGAGGGGTGCGAATGGATGATGGATCTAGGGGAAGGAAATCAATCCTTCCTGACGCAGGGAGGGGATAAACTTCCTCTCTGGTAGGAAAAGCCCCTCAGGCAGGATTGACCTGGGTGTGGGGGAGGAGGAGACAGCATTGAGCTAGGCAAGCATTACTTTCCCAGGCATGAGAGCCGGCCCTGGAGAAGAGCCCACGGGGAGGATGCAGCTAGAACAGAGGTGGGCAAACTAAGGCCCGTGGGCCACATCCAGACCGTGGGACTGTCCTGCTGGCCCGTGAACTCCGGGCCGGGGAGGCTAGCCCCCTTCCCCTGCAGCTATGCCACTGCGCGGGCAGCACGGCTTGCGCCCGCCCACCTCCCAGGCTTTCCAATAGCCAGTCGTGCCACTCTGAGCGGCATGGTAAGGGGGCGGGGAGTGGGGTGGGGCTGCATAAGGGGCAGGAGGTCCTGGCGGGAGGGGCAGTCAGGGGACAGTTGCATGGGGTGGAGGTTCGGGGGGGGGAAACAGGACACTTAGGGGACAGGGGTGTGGATGGGGTCGAGGCAGTCCAGGGTCAGGGAGCAAGAGGAGTTGGATAGGGGAAAAGGAGCAAGGGGGGTTGGACGGGTCGAGGGTTTTGAGGGAGGCAGTCAGGGGATGGGAAGTGGGAGGGGGTGGATGGGGGTGGCGGCCAGGATGTTTGGGAAGGCAGTGTCTTCCCTACCCAGCCCTCCATACAGTTTTGCAACTCTAATGTGATCCTTGGGCCAAAAAGTTTGCCCACCCCTGGACTAGAAGTAACGGTGGTGCGTTGCCCACTCCTGTCCCCCCACGCACAGGGGAAGGGATGCGGAGCCCCGGGACCTGGGTCAGAACTGTAGTGGTTGGTAGCTCCCAGAGCCTTCATGGGAGAGGTCCAGGCACAAGCAGAGTCCGGGCTGGGGGAGGCCGCTCATTTGCGTCTGGGGCTGTGGCTGCAGTGAAGCCCCTCTCACCTTTTGGCCATGGCTGGACGCACCCGGCTGGCTGGCTGGAGCATGGGGAGGGGGCAAGCTGCTGGCCCCAGACCAAGTTCACTCATCAGACACAAGGGCAAACTTTTATTAAAGGAGCCATGTCTTTTGGTTTGTCCCCGTGCCCAGCACTAAGGGGGTCCACAGCTGGTTTCTCCTGGCAGGAAGGAGAGCACAGGTCCTGGGGGAGACACCAGGGTGAGCTGAGAATAGCTGGCTTGGTCCTTGAGAAACCCCCCGGCCCATACTCCCCCAAGTAGCCCCCTGGGGCCAGCCGAGAAGCTGCCCACCCGTCTCTTCCCCCAGTCCCCTGCCGAGAGACTGCCCACCCCATCTTCCCCACCCCTCCGCAGCTAGCCCAGGAGCTGCTGTGCCCTGGCTGCTTGTCCCACCTAACCCAGCTCCCTCTGCCCTGAAAATTAAAAGGACCCACACATGCCTGCGGTGGGAGCCCGCTAGGAACTTCAGCGGCAGCAGGGGAAACAGCTGATTGGCCGCAGCCAGCCAAAGAACTGATGAGGGCTGCTGCGCATGCTAAATCAGCTGATCTCCCGTTGCCAACAGCTGATCTCCCCGGTGGGTGCAGAGCATCCACTAATTTTTTTCAGTGGATTCTCCAGCCCTGGAGGACCCACAGAGTCAGCACCTGTGGCTGTGGATGTACCCCAAAGGCTTGATTTGAACCTGTAGTTTATTCCATCACTGCTACAAGCCAGAACTAAGAACTTTGCTATTACTGTATACAATTGATACAACATAACCAGCTTTAGCTCTCATCTGTATGTCTTTCTTTTATAAATAAACCTTTAGATTCTAAAGGATTGGTAACAGCGTGATTTGTGGGTAAGACCTGACTGGTATATTAACTGGGTCTGCGGCTTGGTCCTTTGGGATCAAGACAACCTTTTCTCTTTTACAGGGGTATTGGTTTTCATAACCATTCGTCCCCATAACGAATGGCACTGGTGGTGATACTGGGAAACTGGAGCATCTAAGGAATTGCTCGTATGACTTATGCTTAGCCAGTGGGATGAGACCAAAGTCCTCTCTGTTTGGCTGGTTTGGTGTGCCTTAATGGTAAAGGAAACCCAGCCTTGGGCTGTAACTGCCCTGCTCTAAGCAATTTGTCCTGACTTGATACTCTCAGTTGTGTCCTGCCAGAGGCTGCATTGTTACACCCTGCCTTTCCTTTATTTTGTTTTAACTTTTACATCCTTTTTTATTATTCTAATTGCCTGGCTTTAACAGCTACTAGCTCTTTTAAGAAAACAAGAAGCAGGACTTGCCTTTACAATTTGCTTTCACAAACAATCCCTCAGGAAATAGTGTTCCTGTAAAGATCTGACTCCTAGAGAGAACTATGCATGCAAGTTTTACATATACTGTACCGAGCTTTATGTATACTGCAGCAATCTGCAATCAAGACTTAAACATTTAAATCACAGGAACCAATCTGAGTTTGCACCTTTGCAACTATAAATTTTATTATGGACATAGTTGTGTACTACAAAATTAATCACACTTTTACTTTTGTGAAAATTGAAAGTCAGATCTGCCTCATATTACTAAACATTTATACTGCAGTACCGCCTAACGACTACAGCAAGGTATGGCCCCACTGTGATAGGTATTGTGTAAATGATAAATGAGTCCTTCTCCTAAAAAGCTTACAGGTGTTTGCAGGTCCCACAGATTTAATGGGAGTTGCACGTCTGCATCTGAAGACAGAAAAGTTAGTCTACAAGTCAATGGGTGCTACCTGAAAATAAGGAGCAAACTTTGACTTTTACTCACTGAAGGCCAGATTCTGATGCTCACACTAAATGGCCCTTTAGTCCACAAATAACTGCACTGGACTCTCAATGGGACTACACATGGACTAAGGTACTGCCCAATGGATGTAGAATGCCTGAATCTGGCCCTGAATATTTTTGTTATGCAGTTACTACTATATGCAGAGTAGTTTTAGTTTGTAAACTTACTTCTTTTTCTGGTATAAAGGCACTTGGTCCTCTCGTTAATGGCTGAGAGACTCGGATTCTTTTTTCCTGCAAAGGAACGTCACATGATTTTATTAGAATTAGCAAGGATAACGTATTAACTTACTTTATCTTACAAGATTAGATGCTGAAGGCCGTGACTTAGTTATCTTGAAAAGACTGTCTGCCTGTTTTACAACTTGTTAACAGATGAGGCTAACATGCCATATCAGTTGGATTGAGTTAGCAGTCCTTTACATTGCTCTCAGACTGCACAAAAGTTGGCCAGTGACAGGACATAAAAAAATAAAATTAAAAAAATCACTCAGAAATCTAACCTTGACTACTTTACAGAGCTATACAAGAACATGTGGCAATAGTGCTCAAACTTTTGACACAATACTTCAGAGCAAACAAACTATCAGAATAGAGAGAAATACTGAACTCAAAGGAAATTCTAGCATGATACTAGACATAAGATTGACAAGGCTGCACATGAGAGACAGTCCTCAACTCCATTTCCCTCAACATTGAATTTGATTATATAATGTTTGCGAAGGGTTTTGAAGATTAGAAATGCTCTGGAAGTGGCAAGATTCTTACGAAAACAGCTATTACCCACACATACACAACCAGAGTGATTTAAGAACTTGTACTAGAAAAACTATGCCTCCACTCTTTGAGGAAGAGATGACCTAATTGAGCTGTATCCAATTCAGAAGAGACTAGAGGTTACAAGGCCTATAAGGCACAAACTAAAGCTAAGGAAGAGCCAGACCCCCAAAGAATTAATGTCAAGTTTCTTTGTACAGAATTTATTTACCACATAACAGGCAGTGTATTTCCCCCGCCCCAAGAAGAGAATTGAACTAAGATTTAAAGAAAACATATGGGTCTCAATCCAGCTTCCACTAATTTACATGGTAGTCTTTCCACTGATTTTAATAGGAGCTGGATCAAGTCCAAGATGGGTACGACCAAATGCTAACACAGTAAGAGATGAGACATGAGATGGACATGGTCATCGTCCACTCCTGTAACTATCTGCACTCCTATTACTATCAGTGTCAATAAAGTGCCTGGGATTTTGTGTCAGCATGTTATAATAGGTTTCAGAGTAGCAGCCATGTTAGTCTGTATTTGCAAAAAGAAAAGGAGAACTTGTGGCACCATAGAGACTAACAAATTTATTTGAGCATAAGCTTTCGTGAGCTACAGCTCACTTCATCGGATGCATTCAGTGGCAATGAATGCATCCGATGAAGTGAGCTGTAGCTCACGAAAGCTTATGCTCAAACAAACATGTTACAATAGTACATCCCACTGACTGAAATTCACTAGCAGCTTAATCTTCATAAGAATGAATAAGTTTTAATTTACTGGTTCAATAATAGTCAACTAATAGCCCCCGTAAATCACTAACCTTGGGAGAACGGTTTTAGTCTGTTACATCAGTTCATATATGCAAGATGAAGATTTGCATGCAACTGCATACCTATGAACTATTGTATGTCTTGCAAACAACCATGAAGTTTGGAAATAAACAGATGCTCTACATCAAAATGTGTAGAGCAGTTTCATTGCCAGATGCCAACCAAGTCTGAATGCTTGGAGAAAAATAAATAAATCAGTCTTTGGTCTACAGATCTGCATTATTGCTTCTACCTTAAGTAAAATGAGAGAAGAGGCTTTCCAACAGCAGCATAAATACCTTCCCCTAATACTTGTGCACCCCTTAAAACTTATTGTTTATCAAATGGCTCATATCCATTCAACTACTTTCTTTCCAAAAGCATTAGTTCTTATTCTCACAGGTACATGATTGATTTCAAAAGGTATGCAATTACCCATCATTACCAGTATTAGATTTGCACTCAAAATATTTTGTTCACCTGACAATCAAGTCTTAGATGCCCTCAACAATGCCATCAGAGAGGAGTTTGAGAAATATACTAATTTTGTAAATGAATATGTGCACCATTCTGAGATTACTTTAAACACTAATCTTTGCAACAGATTGCAGCATAGGGAAGTAAAAACATTAGAGGTTCATATTATTGTTACATTTCTGGAAAAAAATCCCACCTACGTTGATTTTTCAGATGATCAGAAATAACGTCAGTGCAAATTATTCAGGAAAGAGGTTAAAACAAGAGTTTGATGATTTAGGAGTTATGTTCATTACTTTGGCAGAGAAGTGTCTACCGCTGAGGAAATGCTGTCACCCCTTCTGAAATAATCTGAGCTGTTCACGAGAAAGCCAGTTGTAGGGAGACAGTTCAACAATTTACACCCAGTAAATTGCAGTAAAGTTCCAGGATAATTTACAATATTTATCAATCAAATTTGTTAATCCTGTGGAAAACAGAAGAGGTAAATACTTTATTTGTTTAATGGGATATGAGCACATGCAAGTTGTTTTATTGTATTTTCTTACAAATTTAACTTGGAGAACGGAGCACTGAAATACCATTGAGTAGAAAGATAGAAAGTATTGACATTTTTGATAATGAAAACAAACACGTTTCCCAAAGTAACTACTACGTCCACTGTTAGAATTGTATTTGATTTGTTCTGTTTTGAAGTTATTTTAAAATCCTAATTTTGGGATAATCTTCATTTCAGAAGGGATAATTGGGACGGGGTAGCTCTCCGGGGTTAGAGGATTAGTGATAATTCAAGCTTCTATTGATAACTAGGCTAATGCCTCCTAAAGGGTTGCTATGGGTTAGAAGATGAGCATAGTTCCTACAAAAAGTGCTCCAAATGGTCAGAGTAGTACCACCTAGGTGACAACCACACTCCTGCCACTTGCTTTTCATGGCAGAGGTGTTCCAAACAGGGAGTGGGGATGTGAAAGCTGAGCGCCTGGTACCTTAAAACCAGGCTGCTCAGTGGCCCTTTTGCCATGACAGAAGAAGGAAAATTCCAATTTAAACTCTCTCAAGGTGAGAGATAAGTTTTTAGAGTCTGGGACAGGGTCAATACTTTTATGGAGACCTGGAGAGACAAACAGAAATTGCAATACACTCCTGAGGACCAACTGGCTGGTGTAATACCCCATGAAAGGAAGGACAGAATCTTTACTATAAACTAGCTTTGAGGATCCATCATTTTTCGGATGGCAGGATCTACATGCTCCCCTTAAAAAACTGAGACAAAATGACACACTGGTTAAGTTGTATAAAGCACATTAAAACTAAGTGCTAAATCATGTGACTCCAGACACAGCACAGGTACACATACGTGTGTACACAACAAACCTTGGACTAACTGTACATATAAACATGTTCATGAATGTTGCATCTTCCATTGAAACACACCTAGTGAAAGCAGTTTACCCAATAGAAATAAAGCTATTGGAGCAGAATGATTTAATTTTGAATTCTGGCAAGCTGATCAATTTACCAACCTAAAGTGAGTTACCAAGTCCCAGCAGAGGGACCCAGAAACTACATGGAAGCGAGCAACTCTATAAAGAATGAGTTTCAAATAGAAAAAAGCATCTAAAAAGCTCTCTCCTCCCCTCCAGAAAGCTTTTGCAATACAGGATTAACAGCTGTATTTTAGTTGCTATTAAGTGCTTAGTTACTTAACTAACATTCATCCTGCTTCATTAGCTTTTCAACTACAGGCAAAATTGAGAAATACAAACTAGAATTTTAGTAGTTTTAAGTCATCAAAATGGCTTCACATTAAACTGGATATTTCCAGTGTTTCTTTGGAGCCTAACATGGCAAAAGCTACAGAAAAATCTGAATTCTGTTTGCCAACATCAGGAATGTGGCAATATGTATTAGCCTGTGCAAAAGAATTTGGAGACAGACTGCAAGGAGAACTAGTCAAATAATTTTAGCCTGAGCTGTTGTCTGTTTAATATACATACATACAGTTTTCTCAATCTAAACTTGAGGGAATACGTGGATTTTGACAAAAATTTTCTGTGAAAAGAAGTCAAAACATTTTGTTTTGATGGTATTTTGATTCCACTCTACACATTAAATATGTTTATGCATACATTTAATATAACATTAAGCATCAAAGACAAATGAAATATTTGAATAGTCCCAAACCAAAAAAAAAAAAAATCTGGGAATTTGTATTTTACAGGAAATTTCAGCATTTCATTCTGAATTGGAATGAAAAAAAATTAGAAGTGTCAGAACTTCTCATGAAGTAAAATTCCAGTTCCTGACCATCTCTAATTACAAACAATGAACTCTATTTCAATCTCAAATTGATGGAATAACAGAGGATTTTGGAGCATAAGAGTTTTCACTATCTTATTAATAGCAGAGACAACTTTCTGCTAACCAGCTCATCTGTAATCCCTTTAATTAGAAACCAAGGTTATCACTTATACCAGTATTATGATGGATGGAAAGATCTTGTAGCCTTCCCAATATAATTTCAGGCAGTCATGCACCATACATCAGTAACGGAGATTTCAAAATTCTTAATCTCATCAATTTGCATCCTAGAAAATACTTTACAGCCTAGCTCATCTTCATGAAGACAAAAATCTTTGGTGAACATCTTTTCAAGAGACCCACTGAAGAATAACTGTGTCTCATATAAACAAAGGAAAGATAAGCGGTTTGGTTCTTTGTATGCAGTGTAGTTATAGCTGTGTCAGTCCCAGGGTATTTGAGAAACAAGGTGGCTCAGGTACTCATTAACATCCTGAACACAAATAACCATAGAAAACTGTTCAATCACTGGCAATTGGGTATATAAGCACCATGCTGCACAGTAGGTAAAAACAAAACCAAGTATCATCATATGGTTAGAAATAGATGACTTTTTAGTTTGGATTTTGAACTCCACAACCATGTCAGGGTCTCGTTATATGGAGACCTGCGTATCTCTCACTCCACCCCAGGGGAGATGTCTCTTGAAAGTGTTTCTTTAGGTTGCTTAGCCCTTTGGGGTTCCTAGCTTACCTATGAACCAGGCACTATTCACACACTTCTTTTACAGGCAAAAGCATCCAGCTTGTTCTCGATTATCAGCAGTAAAAAGAGAGAACGATAGAAAGATAGATGTCATGGAGACAGAGGTGAGGCACAGCTGACATTTATCTTCCCACATTGGACTTTTGAGTAAATGGTACAGCAATCAAAAATCCAGCTCGTCCAAAGTTAGCGCTCATTAAAATATCAATAGCTTAGGACTGGCAAGGTCAGCTTCCTTTTCCTAGGCTTTTTATCCTCAAAACAACATAGCTGCTTATAGAAAACTATGATCAAGGCCTTCCAATATATGCTGACCTGATACTGTACATAACTTTGGCATAACAGTGAAATTACACACTGGATGATATTAATATTTGCTACTGCATCTTTCTTTGGAACCAGGCTCTATGGAATCAAAGATTAGCTCTGCCTCCTTCAGAGAGGCATGCAATGGTGAGCATTCTGAGTATGTTCAAGAGGCTCACTGCAGCCTTAAAAGGGGAGCCTGTGTAACTTATCTCCCTCTCCCCACATTGTTTTGACCAGGGAGGGAGGATTCATGCTACAGACTGTACTCAAAGGACAGCTTCCATGATGCAAGATTTTAAGTAACAGACTGCTGCATCAGTAACATTAATATATGACTTTTAAAACTACATAGCTGTTGAGTTCTTAAAAGCAGATTGAACTGGTAAAGAGGAATTCCGGGGTTCTAATCCTAGTTCTGACATTAGCTGTGGGGGGCTTCAGAAAGTACTTGTGTTATTTCCTTTCTATAAAACAGGAGTAATCGCTAGCAGGATTTTTTAGGAAGAGTACTTAAGAGTTTTAGAGCACTTAATCATTATGTATTAAGGTATAAAATAGTTTCATTCCGCAGGTTACACCACATGATCAGAGGTTCCTTCGTGCTTGCTAATAAATCTAGCATGCACACTGCCAAAACAAAATAGATCCAAAGACTGTCTGGCATGTAGTTTCAAAATTTATTTTTAGTAACTTCAACAGGGAGGGTGTCTGCTGTCAGATGCCAAGTGTTGAGTAGACAGTGGAATATGGCAACTGTTTCCAACAATTGTATCAACCAGACTGACAAAGTAAAGGGGGACGGGGTCGCAGGAGGCACAGCATCATTCTGAGGCTTTGTACTGCTCAAAGGACCTCCCCCTTATGTCAAAAGTATTCCATAGTGGCCAGTTCTTCCAGCTCTGGGGCCCCATGGACTGGTGCAAAGAGGCCAAAACAGAAGAGAGAATCTGGCTCACCAACTCATCACCACCACAAACTCCTCTGCCCTTCCTACGTACTATCAACCACAATGTAATCATCCATATATTAAACAGCACTGGTCCGAACACAGACCCCTCTTCCCCACAAAGCACCCCACAATTAATCTGTCCCCACTTTCCACTATCACTTTTGCTTGTTCATGAATCTTTCATAAAGTTCCTCATATGTGTCTACTTACAATTTTAGTAAGTTTTTCAAAGAAAAAAACCAAACAGGTGACCTAGTAAAGTCATCCCTCCCCCACAAAAGCTGCATTGGTCTGACCGTATCAAGTTATACTCCTCTTTCTAAGATGCTTACATTTACCTATGACTTAAATAATGCTTACCCATCTAATTCCTAGGATCTCCCTTGGCACTTTAAGACAATATAATAGAACCTCAATTTTACGAACCACCAGTTATATGAAGTATTTTTCCTCCATTGGTGGGGGGGGGGGGGTGAGTGATATCAATTAAGAACATTTTTAAGGTCTTCAGTGCACTGGAAATCACTTTGCAGTAGTTTTAAAGACAACAAAACGATGTGGTGCATCATAATGCAACTTATGCACTGCATCTACTGTCATTTTGAGATGTTAGATTTTATGAATTGTGATTTTATGAACTCCTCAGTTCCCAATTAGTTTGTAAAGCAGGTGCCCTATTGTGTATCAGCAACCTCATTAATAGCCTTCCAAGCTTCAGGAGATATAGCTGCTATTTACGAATATACAAAATTTGCTGATCTCCACTATTTCACACTTTATATCTTTCAGAAAACACCAGATAAATACCATCCTGCCACCACTTTACCGCACTTGAGTTTCTGTTTCTTTGTAACTTCCTCACAAAGTTCAGTTTCTGCCAAGGCCATACTCTGATCTAACATAAGAAGTGCCTCTGAAACAGGAAATTCCCCATAATCCTCTAATCTAATGGACAATTCAGATAATTCTCTACTAGTTCACCACCCTTTAGTTTCCCCCTTGCATTGCTAGCTTATTTCAAGCATATTATTTTGTGTACTCTGATGTTTCTGCCTCTATTCTTTGCATATACTTTTTTCTATTTCCAATTTTCCCCTGAAACTGACACTGCCTGTGTTGTCTTGGTATGTTTGAGGTTTTCCAGTTTAAGAAGGATTTTAACCTTAAATCCATGTATTTCTTTACTTAACCATGCACATTTTATTGGTTTTCCCAACAGCATTCAAACTATATGTACTTCTAGTGTAGTGTTCTTAAATAGCCTGTAAGAAGCTGATTCTACAGTTCATATGTATTTTTAAACTTTGCCCTTGAGTATGCAATGAGACTTTTAGAGTTTTAAGGATGTGCCTTTTTAAAAATTTGTCAGAGGGACTTCCTCACTAAGTACTAAGACAAGCAGCTATAAAAACAAATCTTATATGGTATCAATAAAATTTACACTACTGTGGCTCTCCATCGCTATTTTGACTCCTGAAGCCTTGAGGCCTGAGTGTCACTGATACAGATATACTTGGTCCTGCCTCAGTGCAGGGGTCTGGAGTACATGGCCTCTCAAGGTCCCTTCCAGCCCTACATTTTTATGAGTCTGCATTTCTAAATTAGGAAACTTCAGAACTTCATAACATTATCTGCTTTTTTTGTTTTAAGCATATTATTTTGGGTACTCTGATGTTTCATTTACTATGTTTATATATACATACATACATACACACACACAGTTATTCTGACCAAGTATTATTAATTTTACCTACTACAACTGGTTAACAGTTAAGCATCCTGATTGGTTAATAATTAAATAAGTGTTTTACTATCATGTGCTGCAAAAAAACTGCAGGCAGGATCGCCACCCTTCTATCTAGTTGCTGGTAACCAACCCCACAAGGCCTCCACCCCTCTTCTTCCCCCACCCCAGACCCTGCCCCTGCCCCACCTCTTCCCCCCTCCCAGGCCCAGCCAAGGTCACGTGCTTCTCTCCCCTTCTCCCCCACATTGCTCACCCGATCATCTCAAGGAGCCTGCCTGCAGGTAGGAGGTGGCCCCCGCTGAACGGGGGCTGGCACGGGTTAAGGACCAGCACCTCTCTCTCCCCGCGGTAACTGGACTTTTGGTTCGGATGCCATTTAGGGTTTCCAAGGTCCTTGAAAACTCGACACCCAGCAACCCTAAATGGCACCCAGACACAGAAGCCAAAAACCAGACTGTCCAGGTAAAACCCAGACAGGTGGCGCATGAGACATTAAAAAGCCACTTGCAGCTCCCCAGCCTCAATCTGAGTATCTCTGATCTAGACTATTCCTAACAGATGTTTGTCTAACCTGTTCCTCAAAACCTCCAAAAGATGGGGGATTCCACAACCTCCACTGGAAGCCTATTCCAGAGTTGAACTATCCCTATAGTCAGAAAGGGTTTTCCTAACATCTAACGTAAATCTCCCTTTCTTCAGATGTATTCTTGTCCTACCTTCAGTGACATGGAGAACAACTGAACACTGTTCCCTTTATAATAGCCCTTAACATATTTGAGAAGTATTATCAGTCCCCCTACCCTGACACACATTTTTTAAGCCTTTCCTCATACGTCAGGTTTTCTAAACCTTTATAATTTTTGTTGCTCTCCTCTGGACTCTCTCCAGTTTGTCCATATTTTTCCTAAAGTGAGGGGCCTAGAATTTGACATTATTCCAGCTGAGGCCTCACCTGTGCCGAGCAGAGCAGGACAGTTACCTCCTGTATCTTACATATAACACTCTTGCTAATACACCCCAGAATATTAGCCTTTTTGGCAAATGCACCGTATTGTTAACTCATTCAATTTGTGATTCACTATAACTTCCAGGTCCTTATCAGCAGCACTACTGCCTAGCCAGTTATTCCCCATTTTGTAATTGTGCATTTGATTTTTTCTTCTTAAGTGTAGTACTTTGCACTGGTCTTGACTGAATTTCATCTTGTTGATTTCAGACCATTTCTCTAATCTGTTACGGTCATTTTAAATTCTAATCCTGTCCCACAAAGTGCTTGCAACTCCTCCCTGTGTGGCATCATCTGCAAATTTTATAAACATACTCTTCACTCCATTATTCAGGTCAATAATGAAAATACTGAATACAACAGAGTCCACTTACTAGCAACCTCTCCATTGCCAGCAAAAAGTTTCCGTTACCTAGTAGTTGCTAATAAGCAAAAGGCCAGTGTGTGAGGCTTCAGCCAGGAAAGACATGTCCTAGTTCATTCCCTAGCTGCAGCCCCACAAACCTGCTTGTGGCTGGGTAGGTTTACCACTTCTGAAATGCAAAAACCCTGGCAATCTCCTCTTCACAAGGCAAGCCCGTTGCAAACCCAACTCCCAAATCACAAGGCAACTTTGCAAACACCACCCCCGCCAACAGCCATTAATAGTATCTAGAGAGATAACATCACATGCCTCCTCACTCTTGCATGACTCAAATCCTCTCGTGCACACACACACACACACACACACACACACAGTGCTTGCGTGCTGGTGGGCAGACAGCTGCTGTATTTTCAACAGTTTTGATCTGTTATCACTTAAACTGTGAAGTGGGAACACTGCAGCATCTTTGGCTGGACACAGAAACTTAACATTAAATATCCCAGTGTATTGTGATAATAATGCAAATCCTTAGACCCAGGTAGAAAAACCCAGCAGATTAAATTATTTTTCTGGCAACTCCATAAAAAATACTGGCCAGGTGGTAACCCGATGGCCGGGGACTTTCTTAAATACAAGTTCCATAAGCAGCATGCCATTGCCAATATCTGAATCCCCTTAATAATAAAGTTCATGGGATTGGTTCCTGGCAAAATATTGCTCTGAACCAGAAGTTAATATCAGGGTTGTGCTATTAAGCAGCATTCACTGTAGTACCAGACCCAGGGCAGACCCTCACAGGACCCACTAAACATGTCCTCCCAGTTTGACAGCAACCTACTGATAACTACTCTGAGTATAGTCTTTCAACCAATTATGCATCCAATTTATAGTAATGTTCCATACAGACCACATTTCCCTAGTTTGCTTATGATTACTTTTCTACTTGTGCATCATTTTGTATTTCTCCAACATTAAGAACATTTATATATTAAAAAACTCCAGGACTTTAGTTGCTCAAGAATTTCTCTTCCTACACACACACACACACCCCTCAAATTATAATCCATTTGCAATAAATTCACACAGCAACATATTGTGACATTCCACTCATAAAAGTAAAAAGTGCAGAACGAACACTTTAAGAAGCACAAACTCTTTAAGAAGTTCTATTTTCACAGAAAGTGTCCTTAATAGAAGAAAAAGAAATTAGTAAATATGATGTGAAGCAGAATGCTTTCTGAATGCAGAAGAATTTTTTCAAACCTTTCAATTTTGCATGAGTACCTTTTTAAAGCTGTCTAATTCCTATAGTAAATTCTTATAATTAGTACCCTATCAAATTCACAGCCATGAAAAACCAATCATGGACTGTGAAATCTGTGAAATATAGTCTTTTGTGTGCTTTTAACCTATACTATACAGATTTCACAGGGGAGACCAGCATTTCTCAAATTGGGGGTCCTGACCCAAAAGGGAGTTGCAGGGGGGTTGCAAGGCCACTTTACGGGTATCGCAGTATTGCCACCCTTACTTCTGCGCTGCATTCAGAGCTGCATGGCTAGAGAATGGAGGGTGTTGGCCAGGTGCCCAGCTCTGAAGGCAGCACCCTGCTACCAGCAGCAACACAGAAGTAAGGGTGGCAATACCATACCATGCCACCCTTACTTCTGAGCTGCTGCTGGCGGCAGCTCTGCCTTCAGAGCTAGGCTCCTGGCCAGCAGCTGCCGCTCTCCAGCTGCCCAGCTCTGAAGACAGCACTGCCGACAGCAGCAGCGCAGAAGTAAGAATAGCAGTACAGCAACCCTCTCTACAATAACCTTGTAACCCCTGCCCCACAGCTCCTTTATGGGTCAGGACCCCTTCAATTACGACACCATGGAATTTCAGATTTAAATAACTAAAATCATGAAATGTACAATTTTTAAAATCCTAGGACCGTGAAATTGACCAAAATGGACCCTGAATTTGGTAGGGCCCTACATATAGTTATTAGATTTTAGCAACAGAAGCAACAAAGTCAGCAAGTATGAGTGTTCAGAGCAGACTACTAAAGCAAATGATGTCCAGATTCTTTAGTTTATATATTGTAACCCTGAAGATTTTATCATTTACCGATGGAACTTTAGGCACTTTGGCAATGAAATTTGTTGGCCCTTTCACCCTTTTAGTCTTCCTCTGCAGCATGGGGCACGGGTCACTTGCAGGTTTCAACTAGTGTAAATGGTGAATTCTATGTAACTTGAAGTCTTTACCCATGATTTGAGGACTTCAGTAACTCAGCCAGAGGTAAGGGGTTTATTACAGGAGTGGGCGAGTGTGGCCCTCAATATGCAGGAGGTCAGACTTGATGATCATGATGGTCCTTTCCAACCTTAAAAATCTATGTCCCATATTCTCCTCAATAATTCTCCTTCAGTCCATGCTACACCGAGTACTCCATGGGAGACAACCATGCCAAAATGCATACCACAGAAGCATCATCTAGGTCTCAGTGATAAAGAAAGAGGCACCTGCATGTGTGCATTCATGAATGACTGATGTTTTATTATTCACCAACCTTGGATTCCATATGGATCGGAGACCATGACCCTTGTTTGATACTCTGACGCCCCAAGAAAAATAGACAAAAATCAATGGAATAGTGACTAAATGTCTTGGTTTGGGTCTCCACCTTACACAAGCTCTTTGCCTATATGTGTGGTTTTTGGGGGAGAGAAGTTAATGGTGTAATTATGCTAAATATAGGTTCATGAAAGCAATTATCTGTGGAAATTGCTAAGAATTTTCAATGGACTCCCCTTTCTATTTTATTCTTGGTTCTCTTATGTGTAGCTTCCGTCAAAATACACTCCTTTCAGCTACAATGGAATAAGGAATAAGTTATCATCTTAACGTGATGCTGTTGCTCTTGGTCAGAGTTGTCCAGAGTCTACATTTGCAGGGCCCTGAAACAGATACTTTCTTGACAGTATTTCCCGAATGACTTCCTGAGCCACCATAGCAAAAACTGTTCAAAAAAAATAAATGTGTATCAAAAAAAAAAAAAAAAAAGCACTTTACATTAAAAAGCCTCAAGTAGTAACGTACTTATCTCTCCCTGCCCCTGCAAATCCCTTTTATCCATCACCAGCTATTTCAACATGGAATATTCGATTTCACAAATTGAGGCCATTGTGACACACTGTACCTCAAAATTGCACCCTGGAATGCCCATATTCACCGTGATATGATTAGGATGTTTTGTACAGAGTATGTCTTGTGAGGTATCATTTGGGAAGTCATGATCTGTTGGACATTACTATCCTGTTTAATTATGTGTGTTAACATTGTATGTGAAGTTATGTTATGTGTGCACATGTGTTACCAAAATCTGTTGTGTGTCTGGGAGACATCCACAGCTGGCTTTTTCGGAGCAACAATGGAGCAACTAACACCCCCAAGACAGATTTACATTAGGACTAACTGGCCACGTGCTGATGGTCCATTAAGGAGAATCTACTCTCTCAGTGCGCCCCTCCCGAAGTACATAGACAATGGAGACTGCTTAACTCACTGACTCAGCTGGGGATATAGAATATGTTTGTGACTGTATCTTTCCATGCCCATGGATTGGGGGGTACAAACTGGAGTGCTTGACATCAGCCCAGAGCCTCTCTCCCTCCCTCCCACCCCCGACCTACTCTAATGGCAACAAAAACGTTTGGAAGAAAAAATATTTTGAACTGGGGAGACTGGTCCCAGGCTGAGCAAAAAATTCAGCCTGGGTTTTAAGAATTGTGAATTGCTTACAATGCTAGTAGGGTGAGCAAAACTGCTTGATTCAAATCTTGCTTAGTCTGAAAGTTCAGAATTTAGAGTGTGATTTTATTTCTTAAGTAACCAACTTTGACCTCTCTGTCCAACACTTATAATCGCTTAATTTTTCTGTAGTTAATAAACTTATTTTAATGTTTTATCCTTACTAGTGAGTTTGTCTAAAGTGCTTGAAGAATCTGCTCAGATTACAAAGGCTGGTGCATGTCCACTATCCTTTGACCAAGGGGTGAACTAATTCATGGGCTTGCTTTGTTCAACAGAAGGTTTTGAGCAGCGTAAGATGGTATATTTCTTGGGTGCAGGGCATGAGGGTTCAGGGGGCTTGCCAGTGTCTCTCTATGTACAGTTCATAAGTGTCTTAGAGCAGTGGTTCACAACCAGTGGTATGCATACACCTGGGTGTATGCAGAGGTCTTCCAGGAGGTACATCAACCCATCTAGCTATTTGCCTAGTTTTACAACAGGCTACATAAAAAGTACTAGCGAAGTCAGTACAAACTAAAATTTCACATAGACAATGACTTGTTTATACTGCTCTATATACTATACACTGAAAGGTAAGTACAATATTCATATTCCGGTTGATTGATTTTATAATTATATGGTAAAAATGAGAAAAGCAGCAATTTTTCAGTAATAAGAGTGCTGTGACACTTCTGTACTTTTAAGTCTGATTTTGTAAGCAAGTAGTTTAAGTGAGGTGAAACTTGAGGGTACGCAAGACAAATCAGACTCCTGAAAGGGGTACAGTAGTCTGGAAAGGTTGAGAACCACTGTCTTAGAGCATTCATGCAGCTTAGCTGGGTGTGTCCCTGCATATTGTTGGCCGAGAGTGCACAGCACCCAGAGGAGTTTGCTGCTTGCCACCAACACAGCACTGTGACAGACAGGCCAGGCTTGAGAGTTCAGGGGGTACAACAGTCCCACAGTTCCAGGTTGTATCCTGGGAGTCCATCACTGCCATCGCCTGTTCTGCCTACAAATTCTACTTCAACTTTAAGTGTAGTCAACTAAATTCATCTTATGATTTTCTACAGTTCCCAGAACCACAGTATCTAAGCACGGAACTTAATGAGCTGGATTCATTTGACATAACTTCATCAAGTCCATGTTGCAAATTGTTGGAAACAGGGAGAACAAACATTTGATATAATCCAGGTTCCACTTTATTTGCGCATTAACAAGCCTGAATTAACATCTGAACAAAAGTCTGACAGCAGTTCCAGTACAATAAAGTGAGTCCATTTTTAAATATGGATATAAATTAAAAAAGCTAAAGTACTATCAGGCATACTGCTAGCCTCAGATGTATAGCTGTTAGATACAAAAAATTGGGGGGAGGGGGGGGAATCATCTCTCAATCCATCTCTCAATTTAGCAAGATTGCTCACAATAATACAAGCAATGTTATGAGTACCCTATGAGCGCTGGAAAGCGAAGTGGCATTCACCCATCCTGCAAACAAAATGGCATCTTCCTACAATAAGACGACTTCCTAATGACAAGTTTTTTAAAATATTTCAAATACTCTAATCAAAATTTCAAATATCTAACAATAATCATTAAAAAGCATTGAATGGCAAGACATCATAAACCTCACAGATTTTAAGGAAGCACTTGACAGCCTTCACCGGAATTCACTCTGGATCATCTTTAGGTGTTACGGTATGCCAACAAAAAAGTAACATCAGGGCTTTATTTCAAGGTGTAATTTGCAGTAAAAGTAAATGCAGAATTGAGTGAATGGTTAAACAGACAATGGTATCAAATAAGGGTTTATCTTTGCACCTCTCCTGTCTGGCATCACCATTAACTTCCTTATAGGGAAAAAAAAGTGTACATGGATACAACAGACAGTACATGGCTTAACAATACATTTGAAGCTGAACTAACATGCAAGTGGAGAACAAAAGACTGTCCAGAATTGCAAAACAGATGGGGTTAATTAGTTATGAAAAAACAAATCTATTGAGAACACCGCCATCTCCCCACCCAAATAATTTGCAAACACCTAGATAATAAGACTATAGGGAATAGCCAGCATGGATTTGTCAAGAACATATGTCAAACCAACCCTATTTCCTTCTTTGATAAGGCCTAGCAGGCGGGAGGAAGCAGTAGACGTGATATATCTTGAATACAGTAAGGCTTTTGACATAGTCCCACATGACCGTTTCAAAAGCAAACTAGGGTCTAGATGAAATTACTATAAGGTGGATGCACAACCGGTTGAAAGACCATACTCAAAGAGCAGTTATCAATGGTTTGCTGTCATACTGGGAGGGAGTATTTAGTGAGTCCTTGTTTGGGGGGTTGGGGGGGTCAGTCCTGGGTCTGGTACTATTCAATATTTTCATTAACGACTTGGATAATGGAGTGAAGAGTATGCTTATAAAATGTGTAGATGACACTAAGATGGGAAGGGTTACAAGTACTTTGGAGGACAGGATTAGAATTCAAAACTATTTCAAAAAATTGGAGATTTGGTCTGAAAATCAACAAGATGAAATTCAATAAAGAGAAGAGCAAAATATTTCACTTAGGAAGGAAAAAAAATCAAATCAAATGCCCAACTGGAAAATGGGGAATAACTGGCTAAGTGGTACTACTGCAGAAAAGGATCTGGGGGTTATAGTAATCACAAATTGCATACAAGTTAATAATATGGTATAGCTGTGAAAAATGCCAGTATCATTCTGGGGTATATTAACACGAGTGTTGTACATAAGACACAGGATGTAACTGCCCCACTCTACTCTGTACTGGCGAGACCTCAGCTGGAGTACTGTGTCCAATTCTGGATGTCACATTTTAGGAAAGATGTGGAGAAAGTTCAAGAAAGCAACAAAAGTGATAAAAAGTTTAGAAAACCTGATCTATGAGCAAAGGTTAAAAAAGCAGGGCATGTTTAGTCTTGAGAAAAGACTACTGAGGGGGGAACCTGATAGTCTTCAAATATGTAAAGGGCTGTTATAAAAAGGATGGTGATCAATTGTTCTCCATGTCTTCTGAAGGTAGGACAAGTAGTAATGTCCTTAATCTGCAGCAAGGGAGATTTAGGTTAGATATTAGGAAAAAAACTTTTTAACTATAAAGGTAATTCAGCTCTGGAATAGGCTTCCAAGGGAGGTGTGGAAAACCCATCATTGGAGATTTTTAAGAACACGTTGAATAAATACCTGTCAGGAATGGTCTAGGTTCACTTGGTCCTCCCACAGCAGAGGGATGGACTTGATGACTTCAAGGTCCCTTCCAACCCTACATTTCTATGATTTTATGACTGCTCAGTGACTTTCCCTAGTTCTGAGCCAAGAGATCCACAACCAGAGGTAGAGAGATGGGCAGCCAAATTGAGCGTTGATGTAGATCTGGGTACCTGTATTGCCTTGTCTCTTTTTAGTTTCCTGATTACACTTGGAATTCAAGGAATTGAAAGGAACACATACAGCGGATGACAACCAGGGAAAAAACAGACAGACATCTGTCATGGAACCCAGGCTGTAACCTGCCCTAGAGAAGAACTTCCTGAATTTGTTGTTCAGGTTCATTGCCAAGAGGTCTATAATTGGGTATCCCCAATAACAGAAAATCCCTTGCTCCTTTACAGACCACTCCTGATGGCCTGCTGAGGGAGCTCACAACAGCGTTTCTCACACCCGGGAAGTGAAATCTCTCTTTAGGCAGAAGCCCCACAATTGGATTACCTCTTGTTACAGCTGAGTCAACCCTGTACCAGCCTTCTTGTTTAAATGATACACAGCAGTGGTGCTGTCAATCAGAACCTGAATCACCCCATTTCTGATCATGGTAATCAAAGTCTTGCTGACCCAACAAATGGATTGATGCTCTAATCATTTATATGGAGGAAAGCCTTCTGTGGTGTCCAAAGTGCCTGAGTCTTAAGTGGCCCCAGGTGGGCACCCCAACCCATGGAGAAAATACCTGTTATAAGAATTACTGTTGGCTCTGGGGGAAAGAAAGTAACCATTCTGCAGATATTCTAGGAATCTATCCACTAATTCAGGGACTGAAGAGCTCGTACAGACAGACATTATCTGGACTTGCTGATTTGTGTGTTTGGACAACATACTGAGTAAAGCCAGGCTTACAGACATCCGATGTGAACTCTGGCATGCCGAGTCACATACATTTACAAGGCCATATATCCCAAAAGCTGGATGCAAGAATGCACTGTTGTCCTTGGGTTAGATATGAGGCTTTTCTACAGGTGGCTATGAACTGAATGTGTCCATAGGGAGGTAAGCCATTGTGAACCATTGAGATCCACTCTTATAAAATTTATCCATTGTTATTAGCCCCAGTGGAGAGAACAGATCTCTGATGACAATGTTGTTCTGGATGTGAAGCTTCAATGTTCCTCAAACTAACCAACCATTTAGATATTTCCCTATCTGAACTCTAGAACGAAGCACATGTATCACTATTACTGTCATACACTTGAATGCCTTTGGGGCTGAGGACAAGCTGGAGGATAGTACAGTGTACTGGCAGTGCACATTGCCAACCACACATTCAAGATACTACAGCTGGGACATATTGCCATATGTAAATAAGCATCCTGCAACTCGAGGGCAGCATGTCTATCTCCCAAAAGAGATAAACAGATGCAAGGGCGATGATTCTGAACTTGATTTTCTTGATTAATCTGTTCAGTTTTCTTAAATCCAGAACGGGTCATAGACCATCTCTTTTGAGAAATCAGGAAGAAGTGAGAATAGAAGCTTTTCCCTTTGTGTTGAGAAGGCATTTCTTCTATTGCTCCCAATTCCAAAAGAGCACTTCCTGAAGATGGACAGCTGTGTGAGACAGATCCCTGAAAAGGGACAGGAAATGTGGGTTGGGAAAGGAATGGGATGACACATCCCTCCTTTACTGTGCTGCACACCCATTTGTCTGATGCAGTCTGTCTATGCCCTGAAAAATTGCCTCTTTCACAAAGGGAGGTTCTAAATCCAGAAAAGAGACATGGTCTGTGTGCTATGCTCAATCATAATGTCAAAATGACTGCTTCTAAGTTGCCAAAGTCTGGTGAGAAGGACATGCTATAGAGAAGATGCTGCTGGGCAATGTCTCCTTCTACAGGCATCCTGAGGTCTCAGCTAGTAATATAATCGCCTATACTGCAATTGAGGCTCAAACTGTTTTCTCTATTACTGGAGAGTAAGATACCCACCGAAAGCAGAGGCACACAGGAATCCTAATATGCTCATGACATCTTCAGTCTTTTAATAAAAAGCTTGGAGCCTTCAAAGAGAAGGTATTCTGTTGTGGTTTGTGACTCTTTAGGAATGCCTGAGGCCTGCAATCACAAAGAGCATCTCACTAAGATGGCTGTAGTCACAGAGCATAAAGTAGTGTCTAAGACACACATCTGGGCAGCGGTGTCCTTCAGAGACCGAAGCCAAGAACTTCCTCAGGAAGGCTGTCCACAAACTTTGTAACCTCTGTCCAATGACACCCTCATTTGCACGTGGGGGTGGTATACGCCCTTTTACCATATAAAAGAAGTCTCATGTACTCCTGTCTTTCAAGGTAGTCTTACCCCAAGGCTAGCTTAAGAGCTTATTCACCACCATAACCACCAGAGTCTGGGACACCATGGGTGAAGAAAATCAAATTTCTGCAGGGTAACTTGATACTGTCTCTTCACATGTTTAGCATGTGGAATAGAGGCCAGGATTGGCTAAAAGGTCTCAGCAAGGTCTAACAGGGCCTTATTAATGGGAAGGGAAACCCGTCCTGCAGTTGGACTTTTCAGAATATCCACAAATGTGCGTGGATTGCCCTACATGCCTTCTGCTTTCATTCCTAGCAACGTGGTCACCCTCTTCACGAGATCTTGAAAGACTTTAAAGTCTTCAGAAGAACGTGACATGAGTCTAGAGTTATGGCCTCATTTGAGGAAAGATATTTGTAGATTCTTCGCAAGATGCCTCTTTCTCTGTGGGTTCCAAAACTGGAGGATGCTGTCAAACTGGAGGAAGATCTTCTCTAACAGACACAGGTGCTGGAAAAGGTGACTTTCTCCTGGATCGTGTGGCCAATGGAGATGTGGATGCTCTGGTAGCAGTCCAAGAGGCCCAATCTGGACAATGTGGGTAGTCCAGTCTTTGTACTGTCCATGGTGGTGCATAGCACACAAGCATCTTTCCAAATAATGTTCTTGCTCTGTAGAACACGTGTGAGTGTCTCTAGAGTGTGACCTGTAAGGAGACCTGAAAGACCTTGAGGGAGAGAGGTCTATCATGCTCAGAGTCTGAAGAAAAAAATACAGCTTTCTTCAAAGAATGGAGGCACAGTTCCTATAGGTGTTGGTGAAGTCTTGGGCACAGGTGGTACCAATGACAAAGATGTATCCATTGGACTCAGTGGAAGCAACTGAGGCAGATGGAAGGCAGACGGCTGAGTCAATGTCACCAATGCTGCTGGCAGCACCAACAATGCAGGCAGAACTAATGGTGTCATGGAAATAAGTAGTGTTGACATGGTTGAAGCTGCTGTAACTGGTACCAGTAAATGAAGAAAGTGAGTCAAGGAGAGTGAGACAAAAGGTCTTTTGCCACAAAGAAAGTCCATCGTGTCAACAGTATAAATATCAGAGGCACGTGTTCTTCCGATAATGTCAGTGGTACCATACATAATGGCATCAGGGTTGAAGATCTCTGTGGTAGAGGAAGTAAAAGCACTAATTTCAACAGCCCTGCCAGAGAGTCAGTGCTGGCAAGCATCTGTGTTTGTGACTTTGGCCCTGGAGGACTTTTTAGAGGATCTGTCCTTCTCAGACAAAAAATGAGACTGATGTCTGAGAATCTCAGAACGAAGGCAGCAGCAAAGGAAACTGTGGAGAGCAAGATGAACACTCTTCTCCCCCAGTTTCTGTTTTGGGGCTGGAGCAGCCAGAGGGGCACTCCTCATGGAAGAGGTCTCCATGCTTTCATGAACAAGGTCACTTTCTGAAGAGTTATATATAACACATGCTTGGATTGGTCAGAGTTCACGTTTCCCTTATCTCTAAAATTATCCAGAAAAGAAGATGGAAATATCTGGGACATGTATTAAGAATGAAGCCAGAGCACCTGCCATTGGCAGCTAGAGGAACATGTAAAAGAGGACAACTGAAAGAATCCCTCTGAACAGTACCAGAGGATGAAAACTCACGGATTTAGCATAGAGGACATCTAAAAGCATGGTCCAAGATAGACTGGGATGACAGAGCCCTGGTCATGCCTTAAGTGACATTTGACAGAGCAGGAAGGATCAGAATCAAAAAGTTCAGGTTTTTTAATGTCTCTACTTGCATCTAATCATTTGTTTCAAGGTACTTTAACAAAGCAGAAATGAATTTCACACATCAAGTAGCAAACAGCACCAAAGGCACACACTAAACACCACTCTAAATTATGCCTCTGACTAAGTCTATGATATTGTGTTCAATGCACATCTACGAAGCTCAGTTAAAGTGTAGCTTGTCTGCTCAAGAAGCAAGCAAGCAAATATTTATGATTCTGTCCAGATTATTTTTCTGCTTTTATGTACATTCACACATGTTCAACTTTTTTGGCACTAACATTTCAATGACAAACTGCAGTTCTAATCTGAAAAATGATTAAAGTTAGAAAAGTGCCAATTTTCTGAAGAGATCTGTTCACTACAAGGATTCAGTCATACCCCTTTATTTACTGACAGTTTTACTATATTTTAGTCTACTTAGCACCTCGAAGCCCAAAACAGCCAAGAGGAGGGATCTGAATTCTAGTCCCTTTTCCTGAATCGTCAGAATTGTTTACCAAGTTTCCGTGGCGTTGGAACAATTTTTATAGTGGGAATGCTAAAAGCCACTGAACAAAAATATAAACCCTAAACATGATAGATACCACTTCAAGCCAGGGAACACTACCACACCCCCACAGTTCCAGCACTCCTGCCAAGTTCCAATTATGTCCATGCAACCCACTGAAGGTTGTACAGATGTCCTAGAGGGCCTCATCTGACCCACAAGGTGTTTTACTAATTAATGATCTGAAGGAAAGAACATAGCTTGACTGCCAACGGCTTAAGTTTGAAGGGCTGGACGTTAGACCCTTATTCGTAAAATGCGCATATTTTATGTGGAAGTCACAAGAGGACGTAAGTACACATCTTTCAGATACTGGGGAGGGGAGAGAGAGGGGATCCTGCTGCTTGAAAGGCAGCTGTAAAAGAATGGAAGGTTAGACTGTATATTCCAAGACCACACAGTGAAGTAATTGGTTAATTGTACCTATGATATTTTCAGCTATGAAGTTAGATAGTGTAGACACAGCACTGTTATGGCTCTTGCTTCCTACCACAGTTCTCACAGCATCAAGCATCTCTTGGCATTTAAAATTAAATTGAAGAAATTTGTCTACTCTTGCTTTATTTTGCTTTTAAACCTGATCACTGTACTAGTGTTTTACTGTAAACCCCCAGCAGTTCTCCTATGAAGACTGCTATATAACTGCAGTTTTTATTGATGTTTGCGTGGTCATCTAGCATTGCTTGCTTGTCTTTACCCAATGTTCAGCCAACTACTGTAAACCATTCAAACTGCTGTTTGAGTAGCATATTTGAGAGATGCTTTTTTGGCTACTTCTCCACAGATGTTCGGGTGGAAGACTGAGAAACCATGGCACTATTTGAATAAATGAAACTGATAATGTGTGTCCTGGCCAACATAGTGTCTCAATAAGTCATAAGTCCACAGCTCTGCAAACACTATTGCTGAGTGAATACATACTGTCACATTATAAATCACAACCCCATCATCTAACTCAGAGGTGGGCAAACTACGGCCTGCGGGCCACATCTGGCCCGCAGGACCCTCCTGCCCGGCCTCTGAGCTCCTGCCCCTGGAGACTAGCCACCGGCCCCTCCCCTGCGGTCCTCCCTCCCCCGCAGCCTCACCTTGCCACCGGCACAATGCTCTGGGCAACGGGGCTGTGAGCTCCTGGGGCAGTGCAGCTGCAGAGCCCAGCCTGACCCGGTGCTGTGCTGTGTGGTGGCGGCGGCAGCAGCGTGGCCCAGCTCCAGCTGGGCGGCACGGCTATAGCGCCGCCAGCCACCGGTGCCTCAGGCAGTGCAATAAGAGGGCACGGAGCAGGGGGGTTGGATAGAGGGCAGGGGAGTTCGGGACGGTTGTCAGAGGGCGGGGGTGTGGACAGGGATTGGGGCCAGAACAGAAGTTGAATGGGGGCAGTCAGGAAGGAGAGGGGGGTTGGATAGGGCAGCAGGAGGCAGTCAGGGGACAGGGAGAAGGGGCGGTTGGATGGGGCAGGGGTCCGGGGGGGGGGGGGGTGTCAGGAATGAGAGGAGGGGTTGGATGTGGCGGCGGGGGGGGCAGTTAGGGTCCGGGCGCGGAAAGGAGGTGGGGGCCAGGCCACGACCCCCTCCCCTAACCGGCCCTCCATACAATTTCCAAAACCCGATGAAGTTTGCCAGTCCCTGATCTAACTTGTTGCTGTCACTGGAAAATGCTTCAAAAGTACCTTTCATTTGCTGGGTGCTGCATAAAACCAAATTCTATTTGGAGACAGGAAAACATGGCAAGAGCGGGTGGGTTTTCTAACAGTCTTTTAGAAAGCTTTTTATATGACAATTATGTCGATTTAAGACTGTGTGGGAACCCTCTTAAAAATAAATGAAGATGAACTCATCAAAATACGAGGGAAGACGGGAATCTCTAATCTCGGTCATTAAAAATGGGATGAGTTATATATGAGTTCAATTTTACAGTACCTCCCACAGCCAGCTTTCTGATTATAAACACCCTTCACCTTTTGGAAAACATCTCTGAATTACTGAGCTTGGTGTTCCAAGCATGTCAGATATTTTATTAATTGCCGACTGGCCAGATGTTACTCCATGTGCAGTGTACTTTTATCTTCTTTTGTACTAGCCACAGAAGTGATCGTGATTTGGTTCAAAATTAATCTTCAACATTGGCAGATAATGGGTTAATTTGTATTAAGTGCCAACTGTACAAGCATGTCAAATGCTCTCTTCCCTAGTCTTGCTGGATAACTCCTTGGCGGCCTCATATGTGGACTGGGGGGGTCCCTCGGCCTTTGACTGAAGAATTAAGGTGTTGAATTTTTAAGAAAGGCCTATTTTCTCCCAATTGCCTCTCAGGTATTAAAGTTAAATAGGTGTTACAGATGGAAAACCAGTTTTAAACAGGTTTAATGCAAGTTATTCCTCATCTCTTCTATTTTTTCAGTCCTTCCCACCAATTAACTTTATTTTAAAGTTTATTTTATTAGCAAATGTTGATTACAAAGTGAGTAGTAGAATTACATAAGAATCCAAGAGGGCAGACAAAACAGCATGTTTAAAAAGTTTTGAGGAAAAAATAAAGCTGGAGACAAAGCTATAACCTAGTTTAAGATATTTTGACAGATTCAGTCTTCACTATTATGGAGTGAGACTATTAATTTAAATCTAACTTATTTTAAAGGAGAAGTACACCCAACATGCTGTTTCAATGCATCTCTTTCCACAAAGACTTAATTTCCACTCAGGAGTCACATCACTTAAAAGACCCAATAAAAAAGGCATATGGTTGCAGATTCATCTACATTAAATTGACTTAAAACTAGTAGCTGGATATCTGTCCAGCCACCACAAGGTGTCTTATTTCTTGTACTACTACTAGAAAGTGAGTTAAGGAGGAAAAAAAATAGAATGGGAGAGTAAATTAAGTTCAATAACTTGGCTCCCCTCACCGATTAATGTAGTCAGTACTGCAGATAAATGTTACTAGTAGAAGTTAGAACCACAGTTAAGTCTGAAAAGCAAATCTGTTACCTTGTCTACAGCCAGAATTGGAAGTTGTGAGGATTTGGAGGTTCCCTGTGATAATTTATTGACAATATGTTGGCCTGATATATTGAGAGATTTTCTGGATGACTATATTGGTTTAACTCACTGGGAGATTGCTCCGGAATACAGTCAGAAACAAAGAGTTGGCTCCAGATAGCCACCCATCAACAGAGAGACTTGAGAGTCTTTGAGAGACAACGCCAGAACTGTTAGCTTTGATAATTCTCACTCTGTCTCCACCCAACCTACAAAAATGGTTCTCACTAGGAATGACCAATGATCTTCCAAAAACAGGAGAACAAAAACACTCTGGCAGGATTTAAAGGACATCTGAGAGCCATGGTGAAACAGACAGGGACCCACTGAGAGGGAGAGAGGGAAGGAAGGGGCGTTCAAAGAAGTTAGTCTACATGCGCCATGAATCCTGTTTTAAAATTCTTCCCCCCCGCCCCAAAAAAAAAAAAGCTTTGCTCCCACTGCTAAAACAAACAATATTTTGGTTTTCAGACCTTTTTGGTCACTATGCACCACTGGTCACAGATTCCTGACAAGACGACTCTTAGGTGCCCCAATGCAGGTCAGACCTGCAAGTTAAGAATGGTGGATACACAGATAGCCCAGGTCCCAGTCAAAGAGTTGGAAAACTGGTAAACTTCATCCCAGGATACGTAAAGGCACAAGGCCTAACACTGGAGGCGGTGCACTCAGAGATCAGAAAGGGGACAGAGGTGCAGTAGTCCTGTAACCATGACCAGAGTACTCTGTATTTAAAAATTAAAATTGTATCTAAGCAAAGAAAAGTGGCCTGTGAAAATCTTTCCAATCAGGTTTAATTTTACATATCTGTTGTGTATGTAACGATTTTAAAAAGTTAACTTGACTTAGAGTTAAACACTATTGCTTTATATTAAAAATAGGTTTGCCCCAGTTTTCAGCCTCTAAATTAGGTATCAGAATAGTCTAGCAAATGTTCAGTAGAGTAAGAAAGCCCAGATGCAATCTTTCAGAGATCAGGATTTACTCTGGCCAGCTAGCAGGTATTTGCATGTTTGATGCACAGTTGGATTACAAGACATGAATGTATTGTAGTACAGCATCATGTCAAGCATTCTTTCAACCTGGATGAGAGCCAACTATTTTGACTGTGTAGGATCCTGGTTTCATTAGAGATCTACATAAAATTTCTAAATTCAAGAGCAAATTACTATTTCCACTATTTGATCAACAAAGGAGGGGATTTACAAACTGAAAAATATTTCAAACAAATCTGAGGGAATGATTTTATTAAAGGCTTTTTCATTTAAAAGCATAACTATATTAAAACAGATTTAGAACCATATGTTTAAGAAACTCTTCAAATATATTAATGAGTAGCAAAGGGAATATAGTTAAAGTATGAAACGTTAAACATATTTACAAGTATACACTGTTAAATTGGGTCTGGTTCAGTATTCCGTATGGGTGCTTTCATATTTAATCATTTCCAAATGCCAAATTCATACGAACAAGAAAGAATACATATGACTTTCAGTCTATTTGTTGATATTCAGTTAAAGTGACTCCAATGTAGTCACAGCACAGACACTATAAATTGATTCTGAGTACAAAGTTGGCAGTCCTTTAAAAAGAAAGTTTTAGATCAAGACAACTCATATTTTCTTTCCCAATCACTAACGCTATTTTTTGGCTGGTGGGCAACTCTACAGATTAAATAATTTAGGAATTAAAAACTTATAATGTGACTAAGTATCTGTGTGTGAAAACATTAGATAGTTGAAACAAGTCCTTGTGACACCTTGGAGACTAAAATTTGTTTGGGCATAAGCTTTCGTGGGTTAGGACCCACTTCATCAGATGCTTGGAGTGAAAATACAGGAGCAGGTATAAATACAGGATGGGGGTTGCTTTACCAAGTGTGAGGTCAGTCTAAGGAGATAAATCAATTAACAGCAGGATACCAAGGGAGGAAAAATAGCTTTTGAAGTGGTAAGAGAGTGTCCCATTACAGACAGTTGACAAGAAGGTGTGAGTAACAGGAGGGAGAAATTAGTATTGGGGAAATTAAGTTTAGTTGAGTAATCTTCATGTCCACTCCTCCCTGGTGAGTGTTAAACTTCAGAGTTTATACTAATTGGACTTCTATGGTGTGAAATATAAAGATGAACCAAGTTCTTTTTAAACATTCTAAGAAAGTCAGTTATATTTCATCATATTGATTTGAAGTGCACTAATCAAAATATATATTGTGTTTATGAATATTTAACTCAATCAATCAGTTATAGAATCATAGAATATCAGGGTTGGAAGGGACCTCAGGAGGTCATCTAGTCCAACCCCCTGCTCAAAGCAGGACCCATCCCCAATTAAATCATCCCAGCCAGGGCTTTGTCAAGCCTGACCTTAAAAACTTCTAAGGAAGGAGATTCTACCACCTCCCTAGGTAATGCATTCCAGTGTTTCACCACCCTCCTAGTGAAGAAGTTTTTCCTAATATCCAACCTAAACCTCCCCCACTGCAACTTGAGACCATTACTCCTTGTCCTGTCCTCTTCTACCACTGAGAATAGTCTAGAACCATCCTCTTTGGAACCACCTCTCAGGTAGTTGAAAGCAGCTATCAAATCCCCTCTCATTCTTCTCTTCTGCAGACTAAACAATCCCAGTTCCCTCAGCCTCTCCTCATAAGTCATGTGTTCCAGACCCCTAATCATTTTTGTTGCCCTTCGCTGGACTCTCTCCAATTTATCCACATCCTTCTTGTAGTGTGGGGCCCAAAACTGGACACAGTACTCCAGATGAGGCCTCACCAATGTTGAATAGAGGGGAATGATCACATCCCTTGATCTGCTCGCTATGCCCCTACTTATACATCCCAAAATGCCATTGGCCTTCTTGGCAACAAGGGCACACTGCTGACTCATATCCAGCTTCTCGTCCACTGTCACCCCTAGGTCCTTTTCCGCAGAACTGCTGCCTAGCCATTCGGTCCCTAGTCTGTAGCTGTGCATTGGGTTCTTCCGTCCTAAGTGCAGGACCCTGCACTTATCCTTACTGAACCTCATCAGATTTCTTTTGGCCCAATCCTCCAATTTGTCTAGGTCCCTCTGTAACCTATCCCTGCCCTCCAGCGTATCAACCACTCCTCCCAGTTTAGTATCCCAGTTTAGTATTTAGTTATGAAAATCCTGAATTTTAAAAAGAATTATAAGTCAGTTCCCTATGGAAATTTTCTGCATCTCAAAAGATAATCTAAAGAACTATTCTATCCCTCATAACTTTTAGCCACAAGTCTGGATTTCTCCTTGCCTTTGTACTTAAAGACAGCATAGGTTTTTTTTTCTTTTTACATTTACAAGAATTGTTGGTCTAAACCTAACAGTGATCCATGGACAAATGGTAGCCTGCAGAGCCCTGTGTTATGGTATACAAGGAGCTTGAAGGACAATAAGGCACAGGGCAGGTCTACACTACAAATTTACAATGGTATAATTGTGCCGCTGTTGTGCTTCTGGTGAAGATGCTCCAAGCTGATGGGAGAGAGCACTCCATCAGCTTAATAACTCCATCAGCTTAATAACTCCATATCCACAAGAGGCAGCAGCTACACTGGAGGAAGAAGCTCACCCACTGACATAGTGCTGTCTACACTGGCACTTAGGTCAGTATAACTACATTGCTCAGGGGTGTGAATTATTGACACTCTTGTGCAACAGTTATATTGAACTAATTTTGTAGCGTAGACCAGGCCGCAGGTTTTCCTGCTAGTTTCCAGCTAAAACACAGTAAGAGAAGTTAGAAATATATTAAGCACTTCCCAAATGTTACCTTTCCATGTAATCATTTGCTGTAGCAGTCTTGGACACTCTGCTAGGGCACCCAGAACCTAAGCTACTGTGATACCTCTCTGCCTCAGCAAGGGAGAGGTTTGCTAGAGTTTAGACTGTATGTCAGGTCCCTGCCACACCTGTCTGTCTACCTTATCAACAAACTCTTTGAGACTGTACCAGGCTAAATCTTGCCTTGTCAGTAACAGTCAGTGAACTCCAGTTCTAGAGTTGCCCAGAAATGTCTCTGCAGCAGCTAGTTCCTCTCATAGGACACTCTCAGAAGTTAGGTTCACTACCTCCAAAGATACAGCACACACACACCAGCCTGTTGGCCCACCGTAGACACTATCCTAAACACAGCACAGAGATGGTTTATAGTAAAATTAAGAATAAATTTTTTAATAAAGAACAGAGATTTAAGTGATACTAAGCAGAGGTAATAAACAGTAAAAGGTTACAAAAACAAAACAAAAACACACTTCCTAGTGTCTAATACTTAACTTTAGCAAGCTACAATCTGTATCTAAGTAGCTTTCCTCACATCAAGGTAGAAGCGTCTCCAGCCCTTCCAGTAGGAGGATCCAATGTCACAGAATCAGAGGGTGCTGTCCCCTCTGTCCTTTAAGTGATGACTAACTAGAACGTCTCTTTACTCCCCTTATATTTCCCAAAGTCCATTATCTTTGTCTCAAGATCCCGGAAGATCTAGTGGGGATTCAGACTCCAGTGTCTATCTCGCTGTGCTCACCAAGCTGTTGCCTCTGCCACTTGACTAGACTGCTTTGTTTATCTTACATGTAAGTGTACCTTCATGATCGATGGCTTACAAAGCTTGACTCAGATAGGCAAATTTACATTCCTTTGTGTAAGACAAACTTGTTCATTAAGACTGCCCCCCAAAACATACTTTAGGAACATATTTCCAGCACACATAATAACTCCTTACAGGCCACCCATACATACATCACACAGTTATATTTATGACCAATGTGTCACCAGTTTTTATATGATACCTTATACAATACATTTTTATAGTACAATAATATTGTACACAATCAGTTGGTTCCACTGATTGTATTCTTTAGCGATTCTCTTGAGTGTCTGGGACCTGATTGTCATAAGCCCACGGGGAGATTATGTGATTAAAAACAGGAGTAGTAGTACAAATGGAAGATGTTTCAGAAGACACTCTTAGGATGAGGTCCACATTATGAAAAAGTTTGAAACCCTGTTTTAGACTGTGTTTTAAAGATACTTTGTAATTTTATTCTTTTTTCATTTTGAAGGTATGTTTAAATTATTCTTTGATTACAGTATTCAGATCCAGTTCTCTTTACACCTCCCCAGATTTTTTTTAAAAAATGCTTTTCCTTGAGACAGATCTCATGGAGTGGCCCTGTGAAAATGTTTCTTTTCTGCGAGTACAGTGCGAACAAAATACACAAGCTACATTTTATACTTCCAACTGTTCAGACAGTAATAACTTGTGTTCTCATGCAAAAGTTGTACCACTGTAACTACACAGGTACAGTAAAATGATACAATTATACTGGTATAGAAGTATTTAAACCAGTATAGCTTATTCCTGTGTGAGAAGGGGAATAAGCTAACTGCATCCAGACTAGAGGTTGTACAAATACAACTATCAGTTTAAAAAAAAAAAAAAAAAAAGTAAAAAGAAGTTACACTCTTAACTGAGTTATACCAGTACAAAATTTGCATGCAGACCAGGCCTGTTTTATATATTGAGAAACTAAGTATCTGAAGAACTCAAACAATTATGGAGCTGGAATATTTCACAAAATAAACTAAGTGGCAAAAAAAATTATAAGTAAGATTTTAAAGACATGAGTCCTCTTTCAGGCCAGAGAGTGGCAAATTCTTATTTGACAAAAGTGTATTATTTGCTTTGCATGTGCATCAAGTAAAGAAGCATGTGATATCTTTATCCTACTAGAAAATGAGTTAACTGGTAAGAGGCATCAGTGTGTCAATCAAACAAATCTCCCCAAAATGGGTCCTCCAATCTCAGTAAACTATGAATTAGAGAAAATATGAATGAGTTTGAAGCAGTTTGAGCTAAGATAAAGGAAACTGTTAACTCTAGAGTTCTGCAGTAGCTTAACTATGCAGCATTACAGGCTAAAGACCTTGCTTACATTCATAATCTTCCCCAAATCCAGCAACTGAATAGCCAGTCACCAACACAGCTACACTCGTTCACAAGATAGAATCAGCATGGAAGTTCCATTGATGCTAGTCAGACTACTAGCAGAATTTCTGCACAGATCACAGCTTCCTCATCTGCAGTTGGGGTCTGCATCAGGGCAGTTACATGGGTGGCTTGACACAGACTGCTAGAAGTAGGGCAAATTACTGATATAAACAAGGCCTACAGCATAGGCTTTCTTCTTAAAAATCCTTCAGTCTGCACTGATCAGTGAAACTTGATTGGTGGGACAAAAAGTTCTGCATAAACACTACTATGTACAGTACCACTTGAAATTAATTTAATTGAGCATATTGAAATATTGCAACTCCGTATCAATAGTTGCTTCTACTAAACCTTGAATATTTGGACAGCATGATCCTGGAGAGGCGAAATATTGCATGGGATCTAACCCAAGTTTAGAACTCTTCATTTGCATTAAGAAGCCAATCTCAAAACGACTAAGCAGATTGGTGGGTTAAAACAGACATTTAAAGTAAATATTCCTTTAACAGTTTCTTTAAATTAAAGTATTCCTCCAGTTACCAAATCTCTTGAGGATATGTCAGTACTGATACAAGCATGGGACTTTCGTACAACAGTTTACTTTCTGAATGAAAGACTTTCTTTAGCCATCTATCAAGCAGCTGAACAATAAGCAGACAGAATCCCACTATTGATTTTTGGACATAACCTTGGTCGCTATCTACCTAGAGAAAGATGCTCCATAATGGAAATGGGTTTCACTCTTATGTAATTTCTGTTAAATGCTCTACTTAAGATGGGGTGCATCAGCAAGTAAGCCAAGACGCAACCCCTATCTTATTCCGGTCTATTTAGAAGTTCACATGTAATGACCTTGAAACACTGGGGGGCTGGGGGGGGGGGAAATCCTGCATTCATATGGAATATGGTCTTCAAATCAAAACACATGCCCACTCTGTACAGATTTAGTTTAGAAGTGAATCTTTAAAAACATTTTTAAACATGGCAGCCCATGTTACCACCAATACTAGTGCAAATGTACAGGATAAAGTGCCAAAAAGTCCTTTATCTTGTGATGAATTTTAATAGGGAAAGCTAATTTTGGTTAGGAAAGAACATCATGAGTTTTTTCTCTAGCATGTTTAAAATATTGGCTCAAAGTTAACTATCTGACAAAAAAAAATCCATTTATGGATAATGCCTCTGTTCTTGTAACATAGTTCCACGCAATATTGCAGTTATCTGCCTAGCTTTTCTGCAAACTCTACCTAAGGTGGCATATGCCACCAGGCTCTATGAGGAGGAAACCCTAGTAAAGAGATTTTGAGATGGATGGGATTACAGATGCAAACTAGGAGAATCAAATATAAATTACTATTTAGGTCCCTACAGTGATGGTTAAGAAGAAGTCATAAAACTAAACTTCCTTCCTCCTATAATTTGAGCTTCTTTTCTGATGGGCAGGACTATAGCAAGGACAGACTTACCCACCCACAGAAAACCAGATACTCAGCCCCACAGAGTGAAACATGGCATGTTACGATCTCTAATAGCCCTATTATCCATAGTGGAAATGAGACGCAGACAATAAATGCACAACCCAAACCACCTCAGTTAGCAAGATCAGGGTAGAATGGAGAATTCAACGACTATTCTCTTCCTCCAACTTCCCAAGCCACTCGAAATAAATATCCAAATAAAGAGCAGTTTTTGACCTCTCTCTAAAATAGAAAGCAGAAAGTTAATACTTAATTTCCAATGGACTTTTCTTCTGCAGATCTCAAAGTACATTCTCACAGTAAACGAGCATTAGCCCTTGTCAAGGTTCCTCCCCCACTCTGAACTCTAGGGTACAGATGTGGGGACCTGCATGAAAAACCTCCTAAGTTTATCTTTACCAGCTTAGGTCAAAACTTCCCCAAGGTACAAAATATTCCACCCGTTGTCCTTGGACTGGCTGCTACCACCACCAAACTAATACTGGTTACTGCGGAAGAGCTGTTTGGACGCGTCCTTCCCCCTAAAATACTTCCCAAAACCTTGCACCCCACTTCCTGGACAAGGTTTGGTAAAAAGCCTCACCCTTTGTTTCTCTCCCTCCTCCCAGCTTTTGAAAGTATCTTATCTCCTCATTGGTCATTTTGGTCAGGTGCCAGCGAGGTTACCTTTAGCTTCTTAACCCTTTACAGGTGAGAGGAGCTTTCCCCTGGCCAGGAAGGATTTCCAAGGGGTTTACCCTTCCCTTTATATTTATGACATGCCCCCCAAATCTCAGCTAGGGTGAAACACTGGCTGGGATTTCTTCCTGGAGCTCTAGGAAAAACAGAGTTAATAAGACACATGTATCTCTAAATATACTACCAAGTACATAAAGACTAACAATATTTTCCACATCTCAAGGACGATTTTAACCAGTTGATTCTGGGAAACTTTCACGGGAGAGTGCATCAGCCACTTTGTTAGAAGCTCCTGAGATGTGCTGGATGTCGAAATCAAAATCTTGGAGAGCTAAACTCCACCGAAGAAGTTTTTTGTTAGTTTCTTTGACGGTGTGAAGCCACTTCAGTGCAGCATGGTCAGTTTGCAGGTGGAAACGCCGTCCCCAAACATATGGGCGTAGCTTTTCCAGAGCGTAGACAATGGCGTAACATTCTTTTTCAGTGACTGACCAGTTGCTTTCCCTCTCAGACAGTTTTTTGCCGACAAACACTACAGGGTGGAATTCTTGATCAGGTCCTTTCTGCATTAAAACTGCTCCCACACCACGCTCGGACGCATCTGTGCTTACTAGGAACGGTTTGTCAAAGTCTGGGGCCCTTAGTACAGGGTCAGACATGAGTGTCGCTTTAAGCTTGTTAAAGGCCTTCTGACACTTTTCGGTCCACTGAACAGCATTTGGCTGTTTCTTTTTGGTTAGGTCTGTCAGTGGGGCGGCGATTTGGCTGTAGTGCGGTACAAATCGTCTGTAATAACCGGCCAAGCCTAAGAAGGCTTGAACCTGCTTCTTTGACTTTGGGACAGGCCACTTTTGGATAGCATCCACTTTGGCCTGTAGGGGGCTGATAGTTCCTTGACCCACCTGGTGTCCAAGGTAAGTCACTCTGTTTAGGCCTATTTGACACTTCTTAGCCTTAACAGTTAGTCCTGCCTCCCTTATGCGCTCAAGGACTTTTTGTAGATGTTCCAGGTGGTCTGCCCAGGAATCCGAAAATATGGCCACATCGTCAAGGTAGGCGACTGCATATTCTCCTAATCCCGCTAGGAGACCATCTACAAGTCTTTGGAAAGTGGCGGGTGCATTTCGCAGCCCGAAAGGGAGTACATTAAATTCATACAGCCCGAGATGTGTGATGAAGGCTGACCTTTCCTTGGCAGATTCATCTAGCGGTACCTGCCAGTACCCCTTGGTTAAGTCCAAGGTAGAGATGAACTGGGCCCATCCCAGTTTCTCTAATAGTTCATCTGTGCGTGGCATTGGATAGTTGTCTGGGCGAGTTACAGCATTTAGCTTACGGTAGTCCATGCAAAAACGTATTTCCCCATCTGGTTTGGGAACTAGAACCACTGGAGATGCCCATGCACTTTCAGAGGGGCGGATTACACCCATCTATAACATATCCTGGATCTCCCGTTCTATAGCAGTTTTAGCTTGAGGAGACACCCGGTAAGGTTGGACCCTAATTGGGTGAGCATTACCTGTGTCAATGGAGTGGTATGCCCGTTCAGTCAGTCCTGGGGTGGCTGAGAACGTTGGCACGTAGCTAGTGCACAGCTCCTGGATCTGCTGTCGCTGCATACGCCCAAGGGTCATGGAGAGGTTCACCTCTTCCACACCACCACCACATTTCCCTTCGTAGTAGACACCTTCGGGCCACTCAGCGTCGTCTCCTCCGTGGGCTGTAAACTGACAAACCTTTAATTCTCTGGAATAAAAGGGCTTTAGAGAATTAATATGGTACACCTTAGGCTTTCGGTTGGAGGTGGGGAATGCTATGAGATAATTAACAGCTCCCAGGCGCTCCTGGACCGTGAATGGCCCTTCCCACGATGCTTCCATTTTATGGGCCTGGAGCGTCCTTAAGACCATGACCTGGTCTCCTACTTTGAAGGAACGATCTCTGGCATGTTTATTATACCAGGCTTTTTGCTCTTTTTGAGCATCCTGTAAGTTTTCTCTAGCAAAGGCTAAAGAGGTTCGGAGGGTGTTTTGTAGGTTGGTTACAAAGTCCAGAATGTTAGTTCCTGGAGAAGGTGTAAATCCCTCCCATTGCTGCTTCACCAACTGCAATGGCCCCTTAACCTCACGGCCATATACAAGTTCAAATGGGGAAAACCCTAAACTGGGATGTGGTACAGCTCTGTAGGCAAAGAGCAACTGCTGCAACACTAGGTCCCAATCATTGGAGTGCTCATTTACGAATTTACATATCATGGCCCCCAATGTTCCATTAAACTTCTCCACCATGCCATTTGTTTGATGGTGGTAAGGAGTGGCAACTAAGTGATTTACCCCATGAGCTTCCCAAAGGTTTTTCATAGTTCCTGCCAGGAAATTAGTCCCTGCATCGGTGAGGATGTCGGAGGGCCAACCTACCCTGGCAAAAATGTCTGCTAGTGCCTGGCACACACTTCTAGCCCTGGTGCTGCTTAGAGCTCCTGCTTCCGGCCATCGGGTGGCAAAATCCATGAAAGTCAGTATGTACTGCTTTCCTCTGGGTGTCTTTTTCGGAAAAGGACCCAGAGTATCTACAGCTACTCGCTGAAATGGAACTTCAATGATGGGGAGTGGCTGGAGAGGGGCTTTGACCTGGTCTTGGGGTTTTCCCACTCTTTGGCACACCTCACAAGACTGGACATAGGTAGAAACATCCTTGCCCATTCCCTTCCAGTGGAATGACCCCCCAAACGGTCTTTGGTCCTGTTCACCCCAGCATGGCCACTAGGGTGATCATGGGCTAAGCTCAAGAGCTTGGCCCGGTATTTAGTTGGAACTAACAACTGTCTCTGAGGATGCCAGTCTTCCTGGTGTCCCCCAGAAAGAGTTTCCTTGTATAAAAGTCCTCTTTCTACAACAAACCTGGATCGATTAGAAGAGCTGAGAGGCGGTGGGTTGCTCCGTGCCGCCATCCAAGCTCTCTGGAGGCTTTCATCTGCTTCCTGTTCGGTCTGGAACTGTTCCCTTGATGCTGGAGACATCGGTTCCTCATTGGATTGGGGACCTAGGCTTGGTCCCTCTGGAAGCGATATAGGGGAGGGAGCTGTTTCTGTTGACTGTGAACCGCTCTCCGCTGGTGCACTATGTTGGGATTCAGGCTCCGGCTGAGCCTCTTGTGTAGGGTTATCGGCTGCTGCCAGTTCAGGTTCGGTGGGGCCCTCTGGTGTTGAGGTTGCAAGTACTGGATTCAGTGCTGACACGGGGTCTGGTGTTGGTTGTTCGGCTGGTTCCGGTTCTGGGACTGGTTCCGTCTGGGTCTCTGGGACTGGATCCACTACTGCTAATGCAGACATTGGCCTGGGGTCCGGGTCCATCACCTCTGACCGGGTCCTGATAGAAGTTTCCGGAACAGAGCTAGGCCTCACGGCTTGTTTAGCCTGGCTGCGGGTGACCATTCCCACCCTCTTGGCCTGCTTCACATGATTGGCCAAGTCTTCCCACAACAGCATGGGGATGGGATAATCATCATAGACTGCAAAAGTCCACATTCCTGACCAGCCCTGGTACTGGACAGGCAACTTGGATGTAGGCAAATTGAAAGAGTTGGACTTGAAGGGTTGAATCGTCACTTGGATCTCTGGGTTGATTAAACTGGGGTCCACTAAGGAAGCATTGATAGCTGACACTTGTGCTCCGGTGTCCCTCCACGCGGTGACCTTCTTCCCGCCCACACTCACAGTTTCCCTCCGCTCCAAGGGTATCTGGGAGGTATCTGGGCCTGTGGACCTCTGGTGTGATTCTGGTGCAATGAACTGTAATCTGTTGGGGTTCTTGGGGCAGTTGGCCTTTACATGCCCCTGCTCATTACGTTTAAAACATTGTCCAGCTGACGGGTCACTGGGGCGAGGAGGGTTGCTGGAGAATGGGGTGGTGGGACGGTAAGGGGTCTGGAGGGTTCTTTGGGAGGTAGGTGGGGCTTTGGGCGGCCCCCGGTAATAGGGTGTGGTCTGGGGTGGTCCCTTCTGGTCTCCGCTCCAACTGCGACCAGTTTTCTTCTTCTCTGCCACCTCCACCCATCTGGCTCCAATCTCTCCTGCCTCAATTACAGTTTTGGGTTTCCCATCTAGGATGTATCTTTCTATTTCCTCAGGAACACTCTCTAAGAATTGTTCCATTTGCATTAGGAAGGGCAAATTTACTGGAGATTCAACACTTGCTCCTGATATCCAGGCATCCCAATGTTTCACAATGTGGTAGGCATGTCGGGTAAATGACATGTCTGGTTTCCACCTTAGGGCTCTGAACCTCCGACGAGACTGCTCGGGTGTTATCCCCATTCTGACTCTCGCCTTGGATTTAAACAGTTCATACTTGTTCATGTGTTCTTTAGGCATTTCAGCTGCCACCTCAGCTAAGGGTCCACTGAGCTGCGGCCTCAGCTCTACCATGTATTGGTCAGTAGAGATGTTGTACCCAAGGCAGGCCCTTTCGAAGTTTTCTAAGAAGGCCTCAGTATCATCACCTGCCTTGTAGGTGGGGAACTTTCTGGGATGGGAAGTGGTACCTGGAGAAGGATTGCTAGGGTTTGTTGGTATATTCTGCCGGGCCTTTATCCTCTCCACCTCCTCCACATGCTTCCTCTCTTTTTCCCTCTCCTCCTCCACATGCTTCCTTGCCTCCATTTCCCTCTTGTGGGCAGCCTCCTGTACCTCCTTCTCCAGCCGCATGAGTTCTATCTGTCTTTCATGTTCCCTTCGTTTTTCCTCAGCCTGAAATTTGGCTAATTCCAGCTGTAGTCGAGCTGTGGATTTGGTCATTCTAACCTCTCTGTTTTTAACTAACTTTACACCCGAGGTTTAGAAATAAACAAACAAAACTTGGCTGTAAAATTTTGCTGTGCTGGAATAGAATACCTATTCTCTGATAGTGACTGTCAGCCTACAGAAAAAGACAATTCCCTTGTCTCTGCTCTGGGCCCAAATTAAAGCAAAAAACCTCCAACTACTTGGAAACCTGCTTACCCAGCCCAAAGAAAAAGCAAATGGGTAGAACACACACCCCCTATTTACTTTTAGGAAGAAAAGAAAAAAAAAACTCTGGGTTGGAAGACTGTGAATTTCCCTGCAGGAGTTAAGTACCCTGCCTCCAGGCAAAGAAAACCTGCAATTCACAAAGATAATCCCCTTTTGTCTCTGCTTGGCCACAAAGCAGAGAAAAAACAAGTTGCTTTCAGTTTCAGCTGCTTTCTGGACTTCCTTTCCAAAGGAAAAAAAACTTTCCTTTTTAAAATCTGTATTTCTAGTTCAAAAAAATCTCAACTGGATCTCAAAATGATTTCAGGTTAATCCCACCACTATGCCACCATGTCAAGGTTCCTCCCCCACTCTGAACTCTAGGGTACAGATGTGGGGACCTGCATGAAAAACCTCCTAAGTTTATCTTTACCAGCTTAGGTCAAAACTTCCCCAAGGTACAAAATATTCCACCCGTTGTCCTTGGACTGGCCGCTACCACCACCAAACTAATACTGGTTACTGCGGAAGAGCTGTTTGGACGCGTCCTTCCCCCTAAAATACTTCCCAAAACCTTGCACCCCACTTCCTGGACAAGGTTTGGTAAAAAGCCTCACCAATTTGCCTAGGTGACTACAGACCCAGACCCTTGGATCTTAAGAACAATGAACAATCCTCCCAACACTTGCACCCCCCCTTTCCTGGGAAATGTTGGATAAAAAGCCTCACCAATTTGCATAGGTGACCACAGACCCAAACCCTTGGATCTGAGAACAATGAAAAAGCATTCAGTTTCTTACAAGAAGACTTTTAATAAAAATAGAAGTAAATAGAAATGAAGCAATCCCCCCCTGTAAAAATCAGGATGGTAGATATCTTACAGGGTAATTAGATTCAAAAACATAGAGAACCCCTCTAGGCAAAACCTTAAGTTACAAAAAAGATACACAGACAGAAATAGTTATTCTATTCAGCACAATTCTTTTCTCAGCCATTTAAAGAAATCATAATCTAACACATACCTAGCTAGATTACTTACTAAAAGTTCTAAGACTCCATTCCTGGTCCATCCCCGACAAAGACAGACTATAGACAGACACACCGACCCTTTGTTTCTCTCCCTCCTCCCAGCTTTTGAAAGTATCTTGTCTCCTCATTGGTCATTTTGGTCAGGTGCCAGCGAGGTTACCTTTAGCTTCTTAACCCTTTACAGGTGAGAGGAGCTTTCCCCTGGCCAGGAGGGATTTCAAAGGGGTTTACCCTTCCCTTTATATTTATGACAGCCCTGTTCTATGGATAAAGAAATCCCTGAATTTCTCTCTCAAATTCCCTGAAGTCATAGTAAAACTAACACTGCAGAGAACAAAACCCAGGTCTCCTAACTCAGTCTGGTGAGTTAATAGGTTATTGGTATGTTCTCCTATCATATCATATCACCTCCTAAGGAACATATCACTTATTCCTGTTAGCAGTAATAGTTAAAACAGTAGGTAAAATAATTTAAAACAGTTAATATAGCCCAGTGAACAACAGTGGGGACCTCCTGTGAAAAAAAATTAAACCCCTCATTGCCACCAATATTTCCTTGCTTCCCTATAATTCAGGCAATGAATGACTGATGCACACAGGGCAATTACAAGTGATCCACGCAGTGTTGTCTAGTCCCAGTTCTGGCAGTTGGAGGTGTAGGGACATATGGAGCCCTGTTTTGCATTCATGACCGTCTTGGCTAATAGCCTAAGCTTAGCTAATGCTTTTTGGAACTCATTTATACTTCTGGCCTTCACAACATCCCTGGCCACAAGTTCCACAGGTTAACTGTGTTGTGTGAAGAAGTACTTCCTTCTGTTTATTTTGAACCTGAGGCCTACTAATTTAATCGGGTGAGTCCTGGCTATTTTGTTATGTGAATGGGTAAACACCACTTCCCTTCTCTACACCATTCATGATTTTAGATACCTCTATCATATACCCCCTTAGCTGCCTCTTTTCTAAAATGAGCAGACCCGTTTTTTTAAATCTATCCTCATATGGAAGCTCTTCAATACGCCTAATCATTTTTATTGCCCTTCTCTATACTTTTTCCAATTCTAAGATCTTTTTTGAGATGGGGTAACCAGAACTGTGTTTTCAGAGAACTATCCACAATGATTCTGAAATCTCTTTCTTGAGTGGTAATAGCTAATTTAGACCCCATCATTTTGTATGTAATTTCAGGATTAGGTTTTCCAAAGTGCATTACTTTGCATTTATCTACACTGAATTCCATGTACCATTCTGTTGCCCAGTCACCCAGTTTTGTAAGATCCCATCGTAAATCTTCACAGTCAGCTTAGGGCTTATCTTGACTAATTTTGTACTGCCTGCAAATTTTGCCACCTCACTGTTCCAGATCATTTATGAATACATTGAACATCATAGGTCCCCGTGCAGATCCTTGGAGGACAACATTCATAGAATCATAGAATATCAGGGTTGGAAGGGACCTCAGGAGGTCATCTAGTCCAACCCCCTGCTCAAAAGCAGGACCCATCCCCAATTAAATCATCCCAGCCAGGGCTTTGTCAAGCCTGACCTTAAAAACTTCTAAGGAAGGAGATTCCACCACCTCCCTAGGCAACGCATTCCAGTGTTTCACCACCCTCCTCGTGAAAAAGTTTTTCCTAATATCCAATCTAAACCTTCCCCACTGCAACTTGAGACCATTACTCCTTGTCCTGTCCTCTTCCACCACTGAGAATAGTCTAGAACCATCCTCTCTGGAACCACCTCTCAGGTAGTTGAAAGCAGCTATCAAATCCCCCCTCATTCTTCTCTTCTGCAGACTAAACAATCCCAGTTCCCCCAGCCTCTCCTCATAAGTCATGTGTTCCAGACCCCTAATCGGGGTTCACATTATTTACCTCTCTCCATTATGAAAACCTACCATTTGTTTCTACCCTTTGTTTTCTAGCTTTCCCTGATACTGACCAGTTACTGATCCATAAGAGGACCTTTCCTCTTCTCCCGTGACTCCTTACGTTGCTTAACAGCCTTCGTGAGGGACCTTGTGAAAGGCTTTCTGAAAGTCCAAGTACACTATATCCACTGGATCACTCTTATCAAGATGTTTATTGACACACTCAAACAATTCTAATATAGACTGGTGAGGCATGATTTCCCTTTATAAAAGCCATGTTGACTTTTCCCAACACATCATGTTCACCTATGTGTCTTAGAATTCTGTTCTTTACCAGGCAAATTGTTTAAAATTGTAGTAGAGACATTAGGCTTATTGGCCTATAATTGCCAGAATCATCTCTGGAGCCTTTTAAAAACTGATATTATAATAACTACCTTTCAATCACCTGGTATAGAAGCTAAATTAATTTAGGTTCTCTACAACAGCCTTGTCTTCCTTGAGTGATCGTTTAGCACCTCAATCATCGAGTGGCCCCACTGACTGTTGGGCATGCTTCTAATGTACTCACATTTTTTGCTGTTAGTTTGTGTGCTAGTTGTTCTTCAAATTCTCTCTTGGCTTGCCTTATTTTACTTTTCATGTGACTTGCCAGAGTTTATGCTCTATTGTTTCTATTTCCCTCACTAGGATTTGACTTCCAAGTTCTAAAGGTGCCTCTAACCACCTCTTTTATTCTGCTTTTTAGACATGATAGCATTGTTTTGGTCCTCTTACTGTTGTTTTTAGGATATACATTTAATTTGAACCTCTATCATGGTGTTTTTAAATAGCCTTTATGAAGTTCGCAGGTATTTCACCCTTGTGACTGAAACTTTTAATTTCCGTTTAACTAGCTTCCTCATTTTTGGGTAGCTCCCGTTTTTTGAAGTTAAATGCTACTTAGGTGGTTTCTTTGACATTTCCCCCCACACACATTATGGTCATTATTACCAAGAAGTTCAGCTATATTCACCTCTTGGACCAGATCCTATGGTCCATTTAAGACTAAGTCAAGAATTGCCTCTCCCCTTGTGGGTTCCAGGACTAGCTACTCCAAGCAGTAGTCATTTGTGGTGTCTATAAATTTTATCTCTGCATCCCTTCCTGAGGTGACATATACCCACTCAAGATGCACATAGTTGAAATCCTCCATTATTATTGGGTTTTCTGTTTTTGTAGCCTCTCTAATATCCCTAAGCATTTCACAATCACTGCCAACCACCTGATCGGGATTGTGGCAGCATATTCCTACTGCTATACTCTTATTATTCAAGCACGTAATTTCTACCCAGAGAGTCTATGGTATAGTTTGAGTCATTTCAGATTTTTACGTTGACTATGCTCTTTCACAAATGGTTCATGCTGGTGGTGATGTGGCACTATTACCATGTCCCACTGATTATTCGCATTCCACCAACTTTCAATGATGCCTATCGTATCAATATCCTCATTTAATGCCAGGTACTCTAATTCACCCATCTTAATTATTTAGACTTCAGCAGTTGTCTATTAGCACTTATACACTTTGTCTTCGTGTGTTAGATTTGAATGGGATTCTTATGTTTGACTATTCCTCACTAGCTCCTATCTATACTTTGCCAACTTCTTTCCTATCAGTTTAATAAATCCATCCCTAAGGGATGTCTCCACGTCAACTGTGTACCCCTCCACACCTGACAGCTATCCCCCTGCCCTTAGTTTAAAAAATTCTCTATAACCTTTTAATTTTACATGCTGGCAGTCTAGTTCCATTTTGGTTTTCGGGGGAACCCATCCTTCCTGTTTAGGCTCCTCCCTTCCCAAAATCTTCCCCAGTTCCTAATAAACCAAAAACCCTCTTCTCTACACCACTGTCTCATCTGTGTATTAAAACCCTTCAGTTCGTCCTGTCTTTTTGGCCCGGTGCATGGAACTGAAAGCATTTCAGAGACTGCTTGCATGGAGGTCCTGGACTTTACTCTCTACTCTTACCTAGCAGCCTAAATTTGGCCTTCCGGTCCTTTCCCCTACCTTTCCTTGTATTATTGGTATCTACATGTACCATAGCCACCGGCTGCTCCCCAGCACTGCATATAAGTCTATCTAGACATCTCATGAGATCTGTAACCTTCACACCCAGCAGGCAATTAACTATGTGGCTCCATCGGCCATCACAAACCCAACTACTGATATTTCTAATAATCAAATCCCTTGAGTTACTTGCTCCTGGTAGTAACTGCGGCTCCCTCCCTCCCTCGGAGGGGTATCCGTAGACTGAGGATACCATGACATCACCTGGAAGGAGGTTCACAACTATGGAACTGTTGATTCTCTATCCCTGAGACTTTCACCCTCTCAACAGCACAAACTGTCTGACTGGGGTGTACTACTGCAACCCTGAAAGTCTCCTTGATGTAGATTTTTGTCCCCCTTACCTCCACCAACTCAGCCACTCTAGCCTGTACTGAATCGGAGGGCTATGAGCTGCTTGTATCAAATGCACACATACAATAACTGCCCGCAAGGCAAGTCATTGTTCATGCTGCATTCAGTGCAATAAACTGGATACCCTCACTTTGCTGCTGGACTTCTGCCTGCATTATTTTTACTCTTGCAAGTTTTTTTTTTTTTTTTTTTGGGGGGGGGGGGGTTGAGTTGGTTTGTTTGTTTGTTTTTGTGGGGAGAGGGTGTTATTTGACCTAAATTTAGAGTATGTTTGTTACGTTTCTTCCTGTAGTTAGATTATGCTACTTGGCCTCCCCCAGGCCACTGAACTCTCCCTGCAGCCAAACTCTCCTTACATTAGTAGCTCTCTCACTCCCTCTGTATTGTCTGTTGTAGCTGAATTTTGCCCCAGAGGACAACATGTTCTTTTTATTGCAAGACTATGACATTTCAGTAGAGGATAATTTCTTCTCAGACCACCAATGAGAATTTAACTGTCCATTTTCTGACTTCCAACAATTGAGATTAGAAAAACATAAATATGTTTACTCATGGGTCATGGGTATCATAGGCTGGGAGAGGCTGAACCTCCCCAAACAGTCTGGCATAGCCCCACCCACGCACTGCCCAGTGCTCTGGGGCTGGTTGCGCTCGGGCAGCCCAGAGCTGGGGGTCGGGCAGCCACGGTGGGGATGCTTTGGGCTCCGGTGGGAAGGGATGGAAGGAGAGGTGGGTTCTCGGGCAGAAGGGGAGGGACCAGGGGCTAGCCTCCCTCAATGGCCAGTTCACCCACCACCCATGTTTTTATTCCACTTTTTTGGAATAAGTGGAGAACACAGGAATGCTCAATATCAGTGTACATGAGCTGAGAACAACAGCACTCTGATACCGCAAAGCCAACAATTAAACAAGGAAAAACAGTACAATTATCCAAATGGATTGCAGTATGGAAAGATGCAGAGCAGTGCAAACAGTCAGAACAGTATCAAAGACCATTCTTGTCTTTTCACTGCAGTTATTAGAGGAAAGGAGTTGCCGCTTGCTGTGTACAATTTTGTAAATGTTTCCTAAAAAACACTAATAATTTGAAGTAATAAAATGCTTTTTGCCTAAAACTAGAAATATTGTGCCAGCAAACCAGGTGTATAGTACAGGATAAGAAAGTATGGCAGGTGGAAATATTGCCAACTCCAGGTGTTCAAACATTATGCCTTAGACCCTCAAAAATCGTGAGTTTTTTTAAAGAAGTTATAAGTTTGGCATTCTATTAAATTTCCTTCTAGTTTTTGAGCCTTTAGGGTTCACATTTCCAATCCTTTCTTTGCAACCATATGTGCTTGAATTTTTTTTTTTTAAATGAAAGCTAAAATTCTCACATACTAAAAAAGACTTCAGGGGCTGGGTTCTAAGACAAACACTAAATATCACAAAACTTATATTTTCATGTGAAGTGTGCTAATTCATTCCGAGAGCTCCTTAAAAAAAAAAAATAACAGATTTCAGCAGGTGACTAATTTTAAGAGAACATAAAATTAAAGAGCTGTGATATAGCTCTAAACAGAGAAGTGACACATCATGACCACTAGGAAGAGTGGTGCACATATAGGAAGTATACAAGTTCATCTGAAGTCTTTAAAAATTAAGTGTAACATTGTAAAATGAAGAGATCGATTCACATCACTAGTACTTTGATTATTAGGTTCCTTTAAAAAAAAAAAAATCACACTGCACAATCCCTTGACAGCACACAAGGCAGTGTGTGGTCTGGCAGGTGCTTCCCACTTCCCAGCCTGGTTCAGCCTACTCTGAAAGACAGTCAAATCCAACTGGCTGTACTACTGTGGCATTTCCTTAACTTCCGCTGGATGACATTCCTGAAAATCCTCTTGAATTCTACAAAGCAAATATCAGCATTTCCACCCACCTCTGCTACTGAAGTGGTATTACCTCACCTTCAGCAGCGACAGAACTAGCTTGCCAGATCCCTGCACCCGATGGAGTTAGCTGTAGCTCACGAAAGCTTATGCTCTAATAAATTTGTTAGTCTAAGGTGCCACAAGTACTCCTTTTCTTATAGCAAGACTGCATTTTTATTTATTTATTCATGCTAACCTTTGTACAATGGGCTCTCCCATATTGAAAAAAGCATTGTTTTTTCCAGAGATTGAAAACATCTTTAAAAAGCCATAACTTTGATTAAACCAAAATAAACAGACTATGCACTCTAAATCTAGTTTTTCTCCACTTACATCTTTCAGTATAAGATACCCCAATTCACCCAAATGAGTTTACATTTAGTTTGTCTGTTCTGAATTTCATTGTAAGCTGAAAGGCTTGTTTTCCCTCGCTGCCATATCACCCCATCCACCAATAATTGTTGCTAAGACTATACTTTAGCAGTTTAAAATACAGACTCAAATAGATGAGAGTAGGAACTGATTAAGAATGTTTTATGAGCAGTTATTTTTCCAACGCATTGTCATGTTAGCTTTAAAAGAATATTGTCATAAAACAAGGTGAAGCAACAACAATCTTGAGGGCATTTTAGCATATACATTGACATCCAGATCAAAGTTTGCATCTCATTTACACCTGAGAAGAATTATATATTTTCTATTTGTAAATTAGCTAATGTCATGCAAAAGGTTAAAGTTTACACTGACTTTAATACAACAAACATATTAAATGCTTACAGAGCAAATGAGACAAGGTTTATATTGCTATCAAGTATCAAAGGGGTAGCTGTGTTAGCCTGTATCCACAAAAACAAGGAGCCCGGTGGCACCTTAAAGACTAACAGATCTATTTGGGCATAAGCTTTCGTGGGTAAAAAACTGTCACCAAACTCCTTGTTGTTTTTGTATTGCTATGTTTGTTGGTTAGCCTGAAGGCTAGAGGCCATAACGTCACAATCAATTCAATCACAAAATATCCCTCTCAAGTCACTTGCTCTTAATCTAATTTCAATAACTGCCACTGGAATTATGAATCCTCCAGCAAGAGTAGCACAGTCCACCAGCAGGGAATTCATAAGGTAGGCCAGCAAAGAGAGCTACTCACATCCACTTAACCAACTAGGTTCCTTTGCAGTGCCCAGCACCCCGATACCTAAGCATGCCACCATTATTCTCCATAATTTACTTGAATAGCAACATTTCATCAGAGGACATGTTGGTAAATAAATATCATTCACAATCATTACTAGGAAAGTAATGCATATTACAGGCTAGCAGAAGGTATATTACATCCACAGTTTCTAGTATTAAAAAGGTATAAAACAAGAGACCTACTCACTAGTTTGAGACTATGGCTTTAAGAAATTTCAGATCAATTTAATTTTAGAAATACTAGGATTGCCAAACACCAGTTTATTAGTCAACAAAAACTGTGTTTATTTGACAAGAACAACGCAAGTTCCCCTCCCCACTCTTTACATGGATGAGTGATTCTCAAACTTTTGTACTGGTGACCCCTTTCAAATAGCAAGCCTCTGAGTGCGACCCCCCCTTATAAATTAAAAACACTCTTTTATATATTGAACACCATTATAAATGCTGGATGCAAAGTGAGGTTTGGGGTAGAGGCTGATAGCTCGTGGCCCCCGGGTGTAATAACCTTGTGACCCCCTTGAGGGGTCCTGACCCCCAGTTTGAGAACCCCTGACATAGACCAATTTGACACCGATTAACCTGTTAAGCCAATCCTTTAAACATGTCAAATCTCAGAGAGAGCTTCAGGCTTTTAACGTCTCAGAAGTTTTTCTATAAGTGTCTGTTTTCCTCAAAAAAATTAATTAGCAAGTTAAAGTTTGGCCCTGCAGTGAAATAGTTAACATCAGACTGCAATGATATGCACTTCTCTGACCCATTAAATTTCTCACAAGCTGCGCTACAATGAGCTGAGTACCAAGTATCAACTGTAATATGATCTAAGAGTTTATGGAAAAAATAACTGCACATACCAATTGCACACATTTAATAAGAGTTTGTTTCTCTTAAAATATTCCATAAACATGATTAAGACACACCCCTCTCTCTCATGCATTTTAAATATGCTCCCCCCTCCCTCTACACACCTCTTTTCCAAAAACCAACCCCTTTACAAAAAAAAAAAAAAAAAAACACACACAGCAGCCCACTGCAGCAAAAAGAGGCTTGAAAAACAACTTTGATTGGCACTTGGCCTGACCCACAGAGGAAGAAAAACAGTTTTTGGACAAAGAGCGCAAATATTTGAGCTCGCCGACTTACATGCTTTCTTAATATTTACAAGAACAACCCTGGTGCAAAATGTATTTAGAGAGACAGATGAGGGAAAAAAATATTGCATTTTTCTCAGTCTTCCAGTCCTGATGCATTTGCACAGCTCAGCAATTTTAATTCATTTGCAATGGACAAACAAAAAGCACCTCATCTAGTGTTCCCAATTAATCAGATGTTGAGAGGAGTTAGTAAAGGATTAGAATATTCGCAAAGGACATTCTGGTCAGGGGACCTGTTAATAACCAGCTGATTTTTTTCCCCAAAAGCTTTACATTTCAGAGAGGCAGTCTGAAAATAAGGTTTTATAAAAATCGTAGTGATGTATTTATTTTTACTAAGTGATATGTGAATGAACTTTCTAAGCCGCTCTCTATGAGAATCAACCAGAGCCAGTGTTTCTGATGATCCATCCAAGTAAACACTTTTGCTGAAAAACATACATACACACACCCAATACAAATCCCCACATATATTTTATGTCTCAGGCAGAATCGCTAACAAGGGAAAGGCACTACAGGGGGTGGGAGAGTGCGAACTACGAGAAACTAAGAACCCCGCTAATAGGAGCTGTGGCTGAAGGTTGCGTTCACGGGCTAACAGGGACATCAGTGGGCCGGGGAACATCCCTCACACCGGGCAGAAGCAGATGCAGAGATCAGTGAAAGCGGAAAAGAGGGACCTTCGCCAAAGGGCCAGTGTCGGGTGGGAAGGACGATCTGCCCATCCCCTCTTCTTTACCATGCTGGGGCTGGTACCCCCCTCCCATCCCGGGACAATGCCCCGTTCTCCTCATACTCACCCACCTGCCACCCCCAGATCCTCCCGTGGCCCCTCGCCTTGCTAAAGTGCCTGGCTACCCCGCTCCTTCCCCTCAGATCTACGGTTTCCCTCTCTCCGCCTCCCGTGCGCGGAGGGGCCCGCAGCTCCTGTGCTACCCGCCCGGCCGCCCCCAAACACACCAGCCTCCGCTCGCGCCGCCGCCTGGGTCCCGTCCCCCTCGCACCTCCCCGAGTCCCAGTATCCCGCCTCGCACCCCCACCTCTTCGGATCCCGCCCCCTCCCCTCAGACAGCCGGCCTCAAACCCCCAGCGGTCCCCACCGGGTCGCACCCCAGCGGCCCGGCCGCCCCCACACCACATCCCGCCCCCGCCGGCGTCCCCAACGGTGGCTCACATCCCCACGGCTCCGCCACATCCCGGCTCCACTGCCGCCCCCCTCACGCCAGCAGCGCCCCGGCCCCCCGGGTACCTGTCTCAGCACTTTCCGGCAGTTGCTGCAGACCCGGTACTCGCTGGCGGAGGCGGCGCTGCCGATGGAGCCGGCGCTGCCCCGGTTCATGCTGCCGCGCCGCGCCTCCTGGGACGGGGAGCGGGTGCGCCCGGGTCGGAGGAGCTGGCGGGGCTGGCTGCGCTCAGCTCACTGACCCGCTCCTCCGGCCGTCCCCATCCTCCCGCAGCTTCCCCGTCCACCGCTCGCGGGCAGCCCCTTCCCCCCGCGCACAGCCCTCCGCCAATCACCGCGCCCCGGATACGCCCACTCTCGCTACTAGCCACCAATCGACGAGCTCGCACGACGCTGACCAATTGCCAGAACGCTCGCCGGCTCCCGTCTCCGGGCAGCCTCCAGCCAGGGGCGGGCGAAAGGGCGGGGCCGCAGCACAAGAGGGCGGGGAAAGCTCCTGTCTCCGGGCGGCCTTTCGGCCAGGGCCCCAGCGCGAGGGCGTGGCTTCTTCCAGCCAATAGAGGGCGACGGGCGAGGATATGCAGATGAGGCACAGGAGCCCATGCTTACCAGGTGTCAGTCACACACACCCCTTTAAACTTTGGCTGCTGCTGCTGCTGCTGGGATGTGGGCTGACTCAAGGAAGAGCTTGGAATACGAAAGAGAGGGAAGAAGGATCGGAGAGAGGGGGAGCTGAATGGAGGAGGGGAAAGGGAGAGGAGAGAAGAGGAGAGGAGGAGAAAGACCAACAGGAAAAAAAAGGAAAATATAGTGCTCATAAACACCCCAGATACCAAACCACCATTTCCTCATGCAGAAAAGGGGAGGGGGAAATCTGAGCCTTGCACCATGCCTGAAAAGCTAGCAAATTCTGAGGCTGTCAGACCCATGGAGGAAGTCAATCCTAGAGTCAGGCACGGCTGTTTACTCCAATCAGGGGTCTTTTAGGTCAAGCAGGTCAACTGATCTCAACTGCTGACATTGGGAAGGGAGAGAGGAGTTGCTCCTCATAGCCACAACCCAAATCTTATACAGTGCAGGTCAACAGATGAGAGTCATCACTTTGAACTGTACCCCAAACGTAATAGGAAGCAAACACAATTTGTGCAGCAGAAGCAGTGTGATATGCTCTGCCACCAAGCAGACACAAAGTAGTTCTGTCCTGGCTGGAGCTTCAGAGTGGCTGTCCGGTACAGAGCACGTTGCAGTAAACCAATCTAGAATTTTAAAAAGTCATGGACTACCATGGCAAGATTCAAATCCCAGAAGTCTGGTCATGACTGCAACCAGACAAGTTGCTTTTGGCCTCCAAATATCCTGGTTTGCAGGAGCAAACAAGGGTACAAAAGCCCCCACACGCACACTGTAAATCTCTTGGGCAGAGTAGACACAAACCCCTTCTCTGAGGAGACTACAAACATCAGATTCTTCCCCAGTTCATTAGCATCAACTTCATTTTATTTGGATTATTGTCCATTTCTCCCCAATGTGCATTAATCAATTATTTATCAAGAGAGAGATACAGCATTATTACCGCCTTCATCCTAAAAGTGTACAGATCAGAGTATCGGGAGAAAAAATTGCTTTCTGGAAAAACATCCTGCTTCAAGGCAGTTGATTGCACACGTAGAAACAAGACTGCTGTGCTGCCAGGCAGGATGAGATTAGATATTTGCTTTAGGGGAAATTGGGACTTGGGAATGTTTGGAGAGTATGTGTGTTGTCTCAGGTTGGGAGGATTATTAAAAAATGATGAGTCAGGTTTTTTAGCCTCCATGCTAATGCACAGAGAGACAGGGGATATAATTGGGACAAAGACAAATCTCGTTTACAGGGCAGGTGGGTGGGATGTAGTCCCCATTTTTCTGATAATAGTGGTGCACATGTTTTATACCATGTATCACTATAATTTCCCCCATTTATGGGCTATCATAACTTTAGATTTTAGGTTCTAAGCACTTATGCAAGTGCATTAAGCATGTGAGTAATCCTATTGACTTCAATAAAATTCTGAAAATTAATGATAGGATAGTATATGATCTCTACTCTGAAAAATATTACTATAAAGTCGTTTGATCTATCTGTTACAGAAACTTAGCACTCTAATATTATAGCCCTCTGAAATCCCTAAGATAGGTTTTACTGTTTTGTTATGTACATTGTTTTAAAGTTTTATCTCGTCAAACTAATTGTAAATTGGCTGTAAACGAATTTCGATCTGGTTCCTATATTTTTATCTTTGATAGTGTTATTTGTTTTTGCAAAGTTAAGCAACATAACATTTAGCTAAGTGATTTGCATAAAGGGACACTTTAAAGGGACATTTAAGGGACACTTGCATAAGGGACTATCTTTAAAAAATACTGAAAATCATCACGATTTGAAAAAACATTTCTACCATAACCAGAACATCATTCACAGCATCAACCACTCCCATTATTGCCCTTGTCCTTCCTCCTGAAAAAGCACAGAATACTTTATGCTAAACATACTGATGTAAATAAGGCCCCAATCCTATAACCATTTCACACGGGCAGACCCTGACAGACAGTCAGAGCCCCTTTGGCTTCAATGGGATTCAGTGCAAGTGCATGGGTTCACCTCCATGGATCAATTTGCATAATCAGGGCCTAAATCTGTTATTCATGCTTATTATGCAATTATTGACATAATAGATACAACTTGAGACATATAAAAGCATACCTAGGGTCTTCCACATCACTGGAAGAATTCTTTTTTGCACTAACACAAAATCTAACAATAAATGAAAATGTTATAGTAAAGTATTATTTTATGATTAATTATCTTTATTGGACTCCAAATAGCCAAAAATGCCAACCAAACAAACCTTGACCCAAAAACCTATGACAGAGATAAACAATTGTGGGCTATGTAATGCAGAAAACACTATCTTATTACATATGCTGTGGAATTGTGTAAAACTACAGAAGCATCACAGTGATTTCTGAAATGATACAACAAACAGTGAATGGATTGTTAGATTATAATGAAAATTTTCTCCTGAATCATGAGAAACGTTCTCTTGGGTATCTCTCCTGAAGCTGACTGCTTCTGCTCACAAACAGAAATTCCTACATATTCTTTTTCTTGGACAATTTTATGAACCATGGTAATGGAAATCAGCAGGGGCATGCACAAGGGGGGACAAGCTGTGGCATGCCCCCCCCCCCAATAATCATCGGGGCACAGAACTCCTCAAGCCCCGGGGCTGAGGTGGTAGGGAGAGCGAGCTTCTCTGGGCCCTGGGCCTTCAGGGAGGAGAGTGAGCTCCTGCTGGAGCCGAGGTGGGGGCGGAAGGGAGGGAAAAGCAAGTTCTTGCATGGGGGTGGGGGCACAGAATGTGCCCACCCAAAAGGGGTCAAAGTTAAATTTTTGCACATGCCCCTCAGGAAAGCCCTTGATGGGACATGAATGGATTTCTCATCCTGTGCCACCAGTGGGGCTACTGGTTTATAGAGTAAGAACAGAAAAACTTTTTAAAAAACTGAAATATTTGATCAAATACCATGGAATGAAATGGATTATATCTTTCATTGTAGCCCCAATCCCGCAAAAATGTATGCATGTGCTTAGCTTGAAACCATGTAACTTCAAAGTCTTGCACACATGCTTAATTTTAAGTGTGTGATCAGTTCCACTGATCTCAAGTGAAGCATTTGCAGAATTGGGGCCTTTCTGCTAAATGTTTCAAAAATCTCTAGGATACTTCTTTTATGTACACGAATATACATGGATATAGTTGAAATGGGTTTTTTTCAGTGCAGCCTCCACCTTTGACTGGCAGCTTTCACAGTCCAACTGCCCCCTCCTTTTCACCCACTGCTGTGATCTTCATTTGACTTTTGTCTAATCATCAAACTAGTGAAAGTTACTAAAGTCCTTTACTTATCCTGTATTTTAGCTTATGGCATTGTGCATTGGCAGAGGGAGTTTAAATTTACCCACATAACTTTAATCTTGATATAGGGGTGAGAGTGTAGTTCAGTTTGCAAATTCCTTCAGTTCTTCGTCCTTCTGCAGAGACTGCCTACAAAGGAAGCCAGTTAGTACCATATGCACTGGGGTGTTTTTCTGACGTAGATACTTGTCAAACAGAAATTGGAATGAGACCCTCAAATTGATTTCACAGATTATTGAACAGCAATAAAAGGGCTGCATTTTTGGTCTCTCCTAATCTGGTTTACATAGATTTTATAATCAGTGGTCACAATTTTTGCACAAAATTTTAACAGTGGAAGTGATTAACCACTAGAACAAACTACCAACAGAAGTGGTAGATTCTCCATCTCTTGAAGTCTTTGGATCAATACTGGATGCCTTGCTGGAAGATACACTTTCATCAAATATAAATTATTGGGCTCACTACAGGAGTAGCTGGATGAAATTATATTGCCTGCTATAGGAGGTCAGACTAGATGATCTAATGTTCCCTTCTGGCGTCAAAAGTCTATGAATCATACATTAACACTGCATTAAACGTGGTTAAGTTTGGAACAGATAGCAAAAGCAAGCAAATACAGTTAAGAGGAGAAATATACATGGTTTCTCCAGAGCATACCAAGAAATCCAGCATGGCACCTTGTGACCATAGGTGCTGTGTGACAGTGTCTACCTGGCCTTTACGGCTCCCTGCAGGAGGTCCCACAGTCCTACTACATCCCACGCCAGAAAAGGACCAGCAAAGTTGACTCCTCCAAGCCTGCCTAGAGGGGCCTCACAGAAGAGCTAATCAGAGCCCAGCAGGTTCCTATTAAAGGAGCTGTAGGGGCTAGCAGCTTAGCTGAAGGCTAGGAGTGGGGGAGTAAGGAAGGAAGGGTGCTTTTTTTCTGGCTAAAGGAGCTTGATAATTAGTTAGGTGTTATTGCTGACTGAATTTACCTAGTGGGAATTATATAGAGAGAAGAACCTGAGATAGGGAGGGAGATAAAAGGGCCTCATTGGAAGAGGTTTAGGGAAAATGCAACAAAGAATTGAGTTAAGTGGTATGTGGCTGTTGTGTTTAATGTCTCTGGGTTGGAACCTGGAGTAGTGGATGAGCCTGTTTCCCATACTAGCTACAAGTAAAGCACTGTAAAACCCATGGAAGGGACAGGACTGAATTGGGAACCCAAACAAAGAACTGTATTTAAAGGGGCCTGAGCCAGGACTGATGGCCACAGAAGGCTGGCCTGCAGAGGGTGCTTGCGTGAGAAAAGGACTGCACTCACTACCACACCTAGCTGCTAGAGGTACTTGTGGTAAGTTCCCCTGTTACATGCTGAAGGACCTATAGTGCTGCCTTTTTGATTTGTACATTTGTTAGTGTATTGCTTTAATGTTTATGCAGGCTTTATTTTAAATTCATCATGGGAGAAAAGATGGCAGTTAATATTTGTGCTCTGAATAATATTACATAAATGTTTTAAATTACAAAATGAAACTTTCTGACTTTATAATTACATATCCTAATTTGCAAAATGACGGCAGAGATAATTACATGAGACTGTGAGAGCTAATAGATTGTGGAATAGTCCCTCCAGGGAAATGGTGCAAGCCTCTTTATCTGAGGCATTTAAATCAGGACTAGATAAAGCACTAAAAAGTATGTATGTCATAGGAAACAATTATGCACTGGCCCATGAGATGGACTAGATGACCTAATAAGTCTCTTCCATCTCTAATTTCTCACTGCTGTGTAATTCTATAAAACATTCAAGCACTTCCTAGCTGTGAAATTTTCCTCTACCCCTCTCTATATTTTCTGTGTTTTGCATTATAACTTGCTAAGTATTCTAACGTTATTTACCTTGCTCTACAGCTTTAATACCATATCAACCAACCCTGTAAAACAATAAATAGGGACGTTTGGAGAGCAAATAGGGTCATGCTAAGTTATCTTTGGAAATCTTTTAGTCTAAGAAGTTTAAGGAGTGACAGTGTGGGGAGGAAAAGGCCAATATATTGGTTTAAAAGGTAAGGACTGTTGGCATTTGGCTGCCCCTTACTCCTACACGAATGGCAAACAATTATTTGTAATGTATTTGCCTCACTGTTGAGGCCACTCTGGCTTCTGGTTAGAGACAGGGTCTATGCAATCAGCTGGGAGTGAAGTCAGGGAGTAGGAGTGGCAGTTTGGGCTGGAGACTAGGGGCCAAAATTCTGTTTACATGGGTAAATATGGAGACTCTAGATTTACATTGTGAAATGAGAGCAGAATTTGGCTCAATGCTCTGAAAGAGGGGGTTACAAGAAGAGTGAGACAGGGCTGGAGACAGAATGTTCAGGGGCTGGAGTAACAGCAGCTACTGAAGGAGGACATAGAGGGAAACTGGACCAGTGAAAGACCAGTGAAAGACAAGATCGTCCTCTTGAAAGACCAGGATGAAAGTAACAGTTGGGAGATGGAGAGGGGGAAGTACCACACAACAGTAGCCATAAGCTTCTAGGCAGGTTCTCATATCTTATCACAGATGGCTTTAAGATGCCCAATTCACAAAGATTTTGAACAGCCCCAGCACCCCTCTTTCCCCAGTGGTGCATGTACTCTAAATCATTTGCCTTCATAGCACTCCCAATGGGAGTTAGGTGCCTAAATACCTTTGAGGAGCTGGGCCTATGAGCTGACATATGCATTCAAAACCATTCACACTGAGGGCTGAATTCTGTGCTGAAGTGCAAGGTGCTTAGCTCCTCGCAGGATGTGGCCCAATGTAAGGATATTCGCAAACCTATAATTTGATTTTGTTTTATGGTCATGTAAAAAGCCAAAACCACCCAGTCAATGGGTGGAGAGGGAGATTGCACAAATACAACACAGATTCACACCACCAACATTCCCAAATTAATGCATGTGTCATGGGTACAGCTGGGGTAAGCTGCATCTTCCTTTCCCCAGAGCTAACCTCCCCAGATATCGGGCTTCTGCCTACTCCTGTCCCGGAGTCCCATGATTCTCCTATTCAGACAGGTCCCTGGGCTGCAGCACCCATCTTTACCAACTGTGATTACTCAGCAGGTCTGACTGGGTTTGACACTTGCAAGAGATGTCTCTTCAGGAGCTGTGACTAGTAGGTAAATGCAGTGACTCGGAACAGCTTCTTCAAAACAAACAGGAACATGCACATGAATTGCCTTTGTGTAAACACAGATTACACAGAGCAAAGTGACTCCAAGCTTGTTTACCATGAACTCTCCATGAAATTCATCATGCTCTATTACTATAGCTAATCAGGCAAAAGGGAACCTGTCTGTTCCCTTCTTGCAAATGAAACACATTCTGTAGCATACCACCACATTCAGGATGGATCTGATCAGTGTAGTAAGCCTGCTGCGTTCACTGCAGAACTTATGACGTCTATTATTTTCACAACCAATAGAACACTCAGCAACTTTCCAGATTTGGCCCATAATTAAGGTCTGGTTCCCATTGAAGGCAATGACATTTTATTCCAATATATTAACAAAACTACACTGGAAGATCATGCTGAATTATGGGGCAGTTTTAGTCTTTGTTTCTAGTGAAGAAAAATTGGAATGCAGAAAAGTTTGCATCTGTCGTGCCCTTGCCTGTATTTTGGCTTACAGATGTTTCTGTTTCATTATTTCCTTGATCTTTATATCATGGAAACACAGAAGTGTCAGGTTTCAGAGTAACAGCCGTGTTAGTCTGTATTCGCAAAAAGAAAAGGAGTACTTGTACAGAAGTGTCAATTTTTCTCAAAAGGTGCCACCATTTAAAGAGATAAGATCAGGAGAGTAATTGAGGGGACTGAATGCAGATGTACCAGAGCTGGGTAGGCTTGGGTTTGAGGGCTAGAACTTATTTGCAGGGAGTCTTTGTCTTTGCATTGAACACTATTGGGGTACCAGGAACGTTCTTGAATGTGAGAGGGCCCAAAATCTAAAACTCAAAAGACTAAAAAAACAGCTTCCAAGGCAGCAGAAAAAAATGACTGATCTAACAAGAAATGGAATGTGTCTAGCTGACTAGTCTTACATTTCTGTTCCCCCCTGCCCCCTTGTGAAGTCAGCCAGTACCTATTATGATACACAAAAGTACAGATTGGGGCAGAGCCATTGGCACGATTATATAGGAGAAAAGGAGCAGCAACATTTCCTTCCCACAACTAACGTCAGCAAAATCCATTTCCCCCCTCCCCATGTCCTTTTATTTTGTGTATTCATTTAGCTATAGGACCTTCACAAATCCCCTCTGAAAGCTCTTTGAACAATTTCACTTCATAGAGTAATGCAGCTTCTACAGAGGGATACGACTCTTTATAGGCAAGGGGGGAGGAATTCAGACTGCAAAGAGAATGGTGGGTACAAATTCTCCTCAGTTCCACCAGAGCAGCCCCAAAAAGAGGTAGGATGTCCAGTTGTCTGGGACTTGAGACCTAGGTTAAATTTCCTACTGTATCAAAGCCTACCTCGACAAGTCATTTAGTCTCTTTGTGCCTTAGTTCCCCATCTTTAAAATGGAGTAATAGTATAGCCCTGAAACTCTGTCTCATAGGGGTGTTGTGAAGATAAATACACTAAAGACGGAAAGATGCTCAGATACTGTAATAATAGGGGCCACAGAAGTACCTAAGACAGAAGTCAGTAGAATTGCACTGATATAACTGAAAGAAGAATTTGGCCCACAGTATTTTGCAGTGAGTTCTAGGATAGTTCTGGAAGCAATTAATGTATTATATTGGCTAAGAGCCTGATTTTGACACCCTTAGTCCTGTTCAGTTGTATGTTCTATCAGTTGCCTCATTGAAATCTAGAGGTAGGATCCAAAATGGACACAGTTAAATTGTTACTCATTCACATTTGAATTGATAGTTGTGAGGATATTGGGTAGCAGAGGCACTAATGTGGATGTCTTAAAACCATACCAGCTCCCTGGTATAAGTATGCAATGAGCTGAGATGTTACATAAAAGCACTGTATTTCAACAGTAAGGTCATGTCTCAAGAATTTTATTTATCCTTGTTTCTAGTATAGTGTCCTGCTACAGGGAGAAATAATATGGCATTTTTAGCCATGCTGAATAACTCCTGAACTTTAACTTTCTTTAAGTGTGGTTTATGAATCACTGGAAACAGTGGATTTTCTTATAAACAGACTAAAGATCAACTTACATCTTTGTATTATTTGGCTCCATCACTTAAACACAATGGGCCAAATTCTTTCCTGGCAATATTCCACTCCCAATATTCTTTTACAAACACTGGGCCAGAATTCTGATCTCAATCCTCTCAGTGTAAATCCAGGGTAACTCCACTAATCAGTGGAGACACTGGTATAAATGCTGTGTGAAACAGTGAGCAGAACCTCGCCCTCTATTTAAATGCCATTTTGAGCAAATTAGGAAAAAACAGTACTGAATGTAGATAAAACTATTACTTGTGGTGATGAAAGATTAGTTAGTTCACATGGCTTAATTTTTTTTTATTTCAATGTTTTGTCAGAAAAAAATCTGGCTGAAATAAGGAAGAGAAATTAAACTTATTTCTTCTAAAAGGTGCTGCAACTCACTGTCTGTATATAAATGTTGAATTTCATGGAGAGTTCATGGTAAACAAGCTTGGAGTCACTTTGCTCTATGTAATCTGTGTTAACACAAAGGCAATTCATGTGCATGTTCTTGTTGGGCAAATAACTTGTTTTTCTTAATCGGTTTATGAAAACTGAATTGCTCCAGTGTAGGATATTATTACCTTCAAATAAAAGCAGGCAGTTATGATACCATACAAGCAATATATCAGCCAAAAACACTGGAGACAGAGGGCTACTAAGTCTGCCACGGGACAATGGCATCATTTTGTAAGAGCAGTGGAGGTTCTGTTGCTTTGAGCTAGTGACACTGCTCGGTAAGCTAATGGGCAAAGCATTTTCTCTAGAAACTGAGGATCCTTCTAACCTCTTCAGTGACTTCCCCTCATGATAAAATATGGTATGTATTCACTTACTTAATCAGAGAAATGGGACATAGGCATTGAGTCCAAACCTTGTTGAAATATAAACCCTATATTTACAAGCTGTGTCTGCAACATAATTAAACTAGTTCTGTTTCAAAGCCACGGAAGGGAGAAAAACGTAATTGGTACTATATATTGCTACTGTTTGTCATTCTCACTAACGACTTGCGAAAGTGCCACCTAATTTTGTCTGTTTTGAGTTTGCATGTGCGCTCATGTAGCATAATCACTTACAATACGTTAAACACTCAGAGTTACAGGGAGCACAAGTGAACAAGCCACATGTTTGGAGAAGCCACAACTTTAATCTTCACTGATTTGGTATAGCATGCACTTGGACTGAAAACGACTCAATCAAATAACAGGCTTCTAATAAACAAGAAATGCTGATTCTAAACCATGTTTATGCTTTGCCCACTAAGACAATGAAGGTAGAAATGAAACACCTGGATTGCTGGAGGGGATGCTGGTGCAGTTACCGAGGAATCCATTATTGATGAATATAATGCCAGCAACTAATCTCATCTGTTCTAAACATTTAATCCTTTTTCCAAAGTCCACTGAAGCCAGTTAGTCTTTCCATTGACTCTAGTAGGCTTTGGATCAGACCTAGAGCAGGGGACTGAGTGGGACATCTGAGTTCTGGGTTCTGCCACACTTCTTGGGTGACCTTGTGAAAGTTGCTTAACATCTACAGGACTGATTCTCTTCTGCTCGCATCTTGTTTAGTCATTAAAACCATGCAAAGAAAGTGTAAGATACTAACAAATCAGAATTCTCCATTCACATGAATGGTAACATTTTGCTCTTTGCTCTTTTTGCACTTTGCATACATGTAAAGGATTACACAAGGCACATGGCACGGGAGAATCAGACTCTATCTCCCTCCCATTATCCTCCTACAGGATTTGAGACTTTTTTGCAAAGTGCTTTTGAAATTGTCTGTTGAAAGGTGTTAACAGTGTAAAAATAAGCCACAAAAGAGCAGCTTACTTCTCGAGGCACGTCATGGGCAACATTCTAGATCTGAAAAGTTATGGGGAAAGTAAATAAGATCTTCATATTGAACATGAAGCAGACATGACTACTGAGCTCTCAACCATAGCATTGGTAGGAGAAGTTATTGGTATCATGCTTTTTTGAGTCGTTTAAAATATTCTATGCAAGTGCTACCTAGATGACTGGTGGAAGTGAGTATTTATTCCTCTTCCAAGGAAAAGTGTCTGAGGGAGTGTGACAAATAGAGAATGATCTCACTTTTTGCACTAGAAGAGTTCCCCTGCAGGCCATCCTAGAATGATTAAGGATGATAGTAGCTGTCCTGCTGTCAGAACAGAAGAATATATGCTGCGTTGGGTAACAGTGTCAGATCTCTAATCTAAGACCGTGATAAAAGGAGATGCAAGCAAGAACATCCAGCAATGTAGATGATTTTTAAACCAATTACCCAAGGTTCTGGACCACTCTTCTAGAGACTGATTTATCCTGCATGTGTGGTCCAACTGCTGCAAAATTCATATGGTAACCAGAACATAATAGCTCAGGCCAATTTCTAATGTGAAGTTTCTCAAGTTTAAAGGGACTTGAATTGTCTGCCTGTATTTTGGACTCTTTACTGAGCCGCAGAGTTCAGATCTGGATCCAAACCTTAGCATCAGAGGTAGACTGATTTAGGGTTTCAATCCTGGCTTATAGCCATCATAACTGAAAACTAACCCTTAATATCAAAGATGTATCCGATTGGTCTGACAACATACAAGGAAGATGGTAGAGATGAACAATCTATTCTGCCTTCATATGGAAATGATCATACTTCACTCCTTATATTTATATTTACATTTAAAGGGGATGATAGAAGGTGCTACAATCTGCTTTACACAAATGGAGGCACCAGCAAAGGTGAGGAATACTCTGAGGAGCTATTAAAAGCTGCTGGCTACAGTTAGTAACATTTGTAATGAAAAACAAAGGGGTTACACGTCAAGTGGAATACCCCAACCAGCATCACTATAACAACGCCTACTGCACAGACGCACAAATGTGTCCCTGTGCAAACACTCCACCAAATGACTTATGAACTGTTTTAACCCTTTCCAGTTCCCTTTGTGTAATGATTCTCTGTATCCAAAGAACAGCCATATACTCAGTCTAAATGACTTTTTTTTAATTTTAGAGTAAGAGAATCCAATGGATGGAGAGCACGGTGTTTTCTGCTGTAGTTCACAGCATCTGAATGGGATCACAAAATGCAGCCTCCAGAAACTTTAAGATGCACTACACAAATTGAAATCGTAGCAGCTACTTGCAGCACAATTGCAAAAATGAAAAACAAGTTTAGTTCTGCTACCTGGGCCCCATATGGCATATGAAGAAGGCCCCTATAGTGTTAGACCATACTCCACATTCTTAAGATTATTTGAAGTGAGCTGAGCCAATGATCATGAAGGTCAGTCTGGTGCAATAGTTTTGAGTTTTTTCTTTAATAAAGCATCAAGACAGGCAATGAGGAACAGTGATATTGAAACTGCCTCTGAGTATGTCACAGGTTGAGAAGATAAAATAAGCAGTTATGGCAGCAATGTGGAATGGAGCAATTAGTTGGAGAAGCCAGGATACTTCAGGCATCCATGAACCAGGGGCCATTTCAAAAAGAGGATGCCAAGGAAAGATGCCAGGGCAGAAATTGCAGTGAAGGCAAGGAATAAGGTGGCTGGCTATCAATGGCCAGGAACTGCAATATGCATCTCTGTACCTCCATTAGTAAGGCAAACCCTAAAGTAAATAGGTGTCAAGTATCAGGGGGTAGCCATGTTGGTCTGTATCCACAAAAACAACAAGGAGTCCAGTGGCACCTTAAAGACTAACAGATTTATTTGGGCATAAGCTTTCGTGGGTAAAAAAAAACGCTTCTTCGGGAGCTTATGCCCAGTTAAATCTGTTAGTCTTTAAGGTGCCACCGGACTCCTCATTGTTTTAAAGTAAATAGGCAAACTCATAAAATATTGGGCCAAATTCTGCTCTGATCTGAGTTGGTGTAACACTCTTGAAGTGAATGGAGTTGCACCTGTTTACACCAAGATTGAATGTAGCCAATTATTTCTAATGTAACAATACTTTGCCTTTGTAGGCATGAAAAGCATTATAGCAGAGGAAGTCAATAGGTGGATTGAAGACCAAATCCAGACTGCCAGATGCTTTTGAATGGACCCCAAAATCTTTATGTACTTATCATTGTTTTCTCTGTAGTCTGGACCTTGACTATACCTTGACCAAGAAATCTGGACCTTGACAAAAAATAGACTACCCTGCACTATATAGTGCACCTTGGGGAATTTTACCAGGGTGGTCTTGTGGTTATGGCATGAGTCTGAGATTCGGGAAGTCTGGGCTCAGTTCCTGACTTTGCCTCAGGCTTCCAGTGTGACTGTAGGCAAGTCACTTTGTCTCTCCATCCTCAGTTCCCAACCTGTAGAACGTTTTTGTGTCTTTAGACTATGACCTCTTCAGGGCAGGGACTGTTTCGTACTATGTTTATACAGCACCTAGCACAATGGGACCCTGATTTAGGTTAAGGCCCCCAGTTACTACTGTAATATAACTAATAATTGTTATGCATTAGTCTCATTTTACAGACAGGGTAGGTTATGCATAAAGTGACTTGTCAAAGATCACAAAGCAATTCAATGGTAGAATCAACAATAGATTCCAGGTCTCCTGATTCCCAGTCCTTTTCTCAGCTCACTGCTGAGAAACACAGTGCGAGCACAGCTGCTTCTTATGTAACGTCTCAAAGAGAAATGGCTGATTTACAAAGGTATCATCTGAATGTATTTAATTGTATTTTTGTGGAGGGGGAGCGACCAGTCTAAAAGCAACAATTGAATCATTAAAGTTTTAGAAGTCACAATTTGCCAACAAATTTCTAAAGTTGTATGTGTGAAGTAATCTGGTTTCACTGGAAAACATAGGCTATAGAGCAAGTCATCTTCCCAACTTGCTGAAAGCAGTATCAACTGCTGTGCTTCGGAGTTTTCCACCCAGCAACAAGATGATGTCAGTGGTAAAGGAAAGTGACCAATCAGAGGTAAGAATGAATCTGTCTGAGCAAAATCATAGCACTGTTTCCTAGCAAAGCGAGCTCTCCTGTGGAGTGCAAGGGCTCTTTGCACTTCCCTTGCACTTGCAGCGTAGACAGGATGTCTCCAGACACTGAAAATGTACAAAAGAATGACCATACATTTGACATCATTTGCATCAAGACAAATAGGCATGGGGGTGATAAGTGCTGATTCAGGCTTCTTAGCAAGCTGAGGTTTGCAGAGCACCCGGGCAATGTGATAAACAGGGCTAAAAATATTTTCTTTGAATAGTGGTGTCTGTAAACAAAATATGCTGTGATATTATGCAACTGCTGGCAAGTTAACTGTATTTCCATGCTCTTAAAACGTGATGATTAGATGTTTGCTCTCTTAGTGCCTCTGCAACATGAGCACTCTTACTGTCCACTGGTATTTATTTGTATATCAGTTGTATTTATTCTGTCTGAGCACTGCCAACCCTAGGATTTAGAAATGAGCCTGCTCTTCTTGGGGAAAAAAAATACATTTGGGGTTCTTATTTGCTGTCTGGCTTCTGACTCTCTTGTGCTCACATTTTCAAGTTTTCTCCAAGACTGTGAGGGCGAAAAATTATTATTTTAAAATGAAAGTTGAGATTCTTACAACCACAGGATTCCAGGAAGTGGGGCTTTAAGAAAAGCAACAAATATCATAAGACTCACAAGAGCTGGCAACACAACCAAAACAGCAGCTCTGTTGTAGACAGCCAATGATATCAACTGCTTAAATAGACAAGGCAAAAGGCAGGAGAGGAAATAGATACAGAAAGATGAAGTGACTTTCATAGAATTGGCCAAGGTCACAGAGCAGTTCAGGGGTGTTTACGAGTCTGGTGTAGGTGGAGCAATACTGGTCAGAGCAGACCCACAGAGCAGAACTGGAGGCATGGCTAAGAGGTAAGTCAAAGTTTGGAATCAGGAGTTCAGAGGCACGAAGGGTCTAGGGCTGCAGTAGAACCGGCAAGGGTGGAGCAAGGGCTGGGCAGGAAGCAGGTCTGGCACAGCTGTAGGTGATCTCTTGGTCCTTCTGTCCAAGAAATAGGGCCCTACCAAATTCACAGCTGTGAAAAATACATCACGGACCATGAAATCAGACCTTCCCTGTGAAATCTAGCTATTGAAAGGGGGAGAGAGGGTCAGGGGTGGGGGCTCTTACTATTCACCAGGCTCCAGCTTCTAGTACACCATGCTGGGGAGGGACAGGACTTGCCCTGCATGGCTGCTCTCCAGGGGAAAACAGACCTATCTCAGGGTACCTCCCCTGGCCACAGGAAGGTCTGCAGTTGCTCTACCTTCAGAGACTAGTTCTGAAGACAGCACAGAAGTGAGGGTGGCAACCCCCCTACAACAACTCTGTGATCCTCCCCATGATCTCTTTTTGGTTGGAGACCCCCATGGTTATAACACCATGAAATTTCAGTTGTAAACATCTGAAAATGTGAAATTGATGAATTTTAAAACCCTCAGGCTGTGAAATTGACCAAAATGGACTGAATTTGGTAGGGCCCTACCTACCAATCAGGGAGCGCAGTCACTTGGTGTGGGTTTATTGGGCCCCACAGAGCTTATTGGGTTGTCAGGCCATCTAGCCCAATAGCTGAGTTCCTGACAAGTGGCACAACTGGGAAAAGAACCAAGATGTTCTGATTCCAGTCCAGTGCCCTCTGCTAACTCTGAGACTTAACTGATTATTTTAATGAATGGTGGCTCCATGCTCTTGCTTTGGTTATATTGTGAGATATACCATACGTGACTGCCTGAGGGGGCCAGTGGAAAAATCAGTTGCCTACCAGAGATGGATGTTAGCAATATTGTACTAGAAATCCTGGTGATACTGTAAAGCAGTTGTTTAAAGCTTACATCAGGTATCTGGGGCCAAAATGTAGGTTTTCTGTAAGAACTTTGCAAAACCCAGTACTGTAAAGTGTTTTCATTATGTGGTTTTGTTTCAGTGAAGAAAGTCAGGATTTAAACACTTCAGTTGTATCTTTTGCAACATGCATACTTTGAAGAAAACACAAGCACGGTTGGGGCCAAAAATACATATTTACTGAACATGTAGGGCCCAGCTACATCTATATGCTACTGCTCTGGCAAGGTTTCTGGTAGCTTCTGGAAAATAGAGTGAGGACCACAAAAGCGTTCAAAGGTATTTGAAAGTATACGACTCAATTCCTGAACTCTACACTTCCTCTGTAGCACGTGCAATGCAGACACTGCTTTCCTAGGTGTGAGAACCAGAAAATTAAACTCAGGTTACTTCTAAGCTGAATAAAATGCTAAAATAAAGATTAAACTTTCTAGTGAAGGCAAATTCATTTTTTACATGTGACCTCATTTTACTATAAACTTCACAATGCACTGCATCAAGATTTGCAGTTTAGGACAGAACGGTAACCTGCTTTAGTCCACTCAGTGAAAATTTTAGCCATATTCTTTTGCCTATATGTAAACTGGCATATGCCAGAAGTGATCAGAGAACAAATATTTTTCCTCAGACTGGGCATATTTGCCTTTCCCTGTGCACATGCAGTCCCCATGAACAAAAATTTCACTCCAGAGTTACCCTAGGTCTGGGCGTTTGGGTATGGGAATCCAGGTCTGAGCATCTACTGTAAGTGACATTCAAGTCATAGCCATGTAGCTGCATCGACACTGGCACTGCACTAAACCAGGTTAAGCACTAGGTTTTCTGGAGGAATATCCCAAGCCTATTAGCAAGCTGTGCCATGCTATGAATTGTTTTGCAATGTATTGTGGATAAAACTTGTTGGTCCTTCCTGGGCCCGTGTGGCAGTGTTCTTAGTCCGCCAACCCAGTAACTTAAAGCAACCCTGTAGCCTCCATTCCAGCTGGTAGCAAAGCGTGGCTCCAGGTCAGGATGATTTTTTCCCCGGTAAAAGGCCTGTGATGTTAATATGAACTGTTACTGTATAGATCATTGTTGCAACCAAGGTCATATAGTGGCACCGAATCTTGTACAAAGGAGGTCAAGTAAGGTGTCTATTAAAAGGTTGTAATTTGCTGGTTATAATTATGCTGTCTGTATGTGTGTATCATTTTTGTATTTGAAGTTATTGAGAAGGGACTCTTCAGATTAAGTGCCCAATCAAGAAACACTTAACTGACAATGGACCTTGTGAGACTCCAGTCCACATCTAAGAGCCTTCCTGGGAAAGTTCAAGGTAGCATGTGAGCAATGGCTGCTCTACCTGTAAAGAACTGAGTCATGCATGGACATGTGACTTGCCCATGTGACTCCAAACTCCACCTTGCTGCTGTGATTTTCTACAGTAAGAACAAAGGGGTGTCCTTCCACATGGCAGAGAATATAAAAGGCCCTGGAAACTCCTTCATTTTGTCTTCAATCCTGCTTTCAACCTCTGGAGGAATTTTGCTACACTGAAGCTCTGAATAAAGGACTGAATGACCCATCCAAGCTGTGGATGTACTTCAGAGACTTGATTTGAACCTGCAGTTTATTCCATCACTGCTACAAACCTGAACCAAGAAATTTGCCATTACTGTATGTAATTGATTCCATTTAACCAATTTTAGCTCCCATCTATATTTCTTTTTATGAATAAACCTTTAGATTTTTAGATTCTAAAGGATTAGCAACAGCATGATTTGTGGGTAAGATCTGACTTGTCTATTTACCTGGGTCAGGGGCTTGGTCCTTTGGGATCAGGAGAACCTTTTTTTCTTTTACTGCGGTATTGGTTTTCATAACCATTCATCCCCCATAAGGAGTGGCGCTGGTGGTGATACAAGGGAACTGGAGTATCTGAGGGAATTGCTTGTATGACTTTTGGTTAGCCAGTGGGGTAAAACTGAAGTCCGCTCTGTTTGGCTGGTTTGGTGTGCCTTAATAATAAAGGACACCCAGCCTTGGGCTGCGACTGCCCTGTTCTAAGCAATTTGTCCTGCATTGATACTCTCAGTTGTGTCCCTCCAGAGGCCTCATCATTACAAGGGCATTAATGCAACTCTCATTTTAAGTAAATCCAATAAGACAGGGCATGAGATGTGATGGAGGGCATTTCAGCAGAGGCTTGTTGCCCTAAGAAGGGGGTGGCTTTTCTCGATGGGGAGATCATGCAGACAGGGCAGAGCCATCTGAGGTGGATTATAATAGCTGGGATTTCCCTATGCTGACCTGTAGTTATAGTGTAGGACTGGGGTTGTCAACTTGGTGGTAATTAAAAACTAGACACTCCAGCAAGAGTGCTGGAACCTCCCCCACCCTGCCCCTTCCCCGACCAAGGCTGTGCTCCACCCTGCCTCTTCTCCCCTCCCTTTTCCCCCATCGCTCGCTGCTCCCCCCCCCCGCCCCAGGTCAGGAGGGACTCGCCTACAGAGCCAGGGCTGGGAGCCGCAGCCACCCGACACAGGTAGGAGGCAGCATCAGCTGAGTAGAGGATGGCATGGATGATGACCCAATGCCTCCCCACCCACAGTAACCAGACTTTGGGTGTCCGGTCAGTAGATCTGACTGGATTTTCCAGTCAAAAATTGGGCACCTGGCCACCCTATGTAGGAGATAAGCATAGAGTGGTGTGATTACATCATGCAGACCTTGAATGTCCAGCAATGGCACCAGAACCTCTAGTATATTTAGAGGAGATAATTTCCCCAGAGTCCTCACGCAGCATATGGTAAGAAATAAAAGGTGAACAGACTTCCCTTTGGGCCCAGTTTTATGTGGTTCTACCTGTCCTTGACTGCCAAGGAAGCCAGTAGACACTAGGGACACTCAGAGCTTTGCCAGTATTAAGCAAAGCCATTAGCAGGATCAAGTCCTTAGAAAATAAGACCCTTACATGATGACATCTGTGACAGCAAGTGGGCTTAACACAGGCACTAGGTCAAATTCTGCTCTTATTTACAGCTTTGTAAATGTGGGAAATAAATCCAGATTCTCACTGGTAAGTGAGAAGAAAATGTGACCATTACTTTTATTGTTTTATGTGCAAAACAATCTGAGCGATCTCACTGGGGCTCAGTCCCAGCAGAGCTGGTCCTTGAGGGGGAGCCAGGCATTCACAGGCTCTGCTAAAGAGAATGAGCTAGCCCAGATCCATCTGGGGATGAGTGATTTGCCTAAGTAGCTGGGTAGTACTTAACTAAGTTACAGCTGGGCCTTAACTAATTATACAGGGTTATGTGGGCTCAGACTGGATAGGGCACAGGGAAGAAGCACCTGGGGAAAATTCCTTTGGGGGAGCTGGCTATAAAGCTACTAGTGGAATCTCCATCAAGAACAGAGCTCTCAGGGAGAGGGAAGTTTCTAGAGGAAGGCTTCTTGGGGGGTAGCTGTTGAGGGAGTGCCCTAGGAAAGGAAACTAAGGAAGAAGAGTTTCCTAGGGGGAGAGAGAAGAGCTATCAATGCCAAGTCTCAGCAAAACTGGTCCCAATGGAAAGACTTCACCAGGTAGCAGCAGGAGTGCCAGGTCGGAGAAATTAATGTTGTCCTGAGGAAGGGTTGTCTGGGTTTGACCTCTGGAGACCTCAGCCCAAGAAGAGAGACCTTTCCACAAGTGATGACAAAAACCCGTGTCTCCAGAAGAGTGCTCTGTATTAAGAGGACCTCACTTGTGAAGGAGATGGATGTAAGTAGAGTTGATGGACTAAGGTTAACTTGGCCCTTCCCGCCCCCCCCCCTCCAGCTAGACATGCTGAGGTAGAGGCCTGTTTGTCTGATCTGCCTTTGGGCTAAACCGACTAGACCCCTGAAGGAGCACTGTTCAATATACATAAATCTTATTGAAAGCCCCCTGGGGAAACAGAGGCAGAGATGTAATTATGGCACTGCACTGTCTGCCAGGGGGTGCTTCTGGGATGAGGGCCCCCATTACATGCACTCTCAGTGAAACTGTTCGGGGTCTCAATGTGCTACTTCCGTAATATATACGTACACAAAAGCACCCTTAATGAACCACCACAGGCACCTGGGCTGATATAAGTGAGGAAGGATAAAAGACAATCCCATCCCCACTCAGATTTTAAAATAGTTAATTAAGCACTTGAAGGGTCTAAGTTGTACTTTAATTTCTGAATATTTTCTCCTCCAAAACAGGGTACAGTTGTATGCTGTTGGGACGGATAATGACTGAAAGCAGGCCCGTCTGCTGATGCAGCCTAATTGCTGTTTTGATCACCCAGCCATGACTGGGCATAAAAATATTGTCTGCCTATGCCAAAAATAAAAAAAAGCCTGTTACCCTGCAACCCAGAGATGGGCAATCTGAATTTAAAAATTCTCCAGTGGACCCAGCTCCCAACAGTGCCAGGCTCGGCCCAAATCACTGGATAAGATCTCCCTATGCCCATTTAGTCATATGTAGAGCACTACATTTACATTGTGTCTTAATCTGTCTGTAAAATCCCATGGCCTGTTCTGAAGAGTTTGACCTAAATTAGAGGAATGATGGTCTGGTGCTTTAGGGTGGGAGTCTGGAGATCTAGGTTAGCCTGCTCTGCCCTGTGTGACCTTGGGCAAGTGTATCCTAATAAATATCCCTTGTTCCAGAAATTGTTACTAAACCTTATGCTTCAGGATTTAAGCCAATCGGTCACTATTAGAGACCAAGATGAGATCTGATATGTGGGGGCAGAATATCCTGCATCCTATTGTGCAGTTCTTATACCTTTCTCTGGAGAATTCAGTGCTGTCCACTGTTGGAGACCCTGGGTCCAGGTCCAAGCCAATGTGGCAATTCTCACTCAGGCCTGGTCTCAAACAGGTCTTGTATTGTCAGGGGTATGATTTTTTATCAAAAGTTATTTCTGTACAGCCCCTAGTTGGGATGCAATTATACTAGTACAGTTGAAGTAGAACAATTTTTGTGAGTAGACAAGAACTTAGTCCCTCTCTACTTCAGTCCCCCATATTTAAAATGGGAATAACAGCACTGCCCTACCTTACCGGGCTGTTGTGAGGATAAATACCTGGCAAATCGTAAGTTTCTCAGATATGATGGGGGTAGGGGTAGAATAAGTACTTTAGATTGATCCCTGTCTGTTAACTTAGACTCTGGGTGCAGCGGTGTTGTAGCTGTGTTGGTCCCAGGATATGAGCGACACAAAGTGGGTGAGGTAATATTTTTTTATTGGAACAACTTCTGTTGGTGAAAGACAAGCTTTCAAGCTACACAAAGCTCTTCTTCAGGTGTTCATGGGATGAGGAGGAAAATGGGGATATTAGTGGATTATACAACCCCCCCCCCACACCCAGCTTCCTCTTCCCCCAGTGACTGGAGAGGTGTTAATGGGCCACTTCACCTTGACCCGTCCCTTGAAATGTGTTAATTATGCTAAACAATCTGTTCCGCCTTGTGTTTAGCTGTGACACTCTGAAGAAGAGCTTGAAGCTTGTCTTTCACCAACAGAAGTTGGTCTAATAAAAGATATTACCTCACCCACCTTGTCTAACGTAGGCCTGGCCTTCGCTAGAAAATTAGGTCAGCGTAACTTGTCACTCTGGGGTGTAAAAAATCCACACCTGGGAGCAGCATAGTTAAACTGACTGAAGTCTTCCCTCGACCTAGCTATTGCCTCTTGGGGAAGTAGATTACTTACACCAATGGAAGACTCTCTCCTGGCAGTGCAGGGTGGTGTCTACCTTGAAGTGCTACAGCAGTGTATAACACATGAACTAGGGGTCACCCACTGAAATTGATAGGAAACAGGCTTAAAACAAAAGGAAGTATTTCTTTACACAACACACAGTCAACCTGTGGAACTCCTTGCCAGAGGATGTTGTGAAGGCCAAGACTATAATAGGGTTCAAAAAAGAACTAGATAAATTCATGGAGGATAAGTCCATCAATGGCTATTAGGCCGGGATGGTGTCCCTAGCCTCTGTTTGCCGGAAGCTGGGAATGGGCAACAGGGGATGGATCACTTGATGATTACGTGTTCTGTTCATTCCCTCTGTCGCACATGGCATTGGCCACTGCTGGAAGATGGGATACTGGGCTAGATGGACCTTTGGTCTGACCCAGTATGGCTGCTCTTATGTTATGCTGCTGTAGAGTTTTTAAGTGTAGATCAGCCCTTAGAGGGCCAATGCGCTGGTAATACAAGGGCAGAGGTGTAAATTACTCATAAAGTGGGTGTGAATCTGTCAGTCTGAGAATCTAGTGGACATCCTAGGCCTCAGTCCCACCAGTAGTTGTGTGTAGGCAAGCCCATGCACTTGGATTTCCAGAGTCCAAGCCAATATATGTCTGGATGATGGTAGATCCTCTGACAGTTATGTAGACTTTCTGAGCTAAACCATTCCCTCAGTTACAAGCTCATTATGATCCAGGAGGTGTCACCAGTATTGACCTGATTCTGAACCTCTTAGGCCCTGATCCTGCAAGTGGTTTCCACTGACAGATCTCTGAACCCCTATAGAGCCCCACTGAAGTTAATAGGGGATCTGTGTGCATGCAGGTGTCTGCATACTTAGAACAAGTGGCAGGATTGGGGGCCTAGATGCTTCTGGGTTTGACTGAATATTAAATGCATACAAGGGCTGGGAGCAGGAATAATTCATGCAGGGAAAGATAAAGGATTGATCTATCCCAAGGGTGGGCAAACTTTTTGGCCCAAGGGCCACATCGGGGTGCGAACTGTATGGAGGGCCGGGTAGGGAAGGCTGTGCCTCCCCAAACAGCCTGGCCCCTGCCCCCTTTCTGCCCCCTCCCACTTCCTGCCCCCTGACTGCCCCCCTCAGAACTCCCCACCCATTCAAGCCCCCCCGCTCCTTGTCCCCTGACCACCCCCTCATCTAACCCCCTGCCATTACCCCTCCCCCCCCAGAATCTCTGCCCCATCCAACTGCTCCCTGTCCCCTGACTGCCCCCTGAAACCCCCTGCCCCTTACCCAACCCTCCATCCCCTTACCATGCTGCTCAAAGCAGCATGTCTCGCAGCCGTGCCGCCTTGCCCCTCTGCGCTGCAGGAGTGCGCAGCCCCGCCGCCCAGAGTGCTGCCCGTGCGGCGGCATGGTGGCGGGGGAGGGGGAACAGCAGGGGAGGAGCTGGGGGCTCGCGTCCCCAGCCAGGAGCTCAGGGGCCAGGCAGGACGGTCCCGGGGGCCGTAGTTTGCCTACCTCTGATCTATCTATTGCTTCAAATTGATCTTTTTCTTCCATCTTTCATATTTAACAGGCTTCAGCCAAAAAGCAACAGCTTGTTCCTCACACCACTTCTAGTATGCTTCTTATCCCCACTCTAAAATCCTTTCAAGTCTTACTTAAAAAATGAATTGAATTAAATTGACTGCCAGTAAAACACAGTGTAAGCTAAAGCCTCCTTGTGGCTGCTCTAGCTTTGCTGAGCATGGCAGCTAGTCCTGGAGGGAGGGCAGCAGTTTCCCTCTGAAATACCACTGCTGTGTTACCAACCCCAAATGGTCAAAATAATGAGATTTAAAAAAGTGGAAGTTTAATTTTTATATTCATTCTTTCAGGTTCTGAGCCATTGAGTGCTAGCAACTTCCTCTTTTCTTACAGAGAAGCCAGTTCTCCTGATTCCAGCATTTGGGACTTCAGAAAAACCACGTGAGACTCATAATAAAATCAGGACAGTTAGCAGTACTATCAGTGGTTGGTTTCAGAGTCGCAGCCATGTTAGTCTGTAGCTGCACAAAGAACAGGAGGACTTGTGGCACCTTCGACCAACAAATTTATTAAAGCCAAAACTGGCCCAGCAACAGCATCTAATCAGGTTTTGATAATATATACAAAGTAGAGGGTCTCCTCTTTTATTAACTCACAGTGTTTTTGTTTTTGTGCCAACTGTGAACCAAAAGTTAGGATCCTTGCCTCCTGACAGCTCAACTTCCTAAGGGGATGAGACCACAAGTGCAGAAATTAGACATCTTATTCCTGGCTTATACCATCTCCTTAGAAGTTTACTTCCTTGTCTCTCCATGCCACCTGCCACAGTAACCGAGGACTCCAGGCTCATGCAACCATAGCCCCATGGGCCTCCATTTTGCAAGCATATGGCATCATTGTCCCACCCTCTTGACCACTTGACAGTGGCCAGTAAAGGGACACAGCTGGGTGCCCAAATAGTGATTTCCCCACCTCCACCCCAGGGCTGGCTGCAAAAGACTTCTTGAATCAAAACACACACACACCCTCCCCTGCTTCCTAACCCACCACCCACTCCTTGTCTCACAGGAAAGGACCTCTGGAAGCTTACAGTGCTATCCCTCTCAAAAAGGGGGAAAAAACACCCCCCCCCTCATTTTTACAGACATAATTTCTTTTTCTTGCCCTTAACCACACTGGCCCCTTGGCCCAATGGAAAGGAACACCATCATAATCACTCACGCTCTTGGTCTCTGCCACCCTCAGCCGCCAGACCCACTGCCATGGAATTACCAGAGGGAAGAATTCAGGACTCCCTTGCCTCCTAACTGGAGGGGCCTCTTCTAGCTATAGACACTCATCCACCCTCTTACTTTTACTTCATCCAGCACGTACTTTTTTTTTTACAAAACTTCTTGGCCTCTCATGCTGCAGGCTGCCCCCATTTCTAATCCCACCATCACCTGTGGCCAGTCTCCCTGCCACAGAGGCTGTGCCCATAGGTACTGCTCCAAGGGATTCTCATTTTAATAAAAAGAAAAGGAGGACTTGTGGCACCTTAGAGACTAACCAATTTATTTGAGCATAAGCTTTCGTGAGCTACAGCTCACTTCATCGGATGCATACTGTGGAAAGTGTAGATCTTTTTATATACACAAAGCATGGGAGAAAATAATTCCACAGTCAACCCACCAAGCAGAAGGTGTGAGGTATGTGCCCAGCCAGGCTGTTGAGTCCCTGCTGGCTGTGAAGAGGCCTCGTTACAGGACAAGCACCATAATTGCAGTCTCTGCCGGTGATGAGGGGGCAGGGCCAGGCTGTGAGGTTAAATTAAGTTAAAAATCCAAGTTGGTATTACTGCAAATCAAAAGGAGAGGGTTTTTCTCCCACCACCATCACCTCCTTGCTAATTCTTGTAAATCTCTTACTGTGTATCACAATTGAGTCACTAACATGGTGTGCTGCCAAATTAGCACCCTGTGTGTGTGTGTGTATGGGGGGAGAGGGTCATATTTCACAATTTTTCATCTTCCAAAATAATCTGTTTTCTAAATGCATTGCTAAATCCTTGTTCTAACAGTCTCCCATCTGCTCATTCTTTCAACACGCCCATTATGTAGTCTGCTGTTTTGTTACAGTGCCAGAACTTTGCATGCTGCAACCAAAGCAGTCAGTACTTTCAAATGTAAGATGTTTTTCTAATGTCACTGAAAAAGTTCTGCAATTAGCACCAAATTGAAGTGACTCCTTTGCCACTGGGCTTGATCTCATCCTAGAGACTGTGATGTAATCTCAACACCAGACATCTGAATTATAGGGCTATGATTCCATCCAGAGGTTCTGGTGATACCCTAAAATACCAGTTTGGAGGGCAAGTGTTTTGTGTAGTTACCAGAATGCCTCAATGGAATTATAAATCCATAAATCACAATGTTCATCATATTTAATATGTAGATCCCAGTCCCAGATCCAGGGTCCTTTTATTTTTCTATGTTCAGCCTCATCATAATTAGCTACTACACATTCAATGTGAAACAATGAAAACTAATTTAGTGCAAAAAATAGCATCACTGGAGCACTAAAGTTCTGATCTACAAAGCATTTAAGCACATGAGTGGTAGTAAAGGGAGTTTTCACATGCTTAAAGCCAAGCATGTGGTCAAGTACTATGCGGGATCAGGACCTAATTTTAAGCTTTTAAGCTCTCAAAATTCAGGGCATTCTAAAAGCTAAGGTCATTTTTGCTCTCTTGTGCATATACCATAGTATGTAACAGTAGCCTTTCATATTTAAAGCGTTGTGAAAATATTGGGCTACGTCTTGCTTGCCCCATTCTCAAGAGCAGTCCTGTTTTCTTTGGTGGGACTATTCAGGTGAGGAGGACAAGGACTATTATCTAAGTTTCATAACAGGCCTGGGAGATATTGTAGGTAGGTACCATTGCTTGCCTTTTCCATAAGAGAATCTGAGGCACAGTGGTCAAATGACTTGCCCAAGGTATGCAGAGAGTCAGTGTCAGGACTGACAGGAGACTAGAATTTGGGATCGATGGATAGCTCAGCAAAATAAATATTGACTTTGGCCCAAAGTAATCTTGGCAATTCTAATGGCATTAACAGTTACCTTTTGATCTGAAAGGACACTAGCTGGTATGATGGCCAGGACTGCAGAACTATACAGACACCAAATAAGCTGGCAAGGGCTTTTTGAAACTGGTCCAAACCAAAGCTGGCCTGACCCTACAACCAAGATGAAGAAATCAGGAGGATCAGTGCATCTAGAGGAGCATTAATACAGCTATGATAGCACTTCCTTGACAGAAATGAGCATAACTAGAGAATAATTCCAGAGAGTTGGTTTGGTTACAGATAGGGAACCAGAAAGGTCCTGTCTCCTTAGGCTTTCTGACTCCAACCATCAAAGCAGGGGTTTTCTCTGTCCTGCTCCAAATAGGCTCCCTTCAGGCATAGCCCAAACTCAGGATGCGTGAAAGCTTCTCAGTCAGATGACACACTTCGAGTATGAAAGACATGGGCTTTCTTCTGCTATAGTCCTTTCCTCCTAACCTGGTCTCTGTTACTCACGTGGGTTCTGAGGACCGGACTGAAGCACAGTTCAGCAGCTGGAAAGCCTGTCCTCAGGTTTCAACCCTGACTCTGATGAACTAACAGACCTACTGGTCAACCAGTCTTTCCCCAAGTGCTTGACCCTTTGTACACCCCTTTACATGAACTAAAGTACAGATTATAATCCAGTTATCAAGTAAATTGAGAATGGCAAGGGGGACTGTGTATAACCTTTTATTCTCATTTTAGCTAAACAGTTATATGCTATATAAGCAGCAAGAGATTGGTACACTGCTTAAAGGACAGTAAGATGGATCTTAGCAAGAAAGGCCAATATTACTGAGGAACTGAACCACATCTTTGATCACAATCCACCATACGAAGAGTGAATGGCTTGCTTGAAATGGGTTCCCTAAAGGACGGAGAGAGGTGTGACTGGATTCTCTTTTAAAAAGAGCAGGATAATGTTGCCATTAATTCAGCAAGCCACTTAAGCATGTGCTTAACTTTTGGCATGTTCTTAAATCCCGCTGACTTCAAAGGCTGCAGAATTGTGGTTTTTACAACCCATGGTTATATTTGAGCTACCACCAAGAAAGTAAATTAAACCAGTGGCTTCAATGTATAAGCTGATTCCAGGGCTCAGGAAAGATTTCCCCTTCCACTTTTCCCAGCACACCTCCCACAAAGGGGCCATAGTGTGGGACCAAATCTGGCTTTGTCTTTTAAATGATGCTTTGTAGACTTGCTATTAATTAATGAACTGGATTAAGAGCTGCAATGCTCTATCATAGAAACCCCATCTCACCATACCACTATTCACCAACCTTTCCTGGTAACCATTACAGATGTGATGAAACTGATAAAAATAACTCCTTTAATGCTGAATGCTGTTATTTGGGTCATCTGCTGTAATTGGAGAAAATGTTGTTTATGTCCAATTCCCTTTTCCCCCCCACAAATGCTTTTCAGTTCAGTCCTAAGTGAGTCACAGATCAAAGCATTTCTTCTTCATTCAGCTTTATAGGCCAAATTGCAATTTATAATGTCTGTGGTTTTCGCTAATCTGTCTCTGTGTCATCTCACTTTAAATCAACAGACTCTAACAGAAAATAACTCATTTAAGCATGCCCTGCTGAACTAAGAATTTTAACTTGGGCATCCTGTTACTGATCCTTCCCAAAGGTAGAAGTTTTGTGGGGCTTTGTTATTATTATAAAAAATAATCTTTTAAACAACTTGTTTTAACAGAGCTGAAACAACTGAGGTTCTTGTTAGAGCTCAGCTAAAACTCCATTTTGCTTCTTTCTGCAAGTTAACTGTCAAAAGGCAGCTTAACACTATAAAAAGCCTTTTATTTTTCATGAAGTGAAGGAGAGCAAACATACTTTTGCCTAATTTCAAACCCAGTTGAATAGCCTGGGTTCAAAAGTTCAATTCAAACTTTTATCTTATTGGTTCTGTGTTGGAGAGATGGTGGGGTAAAATAGGGAGCAGACAGGGAGAGGGGAAGATACTAATGGAAAAACAAATGCTGTGGCCCTGAATCACCATTGTGCATCTCCAGTTTTGCACTTGTATAACACCACTGAAATCACTGCATTTACACTGGGGTTAAATTGGAATACCACTGTGATGAATCAGACCCTGTGTAAGTAAAATACATACATAGCGACGAGGTTCTCTGCTGGAGTAAATCAGCATAGCTCCATTCATTTTGAATATATACATGTTCTGGGCCTGATTCTCTTCTCATACCAGTTTTTCATCCATGTAACTCCTGATTTAGCTCAGTATAAGTGTGAGGAGAGTCAAACCCACTGTATCTATTTTCCCATGAAATTTTTCTCCTGTCCCCGTTCTTCGCTCCTTTCTCTGTATCTGTATTGTTGAGCCTGCCCACTGCTCTATTTGTCACCTCGTGAACCCGTGCTATTATACACACACCCTATGTAGGTAGGTACTTGGATACACCATCTGTTGAATACTCACTGGAGCAGCTTCAGTGAATAGGACTTGCTGTGGTACCCCCAGAAAATCCATCTATTGGGATGGAGAATTTATCTCCCTATGCTGCAGCTCTGAGTTAGCTTTGTTTAAGCAGCTCTTCTCAACTGTCTTAGGGCTTGTCTTTACCTACAGTGCTGCAGCTATGCTGCTGTCATGCTTAGTGAAGACACTACCTATGCTGATGGGAAAGCATTTCCCGTCAGAGTAGATACTCCACCTATGTCTACAGGAGAAGCCCTCCCATCAACATAGTGCTGTCTACACCAGGGGTTAGGTCAGTATCACCATTGCGCATCTCCAGATCAAAGCATTTCTTCTTCATTCAGTTTTATAGGCCAAATTGCAATTTATAATGTCTGTGGTTTTAGCTAATCTTCTAGCTATGGAGGTGTGGATTTTCCAAGCCTTTGAAATAAACCGTACATAAGACTCCCACTTGTGCCAGCCTGGCTTTTGGGGAGGGTTCTCCTAACTCTAATAAATAACACAATGTTCACTTTAGCTGAAAAAAAAAATCTTTTTTAAAAAAATGCTGACTCACCCTTTAGAAGAACATGAGTTACTCAGCAACTCCTATTGTTCTCAAAATACAGCCCAGCATCTGTTCACTTGTGAACTGAGTGACTTTCAAACCAAACTGGCTGAGTCAAATATTACCATTTTGTATTTTCATTAAAGTAGTGCCTAGAAGCCCTAATCTTGATTGGCACCTTTTTACGTCACCTGGCATAAGAACACATGGGGTCCATGCCTCAATCTAGAAGACAAGTAGCATATGAAGGATCAGGGAAGAAGGATTCAGTCAATTATATGCAAATTGTATATACATTTAAACACTGTCAATTAAAAATAACAACTAGATAGAGGAGCCAGCTTACTTCCAAGGCAGTAATATTCCCCCCCCCTCTCTATCTATGTTAGACACACACCGGACACTACTCCTGGTTTGGCTGGTCCCTATGTCCTAGGGCTGTAGGCAGGTATGGGGGCCTCTCCTGCCTGAGCTGTAAATTGTTTTCCTGGCAGGAAATGAGCTGCTGCTACAGAATGGCTCTTTTCTGATCTCCAACAGACCCCTACCTGGGCAGGAAACAGGGGCTCCCACATGGACTGGGACTAGTGGACCCCCCCAAATCTAGTGAATCCAACCTACTCCCCGAACACTACCATGTCCTCCAACCCTATAATCCAAAGACACCCTGCCCCACTTGCTTTTTCAACCCCAAAAAAACTTTTTACATTCCCACCCAGTGGTCCACCAACCTTTCCTGCTGACTCACTAACTCCCTTAATGCAAAAGAACCCTCCTGCTCCTCAACCCAGAGACCCCTCTATGACGGGTTCGGTCACAGAGACCCCCTTGGAACTGTCACCTGATGTGTTGAAGTTACCTCTGAGCCCGTTTTCCATACCAGCTTGGGACTTCCAGAACCCTGCCTGGTTGAGCCAGACACACTAGCCTGATGCAACACAGACCCAGGGTCCGGGTCCTGCCCCCAAAGCTGCAAGCTTTAAGTGAAAACAGGTCTGCAGGTTACCTCTCCAGCACCCAGACACCCAGCTCCCAATGGGATCCACACCCCAAATAAATCTGTTATACTCTGTATAAAGCTTATATAGAGTAAACTCATAAATTGTCCACCCTCTATAACACTGATAGAGAGATATGCACAGTCCTTCTTAGTTCCAGCAGACATCTTAGGTGGAAAACAGGGGCTTTCTCATGACTGGCCACCGCCCTCTGTTCTCTTCCACCCCCTTTTATAGCTTTGGCACAAGGCGGGAATCGTTTATCTCTCTGGGTCCCCACCCCTCCTTCTAAATGGAAAAGTACCAGATTTAAGATGGATTCCAGTATCCTGTGACATGGTCACATGTCCTGTGAGACCCCAGCCTCCATTCTTCCTGGACTGGCCCACACATACACAGGAAGGTTTGCAAGTAAAGAGAGCCATTTACAGTTAATTGATTCTGAAGCACCCTTAATGGCTTCCACTTAAATGTTTACATCAGTAATACACGTTTATATCTTATTCTCCTAACTTCAGACATAGAAATAATACATGCAAACAAATAGGATGAATACACTCAGTAGATTATAAGCTTTGTAATGATACCTTACAAGAGACCTTTTGCATAAAGCAGATTTCAGTTACATCATATTCACATTCATAAGCATATTTTCATGAAGTATATGGAGTGTAACATCACACCCGCCTCGTGTCACCTTTTGCCTCAGTAGATCCCAGAGCCCTGGCTTCTTCATGGAATTCTCCTGGGAATTTTTCCCATAATGCTGGCAACTGTCTCCATGAAGATATAAGAGGGACCAAATTGTCCTCTAAGTATGCTGGTGCTAGCCCATTGTACAGGAGTGGTGCAGAAGAGATATGTTGGTCTGTTATTTCAGGCAGTCTGCAATGGGTACTGCTACTACCTTTCTCATAGTAGAAATCTCTGCCTAGTGCCTTCAGGTACTGTCTGTTTCACATATTATCCCCTTCACATTAGGGCGTAATTTAAACAAGAAGCTTGTAATAGTCCCACTCACAGGAGTCAATGGGAGCAGAATCAAGCCCTGAATTATCTGATGTCAACAATTCTGTTCTTTAAAAATTGGGGTGTATCTTGAGAAGGTACCCAGTTCGTCTGGTTTGGCAGGGGCTAGGGGAGTGCGAGGGAGGAGGGCAAACCTTCATTGAAGTAGGGCCAGCATACAAAGGAGTGTATTTGACTAAAACGGAGCAAGAAACATTCTCCCTGTCAATAGGGGAAAAATAATCCATGTAAGATTGAAGGATCCCTAGCATCTCTCTAATTCTTGTCACTTTCCCTTATCGGAGATGCTGTTAACAGAGTAGCTTGAAGCTCAGCTGATTTGGTTTGCACAGACTCATATCTCTTTGATTGCTGTGGTTCTTAAGTCTTGCTTTTAGATTTGATTGAAAGCAAAATCCAAAGAAAATGTAGTTAAAACTGATAAACTTCCAGTCAGTTTTGCCTAAACTGGCCCCATTGAAGCCAATAGCAAAACTCCCCTTGATTTCAATAGTGCCAGGATTTCACCGCAAATGTTTTGTTTTGGTTGGTTGGTTTTGGGTTTTGTTTTATGCATGGTTTTTATACCAAAATTGCTTTTTTCTATTGTAGTACTATATTGGGTACTATAGAATGGATAGGTCCCAAGATCCTCAAAAGTATGTAAGCACCTAACTCCCACTGAAGTCAATTACTTTTTGAGGATCTGTGTTTGCTTTACACAGAAACATAGACATTGCTAAAATAAAGTCAGACCAACTAGTCTGGTATCCTGCCCCTGGGAATGACCAACACCAGTTCCCTTAAAGGATGCTGTAAAATCTGCATAATGTATAATTTTGTTATAGTATGTTCCTGGTGGAAGATCCTTCTTAACCAGAGACTAGGAACAGCTGGTTTATGTCCTGAATCTGAGAATTTGTATAGCCTCTATAAATGTTTTTGCTAGCTAGTGTAACTGCAGATGATATTCTTATTAATATACTTAGATAATCACTTTTTGAATTCTGCTAAGCTTGTTGCCGCAATATTATCTTGTAGCAATAAGTTTCACATGTTGATCATGCAAAAAAGTATCTCCTTTTTATCAGTTTTAAATTTGTCACTTTTTAATTTAATTGAATTTCCCTTTGTTCTTGTACTGGGAGAATGGCTTTCTCCAATTCCATTCATTATCTATCATGTCACCTGATATTCACCTTCTTTCTGTGGTTTCAGAGTAGCAGCTGTGTTAGTCTGTATCCACAAAAAGAAAAGGAGTACTTGTGGCACCTTAGAGACTAACCAATTTATTTGAGCATAAGCTTTCGTGAGCTACAGCTCACTTCATCGGATGCATTCAGTGGAAAATACAGTGGGGAGATTTATATACACAGAGAACATGAAACAATGGGTGTTAGCATACACACTGTAGCCTTACTCTTACTCTCCACTTATGAAAGTCTTTCTATACCTCCAATCCCTTTTGTTGCCTTCCTTTTTGCTATATCCTTGACATGACAACAAAAGCTGAATCCAGTATTCAAGGTAAAGCCACTAAGTAATATAATAGGCACAACAGCAGCTAGATTATTTCCTGGGTGGTTACAGTTAATTACATTAGTTCAAATTGCTCTTTCCAACAAGGATTACCTTGTACTGATGTAGGCCCAGTGATGGGCTATATAAATCCCATACAGGCCAACAAAGAGTTAATAAGAGCCTGAAAGACCAGCTAACCCACCTGGTTGCTCAATTCAGGCTCAATTCAGTATTAGACCCAACTGGGGAAGAGCTGGGTAGTTTCCAGTGCTTAATTTGTGCCAGGGCATGCCAGGGCTGAGCCCCGGCACCTGTAGGCTTGGCAGTTCATAGCCCCGGCACCTAAGGGCTTGCTGCTTCAGTTATGAAAGTAAAAAAATTGCTTGAGCCCTGGCACCTCTTTCATTACAAATTAAGCACTGGTAGTTTCCATAAAGGAAGGAGTTCAGCGCAATACTGAGAGGAGACCCAGGGATGAGAAGGTGGTTTTCAGTCCTCTTCTAAGGAGAAGGCCAGGGGAGAGGCAGTGGGGAAACCTCTCCTGGGTGGAAAGGCTAAAGGAGACGCAGTCATAGGGTGGGGGGAAGTGTCTGCACTGGGCTCATAACAGGGGGAGCAGGACCCAATAGAAATGGCTCTGCTGTTTAGTGTCCTGACAATAGGACAGAAGTGTCACATTTTGTTTGTTTCTCAGTGAAGAGACTGAAAATCAAGTAAGACTGCAGGTGGGGCAGAAGATGTTTTAGTTTGCTACCTGTGGTTTAAAACCAGTGAAGGACATTATTTAGGACACTAAGAACATTATTCCCTGGAAGGGGTGGAACTTCAGCGGGATCTGGCTGGAGAGCCAGGTTCTGAACACAGGAGTCAGTTGGAAAATGCCACCACAGGCACCCCGGGACAGTGATGTCGATTACAGCCCCAAGCCTTGCTGATACCATAGGCACCAGGCTCAAGGATTATACTTGTCTACATTTAATTTCATCTGCCATCCCGTTAGCCTGTTGCCTAACTTTGTTGTTTATCATTTATATTGCAATAGTGGAAAGAGCTTTCAGCTACCTCAGGTCCTCATTATCCTAGGCACTGCACAAATACAAAATTACAGCCTGTCTTCAAAAGACAGTCTGAAAACAATACTATCTCGTTTTGACTAACCTAAATCACTTTGAATCATCTTCAGACTTTGCCAACTCACTCCTGAGCCCTTGCTCCGGATACTCCTCTATACAGCCACCCAAAACCTACATATCAAGGTAATATAAATTGTGTACATCAGCTATATGGTACATGTTCCACTGCCAATCCATCTGTGGAACATGCAGCTTGCCAGCTGACTTTACCACCCTTGTAAGAGAGGAGCTGAAGAGGATAATTCACTAGACAGAAAATATTTATCTGTTCTAGGAAACCATTTTAACTTCTCACTGCTCTTCTCTGGTTTATTTTTTTCTCTTCTTTTTCCCGTATGGCTGAATACCAATGAGATAGTATTTGGTCATATATCAACCCTTCATTTTTATGTAATTAACTCGGCACAGATAGCAGCAATTAATAGTCCCGGTTTTCTCAGAAGGAAGGTGACTGATTAAAAGGCCTCTCACTCTAATACATGTTCCTTTTTTATATATATTTTAGCCCAGCATACTTGCTGATTTTAGTGTTCTCCCCATCAGTGTCTTGACCCCAATCATTGGCAAAACTACCAGTGGTTCTAATGGGAGCAGGATTGGGCTCTAGCTAAACTAAATTTTGAAACGAGAAATAATAGGAGGGGTCAAGAGAGGGTTGACCTTTGTGGTACTTTAACCAGCAATATCTAGCCGTTAGTGCTGGAAAGCTGTATTCAGTGGGAGCCACAGTGGCTCAGCACCCTTGAAAATCAGGCCCAAGGCAGCTCAAATTGGGCATCCAAAACTGGAGGAACCCCAAATTAGAGAGGGTGCTTTTTAAAATGTTGTCTTAATGTGTTGGAGAACTGTATATACATCACCCAGGACATGAGAGCTAATTGGGCGGGTGGGAGGCAGGAGGCCGTTCCAGGGGCTAGAAGACCTCTGAAGGAGTTTGTTCTTAGTGGTAGGGGTGTGTGTGTGTGGGAGGTCATGTGGTTGTATCTCTTTTCAAAGTTGTGTAGGAACCTAGTGATTTTGACAGGCATAGCATCAAAGGTGGGTTGGATGGGTCAAGTCTCTTCTCCAGGACAAGAATACACCCACCTTCAGAGCAGGTCCAGGGGTGAGATCCTGGGTGCTGCTGTTGGAGAAAGCAGACACAAACAGTTTGCAGTTGAAATGTGTGGGAATCAGAAGGATGAGATTTAAGGTCTGGTACTTCTCACTCACGATAGGTAGCCAGAACAAGCTGCTATAGTCATAAAGCTAGAAAAACAGTTTTGGTTGCATCCTTAATACATTTGGGCATTCCCCAGTGCATAGATAGCCTGATTCAGAGTCTACTGAAGTCACTAAAAAGACTCCCATTGATTTCAGTGGGCTTTGGATCAGACCCAAAATGAACATTTCGTAGCTCATAGGCTGTCTCTTTATAACAATAATATTCTTTTGAAATTATATTGACTAACCAAATTCTGGAGGATCTGAAGTAGCTCCCAATCCAGCTTTCTAAAGTCCCCCTCTTAAATTCATTTTAAATTTTCCCATCCTCCTTATTGCTTTGCTTCTATCTGTGACTCTTAATTCCCACTGCCCATTTTTAATCTCATATAAACAAAGTCTTTCATACACACCCCAAACAGAGATACACATGATCTGCCCATACCATTACAAAATTATCTCGAGCAGTGAGATGAGGAAGTAAGTAAAATAGAAAAACAATATGAAGGTATTGGGTTTTTTCCCCCAGCTTACAGATCCTTTTTCAGTTCCTTCTTGCGTGAGTTGCTGCTCTTAAACTGGGTGACAGCTGATTATTCCTTGTGTATTTTAAATAATGCTGAATGTACAAGAAGTAGATAATCAGCATTCTGATGACTGCAAATGGATATACAGTAACTTTTTCTACATGATGAAAGAAGTCTAACCAAATACTGCAGTGTCTAGTCTAGTTTTTGTTCATCCTATTTCGATACAGGCCTGTGTAAGGTCAATGACTCTTTTAAAAGTAAGGAAAACATGGATACATGCCCAGCTTATATCCTGCTGACAGTGCAGTTCTCTGTAGCATGTACAGTACATTGCTGAAACATTGATAGTGGTTTTTCACAGAGGTCTGCAATCTATTACTCTGCATTTACTGGTACATTTAAATGTATAAATTGATCCAAGGATAAGCAGATCATAAAAATTAAGAACTATTTGGCTATATGGCAATGATCCTTTTAATCAACAATGTACAGTACACAGATACATAAATATACACACACGTGCAATATATGGTGATGATCCCGATAAACTGATCAGGCACCTTTGACTACTACTGACGCACTCAGTGCGTTAATCCATCTCCTCAATCTACTTCTAACGTTGCAAAACCTCTTGCCTGCTGCCAGGAGCCGCCATTTCTTGAAGAGAAATCAACCTGCCACAAAACTACTTCCTTTCTTCCCCCAAAGGAAAATTCCTTCCCCACCCACACTGCCGGTAGTTAAACAGAGCTGAAGTGCAGCATGGGCAATATTCATCCTGGACCAGGATGAATCCAATTATCTTGGGATCTTGCAAGGCTAGAAAGGGGATTTTTTTCCGATTGGGAAAGAGATTCCCAGCTTCTTAAATTGGACCATCAGCACCAACTTTTAGTTCTGCAAAGTCCTGAGATATCAGGCTTTAAAGTCATGACATATTTACAGAAAAATTTATGTTGTGTGATTTTTAGATGTGTTTAAAGTGTATTATTTATGTTTTTTTCCTACCTCTCAGCCCTCTACAGTTACATTCGTGGTAACTAAGGATCCTGGCTTTCCATGAGGAAGGATGCAAGAAATAATTGATACATTATTTTTTAAACTCTAAATTATTAGGAAAATAATTGTGGTTGTAGCATGCACAAAGGTGGCGTGATGTGGTATAAAAGTTTTATTGGCATTAACTGAGGATGACTTGCATAACTCACCCCAGGCCTGATCCAAAACCCATTGAAGTCAATGGGAGTCTTTCCACTGACTTCAGATCCACTGGGGATGCACACAGCCATCAAAAACTTATGCTCATAAAACCTTTGTACCACACCATTCATTTCCTGTATATGATATATTCCAAATGGAGTCTGGGCATGTGGTTACTCATGAAAAGAACTTTATAATAACTAGAAGAGCTAAAGTAGTGCAATAGCTTAATTTTAATATTTGCAATTCAAAAACCAGTTTGTCCAAATAGTGAGGGGCAGCCTGAACAAAGAGCCAGGTTGCCCTTTCTAACTTGTTTTTGCTCATCACGGATCTGATAGAACTGAACTGGTGTCAAACTTGTACTGCTGTTAATTCTTATAGCTATTCCCATTGCTGCTGGACCTCGAATGGGATTGCAAAATTGATATTAACATTATGTCTGCTTCATTTGTTCACCTATTGGCAGTTGCCTGGCTGAGATTATTGTGGTTTTTTTCCTCTGTATTTTTAGCTCTGCGTGCTGCCTTCAGCAGGCTGGTTATCAGAGCCCTGATCACTACATTTTGTAGTTTAACAAGTCCTTGTTTTGCTAATCATGAAAAACTAGTTTCAACCAACTATGCAAGAAGGAAACTTCATCTCTACACTGCAAGCACAGATGTATAATATGTATTGATTTGACAGTTTGAATTCTGACAGGCACATAATGGTTTGGAAAATATTTAGGACATATTTTACTGCTTTTAAAACCAGAGTGGTTAACATGCACATTTAATCTTTTTGGGATATGAAGGCTCCCACCAGTATTGATTTTGTGGATCTTAGTACAATCCAATCTGAAGTCTTGGTGTGGGCCTATGGCTAGTTTCAAAACTTTGGGCCTGATTTCTCCATAGCCTGGCAGCCACAGTAGATGCCATGTTGTCAAATCTCAGTTTCATTGCAAGGCTCTCAGAATTTGCTGTCTGTCTTAAAACCACAGCTCCTGGAATCAAGTGCTTTTGTGCAAATATGTTTTCATTTTTTTTTTTAAAGAAGGAAATTTCTAGCCCTTGTGGTTGTGGAGAAAAGCTGGAAAGCATGAAGCTGGGGGACCCTAAACGCTCAGGAGACCAGAAGACAGACCAGAAGATAGACAAAAAGACCACCAAATTTCTTATTTTAAAAAAAACCCCTCCTGATTTATTTTATCTTGACTCCTGAGTTTTGAACAAATGTGTCAAGTAAACCTGTATTTCTGCTGGGGTCAGTCTGTGATCCTCGAGAAGAGCCTCCACTGCTCAAGACCTGTGTCAAGTGGGTGCCAAACACTGTCATAACAGAGCTCCGTGAGAATCACAACTGTATGTCGAGTGACACACACTGCCCTAGATCTGTAGCACAACTTCCCTTGATGACAGCAGGCATCAGGTTCATGGACTTGGAGGAGAGGAAGGTGATCAGGAACAGTCAACATGGATTCACCAAGGGCGAGTCATGCCTGACCAACCTGATTGCCTTCTATGATGAGATAACTGGCTCTGTGGATATGGGGAAAGTGGTGGACGTGATATCATATACCTTGACTTTAGCAAAGCTTTTGATACGGTCTCCCACAGTATTCTTTCCAGCAAGTTAAAAAAGCATGGATTGGATGAATGGACTATAAGGTGGATAGAAAGCTGGTTAGATTATTGGGCTCAATGGGTATAATCAACAGCTCAATATCTAGTTGGCAGCCGGTATGAAGCAGAGTTCCCCAGGGGTCTGTCCTAGGGCCGGTTTTGTTCAACATCTTAATTAATGATCTGGATGATGGGATGGATTGCACCCTCAGCAAGTTCATGGATGACACGAAGCTGGGGAGTGAGGTAGATACACTGGAAGGTAGGGTTAGGGTTCAGAGTGACCTAGATAAATTGGAGGATTGGGCTAAAAGAAATCTGATGAAGTTCAACAAGGACAAGTGCAGAGCCCTGCACTTAGGACAGAAGAATCCCATGCATGCTACAGGCTGGGGACTGACTGGCTAACCGGCAGTTCTGCAGAAAAGGACCTGGGGATTACGGTAGATAAGAAGCTGGGTATGAGTCAGCAGCGTGCCCTTTTTGCCAAGAAGGCTAACGGCATATTGGGCTGCATTAGTAGGAGCATTGCCAGCAGATCAAGGGAAGTGATTATTCCCCTCTATTCGGCACTGGTGAGGCCATATCTGGAGTATTTCTTCCAGTTTCGGTCCGCCCCCTACAAAAAGGTTGCAGACTAATTGGACAGAATCCAGCGGAGGGCAACGGAAATGATTCAGGGGCTGGGGCACATGACTTATGAGGAGAGGCTGAGGGAACTAGGCTTATTTAGTCTGCAGAAGAGAAGAGCGAGGGGGGATTTGATAGCAGCTTCAACTACCTGAATGGGGGATTCCAAAGAGGATGGAGCTAGGCTGTTCTCAGTGGTGGCAGGTGACAGAACAAGGAGCAATGATCTCAAGTTGCAGTGAGGGAGGTCTAGGTTGGATATTAGGAAAAAATATTTCACTAGGAGGGTGGTGAAGCACTGGAATGGGTTACCTAGGGAGGTGGTGGAATCTCTATCCTTAGAGATTTTTAAGGCCCGACTTAACAAAGCCCTGGCTGGGATGATTTAGTTGGGGTTGGTCCTACTTTGAGCAGGGGGTTGGACTAAATGACTTCCTGAGGTCTCTTCCAATCCTAATCCTCTAGGATTCTATGACTGAAGGTAGTATAACAGCATATGCTGTCGTGTCTCCTAAGCACAGAGGCTGCTGTCAGACCTTCACAGTGTATGTACAGGAGGAGATTTTATCTAATAGATTTTTCCCCCCCATTCATTTTGATAAAGGATTATTTCATCCATTTATTCTTGTTTCAGCACCAGCTGTGATTTAACCACAGAAATGGATTCTTTCGGAAATACTTGACCTCTGTTTAACAGTTCCCCTTTTTCATACCAATCTTACAGCATGTCCACAGCCATTTGCCAGCAGTCAGCTATTTACGCCCAACCTGTTGTGGGTGGGGAAATAAAAAAAAATGACAAATGTCAGCTCCTCTCCTCTTTAATTATACTGGCAGCTGGTTGGACTACAGGAAATTTATTCTCTATGCATGATTCAGGTTTCTCCAACAAGGAAAATTTGATTACAAAGCTAACAAAATACTGCCTCTCAGATGATTATGCAGGATGTTCAAGGGCAGATGAAGCCAATAAGACATTTGAGACAGTGTGATTCTAGTGGACACATGGTGGAACCAGTGTGCTCTGATTGCAAGGAGCTGGAGCTGGCCTCCGTTTGTACATCTCAGGCTTGTCTACACTTACAGCACTGCACTGGTGCAGCTGCACCACTGTAGTTCTTAGTGAAGATGCTACCTAGACTGATGGGATAACTCCCACAGATGAAGGTACTCCATCTCCCCAAGAGGCAGTAGCTATGTTGATGGAAGAAGCCCCTCCCCACCCGCAACATAGCGCTGTCTACACTCATGTTAGGCCGGTATAATTGCATCACTCAGGGAGTGTGGATTTTCCACACCCCCTGAGCGACATAGTTATGTTGACATAAATTGGTAGTAGAGACCAGCGCTGAGATTGGCACGTGGAGTATGGAGAGGTGTTGTGCCACAGAGGAGTCATGATTTAATGGTCAAGAGAATGGAATGGAGAATCAAGAACCCTGGGTTTTGCTCCAAGCTTTACCTGTGACTGGTTGCAAGATGAGGGTCAAGTTGCTTACTCACTCTTACTTACTCAGTCCTCCCCTGACTCTCATGTGGGAGCCACCAAGGAGCCAGTTCCCTGTTGCTGATCCAGGCTGGCCTGCATCTCAGAGCAAACCAGGAGCTGCTCTATTGTACGCTGCCAGCATGAGGTCCCTTAAACCATAAGGCTCTTTAGAGTAGAGGATCCACATCCCTGCCCTACCTTTGTCCCACCTGTGTCATGTCTCCTTTCTTTCCCAGCCTGCCCCCTTTTGCCAGGGTAGAGGGTGGAGCAGCTGGCACTGGTGCCACCTCTGGGTTTATGCCAATGAGGAGTTTACCTCTGTAAGTGGAATTTTCCGGTGGCCAGTTATGGCCAGAATCCATCCTCTTTGTGCCACTGTAATGGTGCAAAGTGGCAGGATTGTGTTGGAGAATCTGGACCCCATCTGGTAAACTAATAATACCAGCCTTGCAGGGGGGTTGGGAGACTTAGGGCCAGATCTCCAGCTGGTGTAAATCAGCATAGTTTCATTGGGTTTGCTGAGGAGCTACCCCTGTATGTTTGCAAGCTGTTTTGAGATCCTTGGATGGAGATTGCTACAGATAGGCTAAGCATTATTATTGTGACTCAGCTGCACCCCAGGGCACACCCAAGCATCACAGAATGTGTTACTGCCTATTATAAAATAGCCTTCTGCTGGGCTATAGGGGTGGTTGCTGTTACTCATTTGTGTGCGTCTCTCCAGTAATTTAAGTTTATGACTTGAAGTGGTGAGTACTAGTCAGTGAAGAGGTGAAGAAGGTCTAGCTCACATGGGTTTGCTAGATGTAGGGCCTCATTCTAGAAGCACGCTGTGTACAGAATTCCCACCAGAATCAATGGGAGTTCCAGGCACAGAGCAGCTGTAGAATCTGGCCCATAATCTGGAATACTTACTGACCAATCAGGTCTCTCAGTTTTTCTTTGCTGTGTTACAAAGTCAAATACATCTCTCACTTGGGCAATGGGAGACATGAGCGTATAGTCTGCACACAGGAACCTCTAGCACTGATTCTCTGTGCTGCCAGGATCAAGTCACTTAACTTCTCACCCGCACTTTCCCCTTCGGTCAAATGGTTTTAAACATACTGACCTACCCACTTTATAGGAATGTTGTGAAAATTAATTATTGTTTGAGCAGAGCTCTGACTATGTGGAGCATAGTATGAACCCTGAGTATTATTATTAGATCATTGGTAAACCAGTCCTCTTCTGAAGTATTTGTGAACTTAGGAGTCACAAACCAGGGTGGATTTTATTTGGGTTCCCAGTCTTGAGGGACAGCCAAGCTTATATAATGCACTTGTACAATGTGTCTTGTACTGTATCTGGAACATTGGGGAAGGGAAGAGGAAGAATACTAATATCTGCATTATATTATTGCGTCCTTATATCATTTCAGCTCCTAGTCAAGGGAAAGATCTCTTTTTTCACTGACTTCAGTGGGAGCCGGATCAAGCCCAGAATGACCAAGGGCACTGGTAAAGAAAAGAGCATTACCGTGTGTACAATAAATTGCAGATAAAAGAGCAGGATAAAATAAATCAGGTGCGTGGCTAAGAGGTGCAATCAGGTGTAAACAGAAAACTAAGAAGGGCAAGAGTGAGTAGGGAGCCTCTGATTAGTCTTGAGATTCTGAAACTGTACGTGTGGGGAATTTTGCTTGATTGAAATACTGGTATTTTAGAGCCCAATGAGTCTTTGTTCTTTATCAGGCTGTTTAAACTGGAGAATATAGGATGGTGAAGCATTGCAGTATCAATCACCTGCTTTTGTTCACACTTTACATGGTTGGATCATCAAGTTGCATGCTGTATTATGAATGTATGGGTGGAACAACGAGCACTGAACCTTGTCATTCACATCTGTTTACTGCAGTTTTTGAATGTGGCAGATTCTACAGTCCCATGGTAACTCCTTCAGAAAGCTGTTATGGTCTGGTCTTGGTTCAAAAATGGCAGGCAGATCTCCATCTGATGTAAGTTAGCACAGTGCAACACTGATTTACAGCGTCTGAGGATGTGGTCCAAGAAATGGGAATACAAGTTTTGTGCTGCTGCTGTTTGAATAGACAGACAGACAAATGACACCCGTGTCCTCTAGTACTGTTTATCCAGCACCTTTAATGAGCCTGAATCAAAGTGGATAATTTAATTCTAAGTTTCACTCATAGCTTGAGAGAATAGTGGCAAGCAAAGAAAACACTGTTTGTGAACCAGTTATTTGTCGAAATAGATTCAAGTCCCAAAATTTAGATCCAGATTTTGGACCAGAGTTTGGAGGAAGTAGGACCTAGTGCTTTTGTTCATCGCATTAGAAAGACAGGAAGCATTTTCAAAATTTGTGTTGAAATCCCAGACTTGTTGGGATTTTATACATTTCCAACATTGGGGGTGTTTCAGTCTGTGTTTTGGCTTTCGCCCTTCTGTATTCATTTGAGGAATAATTACTAAAAACCTTCAAACAAATCCAGACCCTGGTCTCCCTCCTCCTTCCTGGTTTCTTCAAGCGCTCCAGTGTACACATTTTCTAATGCAACAGATCCTGAATTGTGGTCATGCAAGAAGGGTGCTTAGATCATTGGTTTTCCAAACATCCCTAGGGTGAACGACATCTTAATGAGAGCTGCTGAGTTAATGGGTCACCAGCAGCCACAGGCTCTTTATGGATACAGCTCCATTGAAAGCTAGTTGAATTGGATCATGAGATATAGGATAAAGAATGTGGCTAAACTACTGACTCAAATGTTGGGGAAATAACTCTAGACGGGTGAGCCTCTGTCATAAATTCACCTGAATGGAGAGACTGGAAATAAGAAGTGCCTCTGAGATTTTTATGAACTACAGATGGAACAAAGGATGGCTACAACTGACTGATACGTGATAGAGAAATTGTGGGAAAACAGGCATGCATCTTATGTGTCTCTTGGATTGTGACGCATGGTTAGAAAGGATTAAACATCCTGCAAAATAAATAACCCTCAAAAGACATGTGGGGAGATAATGTTTGTGTTTTTGTGTATTTACCTATGTATGAGTAGGGTCAACAATGTCATCAACGTCCCTGTCTATGCTGTATTCTGATAATTCAGAGGTCAAAAGAACATCCTATCATTTAAATGAGTTGTAAACCCTGGATATCTCCGTATTCATCTCTCTTTGAAATGTATAGCAAATAATCTGTGAATGGTGGAGGAACAAGCAAATTGCCTTATGTTAATTCTACAGCTAAGTACCGGTGATGGACCTCCTTCAAAGTCATGCTAATTACCTTTTGAACTCCAGCTTGTCAAAAGACATGAAATTGCATAAAAGATCCTTGGGTCCTGATTCAGTCATCTCAGATCTGCTTAGGCTTCATCAGGGGAAGCTTGAGTCCCAAGTCTGAGGTCCCAGTTATGCTGGTACGCCCTGAATATGATACATGGACATTGGACCATAACCTATGAACTATTTCTAAAAGAACTCTTTGCAACTACAAAGCTCATCATCTCTGCTAGGAATCTGAACCTCAGTGGATTGAACTCATGTATGTATATTGATCTTTTAACCATACTCTCTCTCTTTTGTTTTTTTAATAAAGTTGAGTTTAGTTAATAAGAATTGGCTGTAGCGTGTATTTGGGTAAGATCTGGAATACCCAGTAACCTGGGAGGTAATATGTTCGATCCTTTGGGATTGGAAGAAGCTTTTCTTTTATATGATGAAATAAGATTTACAGAAAATTTCATCATATTTGACGTGGGTACCTGGATGGAGGCCAGAGGCTGGATCACTTCAAGGGAACTGTGTTGTTTGGACTTCTGAGTAACCAGTAAGGTAATAAAGAAGCTGTTTTATGCTGGCTTGGTAAATCTAAATTTTGGAATATCACCAGCTTTTTGGGGATTGTCTGCCCCATTCTTTGCAGTTCACCCTAATTGAGTGACCACAGCTGGCCCCCACTAGGACCCCGGTCACATGGATGCTTTCCAAATCCTCTCATTTGGGGCAACAGTACATCACTATTCCAACCATTCTAGAATTCTAGGCTAGGATTGAATCTCATTCACACCAGCGTAGCTGCAGTGAGGTCAAGAGAGTTACTTTGGTTTTACGGTGCTGTAACTGAGTCAGAATTTGCACCTGAGCCAATCTATGATAGGCCAGTTCCTATTGTGCTGCACAGAAGATGGTCACAATTGCAGTCTCTGCACAAAGGCAAGCAAGGTTAGTGCTATTAGTCAACACCAAAGGTTCTAGCTGGGCTCTGCGCATACTGAGTGTGGAGATCAGGATCTGGTCCACAGTGTTTGAAGCGCGTACAACCCACAGAGGTGTTGTGTTTGAAGCAATAGCAATAAGTGATTTGTTGGAATTGTTGCAGTCAGTAGAGGCTTGCATGGAATTTAGGACTAGGCCCTAAGTGGCTTAAAGTAGAAAAATTGCCATGAAGGCCTGATTCACCCCTCCATTATTCCAGTTTTTCAGTGGTGTTACTCCACTGACTCTGCCCGCCCAAACCTGGAGTAACATGGTGTATCCAGCCTTAGAAGTGTAGTTTGCAGACAAAGTTCAGAACTAATCAGGACAGCCCATGCTGAAACAGGGTTTGGAGCACTGCACCATCAGAACAAACTCTCTTTAGCTGCGCATCATAACCTGAGACTTGATGCTGTTTTCAGAAGCCGCTAAAAGCTGCCGTTTCTGAATGAACCTTTTACTAGTGTCACATGCACCGCATATAACACAGAGCCTTTTTTTATTACTGAAAAAACCCTAAGAGGCCTTTCTTAAAATTAACGTTTTTATATATCATCACAGACACGTTCACAAGTGCACACATCTGGCCTAAATTAGACCACCTATTGAGGTGGCCTTCAAAACCTAGACGTTACCAGAGGAAACATTGGAAAAAGCCGTTTACTACCAATGGGAGGAACATTTTAAAGCCAGCCCACCAGCAAAGAGCCTTGGCAGCCCATAAAAAATCTTCACTGGAGAGTGGAAAGTGCCACAGCTGCTACTCTGAAACTTCTGATTTCAGTTACGCCAAGAATAATTTCATTGACTTCAGTGGACCTACTCCAGCATTACACCAGTGCAACAGAAGAGAACCTGACTGGAAGGTGACACAAGTCCTGAAACAGCCCAAGACATAAGCATGTCACAGAAATCCCCCTCCCCCATATCTCAGCTTGAAAGAAAATGTCAGGAAATAAAATTATTTTGAGACTGTTGGAGAATGCGGAATACCCATTTTAGAAATCAAGTGGGTGAGGTCAGATCTTTTATTGGACTGACTTCTGTGGTGAAAGAGACAAGCTTACACAGGGCGCGATGCACACATTTCAAGGATATGTATATTTCAAGTATTTTTTTCCATATCTTTAGAGATGAGACCTCTGGACACTTACCTAAAAGATCAGACTAGGAGGACCACAAGCTGTATTGTATAAATACCGCCTGTCCAAGACTGATTTTAAAGAGCGTAAGTTGGCTCAAGACATTCAGAATGGCTGTACTTCTGTGCTTTCTCACTCCGCTCTATCAACAACATGTTGGGTTAATAGGAAGATCAACTCCTATAAACATGATAACGCTCCACCCCACTGAAAAAGGAGTGCATTATGCTGAATCAACCCAAATACTTGAATTTAAGATATCACACACACACAGAAAATGTAATTGATTTTGACAGAACAAGTCCCATTCCCAGTGTACCTTCAGTGACATCGCTGAAGTCATGCCAGCAATGGATTTGGCCCTTAGTGTTTAAATTGTTCTAAATTTTACTTGTGCTTTAAATGATATTCTTTCTTCCCACTTAATTTGCAGCCTATTGGAATATCATTTGAGGTTGGTGCATTCTGCCATCTTGTGGGAGCGATTCACAGTGGCACAGAAGTGTCTGGGTTAAAGGTGGTGCATAGAGCCAGGGGATCTATAGGGAAACCCAGCCTTGACTCTGGGATATCCTTGATTGCTTATCTGTGAGCCCCTCCCCTTTAAAAGCACTGCTGACTTAGTGGTGATGCTGCAGTTAGCTTCCCCCATCACATCTGTGCCCTACCTACCACTCCAAGGACAACAGAAGCCATGCATTGGTAGTCAGGGCTTCAAGTGCAGCAATAATTGTCACAGCAATTTGCGTCGGTGACAAAGAGCTTCTGCTCCGTAGCATCCTCCCATTTCTGGCCAGTCACTCTCCCTACAGTGTGAATATTTGGATACTCACCTTGTTTCTGTGGCTGCCTAGCAGGCAAGGATGAGGCGATGAAGGAGAACGACACCGCATAGTGGCATAAAATATGCCACACTGGTTCACACCATCTAGCCCAACGTCCTGTCTCTAGCAGTGACCAGCACCCCCTGCTTCAAGAGAAGGTGCAAGAAATCCTGCTGCAGGCAAGTGTATAATACTGTGCCCCCAGGGAAAGTTTCTTCCTAACCCCCCTATTAGTTAGGGGTTGGTTAATGGCCAAAGCATGATGGTTTATCTTTATTATTATTTACTATCTGTTTTGATGTAGTGCTTGTGTAACCCAGGTGCCTAATCGAGAGAGATCTCTTTAAGAGACTCATTCGCAGGAGGAGGGAGTTGTGTCTGGGTCATTGTTCCCCCCCACCCCCAGCTTAACTCTTTATTGGTAAATGTTACCTCCCTTGAACAAACAGAGAACAAAAATTCACTACATGTTACAGAATAATCTGGCAAGGATTCTAACTAAAGAAAGCATGGACCTCACTTGCTAGGCAGATTAAGCACTCCACATCTTCGGGAATTGGGTGTGGTAGTTTTGGGTCTGCTCCAATAGGCTCCCTGTTGCTGCGGTCAGACCCCAGGAGGGCAAGCAGGCAGGGCAGCTGCTTTGTAGAAGGACATGTGCCCTGTGTGAGCTGGCAGAAGCTGAGCCCAGGAGCAGAAAGCGGGCTGTTGTGCCTAGCTCTGAAGCATTTTGCATCAGGCTAGTGATACTGTTAACCCTCAAACAGGGAAGCATGGGCAATGCTAATTATAGCAAGGGGAAATTGGAAGGGAAAAATAACTTCTATTTTAATTGTGCGCTTTGAATGTTGTTTTGATTTTGGCCAAACTGTTCTAGTTAAATTGTCTCATCTAGTCTGAGTCACCAACTTTTCTTTAAATGTAGCGATGGGGAAAGAGTCGTTTATATTTCGCTATTCTCAGTTTTGTATTTTCTTGTAACCAGGTTTTCTTTAACTCTGTACACTTAGCTGAGTGATTGGTTAATCAGTTAGCTGACCGGCTAGCAGTGGTTTCAGCAGAGGAAGAGTCTGCATGGATTCCAGCTGAAGATTCCTACAAGCAAATGGAGGGAAGATGTTGTTTTAGACTCACCAGACTGTATAGATTTGATGATCAAAAATTCTAACCGTGACTTAGGTGAACTAAGCTTTTGGGAACTTTCAGTTTCTTCCGACTGTATTTCTGTGGGGACTGTACTGTTCAGATTTTAATTTGTTTTCTTTATTTATGTTTATGTATAACTGTGAAGGTAATGTCTGTGGATTATAAAATAGCCATGTCATCCTGTAAAAATTAGATTATTTGTTTCTTTATCATAAAATTTTATAAAGTTAATTAATTAAATTCATTTCTTTAGTTCCTTTTCGGACTTGAACGTGGGGAGCTTGACCCTGTGCAATCCTTGCTGAAAATCCTTAGAGACTGAACTCTGGGTCTCCAGCTACTTTCTACAGGAGTTGTTTTTGTGGGTTTTTTTTAAGGCACTGGAGAAGGGAAATGAGGTGAACTCTAGCACACCCAAAGGTTACATTAGGATCCCCAGTAATGGACCAGGACCCCATTGTCCTAGGTCAGTGGTGGCAACCTGAGGCCCGCGGGCCTCATGAGGCCCATCAGGGTAATCCCTGATGGCGGGGAACAGTGAACCGCAGCCACTGGGAGCTGCGGGGGCCCATGCTTGTGGATGGTCAACGTCAGCAAAATGTCTGACGGCCCACAATCAGATTACCCTGATGGGCCGCATGCGCGCCGCAGGTTGCCCACCACTGTCCTAGGTGCTGTACAAACACAGAACAAAAAGACAGTTCCCCCAAAGAGCTTACACTGTGAGTAACCTCCATTACTCCTCTTTCATGCTCCTAGGCCCCATTCCAACAAGGATGGCACATGTCTACTCCCCGTGCATGGTGCATAATGCAGAGGCGTCTGACTCAAAGAGAATGGCATGAAAGGAGATAATTGCTTCTCTCTTCTGCTTCATAAGAGACTGATACTCATTGAAGGGTGCTGAGTGGGGAAGGTCAGCACAAGTAATTGTGTGTTTCAAGCATTGCTGGGGCCCAAAGTTACTTGCCTCAGTCTTTCACTTGTGGGATTGTGTGTATATGAAGAGTGATTTTATGAAACAGCACACTCCAGCCAGAATTGCTTTTCTTTAAACAGTTACAGTGATTTTCCCCACAGAGTTTCAGAAGGATTTTCAGTTTGATTGACTGACACAGTGAAATGGAAGATACATTTCAAGGATGAAAAGGCCCAGTACTTTGTTTAGTTTTCAGTGAAACATCAATAAACCACACTAGCTGGTATTTTGAGCTGTCAGAGGCATGGGCACTTTGTTTTGTTCATCTATCTGAATTATAGCCCTAACTGGGAAAAAGCAGAACTGAACAATCCCAAATTTGGGGGAAGTTGAGATCCAGATCCCAACTTCACAGGCAGCTGCTTGTCTCTCTGATGGCCCAAACCAAAACCCCAGATAAGAGACTTGACAGGTTGAGGGAGAAGTTAAAACCCAGATCCAATTCTAGAACCAAAGTTTGCAACTCACAAACTGGATTGCTCGTGTAGAGATGGCCCTGAGCGCTGGGCACCTGACACTGGATGACGTTGAAGGCATTTTTGTTTTGCTTTCTATAAACAGCATTGCTGCAATTATCTTGAAGTAAAAAAGACTTGGGGCCTGATTCTGCTTTCATTTATGTTAAATCTGGCACAGTATTGCCACCAAAATAAAACTGGAGTGCGAACTGAAACTTGTAAGATGAAGTTCAACCAGATGTGGAGGGCTAGTAAAATCTCCTCCAAACCACTTGCACTCAACAAGTAAGGCTGTGAGAGGAAAGAGAGGGCCACAGGTGGAAGAACTGTTCAAGAGGCCTCATGTACTACCCTATTTGGAGCCTGGGTACAAACAATGTAGACCCCATGGCTAGGAACTCCTGTGAAGCATGAATGGCGGGGCTGCTGCTTCCATTCCAACCCAGAGGCTGGAGAAGCAGTGGCCATAGAGGGAATGCATTACAACACCGAGGGACTCATTTGCAAGCTCTCTCTCTCTCTCTCTCTCTCTGTGTTTGGTTTAGTGTGTATGGAATATGAGGCCTACCAATTTGGACACTGTTCCTTTAACTGATATCCTTATGATCTTCAGTACCAAAATGGAAACCTCATGTAACTACAGTTTTAGCAAAGCCGAGGCTACCTTGCTTGATTGGGTGGAGACACAGAATCAGCCTCAATTTAGCTGCTTCAAACATTTTACTGGCCTGTACTGGATTTTTCATCAGAGTGGACTACATAGCAAACACTGGAAATACTTCTAATTTGATGGCTTGGATATCTCTCAGGTTTATTGTATAAAGCTATACACAAGAGTTCACAGCAAAATGTTTGCTTAATTGGCACAAAATCTCTCCATTCTATTGTTGGGTGGTGTTTTGCTCTTGGGTCAGAAGCAGGGTGCCACTAGAAATAATTGTATACAGTGTGTGTGGGAGGGAGGAGAGGAGGAGGAGGAGGAAAAGGCATGGAATGTCCCTTTTTACATGCCTGCAGCAAACTGCTAGGGTCACACTGATGAGCTGACCTGCAAGTTCATACTGATTTCAGCCCATAATTGCTTCAAATATATTCATTAATGTAAGAGGGTTGGAACTCACCCAGTGAAATAACACAGGGCTTAAAGAGGAACTGAAAGACATGACATCTGCCAAGCCTTGAAGTCACGATTCTGTTTCCCCTGGCTACGCTGTGTGTGATAAAGCCTTCTGTGCTGCTCTAGGAGTTAATGATACCATCCTCTGTAGCAAGTGAAACACAGAATCCTGAACACAGGTTGGGGCAGGTAACTAGAAGGGGAACTGATTTTCAACTTCTTTGATCGATTCACCATCTATTCAATAATTATTTTACAATCTGCACATATTTGGGACCCTAAGAGGTTTGTTCCTTCTTTTCAAAGCATTTCTGTTCCCCTTTAAAGAATCTGAAGGACTGAAAGAGGTAAGATGTACTGGGGAGAGAAACAAGTTCAAAACAGCTTCAAAGAACCGGATATAATCTTTTTCTTCCATTCCTCTCTGAGAATCTGATCCAAATCCCATTTGTTTTTCCATTGACTTTAGTGGGAGCTGGATCAGGCCCCTAAAGATGTTGTGTTGGCATGGGCCGTTAACCATCAACGGCAGATGAAGTGAGTTCTGTGTTTGTGAAGGGTCTAAATCACTTTGGAGTCCTGCAGGAAAGTCACTACTGTGTGTAAAGTGTGGCTTTCAGTATGAAAAACACATGTTGAATAGAATTACTTATGACAGTAGTATCTACCTGCCCTAAGAGGAACTGGGGCTCCATTGTGCAGGATGTTGTACCAACACAGGCAAATGAAGTATTATTATTATTATTATTCCCCCTCTACATATGGGGAACCGAGGCACAGAGTGAGCGTCATCTTTGGCTTGAACCTTTCTCTAGGTCCTCACATCCAGGCAACTTCTAAGATCTTGCTGATTCTTTCTGCAGAACATGTCTGAGATATGGCCTTTCCTGTTGAGCCACACAGCTAAAACTCCTGTCCTGGCTGTTGTCATCTCGTACCTGCAACATTCTTCTCTCTGGCCTTCACAAATGCCATCTCGCCCTGCACATATTCGTTCAGAATGCTGCTGCCAAGATCATTTTCCTAGCCAATTGCTCTGACCATGTCACCCCTCTCTCTTTGCATCCTTCCACTGCCCCTCTCTTCTCTATCACATTAAACATAAGCTACTTGTCTTCACTTTCAAAGCCACTTTACAGTCTGTCCCCATTGTACAGTATGGAAAGTTTGACTCCTGCCTAATAGGGAGCCAGTCTCCATTGCCCACATGTTAAATTTTCAAACATGCACCTTCATGCTTTCTCCCATGCTGCACCTCATGCTTGGGAGGAGCTCCCCTTGAACGTCTGCAAACCTGCTTCATTGTCCTCCTTCAAATCGCTCCTTGAAACTCTCCTTTGCTGTGATGCCCACACGAAACTTGACAACAGCTGGTAAGCTGTTACCATTGCCTATAATACTGACCATTATTGTCTTTGTTTCCATCTCCTGTGCTGTTTGCCTGTATCTGTCTGTTGCCTCTTGTCTTATATTTACATTGAAAGTTTTTGGGGCAGGGACTGTTTTTGTTTGCTGTTTGTACAGCGCCTAGCAAAAAGGCTGGAATTCCTAAGCACAATGGTAATACAAATACTCATAGACTTTAAGAACAGAAGGAACCATTGTGATTATCTAGTCTGACCTCCTGCACGTTGCAGGCCACAGAACTTCACTCACCCACTCCTGAAATAGACTCCAACCTCTGGCTGACTTCCTGAAGTCCTCCAATCATGGTTTAAAGACTTCAAGTTACTGAGAATTCACCATTTACTCTAGTTTAAACCTGTAAGTGACCCGTGCCCCATGCTGCAGAGGAAGGCAAAAACCCCCCATGGTCTCTGCCAATCTGACCTGGGGGAAAATTTCCTTTCTGGCCCCAAATATGGCCATCAGCTAGACCCTGAGCATGTGAGCAAGATCCACCAGCCAGACACCTGGGAAAGAATTCTCTGTAGTAACTCAGAGCCATCTCCAGTCATTGGGATTTTTGGTACTGGCAGTTGCCGATGGACCACATGCCATCGTAGGCAGTCCCATCATACCCTCCCCTCCATAAACTTGTCAAGTTCGGTCTTCAAGCCAGTTAGGTTTTTTGCCCCCACTGCTTCCCTTGGAAGGCTGTTCCAGAACTTCAGTCCTCTCATGGTTAGAAACCTTTGCCTAATTTCAAGCCTAAACTTGTCGATGGCCAGTTTATATCCATTTGTTCTTGTGTCCACATTGGCGCTTAACTTAAATAACTCCTTTCCCTCCCTGGTATTTATCCCTCTGATGTATTTATAGAGAGCAATCATATCTCCCCTCAGCCTTCTTTTTGTTAGGCTAAACAAGCCAAGCTCTTTGAGTCTCCTCTCATAAGGTAGGTTTTCCATTCCTCTGATCATCCTAGTAATCCTTCTCTGCACCTGTTCCATTCTGAATTCATTTTTTCTTAAACATATGGGAGACCAGAACTGCACACAGTATTCCAGATGAGGTCTCTCCAGTGCCTTGTAGAATGGTACTAACACTTCCCTGTCTCTACTGGAAATACTTCTCCTGATGTATCCTAGGACTTCACTAGCCTTTTTCATGGCCACGTCAAATTGACAGCTCATAGTCATTCTGGGATCAATGAATACACCCAAGTCTTTCTCTTCCTCTGTCGCTTCCAAGTGATAAGTCCCCAGCTTGTAGAAAAATTCTTATTGTTAATCTCTAAATGCATGATCTTGCACTTTGTGCTATTAAATTTAATCCCATTTCTATTGCTCCAGTTTACAAGGCCATCCATCTCTTGTATAATATTCCTGATCTTCCTCCATATTGGCAATACCTCCCAACATTGTGTCATCTGCAAATTTTATTAGCACACTCTCACTTTGTGTGCCAAGGTAAGTAATAAAAATGTTAAATAAGATTGGTCCCAGAATCAGTCCCTGAGGAACTTCACTAGTAACCTCCCTCCAGCCTGACAGCTCACCTTTCAGCATGACCATTTGTAGTCTAATTGCTGAGGGTCACAGAGGAAGTCTGTTAGAGAGCCAAGAAATGAACTCAGGGTCCTCCTGAGTGTTAGTCCAGTGCCTTAATCACAGACCATCTTTCCTCCTTAACAGAAATACTATTATTAGTCAAAAATGAACCAAGTAGTTCATTGTAGTTGTATATGTAAGAAAATATGTATCAGCATCTTTTATTGTAACCTTCTTTCTTCCCAATACCTCTCACTTTGTCTCTCACCCTGCATGATACTTTGTCTAACCTGAGTCAAAATCCATACCCCTAAATAATCCAAGTGAGGCATGTGAGTAGGTCCATTGAAGTCAATGAGGCTACTCAGATGTGTAAGGGCTAATGAGCTGAATAAATGCTGTCAGCTCAGCTCCTTCTCAGGCATATGGTGAAATAAGAAACATTGGTAATAAAGATATCATTATAATGATTAATAATGCCTTCTCCCCAAAATTGCATGTGAGAATCTGTAAAGAGGGAAGTCATCAAGTGATCTCCAAATCAGCTGCATTTAAGTGCCTTTATTTTCATTTTAAGGATCTTTGAAAGAATCTGAAAGAAGGCCCTCAAAGCATAGAGAGAATCAAACACCCATGAGAGAGAGAATCTGCAGCAGATGGTTCCAAAAAAGCTGCTAAACTTTACCTCTCTGTATTCTCCAGTGACACAGTGAAGGGTCAACAATCTGACAGTGCTCGATGTGGTGTGGTGGGCACCATGAGCTTGAGCAGCAGCTCAAGCTCATGCACCGAGCTTACGGGGTCTCAATATTGTATTTAGAATTGGCAAGGTCCACTAGAGCCTGGTACATGAGAGTAAGTCTGTATTTTCACAATGGAATAAAATCCTTTCTACATGGAACAGGTGTGGATTCACCAAACTGGTTGCCCATCTCCAATACCAGTTAACAGAGGCACCTCCTTCCTCACCTCAATCTGCAATGTGGCAATCCCACCACACCACATCGAACTAGCCGGCAAGTCCAACCCTGCATGTCTGTGCCAGACGTGCCATAGCATGGGAGCAATGGGAGTGTAATGTGGGTCATGACTGATCCATCTGGTGATCATGCCACTGTCTAGTTACTTCATTTCTAGTGTTGCCATCATCAGTGGATATGTAGCCACTTTCTCTGTGAAGGAAGGAACAATTCTGTAGCAAGCTATAGAAGCCATCAGAATATTCCAACCGTTGATAAACTCATTCTATATGACGTCAGTGCCTGAGCAGGAAATGGCAGTGCCTCCTGGTTCAACACCGTGGTACACAGAAAGCAAACCGCAGTGGCGGTTTGCTATTCAAACGCTGTCTTCAGTGTAAATTTGCCAATGACACACATCACTTTACTGCCCCAAATTTCCCCAAAACATTAAGGTGCCAGCACTGGCATCTCAAGGGTTATTCCTAGATGTGTATATATTTGTAGGCATCACAGCAGAGAAGAATTCTAAGGAAGGATGTGAAAGGGGCAGGCTGAGTTAAGCTACAATTATTTTTTAAGCTAAAAGAGCAGGTTCTGGGACTCCTATCACTAGAAAGGAGATCCATGTATCTCTCCTTCTGTCTTGAGTATTACTACTTGTTACTGTGTGTCTGAGTGGGCAAGAGAGAGCGGGAGGCCAGTTTTCAACAGCCGAGTGCATTTTTATCAAATTCTCTGTAGGCTTCAAGGTAAACGGAAGATTGTTAAATATCACGAAATGGACCATGGAAGACTGAATCCTGGTCTTCTTACAAACATAAACAAGAGCTAGTGTGGTCATTGCACATCATGCTCTGAATCAGGATGGATGGGATTGTACCCTGGAACTAATCATGTTTTTAGATTATTATTTATTATTATTTGTAACATTGTAGTGCCTAGCAAACCCAGGTATGGACCAGGACTCCATTGTGCTAGGCGCTGTACAGAACAAAAATAGATCCATGACATTATTTGATTTATGTCAAATGACAAAAATTCAACCCCCCCCTGTTTTGAAGTGTATACACCAGATGGATATAATCTTGATCCTGTCATACTTTTCATGAGCCTATCCAAAACCCTATGGAGCTGATGGAAAGAATCCCACTAATGCAAGAAGCTTTAGATCAGGCCCCATTATGAAACAACTGGAGAGACCTGTAACCTTATTGTAAATGGAGAAAAGAATTGGTTTGCCTTCCCCCCAAAATGATTTGATTATATGCCCCACCCTGCCCTCCCTCCTCCAAACTGATGGCAGGCTCCAACTTTAATCAACTATATCTTCCTTCTTTTAACCAGTGATGGATAGGAAACTTGCGTCACTTAAGTCAATGGTGTTCCACTTGAGACGAATTTAGTTCATTGGTGACATTCTCTAGGTACCATACCAAGGTGTAGAAATCCCCGTGAGCTACTTCATATATTAGAGCATGAGACTTTTCTTCTTTTTCTTCTAGTGACATAAGTCTTTATTTTCTAGACATTTATACCCCAATGGCATTCGGACACCAAGGCTAAAGTAAATTAAAAGCATCATTTATAACCGTTTGTAACATGCAGGATCCCTAAGCATGGCCCAAATGGGGAAGAAAAGAAAACAAAACATGTTGAAATAAAATCTAAAATAGCTGGTACGAAGAGAGAGGTTGTGTGCTCTAGTGGAGAAGGACTGTCTGGGACTCAAGGAAATTCATGTTCTGTTCCTGGCTCTGACACTGACCTGCTCTGTAACTTTAGGCAAGTCTCTGTGCCTCTCCTACACGTGGTCTGTTTTGTCTACTTAAAGTGAAGGCTGTTTGGGACGGGGCTATCTCTTACTACGTGTGTACGGTACCAAATGCAATGGGGCACCAGTCTTGGGGGTGGCCTCTATGCATGACCATATTACACATAATATTAATAATAACAATCAAGCTTCTCAATGATTGCTAATCTTGTTTATTATTTATTATTTGTATTGTGATAGCACTTAGGTACTCTAAATGCTAATCAATGTCTAATCTATCTGTTCAGGTTCTTATACCATCCACATCACAGGGTTATCCAAGCACCTTTTACTAAGAGTAGATCTACTGTGACTTCTCCTCTGGTCAGAGTCTCTACTTTCTTGGTCACAGAGCTGTCCTCTACATATGAACATTTAATTGCTTTGGTGCGTGGTTGGCTGTATTTGCTATCATATAGCTGATGATTCAGGATAGGGCTGTAAAATGTAAGCGGCATCTGTGTCTTGGGGGAAGAACACCTGCCACCTTACTCCAGAGTGTTCTTTTTGCTTCAATTAGTCAAAGTATTATAGTGCATCAGTGGTGTTTTGCCTGAGCAAGCATAACAGGATCAGGCCATATGCCACTAAGACAAAAGAAAAGCACTTTCTTTGATCTAGAATACTATTCTTTTGGTGATACAGGCTGAGGTGCAGAGCTGTATGCCTGATTACAGACACTGGAGGGGCTTTACGCTTTTCTGTGATGAAACAAGCATTGTCCATGTACTTGTCAGACGAAGTGGGCCATCAGTCCATTCTGCTATGGCAAATTGTGCAGAGAACACTGCACAACAGTGGACTGACGACATTTTTGGCCTAGACTACCACGGCAAATCTCGGCTCTTATGAGAACTGCCATGGGCTATTTAATGACCACATACCACCTTTCTTTTTTTTTTTTTTTAAACATGTCACTTAATAGATTACAGGCCTGATTTTCAAAAATGGGTGCCTAAAGACAGGCTCCTAAATCCCCATTATGGCACCCAAGTGATCGGATTTTCCAGAAGTGCTTGAGCACCCAGTAACTTCCATTGACTTCGGTGGCAGCTGCTGGATGCTCAGCACTTTTGAAAAATCTCATCACATATTTAGGGACCTCTCTATGGATTTTGAAGTCTGTGCTGTAGGCATCCATTTTTAAAAATCTAGGCCTGTGTGTACACAGCCACTTACGTGACGCTCAGCTATCTGCCTTGCAAAGATGAAGGGCTGAGTTGGCCTGGCGGGGACTTGATGCTGTGGTTCAATGAAGACAAGGGTCCAAACCCTCAAGTAGTGTAACCTGGAAATCAGTGGAGTTACACCAATTACACCAGCTAAGGATCTGGCCTCAGGTGCTCATCCACACCAGATGCTTAGTCCATTATGCATTATTATTATTTTTAAATAAACCTTCCCACTCCTAACACTTCAGGACTTTCAACCCTGGACATCAAACCCTGATTCTCGCAGTTATAAATGATCCAGAACATATTTTGGGGGATTCTGCTGCTGACATTGGTTACGTCCTGTGTGTTCATATATCAGAGTGCTTCCTACATGCGTTCGGATAATATATTCATCCCAAGATGAATGTGTACATTTGTAGGGCAAAGGTAGTGAGGAGTGTTCACCGTCATCATAATGGTATTCAGTGTCCAAGGAACCCAGATCCACCACTGGATACTTAAACCATATTCTTCTCATCCTAGGCTTGATTCTCCTCGTGCTTTCTGGCAGATTTATGCCATTAAAACTTCATTGAATTCAGCAGGGTTACTCTAGAGTAACACTAGAGTACACTAGAGTGTACTAGATTTACACTAGAGTAAACGGAACCAAGGTCTGGCCATTTGTGTCTTGTTGGTGTGTTAATGGCTGTGAAATTTGGTTTGAGCATTCTTGTGAACTTTAATCTCTAAAGATATACTCATCCCTCCTTCATGCTGCATTTTGTTTAGAAACTAATCCAATGTGCTGATATTGTTTTTACATGCTGAAAAATGACCTTGCTTATTTTGATGTGCACAGAACAATGGCATTCACTGTCTGCACTTGTTCTCAACCCAAGGGCCGTGAGTCATCAGGATTATGAAAGACACAGCATTTAGTCACTGGCTGTCAATCACATCTGTTGTGAAAGATGGAGCCTTTCAGGAATGTCTGTCCTGGTAATCGTTGTTGTTTGTTGGGGGCATCTCATTAGAACCCAACCCTCCAATCAGAATTGAGGCCCTGTTGTGTTAAGCACTGTGCAAACACACGTTGACACAAGCCTGGCCCTGAAGAGCTTATGATCTGTTTGATAATATCGACTTCTTTTGCAGTTTTCATCCAAGGATCTTCACAGACATCAGCTAGTTAAGCCTCGCAGCAGTCCTGACAGTGAGGGAAGTGTTAGTGCATTATACAGAGAAGAAGCAAGACCGAAGGGGTAGGGCACTAGCCTAGAACTTGGGAAATCTGGGTTCAAGACCTTGCTCCACTCCAGACTTCTTTTATGACCTTGGGCAAGCCACTTAGCCTCTCAGTGCCTCAGTTCCGCATTTGTATGTAGCAAACTCCCAGCCCCCATAGCAAGGGGGCTGTGTCCCAAAAGAGGACACACAGCTCTTAGGGCCCTGTGGGGTCCACCACAAAGTCCTGCACTGTTGACTTCCCGAACAGCAGGAGGGAAGGGATAGGGGATGCGACCCTCCCACCCCAGCCATCATGGCATCCCTCTCCAATGGGAGGAGGGGAGACAACAGCAGTCCCCATCAGCCAGTCAGAGGGCAGAAGACAGCCAAACAGACAGCAAGCACGCTCTGCTCTGGGCAGCGCTCCGGATGCCTGGGAACTCAGCAGGGAGGCTGTGGATAGCCCGGCTGTCCCAGCACGGGGCAGAGACCAGCTGGGAGTGGAGGGGAGAGAGGTCTCCCTGTAGCCGGCTCACACAGCACATCTGGGCCCAGCAACTGGGCCGTCTGTGACCTCAGGCTGCAGAAAAGCCTTAGGAGGGGACAATCCGCTCCTCCTGCCCCCCATCTGCCGGCAATGAGAAGAGACAGCCCGGCTCTCCTGACACCACCTGTACCCTGCTGGCCCTGGAACAAGAGGTGGGAGTTTGTGTCCAGAGACCCGACCTGCTTACAACTGAACCCGCAGGTTCCAAGCTTTAAAAACTGTCAGCATCGTTCCAGAATGGGCGGATGGCTAGTCGCTCTCCGGCGATCCTCAGGATTGACTTGCCTGTCCGCCCCGTCTCCTGACTGCTCAGTGAGAAAAGGAGCCTGTGTGGGAACACTATATTACCGCTAGAAAGGTATCATAGAATCATAGAATATCAGGGTTGGAAGGGACCTCAGGAAGTCGTCTAGTCCAACCCCCTGCTCAAAGCAGGACCAATCCCCAATTAAATCATCCCAGCCAGGGCTTTGTCAAGCCTGACCTTAAAAACTTCTAAGGAAGGAGATTCTACCACCTCCCTAGGTAACGCATTCCAGTGTTTCACCACCCTCCTAGTGAAAAAGTTTTTCCAAATATCCAACCTAAACCTCCCCCACTGCAACTTGAGACCATTACTCCTTGTTCTGTCCTCTTCTACCACTGAGAATAGTCTAGAACCATCCTCTCTGGAACCACCTCTCAGGTAGTTGAAAGCAGCTATCAAATCCCCCTTCATTCTTCTCTTCCGCAGACTAAACAATCCCAGTTCCCTCAGCCTCTCCTCATAAGTCATGTGTTCCAGACCCCTAATCATTTTTGTTGCCCTTCGCTGGACTCTCTCCAATTTATCCACATCCTTCTTGTAGTGTGGGGCCCAAAACTGGACACAGTACTCCAGATGAGGCCTCACCAATGTCGAATAGAGGGGGACGATCACGTCCCTCGATCTGCTGGCTATGCCCCTACTTATACATCCCAAAATGCCATTGGCCTTCTTGGCAACAAGGGCACACTGCTGACTCATATCCAGCTTCTCGTCCACTGTCACCCCTAGGTCCTTTTCCGCAGAACTGCTGCCTAGCCATTCGGTCCCTAGTCTGTAGCTGTGCATTGGGTTCTTCCGTCCTAAGTGCAGGACCCTGCACTTATCCTTATTGAACCTCATCAGATTTCTTTTGGCCCAATCCTCCAATTTGTCTAGGTCCCTCTGTATCCTATCCCTGCCCTCCAGCGTATCTACCACTCCTCCTAGTTTAGTACCATCCGCAAATTTGCTGAGAGTGCAATCCACACCATCCTCCAGATCATTTATGAAGATATTGAACAAAACCGGCCCCAGGACCGACCCCTGGGGCACTCCACTTGACACCAGCTGCCAACTAGACATGGAGCCATTGATCACTACCCGTTGAGCCCGACAATCTAGCCAACTTTCTACCCACCTTATAGTGCATTCATCCAGCCCATACTTCTTTAACTTGCTGACAAGAATACTGTGGGAGACGGTGTCAAAAGCTTTGCTAAAGTCAAGAAACAATACATCCACTGCTTTCCCTTCATCCACAGAACCAGTAATCTCATCATAGAAGGCAATTAGATTAGTCAGGCATGACCTTCCCTTGGTGAATCCATGCTGACTGTTCCTGATCACTTTCCTCTCATGTAAGTGCTTCAGGATTGATTCTTTGAGGACCTGCTCCATGATTTTTCCAGGGACTGAGGTGAGGCTGACTGGCCTGTAGTTCCCAGGATCCTCCTTCTTCCCTTTTTTAAAGATTGGCACTACATTAGCCTTTTTCCAGTCATCTGGGACTTCCCCCGTTCGCCACGAGTTTTCAAAGATAATGGCCAATGGCTCTGTAATCACAGCCACCAATTCCTTTAGCACTCTCGGATGCAACGTGTCTGGCCCCATGGACTTGTGCACATCCAGCTTTTCTAAATAGTCCCTAACCACCTCTTTCTCCACAGAGGGCTGGCCACCTCCTCCCCATGCTGTGCTGCCCAGCGCAGCAGTCTGGGAGCTGACCTTGTTCGTGAAGACAGAGGCAAAAAAAGCATTGCGTACATTAGCTTTTTCCACATCCTCTGTCAGTAGGTAGTTAGGGTTTAATCTTGCACCATTAAGGCACATTGCACCTGCGAAAGGGCTTACCCCTGCCTGGATCATCGAGACCTGCACTGCCAATTCCCAGTGTAATGAAGTGTGTTTCTAACAGCATCTCCTTACGGGGCTGCAACGTGTCTCCACATGTACTTCCTGGGTACCTGAGATGTGGGGAATGGACAGAGCTAGGAGGGGAGACACTTTTGTTTAGGAACACTGTGTGGTCACATGACCTGGTATGCTTGCAGGCATAGCCTTTAGTAATTAAAAAAGCATTATTGATATCTCTAATCATACTCCTACCTGGAGGATAAAGGGGTAATCAGTAGCCCCTAGCATGGATTTATTAAGAACAAATCATGCCAAAACAGCTTGATTTTCTTCTTTGACAGGGTAAGTGGTTTGGGGGATCGGAGGAATGTGGTGGACATAATATATATGGACTTTAGGTTTGACATTCTGATAAGTAATCTGGAGAAATGCAGGCTCGGTAGAACTATCATTAAGTGGATACTTAATTGATTAAACAACTGCTAACAAAGAATAGCTATTAATGGAATGGAATGAGTTTGGAAGGAGGTCTAAAGTGGGGCTCCCCAGGGATTTGTTATTGGTCTGGAGTTATTTAATGTCTTTATTGATTACCTGCATGTAGGATTAGAGAGCATACTGATCAAATTCATAGATAACACAAAGCTGGGGGGGGGGGCTGCCAACATTTTTGGAGGATAGAGCTAAAATTCAAAGGGATCTTGATAAATTGGAGAACTGGGCTGTAGACAACAAAGACAAATGTAAGGTACTACACCGAGGGAAGAAAAACCAAATGGAAAAATACAGAATGGGGGATAACTGGCTTGGCAGCAGCACTGGTGAGAAGGATCTGGGAGTTGTGGTGGATCACAGCCTCAACATGAGTTAACAATGCAATGCTGTTGCAAAAAAAAGCAAATGCAATCTGGGGTTGTAGTGACAGCGACATAGCATGGAAGTCGCAGGAGGGGACAGTACTGCTCTACATGGCACTGGTTAGGCCTCAGCTGGAATATGGTATCCAGTTTTGGTCATCAATGTATAGAAAGGAAAACTGGAAAGGATCCAGAGTCGAGCAACAAAAGATGATCAAAGGTATGGAATATAAGCCATACGAGCAAAGGCTGAAGGAACTGGGTATGTTCAGTTTGGAAAAGAGGAGATAAGGGGGGACATGATAGCAGTCTTCAAATACTTGAAAGACTGCCATAAAAAAGATGGAGAAAAGTTGCCACAGAGGGCAGGCCAAGAGATAATGAGTTCAAACTACAGCATAGCAGATTTAGATTAAATCTCAAGAGAAACTTCCTAACTGTAAGACCAGTAGGACAATGGAACAGATGGCCTAGGGAAATCATGGAATCTCCTTCACTGGAGGTTTTCAAAAGGAGGCAGGATAGCCATCTGTCTTGGGTGGTTAGACCAGTGGCTCTCAGCCTTTCCAGAATACTGTACCTCTTTCAGGAGTCTGATTTGTCTTGCATATCCTCAAGTTTCACCTCACTTAAAAACTACTTGCTTACAAAATCAGACATAAAAATACAAAAGTATCACAGCACACTATTACTGAAACATTGCTTACTTTCTCATTTTTTACCATATAATTATAATAAAATAAATACATTGAAATATAAACGTTGTACTTACATTTCAGTGTCTAGTATACAGAGTAGTATAAACAAGTCATTGTATGAAATGTTAGTTTGTACTGACTTCACTAGTGCTTTTTATGTAGCCTGTTGTAAAACTAGCCAAATATCTAGATGAGTTGAGGTACCGGTACCCTGTGGAAGAATTCTGCGTACCCCCAGGGGTACGTGTATCCCTGGTTGAGAACCACTGGTTTAGACACAACAAATCCTGCATCTTGGCAGGGGTTTTGACTAGATGACCCTTGTGGTTCCTTCTAACCCTGTGCTTCTATGATAATCATTTAATGTTTTTACTGATAGTATATTTCTCTTTAACCCAATTCTTACTTAAAGGTTACAGTTACTGTTTTCAGTTTGTGTGAGTGTGATTGTTTGTGGGTTCAAGTGTGGTAGCTACTGCCTTAGTGTGAGTAAGCCCTGGTGTCGCTTCAGGCACTGCCAAGGAGCTTTATTCTTTAGCAGAAACTGTGGAACTGTCCAAAGACTGGGAGGTGCCCCATTCCTGTCCGAACATCACACAGGTACAAAACCAGCGCTGAAGGGGGTGGGGTTCACATGTGGAATGGGGTTAGCGGCACTTCCCTATCTCCCAGGGGTGCTGCGAGGATGAATAAATGTAAAGATTGTGAGGCAGAGGCTATGGCAATAGAGACCAGATTATATGGCCATGGAAGCACAAAGGGCTTGTCTTCATTGCAGAGTTAACTTGGGCTCTTACACAGGAGCTGAGTTATGCACACTCCCATCCACACGCAAAACCCCCTCCTCTATGGTACATCGACACCACACACCACTGGTGGCAGCGTGTATTGGTAGCTACGTGCTGCAGTGAAAAGCAGGCTGCATCCACACTGTAGTGTGTAGCTGCATGGGGCAACGAAAGGCTCTGGCCTGGGGGAGACAGAGGAGAAAGGCTGAGGCAGCAGGACACTGGGCTGTTAACAATAGCAGTGTAGACAGTGGAGGCACTGCTTGGGGGTGAAGAGAGCCCTGCAGGGTACACACCCTGGAGGTTCAGGACTGTCTACTCGACTCACCTATGCAGTGCCTCACTGTCCACGCTGCTGTATATACCTGGGCTAGGAGGGCTACCTGTGTACGTACTTTACATGCTGCTATAAGGCATGTGCAGTGTAGACATACCCTGTGTGTGGTGGTGCTTTCTACCTGAGCTATCTGGCCCAGCATGCAGTATAGGCTAGAGCAGTGGGTCTCAACCCGGGATACATGTACCCCTGGGGGTACGCAGAGGTCTTCCGGGGGTACATCAACTCATCTAGATATTTGCTTAGTTTTACAACAGGCTACATAAAAAGCACTAGCAAAGTCAGTACAAACTAAAATTTCATACAGACAATGACTTGTTTATACTGCTCTGTATACTAGACACTGAAATAGAAGTACAATATTTATATTCCAGTTGATTTATTTTATAATTGTATGGTAAAAAATGAGAAAGGAAGCAATTTTTCCAGTACTAGTGGGCTGTGACACTTGTGTATTTTTATGTCTGATTTTGTAACCAAGTAGTTTAAGTGAGGTGAAACTTGAGGATGCGCAAGACCAATCAGTCTCCTAAAAGGGGTACAGTTGTCTGGAAAGGTTGAGAGCCACTAGACTAGAGCTCAGGTATCACTTTCACGCAGGCTAGTAACCCACCTCCTTTGCAGTAAGGACACAGATGAAACCACTCGAGTGCTGATAGTCTTCTAGTGCTTTCCCACAATTCCCCCTATGTGCATAGATGGACAGAAAATTCTCTCATAATTCACGGCAAAAGAATTCATAGAGCGGTGCAGCACTAAACATCATGGAGCCTCTGAAGTCCTAGCACCAAACACGAGTGAGTGCAGCACTAGTGTGGACACAGTAAAGTGTTGCCATTTACATCCAGACCAGGCCAACCTGGGCACTTACACCTAAGGTAGGTCATCCCGGGTGCCAGTCACCCAAGTTAACTCTGCAATGAAGACATACCCCTAGGTGAAGTGATGTACCCACTTCATTGACCATGCCAGGATTAGGACACACATGCCCAATTCCTAGTCCCCTGCTCAGGATGCTAGGCTCACGCTCCCTCTCTAGTGCCAAAATCAGAGAGATTTAAATGAAATGACTCAGTGCCATTGAAGTCTGCCCGGTTAACCTACTCTACAGTATGGCAAGGGCCATTGCCTAAATGACTCCTCCTGCTCCCAACTGTTCAACTTTGCATTCACAGTTTTTGGAGGTGAACTATTTTAAAGCAAAAGCATGACTCAAGAAGTGTAAGAAAGTCCCAGTCAGGTAGCTTTTCTCTCCATTAATTATACTGATTGCATTTTGATGCAGCATAACATCACACATCTCACAGGACACACAGAAAAAAAGCGCTTAGCCAATCTACTGTAAGGCAAAGCAGGGGCTCGCTAGATGCAACACAATGTTTAGCCCTTTCTCTAATGCTTTACCTCATGCTGGTCTCAGTCTACATGGGTCAAATTCAACCTTTGGTTACACCCATTAGGAGTCAGTGGGTTACACCTAGGTGTAGTTAAGGGTGGATAAGACAGATTCAGATCTGAAACACCTAACCAGGTGAGGTTCATGTTTCATTAGGAAAGTTTTGCACAACTCTAGTGAAAACTCTGAGAGCTGCTGATGCAGAGAAAAAGTGAGGAGAGGGGGAAGGTCATATGTCCCTATCTCGCAGGGGTGCTGTGAGGATAAATAAATTAAAGATTGTGAGGCAGATGCTATGGCAATAGAGGAAAAGGGCTGGAGTAAATCAGGAGTAACTTCCCTTGCATCAGTGGAGTTTCAGCATAGTGGTGCAAGTGAGCTCAGAATCAGGCCCAAGATTCCAACCTAGACCCACCCTGAAGAAGTGTATTGCAGTGTTGCTAAATCAGCCCATGGCATTCACTTTTCACACATTGTATGTTATGGTTAATTATCATTTGTTAAGCACTAACAATGTGCTTGGCACTGGATACGATACAGACAGTCCTTGACCCAGAGAGATTATAACCTAGAAACCCAACACAGAAAGGCAAGTTGCACTGGGAGATCAAGAGGAAGAGATCATCAGGTGCCACAAAGTAATCTCATCCCTGAAATCCCGTTATGTCCTTCAGCTGAATACATTAGCATGTCTAGACCTGTAATTCTGTCTGCAGTAGAACTGCCCTCTCAAAGCCTTACACTAATATTAACTATTGTTTTAGTAACATACAGTGGAATTTTAATAAGCATCATGCTCTCCCCTCGGGGTCAGGTATGTTATCTCTGGTTATTCCTGCAGAGTGATGTGATAAGTGAATATAGAACTGTGAGCTAGCAGTGTCTGTTTCCATTTTAATTTCCTAAGGGTTGGTGTTTCTTTCAGCTGACAAAAACAGCTGCAGTGCAATAACAAACTTCCGTGTCTCAAGTGAATGTGTCATCCCCATTTTACTAAACTTTGCTCAGCAATAATCTGCAGCAACTGGAATGTTATTATTCAAGAATGCTTTGCACTGCAATTTTCCTTTGAAAATAAATGTGTTTTCAAGTGGAAATATGCCAAATTAGTTACAACTAATAATCATAGCACCTGGAAAGGCAGGCGCTATCCTGCCCTGGCAAATAGGACCTGCTTCCAACGGACCAAATTCTTCTCTTGGTTCCTCCAGTTTACACTGGTTCAACTCCACTGGGGCTGCACTGCAAAGTCAATGGAGTTACAACAGTGTAAAATCAGTGTGAGACCAGAGTCAGGCCTAATGACCTCAGTAGTTACTCCAGCCAACATTTTCAAAAATGACTAGTGACTTTGAAGGAATGGTCTCAAGTTGCAGTAGGGGAGGTCTAGATTGGATATTAGGAAACACTATTTCACTAGGAGGGTAGTGAAGCACTGGAATGGGTTACCTAGGGAGGTGGTGGAACCTCCGTCCTTAGAGGTTTTTAAGGCTCAGCTTGACAAAGCCTTGGCTGGGATGATTTAGTTGGTGTTGGTCCTGCTTTGAGCAGGGGGTTGGACTAAATGACCTCCTGAGATCTCTTCCAATCCTAATATTCTATGATTCTATGCTTTGGGTGCACCCATTTTTGAGCCCCACTTTAAAACACCTTAAAAGTGGAGCTGCTTACCCTCTGAAAATCAGGCTTCTTTAGAGTGTCTGAAATCGGGCATTTTGGAGCTTGATTTTCATTGAGGCAACTCAGGACCATTAGCTACTTTTGAAAATAATGACTTCTGTATTTACATCAGTATAGCAGAGAAAAGAATTTAGCCTAACGTGTATGCATTTCACTGCTCAGAGCTCACTCCACTTCATGACATGCCAGTAAGCTGATGTAGCCTAATGTTGACATATCCATGCTGTCTCACATAGCTAGAGAACTCCTTTTTTTAGAAGTAGGTAATTAATACAGTAGGCAGAAGAAGCTGGAAGCAGGCATGTTATGACAAAGGTTTCTCTAGAGTCTAGCAGGGCAACTAGTTAAATTAAAGAACACTGTGTCTAGCAGTGTTGGAGCCCTAATTAAGTGGATGTGCAGATACATAGTTTAGCCATTAATATTCAGCAAACTCTAAGAAATCCATGAAAGCAACATTCAAATATTAACACAGTTGAGCTTAATTGCTCTCCCTCTGTCTCTTAGTTGGTGAAGCTAAAGCCAATTTTGGTCTTAAGAAAAGAAAAAAAGAGTAATTCTCGTAGGGGACTATATAGAGCAGCTCTAAAGGGTTCTGTTGCAAAACAGTTAGATGCAGGTATTGTTATTTAGCCCTTTAAAGAGCAGCAAAAAATTCTGCAATAAATTTAGAGGCCAATCCTGCAAAACCTAATTCACATGAATAATCCAAGTAGGTCCAGTGAGTAGAACATTGTGTGAGTAGAACATTGCATGACCGGAGTCAGTATGAATGATTTATATTCACTCAAGCAGATCTAGGTACTTATCTGGCCCTTGTCTCCACACTGTCTGATCACCTCACTGTCATAAATAGATTTTATCCTCCCGACCCCTCTGTGAGGTAGCGAAGTTCTGTTATCCCCATTGATAGAGAAATGGGGAACTGAGGCACAGGGTAGATTAAGTGACCTGACCAAGGTCACACAGGAAGTTTTTGACTGAGCCAGACATAGAACCCAGGTCTCTTGAGTCCCATTTGTAAGTTGGTAGGTGGTTTGACCATCCAGGAATGGAAATCAAGCTCCAAGCCTCAGTCCTTTTGAGGTGCTTTCCCCAGGACTTGTTTAGTGGCACCAATCACCAAACCACAAACCAAATCATTTGAAATACACAAGGCAATAATTCCCCAGGGGCTTTCCCTGCTTTACCAAACCAGGAGAGAGGACACACCATTCCCATTAGTTGCCCTTTAACCCCAGCGTACCCTTGCTTTTAAACCCTGTCCCAAACCACCATGATCTACTAACGCTTTACAGGCTGCAGTGCCTTTACCTTTTCCCATAAATAAGTCCAGTCCCCCATCAACTACACCCTCTTCCTACCCCACTCTGTGTGTTGGTGTAAATGTACACATACAAAAAAAAGTGCACTTTTACCGTTATTTTAATGTTGGCCATTGGAAGCTGAAGAGTCTTCTCAACAGAGGGTCATTCAAAGTATTTTAATGTTCTCTAGAGAGCAACAAAGGACAACAACTTTCCTGTGCTTTAGGGAGCACTTGATATACATGTTTCTCTATTTTACTTTTTATTGCACATAATTAAATAGTCATAAGTCTGAATCAAATTCACCGTGACCCAACTGTAAGTGTTTCACTTCACTGGCCTAAACCTCTTTACATTCCTCAACTCTGATCTGTTAATCCTCCATAAATCATCAGAGTCGTTCAGCAAACTCAAGCAAGGGTAAAGATTTATGTGTAAAGGATTTGTCATTTCCCACCAGCCTTAACCTGAATCAAGATGTGCGGGTGGGTGGTGGGACTGAGGAGGGAGGAAATGAGATGGGGACTGTTCTGTGAGAGGAATATTGGCTTCGCTGTTTGCTGATCAGGGACTTGTGACCACACTTCAGAATGTTTCCGAGTCCCACAATAAAATACGGGAGGGAAAGAACCTCAGAGAGTAGGAATTACATTTCAGTAAACCATGTTAAGGCCTTGTACCAGATCTCTTACTCTGCGTGAGCGCACACACGATTTCAGTGGCAATGTATTCAGAAAGGTGATGACCTACTGACGTTTGGCTTTTCTGCACCTGTCCCGGTTGTGCATAGTCCTAGGTCTAGGGAGAGCAGAAGAAGACGGGGAGGAAGGGGAGGATGGGTTGTTTCTTAAAGAGAATAAAGAAGTGGCAGCAAATTTCATCTTCTGCCCCTCAATCATTGTGTCTGTCTTGTCCCTTCCAGTGCAGGTGGCCATCCTTGAGGGTGTTCCCTGATCTGTAAACATACATGATGCAGTTTTGTCCATGCATGTTACAGACTGGTTTCCCTGCTTGTCTAGTTACCAAGTGCATTCACATTCACCATCACTGTATTTCCATGTGATTTTTCTTTTAATGCAATTCCAGTGCGTGCCCCCTTATGGCATGGTATGGCACTGCAGGTAGCCTGGCCTCAGTTCTTTTCTGGTTCTCCCAATAACTCCCAATAATATTCACAGCACAGAATATTTAAAGTAATATTCCTCCTCTTGGAATCTAATGTATTAACTTCTTAACTCTCCTTTGGCCTGGCAGACCTGAAACCTTCAGACCCTGTCATGGAATAGGGGTTGATTGGCCCTGGGTTCCACTGCCCCTTAAAGGGGACAGAACACACTGTTTCAAACATGGACAGTACTTCAGTGGTTACCAGCTGTTCCAACAAGTGCCATAAACCATTTGCATTGAATTTGACTCTGCTTCTGCCAGTATGGAACAGTTCTACTGTATGCCTGGGCCAGATTCTGATCTCATTTACATGGAGTAAATCTATTGAATTGATTGAAGTTACCCTGGATTTACATTGGTGTAACAGAGATCAGAATGTAGCTCCTTAAGATAAATATCTGTTCATTTTCCTTTGCAGGTTTTGTTACTGGTTGATCAAAAGTAGGATTTGAAATGGTGGGGGGAGTAAAAGGCAGTACTACTATACCCCCTGCAAGGCACATCTTTCTCTTTGTCTCTGACCTCATTTTTATTCTGTTTCAATAGTTCACTCTTTTATTTGATGTCTTCTCTTTCCTTTCATTTTCCATTTTCTCTCTTGCTTGTTTTCTCTTTTAAACTCTTCTTCCGTTACTGCATTCCCCACCCGGACCCTTTTTGGACCATTTTCTCCCACAGAGAAGGTTGATCTCTAACCTGATGTGAGCATAAGAATGGCCACACTGCGTCAGACCAATGGTCCATCTAGCCCAGTATTCTGTCTACCAACAGTGGCCAATGCCAGGTGCTTCAGACATAATGAACAGAATGTGTTTGGACCTGTTCAGGTGTGTTATAAGTACAATCGACCAATGAGATTGTAGGATGCTGGGTTACCATTCTTACTGGTCTTGAGACTCCTCTTTACCAGTTTGTCTCTACCCTCTACGGAGTGGACAGCCCAAGTCATGGTGAGTGTTCAATAATTCCTTCCAGAAGTATCCATATTGTAGCTTCCCTCCATCTCATTTTTGCTAGGAGTCGCACTTAAAGGGATAGTGACGTTGACTGAGAGTAAGAGGCAAAAACTGCTGTTGTTATAGAGAGAGAATGTTACCCAATAAGCAGGGTGTCCCTGTCTCCCATTCCAGACCCTTTATCCACCTCTGAGGTAGATCTAACCTTCCAGACTTTTCACAGACTGCCTACAGGAAGCAAGGAGCACTGTAAAGTTCTTAGAGCCAGGTTGGCCACAATGATGCAAAACTCTGACTCACACAATTCTTTATCTCCTTCTGTCCAGACTTATCTGCCCTGCAAATCAATGCCCTCATCAGTTAGACAGCCGCTGGTAATATCTTCTTTGCTTCTAATAATAAACTCATGAAGCTCTACATGTGCTTACAGGAAAGAGGCCTATTGGTAATGCCTAGCCTTTTCTGGAAGCCATTGCTAAAATTGTTCCCAGGCCCTCAGTCCCATCTTATAATGTGTCTTTAAATGGTTTATTCTTCAGCTCAAATGGTCTCAGTTATTAACTAAAACCTCTCTGCTATTATTCACCTTTCCCAAATTGCTGCAGGTCAAACAGATTTAACTCGGCTCAGGTTCTCAGATGATGGCTAGATTCATAATGAAAAGTCACTGATTATTTTCGTATTTTACTCTTAAATTGCTCCCAGTCCTATGCCGGAATGGCACCAAATTCCTGAGGTTGAGCTTCTCTGAGGTGCACCACATAAGCTTTAAGGAGTCCTGCGATTCTAATCCTATATACACTGCCACCGAGAAGCTTATTCCCAACATTTAGGCAGCATCAGACTCTTGTTTCACTTTTCCAGTGACTTCCTCCATACTGTACAAATAGCCAGCTGAGAATGTGGATTCACTGGTGGCTAATACTCTGACAAGTGTCTTTCATTGCGGACAGTCTTTCTTCAGGATTGTAGTGTGCATATTCTGGATACAGCTATTCACTTCAGATAAGCTGGGTCAAACAGACTCTTTCTATCTTTGGAGTTTTTTTTTCCATTTTAACTAGGTTTTTCACCTCCCAGCTTGTATGTATATTACCGTAAGACTCTGGCAGACCTGGGTAAACTGAAAGGCAGTTTTAAACAACCTGGATTGGTGCTTCCAAATTCTGAAGTTTCATTGGTTGCTTGTGCCTGTTCAAGTATGACATAAGCAAAAATCCTTCAAATTAGAGATTAACTGATCTTGTCTGCTCTGAGAAATGCCATTCCAGGTAGGAAACATTGTTCATTTCCCTTTCTGCTTGGTTTACGACTTTCTGCCAAGTTCGGAGATTACGGCTGGTCAAAATTTTCTGACAGAACATTTTTTCATCCAAAAATGCTAATTTGTCAAAAGCAAAAAGTTTCATGGACAGGTGTGAACTTCAGCAAAATTTCATTTGGGGAGAAAAATTGAAAAAAGTATTTCAATAAGCATTTTCACCATTTGGAAAGGAACATTGCAAGTTTCTGTTTAGAAACTTTTTGTTTCAATTTTTTAAATTTTATAATAGAAAATAGTTAATTGGAATGAAACATCAGTTTTATTGAAATGAAACGTTTCTATCAACCCCCTGATTTTTTTTCAGAATCATGGGAAATTTCAACATTTTTTGGTTTGTTCTAATTTACAATGGAATTTTTTTTCAAAATTACAGATTTTCTTGTGAAACAGAAAATCGGGTTCTCCCACAGGTTTATCTGGAACAATATTTGCTCTCAGCTATACTAGTATAAATCTGAGTGACTCTGGTGAAATCAGTGGAGTTACTGTGGATTTATACTGTGTGACAAAGTTCCTCCACTGCCTTGGTGGGTCCTGCGCTTATTGGCAGATTTGCTTGCCTCAGAGATTCACGGCAGCCCCCAGTTTGGCCACTTTTGCTTGTGGCTCAAACCTGCCTTTCACTCAGCTAACCTCATCACTGGCCAGCATGGGAGAAAGGAAGGAGAACAATCCCCGCAGTCTCTGCTGATCCATCATGTGGGTCAGGGAAGAGCCCAGAGACCTTCCCCTCTGGTGGAACCCACTGTCCAGGTCAACTCCTCCTGTGTCTGATCAGGAGTTGGGAGGTTTGGGGGGAACACAGGCCCTCCCTCTACTCTGGGTTCCAGCCCAGGGCCCCGTGGACTGCAGCTGTCTAGGGTGCCTCCTGGAACAGCTGCGCGACAGCTACAACTCCTTGGGCTACTTCCCCATGGCCTCCTCCCAACACCTTCTTTATCCTCACCATAGGACCTTTCTCCTGGTGTCTGATAATGCGTGTACTCCTCAGTCCTCCAGCAGTATGCCTTCTGACTTTCAGCTCCTAGTGCCTCTTGCTCCCAGCTCCTCACACGTGCACCACAGACTGAAGTGAGGTCCTTTTTAAACTCAGGTTTCCTGATTAGCCAGCCTGCCCTAATTGATTCTAGCAGCTTCTTAATTGGCTCTAGGTGTCCTAATTAGCCTGCCTGCCTGAATTTGTTCCAGCAAGTTCCTTCTTGTTCTGGAACTGCCCCTGTTACTTTACCCAGGGAAAATGGACCTGCTTAATCTGGGACTAATATATCTGCCTTATAACACTCTCATGTAGCCATCTGGCCTGACCCTGTCACAACTGGTATAACTGAGAGCAGAATTTGGCAGTCTGTGTGTAAAGAACAGCCAGCAAAAAATCGAACTATGATTATTTCATTTCCTTCTACATCAGTCTCTTGACATATGGAACATAGGGCACCTGATTAGTGCAATCTCCGGATGATAATGCTAACTGGTGTATGGTCCCTGAGAGATCTTACATCCGTGGTATGAGTCAAAGCTGCCCTGCCACAACTTTAACTTATTCGGGGGCTGGGCTACTGAGAATGAGGAGCTCTGATCAGTTCTGTGACAGCATCCCCTCTCTGTTCCATGCCCAAGCAGAGCCTCAGAACAGAGCAGAATCAAGGCCAAAGTGTTCACAAAACTTTGAACCTTAAGAAAAAGGGTTGGGGGGGCAGGGGTGACACAGAGGCCTACCATTGGTTCACTACTCTGTCAACAACTCTTTTCAGGCCTGACATACTCATTACACATAACACACTGTTGTCATAATCTGTATCTAAAAGGTGTCATGTAAGATATCATTAGAAAACTAATAACTCATTGATCATTAATATCCTTGCATGATGGATGTATGGGGGGTGGGTGTGTGTACAAACAGTTATGGATATGTGCTAGAATTATGTTCTTAAAGCGTGTCTGGCAAGCAGTGCATAAGCCCAGTCTGCCCGAGACAAAGGAATGTGTATTTGCTAGTTGTCAGGCAGAGACAATGAAAGCACATTTACACAAAAGGTAACCAAAGACATCAACTAAGTGAGGGAGGGAGATGGCCTCTGGACTATAAAGACAGGAGGTCTGAACCTCAAATGATAAGTAACTGAATTAACTGGTTGCACACAATATTCCTGTATTATAAAAGTGTATCAAGGTTTTTATGAAAGAGAATGACAGGTGGTTAATATCATTGTCAATTCTATGTATTAACACTATACGAGGGGTTATGAATACTCCCTGATATTATGCTTTGAAGTCTGTGTCCAAACACAGGGAGAAAGAGGTTTCCTCAGACATGAGGGAAGGTAGCACTGTAGAATCAAACCAATGGAAGCTCAATTTACATATGAATCAACAGGGGGATGGGATGTGCACAGAGGGGGAAGAACAGCATGAGGTCATTCTGAGTCTGGGATCAAAACAGGAAGTTTGGGAAAATGTAAGCAGATAGAAGAAGCCAGCTTGGCATTCCTCACTTGACAGACAGAAGGGGCCAGAGCTCTTGCAAGACGACAAAGATGGGTCCTTCAAGGTGGTTCAAGTCTCTGGGAACTAAATATAGGTGAGAAATCTGCGTAGGCAAAAATCTTTCATGTAGGAAGACAAGGGAAACCAGTACCTTGTACTTCAGTGGCAGGTCCTGACTGAGAGAAAGTCAGTCATGGCTGGAAAGAAAAAGATTAGTAAGAAATCTACCTCAAACCAAAGTGGCTTGTTGAGTTAAGTCTTAGCCACTAGAAAGTATATTTTTACTTTTATTTGTTTGTAACACTTTCTAACTTTATTCCTTCAAACAAAACAAACTTGTTTTAATTTTACAATAAACCAGCTCAATGCTGTGTTCGCAAGGAAGGGTATATTTACCCCAGTTAAATTAATATGCTGTGATGTGCTTTTGTCTTTTTAAAGGAGCAAACAAACCATATTATTTCTCTGAGTGGAGAGGGTTGGACACATCAGAGCAGACAGTTTTGAGGAAATCTGGGACTTGGAGTGTGTTGAGGTTGCTCTGCAAATAGTAACCCAGGCTGGTAGAAATCAAGGTGGGGCTGTTGTATTGTAGACAGGCTGCAGGGGTCAGAGCACTGAACCAGGACTGCACAGTGCACAGACACTCAGGATACTCCATGCTTATCTGCTGGCTACTGATGTCCAGGTTATAAGCCACAGTAGCAGATCATTTAAGGCACCCAGGGTTACAGGATAGGCGCCTTAGTGGTCTGGATTGCACCCCCAGGATGAGGTTACTTTTAAATGTATTTTATAAAGGCCATGGAGAATTGATTTAAATAGTTAGGGCTCCTTTTAAGAAGAGGGGAGAACTGCTCTCACTGATGTTGATTTTATGACTTCCTGGGACTCCTTTGTGCCTTTTTAATCTTTGTCGTTGCCTGAGTGTGACCCAGGGACCTCTTGGTGGCAACTGGCAGAGGGCACAGGGGATGCCTAGGGTTTTACAGCGATCTTCTGGGTCAGAGATATGCATAATAATTTGCCAAAAGGTGTCATGTGAGGTCTCTACCAAGAGCCAGTGGCCCATTGGTCATCATAAACATTGTGAAATGTATGCACAGATAATATTTGAGTTATGTATCTATACTGAAAAGTATATTCTTAAGGTCTTGGAGTTAAGGCATGTCACCAGGAGGTGATATACCTGGGAATTGTTCCTTTCAGGGAGTAGGTAACAGATGCTTATCTCTCCTTCTGGTTATATTTATATTGTCTGTCTCACAATGGAGGCCTATTGGCATACTATGCGAGGTGCTAGTCAAAAGGTGGCAAAATGTCCAAGAGAAAATATACAGGAAAAAGAACACAGCAGAGGATGTCCTGTTTATAAATAAAGACAAAGGATGGGACTTGTTTATCTTGGGAGGCAAAGGAACAAACTGAATCCTTCACCTGGGAGGAAAGCTGACAATTACTTGTCTCATAAAAAAATAATCGCAGCCAAGCCTGGCTGCAAAGCACTACAAGGACTTTGCGTGAGCCAAACTCTCTACAAGACATAAAAGTATTTAAGTCTAGGCTCTAGAATGCATGGTGTGACTTTATTTTATACATAACCATTTGTTTCCACTTCTTGCTCTCACTTGAATCTCTATCCATTGTTAAATAAACTTACATTTGATTTCACTATAAACATGCCTAAGTGGTGTGTGTTAAGCGGAGCATTGATCTGAGGTGGAATTGGGAAGCTGGGTTGCACTGTTTCTATGGAAGCAAAAAATCTGTGAAGGCTGTGACTATCCAGTGGACCAGGAGCTGGACACTCCAGGGAGAAACTTGGAGGGCTCAAGGGTATAGTGTGCCTATCACTAACCTGCAGATGCACAACTGAGGCTGCAAACTGTTGCTGGTGTTGCCCATGGCTGCTGAACATGGGGGGATGACCCTAACAGCCACAGACAAGACTTCCTTAAGTTAGGTGCAGGTGAGGAGACAACCCTTGCAACCCTGGGTACCCCTGGGAAGTGTCACCATCGGTTCTTATTTTGTTGTGGTTTTGAGTTGCTCCATTTGATGTATTTTTGCCTACCTCTCTTGTAAGAAGATGGAGAGTCCCTAGAACAATAACTTTTTAGGTAGTACTGATCTAGAAATATTTTAAGCACACTGCAATAAAGTATAAATTAAAATCAAACCAGAATAAAGCAAACCACAGTTAAAATCTGATTTTTTATAGTGTTCTGCTGGGGATTAGGTGAAATGTTGTTGAACCTGGTGGGTGTAACGGCCACCCTTGATTCAGGATAAATGTAAAAAAGTAATTAAACTCCTTTACGGACTAGAGAGGTGAAGCCCTAGCAGCCGCCACCAAAATCAGGCCACATGCAATGCTGGAGTAAGAGTCGGTCTGTGGAGTGCTTCTTGGAGTCTGAATGCAAATGCAGGAGTCTGTATGTTGTTTGATGGAGCCAAGTGTGTGTGAGTGAAATACCACAGAAGCACAACAAGAAGGCAGCAAGGAAGTCCCAGAGGCAGCCAGAGAAGCACCTGTGGCAAGACCCTGAGAAAAAACAGAAAGTGCCAGCTTTGGGGTACTATGCTGGCTGGAGAGAGGCTTGAGACTGTGAGCAAAGAAACTTCCTCCTGTTTGATTCCTACTGCATTCAGGGAAACAGGACTTGATGTGCATTCTTTGTAAATAAACACCAAACACCTTCATCTAACAGAAACAACTCACAAGATCCCAAATACTGGCTAACCACTTGGGTGAAAAGGGGTAATTATAATATGATATTGTAAAGCCTTTTGAAATATAGTGGATTTTAAACATGCTGTGTGAAAGGCCAGGGCTGATAAGAACAGAAACAGATGCCTGGATTTTGGCCAAGCAGCTGCAACTTTATTCATTCCACAAACAGGATAATGTCTCAAGGTAGCCTGTCTAGGCTGCAGAGACAGAGGGAAGGCAGCAGCAGCCTCAGCTTTCACCCAGTATTTTTCAGTATGCAGATCCAGAGCATCTTACACAATCCAATGCCTTATCAGAGCCTACATTACTCCTGTCTCCAAGGCTAATGCTGCGTCTTTAGCTCAAAAGAGAGAGCATTCTGGTGACAGTCTTCAAAGACAAAGAAATGGGCAGCACTTCTGCAGCTTCTGCAAAGCCCTAGGCTCCAGAAACCTCATCTTCTGGGAACAGATAGCGTAAGATAACAGAGACCCAGCCAGTGTGACGGGGCAATAAACCGCCCCAAAATAAGCATGATTGGCTCCCCAAAACCATGAAAAAAGAATGAAATAAGCAAGGGTGGGGTTTGTGTCAAAATGTCATGACACTAGGTGCGGCTTGAGGCAAAAAACACCCTGGGGCACTGTTCAAGAAAAAAAAAAGCAGACCTCAGATAAATGTGGAAAAACCCGTGGGCCATGACTGCCTGAAAATAGCCACCCAAAGTCACCTATAATAAGCTGACTTGGCACCTTGCCAGCACCCCCTTAATAATCACAATGTTGAAGTTGTATTATGCTGAAGCTCACTTAGATTTAATTTAAAGCTATCTAACCTTGCATTTAGAGAACTCTACCCTCTAATGTAATCAGTTCAGTCAAGAGGAATAGTTGGACAAGGATGTATGTTGGCCTTAGAGACAGAAATTAGATTGTGGGCAATTGCATATATAGATATAAGGCAGAAATCTACAGCAGGGGAATGATCTTTATCCTAAATTTGTGTGCCCAGAATGAGGGAAAGTTAACTGCTGTCACTGTTACTGTACGACATCTACAAAGACTCATTGGCTGTGTCATTAGAAGGGATGAGTCAATGAATCAGTTAATAAAAGAGCAGAAGGAAACTGTCAGTGTGCGGCAGTTTTCTCACGGTTAATGGGACACTGTCAAGGTAAAAATTACACACAATAGCTAATAAAACGTCAGGGCATTTTTAAAAACAACTTAGTTCTACTGAAGCAGAAATAATGTTTAAAATCTAATTTACATTGTACCATTGCACCATCAACGAACATTGTTCCTTGATAACATATGCAGTGATGTTAGACTGTTCAGCTCCACTCTACAGGTCTTATTCTTCTTTCATTCACATCAGTTCTACATCAGGGCCTTTATTTCTAATCAGTTGTATGGTGTATAGTACTATGTAACCCTCAGGATTTTGTTTTATTAATGCAACTGCCATTTTGTGTTAATCTCTAATACAGAGGAAGCCCAGCTGTGCTCTCAGATGAAGACTTAACTTTTGTTACTTATTGTTTTTCCTTATTTAGTATTTTATTTGTATTAAGGTAGCGCCTAGGAGCCCCACTCATGTACTAGGTCCCCATTGCACTAGGGTCGGTAAAAATACGGGACAAAAAGACAGTCCTTGCCCCAAAGAGTTTACAATCTAAGACAAGAGACAACAGCTGGATACAAGTAGACTGACAAGGGAGCGCAAAGAAATGAAACAATTTTATATTAAAACATGTCATGTAAAGTAAGCAAACTTTTGCTTTAGTGCATGAAACATGTACGTTTTACCCTCTGGTTCTTGTGTCTTCCTCGGAGCCTAGCACTGTTGCGTTTGTAGCTACAGTGTTGTAGGATAATATTGTAAATACACTTTTAAAGATACTTTTCCAAAAACCACAAGAACATTTCTAGCCACATTAAGTTTGGGGAATAACAAAATAGCATATTGCCTCTTAATTAACTGGGAATGTCCCTGTGTACATCTAGGAACAAAGAATCAAGGCTCTACTTACAGGATGTGGGGACTCTATCCTGGCAAGCAGTGTCTCTGAAAAAGATTTGGGGGTCATGGTGGATAATCAGCTGAACATGAGCTCCCACTGTGATACTGTGGCCAAAAGAGCTAATGAGAAGAGCCATGAGAATGATTCAAGGATTAGAAATGCCTTATAGTGATAGACTGAAAGAGCTCAATCCTTGATTACAGTCTGTAAGTACCTACATGGGGAACAAATATTTGATATTGGGCTCTTCAATCTAGCAGAGAAAGGTAGAACCCGAGCCAATGGACGGAAGTTGAAGCTAGACAAATTCAGACTGGAAATAAGGCCTAAATTTTTAACAGTGAGAGTAATTAAACATTGGAACAATTTAGCAAGGGTCTGGGTAGATTCTCCATCACTGACAATTTTAAAATCAAGATTGGATGTTTTTCCAAAGGATATGCTTTCGGCATTACTTTGGGCAAGTTCTGTGGCCTGTCCTATAGAGGAGGTCAGACTAACTGATCACAATGGTCCCTCCTGGCTTTGGAATCTATGGACATGTCATACCATTTGGGAATTGTGGAAGAGCAGCAATGGGGGCAAATATATGAACCGTAGCTGTTAGATGAAGCAGAAGTAATTGATCAATGCCTGGAAGGCTTTAGATAATGAAGGCAGAAGTAATTCTGTTTTTGTTAGTCCTGGCACATTTTTGTTCATTACCTTTGAAGGAAAAACTGAGACAATTTAAACAGAGGCCAGCATGAATGATAGAAAAAAATGCCTGCTGTATTAGTGGAACACCGCAACGTATTGCCTTGCTGACAGTCCTGTGCGTATTTTTTGAGCAAACCGTATGCCTTGCAAAGGAAATACGATACTGGAGTTATATTGTAAAATGACGGGCCTAATGGCACAGTATTCTGATTGTTTGAGAAAACGTCTTACGAAGATTAGCACATAGGATATTAACTATTACATAGAGCCAGGTTTTATGGCCCACTCGGTGTTATTTAACATTACTCATTTTGTGTCAAGAGCTATTAAACTTTATTTTAAAGGGCGCCTGTAGGCCTGTTCTAGCTTTGGCAGAATAAGTGCATTGCTGCAGTTTACAGCCTACATGTCTCTTTGACTAATGTAACGCTTACCAGTTTGAACTGTAATTCAGTTTTATAATGTCGTTTATTATTATGAGACATTGTCCCTTCTGGATTTCCCATAATCTAAAACTATATTTTCTCAAAAAAAGTGTGTCCCTTATGCTTTATAATTTAGGATAATACATTACCTTAGTTCGTGAGCGAGACACATTGTGTTGCATTTTTGTTCCCTCCAACTAAGAAGCTACAGTTTTCTTTGATGTTGGAAGAGATTTGGGACCCGTCTAGTCTTGAATCATAGTAATGTCAGCACAACACAGTTTGGTTAGTAATGCATCTATTTCTGTTTGTGTCATACATATGGACAGTGGAATATTTTTACGGGTGACTAATCCAAATGCAACCTTTTAAAAAGTGTGAGAAGAATCCCTTTAAACTGTAAGCAGTTCTGCCTCTGTGGGAGAGATTTCATCTTAATTTAAAGAACAATCCAGTTCACATCAAATAGATTTCCATGTTGTATACTATAATCCTGCCTTGGCAGATGGATAGTCTTTTACAGCTGTGACTTCTATTGACAAAATTCAACCCTGGTGTAAGCCCACACATCTCCCATTCAAGTCAATGACAGCCATCTCGTTTATGCCAGGTCTGGATTTAGCCCAGTGATCAGAGATTATTTGAGCAAATCTGGAGCCCAGTCTGCATGTCTGGCATTCTGCAGCCTGCCTATAGTTCTGTATAAATGTTCTTTGGTTCAAACCCATCTTCTGGTACTCAAATATGACTGTAACAGGGGCTTGCACCTGTTATGGAGCTGTCTGATACCAGCATGTTGGAGCTCATGTTGGTTTTAAAAACTGGGCTCTATGGGTTGTGTTGACTGGGGTCCAGTCCCAGCAGTTTTACTTGGAATTTCATGTTCAGACAAACCTGAAACTCTGCTGCAAAACTCGGCACCTTCCCAGCAAATCTAGTGCTTCTGTAACAACAATCCAAGCCCCCAAGTGCTAGGTGTCCCAATTCAGGACAACTGCACCAGTATTTCTTCTCAGGGGTTCAGCAAAGGCACTCCCAATCTTCAGTTTCCAGCTCACCAGCCAGGCCTTTCTTAGGCAGAGATCCGCCTCTCACTCCCTTCTGACTGGGGTATTTCCAGGCTGCACAGGTCCCTGCCTTCATTGTGTTATTCCCAGCAGAGAAAGCCTGCCCAACCACACCCCCTTGCTTTCTCTTCAGAGACCCTTAACAGTTTAACTCCCCACAGTTATAGAGACCACACAGCTCTTTGTATGCAAGCCTATTTTATTCTTAAGGGAAAAAAACTACTGAGAAAACATATTAAGAACAATAAAATAACTTACATACATGCTCATGAGCTTACTAGAGATCACCTCAACCTTTGGGATAGTAGGGGCTCCATACCCAGGGAACATAGGATTAGGTAGAAGCCCAGCTGACCCCGAAGCTGTTATAAAGGTTAGCACATGAGTTAGGACCTGCATTGGGAGTGGAACGAGAAAGTTTTGTTTGTTGTTCTTCTGTATGTTTGAGAAGCAGTCAGATTCTATTGTGACGAAGGCCATATAAGCACCTAGATAAAAAGAAAAGACCTTGCTAACAACTATTACTTTCAGCTGAATCATTCCACTGATTTACAATGTTATCTCCATTTTATAATTTGTAATCCTGTACAGAGTGATTAAATCTGTAAAGTAATTGCAACACAAATAGAATAGTGAGATTATTCAAGCTCTGATTGGTTGATATACAGGGTATCATCCATTCTTTATAGATGCCCAATAGAAACCAGAGATGGGTCCAAGAACGAAATTCCAGATATCCAAACATCCTGGAGCTTTGGGGGAAGTTCAGATCTCAATTGGGATGTTTCAGCTTGGGTCCCTTCTTTAATTAAATTGGCACCAGTCATTTTTACAAAATCTATACACCTGTCTTCTTTTCTAGGGACTAGTGAATGTATGGAGTGCATGGCCTGAAAAAGTTCTGCAAGCTATCAGCTCCTCTTGTCTGATCAAGAATCCACAAGAAATGCTTGCTCCTCAATAGTCATTGTTAACTAAACACGGGGATGTGGCATGTTCTCTCCATCAGCTGGTTCTTGCCAAGGATGCCAGTTAGAGTGTTATAGAAATGGATGAACTGGCTAGGATAAAATGTGGCACCCTTTCCCCCAAGCCTTTACCATTTTTAGAACTGATCCAGCTGGGGCCATTCCCCTGGACCCAGAACTGGGGTATGTGCGTGATCCACCCCCAATACTCCAGAGCAGGGGCGGGCAAACTTTTTGGCCTGAGGGCCGCATCGGGTTTCGGAAATTGTATGGAGGGCTGGTTAGGGGAGGCTGTGCCTCCCCAAACAGCCAGGTGAGGCCCGGCCCCTGCCACCTATCTGACACCCCCCAGCTTCTTGCCCCTGATGGCCCCCCCCACGGATTCCTGCCCCATCCACCCCCCCCCCACTCTCTGTCCCCTGACCGCCCCCGGAACCCCCACCCCTGACTGCCCCCCGCCACCCCATTCAACCCCTTCTCTCCTTCCTGACTGCCCCCCCGGGACCCCTGCCCTATCCAACCACCCCTTCTCCCTGTCCCCTGACTGCCCCCGAAACCCCTGCCCTGACTGCTCCCTGCCACCCCATCCACCCCCCTCCTTCCTGTCTGCCCCCCTGGGACCCCTGCCCCCATTCAACCCTCCCCATTCCCCACCCTCTGACAGCCATGACCCCTATCCACCCCCCGCCCCCTGAACTCCCCTGCCCTCTATCCAACCCCCCGCCCACTCCCTGCCCCCTTAACGCACTGCCAGGAGCACCGGTGGCTGGCGGCACGGCTGCACCAGGGTAGGCAGCTGCGCCGCCCGGCTGGAGCCAGCCACGCACCGCGCAGCACAGAGCACCGGGTCAGGGCAGGCTCTGCAGCTGCGCTGCCCCAGGAGCTCGCAGCATTGGGCCGGCGGCACAGGGGGCTGAGGCTGTGGGGGAAGGAGAGCAGTGGGGGAGGGGCCGGGGGCAAGCCTCCCTGCCTGAAGTTCAGGGGATGGGCAGGAGGGTCCCGCGGGGCAGATGTTTGCCCACCTCTGCTCTAGAGACACTAAAACCCATGTGGTGCTTTCCTCTCCCTTCCCCACCCCTGATCTTGTGGTCTTGGAGTTCTTGCACAGAAGCCAGCCAGAGACTCCCGCCAGTTGGGGCAGAAACAGTGGAAGCAGGGACCTCTGGGCATTCAGAGAACCCCCTTACAGTACTGACTGGACGCTCTCTGCCCTGTGCTGACTGGACGTTTGCGCCATCCCCCGCCCTCACACTCTCTCCACCTCAGCTTCACTCCACACCTGCCTGTGTTATTCTCTCCGCCCCTGCCCTGGCCCCCTCACTCGCCTCCTCTTCCCTTTCCACTTAGCTGAGCCCCTCCTAACTAAACCCACCGCAAAAAAAATGGGGCACTACCATGCTACCATCACCAGTTTGCTGCCATCACGTTGTTCCCTCTGCTCGTATATCAGATCCTGCATCTGTCTTGTCTATGAAGATTGTGAACTGGTTACCACTTTGCACTTGTGCAATGCCTAGCACCATGGGGCTCTATTCTGGGCTGGCTCTTAGGGCACTCTCATGCTTGGTGCCACCTCTGACTAAACCTCTGACTGCCAGAAGCCAGGAGTGGAGGATGGGAGTGGGTCACTACAAAATTGCTCTGTTCTGTACACTCTCCTTGAAGCTCTGGTACTGGCCACTGTCAGAGACAGGATACTGGGCTAGATAGACCAATGATCTGACCCAGTGTGGCAGCTCTTATGTTCTTTTAAACATGATTATTAATAAATGACCCTGAACTGAGTTTATCTGCAGTCCTGAAGGGTTTGGATAACTTTCTCTCCATATTCACTTGTCTCTGAAAACCTGGATTCTATATGAGACCAAAATTGGAGGGTCCAAGTACTGTAAAGGGGCTGTGTTCCCTTAATATTTGTGGTGTGTACTGTAAGTGGAAGTGCTATAAATCTTGCCAAAAAAATAAAAATAAAGAGAGGGGGGTTGCTTTCTGGTGTTTCCTAACCTTGTGCTACAGCTCCAGTTCCAGATAAGCATTAAGCAATAGGATAAGTCTCTGAAACAAAACTCAGTTTCAAGCCTTTGGCACTTCATCCAACATTCATTTTAATGTTTATTATTAACAGTAGAGATGTGCCAAAACTAAAACCTTAGATCCAACCTCTGGGGAAGTTCTCATCCGGACCCAAACTTTGTAATTTACTCCTCTTCTTCCAATGGGTGGAGCCAAAAAGCTGCCTTAGGGAAAATTGAGATACGAATCTAGATATGAACTTCCAGGCTGGGGCACATCTCTCATTATTAGTCATAGGCTCTTCTCGTATCACTGGTTCTGGTTAGTCTGCCATGTGTGGATAACAAATTATTTATATCCACTTCGGTTTACCATTCTGATCTATTAAATAACTCTACCCCAACAAGGACTCCCGTGTCAATTACTTCCAAACATGTCTACTCCTCATCCTCACCATTCCCCTCAAGCTGCTCTCTTCTAAATAACTGACAGCCCACCCAACAGGCCCTCTCAAATTGTGCCTCCATAGAAGTCAGTGGGTCACTCTAGTTTTATACAGGGTTAACTGAGGTTGGATTTCGGCCCATTCTCCCTCCTTCAGATTCCCTCCACAATTTCAACTGGAGAAGATTTTCTTCTCTCTTTAGCTATTTGTCCCTTTCTTCCATTTCTTCCTGCCTTATGCTTTGTTGACTGAATCCTCAGAGGACTTACCTTCCTCCATTCCTCATATCCCACACTCCAAGTGCCTGCTTCTTTGCTCTTCCAGTAGCTGACACTCACCTACACCGATTTGGTTCATAAATATCTGAACAGCCTATGGAGCGTAGGTGTGGCATTCTAGAGGCAAAATATGTGTACTTATTTAATTTTTTGGCCTGTCTTCTTGTATATGACAAATATTTAGGGGGAAGGATAGGAAAAATAAGGCTTAAAGAGAGTCTCTGCAGACTGAAAGAATGAGACACTGGATATGGAATAAAACCATATTCATTAAAGAAAAGTTTCATGTGTCCTGTTACAAACACAAAGTTCCTCCAGCAAAACTCAGTATCACTGAGTTCCTTATCAGCAGATAGAAAACACATGTTTTCTTCAGGAAGCCATGAGAGCAAGACTTTTTTGTGTGTGTTACTTGAAACAGCAGCACTTCTGTGTTTTTACACACCCCTAACACAACCCATAATTGGCTCCAGTCCCTGAGACTGTTTAAAGGGAATCAGGATGCAATCACTTACCGCATGGCCCTGGCTACATCCATTCAGAACCAGACCCAAAAGAGACACACAGACATTTTCGCAAAATCTGCCTTGGGTTCATTTAAAATCTATAGAAGATTTGCATAAATTCTTCAGTTCTTCTTTTTCTTCTTTGTTACATTTCGATAACGTATTTTTGCTTAAAATAAAATAAAGCAGTATTAATACACAGATGCAACTGAGTCAAACAACTGCCAACTGCAACAACAACCACAAAGGACGGTGATTTACTTTACATGAATACAGCAGAATTAGAGGGCTCAGAGGATGGTTTGTGGGCTGTAACAATCTTGGGGTTCATTAACTAACACTCCAATGAATGAGAAAGGAATAAAACTTTGATAAAACCAACTGGAGAGCTTCTGTAGTGAGCTGTGGCACATAGACATGTGGGCCCCCAGGGCCCATCTCCAAATTCCTATATTCATAATACTGTCCCTTAGGATGGAGCATCCCTAAATTATAATCTTCTTCAAACATATCTTTACATGGACTACTGATCTTTTCACCTTTCATAGACGGAAGACTGGCTGGGCTAGATTTGAGTGAGTGGCATTTGTGACCTGGCATATGGGGCTGCAATGCCACTCAAATCGGGCTCCAAGTAGAAGGTGGCCTACAACTCCGCCTTTCAAACACAGAGCCTCCCATTGATTTGCTTCCCAGTACCCAACAAGGCCAAATCTCTCACTGACTGACATAAGCAGCACTAATAGAGGTGAGGGATGTTTTTATAGTACCGTTTGGCTTGCATTTTGAATAATTTGCCTGGCATCTTCTGAACAAATGCATTGGCAATTCTAGGTGCAGTATCCCTCTCGCTATTATAAGGGGAGGGAGGACTCCAAGTAAAAAAAAAACAACAGCTAAGGTGGGGCATGATTCAAAACAGGTTGAGAACCCTGCTCTAGATCAGGGCGGAGGCAGATAGCTGAAGTGATGTAGGGAAGCTTACCCTTCCAATGTCCATGCTGTGCTCTTTTTGTGTATATTAAATTCCAGGACTGTCATTCCTTCACTTTTCATGAGCACTAAGTTCCGATATAGTGTGCTGAAAACAAAGGAGTAAGAATCCCAGGTTAAGTTGCAAGCAAACAGCAGAATAATCAGTAAAGAATACAGGAGCAGAAGGCAGAGCAGTGCATAGGAGTCCTGGGCCCCATCCTTTTAATAGATCCCCTTCCAAAAATACAGTGTTGCCTTCTCTAGGATCCAGATATCTATTTTTGGTACCTCTATGACCCCCCCACTGCTGTAGTGAGGTGTAAGCACCTCACTATCTGTAATATATTTATCCTCACAATATCCCTGTGAGGGAGAAAAGAACTGAGGCCCTGAGAGATTCTGGGCCTGTCTACACTGTAGACACTACAATGGCACCGCTTCAGTGCTGGCAGCTGTAGCATAGACCCTTGCTACAGCGATGGAAGGGGTTTTTCTGACATTGTAGTTAATTCCCCCTCCCCAAGAGGTGGAAGAAATCTTCCATTGACCTAGCAGTGTCTTTACCAGGGCTTGAGCCAGTTTAACTACATCTCTCGGGGGCTGCGGTGGGTGAATTTTTCATACCGCTGAGCAACATAGCTAGGTTGATCTAAGTTTTAGGTGTAGGCCAGGCCTCTAAGTGACTTGCCTATGGTCACGCAGAGAGTCTGGGATAGAGGTAGGAACTGAGTCCCAGGCTAGAGCCCTAACTGCTGGACCATCCTTCCATACGCTTTTCTGTTGCACAGCCCTGGCCTGTCCAGCAGAGATCACTTAGCAAAAACAAAACAGTCAAACTGGCAAACAGAAAAGCAACATTATTGTGTCAGCAGCTCTTGCTTTTGGGCGTATTCCTGTCTTGCTTAAGACCTTGCAGAGTGCAGCATGGTTGAGGCCCACAGTCAAAAGACAAGGACTGCTGGGACAAATATACATAGTGAAGAAGCCTGGGCCATGTACTCCTCTTCTGGTGATCCGAAGTACATTTTAGGCAGGCACATGCTCTGTTGCATGTACATGTAACCCACACACCTCCTGGGTGTGGTGTTCTGTCCAGCTAGTGTCACCAAGACCACTTAGAGAGCAATTAATGAGTTTGCTCCTACAGCCTTAGCTAAGAGCCAGTTAGCTTTCAGCTCATGCAGTAGAGGCTCATGAATTAAGTTCCGGAGGTCCCTGGTTCGATTCCACCCGCTGACAACTGGGGTCTGTGGGCGTTACATACACAGTAGGTGGCGTGATAACCCCCAGGCACCGGAGCCCTAAGGGACCAAAGGCCTAAGTAGCACCAATTCCCACTTGTATATTTACCATTATACACCATGGACTGTCTGAGGTCCATGTATGTTCACAGCCAGCTGGCAAACTGCATATGTAACACCAACAGTCCCCGATCATTGGCGGGTGGGATCAAACCGGGGAGCTTAGTGCATGAGCCTCTACTGCATGAGCTAAAAGCCATACGGCTCTTAGCTAAGGCTGTAGAGCAGGCTCATTAATCTCTCTCTCTAAGTGGCCTCGGTACCACTAGATGGGACAGAACACCACACCCAGGAGGTGTGTGGGTCACACATACACAGATTAGGCATCCATCAGGTGTGCTTTCACGCATGGGAAATAATAGCCACGCTTTTTTGGCATGACACCATGAAACATCCATGCTAGCCAAATAACCAGATTTAAAAGACAAATAAAAATAAAACAAATAGATCCAGAATAAACAGCAAGTAGCAATGCAGGGACTGTTGAGACACTAACCAGTTAATCAACATAAGGAGATTTTTAAAAAGGGAATGTTTTCTTCATAGTGTCAGTGGAGTAAATAGTCCTTTTGTCCCTGGGATTTTACTGGTATAATCCGTTGGACGGAACACTGTTTCAAATCTGCTTGTTTTCTCATGTAACCACACTTCCTGCTGCTGCTTTCAGCACAGAGCTGCCATCAGCTCTACTTTGAAAGGGATTGGTTCTCCTGAACTATGTTTGTTTTCAGGTTTAAATCCAGTCACCTAGAAATCTGTCACCTGCAAAAATCTTCAATGCCACCGGCCTGCTTTGTATCACAGAGCTGTGCTATTCAATTGCTGTGTCGGCCGGATAAGGGGCTACAAAGGCAAGAGTTTAACTCTTGCCATGGGAATAATAACATGGAGCAAGATACAGTCAGTGATATTTTCCTTCTCCCCTTTGTTTCACGTGGGGGTTGGGGGGAAGGGGAGATGGAGTTAGTCCCACAGATTAATTTCCTTCACAAGGTCCCTGTTCAGAAATGGATTTCCTTCCCACAGTAGAGGAAATCCCATTACTGATGAGTCTGGTGATTTGGCCCCCTCTCTATCTCTTTTTGTATCAGGCCTGTCACCATGCAGTTGAAGGTCCAACAGCTATTTTAGCAAGGTTATTGTGCCTGCTAGGTTTCAACACTGGATGTTAGCAAAACCCCTTAATGATGCATTGCTCTTTCAAGAGCTAACTCGGCTCTCAGTTACGCCGGTGTAAATCTGGAATCCTATCACTGGGCCAAATCCCAAGGTGCTTTCTAAGTTTTTACTCAGTCAATGGGAAATTGAAGTCAATGAAAAGTTTGCCAGCAGCCTGGTATGCACACAAAGTTTCATTAAAGCTGTGTTTTTAGTTTGATTTGGTTAAACTGGTCCAGACACTCTTAAATCCATTTATACCTGGCTTGCATCAAGTTAGCTGAATTCGGTCTGGAATATTTTAAGCCAAAATGGAAAGAAGCCAACTTTACATTGATTTGATTGTGCACCAGTTTAACTGAATACATTTAAAAACTCACCTTGAGTTAAACCAGTGCAACTTTGTGGGGAGACAAGGGCTGAGTAAAAACTGAGTAGAAACCTCAGTATTTAGCCCAATGCATTTACACCAGTGTAACTGAAAGCAGAATCTGGTCCTCTGTCTTCGGGTTGGGGTATAATGGTAGATGCCCTTACTTTAAATAACATACTTTCTTACACTGACACGCTAAGGCCTTGTCCACACACAAAGTTGTCCCACTTTAACTATACCAGTATAGTTAAAACAGTACAATCCCCGCAGTGTGGAGACAGTTACACCATTATAAAGGTGGTTATCCTGGTATAGCTTATTCCCATATGGGAAGGGGAATAATCTATCCCAGGATAAGGCACCTTCATACCAGTGTAACTGCATCCACCATAGCGGCTTGTACCAGTAGAACTATTCCAGTCAGTAACAAAAGACACCCCTGTCTGACATAGTTATACTGGTACAATAACTGTGTGTAGACCAGGTCTAATTCTAATATATGCAGCATCCACACTGCTCCCACAGGCACAAACACTATGAACCATAAAGAACCAGAGATTGTGCATGGAGGAGATGAGGGTACAAGGCGTATTGCTGCTGTGCAACAGCAGGGCAAAGTTGCAGTCTCTGTGCTCGGGGGCATGCAAGGGCTGCTCCTTGGTATTCCCCTGGGGTACAAAACACCCCAATGGGGTGGGAAGGAGGCAGGACAATGGTCATGCTGAGGGGACCTATGTGGCACTCCTTTAGGCTGAAGTCTGCCTGGAACTCCCCTCGGGGAAGTGTGGGCTCACAGAATACCACAGGCAGGGCTGTGCTACATGGCAGCCTGAGCCCAAAGGAGGCTAACAACATATTTAAACTCAAGCATGGCTTCTGTGTCTTCCTAAATGTGGCGGGTGACTTCTGAGCTCTAGTTGGCTGCATGCATTCATTCCCCTGAGCCACTCTGACACTGGAGAGATCCATTCTCTTGCCCAGCATCTCATTAAAACCCCTTGCTACTGACAGCGCTACTCCCACAATGTTTCTTTGATGGTGGTTTTAATATAACTCCTAAATTATTTTGTACATAAACATCTGGATGGAATAAAAAATATCCAGTAAATTTCACATACACAAAAATGCTTTTCACCAAAATTTCACAATTTTTATTTTTTTACTACAGTTCCAGAACCATAGGAAAAAATTCTCTCTGGTCTCTGTTTTACATTTCGTACACAGCTCTGAAAACAGGAGTCTGTGTCAGATTCACTCTCCTTAGAGGCATGTGTAAGGCCAGTTTGAAAGTGTTTATTACCAAGAGCCAGGGAACTCCTGGCCACAGTAGCAAATTCTAGCCCTACTCTACATCCTGGGTGTAGCAAAGACCCAGATGTTCGTATGAATAGCTGGTTGTGGGTGAGCTTGGAAGCCAGAGGAAAATGCTCACTCTCCCTGCATGAGATGGCTTCCTTACATTGTCAGCCTTAAATCTGGGGCTGGCTTCCAGTTTAGTACTCTCTGAATGACTGGACAGGCTCCTGCATATTGGAGAACATGCACAGAGTATAGCTCATTATTAAAGGAGTATGTCCTTATAAGCCCCACAGAATCCACAAAGCAACCTGATGTATAGAACAATAGAAGTATTGGAGAAGGTATTTTCTGTTCTATTCCTCTGACCCATTGCTCACTTCTGGGCTTGTCACCTACAGTACTGTAGGCAGAGTAAGGGCATTCCTCCTCCAGACGCTACCCACTTCAACCTATGTTCCTCCCTCCAGATTCTTTGCACGTTTCTACAAACTTCCTCTCCCATTTTCAAACACCTAAGAACTCAGTGGTCACTACAACTACCGCTCACAAGGAAAAGTGATATTAGCAGAGTACTGAGGTATTTTCAGCTTTTTTGTCTTTAGTGGGGTGAGTGGTTTTGAAGAATGTTAATCACACGGTTTACTTGTGCTCTTCATTTCACACACACACACACACACACCCATTATCACCTGTTCTGTTACTTTCATCTGGCACAATCTGATTACCAGCTTTTCTATGAAGAACAAGCATTCCAGACCTTCCATAGGGAACCTCTGTTTGATAGTACTGCGGCTCTTTCAAGATATTTCCCAAGTTTGCCTTCAAATACTAAGTCAGGGGTTATTTGCATCACACCCATTCTTGGAATTTTTTTTTTAACTTGGAGCCTCCTCATTCCCCCTAATAGCAAGAAGGATACTACCACCTAGCATTGCTAATGTGTTGTGCTAATACAAGGCAAATTACTCAAAATGAAAGTCAAACGGTACTATAAAATCATCCCTTAATCTATATTAGTGCTTCTGATGTCAGTCAGTGAAAGATTTGGTTTGGTACTAGAAAGCAGGTCAACATGAAGCTTTGTGTTTGAACTCTGGTCTAAGTTTATGTATTGCCAAGCTCAAGCTTTCAAGAATCATGAGCCAGGCCTCCCAAATTCATGAGATTAATTAATGAGGGCTTTTTTGTTTTTGTTTTGTTTCATTTAAGACTGTATTTGTGATTCATTTTGTTTACTTTCCAATGTCTGGGTCTTTGGATCAAATTTTTAGAGCCCTGTGCAGATACAGAAATGTGTATCCACATCCAATTCGTGAGCCACAAAAATTGTCTGAAGATATCCACGGATTTGCAGGGCTCTAAACAACTCCACAGGTCACCGCGCAACAGTGACGCAGGGCTGTGCCAAGCCCCCTCCCCCCTTCTCCCCAGAGGTCTCCTGCCCTACCGCCTACTCCACTCCCTCCATACTTCCTTCCTCACTCCGGGTAGGAAGGCTACAATCCTGGGCCCTTGTGTGCAGCGCCGCCCTCTGAGCGGGGGGCTTGGATACTCTTGTGCAGCTGCGGCAGCTGAAATGCATGCAGACCAGGCCAGAACAGAGAGTGGCGACAACTACTCTCATCACAGAACCCACCATTGCTGCCCGCTATTTTAAATTACAACCACACCTCTTTCGAAATGACGCTTGGCTCACTCCCTTTTAGGAGTTGTAGTTTACTTCCTCTGTCCAAGCAAGCTGGGGACTAAAACTCCCAGAATGCCCAGGAGGCTATCCCTGCTGCTTCGAGATTCAGAGAGCCAAGCTTGAGCCTGCGGGATGGGTGACAGCTACTTCATTCAGGTGAGTGTATGCTGCAGATCCCTGTGCAGATACAAAATTTGTATCCGCATGTGAGCTGCGATCCGCAGAAATGGTCCATGGATATAAAGCAGATGCCCGCGGATTTGCAGGCAGTTACAAATTTTCAAGCTTTTCTCTGCAATCAAACCCCTTTTTTAAAAAAAAGTAAAAGCTGAGATTCTCATAGAATCCCATGATTTCAGGAGCTTGGACTTTAAGAAAAATCACCAGATATCTAATGAGGCTCATGATAAATTCTTGAGAGTCACCAACAGTGAGCTAATAATGTTAGCAAAAATGACCAGTAGAATTGTCACAGTTCTGGCTCAGTGCTACACCTGGACCACTCTGAACCTGGGCCTGAATCCATCCCCTAAGTCAGAGGTCCCCAAACTGTGGGGTGTGCCCCCATGGGGGTGCGGAGGAACATTCAGGGGTGCACGGCTGGTGCCAGGGCCAGCCCCCACAGAGGGTTGGGAGGGAGCACCACCCAGCTCTGCTCCTGGCCCAGGCCCTGGCTGCTGGCTCTGGCTGCTGGCCCCACATCCAGGACTCCGCTCCTGAGCCTGGGACCCTGGCTGCTGGCCCTGTGCCCACAGGCCTCGGCCCCTGGCTGAGGCTCCATTCCCAGCCCTGCCTGCCTCCATCCCCAGCTGTGGCCCCAGCCTCGGTCCCTTTACCCCTGTCCATGTCCCCCCTCCTCGCCCCAGCTCTGGGGGTGGGGGCACAGACAGAGGTAAGGGGGGGCACAAGGTAAAATGTTTGGGGACCACTGCCCTGAGTATAATTACCAACTGTAGTTAAACAGGAATATGCCTCTTGTATATCTCAAGAAACATACTTTGGCCCATATGCACTTGTAAAAGCTATTTTCCCTTCTCAAAAGCCCACAGATAATTATCTATCTTCCCCTGCTATTAGCTATGACATTTTCAGTTACAAATAGCTTATGCTTTTAATCAAATTTGCATGGCAAGTAAGGCAGAAATGACAAACCTGTCATACCCATGGACTCCTCACCCCACTCTATCTGACCCCACAGCCTTACATGAACAGCCCTTACTCGCATGTATAGTCCCATTCAGTCAATGGCACTACTCACATGAGTAAGAGGTTGCAGAATCCGAACTAAAACTTTCCAATTACTCCATGCATAGACTGTACTTAACCTGCACATATAATTCAGTGATATTAACCAAGACTTGCTTTTCTCTCTTATTGCTAATAATTACATTGACTAATGCCCCCCGTGACAGTGGCATTTCTTGAGGTCTGTATTTGAAGTTGAGATCTCACTCTGCAAGCTCCGAGAATAATGTTTGCTATTTAGTCAATCAGATTCTAAATTGAATCTGGCATGCTGATTTCGCAACAAGAATTCTAAAGTTAAAGTTACCTGAATGGCCATGGAGAATGAAGATAAATGGAAACAGATATACGTGGATTTATTGTGTTGACACTGCAAAGAAATAACATTTAAGAAAGACTCCTTTCCTCTGATCCCCATTATTATTTGAGCACAGTTAGTGCTTTACAGAAGCAGAACTGTTACTGCAGTAAATATGGTAACAGGTAATATCTGCTATCACATACTAATATAAACGATGCCCTTCATGCATTGGCTCTAAGGGACAGGGACAAACACCAGAACTTGAAATTGATTGCTGATATCAACCAATGAGAAGCGTTATCAAATCCTATTGATAATGGTGATGGATGTCTAGATTTGCCTTTTTCTAGGCCACTTGCAGTTAGTGATGGGCTAACACTTAGATTTAAGATTCACATTAGATAAACTCCTAAAAGTCTGTCTATTTGCAGTGAAGTCAGCAGTGTCAAGTTGTTAGAGCCAGGAGATGAATGTTCCATTACCATCTTTACTACTGATTCAATGACTGACCTTGAGCAAGAAAAACCCACTGAGTAGAAGCCTCTCTTGTTGTGGGGGGAAAGAGTTGTTCCTCAGCTCCTCACTGGAAGGAGAAGGTTAGAACTGGGATCAGGATAGTATTTCCCCTGCTCTTCTCCTTTCAAACAGGCACAGTTGTGGATCCATGTAATTTGCTATCACATTCCGGGATGCAATCCAGACTAGAGAGGGGTTGTGTCATCCTCTGCCCTGCAACCTGGAGTGCCTCACAATGCTTTGTTGCTGTAGCTCCCAACCTGGGCTCCTCACAAACAGCATGTTGGTCACACCCTGAGTGTCTGTGTATAGCTGCAGCCTGCCAACAATACTCCAGTCAACACTGGCTTCCGGCAGCCTTGGTTACCACTTGCTGGGTGGCCCCAACACACTCCCAGTCCTGAATTTCCCCCCAAAATGTGTGTTCTGCACTCTCCTGGACAGTTCAGCTATTAGAGCTCCCATTGGCCCTGTACTAGTTGGCTACTTAAACTGGATTTAGCACACACTTTGGTTTAAACACAACACTGGATTAGTTTTGATTAAAGAATAAAACAAGTTTATTGAACTACAAAGAGAGAGATTTTAAGTGAGCACAAGTACAAGGTATTAAAGTCAGAAATGGTTACAAGTGAAATAAAGATAAAATGCTTCCTAGTAGCTAAGATTTAACAAAGTAGACTTCAAGGTAAAATCCTTTCCACATGTTCCCAGCAACACTGCTGACCAAATTCTCAAGTTAGCATCTGTCCCCCGCCCCCAGTCGATAGGGCTGATTCCTTTGTCTTCTTAGGTGAAAGAGTGAGAGAAAGAGAAAGAATACCTGGGGTGTTTTTGCCTCTCACTTTTATAGTCCAGTCACCCTTGAAAGTAATTTTTCTGTGGGTCACCCCTAGATAAAGTTCATTCTCATTGTGAGGATGGAGACGTGGAGTCTCTTGGTGGAAAAGGTTCCATGATGTTGTTTGTTAAAATGCAGATTGATCTATTCCTGCCCCCACTCCATTGCCAAAGAATGGCCACTTGACCAGTGACTGCCTATCAACCCTGACACCTGACTAGAGGCGTTAGCTTGTCCTTTGTCTTTGAGGAACAGGTTTTCCGCCTTCCTCAGACTTGTCTGGTAAACTCATTTCAGTCATAATTTCAGCTGATGTTTATAACTTTATGTATAATGTTGCTACACACACTTCACCATGATATTATTGACCAGCAAGTTATTAGTTTTCAAGTGATACCTCACAAGACATATTTTTTACAAAGATTATTACAGTGGTGTGTAGGGTGTGAATTCAGGGGGCATTCAGTCACATTTGCCTCAGATGAACTTTACAGGCTCTTCAGCTGCCATGCATGCTGCTTGTCCTCTGAGAGGGAGGGTGGGAATATAGCAAAACTGGGCTGGTTTGATCAACGAACTGAGATTGCGACATCACTGACAGTCTCTAACATGCATTCCACTGTGTGCACAACGATATGTCACTTAATTATATTGTTACACTTTTAAAGGGGAAAAAATGTGACTTCCCGTTAACTGGGGATATTTTAGTGTGCCAAGAAGATCAATACAAGACAAAGGACACTGCTCTGAGATTCAGGACAATCCCTCAAACTTCAGTCCCATTAGGAACCCTGTTAAAAAACTCATCTTTATGCATTACCTGAGACTGAATATAAAAACATAGTGCCCTTGCGAATGGCACTTCCAGGATCACATTCTTCAGTTTACAAAGCTGCATCAGTGTTTCAAAATGGCAGATTAATTTACAATGAAAATGGGTCAGACAAGCCATCAGTCAACAGCCTAAGTGGATGATGGTCCCATGTTTGCTGCAGTATCTGCCAAGTAGAGGGAGCAATGCTGCAGTTGAAATAAACATCTTTGAAGGCTGGCATCTTCTATGGTAGGACTGTGCATTCCACTCATGTGCAACCAGGCGGCCTCAGTTGTTGATGACGCTGTTGGAAGTACCGGCTAGGAGACTGAAAACTGTGTTGCAAAATATAATTAGTTATTTTGCCGCACTCAGCAGAAACACAATACAGAGTGCCCCTAAGACACAGTATCATAAAACACTTTGCAGGAAGAATGCATTATGAGCTCCGGAGAGAAGGAAGGTTTAAAAGGCAAGATTTAAAGAGAGGTGTATTCAGTGGTTGAAAACTAGGGGATGGTGAATGAATGCCAAGTAGGTCTCTGGGAGAGGGACTTGTCTGTACAACACCAGCACAACTGGAGTTCCAAGGTGCTACCATAATATACAGAACAATAAGGTATAGTGAGGGAGGAAGGTAAGTTTGGTGGTAGAGTTGATAGATGGAAGATTATTATGAGATCAGGTATGTAAGATGGACTATAGAGGGCCAATCTTGAATTCTATTCAGAGATAACTAGGAAGCCAGTGAAGTTCATGGAAGATAGTGAAGGACATGACTCCATTTCCTAGAGCTAGAGTTTCAGAGTAACAGCCGTGTTAGTCTGTATTCGCAAAAAGAAAAGGAGTACTTGTGGCACCTTAGAGACTAACCAATTTATTTGAGCATGAGCTTTCGTGAGCTGTAGCTCACGAAAGCTCATGCTCAAATAAATTGGTTAGTCTCTAAGGTGCCACAAGTACTCCTTTTCTTAGAGCTAGAGTGTGATCTGCTGGAGTATTGTAGACCTCTAAAGTTTAGAGTAAGAAATTAGGAAATCCCATCATGAGGAAATGTTGGGCTTGACTACACGGTGAGATAAAGTACTCTACGGGATATGATTTCTAAAGTGCACTGACGTGTTGCACATTAATTGGTCTGTGTAGACCCTGTTGGTGAGCTTTAACGTAAGGCTGCTTGAAGCAGAACTATGTTAAAGCGCACTAGAGAACCTTTACAAAACACCAGCAGGGTCTACACAGACCAATTAATGCACAACACATTAGTGATCTTTAGAAATCATAGAGTGCTTCACACCACCGGGTTGACAAGCTTTTTGTTAGTTAATGCAGGAAGACATTGCTACCCACTGCTACACATTTTGTAACTGATTTCTCTTGGCAGTGAACAGTGTTAATAAAAGATCATTTTAAAAATGTTCTGAATCAATGTTACACCTTAAACTTAAATTTTGGTAACTAGAAGAAAAATAAGGAAAGCAAAAACAATTAACATCATTAGGTCTTTTGTAGACATAATAATTTCCCTGGTTTTAAAGGTTTCAGAGTAACAGCCGTGTTAGTCTGTATTTGCAAAAAGAAAAGGAGTACTTGTGGCACCTTAGAGACTAACCAATTTATTTGAGCATGAGCTTTCGTGAGCTATTTTTTATTTCGTGAGCTGGTTTTAAAGACATAAAGTGCCAACAATTCTAGTCTCCGAGCCTCTGGAATCACTTCTTAATCCCTGAAGCCAAATCTGGAACATAACATAGCTGATGTTATGCCAATTCCCATCTTATTAATAGTTTCTTTAGTTGCCTTACAGTCTAAGTCTGTCTGTGTCTGCAGTCTTCTGTGAAAGTTTTGATTCCTGCTGCTCCTCAACCTCCAGCTTTATATCTTTTATATGCAAATAAAAAATTATCTGATTGGCTGCTGAATAATCCCCTTTAGTTCCTACTGTGTTTTTCAGAATCCTGCCCTACAATTCAGTTATGTTTAAGTTATACAAAGTTTTGAATAGGTAGCGCAAAAGGGAACCAAAGCTTAATTTTATGTTACTTTAATCATATAAAATTAATATAATTAGGCCTTATTTCCCACTGACTTAAACAATACAATTACATGGATGGAGTCACACTAGTTGACTCAATCGTCATAAACTATCACTAAAGGTTATGGGACAGATTTCCAAAGAGGAGGTGCCTAACTCCCACTGACTTTCAATGGTAATTGAGCCCACAACTTCCCTTTGTGCCTTTGGAAATCTCTCCCTACAGTTTCAGTGACCAAAAGCAAATCAGCCCCAAGGTGCTATTTAATGATGTTGACAGAGGTTTCATACAAACAGGAGTAAAGACCTCTGGGTTTTGGAGCAGTAGGTATTGGAACATCAAGCTGTAATTAACAATCAAGACAGGCAAAAAAAGACTTTGGAGACTGGGGTCAGGTCTACATTAGGAAATTATAGTATGTATAACTATGTCACTTGGGTATGAAAAATCCACACCCCTGAGTGATGCAGTTAAACCAACCTAACCCACGGTGAAGACAATGCTAAGTTGATGGGAGAATTTTCCTGTTGACATAGCTCAGGGTTGGGCAAACTACAGCCCGAGGGCTGGATCCGGCCCCTCAGGGCTGTGGATCCGGCATGTGGGATTGCCACCCCCATGGCGCCGTGGGCCCCGCGCCGCTCCCAGAAGCGGCTGGCACCATGTCCCTGCGGCCCCTGGTGGGGGGTGAAGAGCAGAGGGCTCCATGTGCTGCCCTTGCCTGTGGGTACCTCCCCCGAAGCTCCCATTGGCCGGGAACGAGATTGCCTACTGTCAAGGTTCCTCCCCCACTCTGAACTCTAGGGTACAGATGTGGGGACCTGCATGAAAAACCTCCTAAGCTTATCTTTACCAGCTTAGGTCAAAAACTTCCCCAAGGTACAAAATATTCCCCCCGTTGTCCTTGGACTGGCCGCTACCACCACCAAACTAATACTGGTTACTGGGGAAGAGCTGTTTGGACGCGTCCTTCCCCGCAAAATACTTCCCAAAACCTTGCACCCCACTTCCTGGACAAGGTTTGGTAAAAAGCCTCACCAAATTGCCTAGGTGACTACAGACCCAGACCCTTAGATCTTAAGAACAATGAACAATCCTCCCAACACTTGCACCCCCCCTTTCCTCGGAAATGTTGGATAAAAAGCCTCACCAATTTGCATAGGTGACCACAGACCCAAACCCTTGGATCTGAGAACAATGAAAAAGCATTCAGTTTTTACAAGAAGACTTTTAATAAAAATAGAAGTAAATAGAAATAAAGAAATCCCCCCTGTAAAATCAGGATGGTGGATATCTTACAGGGTAATTAGATTCAAAAACATAGAGAACCCCTCTAGGCAAAACCTTAAGTTACAAAAAAGATACACAGCCAGAAATAGTTATTCTATTCAGCACAATTCTTTTCTCAGCCATTTAAAGAAATCATAATCTAACACATACCTAGCTAGATTACTTACTAAAAGTTCTAAGACTCCATTCCTGGTCTATCCCTGGCCAAGACCCAGCATACAGACTGACACAGACCCTTTGTTTCTCTCCCTCCTCCCAGCTTTTGAAAGTATCTTGTCTCCTCATTGGTCATTTTGGTCAGGTGCCAGCGAGGTTACCTTTAGCTTCTTAACCCTTTACAGGTGAGAGGAGCTTTCCCCTGGCCAGGAGGGATTTCAAAGGGGTTTACCCTTCCCTTTATATTTATGACACCTACAATGGCATATTAGCAAATATCTCTAACAACCAGAGATTGGAGACTAGACGGGGAAGGTTCTGAGTTACTACAGAGAATTCTTTCCCAGGTGTCTGGCTGCTGGGTCTTGCTCACATGCTCAGGGTCTAACCGATTGATACACTGGGGGTTGGGAAGGAATTTCTCCCCAGAACCCTGGGCATGGGGCCAGCAGCAGAGTCCCGGGTGCAGGGCTGGCAGCCGGGGCCAGCAGTCGGGACCAGGGCCAGGAGCAGAGCAGGGTGGCACTTGCCCCCTCACCTCCCCATGGGGGCTGGCCTAGGCCTCAGCCACACAACGGATGTTCCTCCATGCCCCTGAGGTGGGCATGCCCCATAGTTTGGGGACCTCTGCCTTAGAGACAGCACCTGAGAGCACATGGGCATGAGGGTTTTAGAAAGTATCACAATATCTGCTACTCGTCTGACAATTTCAGCCAATGATCACATGTGCCCCCGCTAAGCACATATCACACACACAAGGAGTGTCCTCCCCACTGAAACAACACTATGGCTTTGTGTCTCAGATCCACAGGTCTGGTACTCTTGAACAACTCTGGGACAGGCCCTGGGAGGACCCCTTCAGAGTGCCAGCCCCCTTTGGGTAACACTCTTTCACTAGGGAGTCAGCCACTTGGCTTCATTGCCTCCATAGACCGAACCTTAGAGCCTTCAGCACCCCTGCTTCACACTGTGAGCTTCCTCCAGCAAGTCCATCTGAGCTGGACACCTGAGAGAGAGAGATGTGTGTACACCCAAAGGAAGCCATACACCCCCAACATCCTTAAACTGGAGTGACTCTCAGCTGGTGACAAGCGTTGTAAAAGCAGAAGGGTTTACATGTGTCTGGAACACAGCACAGAAAGTCCTTGGTTAACACAGAGAACAGAAAGTCACAACATAGTCCATATTGGTCAGCCCAGCCCTCTGACCTTTCTTTAGTCCCCGTCCAGGAGCAACTCCTGCTTCCAGCAGTTCACACTTAACAACCCACCTGGCCCCTCCTCAGTGCTTTGTCCTTGTTCCCACCTGACCCCCCTCCTCAGCCCTTTGTTCTCCAGCTGGTCATACTGGCTGGCTTCCTGCAGAGGGAGGGCCATCCATAGTCATTAGGTGCTAAGTGCCAAATGTCCAGGCAATTGGAATGGTCATTGTGTTCTTGGATTGTCCATGGCATGGGGGATCTCTGGGTCTGTCCTAAGAGTAAGTGACCTTTTCCCACTGCCTAATTAACCATGCACCACATAGGGAAACTGAGGCACATACCCTATTCATACAAAATATTATGAAAATATCCCAACCCCATTTCACACTTTGTGAAAGCAATGCAAAATGACAATACGATCAGTAGTGGCTGCTCATGGCCAAATTAGTGCAGTCACACCTGTTTGGTAGAAGGATGCTTCATCTCTTACAAGCTGTGTCGGGGACTCTGTCCCAGTGTATCTCACTTCAACTCTTCCTTCTAGGGCAGCTTTTCTCTCCTTCAAAGTTGTAGTCCCTCTGGGGTGGGAACATCATTTTTAAGAGCTCGCTGACGTGCGATCTCCATTTCCATTGTGGGATGGCTTCATTGATTTTCCATTGAAATATCTTATCTTTAGAGTTCCACAGCAAGAATCAAATGAGTCATAGACTGTAGTTACAAACACAGGACATTTTTTGCCACCCAAATGATTTCTTCAATGATATTCAGGTACATGAATTAGAAAACCCTCATAAAATTAGCAAGCAAAGCAGTATAATAAAGCATAGTGATGGTACGCTTGGACATACCCTTTATATCACTGGGAAAGACTGAAAGACTGCTAGATACAGCAGCAAAATCATAAATCAAGTTTGAATAAACACACACAACCATTACACTGACCTTATGTTGAGTTGTACTGTTTCTGCCATTAATATCATTGTTGACTTGTCATGCCACTGCAGAATAGGATTTGCAGAGGACTTTTCTAGCTGTGGTAGAAAATAATAAAGTGATACAACACGCGCCTGCATTTTAGAAATAATGGTCCAGACATTGCCATTTGAGAGCTGTACAGAATTCCTTGCTAGCTTCACAAATGAAAGCAGACACGAAAGGCTTTACAAAAAAATCAGACCATTGAAGGGAAAAGCTCTATGTTTTTTTCTTCCGTTTTTTTCTTTTTAAATGAACGTGGTGTTTTTAGGAAGGAGAGTCTTGTGATTAAGGGACTCGGGCGAGAGAGGGGGGCAATCCCTGGCTCTGTCACAGATTGCCAGCGTTCCCCTGGGTAAGCCACACAGCGCTGGATTATCACTACCAGTCCAGCCTGGGTGAGGAGCGGCACATACCTGCTGTGCTCCAGGAGCGGGGAATGCACTATCCTGTGTGAGCCGAAGGTGACAATCTGCTACTCTTCCCTTGTTCAAGGTGCTGTCTTTTTACTGTCGGGGCATTCCCCCTACTCCTGAACTGGCTGGGGGAAGTTGGAGGGAGAGAGGACACAGCTAAAGGCAGGCCCACTACACAGCCCTGGTCACCCACACCCCATCCACCTGCCCTGGAGGGGGAGCAGCAGCTTGGTAGCACTACTTTCCTCTCCACCCCCTGTAGGCTCCAGTGAGGTGGTTAAGCCATGCAGGGGAGTGGAGAGGGTTGCTTTCCTGCACAGCCATGTAAGAGGGCTCTTGAGTGAGCCCTGAATCTCTCTATGCCTCAGTTCCCTCAGTTCTGCCCCATTTCAGTCCCTATCTCTGGAATCTCTCCTTCCTCAGTCTCCCTCCCCATGGCTATTCCTGCTGTCTCTCCTCCTCCTCCCCCGCATGTGCTACCACCTTTCTGAAGGCCTCTGGTTGGGTCCCACCCAGAGACTTCTCTCTCCGTCATGGCCTCTGACTCTCACCCCCTGTAGGGGATTCCTTCCCCTCTCCTCCACAGCTCCCCTGCCCCCCTCATACTTTGAGACTCTGTGTGTTAAACCGCATAGAGGGAACGGAGGATCTCCCCCTGCCTTGGGAGGCAATCAGGTGTTGAATCCCCTGGGCCTCTCTGAACACTCCTAGCTGGGGGAAGGAGGAGTTGGTGGGGCAGAAGAGAATCAGTCACCTGTGCCAGAGCAGAGGCAGCGGCCACGTGGCGCCCTCCATGTTGTGTTGGGATTCTGAGCTGGCAGCCTGCCATAGCCAACTGGGCTGTGAATAAAAGAGAAGAGGCCCAAGCAGAAAGATGGTGAGTACAACTGAGGACTCAGAAGGTCCTAATTCTCTGGTGACCAGCCTAGCTGGTTCCCATTTCAGTAAAAAATGCATTCAGCTGTCTCAGGCTGGGGGGGTGAAAGGCTGCAGAAGCAGAGGACTGGGTCCCAGCTACTCAGGATTAGCCTGACTTGACAACCACTGCTTTCCTTTGCCATGTGTGGAGCTGTCTGTTACACACACAAAGGTGGTCCAAGTGGGCAAGGAGAAGGAGGAGGAAGGTTAAGTACAGTTGCCAAGGCCCAGAGCTGTGCAAAATAGCTATAATTAACTTCCATGGAAGGACTCTGTGTGGATTGGCGGCAGTGGTAGCTTGGTCCCCTCCCTCCCACGTAAAGGGAGCAGGATGTAGTGTTTCTCCTTTTAAGTTATTCAGGAGGGTGCTTGCACATGTTCTACAGATTTGCTTTTCTTCTTTCCATTCATCCAGTGGTGGATGTAAAGCTATTGAACTATTAGACTGGGGAGGGACAGTGGATGTGAAAGCTGGCCACAGTCCCACCAAGCCAGCCCTTACCACTGAGCTTCAAACTAATGGCAAAAGACACGGTGATGGTCACAATGAGAAAACAGTATCATTCCCACCTCATTCTGAGCATGATCTCCTTGTTGGTAGGCATGCACATGAAAACAAGAGCGGAGGGAGTCACGATGGTATCCATTTCCAATTAAAAATTTAGCAAGCATTTTAAAGTCCCTCGAACAAGTGACTATGTTACACATGGATGAACATTGTCAAGTTTTATCAATCCAGATAATATGTTTTAGCTGAGTTTTCTCTTGCTCTTAATCCAGAAGAGAATTTAGAGATTTTTCAAAGGGTGCAACTATTGGTACTACACTGGTTTACAGTGTTGATCTTTTTGAAATAAAAAAATACCACTGAGAAAGGGAAGTGTATGGGTAAGCCACTGGCCAGTGATTCTGGAGATCAGGGTTAAATTCCTAGCTGTGCTACTGACTGCCTGTATGACCTTGAGCAAGTCACTTCCTATCTCCCACCATTAGTCTGGTGTGTCAGTAGAGTGTAAGCAGTTCAGGGTAGGGTCTGCCTCATATTGTGTGTGCGTGCGTGTGTGTGCACGCCACATAGCATTTTGTGTACCTACACACAATTGGGACAGTGGCTCCTGGTTATCAGTATAATGTAAACATATAGTAACACTTCTGAATAATGGCCCAAAACACTTTAGTAACTTTTAAAATGTATTTTTAGTGCCCATGAAACATGAAATCCTTCAGCAAAGCCCTGGAGACACTGGCCAAATTTTTCAAACCTCCTGAATCCACATCTAGGCACCAAACTAGAAGTGGCTTGATTTCAGTTTTACGACTGTGCATTAAATGGTTTTATTGTTCAATAAAGGGATTTTACACCTTCCTGTGAGACCACTGAAACTGGCCTCAGCTGGCGACAGGAGACAGGACTACGTGGACCGTAAGTCTAATCATAGAATCATAGAATATCAGGGTTGGAAGGGACCTCAGGAGGTCATCTAGTCCAAACCCCTGCTCAAAGCAGGACCAATCCCCAACTAAATCATCCCAGCCAGGGTTTTGTCAAGCCTGACCTTAAAAACTTCTAAGGAAGGAGATTCCACCACCTCCCTAGGTAATCCAGTCAGGCAATTCCTGTGTGCCTTGCTTACTGAGAAATGAACTAAGACCATCAGCTCATTTCACCTAGGTCATGAATAGCCACCAAATGGTAACAAATTGTGATCATTACCAGCTTAGACTGGTTTTCACCAAATGATCTAAAGATCACGAGTAAAGATCTTCCAAATTGTGTGTGGGGGGGGGGGGGGATGGAGGGGGTTTCTGTGTAAAATTTCAAGTTGTGGGCAAAAAAACAAACCCCCAAATATTTTGATTCTGAAATGCCACTGTGGTACCTCATAGAAGTTGTAGTTTGAATGCCTTAAGCTCCCATTTGCTATGATAAGCCAGACTCCCTGGTTGGACTACATCTCCCATGATGCATCAGAGTCTTTCCTGTTAGTAAGAGGGGGTGGTGCATCATGGCAGTTGCATGGCTACAGTACTTTGTGGAAGATGAAGCTGAGCTGGGAAGCCTGGCCCATAAAGGAGCATAAGAGTAAAAGTCTACCACGCTACAGGTCTCAGGTTTTCCGAAGCAAGATTTCAGAATTGAAATGGTTTGGTTAAAGGGCAAAATATTTTGGTTTTCAGGCATTCTATTTTTCAGTGACAAAATGAAAATTTCTGCTGAAAACAGATACTTTTCACAAAAAGTTCCATGTAGTTGAAAACCTAATTTTCTGTCAAAAAATAGTAAAGTCCTGATCATCCAGCTAGTCCCTTCACTGTGATAAGTTCTATTGGTTTGGACCATCACTGCAAAACATTGTCTTTTTAAAAAAAAATAAAATAAGGATGAACTTTATCTGTACAGTTTGGAAATCAGCTGTTTTCTATTGCATTTACACTTCTTTCACCATCCGCAATAAGTGCTTCATGTTATGGAATGTGTCTCCAGATTGGTTTGCGGTTTGAACATAGATACCTATCATTACAAGGATAAGCACACACTGCTCTGTGATCTATCTAAAGAGTTATAAAGTGCCCCAAAAACAGTATTTAGCCACCAATGAAATGATAATAGTACAGGAAGCTATTACATGCACTAGACAGAGATAATTTTGTAATATAAGTTCCTGCTGACAAGGAAACTTTCAACAGAATTTGTAGCCTATGTAGATTGTCAGGTTTGGGGCAGGGACTGTCTTCTTGTTATGTTTGCACAGTGCCTAGCAGTGCTTAGCACAACTGTTATGTTTCATTACATACAAACAGAGAAGTTAGACAAAAACATAAAATACTCTTGCCAAGCTTGTAATGTAACATTGTTTTATTTCTTGGAATTCAGAATAACACACAAGAACCCAAAACAGCGAGGGTGGGGGGAGAAAGATCAGGTTGTTTCCTAAAACAGAGAGGCACAACTCATCCCTTCTTTGTCTAGGCTGGCTGGCTGGCTGCAGACTGACTGCTGCTAGGCTCTGTTTGCACATTTCCCAGAGAGTTCCCTATCCTGAAAGTAAGACCCTGAAAGAAAAAAAACACCCGGAGGATGTAAAGTGACAGGTTACAATTTCACTATACCACTACAGTGGGGTCCTGGTCCATAAATAACAATAGCCGGTTACTGGGAAGTTTGGCTCTCAACATGGCTTGTATCAGTATGGGACAGAATGCACTGATGAGATGAACATGGATAGGCAGTGGGGTAGGTGCATAAGCACAAGCACAATTGTGATAGGATGGTGCGTAGATGCAAATTGAACAGTCTTTCATGTAACCGGTTAAGGTGATTGTCCTTCCAATTGGCTGCAGGAACCCAGGTCATAGCTGTAATGTGGACAGGGTCTTTGTTCTCTATTTTTCTTGCATTTTGCTCTGACAGAAAACTAACTCAGTTCTTCTGAACTGCTGCAGATTCCCACTGTGAGTGCTGGAAGCTTTGCCATTCCACTGGAAAACAGGCCACCATGACAATAAAGGGCAGCGCTTAGATACGGGCCAATGGTTGCTCCCATTTTGGACTGACACCAACCAGTGCAATTTTTTCTTTGAACTTAAGTCCTTCTTTAGGGTATTCTATTTTGCATGTAGTTATTTATCTGCAAGTGAACCCCACTAGGGACAGGCAGAGACACCGACTCTAAACAACTACAAAAAGCACACTTAAATGCTTAATCTTTTTCTCTGGGATATTTCTTCACCACTTCAGTTGAATTTACCCCATGTTTGCAAGCTTGGCGATCTGGCTAAATCAGCAATATTTGTAAAGCTTTCTTAGCTCACAACGAATGCATTCTTTGCCCTGTTTGTCAGAGTAATGGAGCGATTATTACTGAGATCTGAGATGTGATTGCACATTATGCGGAGGAGGGTGGGTGGGGGTTGGAGAAATAATGTAATAATGAAATTCATTGTCATGGATAAATCTGTAGGCACACGTAGATGTTTTTCCCTTTCTCTGACCTACTTGGTCCTCACATGTCTGGCTCTGCTGAGACGGCTGTTTATCCTGAGTCGAGGTAATGCAGGGGTCATGAGCAGATCACACTCACTTCATGCCACAAACAGGTTGGCGTTTGTACATCTGTATTTAAAAATAAACCCTTTTTGATTTCTTTCTGCTTCAGCGTGTGTGGAATGTTCACAAGGACTAGAAGCTGATGTCCTTTAGCAGGGGGACCTGTACATTTCTGCAATAGAAGTAGGAGAATTTGTATGGAGCAGCTCATACTTGCATAGATAAGAAGTGGGGGAGGAAACAGAAGAGGTATTTGTCCCATGATCCCAGAACAGAACCCAGAACTCTCCAAAATGCCCCTCATTGCCATATCTAGCCATCCAGTGCCCTCTGATTGCAATGCACAGAAGTTTGACCAATGCAATGCAAGCTATTCATACATTTTAAATATTGATTTTCCTGTCCTTCTATTCTAAATCTTTCCACTTCTACCATTTACTGTTTCCAAATGTTAGATATCTCTTTGTTTTAGGGACCTATCCTGGTCTGTTGCAAATTCGCAGTGTTGGCACACTTCTTACTTTATTTTAACTCTCTTTATATTTTTGTTTAAGTATCACAGTCATTTTGGCCCAGATCTTCAAAAGCATTTTAGGCTCTACTGAAATTAACGGAAGTTACATGTCTAAGTACTTCTGAAGAACTGAGCCTTTCTTCCTAACTGTGGGGCATAGACTCCCTGAACCTTGAGAAGAAGAGAAAGGAAATTCCTTTATACATCCTCTCCATCTAGATTTCAATATCACTGACTCTATAGTTCTATAGTTCCTCTGACTCTTCAAGATGCATGTTTAGAGCCCATGGACCAAGCTGATTTTTTCTAAAACTCCTGAGTGCCTTGTATTTACTACACTTTTGATGAAAGTGGCTCACTGATAAATCACTGGGGGAAATCCTGGAAGGAAGGTCACCTTGGGATTCCTGTTTTTGTGACAAATCCTGAAACCAGGTGAGGTTTACTTGCTTTGGTATTTCTTTCTATACCCATCGGGTCAGGCTCATCAAGGTTTCATGAGCCTGAGCTGAGCTATGCCATCCAAAACTTGAAACCAGGCAAAACACACCAGTTTAGTCTGTTTTGCTTTCATTTTCAAGGTACTCAAAACTCAAAATGAACTCAGTGGGGATCCAGAGTCGTGCAAACCGAAATCACGGAGTTTTGCACAGCCCTAGTGGAAGGGCTCTGCAATGACAGAGACCACCAGGCCAGCAGAGGAGTTTCTATGAAATGGCATTCAATGCTAAAGCCTACTCCAGAGGGGAAAGGCAGGGTAGAATATACAGTCCCCCTATATTCTAACTGTTACTAGAGCCAGGTATTCTCCTTCTGAGGGTACGGAAGCTCTGGACACATCAGAATCTGAAGCGTGGTGATACACAGAGCCTGTTCAGAAGTTGAAGTCCTTGTGCCACAAGGCATAACTCTGCAGTGACTCACTATACCCAGACCTCAGGGAGGTTTTGGAGGCAGAGTGATGGAGAAGCTGGTGGATCCAGCAGTCTTTTTCCTCCCCTGGGCAGAGAGGGAGTTTATCAATTAGCATGCAATGTAGCCCATAGGATAGAAGGATTCCGCACTCCTGTGGAGATTCCAGCCCACAAGGCCATCAGGCATGCTGTGAGGTACAGAATTTAGCTCTCTGTTAAAAGAGAAGAAATAGTTACTTATTACCTGTACAAATATAGAGATGGCTCAAAATGCTAGGAAGAAATGAAGGAAGTAATGAACATTCAAGAAAGCAAAACAAAGCGCCGGAGCTGAGGTTCAGATGGGGCTTTTTTTGGTGTGGTGGGAGTAACCACTGGGTGGAAAAGCAGAAAGAAGCAAACAAGGATTCAAGATGAGTTCATCCCTGCTAAAATCCTACCTCATTGATACACATCTGCGTTTCCATGGCTGTGCAGAGCTGAAACTGCCTTCATCAGCTCTTGTTGTTTTAGGCTTTGTTCGGGGCTATTTGTGCAGTTCCTCTCCCTCCCCACCCCCCCAGTCAGACTCTGTGGTGCACAGGGTCCAACTCAGCCAAAGCTTTATCCAGAAAGCTGCACCCAACACTTCCTAATCTCATAAACAAGAAAGAGATGACTTAATACCCTGGAGCAGAAAGAGTTTTGCAATAACAGTACAGAGGAGGCAATCTAAAAACATCGTTTGTTTCAGTACCAATGCAGAGGCTGTAGATAATTGACAACAGAATGGTATTTTCTAATCCAGTGAAATTACATTTTATTGCAAACTGGCATATACCAGTAATTATTGTATTTGTATAGTAGTTCCAGCCAGCATTTGACAGTGAGCTGATTAAATCACCGAGGTGGAACTGAAGGGTATGATTGCAGTGCATCTAGGCTGATCAGCATTAGCATTATCTGTGATGTCAGCTCTTTTAAAGGTTGGAAGTGCAACTGTCACTGCCATGGTGCTCTCACCCCTTTATGGTCCAAGGAACTACAGTCCAGAGGTGACCACAAAAGAGTCATACTGGTCATAGCGCTATTCACCAATGCGTGTTGCTGACTCTCCTGAGTCTTGTGATAATTGGTGCTGTTTCTTAAAGCCCCAGTTGTCTGAGTCATCTGAATACATGAGGATCTCAGCTTTCATTTACCAAAAAAAGCAAGTTTTAGTCCACATGGCTGCTGAGAAAAGCTGGAAAATGTGACTCCAGCATATCCAAAAGCTCAAAAACCAGAAGACAAATAAAAAGAACATTTCCCCCTAATTTTTTTTAATTTCATGGTTTTAAAAGCCCATTTAATGATTTTAAAACTTTTGGGGTTGGCAATAATGAATACATTTATGTTTGTAATAATATAAATGCATTTTCAAGGATTATCCATTTGACACCTCGAAGAAACCAACACCAGCTGAAAGGACTTTGCTGCCCTAGATGAACTGGAAATGTCTCTTCTACTCAGTCCAATCGACTACTGCACGCTAAGGGACTAAGTACTTCAGCTGGGACCAAGCCTTCCAGCTCAGGTAGCCAGACTTGCAGAGTTGGAGGTCGAGCAATGTGGACATTGTGGCTCAGGCTGGAGTAGGGTGACCAGACAGCAAGTGTGAAAAATCTGGATGGGGATGGAGGGTAAGAGGAGCCTATATAAGAAAAAGACCCCAAAATCGGGACTTTCCCTATGAAATCGGGACATCTGGTCACCCTAGGCTGGAGTTTGGGCTCTAAAGCCTATAGGGTTGGGTTAGCCTGGGTGGCTGAGCTTCTGCCCAAGCCAGAACATCCACATTGCTGTTTTTAGTGTTCTAGCTTGAGCCCTGCTATCATAGCTCTGTCTACCAAGGCTAGGAGGCTTGCTCCCAGCTGCAGTGTAAACATTCCTTCAGGGCCCAGTCTTGGTCCTGCTGACATCCATGGGGGTTTGGCTATCAGCTTCAATAGGAATTAGGTTCAGGCGCTGAATAGTGTATCTGAGCACATAGTGAAAACCTTTCCACATGAATATTCATTTGAATTCTGCGATGAAGTGGGAATTTCTTGAAATATTTTTATGAAGCCTGTGTGTGCCTCAGTTTCCCCTGTGTGCTGTATTGATACCTAAGGGGTGGGAAAGGGCTGTTTGCTTTCAGGGTAGGTGAAGAGCCATAGGTATGGGTGTCATTTGACTATATAGGTCTTGGTCCCCATACTGATGGAGCATCTGAGAAAACAATGGCAAATCCAATTGCCAGGACATTGATATCTAGCAACCAACTACCCAGAGAAATATGGACTTCCCTGCTTCTCAGCAGGGGGGCTGAGCCACATCTCCCCAGCTCAGGAACAAGGGACTGGAGCGGAGTGAGATGGGGAATAAGAGTTGGCTGCTGGAGGTAGCTGGGGTGGGGTTTCTAACCTGGGATTCAGACCAAGGAGGTCGGATGGACGGAGAGACAGAGCTTGGACAATGGCGTTCACTACAGCTTGGCTGGGTGCTGGGCTACCCAGAATGGACTGTGCTTTAACCTTCATTCCTCTGTGCTAACCTGTGGACTTCCTATGCTGTGTTTCAGATGACTAATAAACCCTACTGTTTTGACAATGCTGTGTGAGTGTCACTGCGCACGCTTGGCGAGGTGCATTAGTCCCTGAAGAGTGTACAAGTCTCCACTGGGGTCTGGCTCAGTTGGACTCACTGAACGGAGCTCACAATGCAAAGCAGGAGTTCTGAAGGCCCAAAGGTCTAGTCTAAGAAGGCAGGGAAGCCACATGGCTTATCCTGGAGGAAGTGTGAGATGCCTTGGGGGTCTGAGACACTGAAGGGGGTTCTTCCTAGGGGCTGTTCCAAAGCTGAGGCCATAGCATCGATCCTGTGGATCTGTGACAAATTCCAAAACAAAAATCAATTTAGTCATGTCTGTGGCCATTGTGTTTTCAGGTGTCAATACTTGAGAAAAATTGATTTTGTATTCAAATAGTTGTCAGATACATTCAGTTACAATACTAGGCATTTTAATTTTCACTGCCATCCAGTCAGGGAACAGACTTTATACGATGTGATTTTGCATATCAACCAACACAGTGTGAACTTTGAAATTCAGATACTGAGTATCCCCAGAACTGTCTGACAGCTATTTGTAGAGGGTGAACATCTCCTCAGAGCAGAGAGTCTGCAGCAGGCCTACGCACTGCTTAACACTATTTTGAGCGCTTAAATTGGACAGTGCATAAGCCTTGTATGAACTTTTTGCAGTTGTTAATTTCACCTACGAGGGGGGGAAAATGTGAAAAAAATACGGAAATATTTTCAAATAACTGGTACATTTGAGAATCTCATGATGTATTGATGACTAAAAATTGGAGGTGAAATTTAAAAAAATTAATTATGCACTATGAATTATTCAGTCAGAAACACTAGTCTTTTTGTGGTCTCAGGCAGCTACTTGTACTGTTGACAGTATATCCTATAGCTCTAGAAATAATATATAATCTCATTAGTACTTTTAGAATTTTAAAATTCATATCCCTAGATCTCAAGTTGTATATTCAACTAATTTAAAATATATTAAAAACACATACAAAACATACAACACTCCTACGATTCAGCATACCACACGAGAAACTTGTCCTATCAAAGAATGCCTCTGCTTAAGACAGGCCTTCCAGCTGCTCTGAATGTCAACAATTCAGGCTGTGACATATCAGCAGGAAGAACAAATCTGAAGGTAGATGACTCAAAAGTAGATGACCCCTGAGAACTCTAGACCCTTCTTGTTTACAACAGGACAGGGATGTTAGCTTGAGTTCCTCAGCTGATCTTAATTGTTGTGATTAGCACAAGTAGGGAGAAGGGCTTAGAAGTAGCAAAGACTCAAACCACACAAGCAGCACGCTGAATTTCACCCAGAAATTAACTGAGAGCCACAGAAGAATACGTTAGGTGCCAGTGTTGACACAAGAACAAATGGATATAAACTGGCCATCAACAAGTTTAGGCTTGAAATTAGACAAAGCCCTAGTCTACACTAGGAGTTGAGGTCGAATTTAGCAGCGTTAAATCGATTTAACCCTCACCCGTCTACACGACAAAGCCCTTTTTTCGACTTAAAGGGCTCTTAAAATCTATTTCCTTACTCCACCCCCGGCAAGGGGATTAGCGCTGAAATCGGCCTTGCTGGGTCAAATTTGGGGTATTGTGGATGCAATTAGACGGTATTGGCCTCCGACAGCTATCCCAGAGTGCTCCATTGTGACCACTCTGGACAGCACTCTCAACTCAGATGCACTGGCCAGGTAGACAGGAAAAGGCCCACGAACTTTTGAATTTCAATTTCCTGTCTGGCCAGCGTGGCAAGCTGCAAGTGAGTGCAGAGCTCATCAGCAGAGGTGACCATAATGGAGTCCCAGAATTGCAAAAAAGCTCCAGCATGGACCGAACAGGAGGTACGGGATCTGATTGCTGTATGAGGAGAGGAATCCATGCTATCAGAACTCTGTTCCAATTTTTGAAATGCCAAAACATTTGTCAAAATCTCCCAGGGCATGAAGGACAGAGGCCATAACAGGGACCCGAAGCAGTGCCGCGTGAAACTTAAGGAGCTGAGGCAAGCCTACCAGAAAACCAGAAAGGCAAATGGCCACTCCAGGTCAGAGCCCCAAACATGCTGCTTCTATGATGAGCTGCATGCCATTTTAGGGGGTTCAACCACCACTACCCCAGCCGTGTTGTTTGACTCCTTCAATGGAGATGGAGGCAACACGGAAGCAGGTTTTGGGGACGAGGAAGATGATGATGATGAAGTTGTAGATAGCTCGCAGCAAGCAAGCGAAGAAACCGGTTTTCCCGACAGCCAGGAACTGTTTCTCACCCTGGACCTGGGGCCAGTACCCCCCGAACCCACAGAAGTCTGCCTCCCGGACCTGCCAGGTGGAGAAGGGACCTCTGGTGAGTGTACCTTTTAAAATACTACACATGGTTTAAAAGCAAGCAAGATTAATTTGCCCTGCCATTTGCGGCTCTCCTGGATGTACTCCCAAAGCCTTTGCAAAAGGTTTCTGGGGAGGGCAGCCTTATTCCGTCCACCATGGTAGGACACTTTACCACACCAGGCCAGTAGCATGTACTTGGGAATCATTGTAGAACAAAGCATTGCAGTGTATGTTTGCTGGCATTCAAACAACATCCGTTCTTTATCTCTCTGTGTTATCCTCAGGAGAGTGATATCATTCATGGTCACCTGGTTGAAATAGGGTGCTTTTCTTAAGGGGACATTCAGAGGTGCCCGTTCCTGCTGGGCTGTTTGCCTGTGGCTGAACAGAAATGTTCCCCGCTGTTAGCCACGGGGAGGAGGGAGGGGCTAGCCACATGCCGGGGGGGGAGGCAAAATGCGACCTTGGAATGAAAGCACATGTGCTATGTATGTAATGTTAACAGCAAGGTTTACCGTTAAAGAGTGTACCCATTGTTCTATAAAATGTGTCTTTTTAAATACCACTGTCCCTTTTTTTTCTCCACCAGCTGCATGTGTTTCAAGGATCACAGGATCTTCTCCTTCCCAGAGGCTAGTGAAGATTAGAAGGTGAAAAAAACACACTCATGATGAGCTCATGCTGTCCTCCTACACTGACAGAGCACAGACGAATATGTGGAGGCAGACAATGTCAGAGTGCAGGAAAGCACAAAATGACCGGGAGGAGAGGTGGCGGGCTGAGGAGAGTAAGTGGCGGGCTGAAGAGAGGGCTGAAGCTGAAAGGTGGAGGCAGCGTGATGAGAGGAGGCAGGATTCAATGCTGAGGCTGCTGGAGGATCAAACTAATATGCTTCAGCGTATGGTTGAGCTGCAGGAAAGGCAGCAGGAGCACAGACCGCCACTACAGCCCCTGTGTAACCAACCGCCCTCCTCCCCAAGTTCCATAGTCTCCTCAACCAGACGCCCAAGAACGCAGTGGGGGGGGGGGCCTCCAGCCACGCAGCCACTCCACCCCAGAGGATTGCCCAAGCAACAGAAGGCTGGCATTCAATAAGTTTTAAACTTTTAAAGTGCTGTGTGGCCTTGTCCTTCCCTCCTCCACCACCCCTCCCAGTGCTTCTCTCCTCCACCACCCCTCCCGGGCTACCTTGGCAGTTATCCCCCCATTTGTGTGATGAATTAATAAAGAATGCATGAATGTGAAACAACAATGACTTTATTGCCTCTGCAAGTGGTGATCGAAGGGAGAAGGGGAGGGTGGTTAGCTTACAGGGAAGTAGAGTGAACCAAGGGGCGGGGAGGTTTCATCAAGGAGAAACAAACAGAACTTTCACATCATAGCCTGGCCAGTCATGAAACTGGTTTTCAAAGCTTCTCTGATGCACACCGCGCCCTCCTGAGCTCTTCTAACCGCCCTGGTGTCTGGCTGTGCATAACCAGCGACCAGGCGATTTGCCTCAACCTCCCACCCTGCCATAAACGTCTCCCCCTTACTCTCACAGATATTGTGGAGCGCTCAGCAAGCAGTAATAACAGTGGGAATATTGGTTTTGCTGAGGTCTAACTGAGTCAGTAAACTGCGCCAGCATGCTTTTAAACGTCCAAATGCACATTCTACCAGAATTCTGCACTTGCTCAGCCTGTAGTTGAACAGCTCCTGACTACTGTCCATGCTGCCTGTGTACAGCTTCATAAGCCAGGGCATTAAGGGGTAGGCTGGGTCCCCAAGGATAACTATAGGCATTTCAACATCCCCAACAGTTATTTTCTGGTCTGGGAATAAAGTCCCTTCCTGCAGCTTTTGAAATAGACCAGAGTTCCTGAAGATGCGAGCGTCATGTATCTTTTCCTGGCCCACGCTGACGTTGGTGAAACGTCCCTTGTGATCCACCAGTGCTTGCAGCACTATTGAAAAGTACCCCTTCCGGTTTATGTACTCGCCGGCTTGGTGCTCCGGTGCCAAGATAGGGATATGGGTTCCGTCTATGGCCCCACCACAGTTAGGGAATCCCATTGCAGCAAAGCCATCCACTATGACCTGCACATTTCCCAGGGTCACTACCCTTGATATCAGCAGATCTTTGATTGCGTGGGCTACTTGCATCACAGCAGCCCCCACAGTAGATTTGCCACTCGAAATTGATTCCCGACTGACCGGTAGCTGTCTGGCATTGCAAGCTTCCATAGGGCTATTGCCACTCGCTTCTCAACTGTGAGGGCTGCTCTCATCTTGGTATTCATGCGCTTCAGGGCAGGGGAAAGCAAGTCACAAAGTTCCATGAAAGTGCCCTTACTCATGCAAAAGTTTTGCAGACACTGGGAATCGTCCCAGACCTGCAACACTATGCGGTCCCACCAGTCTGTGCTTGTTTCCCAGGCCCAGAATCGGCGTTCCACGGCATGAACCTGCCCCATTAGCACCATGATGCCTGCATTGCCAGGGCCCATGGTTTGAGGTGTCCATGTCCTCATCACTCTCGTCACCGCGCTGACGTCGCCTCCTCACCTGGTTTCGCTTTGCCAGGTTCTGGTGCTGCATATACTGCTGGATAATGTGCGTGGTGTTTAATGTGCTCCTAATTGCCAAAGTGATCTGAGCGGGCTCCATGCTTGCCATGGTACGGCATCTGCACAGAAAAAAGGTGCGGAACAATTGTCTGCCGTTGCTCTGACGGAGGGAGGGGCGACTGACAACATGGCTTACAGGGTTGGCTTACAGGGAATTAAAATCAACAAAGGGGGTGGCTTTACATCAAGGAGAAACAAAAACAGTTGTCACACAGAACGGCCCCCTCAAGGATTGAACTCAAACCCCTGGATTTAGCAGGCCAATGCTCAACCCACTAAGCTATCCCTCCCTCTGGTATTTCAGGCAGGACTTCACGGAGGGAGGGAGGAGTAAATGAATACAAAACAAATCTGGTCTATTTCTTGTTTTGATCCACTCCATCTGTCTTTTACATCTTTGACTGGCAGCAGACGGTGCAGAAGGACTGCAAGCCATCCACATCTCATGGCTGCTCGGCAGAAGACGGTGCAATACGACTGCTAGCCATCCACATCTCCTGCCTGCTCACCATAAGATGGTACAATAGGACTGCCTGCAGGACTAAAGAGAATGACCTGGTTGAGTCCCTCCTAATTTAGTCCCTGCACCCATATCTGCCCAGGCATTCCTGACCGACCTTACCGAGGCGGCCAGGAGCACCTCGGACATGATGAGGATGGTTTTCAGGCCTATTGTACCATCTGCTGCCACAAGGCAATGGGTTGCTGCTGCTGTGTAGCAATGCAATACCACGTCTGCCAGCACCCAGGAGACATACGGTGACAGTGAGCTGAGCGGGCTCCATGCTTGCCTTGGTATGGCGTCTGCACAGGTAACTCAGGAAAAAAGGCACGAAATGATTGTCTGCCATTGCTTTCACAGAGTGAGGGAGGGAGAGAGGGCCTGATGACATGTACCCAGAACCACCTGCGACAATGTTTTTTGCCCCATCAGGCATTGAGATCTCAACCCAGAATTCCAATGGGCAGTGGAGACTGCAGGAACTGTGGGATAGCTACCCACAGTGCAACACTCCGGAAGTCGACGCTTGCCTCAGTACTGTGGAAGCACTCCGCCGAGTTAATGCACTTAGAGCATTTTGTGTGGGGACACACACAATTGACTATATAAAAAAGATTTCTAAAAAACCGACTTCTATAAATTCGACCTAATTTCGTAGTGTAGATATACCCAAAGGTTTCTAACTATCAGAGGAGTGAAGTTCTGGATTAGCCTCCCAAGGGGAGAAGTGGGGGCAAAAAACCTAACTGCCTTCAAAACTGAGCTTGATAAGTTCATAGAGGGGATGGTATGATGAGATTGCCTACAATGGCATGTGGCCAATCCACGACTGCTAGCAGCAAATATCTCCAATGGCCGGTGATGGGACACTAGGTAGGGAGGGCTCTGAGTTACTACAGAGAATTCTTGCCCAGGTGTCTGGTTGGTGGGTCTTGCCCACATGTTCAGGGTCTAACTGACCGCCATATTTGGGGTTGGGAAGGAATTTTCCCTTGGGTCAGATTGGGAGACACCATGGGGGTTTTCACCTTCCTCTGCAGCATGGGGCATGGCTCACTTGCAGATTTAAACTAGTGTAAATGGTGGATTCTCTGTAACTTGAAGTCTTTAAATCGTGATTTGAGGACTTCAGTAATTCAGCCAGAGGTTAGGGGTCTATTACAGGAGTAGGTGGGTGAGGTTCTGTGGCCAGCAATGTGCAGGAGGTCAGACTAGATGATCATGATGGTCCTTTCTGGCTTTAATGTTTATGAATCTATGTTGAACAGGTGTAATATGCTCCCACCGAGAAACTCTGCTAAATAAGTAGGTAACAGCATTCGGCACTAGCTGAAGTTCCAGTGTGGTCCTCAAGGACAACTCTAAGTAGAGCGATATTCCAGTCTGGAGGTGAAAAAGTCACAGGTGACGGTCATGAAGACCTCATCTGAGAGAAAAGACTACAATCTTCTTGTCAAATGCAGCTGGAGGAAAGTGCACTTATTAGGACATTCACAAGCAACCCTACATCCTGTGAACTATCTACATTGCAAAATTATAATAAATATTAAGTGCAAACATGGTGAGAACCTGGAGTAAATTCAATAATTTGTTACCATTTATATGGCAGCTGTGACATACAGTACTAATGGGAATACCATAATTAAGTCAAGGGTGGATAGCCGGTCATATGACTGAAAAAGACTTTCCATCAACACCAGTGAAGAAGTGAGTTTTAAGTAGGGACTGAGTGGTAAGAGGTAGCAAACAGGGATGCTTGCGCCGAACAACCCAGGAAATTAGTTTCATTAGTGTGGTAGCCAGAAGAGAGAAGATGAAGATCACGTGAGAGAACTAAGAGGTAGAGTATATATAGAATAGTGATTTTATTATTAACAGGAAAGATTCATAGATAATACTGGTGTAGGGTTGAAGGGCTCAGGTGAGAAGGAAATATGGGAAAGGCCAGCTGTGTGCAAAGGAATCTTTTCCTGAGATATTGATAGAGATCAAGTAACTTGCAAAGATGCACTGTTATTATTAATACAAGGGGCTTTCATGAAGGGGAGCCTGAGGGAGAAAAACAGCATTGAACCCCTGCTGACAATGTAACTGGATATACTAAAAGGAAGAGAGAAGAGACCACCTTAAAATTGTAGACAAGGAAGGTCAGATTCTAATTTCAATTAGAGTTAATTTAGTTAATTAATTTCAAGTCAGTGCATTTCACTTGACGTCAGTGGGAGTTTTGCATGGCTAAGGATGGCCGGATTTAGCCCAGTAACGATCCCTATGAGGTAATTTACCGGCCAGTTTGTCTGAATGTACTTTGGGATGGTTGATGAGAGTTGATTTCCTGCTCCTGATATAAGTGCGCTGCAGGGCACTTGAGGGCCATTCCTGCTCCCTTTCTCCAGCTCCAGACCCAGCGTAACCAGTGCCAGTGCACTGCCTTGCAGATGGGGCAGGATTTGGGAAGTCCTGCATGCCCATGTTTTGGGGGCAGGGTAGGAATCTGGGCATGATCAGTGGCTCTGCTACCTATTGTCCCATGACGGATGGGGCTGAAGGAGCAGCAGGGTCTACTACAGTCCTGGCATAATCCCCTGCACCATGATTGGCTGCTTGGGATGCAAGAGAGAACTTAGACCGTAATTATTCCTTTGGTAAAGCCAGTGAGCCCTTTGTGAAGTTGACAAATCTGCAGTCAGTTGGCAAGAGAGTTGTTGCTTGTGGATCACACCTTCCTTCACATGCAGACGTAAGCCCGAGGAGAGCAAGTGCTAAAGATTCGGAGGTGCAGATTGCCTTTTGCTCCTGCCAGTCCTTAGATTTAGTTTAATTCCACTGCCAGATGAAAACCATCAAAGGCAGAGTCTAGCAAATTGTCTTGCTCCCCTCCTGTGAAGGGCTATTTTACTCTACTCACAAAATACAATTTATTTTTGTAGTGTAGCATCAGCTAGCACTGTATAGAGCACTTACCCTTGCTCTTGGTAAATGGAGCAGAAGGCAGGTTGGTTTAGAGGTGAGTTTTAAAGAGAGGAAGGAGCTCAAGGAAAGGAAGCAGTCCCAGAGAGGTGAGGCAGCCTCAGAAAAAGAGCTCTGATTCTGCAGTATGTGGTAGGGAAGGTCAGAACTGGAGGAGTGGAGTGAGTGGTTAGTAGAGGATAGGAACCAGAGATGAAAGCAACTGGTTTATTCTGCAAGCAAATCTGGGGAAGAACATACACCATGATTAAAGGCTGATCTGGCTCTCATTGAGGTCAATGGGGATTTTGCTGATGACTTCAGCAGAAGGAGAATCAGGCCCAGAATCTGGAAAGAAAAATGCATTCACCATTAAGCATACTCCCCTGGGACAACTGGGACAAATCCTGCCCCCTATGCTGAGCGCAAGTAAATGCTCTGATGGAGCGGGTCCTGTGATGACTGGAGTGGAGGATCAGAGTGGAGAATCAGAGGCCTCCTTCTGCAATTGCTCCATGGGTGCTACTGCAGTCTCAGAGCTACAGAAGCATCCACACTCCTGCATCCTCCCCACCTTACAGCGGGACTTGGCTGATGGATCTGCATAGTCATGGATACATTATGTTCTATGTGGCCATGCACTCCATGCATGGGGTACCCATGCCCTGTCCCCCTTGGACTGCAGTCTGTGACCTCTGCATCAAGCGAGCACGGTCAGGATTTATTCCAATGGCCGAGCGTCTCTAGTGTATTACGTAACTCATAGGCATTTTACCATGACATTGATTGGGCTGCAATTCATCCCATACTAGATCTTTGTCATTGTTAATCACACACAAAAAGAGAAATTGAAAAAAAATCTGTTTGGTCAGCAATGTTTTACATGGAACTCATCCTGAACAGCTACTGTAAAACTAGAGGAGAGGTAAGAAATGTAACTGGAGCAAGGGCATTTGTTTGGTCTCGGCACAAAAACAAATGGGCACATCTCTGCTCCCTTTGAAGTCAATGGGAGTTTTGCCGTTGATTTCAATAGGAAAAGCATCTGGACTAGTTTCTCAAACCTGGGATCAATTTTCAATAGGCAGTGATTATGCTCAGAGCTCTTTTGGGTTTCTTGCAGTGGGCGCTTTAAAGTCTGTCCAAGGCTCTATGAGTCCCACCACTGGAGACAGCCCAGAACAGACGGTAAATCAACACCTCTCCCAGCCAGCCTGGCATCAGCCCCCACATAGGCCAGCCCATCTACTTCTGGGGGTGTGCCAGCTGGCTAGCTCTGGATCCCCTACCATAAGCTGGCAGAACCCAAGGGGTGAATCAGACTCCTAGAACATTCACTGCAAATATAAACAATTCTAGGGTTAGCGAAGACTAAATTAAACAGCTGAAAATTAATGAAAAAGAAACTGCAGGAGAAAGTCTACCAGCTCTGTCTCTACTAAACCTTGTAAAATGTTACAGTAATAGTGATAAATATTGCAGCTTACAATACTGTTACTGCAAATGAAGAAGGCCAGAGAAGAAACTAGACAGACAGAAAAATTCTCTGGTGTTGGGGTTTGTTTGCAACTGGAGTTGTGGGTCAGCTCATTAAGGAAATAAAGACCAGCCATGAAGGTCAGATCCAGGTTTCAAGTTCCTCAAAGGTTATGATGTTCAGATCTGGGGTTTTGTCTCATGCCCATCTCTACTTTCTTTATTTGTGTCTGAATACCTAAGACTAGATCTTCTCTGTAGGTAAATCAGTGTAGGCCCGTTGAAATCAATGCAGCAATGTTGATATAAATCAGCGGAGGATCCGGCTCCCTGTTCTTAATGAATCACTCAACCACTCCACAATAACAATGAAAACAGACTTGAACAAAAACATAAAGTAGCACTTGGAGCTTCTGTTGCCTTTCCTTCTGTAAAGTATATGTTGGTTTGTCTTTTCATGGCAGTACACACAGCCAGGGTCCTGCACTCGGGTAGAGCAACCTTTTGTATTTTCATGATTCCAAAAAATAAAAAAGTTGAGGAAAGAAAGGGACTTGTTTACTATTAGCTGCCATTCATGCTTGACATTTGGCCTAATTTTCAAAGGTGTTTTGCACCTACAGCTACCGCTGATGTCAGTGAGATTTGTGGATGCTCAGACCTTCGAAAAACTAGGCCAGCTGTGGGGACATTGTATGTATTTCGTAAAGCTAAAACAATTCAGGTTAAACACTGTACCACCTGGCACAGACACCCTTTGTCTAAGGCTTTTCAGCAGGGCACAGTGAATGAAGTTGGTGGTGTTATTGCTGAGCTGCTCACTATTCTGCACCAGAATGTCTTGATGGCATGCAAGATTGTATAAAGAGATTTCTCACAAGAGAGACCAAGCCCAGAAGCGGCTGTCAATAGAAACACTCGCGGCAGTCAGCATACAGTATATTAAATACTCAAGTTGAGGATTGACAGACTGCTGACACTGGGAATAGTTAGCAAGCTCCTGCTACAGAGACAGTTGTTGTGCTTTGCAACCCTTTAAAAAGCACACACAGAACAAATATGACAGAAGCTACAGCAATTTTATTTGTTTCTCACCCACATCAGTAGTTGTCCTTCCTCTTCTCTTCCAAAAAAATCAGAACAAAAAAACCCCAACACTAGACAGAGATAGTTCGTAGTTATCTGTGTCTCCCACAGGAGCGTCATACATTTAGATACCACCTTCAATCCTGAAAGATCTCCAAGCATTTTACATACTGTGCATGGGGAATGCTCTATCACCAACAAAACTCAGCCACCCCAAGGGTGGGACACAATTGTGCCAATTAGAAGGGGCTGGGGGCTGAATGCCCCCACTCCAAGGTTTTTGCACTTACTCAAAGTCCCCATAGGCCATGGAGCCAGAGGGGCCATGGCTCAACCACTGTTAAGTAGTGTTCCCATACCAAATCAGTACAGATGCTGGTCGAGCAGTGCAGAGCATCGAGTGCGTGGTCACTACACCACTGAAATCTGACCTGGCCACCTCTCGGCACAGGCAGAGGGGCAGCCAAGCCAAACGGTGTTGCGACCTGGCATGGGGGGGTGTCTGTTCTTGTACAGCCGTGCACAGGGGAATCTGCAGAGCACTCGACTCCTGGCCGCACCAACCCATGCATTGTGTGGGTAACAGAGAGGGAGGCCCTGGGTCCAGGAGCGGGGGAAGCAGGAACTGGAATGGGGTCCTGTCACAGGGCAGGTTCCATTCCTGCTGCACAGTCTTGTATACTTCTTGTTTGTTAACACCCCTACGGGATTTATTACTATTATCACCACCATCACAATCCAGTGCAGCAGCTCTATCTATAACATTCTTCAGATGTCAGCCCTTTCTCCAGGGGCAGAGAGAGATCTCACCCACCTGAAATCCCTTGACCCTCAGCTCTATTAGCCTTTTCTCCTCTGTACTTCCTCCTGTGCTTTTTAACTACCCTCCCAGCTGATGGGACAATTATCTCCTTAGTGCCCCTATCCCACAGTCTGCTAGGTAATTAAGTAATCCATTCCCCAATCAAGTCTTCTCTGGGGGGAACTAATCAGAGCTTATGTGCCGAGAGTGCCAGGACAGCTATTAGCTCTCAGCACTGTGTCACAGTCCCCCCAAGAAATTCTGAATTGGTACCACTGGTGGGACAGTGCAGCTACTTACACAAGTTTAGGACAGGAAGTGAAGAAGAAGACCATTTCCAATTGAAAGTGCAGGGGGGCACCTACGGAGGTAGAATATGCCAGCTTTGCCAGAAGCCTGTGACCAACACCCTTGCTCTTGTGGAACGTTCCGTGGGCTCTTTAATACCATAAACCATTAGGAAATATTTCCCCTACCTTTATGTTGTCAGACTTGATGAGCATAATGGTCCCTTCTAGCCTTAAAATCTAAGGGTGAAATCAGTGGGATTTTTCTCATTAACTTTAATGGGGCTAGGGTTTCAGTCTATGAATCTATACTATGCTTGGCATACGGGCAAGTACCCTTTCAAAGGGAAGTATTCCACCTACTGAATCACCAACACCGTTCCAAGTACTCCACGACTCCAGGTATTTCCGACATGCTGGCAATCAGGCAGTCAGATGCCAGGCTGATGAGTGGGGAGAGGTGTTTGAGAGCACTGACCCAGCCTGATGCCGCTGACTTGGTGAGAAGCGAGGGGAGCCCAGCATAATGCGTGTCCTCATTTTTCTCCTTAGCATAATTAATCTTTAATAATTCAAGCAAGTTCCCACAGATGCTTTTTAATTTCACTTTCTAAATCTAAGCTTAATAAAATCCTAACTTGCTTTCAAAAGCAAGTTGGTTTAGGGTGTGTCAGAATTTGTTCAGAATGTGTTTTCTTCCCAGTAAACAAAGTTTCCTTTTATTATTAGCCAGGATTGCCAGGCACAGTGTTCAGACATCTGCGTTTCCCAGTAAATCCTAACGTTGGGTTTGCTGCGGGTTTCCATTAAAGTCAATGGCTAAAGTTTCCACTTACTTCAATGGTGCAGGATCTGGATCTTCAAAAGCAAAGACTTTCCAAGTTACAGTGTCCATATGTTCTATCCTAGTGAAAGTAAATTGAGATCCTTTTAAAACAACTCTACCTTGCCAACTGTCAGCAGCTAATATCTTTGGTCTAGATATTTGCTGATGCCAGCTGCCACACATTGGTCTTGCACAGGTATAACTGAAGATAGGCTCGTTCCAGGTCCTCCATCATTGCCTTGTCCTGTTTCAGTCCCACAACCCTCAGAGTTATCACCTGCCCCAAATTTAATCTGTCTGCCCCAGTTCCAGACTCTCTGCAGAACCCCATGGAAACTATTCTATTGTCACTACTTTTTAGGCACTGTGTTTCTTTCAGGCCAGGATGGTGAAGTGAAATTTTGTAAAAGCTACTCTCAGTTCTCCTTTCAAAAAAGGAAACACATCAGAAGCTCCAATGGCAGAGACAGAGGCTTATGGCTGATGCGTTCTCTCATGCAACAGCAAAATATTTAATTAGTGTTCAAGTAAAACTTAAATTTTCATGTAAAACTGCTACACAACGTCCTGGCTCAGTATTTTGTTGGAGCTACAGCCTTGTTTTTATTTGAATGTAGAGAAAACATAAACCCACATATCTCCCAGTCGTGATCACATTTCATGGCTGTGTATTGTGCCTCTGAAACATTAACTTACCCCTTCCTCCCCACAGCGCTCGGTTCATACCCACTGCTGCTGTTGACTTTGACTTTTTATTAGAAAAGTTCAGTGGTGAACTAAAAATTCCTGAATAAGCTTTTTAAATACGAGGAAAGCTATGCAGCTTAGGGGGTTGGTAATGGGCTCGGGAACCTACATTTATGCAATTAACATTTGTCCATGGTTGAGACCAAGTGCTCTGTGTTTGATGGGTGTTCATTAGTGTCTGTGAAATATGTTAATAATTATGAGGATAGTGATATTAGGCATTTGTTTAGTGCTTTTCAGTGGCAGACCACAAAGTGTTTTACAAAGGTGGGTAAAGTGTAGTTATCTCCAATTTACAGATAGGGAAAAATGAAATATGGAGAGGTTAAGGGTAAAATTTTCAAAAGTGCATTAGGAGACTCAATCCTTTTTCAAAAATGACTTAGGCACTTTGGAAGTTTTCAGTGAGACAAAGGGCTTGTCTACACAAACATTTAGTTCGCAGCAAGCTGGGGCATGAATCTGCCCTGTGCTAGCCTGCCATGCTTCAACTGTCAGTGAGGACTCTGCTGATCCACATTAACAGTTCAGTCATGTGTTTTGCTCTAGTCCCCTTTGAAACAGGAGTAGATCCCATATGACATGTTAATTCATGTCAGCAGGCTCCACATGAACAGTTGAAGCATGGCAGGCAAGTGCGGGGTAGACTTTGCCGTGAGTGAAATGTTCATGTAGACAAGCCCTTAGTCTCACCAAAAGCCTCCAAAGTGCTTAAGTCATTTTTGAAAAAGGATTTGAAAATGGGATGTGGGCACTTTTGAAAATGTTACCCTAGGTGACCTGTCCTAGCTTACATACCACCGCCGAAATTGGATTCACTAGCAAGGAGCCCCACTTCAGAAAGGTTCTGCCTGGATGCACAGGTTTGCCAATGGGAATGCAACTGCAGAATTAGGGCTCAAGTCAATGGCAAAGCCAGGAATAAAAACCTACACCTCCTGACTCCTTTGCTGGTGCACTATTGTCTGGACCATCCAGGCCCTGAGCTAGTAGGCTAACTTCTTTTCCTAGAACACAACCCGTCACCACAACTGACCACATGTGTTAGGAATTTTAACAGAGGTGGCGGCCTGGATGTGCAATGGAACTACCCTCTTATCCACAAGTAGTGATGCACAAGCTGCACGGTGCATGCATAAACAGAAGCTCTAGGTTTCTAGTAGCGCTGACCAGAAACATGGGAGCTGGGACACAACAATAGCTAAAAACTGCATTTCCATTTTCTTGGGCACTTTCCGAGCAGCACTAGTTTCTATGCTGTCAGTAAGCACCCAGCACCTGTCAGGGGCACTTAATGTATTCAAAGCTTTTAAAATTCAAAGGAAAGAGTGGAGCCCCGCATTAACAACCCGCAAGCGCTCGGCGTTGCCACACCAGAGCAGACCAGCAACCCATTGAGCATGGCAGCCTGTCTCTGACAGGAGCTAGTAGCAAATGCTCCAGAGGCAGATGCAAGAAACCCCATAATGAGCAATTTTGCTGCCCATGGGGGAGGGGATTATTAGCTGCCTTGTGGTGGGAAGCATGAGGGTTTATATTCCCTGTAAATGTTTATGCTACGTAATGTGGCTCTGGAGGCCCATCTAGATATAAGCAATACCACAGCACAGACTGCTTTTCAAACATTGCTCACTTCTTTCTTTCCCTCTCCTCATCTCTCCACTGATTCTCTTCAGACCCTTTCTCTCCTTCACACTCTCCCCCCCTTCTCTCCTCCCACTTCAGAGGATCAATCTGAACCCAGGCTGCCTGAATCAAAGCATAACACATCACACATAAGTAGAAGGGATTTCTACATCTGGCTGTGTCTGTAGTTACCATTGGCTTGGGCCCCTTCTGAAGAGAAACAAGACAAACGCACAAATGGAAAAGAAGCAGAGATCATTTCTTCTGGCAAAGGGGCGGCTGCTTGAATTTTCTGTACCTTTGCCCATACTAAAATTTTTACCAGTCGTTTTTAATATAGTTTTTCTCCTGTGATTTCCCATTTCCCCTTCAGTATCATATTTCTGTTCCCTCCCCGTTTTTTCTCCTCTTTTTTTCCCTTTAGCTTCCCTTCCTCCATGCATTATTATTTATCTTATTATTCTCTTCTCTCAGCTCTGGCAAGCTACTCCAAGCCAGCTCTCTCCCTGCTAAGGAGTGCTCTCTCTCTTTTCCACTTTCAGCATTCACCAATATGTCCTCTCTCCCCACCCAGGCCCTCTTGCAAACTGCCCAGCTCTTTACCTTCTCATTCTCTGTCTTCTCATTTACACCTCCTGCCCTACATCTCAACCTCAGGACCCCCCTTCTCTGTACTTTTGCTAGCCCTTTGGCCTAGAATCTATTGTATTAGTCTGGGCCTTAGAAAACCAGAATTCTATTCCTGGCTCTGCCATTAGCCTGCTGGGTGACCTTGGACAAATCATTTCCCACTCTGTGCCTCAGTTTCCCCATCTGTAGAATGGGAATAACAATACTGCTTTGAGATCTACTGATGAAAAGTGCTACATAAGAAAAAAGTAGGGGCTCCCTCTCCCCCTTCTCCTCGACAGCCTGCTAGCACGTACTGTATCTTCCATTCAGGCCCATCAGTAGCAACTAGAGCTGGTTGAAAAATTCCAATTATTTGCATGAGAAATTTCAATGGTTTTTCTTTTTAAATTTCCTGCAAACATTTTTCTTTTTTTATGAAAAAACTGAACCCCCCAAAATGCTGCAGTTTTCAGTGGAAAATTTTTCCCCAGAACACTCAATTTTTTTGAACCAAAGCCAATCAATCTTCATGTTTTTTTCTCATGTTTATGCTCCTCTTGCCTGCGCTGGAGCTCTGGCTGGAAGTCACACAGATGGCTGCCAGTGCTGCGGAGAGAAGTATTCTGTAGTGTCAGCTGGCGGGGTGAAGAGGCAGTCCCTGAACATTCGCTGCCATTCATGCTTGACATTTGGCCTGATTTTCAAAGGTGTTCTGCACCTACAGCTACCGCTGATGTCAGTAAGATTTGTGCTCGGGGTGGCTCTGTCTGCCTTGAGCCAGCTCACCACCGTAACTGTGAGTCCCCTGCTGTGGCTCAAAGGGGAATCTGTGCGGGGGTGGGTCTCATGGGAGAATCTGAGAGCCATCCAAAAATTAGGGAAACAGCTGTGAATTCCCAGGTTTTCATGAAGGTTGGCAGGTTGAGGGGCCTGTCCTCTGTGAAAAACATTCACACACATTCTGAACAGAGTAGATCTGGGCTGAAGAGAGAGCCCCGGATGCCATCTCCCAACCACTACAGAGGTTAGGATCAAACTTTGCAGCGGACTTTTCTCCAATGGGCTGAACTGGAACCCTGGATCTGAGGATCACCAAACTTTTCAGGAGATGTTCCTATTTTGGAACCAGATTTGAATGCAAACTAACTGGCTTGAGCAACCTTCTATTTGAGACAATTCTGCTCCTATGTCAGCTGCTTGCTGTATTTCTTTCTCGGCTGGTTTCTTTTTGCCTTTTTTCTTTGTTTTAATTTCTTAGGACTCAGGAGTGGGCATCTGAAGATGTAATCCACCATTTGTGATATCACTGCTGGCTCCTATGAAATATCATAGCGAACAATATCATGGAAGAGATTGTTACTTTCTTCGGAGCCAATCAGTTGCTGCCCATTGACACATGCAGGATCTCTGCTGAGATGGGGTATCAACTCCCACAGTATTTTATTGCTTTCATTATTTGTATTAAGCCCCAAATAAGATCGGACCATTGTGCTAGGTGCTGTACAAAAGACAGTAAGAGACAGCCCTTGCCCTAAGGAGCGTATAATCTGAACAGACAAGGCAGACAAAGGTTGGGAAGAGAAAAAGAGGCACAGAAAAGTGAAACGGTTTGCTCAGGGTCACACAATAATTCAGCTGAGACTACAGCCCAGGACCCACAGCCCCAGTCCAAAGCCTTAATGAATGGATCGTGCTGCCTTTCAATGTCATACATGTACAGTACCTATGAAATGCACCTGGAGGATCTCTAAATAAGATTCTCCGTGTTTTCCATGAGACATCCAGCAGGGTTTCTAAGCTATGTGGGATGGGTAAATCCAAGGCTAATCATTTTGTTTTTCAATGTGTTTGTCCTGCTTTTTAAAATTTGTATTTCATGCAGACGAACAGCGCTGGACTGACTGCACCAGCAAGAGAGGATGTTTTCTTCATCCATAGAGACAGTGCAGCAGTGGCAGGACAAGCTTCCCCATAAAAGCCTCTGCTAACTTGCTGAGCCACCAGGGGATTCTGTCTGGAGTGGGGGGTGTGGGGGGGTTCCATACCCACTCGGTCTTTAGCCACCCTCTGCTGAGCCTTGCCAGTGAGGAGGAGGATTTTTAGCAGACGGACAGCCTTGTAAATGGGCGCTCCCGGCCTTTTGTTAAGTTGCTGTTTTGCCGAGGGTAGTTGAAAATTCCCAAGGCATTGTAAACACATCACTGACACGAGTTCTCTGGTGTAAGCATATTGCAGTGCCTTGACATTTTCGTTCGTTTCTTGACATTTTCAGAAGGGCACAAAGGGCCTAAAAAAAGAAACAAGCCTGCTCCCAAGGCACCATATGTTTTCAGTTCCAGCCTGCAATGGTATCCTGCATGGTCTTGTTATACATACACAGCAGCTTTTTCCAGTCTTTCTCTCTCCTCCTCCCCCTTTCAAATTAACTGGCTATAACAGCACAAAGCTGCAATGGTCAGAAAAAGGGAAAAGAAAAATGGGCCAGGGGATGCCCTTAGAGCCTTTAGGCTCTGAATTCTGAGTGTGCTGATATATCCCATTAAAATTCCAGTTATCACCTAAGACGGATGCTGAAAACATTTACAGAGGTGAATCACTTTACTCAAGTGAATAGTCCCCTTGCTATAGCTTGGCAGAGGTTGCCAGTCTGGAACAGAAGAAATTTTGTACAATCTTTTCCCCTGCAGCTGTTACTTTATCTTAGGCATTAAGCTGATTTTATAACTCGCTCAGTAAATGATCGTTTCTGTTTGAGGCTTCTAATGTGTCATGAAATTGCTCTCAGCAACTGTTATTTATCACTGATTTTTTTATACAGGTTCTCTTGGCAAATGGCCAGCCTTCTTGCCACTGTTTATTCTGTTCTTAAAACAGTCATGCAAACACAGTAGGGCTAGTATAATCTTCCCTTGATCGGCTAGATCAGGTGTGATCACGGCCTGGCCTGCAAGCCAATGGAGCTGTGGCAAGATGTAAAGGTGCTCCGACTGGGTTCCTAGCTACCACATAGCTGCTTTGGGTGAAGTTATTACAGGCAGGTTGGTAGCACCATCTTTTATTAAGGTTTCTCAACACTCAATTATAGGACCCTGATTTTAGTTGTTTATAACTTAGCCAAACTTTAACTGTTTCGGCTGCTATTTCCTGTGCTGGGTATCTGCCCGCATGATTTTTTTTTTAGAAAATTTCACATAAAAACAGTTCAGCAGATTCAGAGAACAAGAAAATTACGTTATTTTGACCATGCTGAAACAATTTGGCAACCTTTTCTTCAAGAAGCTCCAGCATCCCCACAAGCAGGGACGTGAAATGTGATGGGGAGGGGGGTGGCCTTTATGTCAGGGACGTGCCTTTTGCCATCTTTGTGAAAATCCACCCAAATTAGAAGCCTTTGCACATGCTCAGTGGAGACTTGCTAGAGCTTTGCAGCTAAACTCCTTGAAAATTCTGTCTGCAGTAGGTATGCTCCAGACAAGGGCTGAGCAGGATTTTCTACAGTCTCAGCTCTTGGTTGCTGCAGGAAATTTGAAGTTATTTACTTTGTCTATTTTGACATGTGATGTTGACTGTGTTATAGCGGTTATAAAGCTTTAACTTTTTATCTCTCAATGATAATCTCTCGGGCGGGAGGGAGAGGTATAACTCGGTGGTTTGAGCATTGGCCTGCTAAACCCAGGGTTAGGCGTTCAATCCTTGAGGGGGTCATATAGGGTTCTGAGGCAAAAATTGGGGATTGGTCCTGCTTTGAGCAGGGGGTTGGACTAGATGACCTCCTGAGGTCCCTTCTAACCCTGATATTCTATGAATGTCTACTGTCATTAAATAATTATTGTCTGATCCTCCCTCAATACATTCCCACAACCATGAAAATGTAAATAGATAAAAAATTGAAAAAATACTTAAATAAACAGATTTTATCCATCAAAATTATAAAAAAGTAAAAATTGAATTCTTCCAAGCCTAGTTATAAATTATAAAGGTTGATATACAAACTAAAGCATTGGAATCGCCCCAACAAAATGTATGTTTATTCTATTTTGTTCCTTCAGGTTCATAAGAAAATGAATGTCATTTTTTGTCCAATAATACTTTAGGAATAATATTTTTGGTGATAAGTAATAAATTAAACAGTCTTCAGAGTCTGGTACAGCATGGGATTTACATTTGCCATACAGTTTAGTTTTCTGTTTCCAGTTTTATAGATGTATTCTTTTTTCAGCCAGTTAGACACCTTTTATAGCAGATTTTTTTTATACAGAAGAGGCATAAAATGAATGTCTCTTCAGCGGAATTTATGAAATAGCAGTATTTGTCAATATGGATCATTCAAGGAAAAACCTTAAAGGAACAAAGAACCAGGATGAATCATGGAATCATAGGACTGGAAGGGACCTTGAGAGGTCATCTAGACCAGGCCCCTGCATTCATGGCAGGACTTGGTATTATCTAGACCAGGGATTGACAACCTTTGGACGTGGCCTGTCAGGGAAATCTGCTGGCAGGCCAGGATGGTTTGTTTACCTGCAGTGTCCACAGGTTCAGCTGATTGCAGCTCCCACTGGCCGTGGTTCGCTGTTCCAGGCCAATGGGGGCTGCAGGAAGCGGCAGCCAGCACATCCCTCGGCCCGCGCCACTTCCCGCAGCCCCCATTGGCCTGGAATGGCGAACCGCAGTCAGTGGGAGCCGCGATCAGCTGAACCTACGGATGCTGAAGGTAAACAAATCATCCTGGCCCACCAGCAGATTTCCCTGACTGGCTGCGTGCCAAAGGTTGCCGATCCCTGATCTAGACCATTCCTGACAGGTGTTTGTCTAACCTACTTTTAAAAATCTCCAATGATGGAGATTCCACAACCTCCCTAGGCAATTTATTCCAGTGCTTAACCACCCTGACAGTTAGGAAGTTTTTCCTAATGTCCAGCCTAAACTGCGCTTGATGCAATTTAAGCCCATTGCTTCTTGTCCTGTATTCAGAGGTTAAGGAGAACAATTTTTCTCCCTCCTCCTTGTAACAACCTTTTATGTACTTGAAAACTGTTACCATGTCCCCTCTCAGTCTTCTCTTCTCCAGACTAAACAAGCCCAATTTTTTCAATATTCCCTCATAGGTCATGTTTTCTAAACCTTTAATCATTTTCGTTGTTCTTCTCTGGACTTTCTCCAATTTGTCCACATCTTTCCTGAAATGCAGTGTCCAGTTGAGGCCTAATCAGCATGGAGTAGAGCGGAAGAATTACTTCTCGTGTCTTGCTTGCAACACTCCTCCTAATACATCCCAGAAAGATGTTCACTTTTTTTGCAAAAGTGTTACACTGTTGACTCATATTTAGCTTGTGATCCGCTATGACCCCCACATCCCTTTCCACAGTACTCCTTCCTAGGCAGTCCTTTCACATTTTATATATGTACAACTGATTGTTCCTTCCTAAGTGGAGTACTTGCATGAGTGAACGGGACTGGTATGGCCAAGTAAAATGTAGCAATTCATGGACACGAAAAAGGGGAAATATTTTTATAAAAATGGTGAGTGCACAAATTTAAACTAGATTCCAAAAGAGTCGGTCTTAAACAAATGGAACTTATGCAACCAGCAGCCTCAGCTCTCAGGGATCTTGTCAGTATGGAGAAGTAATATTTTCACAAGGAAGAACTGTTTTTGAACTATGTACCCAATGTGTTTGACAGACATATGCGGTCCTTCCAACAGCAAGCATTGCATGTTGGCTTTCTCCATTTGTATTTTTTTCCCTTGAAGACACATTTATTGTGGTTGCATCAGGGTTACCTCTCCACTTTTTTGATGCTTGTCTCCTGTATCCCACTGATATAAGGCTAATTTTTCAAATGAAACTTCCCCCACAAAAACCTACATTTGGCAACTGTGTGCACATAAAAGCTCCTGGCTAATTGCATGCACAAACTAGAAGACATGCAATTACCCCACTGTGATTGTGTAGATGCTGGTTTTTAAGCCACAAGGGGTAAACACACTTTTTGCTGGTGCACCCTGTGCCCCAGCTATAAAAATGATGTCCTACAAAGTCAGAATATTGATTTGTCCCACTGTGATGGGGTGTGGTTCCCACACTGGGCTTGCAAGAGCTGAATTAGGCCAAGTGGGCCCAATCAGCTAATTAGGCTGCAAACAAAGGAGCTTTAGGCTGGAGGCAGCTAATTAGAGAGAAGCTCACCTGCAAGGTGCAGGTGGGGCTTCTACAAAAGACAGGAAATGGGAAGTAGGGATGGTAACAGGGCAAAGTCTGCAGTAGCTTCCTGAAAGAAGGGAAGAACATTTGGGGGCTGCAGTGATGAGTTACCCACAGCTCCTCCCTGGGAGGAGGGAGTGATGAGACTGGCAAACCTGGAGGTGTGGGGAAGGCCAGGAGCTATGGAAGTGGTTCAGGGAAAGGCAGCAAGGTGCAGGGAATGGACCTTGGCTATTGCGTCGAGGGTCCCGGAGCCTGGAATAGAGGGTGGGCTGGGGTTCCCCTGCCTGCCACTGCAGGAGTGACACTGTAAGGCAGTGAAGCAGAAGACTCCCTGAGACTGCTGGAGAGCAGGAACCTTGACACACTCCCCCTGGAATGGGAAACCACAATAGCGACCTAGCCAGGGGGCTTAGGGTAGCTGTGGCTCCTGAGAGCGAGAGAGGGGCTGCAGAGGAGAAACTGACAGGGCATAACCGCAGGAAGGGGTATTGGCCTCACTGAGCTAATCCCCAGAACCGCCAAGAGGTGGTGCTATCTAGCAGTGAGTAGAGTAAACCTGTCACCCATTATGGTAGGAAATTCTCGTATGACTAATTATTATTTGTTCCTGTTACCTAGAGGCCCATTGTGTTAGACAGTGCACCAACACACTGTGCAACTGTTCCTGTCCAGAAGAGCTTACATTTTAAGTAGACAAGACAAAGGCTGGGAAGGGAAACACAGGCACAGAGAAGTGAAGTGCCTTGCCTATGGTCACTCGACAAGTCAGTGGTAGAGCTTGGAATCCATGTCCCACTTCAGAGGCATCTAAGTCCCACTTCAGAGGCATAACTGGCTCCCCTGATGCCCTGTTCCCTTCAACTGCAGGGGGGAAATCTAGCCTATTGAGCTGATCTGGTCAAAAGAGTGTCCTGAATGGGACTGCAGCTATCATGCAAGCATCATTGTGTCAGGAGGGATAGATTCCTACCACTGTGACAGAAATTGCTGTACAAACTCCCTGGAAATGTTCCGTGTATCACTTAGAGAGAACAAATGCTGTAAACTATATCTTCTAAACTTCAGTGGCAAAGAGCAACAGGTAGCCTCCCATGACTGATTGTACAGTGGTAATAAATCTTACTGCACTTTCCCCCTATACTTGAAATAGCAAATAACTGTGTGGTATCTGTTAGTAAATGTTGATTAGGGAATGGCAACCACCGTTCCCAGCACTCCTCTCTATGGCCAAGTGAAATGTTTTTTCCTCCTCTTATCCCATGTAGATCCAGAATAAGGCCAAACTTGGCTCCTTCTCTGAGTGCATTCAGGCAGCAGTTTTTATGTCTGCAAAACTAGAGTCATCAGTACGAACCAGACTGGGATTAGACCCTTTCTCTTATATGGTAAAACAAACAGGTCTCCTTGAGGTAATAGTCAAAATGACAGTGAAAAATGTAAAGGGGGTGGGGGAGAGACAGTACTGGCCAAATGCCAGTAGCTGTTCACGTCTTTGTTTTTTGTTGATGAAAACCATACCTATCCCAAGGCTGACATTCTTGTAGGCCATATGCATGTGCATATATAAACCATGTATATCCATTCAGAACAGCACTTCTAAGTCAATTCTCCACACTGCTTCGTGACATCTCCCTGTAGGGATGGGTGAGAACCGTGCTGTGTTTGACAAGAACTTGATGCTGTTAGCTCATTTCCCTCACTCAGCTGGCTTTACTGCCACCACTAAGGATTTTCTGAGGTGCTGTTGCTCAATGGTTCTTTCTCAGACTGAGAAAAGTCACTGACCCAATGACTTCAGAGGCGTGTCTCCTTAGGGGGAAGAAATCCTTTCATCCTTTCTTTCCCTTGTGGGCATTTGGCTCTCTACACTGGCTTCAGAGGAAGGTGCAAAATCAGGCTAAGGGTTTGCTCTAACAATATTTCTGGTGATTTTGGTTCTCCTCAAAGGAGCTGGCTGTTTTGTCTGTCCTCTGGCTTTTAAAGAGAAGTTTGATGCCAGCACAAGAGATTCCCATGGATCGACCCCTGTCTGCCACCTGGGGCCAAGCTGGATCTGTTTTCCCCCTGGATGCCCTAGCCTGGGATATCAGTAGGGAACCCTAGAGAGGCCTGTACAAAGGTGACAGCAGCTGGGTGGGAGCCAGGCCCAAAGCCCCTCACTGCACTCTCTGTCATTGACCATGCTCTGTCCAGTGACCTCCATGTGGGGCCTGAGGGGGGAAACAGGTGGGGGAAGTGGCTGAGCTCTGCAATCTGGAGCAGTGGCTGCTGGTGTGGGCTCTAGGACTTGGATGCAGTCCTCCATGTGGCATGTTCTTTATGGCATTGTTCCCCTCAGGGAAAATAGGGACTTTAGGGAGTTGCTTGCTGCTGGAGCTGGCTTTTCCAATCCTGCCTGGTTCCTTTCCTGCCCAGGCAAGGGGAGCCAGGGTGACCCCAGCCTGGACTAAGCTACTGAGACAGTGTCTGTATCTTGACCCTCAGAGCCAACTTCTCCTGAGAGCCAACCCTCTTGCCCCTCAGAGCCAAGCCTGCCCTGAGTGGGCTGCTGAGACAGTGCCTGCATTTTGCTCACCAAAACTGGCCTCCCTAAGCCTGCCTGAGAGAGGGGTTTTTGAGGACATCACACTCTTGGCTGGGCTATGAGGGGGAAACTGTATTCTACCAACAGAGAAGGCTGAATTCTCTGTTGAGACATTCAGCAAAGGAGGGAAAAGTAGGAGACACGGACTCTTGCCTTTTGCCCTTGGTTTTCTCGGTCTGTTTTCTTCCCTGAGTGGCTGCAGCTCACCAGCTGCTGCAAATGCTTCAGAATAGGAAGCAGAGCCTAGGGGGAAAACTTCCCAAAAGGCAGACACAGCTCTGGCACACAGCTGGAATTTACCCAGCCGGATCATTGAGCTGAACAGCTAGTCAGAACTCGAAGTGAAATTATTAGGGTTTTCCTCAGAAGGGCACTGGCCCAGATGTCTGGTGAAGCCTGCTGCCACAGTGAAGGCAAAACAAAACTGGCCCCTCCTTAAGATTAATGGAGCTACACCAGCATAAAAACGGAGTATTGCAATGGTGAATCAGGTCCAAAGTCTATAAGAAAAGAAATGAGAGGATGAATGTTTGTTTTAGTTTCTTGCTAATAAGTGCAGGGAAGAAAATATACATCTGAGTGCTATAGAAACATTCTAGGTTGCTTGGGTTGTATCAGTGAAAGGGAAATAGTTTATCTGGTTTAAAGTTTAGTACAGCAAAATGAAAACATCTTTGTGCTGCTCTCGGAGATTGTAATCTGGGCTCCAATATTTAAATATTTAAACAAAGAACACCCACTCCCTGCTGTTCTCTTCCTGCATGCATTCAACAAATTGCTTCATATTAACAAGAGAATATGAGCCCTGATTAAATCAGTTGGGCCCTGATTGAGAGAGGTGAATGCAAAATCAAATCAGTTATACATAAAGTTTTATATCTACTACCATTTTAAGTTATATCCATTGCCAGCACTATTAAAGGTCAAATAATTACTTCCAAAAGAAACTTTATATTTTGGTTTTACAGACTGCATTTTATGACACATAGGTTCATAAATTTCCCTCTTCCCACTCACCACTGACATGTTTTGCATTTATTAAAAAAAATATCTCAGGGAGATCAATCAATATCTCCGATGTTTAAAACTTGCAAAATAGTCTCCAGTTACATTTTAAAAAACGATTTCTACATTTAGAATTCCTTCAGCTAACCTGAACTTGCAAACAAAATGTGGTCTCATCTAGAGCTGTTTACTCCACATAACACAATTTAGCTGATTCGTCTTTCGTTGCGGTGGTCACTGCCTTCTCCCTTTTGGAGGGCTGAGGTAGGAAGCAGATGGTTTTCCACTGGTGATGTTATTGCCTCACTCCCAGGCTAGTTGTCCACTAGGGAGGTCCCTTTCCAGATGTTTGCCATAAAACCACCCACAGAATCAATCTCTCCCTTCCTCGTTCAGCTTTTCTTAGGCCCTGATTCAGCAAACATCACTATTCAGCGAAGCCTGTTTTAAGTCTCATTAAGTGAACTCCTGGCCCTATTGAAGTCAGTAGCAAATCTCCCAATGACTTCAATGGGGCCAGGATTTCACATATTAATTTTAATGAAAGGATCTGAGGGTTATAGTGGATCACAAATGGAATATGAGCCAATAATGGGGTGGTGGTGTGAAAGAGTCTAATATAATTCAGGGGTATATTAACAGGAATGCCATACGTAAGACATGGGAGGCAATTGTCCCACTCCACTCAGCACTGGTGAGGCCTCTGCTGGAGTACCATGTTCAGTTTTGGGCACTACCCTTAAGAAAGATGTGTACAAATTGGAGAGAGTCCAAAAGAGAGCAACAAAAATGATAAATCCTTTAGAAAACATCACCAGGACAGGTTAAAAAAAACTGGGTATGTTTAGTCTTGAGAAAAGAAGACTGGGGGGCACCTGATGATAAGTCTTCAAATATGTTAATGGCTGTTCTAAAGAAGACAGTGATCAATTGTTCTCCATGTCTTCTGAAGGTAGGACAAGAAGTAAGGGGCTTAATCTGCAGCAAGAGAGATTCAGGTTAGATATTAGGAAAAACTTTCAAACTATAAGAATAGCTAAGAACTTGGAACAGCTGTAGAATCCCCATCACTGGAGGCTTTTAAGAACAGGTTAGACAAACACCTTTTGGGGATGGGCTAGATATAGGTTCTGACTCAGTGCAGGGGGCTGGACTAAATACCCTTTTGAGGTCCTCTCCAGGCTTAACTTTCTCTGAGTCTAATGGGACTTAAGCATATGCTTATATTCTTTGCTGAGTAGGAATGAAGTTAAACATGTGCTTAAAGTTCTTGGCAGAACTGGGACCTAAGTGCAGTCACCACAATTAGCAACAAGGAATAAGATAATTGGAATGATATGTTATTTCTGGTGACATACATTCAGATTCTGTCATTTGCTAATTAAAAACAAATGCTTTTTATAGCTAATATTCCACATCATCACTGCTGTTTTAAATGTCAAAACCAAACCATCTATCAGCTGGTGATAGCACTTTAATGATAATGGAAATAAATATAAGGGACGTTATTCAGAGACATTGACTTTTAGGGGTTTGCATTCACAAGAACATTTCGGGGCCAGTTGTTCCTTTATGGGACTGATCCTGTGCAAGGGCTGAGCATTTCCAAGTGGTGGTCAGTACCTTCAACACCCACAAAAGTCAGTGAGCCTGATTCTCCACTACCCTGCACTCTACGTAACCCTCCCATGCAAACAGCATATTAAACACAACTCTTAATTTTAACATTTTTATACCCACTTGGCAGGGATGTAGATGACTGCACCAGGTACAAAGTGGTGGGGAATCAAGGCTCAGTGGGAGTCGAGGGCGCTGAGCACCTCTCAGAAGACCTCAGGATTGCAGCATTAGGCCCTATATCACTAAACCTATTTGCATAGGCCTAGATTCACACAGAAATATGTAGGTGTTGTGAGGCTGAGTATCACAACACTTAACTTCTAGGTACAAATCATGGGAACACCACTACAATTCAAGCCTGAGTCGCTGTGGGGAGCTCGAGATCCTCCACCTACCCTTGGTGGTGTGCCCTGGGGCGGGGGGGGAGGCAAGGACCCAGGCCAGGGGCTGCTCTGTAACCCCGTCTCCCACCCAGGGCAGGTGGAGGGTCCAGGGCTCCCCACAGCAGCCCAGGGTTCCTGGGCAGCTCTTACCACAGCTTGGCCCTGGCTTCCGGCATGACCAGGAGGTGGGGACCTGGAGGGCGGGAGGAAGAGAAGGGGCAGACGGCGCCCCTTCCCCCCTTGCGGGGGGAGTACAGAGGGGAGTGGGGCTCTTGCATGTGTCCTGCTTTTGCCTTTTGAAAAGGTGGTCACCCTAACCTAGGCACCCTATACAATGGATGGGCAGAGACAAGCAACTTAGACTGTGATTCACAAAAGTCCACATGCCAGGCAGGGAGCTGCCAACAAAAGAGATGTGTGCTAAGCCCTGCCCCCCTCATGGCTATAGGCACCTGTCTCTGCTAGCCACCCACAACTGGGGACCCCTCGCCTAGAGTTGGGGGCCTGTGGAATTTCTCACAAAGATCGGGGGGGGGGGAGTATAAATGTTATATTTTTAGCTCAGTGTGCAGGTACTTACCTGGGAGGTGGGAGACCCCAGTTCAGTTTCTCCCCCTGCCCCCATACGATGTGGAGAAGGGATTCACAGAAGGCTCTGCCACCTCTCAGGTAAGTGCCCTGACCACTGGGCTGTGGGGTATTCTGATGCTGGGCTCCCTCAGTCTCTCCTGTTGAAGCTGCTCCACTGTGGCTAAATAAATGGTCATTTGAGCCAGAGAGAGAGAGTGATTCTGCAGCCTGGTGGTTAGAGCACTCATGCAGGAACCACTTCCCTTTACCCCAGTGGCTAATTAGTGAGTCAAAGTTCAACACCTTCAACCTGAGAGAATGAGGGCAGAATAGCCCCTAGCCCATGGCTTAGGGCACGCACCTGAGAGCTAGCGGATCCCAGTTCAAATCCCTTCTCCTAATCAGATGGCGGGGGAAAATAGGCTATGGGAGGCCCCCAGCTTAAGTGAGTACCTAACCACTAGGCGTCCTTCACCCCTACTTGTTTTGTGTGAACTCACCTACAGGGCCCAATCTGGTAGGTCGTCTCTGAACACACCTACCGGATCATGCCCTGCATGTGAGTCAGATGGCTGAAGAACTATCTTCCCTGGTTTGTGAATCCTTCTGGGGCTCAGGTGGGAGTTAGGCGTCTGGACACCTAGAGAGCGCCAGCAGAGCAAGTACACAGAGATAGAAAATATAGGTGCTTAGGGAACTTTTTACTCCAAAAACTAAGGTGCAGAGTGAATTTAGGCAACTTCAGGGTTCAGCAGGAGTTTTGTGACTTGCAATGGAGCCTAAAACTGGGACTGAGGTGCCTGAACGCCGAAGTACTTTTGTGACTTACCTTACTGGCTAAGGTGTTATGTGTACAAACAAAAGTGTGCATGATTATCACTACTCATTTGCATAAAAAGCTTTAGCCCTCCAGTCAGGAAGAAGAACAATACCATCTAACTTATGTGACGAGTCACCTACCACGAATAGCAAACAGCTGAAGTGCAGAGTTTGCAAACAACCCACTCGCCAGAAATTTGTTCCTACACAATTCAGCAAATACCAGGGCCTAGCTAATTCAAGCGCAGTTCACAAACAAGTGGTGTGAACCAAAAGAGGGTTAGATGTGTCAGATAACTGATTTACAATGAATAATTCTAATTATGCCTTTGTAAATCTAAGTACGCTTTGCTAATAATCGGTATGAAGAAATATTGCGACCCGGTTCTAACTACAGATAGCTGTTTACATTTAGTCACATTTTTGAGTCATAGAGCTTTGAGATACATGAGATCCTGAGAAGATTTCTTTAATGGGAACATAGGCATCTTGACAACACAGCTTGTGATCTTTGTTCAAGTCATTTAGCACAGCATCAGGGAATCTGGTCCAAGCTGTTCATGATTGGGGGTTGGGGCAGATCCAGGACTAGCGGTCAGGCCAAGTTCACATTCATACATAATGTACGTTGTGCTTTAATAAGGGCCTTTTCATACTTCAATCTGCCTCGCTTTGTGTGAAGCTGTAAAGCCACAAGCAGTACTATTTAAAATGAAAAAGGAACAAATAAAATCTAAGCCTCTTGCACTTTTAAGTTCCATCTATTTTTCCAGGTCACTTCATCAAGACCCATTAGAGCTGTAAGTCAGATGTGCAGTGTGCTTATCCTGTGCTGGAGGGGAACTCCTCCCCCCCGAGCGAATTATCCAGTTCTTGGCTTTAGTTTCTCCATTTGCTGAAGGCATATCAAGCCTGGGAAAATCCAACAGCCTTGATTTGCTGATAGTGGAAACACTCTATTTTATTTTTTAACACACAGCTTAAGCCTTTAAAAATGGTTATTAATACCCATCGACACGGGTGGACACTTCTCACTGTAGGATACTGACAAGGGAAACTTCATTCTCTCTCCCAACTATTGAAATGGTACCATCATGGGGTTCAGTACTGCTGCGGGCAGCGACACTGCTCTTCAGAGCTGGGAGGCTGGAGAGCGGCGGCTGCTGGCCGGGCGCCCAGCTCTGAAGGCAGCCCTGCCACCAGCAGCAGTGCAGAAATAAGGGTGGCAGGGTATTGACCACTGAGTTGCTGAAAGGGATCCTGTGTGTACAGTACAACTTCAGGCACGCATCTTGCAAAGACTTCCATGGCTACTTGATGAGCAATCACACTCTATAGAGAAACATGCGTGGGCACAACAGGAAGAAGCGCAGTAGAAAAAGACTGAATGCATGTAAAAAGGTACATTTAAATTAGATTTACATTTATTTTTGATGCTATTACACTTGTTATTTATAAATGTTAGACATTCAAAGTAGAAAGAAACCGTACCTGCCCTCCCACTCCAATTCCCCCTTCCCTCAGCAGTGTCCTCTATTTGGGAACTTGAACTATGGTAATCCTACACTAGCAGAAGTCTGCAGATCTGGGCTGGGAGGCTTGCTCCTAGATGTAGGGTAGCACTGCCCTTAGAGGAGTCTGTGTGTAATGAATTCAAAGCTCAGGAAAGGAGCCATTAAACCTAATCAAGTAACTATTCTAATACTTCACACCTCAGTTGTGCCCCTCTATGCAGAGCTGCACTCACTCATAAGAATATCCAGAGTTTTCAGAGTTAGGATTTAAAGAACAAAATCCCCAGGAGTTTAGAAGCTCAAACTTCAGGGCTTAAACCAATTTCTGACTGATGAGGATTAGGAAGAACTTTCCCTGGGCACAGGTTATCCTGCATTTTCCTCTGAAACATCTGGTACCAGGAGACAGGATACTAGACTAGGTAGAATTGGGTCTGATCAACTACAGAGATCACTATGTTCCATAAATCAATTAAAGCCCCTATGTGATAATTAAGTATTTTCTCCATTTTATAGATGGAGCAGTGTGGCAGGAAAGGGGTAAGTGACTTCCCTAAGGTCACAAAACGACTGGAACTCGTATCTCCTGAACTTGTCCCGTTCCTTGATCAGTCATGCAAACAGGTGACCGAGAACAGATAATAGCATATTTAACTGATTATCTGTATTCACAGTTGTCTGGGGAGAATGTGACTGTCCATTCATGGATGCAAATACATGGGTGCAGTGTATGCACCTGCCATTGAAAGTTTTTTAGTGGGGCCTTTTCTGTGATAAACTATTGTCCAATCCATTCACAAATGAAAAATCAGTGGCATTTTATAGTGAGTGTCTAATAAACTATAATAGGAAGTATACGGCTGGATAACTACAGTATATAAGCACACAGTTGTTTCATATCTTTAAAATGTAACTGCATGCCAAATACATATTACATGAATGTACCAGACACCTGCCAAGCTCATAAACTGTTACAATTTCTTTTTAACCAAGGGCAATATTGCAGTGTCCTTCTCTATAAGGCACTCCTATTATATAGCAAAATATGCACAAAGATCAGAAGAAGATAATGGCTAGGATCCTAAATGTGCTTACAGCATTTGAAAGCTCATTTGATGTTTACTTGCATTGCATAGCTACTGTAATTGTACCTCACTAACTGGGTCTTGTGACCATATCATACAGGTTCTTGCACGTCTACTTAAGTGATTAATGTACTTTCATGTGGCCAAATCCCAAAAATTAGCACACAGGCAGAATAAATGGGCTACACGTAGAGAAGATGCATGGGAATGAAATACAGACTCCTCTGGCTCATCACAAAACCTCCACTGAGGGAGGAGCGGAGATGGTCATGCCTGAACTACACTGAGAACTTTTAACTCTTGCATATGATGGCTGAATACCATGGTGAGCTGCACATAGATTTGTGTTATGTTTTTCCAGAACTAAAGAGCAGCCATGTACATAAACACCCAGTCTGAAATAACACCGAGCTCCAACAGAGCATTTTTGTAATAAAACAAGAAAGAACAAATGCTGAGTCTGCATGTGAGAGCCCAGCAAGCGTGAGTCACTCTGCGCCACTAGACACTTTGAAGTATTTTCCAAAATAGAGAGCCTAACAGCAGCCTGCTTGGAACCTTAAAGCAGTAGTGCGCAAAAAGAGACAAACTCAGTTACATAACTATATACACAAGATATAACACGCAGTGGTCAGTAGACAAACAGGGTATGGCACTACTAGAGCAGTGGTTCTCAAACTGTGGGTCAGGACCCCAAAGTGGGTTGCAACCCTGTTTTAATGGGATCACTAGGGATGGTATTAGACTTACTGGGGTATGGGACCGAAGCCCGAGCCCCACCACTCGGGGTCGAAGCCCTTGTTCCTGTTCAGCTACACTGGCTGGCATATAGGGCTGGGAGACCCAAGGCTTCACCTATTTCCCTGCCTCTGTCCACTCACCTGCTTAAGCAGGTGCACCCCACTTAGGCAGGTACATTGCCCACGTACTTCTGTGCCCCCAGATCCAAAGTCCAGGGAGCTGTGAAGGGTAATTCTTATTCCCTTGTGCAGGCATGTAGCCCAAGTCACAATCTAGACCCATGTAAACATAACTTAATTTCAAAAGTTAATTCCAAGGCATTTGCCATGTGATTGAAAAGATAATTCCCCCAAATAAGATTTTATAACTGCTCCCCAGTCTCCCATACAAGATATGTGATCTAGTGTGATGTGCTTATATTGCTAGTCACATTACTTGAGACATTTAAAACTAACTTTTCCAAAGCGCTAAAAAACAAAGAACAAGCCTTCACTAGACTAGACGATTTAATGGGTCTTTTCCATTTCTGACTTCTAAAACTCAAAGGTCAGCAGAGCTCAGAGTGAGGATTGCTTAATTCATTATAACCACAATGAACTGCCTTTAAGTCCCTAATGATGATGCACCAAACACCAACACTAAATCCTCCTTGTTTACAAGAGCTGAACTTTTCCAGCTATTCCCTTTTTGAGAGGATGTTTCTTTACAGTTGTGGTGCATGACTGACATTTTCGCTGTTTCCGTAAAGGTAACAAACCTGTTGAGTCTCCCAAACTTAAGGGGGTGGATGGGGAAGCAATTTTGTTTTTTGATAAACAAAGCCCTTTTATATTTAGGTACTGCTTCCCAGCAGCCCTCTGCCTCCTCAGGCCTTATTTGCATATTCTTGCAACATTTTCCAGCAGTGCCACCAGTACCATATTGTTGGCTCCCAGACTGGTTTGTGAGAAGCCAGCAACATTAACTTTTGACAAAGCCTTTTGAGGGTGGGAAATCTTTATGCAGCGGCTTTCATACTGGGTAAGTGTTTTGGATCCATCTTATTTCAAACCTAAAACTACTTACCATTGAAGGATTTTTAATTCTTCTTCCTTTCTTAAAGCAATTTGCTTTTCTTTTAACATCAAAATCATGCAGATTATTTTTAAATCCCAGGTTCTCCTCTTTCCCGGGCCTGCTCTTAGCACCACAGCTGCTGCAGTGACATTACAAACCCGCTATGTAATGTCACAAATATTGCAGATGATGTCATCAACACAGGACTAAGACTTCACTGCTGGCTTAAGAGGAAACATAGGCTGGAGTGGTAAATACAAGTTTGCCTAGGGCACAATTTTCCCTAAGGCCAGCCATGCCAAGGGGAGGGGCAATTGGAGGGGGAGGAGGAGTATCATTTCTACTGCACGGTTTCTTTCTACTTTGAATATCTAACATTTATAAATAACAAATGTAATGGCATCAGAAATAAATGTAAATGAAATTTAAATGTACCTTTTTACATGCATTCAGTCCTTTCCTACTGCGCTTCTTCCTGTTGTGCCCATGCATATTTCTCTGTAGAGCTTAGCTTTCTCAGCAGTGGTTGATTGCTCATCAAGTGGCCATGAAAGTTTTTGCAAGATGTGTGTCTGAAGTTGTACTGTACAAGTAGGATCCCTTTCAGTGACTCAATAGTCAATACCCTGCCACCCTTACTTCTGTACCCGTGGTGGGGCTGCCTTCAGAGCCGGGCAGCCGGCCAGCAGCCACTGCTCTCCGGCCTCCTGGCTCTGAAGGCCATGCCATGGCCAGCAGCAGTGCCGAAATAAGGGTGGCAAACCAGTAAACATGCATGCTGCTCTTAGGGCACTCCAGGAATTGCAGTTCTACCAGAGTCGATGTTGGAAAAAGGAAGAGGAAGGAAAAAAATCATGGACATTTGTTCCTGTATCAAAAATCCCTCCAGATGGAGATCAGAGGACCAAGAAAAGAAGTCATGTCTGGGGAAAACCCAGACACATGGTAACCCTACTCAACACCTAATCTCAGCATCCCTAGATTGGGGTGTGGGGGGAGGAGAGTCTCTAAATCCCGGCCCAGATCCCAATGTTGTGGCTCCAGACCATTTCTAATTTTAAAATAAAATCTCTAGATAATAGGGTGGAGGGGGGAACGATTAAAATCCCCTTTTCAACTCTCAGAGGCTTGGAAGTTTATCACAATACAAAAGGAGGGAGGGGCAGGTTAATCGTTCCTTTCTGAGACTTGCATTTGAAATACACATTAACCTAATGAAGTTGTTGGGCGAGATTGTGCCTTTAAGTCTACACAGAAAAAAGAACACCACAGCAGCAAGTCTCAGAGCCCAGCTCAACTGACTCAGGCTCCTGGGGCTTGCAGTAGGCTTAGAGTGACTTCTTTCAATGATAGATGGGAAACAGCACAAGTCGTAGTACCTACATACTTTACATACATACTTTTGGGGAATTCTGCACCAAAACATTGCATTCTGCACCAAAAAAATAAAAATTCTGCACCCAGTATTTTAGAATTCTGCAAATTTTATTTGTCAAAATAACACTACATAATCACACCAGTTTCAATTATTTTGGTGATTTATTTCAAAATACCTGTCAGCAAGTATGTCTGTAACAATACAGACACACACAAATTCCCCTCTGGAGTAGAGAGTTAAAGAAACCCCTACAACAACCCAGTTCCCGCTTCTCTGCTCCCCAGAGCCCAGCCAAGGGGCCAGACACCCACAACCCCTCTGTCCCCAGAGCACAGCTGTGGGGTCCCCCAGCCCAAATACCTGCACCCCTCCCCCGCAGAGCCCAGGGATCCAGAGGGAGAAAAAGCCTGATGCGTGATCCCAGGCTTGTATGGAGTTTCTTGTGCACTGCCATCTCCTTCCCACAGGGCATGCTTGTTCCTGCCACACTGATAAAATTGTTCGAGTCAGTTTTAGGACACAGAGTTCATCTGTGAAAAGCTGTGATTCCTTTAATACTGCTGTAACGCTGCACTGAATCTGGGGGACACTTCTGGATATTATGAATACCAATATTGTAAAATTGCCATGAGTTATGACAGATATGCCATGTCAGATATCTGCAAAAATGTTATAATTTGGCAGATATGATAATCTGTCTTATATATTTGTATCATCTTTGTATGATGAGTTATGGATATGTATGTCTGTATTTCAAACTTGTGCTATGCTTCTGGGGGCAGGGGTGGCGAGTTATATGGGCCCGTGCTCCAGTAATACTCAGGGCAGCGCCCCCCCGCCACAGCACCCACCAAGAGATGACTCCGAATCCGAGAGGGCTTTCTGGAGTCTGGACCTGAGCAGCTGGGGCTTGAGTGAATGTCGGACTCGTGACACCCTGCGCCCCCCCACCCGCAGTCACCACTCCTGCCCCACACTTGGCAAGGGGCAGCCCCATCCCCCACCCCCAGTGAGGCTACAGTGAGGGGCAGAAGCAGGGGAGGAGGCACACACGTGATGGCACCCTCCCCCCCGGCACCCACCACAGGGGAGGCGAGGGGGCTTCCTGGACCTGAGCAGCTGGGGCCTGGGTGAGTGTAATGACACCCTGCCCTGCCCTGCTGCCCGCAGTCACCGCTCCTGCCCCACACTAGGCAAGGGGTAGCCCCCTCCCACACCAAACAATGACAAAAAGTGTTTGCTGCCTCCTGAAGAACATCGCAAAAGAAGGGGCAACATTTTGTTTTAATTTTAGAAAGTATTTGCTTTTGAGGGTTATTGATGCAAGAGTGCTTCGTTGTTTCTATATTCAAAAGAATATTAATAAAGTTGATATTCTTAGTTAAATACATTTTTCTTAATGACAGTTATATTGTGACATATAGGGAAACTGTTAAATGCTTACTGTTTCCAGTCCATTTTAACATTATTTTTAAAAAAATATATTGGCTTACAAGGCAGGTCGGGAGGTGGGAGCAGGACTTGGACCCGTTCTGGGCACCACCAAAAATTATACAAACCTACCGCCCCTGTCTGGGTGACACCCCCAGACAGTTTGGCATCGGCATCGCCTAGCCTGCTTGATGGCCCATTAAGGACCATCAGCTATACAATTGACCCACTGAGAGAAAGTAAGGGATATACCTTATGGTCATGCTTATGGATGGACAGAACTCTACGTTTTCCAACCCATGTGCTGGGCAGCTTGTGTTTGGGACAAAGGAAGTGCAGGCTGTATGAACTATAAAAGGCAACTGTATCTTCTCCATTTTGTCTTCAGTCCTGTTTCGTACCTCTGGAGGAACTTTGCTACAAACTGAAAGTCTGAACAAAGGACTGAATGACCCACCCAAGCTGTGGATGTACTCCAGAGGGACTTTCAATCCAGCAAACTCACCAATACTGCTAGGAACCTGATATATGGACTTTGAAATCTTTGTATGTATGTGACTGCTTTACCATTTAACATCTTTCTTCTTGTTCTTTCTTTTTCTTTATAATAAACCTTTAGTGTTAGATACCAAATGATTGGCTGGCAATGTGGTATTTTGGGTAATCTCCAAACCTCTACTGATTTGGTAATGTGGCTGACCCTCTTAAAGAATTCTAGTAGATTGGTGAGGCATGATTTCCCTTTACAAAAACCATGTTGACGCTTCACCCAAAGAATTATGTTCATCTATGTATCTGACAATTGTGTTCTTTACCATAGTTTCAACCAGTTTGCCTGGTACTGAAGTCAGGCTTACTGGCCTGTAATTGACGGGATCACCTCTGGAGCCCTTTTTAAAAATTGGCGTCACATTAGCTATCCTCCTGTCATTTGGTACGGAAGCTGATTTAAATTACAGGTTACAAACTACAGTTAGTAGTTCCGTAATTTCACATTTGAGTTCCTTCAGAACTCTTGGGTGAATCCATCTGGTCCTGGTGACTTATTACTGTTTAGTTTATCAGTTTGTTCCAAAACCTCCTCTAATGACACCTCAGTCTGTGACAGTTCTTCAGATTTGTCACCTAAAAAGAATGGCTTAGGTTTGGGAATTTCTCTCACATCCTCAGCCATGAAGACCAATGCAAAAAATTCATTTAGTTTCTCAGCAATGGCCTTATCATCCTTGAGTGCTCCTTTAGCATCTCAATTATCCAGTGGCCCCACTGGTTGTTTAGCACAGTGGTTCTCAAACTAGGGCTGCCGCTTGTTCAGGGAAAGCCCCTGGCAGGCCAGGCCAGTTTGTTTACCTGCTGCATCTGTGGGTTTGGCTGATCACGGCTCCCACTGACCGTAGTTCGCCGCTCCAGGACAATGTGGTCTGCGGGAAGCAGCGTGGACCGAGGGATATGCTGGCCGCCTTTCCTGCAGCCCCCTTTGGCCTGGAGCGGCGAACTGCAGCCAGTGGGAACCGCGATCAGCCGAACCTGCAGACGTGGCAGGTAAACAAACCGGCCCGGCCCTCCAGGGACTTTCCCTGAACAAGCGTCGGCCCTAGTTTGAGAACCAGTGGTTTAGCAGTCTTCCTGCTTCTGATGTACTTAAATATTTTTTTGCTATTACTTTTTAAGTCTTTGGCTAACTATTCTTCAAATTCTTTTGGCCTTCCTAATTATATTTTCATACTTCATTTGCCAGAGTTTATGCTCCTTTCTGTTTTCCTCACTAGGATTTAACTTCCACTTTTTAAAGGGTGCCTTTTTGTCTTTCACTGCTTCTTTTACTTTGTTGTTTAGCCCTGGTGGCGCTTTTTTGATTCTCTTACTATGTTTTTTAATTTGGGATATTGAGCCTCTATTATGGTGTCTTTAAAAAGTTTCCATGCAGCTTGCAGGGCTTTCACTATTTGCGCTGTACCTTTTAATTTCTGTTTAACCACTTTCCTCATTTTTGTGTAATTCCACTTCCTGAAATTAAATTCTACAGTGCTGGGCTGCTGTGGTGTTTTCCCCACCACAGGGATGTTAAATTTATTTATATTATGGTCACTATTACCAAGCAGTCCAGCTATATTCACCTCTTGGACCACATCCTGTGCTGCATTTAGGACTAAATCAAGAATTGCCTCTCCGCTTGTGGGTTTCAGGACCAGCTGCTCCAAGAAGCAGTCATTTAAGGTGTCAACAAACTTTATTTCTGCATCTCGTCCTGAGGTGACATGTACCCAGTCAATATGGGGATAATTGAAATCCCCCATTATTATTGAGTTTTTTATTTTTATAGCCTTAATCATCTCCCTGAGCGTTTCACAGTCACTATCACCATCCTGGTCAGGTGGTCGGTAATATAGCCCTACTGCTATATTCTTATTATTAGAGCATGGAATTGCTATCCATAGAGATTCTATGGTACAGTTTGGTTCATTTAAGATTTTTACTTCATTTGATTCTACGCTTTCTTTCACATATAGTGCCACTCCCACACCAGCACGACCTGTTCTTTCCTGATATATTTTGTACCCTGGTATTACTGTGTCCCACTAATTATCCTCATTCCACCAAGTTTCTGTGATGCCTGTTATATCAATATCCTCACTGAATACGAGACATTCTAGTTCACCCATCTTACTATTTAGACTTCTAGCATTTGTATATAAGCACTTTAAAAACTTGTCACTTTTTAGCTGTCTGCCATTACATGATGTAACTGAATGGGACTCTTTTTTTCACATGACTGTTTCTCATCAGATTCTACCTGTATTTTATCATCTTCCATCCTCTCCTCTTTACTAGGACATAGAGAATCTCCATTAATAGATCCTCCCCTAAGGGATGCCTCTGTCCGAACCACGTGCTCCTCCGCACCTGTCGGCTTTCCCCCAGCCCTTAGTTTAAAAACTGCTCCATGACCTTTTCCATTTTAAGTGCCAGTGATCTGGTTCCATTTTGGTTTAGGTGGAGCCCATCCTTCCTGTATAGGCTCCCCCTTTCCAAAAAGGTTCCCCAGTTCCTCATAAATCTAAATCTCTCCTCCCTACACCATCCATGCGTTGAGACCTTGCAGTTCTGCCTGTCTAACTGGCCCTATGCGTGGAACTGGAAGCATTTCAAAGAATGCTGCCATGGAGGTCCTGGACTTCAATCTCTTACCTAGCAGCCTAAATTTGGCCTCCAGGACCTCTCTCCTATATTCGCACCAGGCAGGCAAGTCACCATGAAGTTCTCTGGTCATCACAAACCCAGCTATCTATGTTTCTAATGATTGAATCCCCCATAACTATTACCTGTCTCTTCCTAATAACTGGAGTTCCCTCCCCGGGAGAGGTATCCTCAGTGTGAGAGGATATCACATCACCATCTGGAAGGAGGGTCCCAACTATGGTATGATTTCCCTCTGCTCCAGTTGGATGTTCTCCTTCCCGGAGTCTTTCATCCTCCTCCACAGCACAGAGGCTGTCAGACTGGGGCTGGGACCATTCTATTGTGTCCAAGAAAGTCTCATCTATCTTCCTCTCTGTCTCCCCTAGCTCTTCCAGCTCAGCCTCTCTGGTCTCCTACGCCCATACATGGTCTCTGATGGCCACAGGCTCCTTGCACCAAATGCACACAAATGCCATCTGCCCATAGGGCAGGTAGTCATGCATGCTGCATTGGGTGCAATAACCTGGATAGACCCCACTCTGTTGCTGGACTTCTGCCTGCATTCTCTTTATATTCCTGCAGCTCGTTCCTTTGTTGATTTTTTTTTTTTTTAATCAGGGGGTGTTTTTGGCTTTAAGATTAAAGAATGTTAAAATGTATCTAGCCCCTCCCCCCACACACACTCTCCCTCTAAACTCTCTCACAAAACTCCCCTGTTAGCCATTCCTGTAAATCACCACGCCCTTTTCCACTCTGATCTAGGGGCAAGAGAAACTAGTTAGGTTCTCTGCTTCTGAAGTGAATATCAGTATCAGTGAAAAACTGCTGAAAAAATTTTACATTAGTAAAGGATTTTTCCACTTTTGTGAACACTCATGGATGTAACCTTCTGTTCTGATTTTCTCTATCTGTCTGATCCTCCACTTTGGCTGTTCTCCATCCCTCTGAAAGACAGACTTCATTTTCTTTTGTGAATTTTCATTGTCTCTCAGCGTTGTCTCTTCTTTGTTGTTTTGCTCTGAATTTTATCCTGTAATTCATCTAAAAAGAACTAAATTAAATGTTTGTTTGAAAAGTACTTTGCTTTTTACCATGCTGTATCTACTGAGATCTATACCTGCAGTTAGCTTGGCCCAGGCTGTGATCCTGTCAGTTCTCCCAAACTATGCAACACTGGACCAGCATAGGATGGGAGGGTTCCAAGAAACACCAGCTTGTTTCTGGACGTGGTGCTGGGGATTCAGTAGGAGGTGCTCTTCTCTCTGAGTCAGCATTGACCCAGTGTCCCAGCGTGCTGCCAGAGAGCCCCTTTCTACCACTGGAGGGGATATTTTAGGTATAGTGGGGTGTTATTAAGATATTGGGTAAGATTTTCAAAGGCACCTTAGAGTTGGATGCCCCGTTCCCTTTGAAAATCCACCTAACTGCCCTAGTGATTACCTGGGCTGGATTTAAAGCATAAAGGAAAAATTTACATTGCCTATTTAAAACAACAAATGCAAAGCTACCATTGCCCATTTCAGAGGAGAAGAGCAGGTAGAAAGTAGTGATATAATGTATCTGTCCTCCCCAACCTCCTCCTGTCCCCCATTCCGGCCACCCGCCTCCCTGTTGTTCACGCCTGTAATCTGAGTCATTTGACTCCTCCCTCTCCCTTGCCCCACACGACCAAGCTGTGTCCAAATCCTGCCACTTCTTGCTCCATAGCATTTCCACACTCTGCCTTTTTCTTTCAGTGTATATTGCTCAACCTCGAGGTCTGGCCCTCCTCATCTCATGCCTTCACTACTGCAACCTCCTCCTTTCTGGCCTTCCCGGTGCTCAATTCACCCCTTCTCAGGTCCATTCAAAATGCGGCTTCCACAATCATCTTCCTGGCCTGTTGCTCTGACCATGTTATCCCCCCACTTCTGTGAAAACATTTTAAATTAAAATGTATTTTTCAGTCCCTTCCTTCCCACCCCCTTCCTACATACACATTTCGGGGGGACTGATCAATAGAAACATGGATACAAAATAATTAGGTGAATCAAATAAAATGTCAAAGGGGAGATTTAAGTATGATCCATGGGTATTTCTTCAGCAATATTAAACGTTAGCTGACATTTTTTATTTCCAGGATTCAGTAGCATCAATACATCAACATAGTGCATAAAGATCATTCGAGATACCTATATGAGCTCCTTGCAATCTTTAATTAATTTAACCTCACAGCATCCCTGTGAGGTAGGGACATGCTATTATTCCCATTTTACAGATGGGGAATTGAGGCATAGAGAGAATAACTGACTTACGTAAGGTAACATTGTGCAAGGAATTGAACCTGGATCTTCCAAGACCCAGGTTAAAACCCTAACTGCTGGACTTCCTCTCAAGAGCCAGTTAATATGCAGCCAAGGTGCAACTAATTTTATCCATATCTGAGTTGCTTGCTTAAATACCTGTGGCCTGTCTGTATACGGTGTTGTTGCAGCTGTGGTGAGTCCCAGGATATGAGAGAGACAAGGTGGGTGAGGTAATATCTTGTATTGGACCAGAAGTTGGTCAATAAAAGATATTACTTCACCCATCTTGTCTCTGTGACCTCTTAAAAAAATCTAACAAAGTGCCCCTGTGGTCCACATGCAAACATAATCCACTTTGGGGTGCCACATTGCAGGAAAGATGTTGACAAATGGGAGTGAATCTAGAGGAAAGCATCAAAAATGATGATAGGTTTAGAAAATCTGACCTATGAGGAAAGATTGAAAAATTAGGCATGTTTGGTCTTGAGAAAAGAAGACTGGGGCAGGGGTGGGGGGGAGAACCTGATAACAGTCTTCAACTATATTAAGGGCTGTTATGGTGATCAGTTGTCTTCCCTGTCTACAGAAGGTAGGACAAGACGTGATCAGCTTAATCTGCAGCAAGGGAGATTGAGGTTAGATATTAAGAAAAACTCCCTAACTGCAAGGGTAGCTATGTACTAGAATAGGTTACCCAGGGAGGTTGTGGAATCCCCATCACTGGACTTTTTTAAGAACAGCCTTTTCAGCAATGTGGACTGCATGCATAGTTGTACAGTACCTCAAGGGGCAACATTCAGAAGCAAAATGATATCTTCCATGTGGCATGACCTCACACATACAGTGTTTGCAAGGTCATTCTGTGCTGAGAGAGCCATTTTGAGAGCAACATGGCATCCTCTGCACAGTGTCACCTTGCACGCACCTTATGTGTGAGGTCACACTGCGTGCAAGATGCCATTTTGTAGAGCAAAATGGTGCAGAGCCAGGCGCGTTCAGGAGCTAGACAGAGTTTTCCTGAGGGCCAGATCCAGACCACAGGCCACCAGCTGGACCAACCTAGATCACTTGTCAGGGATGGTCTACGCATACTTGGTCCTTTCTCAGTGCAGCAGCCTGGACTAGGTGACCATTGGAAATCCCTTCCGGCCCTACATTTCTATAATTCTGTTATGGAGTAAAATAAAAATTTAAATAAGCTGATTCAGTTCATGAAATGGCAGAAAAACCTATTTTAGATAAGATTATAATTGCTGGTATATGTCCTACCTCAGTACTTAGCTCAAGAACAAATTCACTACTGTGCTTCTGAGATTAGAATCTTTGGCTGGATTAGAAACATAGAACTGGAAGGGACCTCAAGAGGTCATCTAGTCCAGTCCCCTGCACTCAACGCAGGACTAAGTATTATCTAGACCATTTATTGGAATTTATTATTAGAATCAGACTTCTTTTTAAGTCCCATGCATTATATTATTGATACAAAAACCCCGATTGCTGCTGTCAGTTCCTCCAGCTGTGTTATAGCTGTTGGGAATGTTACAAAGACACATGAGAAGGAAATGCCTAACTTCAGCATATATTGGTAGTTATGTATGTAGATATCCAATACGTTCAAAAGCACCCATCCAGGGTCCCAGGTGCCTTTGTCATGTTCATCAAAATACAGTAAATACATCAGATAATTGCAGCAGCCTCCCCAAAGCCTGGAAGGGGTGAGAAAACCCCACCCCAGCCACATAATCTCAGCATTCAGTGCATCCCTCCCCAAAAGTCTATGAAAAGAGATGGGATTTTCAGTGTCCCCTCTAGCTCATAGATATGGGCAATTTCAGACCAAAGGGAGAGCATTCCAAAGCTGGGCTATGCTCCCCCATGGAGAACATCCTGGCAGGGTAGTTCCCTCTCTTAAGTTCTAAGAGGCCTCTGGCTCCAGTGTCTCTGGTGATCTCAGTTGCAGCAGGATGGCACAGGGAGATGCTGTCTCTCAGGTAGGCAAATTCTAGGCTATTTAGGGCTTTATAGATCAATATCACCTGATCACATGCCAGGCAGCTCGGGCAGAGGTTGGAGCACTAGAGTCATGTGCTGGCAGTATGAAACTCCAATTTATGAGCAAGTGCTGCATTCTTCACAACACGCCTCCCTTTACTGACCAGCATGGTCTCATTGGTGTAAATGAACAATCCTATATGCCTGGCTATGACAGAAAACTAGCAAGGATCATGAGATGTCAGAGCCAGGGGTTATTTTACTCGGCAGAACCTTCTCTGCAAGGCTCGTGGGATTCCACCATCTGCTTGAGGTTCACTTAAAACTTTGTTTGTGTTGAGCAGGGAGCCAGCCTTGTGGTCTCTAAGGACACTAATGGGCAAAGCAAACACCGTACTTGGCATCGTTCCAGGAACGAGAACAAAGAGGCAGGTTGTAGAGTTGTTTTTGAACAAGAAGATAGTGAGAGACCTAAAACAACAGGAAAGCCAAGTTGTGCAAGACTGTACAGTGCGTCCCCAAAAGCAGTAAACATAATTAAAATGATTTAGCTTGTAGCAAAAAATAAATGTGTTACTTATGTCCACACCAAAAGTCATATCTGTGTTAATGCATCTTCTACGGCATGTTAACCCTTTTGTAACATGCAAGCCATCTCTGCAGGAATAATCTCTTTCTATACACTGCGTAGCCAGTTCAGACTTTTTCCTTTCTTCACCAAAGAAAAATCTTCCTGGCAGTTTCCTGTTTCAACAGATAAAAGCTGAGGAGTAAAAGATGGTTTTCAAAACTATATAACAAATTTTCAGTGACTATTTCAGTTAGTGACTACTGCAAAGCTGTAACCATTTAGCCCGCTAAAGATGTTCCCAAAAACTTGCTCAGCATGATAACACAGGGCTGAGAGCCAAGGCTGAGGTAATACAATAATTACTTTACCAACACAATAGCTGAGCCAAAAGAAAAATGCAGTCCAAATTGCTTTTAATTGAAAGTGCTTATTGAATTTTAGAATAGCCTGACCAGGCTTTGAAGACTTGTTTTCCCTTTCCCCCAGCTATACCTCCGACATGACTATTCCCATTAAAATGGGCTAGGGATATGGCAAAGAAATTCCATGTGGAGATGATTGCTGAAGCAAAAATGAGTAGGAGGTTAGGACACCATACAAATGTTTATTATTTATAGCATTAAAAGCAGGCAGAGAGTACAGTACAAAGACTAACCATGTACTTCAGGCCAGATCAACAACTGGCATAAATTGGCATAGCCTCGTTTACTTCAGTCTACAGCAGCTGGGGATCTGGTCCTAAGAGAGCCACCAAAGAAGGAAGAATGAATGTAAAGGCTGCATGAGAGACAGAGACTATAGTCTGAGTATCCTCTGTAACAGGCACCATCAGAACCGAACACAAAATGAAAGCTGTCTCCAGCAGACTCCTAGAAATTTAAACGCACAGTTCAACTGACAACAAAATTCTTAAAAAGAAAAGGAGTACTTGTGGCACCTTAGAGACTAACCAATTTATTTGAGCATGAGCTTTCGTGAGCTACAGCAGTTTCCACGGTATGCATCCGATGAAGTGAGCTGTAGCTCATGAAAGCTCATGCTCAAATAAATTGGTTAGTCTCTAAGGTGCCACAAGTACTCCTTTTCTTTTTAAGAATTTTGTTGTCAGTTGAACTGTGCGTTTAAATTTCTAGGAGTCTGCTGGAGACAGCTTTCATTTTGTGTTCGGTTCTGATGGTGCCTGTTACAGAGGATACTCAGACTATAGTCTCTGTCTCTCATGCAGCCTTTACATTCATTCTTCCTTCTTTGGTGGCTCTCTTAGGACCAGATCCCCAGCTGCTGTAGACTGAAGTAAACGAGGCTATGCCAATTTATGCCAGTTGTTGATCTGGCCTGAAGTACATGGTTAGTCTTTGTGTAGGCAAAACATAACATCGCCCTTTTGGGTTTCACATCCTTCTCTACTCCATAACTATAGACTCTTCTGTATCCTGTAGCCTCAATTACACAAGTAGGGGACCCACTTATGCAGAGTAAGCGAGAGGACAATCAGACACTTGGTCTTATCTGTAACTCCAAATGCTTTGGTTTATCTCAGGGGCCCATTTCTACTCCCCCTCCCCCCACCATCACTTCTCCAGCAAGATCCAGTAACAATATTACAATAATCTGACGTTCTAGCACCATTCAAGCTCACGGCAGAAAGCCCTTTTTAAACAATCGTTCATTAAGCTGTACAACACCTGTGGGAATAATCAAGGCCTTGCCTACCACTGAAAAACAACTGCTTCTTGGTGCAGCTACACTATCCAAGTTCAGGACAAGAAGTGAAGAACATCATTTCCAATTGAAACCACAGGGGGATACTGAGGCAGGAAGAATGAGTTAACAACTAAGTTAACAACCCTCGTCTTACAGAGAAGTCCTATGGGATCTTTAATGCACACAGCTGGTCTGGGCCTTGATTTTAATCTTAGCGGAAAGACAGCCAGTTAGCTAACACCATGCTGGGACATTGGGTTTGGTCAGGACCAGACTATAGAGCACTCACTGCTGAATCCTCAACACCTCCTCTGTTGTATTTAGATATGCATGCTTGGAGATCTCTCACTCTGGTACTGAGTCAGCACCATGTGGGCTCATTTGTGGGAGCTAACAGGTTCATGGCATAAGTAGAAAGCAATTAACGATACACCAGCCCCTTTCAGGAATCTAGTCCTCATCCTTGCCCATGAAAGATTTTCTCCTACTGAACATTTGTCTGGGCTAGTTTGAAAGGTCCCCAAAGCACTGGAGGCATCCCCCTTATCCCTTGGGTGTCTCCTCCACTGCCTGACACGTTCCCCTGTCTTGCAGCTCTCTTGATAGCCTGCACATTGCCTTTCATGCTGTTGTTCCTCGCATTAGAAGCGACACCCTGCTTCATACGCCCTTGTGGGTAAAGCTTTGGCTGGATCCCTTAAAAAGAATTAGGAGAAAGATCAGCCCCATATGATGTCAGAACACTACAGATGCTGCAGCTGTCAGCCTCCGTGGCTGGAGGGTTGTGATTACAAGAGGATATTTCATTTCATGTGTCGGTACTTACACACACAGTGGGCGTTGCAGTGTGTTTCTTGCCTCTTTCACAAGTGCCGGCCCTACCAAAGCGGCACTGTCAAGGACTAACATGGCGGGATCAGAAATGCAGATTGGCTCTGTTTGTAACGTCATGCCTGGGAGTCCTCACTTCTGGACATGGTATTTCCAGGGAAAATATTGCAGCACAGCTGTTCAAAATCACTGCAGCTAGGTGAGAACATGGGGGATGGGAAGAGATGTCTACAAGTGCTGTGTGAGTACAAGAATCATGACAGTAAGAGGAGATGGCTATTGTCACTGATTATAGGGAGCCTTTGATTAAGATGCTAAAACTCAGTCTTAAATTAGACAACTAGCTTTACTGAATACAACAGATTTACTGCAGGTCTACACAGTACTAACAAACTCCCAATGTATCCAATCCAGCCAGCCGTAGATCTTGTCTTATGTAAAATCCGGGACACATGGTAACATTTACAAAAGCCCCAATTTTAGAAGTGACTTAAGCACTTAGAAGCCTAAGGTCCATTGACTTTCAATGAGATTTGACTCCTTAGTAACTAAGGGCCAGAGCCTCAAAGGTATTTAGGCACCTAACCCCCATTGATTTCAGATCTCCTAAACGCCCCTCCCCCCCAAAAAAGGTTTGTGGGTATTAAATGATCACACACTGAAATGCTGCTGTATTTCTTTGCATTCCTAGGCTGGAAGCAGACAATCTGCAAGTATTCGTTGACAGGTGCCATTCTGTGGATTGCTGTATGGCCTGAGCAGAACAGCTCACATGGTTCCAAAGTCTTGTCTACACTAAACCATGTTCCATGGATTGAGACTATCCCCAGTGGAGGTCAAATATTGACCATGATTCAGCAGCTGTGCTTGTTTTAGCTCCATTTCCCTGACCAGTGGTAACGGGAACCCTATTGGTCCCATCTACACTACAAATACCGGGCTAGGACAGTGGGTAAATCCCTGAGACCTTCTAATAACAGTTTTCTCTTCCTGTGTGGATGGAACCAAACCATCAGATGGCTGGAACCATGCTAAAGCCCTGAAAAAACAGGGTTGTGTTCTTATTGTTCTGTCACATGGTTAGAATACAGTTTGGGCCTATCCATACAGGTAAGGCCAAACCATGTGATAAAACACTAAAGACACTACTACATTTACACTCGGTGATAAAACACGTAGTGCAGTGAGGACTAAGACATGGAGCCCACACGCTGTGCTTGGTGGTTTTCCATTTTAGCATTTCAGAGGGGTTTGTATATTACACTAGAAAAGAGGTGTGGGCAATGCTGTTGTAGCTGGGTCTAAAAGCTTGTCTCTCTCTCCAACAGAAGTTGGTCCAACAAAAGATATTACCTCACCCACCCTGGCTCCCTAGAAAGAGCTGTCAGATGACAACAGGGGTCATCCCCAACATAACCGTTCTCAGTATCTGTTACAGAAAGAATCACCTTCTTCCATACAGCACGTTATTCCACCAGAGGGCCTAGCACACTGTATATGAAAATGGTTTGGCCTGGAGCTTGCACCATCCAGTCCAGTGTGGGGGAATGGCAGCTGACACCTGTTGTCAGTCATAGGGAAGGCTATGTTCATGGAATCCGTGACTTCCAGAGTCCTCCGAGACATTCTCTGCTTCAGCCCCTGGGGCTGCAGGACTCTGGAGCTGACAGCCAGTGGGGCCCCGGCAGGGTTCCAGCGACAGGCAACAGCCTCACGTGGTGGGAGGAGGCTGGGGTGTCCCGTTTTCTCTTTGGAAAATATGGTCAGCCTGCAGCTCCCAGCTGCCGTGGGCAGAGAGGGAACCCGACAGACCCCAGCCACCATGGTGGCTGGGGAAACCATGGAGCCGCAGCAGCAAAAGTCACAGACAGGTCACGGCTTCCGTGAATTTTTTTTATTGTCCATGACCTGTCTGTGACTTTTACTAAAAATAACCATGACAAAATCTTAGCCTTAGTCATAGGTCACTTTCCTTATGCAGACAGGGCTTCTGATGCTGCCTGCGTGGCAGCCACTTGTCACAGAGGGTTGATGACTTCTTGTGGAATTCAAAGCAGAAGGGGCTTTAAAACACAACTTATCTCAAAGGGGATTAGGCAGGCAATTGCAACAAATTATACAAGTTGCTAGTTTACTTGGGTATAAAAGGGTTGTCATTGGATAATTCCCGAACATGGACTGCTGCCTGCTCCCTCAATGCCTTGTTTGATCATCAGGCAGAGATGTCTTTTCAGCTCATTGCTCAACACTGCAGCTGGAGCCATCAAACCTAAGGTGATTGCACTTCCTCTCAGATAATCAAGTCAGTGTTTGTTCAACAGGCACGGGGTTTAGCAAGGGTGCTCCCTGCTCTTCACTTAGACTCACAAGTGAAATGTCCCCTCTCAGCAGACTGAAAAGAGCCCAGTCAGTATTTCCGTGGAGGACCTAAAGTTCAACTCCAAAAGGTTGCTTCATTACTGGAATGCCAGCAACTTCCCAAACTGTGTGTGTCTGTGTGTGTGTGTGTGTGTGTGTGTCTGTGTGTGTGTGTACACATATGCCCACACATATAGAAAGGAGGGATTCTACTTAGGTTTTTTCTTTATACTTTTGATGTACAAAATGAGTGTATAAAAGAGCAACCGTTTTTTAAATGTTAACTCAGTTATACAAGCCAACCATCCAATCAAAATATCAATCTGTCCAATATTACATATACATTATTATTACACATCTATGGGGTTGCCCTCACCATGGTATCTAGGTGATGATTATTACAATGTTGCTGAAAGCCTCATTGTGCTAGCCGCTGGGCATAGGGGTAGTAAAAAACTGTCCCTGCCCTGAAGAGCTTGTAATCTAAACAGACAAAACAAGGATGGGAGAAGGGATCCCCTATTTTCCAGATGGGAAATTGTGGCATGTATTAATAGGGGGTGGCCCCCATCAAAGTCAGTGGAAGTTTTACCATTTGCTTCAAAGGGGCGAGGATTTCATGCCAAATGCCTAATCCAAATCTCATTGAAACCATTAAAAACGCCTAATGGGCTTTGAATCGGGCCCCTTCTTGGTCCATCTTGCAAGGACACATACGAAGTTCATGACAGAGTAAGGACCTGAACCTGAGTCCCACATCGGTGCCATCATTTCTCCAGGTACATTTTAATTGACTCCTAAAGCTAAAAAAACTGTACTCAGAATTTGAGTGAATAAAATAGTTGGTCATATTATTGGGCAGAAAGACAGTACAACTACTGGTTCCCTCTAGCACTGTGATCTAAACCAGCGAAGGGCATCCCACGATAAATGTCCAGCCTTCTGGTTAGGAGGGAAAGGAGTATCGAGTGCAGTGAAGAAAAGCTGGCAAACTCTTTGCTGTTCTGCTGCTCTCGGTATCATCTTCTACCAATCCATCCCCTTCCGAGTGTTTGGACAGAGTGTGACGTCACAACAGCAAGCAGAAGGCACACACAGGGATGACAGTTTAAAAGCAACTAAATGTGAAAGAAGGTGGGGATGATATATATGGAGATTGGGGAAGGATTAATTACAGCAAAGATAAGACACTTGGAATCCTTTCAACTTCTGCTCTGTAACATATAAAGAGGGCTATGCAAAAAAAAAAAACTCAAACAGAGAGAGAAATCAAACGGCACTTTAAACAAGCAAGCGGAAAAGTTGTGGCTGGAATTAGGATTTTTTAACAGGCTGCTTTAAAGAGGGACTAGTAATGGCATGAACCTTTCACCACCTGTTCAGACTGAAGCCAGATCAGAAGGGGCTGAAAGGTGCTGCCACCTGATGGCTGTCCCATAGCACTTTTAAAATGTGATGAGTGACAACGTGTCACCTCCTCAGCAATAAGAATGGACATTAAGGAGGTACTTCCCAGCTGGAAGAGAGAGAGATGTAGCTGCCAGTGGCAAAATGACCACTTTCGGGCTGCAGCTGCTTGGCTCAGCCAAATTTAAAGAGACAGTCCCAGAAAGGCATGCTGGGAAAACAATCCTGTACTGTAGGGAGAGTTAGAATAGCACATGCTGTTGGGATATGGGCTACTTTGCTGTTGTGCCTGTCACTATATAACAGGCTAGTCTAGTTATTAGTGGAGAGGTGGCCACACTATACCCCCAAAAGGACTATTGGTTGGCACCCTGATTGGTTGGATTAGCACCAGCAGTGAGGCTAAGAACCGAACAGGCATGGAGACTTCCATGAAGGGAAAAGGGGTCAGTGGTTTTAACAATTATATATTCAACCACGGCTAGAGGCCAACACGAGAGAGGCCCCCATTGTGCTAGGTGCTGTACAAACATATAGGAAGTGTCAGTCCCAGCTCAAAGAGATGGCCATCTCTTGGCGCTCAGTTATTAGGCTGCTTTTCTTATTCACTAACCACCCATTTCATGTACATATATGGCCCCCCATTGTCATAGTATGTGAGCACCTCACAACCTAGGATGTATTTATCCTTGCAACACCCATGTGGGGTAGGGATGTGCTACTGTTCTCATTTTATATATGGGGAACTGAAGCACCCAGAGACTAAGTGACTTGCTCAAGGTCACAAATGAAATCTGAGGTGGAGGAGGAAATGGAGTCCAGGTCTCCCAAGGCTCAGGATAGCACTCTAGCCACCAGAGCATCCTTCCCATTAGGTTCCTACTGTAGATGGATCTAAAAGACAACGCATACCAGTGGTCATAGGTTGGGGTGGCCAACCTGAGCCTGAGAAGGAGCCAGAATTTACCAATGTACATTGCCAAAGAGCCACAGTAATACGTCAGCAGCCCCCCATCAGATTCCCCATTTCTCCCAGCGCCTCCCACCCACCGCCGATCAGCGCCTCCCTCTCCCTCCCCCACCTCCCAATCAGCTGTTTCATGGCATGCAGAAGGCTCAGGGGACAGGGGAGGAGCGAGGGCATGGCAAACTCAGGGGAGGGCGCAGGAAGGGGTGGAGTGGGGGCAGGGCCTGTGGCAGAGTCGGGGATTGAGCAGTGAGCACCCCGCAGCACAGTGGAAAGTTGGCACCTGTAGCTCCAGCCCTGGAATCGGTGCCTATCCAAGGAGCCGCATATTAACTTCTGAAGGGCCGCGTGTGGCTCCGGAGCCACCGGTTGGCCACCCGTCATGGGTGCTGGAACTAGGGGTGCTGCTGCACCCCCTGGCTTGAAGTGATTTCCATCATATTCAGGGTTTACAGTTTGGCTCAATGGCTCCCAGCACCCTCAGTATCTAGATTGTTCCAGCACCCCTGAATACCAGGTTGACAAGATGAACAAGTGGACCAGTGTGCAGGCAGTAATAAAAATATCAATTTTGTTTGAATTTTAATCCAAATCAGAAGCCATTTTGTATTTAGGAGGCAGCTAACCTACGTGGTTCTTTATCATGTAGCACATCATGCAGCACAAGTAATGCCCTCGCCAGGAGTGGGAGCTGTGGTTCTAACACAATTAAACACGGCTTTAGTCTTCTTACCGCTCCACCAACACACTTTGTCCCTATTACAGGTGTGGGAGTCAGAGTGTACAGGGTTAATGAAAGCCTATTGAGAAACGTGTTAGTGGTCTCACCAGACTGCGCTGGAAAAGGACTGTGGGCATAAGGCTCATAGAGAAATTATGACCATAAATGAAAAATATGGAGTCTGCTCCTGCAAACTGCTCCATGCAGGCAGGGCCTTATTGAGGGCAAGGGGTTCTGCATGGACACAGGAGCGTGTTAGGGAGCAGTTTGCAGGATCGGGGCCTTCGATCAGATTCCCTCATTTTTGCCATTTTGAACATAACCTAACTTTGTTTTTGGAAAATGCCCAGCCTTCCCCTGCCCCAAGGGTAGACACGCTAATCTTCTTGCTCTGCACTTTGCTTAGCTCTTTGCTTGTTAACTGAGTAATCTGTCACCAGCCACTAGACGCACAAAAGATGTGAGCTCCCAGCACGACTCATAGAATCATAGAAGATTAGGATTGGAAGAGACCTTAGGAGGTCATCTAGTCCAACCCCCTGCTCAAAACAGGACCAATCCCAACTACATCATCCCAGCCAAGGCTTTGTCAAGCTGGGCCTTATCTCCTCATCTCAGTGAGATGTGAAGTTTAGAGCCTAGAGTTAGGACCATCTAAAAGATAATATAATCAAACAGTCTAGAAGGAACATTCAGCAGGAATCAGATCTTTCTATTGCACTTTAGGGAGGAGGTTGGGGTTACTCCATCTCAACACACTTCCTGTTTTAACTCCCCACCCCAGGCTGCCTTCCCTGCAGTATCAGCAACATGCTTGCTTGATCTACAACTTTAAAAAGTGCATATGTATTCATTTAACTTGCTGTTACCCAATGAATCCCCCAGCCTGGGATATGTGGAGTGACAAGGTTTGTGCCTGTCCCTCGGAGACTCCCATGTGATGGACGGGGGGATCCATCCACGTTTATCACATGCCTGGGGTACTCCAAGGGATTGCCACACCATCACTATGATAATGATCTGTCACGTCTTATTCTTCATTGCAGGGGCCAGTAAATCACTTCCATGGATGTCCCAGAGTAGGCATGAGGGCAGGTGAATGGGCTGGGGGAATGGCTGATGAGCCACAGGTCCAGGAAAATAAAAAGCAGGAAGGACCTCTCCATAGAACTCCAGAGGAAGACAAAGATGCACTTGGGCCAAACGTTCCAGTGGGAGGGAGAGAAAATGATGCCTGCTTATGAACAGCAGGATTTACCTGTCTTTTTAATACCCATTTTAATTCCTAATGGGTTCTGTTCCCTGAAATGTATGAGCAGAGATCAGTCATGCTTGTACGTCCTGCAGGTCCTGAGAAGCATACAAATACTGCTGAGCTGTCGGATCCAGTCCCAGCCCACGTCACATGCTTTGGTGCCTCCGGGGGGAGACTAGAAAGGATGAAAGGGGATCACGCACAGTTTATTTGTTCTTTCCCAAATAATGTGGTCACCTTTGCAAGTCTTTCAGTTCATGTCATTAATTATTGAGCCTCTCCTTATTCCCTCACCTCTCACCCAGCAGCTTCATTTTATTAGGTGCATTTATTGCTGACGAAAGGTGTCAGATTATCAGCCCCAAAGGCTCTGATTACCCACACAAGTACCATCACACGATACATATGGAGCAGCATCATTTTCCTCTGCCATTGCTAAAGACCCAAACACAAAAAGATACAAGCCCCAAATGACTCCGTCACCCTACAGCAGCATTTTCAGACTCAACAATACTAACCTTCAGAAGAACAGCGCCAACCCGCCCCCCGACCACTACCTACCAAAATCCAAATGCTACTTAAATCTCTAGACAGAAACCTAGACATACAACATGCAAGTTGCTGGAAAATCTGGATTAAAACTCACAACAGTATCCTGCTCCCAAAATATTAAGTAACCAATGGGGATAGTCTCAGTTTTTCATCTAATGTCCCATTGTCTAAGGAACTTCTTCCAGGACACCTGAAATGTCCCAGTTTTTCATTTCAACAATCAGACCATTTTTTTAATAGCTATAGTTTCTTCAAGATATATTTTGAAGAATTTGCTTTGTATTTACAGGAACTAACAGTCCAATGGAACTAGGGTTCAGTAATGGACAATGTTGGGAGTGAAGAGAGAGTTGAACGAATGTAGATGTTGTCCGATCTGTACTTTAGCTCAAAAATGTATGTTCAGTGTGCCATAATAAACTCACTCCGATGCAAGGCTAAGGGGAAAAAACTTCCTCTCTGAGAAATGTGCAGAGGTTGCCATTGAGTCAGAAGCTGCCAGTAGCGACACTCACATGCATTTTTTTAAGAATGTACTTTTGTGGGAATATTTCACAACCTTCAAAAAATGTCACCACAAAAATGACCCACTTTTTGCTTTTTAGGTCACTGTACCTAAACAAAACTTCTTACTAGCAGATCACCATCCCAAACCCTGCAAAATAGGCAGGACGCAGACAAACATTCATGAATCATGACTCCTTGAGACCAGAACACAGCAAGAACATGGTTCTGCTGGCATTGGTGGATGGCTTTCTTTTGGACTTGAACAGAAAACCACCGGCCACGCTGCTGCTAGTTCGGCAGTCAAGCGGCTTGAAAAATTCTTTGTAATAAAGTTTTGTGAGTGTACAATTTAGTGTCCATGACCATCAGTCCTTGGACTTTCCATTGAGACTACCAGCTAGGGTCTCAGCAGTGAAGGTACTTTGGACTGGAGACAGCTAACTCCTAACTCATTCTGCATAAGCCACTGTCTGGCTGTTAACAACTTTTGTCAGTATAGCCCTTGGTCACATTGCAACTGGTAACTTCTAGGTCTGTAAAGACCCATCTAGTCTTGTGCCAGTTGAATAACATACATATAGATTTTACATATCTGGTCAGAATGAGCGTACCTTTATTACACCTCCTAGTAAGTACAGTAGTGGGGATATTTAAACAAGATGGGCTGCTATAAACAGCTAACATACTGAAAGACTCAGTTCTGAAACCAATATTAGCCTGAAAACATTATCTTGACATAAGGAGACATAGTTTATCATTTGTATGGCTAAAAAGGGGATACAGAGCAACATCTGTGTTCTGTTTGCTAATTTTGCTTTGCAAATATATTCCAGCAGTACAAACCACAAAAGAGTCTTAAAGAATAACAATTGGTGGCAAATTAAATACAGAACAAACAAACACTGAGCTATAATTGATTCCACCCTCAGTGAGGTGGAGGGACAAATTCTTTACATAGTTATCCCAAATGTTACTTGTTTATCCAATAATGTTATTTATTGTTTACCTACAGCATCATGGTATTTACTCTGGAAAAAGTCTGCTTTTAATGCCAGAACTGTTTTAGGATATTCAGAAATTAAGGGCTTTATTCTGACCTCATTTACACTACCGTAAATCAGTGGTAACTCCACTGACGTTGTTGGTTGAGCTACACTACTGTAAAAACCATTGTTAATGAGATCAGAACTCAGCGCAGAATGCCTTTCAATAAGGATACTTAGTACTTACATAACTTCCCTGTACATCTTGAAGGTGTTTTGCAAAACACTGGTTGTGTGACGTTGGGAATTTCCCTCTCTGTTCCTCAGTTTTCCCTATCTGAACATTGGGATAATGACACTCGCTAACCTTTTTAAAATGCTTTGAGATTGTGACAGGCTCCATCAGGCCTTCGCTGCTCCATGCTGATGGAACCTGCGCCCTGATATCCCCTTGCTCAAGCCAAGCTACCAACAAGACTTAGTCCTCCAGAAGCCTAGATGGCCAGGAGGAGACACTGACCAATCAGGAGCCAACAGACCAGTTAAGAAGACTTGCTTGCTTTTTCTCAGGAGCAATGCTCAGTGAGACTGGGACACAGGAGGAGATCCTCAGTGCCAGCTCAGAGCCCCAGCCCCAGCCCCTGGTCAAGGCCTGGCCTTCAAGCACTGCAACTAAGCGCTTGCCATTGAGGTTTTGTTTAGAGGCTCAGAAAGCCACATTCTGAGTTTATTTTTATTTAACTGCGTAGAGACTGTCGCCGAGCTTACAGCACATGCCATCCTACTCTAAGCAGGCAGCCACAACTTATGGACTTAGGCAGGGAGTGCCTGCAGTATCATGCTTGGCAGTGCAGGGGGTGCTACAGAGCAGCCCCACCTTGGCAGAGATCCATGGATGAATAGCACCCTGCATCTGCTAAGCATTAGTAATTGAGGCCTGGTCTACACTACAGAGTTAGTATAATCCACACACCTCCTGAGTGTGGTGTTCTCTCCCATCTAGTGGCACCGAGATCACTTAGAGAGAGAGGTACAATGAGTCTGCTCTACAGCCTTAGCTAAGAGTCAGTTGGCTTTTAGCTCATGCAGTAGAGACTCATGCACGAAGCTCCAGAGGTCCCAGGTTCAATCCCGCCCGCCGATGACCGGGGTCTGTTGGCGTTACATTAGGTCGACGTAAGGCAGCTTACGTTGACCTAATTATGTCAGTGTCTACACTACAGCCTTTCTTCCGATGATGTAAGTGCCCCACAACACCGACGTAATAACTCCACCTCCGCAAGAGGCATAGCACTTATGTCAGTATAGTTAGGGTGACCTAGTGTCCACCTAAACATTGTGTTACTTCATCAGCTGTTGGCTGTCATTCTTGTCAATTTCACAGCTCCACTCTGCAGCAGATGGCTCACAGCTGGAGCTTGACGAGAAAGGCTGGTAGGTCCCTACTATGAAATTGAGCCCCAAACTTGGCTCACAGCTGTCTCCCTACCCAGCTGGAGCCCCCATCACCCACCCTGTGGTGACAGCCCCAGCTCTGAGCCTGTTGCAGAACTCATAGCTCAGGCTGTCACCCCAGGGTGGATGGGGGGGCTCAAGCTCAGAGCCTGGCTACCTCCCAGTTGCTCAGTTCCCCACGGAGCTAACAAGCTGGAGCCCAACTGCTGGGGAGTGGGGAGCTGAGAGCCCAGGAAGCAGCTGGGCTTCCAGCTGGGAGCTCCATGCCTACCTGACAGGCTGGACTCTCAGGCCCTCTCGCTGCCCCTCTTAAGTCAGTGCAAGCGCTCCTGGTGAGGACGCACACCACCAACAGAAAGAAGGTTATGTGGATATGAAAAACCACAGTAATTCCTGCAGCGGCTGTATGTCAACTTAAGTTTGTAGTGTAGCCATGCCCTAATCCTCAGATTGCCACTGGGTGAAGGGAAGTTTTATTATCCCCATTTCACAGAATGGAAAGTGGGACAAATTGGTTAAGAGAAAAAATTTCAAATATGGCTGCCTCCCTGTAGGGCTCTAACCCCAGTGTGAGGCAGCTGTGGGGTGATTTTCAGAGCAGGTGAGTTCCTGCACTTCCCGTTTCCCGCACAGTTAAAATGGGCTGAGTCAGTGGTGCTGAGCAGCCAGTTTCCACTGACAAAGTGAGTCAGTGGCATAGTCAGTGTTAGAATGTAGGAGGATTCTGATTCCCCGCCTGAGCTCAATCTGCTCGACCATAAATGAATAGGGAGCTGATCTCACACACCCACTGGAATCAGTGCAGCCAAGCCAGGATTTTCAAAGAAGCCTAAGAGAGTTGGGGTTAGGGTGACCAGACAGCAAGTGTGAAAAATCGGGACAGGGGGTGGGGGTAGTAGGAGCCTATACAAGAAAAAGACTCAAAAATCGGGCCTGCCCCATAAAACCGGGACATCTGGTCACCCTAGCTGGGGTCCTTGGTATCTTTGAAATTCTCAACCACAATGCCTAGCACACCCTGTGGAGGGAAAACAAAGTAGCCTAAATGATCATAGAATCACACAAATTATATATGGAAAAGTGCAGCTGTGTCACAGCCATACCCCCCTGTGCCAGCAGCTTTGTCCCTTACTGTGTGTTTTCTGGGGCTTTGTCCAGTCCACTTTTGAATATCTCAGGCAATGAGCTTCCACCAGCAAGTACAGAGAGTGTCAGTGAAAGTGTCTCTTTTTTTTCCTAATATACATTCTCTGTATGTTAGACGGACACTATTCGGCCACACCCCCAACAGAAATCCATTCCCATGCTGTCGCTCAGAAAAGCAATGAAATTCCCTGCCCCACAAGAGTGGCATGAGATCATATCTTGCCTCTTAAAGGGCACCATACACGACACATTTTTGGTGACAATCACAGATTCTTCCTTCCATAGATGGCTCTCTCTAAAGAAGCCCCACACAATAAAACCCACCAAGAGAAGAGCTGAGAATTCATCTCACTGGGATGATGCTGAAATGCTGAGGTATTTGGTACCTAGGTAACATGGCAACTGGCACTCTAGATAGAAAGAAAATGCCACACCATGTAACTGGTGATAATGACAATGGCTAGTACAACATATGGGTGGAAGCCTACTCCCTCTCATACCACTCACATGGCAACATTTGTCCCACAGCGTGACAAGGCACTCAAACAGAGTGGTGGGATCACTCCAGCACAGGAAGACTCTATCTCTTATTTTTATGCCTCTGGGAAGACTACTTAAACAACATGATAGGAATAACAGAGACTTGGTGGGGTAACTTACATGACTGGAGCACTGTCATGGATGGGGAAACTGTTCAGGAAGGATAGGCCGGGGAGAATAGGTGGAGGAGTTGCACTGTGTGTAAGAGAGCAGTATGATTGCTCAGAGCTTCAGTATGACACTGGAGAAAAGCCTGTTGAGAGTCCTTGGGTTAAGTTTAGAGGCAAGAGCAACGAGGGTGGTGTCGTGGTGGGCGTCTGCTATAGACCACCAGACCAGGAAGATGAGGTAGACGAGGCTTTCTTCGGACAACTTACAAAAGTTTCCAGATCACAGGCCCTGGTTCTCATGGGGGTCTTCAATCACCCTGACCTCTGCTGGGAGAGCAATAAAGCAGTGCACAGGCAATCCAGGAAGTTTTTGGAGAGTTTTTTTTGGGGACAGTTTCCTGGTGCAAGTGCTGGAGGAACCAACTAGGGGCCATGCTCCTCTTGACCTGTTGCTCACAAACAGGGAAGACTTGGTAGGAGAAGTAGAAGTGGGTGGCAACCTGGGCAGCAGTGACCATGAGATGGTCGAGCTCAGGATCCTGACAAAAGGAAGAAAGAAGAGTAGCAGAATTTGGACCCAGGACTTCAGAAAAGCAGATTTTGACTTCCTCAGGGAACCGAGGGGCTGGATCCCCTGGGAGGCTAATATGAGAGGGAAAGGAGTCCAGGAGAGCTGGCTGTATTTTAAAGAAGCCTTTTTGAGGTGCAGGAACAAACCATCCCGATGTGCAGAAAGAATAGCAAATATGGGAGACGACCAGCTTGGCTTAACAGTGAAATCTTCAGTGAGCTTAAACACAAAAAGGAAGCTTACAAGAAGTGGAAACTTGGACAGATGACTAGGGAGAAGTATAAAAATGTTGCTCGAGCATGCAGGGATGTAATCAGGAAGGCCAAAGCACAACTGGAGGTGCAGCTAGCAAGGGATGTGCAAGGTAACAAGAAGGGTTTCTACAGGGATGTTAGCTACAAGAGGAAGGTCAGGGAAAGTGTGGGACCCTTACTGAATGGGGGAGGCAACCTAGTGACAGATTATGTGGAAAAAGCTGAAGTACTCCATGCTTTTTTTGCTTCCATCTTTACAGACAAGGTCAGCTCCCAGACTGCTGCACTGGGCAGCACAGCATGGGGAGGAGGTGAGGAGCCCTCAGTGGTGAAAGAACAGGTTAAGGAGCTGGACATGCACAAGTCCATGGGGCCGGATGCAATGCATCTGAGGGTGCTGAGGGAATTGGCTGATGTGATTGCAGAGCCAATGGCCATTATTTCTGAAAACTTGTGGCAATTGTGGGAGGTCCTGGACATTTGGAAAAAGGCAAATACAGTGCCCATCTTTAAAAAAGGGAAGAAGGAGAATCCGGGGAACTACAGACCAGTCAGCCTCACCTCTGTTCCCAGAGAAATCATGGAGCATGTCCTCAAGGAATCCATTCTGAAGCATTTGAAGGAGATGAAGATGATCAGGAACAGTCAACATGGATTCACCAAGGGCAAGTCATGCCTGACCAACCTGATTGCCTTCTATGATGAGATAACTGGCTCTGTGGATATGGGAAACATGTTGGACATGATATATCTTGATTTTAGCAAAGCTTTTGATATGGTCTCCCACAGTATTCTTGCCAGAGAGTTAAAGAAGTATGGATTAGATGAATGGACTATAGGGTGGATAGAAAGCTGGCTAGATCATCAGGCTCAATGGGTAGTGATCAATGGCTCGAAGTCTAGTTGGCAGCCAGTATCAAGTTGGTCCTGGGGCCATTTTTGTTCAACCTCTTCATTAATTATCAGGATGATGGGATGGATTGCACCCTCAGCAAGTTCGCGGATGACACAAAGCTGCAGGGAGAAGTAGATACGCTGGAGGGTAGGGATAGGGTCCAGAGTGACCTAGACAAATTGGAGGATTGGGCCAAAGGAAATCTGATGAGGCTCAACAAGAACAAGTGCAGAGTCCTGCACTTAGGATGGAAGAATCCCATGCACTGCTATAGGCTGGGGACTGACTGGCTAAGCTGTAGTTCTGCAGAAAAGGACCTGGGGATTACAGTGGACAAGAAGCTGGATATGAGTCAACAATGTGCCCTTGTTGCCAAGAAGGCTAACAGCAATTGGGCTGCATTAGTAGAAGCATTGCCAGCAGATCGAGGGAAGTGATTATTCCCCTCTGTTCAGCACTGGTGAGGCCACACCTGGAATATCGTGTCCAGTTTTGGTCCGCCCACTACAGAAAGGATGTGGACAAATTGGAGAGAGTCCAGCAGAAGGCAATGAAAATGATTAGGGGGCTGAAACACATGACTTATGAGGAGACGCTGAGGGGACTGGGGTTATTTAGTCTGCAGAAGAGAAGAGTGAGGCAGGATTTGATAGCAGCCTTCAACTATCTGAAGGGAGGTTTCAAAGAGGATGGAGCTAGGCTGTTCTCAGTGGTGGCAGATGACAGAACAAGGAGCAATGGTCTCAAGTTGCAGTGGGGGAGGTCTAAGTTGGATATTAGGAAAAACTATTTCACTAGGAGGGTGGTGAAGCACTGGAATGCGTTACCTAGGGAGGTGGTGGATTCTCCATCCTTAGATATTTTTAAGGTCAGGCTTGACAAAGCCCTGGCTGGGATGATTTAGTGGGTGTTGGTCCTGCTTTGAGCAGGGGGTTGGACTAGATGACCTCTTGAGATCTCTTCCAGCCCTAATCTTCTATGATTCTATTATCTGGCACCATGGCGGTGGGCACGGGCTGACAACCAGAACAGAATAGAATTGCTACCTTTCTGAATCATGGTGAAGTTTAGCACTTTGTGTGTATCTCTGTGTGTGTGCACTTACTCATGCTTCTTGAGAGTGGGAGGGGAGTTTGTTAGCCACAATGCCATTCCTTAAAACCTTCTTACATTTGAATGTACAAGTTTTGTGACTAACCAGAAGCCAAGGAATTCCCTTTTTTTTTAACATGAACAAATATCTCATGGTAGTAAAGTTGAACAAAAGCTCCACATTTGTTTCTCCTATTGCGGCAATAAATTGTGCTGTCAAGCTGTCACAGAACCTGATGTCATCACAGACATGAAGCAAGGATGAGTTTTAAAGGTCATCTCTTCTCTTGTCATTCTGGTGCAAATTTTCCCTTAACAATGTAAAAGCACCAGAATGCAATAGGGAAACAAAACACTGACATGAAATGGACAAAGACAACAAAGTTTTGCTCTCTTGAATGAGAAGCTTCAGCAAAAAGGACTGGTTGCAAAGTAATGTCCTTCCTGACATCCCTGATGCCTCTGACATACCCAGGGCACAGCTGCTAATTATGGATTCAAACTTCGCTTTGATTTGAAGAAGTTGCGATTGTTTGTAAAATTGTTCAGGTTAGTCAGGAGGACTTTGAACAACTTCAGACAGACATAACAAAGAGAGGGAAGCAGGAGACATGAGGGCAGATTAAATCCAATGTAGATGGGTGTTTGGTGATGCTCATTGGCAGGAACGACTCAAATTACACATGGATGGTTCCAAATAGCAGTAATTGTGCCTGGGTTGAGAAACTAAGGGCCAGATTTTTAAAGGTATTTAAAAACCTGTGATGAAAGTGGACCTTTTTTGGTAATTTTTTTTATAAAGCCTGTTTGTGCCTCAGTTTCCCCCTATATTTTGCATTGCTACCCATTGCAGGGGAAAAGGATTGTGTTTGCTCTCAGGGCAGACTAAGAGACATAGAATCATAAGACTGGAAGGGACCTCAAGAGGTCATCTTAGTCCAGTCCCCTGCACTCATGGCAGGACTAAGTATTACCTAGACCATCCCTGACAGGTGTTTGTCTAACCTGCTCTTAAAAATCTCCAGTGATGGAGATTCCACAACCTCCCTAGGTAATTTATTTCAGTGCTTAACCACCCTGAAAATTAGGAAGTTTTTCCTAATGTCCAGCGTAAACCTCCCTTGATGCAATTTAAGCCCATTTGCTTCTTGTCCTATCCTCAGAGGTTAAGAAGAACAATTCTTCTCCCGCCTCCTTGTAACAACCTTTTATCTACTCGAAAACTATTATCATGTCCTCTCTCAGTCTTCTCTTCTCCAGACTAAACAAACCCAATTTTTCCAATCCTCCTTCATAGGTCATGTTTTCTAGACCTTTAATCATTTTTGTTGTTCTTCTCTGGACTTTGTCCACATCTTTTCCTGAAATGTGGCACCCAGAACTGGACCCAATACTCCAGTTGAGGCCTAATCAGCATGGAGCAGAGCAGAAGAATTACTTCTTGTGTCTTGCTTACAACACTCCTGCTCATACATCCAGCTGATGATGTTCAATTTTTTTGCAACTATGTTACACCATTGACTCATATTTAGCTTGTGGTCCACTATGACCCCCAGATCCCTTTCCGCAGTACTCCTTCCCAGGCAGTCATTTCCCATTTTGTATGTGTGCAACTGGTTGTTTCTTCCTAAATGGAGTACTTTACATTTGTCCTTATTGAATTTCATCCTATTTATTTCAGAACATTTCTCCAGTTTCTCCATAGGTGTGTGTGTGTGTGTGTGTGACTTCCCTGTCTGGGTGGAATGAACAGAGTCATTACGGAACTGGCTGAAATCAACCCAGATCAACAAGGGAGCCAGAGAGACAATGGAAGCTCTAACAGCTCCTGGATTTTTCCACCTCTCAGCAGGAAGCTGAGCAAAGACCCCAGCTCGAGAACAAATGACTGAGAGATGTAACATGGGAGGGGGGATACATGTGAGCTCTGAGAGAGGGTTTGGAGCTCTCTCACCTGGGAACTGACACAGGCCATGTCTACACAGAACTTACATCCTTAAAAGTTTCGTTGCTCGGGGCAGGGTGTGAAAAAACACACCCCTGAACAACAAAAGTTTTAATGATGAAAAGCGCCAGTGTGAACAGTGCTTCCTCGGCGGGAGATGCTCTCCTGGTGATGAAGCTACTGCCCCACCCATTGTGGGTGGTTTTATTTTGTCGCTGGGAGTGCTCGCTCCCGGCCATAAAGAGCGGCTACACAGCACACCTTACAACAGCACAGCTGCAGCAACACTGCCGTACCGTTGTAATGTGCACAGTGTAGACATAGCCTAAGGAAGGAAGGCAGCAAGAAAGAACCTGAAAATGGAGTTTGCTGGGCTCTGGGCTACCCAGAATGCTACGCTTTAAACTTCATTTCTCTGTGCTAACCTAAGAACTTCGTAGGCTGTGTTCCAGTTGACTCACAAACTCAACTTTTGAAAATGCTGCTGGAGTGTCACTGTAAATACCGGGTGAGGTGCATGAATCCGTGAAGAGCACACAAGTCTCCGACAGGAGTCTAGCTCCATTGGATTTGCTGAATAGAGCTTATGCTGTGAAATAGAAGTGCTGAAACCCCAGAGGTTTAGTCTCAGGAGGCCGTGAGTCCAGGTGACCTGCTCTGAAGGAAGGACCGCTTGGGTGTCTGGCACGGTGATGGGATTCTGCCAAGAGATTGTTCCATGCTGAGGGTGGAGCATCAGTCCTGTGGTTCTGTGAGAACACCTAAAGATGCAGATTTTCAGCAACGCTGTGGTGTTTAATTTCCTTGAAATCAGGTGCCTAGGCATTTAGTGGAATTTTCTAAAGCTTCACTAGACACTTAAATACCTTTAAAAATCTGGCCCTAAGTAACTCAGTTATTTACTTAGTAAGCGAATAACTAAGTTTCAGACCAAAGCATATTTTTTCAGTTCAGTCACTTAGGAGAACGGGGGGTCAGATGCTTGGTTGATGTAAATCAGCATTGTCAATGGAGCGACAGAGATTTACACGAGCTGAGGATCTGGTTTGAAGGTGCCCCTAATGTAATCTGAGGCCACTAGGGCCCAATCCCACAGCCCAAACTCAGGCAAAACTCCCACTGAAGTCCCATGGATTTCATTGAGAAGTCAACAAAATTTTCATGGGAGTTTTACCGAAATAAAGGCTGTAGGATCTTTTAATTAAGCTCTTTAGGGCAGGGACTGTCTTTTTGTTCTGTGTTTGTACAGTGCCTAGCACAATGGGATCCTGGTCCGTGACGGGGGCTGGCAGGTACTAGGATAATATAGATAATAATAATACAGTTTAGCAAACTTCTCTGCTTTAATGAGGTGGAGAAGGATACTCCAAGACATAAATCTGAAATCCCTGCATACTTCTGAAGTACATCTAGCTTATACCTATACTGTAACTATATTGGCTCCTGTATTCCCTGGTATAAATAGCAACGATTGCCTTAACCCCAATCAAGGACCTTCGAAAATACTACTGTTGTTTATTATTAAAAAGCCATCTTCATTTCATTCTCTTTGCTGGCGCTAACCACATGTTTCAAGTTTGGAAAACAAACAGCACATACTTCCCAGTGATGAGTGTTTACACAAGGTCCAGCGTATCTGTGTAAAGAATAATCTGTGAACTCTGTTTGGCCTTTTGGGCAGCCTTGTTTCCCTTCAGTGTTGACTTGACATAATAGCTAGCCTTGACAAAGGTCTCTTCCGTACGTCTCCTGGGGATTTCTGTTAATGACTAAAGGGATCACAGCTATAGCGGGCTGTATCCTCTAATGAGGGCGTCTTTGGCTCTCTTCACACCAAATGCCTCAAGATGAACAGCAATCAGCTTAATCACCATACCTTTGTGCTTAAGCTTTTAATAACATCATCATAAAAATAATACTTAGTACCTTTCATCGAGGCTCTCAAAGCACATTACACAGGTGAGTATTCCTAGCTCCATTTCACAGATGGGCAAACTGAGGTCCAGAGGGTCTGTGACCTTCTCAACGCCCAACACAGCTGGAGTCAGAGCTGGGAATATTATTGCTGTTGTTTATTATTTGTAATGCACTGATGGTGTGCTTGGCACTGTAAAAAACACAGAAGAAGACATGGTCTCAGGAGTTTATAGTCTTAGGACCAGATCCAAAGCCCATTGAAGTTATTGGAATCTCTCCTGTTGATTTCAGTGAGTGTTGGATCAGGTCTCAAATGGACTGACAATTATAACCAAATTCTAATGGATAGATTCTTTGATTTTAGTGCCAGGAAGAACCATTGTGATCATCTAGTCTGAGTTGCAGTATGACACAGGGCTAAGAGTTTCACCCAGTGATTCCTGCGTTTAGCTCAATGCGGTTGAGCTTGAGCCTGCTTTCTAGGAAGACATTCATTTTGATTGAAAGATTTCAAGTAAGGGGGGGATCCACCACATCCCTTGGTGATCTGTTCCAATTGTTAATTAACGTCACTGTTCAAAAATCGCAGCTTGTTTCCAGTTTGAATTTGTCTAGCTTGGAAATGGGTGGTTTCCAGTATTTTGATGAAGCAGGTTTATATCTAGGCTGGACAGAATTCAATTTTATTTTTTTATAGAATTTTAGCAGCTAATAGTGATGTTTATTTTTAAGCATTTTTATCAGTTTGTAACTATTTAAGTTTTCACAGTTGTGGGAAATTATGGGCAGGTCAGGCAATACTTATTTAATGATAACAGACTTTGAGATTCAAAAAGTTAAAGCTTTATGACAGTTAAAACACGAATTATCAACATCATATGTCAAAATAGACAAAGTAAATATCCTTAACTCAAACTCTAAGGAAAATGCTCATTGAGAACTTATTAATTTGCCCAGCTGTACATTTTGATTATTATCAATAGAAACGTGTTTTCATTGGTTTGGATGTGTATGGTGAAATTGACATTTACCAACATTTAACCAATAAAAATCTACTCCTTCCAAGCCTATCTATATCTGTAGGCTTCAAAGAAGAAATATACTTTAAAAATGGGATATGAATGCAGAGGGAGAGAGAATAGAGGGTTAGAATCCAGATATAGAGCTCAAGTCTCCTAGTTCCCAAGTCCCTTGTTTAACCACTGTGTGACTGGTTTGAAAATGCTGAAAGAATTATGCTGGAAAAGATGCCTTAACTGCCCCCCCCATCTTTTTCCACCTGTTGCAACCATCACAATGGCTTCTTTGAAATCCAAATGCTTCCAGTGACTCATTTGGAAATGATGCGTTTCAGCTTCTAAGAGTTGTGCTAAGTGAGAGGAAAAAAATAAATGCTATATTTTTTCCACCTTCAAATACATTTACGTGGTAAATATCAGCAGCAAGGATTGTGTTCTGGTGACTGCATGACTAAAGGTCTTTAGCTTCATCTTTCCACTTCAGCAACTTTCCGGAGAAGTCTCTATAGAAAATCTTTCTTCAACACCATATTTTCCATTTTGCATTGTGGCCACCCATAAGGACCTCGATCCTGCAAATATTTGTGCAATGCACAGCCAGGTGTGCAAGTCTGTTGTGCTCCAGGACAAGTGGAGGCTATGTGTGAGGTTCGGTAAAACTAGATGGAGTGTGAATCTTCACACACCCTCTGCGCTCAATCCCTTACTCACAAGTACACAGGGGGAAAAAAGAGGTGGGGTGTAAGCAGAGAATGGTCTGACAGGGGCTTATGGATGATCCTCATCCAAAGCTCACAAGGTGCTTAGTAACAGATGTGATCCTCCCTTCCACCAAGATGGTGGAAGTCAAGGGAAAGATTCTCATTGACTTCAGTGAGTTGAGCATCTGGCCTATTGGCCTTCCACAACCTGCAGCCATGCAGCAGCACTCCCTTTAATGCAGAACTGGGTTCCCCATGTCCTTCTCAGCTGTTATTACTTTGCATATGCACACACTGACCGATGCAGGAAGGCACCTAGGGCAGTGGTCCCCAAACTTTTGAGGGTTGCGCCCCCCTCCTTATCTGTTTCCGGTCCCCGACCCCGTCCCCCTGCTGCCCCCAGAGCTGGGGCTGGGAGTGGGGCCATAGACAGGAGTAAGGGGGCCGAGGCTGGGGCCGCATCTGGGGGTGGGGCTGGGACTGGGAGCGGGGCCGGGGCCAAGGCTGGGGGGGTGGGGCAGGAGCGGAGGCAGGCCCCACAATCTGGGGACCTCTGGCCTAGGGAGTTACTACAGTAAGTCTCAGCACACCCAGAACCAGTGGTGCCCCTTCTGACTCTGTCAAGGGTCCTTCCCCACTCTGAACTCTAGGGTACAGATGTGGGGACCTGCATGAAAGACCCCCTAAGCTTATTCTTACCAGCTTAGGTTAAAACTTCCCCAAGGTACAAACTTTTACCTTTTATCCTTGGACCTTATGCTGCCACCACCAAGCGTGTTAAACAAAGAACAGGGAAAGAGCCCACTTGGAGACATCTTCCCCCCAAAATATCCCCCCAAACCCTACAACCCCCTTTCCTGGGGAGGGCTTAGTAAAAATCCTCACCAATTTACATAGGTGAACACAGACCCAAACCCTTGGATCTTAAGAACAATGAAAAAGCAATCAGGTTCTTAAAAGAGAATTTTAATTAAAGAAAAAGTAAAACTCTGTAAAATCAGGATGGTAAATACCTTACAGGGTAATCAGATTCAAAATATAGAGAATCCCTCTAGGCAAAACCTTAAGTTACAAAAAGACACAAAACCAGGAATATACATTCCATTCAGCACAACTTATTTTATCAGCCATTTAAACAAAACAGAATCTAACGCATCTCTAGCTAGATTGCTTTTTGCCCTTTACAGGAGTTCTGACCTGCATTCCTGCTCTGGTCCAGGCAAAAGCATCACACACACCAACAGAACCTTCCCCCCCACCAGCTTTGAAAGCAACTTGTCTCCTCATTGGTCATTTTGGTCAGGTGCCAGCGAGGTTATCCTAGCTTCTTAACCCTTTACAGCTGAAAGGTTTTTGCCTCTGGCCAGGTGGGATTTTATAGTTCTGTAAACAGAAAGGTGGTTACCCTTCCCTTTATATTTATGACAGACTCCATTATTACTAATCAAGCACTTACCTCTGTTGCACCTATGCCAGCAGCTCTGTGCATCCTGCTCCTGCCTGCACCACATGGATCCCACTCCCAGAGAGTGGACAGAATAAGCAGAAAATAATAAAGAAACTCTTCAGTAGTGGGGAGCAGGGGTGTCCCCCGAGAACTGACTGTGCTGCCAAAGCTCAACCGAGGGCTTGTCTGCACTAGAAAATGCCAGCTAGTTGGAACACCCCCTTTAGGAGTTATATTAACTAACTTGATGCTAACCATGACTTTGCAGTCAGTCCCCCAACCTCGCAGGCTCCAGTGCAGGTGGTGTGACGAGGCAGAACAGAGCATATGGTGTGGGGGGAGATGTGCCCGTGACACTCACTGCTTTAGGGATTTGGGCTGCAGCACAGCCCATAGATAGCCCAGAGAAGGCTGTCAAAAGTCCAGTAGCTCCTGGGGCTGCTCTAACTTACACTGGAAGCCATATTGGCTCACACCGCAGTCCAGAATCTGGGTGGCACAGCAGTGGTTTAAAGTCATCTTTGCCCTCAGTTCCCCTGGGTCCCTCAGAAAGTGTAGTGCAGAATCTGCCCCACAATCGTGAACACAACTTGTTTCTGTCTCCACTGAGTCAATGTTATGGTCAACACCTTATTTCTCTGCAACCGCCTTCCAAAGGTCTCAGCTTCTGGTTAGGCACCTACATGAACAGGTTTTTCTCAACAGCAATTGTTGGGTATGCACTTTTGAAAATCTAGTCCAATAACCATGGGCTCGGTAGCAGATTCAGCAGAAGATCTGAAAGTCTCAAAGAGGATGGAACTTGTGGTCAGAAAAAGCTGAGTCCATTGGTTGGACAAAAATGGGAGGACTCCCAGAAAATATTTGGGTTTCCTCTTAGATTTAAAATAGTCCAGCTCATTGGAGGGCTTGAGAAATGCTGTCGCCCAAAGTCCAGAAGAATGAGCTTCCTTTCCCCCAGACCCCCGACATCCCAAGTCTGAGGCAGCAACAAGAGCTACAGAGATGCTACTGACAAATCTGAAAGCTACAGAAGAGTTTAGTTGAGTTAAGTAATTCTCAGTCATGAATCAGCCCCTTAGGGGACCCCTGAGCTAGACAAAGTGGAAATCCGCCAAAGAAACAAACAAAACCAAAAATGAATTGCTCAGGAGAAGGGAAAAAGGCCAACCCTAAGGTCAAAGGAAAGAAAGTGAAGATCCAAAGATCCAAGAGGAAAGCAGCAGGTTGCATTAATAGACAGGCTGCTGAATTAGGAAGAACAGGCTTAAAGCCACTTCTAACTAGAGACAGTTCCAGGCTCAGATAGTCTTACCCTACACTCCAGATAAAGTTTATAGTTAGCCTTCCTAGGGCTTTTCAATACACAGATATGGAAGAAGTTGAGGTTCAATAAGGCATAAATGGCCATCGGTTGGAAACGGGGTTTCTAGGGTTAAAAAAAGGGGCAATGTGCTGAAAGGAACTTAGGTCCTAGTTCATTCACGCATTTAAGCACCTGTTTGAATCCATCCCTATTCAGCAAAGCTCTGCAGCCCAGGGGTGGACAGCTGATTGGAGGCTTTAAAGAGTTACATGGTAGGTCTTGCTGCATGCAGAAATTCTCCCTTTCCCAGCTCAAATGCTGAATCCTGTACAAATGCTGTCTTTCACCACTTCATCTGCCCTTTCCTAAGGTCCTTCTCATGGTGTCTGCGAGCAGCTGGCTGGTTAGTTTCGCTGGTGCAAGGTGTTTTGCTTCTGAATTTTCTCGTATTTTTCACCAAACCCACTTGAAAGAACACTGTAGAGATAAATGATGCTTTAAAGGGACTATCATGCAGACATCCAGAGTTATTTTTCTGCCCACATGTTCCCTTTAGGGTCTGACTGCACTGATGTACCGAGTGACTCATCACATCACCTTTCACAAACAGGTTACTGAGGACCACTATCACTGCCTAGCTGCATAGCGCACTAGGTAACAACCACCATGGAAAACTTTCCTTTAAGTAGGTAGCTGCCTGGATGAGGATTCAAACTATTTAATGATACTGCAGTTTCTTTTTTTTCTGCATTCACCAACCCCGTTTGTTCAATAGCTTTCAATCAGTTATTTCAGATTAATCGAATGCTCTCATTGACCTTTACTTTTATCCTTCTACCAGTCTCTGCACCAAGACATATTAGAGGACACAGCCTCAGAACAGGTGTTTTGCATGAAACCCATTTCCAAGTCAGTACTTGTTGGAATGAATGTCGCCTTTTGAAAAAAGCAGCTTTGGGCTAGATTGTGCCTTCAGGAGATCAAAGGACATTGTCCAAGCCACATCATCTCAGGAGTGGCTTAGGGAGGCACTGTACCTTAGTCACCCATCTGAGGCACAATTCCTTTCCTGCTTTCCCCTTGCTCCAAGAGGGCAGCAACAGGCTGCTGGCCTACACTGGCAGAAAATTACAGTATAATACCCACACCTAGAATAGAAATCAGAAGCTAGGAATAGTAGAAAATTGATAAGGGAAGCAAATGGACACAAGGGGAAATCTATGGCCAGCAGAGTTAAGGACAACAAGAAGGAGTTTTTAAGGAACTCAAGCTATTTAGCTTAACAAAGAGAAGGTTAATGGGTGACTTGATTACAGTGTATAAGTACCTACATGGGGAACAAATATTTCATAATGGGCTCTTCAATCTAGCAGAGAAAGGTAGAACATGACCCAGTGACTGGAAGTTGAAGAAAGACAAATTTGGACTGGAAATAAGGCATAGTTTTTAACAGTGAGGGTAATTACCCATTGGAACAATTTACCAAGGATCACAATGGATTCTTCACCACTGACAATTTTTAGATCAAGGTTGGATGTTTTTGTAAAAGTTCTGTTCTATGAATTATTTTGGGGACATTCTATGGCCTATATTGTCCAGGAGGTCAGAGCAGATGATCACAATGGCCCCTTCTGGCCTTGGAATCTATGAACCTACGAACCACCACCACCACTCCCACAGCAACTGCTCAGTTCTGCCAGCTGGCACATAGGGGGCATGGTCAAGACTTCGCCCATTTCCTCACTGACCAGCTCCAGGAGAAGGGGAAGTGAGTGAGCATGTTACTCCTATGTGCTACATCCCAAGATCCAGGTAACCTATATCAGACACATAGATCAATTTTCTAGCAGACAGTTTCACGGGCTTTTTGTACTTCTTAAATCTTCTCATATCAAGTAACAGGACATGCTGTAACCCACACTGCATCATAACAAAGCTTGAATTGTAAGCTTTTTAATAACACCTGATTCTGCTCTCGGTTATATTGGTTGTACACTGGTGTAAAGCCATGGATTGAAGTGGAGTTGCTCCTGATTCACATCAGTTAATGTGAGGGGAGAATCAGGCTCATTATTGCTCCTTGTTTGGTTGTTCCCTCCCTCCCTCCTGCAATTTATTCTTATTATTCTTTTGAAATAATTGAAAACCCAGCAGTTATTTAAGAACTACCCAGGATTACTAACTCATCACGTACACTGCTATTCTCAATGACAAATGAATCCCTGCTATGAAAGTCCACAAAACGATGCCATAGTGAAAATCTGATAAAAAAAAAGCAAATATCACTTAGAAAAAGAAATACATACATACATACATACATCAAATTATCAAAATGAGTAGAGAACAGTGTAATTTGGGATTCTTAGCATATTACTATTATATTTTGTTTCCAACAGAATGTGCTAAGCAAAGTTTTCAGCAAAGGACGTAAGCGCATGCTTAACTTTAAGCACATATAAGTTCAGGCCTGTTCAGCAAAGCACATGCGCATGTCTGTGGGACTTAAACATGTGCTTATAGTTAGCACATGTGCTTTGCTGAATCAAGGTCAGGTGCAGTATTAAAACAAAGGCACAGTTCCTGTCTCAAAGTGTTTATGCTCTAAAAAGACCAAGCTGAACAGAGAAATGGATGGCAACAACTAACTGAGGTGACCACGTGGCAATTGACTCCATTCCGATAATACAAAGTCTGAATTGCATAATGGTGTATGGATTTTGTTGGAGGTCTTTTAAAGAAAAGTTGTATAGACTGTCCCAAGTTACCCTGCATCCTAGTCAATATCAGCTTGTAGGCATTGTGGTAGAAGCAGCTCTTCAAGAGGGATTGGAAAAAGAAACGGGTAGCGGCTTTGTGGATGCGGTTGGCAAGATGTAGGGGGTGATGTGGAAGGAAATGCAGAGGTGTGTTGTGGGAGAAGCAGACAGATGGCATGTCAAGGCTGGCAGCATTAGCAGAGTGGAGGGGACACATGGAGCGAAGTGACTGGGACCTGGATGGACAGGGTAGAAGAAGATATATTATGCAGGGCGTTAAAGGCAAGGACAAGAATGCTGAAGCAGCAGAGGAGGAGGAGAAGGTGAACTATTGAAGAACTAAGGATAATGGTCCACAATGCATCCTTGGTGTAACTCTATAGACTTAATCTGTGATACACACGGCTCAGTGTACACATTCTATGTTCTAAAGTAAACAGAGAGTCAGAAAAACTTGGCTCCAGTCCATTCCACCCTCCCCTTCTTCCCCTTGCCTTGTCTCATTGCTATGTTGCTTTTTGAAGCTAAGTGCTTCTCCTACGTCCTGCTTTCTCCCTCATGCTGAGCTATCCACAGACTGCTCCAAAATAGGCTCCTAAGCCTTCCACCAGCCTGCCCTGAAATATGATTTGCAAAGTGCTTTTTTGCAGCATTTCCAAAGAAAAGATTGGAATTCAGGCACCGACAGCTGAAAGTATTCCAAGGAAGGCCTAACTTGCAGTACTTTCATTTGGCAGAGAAATGACTGTAATTCCTTGAAGCTTGACACACTCAGATACAACAGGGATGGGGCCCACATGAGTAAATACACAAGTAGGTAGGTAGATTCCTCTATTTCTCTGATGGGAAAAGTGATAATGAAATCAGAAATTATTTGTGCTTTTATTTTTCCTTTTCTGTGGAAGGAAATATTTCTTCTTCCACAACCGTCCATTGCTAACTTATATCTACTCAGTGTTCGACAGCACAGCATGAAGACTCTCAGCAAGAGTCCATAATATACTAACATGAGCAGACTGTGTTGAGTAAACATTTCCAGTTATGCATCTTTTTCACGAACAAAGTTCTTGCTACGATGAGCTCCCTTTGGAAGATTTGCTTTCTGAAGAGTGCAAGAATTTGAGACAGGCTGTCACCTCTGGAAAATTTCATGGCAAGTGGGGGAGGGCTGCTTTTCTTCAAATGTGTTTGCTGTAATTGGACATAGGAGCTCCTGCTCAGTTGTGTATGGAAGTGGATTTCATAGCGCCAAAGAATGAAGGGTACTGTTGCAGTCCACATTCTGATCCCAGGCACACCAATGTAGAGACAGAGTAACTCTTGACTGTATGGTAACACCCATTGTTTCATGTTCTCTGTGTATATAAAATCTCCCCACTGTATTTTCCACTGCATGTATCCGATGAAGTGAGTTGTAGCTCATGAAAGCTTATGCTCAAATAAATTGGTTAGTCTCTAAGGTGCCACAAGTCCTCCTTTTCTTTTTGCGGATATAGACTAAGGTGGCTGCTACTCTGAAACCTGTCTTTTGACTTCTGTAATTGAGGTTGTAACTGAGATCAGAATAGGTCCCACACACTGCTGTTTACAGGCAAAATACAACAAGCTACCATTGCCAGACAGTGCCATTAAGTGCGTATGAAAAGTATATATAAAAATCTGCATTAGATTAGTAATTTAATAACTGATTGCAAATTGTGATGGCTGGGAAATAAAGAGAATTTTGGAAAACGTAAGGTTAGGTTGTAACTACAATAAAAGCAGGAAATGAACAACAATAATAGTCTAAATGTTGCGGGGGGGGTGGGGGGGGAAGTGCATGACTCAAAAGTCCTGCACCAGAAACTGCTGTAAGCTTCTACACTTGTTAATATGATTCAAAACAGATTACAAGACACTAGACAAATGCCAAGTTCAAAATCAAGTAAGAGCTCGAGACTAAATATAACCCTGAATTTCCAGACAACTATTGGAAACGGAATTGAAGGACAAATGCTATCCTGGTAGGATTTTCTTTACCCATTCCTCATGAAGGCCAAAGTTATCATGCTTGCCAAGCAGGAAGGCAACGTTTGGACTTGACGTGTCTGCAAATTCAAAGCCTGTCAGTATCTGCCCTGTTGCATCACTGGAATGTTTAAGGCAATTTGTTCAGCACTACACAGCTCATCAAGTGCGGAAAATGTCCATCCACAAGAGCTGGGAGAACAAACCATTATACTGATTGAAAGGGTGGACGTGAGTTTATAAATATCTGTTACAGGGATCTGTTTGTAGGTGGGATTTATTGGCTCGCAGTGAGAGGAAGCATGAGCCATTACTGGGTGAAATTCACCACTGTTCAAAGGGCCTATTTTGAGGTGGTAACATGGGCGGTGCAAAAATAGGCTGGGGAAGGCTGTGCCTCCCCAAACAGCCCCGTATGGCCCCGCCCACCCTCTGCCCCGAGGCCCCCTCCTGCTGCTAGTTGGCCCCAGGCCAGCCAGGCTGCTCCTCTTCCGGGAAGGGAAGCCTGCTGTGGCTGGGGCAAGGGCAACTGGGACTTGGGGTGACTGGGGCCGCCCAGCACTGTGAGGGCCCCAGCACTGGAGCCACGCTGTCAAGTCCTCCAGGGCTCGGGGGTGTAAGGGAGAGGAGCTGTGTACCACCACCCGTCTGGTGCTCCAGGGCTGGGGAGAGGTCCATGCACTGCCCACCAGGCACACTGGGGCTGGAAGCACTCGGGCAACCTGGCGCTGTGGGCGGGGGGGGGAGGTTGGTGGCTGCAGAGCAGGGGCCTCTGGGTTTGGGGAGGAAGAGGGGGCAGGGCCTGGGGCAGAAGGGGTGGGCCGGGCTGGGGGCTAGCCTCCCTGAGTGCGTGGTTCACCACCGCCCATGGGTGGTACATAGGTCATGTGATGATCCCTCTGCATGGGGTGTCTTTCACTCAGGGTGCTTAACCCAAGGATAGGCAGAGAAGGCAGGACCGGGGCAGAAAAAGTAGAGTTGAAATAATCAAGAGCTGTAACTGTTTTTTAAACAAGTTTCAGGGTCAGAGGTTTCCTGAACATTCTGGTGGGTTTTAGATTATTTTTTGTCTTTTTTTGTCTTCTAAGGAGAAAATAACCTACATTTTTGCAGGATGCACATCAAAGCCTCCAGTGCCTTAGGGGCACAGAAGCTCTCAGACCTATGGCTTAGTAGAAAAAATTGCCCTGTGGAACGCACTTGGAAATGCTGAACACTTGAAGCTATTACTGAGGACTTGATCTTGGTGGGAATTGATACAGGTAATGTAACTGATATCCAAAATTCATACCCCAGTAAAAATCAAGCTTGTAAATACCTCTATGCCAAGATATGTTGGGAAACTATCCTGGTGCGAGGAAGAGTGGCAGCCTGTCATTTCTTCTGACAGAGAAAAGAATGAGAGGAGCCCAGTGCTGGTTGAGTTTTCTTCGAGAATGCTCAGCATCTTCCAGTGAGTGACAGCCACAGCTAGAGATGCAAGAACATGGCCCAGGCAAATCTTTAGACGGTCTACAAGGGTGTTAATTCACTGCGGTTTTCATTATGTACCCCCCCTGTGTTCTGAGGACCCCCCCTCGCCCCCCCGGTTCGCTACTTTAACTTTAGGCCCCTGAAGAGCCACTAGATGGTATCTGACTTGAGTTACTACTGATTTGAGTTTCATAGATTCATAGATTTTTGAGGCCAGAAAGGGACCATTAGATCATCTAGTCAGACCTCCTGCATGTCTCAGACCACAGAAGTTCACCCAGTCATCCCGGTAGTGAGCCCAATACAAGTGATTACAAACAAGAGAAATTGAGCCATCCAGTCCCCCTAATAAGTCTAGTTCAGAAAAGGGAGCTGAGCACATAGAACCACATCTGACTCAATTAAGACCCAATCCTGTTCCCATTTCGGTCAATGGGAGTTCAGCATTAGGCCCATAAATTTTAGTAATGGAACAATAGGTAAGTCCAGTATTATTATTATGTATTATGCTGGCAAACTGAGACTCTGTCCAAGACCAGACCCCACTGTGCACTCCTGGGGAAATTCTGAGCCACTACGCATGTGCATAATTAATGTGCTGTGCATATTTTTTATTTTTTTGTGTGTGCCAGAAAATAACTTCAGCTGGAAAGTTTCTGCAGTTCCACCTTTTGCCTACCAGAGGGCACTGTGGTGCTGGAACAGAGCCGTTGCTCCCAGCCGGCTAGGGAAGAGAAAGCATCTGCAGTGTCTTCTTCACAGTGTCGGGCCAGGGGTCACAGATGGGGGTCATAAGGGCTTCTGGGGGAGGACAGACTGGGACAGGGGCTGAATGGGAGTGGAGGCTCAGGGCCACCGTGGGACGGGGAAGGAGGTGCAGGGCCACCTAGGGACAGGAGGTGGCTGAGTCGGGGCACAGAGACACATAAGGATAGGCAGGTGCAGGGACACATGGGCGTGGGGGAGGGGGTGTCTAAGTGGGGGTGGAGGGACACATGTGGATGGGGCACATATGCCTGACTGAATGGGAGAGGCTGGGGTCAGCCAGGCTCTGCATGGGGGAAGCTTCCTAACAATCCCTCCCCACCCCCAAAAAAACCTGCTCCATACTTTTCCCACCCACACCCAACAACCTTCCAACTTCACACCCAGGCTCCTTCCCAGCAATTACTTCCCTCTTCCTCAGCTCCTCCATTACCCCTGAAACCCCCAAGCCTTTGCACTGCTTCTGAGGGGTGCAGGAAATACAGTTCTGTATTGTATTGTAAATGAATTATTACTCAGTGTTCTGTATTAATATGCCTAGTAGGGAATCTATTTGTCAAAAAACATTTCCTGAATCTTTTTTTGTTGTCTGTATTTTTACGGACATACTTGCTGTCAGGTATTTTGAAGTAAATGACCAAAAATAATTGAAATTGGTGTGATTATATTGTGTTATTTTGACAAATAAAATATGCAAAATTTTAAAATATTGTGTGCATAATTTTTAATTTTTTGGTGCATAATTTTTATTTTTTTGGTGCAGAATTCCCCAGGAGTAACCATGTCAAGCACTGTAAAAAGCATAGTAAGCAACAATCCCTGCCCTGAAGAGCCTAACAGAAGAAAGACACAGGGTGGGAGAAAGGGATATTATTAGGTCCGTTTTACACAAGGGAAACTGAGGCATAGAGAGATTAAACCCAAGGTCACAATGGAAGTCAGTGGCAAAGCTGGCAATTAAACCAAAGATCTCCTAAAACCATATCAAACATATTAGGCAGGAAGAGCTGTTTATTCTTAACTCTCTAAACAACCAACTCTGCAAATGTTTCTACAACAATTAAAAATAGTAAACATTTTAATCAGACGTGTTCTCTGATATTCAAGAATGAACTCAAATCTCACAACACAAGAACCACCCATTGTCAGCATATTTCAATAATAAGGCCAGGGCAAGTGAAATGTCTGGTCTAACTTTGAAATGCCTTCCTTCTCCACGCTCTTCTTAGAATTATAGACTTTAAGGCCAGAAGGGACCAGTATGATCATCAGGTCTGACCTCCTGCTCATTGCAGATATGGAACCTCACCCACCCACTCCTGTAATGAACCTATAATCTCTGGCTGAGTTATTGAAGCCTCAAATCATGATTTAAAGACTTCAGGTTACAGAGAATCTACCATTTCCTCTAGTTTAGGCCAGCACATGACCCATGACCCACAGTGCAGAGGAGGCAAAAATAAAAATAAGAAAATCAGACCTCGGAGAAAATTCCTTCCCAACCCCAAATATGGTGATCAGTTCGACCGTAACATGTGGGTGAGACCCACCAGCCAGACACCTGGGACAGAATTCTCTGTAGTAACCAGATCCTCTCCTATCTAGTGTCCCATCTCTGGCCGTTGGAGATATTTTTTCTTCTTTGCAAACACATTGCAGGTGTTAAATGTCAAAGCAGTGATTTTCCATGTGCTCTGTTAAATGTTTTTCCCCACTGACATGAAAGGGAGAAACATGTCCGTCTCTATCGATATCTCTGTTTTCTTTTCTCCCCTTCCTGTGTATTTCAAACAGCTCATTCACATTTCCCAGACCTAGAACTATACAGCAGCACTAAAAAGTATGTTTTTGATGGCCTCTTTCAATGGCCTGGATTCTGTGTGCCTTACGAACGGGCTTTTTTATTCACACTGTGTGCAAGCAGCAATGTCAAACAGGCGTCTGCCAAGGAGCTCTGGTAGTGATGTAATTCACAAGTACAAAGGCTGAGAGGTGTCATGGGAGACTCTCCGGGGCATTGTGTTGCACTACATGTTTTGTGTTCACCACCTAGTTCCTCTTAGTCCTTTAAAGCTGCTTTATCCCATTGACCTCCTCTCCGTTTACTTTGCTAACGAATCCAGAAAGCTCTTTATTTTAGCAAGTTGGTTATAATACTACCAATGCCAAGGCACGTACAGTACTCATAGAGGCAACCTACAGAAAGGCCCAAACCCCAATAGGCTAATATTTGAATGAAGTCACAAATAAATGCAGCACTTTTATCTGGTGTGGAGCAAAATGGCAACATTTTCTTTCTACATACTTATCTGACCCCCATTCCTAACCTTGTGATGCAGAGAAGTGCTGTTATTCCCATTTCACAGACGAAGAATTGAGGCACAAGAGAATCTAAGTGACTTACCATCCAGGAGGTTTGTGGCAGAGCAGGAAATGGAACGTGGTCTCCAAGTTCCTAAGCTAGTGACCAAACCAACGGCCCATCTTTCCTTTCTAGCCACAATTGACCTCAAATTGGCAAAGCACTTAAGTGCAAGCTTAACTTTAGGCACATGCTGAAAGTCAGTGAAGTCAATGGGACTTAAGCCTGTGCTTTGCTGAATTAAGCTATTTAATGTATTTCTAATTATATTCATCTTGTCATATAAGTGTTGTGTGGTATTAACTATTGACCTTTATGCTAAAAATTATGTTAGCAATTGAATATACCAAAGAATTTACAGTAAAGATTTGACTGGCTTATGTTTTCTCATGAATGCACAATACTAGGGTTGTTGTATGAAACAGCATTTAAGACAGACCCTTATGGATGGGTCTAATTTAATAACAGTTGATAAGCTTTCCATAGAAAGTGTAAGCCAGCCTATAGCAAGTAAGAGACAATGATATCCCAGCTCTAAAATTGCTCAGTTCTAGGGTCCAGTTTCACAAAGGTACTTGGGCACCTAACTCCTATGGAAATCAGTGCCTACGTAGCTAACTGAGAAGCTCGCCAACTCCACCTAGATCCTGACAACATCCTGGACCCCTCCCACTCAGATTTCAGGCCAGAACACAAACATGGACTAGGCATGGTGCTGTTGTCCATGGCTAAGAGGAGATCATCATGGAATAAATTGCTTATGGAGTTTGTGGAATCTCCTTCATTAGAGATTTTTAAGAGCACATTGGACAAACACCTGTCAGGTCTAGATAATACTTAGTCCTGCCTTGAGTGCAGGGGACTGGACTAGAAGACCTCTCGAGGTCTCTTCCAGTCCTATGATTCTATCAGTGCCAAGAGCCAAAGATCCCTACTCATGTTGGACCTCTCCACAGCATTCGACTGGCTGACCAGAGACTTCTGCTGTCCCACCCCAGAAGTGGGGAGGGAGAGCAGGCTCATGTGGAGATGGCTGTGACCATTTCTCTCAGACTGCACCCAAAGTGGTCTGTTGAGACCCTGCTCCTCCATCTCCAGAGCTCTCAACTGAGTCACACAGATTCATGCTATCCAATATTCTACATGCAGCCAGTAGGGGAGATTGTGGAACTGCATGGACTTGAATGCCAACAATAGGCCGATGACACCCAGCTCCAAGGGTTTGTCTGAGATCAGCAGCTGGATGTAGATGAGATGACAGAATCTGGAAATACTAGGGTGATACTGGTGCGGAGAGGGAAGCACTTTGAAGAATGCACCACCTCCATGGCATCACCCTCCACCAAGGCAAATGGCCCTAAAATTGTTAAGCTGGTCTACAGCCTTGGTGTCCATCTACATTCTTCATGTCCATGTCTGCTGGAATTCCAAATAGCCACAGCCATGAAAAATGCCCTTTACCATCTCTGGCTGGCAAGGTGACAGTTCCTCCTTCTTTTGGATTCAGCCTTATTCTCAGTGATCCATGATCCCCAGCCTCGCATATTAAAATTCTCCATGCTTAGGAATGAACTCACTAACCCTAAAAAATCCCAGATCCCAGCAACTCAACAGGCTACCAAGAGCACATGAAGCCTGTGTTTCACTCTCTTCACCAGTTCCCTGTGGAATACCGGGTGAGATGTTTTGGTTTTGGTTCTCATCTTCAAAGCCCTTCCTGGCACTAACCCAAGTTACCTGAGAGATTGCCTCTCCCTCAATAATTGTGATCTCCCAGGAGAGCTCTGTTCCAGTGGAATAATCAAACTAAAAGTGAAATTTGTAAGGACAGCAGCCAGGCCCACAAATCTGGAACTCACTCTCCCGAGAGACCAGAATAACCCTGAACTTCACACTTTCGGAGCAAAGTGCAAATCCCACTTTCTTTGGTTGAGTTTTCCCACCATAAATCCACACTGAAAAATAAACAGTTTGACTAAGTCCAGTGCCCTGTGCACTTTATAATTTTTAGACGCACTCTGACAGCACAGTGTTGGAGGCTGTATAAAACTTGGATGTGGCAGATTAAAAAATTATTTGGAAAGGATAATATTCTATTAAATTCTGTTGTTTTTAGAATGGTTTCTGTAGAACTATACTGGCTCCATCCCTATTAATTAAATTCTATAGGATTCTTTCTACAGTGCCATGTATACCTTCCCCTGGTGCAACTTAACCAATGAAACAAGAGGGTTTTCTAGTAAAACTTTATCAAAGTGTTATTGAATGCATGTGAAAGCAAAATTACAATAATGATTGGGTTAAATTATGTACTTTGCACGCATTGGCAATAAATCCAGATTATTGGGCTCTAAAGGTTGCCAGAAAAGGCTTTGTAGAATACCATACTGCTAAAAACTTAATGAGTTTTAGTAGAGAAGAACATAATTCTAAAGTTCAGCAGAAGGTGTATGTTTGTATGCAGTGACTAAGTGTATGTGAGTGGGAGGCAAATGCAGATGGTTGGAAATATGCTACTACTGCTAAACACATATGATGTTTGGTAGTTTATAGCAGAAAGCAGGAATTGTCTAAAATACGGCAATTCAGTTACTAGTTATTGTTGTGATACTGAGTCATGTATCTTCAGAAGCACTGAATCCCCCCAGGAACAAAATTTTCCATTCTTTCTGAAAATGAAAGAGGTCATATTAAGAATTAGGCTCACAGAGAGTTTGCAGAAGTATAAGAGGAACAAGACAAAGGGAAAAAACAGTTCAATAAACCACATTCCGTAAATTTTCCTGTTAAAAGCAAAGGATGCACAAGTTGGCTAGAAAGCAATTTGCTTTTGGTACATAGAAAATGAAACTTAAGTACGTTCCCAAGTGGTTCTCCATTGTGGCTCAGTCCTGTCTTCTCTTTTAGCTGGCTTTTAGACAAGTAGCTAATTAGGGAAATGACTGTCTCACTTTGTGTCTTGTACTGCTCCTGGATTGGTTGTTGCTTATTGAAATTACTACTGATTGGTGAGTGACTGTTCAGTAAATCCAGCTTGTGGAGTTTCTAATTCTAGCCGATATGTTTTCTGGACATATTTTTACCTTTAGTTAAATAATCCTTCACCGTAGGGGTTGAGAAGTCAGTTCTACAGCTCTGCCCAATTAACACAATACCCAGCTGAGGCCCCTCAAGGGGAATGTTTTGGAATAGTTGAGTGGCTGATGCCATTAATGGGAGACCTGTTGGTGTGGAGGGGGAAATGGAGAGCTGGCAATACTTGATGGGAAGAGCAGTGGTCTGGAGTTCTCAAAATATGTTCTCTCACCCCTTATCAAAAATTACACTACAATTAGCTTAAAAACTTGAAAACTTAAAAACTTTTCTTGTATATTACAGTAATTGTTAAAAAATGAATAATGTTAATAAATACATAGGTTTGATGAAACAAAGTACAGTAGTTGTACTTATGTGCCTGTGCTTAATTTGTGTTTTCGATGATTTACCTTCTAAAAAAATCTCGCATGTCTCCCACCCGCAGAAAGGTCACCTCGCACCCCCAGAGGATGTGTGCACCCCAGGTTAAGAACCACTGCACTAAACTGATAAGATCTGCATTTTAATTTAATTTTAAATTAAACTTCTTAAACATTTTAAAAACCTTGTTTACTTTACATACAACAATAGTTTAGTTACATAATATAGACTTATAGAGAGAGACCTTCTAAACACGTTAAAATGTATTACTGGCACGCGAAACCTTAAATTAGAGTGAATAAATGAAGACTCGGCACACCACTTCTGAAAGGCTGCTGACCCCTGGTGTAGACACTTTTGGTGTCACACTAAACATCTTTATTAGCCACTACTCAGAATATTCTAAAGACAAATTAATTTTCTTTGCTCAGTATTTATTAGTATACTAGTGTTGTTCTCTCTCTGGCCCAATGACTCTTTAAGTATTTATCCAAAGTGGAACAACTTTAACAGGAGAGACTGAGGGAACCCCGCATCAGAATATCTCATAGCTCAGTGGTTAGCGCTCTCCTGTGAGGTGGGAGACTGTAGCCAGACAGCCAGCCCCCCACCCCCTCAGACCAGCATTGCTGGAAACACAGGAGGAAGCCGGAACAGGGCACTTAACATATATTCCAGCACAGCCTTTGAAGCTGTGAAAGCACAGGTGTGCTGCTACAGTGTGCCTCTGGGAGCAGATACAACGATTAAGCTCACAGCAGGCAGAGGCCCTGTGACAGACATGGCTTTTAGCCCCTACTAACTAGCGTGATGCACACACACCAACATCCTAGTTGGGAAAATATTTACCCTGATAAAAGAAATGTCCAGTAGTCGACACTTATTGTTTCTCTCCCTTGCAAGTGTAAACTACTCTTGCGAAAGCTGGCGTCACCCAGACAGACCAGCCTCAATTTGGCATAAGAAAGGAGAAAGAGAATAAAGGAGTACAGAGGTATAAGTAGGGGACCTACAGCACCATGATTTTTGAGTGCTTTTCACTATCTATCTGCTGGTCAGATAAGTGACAGCCTCCCAAGGCTTCTGCAGCTAAGAGGGTCCCTACGCCTTGTCCCTTATTCGTCTTTCCGCGGAATTGAGTGACCGATCCTGGCTTGGCACCGCTGGAATCGAGAGATGCAAGGAGGGTAAGAAGCACCCACACCTGATCTCCTATCTTTAGTGTACACATATTTTGAAATAGAGCTCTATACTTTGTTTTCTTTCTTTGGGATTGTGGCTTCAGTTTTGTAACTTGTTTGTGTGTGTAACATCTCTACATTTAAATAAGTAGGCACTAGCAATTTTGTAACCACATGATTAGAATCTAGCTTAATAAATTTTGGTAACCATTTATGCATAAGCCTGACTTGTTTCTCTGGTTTACTGTAAAGCAGCCAACACAATGAAAGAACCTCAGCCGTTTTGGCTCTAAAGCCTGGCTATTAGGTGAGAGTACTAAGAGCCTAGCGTTGAGTTGTGCCGCCTCCACGGGGCAAACTCTTGGGGCACCTGTCAGTCAATCCTGGCTGCCCGCTGCGAAGGAGCTGTGAGCTCTAGCAGTTAAAGTCACGGGTGTGGAGAGGCTCTTAGTGCTGCCATTGGGGCACCTGTCAGTCAGTATTGACTGCCCGCTGCGAAGGAGCTCTGAGCTCTAGCAGTTAAAGTCACGGGTGGTTAGGACCTTGGGGCATCCATCAGCCTAGCCCGGGCTGCCCGCCGCGAAGGGACAGTGCGTCGTAGCGGTTAAAGTCACGGATGGTATAAACGGGCATAGCTGGCACCTCACCAAACATCCTTGGCCGTCGGCTAACAGAGACCCCTGTTCAAATCCCTTCAGCTGTGGGGGAACTGAATTTGAATCTCCCACACCCCAGACGAATGCACTAACCACCACTGGCTTTAAAGTTATGAGCTGAGACGTGGCAGCGGCACCTCCTCTTCCTCCACCCCAGCTTTGTGTGGAGCCCCTGCCTCAATTACGCTCACAAGAAACAACTTAGGTGCCTAAGGCACCTGACTCCAGGAGAGGGGTCCCCCGTTGTGGACTGCTAGCAGAGGTAAGTGCCTCAGTGCAGCCTAGACACACCCTTCTCCTTGGTATCGCCCATTGGCTAACTTAGACAGCTCCCCAACTAGCATGCTGGCTTTGTGGATTCTATTCTAAGGGGCCTGCCTCTCCCCACTCATTGTACGGGGAGTCTAGGCACCTAACTCTGGCTTTGTGGATTACAGTGTTGTTCCTGTAATTTTCTAGGTGCCTGAAAGTTAGGCTTTGCTCAGTGTCACAACACCTAAGTCCATTTGTGGATCCAGGCTTAAGTCACTTTTGAAAATGGAACCTAGGTGCTCTTGAGAATTTTACCCAATAGCTGTCTTAAAAAAACTAGGAAATAAGGTATAATAAACATTGTCAGACTTTTCTCTGCATTTTCATAGTATGAAAATTATCTCACATTGTTAACAGATTAGCAAGGAAGAAGTAGGTGACAGGTCACTGCTTCATGCCCTGTGTACTTGAAGCTTTCTTCCCAAAATAGCTCTTGAAAATGCTTCTTTATGCAGAAACATTCCAATTACAAACCCAGCGACTATAGTTAAAGGATTACTTTCCAATGCTCTCTTTCAAATTAAATCTAACCCCTATATTACATTTTGCTTACTAGTTAGATTGTTAATACAAAAATTACTGTCTCTTTCATAGAACTGAAAACAAGGAGCAGAAGGTATAAAATTGTATGAGTATGGAAGTAATTCCTGACGACACTCAATCAGAAACATTAAAACTTAGGCTAGATAGCAATTCTCCCACAATACAAGCATATATTTTAATGGTCCACATGAACTAACACTATTAATTTTTCATTTACCATGTGTAGGTTCCAGGGTCAGGTCTTCCAGCTCATAAAACACACATACACACTATACAAAAATGCCCTGAACAACATGTGGAGCTGCTGAGGAAAAGGCTTGGTTGTTTAATAATCTGGTTATCAGAATTGAAGTCATTATACCCTTAAAGCTTTAAGACTCAATTCAAGTAGACCCCTGAGTTCTTAAATGATTACCTGAATTATATCCTTTGTTGGCAAGTCCACATGATCTCAAATATTTCTACTACTACAATCAATTTGTCTGGGAGATATCTGGATCAGAATTATGTCAAAGGGAGAAAGAAAGAGGAAACTAGTCAAGCCTAATTAGATTTAGTGCCAAAGGGGTACTGCTTTTGCCTATATATACTGAACCTGGAAATATATCATTTAAATTCCAAAATTATTTATTTCCCTGTTAACTTATATAGAAACTGACAGCACAGTCCAGTGGCTAATGCCATAGCCTGGGCATCAGGAGACCTAAATCCAATTCCCAGTTCTACCATTGCATTGCTGCTTGACAGTGGACAAGTTACCTCTGGGCCTCATAAAAAGGATATATTTTTCTCCAAGTACAATGATTTAAGATCTATGGCTGAAAAAAATCACTATTTAAGTGACAAGGGTTGTTGAATTACTACAAAGATTTTTACTTTGTTATCGAAAATAGCTTTCATATTTTCACTTTATAGATCTACTAAAACAGATCTAGAGAATATGGCTATTTAAGCAGCCAAGGTGTTTTCATTGCGGTGACTTTGGAAGGACAGAGAATTCCTAGTTCCCCAATGAAATCTCTTGTGTAGCTGCTGATGTGTGCAACAATACATTGTACAGCATATGCTTCTGAGAAAGTATGTGGTTTAAGCAACATCTAGTGGTTAATACCGAACAAGCAGCCATTCACATTCAGCTCAAGGCTCATTTTTAAAATTCAGTGTTTAGGTAATAAGGGCAAGGACTTGGGTAAACTCCACAATATGCTTTCTGTAATCAACATTTAAAGGAGAATTTGCTATAAACAAAATTTCATGTGGACATGCTCTCACTGTCACACTGTCTGGAGTGGCTCACAACTCGGAGTGCCTCCGTGAGGCCAAACTGTCAAAAACAGGGTGGACACCCCAAACTGGTGATATGTTCTATTATTAGATTTCACCAACCCAATAATAAACGTGAACTCCCAAAGCACTACAGTAGTCTTATAATGGAGTCACAGACAATCCCCTTAGACACTCCTATCTATCTTGCCACCCAGGCAAGCTGAACTCTCTGATAAATGGTCATTTACACCAAAATCACAACAATATTCAGATTATACCCAGTCCAAGAGACCAGTTACTCACCAAGGTCGATTTGCATCCTCGATCTCACACCAGACAACACTGGTAGCCAATTCTACAGTAAACTAACTAAAGGTTTGTTAGCTGAGCAAAAGGAATGAGAGTTATTGAGAGGCTAAAGCAGGTAAATATATATGTACAGAAAAGGAGTCCTTGTGGCACCTTAGAGACTAACCAATTTATTTGAGCATGAGCTTTCGTGAGCTACAGCTCACTTCATCAGATGCATACCGTGGAAACTGCAGCAGACTTTATATATACACAGAGAATATGAAACAATACCTCCTCCCACCCCACTGTCCTGCTGGTAATAGCTTATCTAAAGTGAGCATTAGGTTAGGCCATTTCCAGCACAAATCCAGGTTTTCTCACCCTCCACCCCCCCACACAAATTCACTCTCCTGCTGGTGATAGCCCATCCAAAGTGACAACTCTTTACACAATGTGCATGATAATGAAGTTAGGCCATTTCCTGCACAAATCCAGGTTCTCTCACTCCCTCACCCCCCTCCAAAAATCCACCCCCATACACACACAGACTCACTCTCCTGCTGGTAATAGCTCATCCAAACTGACCACTCTCCAAGTTTAAAACCAAGTTAAACCAGAACATCTGGGGGAGGGGGTAGGAAAAAACAAGAGGAAATAGGCTACCTTGCATAATGACTTAGCCACTCCCAGTCTCTATTTAAGCCTAAATTAATAGTATCCAATTTGCAAATGAATTCCAATTCAGCAGTTTCTCGCTGGAGTCTGGATTTGAAGTTTCTTTGTTTTAAGATAGCGACCTTCATGTCTGTGATTGCGTGACCAGAGAGATTGAAGTGTTCTCCGACTGGTTTATGAATGTTATAATTCTTGACATCTGATTTGTGTCCATTTATTCTTTTACGTAGAGATTGTCCAGTTTGACCAATGTACATGGCAGAGGGGCATTGCTGGCACATGATGGCATAAATCACATTGGTGGATGTGCAGGTGAACGAGCCTCTGATAGTGTGGCTGATGTTATTAGGCCCTGTGATGGTGTCCCCTGAATAGATATGTGGGCACAATTGGCAACGGGCTTTGTTGCAAGGATAAGTTCCTGGGTTAGTGGTTCTGTTGTGTGGTATGTGGTTGTTGGTGAGTATTTGCTTCAGGTTGCGGGGCTGTCTGTAGGCAAGGACTGGCCTGTCTCCCAAGATTTGTGAGAGTGTTGGGTCATCCTTTAGGATAGGTTGTAGATCCTTAATAATGCGTTGGAGGGGTTTTAGTTGGGGGCTGAAGGTGACGGCTAGTGGAGTTCTGTTATTTTCTTTGTTAGGCCTGTCCTGTAGTAGAAAATAAAAAATAGGTCGCTATCTTAAAACAAAGAAACTTCAAATCCAGACTCCAGCGAGAAACTGCTGAATTGGAATTCATTTGCAAATTGGATACTATTAATTTAGGCTTAAATAGAGACTGGGAGTGGCTAAGTCATTATGCAAGGTAGCCTATTTCCTCTTGTTTTTTCCTACCCCCTCCCCCAGATGTTCTGGTTTAACTTGGTTTTAAACTTGGAGAGTGGTCAGTTTGGATGAGCTATTACCAGCAGGAGAGTGAGTCTGTGTGTGTATGGGGGTGGATTTTTGGAGGGGGGTGAGGGAGTGAGAGAACCTGGATTTGTGCAGGAAATGGCCTAACTTCATTATCATGCACATTGTGTAAAGAGTTGTCACTTTGGATGGGCTATCACCAGCAGGAGAGTGAATTTGTGTGGGGGGGTGGAGGGTGAGAAAACCTGGATTTGTGCTGGAAATGGCCTAACCTGATGCTCACTTTAGATAAGCTATTACCAGCAGGACAGTGGGGTGGGAGGAGGTATTGTTTCATATTCTCTGTGTATATATAAAGTCTGCTGCAGTTTCCACGGTATGCATCTGATGAAGTGAGCTGTAGCTCACGAAAGCTCATGCTCAAATAAATTGGTTAGTCTCTAAGGTGCCACAAGGACTCCTTTTCTTTTTGCGAATACAGACTAACACGGCTGTTACTCTGAAACCTGTCATATATGTACAGGTGAGTCAGTCTATAATTTCAAAAGGTAGCACAGATGTAGTAATCTGCCAGCTTCCCAAAAGTCTTAACTCTGGGGATCTCCATCTTCTAATTCAGTTATTCTGCCCTGTTAGATCCAAACAGTCCAGAGTTGAAGAAATTTGTTCCTTGTGTCCACACTTATAGCTTCTTCTCACAGAACAAGTTAACCCACAGAACATGTGGGCTCTTTGATGATGGAGTGGGGAATGCATTTAGAGTCTTTGATTTCTGATCATCACACACAAAGAGCACTTGCTTTGAAATTGCAGGAATTAGCACCTTCCTGTTATAGTTTGACTTACACATGGTTTCCTTATGTTTGATCAGTCACTTAGGTATAAGGTATATACAATATAAATGTTTGCTATTTCATTCTAAGATGATACAGATAAGTGAAAACAATGCATGCAACATCCCATTAGTTTTCATGAGGTTTAAACACCAAACACATTCTAACATATTCAACAACTACTTTCATCTATACAAATACACAGTGAATTGGCCTGGCATCCAGCTGCAAGTTTGTCAGTTTTTTATTGACGCCTACACCTTGGCCAGACCTAGCACTCAGCTCATCAGTGTCGGCTCATCACTATCTTCAGTGTGACTTTAATACAGAATGGCTGAAAAAGTACAACAAGTGATATTAACAGTCATACTCCACAAACAGGAGCAGTCTGAGGAACAAGATTTCTTTAACCAAAAACAGCAGGGGAAATTCACTGACTTATATTGGTTAAGTCATTCCCTCTTGCAATCGGCACTTCCAGAAGAAAGCTTCTTACACAGGAAGTGGTCACATCTTCCCAGGCAGAGGGCTTGGGTGAGCAAACTCTCTCTGGGTTTGTGGATATCACTATTTCACCAGTAACAAAAGCAAAATTGCTGGGAGATACTAAGCTAAATTAAGGATTCCACTATTGCTGCTACTGATTTTTCTGACCCAGCCAGAGGTGTGGTGGGAAAGATGTCCAAGTTTGTCTACTGTGGACAAGCCTTAGTACATGGTCCCTTCCGGGCCAGCCTTTGTCTACACTAGAACAAGCGTAGTGTTCTACCTCTTTAACTGTAGGGTATCATTAAGTGATACAACCCCCCTAGACATGGTTATACTGGTAAAACTATGCTTGTAGTGTTACAAACTTATACCATCAAGAAGGAAAGAACAATTTCAGAAAAAAAAATCACACTCCTAAGCAAAACAGTTGTATTGGTAAAACTTGAAAGGGAAGACTAAGACTAAATGTGTCAGACTGGAAGAGGACCAGGAATTGGAGAAGTTTAACTCTAGCCTTTTTTGTGGTAGTGTGAAATTTTGAGTGCCTAAATGCAAGAGGGGAAAACTAGAGATGCTGTGAAATGTTAAACTTATGCAAGTATGTGCCTGAGATAGCTTATCTCAAACTACTAAGTCAAGTTCACCAAGCGCAGCTTGCTCTAGATCAGTTGTTCTCAAACTTTTTATTGGTGACCCCTTTTACACAGCAAGCCTCTGAGTGTGACCTGCCCGCCTTATAAATTAAAAACCACATTTATTTATATTTAACTATGATAAATGCTGGAGGTATTCTCCCATTCTGTCTCAATGAAAATGGCATAGATTTCCTCCTACTGTATTTTAGTTTTATCTTCTCTGAACCCTGAGGGACGGCCACAGCTGGAGACAGAACATTGGATGGGGAGGACCAGGGCTCTGAGGTGGTACCAAGCACTCTCTCAGCTTTTTCTGGCTGGTTTTTTGCTCACATGCTATTTTTAACAGATCACACCATATGTAGGGTTGGTAAGGAATTTTCCCCCAGGTCAGATTGGAAATGACCTTGGTGGTTTTTCATCTTCCTCTTCAGCATGGAGTGCAGATCACTCGCCAGGATGATTTGGGTATATCTCAGTTCCCTGCCATGGCAAGGGCCTTGAGGACAGTGCACCTCAGTTCCTCCTATTCTCTGCCTGCAGCACACAAGTCTAATCTCTTGTGGGCTGTAATATTTTGGTCTAATTCTGATTGTGGGAGTTAGTGCGTGGGTGCTGGACAGTGTTGGTGGCCCGTGATATACCTGATCAGACTAAATGATTGGGTTGTCCCCTCCAGCCTTAAAATTCTATGACTCTACAATAATAAAACTAGTGTCTTATTTTGAAGAACATTTGTTGGCCAATGCATAAGAATGCAGGTAGACAAAGTGAGGTCAAGTTACTTGTAAAGTAAACAAACTCCTGTCTTGCCTCAAGTGGGTCAGTGGGATAGAATGCTCTTTTCAAGTGAACATTTATATTTTCCACACAGTTTCTTCTGTACATACATACTAAAGAGTCATGTTTTTTTAAAATACTCCTTTTCCATGATGCAGCTTTGCAGCAGTGCTTGTTCAAGATATATAAGCCACGTGAGTCGTAGCCACGAAAGCTTATGCTCAAATAAATTTGATAGCCTCCAGAGTGCCACAAGTACTCCCGTTCTTTTTGTGGATACAGACTAACGCAGCTGCTACTCTTAAACAAGCCACATTTACTTTGCCCACAGCTGTCAAGTGTTGGGCTCCTTGGTAGAAAAGCTTAAGGTAAAATGCTGCATTCTCCACTGTTACTGTCTATTACACTAGTTTTACAGACCAGTCAAACTTCAAGAACACAATAAAAAGGGACATGTATAGAAAATAAGGATGCTGTACAAAACTTTTTATTCTGCTAAAGATTACAGATCTGACAATTTGCATTCACTATAACTTGTTTTAAAAAAAAGTGTAAATTCAGTGCTTCTTGGAGGTGCTGCAGACCGCCAAGACTGGAGATCTTGTTTATACACAACTTGCGCCAATTTAAAATCAGATTTCATTAAACAATACATAACCCTGTACAGGCACTTGTAATTGGATTTTTTGATTCATCCTGTGACTCAAGTTTACTTATATAAGCTATATAGATATGCCAGGTTTAAAATGAGTCACATCCACACATGCAACTCACTCAGCTTTAAAAAATCACATAGAGACACAAGGTAGGTGAGGTAGTATCTTTTATTGGACCAACTTCTGTTGGTGAGAGAGACAAGCTTGTGAGCTACGCAGAGCTATTCTTCAGCTCTGGGCCTGACCCAAGTTTGCACTAGCCTAAGAGTATTATTCTGTTGAGACTGGTTTCATTGTAGCGATGACAGGACTTGTAATAGCAGTGGTTGGCGCCGGAGCTGAGCCACGCCAAGTAAACATACTGAAGATTGTGAGATTAATATCAGAGTCTTTCCAATGATGGAATGCGGGTCACTTTAAGCAGTTTCAAAACTCACAGGATGACCTCACATTAGTTCCAAGATGCTATACATTAATAAGCCCATCCAATTCGTTTCCTATAATGATGTGGATGGTTCATATATGTAAGAGTTTAGTGTAAAACAGTCTAAGAAAATCATAGAAACACTATTTCGGAAGGCCGATGCTAAAGGCAAAGTAAACTCCAAGAAAATATCTTGTTCTCTCCACAGAGAGCATAAGATGATAAAATGAAGTAACCAGCTTTTTGAAGGTGAAGCATAAGGAATTGAGAAATAGCCTGCAGTTTAATGAAGCCGCTCTATCAAAACTAAGTATGAGGAAATTGTCAATTTGGAAGAGAATCTTTTAGTTAAACATGCCCAATTTTATAGCATCTCTAAGTTTTTGTTGAATGCTTAGGAAGTCTCACTAAGGGTACGTCTACCCTACAAGCATTACTGTGACAACTGCAGAGCAGAAGCTAGAGCCATTGCAGTGCAGACACTTACTTCAGCAACAAAAGGGGTTTTTCCCCTTTGCTGCAGCAAATTCACCCCCTTGAGACAGTAGCTAGGTCAAACGAATAATTCTTCTGTCAACATAGCTACATTGCAGAGGGTGTGCAAACTGCATCACTCAGGGCTGTGAAAATTAAGTTGGCCTAAGTTTTAGGTCTATACCAGGCCTATTTCTCTTGAGTTAGACATGTAGTCGCTCCCCTGAAGTGGCTCCATGCATTATCACATTATAACAGAGAATAGCAATAATATATTGAGTCACTAAAGTAGGTAATTATTCAAAAACTATCACTTGTTGCAATTTGAAGAATGCTCCATGTATGCAATATCTATGGCAGCTTAGTTCTTTGAACAGATCCTTCACAATTCCCCTCAAAAGTGGGACTGATGTTGAGTTCTGGTTAATGTTTGGCACTACGGATGTTTAAAACAAAATTATGACTTTCTGAGTAATATAAAACAGACAACTAAATGTTTTGACAAGCTTTTATTGTGAAATATTGGATTTAGAAAAAGGTACAAAATGTCAGATGTGTGTCAATACAGGATTTCAATAGTCTATAAATGTGGACAACTGAATAGCTTCACTACAGGATGCATATTTAGACATACTATCTAAAAAGAGACTGCAATATTCACAGACTTAAAATACATAAATAACTTGAGCCAAAGTGGCAATCACCTGTCAATGTTAACTGACAACTAAAAACAGGCTAAAAAGCACATTACAGTACAATCAGTTCCTTATGTCAATGCTCTACAGCTCCAGGATCGCATTCGTCAGGACTGGGATTTGATTGGCTAGTTTACAAACTTTAAAAATTAAAGTTAAGTTAGGTTACAGAATAAAGAGATCAAGTATTTAATTATAACTAAATACTGTGAAGCCCCTAAATGTTTTTAGCACTGGGATCTATAAAATTCAAGTATAATATTGAACTTTTTCTTAAAAAAATTTTATATTGCAGCTCAAGGAGGTTTGAATAAGAATCACTTAATGGAATAATTCTTCAATTTGATGTGCATGGTTCTGAATTGGTTTTTAAAATCCACATGCACCATGGACTGGTGGCCAGTAAACTGGAGAGAAAAGCCCCCAGTATCAAAATATTACTCTGAACTAATGAAAGTCAGAAAAACTCCTAATTTTTTTTTTAAAACTCTCTCAATACAACTAACATCCCAAGAGGATAGCAGCAGCATTTTCTACCCTAGCTGTATTAATAAGTTTATTAAAGAACAGTTTTTATAAACTTACAAAGTTGATCTTCATGTACAAAAAAACCAAATACATCTTCACTGTATGAAACAAGCTAGCCTGCTTTTTCCAAATTAAAGTTATTCGTTAGACTAAGTCTGTCTAAACTGCTGAAGTTGTTCACAATTCAGTAGCATCTGGGTAGACAGCCAGAGGACTTTAGATTCTAGTCCTCCAAGCAGCAAGGTGTCACAGACAATAAAGCTAGCTGAAGTGCAAGCAGCTCCTGAGTCACCAAATCAATGTCCACATCTGAACTGGAGCTCCCATCTGACAGACGACTATTCCAAGTATTTGCTTTCCTAAACAGTGTACCCCCAGTTATGCGAAGTTGTTTCATCCTACTAAGACACTTGTACTGATGTCCATTAGGAGCAGAGCTAAAACTGAGCTAACTAAATGTAAAAACAGAAGATTCCATTCGAGGGGTTGAACAATAAGTTTTCATTTGACACCACATCCATTCCCTTTATTTATGTACTGACCATTACAGTTTTGGCTACTGTTTTCTCGATGTATATCTTTACATAAACTAAGTACGTGTCAATCTAGTTACTTAAAAAGTGACCATAAGTTACAACTAAGTACATTTAAAACCAAGACAAAGTGAATATGCAAGTTTTAAAAATAAAGTAGTGAGTATTAACTATACTGCTAATTTTGGGATATAACACTGGGAGTACAATGCTTGCTGTGAAATTAAAAAAATTAGTACTGGGCCAACAGGAAAAATACATAAAGCATTATCGTCTAGTGTGGCAAAAACCATATGAATTGTTTATTTAGGAAGTGTTTGGCATAATAAGCACTAACCAGACTCAACAAACCCCACAGATGCAATCTAACAAGGTTAAAGAAGTCAATACACACTATCCATCAATTAGCTAGTTCTTCATGCTGCTTCAAGCACTGCACTAGCAACTTTGATCTTTGTTTTTGATTCCTCTGTACACACATTTATATATACACAACCATTTATTAAACATGATCTTAAAACAAAAATGTTATGTACAAAATACCAACATTCCTATAAATAAACAGTTGGAGAAAGGCACTTGCAAGAAAAAAGTCTACAGTAAGTCTTACAAAAAAACCACACTTTGCCTCTGGTACTGTACAATAGATAATCTTTCAATAAATTCCAATCACAAGAATGTAAAACACTAGTTACTCACTTGTTATCACTAAGAATATAACTGTTACAATTGTATTTACACATATGTATACATCTTTTGAGTTTCATTTAAGAGCACCATGATTTCCAACCTAAATGTCCTATATTTTAATACAAAGCAAAAGAACAGTTGCCAGAACCCAGTGTCCATATTCCTATTCCAAAAGTGTTGCCCTTGCAGATTTATAAACTTGAAACTGAACTTTTGGCCAAAGTTAGCATAGTTTAAGGGATTCAGTTGCTGCTTTGAACTCTGTAGAAAGTACACCTATTTTGTTATTGCATGATGTGTTTTAAAGAGAGCACTGCTGTATTATCCCTCTGCAATTGTTAAATACTATTGCTGGCAAAAAAGTTCCCAATATAAAAAAAATAAAATAAATTTCTTCAAGCCAGTTGAAGTACTTTATCTGAACAGTTTAACTAAAAAGCTGCATATTAGTTATAAAAATGTGTAGGAAACATGCCGACTAATCTTGTGTGCAAAAATATTTTTCCACTACACAGGATTTTAAGGGCTTCACAGAATTACTCAAATTTACATTGAGTAGTAATCCTCATTTAAGTAACCAGTTCCTCATGGAGATGTTAGTATACTTCCACTTTTATCAAACTTTTTACCCTTTGACAACGCAGCAACCTGTTTGAGTAGTTCTCTGTTTTTGGCCTGTAATATAGATAAAAAGAAAGATTTATAGAAACACTCTCTTCTGTTTAAACATAACAGAAACACTGTTCAAAAGTCCTAATAGTTACTCTTAATTCCAGTACTATATCCATCAGTGACACACTGCAGAAAGATCAACAAACTTCTTGAATAGGAGGGAGCAGTTATTCAACAATGCCATGCACAACTGTCTTGCTGAAGTTATGAAGCCACCCTTGTGTAAAACTTCTATTCCTGAGAATAAATCAACATAACAGCAGAAGTTTTCAGCATAGCTCAGGTATTTAAGCTCCACATCTTCCACTAGCTTTATAAAGGAAGACAAAGCCAAATCACTCACACGGATTTGCAAAAATCAATCTACTGCATTGTAGATATTTCTGTTCATTCTAGAATTTATAAATTGATTCAGGTTTTCCTGCTGCTTAAAACAGTTGTACTTTCAATGTAGGTTACATCATTGCAAGATTAACCTCTTGCACTGCAATAAAATTGTGCAGTTATGCTAGGTCATTATACCACACAGAACAGGTATATCAGTGTTTCTTAAAGTATGAGGTATGCCCCTTGAGAAGGGGGGCATGAGGAACTACCTGGGGGGAGAAGAGAGGATGCGCCTCAGTTGCTCTTAAAAAGTAGCTATCTAGTGGTTACGTTTGAAAAGAAAACTGAAGATAATGCAGGTGTAACTCAGGCAGAGAGAGAGAGTGAGAACCTGAAACAGCTCAGAGAGGGTAACTGATCCATCCATTTCAATGACTGGTAACTCATGCAAGGATGACAGTGCACAATGGTTATATTTAAACTATTTCATTTCTCAAAGCAAGTATACAAAATATTTTGACACCTATTCTATTAAAACTATTTAAGTATTTACCTGCAGTTGTTCCACTGTTTCCTTGTGAGCTCTTTCCATACTGTTCATTTTTGTCCTTAAATTAGACTCCTGGTACTGAAAGTCTGCCTTCAACTCTGTCAACTAAGAAAAACAATTCCTATAAGGATATTTTGGAATGCTACCTCATATGTATTTTTAATTAACTTAGATCCATAAAATAACTTTTTTTGAGGCATAAAAGTCTCTCGGGGACACTGACTACTTTCTTCATTTACTGCTTCTTGTGTTGACAGCTCAGCAAGGTTAAAAATATCTTACAGCACAAGTCAAATATCTCTTTTACGTGTGAAAGTCCCATTTGGGAACTGGATATGGAAGACTAGTCCTTCAAAGTATTTTCAGATGTTGGATCACACTGATTTACAATACTTAGCTTTATTTTCAGCCATGAGACTCATCTGCCAGGCTTTAGCTATGACACTGGCACAAAGCTGGTTTTTGGGCAACAAATCTGAAGTACAGTCCAAAACTGATGTGCCAGTAGAAGAGATTTTAGAACACATTGATAAGTTAAACAGTTATAAGTCACAAGGATCAGGTGGTATCCACTCAAGAGTTCTGAAAGAACTGAAATTTGAAACTGCAGAACTACTAACTGTTGTGTGGAACCTGTCACTATAATCAGGCTCTGTCCCAGATGACTGGAAGGTAACTACTGTAAAACCATTTTTTTTAAAAAAGGCTCCAGAATCCTGGCAATTACAGGTCAGTGAGCCTAACTTCAATACCAGGCAAACAGGCAGAAACCATAGTAAAGTTTTTCAGAATGATCATACATAGATGAACAGGATTTGTTGGGGAAGAGTCAATGTGGCATTTGTAAAGGGAAATCATGCCTCACCAATCTACTAGAATTCTTTGAGGGAGTCAACAAGCATGTGATCCAACATGGGTGATCCTGTTGATACAGTGTACCTGGACTTTCAGAAAACCTCTGACAAGGTCCCTCACCAAAAGCTCTCATGGAAACTAAGCAGCCGTGGGATAAGAGGAAAGGTCCTCTCATGGATCAGTAAGTGGTTGAAAGACAGGAAACATGATAGGAATAAATGGTCAGTTTTCACAATGGAGAGGTGAACAGCGGGGTCCCCCAAGATCTGCACAGGGACCTATGCTGTTCAATGTATTCATTAATAATCTGGAAAAAAGACAGTTAAGTGGCAAAGTTAGCAGATTATACAAAATTATTCATGCTAGTAAGTCCAAAGAGGACTGCGAGAAGTTAGAGGAATTTCACAAAACTGGTTGACTGAGTTAATACTTAATCCTGCCATGAGCACAGGGGGACTGGACTAGATGACCTCTGGAGGTCTCTTCCATTCCTATGATTTGATGACTGGACAACAAAACAGCAGATAACATTTGACATTGATTCGTGCAAAGTAATGCACACTGGAAAAAATACTCCTTACTATACATATACAACGATGCATTCTAAATTAAACGTCACCATCCAAGATAAACCTTGGAGTCACTGGGGATAGCTGTCTGAAAACTTCTGCTCAATGCACAGCAGCAGCCAAAAAAGCTAACGTATGTTAGGAACTATTAGGAAAGGGATAGATAAAATATCATAATGCCACTATATTCGAGGTGTGGGGACACCATGGATTTATACTCTGTCCAGTGCTGGTTACCCCAGCTCAAAAAAGGGCCCAGTGAAAAGTTCAAAGAAGGACAACAAAGATGACCAAAGATATGGAATGGCTTCCGTACAAGGAGAGAAAAACGGTTAAGACTCTTCAGCTTAGAAAAGAGATGACTAAGTCTATAAAAATCAAGAATGGTTTGGACAAGTGAAAAGACAAGTGTTATTTACTCTTTCACACAATACAAAAGCTAAGGGTCACACAATGAAATTAATAGGCATTAGCTTTAACACAAACAAGAGGAAGTACTTTTTCCACACAGTGCACAAGTAACTTGTGGAACATGTCGTGATGGTCAAAAGTATAACAGGGTTCAAAAAAGAAATGGATAAATTCATGGAGCATAGGTCCATCAATGTCTATTAGCCAAGATGGTCAGAGCACAACCCCAAGCTCAGGACAGCCCTCAACCTCTGACTACCAGAAGCTGGTGTGGAAGATGGGTGAATCACTGCATAATTGCCTTGTTTTGCCCCCCTGAAGCTGTACTACGGGCCATTGTTGGCTACAGGATACTGGCCAAGATGGACTATGGTAACAGTTAATTAGCATAAAGCTGTAATTTACATGGCAAATATCTACAGAGACATAATAAAATGATTCTGAAGAATAAGTCTATTATATCTCATTCCTAAACGGAGAGTAAATTCCAAGAGATCTAGAATTGCCACTGCAAACAGTACATTGATTGGAGAATTAAATCACAAGTGAAGTTTATATAGGAAAGTTACTTATCTTTTAATTCTCCTCTAAAGACTAGCTTACAGGTTTCTTGCCCCTGGCTCTCAGATACCAACGATGAAACAGGCAGAAAAATGCTCTAGAGGTGTATTGATCCCCAAAGGCAGTGGGCAGAAGTACAAGCCATGTAAGACCTGCAGTGCCACCCTTGGAGCCTTCTAGTCAAGTCTCATTTATCAGGAAGCGAAGCCTCCCAGAGCCAAACAAGCCAGTCATAACAAAAGGGTTGAAAGAGCAGTAACCTTACAAAGATTCCCTTCCACTCTGAATGGAGCTGGGAAAGAGAAAATTCTGCAAGATGACATCTTCAGGGATGCAGAACTACAAGTAATTCCTACTCTTCCGACATACCAGCTACGTAATATTCTCAGAACAGAATTTTTTCTAAATCTCCTTTTGGAACCCAGATACTTGTAGGCAAGCAGACCTACAGAAATCCATTCCTGATGCAATAGCTCTTGCTACCTTGTCACTTGCATATAAAAGAACACCTGCACCCAGTACTGGCTCAGCCCCACACTTTTATCAACCATCTTTGAGTTCCTGGTATCTGTCCTGTGGACTACATTCAGTCAGCTCCCCAGTAGTTAATATGCCGTTGGGCCATGAAGGCCCAGCAGTTTCTGATGTGTAGAATAATTGTCTGATGTATTCTCTAGCCATGGTTGTCTTGACCACCAAGCTTTTCACTGGGATGGGAGAAACTGCTGGCAGAGTCCTGGGCAATATGTACTTCTCAGCAACATTTGAAGCAAAAGAAGTCGTGTGAGTTGTCTGACACACCTTTGCCAAGTGGTCCAAAATAGGATGCAAGAGCATGGCCACTCAATTGGATGGAGGCTCTTGTTCCACGTATGTACTAATTGTTGCCCTTCTAAATTCCTGGACTGGTGCTAATCCAGATCCCACCAACTTTATGCATTAGAGAAAGTCAAATCCTTACAGAGCATGTCTTGTTACTCCTTCAGTTAATCTGTTCTGCATCCAGGAGGCAGACATTGTATCCTTGACCACCATCATGCTTCTATTAAGGCAGCAAAGTAGTGAGCCAAAAGGGCACTTGGAGCATTAACCATCTCAAAAGGCATCAACAATGGCTGTGCCCAGACTCTCAGCACAGGAGCTGTGGGGTTTGTGTACTGCTAGTAAAGGCCAGTACTTTGTTTGTTGAAAGAGCCAATCCTGGGGTACAGTATCCAATTCAGGCTTATTTTGATGAAGGATCAGAGGCAAGCATTAGTGATGGCACTACACGGTACGAAATCACCAGGAGAGACACGGCTAGGTTGCTGAACACACCATGGAGGCTCCCCAAAGCAGTCTTCCCTGTCCTGAACCAATGTGAAGAGAAGATGCCGTGGTCTTATGATGTGAAGGTGCCCCAAGTCTTTGGAAGTGATGAGTTGGAGGGCAGGTGGCTCTCTTCTGGCGTCTCCTGCTAATTATTTGTTTGAAAGAAAATTCAAAGTCTGATGTGACAAAAGTCAGTACCATAGACATTGAGCACCGAGACCTTGATTTGTGGTAGAGTCCTTGGATTTGGATGGGATGAAACAGAATTTTTTCCCCCCAGGGGAACTAGTTTGCTGGGCTTAGAGGGAAACAAGGCATGGCACTGCAGGCCTAGAGTCCAGGTGGTCAGAGGCTGATTAAGGCTTATATTTTTATATTTTTTCCTTCAGAGCTAACCAGGCTGACCACATGCTGGACTTATGGGAGTCTCTGGAGAGTGCCTTAAGGAGGGCTTAAAGAAATTTCTCAGTGCTTGGGTGCACAAGGCAAATATCTTTAGGCCCTGCACATATTGTCCCACTAGTTTGAATTATTAACTCCCAGGCTGAGGATTCTGTGAATATGATCATTTATAAACAGACCTTTCAGCCATACAGGTACTGTATGGAGGTATGACTGGTCTTCCTTCCCACCCAGGTGCTGAGGAAATGGATGTTATTCTGAAAGAAATTAATACCTAAAAAGCTTTGAAGTTCAGAGAACTATGAGATGCCAAGAAAAAGGTTCTAACAGTAATACGAAGGAGCTGAAGCACAAGTTGCCAAAACAAAAAAAACTCAGACCAAACAGAAGTTTCTCTATGATCCCCAGAGGCTGGCAACCCTATCAATGCTCCTAGAGAAACAGAGGCCACAGGGTAAGAAAAAATTTGAAGACAAAAATATATTCATAACAGTTAGGTACTGAGAAAAAGGAGTACTTGTGGCACCTTAGAGACTAACAAATTTATTTGAGCATAAGACTTTCGTGTAGCTCACGGAAGGTAACGCTCAAATAAATTTGTTAGTCTCTAAGGTGCCACAAGCACTCCTTTTCTTTTTGCGAATACAGACTAACACGGCTGTCACTCTGAAACCAGTTAGGTACTGAGTGTTTAAGAGCTGAAGAGGTGCAGGGCTATCAAGGTCGAAAAGAAACTGAAAGGTTCTGAAAGTAGTGGTTAAGGCATGGGATATCATACCACCACTAGCTGAGGACTGCTTGTGCTACTACTTGCTACTTCTCACCTAAACCTTGGGGAGTTCCAGCTATTTTGCATTAAGGAGCAGAGACCCAGGAATGAGAATCCTGCACAGAGGAAAGTGAATTTACATTTTCAAAAGTAGACTATATTCTGTAAAACATCCTCTGCTCCCTAAACTTAAAAGTAATGAATAGCCATATTTAAAATGGCTCGGCTAACAATTCTGAAACAAGGATTTTGCAATTACAACATTAAGTGACAAATAAAATGTAGCAGAAGACTAATCACTGTCTCTAACGCAAGTATTGTCCTCTGCCTTGTCAATCATTCAAATTGCGAGCTGCATTTTGTCTGTTCTAATCTACACCAAACTGGACCTCCTAGCTAACATGATTAGCAAAACATCAGCTCTATCAAATATCCTCTTGGTGAGTTATGGAGAAAATTGGACAAATGAAGAACTGTATTAAAGCAACTCATAGTGTGTATATATACACACACTGTAAATGTTTAGCTACAATATCTACTCACTGGTAGTCTTAGTTATCTGATTATAGTGCTTATGTAAAAGGACTAATTGCACCAACAATCACTATTCTAGAATTAAAGATAAGTGTTCTGAAAAATGTTTGGAACTCAAATCACCACCAAGTTACAAGGACATGAAGTGAGAACAAAGTGGGACATATGAACATTCACGTTAATAAATGGGACCAGCTAGATTAAGTACTGCATTTGCTTTCAGCCAGTTATTTAATTCAAACTGTACTGCAGGGAGAAACTATGTGCAAAGACCAATGACCCCAGAATATAAAAACAAAGTTCTCAGCTCAAGCAACAAAATTCAGTTTAGTGTTTTGCTTGTAAAAAGGGCACAAATGCATGTCACTGTGTGCCCACTTTAGACTAACAATAGGAGTACAACCTTCCACACACTGCTCTTTTTGTGTTTCACCTAGATCAAATTTAAAGAGAGTCAAAAGGTAGTTTCAGTTTCAGACTGATTTAAGGCCTCCCACTGACTTCAATGGGACTACCAGAAAAGGTAATGGTAGCTTTTGTATTATGAATTGGACTGCCCAATTCATTTCAATTAAGCCACTGAACAGCTAGAGATAAGGACTTTCTAAGCATTCTAAAGTGGTCCAGATTAATTAGTTTAGCCTCAAAGATTCAATATACCAATACAAGAACCTAACATTGCAGTCCCAACAGCACCCATTTACACCAAAGGACACAATCTTAAACTGGTCAACAAATCAGTTGCTTAAGAAATGAGCTTCTAATAAAAGTTTGGCAAAATTAAAATATTTGGGGCTGTTTTTAAGACAGTAGGCTGCCTGAAAGGTGAGTCTCTTGTATACATTTCACACTAGTCATTACGTTCAGGGAGAGTTGCCTTACAGCTAAAATACATCCAAGCTGTGTAAGTCTGCTACTTAACTTTTTAAAAGGACAATTTGGTAACGTTGCAATGTCTAGTCACAACACAAATTTTTGGTATTAATTTTGTTTTAACATTCAAACACAATTTAAGTTGACAGCTCCTTGAGTCTACAAGATACAAGAAAAAATTTAATAAGGTCTTATTAAGCAGCTGTAGCCTTTACCTTTTTATCTTTTTCTAAGATAGTCTGATCTCTTTGCTGCAAAAGACGTTTGAGTGACATCACTTCTTCTTTCAACTGACTTATGAGGACAAAGTTGTCAGTTCCCCCACTGTCTGCTGACTGATTTATAGAGCTACTAAAATTAAAAAAAAAAACCTGTTACTTGTAACATCAACAGAATAACACATTTTTCAAAGTTCAAATTGCTTAAATTAACAATTCCACAAACATCCTTAAGGACTAATGCAAAAAAAGTATGTACCTGACAGAAATGGATGCAACTGGCAAATTACCTTACTAATGGCACACATTACATACACCTGCAGAAATATAATTGAGTATTAGCTTTGAGGGGGTCAAATTCTTCTTAAGTGAAGCAGCCTCTTTGTACATTATTCCAACTGTTGATCAGAGACAGAATAAATTGTTCAGTCTCACACATTTAGGTCCAAACACATTTTCTAGATACTACATCAGTTTAAAGCACCAGATTCAAAATCTGTGTCCTTCTGAAAAATCACTGATGTCAGAATATTCTTTGTTTGATAGCTATGGCCTTATGCTCTACTTTTGCATCCCTTTTCCCAAAGCAGCTAAAAAAAGGGACAGTGTCAGCTTTCTACTGATAAACTCTCAACTGACTAACAGCACTCTGCCATAAAACCCTAAAAGTTACTAGGATGAAAAGTGTAATTTTTCGCCTTTCTAATCTGCCAAATAAAAACAGCAACTGGCAGCAAACTGATGGTCTACTTAGTTCAACTATCTCAGCTGTAGAATATAACTTTACCTATCTCCATTGGATGGCTTGGATTCCAGTTTGGGTTTTTTCTTTGGAGTTTCATTCTGAATAGCTGCAGAGGATTTATGGCTGAAATCAAACAACAAATATGATAAATCAAAAGCAGTAGAATGGTCTCATACTGCAGAACTGAGCAACCTACTACTATTTACATATGAAATGACTCATACACAGAGATTAGTCTTGAACAATCAGAGATGCAAGTATGAAAAAAAAAATTACCTTTCAAATAAAGAATACAAGATTCATTTGCTAAAAAATTCAGAAATGGGCAATGCAATTACCTCTGTTTCCACAGTCCCTGATCTTGTTCTGGACTTAGATTGCTGATTCTGAAATACATGTAATTAATACAGGTCAAATTCCATAACCACTATCTGAAACTGAAAAAGCATCCATATCTAAGTTTTGTGCAGCAGAGCAGCTCAGTTTATAAATTTGTAATTGGATGGATAATTAGCAAGGCACTTAGTAAGCACATTTGGGATTACTCCTCATCAAGGCCAGGCTCATTTGAAAACAGCCTTTAAACTACTGCATGCTATCATAAGGCACAAGGGGAAGCGTTAGGGTTGACAATTCAGCCTTGGTTTTAGTATTTCCCTACTTCTGCAAACATTATTTTAATACTTGGCAATTTTGAACAGAACTTGTTTTTTCAAATACAAGTTGTACCTTAATTCATTTCCAAGGTAAGCTGACCGGAGAGCACAAGTGAAATGGTTATGCTCAACGTATGTGCAACTTAGATTGCATTGGATGAAACTGAACTCCTCAGAGCCCAATTGAATTCATTACACACTTTAAACCTGCATGTGCACTGATCTACCAACAATACTAATAAAATTGGATAGGGCAAGTTGGTGGGAAAACACAGAGGCGGTTTACACAGGAAGGTACCTGTCAATTGAAGTTATCAACTCTGTTTAAGTTTGGAATTGTGCATTTTAATAAATACAAGCAAATCATGCATACACACTGAAGCTCTTTTCTTTATGACACCAGGAAGTTATCTGGAAATGTTTTATTTATTAGACATTTATCATGCTCTCATGAATTAAGATTTGAGCAGTTATATCTTGGGTAAGTCAAAATGGATTTTCACCAGACACTATAAAGGTACCTATCCTTCCTACTATTCACCTGCTTGCCAAAAGTCACTTTCTTTTATAATGGGAAAATTGCAATTTATTCCCCCCTCCCTGGTCTTCATTTTCAAGAGCAGTTGAACCAATTTTCCCCTCAAGCTTTTTTTTTTAAAACGTAATTTTTGATTAGATCAGACCTGCAAAAGTTTCAGCTTAGAAGATAGTAAGAATGTCTTGAGCAACTGAAAAATGAAGTGTATAATAAAAATGTTTAGGGTGGCCTTAGGAATCTATGCACTTCAGCTATAATTTTTCATTGTTTCAATCTAGGAAATACAAAATGTTATAAAGAGGTTCTAAAGTAAAACTATTTCCAGCCTACAGATAACATCTGTATGATTCTTACACAAGCATCCTTTTAACAGAATGGTAAAACAAAACACTAAATCCTTGAAAGCAGCTGCCTACAAAGACTAATAAGTGTTTACAAGTGTACAAAACTAGAGATACATGACAAAAGAAATTGGTCCACTGTTTAAGTCACAGCAAGACAGCTGCAAACACTCTGAAGCATGATTAGAGTGGCAAGTTTAAAAGAAAAAATTAAAATGACAATAGCATTGCCCTGCTACTGACATGACAGCCACCCAATTGTAAGGTCTGAGACCTTTTTCTGCAGCCACATTAGGGGAGCAGCTGACATGAGATAAAAAGCAGAAAAGAAGTCACATCCTCACATTCCATCTAAATTACATTAACAATGAAATATCTGTTAAGATGGAGATCTTGTCCTAATAGTACCCACCACCACCAGATAAAAAAACAGATCTTAAGATGTTTAAAGAAAACTTTGCTTGATAGCATTCTGTCTGTCAAGGAATCACTTAACAGTTGTGACTATGACATCTATATTTATTTTTTGTTTTGCCTTTATGGTCTTTACTTCTCTATTGTTTATCTGTATGGTTTCTGTCTGTTTCTTTGATTGTTTCTGTATGTTGCATGACTAATTTTGCAAGATTTAAATCAACTAAGGTGGTGTGGTGTGGTATGATTAGTTGAAAAATTGTTTTGCAATACATTAGGACTGGTAAAAGACTTATTTTGTAATATTTTAGTTTAAAATGACTGGTTAAGGTATAGCTAGGGCCCTACCAAATTCATGGCCCATTTTGGTCAATTTTACAGTCATAGGATTTTTAAAATCGTAAATTTCATGATTTCAGATATTTAAATCTGAAATTTCATAGTTTTGTAATTGTAGGGGTCATGATGCAAAAAGGAGTTTTTGGGGGGAGGAGGGGTTGCAAGCTCATTGTAGGGGGGGTGTTGTACCACTACCCATGTCTGTGCTGCTGGTGTCGGTGCTGCCTTCAGAGCTGGCTGGCTGGAGAGCGACGGCTGCTGGCCAGGAGCCCAGCCCTGAAGGCAGAACAACCCACAGCAGCAACACAGAATAAGGATGGCATGGTATGGTATTGCCACCCTTACTTCTGTGCTGCTGCCTTCAGAGCAGCCACCACTCTCCGGCCGCCCAGCTCCAAAGGCAGCGCAGAAGTAAGGGTGGCAATACTGCAATCCTCCCACCCCCAGCAACCACCTTTTGGATCAGGATCCCGTTTAAGAAACACGGGTCTCCCCCATTAAATCTGTATAGTATAGGATAAAAGCACACAAGAGACCAGATTTCAAGGTCCGTGATGCATTTTTCATGGCTGTGAATTTGATAGGACCCCAGATATAGTTAAGCAGGACTCAAGTTTAAACTATATAAAGGGGTCCAAAACGAAGTTCTTTGGAACCTAACTCCAGGACACAGCCCAAGATCACAGCTGCCAGACCTCAACACCCTGCCAACCATATTGTGCAGAAGTTGGAGGAGTCCCAGATGACCTGATCCTGACTGGCCACCAGGAAAAGTTCATTTGCCTTATTGGGAGTGGTGAGCACTGTATGGTGTGTGTGTTCATTCTGTTTTGGTAACTATTAATAAAGAAACTAAGAATATTACTATGCAAGGCTCTTTCACTAGTAAAAGGCTCTGCAAACCTGCAGAAGATTACTCCCTGAGCCCTAGGAACAGGGTATGGGTGGCCCTGAACCTTAAGAACTGAGTAAGGGTAGGTGCCTTTTGCCCTAGAACGGGTGGGGGTGTCTAAATTAACCAAGTTACACCTTGAGCCCATGGAAGGGTAAGGGTGGGGTGCCTTAGGGTAACACCATGAATGTCAGTCAGCATTGGATATTCTGGCAAGAATTACATTTACTATAATAATTGGGGAAAATCAAAGGTGACCTGCTTCTATCCCGAAGATGGTGCCATGACATCATTTATCTACTCTTCAGATAAGTAACCCTATCAGCATTTCTAGACTTATGGGCAGTTTCAACATCAGCTGGTAATTAGACTGCCAAAAGGTTTTTTTCTACTAAGTTAACTCTAGTCCATTCCATTTATAGCAGTACTGAGACTCTGCTGGATTTGTGGAATAAATTCACAAAATGTTATTCCGATTTTCAATTCAGTAATGTAAACAGCTACTTTCATTTCGCTACTAACCCTGTCTCATAGAAGTTACAAGATTTTTCAAGTTCCATAAAGTTTCAGAGTACTTACTTGTGATGGCTGCTGCTGTGACGATGATGGTGGTGGTGGTGATGGTGTTTCGAATGATGCTGGTCTTTCTCAGCAAGAGACGAGGATGACGAATTAGAATGTGAAGACCCTAGGCTCTTCCTCTGTTCCTTTGTCTTCTGCAGTACTCTCTTGTAGGACAGTGTGCAAAGCCAACACAACAGCTTCCCATCAACCTTTTAGGAAAAAATTCACAAAAAGTGGGCAACTGTACTTAGTACTAGGAGAAATATCTCTGGAGGAAAAAAATCTTACTTCATCTATTATCCCTGTGTAAGTCAGTCTTAAATTGGTTTGATTAGAATTCTTTTGGCTAGATTACCACTACTGGGACTCCAGAACACAGATTTTATTCTTTAATATACACAAAAAAAAGTTAGAAATATACACAGTAACAGTCCATTTTTGTGCCACAATATTTTTTTCGATACACTGTGGGATGTGGCAATGAAGGCCAGTAGTTACCTTCTACAATAAATGACATCAAATGAAATCAACTCAATATAGTGCATCATTTTTTCTAGTTAAGTTACACTTCTGAAAAGTGAATCCTCTCCTCTTCAGCATTTTAGTTGCCCTGTAAAAATGGCTACAACAACATGTGTTGGACATATATCAAATATTCCTCCCCCAATGCCAACCCCTCTCCCCACCAAAAAAAAAAAAAAGAGGAAAATCCCTACTCCTAAGTAAATTTTTACTTTAGGAATGACGCAGCCACTCAAGTCTTCTTTACTCAGGACAGCATCAGCCAGCCTAAACCAGCTGCAATACAAACCAAGTAAATTATTTTGTAGCAGTTAAGGAGAAAAGAAGTCTCTTGTTGACAGCACTGTTCTGGAGTTCAATTAAAAAACGTGCTCACCCATAATGTCATTTCACCATCACTTTCTGGACAAATGGTTTTGGCAATTGCCCCTCTAAGAAATTAAAATACACAGGTCTGTGGAGAGCAGTCTCTTTCCTCTCTTCAGCTATATTCTATGGTTAAAAGGAACTCTTTCAAACTGAAGGATCGGACAAGGTGGAAGTGACAGATCCAAGCTAAGGAAATTTGTAGCGTTGAAGGTTAGGGTGAAAAAAAAAAAAACAGACTACTCAACTGCCATGGTCAGATTATTTTTAGCTTGTAAAAAAAGAATGAATTTATTCCAGAATAAGTCAATAGAGAAGCATCAAATCTCCATGACTCAGAAGTTTAATACAAAATGCTGTGTCAGATCTTTGTTAGAAAGCCTAATGAAATTCTCTTTATACCACATTGCTATTTGGGAAATTAACGCCTGCTATTTTTGAAGAGGGAAATATTTCAAATTGTATCTTTCGTTTTCAGACCCAGCCTTTACAGTACCACCACAACAAAGCATACCTTCCTTCTTCCCTCCTCTTTGCGATCAAAAGCACATTGCTGCTTGCACTGTTCACATGTCTGAGGTGGTCCATATTTCTTTTCTGAATTTGTGCAACGCTGGCATTTTGTGCCAATAAATGCTGCAATAATATTACAGTACTGACAAGGCTTGGGCTGAAAAACAATGGAGAACTAGAAATTAGTACATTTTAAAATGCTTAACAAATTAGCACTACAATTATTAAAAATAATCATGCTTCTAAACTAGTCTTTAGAACTTGAAGTTAAGAACAGGAGGAAAATTTGATATTTAAATCAATGATGGCCCTAATTTTTTTGGTTTGTTTTAAAGTGATGCTAGCTCAACTGAGACAAAAATAAACAGTGTTTTGCACACAAACTAGCCTACATGCTCTGTGAAAGAAGTGCATAAGTTTTTTTGGATGTTGCCTTCTCCAATTTATAAGGTCAAACATTTTTTCTGTCATTGAGAAATCTACCTAAATCTGAAAAAGAGTAATTAGATCATTTGCACTTCTCTGAAGGTTTCTGAGAACGAGGAAGACCCTTCAAATAGCCAAGAGACTTGAGCACTGCAGAACTTCAGAGCACTGCAGGTACAGGCTTCAGATATAATGCCTGCTCCTACAACCCTATGGGGAGTAAAACAAACCTTCAGCTAACTAAAGGTCAGTTAATGGAGTTTAACCTTTACTATAAAATGAAGCCAATAAAGACACACAATTAGAAACTAAAATTAATCAGTTTCTAAAAAATTCCCTTCTAGTTCATATATGACCTTATTTTGCTTCGAGGCGGTTTCCTTTTTTGATAAAGTATTGCCCAAGTGTTGGTGCATCTATATGATGCTTGGTGAGATGTATTACAATCCTTTAGAACTTCCAAAAAAGATCCTACTTTATCCAGTTTAAGTTTACAAAGAGCTGGGTAAATTACATGCTGGTAATTTTTAAACTGAACTAGTCCAATAAATTGAATCTCGTGTAAAAATGTGTTAATTTAAGGGCATAGTTTACAAGATTTAAGTGCTTCTGTTCACATGAGAAATTGCTATGCATTACCAACACCTTCTCTAAAAGCATACAGTGCAATTTAACGTAAATACTGTTCATTAATATGGATTCTATTATTACACGCAAATCTTTTCTAACACAGCACTAAGTTAGAACTAAAGATGAGGAAATATAAACCATTCCTACAGTAATATTAACCAGCCCACATTACACAATTAGAATTTGATGGCATACTTGACAGCACAGTGGAATCAACATTCCTTCAGGAACCTTCATTTTTGTATTATGTTAATAATGGAACCTTTATAGTGCATAACCAGATTTTCACCTTGAGTCGCTCATTAAAAAATACCAAGGGGACACTAAGTCTCTCGGATAGCTAGCAGCATATCTTGTCAAGTGAGCATTTATGAAAACATGCAGGGATTTACCACGTACATATAAAATGCACACAGACTTTAATTTCTACTACATGTGCAGGATGAACAAGTTTCCATGATTCATAACTATCAAACTTGGTTGTGAATTACCCTGAATTAATGGTTTCAAACTGAACCATTTTTTAAATTTTGTGAAAAAGTATGTTAATTTTTATAACTGGGGAAAAAGACTCAAATAGCTGAGGGTTTTTTCCTTAAGCTTTTCAGAGGATTTTTCTTAGGTCAGAGAGTAAGAACAGAAACTTTCATTCCAAAAGATTAATTTTTCAGAAAGTGTGAGTGTGTGTGTGTGTGTGTGTAAAATAGTGTCTGTAACTGAAAATATTTTACAAACTGAACTAGTAATAATCTAAATAAGTTTATAATACCAAGATACATGCAACTCTTTGTAACGTCTTTTGCATTTATAGACAAACTGAAACTGAAATATGTATGTATATTTGACAATGAACTGCAAACTCACCGTTCCAAACTGCTTCACGTTTTGGGCACATTTCTTGCATATTGTGTTAGTTTTGCTAAAGAGAAGATTTTGCAAAGTTGAATTTAACAACAAGCACAAACTTTCAAATTCTTTCCCATATGCAATTACCATATAATATGCATGCAAATATAAGCTACACCCAATGTCTACTTAAAGACAACCAGGTATGGAAGGAGTCTGCCTTCTTTTATGTTTATATAGTACATTTGGGACAGTACAGAAAGCAAGTTATTGTGGCTGTTTAATGCCAACTCACAGAATTCACTTCCAAAAGCCTAATATTTTCATTGATAATTATATGCATTATTGCAACACGTGATTTAAGACACAGCATTCCTCTGAAGGTATTATTGATAATCCACAGCAATGTTTGTGAATTTGGGATTTTAGCCACACATGAAGGAAGTGTTTTGTGTCAACTGAATACTCCTTCCTGAAGGCTGAAATAGTTTCAGAACACATACATACCTCTCTTGTTGGAATTCTGATCGGCAGTAAGTACATTTTACAATGGGATGTGCAATTCGACATTCCTGAAAGAAAAAAAGTCAGTAACCATTTATCAAAGCGAACAACCATGACATTACAAGTTAGTCTCATCTGACTTCTTAACATACCTTTTATATATTGTTATTGTATACATCCATTGATGTTTGAGTGGTTAAAAAAACTACAGAATAGTTTTTCCTACAACTTGCTTTCCGCCATTTAGTTTTGTAGCAACTGTCTGATGTAACAGATTCAATAAAGAACATACCCCCTTTTTTCCACAGGAAGCAGAATGCAGAAAGTGTGACGGGACTATGAAGTTTATCATAAAATAGAAAATGATTTCTGAAGTATTTTACAAGTAGGGATGTTTAAAACCCACCATTATCATTTTCTTCCAGGTACAGCTAAGCAGAGGATTAGCGTGACTAATGCTCAACACTGGTGTGAGGGTGAACATAAGTGCTAATACATAACCATAGCCCAGAAGTGCCCCTACGCCCTGGCCAGCCCCAAATGGCATTGCATCCTGGCTCACTCAGACTGTAGCTCTAGGCAAGACCCATGAGCAGAGCCAGACACTGGGGGTGTAACTGGTTTTGTAAAGTGGTGCGAGAGCTCGAGTTGGCTCATCCCTTCACCAGGGCAAAAAGGCCCCTTTGGGCATCACCCGAAGCTGGGGAACTTCCTGTCCTGAACAAGGTGCAGCCTCAGCATTACAGACGGGACAGGCAGGGAGCGGATGTGGTAGAGCCAGAAACCCTGTGCCCAGTAACAGCCCCACTCAGCCCCTCTTCTTCTTCCCCCGCTCAGGCCCCCCCTTCGCCTCCAACTTCTCCCCCCGTCCCCAGTGACCCCTCCTCCCCCCACCCTCAACCTCTGCTCAGGTCCCCCCCCTTCTGCCCCACAGCTCCCTCCCCCACGTCTTCCTCTCAGCTGCCCCCGCAGCCCTCTCCCGAACCACCCCTCACGCCTACCTGTCCCGCCTCAGCCCCCAGGCGCACCCCCTCTCCCGTCCCCCCGCCACCCTCCCCGCAGCCCCGCGCGGGTCCCCGCCCCCGGCGGACCTTGCAGAGCTGCTGGCCCTGGGAGAGCTCCTCGAAGGGGTAGCGCTGGTTGCACTTGGTGCAGGCGTACAGAGCCGGGGCCGCCGCCGCCGCAGCCATCCGCGCCGCCGCCGCCGACAGGGATGGCGCGAGCTGCGGGGAGCGAGCCGGGCGAGGCCGACGGCAACGGCTCAGGCGCGCCAGTAACCCTCCGCCCGTGGCCTCCAGCCGTGCCCGCTGCGCCGCTAGGCCCCGCGCAGAGCCTGGGCCGCCAAGCCGCTTCCTTGTGTCGGCATCGGCGTCGCCCCGCTGCCGGCCCCGCCCACGCGCCCCCCCCAGCCAATCGACGCCGCGCGCCAAGCCAACCTTCAAACCTCGTAACCCAATGGCAAACCCCGCCGCTCCTGCCGTAGCCAATCAAAGCTCGGCTTCACGTCCTGCGGCTGCCGTTGATTGGATCTCTTTCTCCCTCCCTCAGTGGCTGCTCCGATTGGCCTGCTCAAGGCCTGTTCTGATTTCTCATTGGCTAAGAGGACACGCGAGCATTCTGACAAAGACCATCCTCTTCCGCCGCCCGCGATATGTGCCTGAGCAAGAATACCTTATATCAACAACAAACCTTGACGTCACTATTCCTACTCGATTCGGTTGGTCGGATCAAGCGATTGCGAACGAGGCTACGCCCCTTCCGTCAAACCTTCGCCTTCTATTGGGCAAACTGCTTTCTTTATCATCTGATTGGATAGCTGACATGTCAATCAAACGGCGGATTGTGACGCACGACGTTGTATTTCATAGGGGGTGGGACCTATGCTGGGCAACCCCATTCTTTCCTCCTCATTGGTCAGTTGCTATGTCGGTCAAGCAGCGCCTTGGTGGCGTAGAGGCGCCTCTGGTCCTGGAGTGGGGATGGTGGCTGTATGGGTGTCGCGGCCTTAAAGGGGCCCGCACCGCTTGTGGCCGCCCCGTGGGGACATGGCGGCGGCTGGTGACCCCCAGCACATGGTGAGACATGGCGACGGGGTGGGGGCGGTTCTCTGTGCACCGGTATGAGCCGGGGGCGAAGAGCTCTAAGGGCTCGCCGGGGGGGCCAAGCTCCTGTCAGCCTCGCCGCGGGGAGAGGGGCGCAGGATTCCCCCCAGCACGGGCCTGGCTGTGGAAGCCCCCCCCCCGGATCACCTGAGAGTCCCCTCCCAGCACGGATCCCGGTGGGAATCCCCCCGTCCCACCCCCAGCACGGATTCTGGGAGGAGTCCCCCCCTGCACCCCCCCCCCGGCAAAGACCCCCCTGGATCACCCCGCCCCGCCCCCTCCTGAGCAAAAACACCCAAATTGCCTCCTGCTCTGTTCCTAAGCCCAGGCCTGGCGGGGAACGACTGCTAGAGTCAATCCCCTCCTTCAGCACAGTTCCTGGATCCCCAGGATCGCTCCCCTTCCCACTCAGGGCAGATCTTGGTGGGAATTCTCCCCACCCCCTCCTGAGCACTGACCTGGGTTGGTTGGAGGGTGGAAGAAGGTGCCCCCGAGCACCTCCATGCCTCCTGTAATGCAAATAAATAATATTCATAGCTTTTGTATATCTCTAGGTCTCCAGCTGTTTTTTACCTGCCCCTCAGCAGCTTGGAGCTGGCTAAAGAATTCCGGGAGGGTAACATCATGGTGATGCTGCATGGAAAGTAATAAACTAATGGCACATGTTTACTTACAAAGGGCTGCAAATTTCTAATAAGAAAACTCGTAATATTTTGTGTGTGTGTGTGAGCAATGCAGAAAAATTTACAAATCTCTGAGTGTAAAACCTCTCTGAGGTATTACTGGTTTTTAGTGGGAGTATCTGTATTGCACAGCACAGTCTGGTATCTGTGGCCACCAGAGAAGTAGTGGGGACCAACACAGTTTGATAAGAAGAGGTGTTTACATTACTAGAAGCTGAAGCCAAAATGACTGGTTTCAGAGTAGCAGCCGTGTTAGTCTGTATTCACAAAAAGAAAAGGAGTACTTGTGGCACGTTAGAGACTAACAAATTTATTTGAGGATAAGCTTTTGTGAGCTACAGCTCACTAGCTCACGAAAGCTTATGTTCAAATAAATTTGTTAGTCTCTAACGTGCCACAAGTACTCCTTTTCTTTTTTTGAAGCCAAAATGTAATCCAAGCAGAATAAATTACTAAAAGATATGGAACATCGAAAAAACATGTTTGCAAGAACAAGTGAAATTTTAAACTCTAAATGTCTTCAGTCTAGTGCATTTCTATGACAGGTCTTCTGATAATGCTTCAGATGTTAAAAAACTGGCCCTTTTAAAAGTGTTGCTGTTACCTCAAACTCTGGTATAGTGAAGAGGGTAAATTCCCATCTAAAGGACTTTTCTATACAAAAGAAATAGAATGTTGTAATAGGTTTTTTTTACATTGAATTTGTATTTTCCAGCACTTTCTGGTGTTTGCCAGGGTTGTTGGTTTGATGATGATTGCTCTAGGGCTCATCAGAGGCTCAATTCTGCACTACTCAATCTTAAAATTAGGGATTTGCTTAAGAACCGGGCTAAATCAAGGCCTAAAACCCAAAAGAATCACAATCTAGGGACCAGAAAGGTATGTCTTCGCTGCAGCTGGGAGAGAGATGTAGGCAGACTTGCGCTTGCTCAGCTCAAAGTAATGTGCTAAAAATAATGATGTAGACATAGTAGCTTGGGCTCTCAAGTTTTCCTGGCCCCCTGGCTCTGAACTTGGAGGTCAGGCTGAGCTGCAATGTTTACACTGGTATTTTTATTGTGCTAGCTTGAGTCTGTCTACCCAGGCTGGGAGGTTGCAGTGTAGACTTACCTCAAATGTCCCCACATGCATCTTTCCCAAGAAGCCTAGCTTAGGGAAGCATAGCAGGACCCTCCCTCTCCCTACTCTGACTTCCATGAGAAGGGGAGAGAAGAAAGCATGACTGTTGAGGGGAACACAATAGGACAGAACTGGGGGTGCTGTACAGGGCCATAGGCTACCAGGCCAATGATCCTAGAGAACTGCCTGGACAGTGAAACTAGAATTGCCATGAGAATGTGGTTTCCCCACATGTTTCTGGTCTGCTGTCTTCATGGCTCTCAGAAGTGAAGTCTGCTCTTTTTGCTAGCAACTGCATTTGTGAGAGGAGGTGCAACTGCTGGGAGGGCGTGGCACATGTTTTCTGAGAACTTCTGGCAACGGGCCATAAACCATTAGATGAAAGCACTATTCCTACTTCCTGGGCCACAGGTTAGAATCAGCTGCCCAGGATGACTGAAGCATGGGCTATGCTTAAAAGTTAGGTTGATGTAGCTACAGTGCTCAGGGGTGTGAAAAATCCACATGCTGAGCGCCAGAGCTATGCTGACCTAACCCCTGGAGTAGGCGCAGTTAGGCCCATGGAAGAATGCTTCTTTCGACCTAGCTGCTGTTGACTGGGGAGGTGGAGTTCCTACAGCGATGGAAAAACCACTTCTGTCCCTGGAGAGAACCTCTACGCTGCGCTGCTACAGCGGTTTGGTTACAGTACTTTAGTGCTGTTGCAGCCCCTGTACTGTTGACATGGCCTAACCCTGCTTATCTTCCTCCGGTTAGTCCCTAGGTGGGAATTCTGAATGTTATTTCTTCTGACGGGACAGAAGTCCGAGCAACAGTCTTGGTCACAAATCAGAGAGAGGATTGAATAATAAGTGTAATCTCAAATATACTGTTAAAATGTGGGTTTTTAAAAGTGAAACCCATCCTCAGTTGGGGGTTTATCTGTTAGAATTTTAAATGTTGGTGGAATGAAAAGTGACAATGCCAGCTCTTCATGCTTTGGAATAGCAAGTTTCTGGATTTAGAAAAGCTCACCCTCAGAGTGTTAGGCCATGTCTACGCGACAAAATTATGTTGACCTAAGTTAAATCGGCATACGGCCACTGCAGTTATTACGTTGCTTGTGCGTGTGCACGCTACGCTCCTTGTGCCGGCGGTGCATGTCCTCACCAGGAGTGCTTGTATTGATGCAGAGGTCAGTGTGGAGCAGCTCCCTGAAACCAGTAACAGTTGATGTAAGTAACAGTGTCTACAGAAAGAAAAGGAGGACTTGTGGCACCTTAGAGACTAACAAATTTATTTCAGCATAAGCTTTCGTGAGCTAGAGCTCACTTCAATTTGTTAGTCTCTGAGGTGTCACAAGTCCTCCTTTTCTTTTTGCGAATACAGACTAACACGGCTGCTACTCTGAAACCAGTGTCTACAGAGACATTGCATCAACCTAACTACATCGACCATGTCTCTACGCTGTTCAGGGAGGTAGTGTTATTAAGTCAGCCTAGCGGGCCAGTGAAATCAGCGGTATTGAAATTTAATTGTAGTCACATCCAAAGGTAGGTTGACGTAAGCTGCCTTGCGTCGACTTAACCGTGTAATGTAGACCAGGCCTTAGTATGGTGCTGAGTGACTCCTCAGTGCTAATGTTTTTTCTCTTGTGAGAGCTCAGTTGAACTCACTATTAGCTGCTTATTCTTAGCTGTACAGATAAATGGATTTAGCAATAAGCTATTTAGAAGCATTCTAAACTTAGTTACTTGTGCACTGCATCATAACCTCTCTGTGCTCCTTTCTGAGTAATAGGAGCATAATTACTCAAACTGTTTTTTCACAGAGTACCTAGAATAGGTGCTTAAACTGAATTGTACACAGCACTATTCAGAGCTGTGGCTAATGAAGGGATAGTAGGATAATTCTTTTCTTTATAGGTTTTTATACCATGCTGAACAATGTACTATCTGAGCACCTTCCAATAGAGCATTAACCACTACACCTCTATCATATGTTGTTTGTTCTCTCATCCTCTCCTCTGAGGGTAGGGTGACCAGACCAAGTGCGAAAAATCAGGACGGGGGTGGGGGGTAATAGCCTATATAAGAAAAAGACCCAAAAATCGGGACTGTCCCTATAAAATCGGGACATCTGTTCACTCGTTGCCCTCCAAGAGGGTGGAGTGTCTTGTTTTGGTAGAGTTGGGGTTGGTTTTTTTTAATGGGTAAATATACCTGTTGCTATGTGTTTCTATTAGAGGAAGCAAGGCCAAACAAATGTGCCTTGCATTTGGAGTGGAAAGCAGTGAGGTTTGTTATGGTTCTTGGGGGTTTTCTTTCTGCAGTCTTGGACCACCCCAGAGAAGTTTTTGTTCCCCACCTAGGTGAGCTTTACTCTTATTGCTGAGAGTTTCGTCGTCCCAGAGGAGCAACAGTTTCAATCGCAGTGTTCATCTTAGAACTTTAAACGGACTCTGAAGTATCCTGGGCCTAAGCCAGGGAGCGCTTTGAAGAGAAGGACCGAGAACTTACACTTGATTAGAAATTCTACTGGAAGCCAGCGTAGAGATTGTGGTGCTGGTGATGTGTGATGGGCTCATGGTAGCCTGTGTTGCTGAGGAGACACACTGCAGCATTTTGTATTAGTTGACGTTTCGGAAGTGTCAAAGGTTACTTTCATGCCAAGGTATATTGCATTGCTGTATTCCAGCTGAGAGATGACAAAGGCATGAATAACTGAGGCCAGGTCTTTGTCTGCTAGGATGGGATGGAGTCTTTTAGCCAGCCGGAGATGGTAGAAAGCATTACTCGCAGCTATTGCCTTGGGAGAGCTCGCATCAGCAAGGAATCCAAGAGGACTCCTAGACTATGGACTGAAGTGACCAGTTGAGGATGTAAACCTTCAATCAAAGGATTGTACAGTGGCTGCAAACTCTTCAGAATACTTTCCACTCCCCACCGGTATCACCTCTGCTTTGCTTGGGTTGAGCTTCAGCCAGCTGTTCTTCATCCATGAGCTGATCTCATCCACGCACTGCTGAGCCATGTTAGTGGTAGTGGTGTGGTTGTATGTGAAGGATAGGTAGAGCAGTGTGTGTGTCATCTGCATGCTGCAAGCACTTGCGTTCATGTAATCTAACCAGGTCACCTAGTTGCTGCACACAGACTGGAGAGAGAATTGATCTTTGTGGAATCCTACAAGTTGAGGGGTCTAGTGGTGAAGGTGCAAGTTTCCCATTATTACTCTTCGGGTATGTCCCTCTAGGAAGGACTCTCACCATTTTATCACATTACTCCTGCCACTTCTCTCAGGTGAAATAGTATCTCATGGTCAGTATCAAATGTTGCAGAGGAGTCCAGGAGGATGAGAATAGATGTTTGTCCTCTGTCCTTTGACAGGAAGAGATCATCCATCATTGCCACACTAAGGCTGTTTTGCTTCTGTATCCTGATTATACTGGGTCTAGAATGTTGGCTTTAGTTACACAAACTTGTAGTTGACCTTTGGCTGGCTTCTCTATGAGCTTGCTCAGTTTTGACACTGGGCAATGGATGGCTAAGACTGAAGTATCCAGGGTGGGCTTCTTCAGTGTTGGTTGGACTTGCGTGTGTGTGATGGAAGAAGGGAAGATTCAGTCTCTGAATATGGTGTTAGCAAATTTTGGTCAGGAATGGTACCTGTTCACGATTCTCTTCCACAAGCCAGGAAGGGCATGGGTTGGATTTACAGGTCTTGCATCGGGACTCCTTTATGGGGTCAAGAACTTTCTTGATGAGTGAATGTATTGAACTCTGGGAAATGCAGGCGGGCTGTTGGTTGGTGGGTGCAGGCAGTGTGGATACATGCTGTTTGAGAGAGCTTCTCAAATGTGCATGATATTTTCAGCGATATGATAGTTCCACACAGTGCTTGGTGTTCAGCTCCAGTCTAGGCTGTAGGCACTCAGGATTGATGAAGTGATTTACTGACCTGGAAAACTCCTTGGGGAGGGATTTGGGAGCCTCAGTGGAGATTGATAGAAAGGGGTGATCTTGTCCTGTAATTAAGGCTACATTTTAGTCACAGGTATTTTTAGTAAAAGTCATGGACAGGTCACGGGCAGTAAACCAAAATTCACGCCCGTGACTTGTCCATGACTTTTACTATATACCCCTAACTAAAATATGGGTCAGGGGGACACAATGCTCTGGGGAGGGCAGTCTAGGGTGTCGCGAGTGCTGGTGGGGGAGTGGCTCAGGACCCCTGCTGGTGCTGGGGGGAGGCGTGCGGTGGGGTGTGGCCTGGGACCCCTGCTGGTGGGGGGAGGGGTGCAGGCGGCATGCAGATCGGGACCGCTGCTAGTGCTGGAGGGGGGAGGGTTGGCATGGCTGGCAGACTCCCTACCTGGCTCTGACCGGCGTGTCCCTGCAGCTCCTAGGGGAGGGGAAGACGGGGGGGTTCTGCACGCTGCTCTCGACCCAAGTGCCAGTTCTGAAGCTTCCATTGCCTGGGAACCGCAGCCAATGGGAGCTGCGGGGGTGGCGCCTGCAGGCAGAGCACGGAGCCCCCTGGCCCCTCCGCCTAAGAGCTGAAGGGACATGTTGGTGGAAGCCAGGGAGCGCCCCCCACAGGTAAGTGTTGCCTCGCACCCCAACCTCCTACCCCAGCCCTGAGCCCCCTCCCACACACCCAAACTGCTGCTGGCCCAGGGGTGCCTGGCTCAGGCAACCCCTGAGCAAGCTCCAGCCACTGCAGAAGTCACAGAGGTCACGGAACCTGTGACAGACTTGCAGCCTTACCTGTAATACAGGCTCAGCATAGGCTTTGAGGGATTTATTACCTTTCTTCCTGTCTGAATCAGCCTTTGTCTTCTGCATAAGTACATGAGTTGCTGCCCCCCTCTCTTCATCTGACACAAGGTGTCAGAAAACTAAGGGTGTCTGTGTGGGTATGAGGAGGAAGGGGTCATTTGTAAGACAGCGTGTTAATGGCAGAGGCCAGTGCAGAATGATGATTATTCCACAGGTCCTTGACTCTTCATCCTATGACTAGAGTACTGCTGCCATTTAGCAGGCTTTGGAATTGGTTGCAGTTCATGAGCCTTCGTGGTCAAATCAGGATGACTGGTCTTTTTTGTTGCCCGAGTCATTGGCTTGCTGAGGCGATGGTCTGTCCAAGACTGTGTAATGTCCTCTATTTTGATATCTAGGCTGAAGATCAGGGTATGAAAATTATCTATGTGAATCTGTCCCACCCTGTATTTGTGCTATCCAACATAAGACAATCCGATTGCTATTTCTTTTCTCTTAAAAGGTACTGTACCTAGATACTGCCTGCAGAAAGAAACTCCACTGCAAAATTCCTAGGCAGCTTTGCGTGTTAGGAATGTAAAGGAGTTGGGTGCCAGCCCATTCATGCCTGGCTCCAAACTAAAAATCTCATGAATCCTTTCCCACTCCACTTCCCTCCCTGCAGACTCTCTTCATCTCGCGCTAACCTCCTCTTGCTGCCTTTATGCAAGCTTACCACAGTTACTATCTGGAAGAACTATCCTTTGCCTTTCTGCCTCCTGGGTTCTCCATTTCTTTATAATCTCATCGAACTTGTGTACATCCTGTACAAATCTAATCTAAAAAGGTGTTTGCTCCCTTTCTTATACCTCTTAATTTTTCTCCTCTTAAATTTAAGAGTATTATTTATGCTATGTCTACACTACGGACCTTACAGCTGGACTGCTGCAGCTGCACCACTGTAGGTCTGCGTAGCCGCCCTAGGCTCTCCTGCTGAGATAATTAAACCACCCCGAACAAGCAGTGGTTGCTATGGCAGTAGGAGACGCTCTCCTGCCAACATAGTGCTGTCCACACTGGTGCTTTTTTTTGGTGCACCTTATTCACTCATGGGGGTAACACCCAGGAGAGGGAACAGAAGCTGTGGTTGGTGAATATGGTCCATGAGTTAGACTGACCTTGATGGAGGTCCCTCCATTTTTATGTTCGTTTTTGTACATTTCAGGTTGCATTTCCTGAAACATCACATGCAAAAGGGGTCCTTCCCATAAGAGTTCCAAAATCAGAAAAAAGATTAAAAAGAAATAATGTTACAAAAAGAATTAAGCCAATCTCATGTTTTTTTTTGTGGGAGATGGGGAGTCTGTCATGATGTTTGAGTTGAGGTTGGCCGTACTGTGATTTATTGGAGTGATGAGTGCTGTCTTACTGCTGTTGTATAAGCTTTTCTTGAACCTTTTAAAATTCAAATATCCAAGTCTGTGTAAAGCTCACTATTTTTCAGTAAATTACAGAACATCTGGAACAGTTCAGTCCTGTCTCAGTTTGTGGAGTAGCATATGAAACTGTTCCTTGGCCACATTCATAAGTAAAATGTACTTGACAGCATGATATTATTTGGACTGTGGTAAGAAATGTTTGTCTGAACTATACAATGGTTAACACTTCAAGCTGGGGGTTGTCAACATTGGTCCAAAGTGGATGGTTATGTTGACTCTTCATTGCAACATTCAAACCAAGATTAACTGAATGAACATAATTTGTAGCCAGATTGTTCTCAAGGGAAATGCAAATAAGTAAAGGGGGCAAATATTTATTTTGCTTTATGGGATTTAATGTCCAAGTGTTTAAATAGACTATCTGAAAAGAAAAATTATGCCTGTTGGTGGCTAGGTACCACTTAAGCAAATAAAGAAAACTGCAGTTGATTATATGTCCCTAGGCTTTTCCATGCAAATATGTTTTTCTGAATCCTGAAAACATGTTTATATATGCTGGGTGCCAGTATGCAACCAGCCTGTCCCCTTCAGTTGTGGGGCGTAAAGGGACAAAAGTCTGAATGCCACTGGTGCTAGGGCAAGTATAGTGAAACAAGGGAATAAAACAAAATAAGTTCTTTCTTTTTCTTATTTATATCAGACCCTATTTTTGCGATGAGTTAGGGTGAAAATGAAGCTCATAGTCCCAGGTTGTGGGGCAGGAAATCTGGCCTTTGCAATGTAATTATATTATTAATCTCTCTTCAGTGCTCCTGAAAATCAAAATGCATCTGAGCACTCAGTCAGTAATTAGGAGGAGCTGGGGAGGAGAAATGTGAACTATAGCTGGAATAATTTGCCATTTCCCCTTCCCAGGCTCTTCAGAGGGCATCTGTTAGCCTCTCCCCATACTTCTGTAGTAGAACCTGAGGGCATAATAAATACCATATACATCTGATTCTCCCTGCTTGTTGCAATTAGTGACTGGAAAATGAGGGTTGCCAGTAACAACTTTGTTTCATTTTTCAGGGTACTCTACGTGGAAGTTGTAAATCTGCATCAGTCACAGATGGACTCTCTGCAGCATCATTTGTAGATTATCCGAAATACAAACCCTTCATTAATGCTGATTTGCAGCGCTCCCCTGAGAAACCAGTAATTCCCTATCCAGAAAGTAACAGCAGAGGTAATATTTTAGTCCAGCATCTATTGCCGTGGGATGTAGGTGCCATGTAACAAGCATAGAGCATGCCCACAAAGGGCCGTAATCTCATTGTCTCTCCTGCTTTTACCCAGGGGAGATGTAGTTTAATCTCTCCTCTCTTACATGTCATTTCTCTTTCCTTAGTTCCTCCTGTTTTGCCCTCCTCACTGTCCCATTATGGATCTGTCTGAGGGTCACAACTCCCAGTTTGAGAACCCCTGCCATAGCTGGAGTCCCACAGCTGAGAATCTTCTACCTCCTGTACCTGAAAGTCTGACCTTGAGCCAGTCAGGCTGCACTGAAAATAAGTGTGATTCCCTGGATGGATGGGTAGCTGGCTAATGACCTTATAAAGTAGCCTCTGATGGACATTTGGTCCTTCCTCCCCAACTCCCCCAGTGATTAGGGCTTTAATTTTTGCTCAGAAGTGGGTTTGAAGGAGAGGGGAGGTGCTCGGTATAGGGGAAAAGGCAGGATACAAAAGGTAGAAGGGGAAGAATTGCCAAGGGAACGTTTAGAGGACACACAAAAGCACTACACGTGAGGGGGGATGAAATGAAATGAGAGCAGAGTTGTATGGAGGGGTGGATTTGTGAAGAGTTTGAGCTTCCTGGGGGGAAGATGGAAGAAAGGGAAGGATTAAGCTGAACTTAAACCATGGGATTCAAACTCTAGGTTTTATAAAGTAGCATAACGTGGTTGGAGTGGCTGTGGTAATGCACGTTGTAGTGCAGTCCGACTTGGGAAAGGCCTGGTCCTTAATGGCCAGTGTGGTAAACTCCTCGCACAGAGTGCTTCTTAAATGTAACGTGCTCTGGCACATAACCTGCTTTCTGCGCTGATAGTGCTGTTGATACATAATTAAAGGAGCAATGTGGCCGAAACATAGGAGTATTCGGTAGTGCAGGAAGAGCTCTCCTTCTAATTATTGATGAAGGTGTATTTTCATATGTTGCCTAGTGGTAAACTGAAGCCAGGGTGTGCATCTGGTAGTAATCCATTTTGGTTTTCATTGTTCAACACTGAAGACCTGTTAACTCCAGAACGTTGAGTTGGAAAATACTCTGGTAGCAAAAATGTGAGAGGTGGTTTTTTGTGTTTAAATTCAAAAACCATGCTGTGTGATCTGTACCGTAATTAAAAAACAAACAAACAAAACTCCAGTCTCTTGCTGTCGCATTGGGAACAGAGCCATGCTGTCTGTAACCCTGTGTGCTTGTGAGCTCATCTGAATATTTAGCTATTTTCCACTGACTGTTTGTGTCCATATTTTTAAATGCTACAGTTTCCGTAGCTGTAATGTAAAAAAAATGTACACCCATGCACTTATCATTCATTTATATATTTATTATTATTTATTAACTAGCTACTTTAAGAGTAACAGTGTTTTTTGTCTGTCTACCATTCTACAATTCAGTGTTTGACGTCTTTGCTTTAGAATTTGCCCACTGTACTGTAGTAACTGTTCTTTCCCTTTTGTGATGTTATACCAAGATGTCAATATTCACCCTTGCATGTATTAATCTTTTTAATAAATGCATCTGCTTTTTCTTCAGTGTGGGTTTCAGTACAGAGGTGTCATGTTAATGTGACTTTAACCATACTAATCTTCAGATGTGGTTTCTGTATAGATGTATTCTGCTTTAATGGGACTGCACGTGGGAGTAAGGGTGTGGATCCCTTTGCAGAATTGGGGCCTGTATTAGACAATACAGTGGAGATCCATAGTACCTCAGATGGGTTTCATCTCAAAATGATGCAATTCCTTTTTTGAGGTAGTTGACTGTCTAAAGATTCTGTGGGATAATTGGTGGTTGAAGGAGGAATTTGAATTAAGAGAAGGGTGCAAGTGAAGTGGGGAGGGAGTTCCAAATCTAAGGGGAAAAGGGGCAAAAACAGCAATGGGAGAAGGATACAGAAGTGGTACCCTGAAGGGCAGCTTAGGAGGAAAATAGAACAAGACTGTGGAGAAGAGGATTTTTGCAGCTCTTCTCACTCGTGTTAGCCTCCCTGGTTGCAGTGAGTATTCACAGTGTAAACTAATGCACCAGTTGAGTCTGTAGCCACGCTAAAATGCTAGCGAGTAATTCTTTATATGGGGGAGGGCAAACTACAGCCCATGGGCCAGATCTGGTCTGTCAGGGCTCTCAATCTGGCCCGTGGGATTGCCAGCCCCGTGGCGCAGCGGGTCTATGGCAGGCTCCCTGCCTACCCTGCCCGCGCTGCTCCCGGGGCAACATGTCCCTGCGGCTCCTGTGGCGGGGTAGAGGGCTCAGTGCGCTGCCCTTGCCTGCAGGCACTGTCCCCTGCAGCTCCCATTGGCTGGGAATGGGAAACCGTGTGGCGGAGCTGCCTGCCCCATCCTACCCCAGGAGCCATTGCCAGACATAGCCACTTCCAGGAGCAGTGCGGGGCCAGGGCAGGCAGGGAGCCTGCCTTAGCCTCGCTGTGCACCACTGCCACCCCAGAGCTGCTTGAGCTAAGCACCCGCACCCTGAACTCCTCCTGCACTCAACCTCCTGCCCTGAGCCCCCAACTCCTACCCTGAGCCCCTGCCGCACCCCTCCTGTACCCCACCCCCCTGCTCTGAGCCCCCTCTTGCACCCAAACCCCTTGCCCTGAGCCCCTTCCTGCACACTGCACCCCCTCCCACAGCCCACACTCCCTGCCTCCCGCACCCCAACCCCCTCCCCAGCCCTACATTCATGGCACTGCATACAATTTCCCCAGCCCTATGTGGCCCTCGGGTCAAAAAGTTTGCCTACCCCTAGTTTATATATGCTGTTGGGCTTATAGTGGGGTATCAGTCTTGCACCTTACTATCACTCCAGGTCCAGCCGCCTTCTACCTGTATGATCGAATGAGAGATGCGGTCAGCAAATCTGTTGTTGATTTTGTTAGTTTAAGGGCAATTTCTGTGGTGTGACTGAGCGCTAGTTCCACTTGTCCTGGATGTCTTCAGCGCAGGTAGAGTTGAAGGAGGGAGGGGGAATCAACCTCACCCAGGAAAGATAGCCAGTGACTCTTGTGATATTGTCAAGGGCCAAAATCAACTTGTGGGTAAAGGGGCCTGGTAGTAGGGGCTGTGCTGTAGAAGTTTCTCCCAAACCTCTAACTGGTTTCAAAACTGGATCGTCTGAAGCAAGTTTGTTCAGGCCAATGCAGTCTGGTTTACCAAGTGCCTCAAGCTCTTTGAAACTATTCAGCTGAGACTGTTTTAAAATTAGTTAGGACCTTGGGGAAATTTCCCCTGTATTGACCAGACTTAAGGGATATGGGTGTTGCATGGGCCTTGGTATGTGGAGGGAGTGTGGGAAGGTGGCAAGAAGAGGGCATGGTTGGCATTTGTTAATATATTAACACATTTTAAAAGAAACCCTTTAATACTCAGTTAGTTATCCCTTACTGGCATGTAATGAGGATGTCTAATTCAATTATAGCAATATTTTCTGCTCTGAAGAATCTTCAGGAGAAGATTCGCCGACTAGAACTGGAACGGATTCAGGCAGAGGAGAATGTGAAACACCTGAGTAAAGAAACATCTGACTATAAGAAAGTGCTAAATGAGCAAATACAACAGAGGGAGCACTCCAAGACGGAGGTGTCCAAGCAAAATCAAGGTTGGTTCGTAGGTAGCCTTTGCATGGTCAGGGTGCTAACCATACAAACTCCACCCAAGGTATCTGACGGGTTTAGTGTGTTGCGTGGGAACATTCTGCCAGGAATGAACTGTTTGTGTATTGCGCCCACAGAGACTTAGGGCTTGTCTACACTTAAAATGCTATAGTGGCACAGTTGCGCCTTCACCGTTGTGGCATTTCAGCACGGACACTACCTACCCAGGAGGGGTTCTCCCATCAGCATAGGTAATCCACTTCAACCTAGCTACCACTTCTAGGGGATGGAAGAATTCTTCCGGTGACCTAGTGCTGTGTACTCAGGGACTTAGGTAGGCTTAACAGCGTTGCTCGGGGTGTGTGGATTTTTCACACCCCAACTGATGTAGTTAAACCAATTTTAATTTCTAGTGTAGGCCAAGCTTTAGGGCTTGTCTACACAAGGAAATTGACTGGAACAGCTATTGCAGAATAAACTATTCTGGAATAGCTCCCTGTGTGGACACTCTGATTCTAGAATAAGAGTGTCCATGTGGGGAGTTATTCCAGAATAGCTATTGCACTTTAAATTTATACCCTACATTATTCTGGAGTAATTTATTCATGGGCTACGTCTACACTACCGCCATAAGTCTACCTACACCACGCAACTCCAGCTACGGTATTCACGTAGCTGGAGTCTATGCACCTTAGGTCGAGTTACCACGGGGTCTATACTGCAAGTGGTCAACATGAGAAACTCTCCCGTCACCTTGCCTTACTCCTCTTGTCGGGGGTAGAGTATAGGGGTTGACTGGAGAGCGATCTGCTGTCTCTTTGGCAGGTCTTCACTAGACCTGCTAAATCAACTGCTGGTGACTCGATCTCAGGGTGTCGATCCTGACTGTAGTGTAGACCTAGCGATATACACACTCCCTTAGTACATTAGGCCTTGTCTACACTGGGAAAAGGTTACCAACATTTTTCTGCATTATTAGAGCTCCGCAAGGGCTGCCAATGGTGGAACATTTTGATCTTGTTATGAGTGTAGCCTAAATTCAGCAGGATTGGAGTGAGGAGTTGAGTGTTCACTAATGTCCTTGGAGATGACGAGGTGAAGTCACTCCCTGAAAAACAAATGGAATAATTCCGTTGTGCTCAAATGAAGCTAGTGGTCTGTGATACATACGTAACGGTTCCTGTTATCGTATCTTGTATCTTATTTGTCATAGAGCAGGATTTGCAGGATTCTGATTACTTGCCTAGTTGTAGAGACTGTACATTGTGAGTGTGAGACAATTTACAGACATTCCAGCAATTAGCACCAGGATTTTTCAGATGAAGTGGCCAGACTGATTTCCTCAGAGTAGGAAAAAGAGGTGTTGGTTGTGCCACTAAACTAGAGAACTGTTTTGAAGATGGGTGTGTGTTTTTGTTTTGTTTTGTTTTTTTTAAATCCCAGCTTACTTTTTCTGTTCAGCTATGGAGGAAGGAGTGATGTCCTAGTTCATATGAAAGCTTCCTACAGGTTTTACTCTATTGTAGAGCCCTGTGTGAGACTCTTTTTTTTTAATCCCAGTCCCATATTGCTCTGCAATACCCACTCTCTCTCCCATCCACTCTCGTATTGTTTCTTACATTTTTATCCCCCTCCCATCTGCAAAAACCTTAAATCCTGTATGAGAGTCAGATTTCCCTCATGCTACAAAAAAAGTCCAGTTAAAATAAATATATTAAAAAAAATATGGAATTCAGATACAAGTTTTACCACTACAAGAATAAAACAAATCTTGCTTAAGCCAAGTAAAAATATACTTTAACTGTTATAATAGACATCAAATCTTCTCTCTCAAATTTAAGCATTAAAAGTTTTGTTTGTTTTTTAAAGTATTTGCTTGCAAATTACCATAGTCTAGTGTGTTTTTGTTTTTTGTTTGTTTGTTTGTTTGTTTTTTGGCTACCCAATCTTGCCCATAACAAAATATGTTTTACCCACTCCCGCTATTATGGCAGCGGGTCCTGTGGGGGACACAGAATCCTAGTCCCACTGCAGGGCTTTGTTCTACTGGATGACTGGTGTCAAAGAAGGACTTTTATACCGTGAGCTCTTTTGGGGCAGAGACTTTTCCTTTGTTTTAGAGCAGCGCTTGGCACATTGGGGATGATACCGGAAGCGAATTAACTGACTGATTTCACATTTCCACTTTCTCTGATATCTTAGAACTATCTTCTCAGCTGGCAGCTGCTGAATCTCGTTGCAGACTTTTAGAGAAGCAGTTGGAATATATGAGGAATATGATAAAGCATGCAGAAAATGAAAAGACAAGTGTCTTGGAAAAACAGGTAAATTTACCTGCTAGTTGTACTAGAGAAGTTAATGAATTAAGGTATGATGTTGAGTAATCATTGTAATTCTGGCACCTTTAAATGTGATTATGCTGCTTTAACTATCTTTAATCTAAATAAATTAACAATAAAATTCTCTGCTCATATCTGCCAGTCATATTGCAACTGATATTTTGCTTTCTCCTTATGAACACCTCTCTTATTGAAGACAGTAGATGTGCTCTCACAGCATAATACTGAACCAATAAATCTTGAGCCTTCGTTCCCTCCAATGACAGATCCATACCTCTGGGGCAGTGCTTAGCCCTACCTGCAACCTCCCAGCCCCAACTCCTTATCTATAAATAATAATTTCCCGCTTGCAGATGTTTACATCCTTAAAACATTTGCAGAGACTTATCCTAGTTTCCTCATTGCATTATGTGATGCATCTGCATGTTCTCAGACTCAAGGTTTGGATGATTGTGGTGGTGCATTTCTAACAGTTTTTTGCTTTTTCCTTTTCTCTTTGTAGGTCACTTTAGAGAGAGACCGACTTCTAGATCAATCTCATGTTCAATCTAAATTGGAAAAGCTGGATTTGCTGGAACAAGAATACACCAAACTAACTGTAATGCAGTCTCTAGCAGAGGTCTGTCTTTCCTCCTGCATACCAGATCAGATTTGTCTTGGTCATGAGTATTGAGCATATATTGGTCCTCCGCCAAAAGATCACTAATAGAGCTGAATGTGTGTCCTGCAGGAAATTCTGATATTTTTAACGCTTTTAATGCAAATCATGTTGTAAAGTTGAATTTTTTTTTTTGGTATGGAACAAATTCTGAAAATTGTTTCAACATTTTCAATTGAAATGAAACATTTAAGCCTTCCCAAAATTGAGAGGTTTCATTTTGATTTGTTTAAAAGACCCCAAGCTCTTCATTTATAGTCATTTCAACATTAAACTGCATTTTCTTACTAGGGCATGTTGCTTTATAGGAGTTGTAGTTTGGGAACCCTCTGTATCCATTCGCTCACTGACCAGACTGATGCACCACTAGGGTTACCACCTGGCTGGTATTTGACTGGCCTGGCCAGGTTTTTTTATGGATTTGCCAGAAAAATAATTTAATATGCCAGGCTTTTTTTACGGTGTGTCTAAAGATTTGCATTATTATCACAGTGCACTGGGATATCTAATCTTAAAAGTTTGTGTTACTTAAAGATGCTGCAGTGTCTGCCCACCAGCACACCATATGCATGTATGAGAGGGTCTGAGTCACATGAGAGTGAGGAGACATGTGATGTTACCAATCTTCTCTATATGTGTTCTCTCTCTCAATACTATAAATGGCTCGGGGGCGGGGGGGGGAATGTTGTGAAGTTGTCTTGTGGTTGGAGTTTGGGGTTGCAGAGGGATGGCCTTGTTGGGGACCCATCATTTCAAAGGTGGTAACCCTCTGTATCACACGCAGCGTTATCAGAGGCAAATCTCCATTGCATTATGGAAGATGTAGTCCAGCCAGGGAGCTTGGCTCATAGGAGAGAATGGGGGCTTGAACTACAGTGCCCAGAAGGCAACACATTGATAGGGAAACAGTTTATTTTATGGAACTATTTGAAACTAAACATTTTGGGTCAGTTCAACACAACACAATATTCTGATTCAGGTCCAAGTGACCCAAAACTGAAATATTTGTTTTCTTGATGAACTTAGATATTTTGAGGCAACATCTAGTTTTTGTTTTTGTTTTTGTTTTTTTTCCCCTGTGGAAAATCTGAGCCAGGAAGTTCCGATCAACTCTAGTGACTAAGGCCTTGTCTAGACTACAGAGCCTTTGCTGGTATAGCAGTGCTGGCATAGCCCCTGCTGGAGATACTGTGTAAGACTGGAGTTTGTCTGCGGGCAGCACTACACTACCTCCCATAAAAACACTAGCCAAGTTGACAGAGGCACTCTTCTATAGCATAGTTGTGTTTGCAACAGGGCTTTGCCAGCGTAACTATCTCAGCTAGTGTGAAACTTCATTGACTTTAATGCATAAAACAGGCTCTTAGTTTTCCAGTGACTTTGCAAGACACTAAAAATCAGACTGAATAGAGAAACTGGATGTGTGGTTTATTACAACAATCTCTAATCCATTAACAAACTCCTCCCCCCACCACAACCCACCTTCTCTCCCATTTCTTTCCCCCTATGTCTGGTGGGGTGCCAAACAACCTGTCCCACCTTGTCTTTAGCTGTGACAGTGGGAGTACCTTTCCCAGACCTGAAGAAGAGCTCTGTGTAAGCTCGAAAGCTTGTCTCTCTCACTAACAAAAGTTGGTCCAATAAAAGATATTACCTCGCACACCTTTTATTCTCTAGTGTCCTGGGACCAACACAGCTACAACAATACTGCATAGACTTAGTAATGCACGTAACTCTGTTGGGGCAAAATGTAATATTTAAAAAAAACTAACAAATATGCTTCCATTTATATACATAGCAATTGGAATACGTTTTTGTTTTTTTTCTGATGACAGTTTGATTTTGGATTATATTAGGGTGCAGTGTTTAATCTTTGTGAAGGTTAGGTCATGTTCTAGAGCAGGGTGAGCAAACTTTTTGGCCCAAGGGCCACATCGGGGTTGTGAAACTATATGGAGGGACGGGTAGGGAAGGCCGTGCCTCCCCGAACAGCCAGGCCCCTCTCACTTTCCACCCCCTGACTGCCCCCTCAGAATCCCCGACCCATCCAACCCCCCCTGCTCTCTGTCCCCTGACCCCTATCCACACCCCCACTTCTAACCACCCCCCGGGACTCCCAGGCCTATCCAATCCTCCCTGTTCCCAGTCCCCTGGTTTTTTACTTAGAAATATCAGGAATGTGAAGTCTGGTCTTTTCTGGCTTTGCTAGAAAACCACTTGGATGTCTCTTATGGATTTTTGACCTCTGTCGTTAATTTATGGTCAGGATGTTCAAAGACCTCCATTGTCACAAATGTTTGAGGCATTTTCATTACAGATGTTGAAAATAAACCCAAAATATGTTTGTCTTCATTCTAACTTGTACAGTATCTGACATAAAAAATTTGTTAGTTCTTTAGCTGTCTCTTTGGCTTGAGACACTGGACAATACTTAAATTTTAATGTAAAAAAACATGTTAAATCATTTTTAGGCCTTTTATGTATTTTTTAAAGGAGGGCAGTCACCTCATTTTTTCCTCTGTGTAGGTTATACCCTTCACTAACTTGCTCTAGACTTTCAAGCATTGTAATTGTCTTATTGAAATAAACATGGGAAAACCCAGTGTGTTCACCTTTAAATATTCAGGCCTGCTTGTACTTGTTAAAGACAGATGAGACTCATCAACAGTTCTTCTGAATCTGAAGGGAATGTTCAGTCTAAAACAATGCACTGAACTATTAGTTTTAATTTTGTTCAAGTTTCTGTTTTAAGACTTCAGAAAAAAGGAACCAGGCATTCCATCAGTAACAACATTTTTCTTATTGAACTTCAATTAGAAAAAAATGAGAGAACTGGAACAGAAGCTCAAAGAGGAGGAACATGCAAGGAAGCTTGTGCAGGACAAGGCAGCTGAGGTAACCAGCACGTAATCTTTCCTGCTATTTTATTGTGTGTTGCAAGTAGCTCGCTCTCTTATTAAACTTTCATTTAAGCTCACTGATAGGGTCTCTAATGTGCAATGTAACGAAGAGCTTGTTGCAGTCTGGCTGGTGATGGAATCCAAGAACACCAAAGGCACCACTTTCTCTTCTCGCCTGTTCTTTTGCATGAAATGGTGGAAAACTTTCTCTCTGGCAGAGCTAGAAAGTGGGGAAGGGTGAAATTTTGTGACTTCCCCAGTCGTGTCAAAAAGAGGGTGTCTGGTAAATTATAGTTTACTATAAAAACACGAACTTAAAGTCTGGTGTTTCCTTCAGATAATCTCCAGATGGTATCCTCATCATCCTATTACCAGATCTGGCCAGTGCACCCAGTTAACTGGATGGCTTTCAACTCCAGCTAAATAAAATTCAATGGACTGGGTGGAGCTTTTCTTCATTCAAAGCTTCCAAATGGTCTACTGTCCCGTTCCTTTCCAAGGCTTCCTCGCATGCTTTTACATGCTTCTTCCTCAAGCCCTTTTTTCCCCTAGGAAAGATCAGGACTGCTGCTCTTCCTGAGTCTCCACATTGGCAGACATTTGAAACACATCCTACCCTCTCCTATCCAGACTGAGGAAGACAGGCTTTTTATACCAAGGGTGCTTTAACAGCCTGCCATTTCCAAGGTTACCGAATTATAAGTCCCAAAGAAAGCACTTTTGTGTTTAGTAGATACCACATCACAGGACTCAGCTGAGTTAGCTCTGTTTGGTTCTGCTCTGAAAAGTTTAATAGAAAATGATTGACTCCCTAAGGGTGACTGTATAAATAGCATGGTGGAGGTTCCATGTTTGTGTCAGAATCCATATGGCATTTGCTCAGTGTCCAAGTAAGAGTTGTGTTTTTTCAACTGCTAACCCTACAGACTCAACCTGGACTCAGCGTAAAGCTGAATTCTTTCCTTTTCACGCATCCTTGGGGGCCATAATAAGCATCAGTTACATGGATACGGCTGTATTTGAAGGCTATTATAGTTGGATGGTTATAACTAAAGGCAGAATTTGGCCTGCATCTTATTAGTGGGACTCGTTAATGGTGATGGGGGGGAGGGAAATCCAGGGCTACCATTCAGCAGTTTAGGGAGATGTTGGCACAGTTAACAGGGAATCCCACCATTCGAAATCTTTTCAGAACACAACTATGCTTTAAGTAGATCAAGGAAAAAAATTGAGTCAACACTTTACAATAACTATCAATGTGTAGAGGACAAAAGGATACCATCAAACCAGTAGTGCCTACAAGAGACATAAACCTCTCGGGCCAATGACCTTTTTAGCTTCGGTGCCATGTACATCATTAGCACGCAGAGGATTATTTATTATAGTGCCACAGAAGCAGGAAGGTGACACTGAATGCCAGCACTGATGCTTGTGGAGAGATTGAGGGGTTCTCACATAAATCCTGCATGTTCACTTGTGAGATGGGAGTGGGTGGCTGGAAATAATGATTTCTAAAGTCACGTCTTAGAGCTTTCGAGGAAAAGAATTAAACTTTTTTACATGGATCCATTTGCATAGTGATCACTCTAAACCTCAACTCTTTCAGTAAAATGTGGAATGTATTCAACACAAATCAACCAGAGTGGAAGGAACTGGGATGTCCTCAGACATGGCATCATTTACTGAATAGGCAAGGCCAATATTTTGACAGTCAGCAGTGATGTAAAGGAAGTGCATAACTGTACTGTTTCACACTTGCCTGCAGGGAAGTGGCTTGTGGCTCATTCAGTCTCTCATTACGACTGGTAATTCTTCTTTGAGCCAGAATCCATGGTGGTAGTTTAGATCAGAGGTTCTGAAACTGATCTGTGAGCTTGATGTTCCATCCATGCACTTTTCAATAACTTTTTAAGGGGGTATATGAACCAATAAAGTTTTGGAACCACTGGCTAGATGTACTTAGTGTCACTACTGTTGCTGAACATTGCAGTAATACCTAGAGACCTCAACCACACGGGCGTACTGTTCTAGGCATGTACAAGACCTACAGTAAAGGACAGACCCTGCCGCAAAGAGCTTACTGACTAAATTGTTCCTTGGCTGGCCAGTCCCAGACTTCAGGGTTTGGTTGTTTTAGGTTTTTTTACACTTTCCAGTTGTTTTAAAAAAAAATAATAATTCCCACTATTCACAGCTTCAGACAGGACTGGAGACTAACAGAATACTGTTGCAGGCAGGAACACCATCAGTTCCTCCAAAGCCAAGGAAAACAAAGAAGAAAGCCAAGCAGCCAGACAAGGTAGCATGCTGTCATTGTAAATTGTATCGGGAAGGAAGGAGAATGGGGTGGGTGGGAGAGATCAGATATCTGGCGATCGCTTTTACTAGAAAGCAGAGGGGGATGGGTTTGACAGCGTCACTTCTAATGACAATTTCTCTCTTCTTAGAAACGCCCTCTTACGAGACATTACCATGCACAGCCCCACTATAGGCTGTGTCTGGGTGATGTGCCATTTGTAGCTGGAAAGGTGAGTGGGATTAATTTTGAATGCCTACAAATAGCAAGCTCTGGAGAATTTTACACTTGGAGTACAAAGTTAGTTCAGAAGACGGTGCTCTGGGTCACAGTTGCCAACGTTCATGTGGACCCCGACTTTCACAATAAGCCAAAAATCAAGCTAATCCCATTTCAAAACAAGGCCAAAATAAGACCATCCCTAAGAACCCCAACACTGTGACTAGATTCCCCCTGCGTGCAGTCTGGGACTGTGGTGGGTCCGATGTGCACCTCTGACTCTCTCCCAGCCTTGCCCCTGCTTGCTGGGAGCTGATTTAAAAAAAAAAAAGCTACTAGCCAACAAGCAACTCACAAGCCAATTAAGCCAAAAACAAGTCCAATTTCTGCATTCTCCCCTCCCCTCCACAGGTTTGGCATCTTGTTTGGTGCTCTCATGACACCTAGGTGGTCAGGCTACTTAACAGTTCTATTTTCCTTCCATTAACTTTTAATTTTCCCTCCGCCTTTCTTGCAATGCTCTGTTCTGTCTTCTGTAACACTGAGCTGGCATGGTCAGAAACATCTCCCCTGCTCTCAAGGCTGCTAGTCAAACACTTTTCACAAGCACTGATTGACTCCTACACAGATCTCTTCTTAAAAATAAGTCACTAGCAACAACAAATCAAGAAAAAAAAATCACAATTAGGACTGTTTCTAAATAAAATGTCCTACAATATCTCTCCTGCTCTAGGTTTGTTAAGAGATCTATTCACATCTACTTTACTTTTTTCCCCTTCAGTCTACTAGTCCCAGCCATTCTGTTGGAGCCAATGTACAACATGTGTTGCATCTAATGAAACAACACTCTAAAGCTCTATGTAACGATCGTGTGATCAAGGATGTTCCAACACCTAAGCTGACTGGCAACTCATCTCACACCAGCAAAGGCAGAAAGTCATCTCTTTCGACAGGCTCCTCTGCATCCCAGGAAGAGCTTTCTGAAGTGTTGCTGACTTTGCAGGATGAATTTGGGCAGATGAGTTTGTGAGTCCTGTGATTAAATTACAAATGTGGATGCCAGTGATTTTGGTTTGGTGTTGAGAATTCTCTGGAGGGAGGGCAGGGTTATACAGCCATTTATCCAAAGATGATGCATGCTTTTAGGCAGGAGTGGATCAGGATTTAGCTCTCTTCAATCATGGCAGCCTTTTTCCCCTGTAATGTTGATTAACATTCAACTTCAGTTATTCCTACACACTAATACTGCATGGCTCTTTGTATTTACAAGCAGCAGTTCCAAGGGGTGCACCTCTGAATTCATTCATAAGACATCAGACAAGTGGGTAAATGTGACTACCCTTTTGTGAGAGCTGCCTTGCTATTCTTTCTGCTAAAATAGTAATCTAGTTATCAGGATCTAAACTGCTTTGCTAGTCTCACATATCATCCATCGTAGGAGCACAGACCTGAAATAGCAGCTAATGCAAATGAACCAAGAAAATGCAGAATGGGAAATAGGACTCTCTCCTCAGACTTGACTGAGCACTAAGACTATGGCTATAGGAGGCCACCCATGTAATCTTAAATTAGTAATATTTAGGTCTAACTAATTTTATCAGTCCTCCAGTATAGCAGCAGAGGCTCCATGTATGCATTTCACATGGACAGTGCTCACGAGCAGGAACGTTACAGACGACTGTTATGAAATATATTGAGACAGTTTCTGGTTACTAATAATACGCCTCCCTGGACATGTAATTTCTCAGGCAAGTGGACAAACATTGTAAAGTGGAGAAAATCATGCCCAAGCTTTTTTTCTGTCTTTATGTGTAAGTGATCACCTACAGCTAGGAAAGCTAATCCAGGAAACACCAACTGGTGGCCTGAAGGAAGACCTGGAGCGGGAACTTGAAGCATTGGTGAGAAGAATGGAGGCAAAGGCAGACCAAATAAGTAAAGTCCGGAAACATCGGACACGGGTAAGTCAGTTGCCTGCAGTTGCGCTGTAAGGCTTCTGTAAAATGATTATTTTGAGGAATCTTTCAATGAAATGCTGCTATAGCTGAATTTGGAAGAAGCAGACATGACCTGCCTTTTGTGCTCGCAGGAGAGCAAACCGTTTGTACATGGGGGAAATCCCACAGAGACATTTTGCAAGTTGTCAAAAGACTTACAACTAACTTATTTTCCTCAGTGTATGTTGGTTTTGGTCACCCAAACTTTACTTAGGAAAAGGTCTGGGTTCCCAGGGTCTATTTTCAGTGTTACACTAAATTTTTGGACAGTCCTCCTCCTGCATATGCTGATCTATCTGGTCTTGCTTTATAATTCACATTTCACAAATATTGGAGGGAAAGTTAAAGATAGATACTTTGATGAAAGATTTAATCCCATATCTGATTGTTCTTTCTCCGCTCTTCCTTCATTTTACTGACGTTTGCTTTGCCCCAAAGGTCAAATGTAGTATGTCAAGCCTATTCAATATACACTGCTGTGAAGCATATCTTTGTGTAGTTTTCAGCCCCCTCATCTCCAGCTTTGACATTGTGTGCTCTAGAGATAGAAACTTCATCTGCCTAAAGTCAAAGTGTTGAAGACTTTAAACTGCAGATGTCCTCTGAAATCAAAGGCAGTTGAGCATGTTTCCCACACATTTACTAGATCAGAGGTTCTCAACTCCATGGCCCACCTGTACCAAATAACTGATTTTCTGCATATAAAAGCCAGGGCCAGTGTTAAGCCCATGCCACAGGGGCCCTCGTGAAGCTACATTGCTCAGGCTTCAGCCCCAGGTGGCGGGGCTCAGGAACCTGGGCTTCAGCCCCATGTGGTGGGGCTTTGGCTTTCTGCCCTGGGCCCCAGCGAGTCTAATGCTGGCCCTGCTTGGAGGCCCCCCTGAAAACTGTTTGAGGACCCTAGGGGGCCCCGGACCCCTGGTTGAGAACCACTGAGCTAGATTTTCAGTCAGATGACTGAAAAATTCATAGCCATTAACCTATTCTGCAGAGGAATGTCCGTGCCAGTGGAAGAAGTTAGTTTATTAGTTACTCCTGTCTAGAAACTGAAGCAGTTGTTGCAGACTGGCAGGCGTAGCAGTGTTGACATTGTATGGCAATATGAATGGTTCTGCATGAGTACTGTATGCCCCTGACTAGTAAAAAATTTTCCTGCATCACTGCAGTATTGAGAGTCGCATACTGTCCTATTTACACATCTTTACAGCTGATGCCAATTCTTCATACCACCAGTCTTTCTTTTTTAGTGCTCTTGAAAGTGATACCTCAGGTAGCTGCTTTCTAAGGACAGTGATTGACCTATACAATCTGTATAGGTAAATGGAAAACTTAATTTTTCAGTAATCTTTGGGAAAAGCTGGGCAGTGACTATGTGGATTGGAGACTTAAGTCAGCTGTAGGTCAGTTCTTACCCACATGTCCTCACGATTGGGAAACTCCCCTAGACTCTGTTAGACGTGTGACTTTTAAAATAGCTAATAGTAATTCAGATCACAAAATCTCTGATTCCACTGGAATCAATCTCCATGTTCTTAAAGGTTTATGACATTGTGCACTTGGCTATAGGAGTAAGTATTCCAGGAGACTGGCTGTCTTGGTTATAGAGCCTCAGCTTTCTATCTGAGTCACAGGCATCCGATGAAGTGAGCTGTAGCTCACGAAAGCTTATGCTCAAATAAATTGGTTAGTCTCTAAGGTGCCACTCGTACTCCTTTTCTTTTTACAGGCACAAATGAAAGAGGAGATTTTAATTCCATTGGGAGAAATGGAAGAAATAAGTAAACTGAAGCCAGGCTGCTCTTAATATTTCTCTCTGGGCTTTCCTTTCAGCTAGAGAAACTCAAGAAAGAGTGTAAGTCCAAAAAGTCTTGTGCTGATGAAACACGAGACAGCCGGAGTGGAGTTAGTGAGGTGAAAGTAACAACCACCGTGACAACCAGGGGAAAGGATGCTGGCCCCATCAAAGTAAAACCGGGAGAGAAAAGCCGGAAAAACCTTCAGTTGTTGCGGGACATGCAGAGTATACAGACTTCGCTTCAGAAAGATGACATCAACTGGGACTACTGATTTCTGTACCGGTCAATAGTTTCCTTAAACTCCACCAGTCTGAACTTTACTTCTCACATTTCAGGTCTAAAAGAGATGCCTTTCCTACTGTGTGAAAGAGACTACTGTATACGAAGTGCACTTTTTAAATGTAAACCCCCCCATTTTGCATCTGTAGTTCTGATTTATTATGGTTCTAATCCATGCACAACACAGATAGGAGAAAGTAAGCCTCATTTCTACTGTATCTAACTACTGAGTTATATACAACCCTCCATTATCTCCCCCTTTGTCAGCTGTACCCTTCCTTCCAGCCTCCTTCTGCCATGCCTGCTGCAGGATGTTTTATTTCATTGTTCACAGGGGTGGCTTGCTAAAAGGTATGTGTGGTTTCATAACTCTCTTCCTGTTGAATTCTTCTGTACGGGGCTGCTTAAAGGCATATCACCATTCGAAAATGAAACTTTAGTCACAAGTCTAAAAGGTGTTAGCAGTTTCTGGAAGTATGCACAGTTGCTGTCAGCACAGCCTTTGAGAACATAAGAAAAAGCAGGAGAACCTCATAAGTGTTTTGTTTAACTATCCAGTTCCTGGTCTGCTGTCTTCCATTAGCCAATATTAATTGCAGTGGACACTTCAACTCACTCACAAAGAAACAAAGTAATTATCTTTTGAAGTAGTTTTTCTTACCAATTGACTCATTTAATAGTAATGAATAGAGAAATGTGCCTTCAGGATACTTTTTCACTTAAGTGTGATGTGGAACATTGGGATAAAATCTATCATTTACTAGTGCACTTTGGCTGGAGCAGTAAAGCGTGGACATTTTTAATTTGAAAGTGCCTCAATCATGCCATTCAATGCTGGCAGCTTGCTTAATTTTAACTTGAAATATTATTCACTTTGACTTGGATATCTGCTTTTGTAATGGTGCAGGTAAAAGTGCTAAATGACTTGCACACCTCAGTGAATGTTATTTATTATATTAATAATGTAAAGAATTTCATAGTAATGATGTGTACAGAAGACAGACTCAAATTACCTGTGTCTATAAAGTTTTTATGATTGGAAACCAATAAAATTAACTTGCAAATCTGAGTGAGGTAAGTTGAAATTTCTCTTTACTAACTATCTAGCTGTGCCTTTTTCCTCCTTTGTAAGACTGATACAATTTACTCTTTGAATTGAATATCAGACTGTTTAAAAAAATCCTGCCCCACTAAAACTCACCTCAAGCACTGCCTGAGCAAAGGTGTTAGGGGGCACTAGTAGAGAGGAAGGATAGGTAAGTAGTGAAGATGGGAGCCTGGCACTTGGAAGACCTGGGTTAAATTTCCTGCTCTGCCACAGGTATCCTTTGTAACCTCAGGCAACTCCTTCACTCTCAGTGCTTCAGTTTCCCTACCTCCGAGAGGTATTGGGAGTCTACATATATTAACACTGTGAGGTGCTCATGTTAAATATTTGCCAGCTCAAAATTAGTTGAGATAATGGAAGAATTACTACTCACAGCTAAAAGGAAAAAATCAGCCCAGAGATTGTTACTGGGACAGTAGCCAAAGGAAAACACTCCCTTTGAGCAGGAAGTTGCTCTGGTCACATACAAAGCAATTATGTTACAATAATTCTACAACTACAAAGCTTGAATCTCATCAGCAAAACCCCTTTGCTTACTGAGAATGCCATATATACGTATCTCCTCCACTGTACTTTGACTTCTGAAATTGTTACTTTTCAGTGATATGACTGACATGTCAACATTCAGGTCTTTTGTTTTATAACGAACAAATACTGTTGGGAGCGAGAGCAGGGCCCCAGGAGAAAAACTACAGCCACTTACCACGTAGTATTAACCTTCAGGAAACAACAATGCATACCTAGTGAAACTGCCAAAGTGAGAGTAAAGAGGTAAATGACTATTCCAGAGAGGTTCTTATACTGCACTGTAGTATCTGAGAACCTAAGACAGACCCATTTTATATATTGATGGCATCTGAGGGCAGGCCAACAGTGTGTGTGTGTGTCTCTCTTGTGAACTTAAAGCAAGCTGTACACTCCCCATACATCATATGGTGCAAAGAATCAATATATCCTGATTAAAAAAAAAAAGTCTCATTAAGGATCATGTTACCCTAACTAACATTCAGTGATGTTTACACTTCATCTAATGCTAGGCCATCCACAAGAGAGAAGACTTCAGCCTAATGGATTGACATAGCTGCGGAAGAGGGAGGCACACAGTAAAACACAAGTAGCTTTCCAAAGGAAATGACACTGCCTTAGAGGCAATATACATATGCTGACTGCACAATATCTGCCAAACTACTCTGATCAAGTTGTGTTTGTCTGTATCTGCAAAAAGAACAGGACTACGTGTGGCAATTTATTTAAGCATAAGCTTTCGTGGGCTACAGCTCACTTCATCATATGCATAGAATGGAACATATAGTAAGAAGATATATATACATACAAAGAACATGAAAAGGTTGAAGTTGCCATACCAACTCTAAGAGGCTAATTAATTAAGATGAGCTATTATCAGCAGGAGGGAAAAAAAAACTTGTTGTGATAATCAAGATGGCCCATTTCAGACAGTTGACAAGAAGGTGTGAGGATACTTAACATGGGGAAATAGATTCAGTTTGGGTAATGACCCAGCCACTCCCCGTGTCTATTCAAGCCCAAGTTAATGGTATCCAGTTTGCAAATTAATTCCAGTTCAGCAGTTTCTCACTGGAGTCTGTTTTTGAAGTTTTCTGTTGCAAAATTGCCACCTTTAAGTCTGGTACTGTTAAATTCCAATTTATTCATGATGACAACAGCACCTCCTTTGTCAGCCTTTTTGATTATGATGTCAGAGTTGTTCCTGAGGCTGTTGATGGCATTGTGTTCAGGACGGCTGAGGTTATGGGGCAAGTAATGCTGCTTTTCCACAATTTCAGCCTGTGCAGGTCAACGGAAGCACTCTATGTAGAAGTCCAGTATGTTGTTTCAACCTTCAGCAGGTCAAACTGCTGAACTGGAATTAATTTGTAAACTAGATACTATTAACTTGGACTTGACTAGAGTCTGGGAGTGGCTGGGTCATTACCAAAATTGAATCTCTTTCTCATGTTAAGTATCCTCACACCTTCTTGTCAACTGTCTGAAATAGGCCATCTTGATTATCATTACAAAAGTTTTTTCTCCTGCTGATAATAGCTCATCTTAATTAATTAGCCTCTTAGAGTTGGTATGACAACTTCCACCTTTTCATGTGCTTTGTATGTATGTATATCTTCTTACTATATGTTCCATTTTATGCATCTGATGAAGTGGGCTGTAGCCCATGAAAGGTTATGCTTAAATAAATTTGTTAGTCTCTAAGATGCCACAAGTACTCCTGTTCTTTTTACTCTGATCAAAACATACAGCTGCATATGGAAATGAGAGCTAGAGGCAAAGCTAAAAAGCCCTTATAAATAGGTTGACTTTTGCTACACCCCCCCAACCTCCTCATTCAAGTGCATATGCATGTATTTGGAAAGACACGATTAAAATGAAAAAAATCAGTTCAACAAAAGTAATCACCAGAAAATTGACTGTTTTCACCCTGATTTCTACAATAAAGTTATTAACATTGATTTTGGACAAAGTTTAATTGATCATTGTGCCGATGACAATGATTCTTTGTTCTAAGTCCACTGTATTCTCTTCTCTGACAGTGTAAAAAGTTATTAAGCTAGTGCTGAAATATGCTAGCAGGCTACACACCTCCATCAACTGACGGCTACTTTTACATGGCGATTGTAATACATGCAGAAAGCTTTCTTTGGTCGATACGCTTACTGTCAACGGAAGAGAAGTAAAACAGTCAGTTTGAATTTTAAGCACATCATCATGATCCCATACTGAAATACGGAAATAACTATTTACACTTACCTAAGCAAAATTAAATTGAGTTGATCCCAGCACGTGTTGCACTTGCCCTGTTTTATATCATTTACTTTGCCAGCTCTTGCATCTGAGGTGCATACACACAAAAAAAAATGCAGAAACTATGGGGATCTGTTTCCCACCCCCTCAGTAATTAACATCTGCTTCATAGTACTGAACTGGGTGAAAATAAGTGACGATTCCAGGTGAGGGGGATGGAGATAAACTTGGTCCCAAAAAGGACAAGCTGAGGGATACGAGGGGCTCATCCACTACCATGTCCTACAGGTAGAAGCTGCCCTTCCTGTAAATAAGGCATCACTTTGCAGTATTGGGTATATACCTAAAAAACAAGTCTGTTTCTTTTAAGTTCCACCTCCATGACAGAAGTAAAGTCACAGAACTTGGCCTAGCTTCCTCTGATGTATACCAGTGATTGGTTCTTTCCTATCTATCTAAATAGTAAAAAGCATTCTATTATTCAGGTCCTATCAGCATCTGTTTTTCAGTGACACGTTGGCAAAACAATTCAACTGATAGTTATATGTATATTGACATTGATAAGTCAAGCTATTCAATGGCTATATTCTAAACGTTTGAGTCAGATATGAATTCTGCAGACTGATTTCTTACTTCAGTCTCTTTTCGTTTCTTTTCAGCAAGGTGGAGAATTTTCATTGTCCTCCTCCTCTGTAGATACTTTGCTTACAGAATACTTCCTTCCAAGCAATAGTTGCTCATTCAAAGCAAAATGATTTCTAACAGCTAAGTCAGTGAGAGCTCTAGGTTTTGTTTTTAGGTGACAAGTGCAATTAGTTTTAGCATCATCTAGCCACCAAGATAATTGCATGGGATCTGCCCTTTTTTTAGCTTAAGCTTCCTCTAGTGCTACAATACTAATAAATTACCCTGGAGAGAAATGTAATAAATAAGGTGGTTGATGTCTCCAAGACACCAGGATCTAAATTCAAAGGGTTTCCTATTAGAGCTGCCCTTTTAAGGTGGTCCTGGGAAATACTTAATAGAAGTCCATATTATACAACTGTTTGTACAGGAGTGACACACTGTGCAGGAGAGCCAGCTCTCTCCGAGGATGAGGTTGATCGGTTGGTAATCTCTCTCTGGAGCTCCTCTACTTTCTTCTGCAACTCAGCCCGTTTGGCAAGAAGTTCCTTGTATCGACTGTGGACAGGCTCCTGCAATGCAAAGGAACGTGCAGCTGAGTGACAATAAAAGGCTGCATAGGCCAAGCCTGCTAAACCACTAGATGTCATTACTGCCTCAGTTGCTCTTTGTCCATTTTTTAGTTTGTAGGGTATAAGGGTTATGCCATCCTCTCCTCTTACCCACAGCGCATAAGCAAATTAATTAGCTGTTCTGACTTCCACATACCTTGCCACTTTTCTGTCACCGGCACTCTCACAGCCTGCTAGTTCCAGGGCCCTGATGCTTCTTGGCCTCAGTGGCTGTATTTTATTTACAAAGCTGATTTGGGAATGAGACAAACTAGCAGGGTAATAACATAAACATTGTGAATTGTAAAAGCTGAGACCTGCAGATCTCTCAGTCACCTCTCCCCTTGGCATCTCAATGCTGCTGATAATTAATTCAGTAGATGTCGAATAAGGGCACTTTGGAGATTCTTTTAAGTATCTCTATCTTGTTCTAAATGCTTAAATACACTGCTTCTGATTTCTAGTGACCAAGATTTTCAGAAGTGAATGCATAAAGTTAGGCCCCAAAGTCTCTCTTTACGCATCTAGGGCAAACATTTCCAAAGTGCCTCAGTGATTTGCGAGACTAAGTCCCATTGACGTTCAATGAGGCTTGGGTGCCTGAGTCCCTCCAGTAAGCGGGACCTGATGCTTCTGAAAATGCTACGCCTGCTCAAGTGATTTGATTTCTCAAAGTGCTGAGCGTCTACAGCTCCCAGGGATTTCCAGTCCACTTACCTGGGAGTCTAAAGTCAGACACCCAGTTTTTAAAATCCTGGCTGATATTTTTAAAACTAAAGTTAGGCACCTAGTTCAATTACACACGTTGCAGGTACATTGCTTGCAATTAGGTTTTGTTTTTAAATTTAAGCTGTGGCAGCTTGGGCTTGGAAGGTAGTGCAGCTCCCAGGTGCCAAGGTGACTGGTTCCTTAGGAACATCAGAGGCAAGATTTTTGACACACACAGTATTTTAGAAACAAAATGGTCACCTGTGGTTTCATCCTTGGATTCCATCTGATGTAATATCCCACCCAAAGCTCTAGGTGGCGCATGCTGGCCACAGGATACAAGACATGGTTGGAGTAGCACACGTACAAGGGATTAGTGAAGTCTTCAAGTTGGCTATTGATGTAAGACCACAATGACAGTGTCTTTTTTGGAAGGTTCTTTAAGGAAAAAAATAAAACCTGTTTTACATACCCAGCCATATGAACACTAGTATTTATCTGCACAGTTTTGACTATTTATACCAGCATATACATATGTTTACTATTAATAAAAATCTGGCTGCCTTTTCATAACTAAAAAAAAGACATTGTATGCTTTTTTCTAGACTATAAACACATGGAGGCAGGCGTATACACACTGTGGCATGCAAACATCCCTTATTTCATCTCAACCTGCAACACAATCAAGGGAATCATCATTGGCACAAAAAGGGGAAGGCTGCCTGGAGAGGAGATGGGGTTTTCTGAAGCTGGAATGACAAATGTTCAAGCCCCATGTACACTGGGAAAACTGGGACACACAATTCACCAGCAATGCGGTTTTAATAGTGATTCTGACCACTGTGTTGTCAAATTCAGCTCAGTGCACATCTATGCAACACAGCGATTAAACACCATAGTCCTGACTAGACTACAACCTCCACTGTTGCCATCCCCAGGGGAGAATTACAGATGCCATTTTCCCTAGTGTAGATGCAGCCTTTGTGTAATTAAATGGTGCTTCCAGCAAGTGGAGACTGAGCGAGCGCCATTCGTTTTCCTTTTGATTTCAGGTTGGGGTTGTACATGTAACTTTGGCTTAGTGTTTTAAGTCATGCAAATGTACCCAACATTCCTCCGCTTGCACTTTGGGTCTTGTAACTGCTTTAAGCTCTGCCAAGGTAGGCCAGGCTAGAGCACGGAACCATCCGATGTAACAAGGTACAGCCACATTCCTCCCAGTAGCCGGCAGTTCCATTCTCTCCAAGGAAAAGGGCACACCTGGCACCCTGTTACTGCCATATGGTCTGCTGGGTGTGACACGGTAGGACTGTGCACACATTTTAGTTTATACAATCAGTGTATAAACTTTCTAGTATTCCTGGGCAGGGAGTTGAAAGGATGATTTTATTTGAACTTTTGATAAACATCTCCTAGGCAAGTGATAGCTGTTAAGACAGAGGCTAATGGTTGAAGGTGCCTTTAGAGATTCTGAATACGCTGAAATGTACACAAGTCTGAAGTACAGAAATTAAGCTCTGAGTAGTTTACACCAGTTTACAGGGGGAAAGAATCCTGAATGCCAGCGTTCAGCTGGAAGACCTGTTAGGGCCAAAACTTGCTCCCACTGGAGTCACTGGGAACGTGAACAATGCCATCAGCATCATTCACCCATTTTAGGAACATTGAGGAATTGCATTATTCTTGGAAAGAGGTGAGCCCTTACCTCCTTCACCCTCTGCTGCTCACTGCTACACAGGAAGGTCCCAAACAAACAGCTGTACAGGTGGTCCAGAATGATCATCAGGAAACAGTCATTGAATTCAAATGCGGTAGGAAACTTCAAACACAACCAGGAAGATTGCGTGTTTATTTTTGTTAGTACATTGCTTGTTGCTAATAAACACACACACCACTATAACAGTCAATTGTGTTAGTTAATGAGCTGAATATACCCCCTATGCATTTCTAATTTCGGATTTGTTTGTGTTATTTGGCTGCCTCTGTCTCCAAAATCATATTACTACTTTCTGAGAACAAACGCTTTGCTCAAAAATCTGCTTTACATGTGCAGTAAGGAATTCTGAGCAAAAGCCAGAGGCCCGAAGAGTCTGATCACTGCATTTATATACACCCAGAGCTGCTTAAACTGGAGCTTGCAGTTTATGCAGGTCTCTAATGCCAGAACTTTAATGAGGTTATGAACAAAAGGGTGCCGCAGATATAAAATAAACAAACTCTAAGTAGGAGTGAAAGCTCTATCTATTTAAATGGAAACAATTCACGCATCCAATTGGAAGTTTTCCATGAGGCTGCAGCAGAAGGCCATGAAACCAGTTCACATGTTGGGAATAGGTCGTGGGAACCTAGGAATTGCCATCACATGCAAGGCCTTAACATTGGCTGAAGCCTCTAGGTGTACTGTAATACACATGTATAACAATAATCTGAGCTGCTTGGAAAACAGATACAAAACTTCACTACATTTTTCCCCCTTTTGTTTTAAAAATAGTTTTTCAAAATTTAATCAGAACTTTTCTGAATATTGAATAATTCTGACTCGCTCTATAGAAGGTGGAAAACCTGGGGGGGTGGGGGGGGAGTTGTGAAAACTGCATCCCCATTTTTTTTTGAGTCAGGGCAGAGCTATGCAGTAAGGAAGGTGGGCCGGATCTGGAGTTGTGTGCGAGCGTGATATGGTGTATGTGTGGGTGGGTGAGGGTGCAGTCAGAGCAGGGTCAGGGGACAGAGAGAAGTGTGAGGGTGGGGTGGGTTGAAACGGTGTGGTGCGGGAAACAAGGGGACAGCAGAAAATCTTGTTCTGTACCCCTTACCATCCTGTCCTCCCTGGCTTCTGAGCCCTATTCCCAAGGCTAGATGATATAACAGGTCTTTTCCATCTCTGATGCCTATGCGTCTACGTCATCAGCTGCCATTCAGTCCATCCCAAACACCTACTCCTCCCAAGGAACTTGATGAGAGAAGGATTAAGACGACCACTGAGAAGGATGCTTTAGCAACATCCAAGAAAGGGACATGCTGCCACCTCTCCTGTTTGGCGACTGAAAAGTACCATCTAAAATGGCATCCCTGTTCACCATTTTTATCATAGGTCGTTTTTTTCAATGGTGTCTAGGCACCTTTGTCTAAAGGATAAAAATACAACCTACAGGCCCTGGCGCAGAGGCCAAGTGCAGAGTGGACACAGCGGCATGGCTCTCACTCTAAGCCCCTGGAGATGTTCCCTCCAGAGCAGAAGAAATTTAAGTGGCCCTGCTCGTACAGTACATGGTCTGTGGGTAAAGGAGACTCCAGTGCATAATCATTCACAATTTAGGAGCAATGCATTCACTTTTAGAACATGTTAAAGTGAAACAAAACCCAGCTGTCTTCAATCCCGTCTCCTCTCACACAATTAATGCCACTTGGGGAAAATAAATTTTTCAAAAGTCACAAAATGATTAAGGAGCTTAAGTCTGATTTTCAAAAGTGTCTTAGTCACTTAGGCTCCTAAATCCCATACGGATTAAATGATGACAGTTAGGCTCCTAACTCACTTAGTCACTTTTGACAATTATACCCAAACAAAAACAGAAAAGAACAAAAAAGCCACACAGAGGATGCTGTATTTTAATTTCAAAGTTGAACAGCAAGATTACTGGCCAGACACACCCATCTAAGTCCTGCATAAAGCATGTTTGCAGCTTAGAAATTTACCTGTCTTGTCATTTGCCAGACACAATCAATGAACTGGAGAAATACGGGAGATCTGTCTGCATCTGCATGATTCTTATCTCCATGGCCAACTCTCTGATGCAAAACAAAAAAAGAACATGAACTAATACAGTGCTTCACAAAAATAGCTTGGATTCTGTGTACCTGGGTTACCAATGCAGCAGCCCGCAATAGCTGTAAGATAGTCTAAAAGTGTCCTGATTTTGCTGTGTTTATATTAGTAAGTGCAGAAGTTCTGGACAGCTAGTCCTCTAGTATTTGAAGTGAGATCATTTCTGAGGGACATATTAAGTGCACTTAAGAAAGAACTAAAAACAAAAGTGATCTGAATAGAAGCTCCAGATGTTATTCCGACATGGATTTCATTTACCAGCTAGAGTTCAAACTAGACTAGAAAAAGTTTAAACTTTTGTTCCTTTCAATTATATATATCATCATCCTCCTCTTCAATCAGTAGTACAATATAATGGAGCCAAGCGTTACACAGAAACACAGCCCCTAATGATAATTATAACATAGCACTTCCTAGCTGCCAAGCCCTGTACAAACACTTGCTCATCCTCACCACCCCATGAGAGGTAGTTATGAAAGTGCCTCTAAGAAGTAGGCCTCTGACACTGACCTGGATGCATGGCCTTGGGCAAATCACTTAAGGTCCCAATTCAGCAAGCACTGAAGCCATAGAGGTCGTAGAAGACTTTTTAAATTAAAGGCTGGGGGAAGGCTGAGAGGTGCGGAGGACCACACGGTCTGGATGGAGACATCCATTAGGGGAGGATTTATTAGAGGCGGATAATCTATATCCCTACTAAAGAGGAGAGGATAGAAATTGATAAAGTACATGTAGGAAGTCCAGAGAAAATTCAGATGAAAAAGAGTCCCATTCAGTTACATCACATGAAGGCACGCAATTGTACCCAACTTAATATTGACAACTTTTTATAAGTGCTTGGATACAAATGCTGATGTCTAAATCCTAAAATGGGTGAACTTGAGTGCCTGGTATTAAATGAGTATATTGATATAATAGCCCTCACAGAAACTTGGTGGAATGATAATCAATGGGACACAGTAATACCAGGGTACAAAATATATAGGAATGACAGAATAGGTCTATGAATGGTGTGGCGAGAGTGAATAGAGAAGTGTTATTTACCTCTTCATACAACACAAGAACAAGGGATCACCCAATGAAATTAACAGGCAGCAGGTTTAAAACAAACAAAGGAAGTACTTGTACATACAAGTACATACAATGCACAGCAAACCTATGGAACTCATTGCCAGGAGATATTGTGAAGGCCAAAAGTGTAGCTGGGTTCAAAAAAAGAATTAGATAAGTTCAATGGCTATTAGCCAAGATGGTCAGGGACACAACCCCATGCTCCGGTTGTCCCTAAACCTCCGTTTGCCAGAAGCTGGGGCTGGACGACGAGATGGATCACTCAATAACTGCCCTGTTCTGTTCGTTCCTTCTGGAGCACCTGACATTAGCCATTGCTGGAAGACGGGATAGTGGGCCAAATGGACCATTGGTCTGACCCAGAAGAGCCACTCTTCTGGTCTTAAGCATGTAGGTAATAATAATACCTCTCTCTTATAGAATACTTTTCATATGTAGATCTCAAAGTGCTTTACAGAGAAGATCAGCATCGTTATCTCCCTTTTATAGATGGGACTAATCATCTCCTTACAGTTTAAGCACATGGTTTACTGTTTTGCTGGATTGGGCCGTCAATCACTCGACTACCTCAGTTTCCCCACATGTAAAACGGGGGATAACATCACAAGTAAGAAGATGGGAAAACTGTTAAGTGACCACCCAAGATCACATAATGAAATCAGTGCCACAGGTAAGTATTAGATACAGTATTAGATCAGATAACATTAACCAACATCAACTGACTGCAATCTAAGGACAATGAGCAAAAATCAACGAGTGAGCTGTAGTTCATGAAAAATTATGCTCAAATAAATTTGTTAGTCTCTAAGGTACCACAAGTACTCCTGTTCTTTTTGCGGATACAGACTAACACGGCTGCTACTCTGAAACCTGAAGGATATAATGCTTTTCAGTGCCATTCACCTTTACTCTGAGCTCAGCTCTGATCAAGTAACATTGATTAAAGGAACATATATAGACCTTTTGCCTATGTCACTAATCCAGTGAGATGCTCTTCATTCAACACCTAGCAACTGAATCTGCTCAAAAGGCTATTGACTCACCAGCTGAAATCTGTGCCCAAAGCTCAGCCATTCCTTCTCCACAAGCACCTCGAACCCCCTTATTGTTCGATAGTAGCCATCGAGAATGAGCATGGACAGAGAAGTGAGCTGAGCTGTTCGGTCCCAGCCGTCGCTGCAGTGCACAACCACAGAGGTTTTCCCCGACTCCACCTTATCAGCAATCCGAAGAGCGCCGGCAAGAATTAGCTGAAACACAGACAGGGCACTAGTGAAGTTTCTCCATAGAATATGAACTACAAGTGGAGAATTGCCGGTGACACCACTAGACAAGACAAGGGCCATGTCTAGGGACTTTTGGAATCAGGCCCAAGGGCCATGTCAACACTTTTGGAATCAGGCCCAAGCTTCACAATTGTAACTGAGACAGGAGCTTGGTTACAGGGTGGTTATGCCCTAGTGAGGTTACAAGTTGTAGGGTAGACATGACTCTGGAAGTGTCCCAGTAGCCAGATGAAATACTTGGACAGTCCAGAATTTAAACCCAGTTCCCTGGACACAATTAAATCCCATCTATGCTAAAATTTTAATCCTGTTTTAATCATGTCAGGGAACAGCGCTGCTGTAACCAAGTCCCTTGTCTCGGCTACAGCAGTAGTGTCCATGGGAAACCTAGATTGGTTGTATTTTCCCACAGGAAGAAACTGTCGAGCCTGCTTTTCCAAGAACAGTTCTGTACTATCCTTTTTTCCTGTAAATGCATAATTTCAGGGAGTTGACCTTTATGTGCTAACCCTGCAAATATAGGTAATCTAATTTTGTCAGATGAGTGAGACTTGGGGCTTGTGTACATAGGGAAACTGGCTGGTATAGCTGGAATAATTATTCCCACTGTAGCTAAACTGGTCAATTTCCCCATGTAGACAAGCCCTTGTTCCAAGTGTTAGTGCAGGGGTGAGCAAACTACGGCTTGCGAGCCAGATCTGGCCCCTCGGGGCTTTGGATGCGGCCTGTGGGATTGCCACCTCCGCGGGCTCCGCGCTGCTCCGGGACGCGGCCACACCACATCGCTGCAGCCCCTGGGGGTGGGGGTGGGGCAGCAGAGAGCTCCGTATGTTGCTCTTGCCTGTGGGTACCTCTCCCAAAGCTCCCATTGGCCAGGAATGGGTTACCGTGGCTAATGCGAGCTTCGGGGGAGGTACCTACAGGCGAGGGAAACACGTGAAGCCCTCCCCACTCCCCCGACTCCCAGGGGCGGCGCGGCGACATGGTGCCAGCCGCTTCCCAGAGCGGTGCGGTGCGGCGCAGCCCCGGGGCAAGCATGCAGGGAGCCGGTCCTGGCCCCGGTGCATGCCGCTGCCACCCTGGAGCCGCTCTAGGTAAGTGGTGCTGAGCCGGAGCCTGAACCCCTCCTGCACACCGCACCCCAACTCCCTGCCCTGAGCCCCCTGCCGCCTCCTGCGCCCCAACCCCCTGCCTGAGCCCCCTCCTGCACCCTAACCCCCTTCCGTGAGCCCCCTCATATGCCCCGCACCCCTCCTCTGCCCCAACCCCTTGCCCTGAGCCCCTTCCTGCACACCGCACCCCCTTCCACACCCCGCACCTCAGCATCCTTGCCCCGGCCATGCAAGCAATTTCCTCACCCGGATGTGGCCCTCCGGCCAAAAAGTTTGCTCACCCTTGTGTTAGTGCATTGGGCATTTTTACATTAATAGGTTATTCACCCCCCCAAAACAGCTATCTATAAACACACGCACCCATAGAATACTGATTTACTCTGGCTAAATATGTTCTGCCAACTGAACAGCTGACATCAAACTATTCAGCTGTAAGGAACAGTGCAGGACAAACAAGATAGTGTACTACTCTTCCCAAAGATTTGGCTTGCTGCCTCCTACTTTTAGACTTGAAACTACTGGCTTTCCCTGGGACAACTGTGTAGTATGTACTCACATACCAAATTCACATTCTGGAGAGGAAAAACCCTTGCTGATTTTCAGTGAAACAACAACATAGGATAAAAATCGTAGGCCAAATCTAGCAAAAATCTATGTTAATGTGGCAGCTGAAAGCTTCTTATTTATACATAAATGGCTTTTTCTCTCTCTCTCTAGAGCTGTTTGCAACTGGGAGCCCTTAATACCCACCTAAAGCAGGGGAAGCTGATGGTACTCAGCACTTTACACAAATAGGCCCCTCATTTCTTTCTCTCTCTTGGTTTATCAGGATTATAGAGAATCTTATTTTAAAAGATTTCCTTCTGGGGGATGAAAACGACTTAATAATTCATCTGGTGCCATTTATATTTTCTCCCATACAAAGTGAAAAACATATATTTTTAGTGCAGATTACTTTTATAGAGAGTAAGAAAAACAAGAATGAAAGAAAGAACTAATATAAAGTCTCTGTGAGACAGAAAACTTGGACTTTGGCCCCAATCCCAACATGTGCTTACCTATATGCATGTGCTTAACTTTACTCATTATGAGTCCCAATGAACTTCCCATTGACCGCAGTGGAACTCCTGAGAGTGCATAAAGTTAAGCACATGTGTAAGTCTTTGCAGGATCAGGGTCTTATTCTGTAATATTCTGAGTCTGAAATGAAACACAAAGTAGCAGCTGCTTCGCAGCTGCCCCAGGAGTAGACAGACTCTTCTGCTTTTATAGAAGTAGAAAGTAGAATGACCCCTCCTTTCAGTTAGATAGATACATACATCACGGATACTAAAACACATGCACACCTTGATATGTTCCAGCCAATGAGTCGATTCCAAATTGGACAGCCAATGAGTCTCCTCAATGTTAGGATATACAATCTCCTTCAGTTTTCTCAATGATTCTCTCATAACATGAATATTGTGAATGTCCAAGAAAACTAATTCTGCATTCTGATAGGCATCCTCACTTTCATAGCCCCCTCCTTTAGCCTGGGAAACAAAAACAAACCCATAGAAAATCATCAACAAAATTGTGTTTGGTCTTTCAACCCAGTAGCATTTACATATCAAATAATATTTGTCCTGTATTATCAAAACAATTACAAATAGGCTATCAAAATCCTGATGAAAGAAAGCAGGAAACAGACCTATGCATTGTATTCATTTTACAAACAGGGACAAGGCTATTCCTGTACATAATCTTTAATAGATTTTTCCTGCAGAAATGGTTTTTCCTTAATACTATAATTTGTACCTATGTTAAACTGCTGAATATCATATACAAAGGTTAATTTTTATTTTTGATAATTATTAGTTACCACCGCTGAAGTTACAAATTCATCAGACTCACTATGCTACAGTCTGGCAGTCCCACTTTGGGATCCTATGGGAAGGGCTGCATTTTTCCCACTGGTAATTGTCCTTTAAAGGGTGATGAACATAGAGAAAATCCAGATCCTAGGCAGAAAAGGGATTCTTGCATGTAAACAAAGCCCGATATCTATTGTATGCTACATAACAACATTAAAACACGGGTCTGGTCCTGGGCTGCTTTATTAGTCATTCCACTGACTGTCTGACTCTGATAAATCACACGACAGGTCATCACATTTTCAAAAGCGACCATGGATTTCAGATGCCCAGCTCGAGGTGTCTCAGGCCCTATTTTCAATGGTCCTGAACATCCACAGGTCCTGTTAAAGACAATATGCACAGAGGGTGCTCAACACTTTCAGAAACAGGCCCAAGCTGCTGGGCACAGAAAAACAGAAGCATCCAAGATTCAAGGTGCCAGAATCTCTGTTCTGAACAAAACACCCTGAACTAAGCCTGTTCTTAAACCCTCTGTGGCTGGCTTAGAGGTCTTTTCTTCCTCTACATTCTGAGGCCCTGATCCTGCAACTGGATTCATGTAGGTGGATCCTTCCACCTACACAGAGTTCCACTGACATCAGCAGGACTCTGTGTAGGTGGCAAGGGTCTTCCTGCACAAATCTAGCTGCACAATTGGAGCCATTGTCAATGCAACAATTCTACCACGGCAACCCCATCTTCGTCCACACGGATAATATTAAAGGAGGGCAGTAGGCTAACTCTGAATTGCAACATCCTCTGCTGCTGAGAGAGCACATCTAACCTTATTGGCTACGGCATTAACGCTAGGCCTCGCGTCAAAGATGAAGATTTTATGGGACTGAGCATTGGAATCCATGATGGACTGAAGATACTTTTCATCCTCTTTGCTTCGCTTTCCACTCACTCCAACCATCGGCTGGCTACAGCGCGTGATCGTAGCTTGGCTTTCGGGATGAATCCATGACAAAACCTTTCACAATACACAGGAAAAAAATGGAGACAGGAATTCAGTAGGATAGTGAAATGATTGATCTGTAACTGATTCTGTTGGATCCATTCCTTGTATTTGGTTTGGTTCCAGAGGATTGGACCAAATTAAGTCATGACTAAATTAAAGTGAAAGCACTGTCCTGTATTTTGTTCTTTAACTTCTGTACGTTCCCAAATCTGGACCCACTTACAAATGTAAGAATATGCTTAAACCTGGCTTTTAAATGTAGTACAGCTAATTCTCCTGTCATTCAGTTATGTGCTCAGTAAGACACACCCTTTTTCACACATGCCCATTGTGCTGAATTTTGTTTTAATTTTCCCCATTTAAACTGTAAGCTCCTTTGGGCAGGGACTTATCTTTTTATATTCCTGTGAAGCAAATAGCATAATATTGGCTTGCTGCTGAAATAATAAAGGTAATGTTTATGGCATTCCTTATTTATAACCTGATGTTAATAAGAGTCTTCCTCAACCGTAATATAAGACTTCAGAAAAAAAGTATTCAGTTACCCCCCAAAAATCAGAAAAGGCAGAAAATTTTGAATTAAACGGGCTAATTTTGTATCCTAGAAAATTAAGTTGTATTGCAGTCTGGATTTAGTTCAATTTTCTTATCTTCTTAGCACTTCAGTTTAGTCTATGTCTCTTTCATGAAAATGCTGCCTTCAAACTCCTTGCAGAAGTCTTCCCGTTGCATTTATTATCCATCAACCATTTGGGTTTGCTCCCTGGCATCCTTTGTCTGATCATTGCATTATTTATGGTACAAAGGTCTTTATAAAACCACATCGACGTTATCTTCCTCTGTTATACTCACTGGTATGCGACCCCTTGATCTGAAAGATGCCACTCTCTTTAATTCTTCATCGGGAATATTCACGGGCACGACTAGAATGGCAGGGTATGTATCACACAGCTCGTAGCGCTCGTTTATCTTGGTTATTCTCCAGCTTTCATTGGGAATTCCCTGCATATGAAACAGTAGTTAAGAAAATCAACTACTACAGGGTCCCCAGCCCAAGGAAAGAGACCAGCGGACTTTGCCGTCACTTCTAAGAATTTAAATTCAAGGGCACATACAAGCGCGTCTGTATTAAGGAAGGAAACGTATGGCAGCAATGCCAGTTGTATGAAATGGCCAGTTATCTCTCTTGTCTTTGTGATGGGGTTGGTAAAGTGCTCCCCTGCAAGAGGGACAGTGATTTAGCTCATGGAGACCAAGCAGTGGAGAATATCAGTGAGGGCGGGTAAAACTACAAGACCCAAATCCACATCACACACGGAAAATACATTGTGAAACAGGTGAGGCAATGCTTTGACAGCAACTTTCTCCCTGCTCCCATTGTGGCCCCTAACGTAACTGGCTGCAGGAACAGAGCACAGGACAGGAGCCGGCCAGCCCAAGCTTCTCTTCTTCTCTGTCACTCAGATCAACCTTGGATGGCACCCCAGTGATGCTCACAACACGCACCCCTTTTTGGTGAGTGGGGATGGGAGCCACCAGACAAGGTGGAGGAGAGACCAGAAGGGAGAAGAGTCAGTAAAGCACATGGAAATGAGAAGGGGGGAGACAGACAATGGAAAAAGGAGAGAGAAAATAAAGGAGCAATGTTAGTAACTGTGTCAGGACATGGTTCAGAGGACGTGGGATTCCCATCAACCAGTCCCCCATGTCAACTGGGGCTTCTCATAAGGAACTGACAAGCTCTGGTTTAGGGTGTCCACACACCAATGCTGTTTTGACACAACTGTTTTGGTATGTGGCTGCACCCAGGAATTCTGGGATCCAGAAGCACTTTTTCCTATAGCACCCTGTGTAGCAGTTGTGGAACTAGTATGTAATAATCTAAGAATACTGAGATGGAAGAATTTTATGAACCCTGAAAGGGACCTGGTCAGCAAGGTGAGGTTACTGTACAACTATGGTGGGTTATTAGAATTTCCTGTATGATTGTACTGATCTAACTTGTACTGGGAGCAGTGGAATGTTTATTATATGCCTGTAATACTTGAATTCAGTGGGGGCTGAGCAGGAAGTCAACACAATGGCTTCCCAGATAAGAACATCCTGGTACACACTTGGAAGAGAACGAGGGAGGCTATGAGTTGCAAGGACCCTTCCTACCTCCTGTCTCTGTCTAGCTACATGCCTTGTTTTCCTAAAGTGGGGCATTAGCAGATCAAAGGGCTATAAACAGTTACAAAGGGACTGGATTCCTGTGAAGGGAGGTGATTAAAGGACTGAGCAAGATTTAAAGTGACACTCCCTGAAGCAGGGAGCAGGTCAATGAGACTTGACAGGGAGACAAGCTGACATACAGAGAGGTATAGATGCCTGGAAGGGAGATGGTTTATCTTCTCCAGGTAGGCTCGCACCACTTGCAGTCCCTGAACTCAGGAGCATAAAGAGCCGCATCTGTGCAGAGTCCCTGCACGAGGGCACAGGGAGGAAAGCAACTTATGCCCCCTCCATTCAGGGACCAGACGCTATCTGCCTCATAGTATTGGCTCATGCTATTCTTTAATCTCTTGTTACTTACATTCACATCATCTAAACATGCAGCATATGGACTTTTAGTCACCTGAATCACGCCCCCTGTTGGTCACATGGTGAAAATGCAGGCATTGAATTAGACCGGATGTGAAGGCCACAATCCCATAAAGCACATGTGCTTAAAGTTAAGCATAAGTACTTTCCACTGAAACCCAAACCACTAGTCTCATGCTTAAAGTTAAGCACGTGCTTAACTGCTTTACTGAATCAGAGTCTAATTGAGGGAAGATTCTACACTAAGCCTGATTTTGAATCGTTTTTCCATCAATTCCTGTTTTCCCTTCCTAGGAAATGTTCCCTTTTAAAAATCTGTTCTCTTTCTCTACCTTTCTGCTTCTGGGCAAGCATTGATGCTCTTCCCTCTCCAGCACCGCTTCAAGTATCTTTTCCTATTTGTTTGTTCTGAAACCTGCATGCTGAGATTCTACCACGCATCTAACCAGAGCATAGTATCATTCCAGCACACCTTCCTTGGGGAAACATCACACATTTCGAGCTTCGAACCCCTTGTAAGATTTTCCAATTGCTCCCCACCTTGTTTGAAACTTGAAAGCTTTACGTTATTCCCAAGTCATCTAGAAGCCTTTTGGGCTTAGCGGAATTTTACTCATTTGGCAGTTCTGTTTCATATTTTGCCAGTCAGCGTGTAATAAAAATCAGGGAGCGATTTCAGTTTGAAATTTAATTTGCCACATATGATCTCAATTACCAACTCAGACCCAAGCCTCTCTCAGGTCCTTTTGTTCTCTACACGTTGTTTATTATTCTCCGTCATTTTATGTGACTGATAATTTTTAATAAGTTACACGCTTCTCTCTTTCCTCAGGGACATTTACAGAGTAGTTTGGGGTTCACTTAGCAGATCCTTCCTCATCTCCAGGATCTCTATTGTAGCCATCTCCTCTAGATCATTTATGCAAATTTGAAGAGATCACATCACATCCATGGTTTCAAACACATCTGGCATTGGCAACCCTATCCTCCTCCAGAAGTCAGACCTTTTCTGAATGCCTGACAGCTGGCTTCTACTTGTTGCCCTCTACTCCCGCATCCAGAGAGAAAAGATCCACTTGGTCTGTGAGATGCCAATTAAGATGCAAGACCATGGGGTCCCTGTAGAATCAATGCACTGCTTGTGCCAAAACCAGCTCTCCCAGAATTTTTTTTAAATCCATTCCAGAGGTTCTCTAGATAACACATACATTTTGCCTCTGTGATTTCTGTTCACACTTCATATGGTCACAGATAGGTAATCTCATTATCGAATTTGCTATATTATCCCAGTTTTGTTATAGTATGCACAAATCCCAGTACCATGCCAGGAACACAATACTGATTTATTAATGGACAGTTATTATTTTAACAAGAATATCATATTATTTACACATTATCCGATGCATTCAATAAGATTCAAGTAAAGATTCAAAACAAGGATCAGACACTTACTTATACAGACCCAGACAATGAGAACATCCAGAGTTACAAACAGCAATAAATAAATAGATCGAAATACCCCAAAGTTTGGCAAGGGACAAATACCCTCATGATTCAGGACCTAAGCAAACCTTCCATCACAGTCAGAATTCAGATCATGCCTTGTCTTCACTGCAAAACCCAAGTGTGTTTTTACACTGAGATAGCTAACTCGATGTAACATCCTAGAGGAGACAAGGCTTTGTAATTTTTACCTTAATGTAACTAGTCAAGGTAAACCCTAGGCTTGAGGGATGGGGGGGGGGGGGGGGAGAAAGATGGTTGATCTCAATTACATATATACCTGTGCGTTGTCTCCCCTCTGATTTTACATTGAGAGAGCTATCTCAATGCAAATAACCCACTTTTCTTGCAGAGAAGACATAATCCTAGGAAGAAGTTGGTAGGGTTCCCCCACACTGCGCCCTGAATGTCTATACTGCAATTTTATAGCCTGGCAGCCCAAGCCCCGCAATCCCAAGTCAGCTGACCCAGGCCAGTATGGCCACACCATGGGTCTTTTATTGCAGTGTAGACGTACCCCTAGAGTTCGTTACCTCAAGTTAACTATTGCCAAGTAACTCAAAGTAGTTAACACCTTTGTAAAGGCCAGTCTGGATACACTCCAAATCTTTGTTCCAGGCTATGGACATTTGTACCTTACCCTGCCTAGGCTGATCCCTTAAAATAGCCCCCAAGACAATGTACAGTATATATTACAATATTTATATGGATTTTCTCCTTCCAACTTCCTACTTAAAACATTTAAAAAAAACTCTTTAAAGAAACATTTTTTATTTAAAAAGAAAAAAACCCTTAGGAAACTGTAAATGTCTAGAAAAAGGATTAAAACTAATTAAAGCATGATGGAAAAACCGTAACACCGATCATTAAATAGGGGCTGATCTACACTGAAAACTTACATTGGTATAGCTGTATCTCTTGGGGTGTGACAAACCCTCTTACCCCTGGTGTAAATAGTGCTAGTTTGAGAAAAGAATTCTTCCATCGACCTAACAACTGCCTCTCGGGCAGGCGCATGAACTACAGTGATGGGAGAACCATGGTCGTGGTTTTAAGCGTAGACATACCCTAGAAAGTTCAATGGGCTTGTGCCTATACTAGCAAAATTAGCACTCATTTCAGCAGCTGCCAGCACCTCTGTAGCCGACAGTGTAGACAGAGGCCACAGGTGTTTTTACCGCGTTATCAGGAAAATAGCAGCAACCTGAGTCCCCTTTACACTAATGTTTAAGGTGTTGTTACTGCCTGTGGGGCTGGACCTCTGCTGTCAGTTACTGAAATATGCTGACCACTGCCCTGACCCTGCAGACACTTCTGAGTTGGGTTCTTCCTCCTTACACACCATCAGTAATTCTATTCCAGCCAAGACCTTACCTTCCAGAGAATAACGTACAGGAGCAAGGATGTGAAACGAGCACCTACCTGTCTTCTGTACTCCAAAATAGGGTCATACATCTTCCAGCCATTTTCAGGGAAAACCTCTCTGTATTCAAATGCAAAAAGGGGCTGAGAGAAAGAACATTTACCATTAAATACTCAAAGTTCATTTTCCATGTTATCTGACATCTCAGATAATAACCGGTGACTCTTCTTTTGTTTCTACGACACTACTTTTCTTCAAGCCTTTGTAAAGTAATTGACACGCCCGCTCTACAGTGTAATTAACACACCAACGTACATTCCTCCATGTTCATTATCACACTGATCTATTACCTCCTACATCACAGGGACAAAAGGTGTTTATTATTAAAAGAAAATGACTTGTGTGGCAAGAAGGCTCCTCTCACACATTATGTAGAAGTGCATCCTTTACTAAAGCAACAACTGCATGGTCATCACATCCTTGAACGGACCAGCTGTTCTGCAGATGCGAGAGTAGTCAGCCAAATATTGACTGTGAACCTCTGACAGATTTCATTGTATCCTGAACATTTTGCTCCATTACAAGCATGTGAGCATCAGTGAGAAAAGTCCCCACCCAAGCTTCTCAAATAATTGTACAGTGACACAGAGGAGTTGCATTTCCTTTACACATGAAGAATATACTATATTTCAGTTACAAAATATGGCATGATCCTGCAACTTCTTGCAAGTGGATGCAGCAATCTGTCTGCACAGAGCCCCGCTGAAATAAGTAGGTCCCACTCAAGTGTGGCACAGGGGAGTTCTCTCACTGATACTCACATCAGTGGGTCTCCACAATGCAGGCACAGAATGAACATGCACACAAAGTTGCAGGATTGGGGAATTTATGAAATTTGCTCAAACAATTTCATGTAAAATGTGACAAACTGCTGCTCTAACTGCCATGAAATCAATGAAAAGACTCCCATTGACTTTAGTAGAGCAGGCTTTGAGGCCGTACGGGCATTTAATAACTATTAATAAATAATAATAATAATTTACACTTAAAGAATACTTTCCATTTAACATCGCACTGCTTTACAGATATTAATTAATAAAGTCTCAGCACTCCTGGGGAGTAAGCAATTTATTATTATTTTAGAAATGGGAAAATGAGACAAAAAAGTGACTTGCCCAAGATCATCTTGGAAGTTTGTGACAGATACAGGAACAGAATCCAATCTCGGGACTCCTGCTCTTGGGCTTTAATCACTAAACCAGACCGCCTGTCGTTTCAACACACCTAGAATTCCAGAAGACCTCGATCTAAGCAGCATTTTGTCCACATAGGGTACGTCTACACTGCAATTAAAAACCTGCAGCAGGCCTGTGCCAACTGACTCGGGCTAAGGGGCTGTTGAACTGCACTGTAGATGTTCAGGTTCTAGGACCCTGAGAGATGGGAGGGTCCCAGAGCTCTGGCTGCAGCCCAAGCGTCTACGCTGCAATTAAACACCCTCTTAGCCTGAGCCCCTTAGCCCAAGTCAGCTGGCACAGTGTAGACATACCCAGAAAGGATTTAATATAAATAAAAATAGTGCTGTGCACCAACAATCTGCATCTTCTGGTAACAGCAGGAGAAATACCTACCAAATTATTGGATACTGGAAAAGCGTATTTCATTAAGTTCTCAAATATGGATCGCCTAGTTCGTCCCTCAGGTTTATGAGCAAACCGTAAGTTTCGAATGTCCTAGAAGAGGATATAAATGGAGACTGTGACATCACCTCTTTGCCTCTTCCCTGCTCCACATCTCTGGATTATGATTTCTAACAAAGGGAAGCTTTGAGCAATGGACTGAGGCCCCCCAATCTTTTAGGTGATGCAGAGAGACTTATTGCAAGCTAGCAGATTTAACATCACTGCTGTTATCTTGGTCTACAAACTCTGAAATCAACTGTGATGTATATGATGTACTTTAACCATTTAATAACTCTCTTCCCTTTTTTTATATTAATAAACCTTTAGTTTACTAAAGGATTGGCTACCAGTGTGGTTTTTGATAGGATCTGAAGTATATTTTGACCTGGGGTGGGTGTCTGGTTCTTTGGAACTAGATCAACCAAACGTGTGATTTCTGGTTTTAATAATCATTTATCACAGAAGTCTGGTTAGTCTTGGTGGTGCATAAGGGGCTAGAGGGCCTGAAGGGAACTGTCTGTGGCTCCATAATAACTAGTATAGTATTTTGGAAGCATACATTTGTCACTGGCTTGCTGAAATTTTATTATAGAGTGTACCACCAGTTTGGGGAACAAGCCCTGTTTTCTGGCAATCTGAGCTTAGCACGCTTAGCTGTGTCCCATACCAGGCAGCGGGACACCTTCTTTAAAAAGGGTTTCAGAGTAGCAGCCGTGTTAGTCTGTATTCGCAAAAAGAAAAGGAGTACTAGTGGCACCTTAGAGACTAACCAATTTATTTGAGCATAAGCTTTCGTGAGCTACAGCTCACTTCGAAATCTTCTCCCCAGGACCACTTACCTTGCATACAATCTCCAGCCCATACGAATTCTCACCACGGCTGGAAGCACCCCCAATTTTCTCCACTCTGTTGATCACACCTAAAGAAGCATCTAGGACAAACGGTGGGTCCTGGAGACAGTTGAAATGTATTAGTTTAAAAGGAAAAAACAAATAAACCAACCACCAAAACATATAACCGCTATTTTTACAGTCATAACGGCAGGTCCAGCGCTTCAGAACATACAGAAGACAAAGGAATCAAATGGTTACAAAGCTTACCCTTTCCATGCTTTTGAAATATAGCCTGTAGTTTGTAACAGTCAGGGTTCCTCTTACAGCTCCAGTGAATGGGCAGATGTAAGTCACATCTTTGGCTAATAAGTGAAAGAAAGAGAAACGCAGCTAGTGCAAGTTTAAGGTTAATCTATGGGAGCAAAAACCTAATAGTAGTAACTTACATTTACAGTTTTGCAACTTTTACTCACATGGGCAGTCCCACTGAAATCAATGGCACTCCTTGCATGAGCAAGTGCTTCCAGGTATGATCAAGGGTTGCACAATCCTGCCCAGATTTATGAGTGCAATTTCCATTACAGTTATAAAATAAGGGTTCAAAGTAAAGGCTATTTGTGCTCTGGTATGAAGCTGAACCTGCCTACAAATACCACCATGTAAGCACATCTCTAGGTTACACACATTGCTTTCAATATCACTGTCTAGTCAATACTTATCCAGAAATAAGGTAGAAGTTTGCAAAGGAAAGAGTCTCTAAGTTTTTGCAAAAATCATGCACCACACTAACACAAACACTGTGGAACAACTGTGCAATTTTAAGAGACATTTGTTTTATTACTAGCATGCAAAAAAAATATCAATCCTTTGATCTTTGTATGGGTGCATATGATGAGATGGACAAAATGTGTTGTAAATTCTATAACTAGAAAAAAGAAGGGGGGGGGGAATAAAACAGTTCACAAAGAGAAGAAACCAGAAGTTACATATGGCTACACAGTTGATTCATAAAAAAAAAAAAAAAAAAAAGATTACTATTAAAGTTTATTAAACTTTAAAAACTTTAAAAACTTTATTAAACTATTAAAGTTTATTAAACACCTTAATCAGGACTGGGGCCCCCGTTGTGTTGGAATGACACAAACATAGAAAAGAGACCATCACCGCCCTGAAGGGCAAATAGCTAATGTTGTGTAAAAATCAGCATGAAACTAAACATTGATCCTGGTCAGTGCTATGATACCAATTCATATATCGTCATAAATGCAAGAAGCCACTTTTCCCACAGCTGCTTTTCGCATGCGTAGGTCCTGATCCTTCAATTAACTCTGAGACAGTGAACTTCTGCATTTGATTGGTACAAATCATCATAGTTCCATTGGCTTCAATTTACCCAGCTGTGGATCTCACTGAAGGAGTTTATTTGCCAACTGCCAATGATTTTAATCTTTAATTCAGCAATAAAGTCAATCTGCCACAAACGATTATTTTTTGGTTTGAGTGATGACTCAAAACAGTCCCCTTCTGAAAAGGCGGTCAATGCTTCTCATTCATTCTAGGCAAGAGGTGCTGCTGGCTCTCTACTGGGAACACTTCCCGTAGCAACCCTTCTGTTTCTTGTCAGTTAAAAATGCCAACAGTCAAGTGGCTTTTTACCCGCCCCCCCACCTTCAGTCATTGCCACGCTACGTCTCGTGTCACTAAAACACTCTGCAGGCTCTGTGCAACAGCACTGGCTTGCAGCACTCTGCAATGAGAGGTACCAGCACTCCTTCACCATCAGAGGCACAAACAATCTTTTCAGAAAAGGCTTATTGACTACAGCTGCCAAATCCAAGCAGTTTGCAAAGAACAGACCTCCTTTAGAAACTCCAGCTTCAAAACCCTACTGGACCCATTTGTCACGGCATGTGACTCCCAGTGAAGTCAGTGGGAGAGCTTGCCTGGCAGTCTGGCAACAGAGCGTGGCTGCCACGTGGGGATCACTGGGTTCCCCAGGGTGCCTGTGTTGGATGCCGGGTGGAATAAGTGCATTCAGCTCAAAGGTCGATGGGGCAGGACAGGGGTGTGGTCTCAAGCAGTCTGTGTTGCTCATTACTGACCCCTTAAGCCAAGTCAGAAATTACATTGATAAGTTCCTATACTGACAGGCTAGACCAAAGGTGGGCAAACTACGGCCCCACGGGCCAAACATCCGGCCCGCGGGACCCTCCTGCCCGGCCCCTGAGCTCCTGGCCCAGGAGGCTTGCCCCCAGCCCCTCCCCCGCTGTTCCCCCTTCCCCGCAGCCTCAGTGTGCCACGCTGCCAGCACAACGCTCTGGGCGGCCGGGCAGCGCAGCTGCAGAGCCACGGCCTGACCCGGTGCTCTGGGCGGAGCGGCTGTAACGCCACCAGCCACCGGTGCTCCAGGCAGCGCGGTAAGGGAGGAGTGGGGGTTGGATAGAGGGCAGGGGAGTTCAGGGGCTGTGGTCAGGGGTCGGCGGTGTGGATAGGGGTCAGGGTGGTCAGAGTGGGGAACAGGGGGGTTGGATGGGGCAGGGGTCGGGGAGGGGCAGTCGGGAATGAGAGGGGGGATTGGATGGGGCAGCAGGGGTCAGTCAGGGGTGGGGAGTCCGGGAGTGGCCAGGGGACAGGGAGCGGGGCGGGTTGGATGGGGCAGGAGTCCCGAGGGAGCCATCGGGGGCAAGAAGCAGGGGGGTCTGATAGGAGGCGGGGGCTGGGCCACTCCTGGCTGTTTGGGGAGACACAGTCTCCCCTAACTGGTCCTCCATACAATTTTGGAAACCCGATGTGGCCCTCAGGCCAAAAAGTTTGCCCGCCCCTGGGCAAGACAAAGTCCTGATTGGTTACTTGAGGGTTCTTGGAGAGGGTGGAGGCGGGGGTTGGAGTAAACGAGGGAGCAGAGAAATTTTTGTGGGAAAAAATTGTTGAAAATTGCAACCTGTTTTCTCACTGAAACTCTGATCAACCATTTTGTTAAATTTGCAAATTTTGAATACTTTTGGCCAGTTCTAATTAAAATAATAAATACTTAGTTCTTACAGAGTGTTTTTCAACTACAGATCCCAAAGGCATTTTACAAAAAAAGAGGAAATATTTGAAACCAAATAATAGGGAGGAAAAAAAGCATCTCGGTAAAGTTTCTAAAATAGTGAAGCAAATCTAAACCATTTACAGGGCAAAAAACATTTTCGAAAATAAAATCTACCCCTATGGAAAACTTCTATACAATGGAATAGGAATGAAACCTATAGGGGTCTACAGAAAGGACTCAAACTCAATAGCACTGAATGGAAAAAGGTATCTCAGCTATGGAATCCTGTAGATTGGTTTAAAAATTCTGTAATTCCCTATTATAACCTTTAGCACATGCCATCTTTCTGTATTTTGTTTTTAATATCTATATACTCTGCAGTATATTTTACAAACAGATACAAATACTAGTGACTCTATATTTAAATGGCTCCCTAGGAGCTCTCCAGAGCATGTCTACTCAGCCAAGAAATCGGAGGAGTTGTCCTTAGATTTCCTAGGAAATGTCTGCAACCCCTCAATAGCTGAAGATATTTAACAACTACCCACATGTGAGAAATAACATGCACCCATGGGGGAACACGCTGGTTTAAATGTCAGTCTCCAGCCACTGATTATTACTGAACGTTTGGAGTTTTTGGGGGAAGGACATGAACTTTTCAGCAACAATCTATTCTTCCAAGACTACATAAGGTCATTTTTTAGGGGAAGGGAATGAGGCAAGGGAAAAGACCAGCATGGCAGGTCAACTATCCATGCTGTTATTTATGAGATGTCCCATTTTAGAACCCCCGAGACAAATCAAAGCATGCGAGGTTTGGTTAGAATTTCATTCCATGGAATTCATCAGCAAACCTACTGTGCTCAATCACATCAAAGAGCCTGAATGAAAAAAGCCAGAACAAAACGAAACCCAAGAACCCTAAGATTGCAAACTTTCCAGTTGTCTCAGTAAAAGGAAACACAGACAGGTCTAGACACCGTCTTGCAGGACAAATTTGAGTACTAGGCACACTGTAGTTAGTTAGCCTTGCCCATGCCTGTGGCTGACAATGACTCCATTCAACACATACTAGGGATTATGGAAATTTGGTCTAATCAATAAAAAAAAGCAATTAGAGCCATGCTCACATACCCATGTCTTTAATGGTTTCTCCTGGCAACAAAGGAGGTTCTTCCATTTCAGCCAATTTATTAGACTCCCTCAGGACCTACACAAAAATACCCCAGAAAAAAAATGAATTAAATTAAATGTTCATATATCAAAAGTACTTACCCTTTTGATGTAATGCAATTGGTCAATAATATCAACAGTAATAAACCCTCAGCACTCTGATAGGACCTTCCACCTGGAGATCTCAAGGTGCTTCACAAATATGAACTGAGTAAGCCTCATGAGATTCCTATGGTAACTATGATTATCCTCACTGTATAAAAGAACTGAGGCACAGAGATTAATGGCGGGATTTTACAAAGTACCTAAGTGACTTGGGAACACATGCTCCACTTTCAATAGGGCTTGTGTTTCTAAGTCACTTAGGCACTTTTGAAAATCCCACCCCAAGTTATTATTATTTATTTGTATTGTCATAGTGCCTAGGAGTCATAGTCCTGCACCAGGACCCCCATTTTGCTAGGCACTGTTCAAAAAGACACAGAACAAAAAGATACTCTTTAACCCAGAGTTTACAGTATAAGACATGAGACCACAGACACACCAACAGGGGAGTGCAAGAAAACAATGAGACAATACTGGTCAACATAACAGGCAGTGCTCATGGCTCACCAGCTGCCTAACTACTGTCAATTTTTTGGTAGGCATCATGGCAAAGGTGGGTTTTGACCAAGTGACTTTACCAAGTCATACACCAGGACAAAGTCCGAGTTTGCAACTCCCAGTCCTTGCTATGTCAGGGGGTTGGAGCCCAGGAGTGAAGGGCAGAGAACCATCTATGTTATCTTTATGCCACCTGGGGGTTCCCCCTGCACAGGAGAATCCCCACTCCAACTCTCCATCCTCTTGGGCACAGTGGGAGCCGCACAAAGGGACCAGAGTGAGAGCTCAGGTCCTGGCCCAACATTCCTTAATTACTTTCCAGCAGATGTGGGGTGTGCATGCTTTTGACCATTTCCCTTTCAACAGAAAGGGACACTTGGTTCCGTGTGATGTCACCATCACGCACTGATGCCTGTGGCATCTGAACCAGGACAGATCTTGTCATCTGAAAAGTTTTGTTAAGACAACATGCATTAAAGCTCACTACTGCAGATTGAGGGGTGGCTGATGTGTCTGTGCAACCCCAAGTAAACTTTAGCACAAGTTAGATCCATTAGCAGGCAGGAGGAGGACTGTTAAAAAAGTTAATGAGCAGCCATACTGAAAGTGGCACGAGAGAGTGGATGGAAACATTTACATTCCCTTTTCTGGAAAATAATTTTCTTGCTATCGGTGATCAGATAGGAAAAGTACAACAGTACCAAGTTATCTGCTTGAGAGACATCTGATAGATACTAGCTGTCTACAGATGCCAGTTTTCCACCTTTTAAATACACTTTTAGAAGGGCTTATTTATCAAGACGACCTGCTAGTGCAGAATTTCCTTTTCCTTGCTCAAGTCACAGTTTTGACAGCCCCAGTGCCTACCCATTCATTACCCTCCTCTCTCCTGGTCCTGCTCCCTTTTGTGCATTCCACTTAAAAACCTCTTTTTAGTTCCTGAGTAGTAGTCTTCATATCACTCAACTCCATTCTGAGTGTTCCAGCAGCAGAGAGAAACCCCCCCTCTGAAGTGTGACCAAGCACTTCAGAAATCTCGACCCACTCCTGTTTCCCTTGCACATCTAGTGGGCCCAGTTCAGAAATGATTTAAGCGGTGGTGATTGTGACAAAAATTGTGTTTAAGCTAACTCCTCCCCCCCCCATCTGTTTTTCATGCCACCACCCTGCTCCTCCTGGTGTATATGTTACATCAAATCAAACCCTTTACCAACATGTGATTTCCACCACCATTTATTTCATCTATAAACATGATCAAATGGACCAAATTATTTTCTTAAACTGATTTTATTCCAGTCCAATGCTATCGACTTCAATGGAGTCGCTTCTAATTTATACTGGTGTAAGTGGGAGCAGAATTAGAACTCCCACTGAAGACAATGGGCATAAGTCTACAAGAAATGCCTGATCTGGGTCAGCGTGATCTGGGTCACTTATTACAAATGCCTTGTCACACTTAAAAGTTTTGCTGTTTTAGCTACACCAGCATAGTTAAAGTGGAAGCCTCTCCCCTCCCCCAGTGTAGACACAGGCATATCGGTATTCTGGTTCAACTAACGCGAAATAAACGATACCAGGATAAAGCACCTTACACTGGTATAACTGCCTCTACAAAGGGAGCTTATCTACAAATGCCTATGCTGGTACAGCCCCCTAGTGGAGACAGTCCAGCATAGCTAATCCATCTCCCTGAATGACAGAGACAAGGTAGGTGAGGTAATATCTTTTACTGGACCAACTTCTGTTGGTGAGAGAGACAAGCATGGCTCCGTATGGGTATCTTTATTCAGGAAATATCTGGAGTATGAGCTTACCCTCAGAAGAACTGCATTTTGTTTTGATATGTGGTTACACTCAGAACTGCAAGCTTGTCTCTCTGACCAACAGAAGTTGGTCCAATAAAAGATATTACCTACCCACCTTGTGTCTCTAATATCCTGGGACCAATATGGCTACAACAACACCACATATCAGCTACACTGACAAGAGAGAGACACGCACACATAGCAAGTGGGGACGGGATAAGGCAGGAGGAAGACTTTTGTTTGTTTGTTTGTTCAAACAGAAAAGAGAAAGAGCTGTTTTTATTTGAGATCAGGAAATCCCTGCAAAGGCAATTCAACAAGCCTGCCTGTAATTGTGCTCTGGAACCTCACAAGTCTGTGGTCAACTTTCATGTAGGATCAGCCAATGGCAGAACTTCAGGAAAAATAACTTTCCTGCATTCTGCAAAACAACACCCAGAAAAAAAAGTATGTTCCAGGATTTTCTGAGAAGAGATTTACGCATGCAAGAAAAGACTAACAAAATCAAAGACTTCTTGGGAAAGAGGCAATTTTTTTTAAAATGCATTAGAATGAGGCTGTGAAAAAAATATGCAGCACTGTCTTTATTACCAGCCAACTCAGCAAGTGCAAAAGTAAAGAAATGCAACTTGTCCTATTATTATGTCCAATTCTGCTCTCGGTCACACCAGAGAAAACTTGCAATAACTTCACTGAAGTCAATGGGTTGACTCTGCATTTACTCCAGCGTGACAGAGCAGCTTTGGGCCAATTATTCTTTATAATTTCGGTATTAATTGACAACTTCATCACGGGAGAACATCATTACAACACAGATCACCACACGTGTACACAACATTATGCAAAACACAGGAAAAGCTCCCCACCCCTAAACAGTTGGCGATTTAAGGGTTTGATGCTTTTAACACTTCTGCCAGAGGCAGTGCTTACTATCCGATGAAGTGAGCTGTAGCTCACGAAAGCTTATGCTCAAATAAATTTGTTAGTCTCTAAGGTGCCACAAGTCCTCCTTTTCTTTATTCTCCCATTGACATTAACAGGACAGTGCCCAGTAGTAAGAATGAGCAGTACTGGGCCATAATACAGGCAAACCAAACATGAAGCTGGGGAGAGCATTTCACAACCCCACACTCATAGAGGAATTGACAATGAGCTCCATGTAAGGAGATCACCCCAAAAAAGTGGATTCTAAACAGGATATTGATGGAGAAAAAGGAAGAGGGCTTAGTACACAGGAAAAAGGAAAGCCTGCCCCAACCATTGGGGCAGAAAGCAGTTACGAAGCTGGCAGTGGGAGGAGACAAAGGGAGGAAATCTCAGTTGTTTATACACATAATTTTTTTGTGTTGTTTCTACCTGACTTCAGAGCAGCAAAATCTGCACAGTAAATCATCAAGAAATGAAACCCAAGGCCACATGGTCTAATCTGGCCTGTGCACTTGAGTCCTGACTCCAACCGTCATCTCCTTGTGTTACACAACTTAAGGGGAGGTTACAGGTTCCCATGTGAAACTGCTATTTAATGGCTACTGCAACATTATGGTCAGGATTAACAGCCTCCTTTTACAAAGCTAAACTTGACCTTTTTGTCGGTTTTCCCATCCAGCTAATCCCCTCCTCACTAAGCCCCCACCGAAAAGGTTTTAAACAACAACAACAACAAAACACACACCAAAAAGGACCAAAATGGTGGCACTAACATGGCATTTGCAAACCATCACTCTGTTCGCTGTGCTTATACATTATACCCATTTCCCCCACCCTGTGGCTGCCAGTCTCAGTTGGCCCTCAGAATACCAGAACAGACATTATAAATAGTAATAATCCCTTTTGCATTCCCAATCTCTAAACTCTCACCCATTCGTTTTTCAGAGCTCCCTGTCAATTTTACATTGCTCAATGGCCCGTCACTGACAGCTGGGACAGTATGTGTGTGGGGGGAGGGGAAGAGGTGAGCAGAGAAGGGAGTGGGCTAAAAATGGATTTAAAAAAATTAATCTTCCAGTTAACAATTTATTTGCTGATAAAACATCCATGGATTCAAAATCTAGTATCAAAAGGCCAGTAACCCTTTAAGCTCCCTCAGTAAACTCTTTATCTAATTAACTACTTTAATGGGTTATGCAAGGAAATCATATTTCTGATTATTACAGCCAAAATGTTTTTGAAAAAAAATGCAGTTCTTCTGAGCGTAAGTGCGTACTTCAATTCTGTCCTGAATAAAGATCCTTCCCTGAATCTGGGCCTTATATCATAAGCTGTTAGGACAGGGACGGTCTCTTACTGTGTGTCTGTGCAGCACCTAGCAACACAGGGACCCAATTTTCTGGATACTACCGTAAAGTACATAATAAGAGAGAGCTTTCTTTTTGCATATGTGATGTTCTTTAACCCCCCAGAATGTAAAAAGCAACAATGCTCTTATACCAAGAATCTAAAGACACTCTCTCCTGACAGAGTCTAAAGCTTCTGTGACCTTAAGAGCCCCTGAACGCCAACTGACAAGGGCTCACCGAACACACTGTTGTCAGGATATCTAGCCAAACAATGTCTTATAAGGTAGCATATAAAAACTGGTGACATGCTGGTCACAAATATCACTGTGGGATGCATGTACGGGTTGTGTATATAGAGTTGTGTATGTGGACTGGAAATACATTTTGAACGCAGCTGAGAAACAAGCCTGCCCTAGACAAAGGAATGTGGATTTACCTGCCCACATGGATCAAGCTGACAGACGGATGAGAAAATAGCATGGCTTGATTACAAGCGAAGGACAATGAACATATATTTGCATCTAAGGTAAACACTGTGGTCAAGCTAATTGAGAAAGCAAACTGACCAGAGGATGAAGGAGGGGCTGGGCACCTGCACCCCGAAGAACAAGCAGCAGGGAAGAGGAACTTTGTCTGGATTTACCCATCAAAGAACACATTTCAAAGATTTTCTGGACTATAAAAGGGAAGAAAGGGGACTCCTTTGTTACCCATCACTTAAGGGACAAAAGGGGCTGTGCTCTTGGAATCCGTGACAGGAGGATCCCCCAACCATGTGGGTTGCGGACGCTGAAAAATGACTGTAGGTGCAAAATTGCCTGAGACCAGGATTGTAATCTGTTAAATTTTAGACACTAGGAAGCATGTTTTATACATAACTATTTTCTGTTTCTATTCTCTCTGCTTAGTATCACTTAGTTTGCTGGTCTTTATTAATAATCTTATTCTTGTTTTATAATAAATCCATCTCAGTGCTATTACATTAAAGTAAGGTGTGCATCCTGTGTCTTTGGAGTCAGCGGACTTGGCAATTTCTATGATAGGGCTGCAGAGGAATGCTCTTTCAGGGTGTTCAGAAACTGGGGTTCACCTGCAAGACAAGGTTAAGACTGACAGAGTCTCAAGGGGTTTGCTGGGGCAGTGGACAGACTGGTGTGACAGGGAGCTGACACACAGAGTTTAAGCTCCAGCAAAGCTCTCTCTTGCTGAGGCAGGAGGTAACACAGGGGCTTACAGTTCTGGACACCGAAAGAGAGTATCACAGCCTCCTCCCCTATCTTCCTCCTTGATCTATCTGCTACCTTTGCACAAAGTTAGTCTTTCCTCCTGAATTTACTGTTCTCCACTGCCTTGTGTAGCTTTTCCATGGCATTTAATCTTTCGAGTGAAACTCCATATGACAATGTTACCACAGTGTATGTATTAAAATCTATTCTTAGCTCAGAATACTGTAAAATGGGTATTAAAGGATCTCGGGGGGGGGGGGGGGAGGAGGAGGAGGAAGTGGGAGTCTCCTTGCCTTCGCTACAATAAATACCGGAGGCCCAATTCTGCACCATTGAAGTCAGCGAGAGCTCTTCACTCGCTCAAATGGTTGCAAAATCAAGCCCTGGATGCTTATTTAAGAACAAAATAATTGATCACTGGTGCATTAATTTCTCCACTAATCAAAACATTTCCTACAGAGACAGAGCAGATTTTGAGGGCATTGTTTTTCTGGAATTTTGCTAGCAAGATGCTTCTGTTTCCTTAATGCTAAATTAGATCAACTATAAAACAGTAATTACGTTTACTAGATAAATCCCACAGTGCTCTGCAAATATTGTACATCTTCGGAGAGATTTTCAGCTGTCATTTAGGACTATTTCAACAGCACTTTGGAAGGATTTTTGTGCTATGTTTCTTACTGAAAATGTAATAAATTATAAACTGAGTGAGTAAATGGGCTTTTGTTGATTACTTTAGAATCACTGGGGATACCATGATCAGACTATCTATGGAGCATAATGGCAGGACAACTGCAGGACTGAGCCATAGGGCCTTTTCTGGGGATTAATGACCAGATGGGCTGAATACAACCATTCAGCCCAGCATGTCATTAATCCCAGGGAAATGCCTGTGTCTTAATCTTTTGGCTGTTACAAGTGAAAATGGAAATTGAACAAAACACCAAAGGCATATGGATCACTTCAAAATGGTACATCCAAGGGATCCAACATTCTGTACAATGGCCAATCCACCCACAGGAATTATCTCACAGCGTTCCATTCAGTTTAGAACAGAACATCAGGCTGTAGACAGTCTCTCAACCTGCTTTAAGATAACAAAACTCTCATTCCAATTATAATTAAGCCAGAGCATATTAGGCTGTGCTTTTCTCTGTTCTGGAGGACCACCATCTGATAAAATGTACAATGCAAGTGCCTTCCAGTGATAGCTTTCCAAGCCTTGAACGAACACAAGCAAGCAAGCAAAGTAAATAAAATTCACCCTCTGTTGCATCTTGTATGTTTCATGTAAGCATAACAAGGCTTTAAAAATCCACTTACCTACTTGCCACTGGTTTGGAGAGCTTTAAAAAGGTTTATGGCCAGAAGATTAGATCCTTTTTAAATAACGAAGGCCACCAAGGAAATGAAGATGGTTTCCAGTGGAGGGGAACATAGTTTCACAGCAGTATTTTCCTGGTTTATTTTTGTTTTGTTTTTCTTGACTAACCTCTCCACCAACCCCCACAGCCCCAGCTGTGCAGGGCACTTCAGTCATTTCTTGGGCTGTAGTAATTTCTGGGCCCTTCAAAATGACATGTGAATGTGAACGGAGGGTTAGAAATTCAAAGGAATTCATTGTTGAGGGCCACCAAATGGGAGCTGAATGGTCTCCTGTTTCTTTCCAAGTTTTTGTGGCTTGGTGCCTCCAAAAATTGTCTCAACAGCCTCCTACAGCAAGCCATCACCTACTCAACACGTCAGCCTTCCCTGGCACAGAATATCACAGAAAATATCTATTCAAACAAGTCCAAGATTTTTAATACAGAGCTTTCTTTAGCTCTAATGGTGTCTTGGGAGACAACTGTTCTGTTCATGAACAACAGATACCCAATATCTTTTGACAGTGCAGTGGCCTTTCTGCATCCACTTTTTAATTATTTTCCATTTGTTAAACAGATTCCTAGAGTGAAAGGTTAAACCATTAAAGCTCCCAATGAAAGAAATAAACTAATCCTAAAAATGCACATTAATGAAGTTCAAAGCTCCAGTCTGAGGCAGACAAGTTTAACTTTTGTGAATGAGCTGTTAAGTAACATAAAATTAAAAGTAAAAATCAATGCTCTGGTTGATTGAGCAGAGTTTATCACATTTGTGATACACTCTGCTAACCATGGCAAATAATAGAAAACTGGCTTTCAGATCAAAGTACTAATTTAACTTAGGAGCTAGTGTTGAGTAAAGTAGGAGTCCCAGATGTGAAATGACAACTATTTGTCTACAATCATGTACCACTCGCAAAAAGAGGAGGAGGAAAAAATAGCTGTCCCAGTGCAAAGACAACTAAACCCACAGAAAATCAAATCTTAGCAAAGTATTGAATGCAGTCACCCTTAGGAAGACTCTTATTAGAGTACACTCCTGCACTCCTGCTGGCTTCTTGCTCCAGCCGACTGAATACTTATCTTCTCTAGTTCTACTGAGCAGAAAGGAGAATTCAGGAACTTTGCAGCTAAGAAAAAATCAGCAGTTGGTTAGGAACTTGGAAATATCTGAGGGCCATTTGCTTATTCTCTTTAGGTTTCCATTCCTTATCGATGACAATCCAAGATTCCAGAGTTTTTTCTGTATTTTACATTAGTTTACATTAAAACATTCAGGTATATTAAAGTTAGCCACTTCTGCTGTCTTCTGACCAGATGAGCGCTCTGGGGATATTATTTTCATCTAACAGACAAAAAACTGACCCCGTCTGGCTTTTTCCCCATCTAATTTGCATTAAATCAATATTCTGCATCCTGAAGTTTGGCTGGTGTATGATGACAGAGGTATAAAAAGAGGGTGGGAAAGACATGAAAAGGATAATCCTGCTCAAACAAGCAAAATCTTCCCCATCACAAGGCAATTGTAAAAAGAGATGCCAACTCTCATGAAATATTCCATATTTATAGCCCTGGAAACTTGAGCCCTATCTCAGCAAAAACACTATTGCATGGGCAGGGGCTGCTCACTCGTCACCAGCGTGCCATTCCAGAAATGAGTGTGCCTATGGGTAAGAGCATAATTCAGTCTCTGTAACCACTCAGTCCTTCGCATCTCTGTTCATCGATAGCTTATTGTTTCAGAGAAGAAAGCACGTCCAGTTCCCACTCCAGCCTGTTCTCCTGCAAGATGCAGGACACAGTTTGGTGGGGGGAATGTCCGTCCCATTTGACCAACTTTATAGTCTATTTAGGAAGCAGAAAAAGAGGAGCAAGAGAAAAACAAAACTGCTGTGACTGGCTGCTTCCCAAAGGCCTTGCCTACATTAAAGAGGCAAGGTAGGTGAGGTAATATCTCTTATGGGACCAACTTTGGTTGGTGGGAGAGAGTAGCACATCTGATGAAGACGCTTTAAGCTGACAGGAGAGCTCACCCATCAACTTAATTACTCCACCTCCATGAGAAACGGTAGTTATGTCAGCTGGAGAAGCTCTCCCGCTGACATAGCACTGTCTGTACTGGTACTTAGGTTGGTGTAACTTATATTGCTCAGGGATATGGATTATTCACACCCCTGAGCAACGTAAGTTATAACGAAGTAAGTGGTAGCATAGACAAGCCAAGAGTTGTCGTCAGGTCTGGGAAAGGTACTCCCAGCACCACAGCAAAATGTAAGGTGGACCAGTTTCTTTAGCATAAATAGTAAGCACATGTTGTAAGGGACTGTTTAAGATAGAGCGACCTGTTAACACCTCTGCAGTCATAGGACAAAAAGAGGGGGTTAGTGGGTTGCAGGTTATTGTAATAAGCCAGAAATGAATTGAAGCTCCACTTCATCACTCTGCTAGGCTACATCTACACTACAAAGATAAGTCGACCTATGTTAGGTAGACTTACAGCTACCACATTAATTACTGCAGTGGCTGATGGCCACACTACTCTCATGGGGTTGGTGGTGCACATCCTCACCAGGAGCATTTCCACCAGCCTAAGAGGGGTCGTGTGGGGAGCTACAAGCCTGGTTTCTCAGCTCTCTACCAGGAGCTTGGCTGCCCCACAAGCTCCCAGTGGACTAACCCCTGCCCCCCAGCTCTCCATTCCACACCAGGGTGGCGGTGGGGGATGAAGTCACTTGGGGCTTCTTGCCTCCCTGTTCCCCGCCAGGAGTGGGGGAAGCCGACTAGGCTTCTCACCTCCCCATTTCCCACCAGGAATGGGAAGTGGGGGAGAAGCCTCCCAGGGCTTCTTGCCCCCAGGGAGCAGAGTGCAGCTGCCCCAGCTTCTCAGACACCCACCCACTTCCTGCCGGGAGCAAGGTAGCCTTGTCAATTTCACGGCTCCAGAGATGTGAAATTCACAAGATAGCCACCTTCCCAGCCAGGAGCTGAGGAGGTGGGGAAGCCACCCAGGGCTTCTTGCCTCCCTGTTCCCAGTTGGGAATGGGATCCAGCCACCCAGGGTTCTCACTCCGGCTTTCAGCAGGAGCAGGGTCCAACCGGCCAGTTCTCCAGGGAAGTGGGGGACAGCTGGGCTCTAGCTGGCTTTCTTGTGAATTTCACAGCTTCAGGGGAGCCGTGAAATTGACAAAAACATTAGCCAACAGCCAATGTAAGGAATGCAGCGTGGTCCTAACTACACCAACATAAGCCCTACACCTCTCATTGATGTGGTTTTATTATGTCAGCATAGCAAGGGTTACATCGGTGGGAGGAGCATTTCAGTGTTTACACCTCCACTGTTTTGCTGACAAAAGCTGACTTTTGTTGACAAAACTGTGTAGTGTAGACAAAGCCTTTGAAACTAAAAATCATGGACTGAACAGAAGCACTGGATTTATGATTTCTCACAACAATCTGTATCCCACTAATCCCTTCTTTTTGTCCTATGCTGCAGAGTTGTTAACAGACCACTCTACCTTGAACCGTCCCTTTCATTATTTGCTAACTAGTTATGCTAACAATCTGTTCCATCTGGCATTTTGCTGTGACACTGGGACCTCTCCCAGACCTGAAGAAGAGCTCTGTCTGGCTTGAAAGCTTGTCTCTCTCACAAACAGAAGTTGGTCCAATCAAAGATATTATCTCACCCACCTTGTCCCTCTAATATTCTGGGACCAACACGGCTACAACTACACTGCCTACATTAAGGCAGGTTTGCACAAGTGTAGCTGCATCAATGTAGTGATACTGGGACAAACCTCTGTGGAGACAGTCTGAGCAGCACAAAGTGCGGGATTCACTGGTGTAACTTAATCTGGGGTAATCCCCACTTTGCAGCATGGCTAACATTCGGGGTCTGCACACTGGTGTAACTACACTGATACATTTACTCCAGGGCACATTGTTTTAATGTAGCTAAGTTCAGAGGGTTAAACAAAAAATCCTTCCAAAGAGCTTTTCCTCCCTCTCCCTTTTCTCTCAACCCGTTATTTAACTCCTCCCATCCACCCACACCTTCATTCAATATCTTTGATGCCTGTCTATGGCCTGGTCTACACTTGGAATTAGGCCCAATTTCCACCACCAGTGCAGCTGCAACAGTGTAAACCTCTAGTGTAGATCAGGACAGTCATGTTTGAAACTGGTTGCGCTTACCCTGGGTTCAACTAAGGTTAAGCTCCGCCAGTGAAAATAGCAACTTTCCTTGTGTATGACTGGAGTTTATAGCAGTGCAGTGTAAATGAACCAACGGCTGCAACTGGGACTAATTTCAAGAGTAGATCAGGCGTCAGTTAGACCATTAGCTCTTCGGGCAGGGACCTTGTCTTTCTGTATATCTACAGAACCCACGTATGGATTGATATAAATAAGAAGAATGATAATAAGAAGGACACCAAATGTGATGTGGACATCTGTATATTAATATATAAGAGCCCAATTTGGTGACTCTTATTCCCATAGAGAAGTACTTGCTTATTCCCATGTGTAGGATCACTGCAGCTGTATGAGTAAAGGTTACTGTCAGTAACTAATGGTTGCAGAACCAGGTTCTGAAGAAATGGAGCCACTGGCATGTGGAGGCATGGGTGGGCAATTCTGCCAACTAATATCATGTGATACTATTTGAGAGGAGTCATCATAAATCCTTCACAAATGCTTCTCTGCTCATCACCAGTTCGCATTCAGCTCAGGTCACTTGTGATCAGTAGTCATCATCATCAGTATCTGATGACTGTTCATAGACTATGCAACATGATTTAACGGTGGTCTTAGTCCAATTCTTTGTGGAGAAGAGTACACATCACAACAATGACCCTCACAGTTAGCATTAGCTGGCTTCTCTTTGGCAGTCTCAGCAGAGCTTTTCGAGGACTGATTTGACCTAAGTCTTTGCGTGTCTGGAGATGTCAGTGCTGAGGCCCACTGGCAGGGCAAAGGACGGAAGCTCGCCCTGCTACTGCCCATGCTGCATCTCTTCTGTGCATAAACAGAGGATTTCACTGTTCTAGGCTTTCAAGATGGCACCTTTCACAAACACTAAACTCCCTTCAAAACTGAAATAAGAGCAAGGCTGGTTATGTGCATATTTAAATGAAAAAAATATGCTTTTTCATAACTCCAACTCTTGTCAAACATATGCTGCACATAACCAAAGCCTTATACATTTCCTGTGTTGGCAGGGAGATGAGTTGGATGATCTTTGTCATCACTAACATCAGTGATTTATAACAAAGGGATGGGGAGATCACATCTTTCTTCTACATGTTTTTCCAACATGTCATATGTTACAATGAGTCACACAAAACTACTAGACTATTATATGCTGAAACTATGGTAAAAGAATGTTAAAGCTGAAAAGTCAGTCTCTTTGTGTTATGGTAGTCTTGCCCAAAATCACATAGAAAATCTGTAGATGACTCTGCCGGGCCCCAGTCTGGTCCTTAAAAAGAAGGAAATACCTTTTTCTTGTCTTAGAAATCTCTCTATCCATCCTCTGCATTGACAGAGGCAGGAGCCCTCTAGAATAAGTCATATGTGATTATCTAATTGAAGACTTTACCATAATGCATACATACAAGGGGGTGGAATTAAGGTTGCATAGGCAACTTTAATTCTGGCATTTTCTAACTTCTGATTGCTTGACTCTGCAACCTTAACGTTCTTTTCATAAAGTGTTTTCTGTGTACATCCACAAAAAAGACCTCCTCCATTTGAGCTAAAATAATAATTAGCAGTGGAGTAGCCTGTTATCCCCTATGTGGACCAGCCAATAGAGGGGAATGGGACACACACTTTGCCAATGACTTGCATAACTGTTTGAAAGACATCAAAGGAATGTTGTGAATAAGGAATCTTGGATCCTATTCCTGACACTGGAGGGGAGTGTGGTCAAGTGGTTGCAGACAGCAAAGCCAAGCACATACATTTGACACATTCCTTTTGAAAGAAGTGTAGCTAAGCAGCTAAGACATGGGTCTACCATACTAGAGTCCTCCTGCCAGATTCTAGCCTCTGCTACAGCCTCTGTATAACACTACAGCCTCTGGGGATGCTCTAATTTATGCCTGGGGTCATCCTGGCCCTCAGATTGGTAACTGGTTAAAAGATAGGAAACAAAGGGTAGGAATAAATGGTCAGTTTTCAGAATGGAGAGAGGTAAATAGCAGTGTCCCCCAGGGATCTGTACTCGGACCAGTCCCATTTAACATATTCATAAATGATCTGGAAAAAGGGGTAAACAGTGAGGTGGCAAAATTTGCAGATGATACAAAACTACTCAACATAGTTAAGTCCCAGGCAGACTGCGAAGAGCTACAAAAGGATCTCACAAAACTGGGTGACTGGGCAACAAAATGGCAGATGAAATTTAATGTTGATAAATGCAAAGTAATGCACATTGGAAAACATAATCCTAACTATATATATACAATGATAGGGTCTAAATTAGCTGTTACCACACAAGAAAGAGATCTTGGAGTCATTGTGGATAGTTCTCGGAAATCATCCCCATTCAATGTGCAGCGGCAGTCAAAAAAGGGAACAGAATGTTGGGAATCGTCAAGAAAGGGATAGATAATAAGACAGAAAATATCATATTGCCTCTACATAAATCCATGGTATGCCCACACCTTGAATACTGTTTGCAGATGTGGTTGCCCCATCTCAAAAAAAGATATATTGGAATTGGAAAAGGTTCAGAAGAGGGCAACAAAAATTATTAGAGGTATAGAACGGCTTCCGTATGAGGAGAGATTAATAAGACTGGGACTTTTCAGCTTGGAAAAGAGGCAACTAAGGGGGGATATGATAGAGGTCTATAAAATCATGAGTGGTATAGAGAAAGTAAATAAGAAAGTGTTATTTACTCCTCATAATACGAGAACAAGGGGCCACCAAATGAAATTAATAGGTAGCAGGCTTAAAACAAACACAAGAAAGTATTTTTTATGCAACACACTGTGAACCTCTGGAACTCCTTGCCAGAGGATGTTGTGAAAGCCAATACTATAATGGGGTTCAAAAGGGAGCTAGATAGATTTGTGGAAGTTAGGTCCATCAATGGCTATTAACCAGGATGGGCAGGAATGGTGTCCCTAGCCTCTGTTTGCCAGAAGCTGGGATTGGGTGACAGGGCACGGATCACTTGATGATAACCTGTTTGTTCATTCCCTTTGGAGCACCTGCCATTGGCCACTGTCAGAGGACAGGATACTGGGTTTGATGGACCTTTGGTCTGACCCAGTATGGCCGTTCTTATCAGACTAGAACAGGGCTGGGCAAACTTTTTAGCCCAAGGGCCACATCTGGGTGGGGAAATTGTATGCAGGGCCATGAATGTAAGGCTGGGGCAGGGGGTTAGGGTGCGGGAGGGAATGCAGGATGTGGGAAGGGTGCAGTGTGCAAGGGGCTCAGGACAAGGGGTTGGGGTGCTGCCCTCACCTGCAGGTACCACCCCCCGAAGCTCCCATTGGCTGCAGTTCCTCATTCCCAGCCAATGGGAGCTGCCGGGGGGTGGTACCTGCAGGTGGTACCCAGGGGCTACAGGGACATGGTGCCAGCCACTTCCGGGAGCAGCACGGGGCCAGGGTAGGCAGAGAGCCTACCTTAGTCCTGCTGGCCCGCTGGATTGCCAGCACTGTGGTGCAGACTGAAAGCCCTGACAGGTCAGATCCGGCCCGTGGGCCATAGTTTGCCCTCCCCAGCCTAGAATCAGGGAGCCATGAAGGGAAACCCGGCCCGAGGTGACTTTGTGCAACTTCTCAGTTACCCTATCTGTAAAAATTATGGGGAATGATACTTGCCTATCTCCTAAAGTAGTCGAGGTATGAGGCCTCTCTCAAGAATATGTGTTGGAATATGCACCAAATTATGCAACATTAGTCAGTGGAGGAGCTGAGACTAAAAGTGTTTGGACTACAGGGGTGTGAATAGCAGTGCGCACCGAAGTGCTGCACTATAATGCTGCAGGTGTGAATTAAGAGGTTCCTACTTCACATTAATATAATCACGTTTGAAGAGGACTACATGGTAACATGAACTAGGAACCTGTTAGTTCATGCCTGCAGCATCCACACAGGGGAGTTACGATGCACCACTGTGGTGCGCACTGCTATTTACACCTCCATAGTCCGACTTGTGGAGCAGTGTAGACATGCCCTTCGTCTCCTCCTAAAGCCCAGCACACCTTCTCCTAAGCCTAAAGGGGAGAGATGGCAGCTTCTGTACCATCCTGGCTGGACTGAGATCTAGCTCTGTGTCTGGGAGTATGCTCACTGCAGTGGGCATATTAAATAGCTCGATGCAGTTGGAGCATGCTCAATGCTGAGGGACTATTCAGAGATTTTGGGAGCAAGACTCCAGCAGCATATACAAATGGTGATTTTCAGAGGCTTGTAACTTGAAGAAATGTAGGTGGTTTTACATAGAGACAGGAAAAGGCACCTCCCCTGAACTCTAGGACAATTCCCCTGCTACATTTCTCAAACCTAATTCTCGGAAACAGTTGAAATAGCTTTTGCTTAAAATAATAATAATGAAAAAAAACCTAGCCTGGAGCAGAATGCAAGTAAAGCGGAAAGCAGAAAAACGCAGGCTGAACAGTTAATGTTTGGCAAAGTCATAAGCCACTGGAAACAAGGGACTGCGATGAGAAAGGGGTCACCAATACAAAAAGTTTGAAAACCACTGCTTACAGCATCTGGCACTGGCCGCTATCAGAGACAACATACCGGATGAGATGGGACTTTGATTTTGAACCAGTGTGGCAATTCCTATGTACCAGTGCTTCTGACCCTCACCTGGCCCCTTTGGCTTCAGAGGAGATGACACTGAGTACTCCCCTGCTACATGTTTTCCCCCTGAACCTGTCATATAGAGAAGTATCAGGTGCATGCACGGTGCGCCCTCTGATGCATACAACATGTTGCATGCACCTGATACCAGAGGTTGCATGTACTTGATACCATGCACGTTGTGGAGCCATGCACTGTGGGGAGACGGCACCAACAAGGCATCTACGGCTGAAAATAAGCTAGGGCTTTAACTCTGGTGCCAAGTACTCGGTTATTCATGGTCAAAAGAACTAGAGCAAACAATTATCCTGGGAAATACTTTGTTCCCCGGATGAGATGCACGCACAGTAAAGCGACTCTTTTCCTGTACTGGCTTCACATTGTGTGACCAGAGGTGGTACCTTGGGAGGTGGTACCTTGGAAGTGAATTCGATCCTTTTACCAAGAACTACTCCAGAGTTTGAATGTGGTAAACTTCAGGCATTTTCCTATGAGTGAAGAGCTAAGTCGAGGTGGTAATCCCTAGGGAAGTATCCGATAAGGGTGACAGAGCACTAGTTACAAAATGACTAGTGAGATGTACAATAGCTAAACATACATGATTGTAAGCATTTGGGGGGATTTTCCAAAGGATCTAAGGGATTTAGGAGCATGATCCCATTATGCTCCTAAGTCACTAAGGTGCTTTTTAAAATCTCACCCTAACTATACAAAACATCATGGGATTTCCAAGGGATTTTCACTTTGAATTAATTCTGTTCCTGTCCAGTAGCAGGTTGACGGCTTATACATGTGGCAGGGGGAAAAAGTGCATTCCCTACATCAGATTCTAAGTTTCTTTAGTCAGGAGAAAAATCCAACAATGCTTGCAGCTTAATACTGCCAACTACAGCAGCTAAACATTACTTAATGTTGGATTTATGAAGTGAAAAATTCTGTAAATTGCAGCGAAAGGCAGATTTAATCTTAGATCCAGGTATCAAAACATTTACTATAAAAACCTTTATATAAATTATTATGAGATGCGTCAAAGACTTAAGAAGAATACTGAAAACGTACACTGTAGGAATTACTAGTAATAGCCTCTCTTGCCCCCTCACTCCCAAGACACACACATACAGCATTAAATTGTTGCCCAGAGGAAGTCTGCAGGCCCAGAGACACCAGAGAAAAGATTTGTGTTCCCCCCTGTGGACTCCTACAATTCTGCTAAAAATTCCCCACAGAAAGCACTAGTGCAAATTGCCTTGCTGAAGGACAAAAGAATGTTTTTCCATTGCCACAGAGATTTAATTTCTAGAATTGAGCTGACTAATACGCAGAGCAAGAGATCAAGCAGAGGTAGGAGTGATAGATCCATATAGCAGCTTATTCTAGCAGTGATGCTTTAGTTACACACCACAAGTGCATTTTCAGGGATTGACAAAATCACTTCAAAATCTGAAAGATGCTTTTTTAAATGCTCCTACAATGCACCCTCTTTATAAGACCATCACAAGCTCCCAAGAATTTTGTGTCTATTGTCTCCCATGTAAACTATTCCCACCACAGAGACAGAAGATTTTCAGAATAGAAAATAAATAAGATGCTCCCTCAAGTTCTGTTCAGATCTCAGGACATCTACTCTGGCTTGTGTGACACTGCACAGCTGTGGCCAAAACAGCAAACAAGATGTTAGGATGCGTAAAAAAATGGGACAGATAATTTTCAAATGCCTTTGTATAAGTCAGTAGTGCAGCTTGATCCGGAATACTGTGTGCAGCATTGGTCACCCCATCTCAAAAAGGATATTGCAGGACTAGAGTGGTTTCAGAGGGTGATAAGTCTGATCAAGGGCCTGGAAAAATTCTCATATGAACACAGATTGAAAAGATTGGAATTGTCTACCTTAGAAAGGAGATGAATAAGAGGGGACATGATAAAACTATATTCAATGGCCTAGAAAACGGAGATCAGGAGCTTCTGTTCTCTCTGTCTCGTAACACAAGCACAAGGGGACACTTGGTGAAATTAAAAGGTGGGAAATTCAAAACCACTGAAAGGAAATACTTCCCCCCCGCCAATGTGCGATTGAACTCATCGCCACAGGAAGTCACCGAGGCCAAGAACTTAACAAGATTCCATAAGGGGCTGGGCATTTATGTGGATATCAAGAACATACAGAATTATCAAGGATAACAAATTTTGTGGAAGGGATATTAAACCTACTGTTTCAGGGCTTATGTCAGTCTCTAACTAATGGCGATAAGGATGGCAACAGATTACCCCACCTCTGCCTACTGTGTAGTGATCTACTCCCATCCTTACACCTTCCTCTACACAGGAGTTCTCAAACTGGGGGTCATGACGCCTCAGGGGGTCGCAAGGTGATTACATAGGGATCATGAGCTGGCAAATCCATGGGGCTGACAGCGCTGAGCCCCGTTAAATTAAATTAACTCTCCCCCGTTTTTAATTTATAAGGGGTGGGGGTCACACTCAGAGGCTTGCTGTGTGAAAGGGGTCACCAATAAAAAAAGTTTGAAAACCACTGCTTACAGCATCTGGCACTGGCCCCTATCAGAGACAACATACCGGAAGAGATGGGACTTTGATTTTGCTCCAGTGTGGCAATTCCTACGTACCAGTGCTTCTGACCCCCACCTGGCCCCTTTTGGCTTCAGAGGACATGACACTGGTTACTCCCCTGCTAAGTTTTCCCCCTGAGCCTGTCGTACGGAGAAGTATCAGGCTGGGATGTGGTTCCAAAACACAGATGGGGAAAGCATGCAAGTAAAACAATAAGGTCTTTCTGGTGGGGTGCAAAGAGAAGGGAGAATGATGTCAGAGAGCAGCAATCTCCCCTTCTCCCACAGTCCCAACTTTTACGGTCTCCTCTCCAGGCACGGAGCCCAAGCATCGGGAATCCCCTACAGAGGGACTGTCAAGTGGTCAGTCAAAGCAGGGGGGGAATAACGCCATGGAGGTTGTCTTCTCACCTTCCACAGGAGATACATCCATGGAGTGGAAAGGGACCGTGTGTGTGTTATAAAGATGGCTGCACCTGAGACTCCAAGCACATCAGAGGAAAGCAAAGCAAAAAAAAATCTATTAAAGTAAAAATAGCAACAAAACCCCTTCTTTTATAGACAGATAGAAAAATCAGTAGCCATGAACAGAACTTTTTCTGTTTTAAGAGACCCCAGATTCAAACAGTAAAAATAGCTGCATTCATACCTTCATCTCTCGTAGAACACCATTCTAAAATCGGCAAATAATGGAGGGTTAGCACTATTTGTTCTATAGCCCTGTGCTACTTGGGCTGCTTATGAAAACGGAGAACAGAAAGGGGAAACATTAACGGTAACAAGAAATGTCCTGTAAATGCTGTAACAAGGAGGTTTTGCATATAGTTCTCTTGACATCTTGGGAACTCAAGACAAGTTATAAAGCTACATCGAGGCATCCTATTTACAACTACTTCTGTTCCATTTGGAGCCAGTGATCAAGGTGGACCTCCCTAATGACTATATGAACACTCTGTATCTAAAGTAACTAAAGTAATAGACTCCATGAGCCATTTGATAACCCCTGAACTGGACCATCCCTTGGGCCCACTGTGAAACATGTCCTCATTCGTTGGCAGAAACGACAAGAGCTGCTAGCATAGCAGGGGGCTAGACAGCCGTGCAGAATGTCCTACCCAACCTCCCTGCTGTGGGAAGGACTGAGCCCCACTCCCCATCCTGAATAGGGAGGAAGTACCTACTGATAGGTTTCCAGAGCATTTTCACCAATTTTAAAGGTGTGCAGAGATTGGTATCTGTGGCTTCTAATGCCTTGTCTACACTACAGTTTTGTCGATGCAAGTTACGCCGACAATCAAAAACCAGTATAATTACATTCACACAACACTCCACCTGTCAGCAGAGCGCATCTACAGTTGGTGTTCTAGCACTGACAGAGAGAGCAGTGGACTGTGGGTATCTATCCTACTGTGCTGCTCGTCACCTTCTGCAGCTGGGAATTGTGGGAAGGTGGAGTGGATCGCAGTGCATCATAAGCATGGGTTCAATGTCCCATGATGCAGTTTTTTCCATCCCATCATTCCACGGGCTTCCAACTGCATTTCACGGCATTTTTCAATGACCCGTTTACTGCATGCCCACCATCTCTGTCCCACAGCTCTCCACTGTTGTTGTCACTGTTATGAAAGCATCACGACTGGCCACACAGTATATCAGGAGCACTCAATCTGAACAGGAATCAGAGTGCCACTGTGTGCCAGAGAAAGAAACAACACCAGATTAATTTTGGCATTCACAGAGCAGCTGCACATGGTGGACCTTCACTTTTGGGCTAGGGAAACAAGCACTGAGCGGTGGTATCGCATCTTTATGCAGGTCTGGGATGATGAGCAGTGACTGCAGAACTTTTGGATGCGGAAAGTCACCTGGAACTGTGTGCATAGCTCGCCCCAGCCCTGTGGTGCAAAGACTCCAAAATGAGAGCTGCCTTCTCAATGGAGGCAATCACTGTGTGGAAGCTGGCAACTCCAGACTGCTACCAGTCGGTTGGGAATCAGTTTGTAGTCGGGAAGTCCACCACTGGGACTGCATTAACACAAGTGTGCAGAGCCATTAATTGCATCCTGCCATGAAGGACTGTGACTCTTGGCAATGTGTGTGAAATAGTGGGTGGCTTTGCAGCATGGGATCCCCTAATTGTGGTGAGGCGACAGATGGGATGCATATTCCAGTTTTAGCCCTGGACTATCTTGCGATCAATAGAGGGCATCAATAGAAAGGGGTACTTCTCTATGGTATTGCAGATCACTGTGGCTGTGTCATTGACTTCAATGCGGGATGGCCCAGGAAGGTGCATGACGCACGCATCTTCAGGAATGCTGGCCTGTATGAAAAGCTGCAAGCAGCGGGTTTCTTTCCAGACCAGAAGATTCCAGTGGGGGATGCTGAAATGCTCAGTGATCCTGGGAAACCCAGTGTCCCACCCTTACTCCCATGGCTCATGAAGCCTTACATGGGAAATTTGGACAGCAGCAAGGAGCACTTCAACAGCAGGCTGAGCAGGTACAGTATGACTGTAGAATGTGCCTTTGGCAGATTAAAAACACCCTGGGGCTGCCTTTACAGCAGGTTAGGCCTAAATGAGGAAAATATTCCCATCATAGCGGCAGCCTGCTGGGCACTCCATAATATTGGTGAGGCTAAGAGTGAAAAGTTGCCCCTGGGGTGGAGCATGGAGGCAGATCACCTGGCAGCTGATTTTGAGCAGCCAGACACTAGGGTTATTAGAGGGGCACAATGGGAGGGGCTATTCGAATCAGGGAGGCTGTGAGGCACCATTTGGACAATGAGCTCCAGTAATGTGTCTTTCTATATAGCACTCTGCCATGCTTTGTTAACTTGCTGTCTTGCAGGATTCCGGACTCAGTTCATGATCAAATTGCCAATGTGTATTAATTCCAGCAGCAACCACCGTGTGTAGGAGACAAATAAAGATTGGTTATCTTTCAGAGAGTATGTTTTTATTAAACACCAATTAACAACACACACAAAAGGCTTGGTGGGAAGGGAGATAACAATAAAGGGCAGTGTAAGCTCTTATAGCTGCATGTAAGTCCAGCTATCATTTTGGAATCTGTCCAAAGGAGTTGAGTGAACAGGGTACCGAGACAGGCTGGGACGTTACAAGGAATTTGTGGGAGGAGTTTGGGCATGGCATGGAAAGCAGTTCTGTATCAGCTGGGGGGGATGGACGGGGGGGCAAGCACACATGAATTCAGCCTGCAGCATGATTAGAGACTTCAACATCTCAGTTTGCTCCTCCTTTCTGTCCTATTTTATAATTTTCTTTTGTTTCTCTCTATGCCCTGCGTTCTTGTTTTTTGGCCTCCGAGGATTGGAGCACCTCTCGAAACATGTTCTCCTTGCTCCTCCTTGGTCTCTTCCTTATCTGTCGGAGGCGCTCCACTGGTGTGTAGGGGGTTCCTATGAAGGCCACATCTGCAGAAGTACAAGAAACAATAAACAGAAGCATGATTGTTAGTGCATGCACAGCATCGAATCATTATAGTCAAATGCACTTTTTTTTAAAATATGAATCAGTTTATCACTGTCCCTTGGCAAGCACACAGCTCGACGAACACCCTAAACATGGTGAGTTCAACCGGGGGGGAGGGAGAGAGCACTGAAGATGGGGCAAAGGATCTTGGTGTTTTTTTAAGGGGATCACTGCAAGCGAGTAGGGACAATATTGTAAATTCTGACACCGTTTTCCATAGGCAGGGGTCACTGAAGCTCATAAGTCACTCCTGAAGTTAAGCAAGGATGCATCTCCTCCATGCATGTGGCTTCAGACAAGGTCCCTATGCCGCCCGCCTCTGTGCCACTTTGGTCCCTGCACAAGTGATTGCCGATTGGTATGGGAAAGTTTTATACAATGGCAGGAAGGAAAAAGGAAGCTCTGCCAAAGAACCTCCAGCAGAGATTGGAGAGTACCTCCAGGAAAGTTTCCTAGAGATCTCTCTGGAAGATTCACATGAAATCTCGGTGTGCATTAACACACTGTTCCACCGAACTGCTTAGCTGCACAGGGAAATGTGAGGCACATAAACACAGCTAATCTTGTATATTTCTATCCCTTTACCCTCTTCTAGAATATATAGAGCAAAGGACAGCTCTACCTCATGTAACCAAGTAACATCAAAAGATCACTTACCAGACCTCTCCTCTCCTGCCTCATGTGCACTAGAGACGGACTGCTGGGACTGACTGGACCCCTCCAGAGTGGAAAAAAGGTCCCGACTCACTGCACCACCAGACGACCCTGCCATGTGCTCCATATCATCCTCCAACTTGACTTCCTCATCCACAACTTTGTCCTGGGGGTTGAGTCCGCTGTCCGCTGTCCCCAGCCCTGCCGAAGTATTCACACGGCTCTTGGCGGCGGAGGTGGGCTTGCCACTGAGGATGGCGTCTGGCTCGTTATAGAAGCAGCAGGCTTTCACCACAGCACCAGATCAACGGTTATCTTCACATGATACCAATGTGTGTCTCATTTGTAGCCCTTATCCAACACGCCACGAGAAATCTGCCTATAGGTATCTAAGTTCCTACAGCTGGAGTGGAGCTGGGACTGCACAGCCTCTTCTCCCCACAGTGCCAGCAGATCCAACAACTTAGGTGTGCCCTAAGTGGGAGAGTGTTTACTGCGTGGATCTGCCATGGTAAGCTGGGAAGATGCAATGTGAGCTGTTCACACTAACCAGAGCAGTCAGGATGGGCATTGTGGGAGGCCATTTACAGCAACATAACCAACAGCAGTGTCTCCACTGACGCAGCATTTGGTCAGTTCCTGGAGAAAGGAATTCGCAAAATTAAGTGCCCAATTAAGAAGCACTTAAGGAACAACGCATCTTGGAAGGCTCCAATCACTCACACCCCCTGTAGTTACTGTCCTTTGTTCCAGTTTCTTTCAGGTATCCTTGGGGGTGAAGAGGCTATCTCCTTAGCCAGCTGAAGACAAAACGGAGGGGTCTCCCATGGGCTTAAACAGACTCTCTCTTGTGGGTGGAGACCCCCTCCTCTCTCATATGCAAAGTCCAGCTCCAAGATGGAGTTCTGGAGTCACCTGGGCAAGCCACATGTCCATGCATGACTCAGAGTTTTTATAGGCAGAAGCCATTGCCCATATGGTATCTTGAACGTCTCCAGGAAGACTTCTTATGTGGATTGGAGCCTTCCAAGATGCTTCTTAATTGGGCATTTAACTTTGCAAATTCCTTTCTCCAGGAACTGACCAAATGCTATACTAAAGTTATTTAGAAATCAAGCCAGTACACGGCCAATATTCATCACTTTGAATACAAAAATGATACATGCATAGAAATAGGATTCATAGATTCAGTAGATCATAACCTTTACATAGATATGTTACATGGCATATGTAGCACAGAACATATTCCAGTTATGTCATATATCCATAAGCATATTTCCATAAAGCCTTATGGGAGGCACCGTCACAGAGGTGATTTTATTTTGTCGGCAAAGTCAGAGTTTTTCGACAGAGGAGTGTTGTAGTCTGTACACCTCTACTATTTTGTCTACAAAAACTCTGTAATGTAGACAAGGCCTAACTCTCTTACTCCCTGCCCCTGGGTTACAGTAGGGGAAGTAGCATTTGGGGGAAATTAGGAATTGTAGTGTGTGTGTGATATAGTTGGTGTGAGGACTGTAAAGATTATTTTGATTTTAAAAGCCATCCCCCATCCTTCTAAATAAGTCTGTACATTTTGGCTGAAGTGTATATAATGTGGCTGAGGTGATGCTGCCATGGTGATCTTATTTTTGAATGTGTGTTTAAATACCCATCCCTAATGTTGCATTTTATGGGGGGAGGGGAGAATCTATTTATTTTTTATAGAAACACAAAAGGATGCAGTTAAGTACTAGCTATTGCAGCAGAAATCATTATGCACTAAAAAAAAAGAAAAGAAAATCTAGAACAAGGCTGGGTTCTTTGAAAATATGCTCACTCTTACTGGCCAAAAACCTAAAAGGGGAGGCATATTTAACTCCTTTGCCCTCTGGTTCTGAATTAATTAAATGAGCCATTGAGAAAACTCTTCTGTCTTTTTTGTGGTCAGCAAAAAATAAAGATAAAACAAAAAAAACCTACAGATGTATGAAACTTGAGAGGTCATATCTGCCAAGACAGCTGCCAATGTTGTCACTAAAATAAGGTAAAGCCACACCACTTCCGGTAAGAAGAGAAGCTGGAAATCAAAAGGTCAGCTAGCAAGGTCCAGGAGATGGAAAAGTACCAGCATACAAACCAGATTTCACAATCTCAGATTTAGACACAGATGCAGAATTCCTTCCATAATAATAATTGCTTGAGAGGGAAATATTGGGAAAATTCATTCTCTGGTGCAATCAAAACACAAGGGATCAAAAGTGGTATTAATGAAAATAAGACTGGCTGTTTAGTAAACTTACTGATAATTTCCTCCTTTCATGACATGGGCTTCGTTAAAGCAGTACCACTAATGGGCCCCCTTCTCTAAGGTGCTGAGTGACCTCAACATCCAATTCAGTGAATGGAAGGTAAAAACACCAGGCACTTTAGAGAACTGGATCCTAAAAGAGCAGTATTTAGTAATCTATTAAGTACTGCTTGATTTTCCATTTGTGGAAGATAATCTCCAAGATAACAGTAGGTGTCTACAGCATTTTCAATGGCAACAATACTTGCTGATCTCCATTAAACTTGTGCATGAGGACAGAAAAGTAGAGTAACCATTTAAAGAGAATTCTTTCAGTTGAGGAAAAGAGGTCCAATAGAAATTTCTTTTTCATGTCCATTACTGCTTTTTCCACTCGTCTCTCAATCATTTGTGTTGTCTTAGCCCAAGAATGAATACATACACACAGAGACATGCACACATACAAATCAGACATTGGTTAATTTAAGTGGGAGTTGTACGCTCTGAATTGAGGGAATGAATAAGAATTTGATATAAGTGCAGATAAACTTGTAACAGAGCTTCCAATCTTAGGCGTGATTTAAGCAACGAGACCAGGAATGTCTTGTGATCTGGTCCCAGTTCTGAAAATGAATAAACCACTTAACTTCCTTATTTCAACATCCCTATTTTACAGTGGGGGAAGCTATATATTTACATATTTATCCGCCTCACCAGAGTGTTGTGAGGATGAATTCATGAGTGTTTGTGTTGCAGATGGGGATCCTCAGATGGAAGGTACTAAAGACATGAAAATCATCATCAGAAAATACGATATGTTTAATATGTTTAATTTTCAAACTGCAGCCTAATGTTTAACTACAAATGGCTGAGAAGCCTCAAAGGGTCAAGCACCTTCTTCAAATGGAAACAATCAAGTCCTTGTAATAGTAAAACTAGGGGATTTTCTGTTAGCTGTGGAAAGATACCAGTCATGGAAAAAATTACACTTGCCAAGACAGCACTGAGACTAAACTTAACACAAGCCACAGTACAAAAAAGACAAAGGCCTGTGTTGCTTTTGCCAACTCTTATGGTTTTATTGTGAGCATATGGTGCTTGTTTTACAGCTCCAGTTCCTGGAGTTCTGTGATTATGAGAATCTCCGCTTTCTTTAAAAAAAAAAAAAAAAAGTTTCTAGACCTTATATTTGCAGACAAGCTTGAGAACATGAAGGCTGAACAGAAAAAAAAATAAAAGGAAATAAGTGAATCCCTATTTTTTAAAAAATCCCATGATTTTTAAGGAGGACGCATGATTTTTTAATGCTTTTGGCTCTTCTTTGGGCAGAGACCATGTCTTCATACAGGTTCGCAGAGCACCTCACACAATGGGCCCATGATCTTGACTGAGGCATCTGCATGCTATTGTCTTATAAATAAATAAATACTGAAAATTATATTAACTGAACTACAAAGTAGTGGCCATACTTTGAAAGCTATTAAACGGTTCTACCATTATAGGTACATGAAAATCTATTTCAAACCAGTACACACTTTAAACAAATGTGTAACCGGTTTCAGGTACCAAAATAAATGGTCTGATTTTCGAAAGTGCTGAGCACCCTGTGATGGAATACACTCCTGTGTTCACACTCTACACGCCATTGCAATAATATTTTCCAAAACATGCCTTGTGAGGTATCATTTGAAAACTAATAACTCACTGGTCAGTAATACCATGATGAAATGTGCGTAGCAACATTATGTGTAAACTCAGGAATTCCCCCTGAATAATGTTGGTAACACATGTTGAAACCCACATAGCCCCAAATAGGCAGAACTGGTCAAGCCAGTCTTAAACAAAGAAATGTGTGTTTACCTCAGTTTGCATATAAGTTGTAAACAGGGTCCTCAGACAGCAAGATGGGGAAGACAGGAAACAAGAAAAATCTACATTTCAGCAAACAGAGGTGAGAAGAAAGAGTATGCGTCCTCTTTCACCCTCGCCTTCTTTACTGTTGGAATGAACTTTAACTAGGGGTAAGGTAACCCTCAGGAAAATGCATTTCAAAGGGTGACTGAACTATAAAAGTGAGGGGCAAAAACACACCAAGTTCTCTCTCCCTATCCATCTCTCTTTTTCACCTAAGACAACAAAAGAAACAGCCATTGGACTTGGGGAGCAGATCTTGGCCTGAGCGTTGGGTCAGCAATGTTAATGGAAGAACGTGGTAAGGGACTGCACCTTGAACCAAGTCTAATGTGTTAACTTTAGAACTAGGAAGCATTTTATATTTATTTCTCTTGTAACCATTTCTGACTTTATGGCTTATATTTTTACTCAATTAAAACATATCTCCTTGTAGTTAAATAAATGTGTTTTATTATTTTATTAAAATAAATCCAGCATTGTGAATTGTTTGGATAATTTCATTTAAGGTAGCAGACTGTTGTATGTTGAGCCCCGCAGAGAGGAAATGGAACTAATATGTCTGGGTTGTCCAGGAGAAGCCTGGACAGTGCAGAACACACAGTTTTTGGGAAAAATTGGAGACGGGGAGTATGTTGGGATCACCCTGTAAATAGTAACCGAGGCTAGTGGAAGCCAGAGTGTGGCTGGTGTTTGCTGTCAGGCTGTTGGGGTCAGAGTTGCTGGACCAGGGCTGTTGCCATACACACACACTCGGGGTGTGATCTCCATGCCGGTAGGCGGTGTGTGAGTGGCCCAGGTGGGAGCTACAGCAGCAAAGCATTGTGAGGCACCCCAAGTTGCAGGGCAAGTGGTGACACAGCCCCTCACTGGTCTGGATACTCCCACAAATCCCACTGGCTTCAGTATGAGCTGCAGGTACATTTCAAGATTCCAGCCATCAGACCACTTATTTAGGTGTCCAGTTATGGATTTAGTTGCCTGGCTCTAGGTACCCAAGTTTGACATTTTGATTTAAGAGGTCTTTATTGGAGGAGAAGTCTATTTTACTGGGAGTACCAGCTAGTATTTGTCAGTGATCATTGCAGCACAGGCTATTTTAAGATAAATGTTAAGAGCCAGGTATTTCAAGATTTCAGTGCTCACAAATGGGGCCAGATTTTCAGAGGATCAGCTTCCATCTAGGCACCAAAATAAGGTGCTGTGGGAGCAGCTGGGTGCTGAACCCTTATTTAGGTAGGCTGAACCCTTGGAAGCTGAACTCTTTTGAAAGTCTGGTCCCAAATGTGGGGCCACTACAAGACTGTTTTTCCAGTAACAAAGGAACCAATGGTGTAGAGATCAAACTAACTCCTATTTCAGTTATTGGGTTCCGTGTCCCTCCCCAGCTCCTGCTAAATAAACTGTGCTGTTAATCTGGAGGCTGAAGTCTTACGCCACCACCAAACAGTAGACTTGGGATCTCACTGTAGCCTCAAAAAAAGGGAATACATACCCTCAGATCTGGAGAAAAGTTGTCTGTGGAGGTGGAGACTGAATCCGATGACACAACCGAAGCAGATTTTGTGTGCGCTGACTGGTCCGAGTGAGAGGTGGAGGTACTACAAAGAGACAAACACACATCAGACTTGTGCATTTCTGAGTCTAACTAAAACAAAAAGCCTCAATTTCAAACATTTATATAAGAGATGTCACTGTGTTACTCCGAGATAAAAAACAGACAGGAACCCGAGTGCAAGACACCCCCTGCCTGACCACAGATTTACCATGGAAGTAGGGAAAATGAAATCAGGACAAATGAAAAGTTTGTTCCATCAGTTGTAACTTTGTCCCTTTGAATGTTGGTATAACTCTCATGCACTAAAACAGGCTCTTCCCCAAGATCCTCGGACATCCCTGCAGCACTATTTGACAAACCATAACATCATGGCATCATCCTGTTTTTCTATATTGCCTCTCCAGTGGCTGTGCATAATTATGGCTGTGCATAATTAAAATTAGTACTGTTGCACTGTATATTCACACTGCAATTTTCCCTATAACCTTAACAGTTTACACCTAGCATCAGCACTCCTGAAATGCTGTGCAACTGTAGCAAAAGATCCTATCTCCAATGGTACTCACAAAGGTCCCAATGCAGCAATGAACTCCATATGGGTAGAACCTTGTGTCCACGTGGACCCCCACTGATGTGGGGCTCCGTGTAGGGAGAAAGAACCTGCACACGTAGCTTGCAGGGGCCAAGCCTAGCTTTGGCCAGGGGCCAAAGTCCAGCCTTAGTGTCACCATCAACTGTTGTATTAGCTGAGCATGTGACATCCCATGCTGGAAACATCTAGGTGTAGGCTTTCTGATAGGTCCGGAGACCTGTTAGTTGTCTCACAGGTTGTTTTTTCCCTGCTACTTGACTCTTTCACTGGTAAAAAACAAACAAACATCAAATTACAAAAACATTCAATTTCCCTGCTTTCAAGTCTGGGGAAATCCTATACTGGTGACATTAAAAAAAAAAAGCAAGGGATTACTACAGCAAATGTGGCTCTGCCTAGGAGTAAATACTTTGGCTACGAGGATAAAAATGCAATGGTAACTTTTTATCCTAACACCAGGTGATGAATACTTATTTTCATCTGAAGTTTCAGAAATGGACTCAAGAAATAAATTATTTAAAATAAAAAGTTAAGACAAACAATTCAATGTGGTTTATTTACTGTAAACCATTGAACTGCCAATCAGTTTGGAAATGAAGTACACCTCTATCCCGATATAACGTGGTCCTCAGGTGCCAAAAAATTTTACCACGTTATCGGTGAAACCGTATTATCTCGAACTTGCTTTGGCCTCGAGCATTTCCGTTATTAATAGTCAGCAAATCATTTTTGTTAGAACTAACACGGTGCATGCAGTAAATAAATCTGTTCTACAATGGTTAAATTGTATCTCCTTTCTCTAATTACAACAATTATTTTATAAGCTTTTTTAAAAGATACAAAGAACAGGAGTATTTGTGGCACCTTAGAGACTAAAATTTATTTGAGCATAAGTTTTCGTGGGCTACATAGAATGCAGAGAATGGAACATATAGTAAGAAGATATATATATATATATTCACATACAGAGAACATGAAAAGGTGGAGTAAGAGGCTAATTAATTAAGATGAGCTATCATCAGCAGGAGAAAAAAAAACTTTTGTCGTGATAATCAAGATAACCCATTTAGACAGTTGACAAGAAGGTGTGAGGATATTTAACATGGGAAAATAGATTCAATATGTGTAATGACCCAGCCACTCCCAGTCTCTATTCAAACCCAATGGTTTAATGGTATCTAGTCTGCATATTAATTCAAGCTCAGAAGTTTCTCGTTGGAGTCTGTTTTTGAAGCTTTCCGGTTGCAAAATTGCCACCTTTAAATCTGTTACTGAGTGGCCAGAGAGGTTGAAGTGTTCTCCTTCCAGTTTTTGAATGTTATGGTTCCTCATGTCAGATTTGTGTCCATTTATTCTTTTGCATAGAGACTGTCCAGTTTGCCCAATGTACATGGCAGAGGGGCATTGCTGGCACATGATGGCATATATCACATTGGCAGATGTGCAAGCGAACGAGCCCCGATGGCATGGCTAATGTGATTAGGTCCTTTGATGGTGTCACTTGAATAAATATGTGGACAGAGTTGACATCAGGCTTTGTTGCAAGGATAGGTTCCTGGGTTAGTGTTTTTGTTGCGTGGTGTGTGGTTGCTGGAGAGTATTTGCTTCAGGTTGGGGGGCTGCCTGTAAGCAAGGATTGGTCTGTCTCCCAAGATCTGTGAGAGTGAGAGATCATTTTTCAGGATAGGTTGTAGATCTTTGATGATGCGCTGGAGAGGTTTTAGTTGGGGGCTGAAGGTGACAGCTAGTGGTGTTCTGTTATTTTCTTTGTTGGGCCTGTCCTGTAGTAGGTGACTTCTGTAAAAGATACAGTGTATTAACAACACAGGTACTACACACTGCTAAATGCAACCATGTGGGCTAGGTTTCATCATACATCAATCGTTTGGTCTGCGTGTAATGCTTAGAAAAATGCAAAGTTCACATAAAATATCAGAAAACGCTTTTAATTACACATCCTTACAAACTGTTGTAAAAAAGGATTTTGGTATTTTAGCAAATAGGAGCAGGGGCCACTTTGTCACTTAATCTACATATATCATAGTTGGCTTAGTAATATGAACTGTTAACTATTAAATAGTTTGAAAACATTTTGGAGATGGGAGTTCTTACTTATAGAAAAGGTTAAAATGAAGCTAAAAAAGTAAAGTAACCAAGTTTTAGAGACATTGATAAAATGGTAAATATCTTTTTTTGGTGTACAAGATGCTTTCTTATTTAAGATGCACCCCTTCAAATTTTTTTAATTTAAAAAAAAAACCAAAACTTGTTATACTTTGTTGCTTCATACTACTGCGAGCCTTCTTCTTCGCCAGGTCAATTATGGATTTTAACTGCAGTATTTGCAGTCTATCCATATCCTGGCTTTCTAGCCACTTAAGACCAATCTCTAAGCCTACAACCGCAACAGCAGCTTTGGGTGGTAGCTCCGAGGGTTCTTCTTCACTATCCTCAGGGTAGTGAGGACATTTTCTGAGGCACCAGCTGGTTAAGGGGCAACATTGTGAATTATATCTACATCTGTAAGTCGTTCATAGGTTGGACACATAGCATCCATCTCCATCCACTCTTTACAAATCCCACTTTGAGCCATAAATTCCCTGTAGACTCGTTCTGCCTCCATGGTCTCTTCTTCTGTAAAACCTTCAAAGTTGTTCTCATCTTTGTCTTCTTCCTCATCTTGGTTGTCATTGTTTTCAGCACTTTTGAGACCACGATGCCAACATTTCTCTATCACTGAGAGAGTGATTCCTAGCTAGGCTGTCTCGCCTAAGTTAAATACATCCAGCAAATTCAATTTCTTGATTACATCCGTTATGCTACTGTTGTCCTCAACAATTTTCTTTACTAAGGCTTTACGACAGTTCATTTTAAATGTGGATATAATGCCTTGATCGAGGGGCTGTATTTTGGACATTGTGTTCTTAGGAAGGTAGCTCACCTTTATCTTCCCGTCTTTGCTGGTTAAGGTCTCAACTGGGGGGTGGGCGGGACAGGTGTCAAGTAGGAGCAATGCCTTTGGCTCCAGGTTTTGTCTGCGTAGGTGGTTCCGGACAAAGTATTCTCTCCCTTTTATTACCTTAAAACCTTCGGCCTTTTGTTCTTCGGTCCTAGAAGCAAGTGTTCTATCCGGCAGCATACGGTAACATAAGCTGGTTTCATCTGCATTATAGATTTGCTCTGGAGCATAGTCACCCTCGATGATAATCTCTTGTAACTTTAGCAGGTATTCGTCGCAAGCTTTTATATCTGCTGAGCGAGTCTCTCCTGAAATTGTGACTTGCTGAATGCCATGACATTTTTAAAAACGATTAAGCCATCCACTGCTAGCTTTAAATTCGTTACCCTGATGTGCAGAAGCATCCTTGCCCAAGCATCTAAAATCAAGATCCTTCTTCAATTTCTCCGCTTGTTTCCTTATAATGTCACCGGAAATTGGCATGCCATCGGAGCGTTCTTGGGTAAACCACGTAAATACAGCTCTATTTAGTTGGTTATCCTGGACAGTTTTTAGGCACTTCCTTTCCAGGCCTTCACTTTCATCCAGTTAAACTAGCATTGATCGTAATTTTTCCTCATCTTTGATCCACCCTCTTAATGTTGATTCCAAACACTCCTAGTTCTTTTGAGACCTTCGCTTGGCTCATTCCTGATTTCAGTCTGTCCAAAGCTTCCACTTTTTCTTTGACTGTCCATGCCTTTCTTTTCTGTGGCTGTGAACTACTTGCCATCACGTCAATGGTATTTTAATATTAATGCTAACAATTTTTTTAATTGTTTAGAAAATGTCAGCACAGAGTTACATTTCCAAAATACAACTAGTGAGACAACTTAAGCTTAGTCTATACTGCACACAATTTAGAAACAAGATTAAAATAGGTGGGAGAGATGAGAATGCCTAATGGGACCATGGGCAGGCAACATATGTTTACCCCTGCCTTCTCATTGTTGCACATTCGTTCCACCACTTTGATACATGCACATTTGTACAGACAATGTACTGTATGTATGTAATTGAATACAAGCCACATTTTAAAAACAGACCATGGATGGTTTTGTAACAACTTTAAACTGGCAAGGCGACAGCAGGTTAGTCAATGATGAAGTTAGACTGAACTCTCCTTTTTGAAAAATTAGTCATGGTTATAAATACAGAGGCCATTTTTATTATAATGGCCGATAAAAATAGCTACCACCTTGCACATGGTTTTGTTGTCCGCAAAACGAATTTAAACTTTCAATGGTCTTAAACTATCAACGGATTTAAACTGTCAACGTTATAAGTTTAATTAAGACTTGCAGACAAGTCTGTTTTTTATGCAATGAAGATCGGAGTGAAAGTTTAAAAATGTTGTAAATGTGCTTTTGATTCAAGGCAGGCTTGTAAAAACATACATACTGAATATGTATGCGGTAATCATTAAATGTATAAACTGGAATTAAACAGAATAAAAGTACTGTATGTTGTAGACGAGACAGAAAACCATTTTTACTTTATCGCGTTATATCCAAATTCATGTTATATCGGATAGTGTTATATCAAAGTAGAGGTGTACTTAGTCCTGGGATACACACTAAGGCAATGCTGTATTTTGGATATCATCATAGAACCACTTGTAGATCCAGTGCTTCACAGACGGTAAATGAAATAAAGTCCTGGAAAAAAAATAATGTAAAGCCCAACCCCACAACACTCCCTCACTTAGGCATGGCCTTACTTGTGCAAGGCCTTGTCTACACAGCGTGCACTGATTTGCTTATACCAGTTTAGTTAAACCACTGCAAAGCTCTTGATGGACCCTCTTAAATCAGTTTCAGCCTGGTTTATATCAGTTTGGCTTGCACCTTGCAAGTATCCACCCAGGGATTTACAAAGATTTAACTAATTTGGCTTAAAAAAATAATCATCATACCGTTAGTTCATCTGGTGCGACTTTGTGTGTGAACAGATCCTGAGTAAAGGTTCACAGGATCAGGTCTTTAGACAGACATCAGCTCACTGGCATTGTTTGCACCTTGGGCACACAATGCCACCTCTTCTAATTCTCCTTTCCCACCACCAATACAGACTCCTCCCCATCAGCATCAACATTTCAGTAATGGGAGTCAACCCATAAAGTGTCACTTACATGCAAAAGTCCTCATCATTAATATCACTTCTTGTTCTCCTTTCTTCAGTTCCTTGCATTTGAGTCCAGACCGACATTGTAGAGGCCAGATTCTCTACTGCCTTGCATTTTGTAAGTAAAATGCTACCAATCTGGCTGGTAGAGTTTTAGACTCATTTTGCACAGGGAAAAATGACTACCTAAGGGATACGGCAGCAGACATTCAGTTGAGTTTGTAAGTGCATTTTCGTATTTGTTCATCATGCTTAGTCCCAAATGGTTTTTAATGCAGAAAGTGAAATGCACATTTGAAGTGAAATTTTCAAAAGTGCCAGTCCATCGTTGGCCTAACACTGCTGACATCAGTAACAGCAGAGCTAGGCCAACGTGAGCACTTTTGAAAAACCTACCCTGCATACACAGGAAACAACACTCATGACATAGCTGGATTAGGCAGCTCTGAAGAGTATACATAGGTTGCATGCGTTTGGCTCAGTGCCTCTATTCTCCTCATCATTAATACTGAACTGAAATGAAACTAAGGAACAAACACTGACCTAACAAAGAATTTAAACTCAGTTGGCTCAAGACATTCTTCCTCCTATCAGTATCTGTCAGGTTTGGGTTGACATGGCTCCGCTGAGCAAACTAATTAACCTGATGTCCCTTTACACACCACATTTATTACCTTCAGTGGTTTAGCTAACCTGGAGTTCTTCTATTGCCAATGTGAAAAGAAACTGAAGCCATGTGACCTAATACTCCTTGAAGGAAAAGATAGTTTTGCAGCTAACACACAGAGCAGGAATGAGAAGAACTGAGATCTGTTCTTAGGTCTGCCACAGGCCTTCTGTGTGATTTGGACGAATCATTTAACCTCTCTGCGTTGTCGTCTCTCCAACGTATCAAAGCCTTTGTCACCCTGAGATTAGACCACTGTACGGCACTCTGCTTGGGCCTATTCAGAAGCTTAGGCTGGAACATGGCAGACTGCCGGTTATCAGGGCCGGATTTCCAATTAGGTACAGTAAGCATGTGCCTAGGGGCGCCTAAAAGTTAATACATACAGCTCCCCTGCAGGCAGCCAGGTTCCTGGCACGGGTTGATGGCTGCCCAGCATGTGGGACTGGAGCAGGGTGAGCGTCCGAGTCAGCCTGCCTGGGGGTGCTGTGAGCCCCGGCCCATCGGGGAAGCTGCTTAAGGTGCTGGGAGCATCCCAGCCCCTTCCCAATCTCGCCCGCCCCCTGCCTCTGCCCCATTCAGGGGAGAGAGAGGGAGGGGTGTGGCCAGCACCCTATTCACCTGCACAGGCACAGCCAGAGCATGGCTGCTGCACCGTGCTGCGTAAGGGATGGAAGACACCCAGGGACCATTTGCCTTGTAGAGAGGTACAGTCCCCGCCTTGCGTCTCGCCTGGGGCAGGTGGGCTGTGCCCCAGCTCAGGCGGGGAGCACTATGCGTGGCAGAGGGTCTTGTGCTTTCCCGGGGAGGCTGTGTTTATACTTCTTTTCATTTAAATTTTTTACAGAAAACACCAAAGTCAGCTGTAGGCAGGGGGAAGGACATGCTGAAGATGCTGTGCCTAGTGGCGCATAAGGTGTAAATCCAGCCCTGCCTGTTATGCGGTGTTTTGCACTGGGAGCACATTATACCAGTGTTCTAGGAGCTGCACTGGCAGCCTGTGGGCTTCTGGGTTGAGTTCAAGGTGTTTGTTTGAACCATTAAATGACATGGGTCTAGGCTACCCAACAGACCCCCTGGGGCTCTTCTTGCTCCACACTACTGCAGTTACAATCAGTGGAGGCACTCGAGGTGGAGATTCCTTAATATGGAAGAGAGAGAGCTGCTGCCCGGGCATTCTCTATGAGGGTCCTTAGCTTCTGCAATGAACCTTCATTCCCAGGGATTTGCTAGCCTTCCAGACCCACTGTGAAACTACCCATTTTTGCAGATATTTATGGAGGGGCTGAGATGAGGATGTCAGGGAGGAATTTGTTACCTGGGGAATAATGGCAATATGGGATGGAGGTGATTTGTGGCTGTGGATTTTAATGGTTCTGTGTAACTGCTGGTTTTGAAAATTGGAAAGGTCACCCCAAAAATGGGATGGCCATGTATGTGTGAGAACTCTAACAGCTAGACCTCAGCAGGTGTAAATCAGCACAGTTCCACTGTAGTCAACGGGGCTACGTCACCATGTGAGGATCTGGCCCCATATAAACAAACGTGTGAAACGGGGATAATTCGATTTCTGACCCCTCATAAGGATGCTGCGCAGCTACATTCACTGATGTTTTCAAAATACCTGGATTTCTTCGGAAGCGCTAAATATTATATTACTGATCCTTTAGAATGCACACCTCAGTCTCCCAAGTACCTCCTAACTAGTGCTCACCCCAAGCTCCAAAACCCAGCTGCTCTGCCTAGTCCCTGTTTTGCTACCACTATTAACTGGGAACAGAGATCCCTGCAGTGATTCAAAGGCACTTTTGGGGAAATGACCAAGAATGACTTTCCAGGGTATTCTTGCTATTTTGATCCTAATTTTTCCCTGCAATCACAATCAGTTTGGGGGTATGCCTACCACCGATGTACAGTCATACTCCTCATCCAGATAATTATATTTTACATTGGCAGAACAGTTAAACGCATTTCTAAAGGCCAGGTTTCTAACTATAAATTAGACCAAGATTTGTCCAGAGGATGGAGTCAGCAATGCCCTCTTCTAATATTTACCCTCATTATTGAGCCCTGGACTATGGGGAGCAGATATATGCAACTAATAAGGGAATTATAATGAGAACTAAATTCAGTGGCTCAGCTGTTGGTAGGGTGCTGATCATTACTAGGATTACCCACAAGAGCCTAGATGCTTTCCAAACATAATATGCAGTCCCTGCTCCAAAGAGCTCATAATCTAAAAAAGCAAGCCGCATAGGAAGGGTGAAGGACAGAAATAAAACATATAGTGATTTTAAAAAAATGTATCATCAGTTATTTGCTTTGCCCATTTATTTGCCCGTTATTAGTTCACATTCTTGTAGAAGGGATTGGAAGGAGGAGGGGGTTTGGGCCCTCCAGACTCGTTCAGTAAGGGCATTCCATGTGTGGAAGAAAGCATTGATACTATTTTGGAAGAAGCAGACGATCTGGCAGTGTGAGGATGGGAAGATGATGCAATAAGGAATAAGAGCAGATAAGGAAGGAAGGGCATAGAAGCTGAAGTTAGTCTAATTATGAAGGACCTTGAAGGCAAAAAAAGGAAATTTAAACTCGATGCAGATTGCCACACTGTTTAAGCAGTAATGAAATTTCACCCCATATAGTACCTAGTACTGAAATAGTCTGAAATTTAGATTTTTCTCCAAAGGAAACAGATATCCTAGGGAAATTCCAGAAAGGTTTCTTCTGTGAAAATAAAACCTATGGGTTTTTTTCACATCCCAAGTATACAACATAACCTTTCCTCGTAGGTCACTGGTTTTGAAAATAAAGTTGTGGCAACAAATTTTAATCGATTTATATGAAGCTCAAGCACTGACACAACTTTTGGCGAGAGTAAAGTCATAACACTACTTTGTCCCTCTGAGAAACTGTGTAAGACGAATCAGTTATCAGGACTTGCAATTACTATAGTGGTAATTTCCTAAGCAGCATCTTAATTGTTTCCACCTCTTGATCAACAAAAACACAGAAAAGCATACATGTGGCAGATCAATAGCCTCAACCAATCCTGGGCAGCTTGGGGTGGGATGTTTCCCAAGGAAACCATCCAAAACTTTATTTTTCTGCTACACTTGTTCGGCCTCTGAAGGGCTAGAGAGGGACAGATGCCTCTGTCTCTCCGGAAGAAAAAATAATGGCCAAAATTTTCAAACTTGGGTGCCTAAAATTAGTCTCTTAAATCCTTATTTATGCTCCTAAATATAAGTTTGACCTGATTTTCAAAGGTGTGGAGCATCTGCAATTCCTAGTATACATAATGGGATGAGTGAGGGTGGTCAGCACTTCTGAAAATAGGGCCACTTTCATTTAGGGTGACTGAATAACGTGTTAGGAGACTAAATTTGGTACCCAAGCTTGAAAATCTCTGCCAGGCTCATTCTCATGCGGAAAGTAAGCAAAATAACCTCATAGGATGCCAGACTGATTCTCCAATGCTTTCTTTATGAATGTTCCTGCCTGCTGCTGCAACAAGCAGCTGCTTTTTGCTTGCAGAAGCATGCCAGCTGCTCAGATATTAATTGGTATAAGCTGCTCACACATTTTCACTGTATCAAACTGTATTATTTCTTTTGGCAGCCACTGAACTGATATGGAAAACAGGTGATAAAATGCAGCACCGTGCTAGGCTGTTTCAGCTGCAGAGGTCACAAAGGAGAGAAGCACTGCAGAATATACTTTCCATTTCCTCTCTTCCTGTTTTTCTCAAAGTTTCTCTTTATGTGCAATCCTGAAAATGCAAGGTGAAAACTGCAAATTAATCATGACTAGTGGCAAAAACAATTTAATTTAGAAATTCCAGATGCCAGAAAACTGGCATCCAATTGGTTTGAATTTTGTAGTCGGGCCATGCATAGGAGCACTTCTAGTACCTCGTGTACTTTCTTTTAAAGCATAAACATACACAGTTATTGAACACTCCCAGCTCATTTTCAACATCCAAGATGGCAACACTTCCCTGTCAACACTCTTCCCTGTTCCTCTCTCTCCTTCACAGAAGGAAAAAGAAATACTGAAGAAAGTTTGGGTCATATCAGAACAGAACCCAGTCCTCTGAGATATCTCTACTCTGCTCCACCCAGCCAGTGCTGGCCTGAAGACAAGAAGTCCACCTTGCTGTTCAATCCAGGTTTCCTATTTAGCAGCTCACTAAGGGCCTAAACCCTCATTCACGCAAGGATCCCAGTGACTACGCAGTAGCCCCTTAATGGCACAATTCTGCAAAGCACTTAAACAGATGCTTGCTTTGCCTATCGGCAGGAGTAGAGTGCTTGTGAGTGTGTAAGGGTTGCAGAATAGGATCCCAAACTACAACGTTTAAAGATTACTATTTTAATTGATTTGTATGACCCGAACACCTAAAAGCCAAAACTGAGATTCAGGTCCCACCGTGCTATGCACTGTACATACACAGTACAACAGACAGTCTGGGCCCCGAAGAACTCTCTCAGCCTAAACCAGGGGTTCTCACAACAAATTTTTTGGTGGCCTCAGAGTGCAGCCACCAACTCTGGCTGTGACAATTTTTCCTAAAATACTTAATTAACTTTAGGAAAAACAAATAAATTTGCACAGGTACATGTCCAAATCATTGTAATCTATCTACGTAGGGTTTTTTTTGTTTGTTTTTTTACATATTCAATAATAAAAATAGTGTACAGTTGTCTCTATTCTTTATTGGACCTACACAGAATACAAACATAAATAAGGTGCTTTGACCATTCTTGTCATTTTTCTTATTGTTTATGTTACTTTTTTTGGTTGCTTTTTTTTTTTAAGACTTGCTAGCTACTAAGTGTGCTATGAAAAGTGATATTAACAAACATACAAATATCACCTTTTACAACAGACTTACTCAGCCCCGGCAAGCCCAGGGACAAATTAAGCCTTGGATGGAGAGGTAGGTACAGAGGCAGCAGGGGCCAAGGGTGATGGGGCACTGGGGGAGGCAGTGGGGGGCAGAGGTGATGGGGGAATGAGCTTAGGACCAGAGCCCGTCACCACACAACCAGGGAATGGAGCCCGAAGCACCGTGGCTGGAGCCTGCCACCCGAGGGCTGAAGCCCAATCCCACTGCCTGCCTGGGAAGGTGCGGAACTCACTGGCTGCCTGTCCCTCCAGCTTGTGTCCCTCCAAAGGGAGACACGGCCCAACCACTCCTGCTGGCCCCTGGGAAGGGGCCGCTGCTTTGCATCCACCCCACCCCCCTAATCACTGCCCAGGAGGCTGTGGCTGCAAGAAAGGCCCCTGGTGGCCGCATTTGAGAAACACTGGTCTAAAAAGAGAAGATGGACAAAGGAAGCATTATCTCCCATTCATCGATGAGTCAGACTTGAATCTTCACAGCAAAATGGACCAGAAAAACAGATTATCCTACCTACAACAGAATGCACATACAGACAGCAACTTAATCTATTATACTTTTATATAAAACGTACACATACAAAAGCTCAGCATACTGTATTTATACTGTACATGTACTCAGTATACAACTGACTACATTTCAGAGTTACCTAGAAGTCATGATTTCTCTGAAGATTGTCAGACACCTACTTTATCTTCTGCTTGACTTACACATCTCAGGAAAAAAAGCCACAGACAAATATATTTTTGAAATAAGAAAGAGCCAATTGGCGGGTGCCCTCTGGCACTCAGAAGAGGCAGACAGTTATATAACATAGGACTGTAACCTTCCCCTTCAAAAGATTTGGCCATGTCACAGTGCTAAACAATTTTAAAAGAAGCCATTTCAGCACACAAATCATTGTGCATGTTTGTGACAGACTTAAAATAGCCCCCGCGATACTTGCCTGAATAAGAAAGATTCACTTCTGTTGCCAAGCAAACCAGGGTTTCAATCTGACTTCAGTGTTCCAAGCAAAGAAAATGTCACTTTCTATAAAGTTGATCCTTTTAAGTAGCATCCTGAGCTGAATATATAGTACATGTTTTCCCATGAGCAATAAAGGGAGTGCCCTATATTTTGACCGTGAACAAGCTTTTCTAGGAATGCAAATTTTGCTCTCAATAGTTACACAATGGACTAGTCTCACCAGCACTGCTCATGGTCAATTAGTCATTCTTTTATTATTATTTTTTTAACCAAAATTCACAAAAGGCCTGCAGCACTTGCTAAACAACAGGCCGATTGTCTGAAATATTAGCAAGGTTCCAAGGATAGAAAGCCAACACCCAAAGCCTAACTGAAAAGCAGCACATAATTAACAACAAGCAACCCTCAGTATCACCCTTTCCTGAGTCAAACAGCCCAGAAGGTAAAAACAGAAGAATACAAGTGACCTAGGCCCAAATCAAAAACATCATGTGGAAGACCGACAACATCATGATCTGTATCCATGAGAAAAACAAAAGAGGAATCCGCCTAGTAACATGGTGCAGGATGGTACTCAGCTGCAAAGGAAAAGCCAAAATAATATTCTTATCCAAAAGATTTTAGACAAGTACTGGGAATACACCACATTTTACCTCTGCATCATCGGTTGAAAGCCCATGTCAGGAGGGATCAAAATTTCTTACTATCTGAAAGCAGATGGATAACCCATGTGAAGTGACTCAGCTGGTCTTGATCCACAAGGAACTGGACCAGTGCCTGCATCACTGATAATTTCGGTTGCAAACTTAGTAGCGATAACAGTGAACAATGGGCAGGGCAAATGAATCGCCATTCCCAAGAAGGAAGGGCGAGAAGGATCGTTGGATGGTTAAGGCACTCTCCTAGTACTTGGGACACCCAGGTTCAATTCCCTGCTTTGCCACAAACTTCCTGTGTGACCTCAGGCAAGACACTCAGACCCAGATTTGTAAAGGTATTTAGGAGTTGCCTAGCGTTGTGTGACCCAGGTGATTTAGACACATAATGCCCATTTTGAAAAGTCACTTAGGCACTTAGGAGCCTAGGTCTCACTGAAAGTCATTAGGATTTAGGCCCTAAAGTCCAGCCCCAAAGTTATTTGGGTGCCTAATTCTCATTGAAATCAATGGGTGTTAGACACGTAAATACCTTTAAGAAACTGGGCCTTCGTCTCTCTGTGCCACTGTTGCCTATGTGTAAATGGGAATAATGGTCCCAACCTCACAGGGATTTTGTGAGGATAAATATATTAAAGATGGTAAGGTGCTCGGATATTATGATGAGGGTACCAGATAATTCTCCCTGCCACCCCAGTAAAGAAGGAGGCACACTGTTGTGTCAGTGTAGGGAAACCTAAGTTGGGCCTGTTTCCCACACTGAGGTTTTCTGTTTATAGGGTTTCCAGTTTGGTCCCATTTCTAATCACTAAAACTTCACTTTACATTTTAAGGGTGGAGGTTCAAAAACATAGACTGGGTATGTAACCCAAATTACAGTCCTCGTACGTTACTGTCAACTCAGACAACACTGCCTGCTAAGAGTTTACTCAGTTCAGTCCTGTCTCACACAGCGGGCCATTGCTAAAAGATGGTGGGGGGAAGGTACTGTAAGGGTGAGAAAATCTATAAGTACTCGGTGCTTTCCAAAGATGCAACGCAGCAGAGGGCAGTACTGAACTCTGAATCAAGGTTCCCCTTGGGAAAAGAAAGTGGAGGTAGTATTTCAGAGTCAAGAAAACAAACACAGCCTATTTAAAAAAAAAAAGAGAGAGAGAGATTGTACTATTTTGCACAGGTTTCTCTGAAGAGCAGGGATAGGGATGAAGCCATGGCCAAAATGCTGATGTATTCTAGTGATTCCCCAGAGAACAGTTTATTAGGGGACCTTATTAGTCAACACGTTAGAACAGCCCAGTGCATGCAAGGGAAAAAAAAAAATTAGAAACTGAAACTAACCGATGATCTTAAATCTTTACCAAGTAATAATTAGGGCAACAAAACTTGCATGAACTGGATCAAGAAAAAGACCAGAAGACTTTGTACTTGTTGGTAGGAAACCAAAGGAAGATCGTCCAAATAGGTTGAACAGATAAAATAACTTCTTATTTGTAGCGCAGTATTACCTAGGAGTTCCAGTCATGGAACAGGACCCTATTATGCTAGACGCTGTACACACCGATTTAACAGTAAGTCTATATACCTACCATAACTCAGTCCTTATCCTGTTGCATTCCTTTCTCTAGTTTTAAACACTCGCGTAAGAAAATAACTTGCCCTGTCAAACATGCTGTTTATCTTTCATTAAAAAGTTAGTAACTAAAAATACCAGCAAATGACTAATCATTGACATTTGTAATTCCAGACTGGGATTAATTAAAAGAAAGAAGAAAATGTACTTTTGAATACAGCACGTAAATACACCCCCATTTGGAGAGTCACCTATTATCTGGTAGAAATCCTCCAACAGGATACCTAGATATTCTCTAGCAGTCAGATGTTGAGATGCAGTGTGCTCTGACTGCAGATGAAGCCTGGAATAGGGATCAGAAGCCTACTTTCTAATCCCAGGTCAGCCACTGAACTGTTACGTGTCCCTCGGTAAATCAATATCTACTGAAGATGTGGGTGCTCAGCATTTCTGAAAATCAGACCCCATAGTCCAGATTTCCAAGTGTTCAGCACCCACAACTGAGACCAGATTTCTAAAAAAGCCCAACTCCCAGAGGTACCTAAATAAAGATTTTTTAAAAAGAGCTCAGCAGCCAGCAGCTCCCATTGTGATGCATGGTCAGGATTTCAAAAGAGTTTAGCACTCGACATACTGGCCACTTCTGAAGGTGTCTAAATGGTGTTTGGAAAATTTGGTTCTGTCTCTCTCAAGGTGGGCACCCAAAAATGGAGACATCCAAAATGAGTAAACGCTTTTGAAAAGGTGAGTCCCCAACCTCTCCATATATCAATTGTCACATCTATATACTGGGGATAATCTTGCAAGATTGCTCGCCTAACAGTTAAGGCTGTTGCATCCATAAATAATGGAAGTCATGTTTGCCCCACCCAGAAAAGCATTTATTCTGCTAAAGAAAATAACTACTCATTTTTCCTGAGCTACCTAAATAAGAAAAATAAAGGTACTTAAATAGTTCTTCCCCGCCTAAAAGAGGAGAGAAAAAAATCTAAGGCCAGGGCACCTCTTCTGCTGAGTGGAGGTAACTTCTTTAGCAATGTAGCAAGGGTTTTCCTTGCTTGAGACCACTTGGAGTCACGGTCTGGAATCAGAACATATTAACCTAGAAATACATCCACCTACTGCACTGGAGTGTAACTGTCCTATCACAACCAAGGGAGAAGATGGTTATGATCCTGCCCCCATCAGATCACCAGAAGCTATATTGATGTTGCTAATGCTGTCCCTAGCCTGAAGGTGGGAATAGGCAAAACGGGATGGATCACTTGATTACCTGTTCTGTTCATTCCCTCTGACACAACTGGCAGTGGCCACTGTCGGAAGACAGGATACTGGGCTAGATGGACCTTTGGTCTGACCCAATATGGCCATTCTGATGTAATCACATAAGTAATGGGTCACAGCTGATCAGCTGCTTGACAGCAGATATTAGCTCATAAGTTATGGCATCCAGCAGGAAACTACTACATTTTCCCCCTCCCATGAAGGGCTCATCCAGCATCACACTGTTCTGGGGACATCCCCTCCAAATTCCTGATTGGGGCTTTGGAACAACCACAGAAGAGACTGCCTGCCCCTCCCATCGTGGGGCTCCCTCCTCAGAAAATTCTTCTGAGGTTTTACACAGCCCATTGCATGCTGGGCCATGACTTTCAGAGGTTAGTGAGGTGCTCTGGGGATACATCTCCAATAAAGCTTATACTTACATAGTTACGGTGGCCCAAATCCACAGAGGTATTTAGGTTCCTACCTTGCACTGAAGTCAATGGAAGTGAAGAACCTAAATACCTTTGAGGATTGGGGCCTTTGAGCTTCTATACATTGATGTAAGGTGCTCCCAGTAATGGGGGACACAACAGCTGTCCAAGGAGCTGAGATCCTTCCTTCTCAATAAAGCTGTGGGACTCCTGTTTTCAATTATAAGGAGAGCCTGAATTTCAAATCTCAGCTTACTCTGAAGAGTGACTTTGTTAAAAAGACATTGCAGAAGTTCTGGATCAAATGTGTTCAGTTTACAAATAAAAAGATGACCTTTGGGTTTGTTTGCATTTCTTCAACTGTCAACCCGGCTAACACAACATGAGGGTCAAGCAAGGTTCTTTCTATCTCGCAAATCATCTCTAGTAAGAAGAGTTCAATTACATCTGTTGAGCACATTGGCTTTAACTTATGTGCTCAACACCACCTGGGGAACCTCTATTTGTCTTCAATTGGTTTGCACAGGTGTAACTGACTAAAACACAATAAAGAAGTCTGTTTATGAGCCACAAGATGGAGTAGAATCCAGCTCCCCCTCTCTCAGCTGTGTTGGCTCTACAGGACTAACAAGTATAAAAAGGAATGAGGATTTATTTTTCTCATCAAAGTCAACAGATGACTCAGTATACAGAGATCTGTAAAATGGTGACATTTTTACATAGTCACTTTATTGATTAGAACAGCACTTCAAATGTTATTTACTGCATCTGGGGGGGTGGATTAGAGAACCACTAGCTCTTTTGCTCCATAAGGTAGGTGGGAGGTTGGAAAGGAATGGAAAAGAATTAATGGAGTGTAAAAGACTAGAGAAAGGTAGGAGAAAGTCCCACCATTACATGGCTAGATAACTAAAAACTATCTGTCAAAAGAAAATAGAGACAGTAGACAAAAGGAGAAACATGAACATCAAAAATTCCACTGAATTTTTTTCTGGGTCTTGTTGAATTTTTTAAACCAACGCTTGCAGAAGTGTAGTGATCATTACAGCAGTTAAAAACAGATCCACCCTTCACTTTTAACTGTCTTAAAATACACTACTGTTTATTGGGAGTGAAACAGCTAATAGGATTCCTCATTTCATTTATTCCCACTTCCCCTCTCACTTCTTGTGCTCTTCCTAAACCACCTACTCCTACTTGAGATTTTCCTATTTATCAATCCAAGTACTACATTAGCTCTTTTGGCCAGAGTGTTGCACTGGGCACTTATGTTCAGCTTACTACACATCACCACCACAAAATCTTTTTCATGTCTCTTTATACAGCACCAGACACACTATAAGCACTGAACAAACAATAGCAGGAAAGTAGGTCAAGAGAAAAAGGATCATGAAGGAGAAGCCAGGAGCTTACAGATCCTGTTGATTAGGCTGAGAGTGTGTGTTCGGCTTTTCCTTATTTTTCAGAATCAGTTCCTGTCTTTGTACAAAAAGAAAAGGAGTACTTGTGGCACCTTAGAGACTAACCAATTTATTTGAGCATGAGCTTTCGTGAGCTACAGCTCACTTCATCAGATGCATACCGTGGAAACTGCAGCAGACTTTATATATAAGTCTTATATGTAGCTCACGAAAGCTCATGCTCAAATAAATTGGTTAGTCTCTAAGGTGCCACAAGTACTCCTTTTCTTTTTGCGAATACAGACTAACACGGCTGTTACTCTGAAACCTGTCTTTGTACAGAAGCTATAAATGAATTAGAAAAGAAGGACAATGATAAGAAAACAGCAGAAGTAAAAGTTATACTTAATTAAAGGAGCACAGCTAACAGGACAATAATTTAAAGGGAGGAAATGATGTAAGCAACTACTTCTGTGAGCAGGACATATACTTGAGATGATGGACCACAGACACCCTTATGGTGTCCAGCCTTGTGTCTGACTAAACAGAAGATGGAGGGATAATGTTAACCAAAACCCAAGAGTTCTTCTTATGAATTACCATCAGTGGGCAAAATATGCCCTTAACAACACAATGCTGAGGCGAATTGTGAGAGCAGCCAAGGGTCTATAGGGCCAGGAAGTAGCAGCAAATTATGTAGTTTGACAATAAAAAAGGTAATTCTGAAGTATAAGAAGGCTGGATAATTATTTTTTTAATTGTAAATCATCTGTAGTTAAGAAAATTGTCAAGCAAACATATTATTAAACAAAACACAAGCATCCATCTCTAAAGAAGGCAGCACAGTTAAGCAAATAGGACTGGGAGTCAGGGACCGGCATTCCAATCCTACCTTTACCCCTAACTAGCTGTGTGTCCTTGGGCAAGTCACTTCATCTCTGTGTGACACTGTTTCCTCTTCCCACCCTCTGTCTACCTTGTCTATTTAGACTCCAAGGGCCACATTTTTAAAGGTGGTTCGGTGTCTAAATCAATGGCAGTCAGGCACCTAGGCACCTCTGAAAAACCCACTAGGCACCTAGCTGGCACATCTGCAAAAATATCTTTAAAAAGCTAGCCCCAAGCTCTCAAGGGCAGAGATTCTCTCTCCCCATGCTAATTATAATACAAGAACTAAAGAAACAGATGAGTGTCAACTGTATGAGTGTCAGTGATTCCCAAACTTTTCAAAACTGTCACCCCCTTTTAGGCTACCAGTATTTTCACAGTTCCCTCCCCAAATCCTCAGCCCCTGATAATGGACTTTCCCTATGATACAAACGAATTATAAGACTTTATAATCCATTCATTATGTTAGCAACATACACAAAAATGTACAGGTGTACAAATTTGAACCCAAATATATTTGTTTCAATTAAGTGTAATAATTTGTCTTTCACATATTAACATTAATGATTAATAAGAATGGAGGCGCCTGTCTGGAGTTGTTAACTGGTTCTAGACACAGAGTGAAGTCTCTCAGACACAAAAGTAGCTCATTCTCAACACTCAGCCACCGACTGTATTTATTTCTAATGGCACGCATTCTTGAAAATCCTGCCTCACATATATATGAGGAATCAAAAGGAAGAAGCATTCTCACAGCCTATGAAAAAAGTGATGGATATTTGTGCTTCACTGACCACCAAAACCGGCAAAAAAATCTTCAATTTCGAATTGTAACTTCAATGAGTCATCACAAGGCAACTCAATCCACCAATGTGACACATCTGGCAGCAATGTGGTTTTGGTGTCTAAAATTCAGAGAGAAAGCCCCCAAGGGATTACAAATTCATCTCCTTCCAATGTCAGCCTCGTCCTCGGAGAAGAATGCTTGAAATAGGACCTTAAGTTGCCGTCAGAGTAGGTGTCCACAGGGCCATAATCAAGATGAACGGGGCCCTTAACACCATTTACAACTATTGTTTCAGCCAGTCTGCAGATTAAGGCAGGCATCACTGCATCTGTTTATGCTCAATTCATGTTATCAAAGTTATCAATGCAACCATAAGAGTAAGTAGTATAATTATTTTAAGAAAGGGAAGAAAAGGGAGAATGATTGTGACTCTCCAGAGGTTGCAATCCCCACTTTAGGAACCCCTGAGCTAAAGTACAGCTGTTAGAACTATTTGTATTCTTCATAAAATAGGGTTAGAATATTAATTGTTATGTGACAGTGCACCCCATAAGGCTTTATGGAAATATACTTATGAATATATATATGACATAACTGGAATATATTTTATGCTACATATGCCATATAACCTTTCTCTGTAAAAGTTACGATCTACTAAATCTATTAATCCTATTTCTATGCATGTATCATTTTTGTATTCAAAGTTATGAATATTGGCTGTGTACTTGCTTGATTTTTAAGTAGCCTTAGTAAAGCATTTGGTCAGCTTCTTTAGAAAGGAATTTGCAACTTAAGTGTCCAGTCAAGAAGCACTTAACACACAATGGATCTTGGAAGGCTCCAATCCATATAAGAAGTCTACATGAGGACGTTCAACATAGCACGTGGACAATGGCTGCTGCCTGTAAAAACTGCGTCATGCATGGACATGTGACTCGCCCATGTGACTCCAAAACTCCATCTTGGAGCTGGACTTTGCATAGGAGAGAGGAGGGGGTCTCCACCCACAAGATAAAGTCTGTTTAAACCCCTGAGAGACCCCTCCATTTGGTCCTCAGCTGGCTAAGGAGATAGCCTCTCCACCCCCAACGATACCTGAAAGAAACTGGAACAAAGGACAGTAACTACAGGGGGTGAGAGTGAATGCTGGACCCAGACTAGAAGGAGGCTAGGGGAGGAAGAGTAGGGCTTTCTCTCTTAATTTTAGAAACAGTTTGTTTTAACAATGGTTAAGCCAAATTCTGTTTATTTCTGAGTTAAAGTCATCAAGAAATTCTGAAGTCAAAACTTCAGATACAAGGTCACTGTAAACTACAGATTCCAGGGCCGTGAAGACATTCCGTGGTGAGCTAAGACACTGCAGGGAGCATGAGACCTAACTTTCGCAGCAGATATATACATTTCCTCACCATTAAAATGACTAGGGTTCTTGAGTGAGCAATAAATCTTTCCACCTGTGGTAGGCCATCCAACATTTTTGGACTGTGCCTCAAAGGCCTTTCATTACAACAAAATGGACTTATAGAAGGAATCAGGATTTTTTTAAAAAGGCTAAATGCAAACTATCCAGTCTTTACAGTTCAAGACAACATCCACAAAAATGAGATGTTCTGAGTTCTAAAGTTATTTCCTTTTGCAGTTAAGCTAGCTTACATGAAGTAGTAGTAAAACAGATCGACATGAAAAGAAAGCAGAACCACCAGAATGAAAGAGCTAAGAATTTAAAGTATCAATTCTCAGAAGCAAGGCAAAGAATAACTTGAACTCTGTAGATACAGAGCTCTAGAATAAAGGAATTGGTGGAGGTTGCTAGCTGGTATGATTCCCCAAGGCACGTGAATGCTCTTTGGTGGGAGATAGTTGAACACTTCCTTCCCCCCACTAGTTGCTAGTCTCACCCCCATCCATCTGGCACAACAACAGAACCCAGAGCTGGAGATCTATTCCAAATACCTTTTAAAAATACTGTGTGATTGTGACGGGTTGGGTCACAGAAACCCCTTTGGGAACTGCCAACTGATGTGCTTTGACTACCCCGAGCCCGCTTTCCCTGCCAGCTTAGGACTTCAGTGCCCTGCCTGGTTTGAGCCAGACCCACTAGCCTGCTGCAAACCCAGACCCAGGTCTGAACTACGTCCCCTGAAAGCTGCAGGCTTAACTGAAAACAGCTTAAGAAGTGCTCCTGTCTCCAACACCCAGATGCCCAGTTCCCAATGGGGTCCAAACCCTAAATCCATTTTACCCTGTACACAGCTTATACAGGGTAAACTCATAAATTGCTCGCCCTCTATAACACCAATAGAGAGATATGCACGGCTGTTTGCCACCCCACGCCCCCACAAGTATTAATACATACTCTGGGTTAATTAATAAGTAAAAAGTGATTTTATTAAATACAAAAAGTAGAATTTAAGTGGTTCCAAGTAATAACAGACAGAACAAAGCGAATTACCAAGCAAAATAAAATAAAACATGCCAGTCTAAACCTACTGTAAGAAAGTGATTACAAATGAAAACCTCACCCTCAGAGATGTTTCAATAAGCTTCTATCACAGACTGAATGCCTTCCTAGTCTGGGAACAATCCTTTCCCCTGGTACAACCCTTGTTCCAGGTGGTAGCTAGGGGATTTCTCATGATTGCAGCCCCCTTGGTTCTGTTCCACCTGCTTATATATCTTTTGCACAAGGTGGGAATTCTTTGTCCCTCTCTGAGTCCCCACCCCTCCTTCTAAATGGAAAAGCACCAGGTTAGAGATGGATTCCAGTTCAGGTGACCTGATCACGTCACTGTAAGACTTCATTACCCACTTGCCAGCACACACTTATACAGGAAGACTTACAAGCAAAACAGAGCCATCTACAGTCACTTGTCCTGGCTAATGGGAGCCATCAAGATTTCAAATCACCATTAATGGCCCACACTTTGCAGCCAAATTCAGTGACATATCATCATGGGAGAAGACACAGGAGAAAGACTCCTCCATAACAAAGAGAAAAATCACTAACTCCTTATCTGTGCTGTTGACAAAGATTCAACCTCACACACTGCAAAAGGGAATAAATTTTTATGGCCATGCTCGTCATCGCCTTCTGCGTGCAACAGAAAGCAAACTGGTTCTTAAATGTTCTTCTAGGTTGTGGTAGAAAATAGGCAACAGATTTTGTTTATCCCCATGAAGAGTTATTTCTGCAGGTTACTCACTGGAGTAAAAGCTGCATGAAATGCACACATAACAGGTTCTATTAATAATAATATCACCTAGCTCTTACAAGGTGCTTTTCATTAGTAGATATCAAAGCACTTCACAATCTTTAATGCATTTATCCTACAAACCCCCCTGTGAGATACGAAGTTTTAATATCCCCATTTTTAGAAAATAAGGGGGAAGGGGGCAGAGGGCTCCCTACATTGCCCTTGGCTCCAGGCACCGCCCCCCACAGCTCTCATTGGCCGGGAACCGGGAACTGCGGCCAATGGGCACTTCGGGGGAGGTACCTGGAGGCGTGGCAAGGGCAGGGCACAGAGCCCTGTGCCCCCAGGCGCCACGTGGGGACGTGGTTCCGGCCTCTTCCCGAAGCAGCGCAGCATGGGGCCAGGGCAGGCAGGCAGAGAGCCTGCCCTGGCCCCGGTACGTGCCGCTGCCACCCCAGAGCCGCTTTAGGTAAGCGGCACCGGGCCGGAGCCCAAACCCCTCCTGCACCCCAACTCCCTGCCCTAAGCTCCCTGCCTGCACCCGACGCCCTCCTTCACCCCAATTCCCTTCCCTGAGTCCCCTGCCGCACCCCATACCTCTCCTGCACCCCAACCCCCTGCCCTGAGTCCCCTGCCGCACCCCTCCTGCACCCCAACCCTCTTCCCTGAGCCCCCTGCCACATCCCTCCTGCACCCCAACCCCCTGCCAAGCCCCATGCCGCACCCCGCACCCTTCCTGCACCCCAACCCCCCTCCCTGAGCCTCCTCATACACCCCACACCCCTCCTCTGCCCCAATCCCTTGCCCTGAGCCCGTTCCTGCACACCGCACTCCCTCCCACACCCCGCACTCCCTCCCGCACCCCAACCCTCTGCCCCAGCCCTTCATATAATTTCCCCACCCAGATGTGGCCCTCGGCCCAAAAAGTTTGCCCACCCCTGCACTAGACCATCCTTCCATTTTAAAGTACATAGAACGTCAAATACCATTGCTGACATATCCCACATACTTCACTACAAAGGAAAAACTAACTCCCAAAAGACTACAGTATCATCCTGATAGCACTTTCTCGTTCAAGTACCTTTACTTATGTGAGTTCTAGGGTATGCACATGTGTTTCCAGAAACACATCTTATGTACTTACAGGCTTACACAACTGACCTAACTTCGCAATCAGATCTAAGAAAGCTGTACGATAAAATTATGTCAGGGTGGGGTATAAATGCATCATGTCTGTCAGGTCATCTTTCACCTTTCCAGTTTTTCTAATTTAATTTAAAATGGATATTCATGCTCCTATAACCCAACAAGTTTTCGTGTTTTCATAGGTAAGAGTTGTGAATTTTGATTGAATTGTATCTGTATTCTGAAAGGGATTATTACTATTAAATAAGAAAGCCAGATTTATAAAACTAATTATGGCACCTGCACAGTACACTGTACTCCCACACCATCCCCATAAACTGCCATGCCATATACTGAGCATGTGGGCAAGACCTATCAGCCAGACAACAGAGAAAGAATTTGCTGTAGTAACTCAGAGCCCTCCCCATCTAGCATCCCATCACCAACCATTAGATTTGCTGCTAGCAGCCACACCTGAGCTTCATGCCATTGTAGGCAGTCATGTTATCCCATCCTCTCCATAAACTTAACAAGCTCAGTCTTGAAAAAAGTTAGGTTTTTTTGCCCCCACTGCTCCCCTTGGGAGTGTGTTCCAGAACTTCACTCCTCTGATGGTTAGAAATCTTCATCTAATTCACCAGACCTAGGGCTGGAATGCCTCCTTAAGGTGGAAATCAAACTCTCAGCTCAAAAGTGTAGATATACCCTCAATGATCAGCGTGGAGGAGAAAGCGTCTTGATTTTAATGAAGAGGGGACAAGAGCTGGACCTGTGGGAGGGGAAAGGGGTGTAAAGTGAGACAGGGAGCCCAAAACTGGCACTGGAGGCTGGCAGGGTATGGAGAGAAACTGGGAGTTGGGTGACTGGGATCCAAGAAGAAAAACTAAGGGGTACACTGGGAGCTGGGGGGAGGCAGGAAATGAGATTAGATGAGGAGCTGGAGAACTGGGACTGGCTGGGCAAGGGGACTGAGAACCAGTAGGGAAGAGGAGAGACTAATTTGACAAGGAGCCAGAGGGGAGGGGGAAGCTCTGTGATTCAGCAAGGGGGTTGACTTCAAGCCAGGGTGGGGAAGAGAGAGCAAATGAGGACCTGGGAGGAGGGAACTGGAAATGGCTGGGAAACAAGATTGGGTGGACTGGAGACTCCAGCAAGAAGAGACTTACGCTCCCCTCCAGAGCCTGGAATGGCACCCAAGATTCCTGAGTCTCACCATTCCTCTGATGTCAGCAAACATCTGTAAAACCCACTGGCAAAGTGTCCCACTCCCTTTTAGTGCTGGTCCACAATAGAGGATGACAACCTACTAGTTCTATCAGTAACTCAGTTAGTTCAAGTGGAAGGGGTCCTTGTGGGAGAATCTAAAGGTTCCAACCTTGCTGATGATCCCTATAAGTGTAAATATGATGCCACATGATAGAAATTCTGTTTTTTTCTACTTGCTTTTTTGAAAACCTAGGAAATTATACAGAAACAATAATAAAAGATTATTAAAGTTGTTACAGAGACAAGGTGGGTGAGGTAATATCTTTTATTGGACCAACTTCCAATAAAAGATGGAATGAAGTTCCAGTGAAGTTGATCCAATAAAAGATATTACCTCACCCACCTTGCCTCACTAATATCCTGGGACCAACACGGCTACAACACTGCAAGCAAATTATTAAGGATACAAAGTCAAGTACTCAAAAGTTAGGAACTGCTACAATATGAATGGTCAAACACCGCTATCAACATATCCCAGAAGCATCATTACTGAGAACTATACAATATGAGTGCAATTTTGTAAACACAAAAACATACACAATCACTTCTTATGGGATCCAATGGATTAACCACACAGATTTTTAAGTGCTGAATCGTATAATTACACAATATTCGTAGAGGTCTTACTGATTTTCAAACAAAAGTTATGTTTTAAAACAAGTGAAAATTACGCATTTTCAAAAAGTCTTTACAAAACATCAAGCAATCACAAAAAATTGGAAGTTTTCCAACTAGTTACGAGGGGATTTTCTTTTTCTTTGTCCATTTTTTTTTAAATCAACACAGATTCAACTGCAAATCACTACATTAAAAATATATGTGCTATGCCTGATCCTCAATTTCAAGCTTCAGTGTGAGCCATCAATCCAGGCCGAATGCTTCAACCCACCTCCAAGGACAAATGTCAAATCACGGAGCCCTGCCCTACATGGGACCTCAATCCCTTTTCCCCTGCTGGGTAAAAACTTGCACCAGTTCCATCGCTTTTATCCACTGTTACTTTGCTTTGTTGGCAGAGGGTTTATTTGAGGTGGTTGGTTTTTTTAAGACCCATCAATCACTGGACGCAAACCCTCCCTTAAGGGCTGTTTACGGGGGACCACCCCAGATCACCAACGTACCCAGAAACCTGATTTCCACCCCCACCTCCCAAGAAACTTCAGCCCAAATGAAGCAGCCCCCGGTGCAGGGATGTGACCGCTGGAGACCGGGCGCCCACAAGCGAAGCAGGGGCGGAATATCCCCAGCCAGCCCCCTGCCTGTCATCTAGCGGGGGAGAGGGGGATCATTACAGGGTTTGCTCAGCAAAGACTCCCCCAGAGACAACCCCGGGAGGGGGGGGGGCGGCTTCCTTCGCGGGGCCACGCAGGCCCCGCGGGCGGCAGCTCCAAAGCCAGGGCCCGGCCCCGCTCCCGCGGGCGGCGGCTGGCGGGGGAGCCGGGGTACCTGGAGAGCGAGTCCACGCTGGGCTGGCGGGCTGCAGCCGGCCTGGAGCCCAGGCTCTCGCAGCTGGAGCTCTTCTCCATCGCGGGCGGCGGCGGCGAGCGGGGCGTGGGGAGGGGCGGGCGCCGCCGGCGGCCGCTCAGGCTCGGGGCCCGGGGCCGGCTGGCTGCCCGCGGGCTGCGGCAGGGCTGCTGTGGTGGGGGCGGGCGGCTGCCATGTCCGCCCGGCGTGCAGCGCGAGGGGGCGGGGGAAGAACCGGCCTGGCCCGACTCGGCCCGGCCCAGCAGCCCCGCCGGTGCGGAAGGGGAGGAGAGACGCCCCCCTGAGCCGGGCCGCCGCTAGGGGTCTGGGACCATCCCACCCCGCAGCCTCCCCGCTCCCTCCCGCCGAGCCGCCTGCCCAGTGCCCTCGGCCAGCCCCCGGGAGAGGGGGCCGGGGGTGAGCCCCTCCATCCCGGCCCTGAGGAGGATGGACGGAGATCCAGGCTGGAGAGCAGCCCCTCCCGCTCCCCGCCCGGCGGAGGCGATGCCCGAGGCAAGGGGCTGGCGCCGCAGCAGCAGAGATTGAGCAGAGGGAGGTTGCGGCTAAGCGGGGTGGGGGGAGGCCTGAGAGAGCAAGAGGCCCCCCTCCTTTCTCACCCCCTGGCCAGCAGTGCAGGGGGGTGGGGGGAGGACGGGGGAAATAATGATGCTTCGGAAGCAGTGGTCGCAGGGTGGGTTGGGACCATTGCAGTGCTGGAGCCAGACCAGCCTCTGCCCAAAGTCTCAGTTTCTGTGTAGGGCAGACCAGGAAGAAAGGCAGGAGGAGGGGAGATGGGACCCCATTCATCCCTGATGCCTGTCATAGAATCCTAGAATATCAGGGTTGGAAGGGACCCCAGGAGGTCATCTAGTCCAACCCCCTGCTCAAAGCAGGACCAACACCCACTAAATCATCCCAGCCAGGGCTCTGTCAAGCCGGGCCTTAAAAACCTCTAAGGATGGAGATTCCACCACCTCCCTAGGTAACCCATTCCAGTGCTTCACCATCCTTTGATACCAAAGGCCTTCTGTCAAGGGATTAACTCGGCCCATGGGGGTGATAAACAGCCGCCATCAAGTTGCTAAGAGGTGAGGGTGGAATGAACACATTGCTGGAGACCACCGGCCTTTCCCCTCTCCCAGCCAAGACAGAAGGCGCAGGGGACAGAGACTCATTGCTGGTGATGACAGCAGGAACTGGGTATGGGTAGGATGCTGCTGGAGGGGGGCCACAAGTCTGGAGACCATTCCCTGTCCAGCAGAGCAGAAAGAGGAGAGAGCCCCAGGGATGAGCCAAAAGATGGATGGATATGGTGGTAACAAGCAGAAGGAATTAGGCCCAGGAGGCCTGTAATTTTCTGCTTGGTGGAGTTGCTGGAAAGCCACTTCAGAAGCATTTCTTGGGGATTTAATCTGTGATGTGTTATAACCTTCTGAAGAGGTTGTGAGCGGGCCATCTGTTTAGCAGGAACTAGACAGCTGACACCTTAAAGAAGAATTTTAACCCTAAGGGAAACATTCAGATCTCTTACCAAAAAAAAAAAAAAAAAAGAAAGAAAGAAAGAAATGAAATGAAACCTAACAGCCAGTCACGCTTCACTCTTGTCTATCATTTTTTGCCTTCCACATTTGTTAACTATTGTAACCCTTCTGCTCGTCAGAGTTGGCAGCAACAAGGGCCGGATTCCATATCTAGGGGTTCCATTCCAATAACACAATGCAAAACCGGCTCGAGCCCCCACCCAGTGACCTGGGATGAATATATACCATGCCCACTGGGCGCGTCCAAGAGGCAATATTCCCCCTCTGGCAAACAGAGTCTGAGTGTAGCAAAAAGCCTTTTAATAACAGAGAGAAACAATGTGGCATTATGTTGGGGAAACACCACCAACAGGATTCATAACACAACCCATGAGCAAAAAACCCACCCCAAGCAAATTGGGGCATGTCCTTTCCCTTTGGTTCTTGAGTCCAGCAACCCAAAATCACCCAAAGTCCCAAAAGTTCATTGACCCAAAAGTCTCTGTCCCTGGTCAGGGCAGCCCCAGAGTTCGAAAGTTTATCTGCAGAGTTTTATCTCCCAACCTGGGTGGAGATGGGGGGGGGGGGTTTAAAGGGGCACCTTACATGGTCCAAAGCTGATTGCCCCACCTTTCCACGGGGCTCTGCTCTGCCAGCCACCCCCCCCCCCCCATGAGCTGCTCCAAGCATCCACCAGCCGCTCTGCTCTGCCAGCCATCCCACTAACTGCTCCGCCATATATCTTCAGGCTCCCCCACTACTTAACACAACACTCAGTGATTTCAGCTCTTAGTAAGTTTAGCTCTTTTATGATTTCAGCTTGTAGTAGGGGAGCCTCAGTGCTGGTGCACTATTAGCCCAAAGTGAATTCAGCTCAGCAGCCTGTAACTAGACTTCTAATAGAATTCAAAATTAGCTCTGATACTCCACAGTAGAGAGAGGAGGAAGTGCAACTAGCAAGTAAAACCCTCACTAGGGGCCCATACCACCAAAAGTATTAATACCTATCCCCAGCCTTTCTTCATTCACTGGGTTTTGGAACCCATGACCCTTGCCTAGCGAGTGCTGCTTAGTTGATGGTGAGTCCCTCCATCATAACAAAAGGCCAAGTACAGTTCCACTGTCCTTGATTCACATAATCAGGATAATAACAGTTTGTTCCTGCCCCAATAACAGAAAACTGGGGCTCTTACAGCAGCCAAAGTGACCATCTAGGCAGGCTGGGTGTGCCTATGCAAATGAGATCAGCCCCTAGAGTTCTTTTGCACAACCCACCATGACTTGCCACCAGATGTCAGGGTAGAGCTCATCCTGACTCTGCTTACACTATTATAAGATCATAGAGAGCAAAGCTGGAAACAACCTATCAGGTCATCTAGCAGGTCCCTAAGGGGTTCACATTGCGGGGAGGGGGGAGGGTTATGGAGGAAGGATTGCTCCCTACAGTATATTCTCCAGTGCTAATGATTAAAGGTATTTACATTTAAACAAAAAGGGATTTGCTTCTTCATAGCCTCTCTCCCCACTTCATCCTGCAGATGCGATGACAGCACATTTATTTCCATGTTACAGGACTGCAGCTGACACATTCAGGGCTTTGACTGTTCTGTGGGATCACACAGAAATTAGGCATGGGGGAGAGAGCTTAATCATAGAATGATAGAATATCAGAGTTGGAAGGGACTTCAGGAGGTCATCTTGTCCAACCCCCTGCTCAAGCAGGACCAATCCTCAATTTTTGCCGCAAATCCCTAAATGGCCCCCTTAAGGATTGAACTCACAACCCTGGGTTTAGCAGGCCAATGCTCAAACCATTGAGCTATCCCTCCCCCCACAAACACAACTATCACTAGTAATAGCAAAGAACCAGATTGTACCTGGCCTTTATTCAACTGCAGAGCACTGGCAGGAGGTCACAAGGAACCTTCCCCACTCCACTATGTGCCCCTTCCTCAAGGTCAGGTGCAATGGTAATCCCCAAACTTCCCTGTCTAGTGTCCTGGGAGATGCAAGCCGCTTCTAAAGGCCATGGAATGCTGCACCAACCCTCCTTCTATTCCCTAGAAGGGTTTGTGCCTACAAAACTCCTTTAGGTGACTGTTAGCAGTAATACTGTGATGGGTTCAGTCACAGAGACCCCCTTGGGACTGCCACCTGACATGCTGGAATTACCTTTGAGCCCGTTTCCCTGCTTGGGACTCCAGAACCCTGCCTTGTTAAGCCAGACATGCTAGTCTGCTGCAACACAGACCCAGGTCTGGTCCACACCCCCAAAGTTGCAGACTTTAACCAAAAACTGCTCAGCAGGTCATCTATCTCCAACATCCAGACACCCAGTTCACAATGGGATCCAAACCCCAAATAAATCCATTTTACTCTGCATAAAGCTTATACAGGGTAAACTCATAAATTGTCCGCTCTCTATAACACTGATAGAGAGATATGCACAGCTGTTTGCTCCCCCAGGTATTAATCACTTACTCTGGGTTAATTAATAAACAAAAGTGATTTTATTAAGTATAAAAAGTATGATTTAAGTGGTTTCAAGTAATAACAGACAGAACAAAGTAAATCACCAAGCAAAATAAAGCAAAAACACACAAGTCTAAGCCTAATATATTAAGAAACTGTTTACAGGTAAAATCTCACCCTCAGAGATGTTCCAATAAGCTTCTTTCACAGACTAGACTCCTTCCTAGTCTGGGCCAAATCCTTTCCCCTGATACAGTCCTTGTTAGTTCCAGCAGACATCTTAGGTGGAAAACAGGGGCTTTCTCATGCCTGCAGCCGCTTTTGTTCTGTTCCACCCCTGTATGTAGCTTGGGCACAAGGTGGGAATCTTTTGTCTCTCTGGGTCCCCACTCCTCCTTCTAAATGGAAAAGCACCAGGTTTAAGATGGATTTCAGCATCAGGTGACATGTTCACATGTCCTGTGAGACCCCAGCCTCCATTCTTCCAGGGTTGGCCCACACGTACATAGGAAAGTTTGCAAGTAAACAAAGCCATTTACAGGTCACTTATTCTGAAGCACACTTAATGGCTTCCACTTAATGGGTTTACATCAGTAATACAAGCATATTTCCGTAAAACATTATTTCCAAAAAAAAATTACAGTACACCGTAGAGGCCCCAGCTTCAGTCCCCCTTGTGCTAAGTGCTGTCCACACATATGGTAAGAGACAGTCACTTCTTCCAATAGCTTACATTTAGGCATACATACCTCACCACAAAAATTGTTCCAAGGTTATCCCAAAACCAGATGGAATGGGTATTATGGAACATGGTGGGACAAAATGATGTGACTAAGTAGAGAGTCAGGTCTGATTCCCAGCACAAAAAAGAAGCTGATCGAACGTTTGCTTTACATGGACCACAGGTCACTTTGTGTGCCAGAGAAGGTGCTACAATAGATGATCACTACCAAGAGTTAGATAGTTCTGTGTGAGAAAGAGCTTGATATTCAGCCTCTTGGAGCACCTCTATATGCAAGAGAAAATATTTGCAAAGATTACAGAGTTGCAGTTTGAGTTATCTGGATGACAGCAAGGAGAGGAGTCTTCTATATTCACAACTGTTGTTTAGAGTGAGACCCTGTGAAGCAGAGAAAGAAGCCAAAGAACTGAGAAAGTGTCAGCACAAGAGTCCAGCAAGGCCCACTAACCACATCTGTCTGCTGGTAGAAGAACACCCACTGTTATTAACATCAGAGTATAAATTGCACCAAAAAGAACTGCAGTGGCAGGCGTAAACAGGAGTTGGAGTTTGCAGCCATGCCATCTCACATTGCTCACAGGTCCTCATTCAAATAGGCCACTGCTTTGTAACACCCTCATTGTCATCAGTGGCAAATAGAACCCAGGACCTTTTATAGCAAAAGCTCTGTTAGCTCTACTATTTGAGCTAAAGGAGAACCTCTGTCAGTAAAGAGAAAGTAAGAGTCTGTATGGTTCTTATGCAGACCTTACTTACCAGGCCTAGGGCAGCCAGGTGCCTGGTTTTTGACCGAAAGGGGACCTGACAGATCTACTGACCAGACACCCAAAGTCCCGATTACTGCGAGGCAGGAAGGCGCCGAGTCATCACCCGCGCCAGACCCTACTTAGCCGAGGCTGCCTCCTACCTGCGTCAGGCGGCTGCAGCTCCCACCCCCAGCTCTGCAGGCAAGTCCCTCCCAACCTGCAAAGAGATGGGCAAGAGAGGGGAAGAGCAGTGAGTGATGAGGGGACAGGGAAAGAGGAGGGAATGGGGCAGGGCCTCAGGGGGAAGAGGTAGGGCAGGAGAGGGGCCTTGGGGGAAGAGGCAAGGCAGGGGTGAGGCTTGGGGGGTGAGGCCTCAGGGCCTCAGAAGGAAGGAGCAGGAGACAGTCCTCCGGGGGAAGGGGCGGGGAAGGAGAGGTTCCAGCACTCCGCTGGAGTGTCCAGCTTTTAGATATTACAAAGTTGGCAACCCTAACCAGACCAGTGTGTTACACATGTGTATTTCATGTCTTATGATGTTACATCTTATGGCAGAAGCTGTTGGGTGCTGAGCACTTCAAAAATTCTGATTATTTGTGTCTTGATAGATTGTCATCTGCGCAGGCTGAAAATGACAGTTTTCACATACTCATAGCTTCCTTCAAACAAACCAATTCTCTTTTCAAACCAAGTAAAGACACCACTTCTAAGTGAGGAATCTGTGCAAAGTTTTTTTAATTTCAGCCATTTTTGCTGTGACCTTGTCATTTAAAAAAGTGTGTTTAGAATTTTTTTTTTAAATAGGAAAAATATTCCCCGTAACTCAAACAAAGGTTTCTAGCAAAAATTGCAACTTTGTCGGGCAGGAACCATGGAAAATGTCAGACTAAACATCAGTGTTTATGAGCAAGCAATAGCAGAGGCTTATGAATAGGGAAATATTTTTGCAAACTTAAATATACACCAACCCCTCTTAGAATAGGATCAGTCACCACTATAATAATCTGTTCTATCTGGGCTACTGTACAGTATCCCTCTAATATGTGTGTGACTAATCACCTGTTCTAATAATAGTTGTGAGCTAAGTCACAAGATTTCTTGTTTTCTCTAATACCTATAGAAGTAGTATCTAGACAGTAACTCATCCAGCAAGAAGTGGATTTTGCGTTCTCCCATTCCAGTGATGCCTGTTTTCCCCATTTTGTTCCTTTTCACACTCACCCTTTCCCACTATAGGCTGCTGTTGCGGAACTCTGGATAGACAGGCAAATATCCTTCCAAGTGAATGCTGGTATTTCTTCATGAATCAGCCATCAGGGGGTGCACTAACAGCAGAAACCTTGCCTCTTTGTAAGAGATTAAATTAAATGTTACCCATTCATGGTGATACAGCCCATTTCCCAGCGCTTCTCAGAACTGAGTTCCCAAGGTTAACCCCTGAGTCGAAGTCAGTGTTGTATAACTAGCATGAGGCAACATACAATAGTTTTTCCCTGTCTTCCAAGACTTTCATACAGAGCCTTTAATTATCTATGTTTACATATTACCTTTACTGCCTTTGTTGACCATAGTTTGATAATGGTGCAACTGTTACAAAAGTCAAGTAGGAATTACAAAAAATTACAACCTCCTTTGCTATGTGAAGGTATTAAAGTGCCTTCCTTTCTTCCTAATTTGCCATTGATGTGGCATTGCTAAACAGTTTATTGATGAAGTGCTCTGTTTGCTTCTCACTTCCCTGTTTTGTTCTTGGCCTTATCCCCAGGGCCTGTGAAACCCTATCGAAATCCCCACTGGTGCTCAGTAAATGAGAACAAAGCTAATCACCTCCTGGATCTGTCCTGCTGTTGAAAGAAACTAACAATCTGCACAGTGAGTCTTTTTGCCCAGCAATACCTCTTTTTTAAAGTCAGCAAGAATTTCTCTCTGTGAAGTGAGTTACTTCAGGGTTCTTACAAACGCCGGAGAATTAACAAAAGGCTCCAACCGTAACCAAAACCAATTAAAGGCAATTCACAGAATAGTTTTATAACTGGTGTAAAATGAGCAGAGCTCAGTCCCTTAGCCTAGTTTTTCTTGCCAGATCCCTTATTACTATCTTACAAATCACATTAGAAGCTGTTCCTTTAATGAGGGGTGGCCTAACTGTGATGTAATGACTCAAAACATAGAAAATATTACTAGAACATTAAAAGCACGTCAAATAAGCAACATAATATGATGTATTCATCTTTAAATATTTCCAGCTGATACAGGTAAGTTAAATTAAATCCCGAGAGTCAGAGAAAGAGAGAAAGTTGCTAGAGAAAATTCACTAAGGCTACTATCCAAAAAGGAGGGCTGTCAGATGTCCTAAAAAATCCCATTGTTAATTGTGCTTCATAGTCTCCCTTGGTCTGTAACATCTTTTAAGAGCTTAAAAACATTTGACCTGACTTTCAAAGGTGCTTAGCACCTATGGCAGCCATTAGCTGAAAGATAAAAAGAAAGGGTGGGCTTGTGGTTTGGGAATTAGCCTGGGTTTTAATGGTTCTTAGTTCAGTTCCTACTTGCTATGTGAGCTTGAGCAAGTTATATAGGGTCTGGTTCGCCTCTTGCTGATGTAAAACTGGTATAAGTGGGAGGAGAATCAAACCCTGGTGCTCAGTTTTCCATCTGTAAAATTCAGATAATGTTTGTCCTGTCTATTTAGATGGTAAGATCTTCAGAGCAGGGACTCTCTCTTACGATGTGTATGTGCAACACTTAGGGCAACATGGCCCTGGTCCATGCCTGGAATTCATAGGCTCTACTCTCTGCAATACAAATAAATCATCATTGGGTCCTGATCCCTGTTGGAAATGGCCAAAGAAAAACTTCACTGACGGGGTCCTGCAAAATCCCAAAACCAGTTCTGTCTGTTGGAGCTCTTAGAAGCCCCTATATTTCCTCTCCACATTTCCTCATAAATTCCTGTGTCACTGCCTGAATCTTTCTAGCCAGCTCATTGAATAGTTCATGGCCCTGCCAGCTTCACGCAGCGTGCTTGCGTCCATAGTGTCTGCATCAGGCTCCAGCAAATCTGCAGCATGACTCAGTCCCATAATTGTTCTAAAACCACACAGCCAGAGACACGCTGGTTTCTCCTTTAGATTCATTAAAATAGCTCTTAGATTTAATACATTTTCTTGTCTCCTTGCTGCACAGTTTAAGGGCAGCGGGCAGCTGAGAAAAAAAGGATGAATTGTCACTGACTAGACTACGCAGGGATGTATTGTCTCTGATTCACACTGAAGGTGATATGTGTTGTTTTTGTCAAGCTACATCACTGATGGCAGTATATCGGGTCAGGGCAGGAGCAGTGAGAGCCCTCACAACTTGCAGGGAGGCTGACAAAGAACCAGCTGCCACGTATTGGATGTGGGATTATAGCTGCTGGTGATTTCAGGAACACCTGTTACATGATGGTCATGGGGAATGTGCAACAATTCTTGCTCATCATGATGCTCTTGTTGCCAAGGCTAAAACCAGTCAAAACCAGCATAAGGCTGCACTTAGATTGTCTTCCCATCCCAAAAATTGCTGGACACGAGGTCAAACTGAGGCAGATTCATTATGCTAAAATCCAGAGACGATCATCCATGATGTCGTTCTTTTTGGTCCTAACAGCACCCTGATGGTGTTTTTGCCTTGCATCCCATGCATGTCCACTAGAGGCAGAATGTAATGGCTTTTGGGCCTCAGTGTATGATATTTCATTTGATTTGCACCAGGGTTGGAGACTGGGGGGGAGGGAGGCATGTAGGAGTGTTGCCCCTCAAACTGCATCTTTCCATTTCCCTCCCAACCCTGGCCCTTCAGCACAGCTCCAGGGCACACAGTCCTGTCCACTTGCCCTGCTTGACAGAGCCTGGGTGGAGAGCATGTGTAGGGAGGAGTTTGGGGAAGGGAGAAGGTCTGGAAGAGAGGGATTTTTCAGTGGGGGGGAAGCTGGGGTCAAGGGAGCAGCAAAGGCGCAAATGGAAGGTTTCCTCCAATCTTCCTCAGCATCTGGCTTGCAGGCAGTAAGAGGGGGGGGTTGCTATTTTGCAGTGGGGAGTATCGGGGACACTCCCCACCCCACTTGCACTGAGCTGTTCCCTCTATCTCATTTGCCGGTGGCAGGGTGTGGGTGTGCTGTTTTGCAGTGGAGGACATCTCTCCCCAGGGCACTGACCTGTCCCCTTCCTGCCCGCCCTATCTCCACTGTCCATGCTAGGAGCCACCCATCCCTCAATTGCAGGCTGCGCACAGTGTGGTCCCCAGCAAGCCAGCCCTCGCCAGGGTGGAGCATGAAGCTGCCAGGGGGAGCATCCTCAGCCTGTCACTGGCAGCCGGGCTCACCCATTTTGCCGACTGGACACTCCCCTGCCAAACCCAGGGTTCCCCGTCCCAAAGTTGGGGTTCCTCCACTCCACAGCTCCCATCACTTCCCCCACAATGTGGCTGCCCCACCCCTTCCGAAACACCCTTAGCTGTTCATATGCCACACCCCACCCCACCCCTTCCACCTCCCCATGAGCTATCTATCATCAGTGTCTTCCATCTTGGACCAAACTGGTCTCTATGTCACCCCCTCATCCCTCTACCCCAGTTCTCTGGGGCTGAACCTCTTCTCTGACTAGGGTAACAGGCTCTGTCTCCTTTCTCTGTCCCCTTCCCCCTCCCCCACCCGCCGCATCTCTCCTTGCCTGCTGCAGGAGACCCGGGCTCTGTGGGCTGAGCTGGCATTGTGGCGGTCCCAGGGCCAAAAAAAATGTCTGTGATGGGCAACACCAAGGGACCTCAGCTGCCCCACCCCGCCACAAGAGCCCCTTGGGGACAGAGGCCAGCTGGAGCTTGCTTATGGTAAGGGGGGGACATGGAGCTTTGGCTGTATTTGGGGGGTGAGGTCAAAGCTTTTGCCCTGGCTCTGCAAGGGAAGGGGTGCTGGGCATCAATGGGGTGAATTGCCTTTGGGGATGAGGGGTAGCACCTGCCCTCAGGCTGTAGCACTGAAGGGTCAGGGTCAGGAGGGGAGTGGAAAGACGCACTCATGAGTCCTGGCCCCCAGCTGAACAGGGCCCCCTGCTGACCCTAGCCCTTGAGCGTGGCCATGTCTGCTTTCCCTGCGCAGGTTCTGTCAGGCAGGGCCAGAGGCCACGGCTGTGTGCCCTGGAGCTGCACGGAAGGGTCAGGGTCGGGATGGCAGTGGAAAGATGCACCGAGGCTATTGGCCCCCTGCCCTCCCAAATATAGAAGTCAAACTACACCGATGTTTAGCACTTTATTTATTTTGCATGGTATGTGTAGCTTATGTCGTCTTCTTTGTAACTGCAGCATCCAGATGCTACACAAATAAATAAATAAATATGTACCCATGACAGCAGTTACAGACTTGAATTTTTACATTCACCATGGGGGGCTGATCCAGCGCACGGCTTTGCACCACTACTCTGAGCGTAACCCTACAGTGAGGGGCTTACATTACACATTTCTGGCAGGCAGGGTATTCGGCTTGCTGCCAGATGCCCTGGGCTATGCAAGGCTTACTTGCCCTCAGTGCACCCCAGACAGCTATTCCCCACAGAGCAGTAAAGGACTAGGCATCAGACGAGCTAATGGGTGTGTCACAGTCTAATCAGATGTGTGTGTGTGTGTAGAGGAGACAGACTACTAAGCCTGTGGCTGCAGGGTCCCATCACTTGGGAGGAGGGTGTCCAAATTCCCTAACTGTTCTAACCCCCTGCACACACATGCCATGGTTCTCTGCAGATTTAGCACCCTCTGAGCTGTGTAACTGGTACTAGAGCTTGTATTTCCTCTTTAGGCCTCTAGGGGGAAGGACCACCATATGCATCTGATGAAGTGAGCTGTAGCTCACCAAAGCTTATGCTCAAATAAATTTGTTAGTCCCTAAGGTGCCACAAATACTCCTTTTCTTTTTGCGAATACAGACTAACATGGATGCTACTCTGAAACCTGTCATAATATACTGCCGAAAGATGTAATTTCAACGCACTAGAAGATCAACTTTTAGTATTGCTTTGAATAAAATAATACAGCACCTTTCCTCCTGAAGCATTAAATACTTCACCGCAGCTCTCTGGCCTTCTCAGGGCTTGGAACACAACTTGACCATCTTCACAATAGTCCCCAGCTATAGAGCCTGATCTAGCAAATTGTGCTCATGTAAGGATTTCTCACATGAGCCAGGCTGGTAGGCTCTGGTCCATAGTCATTGCATCCCATTGAAATTCTGTGCATGGTTTCACAGTTATGTGCCCATTAAAAATTAAACCGCCAGTGTTAGAAGTGTGTTGTCGGTTCCTGTGCAGCAGATTACTTTTAGGGTAGTTAGAGAGCTTGTGAGAAGCTTGAGCAAGAAAATTCTAGGTACCATTCTCAATTATGAGGAACGGGTGAATCCCTAAAAAGAGGGGCCCACATTCTGCAACCCTTACATTGAACAGTCCCTCTGAAGTCCATGTGAGTGTTGTTATTCAGTATGCTTCTGAGTCATGGAACTGGGGCCTTAGAGTGAGTCTTACAGTCTAGAACTAAACGTTGATTTTCAAATAAATAAATAGCCAAAATGTACATACAGATCACTTTGGGACAGGGACTGTCTTCTTATTAGATGTGTGTACAGTGCTTGGCACAGTGGGGCTCCGATCCCCAACTGGTGCATGTAAGTGCTACTGCAACTGAAATAATTAGCATGCATAAATTCTGTTTCACTTACATTCATGTCCTTCTGAGGGAAATGACATTACTGCACATTCACATGAAGCAAAACCATGGGGTGATGTTCATTGCAGAAAGTGGTCTTAAAACTGGAGAGACAGAGATAGGACACACAAAACAAATATTCTATTCTACATAGGTTCTTAAAACCTCATCAACATAGTATCTGAGCACCTTCCAGTAGTGCATTAAGCAACTACTCTTCTGTCACGTGTTGTTTGTTTTCTCATCCTCTTCCCTGGGGGAGGATGGATGTAGGAATAAAGTAGAAATGAATGCATTTTGCTACTTGGTTTGCCAGAACGACTTCGGGTTCACTGTACCAGTTCTTGCAAAGCTGCCTGACTTGTTTTACAATCAATAAGATGTGCAGATTTAGTTATTAACGGGATGAGGAGGTACAGACTTAAGAGCAGGTGCAAACACTCTAGACCCTAGAAGGACGGATCTGTTTGATGGTGTTTGGCCAACTTAGCTTAATTTCTTTCAATATTCAATATTCTTTCTTTCAAAATTCAATAAGGACAAATGCAAAGTACTCCACTAAGGAAGGAATGATCATACAATATGGGAAATAACAATATGGCATACAATATGGGAAATAACTGCCTAGGAAGGAGTACTGCAGAAAGGGATCTGAATATGAGTCAACAGTGTAACACTGTGGCAAAAAACCCCAAACATCATTGTGGGATGTATTAGCACAGGGATTGGCAATGTTTGGCACGCAGCCTGCCAGGGTAAGCTCCCTGCCAGGCCAGGCTGGTTTGTTTACCTGCCGCATCCACAGGTTTGGCCGATCGCGGCTCCCACTGGCCATGGTTCGCCGCTCCAGGCCAATGGGGGCTGTGGGAAGCCACAGCCAGCACATCCCTCGGCCCGCGCCACTTCCCACAGCCCCCAGTGGCCTGGAGTGGCAAACCGCGGCCAGTGGGAGCTGCGATCGGCCGAACCTGCGGATGCAGCAGGTAAACAAACCGGCCTGGCCGGCCAGGGAGCTTATCCTGGTGGGCCGCGGGCCAAACGTTGCCGATCCCTGTATTAGCAGGAGTGTTGCAAGCAAGACACACAAAAAAGGTTCTTCTGCTCTACTCTGTGCTGATTTGGCCTCATCAGGAGAATTGTGTTCAGTTCTAGGCACTACATTTCGGGAAAGATGTGGACAAATTGGAGAAAGTCCAGAGAAGAGCAACAAAAATAATTAAAGGTCTAGAAAACATGACCTCTGAGGGAAGATTGAAAAAACTGGAGAAGAGAAGACAGAGGGTACATAACAGTTTTCAAGTACATAAAAGGTTGTTATAAGTAGGAGGGAGAAAAATTGTTCTTAATCTCTGAGGATAGGACAAGAAGCAATGGGCTTAAATTGCAGCAAGGGCAGTTTAGGTTGGACATTAGGAAAAGCTTCCTAACTGTCAGGGTGGTTAAGGACAGGAATAAATTGTCTAGGGAGGTTGTGGAATCTCCATCACTGCAGATTATTAAGAACAAGTTAGACAAATGCGTGTCAGGGATGGTCTAGATAATACTTAGTCCTGCCGTGAGTGCAGGGGACTGGACTAGATGACCTCTCGAGGTCCCTTCCAGCCCTACAAGTCTGTCTGTCTTTCTTTCTTTCTTCTAATGTAGCAGGAAAGTACTGTGAAGTGTAGGCAAATTCTCTTGCTATCTGACACCCTTTTTTACTTCTAGGCGGAAGGAACTGAGGAGCACACGCACAAAGGGCCTGCAGACTTGAGAACATACACAAGAAAAGTGAAAACAAGGATACAAATGGCCATGGGGGATAATTTCTTCCATTCAAATTATATTATATTTGGGGGATCTGGGAAGACAGAACTTAGGGAGTCCATTCTCCCAGTGTTCCCATTGGCCACGTGAACTTAAGGCACCTAAGATGAGGAAGTTGGTCAGTGCTTCTAGCAGCACAGACTACCCCAAAAAGGGTATATGGGGGCATGATGAGACAGTGCTAGTGGTCATGATTCCTAGCACACTCTGGCCAGTGGGTGTGCAACTACACTGGAAAGAAGCACATCAAATTTCTGCTCTCTAGCTGTCTGCAAGGCCACCAGTTAGCATGAAGGAATTATGCATGCTCCTTTGCAGGCATAATATGTCCATGGTCCCAGTCTGTCCTCATTAAGTCATCTTCTCAGAGTCTTATTATGGCTGTTTATGTAGCACCCCCAAGTGTTTTATGTGCACAGTCAAATAATACAGCACATGTACAAAAACTATGGTAAAATAATGTGATTTAGGTTGCAAAATCAAGCATTTGAAAGTTAAGAAATACCAGGTTTATGGCTGCCCACAGACCTGTCATTCAGCTCCCTTTGTGCATCCAACCTGGGCTTCGAATGAGACTGGGGTCCTGTGGAAAATATAATACATGATCATGTAATTAAAGGCTCGATCATGATGCATACCCACAAGGGGGCTGAATTAAGGTCACCCAGGCAGCTGTAAAGCTGGCATTGCTTAACTTTCGAGTGCTTGACTTTGCAACCTAAATCATAGAATCATAGAATATCAGGGTTGGAAGGGACCTCAGGAGGTCATCTAGTCCAACCCCCTGCTCAAAGCAAGACCAATCCCCAACTAAATCATCCCAGCCAGGGCTTTGTCAAGCCTGACCTTAAAAATATCTAAGGAAGGAGATTCCACCACCTCCCTAGGTAACGCATTCCAGTGTTTCACCACCCTCCTAGTGAAAAAGTTTTTCCTAATATCCAACCTAAACCTCCCCCACTGCAACTTGAGACCATTACTCTTTGTTCTGACATCAGCTACCACTAAGAACAGTCTAGATCCATTCTTTCACATTCTTTCAGCATAGTTTTTGTATATGATTTCCTATGTTTTTCTGAAGGACTAAGGTAAAAACATTTGTAACCCTTCTGCCAGGTGGAGCCAGTAGCAACCAGGGCCAGGTTCAATATCTAGGGGGTTCCTTTCCATCGATATAACACAGAACCGGCTCAAATCCCCACCTCGTAACCTGGGAAAATTGCACACCACGCTGGGCACCTCTGAGAGGCAATACTTCTCCACTCACAAGCACAGAGTCTGAGTATGGAAAATAAACTTTTAATAAAAGGAGGGAAGTAACTTGGCATTAATTTGGGAAAACACTGCAAACAGGGTTCATAAACAAAAACCATGAGCAAAGGACCCACCCTCAAGTAAGTTGGGCAGAGTCCTTTCCACCTCATGTTCTTAAGTGCAGCCACCCAAAAGTCCCTTTTAGGTGTCTGTCCCTTCTCTGAACCCCACTCACATTTGCTGTATTTGGTCAGTGCAGACCCAGAGTTCAGAGGTTCATCTGCAGAGTTCACCTCCCACCCTGGGTGGAGCGGGGGGGTTAAAGAGGCACCTTCATCGCTCGCTGCTCGGGCACTTGCTCGCCACCCCTCTCTGCCAGCTGCCCTGCCAGCCGATCCCCACGCCTCTCTGCAGGGCTCTGCTCTGGCCCTCTCCTCTAGCCGCCCTGCTGGCCGCTCGCTGCACCTCTCCACCAGCCTCCCTGTTGGCCACTCACTGCACTGTCTGGCCACCCCGCCAACCACTGCTCCTCACCCACCACTTGTTCACCAGCTGACTATCAGTCATCTTCTGCTGCCACCTGCCTCTCTGCTGTGTCCTCTGCTCATCGGTCTCAGTAATTTTCAGCTCTTTGCAGGCTGAGCAGAAACACTGCCCCATCTCAAAGTGATTTCAGCTCTCAGTGATGTTTAGTTCTTAGCAGGCTTGTTAGAAACATAGTCCCACTGCAACTGATTTTAGCTCTGATTGAACATTTAAAATAACAAAGAGGCTCCTAATGAAGCCTATTTAGCTCTTTCTTTGAACAGTGCAGGGGAACAGGCTAAACCAGACTGGAGAAGACCTTTGGGGAAGGCCTACATCTCCTGACTAGGACACCTGTCTGCCCCTCTTACTTTCACAGGGCTCTGGCATTCAAGACCCTGGCTTAATGAGGTCCTTTCAGCTGATGGTGACCCCCTCATTAGGGACTGGTTAAGCACAGTTCTGCTCCCCTTTATTCATACAATAATTACAACATTGGCAACAGCATTTCACTACCTCTGTATTCAGTACTAAAGTGATTTGTAACACAACACCAGCCAGAGTTGATTGCTTTGAGGAAAACACCACTCTATCTGCTGGATATCTAAGCAGAGCAGGAGCAAACTCTATTTACATGAACACACCTAAAGTCTCTCCTCCTCCCAGCTAGCTGTCAGGGAAGAATTAATTCAGACCCTGCTTACACATTTATAGTATGTATCTGTAATAATCCTCCTCCCATTGTCCAGCATTCGAGCCCTCAGTCTTCAACATGCAGGTTTTTACCACTTGAGCTACAGAACTCTCTCTGTTAGCTGGCAGCAGGAAAAGGCTGTTTATTCCAGAGTGGGGGGAATGAGCTACTACTGCCATGTGCTGGCTTGAAAGCGTGATCAGGAGTCTGACCCAGCTCTCTCTCTTCCCCACTTTGGGCGGTGGGTGGCCCCTGCCCCATGCTGTGCTCCTGGGGTGGGGCAGGGGGATGAAGTGGGAAACTAGCTGCTGGAGCCATGTGATTGGTTTATGGGTGGGGCTTGGCTCAGCTCCCAGTCCCCCTCCCTAACCCTAGGAGTTTGGGGAGCTTCTGTCCAATGTGCTGCCCCTGAGGGGAAGGATTGGAAGCTGGAGCCAAATGCTGGGTCTTGTGGGATTGCAGGATCAGCTCGTGACTCTCTCTCTCTCTCACCCCCTGCAGACGTTGGGGGAGCTCCTGCTCCATGTGTTGGTGAGGGATTCTGGAGGGAAGGCTAGCTCGCTGTCTCCACCCCTTCCTGCTACAGGTGCTTGGGGCAGATCACGCACGTTCTCAGTGCACTATCTGCTGCTACTGTGGGAGCAGCATGAACCCAGCCTTGGAATCGTCAGTGAACTGGGTGTGTGTCCAAACGTTTCCTGCACACTGGAAGTGAGAGAAGGGAAACAATGGAGATGAGTTAAACACTCACCCAAACCTGGATGGCTTTTCACTGGATAAAGAAAAGATATTTCTCTAACCTGAGCAGATTTCCCCTGCCCAATATCAAAGGCTGGCTGCAAACAATGGAGGTGTGAGGGCTTCTCTCAGAAAAAGTCACAAGAATACTTTGCAATGGAAATGCAGTGCCTGCCTAAGATCTAAATTTATTCTGGTTTAGAAAAATGAAGGAAAAGAAATATGAAGATGCGCTCTCATATGTTTCTTTATTATATGCACTTCCATGTCCATGAGTCTCTGAAGTCAAATCTTGAGACAAATAATATTTCATGGGAAGTGCTTAAAAACAGAAAGTCTCTTTTGGCAATAAAATATCATTGCATAAATATCACAAACTTCCCCTAGCCCAGGGCCTATTGTGAAAATCTTTCAATACTACTCGGCATTCTGTGCTCTGTATTCCAGCTCTGGGTGATCAGAACAGAATGAATTTGTGAGGTTTTACACCATGGCTGTAGTGGAGGTGAAGCAAGTTTTCTCCTCCACCATAACAATTATGAAGTCCAAACCAGGGCAACTGTTACAGGCGAAGGACAGCTTGGAAAATCTGGGCTGCCTTTGCTCAGACAGACTCTTTTCTTGCTGCAAAGAGTGTTCCCTCTTCTTTGAGGACAATAGCAACTGAATCCAGACCAAACGGACTGCTTCACCAACCTCTCAAAAGCTCTACTACTACTGGAGGGGGAGAGGAGGAAAAAATACAATGGGAGAGAGTCTCACACACACACTACCTCTTTTACACTGAGTAGAAGGTGTAAATGTGCCCTAAAATCCCAGTTCTGGCTGGGAGAGAATTTCCCCAGTGCAGACACTGCAGCATTCAGCCATATGTGACCCCATCAGAAGCCCTTGGTATAGGGGCATGCTGTGGGTGGGGCCGTGGAGAGAAGGAGTGTCATGTCATATATATGGCACTGCCTGAAGTCTCTGCAGCTCTGGGACTGGGACTCAGGATGGAGTCTGCCATAACTTAGACCAGGACTCAGGGCTAGTCTAAGTTCTGCAGAGCAGCGTAGGATTGAGAGGGCACAAAGTGTCTTAAAAGCCACCTTAGAGGTACAGCATGGACACTCACCCAATGTCTTTTCTGATTTAGTTTCCACCAGTCTGGCTCGTTAAAGGCTAAAGCTGTAGATGTGCTGGGAAAACTACTGTTTCTGACTTGCAAATTGGACCCTCCGCTATCTGGGCTGGTTAAATTTGTTGAGAGGTATGGGGCTCCATGTTTTGGAGATTGTCAACTTTCCTTTGTAGGCCAAGGTGCTATCTTTTCTCAAGTGGCCTTTGGTTAGGCCTTCACTCAAGATGGAGCTGACAATCTCATTATCAGAAGGTTCTGATTCTAACCATCCTGTTTAGAAAAGGTTATTGAGAAAGTAGCGACAAAGCCACTCTGGTTTCTTTTGGAGACTGCTGTGTTCCTTGACCTTTTCCAGAGGGAAGCTTTGAACTGGCTTTTGTCCATGGTGGGGTTTGTTCATTAGTGTTGTGCACTGCCAGACCACATGCTCAGATAATATGATAGAGATTTTTTAATACATCCAAAAAGGAATGTCTGACAGATCCATGTATAGATCTGTAGATCATGTATGCATTTTCCAAGGGTCTTTTTTTTTAAAAAATCTTTCCTGATCCTGGATTTAAAAAGGAAAATAGTTATTTTACTATCATCCAACAGCTTTGAAGTTTTGATGAACAGTGAAGAAAGCCGAACAGATAATTCTTCACTAATCTTTTAAATATCCACAAAAGCACATTGCACTCAAACACTTTTAAGCCTGGTTCTTTAGAAGCTGTATGTCTTCCTCTAACTCTTCTTTTAGGTTTGCAGCTTCATCAGACCTGAACAGAAGCCTGTAATACCTCTTTCTGTGGTGACTATCTTTCTGGGAGGCGTGCAGTGGGATGTTTTTTCCATAATAAAGCAGTCATCTGGATTGAATTGCAGATATCTAATCCTCACACAAACTACTCTTGTTTGGTTTTGTGAAATGAACAAAGACATCAATTTAGACATGCTCAGGACTGGATTTAGGCATCCCTCAGACCTCCTGATCGTACCAATGATTAACCAATGTGCCTTGGTCACTTTAACACAAAGGGGAAGCTTTGAATAAAAAAACTCTTTTTCACAAAGGGTATGAATGGTAGATTTTCTTATATGTATATAAAGAAGAGAACTAAGGCAGCAGCAGAACAGTGTGGACAGAATGCGCTCATGGCTCCAGCAGTATTTCTGTAGTTTCGAAGTAGAGCAATTGCATTCAAACTATGACATCAATGAATGAAAGAAAATGTTTTAAGAATTCCTTATTATACATTGGTTCATACATTACAAAACCATCTTGCACCAATGCTTCTATGATTCAATCTGAATCTATTTTCTCTGTCTTTTCTCCAAAATCCTGACTCTGAAATATCAATTTTTGCTAAACAAAAATTGTAAACACTGGAGAGGATGTAGCTAGGGCCCAATTCTGCCGTTTTAAGGTTCCACCCCACAAATGGGGCATTTTGGCTACTATTTGCAAGGACAGCATAAACTATTTGCCATATCGCCCTTGCTTTTCTCAAGGTCTGCACAAGAATGTCTCATTACAGAAAGGGCGAGTTTTTTGCTACTCAAATACTGATGTTATAACTCAGGGCCACATGTTGCCCTTTTGAGCTGCATGGACTTAGACGCCTAACTTTAGACTTAAAAAATCTTGGCTTTGGTGATTAAAGGCTCTAATAATATGGTGGGAGGAGGCATAACCTGTTGAATGCTTGGGAAACAATGTAAAGTAGCAATTCTGGAGCTAAACTTCCATCTGAATGCAGGGCTATGTAGTGTCTTGCTTTTGGTGGGGATGGGTAGGTTTCATTTCTTTATTTCATATTCTCAGTCATCACTAAATGCTAAACTAAGCAAACAAAAGGATCATAGAAATGTAGGACTGGACGGGACCTTGAAAGGTCATCTAGTCCAGTCCCCTGCACTCATGGCAGGACTAAATATTATTTAGACCATCCCTGATGGGTGTTCGTCTAACCTGCTCTTAAAAATCTCCAATAATAGAGATTCCACCACCTCACTGCAATTTATTTCAGTGCTTAACTGCCCTGACAGTTAGGAATGTTTTCTTAATGTCCAACCTAACTTGCCCTTGATCCAATTTAAGACCATTGATTCTTGTCCTGTCCTCAAAGGCTAAGAATTTTTTTTTTCTCCCTCCTCCTTCTAACAACCTTTTATGTACTTGAAAACTGTTATCATGTCCCCACTCAGTCTTCTCTTCTCCAGACTAAACAAGCCAAGTTTTTTCAATCTTCCCTCATCGGTCATGTTTTCTAGACCTTTAATCATTTTTGTTGCTCTTCTCTGGACCTTCTCCAATTTGTCCACATCTTTCTTGAAATGTGGTGCCCAGAACTGGGCACAATACTCCAGCTGAGGCCTAATCAGCGCAGAGTAGAGTGGAAGAATTACTTCTCAGGTCTTGCTTACAACACAATTGTGCTTCAGCACTGAGGAAGCCATGTAATCTTCTCCAGGATATTATTCCTATTTTTAACAATGCTACTGCTCAATATTTGAATCCAGGGCTTTGTAGCCCTTTACCAGGCTCAAAAAATCCCCCAAAAGGATTTAAACTCCCACTATGTTACTCCATTTCTATTTGTAAACTAGCAGATTATATTGTAGAAAATCAGACTATTCTGGGTCTTGTAAAAAGCATTCTGCACTTAAGAGTAAATTTGACTATTTCAGACACAGTAAATTCCACTTGAGTCCTCTGGATTGTTGAACACATTTTTACTATAAAAGTCCAAATTCTGCCCTCACTTATACTGGTGTAATCCAGAGGAAACTCCATTGACTCCAGTGTATTTATACCAGTGTAAATAAAGGCAGAATTTGGATCCAGATGAATGCCATGTACAAATGTCTCATGTTTTCTATACTGGAGCAGTCAGTGGGGCTGCACAAGTGTCAATGAGAGTAGAATTTAGCCCTGTGACTTTGACAAGCCTATTTCTGCCCTCAGCTACATTATTTGAGGTTTAGTGCCGTATATATGAGGGCCAACAAATATCATCATAGCTACATAGAAGTATAAGAGATGTGGGGCAGGTATAAACCAGAATAAAATCTGTCCTCTACTGAATAACACCTGCCCAGAAAAAAATATACCATCTAGCACAGTGGGTGACAGAGAAACAATAAAGACAAGGAGACGTGTAATCACTCCTGTGATGCTCTGTACCTCGGGGAACCCCCAGAACCCCCATGTTCATCCTTGTAAAATGATTGTGTGGTATCCAATGCAAAGTTTGTCATGTCAGGTGTCTTCAGAAGGCTCATGATGCACTGAGCATTGTTGTTATAGTGATGTTATAGTAATTGTTGTTATAGTTTTGTTAATGGTTATAATTTGATGCATATAGTTATGAGGCTGAAAATGTGTCTTCATGGCTTAAAATAAGCCCAGGCAAAAACTCTCCAAGAGCAGAGAGGCAGTTCACACCTCATCAGGGCATGTATGGGACAAACCCAGCCCAGCCTCACAGGAACAAAGGATGCTGGCCTAAGCAGCAACAAAAGGATCTGTTAGACTCTTGAGTGAGTCATCCCCCATTCCTTTGGTCAGTTTGGGACTGCAATGAGGTAATGCTCACCTGCCTCTGAAGGCGGGGGCGGGGGGAGTCAAGAGAGAAGAACGAACATGATAAAAGGGAGCAACGTTTGCCATGCTCTTCTTCTCCCTTCCACCTCCATCTACAGACACCACACCAAGCAACTGAAGCACTGATCAAAGGGGAGAGCCTGGCTGAAGGGCAACCAGCCAGCCTGTGGTGAGAGGCATCTAAGTTTGTAAGAAGCATCTAAGTTTGACCAAATCTGATTTGTTGTGTTTTGACTTATAATAATTTAAAATATATCTTTGTCGTTAATAAATCTGTTATTTATTCTACCTGAAGCAGTGTGTTTGGTTTAAAGCGTGTCAGAGACTCCCCTGGGGATAACAAGTCTGGTGCACATCAATTTCTTTGTTAAATTGATGAACTCATATAAGCTTGCAGTGTTCAGTGGGCATAACTGGACACCGCAAGACGGAGGTTCCTAGGGTTGTGTCTGGGACCGGAGATATTGGCTAGTGTCATTCGGTGGCACAATCCAAGGAGCAGCTTACGTGCCAGAGGCTGTGCGTGAACAGCCCAGGAATGGGGGTTCTCACAGCAGAGCAGGGTAAAGCTGGCTCCCAGAGTCAAGGATTGGAGTGGCCTAGCAGATCACCAGTCCAGATAACACCAAAGGGGAACATCACAGTCATCCTCTGAAAGAAAAAGGAACCCATGAAATGTTTAAACACTTATTCATATTTGGATCCAAAGAGGGAGATCTAGTTTTATTAATTTATACACCTGGGGTGAAACAAATACTCTAAAAAGTTCTTAAATATTTATACTCTACACCCACAGATTTTCAGCAGCCATAATAGTTTATCATGTGAATTCTCATACATTTATCTTTTTGACAGACATTTTGGGGTTTTTTTTTTAAGTGGATTAAATTCACTCTAAGAAGTAATTTAAAGAGAGGTGGGCAACATGCTAAGGCCCAACGCTTTCCTTGCAGAAAGTTCAGGCCTAGCCACTGATGGAAGTTCTACACACATGTATTAAGAGAAACATCACAGTCACACAAACCCCCTCTCAGTTGTTAGTCATGAGCTCTCTTCCTGGGGCTAATCCTGTGAGTAAGGGCTATTTACGTGAGTAAGGATTTCCAGGATTCCCAAACCAATAAGACAAACAAGGAAATTCACAGGGCATAATGGAGCTGTGGACCTAATTCTTCAATCAGACACAGACTGTGAAGGTGTGATTGACTTCAGTGAGCGTTCTGCTTGTGTACAGACTGCAGGATCAGCCCTACACCCATAACGCATCCAGTTACACCCATAGGTATCAGATCAGCACCCAAAGCAATTAGACCCCATCCCTTGCTTTCTGTCCTTCATGTTGCTCCAAACACAATTGTTACTGGAGATAAATTCTGTCCTTAAATGCATGTACGTAACAACCACTGAGCTCCAAATTTTTACTCAGGCAAAATTTCCCTTGACTTCTGATCAGGGCAGAGTGCAGGATTTCAGTATCGGGGCTATTTACTGTAATGTGAACAGAGGGCACACATCCGATGACAGAATTTTGTCCTAAGTAGTAATGTACAACAATAGATTGTCAATGTTGAGGCATTAAACAGGGGTAGGAATAAAATATAGACTGCAAACCAACCAGACACAGTAAAAATGAATTACAAGCAACACTCCAAAAGTACAGGACAGTACAGTAATGGAATGCATGATGTATTAATGATCAAAACTTCTGAAGACCCAATCACGCTCGCATTGAAGGCAGTTGAGGTTTTGCCATGGAATTCAATGACAGCTGGATTGGTCCCTTTGTCATGCATTGTAAGTAGAAGGACATCTTAGCTGCCAATTTAATTTCATTAATCATGTGATGGCAATACAAATATAAAGAGAAGTTTAACAGAAACCACAATCATTTGCTTGATATTTGCTGTTCAGCACAGATAAGATTGAATCATTAGCAGTCATTTGAATCAGTTATGATGGAACTGCAAGATCATTAACTACTAGAATTCTTTTCATAGAGTTTATGGCCATAAAGGCCATTATGACCATCTAGTCTCACCTCCTGCATAACACAAGCCACAGAATTTTACTCAGCAATTCCTATATTAACCCAGCAAATAGTCCTGTGGCACCTTATAGACTAACAGATGTATTGGTGAATACCCACTTTGTCGGATGCATGTAGTGGAAATTTCCAGAGGCAGGTATAAATACGCAAGCAAGAATCAGGCTAGGGATAACGAGGTTAGTTCAATCAGGCAGGATGAGGCCCTCTTCTAGCAGTTGAGGTGTGAACACCAAGGGAGGGGAAACTGCTTTTGTAGTTGGCGAGCCATTCACAGTCTTTGTTTAATCCTGAGTTGATAGTGTCAAATTTGCAAATGAACTGAAGCTCAGCAGTTTCTCGTTGAACTCTGGTCCTGAAGGTTTTTTTTGCTGCAGGATGGCAACCTTTACATCTGCTATTGTGTGTCCAGCGAGTTTGAAGTAGTGTTCTACAGGTTTTTGTATATTGCCATTCCTAATATCTGATTTGTGTCCATTTATCCTTTTACGTAGGGACTGTCCAATCTGGCCGATGTACATAGCAGAGGGGCATTGCTGGCACGTGATGGCGTATATTACATTGGTGGACGTGCAGGTGAATGAACCGGTGACAGTGTGGCTGATCTGGTTAGGTCCTGTGATGGTGTCGCCGGTGTAGATGTGTGGGCAGAGTTGGCATCGAGGTTTGTTGCATGGATTGGTTCCTGAGTTAGAGTTACTATGATGCGGTGTGTAGTTGCTGGTGAGAATATGCTTCAGGTTGGCGAGTTGTCTGTGGGCGAGGACTGGCCTGCCTCCCAAGGCCTGTGAAACTGAGGGATCATTGTCCAGGATGGGTTGTAGATCACTGATGATGCATTGGAGAGGTTTTAGCTGAGGACTGTACGTGATGGCCAGTGGAGTTCTCTTGGTTTCTTTCTATATTAACCCAGTAATGTGTGGTTGAACTACCCTGCAACAGCTTTGAAAGTTGGGAGAAAATAAAATAAATGATGTGAGTTATTTTGATGTATACTTCTCCAATAATTTAGATATATATCAAGAAAGACTGGGGTATATTGGTCAATCACAGGAGGACTATGAGCCACCAATATGATGGGGCTTGGAAAAAGGCTAATGCTATCCTAGGATGCATTAGGCGAGGTATTTCCAGTAGAGATAGGGAAGAGTTATCACCATAATACAAGGCATTGGTGAGCCCTCATCTGGAATACTGTATGCAATTCTAGCTTCCCAATATTTAAGAAAGATGAATTGAAACTGGAGCAGATGCAGGAAGGGCTACTAGGGTGATCAGAGGAATGGAGAACCTACCTTAAAAGAGGAGAATTAGGAGCTTGGCTTGTTTAGCCTAACTTAACAAAGGCTGAGGGGAGATACGATTGCTCTCTATAAATACATCAGAGGGATAAACACAAGGGAGGAAGCGGAGTTATTTAAGTTAAGGGCCAGTGTTGGCACAAGAACATGGATATTAACGTCAACAAATTTAGACTTGAAATTAGATGAACATTTCTAACTATCAGTGGAGTGAAGTTCTGGAACAGCCTTCCAAGGGGAATAGTGGGGGTAAAAAACCTAACTTAGTTCAAGACTGGGCCCTGTCTATACTACAAAATTACTTTTGTATAACTACACCGCTGAGGGATGTGAATAATCCATATCCCAGAGAGACGTAGTTATACCGACCTAAGTGCCAGTGTATAGAGCGCTATACCGTCATAGCTATCATCTCTGGCAGAGGCAGAGTTATTAAGCTGACGGAAGAGATCTCTCCCATCGGTTTAAAGCATCTCCCATCGGTTTAAAACATCTTCACCAGACATGCTACAGCATCGCAGCTGCATCAGTGCAGCTGCACCACTGTAAATTTGTAGTTTAGACTTGCCCTGAGCTTGGTAAGTTTATGGAGGGGATGGTATGATGAGGTTGCCAGTCCTGCACCTGCTTTTAGTAAATAGCTCCAAATACCAGAAATGGGACACTAGATGGGGAGGGATCTGAGTTACCACAGAGAATTCTTTCCCAGATGTCTGACGAGTGGGCCACGCCCGCATGCTTAGGGTCTAAGGCCTGGTCTACATTACGGCATTAGGTTGACATATGCCACATTAGATTGAATTTATAATATGTGTGTCTACACTACCGAGCCCTTTCCGCTGACCTAAAGGCCTTGTAAAATCGATGCCTGTACTTCACCTTGGTGAGAGGAGTAGTGCTAGAGTCGACCTTCCCGGGTCAAATTAGGGGTAGTGTAGACACAACGCTGTGTAATTCGATGGGATTGGCCTCCAAGAGGTGTCCAAGACTGCGCCAATGTGACCGCTCTGGACAGCACTTTCAACTCCACTGCACTTCAGCCAGGTACACAGGAAAAGCCCTAGGAACTTTTGAATTTCATTTCCTTTCTGATCAGCATGGTGAGCTCACCACCACAGCTGACCATGCCTGCCCAGGGCTGCAAACGCACTCCAGAATGGAGCATACAGGAGACACTGGATCTGATTGCTGTGTGGGGAGAAGAGTCTGTGCAGGCAGAGCTCTGAACCAGCAGAAGAAATGCTGACATCTATGCCAAAATCGCCCAGGGCATGGGGGACCAAGGCTACACTAGGGAGACACAGAAGTGCCGTGTGAAGATGAAGGTGCTCAGGCAAGCGTACCAAAAGACAAGGGAGGCGAAAAGTTGCTCTGGTTCTGAGCCACAGATATGCCGCTTCCATGAGCAGCTGCATGTGATTCTAGGCGGGGACCCCACCAGTGCCCCAACACTCTCCCTGGATAGCTCCCAGGGGACCCGGGCGGCCATGGGCAACAAGGAGGAGGACATTGTTGATGAGGAAGAGGAGAAGGAGGAGGAGAATGCGCAGCAGGCAAGCGGAGGATCCATTCTCCTGACAGCCAGGACCTTTTCCTAACTCTGGAGCCAATCCCTTCCCAGGACCCACTGGAGCGGGACTGTGATGGTGGGGAAGGCCCCTCTGGTGAGTGCACACTTGTAATCACACTACAGGGGTTAAATGCTATTGTGTTTAATGCTTATTCTGAGGTAAACAATTGATATACAATGGCAGCCAGTCCAGCTACGCAACAGGTGCTCCCCAGAAAAGCCTGTTTATGAGCCAAGTGTTTCCCCACCAAAAAAATGTCCCTGGCTGTGCCCTGACACCATCTATCCTTTCTTGTGCGCTCACCATGCCTGCCTGCAAACTGAAATCTGCTGCCCAGCGCTCTGCTGTGTGTCGTACCTTACTGGTAGGTGCTTCTTTCAAAAGACAAAATGTGGCTGTGTACCTCAGGGAATGTATTTACTGCTGTGAAGTGCTGCATTCATTGCAAGAGCTAACCTTCTGTTTTCAACCATGTATGTTCTGTAAAGCTACCCTTGTGTTTTTTTCCCTTGTAGCTGCAACCTTGACTGTGGGTGCTTCCTCCACACCAGCACAAAGGCTGTCCCAGATTAGAAGGCGAAAAAAGTGGACAAGAGAAAACGTGTTCTGTGATTTGATGCGTTCCTCCAAGACTGACAAGGCCCAGCCGAATGCATGGAGGTTTACACTGTCGGAAAGCATGCGCACCGACCAAGAGGGCAGGAAAGCATGCAGGGAACAAGAGCATAACACGCAAGAGGAGATGTTGCAGCTTATGCGGGAGCAAACAGACAAGTTGAGGTGCAGGAAAGGCAGCTAGACCTTAGAGTCCCGTTGCACCAAGTGATAAACCAGCTGCTCTCCTCTCCAAGTTCCCATATCCTCCTCTCCCAGACGGCCTAGAATGCGGGGGAGGGAGGGAGATTCATTATCCCTTGAACTCAACACCAGGAGATAGTTCATGGAGCAGAAAGTTCTCATTCCCACAGCTTTGACTGCTAGAAAATGCAGTTGTAATAAGCTACGTGTGCTTGCCCCTCCCACTCCTGTGTTATCAGGCCCTTAAACCTGGGCTGTCTTTGCTATTCATTGCTGTCTCTGTTCAGTGTCTGTTAGCATAATAAAAATGCATGGATTGAGGACAAGAGGCTTTCGTTCACTGTGCACACTGTGGTTGGTGGGGGTTTAGTTTACAGGGCAGTACCTGCGAAAAAATGGGGCAGGTTGGTAAGGAACAACACATAGAACTGTCAGATCAGTGTTGGGTCATTCATGAAACTGGTTTTCAAAGCCTCTCAGAGATGCAGTGCACCTCAATGTGTTCTTCTTATTTCCCTGGTGTCTGGCTTCTCATAATTGGCAGCCAGGTGATCTCCCTCAACACCCCACTGCTCCAAAAACTTTCTCCCCTTATTTTTACAGATATTACGGAGAACACAGCAAACAGCAACAACAATGGAAATATTGCTTTTGCTGAGGTCTAACCTAGTGAGTAAACTGCGCCAGGGCCCCTTTAAACATCCAAAGGCACATTCCACCATCATTCTGCACTTGCTCAGCCTATGGTTGAACTGCTCCTTACTGCTGTCCAGGCTGCCTGGGTACGGCTTCATGAGCCATGGGAGCAAGGGGTAGGCTGGGTCTCCAAGGATAACTATTGACATTTCAATGTCACCAATGGTAATTTTCTGGTCTGGGAAGAAAGTTCCTTCTTGCAGCTTTCTGAAGAGACCGGAGTTCCTAAAGATGCGAGCGTCATGTACCTTTCCCGACCAGCCCATGTTGATGTTGGCGAAACGGCCCTTGTGATCCACTAGGGCTTGCAGCACTATTGAAAAGCACCCCTTGTGGTTTATGTACTCGCTGGCAAGGTGGCAAGATAGGGATGTGTGTTCTATCGCCCCACCACAGTTAGGGAACCCCATGGCAGCAAAGCCATCCACTATGTCCTGCACATTTCCCAGAGTCACTACCCTTCTTAGCAGAAGTGAACTGATTGCCCAGGCTACTTGAATCACAGCAGCCCCCCCGGTAGATTTACCCACTCCAAACTGATTCCCGACTGACTGGTAGCAATCTGGTGTTGCAAGCTTTCACAGGGCTATCGCCACTCGCTTCTCAACTGTCAGAGCAGGTCTAATTTTGGTACTTCTGCACTTCAGAGCTGGAGGAAGCAATTTGTAAAGTTCCATGGAAGTGGCCTTACACATTCGACAGTTATGCAGCCACTGCTCCTCATTCCACACCTGCATAACTATGTGGTCCCAACAGTCTGTGCTTGTTTCCTGGGCCCAGAAGCGGTGTTCCACCATGTTAACAAGCCCGGCTGCCACTGCCAGCATGTGCAAATTGCTCCATTCCATGACTTCCAGCACGGCTATTTGCCTGGCATCACATTCTTCCACATGGCGGCTCCTGGCTAGGCTCTGCAAATATTGCAGGACAATGCGCGAGGTGTTTGCGACACTCACAGCAACAGTGTCCAGCTGAGCAGGGTCCATGCTTGCCATGCTATAGCATCTGCATGGGTAACCCAGGCTTAGGAGTGAAAATGATTGTCTGCCATTGCTTTCAGGGACAGAGGGAGGGAAGGAAGGAGGAGGCAAGTGCATCATGGGAGGCTGATGATATGTACGCAAAACAACCTGCAAAAATGTTTTTGTCCCATCAGGCATTGGGAGCCTAACCTAGAATTCCAGTCGGCAGCAGGAACTGTGGAAAGCTGAGCACAGTGCATCGCTCTGTGAGTCGATGCTAGCCATGGTAGTGAGGATGCACTCCGCCGACGGAATGTGCATAGTGGGGACATGCAACATTGACTTTGTAAAATCGGAGGCTAAATGTCGACTTAAATAAATTTGACCTAATTTGACATACCCTAACTGATCACCCTATTTGGGGTTGGGAAGGAATTTACCCCACAGAACAGATTGGTAGAGACCCTGGGTTTTTTTTTTTGCCTTCCTCTGCAGTGTGGGGGATGGGTCACTTGCCGGTTTGAACTCGAGTAAATGGTGAATTCTCTGTAACGTGAAGTCTTTAAATCAAGATTTGAGGACTTCAGTAACTGAGCCACAGGTTATGGGCCTATTACAGGAGTGAGTGAGGTTCTCTGGACTGGGATGCACAGGTGAGACTAGATGATCATGATGGTCCCTTCTGGCCTTCAAGTTTGAGCATTTGATTGAGCTGGCATCATAGGGACTCCGGCAACTTGGTTTACACCAAACATTCAGGTTCTTATTTTTTTAAAAATGAGATGATGGTGTTTACACTGCACATGCCAATATTTTCATGAGACTCTTCTAAAAATGCAAAGACAAAAGAATTTGGTGGATTTAAACATTCCCTTTTCAGAGTTGTGATCCTAGAAACAACAACTTTGTGGCAGTGCATGGGACCCTGGAAATGAAACTGACTAGAAACAAAACTGAAATAGACCTGTAGTTTCACTGCTGGAACTGAGCAAAACACACAAAAAAGGAAACAAACTGCATAAACAGTGTAGAGCAATTGAGAATTTTAAAAGTCATTCGGTTTTAATTATCCACAATGTTATCTGTAACACAGGGATGGAAGCTAAGAACATATATGACTTTTATTTTGACAGTATCCTCGTTTCCCCCCCTTTGCCGCTTTCCCCTACAGTGTCAGTATTACAGTGGGATGGGGTGGCATTCTTTAAAGTGCTGGAATAGTAGCAATTCCTGCGAGTCAAATCAGCTGCATGGGTGAAGGTCAGCCCTGTTCGGACATTTTGCGATGCTCCAGGTGTGATTTTACTTGCCAGGAATAAAAGATCACCAGTCTCCGCGAGAACGTCACTGTCCCGCTAGCCAGGGACCAGGTTGTTCCTGAGACTCCCTCTCCCTCCCACCTTCTCTTACAGCTAGGGCTGGTCCTAGCGGGTGATGTTGTTGCATTAGCCAGACGTGTCACAAGTAGCTGCATAGTCTCCCCCGCCCTCCACAAAGTCAATTGCAGCTACCAACCCCTCTCCCCAAAAGTCACTGGCTGTCCCCTACAATACATCCGTGCATCCTGATGCTGCCGCCACTGTGTCTGCTGCTCCCCGTGGGGGCCAAGGAGCCCTGGGCCAGAGTTGAGGGATACTGGGAATGTGTTGCCATCGTCACTTCCACCTGGCCAGATGGAGCAGCTGCTGGAAAGCCAGCTCTGGAGTGGAGCAAGGTTGCAAACAGAGGAGGTGGTGGGGGTGGGGGCTGATTTCTTGGGGCAAGAATGCCGTGAACTCTGTAGCCGGCTGCACAGCCATTGGGGAAACAAAGCCTCCCTGTGCCAACAGGTCTGTCCCTGGGGCAGTGGTGGTGATGGTGAGGGCTCAATGGCAGTAGGGAGTGGCGGGGGCAGGAAGGGCTGGGCCCCTTCCAATGGACGGAGGTGCGGGACAGGGATTCCCCTGACTCTATGTGCAGGGGGCTGAGAGCTGGCCCAGCTTTTGCCATGCAAAGTAGAGCCCGGGAAAGGCTCCTCCCCCCAGTGTCAGGGTCTTCCCCCAAAAGAGTTCCCATCCTATTGGGGTGGGCGCAGGGGGAGGGCTTCCCCAAGCTCTGCCTTTAAAAGGCCAGGCTTAGCACTTAGCTGGCTAAGTGCAGGAGCTGGTTAGCACAGCCAGCACAAGGGGATGTGTTCCCCAATGGACTGGGGGGCAGCGAGCCCCAAGGGCAATCCCTTATGGAATGAGGCGGGAGCAGCTGATCACTCCCAGACAACAGAGGGGAGAATGGAAAGGCCACTGGGCCATCCCCATAGACTAAGGAGGGGATGGACATTGGAGCAGTAGCAATTTTAAGGCAGTGGGGGCACCAGCAATTCGGGGTGGGCAGCAGCCCACAACTGAGTAACTGGAGTAGAAGGGTGTGGTGCAAAAATGTTGGAGGATCAGGGAGGGTCAGGAGTAACACTACGGGGGTCAAGGTATCTGGAGCAGTGTGTGGGTTGGAGGATTGGGCAGGCAGAAGCAAGGAAGATCAAGTGACTGGAGCTGAGTGGGATGGGGGTCAGGTCAGGATGGCTGGAATAGTGTGGTGGGAGTGCAGGGGCAGTGACAGGGCTGAGGAAGGGGAGTCAGAGGATGTGGGCTGAAGCAGTCGGGGGGGCCTTCACTAGCTGGGAGCAACTCTCACTCCTTGGCCTGCTCCTTTCTGGGCAATATGAGCCGCTACCCTCCCACATCGGGCCCTTAAAGGGCCAATGGCATGTCCCTTGAATGCATTGCTTTTCCGTGGCTGTGTATGCAATCACAGTTACTCTGTAAGAGAGTAGGAAAATGCATGAGTGCTATGCAAGGCGCGTGACATTTGGCAGGGCTGGGACAAGACTTATACACTACTTCGGTCCCACTTACCCCATTTAGAGGCTGTAAATGGGACTTAAGGAGTTAATATGCTTTGTGCTGACCCTTGCCTACAAGCAGATAAACTCACTCTGTGTGTCTTGACCCACAGGCTTGGTATGTTGGGCAACAGTGTAGTGGTTCAGATGCAAAAAGCCTTAACTAACCCCCAAATCTGAAATGGCATAAGAAATCCTTCTGGTGACACTGGCATTGAACATTTCCCCTTAGAACAGGTGCCCACTTGCCTTGATTTAATGGGAACTAATTCATAACCCACCAAGAGACTAAAACAGTAGCTGAAGGGCATGAAACGTTGTCATTGCCAAGAAATCAATTCCATAGAACTCCTGGAACTTCTAAAAATAGCCAGGATACGATTAATATTTTAAACCATGTGAAATCACACACAATACAAAATAATCTTTTACATGTTGAAATTCTTTGAGATTACGATAACATGTAATGATACATGGATAGTGAATTTAAATCAAACTAGAAGGGAATCACTGCTTAACAGACACAATTTAGACTCATGAGAAAAAATGTTAGTTCCATTTAAAATATTCTAGTACTCTGATATTTCTGACTCATGTAAATGTCAAATCATAGTCCAATACCTCAAACCATGCAGAGTTTTGTCACACCTTTCTATTAAGGTTCCATTTATAAAAGGCTTATAAAGGATTAGTAAATTATTAATATATGCTACAAGTACTGTATGTTATAAACATGAGTTGTATGTGTTTACAAATGGTTATAAGTACACCAGTGGAAGATATTATATACGGTCATAAGCAAATGATTGACCAGCTAAGCTCTGTAACAATAAATTTACCCTTTACTAAAAATCTATTAATCATTTATTAACTCGTAATAATAAATGCCTTATAATCTGTTTATGAATGGAACCTTCATATAAAGAGTGACCCAGATTTTAAAATGTTGTGATACATGTAACTTTACTGCAGTCATTATTTATAAGAATGAAGATATTGCCTCAACCTGTAGAAAAATAAAATCTCCCTCTCTAATGGACAGTCTTAGCAAACAGAAGTTGTTTGGAACACATTTTTTTCAAAATATTCCTGTAATTTAATGAACCAAATGAATATCTGAATAAATAGATATCAATGATGACATTCACATGAAGGAAAGAGACACCCAGAACATTTTGATTGATTTACTTGGTGGAATTTTGATAGCTATTGAAAAAACATACTATTAATGGTTAGGTGAAAAATAAATGGCGTTGAATAAGTGTCACTGCATAGTACGAGGAGGTATATACAGCCACATGTAAAAATGCATAAAACACAAACATTTATGTACAGCAATTTTTCCTTTCCATTTGTCTAGCGAAATACTGGTTTATAATATGAGAAAGTATAAAGCAGACATACATGCAACAAGGACATGACAGTTACATATAAAAAAACCTCAAAAGCTACAATAAAAAACCGGTTGAAACCTGGAATGTTTTCATATTGAGGTTTCAGGAGAGCCTCAGATTTGAATGTATCTGAAGTACTTTTAAAGGCTTGATCCAAAGCCACTTGAAATCAATGGAAAGTTCCCAAAGGTCCCATTCCGTCCTCCCCCACAACCCGATGTTTAAGTCTGAGGATGAAAATAAGCAATCATACCATACAAAACTTTGTATATTAGAATACAAAAGGTAACCATTTACTTTTTGTATAAAATACAACTTTGTAGATAGTATATTTATTTCACATATATATAAATATAACCCAAAGAATATGATTTTATTATTCCTACCAAAATATTATTATTAATTTGTTGTTTTTACAAAAGTTTACAAAACAAATAAATCTTTATATTTACAACCCAATACTGCAAAGAGCTCCTGGTCTAGGGTGAAAAATATAATATAAGGGTAGTGCATGCAGCCATTGTTACACAAAGAGAGCTCAATTTAAAGAGACCGGGGTTCTTAAGAACTGAGACTGGGTTCAAGTTTTGGTCACAAAAGTCATTCATAAACTGACATTTAAAATGTAACGTGTATATCTTAACAGGACAGCAAATGGCCTTTGCTGCATGTGAGTTTAAATTTATTTAAAATATACAATGGTGAAAGAATTTAGATGCAATTAAGGGCCTTATCCAATGCCGGCCATCAATGGAAAGATTTCCATTAACGTCAACGGATGCTGGATTAGGCTGAGGGCCAAATCTTGTAGTGTTTGGGCCAGAGTCTCAGCTCTTCCCATTTACACCAGCTGAGGATCTGGTCTTCAATGTTCAGGGGGAAAATGCAAGTTTTGCCTGCATCAGGACTGTGGTAGGGGGCTCCTTGCTATCGGACAGCAGTGTCACATGAGTGCATATGCTGTTTTAGGTGGTTACCAGCCCACTTGCTCAGGGCTCATGATAAGAGCAATGAAGGAGGAGTGCATACTCAGCCACTGTTGCAACAGGAAATCACTCACTCATGCAAGAGCTTTAGCATCGCTGCTGACCAGCTTACTGACACTGTGTATGTGTGACAGAGGTGGGCTGATTTTGATCCTACACCTGATTTAAACTGGTGTAACTCCATTAAAGAAATGGAACTGCTCCTGCTTTCTACAGGTGCCAGGGAGCGCAGACTCAGACCCCTGGTATCGCTCTACTCCCATATGTCCATATCGCTTCTCTCTAAATCAAGGTGGGACGCTACCTGACTTGTGCTGAAAAGCTGTTTTGTTTTTTGGGCTAAGCAATATCTGCCCTTCCATTCCTTAGGGATCGGCTAGAGGAGGCAGCCCAGCTCCCTAAGCCCAGGAGATGTGGTTGGGGGGAGGGCGGCTGTTGGTTCTGGCAGTGCTGAACACTCCCGAAAGGGAGTGTCTGGGAGGGTTAGAAATGTAGTCAGAGCCCTGGCCCCCTGCACTGGGAGGCTGATGCACCTTTTCTGAGTCTCCTTGGAGATAAATCCCTCCGGACATCACCACCTCTTGTGCCGTGCATGTCTTCCCCTCTCCACCGTCCCAATGCAGCTCTCCTTCTTGGAGCCATACCTGATTGCTCAGAGTAAGACTGGCCAGGCTCTGCACAGGCACATAAAGCAGGGAGGGTGTAGAGAGGTTTCCTCCTCACCCATCTCCATTTCACCTTCATGGTGTCTGAAAGCGGGAGAGGCATGGATAGGACCATGGCTCTGACCCCACCTGCCCCGGCCAGCACAGCTGGTCAAGTGTATTGTGGGCACATGATGCCCCTCTCTAAGGGTGCTGGAGCTGCTGCTCTTGTGTGTGTATATGCCAGGAGTCCTCAAGGAGGAACTTCTCCACAAAGAAATGATGGATTAATTAAAACCCATAATGGTGGTATAGTGAAACCTTCTGAAGGAATATGTTACTGGTCACCTCCAGGCATCTGCAAATGGGCTCTATATTCCCTAGCCTTATCTGACTCAGATTAGCTTTTGAAGGACTCTCACCACATCAGCGCAAGCAACATCTTGCTCACCTTGTCGGCAGAATCCCTTCCCTCATCCTCCTGCTATGAGATCGACTGGGAGAGTAACCAGGCTTCAGAGAGGTAGCTGTGTTAGTTTGACTCCTCATTGTTTTAACCAGGCTGTGAATTAACTGGTTTGAAGGGCCGGATTCTGGTACCTTGACTCGGGCTGAAGGGTACCTCACTCTGCAAGTAGTCCCATTGATTTCAATACATCAGCTGCACATCTTGGTTTCAGTGGGACAACTCAGAGATCAAAGGACGACTCAACCTGAGTAAAGGGATTGGAATCTGGCCCACAGTGTGCATCCATGAAACCGTCATCAGCACTTTTAGTTCTCAAGCGTGTCTCTCTTCTGACTCCCTTGACCTAGTGAACGAGAGAGTTACGGATATTCTCCACAGGAGTCACGCTGTATGTTGTCAGACTGAATCAAAATGGAAGTCTTCCCATATGCACATATAGCCCAGAGCTTGAGCAAGGATGAAGCAAATAGCTGGGTACATGTGGAACGCAAATATGGAGTGGGGAAGTATTCTTTTGGGGCCAAATCTTCCACCTCTATCTCACTCAAGCTGTCCATTCAAGTCACTGGCACCATCTGTGAGAGCAAAGAAGCAGAATTTGGCCCTGGAATTTTGGAATAGCTGATGGCATATTTACACCAGAAACTACACCGAACCTACTACCTATTGGAAAAACAGCCTCCCTTGTTACAACAAACCAAATCCCAAGAGAGAGAATAAAAGCTAGCAACCACTCCAGGGTGTATCTCACACAAACTGCTTTCCTCCTTCCTTGAAAGGAACCACTTGCCCTTTTCTATACAAGTTAGGTGGTTTAAAATGAAATCAATTAAAAGGGAAAAATGAGAGTTTCTACTATGTAGAAGTAAACAATTTTTATAACATACAAGAATTAGTTGTACAGAGGGCCTGATTTTGTGAGGCACGGTGTACTCTCAATGAGAGTGGAGAGCACAGAGCTCTTTGCTCAGAACTGCATGGGGTCAAACCCATAGCGAGGTGGCCGCTTGCATCTGAGACATGAAGTTTCATGATCTGCATACCGTTCAGGACTTCTGTTTGCTGAATGCATGTTACACACCTTCCTAAGCCAAATGCAGACAGTTCCCATGAGAACAACAGGTGCACTTCTAATGCCTTGGCCATAAACCCTCTCATCTGTTTTTAGCTTGACAAGTATAACTATCACCCTACATTATACTTTCATCTGGGGTAAGACTTAGAATCAGATTTTGTTCTTAGACCATCTCTTCAAACAGAGCAATCTCTCCACTTGGATCCTTATTTTAAACCAGTGGTTCTTAGACAGCCCAACCACTGGAGAGTAAATTAATAAAGCAGATTGTTGACCTTTAAAGAGAGAGCTATAGTCAATCCTGCCTCTTAGTACTTAGAGCATGTCTGTTTTATCATCAGCATTGTCTTTTATGAGTGGTTCCCCAAGATTTCGTCAAGGTTGATGTCTTTCATCCAGTCATCATTACCAGGCTCTGTTTTCAATAAAGAATCTATAAAGTCCGAATCACTGTTGAGTGCAGGCCCTATATTGTCACCATGCTGGTTAAGAAAGTCAAAGGCTAAGTCATTCCCATGGTCAGTTCCTTGGTAAGCCCTAGAGTTTTGGTTGGTAGATGTAAAACTGGCTGACGGCAGGGATGATGGTGGCGTCATACTTGTTCCTGGGTGATTCAAGTTAGGCACAGTCTGTTGTCTGATCTGGTTAGCTCCTACACTTAAACCTCTTAGTGACCCAACAGGTTGTCCATTTATTGTTTGGTTCATTTGGTTTAGAGGAGGTCTCATTTGCGCTCCTGTTGTTAATTGGTTTGGAGGTGCCATAGCATGCTGAGGAAACTGCGGATTGCCTATGGAGCGCTGCAGAGACTGGTTAGGATATGGAGTGCTCGTCGGGAAACGAACTCCTGTAGGTTTCAGTGCATCCTGCTGCTTTGTTGCTGCCTCTGGAGGGGCCCAGTTCTGAGCAGCAGCACTGGAAGTGATCATCACATTCGATGGTCTTTGTGCTGGGATACCTGTTGCTCCGTGGTTTAAACCTGCTCTCACTTGCTGAGAGTTAACCGCTGACCCAGTCCCAAAAGCTGTTACGTTGTTTCCTTGTGCCAGGGCTGGCTGGCGAGACATCATGAGGTTATTTTGACTGGTTATGATTTGGTTTTGGTTTCTGTGTTGCTGCACTTGGTTCATTCCTGACGTCACGTTGTATGAGCTTGGTGGATTGCAAGGAATGTTTCCGTAACAGCCCATGTTCCGGGCTGCTGAAATAGAAGGCATTCTGGTTCCATGGGGAGTTGACAAAAGGCTAGAATTCTGTGACAAAATGCTATGAGTTGAAATAGGATTTGATAAAGACAGATTGGAGCTCATACTCACTGCCGGAGAACCACCTAGAAAATGAAAAGAAAACACAAAGGTCTGTATTGATAATTGTTTCATTAAAATGTGCAGGTTAAAATCTAATTTCCATATAGCATAAGCTCTCAAATGGTGTATGTTGCCCTTGGTGGAGTGATGAAGACTTTACTGTTTGGCAAGGTCTACAAAATGCATACGAACCAAAGAAAGACCAGATCCAACTTCCATTTAAGCCAGTGGTGGTCTCTCCATTGACATAAGTGGGAGCTGGGTCAGATCCATAGGCCTTGACTGCAGTATCAGTAGCCCGCAGTTCTTCTTCTTCCAAACATTAGAAACAACAAAAAAAGGTCCTTGGCAAAAAAATTGACAACCACTGCCGAGGAGAGAGGAATTTACTGTATTTTCACGGCAATACAACACTAAGTATGGGAGGCAGTATACTTAAGTGATTAGAGCACAGCAAAGCAGGGATCATGACTTCTGATTTCTTATTCATTCTGCCACTGATTCCCTGTGTAACTTTGGGCAAGTCACTTAATCATTCTGAGTTTCCTTATATGTAAAATAGGGATATATACTCATCATCCCTGTGCTTTCTAGGCATTGGAATAGAATGTTTTCATTTACCCCTTTTGACAGATGTTTAATATTTTAAGGTATATTTATACGTGACATAAGCTGTACCATTTTTTACCACTTATTATTATTTTGCCCACTGCGGGGTGTGTGGAATGGGATCTCTCTGTATCTGGGCCACAATCTGTGCAGTGGGCCACAATCAGCAAGAAACTAATTATCTTCACCGATTTTTCAACCCTTTCACAAGCTTCCCTCAGTCTGGTTCCTAGACATGGCCTTACAATACAGTTATATATTCCAAATCAACATGACTGAACTTCAACAGCAGTAGCAGCCCTAAGAGTATGAGGGACTGGGAGAATCCAGCCTGGTTCTTCCACAAAGCGCGTTCTGGGCCCCTAATCTCAAAGAGTGCTATCAGTAGGCCACTGGGCTGCACTATACTTTTGGAACCAAAGTAAAAATCAATGCTGAGTCACTAACCTCATTAATTAATCTCCAACTTTGACTGCACTAACAATTCATTTCTTGCCTACCGTTTATCTGAAATATGGTAACATTTGTCTGTGATACCAAAGAAGGCCTGGGGCCTGATTCTCTTCTGATTAGCACCAGTGTAAATGAGGAATAGCTCCTCTGAAATCAGTGGAATTACATAGAGATGGAACTGCCGTAAGAGGAGAATCAGGACTCTGTTACCAGGTTAAATAAAGGAGCCTTAATACATTTACAGACTCACTTCACTTACTGCTGGTCTGACGCCATTCCTCAGGTGGAACATGCCAGCTCTTTAACAACCCCGAGTACTACCACCCCCAACTCAAGTGCCTTCCCATGAGATTGTTACAGGTCAGATGTGCTCAGGACCTTGCTTCCATATCTCCTCCAACAGACAAAGTTTGCTCTTTCTTTGTGTTACTATTTTTATTCTTGTATTTTTTAACCAAACTATTTTTCACTCTAATTTCTTCCAGATGGGAAGAAATGTCTTCCATAGCAGTGTTGTCCAGACAACATATCCAGTGCTTAGACACCAAGGGACACAGTGGAACCGAGGAGAATTTATTGCCAAGTTCACCTGCCATTGTCATGGGGTTTATTGTATTATAGAGGAAAAGAGCCCAGGAATGCAATGCTTAATAATGTCTCTCGGTGTCTCCACGGTATTTCATTTAACTTCTTGCTGTTCTGAGCTGTTTCCCTTCTTCCATTACTTGAGCACAGCTATTCCCAGAAACAAGCAACAGATTCCCAGCTGCTGCTGCCTTGTGCAACAGTTTCCCAATCAGTCCATCTGGTGGTTTCCCTGCAAGCTCGTAGCAAAGCCCTGTCTCTTATTCTACTCGGAAAAGCTGCTCTGCTCCCTGTGTATATTCAATCATTGCTAGTGACTTGAGGGACAGAATAACAGTATACTTAATCCTGCTTTGGCATAGGGGGGATGGACTAGCTGACCTCTTAAGGTCCTTTCCAGCTCTACATTTCTAGGATTCTGGTACTGCCAAGCCCAAACCTTCAATAATAAGGAGTCAGGCCCCAAAGTGTCATGAGGCTGGCATAACATTTGTGAGATTAAAAAAACAACAAACATTGGGGTTATTTTTATTTGTCATCTGATTTTTGAGTTTTAGGGTGTATGTGGGTCATATTTCCAAACTTTTCTCCACAACAGCTAGAAACTTATTCTTTTTTAAATAAAAGCAGAGAGTCTTAGTGAATCATGGGACTCCAGGAGCTGGGGCTTTAAGAGAAAAAAACAAATATCACAAGATTTCCAATCAAATTGCAAGAGCTGATGGCGTTTTCACTCTTGGTTGCACTGCAGGTGATGATACAGCACAGACAAACTGGGTTCTAGTCTTTCTGGGTCACTGTCATGGGAGCTGGCCCTTTCAGGGGAGTCAGGGACCAACCTACCTGTGACAGGCTCCTGTAAGGGAGAACAAGTCAACCCAGCCCCACCTGGAAGCAACTAAATCCCTACGTGGCTGGTTTGGCTAATTAGCCAATGAGCCAGCTAAAGGGTTACCAGGGCTCCGCTGGGGTGGTTCCCGGAAAGCTGGGACTGGACGACAGGGGTGGATCACTCAATCAGTTGCTCTGTCCCGTTCACTCCCTATGAAGCATCTGGCACTGACTGCTGTTGGAAGACAGGATTCTGGGCTAGATGGACCCAATATTGCCATTCTTATGTTCTTAGAGGACACTCCTGAGGAGAGTTGCTCCCAGGAAAGCTGAGCAAGAGAATTCTCCAGAGCAAGGAGCCTAGAGGATGTGCTCCTAGGTCCAGGAAACTCCCAAATAATGTCAGGAAGCCCAGCCAGTCAGGAACTACAGTCTGCCCCATAGAAGAGCTGCAGCTGACACATCTCTTCAGAGCCCTGGCTATGGGGAAGGATTCTTTCAGATAGTGGAAAGAGACCTGGCTCAAGAGAAGGGACCCAAACTGAGAGAATACTTCTGGAGGGGCATGGTGGATACAGGTGGGAATGGATAAACTGAGACTGACTTTGTCAACCCACTAAGACATTAGGTGAAGACTTGCTTGTATTTTCATTGGGTCTTTGGTTAATAAAATAGATCCCTCAGAAGGGGTATTGTTCCCTATGTAAAGCCTTGGTGAACTTAGTGATTACATAAAGGGAAACTGAAGCAGGGAGCCCCCCCTATAGTGCCAGACTTGGCTAAGAGGGGGCACTAAAGGGCAGGTACACCCTGTGACAGAACTGTTTGCTAAATTTGAGTCACTGACACCTGTGGAAACTTGCTGAAGACAATGGATTTGAGCAAATGTTAAGGGCATAACCTGACCTGAAGAACTTTGTTACTGAAGTAGACATATGGGAAGGAAAGAACCCAGCCGGACTCTCAGATCCAAACTGAGTTTACAAGGCAGGCTGTTAGAAAATAAAGTCCTTTTTACTTGTGAACTGAGCACATTAGATATGGAGATTACTGAAAAGCAAATGCTACAGATATCCCACAATCCTGTTTTTACAGGGTCATTCTTCAGAATAAAATCCCACTCTAATCTCATCTGCTGCATTTTCCTCACTTCCTGCCTCTCTATGTATCTCTTTTTATTTCATTTTTGTTCTCTCTCTATGCTGTGCAGCCTACCGTTAATGTGGGGACACAATCAGAATAAAAATCCAAATCCATCCACCTTCAGTCCTTATTTAGGCACAACTCCCACTGAAGAAAGAACTTGGTCCAAAGGGATTATTCTGGAATATTGCTAATTATCTCTGTTAGACAGTTTGGGCATGGAAAGTGAAAGGCATCAAATTTAAAATGGATCAAAAGAACTTTTCTTTTTACACAAAACTTAACTGACCTGTGGAACTCATTGCTACAAAATATCATTGGAGCCAAAGTTTTAAAAAAGGAGTAGATCATTAAATGGTTATTGAGCTCATCCAAAATTACATCAGATAGGATAAAAATAAATGAATTAGGGATACAGGCCCTCAGATTTCAGGACATAAACCAACCATCTACTGATGGGGAGATTCTTCCATTCAGGGGGGTTTCTTGCCTATTCCTCTGAAGCAGCTGGTACTGGCCAATGTCAGATACTTGATACCAGGCTGTATGAAACACTGGCTAATTCCCATTATTATTATTATTATTATTAATAATCAGCATTTTTCAATAATGCCATAGCTATAATATTGATGTTTTAGAAATGTACAGTATAGGAGCAACATTCAGAACCTGCTAGGAGAGATGTGTTTCAATCCGGATTGTTCCCCTTGAACATTTCCTGAGGGTGGAGGAACCTTCAAGACATTATTCTCCATTACTCCATGTACAGTTATTTACACTAGTGCAAGGTGACTGTACAATGTTGCCATGTCAGAATGGTGGCATTTTACACCCACTTGGCACTTGCTTTTGCACTGATGTAAGTGACTACACAGAGAATCAGGCCCATATTGTCAGTACTTGCTGGGCCTTTCTGTCTGGTCTTCATAACCATGGTTTTCTTTTTGGTTAAGTGCGCTTACCAGAATACTGGTTTGCTTGTTGCATGCTGACCACATTCCTTCTCTGGTCTTTGTAATCTGGTGGTGGCCTTGTCAAGTGTCTGTTCAATTGATCTTGAGGAGCGATTTTCTCCTAGAGAATTAGAGCAGAAACGGAAATATGTTACTTCATTTTCTTTCTACTTTCTACTCACACTTACAAAGTGGAAGCTGTTCCTTCCCTTTGCCCCACCCTGCCACAGTGGTAGTGCAAACCAAAGTGTTGACATTGCTCTTTAGGGGCCTGATCTATTGAAGCCAGTGGAAGTCTTTCCTTTGATTTCAATGGACTTGAACCTGGTCCTACTGCCATTAAAATTACTGTGTGCTGGGTCAAGCCCCAGCAGTCTAGCAATCTGTTTTTCATTATTTTGTGTACCACTAACTCCGAAAACTCTGCCTCAGTCCAATTCACCCATTGTGTAAGTGGGTGTAACTCCATTAACTTCAGTGCGCCCACTTGGCAATGGGGATTTTGACTCATCATCTAAATGAGCTTTCTCTTGTATCACCCCTTATAGGTCACTCCTTTATACACTGGCATAAAGAAAGAACTTGAAGCCTGCACTGCAAATGTGTCGTCAGTAATAGGGTGCCTCATCAAGAACAGAACAGCCTGAGAAGTTGCGAGATGAAGCGGAAAATATATAATGCTTCAGCAGTCAGTATTCCGATGTATGGGACTGAAACATGGACCCTCACGGTCAAGATTGAAAAGAAGTTGGACACCATTCAGCTGCAGCATCTCCAAATGATCAAAAACATTAAATGGTACAAACTCCTGTCGATTGAAGAGATCCGTTTTTTAACTAAACAGGTCCCGCTCTCTCAAACAGTAGCCCAACACTCTCTACAGTGGTATGGTCATCTGCTCTGAAAGCCTACCTACTTCCCACCGAGAATCATCTTCAACTTTGACCCAGTGGAAGCAAAAGACCCTCTGGAAGCCCTGAAACATGATGGCTGGACAACATCAACACAGACCCATCCTTCACAGGTATTTACATGGTAATGTGCCAGATTTGAGTCAGGACAGAACATCATGGTGGCATATAATGCATTCAGTGGCCTCTATGCTGTCCAAGCAACAGCATGACAAGGAAACCCTTTATAGCTGGGAGGAGCTCCCTGTAAAAATCCATAAAGCCACTATATTATCCCACTTCACATTTCTCCTTAAAACTCCCCTCTGCTGCAATGACTACAAAAAAACCTGACCATGGCTAGGCAGTTCATGTGCTGTGGCTGCTATTTGTCACGATAATTAAAACTGTCTCACGGTTGCCTTGTGCTTCCCCACCACTTTGTTGCATCTGCTTGTCTTTCGTCTTATGCTTAGATTGTAAGTTATTTGGGGCAGGCACTGTCTTTTCACTCTGTGTGTGTGTGTACAGTGCCAAATAGAAGGGGGCCCAATCCTTGACTAGACCCTTTCGGCACTGCTGCTATACAAATAACTAGTAACTTACTGTATGTAACAAATTACACGAACCCGCTCCATAAAAAGTCCCTTACTCTGCCCAGGTGTTTTGTGGATTGTTGTATAGCTAAAGGGAGAAAACAGCATTACAGATCCTTGCTGCTTGAATGATGTCAAATGCAGCCGACAAAACTGCATGTTACCAGATATTTAACGTGGTGATCACTATTATTTGAAGAAAATTTGTCTCAAAGAACAAGTTCTGTATAATGTTAGATTAGAAGCTGTTTGGAGGAGGGACTATGAGTTGGCGCTGGGTCTAATGCCATCAAGCCGTGATCCAAACTGGGGCCATTGGGCGCCGCCACCATACGAATAAATAACCAAAATAATACTAGCCTCTTCTCAAAGAAGAAAAAGCAAGAAACTGAAAAACGGAGATTTGGGAACTAAAGTTTGAACCTGTTACCATCAGCCTTCCTACCCCTTCCCTTCTTCCCAATGTCAATCCCTTTCATCCCCCTCCTTCCTCTCCATTGCATCATTCTGCATAGACTGCACCCCGATGAAATCCCCGCCGTGTTCTACCTTATGGCTGCCAGCCCTTGTACCGAGCCTGTCGGTCTAACCCTCCTAAGAGGTGAGCCCATGCCTCTAAGAGATGATGAAGAGGTGCTGGTAGCAGGAAGTGCATGCTCCTCTAGGAAAGTGGTCTTGGGAGCTGAAGAAGCCGAACCCTGTGGTGGGGAGAGGATTCTGCGCTGCGGCCCTGATTTCAACAGCCATGTCTGCGACAGAGGGAGAAGAGCGGGGCACTGTGACAGGGTGGAACAGCCAGCACATGGTTAAGGACTGTCTGTCTGTCAAGGTTCCTCCCCCACTCTGAACTCTAGGGTACAGATGTGGGGACCTGCATGAAAAACCTCCTAAGCTTATCTGTACCAGCTTAGGTCAAAACTTCCCCAAGGTACAAAATATTCCACCCGTCGTCCTTGGATTGGCCGCTACCACCACCAAACTAATACTGGTTATTGGGGAAGAGCTGTTTGGACGCGTCTTTCCCCCCAAAATACTTCCCAAAACCTTGCACCCCACTTCCTGGACAAGGTTTGGTAAAAAGCCTCACCAATTTGCCTAGGTGACTACAGACCCAGACCCTTGGATCTTAAGAACAATGAACAATCCTCCCAACACTTGCACCCCCCCTTTCCTGGGAAATGTTGGATAAAAAGCCTCACCAATTTGCATAGGTGACCACAGACCCAAACCCTTGGATCTGAGAACAATGAAAAAGCATTCAGTTTTCTTACAAGAAGACTTTTAATAAAAATAGAAGTAAATAGAAATAAAGAAATCCCCCCTGTAAAATCAGGATGGTAGATATCTTACAGGGTAATTAGATTCAAAAACATAGAGAACCCCTCTAGGCAAAACCTTAAGTTACAAAAAAGATACACAGACAGAAATAGTTATTCTATTCAGCACAATTCTTTTCTCAGCCATTTAAAGAAATCATAATCTAACACATACCTAGCTAGATTACTTACTAAAAGTTCTAAGACTCCATTCCTGGTCTATCCCCAGCTGAAAACCAGCATATAGACAGACACACAGACCCTTTGTTTCTCTCCCTCCTCCCAGCTTTTGAAAGTATCTTGTCTCCTCATTGGTCATTTTGGTCAGGTGCCAGCGAGGTTACCTTTAGCTTCTTAACCCTTTACAGGTGAGAGGAGCTTTCCCCTGGCCAGGAGGGATTTCAAAGGGGTTTACCCTTCCCTTTATATTTATGACACTGTCACATAATTCAGCTGCACTGTAAAGGGAGGGATGTATCCTCTTCCAGGGAGACAGAGATGCAGCCTGTTTGCTCCAAGGGAATAGCTTCTGTTTGTTTTTTAACCTGAGGCAACGGCCTGAAAAGAGACTTGGCCACAGCACTGAATTCTCCCTGGCTGCTGAGCGAGCCCACCACCTTGCAGGCAAGAAGTTCAAGGTGCTAGATTCATAATCTGTCCATGTCAACAGCACAAACCACGTCATCCTCATTAAGGGCTTGAGCCGACACATATTGAACACACTGGCAAAACTCCATTGATTTTTATGGTACAAGACCAGCCCTAATACGCCTCCTGGCGTGTGTAAGCAAGTACAGTCTTGTTTGACTTAAAAATCTATGTCTCCAGAGTGCTACTCATAAGCTCACAAGCAATGACTCCTCCCAGGAATGACCCTCAGTGTCAGCAAGTATGAGTAAGTATTTGGGCTTTCACCTTTATTTCTTTACCACATATTTATATAATAATAAACTACTAAATCAGCAGCATTGATTTACACCCAGTCACTCCTGGAATTGTGCTTCCTGTCCCTTAATCTCCTGAATCTCACTCTTGCTCCTCAGCGTGCTAAGCAGTGCACTTGCGTTTCATGCTTGGGAATAGGGTGGGCCTTGGTCTGAGGTGGGCAGAGCCGGAGCAGCCTCCACCAAAAAAATGCTGGGAAAATAATCTCAAAACCTCGGCCCCTTGGCTTACTGCTCTGTTTGTGAAAAGCAGGAAGCATATCCCCCCCCTTTGCCCCCCAGCAAATACACGCCAAAACCCAGAAGCCCAAGTTGTGACGCTCTCCATGAGTTGTCAAACCTTCAGACAGAAGGAATCTGCTCACATCTAACAACCCAGCACGCACACCAGTGAGCAGGGGACGTGTCCTCTGAAGGTTCACAGAGGCAGCATGTGGGTGGTCTCTGAAGATTCCCACCATCTGCTTGCTAGCAAGGGGAGCTGAACATCCTCTGTATCCAAACAGCTCTGAGACTCTACAACCTGCTCTCTCTGTCAGCCTGCCAGCAAAGTCTGTCCAACCTCTCTCCTTTATCTGAAACATAAGCTATATTTGGGGTGAGGAAAAGAAGAGATTTTCTGATCAGAGCTGAGGAAGGTGGCAAGTAGTAATCCGCAAACCTCAAAGGGCACAAATTTCAGAATCACAGTTAGAACGGGGCCTTGTCTCCGCTACACAGTTTTGTTGACAAAAGCTGACTTTTGTCGATGAACCAGTAGAGGTGTACACACTGAAATGCTCCTCCCACTGATGTAACTCCCCTGCTACGCCGACAAAATTAAACCACCTCAACGAGCGGCATAGAGCTTTTTGTGACATAGTTAGAGCAACGTAGACACTGCTCTGGCTTATGTTGCCCTAATTGGTCTCCAGGAGGTGTCCCACAATGCCCATCCTGACCGCTCTGGTCAGCAGTTTGAACTCTGTTTCCATGCAGGTACACAGGCATGCATCCCTCCCCTGTTTAAAGGCCCGGGAACTTTTAAAATTCCTCTTCCTGTTTGCTCAGCTTGGACTGTTCACACAGCATCTCCCCAGCTGACCATGCCAGCTTTCCGCACTCCTGCCTGGAATACACTGGAGCTGTTGGATCTGCTGGGTCTGTGGGGAGAGGAGGCTGTGCAGTGGCAGCTTTGCTCCTGCCATAGGAACTTTGATATCTGGGGCAGATTGCTCGTGGCATGCAGGAGAAGAGACACGCAGCAGTGCTGTGCTAAGATCAAGGAGCTGAGGCAGGCGGGCCAGAAGGCAAGGAAGGCCAACCATTGCTTTGGTGCAGCGCCAAAAACGTGCTGCTTCTACGAGGAGCTGCTCGCCATCCTCAGCAGCGACCCCACCTCCACTGTCAAGAGCCCTGTGGATACTTTGGGGGGACAGGAGGCAGCAGGCAGCAGAGTCAGCCCTGAGGACGACCCAGTAGATGAGGAAGTGGAGTTGGAGGAGGATGTGGGACATGCGACAGGGTCGTCTGGTGGCATGGCGAGCCAGGACCTGTTTTTGACTCCGGAGGGGTCTAGCCAGTCCCAGCACTCCGGCTGTGGAGTGCATGAAGCAAGAGAGGCAAGCTCTGGTAAGCAGGCGTTTTGCTTTGATATTGCAAGGTGATAGGAGATTGAGGTTTCATTTATTTTGTTATATGGTAGATGAGGGAGACGAGATAAAAATTAACAAAAGAGCCTATACAGCTACATGGTGTGGGCCTGGCGGAAAAGTTTGTTAATGTACACCGGGATGTCCCGGGAATCCTCCATAGAGATCTCTAGGAAACATTCGTGTAGGTACTCTGCAATCCTCTGCTGAAGGTTCCTTGGTAGATCTGCCTTGTTTCTCCCCCCGCTGTAGGAAACTTTTGCCGTGCCAACCGGCAATTATTTCTGCAGGGACCAAAGTGGCACACACATGAGCAGCATACGGACCCCGTCTGAAGCCACACGTATGCAGAAGATGCACCCTTGCATCCTGGGTTACCCTCAGGAGTGAGATATCGGGTTTGATTACCCCAGCCTATGGAAAAGGGTGCCAATATTTTCCTAATACTAATTTCTCCCTACTGTTACTCACACCTTCTTGTCAACTGTCTGTAATGGGCCACTCTCTTACCACTTCAAAATTATTTTTCCTCCCTTGGTATCCTGCTGTTAATTGATTTATCTCATTAGACTGACCTCACACTTCGTTAAGCAACCCCCATCCTTTCATGTATTTATATCTGCTCCTGTATTTTCACTCCATGCATCTGATGAAGTGGGTTCTAACCCACGAAAGCTTATGCCTAAATAAATTTGTTAGTCTCTAAGGTGCCACAAGGACTCCTTGTTATTTTTGCTGATACAGACTAACACAGCTACCATTCTAAAAAATATTCACAATAGTCTCCCTAGGCCCTCTTCACAAACCACCCAGACCAATTGTCCCCTCTTGCCCATTCCCCCTTCCCAATCACCCACCTCTGAACTCACCATATTTGGGACTTGCGCCAACCTGTGTGCTAGCCAAGAGACAGTGAGGAAGAGGTGTATATAACTTTTATGATTCACGGCTGTGAGTGCACTCACAATACTGTCTCTGTTCACTGTTTCTTTTGCTTCTGCAGATAAGCCCTTGAGGGCCAACTCATACCCACCAGCAGAGCACCTCCATCAGGCAAGGAGGTGAACCAGGAGGAGTAAGGAGGATATGTTTTGCGAAGTGCTGCAGTCTAGAGATACAGCAGATAGCGAAACAAGAGCATGGATGGAGACAATTAATGAAAACTCAGACTGGATAGCCTGGAGAGGAGGCAGGGGCAGGAGTGGATGACAGATGGACAGGGGTGGATGATAAAGCTACTGGAGGGCCAGACAGAAATGCTCAAGTCCCTCATAGCGCGACAGTCTGAGCACCTCTGTGCAGGACTCATGGTAGTTGCTGCTAAAATTAAAGCACAGTTGCTACAGGCAGGAACATTTGCTCAGGAACAATTCAAGCTCAGGAAGCAAGCATTACAGGGGTCACTCAAGGTGGCAAGTAAACATTGCCTGGCCAAATGCATCACATAAAGACACATTACTGGGGCTCACTATTAAAATGCTCCTTCAAAGTCTCCCTGATTCAAAAATCACCCTGCTGAGCCTCTCTAATTGCTCAGGTATCTGGCTGCTCAAAATCAGCAGCCAGCCGATCCACCTCACTCCTGAGGAAACTTTTCCCCCTTCACTTTGCAAATGTTATGCAGAGCACAGCAGGCTGCTACGACCATCGGAATATTGTCCTCAATGAGGTCTAGCCTGCCAAAAAGGCAGCGCCAGTGACCTTTTAATCTGCCAAAGGCACATTCAACAATCACATTCAGCTGAGCCTGTTGTTGAAGTGCTCATTGCTGCTGTCTAGCCTGCCGGTGTAAGGCTTCATGAGCCATGGGAGCAAGGGGTACGTGGGGTCTCCCAGGATCACTATGGGCATTTGAACATCCCCTATTGGAATCTTCTAGTCTGGAAAGAAAGCCCCAGTATGCAGCTTTCTGTGCACTCCAGGGTTTGTAAAGATGCATGCATCATGAACCTTCCCTGATCACCCTGCATTGATGTCAGTGAAACAGAATGATCCACCAGTGCCTTCAAGACCATGGAGAAATAGCCCTTTCCGTTGATGTGTTCGGTCACCACTTACTTTTCCACTGTGAGGGCAGCTGTCATTCTGGTGTCCTTGCACACAGTTCCAGGAATGTGGCTTTGCATATCCAAAAGTTCTCCAGCCACTGCTTGTCATCCCAGACATGCATCACAATGCGATCCCTGCACTGAGTGCTAGTTTCCCAAGCCCAGTACCAACGGTCCACCGTATGCAGCTGCTCCAAGCATGCCAGCAGCAATCTTGAATTGTTACTTTCCATTGCACACAGCAGGGTGGGCATCACAGATTCACTTTCTATTTCGCAGCTCATGAAATACTGTAGGCCCAGCTGCATTGTGTTCACGACACTCATCACTAGACTGGTCAGCAGTTCAGGATCCATGCTTTCAGGCAGAGATGGCAGGAGCACAGTTTACAAGGGCTGTTCAAAAATGGAGCAAAACAAAGTCGGAAGCCCTTGGAATGATGGGACGGACAGTACTGTATCATGGGACAGTGAGCATACCCCCATGATGCATTGCGATCTGCTCTCAGATCTCCAAGTGGCAGAGGGTGGCGAGTTCCATAGTGGGATAGCTACCTACCACGCAACGCTCTCTCTCTGTCGATGCCAGAGCACCAGCTGTGGACGTGCTCTGCCAACACAAGGAGTATTGTGTGGATGTGCACAACCGATGTAATTAAAGTGGCTTATGGTCATCAACGTAACTTAAGTCGACTTAACTCAGTAGACATGGCCTAAATATCCAAAAGTTTTGGGGTGGGGAAGGGGAGGGAGGTTTCTCATTTACACAAAGGCTCCTGTACACCACTCTGGCAATGTCCGGGGCACTAAAGCAGATGTAAATTACAATTTATTTTCAAGATTCTTTACATTGCCAGAATGGTGAAAAGGGGCCTTGATGTAAATGAGAATCAGGCTCTGGATGTTTATCTGAAGGTGATCAGAAATCAGAACTATTCTGACCTCTTCTGCCTGAAATCTCACACAAACAGACCTTCTTGTGAGAAATCTGGTTCTTCTGCTTCCAGCCATGGTTATAAACACTGTGAGAACACTCTTTGTTGTGGTATTCAGGCATTTCCGTATTCCAGTTTTGGAACCTGTGATCTGATTAAGATTGATCAGGCTCATCTTAACGAACTGTCCAACCTGAACCCTTGTGAAGAACAGAAACCTTTTAATTCTCATAAAAATCTTGGTCTGCAGCAATTCCTTTAAATTGCAACTGAGATTGTTTTATGTGTGTGTCTATGAACTTGTGTGTGTATAACAAGTGCAAAACAAAAACAAACACAAGCTGACCCACAGAGGGATTCACTCTGCAGTTATTATTTTAATTTTCCCTTTAACTTTCGTTTACTTTCCTTTTAGCACTTCTCAAGATGCTTGTAGGGCCTGATTCTCCATGGTTCCACCCCTTATACAGTAATCGACACCAGTGCACAGTGGATATAAGGAGCTACCAATCAAACTGGTATGATTTCACATCCACTTTACAATAGTGTTAATGGCTGCACAAGCTACAGGGTAACGAAGAATTGGGCCCCTAGGATTCAGAACTACAAATAAGGTAGCATGTGCACATCCTGTATCTCATAACATGACGATCCTGCTACACAAAGAGAAACTCTCTGCCTTCCCTCAAATCAAAGGGGAAATATGATAACTGGCTGCTAGTATCTAAAGGTGTGTCAACAATATGAAATGGGATTTATACAGCCCATGATCCAGCAAGCTACTTAAGCAAGTGCTTAACTTTAAGCACCTGACATTGAAGTCAATGCTCCTGATTCCCCTTTGCACTAAGACCACTTTACACCACTCTGCCCATGTAAAGAAGCCTTAAAGTGGGTGAAAACATAATTTATATCACTTTGAAGCCTTTCTACATGGCCAGAGTGGTCACAGTGGCTGCAGTATAAATGAGAATCAGGTCCATTGGGGCCACTCACATGCTTAAAATTAAGCATGTGCTTTGCCGGACTGGGGCCATAATCTGGAGTATTAAAATGAAACTGAGCTAAGGGAAATTTAGGCTCAATATCAGGAAAAATCTCCTAATGGTGAGAACAGTCAGACGGTGGAATAGTCTCCCAAAGGAAGTAGTGGAAGCTTCATCACTTGAATAATTTAAAATAGGCTGAACAGAGTGATCAAGAATATTCTATAGGAAACAAGCGTGAATGTTCAGTGGACGGACAAAGTGATCTAACCGATCTTTTCCATCTATGAATCCGATCGAAATTTATTAGACATAAAATAGGAATTAAAAAGAAAATTTACTGTTTCTGCCAACATCTGCTGCTGTAGAAGGAGCTGCTGCTTTTGCTCCATCATCTGCCTCTGCAACGCCTGTTTCTTTTCCATCAGTTGTTGATTCAACGTTGATTGCTGGGATGAGTTCATGTAACCACTTCCAGTGCTTGGATTTGAGCAAGTACTGGAACTTGGACTGGGGCCTGCACCTTGGCCTATCACAGAGTGTTGATCCTGAAAAAGAAGAAACATCTTATGAATGAGAAAATGAATAAAATAAAATTAAAAATCATCAAGAAAAGGCAATGACTCTTTTTACACACTTAGATTATTAAAGATCAAGTGTGGGACGCTGCTCTTTAAGCTGCAGGACAAGAGACTGACAACAAAGGCTCAGATAAAGAATCAAGCAGAGGAAGTAACTCTAACACTGTATGGAAAGCTTTGAAAACCTACCATGTGGTTTCAGTGGGAAACCTTGACATTCTAACAGGAGTTTATGGAACCTCAAAGGAAGTAACTGAGCTGTCCTGGGAATTTTACAGGGAACTCCCATAAGAACACATGGCAATTTGTATGATTACATGGCAACAAACACTGTATCTACTGACACCTAAAATTTGGTTAGGAACAACAACTATTATATTGAGACTCTCTATTAGAAGTGACAGCTATTTGTAACCTTGTTAGAAAACAAGAAAGTGGTTACTTGTCACTTCACTGTGCAATGACTGGTGCCTTTGCATTGGCTCCTTCATGTTCCCCCAGGAACAATCTCTGTGAAAGAAAAGAGTGAAAGCGTTTACAGTCTAATGAGACAAGACAGACGCAGGGTGGGGAGAGGGGTCTAATACACAAGCAGAGGGAACAATGTTATGGCAGCAAATGACATGGTAGTTCCATGAATTTTTTTTTTTTGTGGGGAGGGGTAAATTAGGAGGGGATTCTCTAAATGGGAAGAAAGGAGAAGGGAGGGAGGAAGAGGGGTCAGAACAGGGGCTGAGAAGGTAAGGGAGGTGTGGAGTGAATCTGAGGTGAAGAGACGATGTGTGTTTGGGGGGGGGGGGGGAGGGGGGTTTGGAGCAAATGGCCAATCAGCACAAGGCAGAACAAGTCCAATCAACACTGTTGAAGTTCTCTGAATGTTCAGTGGTCCTGGTTTTGGCTGCATCTGGCCCAATCGGCTGGCTCCTCTCTGTAGTTTTCCACAAAAGGCCACACTGGGGTGCGGAGAGGAAGGGTAGGGCGACCATCTTTTCAAAAGGCAAAAGCAGGAGCCCTGCCCTCTCCATGACCCTGCCCTGGCCCCTCCTCTTCCCCCAAGACTCCACCCCTTGCTCCTGCTCTTTCAACTATATGTGTTCTGTTTACTTTCTTGTTACAAACTAGACTAAAAAAAAAGGTCTTGCTTACAGCAACAGTAGACAGACCTCCACCCTTCCATAAATATAGAAAAAGAGCTACCTCTGTCCCCGTATTATCACACAAAAACCTGGAGCACTCCAATGCCACATGCACAAAGTTGCGCAGCTATAGATCAGACAGGAGCTACTGGGGAGTTAGCTAAAATGATGGGGACATTATTTTCCTGACGTTTAGGCTCAATTATTACAACTCATAGAAATGAAGCCATGCAATCTGAAAAACCTCCAGTTGATACAATATGCAGCAGCCTGTCTGCTCCACACCATAGGTGTCCAAGAACACATCACCCTGGTGCTCCATGGTCTGCATGGGCTCCCCCAGTGATTAGAGTCTAACTCCAGGATTCTGTCCACTGGATTCTTCTAGCTACTTGAGAGACGACCTCTCCCTCCATGACTATGATCTTCCACGACAGCTACATTCCACTGGGATAATTATACTTCACCAATGACAGAGACTCATGAATGCCAGAGTCAGAACTTTCACAGGCGCCAAAATTAGAGTATAGAACTCACTCTCACAAGAGACAGGAATGGCTACCCTGAGAACTACATGCAAAGTTAATTTCTGTGACTTAGCTTTCCCTCAATAAGTTCTACACACACATACACAGACACACACACCCAACCAAAACATACATGAAAAACAAACTGTAAATTAATCCAATTACTTCTCCTACCAGCTGGGAAGGAAAAAAATACATTGCTGGCCACTGTTTGCAGTATTGTTATAGCCATGTTGATCCCAGGATATGGGAGAGTGAGGTAATACCTTTCACTGGACTAGCTTCTGGCGGGGAAAGAGGAAAGCCTTCAAGCTCCACAGAGCTCTTCTTCAGGTCCTTTGTGAATCCTGAAAGCTTGTCTCTCTCACCAACAGAAGTTGGTCCAACAACAGATCTTACCTCACTCACTTTGTCTGTCTATTGATGGTTATTATTATTTCTAATTTAAAATAATTCTGGGGCATTCAGACAGGGCCATATAAGTAAAGCATTTAACAGTCTAAATATGAAATAAAACCCACAACTTTCTGTTGGAGCCACCTGCAGCCCCCAGGGCAGCATTACAATTGCACCTCTGAAAATTTAATGGGCTTTTACACAATTCTGTCTTGCACACATTCTTTTCAATTCAAGAAATAATCCAGAATTGCTCAGCCACTGTCACATTCTTCAGCCCGTATGTTAGCTGTGAGACAGAGAGTATTCCTTTCCACAGACCAGCTTGCCAAGATGTTGTGCAAACTTTGGTACTTCTTAAAATATTTTGAAAGGAAAAATATGTTACAATAAATTGGCTTTGACATCCCTATTCAAACTACACTCTAGCTTAAACCCAACCCACATGTTACATCCATTAATAGAATTCGTCTGTTTTCTCATTGCACAGAAAATGCAGACTTCCTCAATGTATGCTTTCAAAATTCATGGTAATATATGTATATTTATCCCCCCCCGGTCCATGTAACTGTGTGTTTTATTTTTAGATAAGCTGGACAGTTTCACTTCTCGATACCTAATAAATGATTTTTAACAATCATATTTGGAATAGCAGTTGGCACAAAAAATAGCCATTTAGGAAAAAGACACTGCAAGAGCAGTGTAAATCATGGAATTTGAGCTGTTTTATTTTTCTTTGCTGTCCATGAAATGAGAGTGTTAGTCTATGAATCTATAATGTGTTATTTGTCCGACTTGCTGGTGTTCCAGAGGAGGCCATGTGATGTGAGCAATTGCCTAATAAATCACACTTGATGCAGAGGATTAGTTGTGCTGCAGACTGACCCTTAAAGAACTGGTCCTGTTGGGCCTGATTCTCCTCTCACTTCCACCAATATAAATCAAGAGTTTATAGAGCTGCACCACTGTAAAACAGGTGCAAGTCAGATCAGATTTTGTCTAACAAGATTCGTTTTTTTAAACATACATATACAGTGAGAAATTCTGGCTTTGGTGGATTTACACTGCTGTAATTGAGAGTAGAATTTGGCCCAAAATGTTTTATATCTAATAATAACGAATATTTTACTGGAATTGTCTTTCCTTTCTAACTAGACACCAAGTATACCAGGCAACATTAGACCATTTCATCTTCCAGCATGCAGGATGAAATTGATGTTGGATGGGATTGGGCTGTGGAAGGAACTTCCTGCGGAAATTAGGCAAACCCAAAGTCAGACAGGCTTTTAGGAAATGCTACCAAACCTTCTGTGACAGAACAGGATGTGTCATTAGCAAATGGTAAATTCAATTTTCTATTAGGACCTCCATCTTGTATAGGGTGACCAGATTTCCGAAAGTGAAAACAGGACACCGTGCGGGGCTGGCCCAAGGCCCTCCTACTCCTCCCACATGGGCTCACCTGAGCTACCTGGTGTTATTGCTCGCCTGAGCCCCCACCACACATGGGGCTGCCCCATGGCCTCTCGCTCCCATACGGGGCTGGCCCAGCCCCTTGGCATTGCCACTCACCCAAGCCCTGCCTCCTGGGGCTGGGGCTGACCACCTGAGTACCACCGCCCAGCGTCGCTGCTTGCCCTATTGTATGTTCCTCCTTGTCCCCCTAGGGAGGCACACCCCACTTTTTTGGAAAAACTGGGCATTTGTCCCATTTGCTTTTGCCAGCTTGGCAAGAGCAAACAAGACCAAATGCCCAGTTTTGCCAAAAAAAGTCAGGATGTCCGGGACAGGGCTTAAAAAGGGGACTGTCCTGGCCAAAATGGAACATATGGTCACCCTAATCTTGTACCGTGCTGAACACCTCTAACCTTGCACAAAGCAAGCTTATGGAACTGCATTCCATATAGCCACCTTGCTGGGGAAAGATGGTTGACACCTTATTGAAGGATCATAATGGAGAAGCCATCAAGGAGGCAATCTAGGGCCATCAACTTTGAGAGGATGCTTGGAAGAGTAAAGTGACTGTGGTGAAGAAATTCCTATGCTAAACCTGTGTTCCATGATTCCCTGTCACATTGTCCCCAAAGGGGTTAAACTAGAAGACCAGAGAGCCCACAGCATAGGTGGGACTTTGAGAGAGCACATGAAAAAGATGAGGGGGGCTCAGAGGTCTGAAGCACTGGTTTTGGGGTCAGGGGCAACTGGACTGCAGAGTCCCATCTCCCAAAGAAGGGCATCAGACAAGAGGTCTGAGCCTGCGAGTGTGTCCTATGGTTCCAGAGCTAGAAACAATGACTAGATTCTACCCAGACCCAGTTGCCTTTTGAAGCATGTTGGATCCAGCTCAAACTGGGTCCACTTGCAACAGATTGCTGATTACACAGAGGGGCACAGGGCCAAGTTGTAACACCTTCCTCTCCAAAGACACACTTCCATATAGCAAGAATGGCATTCACAACACAGACACCCCTCATCTCCAAACAACCTCCCCTCAAAATGAATGAACAAATAAATACAAAAAAATCTGTAACAAATCAATGGGCGAAGAATCAGAGACTATGAAGTACACGAGAGACTTTGCTATTGCTATTATAGGGAAGGGGCTCTGCTACTTTGATGATTGGCAGCAGTATAAAACACTTAGATAGACAGACAGAGAGACTGATAGGTTAGATAATAACTCAACAAATCCTCCAAGCAGGTAATACTCCCAGGGTTTGGTCATGAAAACCAAGGGGAATTTTAAACACATTTATGTAACCAGCAAATCAAAACATTCAGAATCAAATTTTCTTTTCTGTTCTACTGCTGCTACCTCATTTAAGTCTGGGGGTTGCCATAGTATAATTGAGGGGGAGAATTTGGCTCCAAACATACACACATAAATGTTAAAACAGACTTTCCTTTGTTTCTTATGGGTACATTAGGTGTAAAATACAACAAAAATGCCAGATGAAGATCTTAATTTAGTTCTACCCACGGCATATCCAACCTCCACTCCCAGGCTCTAAGCACCATTATTTGTTGATATCACCATACGGGTGATATCACCTATAACTCAAAGGCAGCTCCATCATTGTTATGAATATATGCTAAAAATCACCAAGTGATGCTGGCCTGAGACCACATATACTGAGAAGTAAGGAATTCTGACCAGATTTCTACAGCCAAGTTACATATCCTTGAAACAGGCGTTAATAATGGAAACACTGACACTTGGAAGAAACCAAAGGGTCAGCTTTATTCAACCCCAGATGGGTTATGCGATCATCCTTTACTTGTGTAATTAAACTGTTTATGACAGGTTTCAGAGTAACAGCCGTGTTAGTCTGTATTCGCAAAAAGAAAAGGAGTACTTGTGGCACCTTAGAGACTAACCAATTTATTTGAGCATGAGCTTTCGTGAGCTACAGCTCACTTCATCGGATGCATACCGTGGAAACTGCAGAAGACATTATATACACACAGAGACCATGAAACAATACCTCCTCCCGCCCCACTGTCCTGCTGGTAATAGCTTATCTAAAGTGATAAGTTGGGCCATTTCCAGCACAAATCCAGGTTTTCTCACCCTCCGCCCCCCCAACACACAAACTCACTCTCCTGCTGGTAATAGCCCATCCAAAGTGACCACTCTCTTCACAATGTGTATGATAATCAAGGTGGGCCATTTCCTGCACAAATCCAGGTTCTCTCATTCCCTCACCCCCCTCCAAAAACCACACACACAAACTCACTCTCCTGCTGGTAATAGCTTATCCAAAGTGACCACTCTCCCTACAATGTGCATGATAATCAAGGTGGGCCATTTCCAGCACAAATCCAGGTTTTCTCACCCCCCACCCCCATAAACACACAAACTCACTCTCCTGCTGGTAATAGCTTATCTAAAGTGATCATCAAGTTGGGCCATTTCCAGCACAAATCCAGGTTTCCTCACCCTCCGCCCCCGCCCCCGCCCCAAACTCACTCTCCTGCTGGTAATAGCCCATCCAAAGTGACCACTCTCTTCACAATGTGTATGATAATCAAGGTGGGCCATTTCCTGCACAAATCCAGGTTCTCTCACCCCCTCATCCCCCTCCAAAAACCACGCACACAAACTCACTCTCCTGCTGGTAATAGCTCATCCAAACTGACCACTCTCCAAGTTTAAATCCAAGTTTAACCAGAATGTCTGGGGGGGGTGGTAGGAAAAAACAAGGGGAAATAGGCTACCCTGCATAATGACTTAGCCACTCCCAGTATCTATTTAAGCCTAAATTAATAGTATCCAAATGAATTCCAATTCAGCAGTCTCTCGCTGGAGTCTGGATTTGAAGTTTTTTTGTTGTAAGATAGCGAGCTTCATGTCTGTGATTGCGTGACCAGAGAGATTGAAGTGTTCTCCAAACTGTTTATGTCCTCCTCTCCATATGTTCTATATGTGGCTATATTCATAATTGTACTGCTTAGGTATCTGGAGCCCTGAGTATCACAAGAATTCTCCCTTTTGTTTTATATTGGTAAAAGGTGCCTACAATCTGACATAACTTGGGCTTCTGTTCACCATGCAATACAATATTGAAATATTCTATACAAAATATTCTATTCTCTTCTGTTTAAGCTTTTATACTGTGCTCACCACTGCAGTAACTGAGCACTTCCACCACAAGGACCCAAAACATTTTACATGCCACTCTCCAGCTTTTCATCTTGCTGCTCCCTTCATCATTCTTTCACATTAATTTTGGCTCCATGCCTTGTATCATCCTGGTTCCTGTGTTTGGAACAGTCTCCCACTTGCATTCCATCTAGATCCCTCCCTCTCCTTCTTCAAATCACCTTCTTGGAAACCACTTCTTCCTGGAATTCTTCTTTGCCCTCTTCTCTGGTGATGTGGTTCTCACTGTCCTGATCCAGAATGGGTGCTCTGGCCTGGTCTATACTTAAAATGTAGGTTGACACAGCTACATTGGACAGGGGTATGAAAAATCCACACTCCTGACTGATGTCACTATGGCGACCTCATCCCCCAGTGCAGACGCAGCTATATCTATAGACGAATGCTTCCATTGACCTAGCTACTGTCGTTCAGAGGAGTGTGGTGGTCCTACACCGATGGGAAATACCCCTTGCATTGGAGTAGGCTGTGTCTACACTACGTGGTTGTGCCACCATAGCCACACTACTGCAGCTATGCCTGTAATGTGGACATCCCTTCCAAGTCTTGTCTTGCAACCACACTTGGGACTTCCAGAGCCACTTTGCTTGTCTGAAGCACAATGCATCAGAGCACTTGATGGGGGTAGTGCACCTCTGTATTGCCACCTACTACTGGGCTGGGCTTAATGCCACACTTGAGATTCAAATGAATTTATAGGACATGACAGGACATTCCCCTACGTTATAGAAATCTCAGCCTAGCACGTTCATCCAGTAGCAGCAGCTTTAAATGTGCCTTGTATGCATGACACAGATCTATAAGAAATGATAATTATTTACCTGTAAAAACACGTTAAGGGCTTGAGTCTTATTTACACTAAGGCCCCTTCCCAAAGCTCTAGCAGTGCAAAGTAGCCTTTATTGTGTCTGTAAATCATAGAATCATAGGACTGATGTAATCAACTTGATATGGCTAGGCAGAGTTGGCCAATGGGAAAAATGCAGCTCATGGAGTTTGCAAAGTAGCCTGTAGCCCTCTACAGGCCAGGTATAAATTTGTGTAACTCCACTGAGATAAAAGACTGACATAGGCTTCTGTGCAACTTTGGGCAAGTCACTTAGGCCAGCCTTTTCAAACTCAGGTACCTAATGTTAGGTACCTTAATAAGTGCCCTGATTTTCAGTGGTGTTGAGCACCTGCATTTTCCATTGGAGGTAAAGTAGCATATATGGTCAGGTACTAAATATTATTGTTACTCATTTCTATTTTTTCCCTTATAGATCCTTCCCCAGAGACCCTGTAGTGACTGGAGCCATCACTGCAGATTTAAAACAGCTGACCATGGCTCCCGCAGAATCAAACACTACTCTTGGCTGGGCCTGTGGCAATTCTTTGACAGCAACACCGGAGACTGCAGCCCCTCGGCATCTCGCTTCCACGCCCCTCTAAGTGAGTCCTGTGTTGAGCTTGTGAGGTGAGATGAAAGGCTGTGTAGTAATGGAAAACATTATTTTTATAGGCTGTGTCACAAAGGGAAGCAGGGAATGTTCCTGATCCATGCTTCAATATTACAGCAATAATGGTTATAGAAACATGATGATAGACAGACAGACACCACAAAGCAAAGAGCAAAAGTTGACATTCTGAGTCTCCCCCGCCACACTTCTCTCCCTGTCAGCAGCTTGTCCAGACCCCCTGAAATACCTTTGGAAGTTTTCATTTCTGAACACATAATTCAAAGGCATTTTATGGAAATTTGGTTGGAAAAATGGACACAAAACTTTAGCTTCCCCCCACCCCCAAAAGGGCGCTGGAGTTGGTGAATATTATTTTCGGTGGGAGAGAATGAAAATAATGTTTGCTAAACCGCAGCTCCCTCAGAGACTTTGCCTCCTAACTAAGGAGAGTTGGCATTTGTGACACGATGGGGTTCTAGTTCTTGAAGATTTTCTGTCAAAAGGAGCAGACATTTTATTCTGCCTTTCTGTGACACCACAGAGTGGCTCATTTTGTTTTCACAGTGTCAGGCTTGGAGAAACAGCTCCAACTTTCCTTCTCCCCTTACATTAGTGGTGGTTTAATGAAACAAATACAGTAAAGTAAAGCTCTTCAGATTTATTCACTACAGTCTGCCCAAGGTCTGACGTTCGGCTGATGAAAACCTCTAGCTCCAGCTCTCTCCAGGGGAAAAGATGTGTAACTTTTTGTTTGCCTGGCAACTAATTCTGTACATTTTGTTCACTTTTCTGAAGCAGTGGGTCTCAGTTGTCTCAGCCACCATAGCAGGCTATTCCTGGTGCAGATCAAGGCTTCTACCCAGATTTATTTTCCCCTTACTAAGCAGTCAGACTTGCTTGCAAAATATTCCAGGCTACTGTATAACCCCGGAGGCTGTACCCTACAAGCCCTACACTCACTAACTTGAACAACCCAAATGTTGGCCTCTCGCTCACCTATAAGATGGCACTTTCAACAACACAATACTTGCTAGCCCCATTCTGAGCCATTGGTTTACTACTAGCCGAAAAGGAGTCTGCTGAAGCGCAAAGTCCACTTTCTGCAGTCCCTGGGCTTTTCCGGGAGGTCTCGCTTCCAAGTACTGACCTAGCCTGACCCTGCTTCCGCTGCGATATACAGAGCTCAGCAGAATTTTTCTGACCATTTTTTGTGTGTGTGCCCAAAACAGAAGATTTGGGTCAACTGAAACATTTCACAAATTTGTGTCAAATTTACCTAACTGTTTTGGCAACAAACACACAAAAAAATTCATAATTTTTTTTGCATTCAGGTTGACCTGAAACCATTTATTTTCAATTTTTTGGTTCAGCCACCAAACTGAAAAATTGGTTATGAGATCATGGCATAAGCAGGAATGGCTGCAGAGACTCTGTGGGTACATCTACACTGCAATTAGACACTCATGACTGGCCAGCTGACTTGGGCTCGCAGGACTAGGGCTAAGGGGTTGTTTAAGTGTGGTGTAGACCTCTGGGATCCTCCCACCTCACAAGGTCCTACAGCTCAGACTCCAGCCTGAACCCGAATGTCAACACTGCAATTTAACAGCCCCTTAGTCCAAACCCAGCGAGCCCAAGTCAGCTGGCACGAGCCAGCCACATGTTTTAATTGCAGTGTAGACATACCCTGTGAAGTAGAACTATTATTAATTATTACTAGGAATAAGTTAAATATTCTATTAATTTAAATAATAGCAGAATGTATAGGGCCAGATCCTTTACAGGTATAAATCAACATAGCTCCATTGAAGTCAATGAACCTATGCCAAATTATACCAGCTGGAAATTTTACCAACATGTATCAGAGCTGGATAAAAATAATACTATGTAGACAGGATTTACAAAGCAAAGTGGGCCTAATTCTCTACTGCCTTGTACCTTCTTTAGTCAAAGTCGGTGTAAAACTCTACCATTCTGTTTGGTAGCATCTTACACTCTTTTTACTCTCACTTTACACATGTGTACAAGATGACACAAGGTGTGAGGCAGTGGCAAATCATGCCCATTGTTTTGAGACTAAGGATATTGTTTTCATGTACAGAGCTACCTTAAAGTATATCAGATCATAATCTGTTCAGATGCTTTTAAAGGCCCAGATCCTTCCAACACAAACAAGTTTACATGTCTGTCAGTATCCTAATAGGCTCTAATGCGACTACTCACATGGATAAAGTTAAACACATCTGTAAGCGCAAGACTGGGGTCAAACACTGTCCCAGCATTTGAAAGAACTGAGGATTGGAAGAGCACATGATCGCTTTCAGTGTCAAACATCTTGAAATCAAAAATTCCAGGTGAACAATGCAAAATATTTTCCTTGAATAATTTTTTTAAGTGTTCACAAAAACTTTCCCTTGACCACATGACCCCACTTCTGTGTTTGCCTTCCATGAACATCTTGAGCTGTTGACCTTGACTGGCAAAAATGTTTCAAAGGCATATGCATCAGGATTTGTGGCAACCAGATTTTACAACTGCACAAGCAAGAATTGGCTGCCAGACATGCTTGTGCTCTCCTCCAATAAGAGAAAGGAAATAAACTATGTGTGACTTCTCTGACAAACCACAGCCGAGGTACACAGCTCAAAGTGCAAATACACATGAATTAGTCCAAAGAGTGCAAAATTTGAAAAGAATGTCACCAAAACCATTTGAAAATAATAATATATTTGTGGAATAATGATTGGCTCCTAGATATTCCATACAGGGGCCCCTCTGTCTCCAACTCATCTGTAATTCAGGAAAGGATTTATGTAGGCAGATGGGCCTATCAATCCACCTGGAAGCAGCAGGATCAGGGAATAATCTGAGTGGTCCAGCTTCACTATATATTTAAAACACTACAGGGCATCAATGCCTTACAGTGTCCTAGGCTGAGAAGTAGCCCCACCCAGGTCCTGACCAAAGGCAGGACCACCAATTTATATCTATTTAAGGTGCTTATGTGGCCCCGTTACTGTAGAATCTGAGTTCTTCACAGTCAGTAACGTATTACCTTCACAACACCATTGTGAGATAGGGCATTACTATTATCCCCATTGTACAGATGAGGCACCGAGGCACAAAGAGACTAAGGACTGGAGTTTTAAAGATATTCAGACTCCTACATATGCAGACAGGCACCTAGTGGGATGTTCAAAAGCATCCCTAACTCCTAATGAAATCAATCCGACTTGCAAAAAGTCAGAGGAAGTCTGTGGCAGAGCAGAGAATTGAGCCTAGTTCTGCAGCATCCAAAGCGAGAACCCTACTGACTGGACCATCCTTCCTCTCTATGGGCTAGTCTTTCCTATAACAGCTGAAGATATGGGTCTACGTCTGGGACACCACTGAGTGACAATGAGTGAAAAATTACAAAGTTTGCTATCAAGAAAAATTCCCATCCCCTCGCCCCCTTCTTAATTGCACAATCATTTTATTCTGGCATTTCTCCAGTATCATTTTCTGTTCTCTTGGAAATTTAAAGAAGCAATAGCAAAATAATAAAATAATAATACTAGTTACTTTACATGTACTAACTTGGCCAATGTACAGAATCATATCCAATCAGCAAATGCCTTTCTTAAACGACCACTTTCATATAAAAATGAGGAAAAAAAATCAACGAAGTTGTTTGTGCAGTTTTTACTATAAACACTTTTAAGCACTTTGTTTTTTAATTTAACAAACAAGCTACTCATTCCTGAGCCCTTGTGTGCCAAGTTTCGGCTTGGAGTGTTGTTTTTTTTTAATTTATTTTTGCTATCAACCTAGGAACATGGGGGTTTATGTGTGAAATACTGAAAGACGGTATATCCACTAGCAGGCGCTGCTATAAAAGTGCTTTCACTCTAGCTCATTAAAACCTGGGCAAACACAGAATTGCATTTTTTGCATGGGCTGAAGAGCAGATTCAGCACTCGCACAATCTCATAGCAACAGACACAGAAACAGTGCCTCATTACTAGCCTTGTCCAACAATCAAGTCTTTAACAAGAACAAAGGTTGACAGTGATTAATCATTAAGCAGTTTCTTGTTCCTTTCTGCACGTGTTCTATGCAGCCTCCTGCAGAGTCAGTCTGGCATACTTCCTGTCTGTGCTATACAGTGCCCATGCCTGGGCAGACAGAGAAGCCTTTTGCAAAAGCTAAACATACAGCTGAACATCTTGTCTCTCATTCTGAGTATGGCAAATTCTGAATGCACGCACATTCTGCAAAAATAATAAACCCTCCACTATACATCTGATTACTGTACATTCTATGGAAATGACCTAAATAGAGATTTGTCCACATGAAACATTTCCCCAGAGATTTCAATGATATATTATTAGAATTTTCCCAAGTACACCAGGATAATATTTTAATGCTATCTTCTGGCCTAAGCAGTATATTTAAAGGTCTCCATTTTGGAAAGATTTTGTTTGTTTGTATTAAAAATAACACGCATGTTGACATAGCACCACGTAAGGTTACTGTCAAATGTCTACATCAGAGATCATGGGTGAAATCCTGGCTCCATTAAAGTTAATGGCAAAACTCCCATCGCCTTAAATGGGAATAGGGTTTCACTTCATGCCTCTACCACCTATAGTGATACAGTGGCACTGTTCCCTCAGAGTGACCTTAGCCTATACGTTAGGGACCAGATTCGCAGCCTGAATACATGGACACAGACATAGATATAGTGTCAGATCCCCAGACAGTGTAAGTGGAAATGACTCCACTGAAGCCTGTAAGGTGCTGTAGTTTTAAATGTTCCACATGCTCTTATTTATATTAAAGTGAATGGGTCTATTTGCATGAGCAATGGTTATCCCCACAAAAAAAGTGTTCCCTGTCGTACTTCAACATTATCATTTATTTCAAAGCTGTTAACAGGAAAGTAAACTTCAGTGCAAATACTGCAATAAACTAAACCCTTTAGTGTGTGTGTGTGTGCGTGAGAGAGAGCGAGAGTGTGTGCATACTCCTATACACCCCTTTGTCTCTCTCTCCTCTATGAATACTATGCTACATTCATTTACATGTATAATGAGATTTACATTTCCTAATTGCAGCTTTGAAGAAAATGATGAAATTGAAGTAGTACATACAAAATATCTGCAGCTCTTTTCTCCTGCGAATAATCCTCGGGTGTTCAAAGAGTCTGAGCCCTTGTCTACCCTGGGGGAGAGGAGGGGGGAATATCCATCTAAGTTACGCAACGTCAGCGATGTGAATAACGTAGCTGAAGTCGACGTACTTAGACCTACTCACTGCGGTGTCTTTGCTACGGTGAGTTGACGGCTGCTGCTCCCCCGTCGACTCCGCCTGCGCCTCTCGCGGCGGTGGGGTACAGGAGTCGACGGGAGAGCGCTCGGGGGTCGATTTATCACGTCTAGACTGATCACTGATTCGTGACAAATCACTGATTTGTGACTGTCCCTGGGAATGAAGAGTACTCATGTGAGTGTGGGTTGCAGGATCAGTTGCTAACACTGTAGCTGTCAATTAGTGACTTTCTTAGACATATAATGGACACAAAACTATACACATAAAGGGTGGGAAAAGATCAAGTTTTTCTCAGTACTTAGTACCAATACAACTTACAATACACCACCAAATTACATTTACTTTAATTTTCAGGCTAATCACCAGGCTGTTTTAATTTTTGCCATTGATATTTATCCTCCCTTTATTCAGCCATATCTGCTAATTTAAACTAATTTGCTTTGCTTCTAAATGAAAATAAAGCAAAGAAATAATTATAAAACCCCACTCGGGGAAAAAAAACCTAAATGAACAACACTCAATGCTCAAAGGGTCTGAGTTTTACATAGGGGGAGGGGAACATCAACCTGAACTAAAACGTTTAATGAAGAAAGGAAAATAATGAAGAAATACAAAGAACACCATCAACAAAAAAGCCCACGTAGCTGGTGACTGAACACTTTCATACAAACGGACACGACACAGATGACATAAAAGTCAGTGGCCCAGAATAAGATCAAAGCACTCCTGCTGTGAATGCACAGCAAGAACATGAACATCTTTAAACTGGAGCCTCCTGGGATCAACTTTCTAAACTAACAACCCTGAACTCTGAACTCAGATGGAAAACAATGCTGAACACTGAAAAGCAAAATACTTCTACTGTACAGATAATGTCTCGTAGCCTGGACCTGCCTGCAGCCTCCATGTGTGCTGATTAACCCCCTGTGCGGGAGATTTAAAACACACAGTTGTATTGGAGGTATTGTATTGTTTCCAAGCTATATATTCTCTAATAATGAATTACATAATTAGGAACCAAGGCATCAGGATGCAGGTTAGGTGTCCCACTAAGAGTAGGGAATTAGTGGTTCCCCAGCTGTGGACACTGTGGCGTAGGTCTGATTGGGCAGCACACAAGTTCTAACCGAGCAGGCAAAATTATCCATCTATTGTAATGACCTGGATACTTATTTTTAAATGGCTACCCAAGTATATAGCAGTTGTAAATACAGCACAAAACCATGCAGCTACACTTCCCCTACAATCCTCTGTTTAGAATTAACACTGCCTCTGTTATAAGAGACCCAGGGTCCATATTGGTGCTTAATTTGAAGGATTGACTTATAGTTAAGGGCTGCTGTCATCCCTCTCTTTTGCCATCCAAGTGAGTGGGGGTAAAGGATGTCTATGAGCAATGATAAGAACATAAAAGAATGGCCATACTGGGTCAGACCAAAGGTCCATCCAGCCCAGTATCCTGTCCATTGACAGTGGCCAATGCCAGGTACCCCAGAGGGAGTGAACCTAACAGGTAATGATCTAGTGATCTCTCTCCTGCCATCCATCTCCACCCTCTGACAAACAGAGGCTAGGGACACCATGCCTTGCCCATCCTGGCTAATAGCCATTAATGGACTTAACCTCCATGAATTTATCCAGTTCTCTTTTAAACTGATGACAGCCTCAGGGTTAGACAGAGCTGCACAATTTTTAATCTAGACTAAAAGTAGTTTCATTAAAATGTGAACCAAGAAGATTCTCCAAAGAGCACTTGAGGGGTTTTAAAGCATCTTTTGTGTGTGTGTGTCAAGAAATGATAACTTGGTGCAATTTTGTCATGTGTCCTCATATATTTACTCTGTTTAACCTGTGGCATTACTTGGCATGGGAACTGTGAAATGAAGCACTTTGTGTGGCTGCATGCTAATATTGGTACACAGCTTATGGACCCTTCCCAGAGATGCTGGAGTCTGAGTATGCAGAGCAAAGAGAAAGGCTTGTGAGGGTGCATGTGTGTATGTCTGCACTGAATTATTTCATTTGTTCAAAACTATATCCAGCCTTTTGGTAATCTAAGTAGGGCCAGCTAATGTGGTGAGAATAGTTCGGTCCACAATGGACTGCTTCTCTCTCGGGCAACATGCCTCTGAGAAACTGCTTGAGAAAATGCTTCCTTAAATAAGTGTCAAAAGAGAATGATAATTACAGCATTTATTATTTACAATGCCCTAATTACACAGTATAGGAAAGCTACAATACAAATAGATAATACAGAAATTCCCTTCCTACACCTGATAAAGTGCCATTCATGCTGTTGGAAAGCTTGGCTGCCAACAGACAGCCATGACAGGCCTCTTCTGTTTCTCTTGTATCACTCTTCTACGAGGGCAATTAAACAGCCCCTTTCCCCCTTTCACTCTCATTTTCCAATCAACATATCCTTATAATTAAAAAGGAGAGAGCTAGTGAACAGGAAGTCATGTACCACAAGTTCTCTGTTTTATTGACAATAAGGATGTGTGGCCTAGTGGTTAGTGCCCTCTCCTACTAATTAGAGGATGTGGGTTTTAGTCCACACATGGCTGCTAATCTGGTGTGATTACCTTCACCTGCCTCTGTTTCTATTCCTGCTCGTTGTCTGTCTTATCTAATTATAGTGCCTTGCATGGTGTCAAGTATCAGGGGGCAGCCGTGTTAGTTTGTATCCACAAAAACAACAAGGAGTCCGGTGGCACCTTAAAGACTAACAGATTTATTTATGCATAAGCTTTCGTGGGTAACAAATCCAGTGTTACCCACGAAAGCTTATGCACAAATAAATCACAAATTTAAGGTGCCACCGGACTCCTTGTTTTTAGCTAATTATATGGTAAGCTCTTCAGGGCAGGGACTGTCTCTTACTCTGTATATATACAGTGCTGAGCACGTGATTCCAGTTTTGCTTGGGGCCTCTGGGGATTCACGAATTATAGCTTTTGGCATACCAACAACCAGTATAGCTCACAGTGGGTGGAGCGACCAACACCCTGTTTCCTGGACTAATGAGGAAAGGTTGGATTCACTCCTGTGCCCTGGGTCAGCACAAGCCTATTATCCATTCAATATGGGACCCAAATGGGATTTAAGTGATGTATTGGCTTTATGATGCCTAGTGTAGGGGTGAATTTTACCCAAATGGAACAGCTGCTCTTCGAGGATCACCAGAAGCCCCCTCCCCCAAACCTTGCACTCCACAAATTGTTTTGTTTAGGCATTGTGGTATTAAATTTGCCCTAGGTGTCTTGAGAGCCAGATCCAGAATCAGTGGAAAGACTCCCACTGCCATAAAGCAAGGTTCTTAACTAAAACAAATACTGAGATTTAGCCAGAGAGACACAGCTGGGGAAGAGAAAGGGGAAGGGAGCCTGCTTTTCAATCACAAAAGAGTAAGAAGGCAAACTGACACTCAAAGGGGACGGCTCTTTTGGGCACCTCCAGCACTTTTTGTCTGCAAGGTTTCTCTGTCTTGGCCACTTCTCCTGGCTTCACTTCGGCCATTTCTAAGGTGTACAGATTTATAAACCAAAAAGAACAGTACAAACGTAATATTGCATTAATATATTAAAATCCGGTTCTGGGCTGAAGAGTGAATGTAAACATGGCACCTTCTCACTCAACAGGCCCATTCCCTGTGAGTCAGAGCTCTTCATTTTAATGACCAAATGTCATTTTTTAAGACTTTTGTCTCCTGCAAGCTCTGCACAACCAACACAGCTACCAGACCTGAATTGTCTTCTTGTGCACCAGCAATAGAACAGTTTATAAAGTTCCTATCTCTTCCACCTGTGAAGACTGAATGGGGCTGAACAGTTGACAGAAGGGCATAAGTTAGCCTGCAGAATCTTTAATACTGGTGGTGATGCATGAGGAAGAAAGAACTCAGCTTGATTCAGAGCCCAGGTTATATGGGCAAAGCTGAAAGTTAGCAAAATAGGGATTGGGGTAAAACTTGTTTTGCAGACAATGGGAAGACTTCCACTGACTGCAATGGGCGTTGAATCACAGTCCATACTGAACACATTTGATCTGGAATGACGGACAAAATAAACATTGTGTCCCACAATGGCATTTTTACAGTCACTGTTTAGAGCAGAACTGTACTTAAGGTTTGTATTGTTCTTTGTAAAACTCATACCATACCAAACAGCACAGAAAGGAAACCTTGCAAGAAGATTCTGTCCCAGGGTAGCTTAATCCTAATTTACATGCCTTAAAAACATTAAAAGACATTCTTTCTTTTTTAACTATCCTACTTTTGATAGGAGTTCTCTCTTTACTACCTGTCTGATGCTGCCAGTACAACATCTGACAATCACATGGGGAAGGAAGTGCCCCTTGGAGTTCAAATTCTAAAATACTCTTTTGTGCAGATTTGTGTCTTTTCAATCTGTTCCATATGAGGGCATTTCAGGACATTACCTCCTAAATGACACCTATCTTGTTTGTGCAGTAATTTTGCAATGGCAGGGATGATCTAAAGTATTTTCTGTTTTAAATTCTGTGATGCTATTTCATAAAGATCCTTGTTCAAATCAAAGTTCTCTGGTCTTTCTTGTCCCCACCGTACATAAATTGTGTGAACTGATTTTCTATGATCAGTCTGTCTAAGCTGCTAAAAGCTGGTTCAAATAGCCAGATCATACGCCAAGTGGGCAGTATTTCATTGCCATTTCTACTGACAACCTTTAAGGAGAATATTTCAATTTACACAAGGTAGCTGCCAGCATTAGACATCAGTTAGGTCCAGTGCAATCAGACGGAGGTCAGATGTCCCCATTTTATTTTAGTATTTTAGTATTTTATTTTAGTATTTAGCATTAAGTATTTTATAAAAAAGTGGAACAGCTTAAGAGGTGAGATTACCACCCAAATACCCTATATCCAGTGGTTAGAGCACTCACCTGGGCAGGTCCTCTGAGGGGTCCAGAGAGGCCTAAGCCACTTCCAGCTTTTGAGGCTCCTAGCCATAATAAAAATAAAAAATGACGACACATGAGAACAAAATAAGACACCAAAAAAAGAGTGAGACATAATTTGAATTTTTTTTATTTAACAAATGCTTATCTAGCTGTTTTCTGTGCAAATGCACTAATTATTGAGGAAAAATCTAGCTTTTGTGCAATGTCACAGTTGATATTAAGCATGGCCAGCCCATTCAAATGCTCTTGTCCCATAGTTGAATGGTGATAGTTCTTTACCAGCTTCAACACGTTGAAGGTGCATTCACCTGAAGCCACTGATGCAGGCAAACTGACAAAAATACGCAATGCAATTGTGATATTAGGAAACACCCCAGAGAGTCCAAGTTCAAGTATTTCTTGAAGCAATTCCTTTGGTTTGTAATCCAATTTGAAGTTCATGAAATATATTCGTTTGAGAAAGATGACCTCAACACTGAGATCTTTTGAGATTTCTTTGTTGTACTGTTGCTGAAATTGTTCAACTGCAGAAAGTAGATCATCATTACTCAGTCTGTTGAATTGCCAAAGAAACCCAAAAAGGGTACAAATTAGTCACAGTGACTCAAATCGACATGTAAGACCTGACTGAATAGAGTCAATGATGACAGGGAAGACATTGACTCTATAATGCTGCTTGGCATTGGATTCAGTAGGTAAGTTGCGATTGCTGGAGAACTCAGATGAAAAGTCAATATTCTGTGCTACTAATTTGGGCTCAGTCAGGATCACATCCCATTGTTCATGAATCTTTTGAATGTCTTGATAAGACTTTCAGTGTTATCCCTCTCAACATCAAGTGTAGCATTGCGTGCTTCAACTACCAGATTAGTTTGGTGGATCATTGTAAGTAGCTTCATCCACAAAGATGACATCAGAATGAATTCAAATTTGGACAGGTGCTTCTGAATAGACTGAAGTTAGTTTGAGCCTGTGCAGTGAGATTGAGAGATACAAGCTCATTTAAAGCCCTTCTCAGTAAATTCAAATGCTGTGCAACTGGTTGAACACCATCAATCCGTGCAAAGCATCTAGTTTTGGACATCCCATGCAGTGAGACAGGAAGATATTCCTTCAGAATTTCCCACCTTTGTGGACTGCTACTGAAGAGACTGTACATTTGCTGAACAGTTCCAAAGTATGTAATTGCCTCCTTGCATGATTCAGCATGGTCAACACCTACGAGGTTTAGTGTGTGGTTTCCACAGCTGGAGAAAATACAGTTTGAATTATGCTCAAGCAGAACTGCTCGTACACATTTGTACTTCCCAGCCATATGAGATCCATTGTCATAGGCTTGACCAATGCAGACTTGAAAATCTAACCTAAAATCTTCTAGAATTGCTAATACTCGAGCAGAAATTTCTTTTCCAGTTTTTCTCATGAAATTATCAAACAAAATAAACCTTTCTTCAATTGAAAATCTTGAGCTGTCTACAATCTTAACATATCGAATAACCAGAGCAGTCTGTTCCTTGTGAGAACAATCTGGATTGGCATCAACAACGATTGAAAAATACTTGGCATTTCAAATCTCATCAAGAATTGTCTTTTGTACGAATGACCCACATAGCTCAATAAACTCGTTTTGTATGCATGTGGAGAGATAATGGACTTGCATGTGCTTTTGACTCTCCTGAGATTCTTGAACACGTTTAACATGCTCTGATAAAAGTGGGTCATATTTGCTGAGGAGCTCAACTATGCCTAGAAAGTTTCCATTTGCATGATCACCAATAAGTTGACTGGAACCAAAGAAAGCCAATCCCTGCTTAGAAAGAAAAAGGATGACATTCAGGATGTGCTCAAGAAGTTTTTTCCAGTTATTAGTTTCTGTAGAGAGTTCAGTCTAGAGTAAATTCTCAACTGAACTTTCAGCTGATGCTGCCCTACAGGCTGATTTCCATGCAACATAGTTTTCTTTGTGTGATGTTGAACTCTCATGTGATGATATTTTGTCTTTCAACTTCCTCCAGCCTCTGTTGATGCTCCATCCTGATTGATCAGAAAGAACTGATGCATTTGCAGCACTTTTGTTCAAAATGGAGCAGGGTGCACAGTACGGAGATTATTCTTCTGTACTCCAGCATAACCAGTCTCTTGTGCAGGTCTTACCATTTGGAAGAGTTTTAGTCAGCAGATGAGTAGGGAAAGCATGATTATCAGCATCTCATGGAATGTTACTTGGAATTTCAAAATAACTAATTTGAAGAAAAGATTACATTTGGGCAGCATTGCTCTTGTCAATAATTCCAACGTCAGTCACAGTCAAACCCGTAGTATTCATGAATTGCTCTTGCTGAGTAAGATCTACATCTTCCTGTTGCTGTTGAGTTTCTTGATCATACACAGGATCTTCGGCTGCATCTGTTACTGTTGGCACATCTCCTTCTTGACTCCTGTCCTCATGTTCAGGTACTGACATTAAAATATCACCTGTTGCAGTTGCAGAGTTTTCAGTATCTGTAGCATTGTTTGTTGGGTAGGGTGTTTTCTCCAGTGGTTTGAGAAATGAAGTTATTGGCTTTGAGCTCTTAGCTGCTGCTTCACTCAGTTGTTTTCACTCAGTTGTTTTCACCATCTCTTGCTTGCACCACTTTCAAATCTCCTCTTCATAGTGATCTATCTGGTCAATACGTAGCCTATCCACACTTGAAATATTTTGCTGTGAATCAAAACTCAAGCACGCAAAGTATAATATAACCGGCTAAGCTGAAGACAAAGGGATGACATATATTTAGTAAACACAGACACGGATAAAGACAGAGGGATAATGTCCAAAAATTTCAAACATGTGTCCTCACGAAACTCATTGTACAAGATTGTCCTCATAAAATTTCACCTTGAACCTGGGCCTGTAGACTATGAAAGCCTATGATGATAGCCAAGCTACCAAGCTAGGGCTCAACCAACCAATCAGTCACCTCTTTTAGCTACCATATGAAGCTAACAATGAGGAATTTTCACACATAAATCATTCCTTAGTCAACTAAATGTAAAACTCTAAATACACTAAAATGTAACAATTTTCTACCTTACAACATGCGCTTGATCCAGCACCAGCCACTAGTAGTGGTTTTTTTATATAATCAGCTGATCTGAGAGGACATGTTCATCATGGTCTAATTGTGCCATCAGAACAGATATATTTTTATTAATATTTATGAACATTTTTAACCCTTTAATATGACAAAATCTATATCAGTTAACAAAAAATTATGTCTTTTACCAAATCACATCTCTTATTTGCTTAAATTTGCAGCTCTAAGCTGACAGAGTGTGTCACATTTTGGTCTGATAGGGATTTGCATAAAAACAAGTTGTGAAACTTATCAAATGCCAAAAAATTAACAAGTGTCTAAATTTGAGGCCCCCTTTGAGCTTTAGGCCCAGGCCAAATGGCCCTCCTGGCCCTCTGATTAGCCCTGCACCTGGGAGGTGCGAGACCGGGGTTTGAGCTCCTGCTCCCAATCAGGCAGAGTGGGGACCGGAACCAAGTCTCCAACATCCTGGCTGAATGCGCTACACTCTAGTCCCCACTGGATTATAGGATATAAAAGGGAAGGGGGCACCAAAACCTCCAGTAATTATATTTTGTGTGGGGCCCAATCTATCTAGTAGGCATTCTCAGAGGCAGCCTACCAGATGAGGTCCCACATATGACACAGGCTGGGGAACGCCTACTTTGTGAAGCCCACCACGACTTAGGTGCTGGGCAGCTCAGCGCTATCAGGCCTTAGGCAGCTATGTGCATGCCCACTGGCAGAAATTTAGACACGCATAGGGGACTTTACCAGTGGAAACTTAGGTGCCTAGGGATGTTAGGTGGCATATGAGCAGGGGCTTTGAGAATTTAAATTTGGATTTAGGCACCTAAAGTAGCAATTAGGTGCCTAATCCCTTTGTGGATCTAGCCTTGTGCGTCCCCTCTGGCAGTCTGCAGCGTGCTGAACACAGACTGACTGCTTGTCTCTGCAGAGAGCAGAGTCCTTAGAGATTTAAAGAAGAAGCACACAGACAATCTATGGGCTAGATGGCCCAGCAGTTACATAGCTAAAAATATCATTGCTGATTAGCTCAATCCTAATAAAGAGGGACAATCCCCTTCACATTGACAGATATATCAGCATCTTTGGTGTCATTGGTCTTGAGTTTTGGAATACAGGGTCCCAGTCTCACTGATCTTAATTATGGGTGATTTTTAATTTCTGATAAAGAATATAATCATTGAACCGTAATAGCTTCCATTTCTGCCTTAAATTCCTTCTCTAGTCCCCAAAAGAGAAGTAAAATGTTATTCCTTATCTAAGAATTAGGTAACCCAAATGCTCTCCAGATCTGAAGCACAGCTCTGCGTGGCTCAAAAGCTTGTCCCTTCCACCAACAGAAGTTGGTCCAGTAAAAGATATTACCCTCCCTCACTTTGTCTCTCTCATATCCTGGAAGCCAACATGGCTAGAACACTGCAAATTTCATATCTAATAAGTCACTCAATCCTCAAAGATTGTTTTAAAAACATTTTATTTGGCATGGTGAAGTTCTGTAATGATGCTGGTGTGACACAAAATGTAGGAAGACTCACAGTAAATTCTGATTATGTTGAAAACTGGCTGCTCATCACTACAGTCAGAGCTACAGTCTCGCCTACTGAATAAGACACTCTTCCATGGAGGGAACATGCACAAATTAAGATACACTTGATTTTAAAATTTGCTAACAAGCGCCTTTCAGTTCCAGCCCATTTTTTAATACACTCCTGTCATAAATATAAAGGGAAGGGTAACCACCTTTCTGTATACAGAACTATAAAATCCCTCCTGGCCAGAGGCAAAACCCTTTCACCTGTAAAGGGTTAAGAAGCTAAGAACCTCACTGGCAGCTGACCAAAATGACCAATGAGGAGACAAGATACTTTCAAAGCTGGAGGGGGGTGGGAACAAAGGGTCTGTCTGTCTGTGTGATGCTTTTGCCGAAAACAGATCGGGAATGCTCTTCATAACTCCTTAAGCTAGTAAGTAATCTAGCTAGAAATGCGTTAGATTTCCTTTCGTTTAAATAAACTGGCTGGTAAAATAGCTGTGCTGAATGGAATGTATATTCCTGTTTTTGTGTCTTGTTGTTACTTAAGGTTTTGCCTAGAGGGATTCTCTATGTCTTGAATCTGATTACCCTGTAAAGTATTTACCATCCTGATTTTACAGAGATGATTCTTTTACTTTTTCTTTAATTAAAATTCTTCTTTTAAGAACCTGATTGCTTGTTCATTGTTCTTAAGATCCAAGGATTTGGGTCTGTGTTCACCTATGCAAATTGGTGAGGATTTTTATCAAGCCTTCCCCAGGAAAGGGGGTATAGGGCTTGGGGGGATATTTGGGGGGAAGACGTCTCCAAGTGGGCTCTTTCCCTGTTCTTTGTTTAACACGCTTGGTGGTGGTAGCACAGGGTTCAAGGACAAGGCAAAGTTTGTACCTTGAGGAAGTTTTTAACCTAAGCAGGTAAGAATAAGCTTAGGGGGTCTTTCATGCAGGTCCCCACATCTGTACCCTAGAGTTCAGAGTGGGGAAGGAACCTTGACAACTCCTCACTCCTGCAGATGCCATTGCATACTTAAGGAGTGTACACCTAGCCAAAAAAGTTCACTCTCCCTGGAGAAGAGTGCATTACTTTGGGAGTAAACAGGATTTATTTCAACTCTGCCTCTGCAGCAAAGGTCTGACTCAAAGCCCCCTGAAGTCAATGGGAGTCTAACTGAGCAGATCCCTAGCTCTTTCTCTCATTTCCCCATCTCTAATATGGAGATAACAATATCTCCTTTCTCCAGTCCTTCATCTGGCACGTCTATTAAGATTTTAAGCTCGCAGGGCAGAGACTCTCTCATCATTTTTATGTACTAGCACAATGGGATCCTGATCTCAGCTGGGGCCTCTAGCTGTTAATAATACATAAATAAAGAAATTAACTAAAAATAACAGTGTCAGCATGATGAAATAATATATATTGAAATTATTCTCAGTGACTCTTAACAGGTATATGCTAAACTGTACTATTATTATTTTAAATACAACGATTTCTGTATGTCCCTAAGTGGCTGGCATGCAGCCAACAATTTAATAAAGCTGAAATGCCTTCTGTCAGTCTCAGCTTCTGACTTTCCCCCCAGGTACCCTAACCCCTTGACTTTGGGCACCACAATAGATCTGCGAAACCGAGCAGATTCTTTTGAATCAAATCCATCCTGGAGAACTTGACCCCAGTTTTAGAACACTGACTAGGTTTGTTCCTGTACCGGAGTGAGGAGCCAATGTGTTTGGGAGATTTGCCAAAACACCAGTTCAGCCCAATTACCTGGGACGCATTCTGGGAAATTTCTGCCCACAAGCAAAACTTTGGCTGGTTCTCCTCACAGTAACTGATGCCTCAGCAGAAACTCTGGCTTTGCAGTTTCCCTGCTGTTTCAAAGCAGCACTCGAGTCAATGTCACATCCATGATACAACAAGGTTGAATATAAATTTTCAATATTAAACGTTGTTGATTGCAACAGCTTTTCCCCTAATATCATCCAAAATCCAACTGTAAAAAGCACATTAAGTTAACAGGCAGCTGCAATTTTATTTGATTTACCTTTCTGATATGATGGGGCCCTATCCTGCAAACTATTACACATGTATATAATTATCCTCACATTCCAGTCAATGGGACTCACAGCAGTAGAGAGGGGATTACAGTGTGTTAGGGTTTAAATCAGTAGAAGCTGGTGAAAGTCAGGACTGAATCTAGCCATGTGTCTCTAGTTGAAAGGTAGCTGGCTCTGGGTAAGAGATTCTGTCTGTCCTTAGAGAGATGAATCAGCTGCAATGAGACAGGGATGGAAAGTTCCCAAGGACATGGCAGGAGGTTGTAGAAGCACCAATAAGGATGAACCCATGGTGGGGCTACCAGAACCACGCAGGCATCTCACTGAGCTGCAGAGGAATGAGAGGAATTGGAGGGACGGCATAAAGGAAATATTATTCCCAGGCCTCCAGGGGGGCACTGGCTCTCTGGTCCCTCTCCAATAAAAATAAGGCATGTGGTGACCACCACAATCATAAAATCATAGAATATCAGGGTTGGAAGGGACCTCAGGAGGTCATCTAGTCCAACCCCCTGCTCAAAGCAGGACCTAATCCCCAACTAAATCATCCTAGCCAGGGCTTTGTCAAGTCTGACCTTAAAAACCTCTAAGGAAGAAGATTCCACCATCTCCCTAGGTAACCCATTCCAGTGCTTCACCACCTCCTAGTGAAAAAGTTTTTCCTAATATCCAAGTAGCTCAATGACAAGTAGCTCAATGTTGGGGTCCACCACCTGTGGTAGATTATATCAGCTATATCCCAGAGTGGATTACTGTATGAAAAAAGTGAGAAAGCTCTCCCGCAAAATGCCCTGTGGCCTTGGGGAAGCTGAACTGACTAGAAGCTAGGTGACCATCAGCTGTGGTCCCCTCTTCTCCATTCATTGCTGTTAATATTTCTCTGCATGTCACAACCCTTATTATTAACCAAGGCATTATGGCCCAGATTTTTAATGCATCAATGCATAGACTGACTTAAGAGCCTATGGCTCATTTTCAAAAGGGATTTAAGCACTTAGGAGTCTACATCCCATTGAGTGTCAATGGGATGAGCACATCAATGCCTAAATACTTCTGAAAATGTGGGCCCCTATACCGACTTCGGGGGAGGCCACTAGCAATTTTCTGGCTATACAGGTGAGATAACAGAGGGGCTGTATCCGGTCACTTCACGAACCGGGAACAGTACCTGGGTCTCTGCTATTGCACAGCCAAGTCTCATTCACTTGACCACACTTTCAGAATGAAGGTGCCAAATTATGTGCTTGGCTGTCCTAACTGTAACCACAAAACCACACTTTGCTTCCAGAGTCAGGACTAAAACCCAGGAATCCTGATACTCAACATTCCAGCAATGTCTAAGAAATAGTTACCATACCAGCCCCTAGCGTGACCTAGGTCAGCTCTAACTGATGCCAGCTAGAATAGTCTCCTAGGGACTACTTTGTTAACCAAAGAGCACTGAAATGCACTATGCTCTGCCCAGGTTCCCTGCAAGCAGGCCCTGGCCCAATCAAGAATGATGCCTGTGCTTGTGGGGAGGAGAGACAGAGGTGTAGAGCTCGCTATACTGTCTTTATGTCTTCTAGAGGTCCTCTATGTCTGCACTCTTGCACTACTGGAGCAGCAAAAAGGGATGGAGCTGGGGGCCAAGAACTGACCTTTCGTTTGGAATTAAGCCATGTTTAATTACCCCCCCCCAATCTGGACTGCTATTGCCTTATGGGCAGATTCCCCCTGTCAGCCCCATCTCCCCGGCCCACAGTGCCTTGTCCTGGCTGAACTGAGGACTGCTCTAACAACACAGCTCCTGAAGTGGAAATTTCCCAAGGTGGCTGATAAGCTCCAGAAAGAGAAAAGTATGAGTTGAAAAAGCTTGGACTTTAGTCCCTAAATCTTTCATCTGAGATTTTAAAAGACATTAGTCCAGGGAACAAACCTGGAGACGTAGTTAGACAGTAGAGGTGTCTTTCCGCTGCCAAGTACTTTGTAAATATTTCTTTTTGTAAATATTCTACAGCGAAAGCAGAATTCTGTGCTGAAAAGGTTTTTCCAGCCACTCCCAAGCACTAGGACAGAGAGATATCTTCTGAGCTAATACATATTTCTTCAGCAAAGAGCCGAGGAGGAGAGAGAAGTAATGACTGAATTTCTTCCCAAAGTCTGCAAAGGAGCAACAGTCCCTGTGCTTTTTAGAATGAGGAAACAATGGCAGTAAACCCCTTTTTCTTTGGGGGAGGAAGGGATGGGGCTCTGCAAGCAGATTCTTGTGAGAGCAAGAAGGTGTGAGAAAGGGTTGATACAGCGGTGCACAGACAATCCAGAAAGTTTTTGGAAAGTGTAGGGGACAATTTCCTGGTGCAAGTGCTGGAGGAACCAACTAGGGGCAGAGCTCTTCTTGACCTGCTGCTCACAAACCGGGAAGAATTAGTAGGGGAAGCAAAAGTGGATGGGAACCTGGGAGACAGTGACCATGAGATGTTGAGTTCAGGATCCTGACACAGGGAAGAAAGGAGAGCAGCAGAATACGGATCCTGGACTTCAGAAAAGCAGACTTTGACAACCTCAGGGAACTGATGGGCAGGATCCCCTGGGAGAATAACATGAGGGGGAAAGGAGTCCAGGAGAGCTGGCTGTATTTTAAAGAATCCTTATTGAGGTTACAGGGACAAACCATCCCGAATTGTAGAAAGAATAGTAAATAAGGCAGGTGATCAGCTTGGCTTAACAGTGAAATCCTTGCTGATCTTAAACACAAAAAAGAAGCTTACAAGAAGTGGAAGACTGGACAAATGACCAGGGAAGAATAATAACAATATTGTTCGGGCATGCAGGAGTGAAATCAGGAAGGCCAAATCACACCTGGAGTTGCAGCTAGCAAGAGATGTTAAGAGTAACAAGAAGGGTTTCTTCGGGTATGTTAGCAACAAGAAGAAAGTCAAGGAAAGTGTGGGCCCCTTACTGAATGAGGGAGGCAACCTAGCGACAGAGGATGTGGAAAAAGCTAATGTACTCAGTGCTTTTTTTGCCTCTGTCTTCACGAACAAGATCAGCTCCCAGACTACTGCACTGGGCAGCACAGCATGGGGAGGAGGTGACCAGCCCTCTGTGGAGAAAGAAGAGATTCGGGACTATTTAGAAAAGCTGGACGAGCACAAGTCCATGGGGCTGGATGCGCTGCATCCGAGAGTGCTAAAGGAGTGGGCGGATGTGATTGCAGACCCACTGGCCATTATATTTGAAAACTCATGGTGATCGGGGGAGGGTCCCGGACGACTGGAAAAAGGCTAATGTAGTGCCCACCTTTAAAAAAGGGAAGGAGGAGGATCCGGGGAACTACAGGCCAGTCAGCCTCACCTCAGTCCCTGGAAAAATCATGGAGCAGGTCCTCAAGGAATCAATTCTGAAGCACTTAGAGGAAAGTGACCAGGAACAGTCAGCATGGATTCACCAAGGGCAAGTCATGCCTGACTAATCTAATTGCCTTCTATGACGAGATAACTGGCTCTGTGGATGAAGGGAAAGCAGTGGACGTGTTGTTCCTTGACTTTCGCAAAGTTTTTGACACGTCTCCCACAGTATTCTTGCCAGCAAGTTAAAGAAGTATGGGCTGGATGAATGGACTATAAGGTGGATAGAAAGCTGGCTAGATTGTCGGGCTCAACGGGTAGTGATCAATGGCTCCATGTCTAGTTGGCAGCCGGTATCAAGTGGAGTGCCCCAAGGTCAGTCCTCGGGCTGGTTTTGTTCAATATCTTCATTAATGATCTGGAGGATGGTGTGGATTGCACCCTCAGCAAGTTTGCAGATGACACTAAACTGGGAGGAGAGGTAGATATGCTGGAGGGTATGGATAGGATACAGAGACAAATTAGAGGATTGGGTCAAAAGAAATCTCATGAGGTTCAACAAGGACAAGCGTAGAGTCCTGCACTTAGGATGGAAGAATCCAATGCACCGCTACAGACTAGGGACCGAATTGCCAGGCAGCAGTTCTGCAGAAAAGGACCTAGGGGTTACAGTGGACAAGAAGCTGGATATGAGTCAACAGTGTGCCCTTGTTGCCAAGAAGGCCAATGGCATTTTGGGATGTATAAGTAGGGGCATTGCCAGCAGATCGAGGGACATGCTCTTTCCCCTCTATTCGACACTGGTGAGGCCTCATGTGGAGTCCAGTTTTGGGCCCCACACTACAAGAAGGATGTAGAAAAATTGGAAAACGTCCAGCGGAGGGCAACAAAAATGATTAGGGGACTGGAACACATGACTTATGAGGAGAGGCTGTGGGAACTGGGATTGTTTAGTCTGCGGAAGAGAAGAATGAGGGGGGATTTGATAGCTGCTTTCAATTACCTGAAAGGGGGTTCCAAAGAGGATGGATCTAGACTGTTCTCAGTGGTAGCAGATGACAGAACGAGGAGTAATGGTCTCAAGTTGCAGTGGGGGAGGTTTAGGTTGGATATTAGGAAAAACTTTTTCACTAGGAGGGTGGTGAAACACTGGAATGCATTACCTAGGGAGGTGGTGGAATCGCCTTCCTTTGAAGTTTTTAAGGTCAGGCTTGACAAAGCCCTGGCTGGGATGATTTAGTTGGGGATTGGTCCTGCTTTGAGCAGGGGGTTGGACGAGATGACCTCCTGAGGTCCCTTCCAATCCTTAGATTCTATGAAAGAAGGGAGTGAAAGTGGCTGGGGGAAACTGCTGCCACACTGGGTATGAAGAGAGGAGAGGAGTAAACCTTTGACTCTGTTTTTGCAATTAAACCTTCAGAGTGATTGCTGAAAAGGACCAGGGGAAGAAGACAAGGGAGCCAAACTGAGACCTTCTGAGATGTGCTTCTGAGAACAACCTCAAAGCCCATGTTCATGAGACAAATGGTGTGGCCATCTGTGGAAAGGCTGATGTTACCTTGTAACTCTCTCTACTAACATTGGCCCCTTCTGTGCAGCAGTCAAGCAATATTTAAAGGTAATAAGTAAGTAAATAAATAAATAATACATCTTGGAAAGAAATAGGAGATTCTTCAAAAAGTAGGCCAAGAACATGACCTGGTACCTCTGAAGAAGAGATCTGAATTGAGGATTAATTCAGTATTGTTTCTATAGACTATGAAAAGGTAAATAACTATAGGTTTGTTTTCCCTAAAGAGGTGCACAGCTTCAAGGGCAGACCAGCCAGCCATCTTAGTGCCTGATGGGAGGAAAGGAAAGCCACAGGTGGCAGAGGGGTAGAGTGGAGTTGGCTATAGGTGTATGGCCTTGTATATGTAATAAATACTAAAGGATTTGATGAGCTTGAGGGTAGAAACATCCCTCTCCTTGTAGCACATCCCACCCTCTGAAGGAAGAATTCAGTGGAAATACCACAAAAGGGGAGCATCACTGAGTTGTCTTCCTCTCTTGGGTTTTTCTTTGGAAGGAAGAGAGCTTGGTGTACACAAGTGGTATTATAACTACACACTTGGAATTTATGGCTGATGTCAAGACAACTGGCATACATACCTGTGACAGAGATGTCCAAAGCAGTTGTATGAGTGTTTAAACAATTCCAACCTTTCCTATACAGTTCATTTAAAATGACTACCTGGATGATTCTATGACCAGTAATATAATGGTTATAACAAGCGACCAGAACTTGATAATTTGTCTTTTATACAGTAAGACTGTGAAGAAAACCTGGATTTGTATTGTCCCTGGCAGCTTTCATGACCAGATGTTAGGCTACATTTGAGCAGGCTTCCTTAGACATCTGAACTTTTCAGTGTTTATCTGGACTGTTTGAGACTCTCCCATCCATAGTGTTGGGACAGCAAAGGGTGCATCACATGAAGGAGGAGCGTAGTGGACTGAAAATCCATTGGAGAAGATAAAGGTACATTGATCTGTTGTGATTATCTCTGCCCCATTTGGATGGGGGCAACTTTGACATTTCTGGTTGAACATTGGCCTGCTAAACCCAGGGTTGTGAGTTCAATCCCTGAGGTGGCCATTTGGGTCAAAAATTGGGGATTGGTCCTGCTTTGAGCAGGGGGTTGGACTAGATGGCCTCCTGAGGTCCCTTCCAACCTTGATAGTCTATGATTCTATGATTCACACTGAGATGGGAGTGGACTTCACTAGTGGAACATTCCTTGAAAAATCTTCTACTTGCTGAAGGCTTTACTGTGCACCACTGACTCATCCTTGTGATGGCTCAGATGAGTAGTCCCATCGGCTCTGTGGCCCGGAGAGCTCATATGTCAATGGCACTACTCACATAAGCATTTACTACCATAAGCAAGGGTTGCACAGTGTGGATCCTTTGGATCAAAAGACATCACAAGGATCTCTCCTAGTTCTCTTATCCCCTTGTTCTCTTATCCCCTGCTGAAGGCAAGATAATCAGGTGGAATTTTGATGAGAAATTTGAAGGGCATGATTGGAGACATTATCTCTCCTAGTTATATGATGGGATCTTTAGGGAACAGAGGCAGCAAGGAGAGATCTTCAGTTAACAGAGTTGTCCCCCACTGTCATTTATCTCATGGGAACTTGAGGAAGCATGCTACAGAGTCCTATCATCCTGGACCTTTTGCTCTGCAGAGGGAGGACGTGGTGTATCTGACACTGTTACCTATTTCCTATAAAGTGTGAGGAACGCACACAGAAAACATCAGAACAAACTGGCAATGGAGGCTTGAAGGCTGAAGATGAATTTGCCACAGTATTGTCTCAGCTGCTCCCTCCTGTTAGCCATAGTGAATGCTGAGTCATGCTGAGTCTGTGGTGTTCTTTTCCAAAGAGCAGAGTCAACCTAAGAACATAAGTTTCAGGATGGAGTTGGAACAGTTTAAGAGAGAGACGCAGCGAGTTGGTAGGAAAATTGTAAAAAAATTTACTGGTTTATCCTGCCTAATTGACAGGGCAGGAAGCAGAGAGTACCACAATCTAGGTGTATTCAAAAACATTCAAAACTGCAATGATCAAAATAAAAATATTATCCAGATAAGTATTTACTCACATGTTTTCTTTGCTATAGGTTGACAATAATGACAGGAGGAGAAAAACATTCTGATACAATCACACTCTTAAAAGATTACATTAATCTTTCATATACTGCAGATACAGCCGAACAGGAAGAAAAGATTATTTAAATGGAATGTAATTTTTGCATATGTAAGTTGTTTTATTTGTGAATATTTTTTACTATACTTTTTTTGGAGAAGAAGGAAATATTGACTTACTGTGATTACCTAAAAAACTTGAATTTGAAATTTATCTCGTTTTCAAAAAAATGATCTCTCATCTGATTTAATACATCTTGCATGCCAAGTTTCCTGTTTGGAACACTTGTTTAAGATGGTGAAACTAAGGTATTTCAGTTTCTTTTTTTATCTGTTCCAACTTCAGAAAAATGCTAGTTTTGATGTATAAAATGTGCCTTCACATTCTTTTCATTCCCCCCCCCCCCGTTTTTAAGTTTATTTGACAATGAGACTGTATCAACTTTTTGTATCAACTTGTACATTCCTTCTGCTGACAAATCCATGGCGCAAGCAAACCAAGACCAGAAAAATTCAATGCTAAGCTCCGTTGGAAGAATTTAACTTTTTGCACATGCATATGTTCAAACATATTAAAAGTAAACAAAACATTCACTTACACATATTTGCTAAAAGCTGTCAATTTTTATGATAATAATAATAATAATAATAAGACAGCTGTTCAGCAATTCCTCTGACATTCCAGGTAAGATTTTAGTGCTGGAATTCTTTAATGTGTTATTTGACGTGGTTTGAGATGGGTAACGTACCTTGTTTAGTACAAGGGGGGAGAAAGTTTCACAGGATTGAGAACAGATATGTTGCTTCTGGGTTCTTAATTTGTGTAGAATTCTTCTTGCACATCCCCCAAACCCTCTGACCTTGATTATCTCCCTAAACACCCCCTCAGACATTTCTGGACTCTGACAACAAGGGTATTTTTTAGGTGCTAGAAACTAGGGGTGAGTGAAACGGAGGATATTCAGACGTGGGTAATAAATTCTGGGGGCCTTAGTGAGCCTTGAATCTCAACAGCATCCAAATCCATATATCAATCTGACCTCCCTCTTCCTCTTCTCCTCCTAACAGTCCCTGGGCTCCCCTACTGTCCATTACTTATCCAGAACCACTGGTAGATCACTAAATTTACTGGCTATTTCTCACTAGGTTCGGTTAGCAAGGAGATGGTAGTGCACAAAGAAACCTTGTGCCCCACTCCTGATGTCTCTGGTAGTAGCTAGCTTTAGTCCTCCTCCTTGGTTGTGAGGAGTCCTGGCAATTGTGCATGCTGTCACTCTAATCAACCAGTTATCTTGAGGGTGGTTAGTTCGCCTGGTCTTCCCATGTCCTGCAACAGTGGGAGGGTAAAACATTTTCCTCTTCCTGACTCTGCCTCTTGATTGTCTTTTAGCCGATTCTAAGGCCTAGATGCCCCAGAATGTTCTAGACTAATGGAAACCCCACCCATATAGACCAGCATTAGGAACATTCTGGGACTTTAATGACCAAAATGCCATTTTAAGGACCAAAGTAAATAAGAAAATTTTCAAAATCTCAAAAGAATGAAACACAGATCAGACAAGAATTCCAGATAAACTCTCTTTCTTTCTTTCTCACACACACCCTTCATAACCATCATCTCTGAACACCTCCAGACCAAAGACGTTTGTTTGAGCTTCATATATTAAAGAATCCAAAGATTCCATTACCATTAGCTGTTAATTATTGAATGCCTCCAGTGTGTTAGGTGCTGAATTATGACGGAAAACATGGCACTTACTATTTAAATTAGACCGACAACACAGTACAGACACATTTATCCATTTTGGGTGGCCACAGTTCTACTCTCTCCTCTGTCCTTTTCTGTATATCCAGTGCTCCTCTTCCCACCCTTGTTCCCAGCTCAGTTCCTTCTCTCTGTTTGCTCTTCCCCTTCCTTTGCCCCCTTCACCTCTACTGCCCAGGATGTGGTCAGCCTGAAAACCCTGCTCCCCATCAGAGCTGTGAAGAACTACACACCAGATCTCCTCCCGGCCAGCTACAGATTTCACACTTTTCAGCTGATTGGTTGCTGAGCTCCGGAGGGAGCTGCACAGAGCACACAACACAAGTGTTATTTGAGACAGAGGCACTCAACAGGCTTCTCTGGGGTCACCACATACTGGATATTCACTGAAATATAGAGAAAAACCCAGGCATTGAGAAAAAAACCTCCCTTTACCTTTTATATGTTCCCATGCACTTCTAACCAATAGGAGAACAGCGGCTCACGTGATTCCACCACACAACTGGTGTGCACACATTCTAAAATAGCATCTACCCTTCTAGTTACTCCAGCAACAACCTATGAAGCACATACTGGGCCAGATTTTCTGCCAGTGTAAATTGGCATTACTTCATTGTGCTGAACACAATGTTTTAAAAATGTATATTCTGTGGCTAGGGTTTTCAAAAGGTCTTAATATTCCCCTAACTCCACTTCCATCGAAATCAAGGGAGTTTTACCATTGATTTCAATGGGAGCAGACTAAGCCCTGGTCTATACTAGGACTTTAGGTCGAATTTAGCAGCGTTAAATTGATGTAAACCTGCACCCATCCACATAATGAAGCCCTTTATTTTGACTTAAAGGGATCTTAAAATCGATTTCCTTACTCCACCCCTGACAAGTGGATTAGCGCTTAAATTGGCCTTGCCGGGTCGAATTTGGGGTGCTGTGGACAGTATTGACCTCCGGGAGCTATCCCAGAGTGCTCCATTGTGACTGCTCTGGACAGTACTCTCAACTCAGATGCACGATTGTTTGCCGTTGCTCTGACGCAGGGAGGGGCAACTGACGACGCGGCTTACAGGGTTGGCTTACAGGGAGTTAAAATCAACAAAGAGGGTGGCTTTACATCAAGGAGTATTTCAGACAGGACTTCTTGGACAGGACTTCTTGGACAGGACTTATTGGAACAAGCAGGTTGGTCTGGCCTCTGATTGATACATGGCTAGATTTACCTCGCTGCACCTTCTCTGTGAGTGACTGCAGTGTGACCTAGACGAATGAGTCCCCTAGATGGGAGGCGGGGGCGAGGGTTGCAAATGAGTACAAAACAAATCTGGTCTATTTCTTGTTTTGATACACTCCATCTATCTTTTATATCTTTGGCTGGCAGCAGACGGTACAGAAGGACTGCATGCCATCCACATCTCATGGCTGCTCAGCAGAAGATGGTACAAGAGGACTGCTAGCAATCCGTATCGCCTGCCTGTTCACCATAAGATAGTTCAATAGGACTGACTGCAGGACTAAAGAGAATGACCAGATCAAGTCACTCCAAATTTAGTCCCTGCGCCCATGTCTGCCCAGGCGCTCCTGATCGACCTCACAGAGGCAACCAGGAGCACCTCAGACATGACGATGACAGCTACCAGTCTTATTGCACCATCTGCTGCCAGAAGGCAATGGGTTGCTGCTGCTGTGTAGCAATGCAGTACTGTGTCTGCCAGCACCAAGGAGACATACGGTGACAGTGAGCTGAGCGGGCTCCATGCTTGCCGTGGTATGGCGTCTGCACGGGTAACTCAGGAAAAAAGGTGTGAAACGATTGTCTGCTCTTGCTTTCACGGAGGGAGGGAGGGAACGGGGGCCTGATTATATGTACCCAGAATGACTCGCGACAATGTTTTAGCCCCATCAGGCATTGGGATCTCAACCCAGAATTCCAATGGGCAGCGGAGACTGCGGGAACTGTGGGATAGCTACCCACAGTGCAACGCTCCGGAAGTCGACTCTAGCCTCGGTACTGTGGAAGCGCTCCGCCGAGTTAATGCACTTAATGCACTTAGAGCGTTTTCTGTGGGGACACACACACTCGAATATATAAAACCGATTTCTAAAAACCGACTTCTATAAATTTGACCTAATTTCGTACTGTAGACATACCCTTATTCCCATTGACTTCAACAGGAGCAGAGTTGGGGCAATTGCTAAACATTTTAAAAAATCCCACCTCCAGTGCCCTGATTTTAATTAAATAGTACCGCTGCCCCTTAACAAGATATGGTTGGATTTTAACAACCATGAAGAACCCTCATATCTTGAGTCCTCTTATTTCTGTCACTATGTGCTGCGAGATATCACATCTCTTATTTCACATAACCAATGCAGTAATTAATTATCTACTAATCCAACTGCAGTGAAAAGAGAGCTTCTTTCTTTTAGGCTAGGAATTAATGTTATGTAGATGAGCATCAGTGTCTATGATATTTGGGTTGTCTGTCTATAATAAGTTTGGCTGGCATGAGATATTCTCTGATAACTCATATCTGATGTCTCCCTTATTGTTTTGTGATTTTAAAAAACTATTATTATTCCCAAGGAGAAATGAATAAAAGTGCTAAAATATATGACTCCTGTAGTGCTGTTGTGCAAATGTCAAAGTTTCAGTGAAACACGATGGGTTACAAGGTAACAGTAATGAGCACCGGAGAAACAGAGAATTAGATCAGAGAAACAGTTTTAATCCTGATTTGTTGCTTTCTACCTCTGTTTTTGTTTTATTTTTAGACTGTGTGGGCCAAGGTCCTACAAATATTTGCATAGGAGCTTAACTTTACTACCACGACTTTAGTGGAGCTACTCACCTAAGTACAGTTAAATGTGTGTGCGTGTATGTTTGCAGGATCAGGGCCTATGTTTTGGATATACCTATTGCTGATGATAGCTAATGTATTATTATTATGGTTTAGTAATTTCCCTTCCAAAATGCCGCTGGGGATTTATTTTCTCCACTCTTTACCATTCTTTATGTTTTAACTTTTCATTCTCCCTTAATATCCTCTTTTACTAATTGCACCAGATCTTCCATTTTGCCATCTCCCATCTTGCTCCTCCCCATTCATTCCTCTGTAGTCTCATCTGTCTCAGACAAAACAGATCCCAGTAATTCAGTAGTCTAATTGTACAAGAACAGAAAACAAACTTTACTGAAAGCTGGAGGGCAGAGATGTCATTATAGAACTCCAGGCTTCAAAGAAAGTGAAAGGTGAAATTCTGGCCCTCCTAATTGCTGCTGACTGACTATTGATCACTTGATAATTAATTTCAACCCCCACGTTATTTTGAGCACAGAGTGTTTGTTTCCGCTTCTCTTTTTGACAATCTCTGTAACATCCAGCAGATGGCACCTGTCTCTAACTTCTAGCAATGTTTACTTTGCATCCAAAGGCAATTAAAAGTATTTCTATTTTATAATAGTTTAATACTTTATTTTTCTCCCACAAATATATTTTTACATTATATCTATGGTGGAAAATGCTAAATGAAAAGCAAATAAGAATGAATCTGTACCATGCCATTTATCCCCTGCAGTTTGAGCTGTTAGGTTGCTGCTCTCTGTGTTCACAGTGACACCGCAGGCTTTCAGAGTGTGATGAGAACCACAATTTAGAAACAGGCCAGCACAAAGAGAACAAATTAATAATTAAGGCCAGTTCCCTTTTGTTCGAATCTATTAGTACAGAGACAAGGTGGGTGAGTTAATATCTTTTATGGGGCCAATTTATAGACACCTTGTGTCTCTCATATCCTGGAACCAACATGGCCACAGCAACCCTGCAAACAATAATGGAAGGAATCTATTGGTACAGTTATTCTAGACTGTTGTGTAGCCTACCAGCTATGTAGCAGTCTATCATCTAACCAAGTAGATAAAGCAGTCTGTAATCTCAGCAAGTGAAATAATAAAAGAAGGAAACAACAGCAACATAACAATGCCCATGTACTCCCTCTCTAAGAAAGAGGCAGTTACCACCAAAGAATATGTTATGAATGAATGAAGAGAGCAGAGATTTACATGGCTGTTTCATGGATGCAGAGCCTCCCTTCGTTTTTACCATGGATGAAGACATGAGTGTGACTGAATGACTTCTAACGTCTAATGACACCTGTGCTCCAGTGTTTTGTAAACTTCACACATGAATACACTGATCCATTTCCAGATGATCCGGGAGGCCCAGATCTTTTGTAGCTCACACAAAAGAAACAGGGAGGCGGAGCAAAAGAAACAGGCAGCCCATGGAGACAAGTCTTGAATAAGTTCTAAACTTCTAAGGGACCTGTGTCTACTGGGGATGGGGATATTAGTATTGGTGTAGCTACACTGATGCCATCACCAATGCAGATGTGTTGTAGTGATGTAATACAGTGCTTGCCCCATTTAAAGAAGAGTAACAACTGTTGTTTTGGTTGTTCTGTGGTACTGAGCTAGGCATCTCTAGAGAAAGGACGTGAGCCTCTGCAGACTGAGTTAAAGGAATAAAGGCCTGACCTAAAGCCCACTGAAGTCACTAGGAGTCTTTTCATTGGATGGGCTTTGGACTGGGCCTTAAGTCTACCAGCTGAGATCTGTAGCAGACTCACATCTTCCAGGTATCAGACACACATGGGGACACACAGAGCATGCTGAATAGTGGGTTACGCGGCCCTGTTTTACATCAGTGTGGTTCATCTACTTGGTGTAGCTGCACCAATAGAAAAAATCCCCCGTAGAGACAGGCCCTCGCTTGTAACTCAGCAGTTTTATGGAGTCACCATATGTGAACCCTTCATTGCTCTTGAAGAGAAATTCTGGATGCATTTAAAGGACTTTGGGCAAATAAAACTCCGAACGAGATTCCCTTAGTAATATCTCTTCAATAAGGAAATCAGTAAGGAAATCAATCTATAAGTGTAAGAGAAAATCGTGTGTCTACAAAAAAGAGTTAATATTGCTTCATCTGGGAATTGAAACCAACTACCACCATACCATAGCTAGTCATCTGAAGCTGAAAGCCGATTGGCCTTCTGGTGTATACACATATAGAACAAAGACATGAAGCAGGAGAAGCACAGAAGAACTGAAAATCTCTACGAACTCTTACAGAAGAGGTCATATGTATCTGCTCTGCCTTGCACCTATGTCTGAAATAAGATCTTCATTTTCCTTGAACTAAGAAGAGGGAAAGTCCCAAATCGATTCAGCTCATGTCAACGGACTTTTACTCTGCTTCAATAGAAGCTTCACTCCACATAGGCCTGGTCTATACTTAAAAATTTTGCTGGCATAGCTATATGATTTTGTGCCAACATAGTTATGTTGACAAAAGCCCTAATACAGAGGGAGTTATATTGGCAAAAAAGTCCTTTTGCTGGTCTAGCTTATTTTGCTCAGGGAACTGATATCAGCTGTCCTGGCAAAAATCTTCTTTGGATGGTATTAAATGAGTCTACACTAGGAGGGTTTGCTGGTATAGTTATACAGATAGAACTAAATTGGCAAACCCTTTTAAATGTAGAAAAGGCCTTAGGTGTTGTCTAAAACAAAGTGCATGATCAACATCAGTTGTTCTTTCTAGCCAAACTCTAAGCCACCCTCTGTCCAAACACAAAGTTCCCTCAGTTGCTATATTTAGAGTGTGGTGTGGCTACTGCTGATCCCCGTTTCATTGAATTATGTCTAGGTCAACCATGCTAGCTAGTATGGCTGGGGGACAGTGTCATGTTTCAACAAGTGAGGCAATCTAGTACACCAATGTTGTCCCATACCGCCCCGCAAACTCCCCTAAAGTGGCCTGTGTGGCTACTCCATTTCCAAGCGATCAGCCCAGCTGCCGTTGGAGCTGGGATAGGAACTCTGGATGTATGCCCAGAAGTCAATGCAGCTCAAACAACTGAGCGTAGCACCAGTGTGGAGGCAGCCCATAACAGCAAACTGGGTGCACATATGTGTACGTTCAGCATGTGGAGGCACTGACTCATGGTAGCTTGCATTGAGAGAAATCACTTGAGTGAAGCACCACAGATGTACATCTGGAATCTAGACAAGGTCTTAGACTGCGTTACCTTAAAGTCTCCCCCTGTCCCATTACCATTGGTGCCACCCCAGCAGTGGAAGCACCAGTGTCCGCATTATGCACCAGAATTTTTATCACTGTTCTGTCTACCTCAGTAGGTCTAATGACACAGTGGTAAAAGCAATGGCCACCAGACTGCAAGGGTGGGAGATTTTCAGAAAAGGACTAGGTTAGGGTGGTCAAGGTTTTATAGTGAAGCTTCATGCCATTTGTCTTTTACTAGACAAGAAAGTTGTGCTGGTTTAACTTACATTGGTTTTAAAGCCAATTTCATTAAACTGAGGCAAACCTTGTGTGGAGGCTCTTATTTCGGTTTAGGTGGTTCATTGTGCTCTAGCTTAAACCGATTCCTACACAACTTAAGCTAACCAGAAATAAACCCTGTTTAAACTGAAATAGGAGAGCCAACAAAGGGTGTGCACTGTTTAACTGAATCACTTTTCAATCACACCTTTAGTTAAAGCAGTGCAACTTTCTTCTGTCGGCAAGGCCCCAGTGAGTACCACTGGGTGCATCCCTCCTACAGCTATTAGCCTCTACAAGGCAAGTATGAAGTGCTGCATTCCCAGAGAACTATATCCTGCTTCTGTTCCTTTGTTCAGCCACAGCAGAGGCGGAGGGGGGAGAACAAGAGATGGAGCAACCGCTGCAGCTGTTGTGTACTCTTTATGCACTGAACTCAGTCTTTAGGATGTATTGTAGCTGCCATAACAGGCTATTTAGAGATCGGTGTACCTGCATGACCAATTGTACTAACAACAAGGAACTTATTGTTCACCTGTAGCTCCTCTGGGAACCTTCAACAATTAAGTGCTCACCTGCTAGTTAGTTTTTGTACTGCTATCATTATGTTGGTTTACAAAGTGATATAGTTACAGTGGTATAACCAGCTAGCGTGGACACAGCTATACCAGTGTATCTTACTCTCCTTCTACTTGTATAACTACCTTGTCAAGAGGTGGTTTGGCTTTAACTACTGTATATTAGTTTCTAAACCAATATAGTTATACCAGTACAAAAACTGTGTAGACAAACCTTTATTGATTATTTCAGTCATGTGTTTTCTGATCTCTTAGGCATGTGTTTCTCACATGGACATCTATAGTGTATCTCTAAATTGCCTACCTCGCCCTGAGAGATTCAAAGATAGATTGATAGATTGTCAGATCCTCAACTGGTGTAAACCAGCATAGCTCCACTGACTTCAGTGTATGCCAATTCTCAACAGCGGTGAATCCAGTCCCCCTCCCATTTCTTCTTCAAACCCTATGAATTTTGCCTGTCAAATTAAGGAATAGAAATGATACCATACGTTGGATGAGACCAATCCCAACTATCCATCACATCTCGACTATTGAGTATCAGGTGCTTGCAGTGAATTCTTCATGCTCAATCCACAGAGTGAAAAACAATTCTCGAAAGAAAAAAATCCAATTAAATTTGAATACAGAATATGTCTGAGGAAATCCCCATGGACATTCTGCAAGCAGAAAGTGGTGAAATTTGTAGGGTAAATTATTCCCAATGAACTATTTGCTTAACTCTAACTTTCAACAGGATGTTCTCCTTGAATGAAGATTTATGTTAACCCCAGTGACTAGGTCTAGTAATCTGACTGTTTTTTAAAAAAAGAATAATTGCATAGAAGATGATAAAAAGAAATGTACTAGCTATGCCACTATTTCTGCATAAGGATTTAAAAAGTCTGAATGCCGATTAGTCCTGGAAAGGTTCTCAAGATTGGTATATTATTATATTGTACCACCTATTTGCACAATGCTGTACAGGCTAAAATTTGAGTGCTTTTCAGCCATAGGTTGACCAAAGGCTTTTTGTATAATCTAAAGCCTCTCTCTTGAAAATAATTGATGGATCAATGGGAGAATCAAAGAAATTTGAGATGAAAAAGACATCATTTAGTCCAAAACCCTGTGTTAAACCAACGCTGAGTGCTTTTGAAAACACTACCCCCTATTTGAATGGAACAGTCATTTTCTTTGGGTTTTTAGAAAAGCTAACTCCTGCTGTTATTCCATCCAAGAGGAGCATATGGCTGATCTAGAAGAATTGAAAGTTAAGCACATACCTAGGTTAGAACATTTACTGTGGCTCGTACTATGCTGGCATTTTTAATCGTGAGGCAGTTTTGCCTCATAGACAGAGCAGTGGACTGGAATTCAGAGAGCTGGGATCTATTCCTGGCTCTGCCACTGGCTCTTTGGGGGCTAGTCATGTCACTGCTCTCTGCCTCAGTTTCCCCAACTGTAAAAAGGGGAAAATGTAAAATTTGTGAAGCACTTTGAGATCTACTGATGAAAAGCACTTGAATTTCCAGGACAGAAGTTACATTATTGCCTCTCCACCCCAGCCTGAACATCTGCACTGCAATTAAACAGCCCCTTAGCTTGAGCCCTGAGAGCCTGAGTCAGCTGGCATGGGTCAGCCATGGGTATGTAACTTCAGTGTAGACACATTCTTGGTGTCTCCTCCCTCATGAAGGGGCAAGGAGTGGGGGGTATTCAGGGGAAAAGAGAAACATGGCACAAAAATGGCACTTTTCTTTTTTTCCCCCACGCTCCAGCCAGGATCTGCGCTCAAAGACTCCCCTTCACTCACAGAAGCAGAGCAGAGCATGGGGGATTTAATTCTTGTAAAACTAAGATCTCCCTTTGCCTACTCACTAACAAAATGTGCACACTGCTCTCAGATATGCCTTTGTATCAGGCGGGCATCATTAGTCCCCTTCCTCTTAAATTGTCCCTTTGTGCTATGGCTAAATCATGATGATTTTTCATTGGGAAAATAGCCTCCTGTAAGACATGTGGCCATAAATCCACAGAAATGAACAGACCTAGGGAAATGCTGGCCTGTTTTGCAGCACAACTGAAAGCGTAAGGTTTATTGTCCTTTCCAGAAATTAAATAATTCAAAATGAAATGAAACTATTTTCAAAATGAATTAAATTTTTTTAAATGTTTTTTTCCCCCCAGAAAGTTAACGTCTCCCCAGAACACACCAACCAGGAAGCGATGGGAGTGGGCGTGTTCCTGGCAGCAGAGAGATGAATGAAAACAGGAAGTAAGCGGGACCAGGCAACTGTTTGAATACCTTAACCCCTTCGTTGCTACATTCAATCACGGCGGTGGCTTTAAGATTGTCTTGCCACAAAGAATATGAGGATGGATCTGGTGGACAGATTATGGGAATCGAAGGGCCAGATTGTGTCCTCCTTGCTCCTGGGGAGCAGCATATTTCTCTGCGAGTAGTGCCAGTTATCTTTATGGGATTTCCTTGGGGAGGAAGGTACCAACTCAATGTGAAGGTGGCAGAAATGTGGCTTTAAAAGTCTACATCCAGTCTGACTAGGTATGGTGCATTGTTTTTTACTTTATTTTAGGCACAGACTACTTACGCCAGGGTTTTCCAAAACCTTCTGTAGAACTGGATGAAATTTTTAAGACAAATCTGTTTTCAGTAAAAAATGTAAGTTTGTGAAACATTTCAATTTCACCTAATTCATGTCAGTTTTGCTGAAGTGTTTTGATCAAAACCTATCATCTCCCCCTCCACCCCCACAAAAAAAACCCAAAACATTGGCAAGAAGTAAAAAAGTTTACTTCTAACATTTTCAAAATCAACCATCTAGATTTTCCAGTTCAAAATGAATTAGCACTTTGAAATGTCCTTTAATTTAAAAAAAACAACCCCAAATGGTCAAAATAAAAATGGAAACATTTCTATTTTATCAAAAGGAAACATAAAGTTTGAAATTTTGTTTGACTTTTCAATTTGCTGAAAATTTTGAAAAATTTTGTTCATGGCTTGATCTGAAACAAATACGAGTTTTTTATTTTTTGGAATCACCAGTGAATGGAAAAATCTGTTATTTGCACATAGGTTTGCCAACTTTCTGCTCACACAAAACCCTTGATCCGCCCCCTGCATCACCCCTCCTCTGAGGCCCCGCCCCTTCTCCGAGGACCCAGGCCTGCTCACTCCATCCCCCCTCCCTCTGTCGCTCGCTCTCCCCACCCTCACTCACTCATTTTCACCAGGCTGGCTCAAGGGATTGGAGTGTGGAAGGGGGTGAGGACTCCGGCTGGGGGTGTGGGCTCCAGGGTGGGGCCAGAAATGAGAAGATAAGTGTGTGGGAGCAGGCTCCGGGTTGAGGCAGTGGATTGGGATGCAGGAGGGGGTGAAAGCTCTGGCTGGGGATGCAGGCCAGGGGCGGGGCCAGGGATGAGGGGTCTGGGGTGCAGGAGGGGGCTGCAGGCTGGAGGGTGGAGTTGTGGGGTTCACAGTATGGGAGGGGGCTCCGGGCTGAGGCAGGAGGTTGGGGTATGGGAGGGGGTATGGTCTCTGGGCTGGAGGTGCAGGCTCTGGTATGGGCCGGGGATGAGGGGTTCGGAGGGCAAGAGGGGGATCAGGGCTGGGGCAAAGGATTGGGGCATGGGAGGGGGTCAGGGGTGCAGGCTCTGGGCGGCACTTACCTCAAGCAACTACCGGAAGCAGTGGTATGTCTCCCCTCTGGCTCCTATGCGGAGGTGCGGCCAGGCATCTCTGCGCACTGCCCTGTCCACAGGCACTGTTCTCGCAACTCCCACTGGCTGTGGTTCCTGGCCAATGGGAGCTGTGGAGCTGGTGGTTGGGGCAAGGGCAGTGTGCGGAGCCCCCTGGCTGCCCCTACATGTAGGAGCCGGACAGGGTACATGCCGCTGCTTCCAGGAGCCACATGGAGCCACAACAGGAAGGAAGCCTGCCTTAGCCCTGCTGTGCTGCCAACTGGATTTTTAATGGCCCAGTCAGCGGTGCTGACCAGAGCCACGATGGTCCCTTTTCGACTGGGTGTTTGGTCAAAAACTGGACAGCTGGCAACCCTATTTGCACAGCTTTAGCCTTCTGCCTTGGCCTACCCAGGTTCCTACTGAAGTCAATGATACAATGCTAGCAGCAGAGGTAGGCCAGTGGTGAGGGCTTTGGCAAGTCCCACCTTTAATGTTTACATGACTTGTCCCTATAAAGATGTTGGGCATGAATTACTCTGGTGTGAGATGGGACTTTGTGGTTCAAAAAGAGCAGAAGGTGGATAATGCACGGAACTGGGAGGGAGAGGAAATAGGTTCTGCTCTGCCTGCCACAGATTTCCCATGTGACTTTAGCTAAAGCCTTTAATGTTCTGTGCCTTAAGTTCCTCATCTGTAAAATGGGGTTAGTACTTCCCTACCTCATAGAGGAGTTGCCATGAACATTCTTGAGTAGTCACTATACAAAGACAAAATAGTACAAAATTCTGCCCTTAGATGTCTGCATAGAGCTCACACTGAAGTTAACAAGAACCCTGTGTGTGTATCCGGAGGACAAAATTTAGTTCTGAATGTGGATTAGCACAGCAAGATTTCTCTTTGGGAGGCTTTGCAAGTGAAGCTCATTTAGCAGTATTTAGAACAGATAACATTTATCACAAAGAGCTTGTACTCTGTGCAAGCCAGGAGAAATGGGATGGCCCACACAGCAGAAGGGCAATATTTTGCTTCCAGCACGCTTGGATCGGTATAAATCCATGTACCTTTAGGTATCCCACAGTGCTTTACTTTTGTCTACTTACCTGTACCCTTTCTTCCCCCTTTCACCTCTCCCCATTCTAACTGGTGGCTTTCCTTGTACATTTGCATAGAATGGCAGGCTGGGCCAGCCACAAAGGGAAAGGCAGGAGAAGAAGAAGAAGCCAAGAGGAGGAAAAAAGCCTCCTTGCCTCACTGCTTAGAGGTTTGGGGTGAGAAATCAGAGTGCTGGTTGTCATTTCATTGTAAGGAACTAGTGAGTGTGTGTGAGGGGAGGTGCTGTATAAAAGCCTCCCTACAGTATTAATCTTTCTTTCAAAGTAGTCCCAAGGACCTGGGTGCCCAATTCCTATTGAAAGTCCTGATATATGGGGCTTTTTCTTATATAGGCTCTAGTTCTCTGCTTGCTTTCCATTACTTTAGCTCGTGCTGTGTATTGCTGAAGCCAGTCCTTATCCCCCATGATGCACTCAGTCTCTAGCTGATCCGCTGTATTTTATGTTCTCAAAGGTTCACAAGCTCAGGTCCCTTGGCTAATTCTGTAGTGCACTAAGGTCAGTATCTCCAGAGGCTATGCTGTGTCAAAAACAGTAACAAAAGGCAGTGTATGTATTCCAAAAATGCCTGCCTTCCACGTTCAGAGCGTGCATTTCAGCAAATTACAAGGGGCATTTCTGTTCAGATAAATATGTTTCTTGCAACCAGCTGCATATCCCTCTAACAGTAATGCTTCTGTTTCAGTAGGCAAGTCTATTATGTCTGTAACTGTCTAGCCACAATCATTCAGAACACAAAAGCAATCACATAATCCCCTTATTCTCTGTGAGATAAGTAAGGTTCCAATAAATGGAGTACTTCTTCTCTTGAGGATTAAATCTCCATTTGAGGGTTTTTATTTTAAATGATCATTCTCTTTAATAAGCCACTAGTAAGGAAGGATTTAGAATAAAAAATAACCCTTAAAATCTTAAAACTTATGTATTTCTCTCTCTATATATATATATAAATTTTATATATATATATATATAATTACGCACACAATCACTAGATTCAGAAGAACCTTTTGATTTGATTCCACAAACATGCACCTTTCCAAACAGAAACGAAGTGCCATGCTTTCATGCCAGTGGTTTCAAGTTGCAAACTTTAAGCTTTCACTGACCTTTGTACAGATTAAAAAAAATTTTTTTTGGAACTTCCAGCTTGATGGTGATGACAGAAACAGACTCAAACAGCTCCCTGCCCCCTGCCCCAATAAGGAAAATCATTAGCTATGTTGCTTTTCTGGTTTGACGGTAAAAGGTCAACAGCTTTTTCTGAAGCAACAAGACATTTACAACAATGGTAAAACCTTGTCTTCCTAGACATCTCCCGTGCTGAGTTCTGAATCAGATTCACATCTTGACACTGTTTATCACTGTCAGGACTTTATTTCTGACACTGAATGGCAAGACCCTGGACCTCCTCTGTCCTGGCAGCACACCTAGGAGAAGGAAAAATGGCTTCATACAGTTTTTGACCTAAAAAGAACTGTTTTCAGGATAAGAAGCAGCTTGTGGCTTAAAAATGAGAGACAAAAAAAAACCAAAAAAAAAACCCCAACAACAACAACAAAAAAACCCACTCCCAAAATTGCCAGGCAAGACAGTGAATCAAGTTTACAAGAAAAGTATTGGTCATGAATGATTAAGTGAAAAGATATTCCTCCCCTCTACTAGTGCCCCATGATTAATGCTTCATTTAAGGTACACTTAGGAAAGGTCAACATGGATTAAATAGATTTTACCAGGAAAGCTTTGCCTTACCTATTTCTCAAAGTCCCTTACATACACTGGGCAGTAGGAAGCTCCTGTTTTCCCAATATGAAAAAGTGTGAAAGAATGTTATACTGAAAAATACATGTTGGAACTCCAAAGCCCTTTGTGCTACATAGATTCATAGATTCCTAGATACTAAGGTCAGAAGGGACCATTATGATCATCTAGTCTGACCTCCTACACAACATAGGCCACAGAATTTCACCCACCCACTACCTCTCACCTATGTCTGAGCTATTGAAGTCCTCAAATCATGGTTTAAAGACTTCAAGTAGCAGAGAATCCTCCAGCAAGTGACCCGTGCCCCATGCTACAGAGGAAGGCGAAAAACCTCCAGGGCCTCTCCCAATCTGCCCTGGAGGAAAATTCCTTCCCGACCCCAAATATGGCGATCAGCTAAACCCTGGGCATATGGGCAAGATTCACCAGCCAGATACTACAGAAAATTCTTTCCTGGGTAACTCAGATCCCACCCCATCTAACATCCCATCACAGGCCATTAGGCCTATTTACCATGAATATTTAATTACCAAAACCATGTTATCCCATCATACCATCTCCTCCATAAACTTATCGAGGATAATCTTAAAGCCAGGTAGATCTTTTGCCCGCACTGCTTCCCTTGGAAGGCTATTCCAAAACTTCACTCCTCTGATGGTTAGAAACCTTCGTCTAATTTCAAGTCTAAACTTTCTGGTGGCCAGTTTATATCCATTTGTTCTTGTGTCCACATTGGTACTGAGCTTAAATAATTCCTCTCCCTCTCTGGTATTTATCCCTCTGATATATTTATAGAGAGCAATCATATCTCCCCTCAACCTTCTTTTAGTTAGGCTAAACAAGCCAAGCTCCTTGAGTCTCCTTTCATAAGACAAGTTCTCCATTCCTCGGATCATCCTAGTAGCCCTTCTCTGTACCTGTTCCAGTTTGAATTCATCCTTCTTAAACACGGGAGACCAGAACTGCACACAGGTGAGGTCTCACCAGTGCCTTGTATAACGGTACTAAAACCTCCTTATCCCTACTGGAAATACCTCTCCTGATGCATCCCAAGACCGCATTAGCTTTTTTCACAGCCATATCACATTGGCGGTTCATTGTCATCCTATGATCAACCAATACTCCAAGGTCCTTCTCCTCCTCCGTTACTTCTAATTGATGCGTCCCCAGCTTATAACTAAAATTCTTGTTATTAATCCCTAAATGCATGACCTTACCTTACACTTCTCACTATTAAATTTCATCCTATTACTATTACTCCAGTTTACAAGGTCATCCAGATCCTCCTGTATGATATCCCTGTCCTTCTCTAAATTGGCAATACCTCCCAGCTTTGTATCATCCACAAACTTTATTAGCGCACTCCCACTTTTTGTGCCGAGGTCAGTAATAAAAAGATTAAATAAGATTGGTCCCAAAACCGATCCTTGAGGAACTCCACTGGTAACCTCCCTCCAGCCTGACAGTTCACCTTTCAGTAGGACCCGTTGTAGTCTCCCCTTTAACCAATTCCTTATCCACCTTTCAATTTTCATATTGATCCCCATCTTTTCCAATTTAACTAATAATTCCCCATGTGGCACGGTATCAAATGCCTTAGTGAAATCTAGGTAAATTAGATCCACTGCATTTCCTTTGTCTAAAAAATCTGTTACTTTCTCAAAGAAAGAGATCAGGTTGGTTTCGCACGATCTACCTTTTGTAAAACCATGTTGTATTTTGTCCCATTTACCATTGACCTCAATGTCTTTAACTACTTTCTCCTTCAAAATTTTTTCCAAGACCTTGCATACTACAAATGTCAAACTAACAGGCCTATAGTTACCTGGATCACTTTTTTCCCTTTCTTAAAAATAGGAACTATGTTAGCAATTCTCCAATCATACGGTACAACCCCTGAGTTTACAGATTCATTAAAAATTCTTGCTAATGGGCTTGCAATTTCGGGTGCCAATTCCTTTAATATTCTTGGATGAAGATTATCTGGGCCCCCCAATTTAGTCCCATTAAACTGTTTGAGTTTTGCTTCTACCTCAGATATGGTAATATCTACCTCCATATCCTCATTCCCATTTGTCATGCTACCATTATCCCTAAGATCCTCTTTAGCCTTATTAAAGACTGAGGCAAAGTATTTGTTTAGATATTGGGCCATGCCTAGATTATCCTTGACCTCCACTCCATCCTCAGTGTTTAGCGGTCCCACTTCTTCTTTCTTTGTTTTCTTCTTATTTATATGGCCTTTTACTATTGGTTTTAATTCCCTTTGCAAGGTCCAACTCTACTTGACTTTTAGCCTGTCTCACTTTATCCCTACATGTTCTGACCTCAGTAAGGTAGCTTTCCTTGCTGATCCCTCCCATCTTCCACTCCCTGTATGCTTTCTGCTTTTTCTTAATCACCTCTCTGAGATGCTTGCTCATCCAGCTTGGTCTACAACTCCTGCCAATGAATTTTTTCCCCTTTCTTGGGATGCAGGCTTCCGATAGCTTCTGCACACAGTAGCAGAGTTGGAAAATGAAGAAGGGGCTGAGGAGGTAATCACTGAAGGTGGAAGGGCAAGAAAGAAGAGAAGAGCGGCTAGTCCTATAGGAAAAGGGGAAGAGTCAATGGAGACTACAGCAAATATGAGCCCCAGGAGGATACAGGATGGGTTGAAGAGGATTACAAGGGAGAATAGGAATGGAAAGAACTTGCAGCCAGAGGGAACAGAGGATGATAGACTGGATAATAGCACCATCACCAGGAAAAGGCAGGTCTATGTGATCGGAGACTCTTTACTGAGAAGAATAGACAGGCCTGTAACCAGAGCTGATCCATAGAATAGAAGGGTATGCTGTCTTCCAGGTGCTAAGATACAGGAAGAACTTATGGATCTAAAGGTAGAGGAGGCCTGGGATTACTTTAAATCAAAGCTGCAGAAGCTATCGGAAGCTACAGAACTCTTGGTACTGTATCTTGCACTAAAATCAAGAGGGCAAAACTGAGGGGGAGCCAGGCAATTCCATGCATGCAATAGGAGCATACAGTTGACACACAGAAGTGTTCTCATACTATAGCAATCATAGAATATCAGAGTTAGAAGGGACCTCAGGAGGTCATCTAGTCCAACCCCCTGCTCAAAGCAGGACCAATCCCCAATTTTTGCCCCAGATCCCTACATGGCCCCCTCAAGGATTGAACTCACAACCCTAGCTTTAGCAGGCCAATGCTCAAACCACTGAGCTGTCCCTCCCCCACAAAGTTATTAAAAAAAAATTCCACCCTGGGTAGAGGTAAGGAGGCATCTTACTCGCTCCACTGCTCGGGCACTCGCCTACTGGCCACTGGCTGCGCCTCTCCAGCCACTGCTGTGACCTCTGCACATCAGTCTCAGTGATTTACAACTCTTTGCAGGCTGAAACACTGCCCCATCTCAAGTGATTTCAGCTCTGATTAAGCATTTAAAACAACAAAAGAAGCTCCTAATGAAGCCTATTTAGCTCTTTCTTTGAGCATTGAGGAGGAACAGATTAAACCAGACCAGGGGGACCCTTGGAGAGGGTTTCCAATCCTCCTGGCTGGGACACCTTTCCCCACCCCTCTTGAAGGGCTATACAAGGGCTATACAAGAAGATGTGATGATAGACAGACAGCCTCTGAGCAATTCTGTTGCTCTACCTTGCACTAAAAACGAGAATACAGAAATGGCGGTGAACTTTTGCACGAGTCATTCTGTTTAGTTATTGATAACGAAATCTTAGCTTGTAGCTGAGTCAGATTGTACACACGAATATACAGTAACTCCTGGGGGATATAAGTTCATTTAGTAAGGAGAGTACACATGTGGCCACATCTTTAGATTGTAAGCTCTATAGGGCAGGGACCGTTATTTACTGTATGTTTGACTAGCACCTGGCACAATGGGGTCCTGACCTGGTTTTCATTTAGCTTCTACTGAAATATAAATGTTAATAATAATAATAGTAATAATAATAATAATAATAATAGTACTCTAACGGTTGTGTTTATGCTCTGATCCTGCAAACACTGACTGCAATGGGACTCCTCACATGAGCAGTGTTAAATGCACACATTAATGTCTGTGGAAGGGCCTTATACTATAAGCTCTTCAAGACAGGAACCCATTTTGTTACAGGTTTCAGAGTGGTAGCTGTGTTAGTCTGTATCAGCGAAATCAATGAGGAGTCCTTGTGGTACCTTAGAGACTAACAAATTTATTTGGGCATAAGCTTTCATGGGCTAGAACCCACTTCATCATGCATTTCAGTCTTATCAAGAGTCTAATGAAGTCAATGGGAGATTTAGCATAACATCTAGCATATTTTGGGACATGACAAATAACAATAAAAATGTAACCATCTTAAATTATAGTTGTAACTTTTGAGAGCACTTTGGATAAGACTCAGTTTTAAAATAATGAAAGTTTTTAGAAAGGCATTTCAATTTTTAAAAATATTATTCTCTTCGTTTTGGGTGGGACAATGTCCTTGGTTAGGATTAATTATGTGGCTATGGAAGGTAGGTATTCAGAGACAGGGTTTAAACTTCAATGTCCATTAACAGGAAATCCTTTTAAACTGTCATTCTGCTCCTACTCCTTCTGATGCTGACTCTGCAACGCACGGTTAAACACTGCAACACAGTATGCTGAGACATTATTGTTGGTCTTTGGTGTTCGTCAGTAGATTCAGGTCTTGCATACAAGTGACATTTTTTAAAGGGGAGACATTTCATTTTTATAGTTAAAAATGGTTTAAATCTCTGAGTCGCTGAGATGCCAAAAACACATAACCTCACAAGGCCATGTTCAGATTTACTTTTCATTGCAGAATCACACATCAAAGCTTCCCAGCTGTCAGCAATGCCAACTCCACCTGAGGTTTGAAAGTCAGACTGTGTTCTTTCCAGCCTATGCATCACCAGCAGTAATAAAGTTTCTGCAGTCTGAACATAGTTACCAATTCTGTTGATGACGTGAGAGCCAGACTGATCTAGTCAGCTCTCCCTTAGATGTTGCTGTTCTGCATTGCTAATAGGAGGGGAAAAAATAGTAAAGACTTGTTTGTGGCAGTAAAGTAAGTAGATATGACTCTGAGTTACGGTGACCAGATAGAAAGTGTGAAAAATCGGGACGGGGTTGGGGGGTAATAAGCGCCTATATAAGAAAAAGCCCCATATATCAGGACTGTCCCTATAAAATCAGGACATCTGCTCACCCTGCTTTGAGTGCACACTGGGGCCAGATCAGTTGAGTAAGAAAGTGCCTTTTTTACATCTTCACTTTTCTAATTATAGTCATACTTTAATACAAACCCATGGAACTTTGGCCTTTGCATTAATATTGCAACAGTACTGAGTAGCGTAATTGGGTTATCTTACACTATTTTCTTGCAAAAGCCTTTCTTGTTGGTACACAAATGGAGATTTGGCCTATGCGGTTAATAAGTTAATTTTATTCTCCTTCCCCTTTTATTTCTCCCTGCTTTTCTCTATTTTATTTCTCCCTGCTAGCTCTGCTTCTAATGAAATAACTATAACTGCATCCCATGACAATTCCACTATGTGATGACAAAGATCCTTTGCCCAGGGCTGGAATCATATTATATTTCTAGTCATCAACTTCAATATTCCAGTCAACAGTGCACTGAACTATTACAAACTGCAGAAATCCTGTATTGGGCCAAATTTATCTCTGGGATTACCTTTGTGTGTCTAAGGGCTTGTCTACATTACCTGCAGGATTGACGGGCAGTGATCGATCCAGCAGGGGTCGATTTATTGTGTCTAGTCTAGACGGGATAAATCAACCGCCGAGCACTCTCCTGTCGACTCTGGTACTCCACCGCAGTGAGAGGCGCAGACGGAGTCAACAGGGGAGCGTCAGCCGTCGACTTATCACAGTGAAGACACCGCGGTGAGTAGATCTAAGTACGTTGACTTCAGCGACATTATTCACATAGCTGAAGTTGCGTAACTACCTAGTGTAGACCAGGCCTAAAACAAAGATTTAAACAGAGGTAAATATTCTTTGGTACGCGTTTCCTTCTCAAATATTTCTTTGTTACATGTGTTGATAGCTCAAGCTACACGCACTGACTTTTGTTTTTGCTGGTGGGTGCTCCTCTCCGCTCCTCCCCCACCCCCATGCGAGCAGTGGGCGGAACCTGATTGGAAAGAGGCCAAGCAGGGGAGGGGCCTCTTGGAGGAGCACAAGTGGAGCAGGGAATGGGGCCATGGTCCAGGCACCATGGCCCACAAAAGATTAATCCAGACCTCCCGGTGCTGAGCACCCTCTATTTTTTTTTCAGTAGGTGCTTGAGCCCCAGAACACCCATGGAGTCGGCGCCTTGGTTCAAACTCTACTTTTAAATGACAGCCATGCACAGAAGAAAGCCACCAGCTATTAATCCTGTGAGCCAGCTTTTCCAAAAGACTTCTACTTCCATTTTACGCACCAATATATATGGACAGATGTTCAGAAGAGCTCTGTGTGTTGTGTGCATGTCAGCTGCTGAGCTCTTTTGAAAATATAGCCAGGAGACTCTCTGAGAGCTGCTGGGCACTGAGCCCTCAAACACCTGATCCTAGGCTCTTCTGAAACCCCAGAAGAACGTAACCGTTCAGGGCCAGATTTTCACACCAGCTCCACACCCACCAACTCTCATTTAGGCTCCTGCAGGAAGCTGGACAGATTTTTCAAAGTGCCCAGCCAGCAGCTCTTGTTCTCAACAGGAGAACTCGTGGCTATCCAGCCACTTTATTTGGGGGCAGCTGAGCACTTCTGAAAATGTGCCCCCCCCATTTGTGATAATCACATGCTATTTGATTCTGATGTACCCTAACACTCCTTTATGTCACTTTGGCAGTTTAAAGTGGGCTTTAAGTGGGGTTAATGTAACGGGCTCATACTTGAAGGGCCCTTTACACTGCCACTGCAAAGGGGACCTAGTGTAACTGAGAGCTGGTCCCACTGTATATTTGGAATTCATGGTTTCAATTGTTATATAACCTATGGCACCTTTTCACCGCTCTGGAAGTGTAAAAAGGCCTTGGAGTGGGTTTAACTGTAATTTATTACACATTCTTTAAGGTCCCTTTACACTGCCAGGACAGCATAAAAGTGGCTTAGTGTATATAAGAATGTGGTCATCTTGATTCAAGACTCAAACTTGTGACAATGAGAACTGCTGGTCACATGGGCAAAGTTCTCAGATCAAGACCAAGTGACGCAAAGTAGGCTCTCAGGCAGTCTGTCTTTTCCTCTGATGAGTGAAAATGCTGTTTCACTGGTGAAAAGCAGAATTTTCCCCCTGTTAGCTTCACACTCCACTTGGAGTAGTTTTGCTCACATGCGCATCTTTCATACAACCTTGAGGTATGTCGTTTATAAAGGCTAATAAATCTTTCTTTAACAATGAAAATTAAAAATTTGCATCATGAATTATAAGGTTACAGCATAGACGAGTGAAAATCTATCATCTGAACATCTGCAGCATTATTTTCCCTGTAGACAACCTTATGCCACTATTTACATTAGCTGAAGCACCGTAACATTTCCAGAAATACATTATCCCTGGGCTACATTTTGGGTCTGATCCTGCTCTCACTGGATTTTTGCCATCCTCTTCACTGGGAGCAGGACTGGGCCCTCTGTGTTCATATTTGTGAACATAAAGGATATAGAACAAGCACAATATGAGAAATATTAACAAATGACTCATTGCTGAAGAGCCATAAATTCATATATGACAAGGGAATAGGGTTTAAGTTCCTGATTTAAAGGCTTCACTTATGACTCTGACTAGCTAGCCATAAAGTAGCAGAAAAAGTCAAGTTAAGGACGGTGTTATTTATCTTTCTTCTTTAGTCAAACCTTCTAGGTAGGTAAAACACAGTATGGAACTACCAGACCATCAGAGGGCTCAAAGCTTTACCCGTACTGCAGTTTCATTTCAAAATTATTGGCAGTAAAAGGGTTCAGATGCTATCTTAGTTAGAGTAATGTAACACCACTGAATGCATGCCCATATTTTTTTTTCTCCCCAAAGACTATGTGGTCAAAATAAATGGGTAGGATAGTTATGATTTTATTGCACATGCACATTTTCTCACTCTCCTTTAAACCCCCAAGCAGCTTATCATCTACAGCCTGATTTTCCAAAACGAAACCTATTGCCTCATGTGTGTTTTGTTCCTTGTTTCTATCTTGTTGGAAGACTAGAAACAGACACTGGGGGGAGGAGGGGACAGAAATTAAGATTTTAAAATGCCATTTCCTGTGAGCAAAATTCACATCCCTGGGTTGCAGTTAACAAATCTGTCTGTTTTATAATGCCAGATAAGTGCCAGCAGAATGATAGGATTTGGCCAAACAGAAATTCCCATCATTCCTTAAACCTCTTCCACAGAAATTGCTGGTGAACCAGTCTGGGGAGGGAGGAGGGAGAGGAAAGGATGAAATGCAACAATCTACATCAGTCTATTATCCATGGGCAATAAGGGTATATTTGAAAAATAAGTTTATACTCAGCAATTACTAAGTGTACCTTTCATCTTGATCACAAAACGTTATTAATGAATTTGTGCCATTTGGCTGTGAGAAATATTGTTTTAGCTCTGCAGAATCATCTCCCTGAGGATTTGTGGAAGCATTACCTCAAACATCAAACATGCATATTTTAATGAACAGTATTAGTCTGTGCTCTGCTAAGCTATAGTCCTAGGCTTTCAAAATGGCAAAGTTAATGAGTTCTCCCCTCTTCCAATCAAATAAAAATAACTAAAAAAAATTCCTTTTTGCTAGCGGGGGTTTGAAATGAGCTGTATTTAAAAGAAATCAAACACATCTATTCTGTATTTTAAAAAAGCCATTTTGAATGTGTAGACTAGGATGATGAGTCCCCTCCCTAGAGTCAGTGAAATCAATGGAGCTATGCTGATTTACACCAGGTGAGGATTTGGTCAGATCACTGCAATACACTTAGTAGCCCATTCAAATCTTCCAAAGGCCACAGGCAAAATTCTGCTCTCTGTTTACCCATGCACAAAACTGGAGTAATTCCACTGACTTCAGTGGAGTTACTCTGGATTTGCACAATGGCGTAACAGAGAGCAGAATCTGGCTCCCTTTGAAATGAGTATATGTTTGAAAAAGCAGAGCAGTGGTCAGAAATGTACGTGTTAGGTATGCACGGACACAGAGGCCACAAAGAGATAGGTACAGGCGGCTGTTCTCTCTATGAACTTTTAAACTGATATCGCATGTGCCACGAAGAGCAGAATGGCAGGCTGCTCCTCTGTTCCTACTGACATACACTTACACAGATCCACATCATTACTGCTGCCTGCTTTGACTTCTCACAGTAACTTCCTCCATTTATTCCATGCTAGGACGTGGTCCCAAGGGAAAGCTTAGGCATCTCACTTTTGGCAAAGGTTCTCATTCCCATGGAAGTAAGCACAGCTTTTACACCACCATTTAACAACATGGCAACATTCTCATACATTAGACTCATTTCCTCACTGCCTTGACTTGAGGAGCAAATGCTGGAGAAAAGCCAGTCTATGCAAAGTGAAGCAAATTCTTAAACCGTTCATCTCCTCTGAGATGATTTACAAAAAACCCAACTGTGTTTTATCCTGTACTGTTAGTTTAGGGTCATTATAAATACATGACTTTGGATCATTTTACATTCTGAACTCCCTCGAGAATACAAACAGGCTGACCAAAGAGTAAGGATTTCTGAAAAGCAACTTCAATTTGTAAGCTCGTGTTTTAGACTGAATTCGCATCCATTTTGCCTTGACTGAAACATAAATGGGTGTAATAATGTGTACAAAATTTTACAACAGCACAGTCATCTGATGGAACAAGGTGGGGCAAAAAAGGAAACTTTTGAAGCTGATCAAAGCTTTTCTTTGTAGCTGAAAACTAAAATAGATCAAAGAAATGAGAGACAGACCTAAGCTGTAAAATTCAGAGATGGACTTTGAAAACCTGCTCCGACCAGCTCCAGGCTGTCCTGTGGACTGAAACCAGATTGGAGCACACCAGAGAATTCTATCCAGAGGACACTTCAGTTGCCCAGCTGTAAACGTCTTCAGCACCTTCCACCAAAAGGGAGATTTGAGACTAGATCCTCAGTGCGCAGTGAGGGTTTCTTCAGCCATTCTTTGACATATTTCTGCTGAGCTGGCTCTCTGCTCCTCTTAAAAGAAACATTGAAAATAGGTCCCATAGAGTGTTAACCTTCACAAGTCACAAAGAGCAAGGATCTTGTTCAAAGTCTGTGGGTCCATGTCCCACAGATCATCATGGGACAAGGCAGTGTCAAACCCAAACAATACAATGACATTTCTGGTCTTCTCCTATGCCAGTCCTATTTTGGCTGTTCTCTCTCTCTGCTACTGCTGCTGACAAAGAAGTGCAGTGAAGCCTGGAGCTTATTTGACTGATCTTGTCAGCAGAAAAGAGAGAAATATACTCAGAGAGTGTTCAAATGACAAGACCACTTCCATATCACCCATAACTCATTATAACACAGCATAACACAGTGCTGAACTTATGGCTCTCCGTTACTCACACCACTACATTCTATTCTATATAAGTTCTTATACCACCCTCATCCCTGTAGCATTGGAGTGTGCAATAGACAAGCTTCTCCCACCTCCGATACACCAGGAAACACCAATTGAGGTCTCCACAAGTATAGTTTAACTGTAATGAGTTAAGGCTCTTAGGGCGCTAGAAGACTCTGTCACTGTTACAGTGTATTAACAATTTTTTGTGCTTTCTATACATATGGTATATACAATTAACAAACATATAATTTATTACCCTTTCTCACTGTAGCTGAATGTTTTAAACAGAGGACCTATTCATCACTCTCTAACTAGTCCAAACAAACAGGTCTCCAGTGTTGATTGATGAATATATCGGGTTTCTTTGCTGCCGCTCCTGCTGCTGAATTAATTATTCTGAGTTTACTTTCCACATGGTTTTCTTTTTTTAAACAGCAATTGGAACACGTAGGGACTGACTCACTACCACTAAGGCCCCTTTACACCGAAGTCCACCTTACTGTGTAATTCTATTTCCACCCTCTTTAAGGGCCCTTTCTACTGCCAGAACGGTGGGAAAGGGTCTTAGGTTTAATGAGGATCAGCCTCGGAGTCTTTTGCTTACAGTTCTTCAACAGCAGGGAATAATAAAACAAAAAATGGAAAAGTTAATACATCCACAGCTATTTTTGCAGGACACTGGTAATTCATTCCAACTGCCTTATAAAAATCAGCAAAAAGTTTTTTTGAATATTATAGGGGAAGCTGGCAGCAACCCCTATATTTAGGCTGCCTAACACTTTACGTTATAAAAGATTCTTGTGGCCATTTTTGAGAAGTTCGAACACTTCTACTGTTTGCAGCAAACCTTTGAAATCCAGCAGGGACAGAGCCCTGAAGCTAGAGACAGGCCTTTCACTTCCCCATGAAATTTCATTCAAATTTGGACGAGTTATAAACGGTTGAAAATCATCACTTGCTTTCCGCTGCTTGTGTTCCTCAGGAAAATTCTGGCACCATGGCAAAATAATAACTGAACGTTAACGTTCTGAACAGGTGGGCCAAAGTTGCAACAGCAGCACATGCTGCACTGGGAACACCTGGAAAGTGCCCGAGCAGCTGTAGAATGGGGGAGGAAAAGAACGGAGCCTTCTCCCCAAATCCGGCACATGACCTTCCTCTGAGAGCACCACATGGGCAAGAGATCCCCCAGCTCCAGGTGGGGGGAAGGGGAAGAGAGTCAAGCAGGGCTTCCCACAACCACCTCTCCAGATCCAACACACCGTCTCTGCAGCCCTTTCCTCCTTTGTGGGTACCACGTGGGCTGGAGATCCACTACTTCAGTGGGAGAGACAGAGCCAGGCTGAGCTCCCACTGACTACCCCCCAGATCCCGCACATTGCCTCAGCAGCCCATCCCCTGCCAGAGTAACAGCCTACTCCTGCTACTAGCAAACATAGTCGTGGAGCTCAAGTGGTAGATATCTGCACTCCAGTGGTAAAAGTTCAGGGTTCAAAACTTGCTGCTGATACATGATGGGGTGGTTGATACAGCTGTACATAAAAAACTTGGTCTTTCCTTTTTTTAAATAAACCTAGGAAATTACACACAAAGAACTATGTGAAAATAATGTATTTAGGTTCCAAGTCACTGACTTGAAAGGGTGCTTGTTTGGCACTTTGGAAAATCAATTCATCTACTTAGATACCTTATTGTGGCTTTAAGTGCCTAACTTTTGGCCACCCACGCCTGAAAATGTTGATTTTAACCTCTTAGTTTATCTGTAAATTGGTTACTTAGTTACCAGCGTCACAAGCATGGTGGGGATGAATTAGTTAATGGATGTAAAATAATTTGAAGATGCTACATATTTATTTATTTATTATTACTACACAGTACTGGAATTCAGATGCCACAACAAAGGGCCATCTTTTCTCTCTCAACTATCTTATTTGTGCATTTTTATTTGTGCACTTCTAGCATGAGGCTGAAATAATGCAAATATTGGTCATTTACCATCTGGGAACTGATGTCCCAGAAGTCCAGCTATAGCATTGTTTTGTCACTATAAATGGCTTGCTGAGACACTAGAAAAAGCTGTTAGAAACACAGACATCTGTACAAGAGCCCACGCACACCCAGAATAATTGCTCTGAGAAATGCTGCTCTTTTTCCGAGAGGCCCAGGGATCTTGAAAACTTCATTCTAGTGAGGCTGCAACAGGAAATCAACCACTTGTTCTGCTTACACACTCGCTTTCTTTCCCTGAGAATAATGTGCTACTTTATTGTTCAGATCCATTGCATCAAATGCAAATTTCAAGCCAGAGTTCTCTAATTAGTAGCCATAGAACTGCTTTTCGTTTTATTTTGTTTTGCATAGTGGCCTCCTCTGCTTGAAAATCAACAATGCAGATGAATAAAACAGTCCATTAGCATTGCATCCGTTTGTTCACAGCAGTCCAAACATTTTTACACTCCCTAGTATCAAATTTAGAGGTCCTTATAGAAAATATCCTAGGGCCTTTCATTTCTTTTTTTTTCTTTTCCACAAATGATTTTCATTAACTATCAAAGTGCAAATGCAATGATTGGAGTATCAGTCTAATGGTTTCTGACTCACTTTGGATTCCACTTGGCGAAAAAAAAAGAAAAGAAAAAGAAAAAACCCTCCTGAACAGATTATAACAATAGACAAACCTAATGATAACTAGCACAGCCAGGGTCCTTTGTGTCAGCTGTGCTAATGCATGGTACACACACATCCCCAGTCGTCCCCTTCTAAGGGCCTGTATCCTGCTCAGTACATGCTCACAAATTTCCCATTAGCCTTCATTATCAAGAGGCACACATGAACACACAACAAGAGGACAAATTAATGTCTCAGCTCACGAGAACTTGTGTACTGGCAGGGGGAGGGGGGAAGGAGGACAGGCTGGGAAATCTGGAGAAATAAAACGGGCCTAGAAATGTTAAAGTCACAGAATCACCCAGGAACACACCTCGTTTTCTTGAGCTGAGACTCTCCCCAGAGCTGGGTAAGCAATTTGGACATGGATGTCCAAATCCCACGATGTGCCTTTACGAATTATAGCCTGAACATTTTAAGATTCATTTTTACACCTCTACAAATCAAGGGCCAAATTCCTTAAGTGAATATTCCAAGCTATTAGTCCATAACAAGTGAACACATCTCAGCAAGGACTAAAAGCACTATACATTATTTTGTTTTACAAAATAATTTGCTGCATGCATGCGGCTATTAAAAACAGCTACAAAGAGCCCAGTCCAAAGCCTGCTGAGAGAATGGAAAGACTTCCATCGATTCCAATGTACTCTGGACCAGGCCCTACTGCTTGTGAAACGTACCGATCTGAACTGCATTTTTAGGATGAAGCCAGAACCCAGCTGCTTTTAGCTCATGGAGTAAATTTCCATGTTTGCTAAGGAGGGTTTAGTTTGTGGACTGAGAATAATCCACAAGTTATTTACCTACTTTAAAAATAAAATTCGGCCCTGAAAACTCTATCAGAAGGCTGCTGAGTCCCAAAACCAAGGGAAGGGATATGGAAGGGTCTCCTATACCTGAGCCCAAAGGAGATGACTTCTTTCTCGAGGTGCTGGACCACACGGTGGTCCAACACCACTTAAGAAGTGTTCAGCTGCACAGGAGTGGAGGGATTGGACCTCGAAGGGGTGAGGGTAGTGGGAAAGACTTTGAGGAGACAGGAAGGGACAATGAGTGAAAAATGGGATGGAGGAATTCAATGAGATAATCGAGGGAGGTGAGAGCAAGGAAGAGAGGGCAGAGTGTGGCAGGGAAGTCATTTGGCTGCAAGGCTGAGGTTCTCAAAAAGCCCATTGAATTTTGGGTGGCTAACTCACTCAGGCGCTTTTTGAAAATCCCAGCCTACATCAAGAAGGGATAGTAAATGTAGCTATGAAATTAACAAGAATAGATTAGTGAAACATGTGAGCTGGCTAAATTATATAAACCACTAATTAAACAGACAATCAGCAGGGCAGGGCAGGTTAATTAAGTGGATAGAGCATCAGCTATGCTAGGAAATGAGACAGGCCGATGGTTTTGGATTGGCTCAGTTTGTGTTTTGGTTTGGTTAGTGCGGCACATAGATGGTTAATGCACACCTAAAACACTACATTAAAGGGAGACCATTGGGTCTGTTGCTGTAATAATGTAAGTTAGTCACTGGTCTGGATCAGCTCCCTGCTGATCCAGAAATATCCTACAGGTAGCATTGGTCAAAATAGGGATAAATGTTTAGCAACAGTTTCCAGGAAAAAAAATAGTCCATTTTTTTGCTGGGAATTTTTGAAATTCCAATTATTTTGACCAGCTCCACCCACAGGAAGGGAGGGGATGGAAAATTCCAGAAGGATGAAAGCCCCTTACGATCATTCCCAGAGGAAGGATTGGTTTATGTCACCCCATAAAATGCCCCCCCGCCCCATCCCATGGCATTCTCAAAAGCCAAAGGGAACCAATCCAAACCCATCTGTTTGCCTTTTCTCTGGACTAGCTGTGCTCAACATTATATATACACATAGGAAGAGACAGCCCTTGCCTTGAAGAACTTACAATCTACTAAGCAAGCTAGACAAAGGGTGGGAGAAAAGAAGTATTATTATCCCCACTTTACAGATGGGGTACGGAGGCACTGAGACATTAATGGCCTCATTCAAAGCCTACTGAAGTCAATGGGAAACTTTGCATCCTAGGAAAAAGACAGCAAAGCCATCCCAGAATTTATGGATCCCACAGGAGGCCAGGATCCTCCATGTGAAGGCCCAGTTCTGAGACAGGGAAGATCTATATAGCGGGGACACTGTTGGCAAGTAATCCTGACTAGACCATCCGGCCTGCTATTACAATTCTGTTCTCCCAGAGGAACAAAACTCTCACCAGCATGAAAAGATGAGAGAGATGTGCTGGTCCCAAAACCACCATATTTGTATTTTTCCATGAAGGGTTAAGTCTATCAGGTTCGGCATTTTCCTTTGTGGTGCCCTGGCGTATTGCACCATGCCAGATGTGTGCAATACTACAGAAATAAAAGCGAACGCCCAGCAGACACTTTGGAAGCAGTTAAATTAGCACCCAGCAGGGGCAAATTTGCAGCTTCAGGAGCAAGGTTAAAGTTAATGTGTTTTCATTCCTGGAGCATATTTGCAAGTGTATGATGGTAAAGATATAATTCTTAGGGCAAACTGGGAGGGAACAGATGTGTTTGGACTAAGTATGAGAAGCCAGAACCAACGCACACCATCTGCGATGAATTTGAATCTTTACAGTTCTAAACAGTTCTGTTAATTACTATATCTTTGCATGGTTCCCGCAGAGACCAAGAAGACTGCGTGAAAGAGGCTGTTTTTTATTATTGCCATTCTAGCTGAAACGAGAAAACACTGAAATTGTCCCAAGAAAGCCTGTTTTTTGCTAGGTTTAAAGTTTAGAGACGTTCAGATGAGTTTAGATAAGCACTGAATAAACTTGGTTGCTCTTCTAACCTCAACGAAAGCATTAACCCTTTAGTCATTCACCCACACTTAGAGCCCAGTTGTGGTCCAGCTTGCGTATAAGCACGGCCATACTGGGTCAGACCAATGGTCCATCTAGCCCAGTATCCTGTCTTCCAACAGTGACCAGTGCCAGGGAATGAATAGAACAGGGCAGTTGTGTGAAGAAATAAGGGGGTGCAAGGTTCCACATTACTCCCTTGTGCTGAGTCCTCGTACTGCAGACGGTAGTACAGGAGGGGATGGAGGCTCTATGTTTCTCTCCACTCCTGTGCAGGCAGGTGGGAGTGGATGGGAACTGGGTGGAGCCACAAGTCCATCCCTCGTTGGTCGCCATAGCTGTGCCAGCACATGGGATGATGTATACTGCACCAGGAAGGGTGGGGAAGTGCCATGAGACAGATTGTAATTTGCAGAGGAACAATCTGACTCCTGTTCTGCTCAACAGGAAGCACAGCAACACACGGCCCCTTTCTTGGGGCTCAGAGCAAAGCCACAACTGAGGTCTTAATTGGGACCTCCGATTACATATTCTCATCCAATCAATCTGACATTGTGTGTGTCCTACAAGCTGTAGCCCAGAGGCAGTGTAACCCAATAGATAAGGGACCTGGAGTCACCTCGGCTCTAATTCCTGGCTCTTTCACTGACTCACTCACTGACCTGGATAAATCAGTTAGCCTCTTGCCACCTCACTCTGCATGCCTGTACAATGGGGATTATGATCCTTACTCACCCGGGGATCTACAACTATGGAAGGGCTAAATTTTGCTAGCATAATGCTTTACAAAGTTAGGCTGGAATTTTCTACGGAGACTAAAGGAGTGAGGCACTCAAATCCCAGTGAATTTTAATTGGGGCCTAGCTCCAAACTCTACCCTCGTAAACAAACAAAAAATAAGCTACACACTGCATGAGTTTTAACTAAGCCCAGACCACTGGTGGAATAAACATTACACGTAAGCCTCCTCAAATATGAAGTCCCCAGGGAGCTAACTGTCTAAGGATATGGCTATATTGTAATTAAAAACCCGTGACTGGCCGGTGCCTGCTGACTCAGGCTTGTGTTGCTCGGGCTAAGGGGCTGTTTAATTGCAGTGTAGACTCACAGACTTTAAGGTCAGAAGGAACCATTGTGATCATCTTGTCTGACCTCCTGCACACTGAAGGCCACAGAACCTCACCAACCCACTCCTATAACAGATCCATAACCTCTGCGAGAGGGTCCTAGAGCTCAGGCTGCAGCTGGAGCCGGAACATCTACACTGCAATTAAACAGCCCCTTAGCCCAAGCCCCTTAGCCCGAGTCAGCTGGCACGGGCCAGCTGCAGGTCTTTAATTGCAGTGTAGACATATTCTAATTCCGGCATTACACATTTTCCAGCCAATTTGGACACTGAAATGGAGAGTGTAGGACTTGTGACCTTCTCTGTCGGACTTCACACCCATAAACCAATGAGGGTCCATGTAATTGATGCTAACTGCCAGTATATATGCAAATTATTATTCAGATCAGATCATTTAACCCTTCTACGAAGAAATGCAACCAAAATGGAGCTAGCAGCTAGGCTGAGAGGATTTTTGGTAGTCAGCATGTAAAGAAGGGTGCACTACTCTCCTCCTCAAGTAGGGAGCAGCTTCTTTGATTGCAGATCCAGAAGCTACAGAACCCTTTCCACTTTTAATCTAAATCCAGGTTAATCCCTAGTCTGCAGCTTAAATTCCATCTATGCTGTGTGGCCGGGCAGCTGCCTATTAAGCCCCGCACAGGACCTCACGGTGGCAGTGGGGACAGTTGCCTCTCCCCCAGCATGGACCTGCCCTGCGGCCAGGGGAGAAGCACCCCTCCTCCCAACCCCAACCCAGCCCTGGCACGGATCTGCCGTAGCTGGGGGAGAGGCAACTCTCCCCACACAGCCCAGGTGCTGCTGCAGGGAGAGAGAGTTGGAGGGAGTCCTCTCTCCCCACCATAGCCCCCGGGAAGCCTGCACCCCAAACCCCTCATCCCCAGCCCCACCCCAGAGCCCGCACCCCCAGCCGGAGCCCTCACTTGCCCCGCACCCTAACTCTCTGCCCCAGCCCTGAGCCTCTCATCCCTGGCCCCACCCCGAGCCCTCACCCCCTCTCACCCCAATCCTTTGCCCCAGCCCTGACTCCTCTCCCACACTCCGAACCCCTCAGCCCCACCCCCCCACATGAATTTTGTTATCTGCACCATATTGGTGCACAGAACAGAATTCATTACGCACATGTGTGGGAAAATTAGAGGGAATACTCATCTGCACCAGTTACCACCACGCACACTAGACTTCACTACTTCACAGGTATTTAAAAAGAACCCTCCACAGTCAAAAACATGGATCTTGCTGCAGTTAAATATGCTTTAAAAAAAGGTAAATACGAAGATCTAAGAAATATTTGTTTTTATATGAATCATCCAAGGAAACCATATTTTGTTTCACTTAAGAAATTTCAAAAGCTAAATTAGAAGTGTAAGTTAATGGTGATGGAAAATAATGGAGAATTCTACTGGCCACACTTTAAAAGTGAACAGGCCATTATGTTTATTGCTTATGGTGTTTCCTCGTATTCCGAGTTCTAACAGTCTGCAAGTTACAATAAATGCTCTTCACTAAAGACGTGGAGTGTCCATGGACAAGAAGAGTAAAAGCAAGATTCTGCCATTTATACTAGCATAAATGTAGACCATTTTCACCAAAACCAAAAGGTGTTCCTGTGGATTTACACTGGGGTAACTGAGAGCAGAATCTCTCCCAAAATCTCTATAGAACCATAGGCTTAGCTGAACCACTCAAACCATTCATATCACTTTAAAACATATACAAATATACATAGATATGCCACAGTTATATAAACAAGCTCCTAATTCATGCTAATGAAATATCAAGAACAGCAATTTTGTGACCATCTTCCTCACAGTTTGGCATAAGGGTTCAAGGAGAATTTGGCTGAGATCAAGCCTCACAGATTGGGCCAGGAGAGGTACGGCTCTCAGTCTCGCGCAAAGAGACGACTGCTGAACTGTTCAGGGTTCTCTTAGGAGATGGTACAAAGCTCTGTCAGTGTGGCAGAACAGCATATCAGCCCAGCTGGTCAAGGTCTTGGTACAGGGAAGAGATCTAGGGCATGACCAGACTAGGGCAAGTGAGGGCTAACTCCCCCCCAAAATAGTGATTAATCACATCAAATTTCCAGGGTTTTGAAAAGAATATACTGCAAGCCTGCCATGTCCTCCCCATACCTCCCAAAGGATGTGCCCACCCCTAGAAGGGATTATGAAAACAATGATTTATTATTTAAGTGCTGACAATGCACTAAGCTCTGTATAAGATGACACTGTCCCTGGGTGTAATCTTAGCAGAGAACAGAAGATGCACGGGGAGATCCTGAGTTTTAAAAATAAGGACAACTGGTTGCCCATATGAAGTAGTGGGTGAAGCTCTCCTGACCCCCACTTAAATTGACCCCAAGATCTGGGAGTCACTGACTAAATACAGCTATCAGGACACAACGGCACATGCCTAGAGCTGTATGAATTGCTGTGGCTTCAGTCCATTGAGATTTGGTGAATTTATTCTGGTTTCTGTTGATATGAGTTCTTTCCCCTCCCATAGGAATAAAAATGAAAAAAGAGAATCTCAGCTAAAACCTCTGAGTTTAACGTGCTTTTGGATCAAAACCATGAGAGGAAGGATGGTCCAGGGGGTAGTCTAGGACTTGAGAGACCTGGGTTCAGTTCCTTACACTGCCACAGATTTTCTGTGTGACCTTGGGCAAGTCACTTACCCTCTCTGTGCTTCAGTTCCCCATCTGTAACATAGGAATAATAGTATTGACCAACTGCACAGAGGTGTTAAAGATTGTAAGGCACTTAGATGCTAGAGTGATGGGGGCCATATAAGTACATAAGAACCAGAGGTGTTCAAACAATATTTGTTTGGTGAATCTGGGCACGTATTCTGTTCAATTTTGTTTTAATTATTGATTAATCATATTCAATAAACCACACAGCTGATCAAAAGCTTTCAAAAATATTTGCTGAATTTATTCAGCGCTAGTCAAAATGACTGAGTTTTGCAGGGTTTCCGCCCCAAACCCTAAGTCTCACCCCAAGACCATCCTTCAGTGACTGGTCCATCTTCTCACAAAACTAAGTGAAAACTTGACTTCAAATTTCTCTCCAGACTCAGTCATCCAGGCTTTCCCCAAACCCAGCCCAGGTTCACTAAAAGGGTGGCAAACTTCATTGAGTATGGGCTGAAATTGGGTTTATAATGAAACCTGAAAGCCAGAGAGTTTGAAATTTTATTACAAGAGAGTTTTGCTATGACTGGACACTTACTGGTAGAGGGTGGGAAAGGCGAGTCCCCACAACACAGGCAGAGAATAAAACACACGAGCAAACAAAACCCCAATTCAATGCAGCCTCTTTCAGGAAACCAAGAATATTTCATTGCCATGGCTTGTCCCTAGAGGCTAAAAAGCATCTAATTAGCAAATCCCACTGAAAACCTCCAGTGTAACACAAAGTGACTGAGACAGGCAGAGAAATTATAAGCCTGACATTCCATTTAGCAAGCTTTAAAGCCATAAAGTCATATCCAAATGCTTTTTGGGGATTTCAAACCAAGAAAAAAACAGAGAATTATCTAAAGCATGTGAATTGATAGTTGACAGCGGTGTAGTGCCATTTGATAGTGGAGTTACAGAAGCTCTCTATGAACTGTGTACTCATGCTACAAATCCATCTCTCAACTACAGTAATGAAGGGCCAGATTCCACACTCTGCTTTACAGTTTATACAGTATCTAGTATAATAAAGCACTGATTTCTCATTGAGGAATTAGGCAGACTGAAATAAAGTCAACGATTAACCATTAGTAATTAATAATTTACTACTCTTAATAACGAGTGGAAAGCCTCATAGGCAGGAGGTGAAGCTCATGGAAAGAAGGGAGTGGAGCCTACACGACATGATCCTCTCCCTTTACAAGATCTGTAGAGTTACGATCCTCATTAACTGGGAGAAGGGAGTGGAGCCTACACGACATGATCCTCTCCCTTTACAAGATATGTAGAGTTACGATCCTCATTAACTGTACTGGAGTTACGCCAAAAATGAATTTAGCCCCATATTTCCCCAAAAGTCCTCGCAGCCTGTGTACTTCCATATAGCTCATATAGCCCTTTCCCCTACTCAGCAGTTTGGCAGTTTCATGTGGTGAAACAGTTTTTAGATTACTTCCTTCCTTCCCACGGGAGTTTTCCACAGGAGGAGAGAAGAATACAGGCTTTAGTTAAGAAAATTACACTGTGGGTGATTGGGGGGAGGCACATACATCTTTAAACATAATTTGCCAATGATATTTTCATGGGTTTTTTTGTATTGTGTATTCTCATATTCTGAATATTCAGTTCCCTTTCATGCATGCCTTCTAATGGGGAAACTGCTGTCCAGTCTTGCTGGTCACTGTGTCTTTGATGGACAGTGGGATCTTATTGGCAAATCAGAGTCAAGTTAAGGTCAGTGTTTCTTGCGCCCTTTATTTTCCAATGTTTTTATGTGAGAGAGAAGGGTAATCATTTAAGAAGTTTGAATTTTAACATGTTTTAATAAAAACAAAAACCCCCCTCTCTTCTTATGAAAACATGTCAGTGACTCGATAACTAAAGTTGTAATTTACTTTTCATTTCATTAAAAGCCCAATTTGGAGATACCTGAAGCCTCTCACACACCCTTTAAAAAACAGCTTTCTGTCTCAGTTTCTGCATAGGCTGTCTCTGGCTGGATGATAATTTTCTGTGGAACATTTGATGATAATCAGAAAAAGCTTTTGTTTTTTAGGAGAGCCTGGAAAACAAGATTTTTTTTTCTTTGTAGAAACATCTTACGTGATTTTTTTTGGAATGCCATATCTCAAACCCAACTTTGAGCAGACACTCCACACTGTGCTTTATATACACTGTATGTCTTTCCTGAGGCTTATTACCTTTGAGTGATTTTATGAAAGGTTGTGGGACTGGGTTGGTGGGAACACCTGACAATTCAGAGAGACTTCAAAAGAGTTTATAAGCTTCTTGAGAGCTCTTGAAGCATTTATCAGATCCAAAGCAGAAGCTTTCCGAATCAGCAAACTCCACCATCTAAATCCCTAGCGTCCAAGAAGCAGAAAAGCTTAACATCTCCCATTGTGCATCCTGCAGACTTTGTGAGTCTGGAGCTCAAATAGTCAGTTGAAGGTGCTTACAAATTCTGCCGGCTCAGCCTAAGGAGTCTGTTGGCTCTGGCAGCTAAAAAGCGATATACAAAGAAGTTTAACAGGTGAACAACATGACAATTACCAATACTGCAGGTCAACCGTGGATCAACAATATCTCTCTGTAAACATAGCTCCTGCTTCTAAAGAATTTCACCACTGTGTAGTGACTGCCACAGAGCTTTGGAGTGATTGCTGTGGGGCTAAAAGAGGATGAGTTATCTCTTCAGTGTAGATGTTCCAGAGTTCTTGCTACAAAATTCTCACAACCTGTGGTTATCTTTCCAAAGCTTTACACAACAGCACTGCTATGGGCCAGACTGCCCCATTGTGCTCATGAAACTGTGGGAGATGATAATGAAATCTCCCTTGCAGAAGCTCCTGCTATGCATTCCTTATAGTGAGAAGTGATTGGGGCCCTGAAAAAGTTCACACGGGGAAAGCCTCTCAAGCCACCTGATCCTGTGAATGCACAGAGAAGAGATCCCAGATCCGCATAAGGAGGAGACGTTTTGCATGTAGAGCTTCTATTGGCCGTGACCCTGAAGCTTGCTTAGCAGCAGCTGGGCAAGGGACACAGTCGGAAGCTAACACTGCTTCAAGCAAGTTACCATTAGTGTTTTAATTTGCATCCAGTATGTTGTCTTGCATATTTTGCAAAAATATTCATGTTTATAAAAGTCCTGCCTGTCTCGCCTACGCTGACAGATTGCTGGAGGAGCACCATCATGGCTGCATAATGAGCCTGTTCAAATCCCTCTGACTGCCAGTCTGTTACGAGAGTGGGGAAACACTCCTGTAAAGACCGTTAAAGTACAATGGCTAATGAATAGAGAGCTACAGCCAAGGAGCAATAGATTCCCCTGCAACACAGAATCATAAAAGGTTAGGCTGGAGGAGACCTCAAGAGGTCATCTAGTCCAGCCCTCTGCGCTGAGGCAGGACTGAGTAAACCTAGATCATCCCTGACTGGTGTTTGTCTAACCCGTTCTTAAAACCTCCAGTGACGGGGGTTCCACAACCGCCATTGGAAATCTATTCCAGTGCTTAACTATTCTTACAGTTAAAAAGGTTTGTTTCCCCGAATATCTCACTTAAATCTTTCTTGCTGCAGATTAACCCAATTACTTCCAGTCCTACCTTCAATGGACACGGAGAACAACTGATCATCCACCTCTATACAACAGCCCGTAACAGTCTTCAAATTTGTTATCAGCCCCTCCCCCCATCTCCAGGCTTTTTCCCTCAGGACTAAATCAGGTTTTCTAAACCTTCTAACATTTTTGTTGCTCTCCGCTGGACTCTCTCCAATTTGTCCACCTCTTTCCTACAGTGTCAAAACATGGACACAGTACTCCAGGTGAGGCCTCACCAGTGCTGAGTGGGGCAGGACAGTTATATCCCATGTCTTACACAGGACAATCCTGTTAATATATCCTAGAATATTAGCCATTTTTGCAACTGCATCACATTGTTGGCTCACATTAAAATTGTGATCCACTTTAGCCTCCACATACTTTTCAGCACTACTACCACGTAGCCAGTCATTCCCCATTTTGTAGTTGTGCATTTCTAATTCGATTTATTCGATTTTTCCTTTCTAAGTGTACTACTTTGCATTTGTCTTTATTGATTTTAAACTTGTGAAATTCAGACCAATTGTCCAGGTTGTTTTGAATTCTAATCTTGTCCTCCAATATGCTTGCAACTCCTCCAAGTTTGGTGTCAACAGCAAATTTTATAAGCCTGCTCCCCACTCCATTATGCAAGTCATTAATGAAAATGTTGAAAAGTACTGGACCCTGGACAGACCCCTGTGGCACTCCACTTAAATAAGTCCTTCCAGTTGGACAGCAAACCACTGATAACTACTCTGAATATGGTATTTCAACCAGTTGTGCACCTCCTTTGTCGGAATTTCATCTAGACCATATTTCCATAGTTTGCTTATGAGAATGTCATGTGGGACTGTCAAAAGACTGACTAAAAACAAGATATATTATGTCTTCTGCTTCCCCCCCATCCACTATGCCAGTAACCCTGTCAAAGAAGGAAATTAGGTTGGTTTGGCATGATTTGTTCTTGACAAATCAATCCATGGTGGCTATTGCTTATTATCTTATTCCTTATTACACTATTAACATAACATAGTTGAAGTTGATTCCCACAGCTGCTCCCTCGCCAGCTTCTTCAAACCAAAAATAAAAAGAAATCCCTTCTGCCTGAAATTTCTCATATGCTGTCTCTTACAAGGAGATGAGATTTGGGGACAGTTTATGATTTATTGATCAAATTGTTTGGGAAGCTAAAATTAGTTTTTAGTTGTACAAGTCTTCTAATTTATTTATTTAGATTGCTACTTTTTGTACCACCAGATTCCATCTCAAAACAGGTTGGCCTAGAAATTCCAGTTTTGTTTGACCCATTTATACTGGTGCTTTCAATTACTATTCGGAAAGTTTGGTTTTTCCATTTTCAATCATTAGTTATAGGATTTTTTCCCCAGCTATGAGAAATTCAGAAGTTACCTAGCAGACTTTATACATTTGAAATATTGCTAACCCCAAGAATTCAATCATAAGTCAGGCCCACAACAATCATGACATTGGCTTAAAATCATAAGATTAAAAAACCTCCAATAACATTTTTTTTAAATTTGCTTTCTGGTTTCTGAGCCTTTAGGTTACATTTGGGTCACATTTTCAAGCTTTACTCTACAACCATGAAAGATAGAAATGTACTTTTTTGAAAACAAAAGCTGAGATTCTCCTCTAATCACATGACTCCAGGAGCTGGAGCTTTAGGAAAAGCAGCAGCTATCACTATACTCATGATAAAAAATCGCAAGAGTTTGCAACACTGCATTTGTCTGTAGGTTATTGTACAGTGCTCTTCACTAAGCATCTAAGCTCCTCATGTGCCTCAGTGAATTTTATTCTCACACCACCCCATGAGGCAAGTATTTACTATTCCCATTTCCCAGATGAAGAAGCGAAGCACAGAGACACTGATTCTCTGATGCCTTGTAACTTGTACAGCCATTTATGCAATGGTAGCGTTTTCACCCACTTTGCACAAGTATAAATGACTATACAAGGGGCACTGGAGAATCAAGCCTTTTGAGATTAAGGCCAAATTTATCAAAAAGAAGCCTATAATTCTGAGTGTCTCAGTTTTTGGTGCCCATCCTGAGTTGTCTACTTCCTGCTGTTTTCTAGTCCTTGCTCATTTCTACCACACATCATTACTTTATAAGCCTACTGAGCCAATGTGAAAGAGATTTTTTTTTTAACTGATGCCCACCATTCAGTCTATATATACCAGTGTTATAGGCCTTTACATGGTTAGAATTTATTTTTCCATTCTTTTATAAACACATTTTCCAAGAAAATGAATACTTAAAAATGTTGCTAGTCAAACCCAAAAATAACACTTGAGCAGTTTTAGATTTTCCTTTACAAACAGATAATATAATTCCCAGACAAACATTTTTGTCAAGTTACAGTCAACAGACATCTAAGACTATTGTTATTTCCCAACCTCTGTCCTCCCAGAAAAAAACAATGACATAGAGTTAACATTGCAAAGACATTGCCTTAGAAAAGGCAGCAAAAACAACAACAACAACAAAAATTGTGGTTCAAAGTAGCCTACATGTTATAAGTATGAAAACTGAACATGCCATCACCAGCTCTTGTGCAGTGGATCTCCATTAAATGTGAGTGGCCTTTGCATTTCATTACCAATTTCTTTAGCCCAATCTCACTGGGAACAATGACAAGAATGGAAAAGCCTTTCTATTGCACAGAAAAGGACTGTTTTACTACTGTTTAGGAGGAACACATCTTACCTGTCTGTGCTGTTGAGAGATGGGATACTGCAGTCCTGAGATTTGTTGGCTTTGCTGCATTTTCTGAAGTATCATCTTCTGCTGCAATGCTAAGGATACGTTTGGTGGCCGTTGAAGAGGCTGGTTTTGGAGAGGTTGAGTAGGTTGCTGCTGTTGCTGTTGCACCGCAACAGGGCTCTGCAGCTGCTGAGGATAGTGCAGGATAGAAGGCTTGCTTTGGGATCCCAAAACTGAAGGCATCTGCTGGTTAGTTTGCTCTGAGTTAAAATGACACAAAGGCTTTGTGTTGCCATGATGCTGCTCTAATGGTGATTGAGTGTTGTTTATAAAGTTTCTATTGAGATCCTGAGGCTTTGGTTGCATTATGATGTCAATAGGGCTGCTCTGGGTTGGGGCGTTTGGTTTATAGATGTAGTTATTCATGGCTTTGGACTGATTCCCATTGACAGGTACCCCAGGCATGGCTGAACTCTGGGGGCTGAACTGCTGCTGACGAAAGGAAGGGCTGGGAATTTTCTCTTGTACGAATTGTCCTGGGGAAGGGCCTGATGGGGACAAGGTGGGCCAGCTGGATGGCTGGGTTTGCTGCTGCTGCTGCTGAATCAAGGCATGCTGTTGTCGGTTGGCTGCTATTTGTTTTAGCTGCTGGGCGTGAGATACTTCTTGCCAGTTAGTCAATGGTCGATTGGAGACTGAAGAGACCTGTGACGGCTGTGCTTGATTCTGAGGCACCGAAGGGACTGGTGAAGAGGTGGACATGGCAGCACTGGACATAGTGAAGGCTGGTCCTGTAGAAGAAGGCCTCATTTGAGGGGAGCCCACAGGTGCCTGATTCAAGCCTGGTGAATATTCACTCTTTATCACAATTTTCTCCATCTGCAGAGAAGATCTAGCAGCGCCTCTCTGGTTTTGCTGCCCGAGATCAATGTTAAATGGCTCATCTTGTTTTATGGTGGCATTTATCATATTTTCTAGTTCAAGGTCACTCATTGGTGGCACCGATATGTTAGTCAGTTCATTAAACAGCTCCTGAAGCTCTGGGTCCATCATCTGTTCCCCTGTATCTTCCCCATATCTATTAGGGAAAATGTTTTCATGGGACATATGATCATCCAGATGTTTGCTGCAAGATATGGTTTCTCCTGGTTCTTTCTTGACCTCTTTCAAAGGCATACTAAACATATGCCCACTAGAGTGGGTACTGTTTGTTAGGCTGCTGGTCTTTCTTTGTGATCCTTGCCCCACAGACAAGGTTCCTGACATTGACTGGCTTTGGCAATTGTTAACATGTCTGCCTTGTCCCATAGAAAGATTATCACCCACTCGTATCCTCTTAATATCAAGGAAAGAGTTATCTGAAATACCATTGGGTCTCTTGTTGTTAACAGGTGATAAATTTACCACCAGCTTCCTCTTCAAGGAGCCCTGGAGCTGAAAAAAGTGGGGAGAAAATAAATAATTAATTGACATTCAAGATCCAGTCCATAGTCAACTCAAAAGCAGGTTGATACTAATTTGATGCTTATAACGTGAAGATCTTGAAAAATTAATTAACAAACGTTATGCAATACAGTAGGATACTCTGGAAATTAGCAGAAATTTGTGATACTAAAATTAATGGAATTGAAATAGATTTCATAAATTTTAAGGCTAGCAGGGCCCCTTAGCAGGACCCGCTAAGAGACGTTTTCAGAGGCAAAATGAATAATTAGCCATCCAGCTCCCACTGATTTTTGGCATACCCAGATTTACACCAGCTGCGGAGCTGTCCCCATATATTCAAATATGTCTGAAGTAACTAGGAGAATTTTACCTTGTTCACATACTGAATTTAAGGCAGTGGAGTTATGCCAATTTCAGCTAAAGATCTGGCTCATGAGATACCTTCTACTGCTGTACTATTTTTTCCAAATATGTACGTTAATTTATTAGGGAAGAATTAGGCCCTGGACATTTATGTTGTGAAATGTCTGCTATAAAATTAAATACAGGCTATGCAACATGATCCAGCTAACACTGATCTGAGAACCATAACTGTTTCATTTCCTTGCTTTTGAACATTTACGTATATAGTTTTATACACTCACAAACAGTGTGGGCTAGATATTGAAAAATATACACATACAATTGCACATCTAGTGTATGCTCAACTACCACAATTGGACATGCTTTATCACGTATTTATGTGTGAAAACTCCCACCTTGCACATATACAAATCAGGTGCATAATTCTGCACACCTTTACAGTACATAAAAGCAGCTAGACATGTTTGAAATGCGTGTTTGAAATTCAAGCCCAATGTATGCATCCTCCAGTACCTATAAGCAGAATTTCAGAAACACTTCATAACGGACTGTATTCATTCACATTAATGTTAATACTCTTGTTGTATCTTTTGCTCTTTACACAACCAATGTACTATGAAGGAACATCACTGGCACAGTAGGCTCTAAACAACTGTATTTATTAAATATACACAATATCCAAGCCTAGATACATATGCTCTGGCTAGCTTCTGCAGCACAGAACACAGTCATTGCTACTAGAATGCTTACAAACTATTTAAAGAAGTACTATACTGGTGTGTGTGGGGGAGAGGGTGTTGCTTTCATTTTTGTCACTTAACCATAAGTACATTGACCCAGGTGATTTATGATAATATGTCATTTGATGAATGGCCTGGTTTTTAGCTTGGTCTAAGAAACCAGGGCCCATGTCAAGGTATGATATCTTGTGAATATCTGAGGCAGAAACAAAAAACTGACAATCCCAGGTCTCCGGTAACATACGTCATGTTTTTTTGCTAACTATGCTGACTTGTGATACCATAAAAATCATATTTATATTATACCCTTTCACATATAGATGGCCTTGAGTTTGTAGAACAGTATTCTGGCCTCTGACCCCCTGAATTTAAGGACTTGTCTGGAGTTGTTCCTGATTAGCTTTTCCTTATCAACTCTGAGTGGATACTCTTATTCAGAAATATGTGTCTACCCATGGAATTAATCAGGAACAACTTCATGTGTAGACAAGCCCTTATATGCAGTTGGTGCTTATCCTTTTGTACCATTCAGGTCACTGAATAATCCCCTCGAAACATCATGAGGAAGATATAAAAGTCTGTCAACCCGCTTCCTAACATAAAAGAACAAACATCATGTTCCAAAGATGGTAAGATGAACTGCCATTTGCAAATCTACAATGTAGTTTTGTTCTTTCACTTTATAGCTGAAGACGTTCTGGTGTCTGTTCGATTTTCACCCACATAACTTGATGCATTCAGTACACTGAGTTTGTATTTTCTCTTTCATGGCACAGTCAGTGAGATTTTTGGGTGGTCATTCACACTACAGAGTGCAATGACTGTAATCTGGGTAGCATGTTTCTTTGTAACACATGAGTCACTGTACTTTCCTTTGCATAAAACCAGAAAACTACATTTCCTTTCACCATCATCTTTGCTATCATTTTGCTTATTAGAAATCATTCTCAAGTCCCCAGATTCTTCTTTATGGGAAATGGGGAAGTCCCTAGTCAAAGTACGTGTTTTGCTCTTCTACGTTTTGCTGACAGAAGGATTAAATAGATGATGAATAATGTATTCTCTGCATAAAAGTGGGTTACCTGGAACTTATGCCTTTCTTGATTAACTTTGCATTTGCACTGACACTTTGAAACATGACTAGCTGTTTAAAATGTCCACATACTCTCAAAGCCCTTGGACAATGGGCCCTGATGTGATTAACAATGTTGTTGCTGAACAGCACTATGTGTATCTGATATTTAAAATAATATTTGAATTAACTAATAGACAGATGTAAACAATGCCACATGAGACTACTTCAAGAATGGAACTCTACAGACAACTATATACAAGAAACCCATGGATCACCACACCTACCTTAATAGATCCAATAACAACCCCAAATACACCAAGAAACCTGTTATCTACAGCCAGACACTCAGATACCACAGAATATGCTCCAAGGAGAAAGTCCAGAATATACACCTTAATACACTCAAAATTGCCTTTGCCAAACAAGGACATTCCAGAGAAGTAGACTGCATCATAGAATGGGCCACCTTGAGACTGCAGAATACAGAAATAAACCCCCCTCTGATCGTGCACCCTTAGTTGTCACCTATTACCCCAAGCTGGAACTGATATGGGGTATCAAACAACTACAACCTGTACTCAGTGGGGACCCCATTCTGAAAGAAGTCTTTCCTGAACCTGCTCTTCTGGCCTTCAAACAACCCCCCAGCCTCTCCAAGCTTAGCATGAGAAGCAAGCTCCCCACAAACCAGGACACACCAACTCAAAGTGGCACCAGACCCTGCCAGAACAACAGACACAAAACCTGCAGACATCTCTCCACTGCTACAATGACCAGCACCCCCAGAACACACCTTTCAAGGTCCACAGGATCTATACATGCCAATCACAACATGTGGTGTACCTCATCCAGTGCACAAATGCCCCAATAACAATTATGTGGATGAAACCAGACAATCACTATGCTCTCAAATGAACTCACACAGGAAAATGATAAAAGACAAAAATACCTTAGCACCAGTGGAAGAACAGTTTTCACAAAGTGATCACTCTATACCAGACCACTCAGTCCTCATCCTTAAAGGAAACTGTACAACACCTTCAAAAGACAAGCCTGGAAGCTTAAATTTGTAACTTTGCTAGACACTAAAAATCTTGGATTGAACAGAGACACTGGATTTATGGTTTATCACAACAATCTATAATCTACTAAAGCCCCCCCGCCAGCTGCTTTTCCCCACCACTTCCCTTCCTTTCCCCCGACCTTGAATGGACCCTTGAAATATGTAACTACTTATGCTAAACAATCTGTTCCACCTTTTATTTTGCTGTGACATTCTGAGTATGTTTCTCAGACCTCAAGTAAAGCTCAAATGGGGAAACTGAGACACAGAAAAGGGACATGATTTGCCCAAAGTCACTGGCAGAGCTGTGAATAGAACCCAGCTCTCCTGACATCCAGGCCAATGATCTGGCCACTGGACCACATTACTTCTTCTGTAAGTTAATTATGTAATACACTATAATGTATGCTAGGTATAAAAATATGAATATATTGTTCTCAGATACATCTCGTGTTTCCTTTTCTGCATCCTGCTAAAATGCTTGCAAAAAGGGCCCATTCATTTTTATTTTTTTTTAATCTTCAGAACATTTTGCAAATATTAATTAATTCATCCCAACAACAGCTCTGGGAGGTAGGTACATGCTGTTATGCCCATTTTACGGAAACAGCAACTGAGACAGAAGCAATAAGGGGTAGATCCTCATGCCCTGCTAGGATACTTCTGTGCTCCCCAAGAGGTACAAAGGGACCTTCAAGCAGCTCAAAAGGGGCTGCAGAGGATTCTCTCTGCTTTATGAGACTGATTTCCCTCCCCTGTTTAAACATGGGGGAGGGGACAGGAAAGGGAAACATACAAAGGGTGGGGCCAAAGCATTCATTCTTGATTGGCTGGAGCAGTCTCATAGGACTCGACCAATCCCAGAGCCATTTTCCATCCTCTCTTCAGCTGTATCAAGTTGTTCTGAAAACTGCAGTCACTTTGCACTGCAAGGGTTTTCACCTATGTGTTTAGTGGTGGGTTGTGTTTTGTTTGGGTGAGTTATAATCTCCCTTATGCAAAGTGCCCCATCAGAAGCTTACGAAGAACCATGCGTCTATACCAGCCCAGCAAGAGGGAATCAACCAACCAGTCTAATCTCATTAGCTATGTTTTTATGTTGGCATCCATCGCTGTAACATCTGAACATTCTGTGCATGCAGGCAGGGAGAGAAGGGATTAGACTTCGTCCTGCTTTTAAAAAAAATAGAAGGCACCTATCGAACATGCTCAGAACTAATTTTTCAGTGGCTGATAACTTTTTTCATTGCCCAAGCAAAGCACATGCACCTCAGGAGGAAAAAAAACAGCCACTTCCATTTCAAGCATCAGCAGTTCATGTTGTAAGTGAGGACTTTAAGATTTGGCTCCCTGTATACGTGACAAATGTTTTTTGCACCTTACACACAAACACATTTCTCGGGCTAGATGTATTTGTGATTATAAATTTAAAGTGATCTGACCTGTGAAATACTGAAAACATCTATGATTGGAAATCTGTAAAATGACAGAAACGAGGAGGTGAAGAAGCTCTTTGTGTAAAGTGCTATTCCACAACAGGTAGGCAGTACTTAACATCAAAGTGTTTCCTGGCAGATAACATTATTGTAAGATCTCTTGATAAACAGGGTGCTGAGGAGCCAGCATGGGTTCATGCACTTACAGCAAGGAAGATCTGGATTACTAACTGCTTAAAATACTGGTTGTGAGACAGGGTAGTGCTTTTACTGATCCTGTGGCGGAATAGTGCCAATAGAATGCAAAACTCTAGAGATGAGTGGTCCAAATGTCACCGAGTGATAGTCACCCTGCACAATGGAATCAATCACTTCACACTGAAACCCCATTGTGAGGACTTAAATGGGATTTAGGAGCTGTATAAAGCTTGTGCTGGCTCCTCTGCTGAGGGGTGAATTTTACAAAACTACAGTGTCTAAAATGAGGACGATGGTGGTGAATTTTTGTCAACATTGCAAAGGCATAGGGGCCAAATTTTACTCTCATTGACACTGTTGTAAATCTGGAGTAATTCCACTGATCTAGTCATTAGAGTGGAGTAAAAAAAAATTGGAGGAAATTTCAGTTTTTTGTTGAGAATCCCAAACTTAAATCTAAACCTTTTTTTCCCCCTGAAAACCATTATTAAAAACTTTGAAAAATAGTTTCAAATTTTTGTTGAAAAAGCAGATGTTTTCATGGGAAGTTTAGAAAACAATAGAAAACTTTTCAAAATTTCCAGGGGACAATAATAGGCATCTTTCAACCAGCTCTTCTAACAACATGAGGGCCTGATTCTGACATTGGCTGCAAGCAGAGGACGGTCGCTGACCTTTGCAGGAGTTGCACATAGGTGACCAAGGACAAATTTTGGCCATCACTGTTGGCAAATGACAAGGATGCTTTTTAAAATTCCTTTTTGATTTAGTCTCCATTTCCTTATAACTGTATGCTTCGTGCAGGTTCTTCTGTTGGATAGCACTCCACAGTTCATATTTCCCCTTACTTTTAAATATTGTGTGTGAATATGGTACTTGTGAAAAGTTCTAAGTTGACAGTCTTGCAGACTTAAGTCTTTTGGCTTTCCACAGACCAGGTAACGCAGCATCTCCCCACTCTGGCCTGTCAGTGTATCTCTACGGTCACCTGGAAGGACTTTCTTCTATGGGCAGCAGAGAAACTCAGTATCCATGCCTAATCAATCCTTGACCTGCCTACAGAGATTATCAGTTTGTATCAGCTGTGAACGTCTGTCTTCTTTAAATGTCTGTACCTAGCCACTAAGGGCTGGACTGAACCACCAACTTATTTCAAGTAACAACTTTAAGTCATTACCAACCTAGGCTGGCTGAAGACCTAGTGGGGAAAAGATCTCCAATCTCCTAAAACGTCCACTTTCCCATCACTGGAAATTCCATACTCAGAGCTGTGGCAGTATTAACTTCTACTTTAGAACAATGATTGATTTGCAGCACAAACTCATGCAAAAACTTCTTGAAAGTTACTACCAATTTCAAAACAAGCAATTATCATACTTGGAAATGTAGTGAGGCAGATGACATGGTGACATTAAAAATTCATAGGGTGTAATAGTTTTGACATGAATACAAACATTTTTGCACCTGCTCTTGTAAAAACATAAAATATAATCAAAGCTGCTTTAGAGGATGTCTTTTTGACTGTTTGCCTCTCAGACTTTTCCCAATCTTAGATTTGTTGTACGTATGCGCTGCTTGCATTGATGGAGGCACTGTTAACAATATCTTTTATATTTTGAGAGATGGGTAGGATTTTAAATTAGCTATATGAAAAATACTGGAAAAGTCAAAGAAGGGGTTTTGCCAGAAAGTTTGTGCAGAAGGATGACAAAATTAAAAAGGAACCCTTTTTAAAGAAGGAAAATACATTGCAGATATTTTATTACTTGTATTGTGGTAGTGTAATGCCGACAGACCCGGGTCGTCGGCGGGCAGGATTGAACCAGGGACCTCAGGAGCTTAGTGCACGAGCCTCTATCACATGAGCTAGGAGCCAACTCACCATTAGCTAAGGCTGTAGAGCAGACTCAATCATTGCTCTCTCAGTGGTCTCGGTGCCACTAGATGGGACAGAACACCACCCCAAGGAAGTGTGTGGGTTACAGTAGCACTAATGGCCTCTATCAGGGCTGGTCTACACTACCGCTTAAGTCGATGTAACTTACATCGCTCAGAGGTGTGACACCCTGTGAGCAACGTAAGTTACATTGACTTAAAGCTGTGTCCACACCATGCTATGCTGGCAGGAGATGCTCTCCCGCCGACATAGCTTCTGCCTGTTGCAGAGGTGGGGTAATTACACCAATGGGAGTGCACCGTCCTGTCGGCATAGTGCATCTTCACCAGATGTGTTGCACCAATGTATAACAGTAGTGTAGACTTGCCCTCAGGATCCCATGGTGCTAGGCACTGTGTGTCTTCCAATACCTGGACATGACAGTGGGTCTCCTTAAGTATTTATGACCTGAGTCTGCAAGATGCCATTGAAACCATTCCTCCTACTGAGAGATTTGTTTGCATTATTTCCCAATGAGACACTCAGCACCCTGCACAATCAGGCAGTTAATTTCACCTGGACTTGGTCCAACCAGGAGAATCCCAGACAGGTGCCTGACGTCCTCCCCATGTTATCTCTTTTCCCATTGGAGTGGAGGCTGAAGACTACAAAGAGATGGAATGGAACACCCTTTATTCCCCATCAGTGTAACGCCTCCAGAGCAGTGCAAGGCTTCTCTTTCCACAGAATTGAGTGTTCTGCCTCTTGAGTGCTCCTTCCTTGATGCTGCAACCCCACACAAGCCCTCTGGGCCCAGGAAGGAACAAGACTTCTTACTATACCCTTACAAGACAAATGTTGCTGGTAAGACCTGGCAAAAATGATCTCCCACCACCTCTATTCTTAAATCATCTGGCTGCTTTGACAGTTCTCTTCTGCTGAAGGTGGACCTGACCCAGTTACAATGCAGTGTTGAGCTATGGTGAGGGCTGGCTCACTTCACTGGCTCTTCTTAAGATTTAATATGCTCACTCTTGTTTTGAGCAGCAGACTTCTTGTACATGAAGAACAAAGCTGAAACCATACATTTTTTATCTTGATATTAACTTTTACCTGTCCTGGCTTCAACCCAGAGTCTGCACAAACATGACACATGTTATGGAGATTTTAGCACAAAGTGCAATCTCCAGGGTGAAGTTCATCTTGGAAAAAATCTTAATTGTTCAAGGTGGATTGAATTCTGGGAACTCAGTCATCCTCCAGTCACCCTTGTAGACCATAGTAGCACAACACAGTTAATTCTCTTGCTAACCAAATGATTAAGACGTGATACAAGTCTTTCCCACATTTACCGTAATAAACATTACTAAATCAGAAATTATAGTAACAGATAAGGATGTTCTCCAGCTGACAAGTATCCATTTAATTCTTGTTAGTTGGGGACAAGGCTGGAATAGTAATCAGTGTGTTAAAATCCCACAATTTACCTTCATTTATGGAAAAACAACATCTCTTGCCAATTGAAATTACCAATGTAAAAATGCATCTATATTATCCACAGCGTACTGTCTAGAAATACAACAACAGGGCTTTGGTCCAAGTTGCTGAAGCACAATAATTATATCTCTTACGCAGATTCTACATCTGATGGATTATAAAATCTCATGTCTAGTTCTTAGTGTTTAAGGAGAATAGGAACACAGAGAAACAGTACAGCTTTAAATAGGTCACAATTGCTAATCAGGATATAGCATTTGTAATTCTGTGCAAAACAAATAGGCATGAAAGATCTGCATTCCTTATGCTATGCGCTATGTATTTTTCTTTTAGAGAACGCTCCCTTCTTTTCTCTCTCCAATTCCTTTCAACCATGAATAAGTTAATGATCACTTTATGTGCAATCTACAGAAATTAATGTCAACATTTATTGTCATGAAACGTGGAGCAAAGAGTAATGCAATCTGAGTTTGGGGAAATACAAATGCTTAACTGATCCTATCCTGATGAGAAGGAAATATCAAAGGCATTATAAATGTTGACAGGATGATCAGGCATGTAAAAGAGGTCACCCAACACCACCGTGCACATTGTTTACCAGTTTTGTAAATCAGCTTAAAATATTTAAAACACATACTGTCTCACACAGGAAGCTCCTAATCCTCAAAAATGTGGCTGCTGTTATTTGATTTGCCTTTAGACACTACCACACATAGTAGATTTAAACGAAGAGATTACTGCTTGCAGTCTGGCAATTGTTTTCAATGCAGCAATGCCTGCATAATTGAGTTTGTGGGGTCACAATTATGGCACACACCTATATAAACCACACCCATAGATTTGTATTACCTGTCTGTGCCCCAGTATCCTACACAACACCAGCCGGGTTTTAAAAGTTCAGTCAATGGAGAGAGAGAGAGCAGACATCCAGCCAACGCCAGAAACAAGGAAACAACCAGACCACTCACATTTCTGGCGAATTAGCACGTCACATAGGAGACTCACGCCAACCATTTGGCCTTGAGGTCTTCTTCAGGGCAATTTATAGTTCACAGGAGACACAGTCATTGCTTTTGAGTTGAAAAGCTGCAGCATACCTAGTCATTCTTCCAGTATCAAACAAACTCCACCATATGAGAGGGGGAAAGTATTCCTTCCTCCACGGCTTTCACCAAGGTTCTTAGAAGCAATCAACAAAATTGTTGCTCATTGGAAGGAAAGGTTAGTAATCTTTTGCCAAAAACTTCAGTGGACAAGTGAAATTTAGGATCAAATCTAGACCTGGCGTAAGGACAACTTCCAAGAAATTCAAGTGGAGTTGATGGTTTAATTTGACCCACACTGGCACCCAACCTCTCCTCTTTCTGTTCAGAAATTGCCTGGACTGCCGTGTCTTGTTTCTCACCTGTGTCACTGTAGCAGAGAGTGCTGTCTTGCTATTTGATCACAGACTTGGAATATGTATGACAGCAGTAATAAAAAATATCCGTCCTTTGACTGGCTGTGAAATGACAGTGAACCAGTTTGGGATTTTAAGAAATACCTTGTACATAACAGAACGAAATTCCAGATTATGGCATCACCTATGCAGTATATTATATACCTCTTCTGTTAGGATAGCAACAAATGTGGATAATAAGAGTTCTGCTCAGCTACTATGCTGAATCAACACTGCTATGTAGATTCAGAGCATACAGAAGCAGTCCCAGCAGGAATCGATACAAGGAAACTGTTCCCACAAATCATTCCAATAATCTGAACCTCCTAAATTCCAGCTCCACAGGAAGCAGCCCAGTAAAGAGAAAACTAATTTCTTATGTGTCCATTTACTGTGTTAGTCACAAAAAGTTATTACTGTGGCAACTAGCACATCACAAGGTCCTTAGCTGAGAGCTCCCCGAAGAAGCTCCTTAAAAGAAGCACACACAAATCAATATGCCATGTGATGGCAGGTTACTGGCAAATGAATCTTTATAGCAAATATATGAACTTCACCTTCTCATGGATTGCATATAAGGAAGCCAAAGACACAAGCAACATCTTAACTATGTGAGAGTTGCGCTATTATACTGTTCCCTTAAGGGAGAGCATCGGATTGGTGGCTCTTAATTGGCATAGATAATCCAACTGTTGACCAAGCCAACCAATTCTGATAAGATGAAGCAGAGTTGCTAAGGGAGTCAATGACTTTCTTTAGGCCCTGATTCAAAACCCACTGGAGTCCATTAGAGTCTTTCAAAGGACTTCATTGGGCATTGGATCAGAGTCCAAGGAGAGGAAGAGCACAGGTGCAGACTACTGGACACTGCTAGCAAGAGTCTTCCAGTCTCTGGCACATGGAGCTCATGCATACTGCCACCTCCCCACAGCAGAATACATATTCACACCAACACTTGAAGAAGAATCATCCTTTCATCCCTCAAGTGGCCCTCCAGAAAGGCTGGCTGTCAGGGCAATGTGGTAAAAGCTTGCAAGTTAGACCTATTCTGAAGGATACATATTTATTCCTATTTAGTGAGTGTCTATTAGGCATTTTACAACCTAAGAAAACATCTACAAAAATTCAAAGAGATCCATATCTAAAAACAAAACCTACAATCTATTGGAGATAGAATTCTCTCCATTCCACTCCCCGCCCCTTCAGGAAAAGTTTAGACAAACAAGTAGGCCTTGCAGTCTGCACATCTGAGGTATGGATGAGAATTAAGAGTTATTCTCCAGGGCTGCTGGTGCTCTGGCAGACATGGATGACTTAAGTCTAAGAGCTGTCAATCATGCCCCTTGCATGAGGACTTTGGGTGGGGAGAAGAGTGGGGAAAGAATGTTTTTCCACTATTCATAAGTGGAATTCCACTTCCCAACTGTATACATACCAGTATTCATCTGCATAAATACATGCAGTGTGAATCAGTGTTTAAATCAAATGAAATAGTGGGCCAGAGTCTCAGCTGGTGTAAACTGGTGTAGCACCTTTGACTGGCCCAGTACTTTTATGAATCAGGGCTGAAGGCTGATTATTATGAACCAGCATTTACTGTCACTGTAGATTCCACCAGGAACTTTTGTTGGATGTCTGTTGCAACAGACGCCTCGTTTTTTTGTCCTGCGATACAGACTTTTATTGAAAGAATTCAGTGGAGCAGGCAGGACACCAACATCTCTTGACCATCTGAGAAGAGCAAAAAAGGAGTCCTTAAGGATATAGTGCTGGTGGATAGCTGGGACAATGAGTTAATGATGTCTGACGTTTTCCTTCCCTCTGTTTTCGAAGTTATAAGTAACAAAATCTGGCAGGCTGAAAGGCCTGTGCTGTCAGGGGCTGTGCTGACATCCATATTGTCAGTTTAGAAAGAGAGTTTTTGCATTTACGCAAGTATGCCCATTCTCACTGAACTTGCCTCATGGGAAAATATTGAGCATCAGGAAAGAATGCTGGAGCGTGCCTAGTGTCTGATCTCCACTAAATTCTAAAATCAGTTTGCATTTAATTAAAATATTAACCAACAAAGAGCAATTGCCCAGGCTTTTCTTTTAGAAATGGGGAATTTTTGAAGTAAAATATTCCTTACCCACTGAAGTCAATAAGGCTGAATGAGTGTAACCCAAGGTACAATTCCATCTTCTGTCTCCAAAACACCATTATAAAGCTGCAGTTTTCTATTCCCCAGGAGGCAAATTCATCCCTGTGCAAAGGGCCAACACATGTCCAATGACCACTCAAGTCTCATTTATGGCCTCAAAATACGGTGCAGTGAACAGGTCAGAGGACTTCAGTAACTCAGCTAGAGTTTATGGGCCTACTACAGGGGCAGGTGGGTGAGAGAAGTTCTGCGGCCTGAGATGTACAGAAGGACAGACTAGATGATCATGATGGCGCCTTCTGGCCTTAAAGTCTATGAATCTTGCACTGACCCTCTCTGAGCTGGGACTCCCATGAAAATAAGGTGTGTCATTCTTGGAGCCGCGGGGAGGGGGTTTGTCAATGGGAGACTTGCCTTGAGGAGAGAGGTGAAGATGTATCACTTTGACAACATAAAATATGTATTTCTAGCAGCTGCTCTACTGAGAGAAAGTCTCCATTTTTTATTTAAAAAGTAGGGAAAATAGATCCAGAGCCTAAGAAGCCTAACAGTTAGATGTTTTAATTAAAGGTAAATTTTGCATTGGGGTGGCTGTGGTTAAAGCACCAGGCAAAGGTCTGACAGCACAGGCCAAACAGAGGCTCTTTCTTTCTTGTTAAGTGTTCAGTGTTGCCTCAGTCTTATATGGCTTTTAAACTGCAGGCACCTTCACATAAATGTTCACTTTTTAATAAAAAAAAATCCAACCCAGGCTGTTTGTAATCCTCCTGATTTAGATGTTTTAATAATGTGGGATTTTATCTTGGAAAGATGGTGGCTGCAATGAAATTAAAACTCTATCTGTGCCTACTTCAGGCAGGGGTCCCAGACAGACGACCAAAACCATAATATGTGTTTTACAAACAACATACGCACCTGTCTTTTTAAAATGATTTTAAAGCAATTCAAGTTACATGTAGCATTTTATTGGCAAGACACGTTCCCAAGACAGGCGCCCCATTATATACTAATTTTGCATTATAATATAATTAATAGGGTCTTTCAATTTAATGACCTTAATCAATAACATTTTCAATTAAGTGTCTCAAATTTCATTTACATTGCTGTAGATGTAATAAGGCAGTCATTGCATGTTAAATCTGTTAACCGTCATTTGGGATCTGCTCTAAGGCACCCTGAAGTCTACAATAGTCTTTCCATTGAGCAATGGACATTGGATCAGCTTCTTTGGGAGAAGGAGGAGATGGGTGGCATAGAATGTATTTAACTGGACTGTGTTAGATTGTGCATGGGGAGAGAGAAATGATCAATTCTGCAGATGGGTTATTTATTGTGTGGGGACAGCAATCCATTATTTGGCTTTGTTAATTGCTAACTAAGGAGCTGATCTTGCAATCAGCTCAGCACAGGCCGAATTCTCTGCACTCAAGGAGCCCCAGTGAACTCAATGGAGTTTTGCTGACACAGGCCTGATTTTAGTATTGGAGCTTAAATGATGGGAGGTCACCTACCACACAGGATGGATGCTCACTGGTTATTTTATACATTTTAAGAAATTAAGTAAATACATTAATTCTGATTTCCTAATATGTATTTACTGGGGATTTCTACCCAGGTCAACATGTTCTCCCACTGAAGGGTGATCTTCACTGCACAAGCTTTAATATTAACTTATTAAATTTTAGTAGAATCAGGCTTCTGAAATAACGACTTGTCTGCACTCTTTCAAAAGACAAGAATGCAGGGATCAAATGTCTCAGGCAGAGGAGAACATTTGTTTTCTTAAAATGTATCAAATGCTGCCTGAAAGAGTCACAAAAAGGAGCTCCTTAAAGACAGGTAAGTGCAGAAAAACTAGTGTGTGTCTATTAGCCCTTAATCCTGCAAACTGACAAGCTCACAAAAGGGACTGTGGGTGGACACAATGGGGATGTCAATGGGAATCTGTAGGGAAAGTGTCTGCCCAAATGCACCATTGTACTTAGATTGGAAGGGCCAGATTTCTAAAGGTATTTAGGTGCCTAAAGATGCAGAGAGGCACCTTGAAGGATTTTCAAAAGCACCTAAATGTTTAACTCCCATTGGTTTATTGTTTCCTTGTCTTTTCATGTCCAGCTGTCTGTAGCTGTCCTGTTGGTTCTTATCATATACTTAGACATTAAGTGTTTTGGGGCAGGGACTGTCTTTTTGTTCTGTGTTTGTACAGTGCATAGCACAATGGGACCCTGGTCTGATTGGGGCTCCTAGGCATGATGATATATAAATAACATGCCTTTTAATATAATGGGAATGCTGGGTTTGGTCTATAGCTTTGAGTCATTTATTAGATACGTTTCCAATTGAATTGTATCTGAGGCACCAGATATGAAAGCACTAGGTACTTACACAAGTGCTTTTCTTCAAACACTGAAGCAGAAAATGCTTTGCAGAGAAAGTCAATGGAAAGATAAGGAGAAGAAGGATAGTAGGTAGGGTTGCCAGCTCTGACAAGCTATTCCAGGGGATCCCCCCCCCCAACATGATATAATGTCATTTACTTAAAATATCCTATTAAAATCTCCTGGATTGCTTTCAGTAGTCACCAGGAGATGGATGCTGATTCTGGGAGACTGCAGGCCAATCCTGGAGGGTTGGCAACCCTAATAGTAGGAGGTAAAGAGAGTCATTGTATTAGTAAGGAACACAGCAGAGACTTCCAGACAGGCAGATCAGTAAAATGAAGGAGAGACCTTTCAGCTCCTAGCTGTGGTAGGCTGAGGAGAGACGACAAAGAGGAGCAGTATGAGTGGACAGGCCAGGAATAGATGGATATAAGTTTAGGCCAAGATCATGAACACATTTATGCACATGCTTAATTTCACTCACACGAGAAGTCTCATTGAATTCAGTATAAATGTTTGTAAGATCAGGACCTTAGAGAAGTACTACAGGGTATATTAAATTCATGGTGAATTTTGGAAGGTGGAAAAGCCAGTTTTAAATAGGCTTCACTGATGAATTGGGTTTGGATATTCCTACTTCTTGATGTGAGAAAACCATGTGTTTGCAACTTCCTGGACTCCATGAAGTTTAGAGAGTAGAGCTGGTCAGACAATGAATTTTCCATCTAGTAAAACATGGAGATTTTTAATTTTTTCATCCCAAATCGGGACAAAGTCAATTTTGAAATTTTTGGTGAACCAAAATTTTTAAAATAATTGTTTCTGGCCAATGAAAATCCTTCATTTAAGTTTTGACTCCTTTTATTTGACGCAGTCATTTCAAAATGAAAAATCAAAACTTTACATTAAAAAAAGGGTCAGAACAAGACTTGACATTTTCAAAAGTGATTTTTTGCCTTTATTTTTTAAACAAAACGGCATCAAAATTGACACACTGTTGTGAAAAACTAAGGTTTCATTGAAACAGTGCTTGCTGATGGAAAACTGTTTCAACAAACTATTTCTGACCAGCTCTCTTATTAAGAGTACAGGTTAGGGAGCACAAGACCAAAGAGTTGGAATGGTTAAGATGGAAAGAGAATTTCAAAAAGGACTGGGTCAAACCAGCCAAGGTAAAAAGGAGATTAGACCATGTCAGACCATGTCCCAGAGGTAACGATGGACAGAATTACAGAAAAGGGAGAAGCAGGAGGTGTATCGAAGATGGCTGACTATGCTTTCTGGCATTGGCAGTCAAGTTAAAGTTTGACTTAAGGAGAGCGTGAGCTAACGTTTACTCTGAGAGAAGTTCTAATTCTTAGAACTATAAATCTGATATACAAGTGGGCTTAGGGTGACAGGATCTGTGGATAACTCTTTGTAGCCCCCATCAAAAGGCTGTCTCCAGACTCTTCCATAGCATCATGCTTTTCAAGTCTGCTATCCTAAGAAGTTGGACATGGGAGAAACGTTCACTGTGAGGGGGAAAAAGTGTTCAATTCTGAAAGCGTCACCAAGAGTCACGTACATAAACAAGATCTTTATTGTGACAGAAGACATGACCCTTATCATTTTTAGAACGAAAGTAAAGAAGGAGTCCCGAAAAAAAGGTGTAATGAGTCATACTGCATGCTGCTTCTGCATTCTGGGCCTGACTGAGATCATATATAATAATACTACCTTACTTGTCTATAGCGCGTCCCATCAACAGAACTCAAAGTGCTTTATCAGTCCTGTAGCATCCCTGTCCCCATTTTGCAGACAGGGAAAGAGACACAGAGAGAAGTGACTTTCTGAAGGTCACCCAGCAGACTAACAGGACTAAAACCCCTATCTCCTGACTCCTAGAGCAGGACCCTAGCCATTAGGCCACAGTGCCTCCTTCACACAGAATTGTATCACCTCATCTTATTGTGCATTCTCGGGAATGGCTCCCATGTATCTCAGATCTGAAATGAAGCATTCTGAAACGAATGGCCAGCAGACAGCTGTTTCCCTTTAAAGGCATACTGAAGCCAGAGGACTATCGAGAAAACATGAGGTGGAGGAAATCATTCTTTTGAAATAATCAGCCTAATGGTAACTAACAATCAAAATACAGCGTGACAGTAGGGGCTGAGTGCTCTAGCGAACTGTGCCTGGCCCTGGAAACTAGGAGCCTCTGGGTTCTCTTCCTGGTTCTGTCACTGTCTTCCTCTGTGGCCTTGGGCAAGTCATATCACTGTCGGGGGTGAAATTCTACCCCCATTTACACCTATGCAATGTTTGTGACATCACTAGGTCAAATTCACAAAGCTGGGTTAGGGAACCTGACTTCTAACGAAACCCACTGTGCTCTCCTATGAGTCACACATGAGTCCAGGTGGTGGTTGTACCTCTGCCCTTCACCAGGATTGCACCACGAGGGAGGAGAGAGGCGGCTTTAAATCCTATTGGCGCTCCATAGAGTTCTGCTGGTGGGGCAGGGCACTGCCTCCGTGGGTTTCCTCTTGGTCTTGATCACACCTCTGTTTCAGCCACCATCACACACTTTCAGGATCACACTGTTCCTGTCTCACGAAGTAAAATTACAGCCACCAGGCACAACCAGTGGATAGTGACAGGCAAACTTGGGCTCTTGTTTCCCCATGTATAAAACAGCTCTGGCTATATAGAAAAGATGGGCAGGAGTTGACAGACAAGTCAAGAAATTGAACTGGATTTAGATTTTGAACATCCTGGATAGACCTTTGCTCCCTGAATAACAATAGGATCTGTATCATTCTAAAGCTTTTATCCAATATAAGGTGCCTATCCAATATAGGCACCCACTACCAGAGCATATCACACTCTAATGTATTATCCTCACAACACCCCTATGGGTATGTCTACACTACGAAATTAGGTCGAATTTATAGAAGTCGGTTTTTTAGAAATCGGTTTTATATATTCGAGTGTGTGTGTCCCCACAGAAAATGCTCTAAGTGCATTAAGTGCATTAACTTGGCGGAGCGCTTCCACAGTACCGAGGCAAGCGTCGACTTCCGGAGTGTTGCACTGTGGGTAGCTATCCCACAGTTCCCGCAGTCTCCGCTGCCCATTGTAATTCTGGGTGGAGATCCCAATGCCTGATGGGCCTAAAACATTGTCGTGGGTGGTTCTGGGTACATGTCGTCAGGCCCCCCTTCCCTCCCTCCCTCCCTCCCTCCCTCCGTGAAAGCAAGGGCAGACAATCGTTTTGCGCCTTTTTTCCTGAGTTACCCGTGCAGACGCCATACCACAGCAAGCATGGAGCCTGCTCAGCTCACTGTCACCGTATGTCTCCTGGGTGCTGGCAGACGCGGTACGGCATTGCTACACAGCAGCAGCAACCCCTTGCCTTGTGGCAGCAGACGGTACAGTAGGACTGGTAGCCATCATCGTCATGTCCGAGGTGCTCCTGGTTGCCTCTGTGAGGTCAATCAGGAGCGCCTAGGTAGACATGGGCGCCGGGACTAAATTTGGAGTGACTTGATCAGGTCATTCTCTTTAGTCCTGCAGTCAGTCCTATTGAACTATCTTATGGTGAGCAGGCAGGCGATACGGATTGCTAGCAGTCCTCTTGTACCATCTTCTGCTGAGCAGCCATGAGATGTGGATGGCATGCAGTCCTTCTGCACCGTCTGCTGCCAGCCAAAGATATAAAAGATAGATGGAGTGTATCAAAACAAGAAATAGACCAGATTTGTTTTGTACTCATTTGCAACCCTCACCCCCGCCTCCCGTCTAGGGGACTCATTCGTCTAGGTCACACTGCAGTCACTCACAGAGAAGGTGCAGCGAGGTAAATCTAGCCATGTATCAATCAGAGGCCAGACCAACCTGCTTGTTCCAATAAGAACAATAACTTAGGTGCACCATTTCTTACTGGAACCCTCCGTGAAGTCCTGCCTGAAATACTCCTTGATGTAAAGCCACCCCCTTTGTTGATTTTAACTTCCTGTAAGCCAACTCTGTAAGCCGTGTCGTCAGTCACCCCTCCCTGCGTCAGAGCAACGGCAGACAATCGTGCATCTGAGTTGAGAGTACTGTCCAGAGCAGTCACAATGGAGCACTCTGGGATAGCTCCCGGAGGCCAATACTGTCGAATTGTGTCCACAGTACCCCAAATTCGACCCGGCAAGGCTGATTTAAGCACTAATCCACTTGTCAGGGGTGGAGTAAGGAAATCGATTTTAAGAGCCCTTTAAGTTGAAATAAAGGGCTTCATCGTGTGGACGGGTGCAGGTTTACATCGATTTAACGCTGCTAAATTCGACCTAAAGTCCTAGTGTAGACCAGGGCTATGAGATGGAGAAATTAGCACTTCCCTTTTTACAGACAGGGGACTGAGGCACGGAGAGGTTAAATTACTTTCCCAAGGCCACACAGGAAATCATAGCAGAGCAGAAACTTGAACCAGAGTCTTTTCAGTCCTGTGTTAATGCTTGGGCTCCTGGACCATTCCTTTTCATGAGCCAGCCTACAGGCTGAGCCACACAGATGAACCCTTACATGGGCCACGGGCTTTGCTGAAGTCAGCATTGCTCTGCATAGGCACAACAGTCCATCCTCAAAGATCAATTCACCGGATCGGGGCCAAGGTTTTATTTTGTTGGGCAAAGAATCTCTCCTTTGATAAAAGCCAACTAAGGGCTCATTTCTGCAGATATAAACACGCTCAACTTTGCGCACACAAATCCCAGTTATTATTTGTGTTGCCATAGCGCGTAGGCCCTCTAGGAATGGGCCAGGACACCATTGTACTAGGCACTAAACAAACAAACAGAACAAAATGATGGTCCTTGCTCCAATGAGCTTCCGCCAGATTTCCAAAGGTATTTGTGCCAAGGCTTGCCAGGGCTGAGCCCCGGCATCTCCGGGCTTGCTACTTGAGTTCTGAACGTAAAAGAAATTACTTGAGCCCCGGCACCTAATTGCTTGAGCCCTGGCACCTCTTTCATTACAAATTATGCACAGGGTATACAGGCACCTAAAGATGCAGATAGGTGCACAGTGAGATTTTCAGAAGTGCCTAGACACCTAACTCTGCTCTTCTGCAAATCTCACTGTCTGCACCTTAAGTGCCTAAATACCTTTAAACATCTGATCCTTGCTTCCTGTGTCTCACTTGTCCATCTGTAAGGTGAGGAGCATAGTACTTCCTTCCCTCACCGGGGTGCTGTGAGGATAAAGATTGGGAGATGCTCAGGTACTTCTGGCATAGGGGTCATCTGAGTACCTAAGAGAGCTATTAAATAGATCAGCTCTATCTTGGGCCCTTAAACCAGCCGTTCTAGACTGTGGCAGTGAGAGCAGGCACCCTGCTCACAGCTCCTCTATTGAGAATGCTCTAACATTCGTCGTGATGAACTAACAGCTGGAGCTTTCTAGCAGATCTTAACTACTGAGGCGAGGCAGTATGATAGGGAAAGAGGCAGTCAGGATCATAACCTGCCCCTTGAATTGCATTTGGAAGGGACAAATAGCCAGTGCAGCGTGCGGCACACAAGTTTTATATGCTCACAATGACAGTGGTTGCCCTTCAAATGCACCCAATTGACCTTAGTTAAACAGGGACCAAACTACTTTAGTAGTTCAATTATCACTTCCCACTATTTACTACAGGAAATACCTGTGTACTGGATTTTGTTTCAAATGTTACCTAAGCCAAGTTTTCAAGTGTTGGGCTATTACGCTAAAGGCAGACTCTGCTCCCATCGAAGTCAGTGGGAGCAACAATGGGACCCACAAAGGGCCTTGCTTCTCAGTCCAGAATCAGAGCATCTCTAATACATACAATCTTGGTGCTAAAGTCACAAATAATGTGCTGGAAAAATAAATAATCAAATGAATATATTTGGACGAAGAAGTCCCTCAGCAATGAGTTCTGGAAGGAATAATGCTGCAATCTGCTCCTGGGGGTTGGGCTAGGAAGGCGCTATAGAATGGGTGCTTTCTGCATTATCATTCCTCCCTGGTACAGGGATTCCCCAGATAAGCTCATATTGATGGAACGAATATTAAAGTGGACATTCTACACTGTGCAGTGTGGGCTTCCCAGGAGCAGCCACTAGGGAAGGTCTTGGCAACAGGGCTCCATTGGAGAGTGCTTTCATGGAGATGCAGTGTGGCATGACTGGACAGCCCTAGCTTTTGTGGGGAGACACTGTAGATATGGCTCTGGTCTCAAGTATTTCTCCTAAGATTTGTGAGTGCCAAATCCCCTGGTGGCTCAGAAGCACTGAAGAAAGTTTGGTCACTCTTAGGAATGTTCTGGAAGAGCTTTATGAGAGGAAAATTGCGTAACCCCCCCTTCCCCTCCAGGTTTTATCATGTAGAGGATGACCTGACCAGATCTGCTGCAAGCAGAGTTGGATATTCGGTGAACATTTCTTTTGAAAATTTTCCATGAAAATTCATCACCATTTCAAATTTCCATTTCACCACAGCCAGCTTGAAAAAAGCAAAACGTGTTCTGTGAAAATGTCAAAAATTCTAACAAAATGTAACCAGTTGTAACAGCAGGCCAAAATCTGATCCAGTTCGGTCAACTGGATGGACTTCAATGGAGTTACACAAGAGAAACTGAGGCCCTGATTTAGCAAACACTTGCCTAATGTTAAGCATGTGAGAAGTTCCATTAATCTTATTGGGACCACTCAGGAGAAGGAAATTTCTGATTTTGTCATACAGACCTCAAATAATGAGATCAGTTTTACAGTGTGACTGAAGGATTACTAGCCAAAGGATCTAAGCCCTAATTCTTCACCTACCTGCTCAGAAACCAGCAGTGACCTGAAGAGTTCCTCTATTTGTGAAGACTTGTGAGGATATATATGTGTGATTTGTTAATATCCTGAAGGAACAAATCATGTAATGGAAACATTGCAAAACTGCCTTGTACAGAATTTCACTGCCTCATTTTCCAATTATTACTAGTACCTAGTTTAAAAGAGTATGATTTCCCCAAGTCTGAATTCTCCTCTACTGGTGGATTATTTATTAAACAGCAACAGTAGGTTGAAGCTGTTTTCACTTATGAACAGTTCATACAAATCCTAACCGAGACGAGTTACCATAGTTACCTATGCAAGCTACTCAACACAACACAGTTACTTACGAGAACCTATGAGTTAAGGTCAACTAAATATTTTTTCAGTCAACAAAATAATTTGCTTCTTAGTGGAAGTTAACTGGAGTTATCAAGGAGGAGAAAAGTAGTGCAAATGAAGGAAAAAATTGCATAGTGGGTTTTTTTGTTATGCTGTTGTTGGTTTGTTTTATTTTTTTGGTCCAACAATTCTGTAGGGTTCACACCAGCTGGAAATTCTGCAATGTAACTGGACAGCTGGAGAGTTCAGAGTAAAAACACATTTAGATCTTGGCACAGATTTCTGCCTTCCAATCCAGCTCCATTAACAGCTTCTGTACAGTATTGTTCTGCCTCTAGGGGCTGTAAAAATGAAAAAAAACTTTTGTTCAACGTAAACTTCCTTTCCTTCTTGGCTGTATTGTTTCACTTGGAAATGTCAGAGCTGCCCAGCATGCCTATTTTATAAGGGGTATGTTCCATTTTAGGAGGCCAAAAACACACACCATGTTGTTCCACAGTTAATTTACTTGAAATTTGCTCAGGCTAACTACAGCTTCTCTGAAATGGCCTTTTTTGGGACCTAGATGTGTATTTGGACTGGTAGCTACTTTTGCATGTGTAACGCCAACAGACCCCAGTCGTCAGCAGGTGGGATCGAACCCAGGAGCTTAGTGCATGAGCTGCTGCCAGAGGAGCTAAATGCCAACTGGCTGTTAACTGAGGCTGTAGAGCAGACTCTCTCTAAGTGGTCTCGGTGCCACTAGATGGGACAGAACACCACACCCAGGGGGTGTGTGGGTTACATACTACCCCTAGCTGAAGAAGCGCATCCCGAGCTTCAGAGACTTCACAGTTGAAATCCCGGACAAGCCCCCACTTGTAATGCCGACAGACCCTGGTTGTTGGGACTGAACCAGGGACCTCTGGAGCTTAGTGCATGAGCCTCTGCTGCATGAGCTAAAAGCCAACTGGCTGTTAGCTAAGGCTGTAGAGCAGACTCATTTAACTCTCTCTCTCTCTAACTGGTCTCGGTGCCACTAGATGGGACAGAACACCACACCCAGAAGGTGCGTAGGTTAAACATGCACCAGCTTTGCATCAAAGCAAACAGGATCGGTGAGGACAAGGATAGCTCTTCTGTGCCATGTCATTTGGATATGGGGCTTTTCTTCTTATGCTCAGGGGACAAGGCAAGAGACAGAACACCTTAGGTCTATGGGAGCTTTAGCCTGAAGAAAAGAACACTGAAAACAAGGGAGGAAGAAGTGAGTTGAGGTACCAGGAGAGGTAAAGAAGAAAGGAAAAGTGGAGTGAAGGGAAAGACTCAAAGCAAGGCCGGCATAAGTTGTTAATTATTTTGTATTCATTTATGGCAGAGGCACTCTGATGCCACATACCCATCAGCTATGGGAATACACTGAACTGCTCCCCCACCCACAACCCCCTAAATTCCACTCCCACTCTGAACTCCCGCTTTAGCTTTCCACCTGCTGCTCCTGTTTTCCATCTCCTGCCACTCACCCCACCACCACAAACAGCCTCCCTATTTTCCAAGCTGGGCCCTACCCTTTGGTCCTCCATTTCACTTCCCAATGGGCCCTGATACTTAAACCCATCTCTGCTCCATATGCCCAGATTTGTCACAATTGAAGGGAATCAGAGGGGATTATATGGCCTTTTGTTCTGGGCCAGATTCCCAGTGGCATGAATTAGCTTAGCTGTCTTCAATGACGCTTTGCAGATTTACACTAGCTTGTGATCTGGCCTAGAGTTTGGTGACTATGTTAAACTGGCATCTTCTTACTGGGATTATCTGTTTCCTTTGTGTGTTCAGAATCATATCTTCTGGGAGTCGGGTGGGGGAGGAAAGCTTTCACTTGGTTTTTTTTCCTCTTTCTCCTTTCTTGTTAGCACTACGCAGGCCAGCACCGCTAAGAGAGAGGGAAATGCATTTTATTCCATTTTATGAATCACAAAAAATTCCTTCGTAAGTTCTCACCAACTCCAGCTGTTCAAAGCCAGTGGGGCTGCAGCCCTGTTAGTGAGAGCATAATCTGAAGATGGTAGGCTCGCAGATGTGTGGCTTGCAGGCTAATTTTACGTGCAGAATTTTTATCACTGGGTTTGATGCGCAAGAATAAAAACAGCCCTTAGTTTGACTCAGAGCCTCAGTTGAGTTTGCAGGACTGGCAGTCAAAAGAACACAACAACAGGTTTCTGCTTGTAAAATAAACATATCAGAGCTAGAAATAAGAGCATATTTCACCCCCTGAGACAATACACATGGAACTCCTCAATGCTCTTATGACATGCTCACTTTTCAGAGGTGACCTGCACTGGAAGATTTTCTAATTACCCATTCCTAAGAAAGTATTTGATTCATCTTCACTATTTAACTGTGTATGATGAGCCCATTTAGCTCAAATCACTTACCTAAAGACAAAGTTAAATAATTAACCACATATGGTCTTCAATGCAATTTTCAGTCCTAAGAGATTAGCAGACATATAATCTTTCGGCAGCCTAATTCAGTCCACCAGACACAATAGAATGCAGGACAAACTCTCAATCTACAAGAGCAGCCAACAGTCACATTCTTGGTTTGTTTTACATCGGACAAGATTTCTTAAAATAAGGTTTTATGGTTATTTATTAAACTAATCAATAAGACTGGCTGTTCCAGTGGTACAGGGAGTTTGTTCTTGTTCTTTTGGGTTGAAACCCAAAAAAGCTTGCCTTCCAGGATCAGTTCCAGCTCTAAATAGGGTGATTTAAGCAAAGGCATAGCTGTGCTCGAAAAAGAGGGAACATAAAATATGCTGGAGTCAAACTGTGAATTCATTTATACAATGTAGTAAACTAAAGCCACTGCCTTTGTTCAGAAAGTCTTGGCAAACCAAGTCTACTGTAGATGTCATGTTCACAAGGAAGTACAAACCTGCATATTACATTATTTAATGTTTCCAGCCTCTGCAGCATGGTCTCAGACCAATTTAAATATATGACATCCAAGATGAGTAATAGATACTGCTGAACAACCTGATTTATTGAAAACTGAGTTCAAAGTCTTTCTTGAGCTGCAGAACAACCCAATCTCAAACCCACCATGCAGACAATCTAATCCACAGAAAAGACTCGGGGAATCTTGTCGACTGCAAAGTCTTTGGTGCAGGCACTGTCATTTACAGTATATTTATACAGCACCTAGCATAATGGGGTGCTCACCTGATGGAGGTCCCTTGGTGCTAATGCAATATTATCTTAAACAACTTTAAAGAGATCTTTCCTGTTTCCAAGATGCTGACATTGTTGAACCTGCTCCAGAACAATAGTAGCCACTGCTGTGAGAATTACCCAGTGTTAATTTCTGCAAAGTGAGAGAGAAACAAAAACAAACACTTTGTTTTTGTTCATTTAAAACCATTTCACTGGATCAGAAACAGATCTTTTCACTAGCATCTGATTACTCATGACTCCCACTGGAGACAAAAGGAACTGGAGCTGTCCAACACCCAATGTCAGGTGCAGGGGAAGGCAAACAGGGTGGTCACCTTGGGGGCAAACTTCCCAGAGGTGCTGTACTGCTGTGCCGCTTGGCTGGTGTTTGTTTTGCTGATTCTCTGGCTGGCAAAATGTCTAGGGCTGCTCCTGACAGCATCTTTGAAATGCACATAAATTAATTTCCTAAATGCGGCTTTTGAGTCCTAACTTTGGGCACCCATGTTTGAAATTTTTGGTGTAACTATTTGCCCAAGAAATGCATTGAATCTAGTACATAGCTCACCTTACCACACAGTTCCAACGTCCCTTTTTATTTTAAATAACCTTCCAAACTTCTCTCAGAGGACTAAGTCCAAACTAACCCGCTATAACGTGAAACAAGCCACAGAAAAATCATAAGCATACTCCTTTTCAGTAGCATCTCCACAAGGATCAGACAGCCAGTTCCTGACACCGCTATCTGCATATCTGAGAGATCCACTTATACATTTTTGTATTACGGAATGGGCTGGCAATAGTATTTTCCAGTGGCGAAACCCCAGCTCCACCGCACTCAGCGCATGTTTTGTCATTGCCTTCAATGAAGCCAGGATTTCACCACAAATATACAATTTTTGAGCGCAACTAAACCAATTAATTGCGTAAGACAAGACCAGAAGCAAGCAATGGAGAATCTCAGGACAGCTTTTTCTAGTCAAATTTAAACTGTTAATTTTTGATAAAAAGTCCCCACTATTGTTTTATGCCAGAGGGAAGCAAAACCACTCTCCCATGTGCACGCACATGCAGCTCTACCTATTCATTTATTTGCTTGATACATCCCACTCTTCCGCCCCCTCTGCATGTGACATACACCAAAATAGATTTCCTTAGACTAAGGGTATGTCTACACTACCCACTGGATCGGCAGGCAGCGATCGATCCAGCGGGGGTTGATTTATCGTGTCTAGTCTAGACGCGATAAATAGACCCCCAAGCGCTCTCCCGTCGACTCCTGTACTCCACCGCCGCGAGAGGTGCAGGCGGAGTCGACAGGGGAGTGGCAGCAGTCGACTCACTGTAGTGAAGGCACCGCGGTGAGTAGGTCTAAATATGTCAACTTCAGCTCTGGTATTCACGTAGCTGAAGTTGCATAACTTAGATCAATTCCTGCCCCCCCCCCCCGCCCAGTGTAGACCAGGGCTAATAGGCAATGTGCTGGGGACATAAGTTACAGGTCAATAAGTGGATGGGAATCTAAGGGCCAAATTGGGGTAAGGGCTTGGGCCAAACCTGACTGAAGTCAATGAGAATCTTTCCACTGATTTCAGTGAGCTCTGGAACAGGCCTTCTATCCAAAATAATTCCATTGACTTCAGCAGAGTAACTCCAAATTTACACCAAAATAACAGCCAGAATTGTCCCTAGATCTCCCATTCTGCAAGCAGACTCTGGGCCTATGTGGAACCCCTCTGAAGTCAATTGAAGGATAGGGGCCTTAGTTAGTTGAACTTACACACTTAGAAGAAGGCGTAAATCATACTAATTTTCACCTCTGGATTTGGCCCATTGCTTTAAATGGAGCCCTTCCTTATTAATGAAAGGAGAAACAAGCCCAGTGTGACTACTCATGTGAGTAACAGCCACTTGAGTAAGGTTTGTAGGATCAAATCCTAAGTCTTTGTTTTCTTATTAATGGCTCTCTTGGTTGTCTTATTTTTTCACGCTCTGCATTCTCTGTGTTTCTCTTGATAAAGCTAACAATGCTGCAGTTGTTTTGCTCCCTGTAGCTTTTTAAAGCTCTGTTTTTAATAGCAATTAACTTGGGCTGTGGGGATGGGTGGGAAACCAACTTATCACTCACCCACATTGTTTGTAAAGTTAGTGTTTAGTTTGACGTAGTGGTGTACACTTCTCCTGCGCCAACTCCACCTCTTTAAACTTATCAAACTTTCATCTGCAGCATCTCTTGCCAATAAAAACAGTCATTCTGTTTTTGCTTCATATATTCCTCATTTGATCAAACCAAACCTTTTACATATTCAATGTACCTGGTTTTGTATCCCAGCTCCCTTTAGTGCTTGGCATTTGGAACCTTATTAGTTCCTAGAAGCTATGGTGATTGGAACTATATAAACAGATGAGAGAGAAGAGGGATATCACCATTTCCCAAACTATTTTTGACAGTCACTTCCATATAACAAATCCTACTTATCTGACCTCCACAAAATTAACAAAATCCCTTCTTTCTGATTCCTCAGGACCAGATTCTGGCATCCCTTACTCAGGCTGCAAATAATCCCACTGAAATCAGTGGACTACTTGTTGTGATAAGGGTGGACCTTGTCAATTATTTCTATTATTTAATTATAGCTTGGTCTAGCCCTAGGTATTATTTACTTATATTCCCCTTCCACGACCTGCGAACCTACTGTGAGATACTGAGCAACTTGAACTCTCTGGGGTAGATGCTTAGGTGGTGAAAATCCTCATAACTCCAGTTCTGTAACTAGTTGCTACTTTTTAATACAGGAATCTTCCCATGCCAGTAGAGCAGTGCTCTTATCCTTGTATCTTGTTATGTTTAATTTGCACACTGCTTATTTAATCTACAGGAGTTGTTTATATTCCTCTTTCACATCCAGAAAGGGGGGGATAAAACCCTTGTCATTTCAAAAGGCTTTGTTTATCAAACATATTTTTCATGGGCTAGAGATTTGTTGATCATTAGTACATCAGGACAGGCTAGAGATTTGTTCATCATTAGTACATCAGGACAGGCTTCTGTGTCTGCCTATAAGGAGCACAGTCTATTTCTTCCTGCAGAACTGAGCCATTTAAACAACTCTGAAAACCCCACTTTCCGCTTCACTTCCTGTAAATAACTTTACACTTATTCTGAAAGCTGACCTTTCACTCAGACAGCAATCTGTGTTACTGAAAACCCCTTAGAAGAGAGGAATTCTATTGAATAGTTTGAACATAGAATAATTATTCTATTTCCCTAGGTTTATTTATGTTTCTGTACTGCAGGAGAATGTCAAATCATCTACATGTATGTGGCTAGAATCTATGAGGACGAACTCTTTGCCTACATTCTCTAAACCAAGGCATGTTCCAAAAGCATATTTAAATAGTAATCAGTGTTAGTTTTTCCTAAACTGCTTTTAAAATGCAGCCATCAGGGAACTCAATAAAAGCTCACTACAACCACCACCAAAGATCCTCAACTTTCCATGAGTTCAGGGAACCTAATGTACAGCACTGGCAGATATCAAATGCATGCAAAGTACATGATGGAAATTGCTTTAAGGGAACCCTATGTTATTAACTGTTTGCAACAGGCCTGTCAAACAAGAAAATTATCAGTAGAATCATATATAGATTGGACTTGGTTTTTAAAACGGTTAGAGACAAAACGGCACACCCCATTTGAGTGTGCAGTTACTATGCCTGCTTGAGCAAATGAAGTAATTGTGTATGCAAATGATCAGATCTGATCATTTGTGCATGTAATTACCCAATTCAAATGTGCAATTAGCATAACTGTATGTGCAAATCAGGTGCAGAATTGCATGCAATTAGGTGCCTGCTAATATTGTAAAAATCAGACCCATAACCTCTACTATTAATGTAATTAAATTGGAGCAGTGGAATTCTACATGCTGGATAAATCTAATTAGATTCAGTTTGTAACGATTTGCCACTAAGAGAATGAGTAGACAGATCTGTAAGCAGGCAGCATAACTATAACACTGCTTCATTCTTTACTCAGAAAGGGAAAACTCTATAGTATACTTAATCTAAAATACAAGGGGAATTAAAAACCTTTGCCAAAAGAAAGATCCAAGAGTGAATGGGAATCAGCAAAGTCTTCCTTAGAAAATGCGTTTGCTGTTTGTATTAAACGGAAGTTTTCCACTCTACAAGCTTTGTGAATTAAAGTTTAGCTTTATTATACGTTTACAGCCTGAAACTACATATTGGATGTGATCTGATTTTACCTTGTATCCCTGGTCCACAGTCTTCCAAGGGAAGCAGTGGAAACCTCTCCACTGAGAATATTTCTCACAAGACTGCACTAGCAGATATTTTGTAGGGAACAACTGTACATTGAAAGGAAGCTGAATGAGAAGATGATCTAGAAGGTATTACTTTTTCTGAGTCCAATGATTCATAAAGTCAGGTTCTACAGATAGTAAGCTTACAATTCTAGTGATAATTATGAATGCACTGGCCATTTGTAGTGCATCTGAATTTCTAAGCGATTGTGATTTATAGCAAAACGTATCAATGTCCCAAAGTATTTCTCTTTGAGATTTGTACTTAAGTATTCATTCTTCCCCTTGGGTGGAGTGTACATTTTATAAACCATATCTATGAAAACACAGGGACCAAGAAGTAGCCAAAAGATCAAATGCAGTTTATGGCTCGCCTCCAGTTTGTTCTCTTAGATTTGGAGATACAGTCCATGGAGAATGATCATTCTACAGGCATGAGACCAAGTGCGATTCCTCTAACTAGTTTTGTTTTGCTGTGCTTGAGTTCTCAACCAACATGACTAGAAACTGCCAGGCTGTGTTGCCAACTCTCAGGATTTTATCATGAGTTGCACAATATTTGGTGCCCCTGCCTGCTGGAGTCAGGTGGAATTAAGAATTTCAGGTGTTTTTTTTAAAAAATGTTTCCAGCCCTCATTGTTGCAGGGAAAACTGGTAAATGTGAAGCAACTGCACCTTAAAGACTCAAAAACTAGAAGGCAAAAAGAAGCCAAATTTGATTTTTAAGCCAAATTCATGATTTATGAATCCTTGGGCTGGCAATACTGCATCTGTCAAGGAAGACAGAAATAGAGGAAAACAGAATGGCTGTGTGCATTTATCATTTTTAGAGTATGTAGATTCATATGCAAGTTAGGCACAACCATCAGTGCCCAGTGTCAAGCTATCAGTGATAATCTTGGTATCACAAAGTTCATACACTGTTGAGTTAAAAGGCTCAATTCTGTCCTCAAAGCCACATGGTAGGCAAGATTCTGATTTTACTTATACCGTCAGTGGCATAAAACCACCATAAATTATATCAGAATCTGGTTCAGGGATCCCTGGGAAAGTCTGTATCTTGCAGGGTGCTTGCAGTTTTCCATAGCTGTAAAAATCTCCTAGTCTGAGAGAGAGAACTGTTGGCTAGCATTTCAGGCTGAGGATGGGCTTTTCAGAGGACAAGGGTGTGTTCCCACACCTTAACCAAATCACTGTAGAGATTTTTTTTCGGTGTTACCGGTATAGGATCAAACCAGGACGATCTTTAGATAATGGAATTCTGACTTCATATATTGGTCTCTCTTATGTTGGGTGTGACAATTATTTATGGTATCATTCAAGGCCTAGTGGTCACAAGATATACGCCCACTCAACACAAAGGCCTCAGAAGGAGTTAAATATTGACCATGTGGTGTTGAACATCAGGCTCTGGTAGAACATTGGAAGGAGGAACTGCCACTGATATAGACCTTCCATTTAGAACACTTTGCTACCAGCTATATATATTTCGAGAGCAAATAATACGTTACTCTGCAAATGTCAGTTCCTCGTTCTACATGAAGCATCCATAATATCAAGGATGACAATTGAAATTAAAAAAAAAAAAGCAGCAGCACAGAAAAGTTTGTTACTGCGATAATGGAGAACCCAAACCATTGCCAAGCCTGGGTGTCTTGTATGCTGACATGCCAGAAATAGCAGCCAAAAAACCAGTGGAGCTATATTGATTTACAGCAGCTGAGGATCTTGCTCTCCATGTCTATACACTTTACCAAAATTCGTCTCCAAGTGGGACAATTTCTTAGACTTTGTTAAACCCATAATGAGCATTCAGGTTCTTTTGTCTTAGAGAATGTGTGTGTTTGCTGGTGTGTTGTGGCAGAGTTGCTGGTTGATGCAGCTCAGATTTTCCTGACTCTTCTTAACAGATGTTTTATTTCTTTTTCAGTGGTGATGCACAGTACTCTGGCACTCTGCAACCTTCAGGCACTTGGTTTAAACCTATTCACAGAAAGGCAAAATCATTCTGATCAGATGTTGCAAGCATTCCTAACAAACTGAGTTGGGTGGGTTTGGATTCTTTTTTTAAAATGAATTACAGTCTTCACTGCATTTTTGCAACATTCAACTCCACGGCTAGTCTGACTACAGAAAGATCAACACTTTAGAATTAGGCACACCAAGATCACAGCCCTAGTCGTGGGTTCTTTTAGAGAGGCAATTCTTCTGCTGTGCAGCGGGTTCACAGCTGTCAAAAGGGAAGAACCAACCCTTATTCTCCGATGTGCATGCATGCCATCTAATCCTCTAGGATGGGATTTGCAAAGGAGCTAGGTACCCAGCTCCTATCTGAAAGTCAGTGAGAGCTGGATGCCACACTTGGGACCCTTAAATGTTTACTATTGTTATCCCTTAAAGTTAGGCAGGGGTTCTCAAACTTCATTGCACCGTGAACCCCTTGTGACAACAAAAATTACTATATGAACCCCTGGGGGGCGGAGGGGAGGGGAAAGGACTGAAGCCTGAGCCCACCTGAGCCCCACTGCCCCAGGTGGGAGTCCAAAGCCCGAGCCCCACCGCTTCAGGCAGGGGGGCCAAAGCAGGTAGGGGGCCTGTAACCTGAGCCTTGCTGCCCTCAAGCTTCAGCTTCAAGTGCTGGGGCTCGGGCTTCAGCCCTGGGCCTCAGCAAGTGTAAGCCAGCCCTGGCAACCCCATTAAAACGGGGTCATGACCCACTTTGGGGTCCCGACCCATAGTTTGAGAACCGCTGAGTTAGAGCAATCAATTCATCCTCAAACCCCACTGGCCTATTCTGAATGCTGCACCAAAAATGTTGCTTGGTGATCTAGATTTTTGGTTGTGTTTGCTCTTAGTGCTGACAGATGAGTCTAAGTGTGACAAAATTTCTAATCTTTCGCCTCCTTCCCCCCAAAACCAAATTTGCTAAATTCATATTTGTGCACGTCCTTGGGCGACAGAACAATGCAGGGGGTGCTGAACGTGCATTTCAACATAGATCATCACTGATCCTCTGTGCACTCTTCCCCACCAGAGTTACTCGTGTCTTCCCGTGTAATATGTATGTGTGTTTGGGGGAGGGAGAGGGAGAGGGAGAAGGGTCTGAAGGGTTGGACAGGCTATGCAGAATACAGGTACCAAAAAGTTCTAGAGGACTCGTTAGACAGCTGAGGTGAAGAGGAGCTGAATTTAGCCCAAACACATTAATCTTATGCAAATAAGATCTCGTTAAGTTTTTATTTGATTAATGTTGGACAAAGTCCATTTGCTTCAGCTGTTGTCATGTAATGGCTCCTGATGACTGGTCAGGGAATTACCAGATGATAAACAACAGCAAGAGATACAGGTTTAAAGGGGAAAAAGGTGCAGATTAAAGATTAGGGATCTTTGAATTCTCCATGGCACTTTTCTTTTAAAGTTTATTCCCACCCACATATGTGGCTTTTATTGGAGCAGTCAGGCATAATTCAGTGAGAGCTGTAAAATCTATTGAATTAAGGAAGTTGCCATAAATAAGGGAAGTTTATTGAAAACCTACAGTACAAAATACAGCTAAATTGCTCTTGTTGCTCATCACTGAGGCAGTTTGGCTGTCTGTAGGCTAATTGCCTGCTGCCTCGGTAGATGATTTAGGTCTCCTCAATAAACCCATTTGCCTCTAGTTACTGCTGCACAGATGATGTGTAGTGGTAACAGACTCATTGTGGCACCCACAGAACCAGCTCCATGTACAACAAGGTGAACAGAGGACAGGATGGCAACAAAGATAAGAGGGGAATAAGCTTTTAACTTTTCATTTTCTTGCTGTGTGCCACTCAGAACCTTTACGGGTGGGGTGTAGATATTTAATACTAGACATCTGAAAATTAAATCGGAAGGCTGTTCATATTGGTTCAGCCTGAATGGGGGGAATGAATGATTGTGGCCACCTGGCGATTTCTGGTTAGTTTTGGCCCAATGTTTGTGCTCTTTGCATCAATAAAAACAGATCAGACTGAATGGGTCATCCCCAACATAAACAGTCTTTCCAGGTCATTAATGCCATTAGATTACAATTCTGTAATATGGTCATCTTGATTGCATCCATATTGAAATAAAGTGGGCTCTGAGGCAATGATTTCTGTCAGCTGGAGCACACAGTATTGGGAGGCAGGACTCCTGGGGTTCATTCCCAGCTCCAATATTGACTATGTGGGCAAGTCACATAGGCTCTGTCTACACTACAGCCTATGTCGGCATAATTTACATCGCTCAGGGGTGTAAAGAAACTACCCCGTGAGCAACATAAGTTACACTGACATACACGCTCATATGCACAGCGCTTGTGTTGGCAGGAGAGCTTCTCTTGCTGACACAGCTTATGCCACTCATGGAGGTGGTTTTTTTATGCTGATGGGGAGAGCTCTCCTGTTGGCACAGAGCGTCATCACCAGGCACGTTGCGGCCGTGCTGCTCTATTAGTACAGCTGCGCTTCTGCAGCTCTGTACAGGTCGACATGGCCTCAGTTTCTCTGTGCCTCACTTTCTCCATCTTCAAAATGGAGATCATAATGCTACCTCCTACTGCCGGGTTTGTGAGGCGAAATCAGACTTTGTAAAGCCCTTTAAGATCCTTGAGATATAATTAGTATCAGAATTACTATTCTAATTAGCATTCTTTGTTGAATACCATCAGCATGCTTGGTGCTATTCAACACACAAAGGATGGCAAAGTCCTTCCTTCACAGTACTTCAGCTCAAGATTGGGCTTAGTTTGTCACACCTCCATTAAAGAAGAGTGTTCAAAGAGCCCCCTTTGCATACCTGCGCAGGGACAGGACACAGACCCAGTCTTTATACTCAAGACTTCATGGGACTAACTTGTTAGCCATGCCCACAAGCAGCTGGCAGGTCAGTGGCACGGCCCTCCCTCCACATCACTGGTTTGCTGCAGAGGGGACTGGACACAGCACCTGGTAAAGGGCGGTGCCTGTAGAATAACTGCATTTCCCCTAAACACCAGAGAGCATAATGCCTCCGGGAGACTGGAGTGGTGCAACTCAACCTTCCCTAATGTAGGGCTGTGCCTTGGAGGCACACTCATACCATACATAGTTTGATGATCCTCACTCTGTTTTCTCACTTCTAAACCACGGTCTCCTTTCTCTTCATGCAGCCTCCAATTAATGGCAAGCAAAAGCTAGGCTAAGAGTGGGACTGTCACAGTCCTGCAATTGCCACTGAACTGCCTGTCTTGCTGAATGAGGGTTGTGGTTAGATGTTTGGCTGCATGTGTGTGTTCCCTCTGTGTGCAGCCCCAGCTCTGTGCAGACTGCTGGCATGGCAGAATCATAGAATCATAGAATATCAGGGTTGGAAGGGACCTCAGGAAGGGACCTCAGACCTCGAGCAAACCGCCCAATGACCACAAGATCGGTTAAGGTATGAAGGCACCCAGCCAGGTTTATTGTTGACGAAGCACGGTACTAGTATCCCGCAGACTCTACCACATCACTAGTGCATGTATGCCTGTAACAATGGACCAGCTCAGTGAACAGCAGGACTTTCCATTCCTCCCTAGGCCAGACAAAGACACTTGCTCTGAGATACGTCTTTATACCCTGATACAAACAAATTACATATTGCCCCTCTGACATAGTTAGTTACTGCCCCCTGACGTGGCTAGTTATCACCCATCACCTTGTACACGTTGGTTCGATCAGAACATCTCTATTACATACTGTCATCCTGACCTTATCTTTTAGGAGGGGTCAGTGTGTTCCTGTTATCCTTGGGGAATGTTTTTGTACCATCCTTAATATCGGGCTGTTCTGGTACCACTTGATATCGGGATCTGTTTGCGCGAGTTCTCTGTGCCTAGCACTTCTTAGGAATGTGTATTTCTGCAATATCAGCCCTGTTCTTGCCAGATTCTGCGAGCCGGTCCTGCCTCTTGCTCACAGCTGGTCTTTGCTTTATACTAGTAAAGCTTTGATTACTACGTTAGCCCAGGCCTCAGGCCTCATACCAGGCCTTTGATACAAGGGCTTATGTCTCAGGCTCGCTTCCTACTACCAGGGTAATTTGAGGACAGGCCATGCCAGAAAGCATTGGCAGTGCCAACTTCAGAACAAAGCAACAAACTGGCTTTACAAAGTCCCAGTACGTAGCACAGGATTGTGGCAGTGTCTCAGATGGCTGGCAGTGCCTAGAAAGTCTTTCTCCTTTGGCTTGATCCTTGCCCTGTTTTGGACTTAGCGTTACCTTTACATCTTCGGTCATACTGCGGTCTGGCACAGACACAGTTCTACAGCAGTAACGCTAACTCGCCTTCCCCCAAAAGCTCCACTAATGTTCCGTAACCTGGGCTCTGTAATTCAGATGGGAGCTGCCCCACAACGGCTTCTGAAAAGAGAACCAAGATAAGGATATCGCTCAGGATCCGGTTCAGGGATTGGGACTGGAGGAATTCTTTGTCTGTGAATACAAGTTTGTAAAGTTCAGTCTACGTTCCTTTCACAGTCCTGACGTTCACAGGCAGCCCACACAACCTAACTGAACAATGAACTGCGGGAAACATTTCTCCGTTTTCTTTGCTGAACTTCCAGAATGGGATTCAAAGCTAGGATTTATAGAGTTAAGAATTACATAAGGTTATATTACTACATAAAGTGCAGTTTACATTCAGAAGTATTTTATAGGCTTACTGCATCAGTGTTGTAGAATTTCATAAGCAGACGGTATATTTTTCCATTGCCTAGTTCAAGGGTTCTAAACGTTTTTCTTTCTGAGGCCCCCCACTACAGGCTATAAATACTCCAAGGCCCAGCTGTGTCACAACTGTTTTTCCTCACATAAAAGCCAGGGCTGGTGTTAGGGGGTAGGAAGGAAGGCAATTGCCCGGGGCCCCACACCATAGGGGGCACTGCACAGCTAAGTTGCTCAGGCTTTGGCTTCAGCCCTGGGTGGTGGGGCTCGGGGACCCGGGCTGCAGTCCCGCAAGGCAGGACTTTGGCTTTCTGCCTTAGGCCCTAGTGAATCTAATGCCAGCCATTATTGATGGACCCCCTAAAACTACTTGCAGCCCCCCAGGACACCTGGTTGAGAACCACTGTCCTAGAGCACTGTTCAAAAGCTGAAGGAAACGTATCAAAAGCCAATGTGATTAAACTATACATAGCTCCTATTACTTTGCTTTAATTAAAAAAGGACCTCACATGGATGCCTCAACTTGAAATGCAGGAACAATGGGGTTCTTTTTGCTGTACGTCCTTTAGGCTAGGTAAGAAATATTGGTGGTCCCTGTTGGTGTCGTCACAATAGATTCCTCAATGCCTAGAAACAGCCTTCTAATCAAATTACAAAGAAGAGTGATCAGGCCGGACTAATGAATTTCAGAAATATCATCTAAGGCAAATGTGTTAAAAAAAATACTGAAACAACATAGGAACTTGCCTAAATAAAATTTACAAACAGTGCCAGCTAACTGGGAAAAAATAGCAATAACCTTTTAAAACATTAATTTAGGCTTGTATAAGAATACAAAGAACCTCTAGTTTTTGAAAGCAGGCATTGTATCCCCTTTTTATTTCAATAGAACTGCGGCTTGAATACAACACAGCAGGGTGTTTGTTTTCTAAAGTTGGGTCATTATCAGAGTGTTCAATGCAGTTTGCCAATAAGCCTTGATTTGGCAAAGCTTAAAATTGCTGACAAATGAGATTCTTCCTGGAGCAGTAAAACAAGGCACCGCTAAATATGCCTAATTACAAAAAGACACCGAGTGCTGTTGGGAAATACGTGAATTTGTGAAGATTCAAATGAATGATCTCAAATTAGAAAGCACAGAAACCCTCCAGTGTCTGACACCTCACATCCCAGTCTACTAGTGTGGCTATAAACTGTACAAACCTGTAAATATCTTTGAACAAACATTTGGGGCCAAATTCTGCCCTAGCTTACACCTCCTAGGCTTGGCAGATATTTTTTTTATATAACTTCAACTGTTTATGTTTATTTTTTAAGCATTTTTTAGATCAATTTAAATTTTCACAGTTGCTGGAAATTATGGAGGTGTCAGACAATTATTTAATGACACCAGACCTCAAGATTAAAAAAGTTAAAGCTTTATAAACCCTTAGAACACAATATATCTACACAAGCATAAGATCAGAGTAAGGAGTAGGTAAATGGGGTGTAAGTCAGGTCCCTTGTTTCCAACCATATCTTCAAGGATTTGCTTACTTGGCCTCAAAAATACTGAGCAACTGCCTTCTCTAAGCTCCTGTTTCCCCTTGGCTCCTACAACTTTCCATCCCGGTGCGTTAACTGATAAAGAGGTTAGCATGTAACTAAAACCCATTTAAAACGATGTGATTCTCCATGCTCCTTTCGAGGGTAGGGTCAGGTTACTGTAGGACTGAGTTTATTATTAGTATTACTGTAGCATCAAAGAGTCCTAGTCATGGATCAGGACACCACTGTGCTAGGTGCAATACAAACACAGAACGAAAAGATGGTCCCTGCCCCAAAGAGCTCTAGTTTTCTGGGAGAACAGAGTTGGAGTCCCGCTGTTATTCTCACACAGTCACAGCTACACATAAGGCCAATGCATCTGTCATAACTCCACAGTAATCAGTGATGTGACACTGCAGATGAATTTGGCCCGTTGTGATAAGTGCTGTTTTCACCTACAGTAGACTTCTGTTTCTATCTCAACTTCAACCAGCCAGCAGCTATGTGTGCTCAACACCCTCTGATGAAAGAACGTAAGCATAAAGAACAGCAGTCAAAGAGACCGATGTACAGAAAGTGCTTTCAAATTGGCTTTCCATTGCAGAACAAAGTCCATTAGCTGACAGAATAAAGCACTGATGCAGTGATTGCTCTTCTCTTCAATTTCTGGACATTTAACAATGTTCCTAGGCAAAACTCAAGGTAAAATGCAGTCCAGGGTTAAATGGCCAGATTCTCAGCAGGTGTAAATCAGTATTGCTTCAGTGACCTCCACTGAATGCTGATCTACACTAGCTGCAACGTGACACAAATGATCTATCAATGACTTAAAGTGTAGTTCTATTTAAAATAACATTTTGGGGTTCCATGTTATTACCTCTCAGTGACTTCCAGATCACATTTGCTCAGTTTCCAAGACATTTTTCTAAGCAGTACCTGTATAAGCGCACGTTGCAGTCTCAAAGGTGTCTCAGTCACTTAGCAGCAATGAAAATCAATAGGATTTAGCTTTTAAATATACTAAATCACTTTTGAAAATGATACTTAGGTGCCTTTTTCAATTTTTACACTACATCTCAAATTGACCTTAACTACTCCAGTAATACACCTCATTAAGGTCAAGATTACTGGTGATGATGTATGAGCAGGAAAGAACCCTGCTCAATTTTCAGATGGCAGATTAAGTTTGCAGAGCTGGCATCTCGGGCGAAAGACTATCTTTATTTGCAAAGTGATCAAATTTGATCTGTGAATAACTGAGACATAAGAAACAAAGCCCAACATGAAAGTCTTTTATAAGAGCCAGTTTTCAAAATAGAATACTTTAAGGGGGGAAAAAACACAGGAGAATACTGTCATGATGTCCAAATACGCAAAACAGTAGCTTGCAAATTCAGAGTTGACCTTAAAAAAAAATCTAATTTGAAAGTGTTGAAGTGCATAGTTTGTGTCACTCAACCCTCCAGTTATACCCAAAGCTAAACTCTTGGTTTTGAGGTAACTCACAAAGAGCTCTGATGTGACCACCTGGAATTACACATAGTAAATGCCAGAAAATATTCACAAATTGGAGGGCCTTCAGAATACACAACAAAAGTGATCAGGGTTGATTTATGAGGAAGGATTCAAAGTTGTAACTATGTATAAGCAGGCTAAGTGAGAGGACACTTGATATGAACACAGAGCAGGGAGAGTTAATTATTTAGTATAGTCGAGGGTGTGTAACTAGGAGCAACAGAGTAAAACTAAGAAAATTAAAATTTAGTCTGAATATCAAAAACTTTCTAAGTCTGAAGTGTATTAGGCTGTGCAGAAGTCTCCTCTGGGAAGTGGTAGAACCTCTTTGCTTGAGTTATTTAAAATAGACTGGACACAATACTAGAAAATGTACTGTAGGGAACAATTCTGTACCAGCAGGAAGATGAGCTAGACGACCTAGTGACCTAGACTGCACCCTGCACCTCCCAATCTCTAATTTGCGTAAGTCCCAAATGACCTTCCAGACAGTGTTGGGTGAACCACTTCAAGTCAAATGAGACCCTGAATCTTCCCTACTATTAGGGTATGTCTACACCACCATTAGACACCCACGGTCAGGCCCATGCCAGCTGACTTGGGTTCAGGCTAAGGGCCTGTTTAACTGCACTGTAGACATTCAGGCTCAGGCTGCAGCCTGCGCGCTGGGACCCTCCCACCTCGCAGGGTCTTAGAGCCCAGGCTCTAGCCCGAGCCCAAATATCTACACTGCAGTTCAACAGCCCCTTAGCCCAAGCCAGATTCAGCTGGCATAGGCCAGCCACGGGTTTTTAATGGCAGTGTAGACATACCCTGACAATCAAATAACACCAAACCATTTCTGAAGTAATATTTTCCCCCACTTGGTCTGGAATCAAAAGTGGCAAAATGCCCTATGTAAGATGTTCTCATAGAATTTCCAGCTGGTACTAGAAACAGAAGTTGCCAGAAATCTGGTGAGAAAACTTGTTCTCAAGAGATTTTCAAACCAACTCTGCAGACTCTAGGGACTACTCTAGAAAGCATCTGAAGTTGGCAATATCATCTGAACAGATTCCAAACTCCACTTCTTTTGAAATTCACCCTTTACTAGAGAGAGTAGAGTATTGTTGCATTATCAGTGTCTGCAAGCAAACAAGGGCACTAAGAAATGAAATATTAGTCCCAGAAAGCACAGTCAATGGCTGTGCAGGTACAGTACCCTTCAGACACAAGGGCTGGCGTGAGTGAAACCTGTATGACTTGTCAGATTTCTGAATGTAAAAGAGAAGAGAGCAAAGATATTTGTCTTGCTGCAGTATTATAGCCAGAGACTGTTGCCAAATAATCTCTCCACTACTCATCATAGAGGCGAAGTTAATAGATGGGGTGGAACTGGAACTAGTACTGGTGTTCTGCGGGAGACACGGGTTACCTCTGTTTTTGTACTGCACCAACCCACTGGGGTCCTGATTAATCATAATAAATCCCACAAATGATTTCAGTCTCATTTTTAATATAAATTGTGACAGTGTCACCTTTCCCGCATAGACTGCAAAGAACTTTAACTGAGATCTTTACGTATCAGGCCCAAACCACTAGCCTGCTCAGTGACCTTGGACAAGGAACTTCTCCTCTCTGTTCCTCAGTTTCCCCATCTGTAAAATGGGATAACCATCATTACCTCCTTTGTAAAATGCTTTGAGATCTACTGATGAAAAGGCGTATATAACAGCTGGGTATTATCATTTCAAGTGCTTTGAATATCTCAAATGAAAGACACTACGCAATTTACTACTGTAATGCATTAATGAATGCTTACATTCTTTAAACTGAAATCAGGAAGTGCCTTATTGTTGTGAAAAATGTCCACACCAACAACCCTTTTTCATGGTGAAATGCTACAAATGCTCAAATGCTCAGTGTATAGTCAATACAGCTATTATCTCTTCTGAAGGGTAGAGATAAGGAGTGTGTGGTAGGAAATTTTTTAGGTGATGTTTCAAGCGGTATGTTCAGCACAAACATACGCATCAGGACTATTACAACACACTGCTTAGCCTAAGCTGAATAACACTTGTACCATTCTAGTAAGTGAAATGGGGTCCCTGCTCTGAACACTGGTAGCTAACTGGCCAGTAACATTAGCAAAATACTGCTGATTGCTGGCAGTTGGCTAGTTGAAAAAGCACACAAAATATGAGGCTCATTTGTGGTCATATAATATATCAGCAGCATCTTCCTGTTTTCTATTTCAACACAACCCTTCACGATCAGAAGCAATAACTCCAGAGTTCAAGCTTCTTGTCCTTGCCTTCAAGCTCCTGCAAAATGATGACCTTCCATATTTACCAGCTCCTGTCCCTTTACGTATCATGCCGCACCCTGTCACTCTGACAGTGATACGTGCTGTGTAAGACACTGTTTGTCTCCCACAACCACTGGCTACATGGCACAAATTTAGCCCTAGTGGTGCAGCATCTCTGAATGCAAAAGCCAGAAGAAAGGCAATAGAGCTTTTTATAATGTAATAAAAGTAATAATTTAATTATGACAAATTAGAAAATGTGATTATGAAGTTTAAATAAAACTTTAAGAAAGGAATTTATTACTTTTGAATATATAAAGCAGATTTAGTTAAAAAAAAGGTAATTGTGAAAATTTTTAAAGACTATGAAAACATTTGACATGTTGTAAAGCAATGTTTTAAGAAGCTTTGGAGTTAAACAAAGAGACAAAACGTCCAAAGTTTTCTGGTTTCTGGAAAGCTGAAAAAAAAAGTTTTGCTTTTCAGATTGATTTTCAGGATTCCCCCCCCCCCCCAGCCTCTTCCTCTTTTCACAGTAACACAATGGAAAAAAGAAAAGAGGGGTTTGGGGTTTTTTTTTTAATCCAACAGAGGGGAAAAAAAGGGAAACAAAAATTTTCAGTTTCACTGTTTAAGCTTTCAGCTCTCATTGGAAGAAACAAGACAGTTAAAAATTCCTAACTGTTTTCATTTTTAAAAAACATTTTAAAATGGTCTTTTGTTAAAAAAATTAAAAGGTAAGAATTTCAACCACCTGTAATAGCAAGCGAATACTTTGTTCTTTAGACTACGCAGGCTTTTAGCTCAGCCATTAGAAGCTAATACATGATAATGTAGGAGCATTTTGATACTGCAGTGATGGGAGATATCCCAAGCCACAAGACTGACAGTACAATATAAATTAGACTTACAAGGAAAACAATAGTTAAAATACTAAAATATAAAGGCTAAAATGTTGAAATAGAAGACCAGATCCACAGCTGGTGTAAAGCTGATTTACTTCACCTGAGGAGCTGGCCCAAAGTGTGTTTCTTTAGCGCAAACCAAGATCTGTATGCATGAGAAATATCAAAGTTAGATTTGACACCATACGAGTAGCTTGATTCACAGCTGTGTTATGCTGCCGTAAAACTAGTATAACTCCACTGAAAGAACTGATTTCAGTGGCATTGCACTGGCATAAAACTGGAGTAATGAAGATGTCAATCTGGCCCACTATATTTTGTTTATTCCTCAAAACGGTATTTAAATACCTTTATTAAATATAAAGAGCCAGATCAGTTGAATGGAATTATGGCAAACGGACACCAGGTGAGAATCTGGCCCATTGTATTTTGGATAACTTAGGGTATGTCTACACTACAGCTGCTACACTGGCTGTAGTTGTGCCACTGGAGCATAGGAGCATAGATGCTTCTGGCACTGTCAGAAGGGTTTTTTCTGTCAAAGTAGTTAATCCAGTTGTCCGAGAGGCTTCAGCTAGGTTGACTATATCTACGCTGGGGGTTAGGTCAAGCTAACAATATGGCATGGGCTGTGAAATTTTTTGCCACCCAATCACCAAAAAAAAAAGGCCTTGACTGAGAAAATAGAAAAGATCTATATCATATCTGAGAAACACAAGACAAAAAATACCACTATCTCAACTCACAATTTTGGCAACAACAACAACAACCAAAAATAGACACTCTCTGGTAGGCTATACAGTCTTTCTTTGCCAGCTAAGGGAATTTGCAGGTGTTAGATTACCCACAGAAGGTCTGTTCCCTTAGGGTCTGTTGTTGTTCCCTTAGGGCAAAATTCTGCTCTTTGATCCTCACTGCTGATCTTGATGGGAGTTCTGCATGAGGTCCAAGTGAAAAAAAATATGCAGTAACAACCACTCTCTGGAGAAGAAATCCAGAGTGTAGATCCAAGATTTTGCCCTGAGAGCTTTGCTTTCTCTGTAAAGGTGGGAGGAATGTTTTCCCCCAACATTTTAGCTGCAGAACTTCTCCACGAATAGAGCACCTAAAGTACCAAAACAACTGTTTTTCAGTACAAGATGTTATTTGAAATAAATCTGTGCAGATACACATGAAAAATAAAGCTCCTTTGCTTGGCATTGTCAAGGAATAGCCTAGGTCACCCATCCAGTTTGGTCCTGTACAGAGAGTTAACTGTAGAGCTCTTTTCCTAAAATGGCTCGAGTCAGTGCTCTCACTGTACTCTCAGTTATAGGTTTCATGTGTAACTTTTTTTGCGACTCTTCTCACAGAGCAGATTTGCATTCTGAAAGGTGTTGTTGCCATAAGCTCTGTTGTAAAGGTTTCTCTGAATGCATGCCTAGCAGGGCTCATTCAAACACTGACCTTTTCCTGAAAATATCCTGTGTTTTTTATATGGAAAATGGGCTGTTCTCCTTCTTAGTACCAGATCTCCCTCTCTTTCCTGTACAGTTTTGGTTTATATACTGATACAGATCATTATCAGTACACCTGGTACACCCCGTCACAACCACTGTAGCAGTAAATTTATATCCACTCGAAGGTTCAATCACTTTAAGGGGTGGGTAAATTTACACCTGCTTTCAGACCCCTTAACACTGCCAGAAGAAGGTTAAGGGGTCTTAGTGACAATGAGAATCAGGACCTCTATGCCAGTCTAAAGACAGAAGGATACAGTCTGAAAACTTCTATTATCATATGAAGCCATGGTTCCCAACCTTCATTGGTTCACATCCCACCTTCATAACAATTGTTATGATGTGAGTTGATGGAATATCAAACTTATGTACACATACACAGTCTGGGAAGCCCTGATATATAGTAAAATTCACAGTCTCAGCCCTTCTCATCAAGGAGCTCAATGTCCTGGAATGAGAATACCTAAAAGATCACCTAAGTCTCCAGCATGAGGACTGTGGTCAACAGGCACAATGCATGATGTCCACAGCAAGGGGAAAGCTCGTCTGTACAGGAGACAGAGCTCTCTGTGGGGCTGGTCCAAGACTGTGGAAAGAACTCCATAGCTCCTCAGAGCCATCAAAAACCTTGCCACTTTCTGTTCCCAAGGCATATTACACTTCACTGACCTCAACGTCAATAATAAGAACAGGGCGTAGCAGGCATAACATAAAAATTACGCATAAAAAAACAACCACCAAAATTTCCCCCCAAAAATTTTGAATTAAAAATATCTTGTACCATTTCTCTCCTAAGGGAATAACAGAGTAAGGTAGAACCACATGTGACCTAGACTAGTCACACTGCTTAATGCACGTCTGGAAGGCTCTCAGATTACTACAGTGATAGGCGTGGTATAACCACCTTAACAGAATTAAATAGGATATGTGGGAGCAAGACCTAAGAGTTTTTAAACAAAAGGAGATCTGAGAAATATGCCCATTTCTGTGCAGATCATCTGGAGACAACGAATACTGTGTAAACAAAAACCACTGTGTACCTACAACATTTCCATCCCTCAAGAGGGCAAAGAAATTAAGCCAGGAAGCTGAGCATCACTTTTCATCTCTATTCTACAAATAAGTTTCATTATTATGTGGTACAAAAAGGCTAGAGATCACAGGCCTGATTCTCCTCTCATTGCACCAGTTTCATACCCGTTGTAACTTCCTGAATTTCAATAGAATTCATTTTGACTTTAATATAGTGTAAATAGGAGAAGAATCAGACCTTTTGCTTTCTTGATCCAGTATTTTGTTCACATCTCTGTGTAGGGTCTAGAATAATCCTTGTTTTAGCCGTCTAAATTCTCTGCTGCAACAAGGCAATATGAGCACACTCAGGCACATCATGTATTCAGTTTGATGTTCCTATTGGTAAGTCATTCCATATTTGTCTATTACAGGAGTTTCTTTCACCTTCCTCTAAAATACTAATGGTCAATGTCATTGACAGGACACAGGACTAAATGGACCATTATACTGATCTGTTATGGCAGCGCCTATGTAATAGGATTCATATTGATAAACTTAATCCACAGCAGCAGCATCCCAATGAAAACTAAAAAAGCCACCAAAACTAAACACTCCAAGGAATTTTAGAAGGGAGCTATACATACCCTGGGCCAGACTCTTCTCTAACACACCTTTAGCTGAACCAGTGCAATTCTGGGGCTGTCTACACAGGAAGTTAAACCAAATTAAGAAAAGATGTTTAATTAATTAAACCAAATTAATTAAAGTGCATTAGTTAAACTGCATTAACCCCTTCCTCCCCACCATGGACAGGCCAGAGTAGGAGTAGTCTGTTGAAACTACTGGCAATGAGAATGCTCCCACCGAGGTAGCAACACTGAGCAGACTAGAAAGATGCTTCCTTTAGGAGCCTATATACTTGGCTTGGGATCACCTGGATGAGTCCTCATCTGTGGACTGGCTGAACCCTGGTTGAATGAATGGCATGGGGCCTATCTCAAGACCTGCAGGTAACTGCCGCTGGTGACTCATCCCACTCTGGTGCAGAGATGACTCATTAAGCTTAAGCAGGCTTGGGCTCAGAGTAACTCAGGCCTGGTCTACACTGGGAGGCAGGGGCAGAGGAATCGATCTAAGTTACGCAACTTCAGCTATGTGAATAACGTAGCTGAAGTTGACGTACTTAGATCTACTCACCGCGGTGTCTTCACTGCGGTGAGTCGACTGCTGCCTCTCCCCCGTCAACTCCGCCTGCACCTCTCGCGCCAGTGGAGTACAGGAGTCGACGGGAGAGCGCTTGGGGGTCGATTTTTCACATCTAGACTAGACGTGATAAATCAACCCCGCTGGATCGATTGCTGCCCGCCGATCCAGTGGGTAGTATAGACATACCCTCAGAGTATGTCTGCACTGGAATAAAACACCCACTGCTGGCCTGGGTCAGCTGATTTGGGCTCACAGGGCTTGGGCTGCAGGGCTATAAAACTGCAGATAGATATTTGTGCTCAGGCTGGAGCCTGAGCTCTGGGACCCTCCCCTCTCCAGGGTCCCAGAGGCTGGGCTCCAGCCTGAGCGCAAATATCTATCTAGTCTTGCAGCTTGAGTCAGCTGACACAGTCATCCACAGGAATTTTATTGCAGTGTAGACATGCCCTCAGGCTTAGGCAGGCTCAGACTCAGAGGTAGCACAGGATCCTCTACTTAGCTTAATTCACTTCTAAATCAAAAGCAAACTAAGGTGACTTTGCTTCTGAATGAGAGCATCCACACAGGGATTTAATGCGCTTTAAATTAGTTAATAATATGGCTTAACTTCCTGTGCAGACATGCCCAAAGTTGCACTGGTTTGACTAAACGTGTGTTTTAGATGCAAGCTAAATCTCTACTGGCTACTCTTAAACTGAAAGGGTTTTGCTAAATTGGTTTAAAAAAAAAAATAAGTGCAACTTCTGTGTGCAGACATAGCCTACAATGCTGGGAGAATAGGAATAATAGGTAAATGAGGAATCCCCTAAAGTTCCTTTGAGACATAGCTGTGCTTCTGTTCTAAAGCCCTATTCTCTCCTAGTCTGCTGCCTCTGTTAGAAAGTGTTAGTTTTTTTTTAAACCCTCAGTTAAGTTTCAATTTGCTTCACAAGACTGACAAAAGGGACTTAATCCTTCTTGGAATTTGCAAGCTGTAAAAGGCTGACAGGCCAGTTTGGCGGAATTTTGACTTGAGAATTGTTAATACTGTTTGGGTGCATAGGTTTGCTCTGATTGATTTATCTGATCTGTCCACCACCAGCTCAGAGTCAGGGGAGCTACACCAGCATAAAACTGGTAAAACAGAGTGGAGAATCAGGCCTACTGAGTGAAATCTTGGCCCCATTGAAACCAATAGCAAAGCTCCCCCCTTGATTTCAACACGGCCAGGATTTCATTCATTGGCTTTAATTCTCTGTTGTGCTCAGCAAAATATCAGAGTTTGACATAATTAGGTTTAACTGACAGAATAAAAATGTTGTTAAAAAACTCCCATCCAGATGCTTTTGACTTGCTTTGTTGAGCTGAAGGCCCATATCTTCAGAGGGAGTTAAGTGCCTAAATACCTCTTACAATCGGAACCTAAATTCTCATTATGAATGACATCAGGCCTGCTTCTGAGCCATTTAGAAAATGCAAAGGAAGACTAACAACAGCTACAAACATTTTTTTGGAAGGAGGATAATGGACATAATTTGCAATCAATTAAGGGAAATATTTAGACATGCCATTATCACTTCCTGGCTGGATTTCTGTAATCCATTATTTACAGGTTTCTGTACTACAGTACTTCCTTGAGGGATTCGCAACTTTTGCAGAACTCTGGTTCCACAACATTCACATTACTCCTGTGCTGTGATGTGAGAACTTTCCTGACTTCCTCTGAAGCAGAGAACTTACTTTAAAGATATTTTGGTTGTACACTTTAAGATTCCGAGAGATTTTACACTGGCCTCAAACTTTATACAGAGTTTAAATTTAAAGTCTGCAAATTTGGAATGGTATCAGGAGGTTTACTCTAAAATAAAGGATTACTGACTTCTGTCCTAGAGCAGGATTAGGAACAAAGGTGCACAATGGGACATTTTCTGTCTGCTTAATGTCAAACAGCTAATAGTGAGAATTATCACTTTTCCTTAGTTAACTTCAGCAATTACTCATGGGCCTCTGTGGTATGTGACTGTGAGTTTATACTACATTGACTGAATTTTCAAAAGGGTCTCAACCTAGGTCTTGAGTCACCACTGTGTTATTCCAGTTTCAAATTGGTGTAACTCTACTGGAACTAAATGAATGGAGTTACACTGCTGCAAAGGGGGAGTTAAGCAATGGGAATCAACCCCCAAATCTTGATAGCTGAACCCACAGTTTTGCTCACAGAAAAACTTGCAATTTGAGCTCAAACAGCATTTGCTTTGCATTCACCCGTTATGGGGCTGGGCACCAAATGCAAAGAAGTGTTGTCACAAATATACAGACCACTCTTGAAAACGTGATCGCTGTGTCCCAGAAACCAAACATAAGGATCCATACTGCCATGCAATTAAAAAAAGACTAGTATAAAGGCTGAGAGAGCAGGGGACACGCTCATTTGATTTTAGTTTATCATTATATTTTCATCCTGTTTCCTCAGATCTTTGCCTTCCCAATCTATTCATTTTCATTACCCAGTCAATTTGTAATCAGCCACAGCATCTTCCATTCTGTTAAATACTGGATTGAAGAAGCTGAAGGTTACACTAAGTTCTTTGAAATGGAGCTCATATTCCTAGACTGTGCTAAGTAAAAGGACTTATAACCATGCCCCCAGCGAAGTACTGAAATCAATTTTCTGATGGCACCAATAAAAATACACATTTTTTCCTCCCTCTGTTGAGTGTTTCTTTCCCTAAAGGAATCATCTGTGCACAGCACCTTTTTGTTTGCCTCAGCAGGGTCTACACAGGGCAGTTAAAGTGCTACGCATTAGAGTGCTCTGCAATTCACCCCTCTCTACTGAATGGTCTGTGGTGCCACTTCTCCCAGAAATCAGTCTGTCATCCTAGGGAACAACTGCCTAGTTTGTTTGCCTATGGCTAGAATGGCCCCTGGGCAAGGATATGGGGCAGCCGCAGTAGAGGGGCTGGGGGGCTGGAGCACAAAATGGCTCCTGCGGTCCTGTGCCTCTCTCATTCCTCCATCCCCTCTCTCCTCTCCTTTCCCCCATCTCCTTTTCCCTTTCTCTTTTCCCCTCCTCCCTCCCTTTCTCCCCCCTTCCTCTCTTTGCTCCTGAGGCCTTGTATATACTATACAGTTTTGTCGACAAAAGGCTGCTTTTGTCGATAAAACACTGGAGGTGTACACACTACAATGCTCCTCCCGCCGACAAAACTCTCATGCTTTGCCAACAAAAGAAAACCACCTTCACGAGAGGCGGGGAGCTTTTTGAGGCAAAGTTAGAGCCACAAAGTGTCAGCGTAAATGCTACATTCGTTAACTGGCCTTTAGGGGGTATGCTACAATGCCTACTGTGACCGCTCTGCTCACTGTTTTGATCTCCGCTGCCCTGCACCCAGCTACACAAGCATGCGCCCCTCCCCTCTCAAAGGCCCAGGGAAGATCTGAAAGTGCTCAGTGTGGGGAGCTCACATAGCTACTGCCCAGCTGAGCATGCCGGCTCCCGCAAGCAAACACACTCCTGCCCGGACTACAAGGGACGGGGTGGATCTCCTGGGTCTGTTGGGAGAGGAGGCTGTGGGAGAACATGGAGGGAATCATGGAATCAAAACACTAACACGGAATCCTGCTCTCCCCGGCACAGCGGCAGGCAGGGCGGGCTGCTGCTGTGGGGAATGGGGGGAGAGGCTGCTGTTCTGTGCAGAGCCGGGGCTGATGTCGGGGTGTCTCCCTACCCCCACCGGTGTACCAGTCTCTGCTGAGCTGGGGTGGGGAGCCATGGGGACACCAGCTGTCTGTGCACAAGCTTCTGCCTCAGGATTCGTTGCTTCCAGCTGTTGTCTGAACTTAAAGAGACAGCGTGCTGACATACTCACTCTCCCCCAACACACATGCTCCCCTAACACACACTCTGTCTTTATCACACACACACACATTCCCTGTCACACACGGTCTTCTCCCCACACTTCTGTGGGCTTCTTGTGTTAGTGATCAGCAATGTCAGTTTGGTCATATTACCAAGTGCTACTTTAAGAAGTGACTTAAAATGTGTTACTTTTGGGGCACACACAGCAATCATTACAAGGTTCATAGCACGGTGCAAACAAACAATGCCAGGCTCAGCACACTGAAGCAACACACATTACTGTGGCTCAATGTTAACATGCTCCTTCAAGGCCTCCTCCAGCCAAATAGCCCCCCATTGGGCTCCTCGTTTAGCGTTGTGTTCTTAACACACAGCACAGTACCGAAGAGCAGTGCAGGATCCACGCTTTCTGACAGAGATGGCTGGGTGGCAGGTTACCAGGACAGTTGAAAAGCGGCTGGCAATCTAGTGGGATGCCCATGGAACAACGGGATTGAGAGAACTGCATCATGTGAAGCTGTGCCTGCCCCAGGAGGCATTACAAACCCTTCCCAAAGCACCCTGCATCCAGTCACACAGTGGACTAGCTACCCATAGTGCACTGCTCTCTGGTGTGTTGAGGCAAGGGCTGCTATTGCGGCTACGCTCCACCAACACAAAGAGCATAGTGTGGACATGCAACAGCGGTTTAATAACAGCAGTGGCTGTATGTCAGTGTAACTTGCGTCGACAAAACTCTTTAGTGTAGACAAGGCTCAAGTATTGTTCTGAACTCAAATGCTGAATGAAGCAGGCAGCTCTCTGGAGGTATAAATTACCATCTGGCTAGAAGCAGGAAGGGAGGGAGGCCCTAGGTCACACTAGCCAAATGTGGGAAGCCTGGGACCAGGCTTTCAAAATGATGGACTCAGAGGACACAAGCTGCTGGAAGTAGGATCACTATGGAACAAGCTGAAATTTAAGACTAAAGGTCACCACACCCTGTGTGTGTAATGGCCACCAATGTGCTGAACGCTGGTCTACTCCTGGCCTAAGCCTTATGAAGCTGATGCCCAGCTGAGCTGACTGGGCTAAGTGGACAGATCAGGTTCAGGGGGTCATTAAGACCCTGGCCTAATACAGGGAGTGTATACAGCAGCCAGAGATCAAGGGCAAGGCAAAACTCCCATGGACCCAGCAGCCTTTCTGGGGGTCTGGGTCAAGAGAAAAAGACCAAGTCTACCAGAGGAAAAAGCAGGGAGGTTCAAGGAATTGTGTGGAGGGGCTGTATAGGTCCCAAGCTTGGATAGGAGCTGCCATGAGTTCCAGCAGGAAGGCCCCTCAGACAGAGCAGGGGCCAACCAGCCAGGCTCCCTCCCAGCAGGAGCCCCTACCCCACTCTTTACCCTGGTGGCTCTAGGCTTCCACAGTATAAAGGGGGCTACTGCAGGTTCTGGCAAGACAGGACAGAGCAGGACAAGGTACCGGCCACACTCCCAAGTCCCAGCCACGTGGTGCTTACTGCCACAGGGCCCCATGTGTGCATGGCTTAACGGGGACATTGGGCTGGGGGCAAATTTCATTGGTTTTGCCAAGTGCACCAAGTGCTGGTGCATTGCTCCAGATTTCCAGTGCTGGAGTGATGCTCTGGACCCCTCCGGCAGCACTACACCCCTGGATTACATTGGGAGACAACATGTATTTCGGCCAGTCTCTCCCTATCAGATTTGCTCCATTTACAAGAACAACTATAGCAGGGGTCTCAAAGTCCCGGCCCGTGGGCCATGTGCAGCCCAAGAACCTCCACACTGTGGCCTGCGGACGACAGACGCAGGCAGACATGCTGTGACAATGTCTGCTGCAGGCGCCGCCCCCCCACAGCTCCTATTGGCTGGGGGAGAGGGACAGAGATACCATCACTAGTCGCCGGGCAGAGTCAGCCAGGGAGGCAGCATCCCTTTTTTCCACAATGAATATAAACAAGTCAAAATACCGAACGCAACTATCTGATGCCCACCTTGCTGCAATCCTGAAGGTTTCAACTGCTCAGTCACTGAGGCCAAACATCAACCAACTGACAGACCTGAAACGTTGCCAGCTGTCTGGCAAACACTAAAACCGCTCTGGCTGGCAAAGAATTGTATAAAGTTGTATGACGGTTTTATTATGTCTAAGAAATTCAAAATAAAAAATACAATAGAAACGTTTTCTTTTCTGAACACCATCTTCAGTGACGTTATCGGCCCGCTGGGAGGATTTGAGGACTGGCACTGGCCCTAAGGTAAATTGAGTTTGAGACCCCTGAACTATACGGTTGTTGGGTTTTTTTAAAACTGGCAGATCTGCAAACTTCCATTGATGTTAATGGGAGCTACTAGATGCTAAGCACTTTTGAAAATCAGACTGTTTTAGGTGTGTAAGTATGAATTTAGGACCCTAACTTTAGACATCTTGGCCCAGAGTCACAAAGGGACTTAGGCAATGGGACATTAAGCATCACAATGCCTAACTTTTAGGTGCCTAGAAAGTCACTGCGATCTACAAAGCCTGAATTAGGCACCTTGGCTCCTAAAACAATGCAGGGGGAGAGACAGGTGCTTTAGAATGCGATTCACCAAAGCCAGCGTGCTAGGCAGGGAGGCTCCTAAACTAGCCAATGGGAGACGCCAATCAGAGGGGTGCATCTTCAATCCCACCCATCTCAGAGTTTGGCACCTAAATCTGGGCTTCAGCAAGGTGCTTTATCTCGGCTTGTGATCCACAACAGGGGACCGCTCTCCAGGCAGCTTAAGTGCCCAAGTCACGAGAGTGAGTGAGGCAGGCACTGAACTTCACACAAAATGGCCAGGAGGATGAGATGGCGATGCCCGGATTACAACTTTTCGGCAGTGGTTAGAGCACTCACCTGGGATGCAGCAGACCCAGATTCAATTACTCCCTCAGGGCAGAGGGGGAGAAAGGCTTTGAACTCTCAGGAGAGTACTGGAAGCACTGAGCTAAGCGTTATTGGGTAGGCATCACTACTAGCCCCACCACCTCTTCCTGCTCCTGCCGGATTTTGGATGGGACCTGATCCGGAAGGCAACTTCTGAGCAAGCCTACCAGATCAGGCCCCCCATTGGTGAGAGAGGCAGAGGAGTGTCTATCTTCCCTCAAAACCCCACCAAAAAACGAGGAGTACTTGTGGCACCTTAGAGACTAACAAATTTATTTGGGCATAAGCTTTTGGGGCCTAAACCCCACTTCATCATATGCATGCAGTGGAAACTACAGTAGGAAGGTATATATACACAGAGAACATGAAACAATGGGTCTTGCCATAGCAACTGTAATGAGACCAATCAATTAAGGTAGGCTATTAGCAGCAGGAGAAAGAAACCTGTTGTAGTGATAATCAGGATGGCCCATTTCAAACAGTTGACAAGAAGGTGTGAGTAACAGTAGGGGGAAAATTAGAATGGGGAAATAGTTTTACTTTGTGTAATGACGCATCCACTCCCAGTCTTTATTCAAGCCTAATTTAATGGTGTCCAGTTTGCAAATTAATTCCAATTCTGCAGTTTCTCGTTAGAGTTGGTATGGCAACACCCATTGTTTCATGTTCTCTGTGTATATATATCTTCCTACTGTATTTTCCACTGCATGCATCCGACAAAGTGGGTTTTATGCACGAAAGCTTATGCCCAAATAAATTTGTTAGTCTCTTAGGTGCCACAAGTATGTCTTGGTTTTTTTGCTGATACAGACTAATGTGGCTGCCACTCTGAAAACTGTCTTCCCTCAGCTCATGGATCGCTGTGGGGCTTAGGCATCTGAACAACTAGGTGGAGGCAGCAATGCACATGCCAGAGACAGAAACACAGGTGCCCAGGGAACTTGTACAGCAGAAATTTAGGAGCAGAGTGAGTTTAGTTCCTATGGGGTTCAGCGGCATTTGAGTGGGAATTTTGTGGCTTCTAAAACTGGGATTTAAGCACCTAAATCTGTGGTTTAGGTGCTCAAGTTTTGTGTACCTGAGCACAACTTTTGTAAATCTCATCCTTATGGACTAGTGCACTGCACTGTCTGTGTAGTAGGGTGCACAGTCTTTTGGTTCCTTAAAGTGGACCCCAAGTCCTATTGTACCCCAACTCAGTCTATCTAAGAGGAGGCTCTGACAAAGCAGCCAATGAGCTAGGCTTTCAAGGGTTAATGCCCAGCCAGTGTTCAGAGGAGGTACCAGTGGTGAGATAAACAGATGCAGCTGAATCTATTTAGGCTAAAAAACATAAGAAGAAGGGGATGTAATTCCCTCACAGAGGGAAGGAGAAGTTGGTGTTTTGGTCACAAGCCTAGGAGGGGAGCGCTGGGACACATAGGAGCTACCCTGCATGGTTTGTGCTTATTTAATTTGCATTTTTACATTTATTGCACATGTGGTCAGGGAGGAGTAGATTTCCAAAGATGTTCTTCTTTCAGTTTTGGAAACATCCATATATAATAATTCCTTGCACATTCGTGTTGGTGTTAGCAAATCTGGGATGGAAAAAAACCCCATGATTAGTCAGAGTGCATTTTGACTGACATTTCAAAACTCCTACTCTCTTGAATAGCACACAAAAAGATCCTGAATAATCATTAAAACAAGACAGTTTGCAAAGCAAAACTCTTCGCTGCTGTTTGTGCTGCCGATAGAGCTGTGTGAATCACTGATTTTTTTTCAGTTCAGTGACTGAACTGAAAAGTAAAAAAACAAAAAAATGGGTCAACCCATTTCCATTTTTTTCCTAGTGGAAACAAAGAAGTTGAAAATTTCATTTTGGGTTGAAAAAATGGAAATGAATTTTTTAAAATACAATAGTGAAATTCTCAAACAAAACATCTTTCCAAAACAAAAAGCGGAAACATTGATTGGACATGCCAAAACAGGCCTTTGTGACATTTTTCAATTTTTAAAAATTCAATTGAAATAATTTGCCACATAAAAAAAGCGACACAAATTGTTTCAGTCAACAACCCAAATCTGCATTTTTGGGGCAAAAAAAGGATTAGCACAGAAAGCTTCACCCAGCTCTAGTTGCCAGCAGTACATGACAGAACAGCTTTACCTGGAGTACGGGCCTTATAGAGAAGCCTTGATAAAAAGCTGAGATGGAGCCAAACAAAAATCCCAGAACACTGAAAAATCTTGAGATGTTCAAAATCCAGCTCAAGTCCATGTCTTAGAATAAGGCAAGACAGACAGATAATGACACCTCTTTGGAGGGCCAAAACTACAGAGAGAGGCAGAATTTAATCAAACTGAATCTAACAGAACTGAAAGCTGCATAACTCCATCAGTTTTCTTAGGAATATAAAAGTCAGATCTACTAATCAGTAGCTAAAAAGCAGCCTTGGGGCTTTGTACTTGGCAACACTGAATGGAAAAGGTTAAGTAGTCAAAGTATAAAATATCCACTAATATTAGAGTCAAACAGTGACACTGTCAAATAATTGACTTATGGATGAAATGTACATCTTTCACTATTTGAGGTTGCCAGCAGTCATAGGAAATCAGAAATGAATATCTTTGTGTATCAGGCCCAAACCACAGTAGAGTGTGACAGGAAGTGGGTGCATCTAATCTCCTGATAAATGAAATGATATCAAAGGGTATGCAGAATCTATTCCATGTCAGAAGTAGTAAAGGTTAAATCTCTCTCCATAAGATGGAGAAGATTCTCAGGTGTCCTCTCAGGAAATTGCCTCATTTCCTTACAGAAGATTCAGGTGGGAGGAAGTTCACCTTCAGAGTGGGGAACTCACTTTTGAGTCCTAACTACTTGCAGCAGGACTGAGTTTAGCTTATTGGGTTTAAGTAATCATTATTTAAATGGCATTACTCTGGATTTAGGGTTATATCTGGAGCTCTCACATGCATGAGCAGGCCTTTGTGTGCATGAGTGTAACTGTATGCAGAATCTGGCCCTTACACTGGTGTAACTAAGATCTGATTCGAACCCCAGATGCCCACTTACTGCACTGCTATTTGGCACAATTATGAGAGCAGACCCTTTAATCATTTCTTCTGGCCATGGCTCTGTCAGTGACTCAAATTTTCTCATAGGTGAAATCTGACAGCAGAGCAAGTTCAAGGATGATTTTTGTATGAGAAACATTAGGAGTGCGTGGAATAAGGTTTTGTATCAAATAACATTAAATCATCTCCTGGTTGTGGACAGTGACTGTCTCATAGCAAATGGTCTTCTTAGTCTTGAATCTCGATGAAGCGGTCAGACTCCCTGACAAAAATCATAAAGGGAGGCTGGAAAAATGGTTTCCTTCATTCCCTAAATATGAAGAGCTTGTTTCATGGAATCAACATGAATTGTTAAAATACAGGCTTCAGCTCTTTCTCCCCATTGCTCCTGACCTGGTAGCCAAAAACCACAGTGAACATGTGGTGAATCTGATCTCTAGATAACTGTACACAGAAGAACTGCAACAGCGTATTAGGACAAATAAATAAATAACACGCTGCCCAGCTGCATGAAAGTGGATCTGATGCTTGTCACATATATTTTAATATAAGATGCTTAAAAGGTGATGTCAGTAAAAGCATGCCACAATGCAAAAGAAAAAGGGTTTTTAAAGGGATTTTTACAAATCGTATGCATACAATAGCTACAATTGAGTTGTTTAAAGTTAAAATTCTCCACATTTCTTCCTTTTTAAACTGACCATTAGAAATTTAAAGAGGAGATCCATTGATTTCAATGGAGTTATGCTAATTTAAACCAGCTGAGGATCAGCTCCAAGTAATCTAGTAGCAGCCTCGAGTATCCATTGCTCTGCAGCTCAATTTAGACACAAGTTTTGTGTCTGTATTTTATAAACTGTTTCAATTCTGGTTGTATGAGAATTTGGGGAGGAGAAAGTGGGCCTGGAGCGACATATAAATATAATGGTGGTGGCTGCTGATCTTTGGAAAGTTTTGAACCCGACCTCCTTCAAGGTCTTGCTGGCAAATACTTTAGCTGTCTCTTCCACACAGAACCTTGCATTCTTGAGTTGTTTATTGATCACATGCTGATAACCTTGCTGGAGACATCGTAAAAATGGACTCTCATCCTCAAGGAGGGGCTTGGAAATTAGTGTGAACTTTGGGAAGCTGCCGTCTCCCTAACATGTACATTTTCTGCATGAGAAATAACTGGTGCTTAAGGATCCCATATCATTAGTACTATGGAATATCTCATTTCAGAATGAGAACATACTGCAAAATTCCATGAGCCTGTAACTGAGCCAACACAGAATAGGTGGGGATTTCTACTCTTCCTGCAGCATTATGATAGGATTTTTATTTTTAAATGTGTGCTGTGAGTGTTATAGCTAATCCTTAAATTTGTGTACAAGGAAACCTGAACTATGTGAATGTCAGGCAGAGAATCGGTTAATCTGGCAATTTCAGCTTAGTCCCAAGTAAATATTTTTCATGGTTAGGAAACTAAGCCTAAGTGACAGGTATTGCTTGAGGGAGTTGCTGGTCAAGACTGAGCTGCGTTGACAGAGCTGTGCTGGAAATCTTGAATACTGCCTGCATATAGCCAATATAACCAGACCTGTGACCTGCTCAACAAGAAGACAAGAGAGAATATAGTTTGAAAAGCATTTGAGCTCTCACTAGAAACACTGTTCAGTGCTAGGGCGACCAGATATCTCTGCTTGCAGGAGCCATCCAGAGGTCCCAGAGATCCCAGATGCCAGCTCAGATGCCTTGGTGCTGGGCAACTATAAAAAAACTAGATAGTAAAACTAGGACCCAACTACAACCTGGAATGCCTGGTCACCTCCTCCTGCTCAGGCAGCACCAGGGATAGGGAGGCAAGGAGCCTCTTCTCCTTTAAACAGGAAGGGAGGGAGAAGGCAACAGCTCTTGCTTAGTCAAGAGGGGAAGGGAAGGAGTGGAGCAACTGCAGCCACTGGTATTTCCAGAAGAGGGGAGGAAACAGCCAGGAGTCCTGCTCCCTTAAGGTGGGTGGGAGTGAGGAGGGGAGCAGCAGCCCGAGAGACCAGTAAATCACTGAAGGGGAAGCGCTAATTGAGAGGGTGATGTGGGGGGGGGAGCATTAGTTAAGACAATGGACTTTTGGAAAAGAAGCTTCCTCTTTCTTTCCACCCACCATTATCCTGTTTTTTTGCTGGGGAAATCTCACCACCCTCTTCAGGCTGTCAACATGATCACTGTCCTTATCGCAGCCCTATAAGAGCCTGAAGGGCTAGGGGAGCTGATCCTGCTCTCATTGAAACCAGTGAAAGCAGGACTGGGCCCTCATATAACAATCCCAAGGCCCGATCTGGTGAGGTGCTGAGCAAAGCTGTGTGGAGAAAGGCAGTTCCATTTCGCGGAGAATTTTGAAATTTGGTTTCATTTTGATTAGGAACAAAACTCAACATTTTCAAAGGTCACCATGAGAGCTCCAAGGCATTCCGCTTGGTGGGCTGCCCCAGAGCTGCTCACAGGCAGACACCCAGGAGCCAGGTGATTGCGCTGACAGGAAATCAGTCCGGTTCGCAACGGATGTCTGCCTGGCAGACAGGTCTCTGGCAGAACTTCAAAACTGAACCGTTTACACAAAACAGTCCGATTTCAACAAATCAGCAAATTCCAAGGAAGAAATGTGTTGTCGGAATTTTTCTGACTAGCTCCAGTGCTGAGCACATGGGATCAGGTCCAGAAGGCACAAGCCAATATGGTACAGAATAGCATGGTATGATACACAGCGTTGGAGACAATACAGAAGATGGGCTGGAGGTGGTCGTTATGGCAAGATCCTGCACCCCATGAAGTCACTGAGAGCAGGATTGTGCTCCTTAGCCCTTCAGAACAGGGAACTCGTTATTTGTTTGGCACAGCTCCCCCGCTGCTCAGTGCCATGTGCTCTCACTGTGCTGTGATAAGAACAGGAACCATGTTGACAGACTGAAGAGGGTGACTGGGATTGGGTCCTATCATTGGAACATGAGGTTATCAAGGATCTGATCCTTCAAACCTTCATTTACTTGAGCAGGCCATACTCTCACAAGTAATCCTGCAGAAGCCAACAGGACTGACTACTGGCATGAGTAAGGATTTGCAGGATTATGCCCTCACTTTGTTGAAAGATATGTTAGTGTTACGGTACACAAAACCCATGAATGAAGTCTGGGAGTCTCAGTGGGAGCTGGGCACCCAAATCCTGGCAGCCCCTTTGAAAATCCCACTCTTAGACTATGAGAGAGAACAAATCTCAGGGTGTGTCTACACAGGCATCACAGGGTGTGACTGCAGCTTGTGTAGAATAAGCACGCCAGCCTTAATACCACAGCAGCAAAGCTGCGGGCGTACAGGCTGTACCAGCCTGCCCAGAACCCTGGGTAATTATTCAGGCAGCTAGCTTGTGCTGAAACTCATGCTGCCATGGCTTCACGGCTCCAGGACCCCAGCTAGTTACATTAAAGCTAGCTCAGGTATGTCTGCAATCACACCCCATGACTGTAGGGTAGACATACCCTAAGAGGCAGATCTCTTCCCGGTAATCCTGAACCGTAAATAACATAGCTCAGGCTCCCTATGTGCCCTCAGCTACTGAAGGCTAACACAAATATTTTACAAGTAAGCTGAAAACACCACTGGAGTTTTTCCAATTTAATGCTTTGATTTCTTTATTTATTTTTAGAAGACTAAATAAAAAGCAGGGGAGTAGAGGATAGAAAGCCCCCCATGTATTGACACAAGATAATTGTGTGACAGTCACCGTCCTGGCCTACACTCTGAGGTCCTCCAGGGCTAAAAGCATGAGCTGCTACAGGTTGGGGCTGTAACAGACTCAGGCCAGGTCTACACTACAAAATTATATCGACCTAACTTACGCTGGCATACAGCCACTGCAGTAAGTAAATCGCTTCTGTATATGCACACTTGGCTTCTTGTGTTGGTGATGCGCATCCTCACCAGGAGAGCTTGTATCGATTGTATTGTCAGTGCAAGGCAGCTTATGTCCACCGAACCAGATAATGTAGACCGGGTCTCATATCCTTTACAGATGGGGCACTAAGGGGGACCTGTAAAACCCACCCATCCTTCCAGCCACAGGTTACAAATGCAATCTATATAATGTGCTACATTTGTTTACATTGCATGTGCTTTTTAGAAACTCTGACAGCTACTAAACACTTGGAACTCAACCCTGCCAACTCATGAGAGCAGCTCCACTGAAGTCAATTGGGCTATTCATGAGTGAGATTTTGCAGAAGCAGATCCTACAGCTGTAAATGCAACTAAAGCTTAACCTGTAATATGAACAATAAATTACTTGCACATTTTAATTTCAGAATTAACGCATAACCTGTTCACTTCTGAAAGTCTGGAATCAGATCCTGGTTTAGGTCACACAGAAATTCAGTGTGGATCTGATCCTACTCCTAGTAGGTATTTGTCCGCACAACAAAAGCAATGTAAATTGGGCAATCACCACTCAAGAACAGGATCCCAGTTCTGCAGCCCTTCCTCTCAGGAGTAATCTTACTCAGCAGAATATTCTATGTAATTAGACAGCCCCCCCTCCCTCAAACGACCTGAGCACCTCACAAATATTAGTGACATTATCTCCACAATGCTTCTGTGAGATCAGTGTTACTGGGTCTGATTCACAGCTCACTGAAGTCTCTGCAAGGACTCCCACTAACTCCAGATCAGCTCTATTGCCCACTTTACAGTAGCAAGTTGAGGTATACAGACAGGTCCTCAGTGGTATAAATCAACATAACCCTGGTGACCGGCACACACTGAAAATCTGGCTTCCTCTAAATTCTGGAAGACTACACAGGGACTCAGCAGAAGGGTATAGGACTTGAACCTAAAACTCCAGAGTCCTCAGGTAATACCTTACCACAAGACCATGCTTCCATTGATAGTCAGATGAGTAAGAATGAGCAGAGTTGAGATAAAAATGGCAGAGCAGACTGCAGAAACTTTCCCAGCATAATTTCAAACACAAATTAAGTCATTCCATTTTGAATTAGTTTGGTAATTAGTAATAAATTTGAAAAGTGACCCAGAATAAGTGAGAAGTTAATCTCTTCTTTTTAAAAATTATGTGTGTGTGGGGAGGGATATCATGTCGCCTTATTTCATTTGAAAGTGATAACTTTTTCATCACTACATTTTAAAACTGTGTAGTTACGGTGTCTTCTAAAATAAATTTCACATGAAATACTGTATGTGCTAGGGGATCTTGTATTCCCAGGGAATGTGAGTGTTCATTTCATTTGTCCTGTTACAACTTCCTATGAATTTACTCAGCTGGCTTCAATCAAAAAAAAAAAAAATCTGTGGGAATCTCTCTCTCTGTGTATATTATGAAGCTACCAGGCCCTCACACTGATAATTTAACACCAGCTAAGTGCATGAGCAAAGATGGGAAAATCTGAGTAATTCAGTTTCATGTTCTTTCCAGATTTTTGGTCTATAGAGGAACACAGAGCACTGTCTTAGTACTAGCCTATGAAGTATAACAACATAACTGGCACCCCTTTTCTAGAAACCTAGGGCCACCTCTGCTTAGCACAGTGCACACTGATGATAAAGGTGTGGGGGGGGTTAAACAAACACAGTAGTGAGTAGAATTGTATACAGCAAGGACATGATCCTTTGAGGTGCTGAGCACTTCCTGTAACTTAAAGGGAGTGGCTGGCATTCAGCTCCTTACAGGTGCATACCCACCCAACTTCGTTGTAGAAGAAAGCAATTCAAGAGCAACCCCCTAACATGATTTCATTCCTGGGCCTCTCAAGTGAGTGTTACAAGATTACCAGTTTGTGATGGTCAGTGTCCTGCCTCTCCCCCAGGACACTGACCAATTGACTTGGGCTCACACTCCAGCCTGAGCCCAAATGTCTACACAGCTATTTTTTGCCCCACAGACCAAGCCCCACAAGCCTGAGTCAATTGACCCAGGGTTCTGAGACTCACTGCCGTGAGTTTTTCTCTGCAGTGTAGATATACCCTGTGTCTTTGGAAACACCACATTAATCTGCCCAAGATCAGGAAGTAGCCAATTCCTCCCTGACCCCCTGCTCCTCCCCCATGGGCTAGGGAAATACAGGTTTTCAATCAACCAACCCAAGGCTTACATACCTCCGGCCCTCATTCCCCAACCCCTCCCCAGCTGCAACTCCTGTCCTTGTCCCAGTATCCCTGACATACATGCATACACACTAAGTCGTTTGGCTCTGGCTCCTCCCTCCCCAATACAACAAACATTTTGGTTAGACCCACTGACTATTCTGGTGCGTTCACAATAAACCTCCCCATAAAATAAAAACACGTTATACCATACAGGCAGCTTGTAGCAAGCAACATGCGTTATGAAAAGTGTATTGGACAGGTGTACAAAGGTTCGGATAGAAACATAGTGGCAGGCTGTTCATCGGAGTAAAAGCTGACTCATTGAGACCATTTTGGCATGTATCACAGCAATAGTTTGATCGCTCGCTCTGTGCATAAAAACCCAAGCACACAAACCCCTCAAGACTGAAAAACTGCTATTTTGCATGGGGGAGGAGAGGGCTTATGTCTCCAGATCCCCTAGCTCAAATGATCCCAAATTTGAATCACTAATCTGCACTGCCACAAGGCAAAGAAAATTCCAAGAAAACCTGCGCAAGCATGAGGATTTTAGAGCACTTTGGAGCGTTGTCCTGGAAACAGGAAAGATAGAATGATGTTGGAGGGTGAGAGCTCCTCTATACATCCATCCGCAGCACAGGAGGGTCTGAAAGGTGTGGAGTGGCCTATTCATCTTGACTGCATGAGAGCACTCCATGTAGAGGACTATAACCTGAAACACTGGCTCTGAGACCTGTGACCTGCTCCATTCATCTCAGCGGGTGTTCCCACCCCTGGCCCCCAGAGTGCGTCAGAACCTGTGATATGCAGGAAGCATGCCTGTTCTCAGCGGCCTGGCCAAAGGGGCAGGATTTCCCCAGGTCCTGGCTCACCTGGGGACAGGGAATGGGCTTCAGACCCTCCCAAAAGGACAAGCACCCCTAAGCCCAGCACTCCTGAGGAGGAGTAAGGGGGGGGCTCCAACATCCTGGCACACACACAGGGGCAGCAAGAGGGGCTCAGACCCCCTAAAAGGGCAAGCCCCCCGCAGGCACATATGGGAGGGGAGAATGTGGTGCTGACAGGTGCTTCTGCTGTTATTCTCCTCCAGTCCCTCTGCCATTCACCCCCACATTCCAGTGTCCCACCCCACTTAGCCTCCACCTCTCTCCCCTATCACCCATCCCCATAACCACCCCTTCCCTCACTGCAGCCCCAAACTTCTCTCCCCCATCCCTCACTCCCTAATACTCCTCCCAAGAAGCATTCACATCTAACTCATCTGGATATGAGTCAACAGTGTGCTGTTGTTGCCAAGAAGGCCAATGGCATTTTGGGCTGTATAAGTAGGGGCACTGCCAGCAGATCGAGGGACGTGATCGTTCCCCTCTATTTGACATTGGTGAGGCCTCATGTGGAGTATTGTGTCCAGTTTTGGGCCCCACACTACAAGAAGGATGTGGAAAAATTGGAAAGCGTCCAGTGGAGGGCAACAAAAATGATTAGGGGATTGGAACACATGACTTATGAGGAGAGGCTGAGGGAACTGGGATTGTTTAGTCTGCGGAAGAGAAGAATGAGGGGGGATTTGATAGCTGCTTTCAATTACCTGAAAAGGGGTTCCAAAGAGGATGGCTCTAGACTGTTCTCAGTGGTAGCAGATGACAGAACAAGGAGTAATGGTCTCAAGTTGCAGTGGGGGAGGTTTAGGTTGGATATTAGGAAAAACTTTTTCACCAGGAGGGTGGTGAAACACTGGAATGCGTTACCTAGGGAGGTGGTGGAATCTCCTTCCTTAGAGGTTTTTAAGATCAGGCTTGACAAAGCCCTGGCTGGGATGATTTAGTTGGGGATTGGTCCTGCTTTGAGCAGGGGGTTGGACTAGATGACCTCCTGAGGTCCCTTCCAACCCTGATATTCTATGATTCTATGAATTCCCCCACTCCCCAATACTCTGATTACATTCCTCTCAAAATGAAATAGCCGCCTCCCACCACTCAGTCCAAAACTTCTTTTGTCTTAGCTGGGGGCTTGTGATTAACTTATCCTTAGTTATGTTAATTGAAGGGTGAGTTCACAGCCATCAATCTCAATGAGATCTGTGATTCATTCAGTCTTTTGTACTGCTCAATTTAACAGTACAAGGCAGCAAAAGGAAACTTTTTTTGTGGGAGGCTGTAACTTGGGAGCGCCTTGGTCAAATGAGCCCAAATTTGGTCAGCCAATCCTATACTATGCCCCCATGAGGTGCACTAAATTTCAAAGCAATCCAAGTAACCATTCAGATTTTATAGCACACAAAAGTTGAGCTTTAAAGCACAAAAAGTAGTAAGAAGGAATGGAAACCCTCTAGCTGGTTGTTTGTATTAGCACATGTGCACTGTAAAAAGATGTACTGTTCTTAAATATCTTTCTCAGTTTGGGTCCCCCAAAGATTTAGTGGGTGTCATACCCTATCTTGGATAACCCTCAAGAGACTGAGACATAAATAGTTTGAGCTCTACCTCTGTGCAAAAGACCCCAAAACAAACAAAAAAAACTCTAGAAGCTTTTTGAAAAATGGCTGTTTATTTCAGGACTTAGATCTCCACAACCCCTGGCTCAAATGACCCCAAATTTGGATCGCCAACTCTACCCTGCACCTTCCTATGGCACATCAAATTTCAAAGAAAACCAATTAAACACGTGGATTTTAGAGCAATTAGAAAGGTTGACTTTTAAACAGTTGTGACACAACCTTAACTATAGTGGGCTACCCCACCACAATACTTATGTCCAAGTGGCCCAGGGAAAGAGGCAGCAAGGCAAATGCATACCTATACATTCCACTAATTCTCTACCGTCCTCTGCCATGCACTTCCTGTGTCACCCTGGGCAGGTCACTTAGACTCGCTGGGCCTGTAACAGGGGGATAATGCATTTCCCCAGCTCCCTGGGGTGCCGAGAATAACTACATTAAAGACTGTGAATGCTTTGAAATCTGATGAAAAGCACTACAGAAGAAATAGGCATCATTCTTATTTTGTGGAGATTCACACTCTGGTAGTAGTGCTGTAGCAAAGGGATAGGGTTTAACTATATTGTAGCACAGCCATTCTCAAACTTAAGCAATCTGAAGACCCCTATTTTGATTTAAATTTTTTTGCGGACCGCCAACCCCCGCTCAGTCCTAGGCCCCGCCTCCCCTCCACCCCTTCCTCCAAGGCCCCACCCCCACCCCACTTCTTCCCGCCCCTGTCCCTCCTTTTCACTGCCTCTTTGCTCACCTTCCCCCAAGTGCGCCCCATCCCCTCTCCTCTCCCTCCCTCCCAGTGCCTCTTGTGCTGAACAGCTGTTCCCCAGTGGGCAGGAGGCACAGGGAGGGAAGGGGACGGGGAGGAGGGAGGGAGAGAAGTTGATCAGCGGGGCTGGTGGACCCCCTGGAGTATCCTCAGACCCCAGTTTGAGAAACGCTGCTGTAGTGCGATGAACCATGTGTTCCTCCAGCGCAGCTCCCGCTATGTACACTCCTGAATTTGATTTGATAGATACTATCTTGAAAAATAACTTCAAGCCAGATTAAGTTCCCCAATGTGACAAGCCTGTAGGAGGGCCAGATCTTAATGGAAAACCTGGCTCATTCCCACTCACACCAGTTCCAAGAAATCATCTCATCAGAGGAGTGGGGTTAGCCATACTGGGGAAGAGACACGGCTGACTATCTGCATGGGAACTGTGTGTCTCCTGGTAGCAGGGTACAGTGCATGGTGCTTGGGGGAGGAAGGGTGGAGCAGTTTGGATAGGATACTTCAAGCACTTGCATTCCCAGCCTCGGCAGCAGGTTGGCTGAGAGCAAGGACCCCCCTGGCTCCTAAAGACTAAGGTAGCCATATTTCAAAATAAAGAATAGGACAATTTTGTGGCATCATTTTTAGAGTCATGACAGTACTTACAATGCTAAACTGTAGTGCAATTTCAGTCACACTTTATATTAAGGGTTAATAAATTACTAGATGTTACAAGCATGATACAGACATGAGTAACGTGCTTCTGTGACAGCCGTCACCTTGGCCAATATACTGGGGACCTCCAGAGCAAAAATCATGAGCTAAAAAGCCAAGACCCTACAATGCAGCTATCACAGATTCACATCCTCTGTGGATTAGGCACAAAGGGGGGACCTATAATGCCTGCTCACCAATGGGTTACATATTAACAACTTCTTCTACTGTTATATTTATAACCATTGATAACTCTTCAGTAGAAGGTGTTGTCAAATGGTTATAAGCAACCTACTGGCCAGTTGGGCTGTATTAGACTGATTATTAAAAATCTTTTAATCATGTATTAACTCTTATGATTTACTTATAAATGTATCCTTAATATAAAGTGTGATTATAATGTCTATTGTTTGGCTGTCCTACAGGTTTGCTCCCACCTTACCACTTACAGCCCTTTGAAATCCATAGTGCCCTTTCTGTCATGAGTATTCACAGAGTGACTTATATGGCGGGACTTATGACTTATGCTCTTCCTTGTTGAGCCATCCATGGGTTCTTGCTACTTTCACCCCTTAGCCTGCCTTTCCCTCGTGAGTGCTTGGACATGCTCACCTGAGCTCCAGGTGCTGTGTTATTGGATATGGCACTATGTTTCTGCACTGCAAGAAAGTATCAATGTGTGAACCTGCAGTGATCTTATTTCCTAAAAGCTTACGGAATAAAATTGAAGGCCCAAGCAGGCTCATCTAATTAAATAATACATGCAGTTTTGCTTATGGCAAAGAGGAAAGGAGCTCAGATGCCCAAAGGCAAAGACACATGAGTAATTTGGACAGAAAAAAAGAGCCTGAGAAAATATTGTGAACATGGATTTCCAAACTATTCCTAAATCCTTAGATCCACTTATTTCTACAGAGAACCTCGCTCTTCCCGTCCTCAACCCAACCCCCCACCCCTCCGCCCCCAGCAAGTACCTCTTCATAATGATAAATAGTGCATTGCTTTCCCCAAAAAACAATACGGAACTATTGTCTACAGGATGTATTTGTAAGAAAAACAGCAAGTGTGTTAGAAAACAGCTTTGATCACCTGATAGAAGAAATAAGAAACCTTCTCTCATATTTCCAGCTTCGTAAGAACTCCACAATAGGATTTTTAGGCTGATACTTGCAAAGTTCAAAACACAGGCTTTGGCTGAATGCTGGGTGTTGTCATCACTATCTGATGCAGAGGTCACAGTGGAGGGCCAGATATTCACACTTTACCATGGCATAGTTCAAACTTAATCTAATTAGTGGGTAGCAAATATTGATTCATTCCTTCTTTTAAAATTCCAGCTTGGAAACAGCCAAAGGTAAATATTTCACTAAATATCATATTTAGGATTCAATTTGGGCCTTATTCTTCAGAGTTCAATGTGTGAAACTTCCATTGAATCCCATACATGTATGGGGGCCTTAAATTCCATTTCATGTGGACAGAAGGAGATCTGATTTAAATAAAACTCCCAACTCCCCATTTTTAATAGAGATTTTCCAGTGGCCCTCAAGCCCAAAACAAAAGCAACCCACATTAGTGGCTATAGGTAATCCAAATATTTTTTCAGATCTTTGAATTCTGTAGTTAGTGCTAGGGATTATGGAAAGATCATAAAGTAGTACCTCGGTGTAAATGCTGTTATGCATCCTATAAAGTGCCAGGAGGGTCACATACAGTTTGCTATGAAGAGTCTAAATATTGCTGGAGATAGGTCTGGCCTGAAGAGTTCAGCTCCCAATCCAGACTCTTCCAATACTTGAAGGTATTCAGAACCATGTTTTGGTTCATCTATAATAGACTGGGGCAGCTGTGACATTCAGTTTTGGACGAGGATCTGAACTTTTCTGAAGTTCAGGGCTGTTTGGATCAGGTGTGTTGGTTCAAGCTCTCCACTGATTAATACAAAGCCCCTCTATAACTCAGAATAACAGATAAAAAATACAAATGAGTGGCAACGAGTGAGAATTGTAATGATGATTCTTGTAACAATGTGTTCATTTTATGGACTACTTTTTGTTCAGCACATAATCACAGCTGATTAATATGGGTCAGCAGCAGTATGAGTTCTTCTGGCAGCTGGAGAAGTCCCATTCTCCTGAGGAGTACTTCTTTGGGACTCTAACACTATTTGCAGAGGTTTAATACAGTGGTGCATTCTAAGGCAACTACAGGATATCCAGAACAGCAGAGTGGGATGGCTGGAGCTAATCTCTTGTTCTCATTCCATTTCCCTTAAACCCAGAAGTCTAACTTGTGATATTTCATTTCCATTTCACAACTGCATCCTCCAGTTGCACAATACCTTGTGGCAGTGATAAGCGCGGGAGTCCTCTTAATCTTTTTTTACATTGCTACCATAAACCTATCAGCTGTCTCTAGTTTTCATATGCACCCATCACCCCAGCATTTAAGGAGCAGGAAAAATTAAGGAGCAGAAACCCAAATGATGAAAATATCTAGTTGTGTCCTAACCATTAGACAGAAGACAAGACGCCTGGATTCTGTTTCTAGATTGTAAACGCTTTGGGGCATGAACCATCTTTTTGTTCTATGTTTGTACAGCACCTAACACAATGGAGTTCTGGTCCATGACTAGGACTCCTAGTGTTTCCATTATACAAATACTATAATAAGCTATTCCACTGTCTTGCTACAGGACCATGGGTGAGTTACTTAGTTAACTCATCTGAAATCTGGTGTTTTGATGGAATACCTGCTTCAGAGGTGCTGCAAGGCTAACTTACATGTTTGCAAAGCGCCCCACTGAAAGTTGCTATATTCCTTGTACTTTGTGACCCTTTAGGCATAAAGTCAGGAAAAACAATGCAGATCCAGCAAACATTGGTAAAAGCAACTATCATTTCAATTTACAGCCAGGATCAATTAGATTTTAATCTACCAAATATGTGCAGTAATTAACAACAATATTTGGCACTTTTATAACATCTTCCATCAGACAATTGTAAAGCACCTTTAAAATGTTAATGACCAATCAGTACCTATGCAACAGGGAAGGGATGTTGCAGCTCCTCAGATGAATGTTTTGTTAGACACCTGCACAAGAAAGGAAAAAAGCAAAGCAGCACCATGTGGGTTGTGTTACTGAATTAATCAGCCTGCAATTGACCAATTTTCTACCTATGAACACAAGAAATATAATTATTTTTAGGTCATATGAATGAGAAACTATTATGTTCACAGCTACTTTATATCCCAGGTGTGAAGACAACAGATACAAGTTTAAATATTAAATGCAGAAATTCAAGTCTCAGTAACATTGAAATTGTGACTCAAAGCCAAGAAATTCAAAGATATTGGCTCACACCCACACAGTTGCAGGAAAAGACAAGTTTCATCCCCAAGTGAATTTTTTTCACCAAGTTATAAGTCCCTAAACTTGGCTTTTAAATGTTACTTGCCAACACAACCTTAATCACAAAGTTGTAATTGTAGTACACAATATTAATACTAAACTAAATATTTCCAAAGTTCCGAACTTCCCAGGGCTTCTACAGATCCCTGCATTCAAGTTTGGTAAAATACCCAGCTAAGAATAATTTACCTGGAAAGGTGGGCCTAAATACCTCCAAGGATCTAGGCTGTGGTGACTAGGGACAATATGCAGAGCTGTAGGTCTACCTGCAATAATGAATCAAATGTTCTGGTCAAATGCACAATAAGACTTGGCTCTGATAAAATGAGATCAAATACTTGATCCATCTTCACCATGCTATCAGTTAATATGAAAACAGATGTTATTTCAGCATTAGAGCAAAGAACTTGTATCAAGACTCTTGGGTCCTTATTCTCAGACAGAGTAGTAGAGTGGAGAATTAGGCCCTTGGGTTCTATGCCTGGTGTTTATGTTTATGAAAATGTTTATGAAAAATGTTTATGCAGAAAATGTTTATGAAGTGCTCTGAGATCCTTGGATGAAAGGTGCTAAGTACCTAAATGTTAAAGACACCTACCTACTCTAATGAAAAGATTAGAGATTTCCCAAGTCAATGAGGTTGTCAAGCTGAGATGCTGCTTCTTTACATGACAGAAGAATTGGTGGGGTCCCAAATCCTGCACTGTTACACTGATGCCGTACCACTAACCTTGTATGGACGTGTCATAAAAGAGGGCAAAATGTGGCCTGATTTTCTGAGGTGCTGAGCACCCACAGCTCCCACTGACTTCATCTGGGATTGGAGTTGCTCAGCCCTTCTGAAAGTCAGATCCCTCATCTCATCTTTCATTGCAATACATGGTCTGTCACTCCATGGTCATCAGAAAATGAGGAGGGAACTAACAAAGGGCACTAAGATTTGACTCTTTCATTGTACCTTGTTTGGAAAAGGTTTAAAGCTAAAATAAAACTTTTCTGAAGCACCGTGAGGTTCACGGACAATGGCAGGAGCTGCAGGTCTCAGAAGTTGATTCCTGTTGATTATGTTCATTAAAACAACACCTGGAGAGCTATGGCAGCACTGACTGAATAGTCATCAGAACACAATTGTTTATGAAGCACTGGTCTTCAGAAAGATCTGAGTGTCAGGCAAGAGCTTTACCCCTGCCATCATAAAAACCCTACATCTTTTCTACCAATAATTAGACAAAATAGGCATTGTGGATTTGGGAGGTTGGAGGGAAATGGGTGAATGAATGAAATTTAATACAGTGGTGCATTCTAAGGGTATGTCTACACTACAGAATAAGGTCGAATTTATAGAAGTCGGTTTTTTAGAAATCGGTTTTATATATTCGAGTGTGTGTGTCCCCACAGAAAATGCTCTAAGTGCATTAAGTGCATTAACTCGGCGGAGTGCTTCCACAGTACTGAGGCTAGAGTCGACTTCCGGAGCGTTGCATTGTGGGTAGCTATCCCACAGTTCCCGCAGTCTCCGCTGCCCATTGGAATTCTGGGTTGAGAGCCCAATGCCTGATGGGGCTAAAACATTGTCGCGGGTGGTTCTGGGTACATATCGTCAGGCCCCCCCTTCCCTCCCTCCCTCCATAAAAGCAAGGGCAGACAATCGTTTCGCGCCTTTTTTCCTGAGTTACCTGTGCAGACGCCATACCACGGCAAGCATGGAGCCCGCTCAGGTAACCGTCACCATATGTCTCCTGGGTGCTGGCAGACGAGGTACGGCATTGCTACACAGTAGCAGCAACCCATTGCCTTCTGGCAGCAGACGGTACAGTAGGACTGGTAGCTGTCCTCATCATGTCCGAGGTGCTCCTGGCCATGTCGGCTGGGAGCGCCTGGGCAGACATGGGCACAGGGACTAAATTTGGAGTGACTTGACCAGGTCATTCTCTTTAGTCCTGCAGTCAGTCCTATTGAACTGTCTTATGGTGAGCAGGCAGGCGATACGGATTGCTAGCAGTCCTATTGCATCATCTTCTGCCGGGCAGGCAAGAGATGAGGCTGGCTAGCAGTCCTACTGCACCATCTTCTGCTGAGCAGCCATGAGATGTGGATGGCATGCAGTCCTTCTGCACCGTCTGCTGCCAGCCAAAGATGTAAAAGATAGATGGAGTGGATCAAAACAAGAAATAGACCAGATTTGTTTTGTACTCATTTGCCTCCTCCCCCGTCTAGGGGACTCATTCCTCTAGGTCACACTGCAGACACTCACAGAGAAGGTGCAGCGAGGTAAATCTAGCCATGTATCAATCAGAGGCCAGGCTAACCTCCTTGTTCCAATAAGAACAATAACTTAGGTGCACCATTTCTTATTGGAACCCTCCGTGAAGTCCTGCCTGAAATACTCCTTGATGTAAAGCCACCCCCTTTGTTGATTTTAGCTCCCTGAAGCCAACCCTGTAAGCCGTGTCGTCAGTCGCCCCTCCCTCCATCAGAGCAACGGCAGACAATCGTTCCGCGCCTTTTTTCTGTGCGGACGCCATACCAAGGCAAGCATGGAGGCCGCTCAGCTCACTTTAGCAATTAGGAGCACATTAAACACCACACGCATTATCCAGCAGTATATGCAGCACCAGAACCTGGCAAAGCGATACCGGGCGAGGAGGCGACGTCAGCGTGGTCACGTGAGTGATCAGGACATGGACACAGATTTCTATGAAAGCATGGGCCCTGCCAATGCATGCATCATGGTGCTAATGGGGCAGGTTCATGCTGTGGAACGCCGATTCTGGGCTCGGGAAACAAGCACAGACTGGTGGGACCGCATAGTGTTGCAGGTCTGGGACGATTCCCAGTGGCTGCGAAACTTTCGCATGCGTAAGGGCACTTTCATGGAACTTTGTGTCTTGCTTTCCCCTGCCCTGAGGTGCATAAATACCAAGATGAGAGCAGCCCTCACAGTTGAGAAGCGAGTGGCGATAGCCCTGTGGAAGCTTGCAACGCCAGACAGCTACCAGTCAGTTGGGAATCAATTTGGAGTGGGCAAATCTACTGTTGGGGCTACTGTGATGCAAGTAGCCCATGCAATCAAAGATCTGCTGATATCAAGGGTAGTGACCCTGGGAAATGTGCAGGTCATAGTGGATGGCTTTGCTGCAATGGGATTCCCTAACTATGGTGGGGCCATAGACGGAACCCATATCCCTATCTTGGCACCGGAGCACCAAGCCACCGAGTACATAAACCGCAAGGGGTACTTTTCAATAGTGCTGCAAGCTCTGGTGGATCACAAGGGACGTTTCACCAACATCAATGTGGGATGGCCAGGAAAGGTACATGATGCTCGCATCTTCAGGAACTCTGGTCTGTTTCAAAAGCTGCAGGAAGGGACTTTATTCCCAGACCAGAAAATAACTGTTGGGGATGTTGAAATGCCTATATGTATCCTTGGGGACCCAGTCTACCCCTTAATGCCATGGCTCATGAAGCCGTACACAGGCAGCCTGGACAGTAGTCAGGAGCTGTTCAACTACAGGCTGAGCAAGTGCAGAATGGTGGTAGAATGTGCATTTGGACGTTTAAAGGCGGGCTGGCGCAGTTTACTGACTCGCTTAGACCTCAGCGAAACCAATATTCCCACTGTTATTACTGCTTGCTGTGTGCTCCACAATATCTGTGAGGGGGAGACGTTTATGGTGGGGTGGGAGGTTGAGGCAAATCGCCTGGCTGCTGGTTACGCGCAGCCAGACACCAGGGCGGTTAGAAGAGCACAGGAGGGCGCGGTATGCATCAGAGAAGCTTTGAAAACCAGTTTCATGACTGGCCAGGCTACGGTGTGAAAGTTCTGTTTGTTTCTCCTTGATGAAACCCCCTGCCCCTTGGTTCACTCTACTTCCCTGTAAGCTAACCACCCTCCCCTCCTCCCTTCGATCACCGCTTGCAGAGGCAATAAAGTCATTGTTGCTTCACATTCATGCATTCTTTATTCATTCATCACATAAATAGGGGGATGACTACCAAGGTAGCCCAGGAGGGTTGGTGGAGGAGGGAAGGAAAATGCCACACAGCACTTTAAAAGTTTACAACTTTAAAATTTATTGAATGCCAGCCTTCTTTTTTTTGGGAAATCCTCTGTGCCGGAGTGGCTGGTTGGCCGGTGGCCCCCCCACTGCGTTCTTGGGCGTCTGGGTGTGGAGGCTATGGAACTTGGGGAGGAGGGCGGTTGGTTACACAGGGGTTGTAGTGGCAGTCTGTGCTCCAGCTGCCTTTGCTGCAGCTCAACCATACACTGGAGCATAAACTTCAGCCCTGTCTTCAGCCCGCCACTTACTCTCTTCAGCCCGCCACCTCTCCTCCCGGTCATTTTGTGCTTTCCTGCACTCTGACATTATTTGCCTCCACGCATTCGTCTGTGCTCTGTCAGTGTGGGAGGACAGCATGAACTCGGAGAACATTTCATCTCGAGTGCATTTTTTTTTCTTTCTAAGCTTCACTAGCCTCTGGGAAGGAGAAGATCCTGTGATCATTGAAACACATGCAGCTGGTGGAGAAAAAAAAGGGACAGCGGTATTTAAAAAGACACATTTTATAAAACAGTGGCTACACTCTTTCACGGTAAACCTTGCTGTTAACATTACATACATAGCACATGTGCTTTCGTTACAAGGTCGCATTTTGCCTCCCCCCACTGCGTGGCTACCCCCTCAACACTCCCCCCTCCCTGTGGCTAACAGCGGGGAACATTTCTGTTTAGCCACAGGCAAACAGCCCAGCAGGAATGGGCTCCTCTGAGTGTCCCCTGAAGAAAAGCACTCTATTTCAACCAGGTGACCATGAATTATATCTCACTCTCTTGAGGATAACACAGAGAGATAAAGAACGGATGTTGTTTGAACGCCAGCAAACATACACCGCAATGCTTTGTTGTACAATGATTCCCGAGTACGTGTTACTGGCCTGGAGTGGTAAAGTGTCCTACCATGAAGGACGCAATAAGGCTGCCCTCCCCAGAAACCTTTTGCAAAGGCTTTGGGAGTACATCCAGGAGAGCCGTGAATGCCAGAGCAAAGTAATCCTTTCACATGCTTGCTTTTAAACCATGTATAGTATTTTAAAAGGTATACTCACCGGAGGTCCCTTCTCCGCCTGCTGGGTCCAGGAGGCAGCCTTGGGTGGGTTCGGGGGGTATTGGCTCCAGGTCCAGGGTGAGAAACAGTTCCTGGCTGTCGGGAAAACCGGTTTCTCCGCTTGCTTGCTGTGAGCTATCTACAACCTCCTCATCATCATCATCTTCTTCGTCCCCAAAACCTGCTTCTGTATTGCCTCCATCTCCATTGAAGGAGTCAAACAACACAGCTGGGGTAGTGGTGGCTGAACCCCCTAAAATGGCATGCAGCTTATCATAGAAGCAGCATGTTTGGGGCTCTGACCCGGAGCGGCCGTTCGCCTCTCTGGTTTTCTGGTAGGTTTGCCTCAGCTCCTTCAGTTTCACGCGGCACTGCTTTGGGTCACTGTTATGGCCTCTGTCCTTCATGCCCTGGGAGATTTTGACAAAGGTTTTGGCATTTCGAAAACTGGAACGGAGTTCTGATAGCACGGATTCCTTTCCCCGTAAAGCGATCAGATCCCGTACCTCCCGTTCAGTCCAAGCTGGAGCTCTTTTGCGATTCTGGGACTCCATCATGGTCACCTCTGCTGATGAGATCTGCATGGTCACCTGCAGCTTGCCACGCTGGCCAAACAGGAAATGAGATTCAAAAGTTCGCGGTTCTTTTCCTGTCTACCTGGCCAGTGCATCTGAGTTGAGAGTGCTGTCCAGAGCGGTCACAATGGAGCACTCTGGGATAGCTCCCGGAGGCCAATACCGTCGAATTGTGTCCACAGTACCCCAAATTCGAGCCGGCAAGGCCTATTTAAGCGCTAATCCACTTGTCAGGGGTGGAGTAAGGAAATCGATTTTAAGAGCCCTTTAAGTCGAAATAAAGGGCTTCATCGTGTGGACGGGTGCAGGTTTACATCGATTTAATGCTTCTAAATTCGACCTAAAGTCCTAGCGTAGACCAGGGCTAAGGCAACTACAGGATATCCAGAACAGCAGAGTGGGATGGCTGGAGCTAATCTCTTGTTCTCATTCCATTTCCCTTAAACCCAGAAGTCTAACTTGTGATATTTCATTTCCATTTCACAACTGCATACTCCAAGGGCACTTGGTTGTGAACAGAGGGAGTGGGCAAAGGAAACAATTCTGATATGAAAAACTTTTTGGAAGGGAGTCAAATCAAGAAAACTCATGAGCCAGCACTTTGTTCTGATGATCTTTATACAGCAGCAAAAGCACAAGGCTGGCCAGTTTGCATATGTGTTGCCAACAAAAAGTCAAGAAAGAAACAAAGTTGGCAATGAATCAAGTTATTGTATTGACAGTAACAGAGCAAACTCCCTTGGAACTCGGCCATAGCCTCACATCGTACCATGTGAGCAGACAACTTTCTGGTTCAAAGGTTGTGCCAGCATCAATGGCTCCAATACACCTGGCTCCAAGCTTATGGAATTCCCTTTTTGTGCACCAGCAGGTCTCTTCACATTCTCAGCCCTGGCTTACAACGGGCCTTTACTCTAGTTATTTTCTGAATCTTTGTTGCACGGTTACTCTGTGATGCTGTTTGATATTCTTGTTGAGTAAGTTCCTGCCTCTCCCGCCAGGCCTGAGTCAATGGGGTTTGTGCCAAGAACACGGAGGTTGGAATCAACCTCCAGCACAGGCAGGCAGGGTGCACGGTTGCTCCACAGTCCCTTTGTGGTCACTATTTTTGCTTCAGGAATAGTGTTTGAAATCCCTACAGATACCTTATGTGGGTGTTTGTGGTCACTAGATCTATGTAATTGTGGACTCATGGGCTACACCATGGTCCTTTCCCGAGCCAATGCTCTCTCGTTGCCAGAGAAAGAGAATCATAGTGGAACAATGTGGGGAGTGGAAAATAGTTTTCAAAACAGGGGAAAATGTTGAGAAATTTGGCACCATCACTTACATCCCTCCACCTCTACATTCAAGGACTGTATGGCATTACACACAAGAGAGCAGAGGGACAAGTGGGCATAAGGGGCCTGATGCTGCAGTCCTGACCCAGCCAAAACGCTCCTTGACTGCTGTGAGATTTTTGTTTTATGAACAGAGCTACAGGGTCACACCCTCGATAAAACTGACTAACCCTAAAGAAAACTATTAAAAAGTGACTACTGTATTACAAAATATGATGGCCAACACAATAATAGCACAGAAAGCCCCTATTTCATAATTGCTACCAAGCCAGAGTGTATCACAGAGTCAGGGGTGACAGATTCTGCCTAAAAGTGGGGGGGGCCTTGAGTCCCTGCCCCTTTGTGGCCCCACCCCTGCCTCATCTCTGCCCCCGGAGGCCCTGCCCCCTCCAAGCCAGAAGCCAGAGATGGGCCTGGGAACCCAAGCCCCTCCACCTGCCTGGGATGGGAGGGGGGTCCAAGAGCAGCCCCCAGCCCATACCCCCATCCCCTGAGCCCTCCGCCCGGGGTAGGTGGAAGGGCCGCAGCTCCCCACAGCTGCCCAGGCTCCTCAGCTGGGCTTCGCTTCCAGCCTGGCTGCGGGGTGGGGCCTTGGGGGGAAGAGGAGGGGCAGGGGACTGGGCCCATGGTGAAAAGTGGGTGGGCCAGGCCTGTCCACTTTCAAAAAGTGGGAGGCCCATTGCCCCTTGGCATCCCCTGTTCTAGTGCCCCTGCACTGAGTACATCTACACTAGTGCCTATATGTCTGAATCCTGACAAGAGCAGTCAGGACCAAGGGTCAGAGCAGGGTCAAACCAGAGGCTGAGAGTAGCAGAGGAGTTTTAATCAAATTCTAGGGCAAGGTTGATACCAAGGATCAGAGTCTATGACTTGGATAATGGAATGGAGAGTATGCTTGTAAAACTTGCAGATGACACCAAATAGGAAGAGGTCGCAAGCACTTTGGAGAAAAAGATTACAACTCAAAATTACCTTGACAAATTGGAGAATTGGTCTGAAATCAACAAGATGAAATCCAATAAAGACAAGTGCAAAGCACTTAGGAAGGAAAAATCAAATGCACCACTACAAAATGGGGAATAACTGGCTAGCTGGTAATACTGCTGAAAAGGATCATAGAATCATAGAATATCAGGGTTGGAAGGGACCCCAGAAGGTCATCTAGTCCAACCCCCTGCTCGAAGCAGGACCAATTCCCAGTTAAATCATCTCAGCCAGGGCTTTGTCAAGCCTGACCTTAAAAACCTCTAAGGAAGGAGATTCTACCACCTCCCTAGGTAACGCATTCCAGTGTTTCACCACCCTCCTAGTGAAAAAGTTTTTCCTAATATCCAATCTAAACCTCCCCCCCTGCAACTTGAGACCATTACTCCTCGTTCTGTCATCCGCTACCATTGAGAACAGTCTAGAGCCATCCTCTTTGGAACCCCCTTTCAGGTAGTTGAAAGCAGCTATCAAATCCCCCCTCATTCTTCTCTTCTGCAGGCTAAACAATCCCAGCTTCCTCAGCCTCTCCTCATAAGTCATGTGTTCTAGACCCCTAATCATTTTTGTTGCCCTTCGCTGGACTCTCTCCAATTTATCCACATCCTTCTTGTAGTGTGGGGCCCAAAACTGGATACAGTACTCCAGATGAGGCCTCACCAATGTCGAATAGAGGGGAACAATCACGTCCCTCGATCTGCTCGCTATTCCCCTACTTATACATCCCAAAATGCCATTGGCCTTCTTGGCAACAAGGGCACACTGCTGACTCATATCCAGCTTCTCATCCACTGTAACCCCTAGGTCCTTTTCCGCAGAACTGCTGCCTAGCCATTCGGCCCCTAGTCTGTAGCGGTGCATTGGATTCTTCCGTCCTAAGTGCAGGACTCTGCACTTATCCTTATTGAACCTCATCAGATTTCTTTTGGCCCAATCCTCCAGTTTGTCTAGGTCCTTCTGTATCCTATCCCTCCCCTCCAGCGTATCTACCACTCCTCCCAGTTTAGTATCATCCGCAAATTTGCTGAGAGTGCAATCTACACCATCCTCCAGATCATTTATGAAGATATTGAACAAAACCGGCCCCAGGACCGACCCTTGGGGCACTCCACTTGACACCGGCTGCCAACTAGACATGGAGCCATTGATCACTACCCGTTGAGCCCGACAATCTAGCCAGCTTTCTACCCACCTTATAGTGCATTCATCCAGCCCATACTTCCTTAACTTGCTGACAAGAATACTGTGGGAGACCGTGTCAAAAGCTTTGCTAAAGTCAAGAAACAATACATCCACTGCTTTCCCTTCATCCACAGAACCAGTAATCTCATAATAAAAGGCGATTAGATTAGTCAGGCATGACCTTCCCTTGGTGAATCCATGCTGGCTGTTCCTGATCACTTTCCTCTCATGCAAGTGCTTCAGGATTGATTCTTTGAGGACCTGCTCCATGATTTTTCCAGGGACTGAGGTGAGGCTGACTGGCCTGTAGTTCCCAGGATCCTCCTTCTTCCCTTTTTTAAAGATTGGCACTACATTAGCCTTTTTCCAGTCATCCGGGACTTCCCCCGTTCGCCACGAGTTTTCAAAGATCTGGGGAATATAGTGGCTCACAATTGAATATGAGACAAAAATGTGAAGTTGTTGCAAAAAAGGCTAATATTCTGGGGTGAATTAACAGGAGTGCTGTCTATAAGACACGGGAGGTAACTGTCTCGCTCTACTTGGCACTGGTGATTCCTCAGCTGGAGTCCTGTGGGCACCACACTTTGTCCACATCTTTCTTAAATTGGAGATAGTCCAGAGGAGAACATCAAAAATGATAAAAGGTTTAGAAAACCAGACTTGTGAGGAAAGGTTGAAAAACCTGGGCATGTTTAATCTTTAGAAAAGAAGACTGCTGACAGTCTTCGTGTATGGTAAGGATTGTTACAAACACTGTTACGAGTGAAGGTAGGGCAAGAAGTAAGGGGCTTAATCAGCAGCAAGGGAGATTTAGGTTAGATATTAGGAAATAATCTAACTTTAAGGGTAGTTAAACTCTGGAATAGGCTTCCAAGGGAGGTTGTGGAATACTCATCATTGGAGGTTTTTAAGATCAAGTTGGACAAACACCTGTCAGGGAAGATGTGTGTTTACTTGGTCCTGCCTCAGCGCAGGGGGCTGGACTTGATGACTTCTTGAGGTCCCTTTCAGCTCTACATTTCTATGTTTCTATGGTACCCAAGCAAGACACAGTTATAAATCAATGATTGAATTGATTTCTGATGAACCACTATTATGCATGTGGCTAAAGCTGTGGCCTAAAAACAGTTTATTAATGACAAATCATTGTGCCCCTGACTCTGTGCATTTCTCTGCTAGCAATCAGGCACTGATGGTCCCAAGTCTGCTTGGACCAGGGGAAAGGGAGGGTGCAGCTTAGAAAGGTGCCAGTTGGGGCTGGGGTAGCCATAGAAAACATATAGTTAGTGATCTGAAGTTAGCAAAAGCTATCTTTTGTCCCTTGGAAAATTAAACAGTTTCAGTGCTTCTCCCACCCCCTGATCTTACCATCTCCTTACAAATGGGAGCCACACAGAATGGGCAATGGAGTAGAAATGGGGGCAGGGAGCAGGGTAAGGTCTGGGAAGGGGTCGGGAACAGAACACAGTTGTAGAACACTTTGGTTGTCTGAGGAAGAGCTAGTCACAGCCCTCCTTTCTCCCTTGGACAATTGCAAAACTTTTATCATCCCTGTCCCTGGTGTCTGGCCTCTCCCTAAACTGAGACATACTGCACAAGCGGGGGAAATAAGGGTGGGAGCAGGATCTGGTCTGGCAGTTAGATAAACACAGTGCAGTCTTCCTTTGCGGTGGAGAAATGAGAGGATTATGGTGCTGATCTGAAACTTCAGGGAAGCACAGAAAGTTGCTGAGGTGTCTTTCTTTCCTTGTCCATTTCACAGTTGTTAGGCAGGCACGGGAGCAGGATCTTCTGGTGATGCTGGGCCGGGGGAAGGGGGCGTGAAGGGTAGGCACTGTTTGGGATTCGCATTTCCCTTTGCATGGAAACTCTGTATGCTACTGATAACACAGTCAATTTCCAGTGAAATTGCTTCCCAGTCCTGTAAGTATATTTCAGCAAATTTCTGGTATAGCAGAAACTCCAGCTGGGGCTTGAGGTTCAACAGCAAGTGCAAATCTGCTTGGTCCACCTTCACAGCTAACCAAATACCTCCAAGCAGCAATATATACAGGCTTGACCATTAGCAGAAACATCTCTTTGGCATAGAATGCCAAGTCCCCTCCACAGGACTGGAAAGCGACTTCTTTTCCATTCTGGTACCTTGAAACCCACTATGTTCTCCATATGTTGGCCAGCCTTTAAAGAAGACATTCCAATTTGGTAGCATGGCCCTTGGAGGCACTACCTTCCTCCCTTGAGACTGTATGAACATTTTAAATTTTTAGAAAATTTACTACATGTATCTTACCATTACTAGCCTCTGCTCCTTCCTCAGGGTCTTCAGGAGTTGTCTGACAACAAAGTAATAACAAAGTAACAAACACTAATAGTCACATTCCTGGAATGCTGAAAAGTATAAAAATTGTGGCTTTCTGCAGCAATGTTAAGTGTGTGTGTGGGATTTCTTGGCTTCTTCCAAAGAAAAAATATATAATGCTACCCTTGTCTTTGAACTGGCGGGCCCTCCAGCTCCTGAAAGGGAAACCATTCCCCTAGGAGGGCAGGAGCAGCACACCAAAAGCAGATGGAGAATGACCCTGGAAGAAAAGCTCATAGGGATAGACAGGAGAAACCAGGAGCACTGAGTTCCTCAGGGCACAGGAGGATTGGGCTTTTCAGAAAGAGGAGATACTGATTAACTGGCTCATGGAGTGGGAGGTTTGTCTTAGGGAATGGGACCATTTCCTAATAGAGAGGCTCACTGAACTGGTGGCCAAACAGGTTTTGGGTCTGTCTGCTGCCCAGGCCACTGAACAGGCCCATGAAACACCATCTCCTCCTCCTCCGGCTGTGACCCACAGCACTGCTGGATCAGAGTATCCTGTTTCAAGGGCTCCTGCTGAGTGACAAGGAGGAGAACATGGAGTCTGTAGTACTCCTGTGACCTCACTCTCCACTGGCACCCAAATGACTCGCAGGGGGACCTCCCAGAACAACCAGGAGTGGGACAATGAGCTTGCAGGAGTCCAGAAACCCCACCATATGCCCGGCCCACAAACTAAATGCAGGAGACATCATCGGTTTTCCCCAAGAGTAATTTTCTCCCAGCATTTCTCCCTTCTCAGGGGAGGGCAAAGGGGACAGGTACAGAGACAGTAACATTTGGCTAGTGTTACCAGTTGCATTCACTTAATTTGTTTAAAGATTTGTTGTTGAATTTTCTTTTTAAAAATTATTTCAATGATGTTCAATCTAGCACTTTTAAGAAACGCTGTACATTTCCTTGACTAGTGTGTGGCCCATCCATCCTAAGTCTGATGAACTGACATTTTTTGCAGGTTCGGGACTGGGCCCCGCACATGAAATCAAATGTCTTTATGGTTCAGCTTACATGCAGAAAATCAAAACACAATTCCAGTAACAATACATGGACTGACAGCATCTGCTACTACCCGGTGCATAAATGGGCCCTTCTTCCCTCCGAAACCTTAACCAGTTTCATCCATAGTAGGCATTAGTGCTTTATAACAGCTGCCAAATGCAGCTAGCACTGCTGACAATGAAGGGTTAAACTGCATACCCCTGAGCAAATCTTCATAAGGCCAGGTAAGAGACTGAGTGCTCCCGATAACAGATGTTTGTGAACAAATGTGGAAAGTGAAGACAAAAGCATTGCACAATGTACCCCCTTCCACAACACAGGCGCAACCTTAAGGTGATAACCCAGTGAAGTTGTCCTGTTATAATTGTCTTTGATGTGTGCAGTGTCATAGGAACAAACAGCTAATGACCTTTAGCTACAGGGGACCAAAATCCTCACACAGCTATGTAGCCCTACAGATATGTACCAATGTTCCCATATGTGCATTTCCAGCAACTGTACAGGATGTGAAGGTTTCCCTTGTACAGGCAATTGGCATCACCTCCTTCCCTATTGTGCAAAGAGGTGTGCACATGTGGCATCCGTGATTTCCCTTGCCTCAGGACCAGTGTGCATGTGGATGGGGCCCAGCTTCCTGTAATGAGTTCATAAACCAGTCTTGTCTTGAGCCAACTCAGGACAGGAGCACTCCCCTTTACTCTCACAAACATTATGGCGTGTGCAGAAGGTGACAATTATACAAAGAGCATTTGCCACACTGGCATCCAGATGAGTATATAGGCAGCGCCAACGAGATTTCAGTCTACCAAACACACACTCTACGACCATTCTGCACCAGCTACTGAGCTTGTAATGAATTCCCGTTTTTTCCAGAGAGACTGATGTCAGGGTACGGTTTCATGAGCCCAGTTAGGGGCGGGTATGCGGAGTCCACCAAAATAACAGTTGGCACAGACACACCGTGCAGAACAATTTCATTTCTGGGGAACAAAGTCACTTCTTTCCCTTTCAAGTACAATCCTGATCTCCTCAGTGCTTTGGTGTCATGAACTTTTCTAGTGTTTCCCACAATGATATTCATGACTCTGTGGTCCACTATGTCTTTCAGAACAAGTGAATAGTAACATTTTGGGTTCACATACTCACTCACCCCTTGTGGTGAGCAAAGTTTTGGGATATGGGTGCCATTGATGACCCCTGCACAGTTCAGAAACTCCATCCTCTCAAATTCAGCTATTGTTTCTTACGGCAACCACCTGCGGGTAAATCTCAGTGTTAACTGCCTCACAAATCTGCACAACTATGAACCCGATAGTGGATTCTCCAACCCCAAAGTGGTTTGCAATGGACCTACAGCTGTCTGGTATTTCCAGCTTCCACAGGGCAATAGCCATCTGCTTCCCCACCGGCGTATGTCTTCCCTGAATCACATGTCCTGGCAGTGGAGGTTTGGTACAAGCACCTCACGCAGCTCCATGAAGGTCTGTGTCTTCATTCAGAAGTTCTGAAGCCCCTGTTCTTCATCCCAAGTTTCTAAAATGATGTGATCCCACCACACTGTGCTGGATCTCCTGCACCAGAAGTGATGGTCCACTCAATACTGGCATTCACCATAACTGTACCATTTGAGTTAAATAATTGTCATTGACGCTCAAGGTCAGCCATCTCTGACATGTCAAAAAGTTCTGCCCAAATTTCATTCAGCATGCAATCAATGGTCTACTCCACTACCTAAAAATATGCCCTGCAATAGGGAGCAGGAGCAGAACCAGATCAGCATCTCATTGCTCCATGTCTTCAACTCAGTGTGGCCGGGAATAACAGTGAGGGGTGACTTGATCAGGAACTGCCATCAGCAAATGTGTGGAGGTGGGGGACAGTACCAACAAGACACAGCAAAGCAGTTCCTAGACACACAGAATCCTGGGATGCTGTCCCTGAAAGGGTAGCTCTAACATTGCGTAACAACAGTGGCAGTGCGGACACGAGTATATGCATGTACACAGCATTATACCTGTGTCCAGCCCAGCATAATGTCAACACTCAGCGTGGGTATGGGGAACATGTGCAGGCATGTGCATGGTTCAGTACTCAAGCATGCTCACCAGTGTAGACAAAGCCTTTGTGTACAGCCCAGAAAAGGAAGTTATTTGACCCCTTTGCAAAATACACTCTCCATTTAAGCAGAATGTCCATTTCTTTTCTTTTCTTTTCTTTTTTTTTGGTGAGAACAACCTATCTTTGTTTAAAACTTTTCTTTATCCTTCTCCTAAGGAGGCAGGGCCTGTTGGAGTAGGGGTCATGGGCCTTTCACTCAACCTTTTATTCCAAATGCTATTTTTTTTTCAATTTAAATTCACTCCCGCTCCTCCTTATGCACAATCATTTTGTGTAGCACAACAAAAGGGGCCTGACAACCTCCTCTGTGAGCACTTTTTTATTTTACTGTCACCCCGAATAACTTTTCACTTTGTTAACTTCTTTTCTCCATCCAGGAAAAATGAGGGATTCATAGCTTTGGTAGCTGTTCTCTATACTACATACACCGATCCTTTTTTGAATGTTTCTGTGATTGTGTTAGATGAATACACAATGGGTACAGCCTTCAAGGGAGTGAAATCAGTGGGTAAAATTTTCAAAAATGCCTTAGTAACCTAGGATTTTAAGGCCCATTTTTAAAAGTGACTTAGGACCTGATTTTTAAAGGTATTTAGATACCTAAAGATGGGATTTTCAAATGGGAGTTAGGTACCTAGGCACTTCTGAAAATTCCAATAGGCACATATATGCATAGTTAAATTATTAAATACCTTTAAAAGTCTGACCCTTAGGCGCTTAAGTCCCCCTGACATTCTGTGAAACATAGGCTCCTAAGTCACTTTTGTAAATGGGACTTGGGCTCCTAACTTAGGCTATGTTTAAACTACAGCCTCTGTCAGCATAAGTTATGTTGCTGGGGTATGACTATCTGCGCTGAGCACTGGGCAGGCTCAGTGAACCCCACCTCCTCCCCTGCCTTTCCCAGAGCTCATTTTCTGCCCCTCCATGTAAGATTTATGACAGAGAGGGAGTCCCAGGCAGGTCTGTGGTGACAGCCACTGGAGAAGCAGTCCTGTGCATTAGAGACAGACTGCAACCTAAACCCCAGATCTGAACAAACTCAGACTTAGGGGAGGTTTGGATCTGGAGCTAAACTTCGTCACTTGGGCCTATCTGTTGTGTGTATGTGTTGTGTGGAGCTGGTAAGGGTGGGGTGAATGGGAATGCTTTGGTCCTAATTCCTTCATACCTTGAGGAGACATGGATATTTAACTTCCCAATTCCCTTCTGAAGCAAAACTCACCCCTGCCCTGTGTTTGAGGTGTCATTTAGATGTTCAGAATGCAGGAATAACTCTGGAAAATTGCCAGCCAGGACACCTTCTATAAAAGGTTTGTAAGCGTGACCAATCCTTGCTGCAGTAGATATGTAACCTTCCTTATGGCCAAATTCCATTCTCAGATGCGTGCATTCTGAATGCATAACACCGAAGTTAATGTGGGCCCTACACATGCATCCAAAATCCCTAACGGTCATTGTGAAAAAAAGTGGAAATTCATTGTTATTTTTCACAAAGTGTCATTTAAAACTTTTGACTTCAGGTTAATGGTAAGCCAGGAAGCCAGTCTAAATGTTCCTTGTTCAGGGCTTTTTATACGGGCTGCAAATAGATAGCTTTTTATAATGCACTCATAGAAAAACATGAATTAAGGGGCTCTGCTACACATGCAGTGAGGGAATGTTCTCCACTGTCATCTGAATTCTCTCCTGTAAGAGTAATAATATGGGATTTTTTTTATTTATAGAGCACCCTTGCCAGAAGGCCTCTGGTGCCTGTCAAAGTGGAATAAAAAATGTCATGATAGCAAATGTCACATGGACCAGTAAACTGAGTGGGGAAGAGACAAAAATTCTCCACAACCTTCACCTCTCCACAACCCCATCAATACATCTTCTGACACATATATGTGCATGATGACACACCCTGCCAGGGTTAGTAAGTGCTCAGCTCAGGGAACAGGCTCAGTTTCAAATCTTGCCATCAAATAAACAAGATGAAACTCATATGGCAAAAGCTAATTGAGAATTCCTGTGTCTTATTTCCCACCACAGGGCATGAAAGAAATTTCTTTGTGGAATTAATTCAGGCTTATGGAAGAAAACAAATGAAGTGCAAGCACTAAAGTTAATGCCGTGTTAAGGCTAAGAAACCGCCAAGCATATAAAAGTCAAGTAAATCCAGAAAAAGGAAAAATAAAGCTAAGCTTTCTAATTCGCCCAAGCAAGACAGAGGCAACGCTGGTAGGAAGAGGGAAGTACTAGAACTTGCCTCCTCTTTAACATTCCACAGTACTGAAGGCATCTGCCCTCAGATTGTTAAGCTGGTGTGCAGCCTTGGGATCCTTTTGGACTCCTCAGTGCTACTCGATGCCCAAATAGCCACAGTGGCAAAAAATACCAGTGAGTGGCCCCGTCCTATCAGACACAGACCTGGCCATGATGATCCATGCATTTGTGACCTCTAGGCTTAATTACAGTACCTTAATCACAACAGGCCATCCTGTGAACCTATTGCTTACGTTTGTGAACTGTACACAGCTGGACTTGAGTGGAACTACTCCCGAGAGCAACTGCTCACTGATGTGAGTAAGGGGTTTGCATACTGGGTCTACATCTAGAATTGAAGACATACAGAATCATAGAATCATAGACTTTAAGGTCAGAAGGGACCATTATGATGGTCTAGTCTGACCTCCTGCACAATGCAGGCCACAGAATCTCACGCACCCGATCCTGTAACAAACCCCTAACCTATGTCTGAGCTACTGAAGCCCTCAAATCGTGGTTTAAAGACTTCAAGGTGCAGAGAATCCTCCAGTAAGTGACCCGTGCCCCATGCTGCAGAGGAAGGCAAAAAAACCCCAGGGCCTCCGCCAATCTGCCCTGGAGGAAAATTCCTTCCCGACCCCAAATATGGCAATCAGCTAAACCCTGAGCATGTGGGCAAGACTCACCAGCCAGACACCCAGGAAAGAATTCTCTGTAGTAACTCAGATCCCACCCCATCTAACATCCCACCACAGGCCAATGGGCATATTTACTGCTAATAGTCAAAGATCAATTAATTGCCAAAATTAGGCTATCCCATCATACCATCCCCTCCATAAACTTATCAAGCTTAGTCTTGAAGCCAGATATGTCTTTTGACCCCTCACGCAGCTCCAACTGGTAGAAAATACAGTGGTCCTATGTAAACACATCATCCCAGTACTTTGCTCTCTGCAGTGGCCTCCTCCAAATACAGAGACCCTTCTTTCCTGAAGCCTTCCCTGTGATAGATACTAGCTACCTGAGGAATCACCTTCTTCCCTATCCCATACCCTTCCACCAGAACATTGAAACCATCAGCCACTAAGGGCTTGTCTTCATGTACAGTGCTGGAGTTGCATCAGTGAAGATGCTCCTATGCCGACAGGAGAGCTTCTCCCATTGGTGTAGTTAATCCGCCTCCCCAAGGGGCCCTAGCTATGTTAGGAGAAGCTCAGGGGTGTGGATTTTTCATACCCCTGAGCCACCTAGTTATACTGATATAGGTATGTAGTGCAGACCTGTTCTGTGATTTAGCCTCCCCTTAGTCATGTCCTCACACACCGGTAGACACCAATACGGCAAACACTTATGCAAGGAACTCAATGCACATGAACTAATGGGTTCACTCACGTGGGTAAAGTTACTCACCTGTGTAATCAAATAAATCTATTTTACCCTGTATAAAGCTTATACAGGGTAAACTCATAAATTGTTTGCCCTCTGTAACACTGATAGAGAGATATACACAGCTGTTTGAGTTAATTAATAAGTAAAAAGTGATTTTATTAAATACAGAAAGTAGGATTTAAGTGGTTCCAAGTAGTAACAGACAGAACAAAGTGAATTACCAAACAAAATAAAATAAAACACGCCAGTCTATGGTTAATATAGTAAGAAAACTGAATGCAGATAAAACCTCACCCTCAGAGGTGTTCCAGTAAGCTTCCTTTTACAGACTAGTCTCCTTCTAGTCTGGGTCCAGCAATCACTCACACCCCTTGTGATTACTGTCCTTTGTTCCAGTTTCTTTCAGGTATCCTTTGGGGTGGAGAGGCTATCTCTTGAACCAGCTGAAGACAAAATGGTGGGGTCTCCCAGGGGTTTAAATAGCCTTTCTCTTGTGGGTGGACACCTCCCCCTCCCCCTGTATAGAATCCAGCTACAAAATGGAGTTTTGGAGTCACATGGGCAAGTTACATGTCCATGCATGACTCAGTTCCTCACCAACCAAGCCACATTCCTGGGAAAGCTCAGATGTGGATTGGCATCTCCAAGTTCAATGTTGGCTTAAGGACTTCTTGATTAGGCACTTACTGGGAATAGACTTTTCTCAGGAAGCTGACCAACTGCTTCTCTGAGGTTTTTTAAAATTAAACAAGCATTCAGCCAATATTCATAACTTTGAATACAAAAATGATACATGCATACACATAGGTGAATATATTCAGTAGATCATAACCTTTGCAGAGATATGTTACGTGGCATGTAGCATAAACATATTTCAGTTATGTCATATATACATTCATAAGCATATTTCCATAAAGCCTTATGGGGTGCAACATCACAAAACATAATAAAATTACAGCCTAAACAGTCTTTCAAGGTAATCCAAGGAAATTTTCTCCCCACATTGTTTCATAAAGAGAGATATTCCTATCGCAATGAAAGCTCTTACCTTCTTGTAACTGTTGCAACAAATCTCTTAGTGCAATTGTAAAATCTGTGGCTTTGGGTGCTCCGAGCAGTGCTTCGTGTGTGTGTGTGTGTGTGTGTGTGTGTGTGTGAGAGCTTTCTGCTCTGAAACTCAGTGCAGCAGAGGGTGTCGTATTAATTATTGGCTGGCCCATCTCTTAAGCCTTTTAAGGGTAGTAGGTGAACTGTCAAAGGAGCAAATGCAGTGCAGCTGATACCTATTAAAAACCCCATGGAATTAACGAGTCTGGTGTGATAAAACAATTTGGAAACAAAAAAGCTCCTGTTTTATATTGATCTGAGGGTGGAGGAGCTTCACCCTGGCAACTTTCCAAGTATGAGTTAACACACCAGGGTGCATCCTGCAAACACTTACACACGTGACTTCACTCAGAGACATCTGCATAAGTGTTTGCAAGATCGGGCCTCAAATAGGAACAAAATGGTGCTTCAGTCGAGTTACTTCTTATCTTTATTTCAGAGGCTTGTCCTACATGTCCTGGCATGTAATGTTCCATTTCCATCTAAGGGATGTGTGTGTATCTATACACATATAGATGTACTATATACATATAAAGATAAGAATTCATCTTCAAAGTATGGATTTTATTCTTACAATAAAATTTACCACACATGTTCAGGTGAAAGCCACGGGACAAATGAATCCCACAGAGCTTTCATCATTGCCAGTCACGAGCATTCAAAAATCTAGACTCAAACCCCCTAAAAATCATGAGACTGGGTTCAAAATTATGAGATTTTAAAATAAGTGATACATTTGGGAGGTCTGTGTATTGGCCTTCTGGGATTTATTTGCCTTTAGGGTGCACTCTAGTCACACTTTCAGGCTTTTCTCTGCAGCATGAGGGCTAAAAACTCAGCTTTCCTTAAAAAAAAATAAGAGAGAGAGAGATTCCCGTGAAATCACCTGGGGCACACACCGAATATCGTGGGACTTGGGACAAAAATCACAAGAACTGAGAACACTTAGCTCTCCAGTGCAGCATGTAGCCATCCTAACTCTACGTGTGCCACACGAAAACTACAGGTCTCATCATACCATGTGAGCAAGAGAGAATTTTGCATGCTAGGGACACACCCCTAATTTCTGCAAGCTTCCCTCCATATTAAAAATGAATGCAGTCCATAGGACATGGTGTCAAACTCTGTGGGCCACATTTCACTTACTACACTTTGCTACACTTTGCGCTACTCTGTTCAAACTGCCTGTCAGGAATAATATTTGGATTTGGAAGATGACGTCCTGCCACTGAATTAACAATAATCTGCGGCTTTCCATTTAGATCAAGTTGGAGCAAGGCACACTCTGGGATGTGGTGGGCTGCACCTCTGGCATGATGGGGATGTGTTTTTGTTTATTTTTATGTTATAAATCTAAATAAAATAATTAAGTAAAGGCAAGGTGGCTGGAATCCGCCCCACTAAATAGCTGACAACGTGAGCATAAAATAGAAAGTCTGGAGGTGCGGGTATTAGAGAATGAGTGTTGGCAATAAAACAAGCAAAGCAATGCAGGCCTAAACATCTACATTTTTATAGGGGAAGTCAAAGTCCTTTAAAACTTGTGTTTATTTAAGGTGGTTGGTTTTTTTTCTCTTTTTACCGTTGATGTCATTGCTAGTATAAGCCTTTTATGGTCATCACTTAATAGTTGTCTCTCTGTTTCAAAATCAACAAAGAGCAAAGTAAAAGAAGAATGAAAAAAAAAAAGTGGCCCTGCTTCCTCCTTGGGAAATGGTGTAAGTTCATGGAGGAAGCTGTCTTCCTGTTTTCTCCATAATAGCAGCTTTGCACGGTTTTAGCAAGTTCTATGACTCTAAGCCTCCTCAATATGGTGTATGTCACTCTAAACATCTGGCTGCTTTTTTACTGCAAGGATAAAACGCATTTATTTTCCACAAACCGTACACAATATTACTTGCCTAGCATATGATCTGCTGGGTCCCTAAAAGTAAAAATGTACAATGAGATCAATAGACTCAAGCCTGTGTTGTAGTAGTGTCAACAGGATTAACTCTGCAATTATAACGGAATGTGGCCCAGACCCCCTCCCTCTTTTTTTTAATCATACGTGTTTTCCTTGATACAAACTTGTGCCTGACATCCTGAAATAAAAAATAATTCCAACTCAAATCTGCTTTGTACATTCAAGTCAGATTCAAAGATACGTCTATCAGTATTTTTTCCTGGGCCTATATATATTAAAGACCACCATTTGGAAGGGAATGCCTTTTTTACTTCGTTTAGAAGCCATCTTTCTCATTTATCTGTGCGATGCTAAAAAATAAAGCTCATGCCATAAAGTTCAGAGCACTGTATATTAGGAAAGAAAAGAGAGTTCCTTTACTATCTAATGGCAGTCTGGTTGCAACATCAAATCTCAGTGGGGCGGGCACTCAAGCCATAAAGCCGGAAAAAAACATTATAAATCAACAGATTTTGTAAGCTTCCCATTCCAAGTGCTGTTATTTTTAGACATACCGCATGCATGGGTAAGCAACAATGTTGCAGAGTGCTTCACCAAAAAGTTTTAATTTTTCCCCTCAGTGTTTCACCTGCTGCTGCCGCCTGAAATTATATATAATTTTATTGCACACAACAAGCCCCAAAATGGTCTATATCCTATATTCTGAAAGATCTGACAAAAGACTAGCTACAGTTATTTGGTCCATCAATTGCAAACAACCAGGCTGCTTGGGGGCTGAGTCATTTCCCACAAACCCATGACAAGAAACAAGTTCAGATACAAGTAGAGTTTTGTTTGATACATCAAAAAACTGTATTTTCCCCCTCATCTTGCAGCCCTTATATTTGTGCAGTTTCCACTTAAGCAAAGAGTTTTTATGCTCAAAGATTTCAGGAATTAAAACTAAAACTGTAGCACCTTTGAGAATAGTCGTCCCCAAACTTTTTACCTCGGGCCTCCCCTTACCCCTGTCCGCCCTCCCTCCAGCCCCCCGCGAGCTGGGGCCAGGAGCAGGGCCACGGCTACAGGAGGGGGCAATGCGGACAGAGGTAAGGGGGCCGAGGTAAGGGGGCCAAGCTGGGACCACGGCTGGGGGCAGGGGTGGGGGCGGGGCTGGGAGTGGAGCCAGCCGCTGGGGTCAGGACTGGAACTAGGTGGCACTCCCTCCCTATCCCCAGTGGGAGCTGGCCTGGGCCCCAGCTGTGGACCCCTGAACATTCCTCCATGCCCCCCTAGGCAGGCACACCCCACATTTTGGGGACCTCTGCTTTAGAAGGTCTATAGGGCTGAATTCTGCTGTCTTTATATTAAGGAGAACTCCCAGAGGAGTCAGTGGGTGCTTTGCTCAGTTATGACTCAGTTCAGCCAAGCATATAAGTATGTTCTTAAGTTTAGGCATGTGCCTGAGTTCCACTGAAGTCAATGGGAATTAAGTATATGCAAAAGTGTTTTGCTGAATAGGGAGGGATTGCTGATTCAGAGACTTAAGGGCTGCAGAATCTGACCCTGAATTTAAACCCTGAAGACTAAGAACCTAAAAGTGAAAGGGTCACATTCTACTCTCATTGTAAATTTGCAATAAAGGCAAAATTTGGCCCAGACGGACTAGAAACAAAAGTGAAACTGACAAGTTTACTTCAGTGTTCCAGCTGAGAGAAATACAAAAGGTAGAACAAAACAAACAAAAAAACTGACTACAGTAAAAATGGCCACATCCAATGGCAAAATCACACTGATACCAGTGAGATCAGATCTGCCACTACAGCAAATTAGATTCTAAAACTTCTTAGGGGCAGATCATGGTCCATGCCGTTAGTCATTACCTTTCCTCTCTCATGCCTATACCATTGTACCATTGTACCTCCAGTACCAATGTGAGAATGGAAGTAGGCCCTGCAAAGCCACTACAGGGCAGGAAGGGGTGGAGACTGGGCAGAGGCATAGCTCCGCCCCTTTCTCTGTATAGACCAGGCATAGACTTGGAGCAGTTTTTTCCTCATCAAAGCAGCAGGGTAACTGAGAGGCAGATTATGACTCTTGGGTCCTGACTCTACAGGTTGCTACCCCTGCTACACACAGAAAATTAACTCAAAATCTAGACCCAAGTAAAAAAAATTGTTCCTGAAAACATGATTTTTTCAATGATAATGTCCCTGTAATATAGTTATGTGGAGAGTAATTCACAAGTAGTAAATAATATGCATCTCTCTTTACCCTGATATCTAACCATGAGCCACATAAGTGTTTGATATAGATTACCATCTATATGCCTTATTACAAATTACACACTGAATGTGTAAATCATCAACAATTTAGATCTTAATGTTACTTGCTCAGACGGCCAGGGCACATCTAATCTCACTTCTGCTGCAGTTAAATATAAGCTATTCATTTGAATACAAAGGTAGAAATTCAGAAAGTTATCCTAAGCCTGAATAGCTCTGGATCCCAGACAGTTAGGGCCACGAAGGAGGGCACAAGTGCAGAGTATATAGATTATACATTTTTTTAACTTCTGCCAGTCCCACAGCAATATGAAGGAGCAGACAGGCCCAGCTCCTAAAACAAACACACCAAAGGTAACTGGAGTGAGTGTCAGCCTCCTCAAACCAGTGACCCCCTCAACCTGTGCTGAAGAGACAGCCGGGAGCAGGTGGGTGTCTGAAGGTCCCTCCTGCAGCCTATGGGGAGGAGCGACAGAACTTGGGGCTCAAGTGATTCCGGGGGACAACTAATAAGAAAACAGGAATGGTAGTGAGGTCATACGGCCAGAAGTAGGGAACCTGATGGGGACACCAAGCAGAGAACCCTGGACAGCACTCACTGCTCCTCAAAGGTATCTAAGGAGCTAGTGGATGTGGCCCAGAGGAACTCTGCCTGGATATGTGTTTGAAGGGAGGAACAGAAAGAGGCTCCACAGTTGCAGAGCACCTCCCGGCCCATCCTCCTCCTCCTAGTTTATAGATGGCCACTTTGGCCAGCACCAGGAGAAGATTGACAAGGAAGTCTCGCTACCTCATGGGGCCCCGGACAGGGTGTGTGTAGATCAGGATGTGCAGGGACAAGTGCAGCTCAGTGAGCTGAGACAAGCAGTCATTCCATATAGGGTATGTTCTGATCTTATTGCAAGAAGATTCATAGTATGCAGCTTCACAATAGTCTTGAGAGCCGTGAGAGTCAAACAGCTGCACTGAGATGACTAAGGAAATACCTCCAACTGGTGTGTGTTCGTTTTTGGAATGTACAATTTTAAGCCATCATCTAGAGTGAAGTGAACTGAAGATCAGAAAGAAAAACATGATGGTGTACCCCATTTTCCCAGTCCATTGCCACAAACACAGATGCATGCACTTCTTTTAATCTAGCAGCAGTGAGAATTTGGGCTATGGGATTCCCTTGAGCCCTCTCCCCACAAACCGGAGAACTTCCTAAGACCATTCATTTCCTGCCTGACCTGGATCCCAAGTTTTCTTTTTTTTCCCTGCTAATCCCCAAAGCCTGATATTACATTATCTTTGAATCCAACAGTGGCTTACACATTTCCAAACAATGATTACATGTGTAGTTTTGAGCATCTATTTAAGTATTAGTGACTCATCTGGATTTTTATCAGCCAGGTCATAGAGAGCTACAGCAGATCTAACGTTTAGCTACAACCTGCTACCTGAAAAATGACCAAAAAGGTATTCATACCCTTAGCAATTTAAAAAGTAGTTAAGAAATAGAAGGCCCTACAGCTTTTCATGTATGATCTGTTATCTTAGAAGAGGCAGTGCCTCCTAGTGTGGAGAGCAGCAGATGGAGTTCCTCACTTTAACAGTGACTACGGCCTTGTCTACACTATGGGGGTAAGTCGACCTAAGTTACGCAACTCCAACTACGTGAATAGCATAGTTGGAGCTGATATAGCTTAGGTCAACTTACTGCAGTGTCTACACCATGCTGCGTCGACGGGAGACCCTCTCCCGTCGACTTCCCTCACTCTTCTTGTTCCGGTGGAATACCGGAGTCGATGGGAGAGCAATCTGCAATCTGCGGTCAAATTGGCGGGTCTAGTGAAGACCCTCAGTGCATCGATCGCCACAGCGTCGATCCCTGGTAAGTGTAGACCTGCCCTCGTAGTGTGACCTTGGACAAGTCACTTAACTTCTGTATGTCTCATTTTACAGTAAATTTGATACCTCAAAGGAGCTATGCTTAACTCATTAATGTTTGTAAAGTGCTGTGAGAGCCTTGGATAGGATGATCTATGGAAGTGAAAAGTGGCAGTGTATTATCTATCTGGGTAATTAAATACAGTACAATAGAAAGTGAAGAAAGAAAAGTGTGGGACAGATCCTTAGCTGGTATAAAATGCTGAGGATGTGCCTCTGTATGTATAGCAGCTGTTTACAAACTGCATCTGAGACCCTTTAGAGAGTCAGACAGCACAGAAGACCAGTATAAATTATTTTAGTACTTCCTTAAACAAGTGCTATGAGTAAACTAGATGGAAAGTGCCAGATTCTCCATTCTGCAGCAGTGGAAAAAGGAAAGCAAGAAGTGTGGAAAATGCTGCCATTTGGATGTGATAGTATTTTACACCCACTTTGCAGTGATATTCATGCCCAGACAAGGCATGGTGAATTGCTCCCTACATCTAAAAGAAAGTGGTTGCATTGGTAAAACTTGTGCTAAACTTTGCGCTTGCTGCTTCCCAATTCCCACCCAGGAACCTATCCTTGCAACAAAGCCCGTTGCCAACTGTGCCCACATATCTATTCAGGGGACACCATCACAGGGCCTAATAACATCAGCCACACCATCAGAGGCTCGTTCACCTGCACATCCACCAATGTGATATATTCCATCATGTGCCAGCAATGCCCCTTTGCCATGTACATTGGTCAAACTGGACAGTCTCTACGTAAAAGAATAAATGGACACAAATCAGATGTCAAGAATTATAACATTCATAAACCAGTCGGAGAACACTTCAATCTCTCTGGTCACGCGATTACAGACATGAAAGTTGCGATATTACAACAAAAAAACTTCAAAACCAGACTCCAGGAAGAGACTGTTGAATTGGAATTCATTTGCAGATTGGATACAATTAACTTAGGCTTGAATACTGACTGGGAGTGGCTAAGTCATTATGCAAGGTAACCTATTTCCCCTTGTTCCCCCTCCCCCCCCCAGACGTTCTTGTTAAACCCTGGATTTGTGCTGGAAATGGCCCACCTTGATTATCATACACATTGTAAGGAGAGTGATCACTTTAGATAAGCTATTACCAACAGGAGAGTGGGTTTGTGGAGGGGCGGGGGGGGGGGGGAAACCTGGATTTGGGCTGGAAATGGCCCAACTTGATTATCATACACATTGTAAGGAGAGTGATCACTTTAGATAAGCTATTACCAGCGGGAGAGTGGGGTGGGGGGAGGTATTTTTTCATGCTTTGTGTGTATAAAAAGATCTTCTACACTTTCCACAGTATGCATCCAATGAAGTGAGCTGTAGCTCATGAAAGCGTATGCTCAAATAAATTCGTTAGTCTCTAACGTGCCACAAGTACTCCTTTTCTTTTTGCGAATACAGACTAACACGGCTATTACTCTAAAACCTTTCCTAGTTGAACATTACCTGTTTACACTGTCTAGTTAGCTAGACTGTCAAGTCTTCAGGGCAGGGACTTGGGTGAAATTCTGGCCCTGTTGTAGTCAATGGGAGTTTTGCCACTGACCTCAATGGGTGAGTCTAAACTGCAATGTAAACCTGGACTGCGGGACCCAGGGTTGTGGACTCTGTGTTTCCAAGCCCACACGTGAGCATCCACACTGCACTGTAAACCTGGGCTTACAATTGCTGGACCTGGGTCTCAGAGCCATGCTAATGCATCCACATAGCACTACACAGACCTTGTGACTCAGGTCTGCGGCTTGAGCTGCTTCCACACTGCGGAATGACAGGGCTTGGACCCAAGTTACAATGGGACTTGGACTCTGACCCATCCCCCTTAGTGGAATCCTAGGACCTGGGTCCTGAGTGCTTGCTGACCCAAGTCAGACTGTCTTGTGTCTGGATGAAGCTCAAGGCCGAGTCAGAGCCTGGGCTTAGTGTGCAGTGTAGATATACCCAACAGGATGAGGATTTCACCCTTTGTCTCCATGCCTGTCTGTAAAACACCTAACATACCATCTGAGCTCCACTCAGTGCAGAACTATTTCTGAATCAGCCAAGCTGGAACAGTTTCCGTGGTGTCAGAGAAAAGGATTACATAATTGATAGTCATTTTCTGACCCTCTTCCCATGGCTGACCACATATTTTAAACAAAAGGACTAAATCCCAGGTCTAATCAGTTATCACAGTGAGAAAACTGGGCTCTTTTTAAACACACCAACATATTATAGAGTTCGACAAATGAAAGTGCCAGAAAAACAAATGGCAGAGGAGGCTGGGGAGGTAAAAGTTTGGGTGGCAGTTTAAGTGGAGCACTCTGAAAAGTAGCTGGTTTTTCCTCCATCATTGTATTAGTTAATCTTCCTGGGAACAGGCTGATATTTATTCGTCCCAGGAGAAAGTGGAGTTGTCAGGAATCCAAAAGGATAAGGTTTAAGGCTCCGCACCATTAGTCATCTAATGGAAGAAAGTGGCACAGTTCTTTAGAGATGCATTATACTTTTCTCCCCCTTACAATTTAGTCTGAATTTCACAAAATTCAATGTGGGTTTAAACAGACACACTCCATGAGGACTACCCTTCTCCCAATGGGACTGTCCTCAGTCTATAGGCTGTGAAATGGTCCGTATTCATCAGGCTAATGCAGCGTGGCCCCAAACAAAATTATAACACCCTGTTAGAACTTAGAAAGAACTTATTCCTGTGTTTGGAACGGGAACACATGGAAAAGTTAAAATATCCTTCCTTCCACATAGCTTTCTACTGAGTAGATTCATACATAATGATCATTTAACTCTAAGCAGTGAGGCAATGGCAGCCATACGAACACTAAAAGGAGAGCGAGCTTTTCAATCTATGGCCTGGTTGTTGTGCTTTGCTCTTCCAGTTGTTGAGAGGGGCACTAGGAAGGATGCCCTGTTGTTGAGCCACATGACTAGGAGTCAGGAGATGTAGGTTCAGTTCCGAGTTCTGCCCCAGACTCTCTGTATGACTTTGGCCAGGCTGCTTAATCTCTCTGTGCCTCGTCTCCTCCTTTTCAAAACGGGGAGTATAGCACTTCCTTTCTCCTGCCTCACAGGGGTGGTGGCATGCCAAATTCATTCATATCAGCAAAGCACTCTGAGTTCTGCAGATGGAAGGCTCTACAGGGGCCTTACCCTACAAGGGACTGCCGTCCCCCAATCCCCAGTGACTTATTTGAGCCAACAAATCAGAGGAGGATGAGGCTACTGAGCACCTGCCACAATCAGGCCCAAGAAGCACAAAGTACTGTTAACTAGCAGCCCTTCTGAAATATTTAAAATAAAAATAGCACCGTGTCCTGATGCTGCACCTTTCATCTGAGGATCTCAGAGCACTCAAACATGGAGGTTAGATTCTGATATCTTTACTCAGACTGAACAGTCTCCCCAAATACCCCACTGAAGTAAACAGGACTCTTACTGAGTAAGATGCTACACCACATGAATAAAGGAAGGCCCTTATTAACCTACCCAACTCATACGGGAGAGGTAAATATTATTATACACATGTTACAGATGGCTAACCCACAGCTGGGGTTAAAGTATCTTACACAAGGTGGCCATAGTGATTATTAAAAACACTTGGCAATTACTATTTATATCTACTCAGAGTGCCAGTGGAAGCCACAGAGTCCACGCCCAGGTCCCTGCTCTAACCATTATGCACAATGATTAGCATTTTCCAAAGCACCGAAGTGACATTGTTTGCAGTGTTGTTGTAGCTGTGTTTGTCCCAGGACAGGAGAGAGACAAGGTGGGTGAGGTAATATCTTTTACTGGACCAACTTCCGCGAGTGAAAGAGACAAGCTCTCGCGCTTACACAGAGCTCTTTTTCAGGTACCTCTCCCAGGCATGAAGAAGAGCTCTGTTGAGCTGGAAAGCTTGTCTCTCTCACCGAAGGAAGTTGGTCCAGTAAAATATATTACCTCACCCACTTGTCTCACATTAATAGAACTAGTCAGGAATTTTTCTACAAGACATTTTCTCATTGAAAAATGCCAGTTTTTCAAAGTGAAAGCTCTTTGTGAGAAGGGGCCAGGACTGACAAATTTCTTGCGTTGAAAAAATTTGTAAAGAAAAGATTTCCAATGGCTCAATGTCCAGTTTCGACATTTCTGAAACAAAATGGTTTTGGTTTTTTGGTTCATTTCCGTTTCACAATTCAAGGTAATTATAATTAAAAAATAAATGAATACAAAATACTCTAAAGGAATCGTTTTGATTGATCCAAACTGAATTTGTTTCTTTTGTTTTGCCAGTTTGTGAAATTTTAGAAATTTTGACTTTTCAGGATAGGGAAGTTTTTTAAAAAAGTTTCCCAGGATGGGAAAACTCTTGCCTGCCTCGCTCTATTTAGGAGCCTAATCCCATTGAAAATAAATAGGATTTAGGCTCCTAAACTGCTTAAGCATTTTTGACATTTTTATAAATGAGCCCTTATTTGCTTTTGTACTAGTGTTACATTGTTAGCATCCCATTGTTTTCTGTAGAGATACTCCTGATTCACCATGGCTTGTGTCAGTGCAGAATCAGGCCCACTGCTGCTCTGTATTTCCCTTCAGTTACCAAATCAATGATTTTAAACTGAAAAAGCTAAAGGACAAAGAAAACAAACCTCCCTTGTGAAGAATAATCTGCCAGAGGGCACACATTTCATGATCCTGCTGCTAACTGAATGCACATACAGTAAATCAATGTATCCAGCCACTTCAATCACAGTCCAAGCCCTTGCTGAGGTACTAAGAGCTGCGGAGACACATTGACAAAATCCAAGTACGGTCTTTTGGCACAGTTATCAGTCTTACATCTAGTCTAGAGGCAGAATAATGCGCTGACCTTCCACTGGTCTTAGCCTCATGCTTCAGGGTGTGTTTGTGCCTTGTCTTTTTCCTGATTTGAAAATAACTCCTGACCTCCTTAGTTCGTGGATGTGATGTGCCAAAATGCCTCATGTTGGAGGCCGTTGTTCACTGGGTAAGCTAAGTTTCAGAAGGGAGCAAACACAAGACAGATGTGTGTATGTGTTCTGGGGAAAGGGAATGATTGCTTGATATTGTCAAGTAACAATAGAGCACTGGGGTTTTTTCAGTGAGTCTCGTGCTTGTGAATAGTGCTAGACTGTCAGACTTGCATTCAGAAGACTTAGGGCTTGTCTACACATAGAGTTGCTCCTGATTAACTCCATGTGTGGACCCTCTTATTCCAGAATAAGAATGCCTTGTTCTTGGTTAGCTTAACCCACTTTCTGGTCTAACAGATTAATAGATTAATTTGTTCCAAGGCCTGGAAGGACCGCTGTGATCATCTAGGATGACCATATTTCTCAAAGGGAAAATGGAACACCATGTGGAGCTGGTGCAAGCCCTCCACCCCTGCCTCTGCGGGGCTGGTCCGAGCCGCTCACCCTGCCTGCTCCCTGCATGAGGCTGACACGCATTATTGCTCGCTTGAGCCCTGCCTCCCCCCATCAAGCCCTGCCTCCCCCACTGCACAGGGCTGGCATTGCCACTTGCCCCTTGCATCGCCCCCTGCACATTCCTCCACACACCACCTTTTTGACAAAAGTGGGCATTTGTCCCAATTTGCTCTTGCCCACTGATCAACTTTTAACTTTAAGTGTGGATCCTCTACATCACTTTAAGCCCGGTTTATGTTGCTGCTGTTATTAGATTGATTTCACTGATGTAAACCAGGTTTAAAGCACTGGAGAGTATCCACTCACGAAGCTGCTCCAGGGTGGAGTTCTGGGAAGAGCGTGTGTACGCTACTGAGGAGACAACACACCTGGGCCTCGCATTCCAAGAAAGGGTACCAGATAGGAAGTCTGTGCCACAGGAGTGTGCCTGAGCTGCTGGAATTAGGGACAGCGTCTGGATGCTGCTCAGCTGGATAGAAAGCACACCGAATCCAAAAGCCGAATGCAGCATAGCAGGCTGGTAACGGTCCACAAAGGGGCACTTGGCCAGAGTTGTAACACCACTCATCTGGGGAGGATTGAGCAGACATCTGCATACCCAGAACCAAAGTCCAGGTGGCTTGCACAGGGATGTTAGGGGGGGTGTTTTACTCTTGTGTGTAGCCATGTAGTCCAAGTCACCTCTGTGATATGTGGACACCAGAATGTGAAGACACTCCGTTGTGTCAAAATTACATCCTATCACAATGTGACAATTCACTGTCACAGCATCATGTCACACTCAACAAAAAGTTAAAGTTTGCATTGATATTACATCAACATGTGAGCAGAACAAATGTTTTCCCAGGATGTCATGGGTTTTGCACAGCTCTGGAAAATGATTTTTCTACAGTCGGCAGCAGTGCAAACCAAAAAAGGACTTTTCCAGTTTAAACCCAAAGCTGGAAGCTCAGATTCCACCATAAGAAGAGTTGCCTGCCAATTCCCTAACAGGAATGTTCCTCCTTCAGTCAACTTACAATATTTTGATAACAAAGTAATACAATAAAATATGGATATGTTCCGAACATCTGATCCATCCAACTCAACTCTGCTCTGTCCTAGGAAGACTGAACATTCCCTTAGATTCATCTACATTTTGTGACACTTCCCTTGAGTTTCAGAAACCTTTGTCCCAAATGAGACGTAATGCAAAGGGAAATACTTCCCTGCTCTGGTACCCAGTTAGAGAGCAGGGTTGCACCCGCTGTCGAGTGGGTCAACTATTCTGATGTCAGAGCAGGGAAGTGTTTCCCTTTGCATTGCTTAGCGCAGGAGAGGATGGTAGGGCATGCACCACTCCCGCTGCCTCAATCAGGAGCAGGGGTTCATCCCATTGGTGCCCGCTGCCAGCCACAGACCATGTACCTGCACCGTCACTCATGTACATGCAGCCCAGACTATGCCTCCAAGCGCAGAGCACACTTCCTCTGTGCACAGTTGGGCATGACATCAGGCCCCCTCTCCAAGACAGCATCCTGCCCTGCTGCTTCCTGGGTATAGTAATGGGTTAGGTATGGTTCTCCCTTAGCCCTCTTCTCCCTCCGTGCAGACTCAGGCTACGCTGCTTACTGCTAGCACGTTACATTTTGCCTCCGAAAGCTGTCAGCAGTGCAAATATTTTTTAAAAAATATGACTTCACTTTTAGCCAATGACTCTCGTTTGGTTTATATTTTCCACATCCTTTTTGCAATCCTCAGATATGCATTTAATCCCCTCTCACTGGAGTGAGGGTATTCCGCTGCTGAGCGCTCAGACAGGAGGCAAAACTTCTATATCCAGTAAAGTCAAGGGTTAGCTAGCATAAAACACTTAACGGGCCATTATAATCCCCGGTGTCACTCCATTAGTTTTAATGGAGGTCAAACTGACACAACGGGCTTGATTCTGATTTTACACCAGTTTCACACTGGTGGCTGCCCATTGACTTCAGTGGAGTTAACCTGAACTTTCACCATTTTAAGTGTGATGAGAATCAGGCCCATGATGTTGAAGGTTTCTGATTTTCAGCCTTTACCGTCCAAACATTTAGCAGGAATTGAAATCCCATTCTCCTCTGGAAAATGAAGCTCTGCTCTTTCTTGTTATTTTATTCATACGCTGCTTTTCATACCAATTAGGTCTCTAGCTATGGCACTCCTCTAAAGCTTTTCCCTAACTTCGCAGTGTGATATTAACAAACAGCAGAGAACAAGTGAAAAGGAGAGGTGCATAAAAGTTTCAGAAATAAGAACAATGATTTGCTAGTGTGTTTACATGCTTACCACTGAATACAGCAGAGACTATGTCTGCCAGGAAGTTTTATTATTTGGATAACAAATTGCACATCAGGATGTCTGAATGTTACAAGCATTATATCCTTACTTTATAGCTCTTGCACTAATGTATGCATTTTCCTTTAAAGTACTTTCTTGCAAGTTAAAACCTAGTCCTCCTAACAATCTGTGTAATTCAGTACTTCCTTTGAAAACCTTCCAGAGAAAGATTAGAACAATCTTAGTGATTACAGACTATCTAGGGTCCACAGATGCCAGTAATCTATGGAAATTGTGAATTCACAAGTGTGATGTCCAAATGTGATTTAAAATCCACTGTCAAATCTCCATTTTTAAGAAAGTTTTTTCCCCTCAAACTGAATTATTATATATAATACTAACATTTATTTCAAATGTGAACAGGCACAAGTTGGGGAATTAAACAACATGGTTTCTTTGTTCCTGACAATGCTCACGTTAGGTTTGCTCTGCATGAAATAATCCACGGTAGTTCCAACAACTCCACCAGATAAAGACTGTCTGCTTTGGAATCTGTCTGCAACAGTGTCAGTGATGAAAGGCAGCTGTGGAAGGTTTCAGTTTATTCTGTTTAAAGGCCAATAGTGGACTCCCACACGAATGGGAATTTAAAGCAGAGTCACAAATCAAACCTGAACTGCGCAATCCTCTTAGGTGAGCACTATTTGTACCATATGTTTTACAGGTTAATTTAACTGAAATATTGAATAAAACGAAAATTAAGGCCAGATTTTCTAAGGCAGCACCTATGATGTGTCCTCCAGATGTGCACACACACAGACTGTAATGTTTGACAATCCTGCGTTTTTATATGTAAAGGGTCATTTGTGCCTGCAAACTTGGCATATGTGCAGCTAACTTCTTGTCTGCACATGCAATTTGTGCGTGTAGACTTCGTGTGTGCCGTGAGTGCATATACAACTTTTACAGGCAAATCTGAGGTGCCTGCTTTGAAAATTTGCCCCAAAGGCTACGTCTACACTACAGCTGGGCGGTGTAATTCCCAGCTCAGGTAGACATGCATATGTTAGCTCTGCTTGAGCTAGTGCACTAAGGCGAGGTCTACCCTACAGACCTATATCGGTATAACTACATCGCTCAGGGGTGTGAAAAATCCATTATACCGACCCCATATAGACAGTGCTACATCAGCAGGAGAGCTTCTCCTGTAAGCACAGTTCCCCACCTCTTGGGAAGGCGGATTAACTACACAGATGGGAGAAGCCCTGCCACCGGGGTAGCGTCTTCACTTAAGTGCTACAATGACACAGCTGCACCAGTGCAGTGCTTTCAGTGTAGACCTGCCCAAAGAACAGCAGCGTATCCATGGGGGCGTGGGAGGCTGCTCGGGCTAGCCACCTGAGTACAGCTCTGTCTGAGAGCCTAGGTTATTACTCAGGTGATTGCCGCAGCCACTCTGCTATCTTTAGTGCACGACCTAGAGCAGAGCTAGTGCATGGATGCCCCTCGCCCCCCCGGGAATTACACCTCCCAGCTGCAGGGGCGGTTTTTTAACCTTTCTATATTGGCTGTTACACACGCAAATCCTCACATGCAGAGATGAAAATATATTCCCAAGTCTTCAGAGTCAGCTTTTCAATGATGTGTTTTAAGCCCTCAACCACAAAACCACCCACTTGTGTTGGGAAACTTTTCCAGATGAAACGATTGAGTTTGTTCAAGTTTGAACAAGTGGGCAGAGCTGAACTGATCTAAAATACGGCAGGCCTATCACAATGGGTTCACGGCAGTTATCCATGGCAGACTGCCTGACTGACGAGATTTATTGGCAAACAGGAAAACCCTGGGCCCACGTCAATGAATGCTCCTCTCCCCGAACGGAGGATTCAGATCCAGTGGGCCTGAGTCCGAAGCAGACTTTTGGTTTTACAGCTCTTGAATCACAAGGTTTCACTAACCCCAAACCGGTCTTTCATTTGATCTCATTTCTATAAATAACACCAAAAAGTTTTTGCAGTATTTTGCCACATTCTCAAGGAGAAGACAAGCAAAGACTCAAGGCCAGGGCTATCTAAGGGTACCTGGGCACTGTGTGAGCCAGTCTCTTGCCACCAAGGAGCCTTTCAAAGCTTCTACCCAGGTGTTTCTAGCCTCTCTTGGCTTTCAGGACATATTTTTAATTTGGTGTTCCCTCGTGTTTCTCCTCATTTCCTCCCAGGTTCCACCTCCCTTTTGTCACTTAATCATGAGGGCCTCGGTAGCCTCTCATTTTCTCATGGTAACTCTAGCATCTTTATTAAATCCAGATTGTCTCACGCAGGGGAAACGTTCACAGATCAATCTGCTGACAGGCAGCTATCTCTGACTCAAGAGGACATTTCATCCTGCAGCTGTTAAAGGAAAGGTGGTAACTCATCTACAGCTGATGTTCAAAACCCTGCCCCTGTTAGCTAAATAATGCTGCTTCCCCTGTATTGTTAAACCAGTTACACTGGCTGGTATTACCATATTAAGGACGCAAACCAATTTCCATTCTAATTCCCTGTTTTCACACCTTTTGGACGGAGCTTTTCCATGTTTGGTCTCTAAAGATCTGATCCTGCTTCCAGTTCAATCAGTGATAAAATATTATGCAGGATCAGACCGTAAAGAAGATCATAATAAAAAAATAACACCCGTTTGATCGAAATCCTGCCAATCAGTTTGGAGTTAAGAAAGCATTAAAAAGCTGCTTGGTTTCAGTTTAAGTAGAGATCCTTTAACCTGCTCTGCACGGACAAACCCCCGCATCATCACAAAGCCCCACTGAATTCAATGCAGCATCTGAAGGAGTTTACAGAACAATTGTAACTCCACCAGCGTATTAGTTTCAGTGTAGACAGTTAGCCTGTGGAACTTGCAAACTTTGCAGGCCAACTGCTCTGTATTTTTCCATTTTTTCTTTAAAAAACCCACAGCACACACACAGGGAAATTAAAAGCAAAAAATCGAGTCGTATTCACGGAGCACTGAGGCTGCAAATTCAAGCACTCAGGTCTGAGAATTCCAGAAGCTAAAGGTTCTCCCACAATGTTAACTCAGTCACAGGACAGATGTGTCTCATAGTCTATTGCTGCAGCCTTGTTAAACACAAAATGTTCATGCACTGAGGGTGAGATTTTCAAACATGTTCTGCATTCACCTAACGCTACTCCCAGGATTCCACTGGCTTCACTGGGAGCGGAGTTCGGCCAAAACTGAACAGTTTTGAAACTCTCACTCCAGGCCAACATTTTCAAGAGCAGGTGCTTAAAGTCAGGCACCTAAATCCATACCGACAGTCCTAAATAAGTACTCTAATTTTCGTAGTTGCTAAGCCATTGCTTTCAACTGGAGTTGTGGGTGTTCAACATCTCTGAAAATCAGGCCCTTTGCATTTAGGAGACTATTGTGACAAAGCTCTGTCCTTGCCTCCGTGGGTCCCGCGTTTCCTGGCGGATTTCGCGAGCCTCAGAGGCTCACTGTGACCCTCCATGTAACCCTTCTCTCTCTAGAGACAAGGGTCACAGTCTACTGAGCCAGTTTCATCATAAGCCAGCAAGGGAGGTGAGGAGAAGTTATCCTTCCTTGCACAGTCTCTGTTGTCTCCCTGTCTCAGTGATTAATCAGGGGGCAAAGGTGGCGGGGGGGAGTCCTGGCCCACCCTCTACTCCAGGCTCCAGCCCAGGGACCCTAATAGTATCAGCTATGGTAGCTGACCTTTTAGAAACATGACATGTACAATTCCCTGGGCTACTTCCCCCACAGCAGCCCTCACTTCCTCAAACTCTACTTCACCCTTACCTCAGGGCCTCCTTCCTTGTGCCTGATATGGTGTGTACTGCTCAGTCTCTCCAACAGCACAACTTCCTCCCACAGCTCCTGACATGCACACCCACCTGACTGGCTGGGAGGCTTTTAACTAGTTTCAGCCAGCCCCTGATTGGCTTCAGGTGTCCCAATCAACCTAGCATTCTCCCTGCCTTCTGGAAAGTTCTTAATTGGCCCCAGGTGTCTTAATTGACCTGGAGCAGCTTCCATTTCACTTAACCTGGTACCAGGGATTTGTTTAGCCTGGAGCTAATATATCTATCTCCCACTACTTTTCTATAGCCATCTGGCCTTGCCCCATCACACTATACATGGATTTAGGTCCATAAGCTCCTCTATCCACATTAATGGAGGAATGTCTTGATTTTTAAAATCACAGAACCCCCAACAACTCCCATTGCTTAGCATTTTTGAAAACTGCTCCACTTTTTCAGGTACCTACCTATAGAGTTAAAGAGCCCAACTTTAGGCTTCTGTTTTTGAAAATCGTGGCCTCAACAGAAGTACCACACAACAGCAAGAGGGAAAGGGTTGATTAATGCTTTGTACTTAAAAAAGGAAAATTAGCCAGATAGCCACAGATTATTCTTTTAAAATGAGAAATGCAGGCAAAAAATGGACAAAGGTAAAGAAAAAAAGGGAATTAGCCAAGGGTTAAAACACAGACACAAATCCAGAAGGTGAATAAAAAGAAAAAAAGGTCTAGTGCTGCATCTCTCCCACAGCCTCTGCATGCCATTTTTTTACATATAGTGTGACAAAGTTCCTGCTCTACCTTGGTGGGTCTTGTGCTTATTGGCGGATTTGCCTGCCTCAGAGCTTCACGGCAGCCCACAGCTTGGCCGTTTTTCTGAACCCACAGTCCAGGTTGACTCCTCCTGTGTCTGACCAGGAGTTGGGAGGTTTGGGGGGAACCCGGGCCCACTCTCTACTCCGGGTTCCAGCCCAGGGCCCTGTGGAATGCAGCTGTGTAGAGCACCTCCTGGAACAGCTGTGCGACAGCTACAATTCCCTGGGCTACTTCCCCATGGCCTCCTCCCAACACCTTCTTTATCCTCACCATAGGACCTTCCTCCTGGTGTCTCATAATGCTTGTACTCCTCAGTCCTCCAACAGTCCACATTCTCACTCTCAGCTCCTAGTGCCTCTTGCTCCCAGCTCCTTACATGCGCACTACAAACTGCAGTGAGCTCCTTTTTAAACCCAGGTGCCCTGATTAACATGCCTTAATTGATTCCAGCAGCTTCTTGATTGGCTGCAGGTGTTCTAATCAGTCTGTCTGTCTTAATTATCTCCAGAAGGTTCCGGATTGTTCTGGAACCTTCCCTGTTACTGTACCCAGGGAAAAGGGGCCTACTTAACCTGGGGCTAATATATCTGCCTCCTATTACTCTTTTGTAGCCATCTGGCCCGACCCTGTCACAATATACACAGGAGTGTGTGCAAGTGTTTTCTGTGCAGAATGCAATTCCTTTGGGGCAGGGATCTGTCTTCTTATGTATTAGTTAAGAATACTCCCCTCCCAAAAGACACACAAACACTAACATTACTCAAAGTCAAGCATAGATCCCGTGCCCCGTGCAGCAGAAACTGAAAGGTACATCAAGAATGACGTAGAGAGAGTTAGGAAGTGAACGGATAAAGAGTTTTTTGGATGAAATTTCCCAGGCTTTTAAATAAGAAAACTATAAAAAACAGAAATTCTATCGATTAATTTGCACAACTGAAAGAAACTCCAGTAAGGCAACAGCATCTTTTTTCCATGCAAAGAGAAAGAATGTGAAGAAAAGTTCAGGGTTTTCTTAAAGGAAATTTTTTTTAAGTGTAATCCATGTTAAAGCAGATAAAGTACTTTAAACAGAACTGAGTGTTAAACACTCAGTGCAATAAAGCTAATAATGAAAACTTGGGTTATCTTTCTAAATGTAAGGATTTTCTTCTTCATCTTAGCAAAAGAAACACTGCTGCTAGAATGAGTAAATTATATTCTGGTAACATGGTCTATGAACTACAATAGCTCTGCTTGTGGTCTCTGGAACTGGCTTTTAGAACAAATACGTTGAGCTGGGAGGTGGGATAAATATTTATTCTCCTCACCATTTTATCTTTCATAACAGAAGAGATTGTTGATATCAAACCCTGCTACTACATCCTCTGAACAAGATATAAACAGAACAAACATTTATGCCAGGCATATGGTTTACCCTCATTGGCAGGAAACATCATTAATAGCACTGACCGTTGCTCATGTTACCACATATATTTACCATATCTTGGGGGATCATTGTGCAGGAAGCAATAAAGAGCATTTTCTAGAGCTGGCCAGGAAACCAAATTTCACTTTTGGGAAAATTTTCAAGTTTTCAGAATTTTTTTCCCCTCCTAAATCAGGATGAAAAGTGGGAAACGCAAACATTTTTGTGGGACTGAAAATCCTGCAATATTTCATTTTGGAAACAGGGACACATGGTATTTCCAAAAGGAAATAAGCTCCCCAGGATTTCTGGCACCTGCTAACTGAAATTGACATGATTCTTGTCCATTTCACACAGCCCAGCTCTGAATAGCAGCTGAACCTGATCAAACTCCTTCACATGGGGCCCAGTCTAACACAGTGCTCTGCACTGTCGCCTCCCATAGACTTCAGCTTCCATTGGTTTCCATGAGACTTGAGGGCACTCATCACCTTACAAGCGTTTAAACCACTCAATACGACTCTTCTCTTGCACCTCAAAATACCTCAGTGTAATATTCCTGATCAAACCAAAGCAGAACTTTTATCTAAATCCTCAAACTTCAGAAGCTTGGATAGCATAGAACCCACATCCAAGCCACCATGGTTTTAGGTTAGCAAAAGCAAACTTCAATCAATAAAGTTTTGCAAGAGAGAAACGAAAATTATCTCTGTTTGCCTGCTAGGAAGTCAGGGCACCACCAAAATCCCTCCCCATCCATTCTAGAGTTTGGAAGTTTGGTCTTGCTAAAATGAGGCCTGCAAATGCAAAATCTGATTGATGAGTAGTCTCTAACCCAAACCCATTCCCCTCAGTCCAACTCTAGTTAATACTGAGCAAAGCTGTAGTGATCCCCATATGAACTTCAAATAGGTTTGAACAAGAGAGTCTTTATACTAGACTGTGCTTGTTCATTTTGATGTCAATGTGGGATTGCTTTCCAATAACATGTTGCTCTAGCCCCAGATCTTACACCACTTTGGGAAAGGGCTACAAAGAAAAAAAGGGAAGGAATAGACAACAGAGAAATATGCCAGCTAATTCTACCCAGTGGGCCAAATTCTGCCCCCAGAGTTGTGCATATGGCTTCCACTGAAGAGAATGGAGAGCTGCGTGGGCAGAATTTGTCTGATTTGGTTTAAAACATGAACACAAGATTTTGACTCTTACAGTATCAACATAGCTTCCTCCGAAACACTTAACACAAATAGTTGGGAGTACTGTACTATAACTATGCATGACCATGCACTGCTCTAGTCTATGGCCCAAACCCTGCCGTCATTATCTATCCCTTACTCAGGAATAAAATTCCACTAACTTCATGGGGAGATTTCTTTGAATAACGACTGCAGGATTTGTCCCTAGATCTTCAATCCACATGTTTTACACCTTTCTGAACACTAATAAACACGCTGTAAATTTGTAAGGACATACTAATTTAAACCAGCACCAAAACGACTTTAGAACAGGATTGAAAATTTTGAAATGTATTAGAGAAGAGGAACATTCACACTGCGTTTCTTACTGTTGATTGCCGTTCTGGAAGTGTTTTCGGCACTTCCCAATTAGAATATAAGTGGTTAAAAGCAGCTAAAAGGAGCTTTTGAGGACTCAGTGTCAGCCGGCATACTAATGAGAATTAGACTATCAGAAATAGCCAGCTCAGAGGCCAAACAATTAGCCAGGCAATTAAAAGGGTATGTTGTATGGGGTTTTATGTGGAATAGATAATAGACCCGCAATATTTGTACCAATAACACATAAGACTAAAGATTGAGTTAATTTTCCTTTTCAGCAGCTAACTGGATGGATTATTCCATTTTAGTCAAATAAAAAGGATGTATTTTTCCTCGCTCACAAAAAAAAAATCGGTATCTTTTGGTTACAGAATTAGGGCCAGATCCTACTGATGTTATGTCACTGTAGCTCCATCACTAGAACTAGACTGATTTACAGTAGCTGAAGAGCTTGGCCGATACAATCTGAAAATAATTTGAGTGGGAAATTTACTGAGAATCAAAGAAGGGACGCAGGCTTTAAGTTTCCATGTGCTATACATGTAATAGAAATTTCTGTCCCTTCTGTTGTGTGTATGCATTCAGGGTCTGATGCCACCATGTGCCCAGTGGCTCTTATTTTATTCAGAGTCCAGTCCTGCACTCCTCCTCTTAGCATAACTCCCACTGAAATCAATGGGTGATCTGTGTATGGAGATGCCTGCAGAATCAACCCTTTTATTTTTAGGGCCAGAACACCACGGTGAATATGCACAAGTCTTAAAGTTTTGTTTTTCTTTCCTATATTCCGAACCTTTAAGTGCCATTGGGTGGGCTGACACATGCATCACGAAAGCGCCTATGTCACAATGTACTAGTACAGTGGCGTGTTGAGAAGAGCTCAGAGATAAAAGGGTTGCAATGCTCCCATAATGCTGTAGCTCTTTGTTTTTCAAAGGACTGCCTCACTATGGCTGTCTCGATTACATCTACAATATCTTGCACATTTTCTTGCAAGGACAAATAAGGCTAGGCACCAGGCAATATACACTCTAAACCAGTGGTTCTCAAAGCCGGTCCGCCGCTTGTTCAGGGAAAGCCCCGGTGGGCCGGGCTGGTTTGCTTACCTGCCGCGTCCGCAGGTTCAGCCAATTGCGGCTCCCACTGGCTGCAGTTCGCTGCTCCAGGCCAATGGCGGCTGCGGGAAGTAGCGCGGGCCGAGGGATGTGCTGGCCTCCCTTCTAGTGGGAGCCGCGATCGGCTGAACCTGCAGATGCGGCAGATAAACAAACCAGCGCGGGACACCAGGGGCTTTCCCTGAACAAGTGGCAGACCGGCTTTGAGAACCACTACTCTAAACATCTGATTTCAGCATCTCCAATATCTGCAACATCCAGATCTGAGTCCCAATTTTGTGTCATAAAACTATCTCTACTACAAATACCATCAATGCAGTATTCAATGCCACATATAAGTGAAATAAAATATCAGAAAGGCGCCGTACATTATTCCCACACCAGACCCAGAAACTCCTACACCTTGGGAAGGTAGGGCTGTGAAGGGGCTGTGCTTGGTCCCCTGTGACATTAAGGCCCTGATTCAGCACGGTACATCAGCAAGTGCTGTAACTTTCTTATACTACACTCCCCACCGTAGTATCAGAGCATCTTACATAAGAACAGCCACACTGGGTCAGACCAATAGTCCATCTAGCCCAGTATTCTGTCTCTGACATTGGCCAGTACCAGATGCTTCAGAAGGAATGAACACAAGAGGGCAATTTAGAGTGATCCATTCCCAGTTGTCCAGTCCCAGCTTCCAGCAGTTGGAGTTTTAGGGACACTTGGAGCATGGGATTGCATCCCATCTGGGCTAATAGCCATTGGACCTATTCTCCATAAATGTATTGAATTCTTTTTTGAACCCTCACAACATCCCATGACAACACGTTCCAGAGGCTGACTGCATGCTGTGAGAAAAATTACTTCCTTTTGATTTAAACTTGCTGCCTATTAATTTCATCAAGTGATCCCTAGTTCTTGTGTTATGTGAAAGGGTAAATAACACTTCCTTATAGACTTTCTCCACACCAGTCATGATTTTACAGACCTCTACCATATCCCTCTTAGTCATTTCTTTTCTAAAATGAACAGTCCCAGTCTTTTAATTTCTCCTGTGTGGAAGCCGTTCCACATCCCTAATCATTTTCTTTGCCTTTCTCTGCATCTTTTCCAATTCTAATATATCTTTTTTAAGATGGGGTGACCAGAACTGCAAGCAGTATTCAAGGTGTGGGCATACCATGGATTTATATAGTGCCATTATGATATTTTCTATCCCTTAACCAATGGTTCCTAACGTCCTGTTAGCTTTTTTGACTGCCGCTGTACTTTGAGCGAATGTTTTGAGAGAACCATCCACAATGATTACAAGATCTCTTTCTTCAGTGATAACAGCTAATTTAGACCCCATCATTTTATATGTATAGTTGGGATTATTATTTACAATGTGCATTACTTTGCATTTATCAACACTGAATTTCATCTACCATTTTGCTGCCCAGTCTCCCAGTTTGGTGAGATTCCTTTGTAACTTGTTACCATCCGCTTTGGACTTAACTGTCTTGAGTAATTTTGTAACATCTGCAAATTTTGCCTTTTCACTGTTCAACCCCTTTTCCAGATCATGAAAAAAATGTTGAACAGGACAGGTCCCCATATTAATCCTTGGGGCATCCCGCTATTTATCTCTCTCCATTGTGTCAACAGGAGCCCACTGCAGGTGCCTCAAACTGAAAGACAGAGGATATTGAATATGATGTGGGGAAATGAATGCCACAAGAATCCTGCGGGTGGAATTTTGAGGACCCTGGTTAAAAGGACCTGCTATCTTAACTACTTGCTTTGGAAAAGTGAGGGCCTCCTTGGCTTAAACTCTTTGTCACAGACGTTAGCCTTTGGGTCTTTCAAAATCCATGGCTGGGAGCCCCCTGATTAGGGGTTGGGTCTAGAAATGAAAAGAAGAGCCTCTGCTTTCATTTTCTTAAACTTCTGCAGCAGGAAGCTGCCTAAAGCTTCATGTCCCCCCAACCCCTTCCATCCTTCCCTCCACAACACTTCTTGATATCAAATGAGTCAGCTGAGTGTGGGGTGTGTACCCAAAAGAGTCCTCTCAGTCTGCCTCTCCCAGATCCTCAGGCCAGCGCTGTTGTATATCAAAGTGTGATAGGAGTCGATATAAATTGTGTGTGTGTTGCAGGGGGAGGGAGGGAATATTGTTTCACTGGTTCTGCCCAAAAATGTTAAAGTTGCCTTTGATTGGTCAAGATGATAAGGAAGAGAGGCCCCACAGTCATATGCCGCCCGCATTAGATCTCTACTGGTCCCCACACTACCCTCCTCGTTTGCTTTATCAGGTACAGGATGCTGCCAGAAGCATGCTGTCATGTTCTGCATTAGGTTTCTGGGTTCTGTGGTGTACCAGATGTCATGTGTTGTTGTTTAGCAGAGAGAACCAACAAAGAGTAAAAATTTACTATTTTGGTTTGGTGTCTTTTGGTTGCAAAAGACTAGAAGCAAGCTTTTGTTCATGAGATAATGGAATTTCCAGGAAAACAAACCATTTGGCAAACAAGCTGTTGTTAAGTTTTACACTGGGTTGTACACTGTTGTATTTTGCTGCGCTGGTGAGGTTTTTATTTTGCAGAGGTTTACCACAGATACACAGAAAGACCTTGTCAGTTTCTCACATGGTCCCAAAAACGTCTATGAACTGCCATGTGTCAATATCACATACTCAATTGCAAATGTATTTACAGTGCATTGGCACAGCTCGGCTGAGACTACAATTACCAAATTACAGCCGGGGCCGAGCTTCGTGTTCCAAATAATGCCCAGATGTACAAACTGGCTTTCCTGTACCATGGAAACAGCTGAGGAGAAGGAGAAGTGCCTCGTATTAGGGGGAAATAAAAGTCCTCTCTAATCACAAAATGCCACTAATAAAAACCCCACTTCAGCTACACAGAGCGTGTGCATGGGAATGTCTCCCGCCTGCACTCCTGAAATATCAGAGCATAAAAATGATCACTCTGTATATTTAATCAGCACATTTGGTTGCTTTACTTTATCTGTTGTTCTCTATTTTTAGCTATGGGGGAGGACTATAAGCATCTGCTTGAAAGTACTTTCCTGCTTCATGGACTCTGGCACCATGAACCTTAGCAATGATCCATACTGAGGGGCCTCTCGCCTTCCTGACTAGAGTTCTGATCCATCAAGGTGCTGAACGTGAGGTGATCCCTGCAGTCCTTAGGTTTTTGCCCACCTCCTTCCTTATTAGGTTGTCTTTTCATGTTAGTCCAGCCCCTCTGTACTCACTCGTTTCCAGAGGAGAAGCCCAATTCCGCACAATGAGCTGAAATGCAGACTCCACTGACAGCTGCTGAAAGCTGCTACGTGCCTGGGACCAGATTATGCCTCCCACAATGCTCACTCAGGTAGGGAAGAGGCAAGAGGGACACCACTGGCATAATTCCACCTGATCTGTTGGGGACTAAGCAGTCAGGGGCACTACTTGCCTTACTGTGAAAAAGATATTTGACAGTCCTTTGCTAAGGATTAAACACAGGGGACTATATCAGGTCTCTATGTAGTTTTCCGTCTCACTATCTCACACACACAGTTGCATGGTGTAGCAGCCTTCCCTGTTCCGTGTCTCTCTGTCGGCGGCAGAGGTGGTTCAGGATGGCATATCTGGAGAGGCATGGGCCGGACAATGGGCCCATCCTCCTGGCACGGCAAGATGGCTGTGCTGGATAGTGTGCAGGCAAACACCTTTTTCACAGTGTGGCAAGGAGTTTTGAAAGCCTTTGCATTTCATTTTCATTCCCATGCAGAACTGGCAGAAATGTTACCTTGGATCAACTTCAGGAATGCTCACGATAATAATAATAATATCACTTTCTGCCCACCGATAGCGGGGTAGCCGGAAGTGGTAGTTACACACAGTGTTGCCAGGGATGATCCCTGCAAGCAGGGCAGGCAAGGTTGCTCTTACTAGCATTTCTAACTATAAACTGGCTTGATTTTAATTTTGCATTTTCCCTCACTAAAGATGCTCAGATCCAGAGACAGGGCACAGATGGACAGTCCGGAAACCAGGTAATTCTTTTTAAAAAAATGTGTAGCCATGTGCGGATTCTCAGCAAAGATTTACTCGTAAGGAGCACTAGTGTGTCTCTTGTTGCTACCAGTACACTCTGGGTACCATTAATAACACGCAACTACATGACATTCTGGACTTTTTTAATGGGGTTTGTTCGCTGATTTTTCCCATTTCGGTAACAAGCATCAGGTCTCACTGTTGGTGCAAATCAGGTAATTTTTATATCCTTGTAATCAACATTGAAAAGAGAATCAATAAAATTTTGTCACCTAATTCCATTGACATTCAAAATATGTTATCGATGCTGTGACCGGACGTATAAATCCCGCACTGGGGCAGGAAGGGGTTAAGGAGCAACTCTGGGCTAAGGAGGCCCTGCCCCTGCTGAGAACCTTGGTTTAGAGGCAGGATTTAAAAGGGAGCCAGACAGCTCAGTCAGGGGTTGGCAGGCCAGGGAGAAGGACATGTTCTGGGAGCTTCAGGGAAGGATGTAAGCCAGGGAACGGGGGAGGCGCAGCACCCGGAAACTGGGATCAGGGCTGGAAGCTCAGAAGGCAGAGCTCTCCAGGGATGGATGGTGGCCAGCTGGGATGCAGAGGGAGATAGGAATGACCCCGGGAAGCTGACTTGAGGCTGACACCAGGCACCGCTAGGTGAACGAAGCCAAACCAGCCTCCCAGGGCCCTGAGTCAGAACCCAGTGGAGTTCCCGTACCCCACCCATGAACTGTACCCATTAAGCGGAGCAGCCACCCGTGAACTGCACCCACAAGGCGGGGTTGCCATCCAGGACTGTACCCATCAGGCAGAGCTGCTACTCGAGAGATGCGCCCACTAGGCAAGGCTGTCGCTGGAGACCAACCAATGGGGATGACTGCTGCCTTGGGCTCTAACCACTAGGCAGAAGAAGCTGCCTTCCACCCACAGATGCAATTATTGCAAAGCCTGAATTGCAAGTGTTCCAGGCACTTCGGGTATGAATTTCAGAGGAGCTGCAAATACAGCACAAAGTCAATGGACAGTGTTTTCTGCACTGGTTTTGAAGCACAAACTATACAGAACTTCCACTGACTTCAGTGGGGACAGTATGTCCCCCATACTATCTAAGATTGCCCATTATTCTGGGATCCATACCATAATGAGGCACAGTCAGCAAATACTGGCCTTTCCAGTTTTGTATTTAATCTGGATATATTTCCTAGGTTCTCCATTGTATATCTTTGGCTTCTGAGCCCATCTGTTACACTTCAGGGTACATTTTCCTTGTGGTGTATGGGGATTTAGCTCATTAATGTATTGTTAATAAATTATGGCAGCTCAATCCCTACACATCACACTGATAACGTCCCCTTTACCGGAAGAAGGTTTGCCCAAGCAGATTCAGCAGCAGTCATCTATTTGTTTTTGAGTTTTAATGACTGTCTTGTTTTAATTACTGAATCTCAATGCTTACAGAAAACCGACCTCTCTATTGTGCAGCTAACAGCACAAGCCCAAATGTGCGAAATGCCAATTTGCTGTAAATAGCGAGCTGCTCACTAGCATTCAAGAGCAGTTAAACCCTAAACAGTAACTGACACTTAATGATCCCAGTGTTTACCAAAAAGCAGCTGTTTACTGGGCAAAATTCTGTGGAAATGCAGTGAGAGCAGAAAAAGGCACAGAGAACCTCTGTCTTGCCCCCACCAGAGATAGCAATGATTGGCCTCTCGTGCTCCCTTGAATTCTAGGCCTGGTCACTGAACCTAGTAACCCTCCACAGCCCCAAACAGCATAGCTGGATGGTTACAATGGGTATCCATCCTGGGGGCTTGGCCAAAACCCTCCACTCTCCAGTATGCCAGTAAGACGGCATGGCAGACCGTGTGCCAGGTAGCAGAACACCAAAAGGAGTCGCAGAAAACCTCCAAGAGTTTCCGCAAACCCAGCAACAAGAGAGACCGTCCTGGCTATCCTGGCAGGCAGGACAACAATGGAGCCTCCAGCAGTCTATTACAAGCCAGGCGTAGGTGCAGCAACAGCTCACAGAGAAGCGGGTGAGTCCCCGGGCAGGGAACGTTCACCACATGATGGGCATAGGACTGTGCAAACCGGGCCCGACACCAATACCTTTTGGTTAATATTCAGGAATGGGCTGGGAGAAGAGGGTTGGGCCTTTCGATTAGCTCCCTCCCTCTCGGGAGAGGCACAAGCTGTATATATGGCGGTGAGTGACGTACAAGCAGCTGACTCTGTTATAGTGAAAGCGGCCATTCTAGATTGAATGGGAATATCTGCTGAATGGTACTGGCAGACATTATGGTTGGCAAGATAGTCAGAGGGGACACGGCCTAGGGCGGGGTGGGCAAACTTTTTGGCCCAAACATCAGATGGAGGGCCGGGTAGGGAAGGCTGTGCCTCCCCAAACAGCCTGGCCCCTCCTCCTATCCCCCCCTCCCACTTCCCGCCCCCTGACTGCCCCGCTCAGAACCCCTGATCCATCCAACCCCCCCGCTCCTTGTCCCCTGACCACCCCCCCCCCCCCGGGACTCCTGGCTCCTAACCACCCCCCTGGGACCTCACCCCCTATCCAACCCCCCTTGCTCCCTGCCCCGACAGGCCCCTTGGGACTCCCACACCTATCCAACCCCCGCTGTTTCCTGTCCCCTGACTGTGCCCCCCAGAACCTCCGCCCCATCCAACCACCCCTTGCTCCCTGTCCCCTGACTGCCCCCCAGAACTCCCTGCCCCTTATCCAACCCTCCCCCTTCCCCCGCGGCCCCCTTACCATGCCGCTTAGAGCAGCATGTTTGGCAGCCATGCTGCCGGGCAGGAGTGAAGGGCCAGAGTGCTGGCGTCACATCACGCTGAGGCTGTGGGAGTTGGGGGATAGCAGGGGAGGGACCGGGGGCTAGCCTCTCCAGCTGGGAGCTCAGGGGCCAGGCCGGATGTGGCCCGCGGGCCGTAGTTTGCCCACCTCTGGTCTAAGGCCTTTGTTCAAAACTTATCTGATTGGGGCCACTAGGAGGCTGAGACTGGATGACAGAGGAGTTAGGATTATTATTATTACTCTTATTCTGGAGCAACAGCTACAGAGTCTCCCCCTGGACACTAGGGTTTGACTGCAGAGACACCAACCCAGTGCATGAGACGCTCCTGTAAAACTCCCTGAGGAGTTTGTGAAGGCGGACACCCCAATGAACCAGCCCATCCATTGAGAGGACAGAACCCAAGGAGGAAAGGCAGGGATCCACTGATGAAAGGACACCAGTAAAGAAGAGGGCTGACAAGGAGACTGCACTCACTCACCATCTAATGATGAGTTATCAGTGTGTGTGTGGGGGGGGGGGGCTGTCAGAATATTTGAAAAGGAACTGCCCCAGCATGGACTGTAATTTCACTGAGTTCTGTGGGTGGACAGAAACCCTGGGGACACCCACCATCTCCAGAAGACGGGAGCACCCACAAGGGGCTGGCCTGATAGACCCTGTTGCAGGGTGCTTATTGGTCAGGAGAGACTGGGTGAAACCCTATGAGATGGTGTTGGGAGAAAGTTTAAAACTGACATGTATTCATGGGGAGGAGAAAATCTGCCCAGAGTACCTCTGGATGTGTGGGGAACATTTAGAAGGCAGTGGGTTAGGGTGATCAGGACCTTGCCCCAGCTGGTATTAATCACAAGAGATTGGAACCCTTTTCTTTTAGGAAGGGAAGGAATTCACGGAGATCCAAATGGACAGAAAGGGCACGACCAGGGTGGGCGAGGTACCAAGGAAAAGGTCAGGAAGCAACAGGAGGGCTAGAGAAAGAAGAAATGGGGAATGATAGCCAGGAGTAAAGCCAAGAATCCAAAGACCTCGGAGAACACTCCAAGGTAGAGGGGACTGAAAAGATGGCAAAAATAGAACAGGATTTAGTGGAGAAAGAAGGCTTAAGGGGATGAGGACCAGAAGGCCCCTGAGCAAGCACAATTGGGTTTGAACGTCAGAAGTAATTTGGGTGAGGTAGGAGAAAGGGAGACCTTACAAGCAGAGGAGAAATCTGGTGGGGTACAGGGTTGCCTCTGGTGTGAGAACAGGGGGGCAGAGACAGATGTGACCCATCTGAATACACCTTTTGCAGGTGGAAGATGGAGAAGGCTTCCATAGTGATACCAGAGAGCCAGTTGAAAGAAACCTTGTCCACGAGTGGGGACAGTAGGTCTCAGGGGAAAGGCTGATCCCAGGAGAGGAGGGAAAGGCAAGGAAAAGGGGGGAAAAGGGGAGGAAGGTGAGTGACAGAATGTGAGTAGCCTAAGGCTGGTCAATACTACAAGATCAGGTTGACCCAGCTACGTTGCTCAGGGGTGTGAAAAATCCACACACCTGAGAGACATAGTTAAGCTGACCTGACCCCTGGTGTAGACAGTTTAGATCGACCTAGCTACCACCTTTCAGGAAGGTGGATTCCCTACAGAGACGGGAGAACCCCTCTGGTCGGCATAAGTAGTGTCTACGCTGCAGAGCTGTAGCTGTGTCACTGTAGCCAGCGTTCCAGTGTAGATAAGCCCTGACTCATCACTCTTTGCAAGTGTCCCTCCATGGGCCAAACTGAGGAAAGGCCAGAAGGAAGGGGCAGAGAAGCCCAAGAGCTCAGAGTCCCTCCTCCCCCCTCCACTTGCTCTGTGCCTGGGGAGAAGGTAAAAGCCCTTTGTTGTGGGGGGACAAGGACCCGATAAGCATGTTGTAAATAAAGCAGGTGGTGGTGAACCACCACAGCAGTGTGTGCAGTAAGGAATTAAGGGTGAGGGAACCCCGCCCTGTGACACCACGCCCCAGGTCCTTTGCGGCTGGCTGGCACTCTGAGGAACATATGCTGCTTCTTTCAAAATCAGCTGTAAATCGTGCTAAGCAGCATGCTACTTGAGGAATGCCTCGGCACACCTCTGCCCCACCCCCTCGCTAGCACTCTGGAGCAGAGCAAGGATACAGTTTGTCCCATTACCACTGTCCCTTTGCTGATTCTGGCCTCCTGTATCAGTTCTTTAAACATGCCATGCAGCATGAGGTGTGTGCCCCCTATATGAGGGAGGTACCTGATTCTCATGGAGAACTGATATGTTCCCTAGTATCAAGCATAATGCCTCACACCTAACTAAGTGCCTTTCACGGGAGGATCTGAAAGCGCTTTGGAAGCAGCAATTTATTAAGCCCCCCAATGCCCCTATCATGCAGGATTTATTTATATACCCTTTAGGATGGCTAACTGGAAGCAAAGAGAGGTTCTCCAGTTTACAGTTTACACAGTGACTCAGTGGCAGAGTCCTTACTCCTAGGGCTTGATCCTGCAAGGCGCTGAATGTCTCTTACGAGACGTTCGGTATCCTCAATTCACAGGTAAATTACAGGGCCCTCAGGACTTTGCAAGATCAATACAGCAGACCTTTGTCCTAGCCACTAGATTACGCTGCCAATCTCTCCAATAGAATCCAGTGGCAAAAAAGAAACAGGTGGCCTCTGAAATCTCATGCATTGCTGTTGTTTTCCACAAATGTCATTGGGCAAGTTCCTCTCTGCAGTGCGGTTACTTCGTACCTCAGCGCCAGGGGCCTTTTAACCACAGAGGCAGTTAATCTGGCCCCAGGAGAATCAGACCATTGTAATGCCCTTCTGGAGGTGCAGATCTGGTATAGAAGCTTCTTCATCACTGCACTCCCTTCTGCTGGTGTCCGGGTGTGGCCGGAGAAAAGAGGATGGAGTTGGGTTGCCTAAATGCTGCCCTAATCCCCTGTGGTTGTTTTCATGCATCAGTCTTCTCTGACTTATGCTTGGTGACGGCCCTGCACCCCGTAACCCCAAGACTGCGAGAGTGAACTTTATTCACCCCGACTGTGCTGTGAGCCAGATCCAAAGACCTCACCCATTATGCAGAAGACGCAAACGTCGGCTGTTCAGTGTAATAAACCGTTCCTTTGCAACTGTTAGATTCCACAATCTAAGTATTTGGCTAGCAAAATCAACTTTTCATAATACTTTTATGGATGGCCCACGTTCTCTATCTCCTGACACATTCTGTAACTATTTACTTAACTAAATTGTGAAAAAGCAAAGCTTCCATTCCCCAGAGACTCTTTCGTAGGCTTGTTTATCGCTATGTTGCAATGGTTCTGCTGTTGTGAAATCCTCAATTTGAAAGGAAATTTCTAGTGACAAGCTTTCCTTGAGGCAGTAAACAAACAGAATTCATTAAGGAGAAAGGAATAGAGGCAGAAAACACCCTAATTATCAGACACACGCAAAAACTGCTTTTCAGCAGAATCTCGCTGAGAAAAAAAATCCTTGTGCCAGTTTGGTTTTTAAGGCTTTCACTGACTTTAATGGCAGTTGAATTCAGAGAGTCATGTTGCACCTTTAAACAGCATGTTTCCATTTGCCAAGCTCAGAAAGTGCTAAGTCCTTTCTACACCTGCTTAAACAAACTCCCAAATCATTAGGAAGTTCTCAGGTGTTTGCTCACAGACAGACTATCTGATTAAATAAAAAAATGAATCATGAGCTCAAACACCAGCTGGCAATACTAACAATTTTTTTACCTGAAGCACCAAGAATTGTATGTTCTGGCTTCATGATAAAAAAAGAGATGATTAAACCATAATACTATGTGTTTTATGTAGCCTAGAGTTGAATGAATTACTGGCAGGAAGCACAGCTCATGAATTCAATCAAAAATCCTTTCATTTGTCACAGCCACTTCCTGTCCGTCTTTTAAACATCTGCTTCTCCTGTTCACGACAGAAAAAGTCTTTATTAAAATAATAAGCATTCACCAATGCTTCCCTTGAATACAGCATGCAGTTTCTCAATGAAACATGCTTTCTCCCCTTCAAGTTTATTTTATATGTCTTTAATAACTTCCTTGTACCCTTCTCTTTCTTTCCGCTTCTAAATTCTGGGAAATCTCAGACTGACAAAAGAAGACATTTTTGAAACTGCTCACACATTCACAAGCTTAAACAGCCAATCAGGAACAAGTGTTTGGGCTGTTTCACTGGCAGCCGTGCCAAGAATCACTTGCACGCCTTAAATGGCAGCCACTTCCTGCTGGAGGAGGCCCACGCTAGCCAAACATAAATCCAGCACAGAAGGCCACAGAGGGAAGCAGGAGGTGTTGCTCAAAGTTGAACTCCTCGGGACTGTGAAACGGCTGCTGGGCCGAGCTAGCAGAAGTGTCGCCGGTCCTTTGTCACCAGCCCTCGAGTGGCGCAGCACAGGTGAGCCCAAATCAGAAGGCCCAGATGTTCAGTCTGTGAGAAAAGCTGAACACATCCTTTTTATATATATATTCCATTTTCAGTAACTGATAATGCAATTAAGCTTCTTTAACTAGTCTCACGATTTCCTGGCTTATGCTATTCATTTACTTATGACAGTGATGGACCTCAGCTGTCTGACCCCGCCCGCCGCTGTCCTTAAATGTTGTGTGCGCCATTTTCTAGCAAAGGTGGAATCAAAACTTTTTTTATCTACACATTTTGCACTTTCAGGTGGCTCCATATTTCCTCCCAGGCATCTAACAAAATTACATCATTCCAGTGAAATGTCAAAATACATACTTTGAATTAAATCTTTTTGAAAAGAATGGGTACATACTACTGCTACTACTACTAAATAATAAATTAATATAATGCCCAGCTCTTACATGGCACTTTTCATCAGGAGATCTCAAAGCACTTTACTAAGGAAGTCAGTATCATTACCCCCCATTTTACAGATGGGGAAACTGAGGCACAGCGCTGTGAAGTGACTTGTCCCTGAAGGATGCCCAACTGCTTTTCCAGCTTAGTGACCCACTATACAAACTATATAGTGGTATTACTTCATCCACCTTCAAACTGTAGTCAGCTCTGGGGTGAAACATGCAGCTGTTTAATAGAGCATAACAGTGACTAAATTATACCGTGATAGGTTCTGCAGATAATCCCAAGAGAGACAGCTATGGGAAGGTTTAGGGCTGGAAGAGAAGAAGGATATGTTAGGGAGAAACAGCAGCCTCACGATAGTTAGGGTTACAGTGTCATTCGCAATGTATACCGGATGTTTGACCTCTTTTTAAAAGGCTCAGAAAAAGGCATAAGGGAGTCAGGTCAAGAAGAATCACTTGCCAAAATTTGACATGAATCGGCCCAGCTGATTTGGGTGTTTGAAAAAAGTAGTCAATTTGCTGGAGTGGCAAATTCTTAATGCTTTTGTGTTGTATCATGTCTTAAAAGGAGTGAGGTCTAGGGGGCACTTCTTGCAAGTGTCCGAAAGCTAACATGACACTAGAGACTGGCTTTCCAATGTGTGTTTTGTTTTTTTTTTAAGTACAATTGCTCTTTTAAAGAGTAGCTCACTTCAGGCCTCGATCAGCACTGCTCTACTCCTGTTTTTGGCCAGTGTAACTCCAGTGAAACAAATGGTGAAGCAGGCCATTTAAGTTTTTGATCTTCTCCAGTCATTTGTTTGTCTTCACAACTTGAACTCTAGCTTAATCAAACTTCTTTGACTGGGCATTCAGCTGAAATTGCACGGAGACTTTTTGTCTCGCACGTAGCTATATGTATGTACAATCTAAAGCAAACTCGATGGCACAAAATATTACTGACCTCTCCATTAGTGTATCACAGAAGGCTTTTGCTGTTGTTGCTGTTGTACCCGCACTTAGATTTAGGGCCCCACTCTGCTGCCAGTGACATCAATGGAAATCAGTGGGAGCAGGACCGGGCAGTAAGGCCCTGATTCTGTAAAGACCTAGCATGTGTTTAACTTTATACACATGAATAGACTCATAGTAAGTTGTGGTAGGTTCAGGGCCCTAGAAGGCAACAATCTCCTTTGCCTCTCCAATTGCCTTTGGAAGATCTGCGAAACACACAAATAGAAAATATTCCTAAAACCTGAAGGGAACCTCCAGTTGTACTCTCTAGTCCACTGCACAAAGTGGATTTAAGAGATGGCCGGTAGAGAATTCTCTCTGTTTAAGGGAACTCTGCCAGCACAGCTACTATCTGCACCAGATACCACCCTAACCCACAGCGGAAGAGGAGGAAGGGGGTACGTTGGAGGCACCCCATGGCAGGCAGGAGGGGGTTGAGCAGACCCTGAGGGACCTGAGGACAGTGCCATTAGTTGGAGCTTCTTCTTTGCAGCTCTAACTTGCACCAAGGCCAGGAAATTTGAGATCAGGCAGTTCCAACCTAAAAAGGAGTAAGGGCTGCAGGCAAGAACCTGCCTCTTACTCTGTTTTAAATATAATTTGCATTGTATTTTCAAGACCTCCTGTGAGAGCCAGCTCTGAATGTTTCCTCAGCTCAAGGCAGAAGAGTTCCAGATCTGGGTGTTTGGTCCAGCATGCCATAAGGAGAGGGCCCAGGTTCAAAGTTCTGAGCCAGATTCAAACTTTTCTAGCGTTCCGGGTGTTCAGATTTGGGGCTTTGGTTTAGGCCTGTATTTGAGGAGGAAAAAGCTGAAGGGAAGAAAAACCTCTCCTTAATCCCACTAACATCCACAAGGCAAAACCCAGTAGTTTGGTGCAGCTATTTTCCCAAAGTAAGACTTGGGGACGACTCTCAGGTTTTCAAGCCCTACCAATGAGACTCTGGGGGTGGGGGTCACCTTCTTCCGTTCCTATGATCAGGTCCCCCATCTCTAGGTTCCCACTATTTACAGACCTGCTTTATGCCCACCCTTCCTTTTTGGAAAGACCCACTTCCCTCAAACAGAGGAAGAAGCAGGAGATGGAGCTAAAGTGTATCTTTCCAAAAAGGAAGGGTGGGGATAAAGCATTTCAGTTTCTCCTGTGCCTCACTGAAACCAAAGTGCTTTATTCTCCTCACCCTCTCTGTGGTGTACATCCAGTGAAGTTAGAGCAGCACACCTTAATAAAAGCGAAAGGAGAGAAGAACCAGGCCCCAAGTCAGAGGAGACTGTGGTTAGGAAATCAGGGGTGGTGCTCTGGGGTGAGTGCTGTAAGAGGCCTTTGAAGTGCTGGGGGCCCCCCGTGCAGCTGCCTAGGCCTAAAGCAAACACTACACAGGACTTCCACTTTGCTAACGACCACGAAAGCAGTTCCGGGAAGGTCCCGCTTGTCCTGACAGCAGCAGGGTTTCCTGAAATATTTACTCATTTGAAAATGAGGAACTCGCCAGGGACCCGTCCCTCGGCCCGGCCGTTTTCCCTGCCTCCGTACCCTGTCCAAACTGTTAATTCAACGCAGAACAAGGCCATGATTCACACACAGTTGCTTCTCTTTTCATGTTGAACATGATCAAAAGGGTAATTGGACAGAGTGGAATTCTGCAAGGACAAAAATTGCGTGTGACCCTCCTAACATAAAGAACTCGCTGTGCGTCTGCAAACCCTCCCATTCGTTCTGCAGACAGACAGCCTCAGCTTTCAGCCGAGGACCACCCTGCCTTCTCTGAGACCTTTATGGTTGCCAAGCCTCCAGGATTGGCCTGGAGTCTCCAGGAATTAAAGATTAATCTTTAATTAAAGATTATGTCCTGTGATTAAATTTCCAGAAATATGTCTAACCAAAATTGGCAACCCTAGAGACCTTCCCTAGAGACCTGCTGTTCACCCCAGCAAACTCAGTCCATTTCTTTGAGTATACTGGGGTTCAGACTGCAAAGCAGGGATGATGGGTGTGGAGTCCTCGTTTTTCTGTTAGTTAATTACGTGGGGGGAACTTCACTCAAAGATCGCCATTGCCTGTTTAGCTCACTGAAACCAAGCTGTTTGTTAATAAGAGAGGCAGTAATGACTGTCCGATACCACGTAAACAGGAAAATGGGCTCTGGAGATTGTTATGAGAAGGATTGGTGGTGGTGGGGCTCCTGTCTTTTTTTTCCCTACAGAGCTTCCAGCCCCCACCTCTTCAGCTGCAGAGCCCTCCCCGAAGAGGCAGAACTACTGTGCTATCATGATGCAAGGGATGCACAATGCCAGGGCAACACAGAGCCAAGGCGAGTGGGGATGAGTTCTCAAGGTCCATTCCAGCCCTACAGCTTTATGATTCTACATCAGATGGGTCAGTGGACATCCTCCTACCACCCCCACTGTGTGGCTATTAGGAGTGCAAAGGTCTACTTTAGTTCAGGGCTTTGAGTAACCTCAGTGGAGCAGCATAGGGCAAGGATGACTCATCCAAGCCAACCCATGCATGTCTCCGCCAGGTTCCTTGGGCTGAGGTTTGACCCTATAATCTGAGAGTCGCTATAAATGGAATTGCTGTTTGCACGTGGCAATGCACTGAGAGAATATGGGATTTATCTATAAATGGAGTTTCATTAGATCGGCATTCCCTTTGTACATTAATTCTATCTCCTCATTTTCGGCTGCTCTTTCCTTAAACTTCACACTAAGTAAGCTCTGTAGTGCTAGGATGACTATTGACAGGTTCTGGTTGGTGGTCTATACTGTATGATCTCTTGTTAATTTTTCATATCCCACTCAACAGGTAGCCTTAGATTATCCGGGTTGTTTTTGTTAATAGGAGACAGATGGGAACTGGATGTCAAGTTGCTATTCTGAAGCGTGGGAGCTTTGTAGCCTTTTATAAAATGTGTGATATTAAGGATAATTTAAAATGAAATTAGTTTCTGGCATTTAACAATCAGGGAAACTAAATATAAATGTGTGCTCAATAAGGGGACTAGAGGGAGATAATTAAGTGGTCTGACCTGGAACAGCCAGGTTCCCAAGAACCACAAGCTAAAGTAATTAGATTTGGTGCAAAGGGACAGAATCTCATTGACACTAGCACTGCATTGGCACTGTAAAGGAGATTTATTTTCAATGAGAATCTGGCCTTTAATATTTCCAAACTATTTTACAAATCTGAATGAATTAATCTCCATCCCAGCCCTGTGAGATAGGTAGGCAAATATTATTATACCCATTTTACAAATGGAAAAACTGAGGTTCAAAGAGGTTCACATGAATTGCCCAAAGCAAGTCAATGGTACGACTTGCAATAAGACACCAGGAATGCTGTGCTCCCTCACTCACGCTCAATCCACTAGACCGTATTGCCTTTCTCGACAATGTGACATACAGCACAGGAATAGCAGGCACGGAGAACTCCTAGCAGAATTGACTGAGCCCTTCACAAGCTTCTGAGTTCCAGGTGGCTTGTGAATTGTACCATAAGGGGCTGGGGCAGAATTTCCCTCAGTGCAGATACAACATAGGCCTACACTGGGCCCCTCATACACCTCTGTGTAAAGGGTGTGCAATAGGCAGCTAACATTAACACACCTCTAGGGCTAATCTAATTTATGTTGAGGGCTGTTTCAGCCCTTGGCATGGTACAGAATCTAGATGGTACAAAGGTGGGTCCTAGAATGGCACCTGCCCAGAATCTCAGCCAGATTTTGTGAAGCACTTTGGGATCTGCAGAATGAAGAGGCATTTGGTGACATGTACTATCTGTATAGGTTAAATAGCTAATTGTCTGACTCCTTTCTGGGTGTCCACAGGCCCAGATTAACCATGTGCACTCTGTGTACCTGCACAGGGCCCTCATTTCAGTGTGGGCCATAGGCACTGACTCTGTGGGTACTCCAGATCTCAAGCACCCATGAAGAAAATAGTGGGTGTTCAGCACCCACAGCTGTTCGGCAACACTCTGATCAGCTGTTTGGCGGTGGAGGAGTGTGGACAGCAGTGAGCGGTGGGTGACTTGGCACCGCAGGGGTGGGAAAAGACAGAGTGAGGGTGGAGCCTCAGGCAGAGAGGGGGTAGGGCCTTGGGGCAAGGGGTGGAGTGGGGGCGGGTTCCTGGGGCAGAGCCAGGGTGGAACATCACGGTGGAAAAATAAAACTCAGCGCCTATGGTGGGGGCCTTTGATCACTGGGGAAAGCAACTCAGAAGCGGAGTGGTACTGCAACCCCATGCACCAGGTCACAACATCTCTGGCTCATATTTGGTCCAGCTGCCCTTCCTTCCACCATGACAGAGGGGCATCTGGGACAAACCTGAGTGAGAGGCACTGTGACCTAGTGCTTGACCTGCCTCACTTCGACCATAGCCACTGAACCAACAGGGGACTTGTCGTGCTCCCCCAGAAAGTTGAGACCCTCTCTTCTAGGGGGGCAGCAGGGGAGTGGCAGGCTGAAGTTTTGCCTAGGATAATAGTTGTCTTGTATATCACATGCTCTGTCTAGTTTAAGGAAGGAGGGGGCAACTTTCATAATGCACAAGGCCCCAAGATTCTTTAATGTGGGCCTGGATACCAATTAAGATTTGCTACACCTGCATTCTTGTATGGGTAACCGCAGAAATGTTACAGATACCACATTTAAATGTACTTCACAATAACGTTTATATAACTGACAGTTTGTTGCCAGAGACTATTGTAATTCAGAAGGCTGGAACAAGAGTTTCCTTGCGTGTATGGCTCTAGCTGGGCTAGGTACAACTATGGGGGAAGAGAGGTGAATAAAATAAAAGCACCGGATCTTGGGGCCAGCCTAGCAACCTTGTGGTTAGTGTTTTGCACCACTAGACAGGAAACCAGGGCTTGACTCTCACTGTCCAGGCCAGAAGACCCCATGCACACAACCACTGATGAAGAGGAAATTAAAGCCATGTAGGTTTAGCTCAAGCACACTCAAATTCTGGGTTTGTTTGGGTTTGATCGGCATTGGCAAAGCGGCAGGACTTCGGGAGGCCAAAGAGCCTTAGCTTTTATTTTTACTTATGGTTTTTGGGCGGGAGGGGGGGGATTGGGTTTTGTTTTTGTTTTTTGTTTTTTAAAATCTTTTGACCTAGCTGGATAGCCTCAAACCTGTAGCGGCCGCAGTTCAGGTCAGAGGAGCTGCTGCGTGCTCAGCAGCATTACACAGGGATGCCCCATTGATTTTAGTCAGGTTACTCCTCATTCTCACCAGCATAAGTGAGAGGAGAATCAGGCTTGCTGTGTTCTGAGTTGAAACAGGGTGTTTTGGGAGATGTTGTGTGGGTTAAGTCACACGGTAGTGTCAAATTTGACCACCAGACCTTATAAGTAGCACTATGGACACCACTCTGCTAGCTGTAATTGCTTCTGCTTTTTAAAAATGTAAATGGCGGCTAAATATCTGATGAGTAGTTATTGCCCACGTGTATTCGTGATTTGTCCTCACAAATGCCACAAGAATCTGCAGCAAGGCTGTAGAACTCCTGCCATAGGTCTAAAGATCACCTTTTCCCCGAGACCAGCTCACCGAGAGAACAGCCCATCACAATCTACTGTGATAATAAACTAGTATTAAAAATATGCTCTACAAGGGTGTGAGCTGGACTGACTTCCAGAGCGGCCCTCTCCCTGGGATTTCAGTGTGCCCATAACTTCTTGACCTCTTACTGACTTTTGTGACTCAATGTCCGCAAGCTCCACCCTCCCCCCGCTCTCAGTTTCTAGAGAACTGCAACTTATAACTGATTGTGAACCATTTTCAATTCATATGTAACCTCACAGTCTGGAGCAGGGACCTTCTGGGGTTGGAGCTGTATTGGCTCACTGAGTAAAAGTGCCATCTGAGCAGAAAAGCATTGTCTAGCTGAGATCACTGGGGCACTGGGCTGTCTGAAATGCCTGGCTCTGCCACGGTGTGACCCTGGGAGAGTTACACAACTTCCCTGTTCCTGAGTTCCCAGCCTGTAAAATTAGGATAACAAAACTTCCCTATCTCAAAGGTTTCAGAGTAACAGCCGCGTTAGTCTGTATTCACAAAAAGAAAAGGAGTACTTGTGGCACCTTAGAGACTAACCAATTTATATGAGCATAAGCTTTCGTGAGCTACAGCTCACTTTATCGGATGCATACTGTGGAAAGTGTAGAAGATCTTTTATACACACAAAGCATGAAAAAATACCTCCCTCCACCCCACTCTCCTGCTGGCAATAGCTTATCTAAAGTGACCACTCTCCTTACAATGTGTATGATAATCAAGGTGGGCCATTTCCAGCACAAATCCAGGGTTTAACAAGAACGTCTGGGGGGGAGGGGGTAGGAAAAAACATGGGGAAATAGGTTACCTTGCATAATGACTTAGCCACTCCCAGTCTCTATTCAAGCCTAAGTTAATTGTATCCAATTTGCAAATGAATTCCAATTCAACAGTCTCTTCCTGGAGTCTGGTTTTGAAGTTTTTTTGTTGTAATATCGCAACTTTCATGTCTGTAATCGCGTGACCGGAGAGATTGAGTGTTCTCCGACTGGTTTATGAATGTTATAATTCTTGACATCTGATTTGTGTCCATTTATTCTTTTACGTAGAGACTGTTCAGAGGCTCGTTCACCTGCACATCCACCAATGTGATATATGCCATCATGAGCCAGCAATGCCCCTCTGCCATGTACATTGGTCAAACTGGACAGTCTCTACGTAAAAGAATAAATGGAGACAAATCAGATGTCAAGAATTATAACATTCATAAACCAGTCGGAGAACACTTCAATCTCTCTGGTCACGCGATTACAGACATGAAAGTTAAGCAGGCCAATGCTCAAACCACTGAGCTATCCCTGCAATTCTTCAACAAAAAAACTTCAAATCCAGATTCCAGCGAGAAACTGTTGAATTGGAATTCATTTGCAAATTGGATACAATTAACTTAGGCTTGAATAGAGTCTGGGAGTGGCTAAGTCATTATGCAAGGTAACCTATTTCCCCTTGTTTTTTCCTTCGCCCCCCCCCCGCCCCCAACGTTCTTGTTAAACCCTGGATTTGTGCTGGAAATGGCCCACCTTGATTATCATACACATTGTAAGGAGAGTGGTCACTTTAGATAAGCTATTACCAGCAGGAGAGTGGCTTTGTGTGTGTGTGTGGGGGGGGAGTAAGAAAACCTGGATTTGGGCTGGAAATGGCCCAACTTGATGATCATTCACATTGTAAGGAGAGTGATCACTTTAGATAAGCTATTGCCAGCAGGAGAGTGGGGTGTGGAGAGGTATTTTTTCATGCTTTGTGTGTATAAAAGTTCTTCTACACTTTCCACAGTATGCATCCGATGAAGTGAGCTGTAGCTCACGAAAGCTTATGCTCTATCTCAAACGGTGGTTCATTACTGTTTGCAAAGCACCTTGGTGATCCTGGATGGAAGGTGCTACAAAACTGCAAAGTACTGTTGTTTTTATTATTTCATACTGGGCCCCATGTAATAGCCATGATGTCTAGGAAATATTATGGAACAGCATTGAAATCGTACTAGAGTCAATATGATTTCAATAGCAGAAATCTCTACTACTCCCTAAAAACCAGCACCCGGACTGCTTTGAGAGGACAAGCAGTTACCTTCCACTGCACTATAGACGTAGCCTGAGATACTTGGGCTAGAGCACAACCACTTGATCAGTTAAAATCGAGCTAAAGGTATTACCCTCTATCTGCACTGTGGAAAAGGATATGTTTTAGCTAGCACATTAGCTAAGCCTGACAGAGTATGCATGTCCATAGTTAATTTCAGTGATCCACTGCTGAGTTACTTCCCTTGAGTTAGCCTATCATGAGGGAGAGCAGCCATCCTACAGAATAACAGCTGAGCTCTCTAAGGTCTGGTGGAACACCCCACACCCCCACTGGAGCTCTACTCCCGTATGTGTAGAGGTAAGGTTTCTGGGGGCACATGCCATGGTTCTTAGCACTACTGTAAACCATGCCATTCTATATAAATATATTTGTTGTGTCTTTATGGGAGAACTTGCCTTTCCCTTCTGCGGAGCCTGCATGGAAATGGTCCAAACCCAGCAACTCATTAAAGTAAATCAGTTACAGGCTGCCTTGACCATTTTTCCCGGTCAAGGCCAGGGTGGCTTGATTTTAAATCACCAATTATAATGATTTAAATCAACAAGCAGGAAACCTTGATTTAAATAATCAATTTTAATCTTGTTTTGTATTTAGACTACTTAGTTATTTTTTGAAAGAAAAGTTCGTTTCTCATTGGCTGGTAGCCATTAAAATAGGCTGACTTCCAAATAAATAGTCTTCATACTAAATTTGGTACCTCTTTTTGCTAACCAGGAGAATGACCTAGATCTATACAAATTTATTTAATCAGTTATATATATATTAACATACATTTATTCAGATTCTTAATTTTCACATATCTTCAGTTATGCTAGAAAATGGAAAATGATGCATTTCTTATGATTGATTTGTTTTACTTGGGATTTGTGTCAAGCTCTATTCGAATGGAAATTGGAATTCAATTAAAAATGTGCAAAAACAGCATTTGTGGTTTTTTTATTAGTTAAATAAAACTACCCTAAATGAGGTGAATACACAAGAAAAAAGTCTATCAAAACATGTTTTGCATTTTAAGTGAACTGATTTAATAAACAAAAGAAGTTTCATCTGCAGTTAGTAACTGAACTGATTGTTTCTGCTCCTTTAGAAGTAGTAGATTTTATCTTCTCCCACCTAGTTTTTATTCATAGCTTGGAAGAGGAAAACAAACTTTCCTGCCTTTTCAACTCCCAATCAGCTTTTTAACTTTGAATGAACTAGTAATGGAATTGAACTAGTTGAAAAACTGAAATGGAGAAAATATTCTCTCTGTACCTGCAGAAGAGGTTCTTGTTGTCAAAAGCTGTTTTGGCATTTCAACAAACTCTGGTGCCAGGCAATGACTTCCACCAGTTCAATGCTATGACTTTCTTTAAAACTTCAGCAGCAAAAGTATACTGCTCCATAATATTTTTATTTAATGTAAATTATTTTAATAGATTATAGTAAATTCAGGCCTTATAGGTTATCCTAACTTCAAATTAATTTTAAATTGGTTCATTTTTAAAAACAAAAATATACTTAATTTAAATTTTAAAATAATCCAATTTTTTTTTATCCACCCTGGTCAAGACACCCTTGGTCACAGTCCATGCTGGCTACTGGATATTACTGATAACATTAAAAAGTTGCAATTATGTGTATTGGTCTGAAATCTGCAACATGTAATCCGAAGGCAGCTAGTGTGTTAGTTGGCAGGGTGTATCCCCAATAACATGTTCCTGCAAACAAATTATATGCATAGGGTAAAAGGAAAGATATGACAGCGTGCTGTGCCCAATTCTGATCTCATTTGCACTGCAGTAAATCAGGAGTAACTCAGTGAAACCAATGGAGTCACACCTGTGTAAAACCGGTATGGGAGAGATCAAAATCAGGCCCAAGCTATAACTCATGCTCTCTATCTAAAGATCCACGAACAGACTTAAAGATTACGTTAGTGCTGTCTGAGATTTATGATACAATTCCAGGCTGTTTGGGGTATTTTCGCCTCATCTTGTCTCACGGCCTACAAATAATAATCAATTGGAAACACCTAATTCTAAAGTATCCAAGTATCCAACATCCTTGACATTGTGGCTGCTTGTGCCCCCATGTTTCCCTTTGGAGTTTCTCTCCCTGAAACATGTAATGCCAATGTATGTGACCACAGTTAATTTATTATGGTGGCAGTGAAACAGCTATGGTAGAAGGAGACAATAACATTTTAAAATATATTCAAAATAAAAGGCTCAATCTATCACAGCATTACTCCAGTTTGAAATCAGTGGAAATAAACTAGTGTAAATGAGGTTACACAGCATATAATTGGAGTAGCAGTGGTAAATTAGGACCACAGCATGGGTAGAATAGAAATTGGTTTTCTAAGGTGTGGCATATGTTAAATGGATCAGCTTTTTCTAGATTTTTGTGCAGGAAACTAACAAAGCACTAAAAAGTGCACAGGCCCAATTCTGCCCTCAATTCCACCCATATAAATCCAAGTGTAACTAAGAACAGTCAAGTCACAGCAGACTTCCACTGGTGGACATGAGAGCTGAATTTGGTCCTATGTTTCAGTTTGTGGTACACGAAAATGAGACAGTTTCAGGAAAATACAAATGTAAACTAGTGGAAGGCAAGAAAAACCAAACAACTCCTTGCATTTGATCTTTCTCAAGGTACCATAGAGTGAAAAGCTTCAGGGCTCCCACGCAAACAAGAGCTCCTCTTTCAAACATGTTAGCTACAAACTGAAGTTAAAAAAAAAAAAAAAGACAACTCAACAACCACAGCAGCAGCACAAAACATCCTTTGTTGCCGGACGTGAGAAAAACACACTAGCTTCTAAAAAAAGCCATAGGAAGGAAGTGGAAGAACCTCAGAGGCGAGTAGGAGTGTGAAGGGAATGCTGCTGCATTTATTTTTTCCCCCTTTCTGCATGTGAGGCTGATGTGCACAGCCAAAGAGAACCATTTGGGGTTCCAAAGCTTTAAGTGTTACTTTAACCCCAGTAACATGTCTAGAACCCACTCCCCCCTGAAATACATAAGACACTAAAAGACTGCTACATGGATGAATCTGTTAGATTTTATACAGCTCCAAAGCTACAGAGGCTGCCAGAATGACCCGAAGAAAACAGAAGAGTCATTTGAAAACAATGTCATGAAAAGGAAATCAATTTTGTATGCATTTCTGAGATTAATGATTAGCACAAAAAAGAAAAAACCCATGGACTGGAAGCCTGGGATTGTCTTTATAACCACGGTTGTTGCAGAGATTCATGGTCATAGGAATAAAATGCTTTCTACCTGTACCTACATGCTGTATATATTGCAACTTCAAAACATCTAATTGCCTCTCTACTGACCCTCAGCCCAGTAGCCTAAAATAATTAACTACCTGCTGAGGCACAATTACTGCTGGAAGCACTGTCTCCAAAGAACACTTATTTGTTGAGCAGTGTTACAAAGCCATCATTTGCATGAACTTGAAAAAACTCTGTATCATTTTAACAGAAATCTGAATTCTCCCCAGAAGACAACCAGGAAGTGGAAGAGTTCTAAGAAAATGCAGAGTTTTACTGAAATCAAGAGATGATAGAAATCGTAATTTATCAGGGTTTTTTGTTTTTAACAATGCTGACATCCCAAGATGTTAGTGTTTTACAAACACTAAATGGTTACATTTCATAACCTGTGAAGTATTAAGAATTCCATTGTGCAGATGGAAAGGAGGACTTGTGGCATCTTAGAGACTAACAAATTTATTTGAGCATAATCTTTCGTGAGCTATACAGCTCACTTCATCGGATGCATGCAGATGGGCAATTGGAAAGATGAAAGGGCTGATTTTCCTTTCCCTGGTATAACCCCTATGAGTTCGTGAAGTTAATCCTGGTGTACACAGCTGTAATTTAGAGAAGAGGGCACCCAAATAATAGAGACAAATATTTACATTTTGCATTTTTCTTCACTCATTCTTTATCACTCATGAGGTGGTAAAGTTGATCTGCTCCTGTTCCACCTGAAGTCATGCTGTTCCTCCTCTGGCATCACACCAAGTTGCGGTAGAAATTATGTCATCACAAGGAGGCATGAATGACTTTGGGAGGAGATAGGGTGAGGGGAGATCAGAAGCAGAAGATTGCAAAAGAAACAACGACCCCCCCCCCAGGCCAGCTCCTCAGCTGGTATAAATCTCCTGGGGGGATCTGCCCCTCTTTTCCATGGAAGTGCTCTTAGGAGTGAGGAGGGAAGGGTAAGAAATTCAGAAAATATTACACGTACGCAGAAACTGCTTCTAAATAAACAGTTTTTCAGAGTTTCCCATTGCCTTTTGGTTAATGTGGCAGCTTGCACTATGTTCCAAGTGAGCTCATCTCCTGTGTCCCGTACTTCTGGTGGAAACTAGAGGCCTGGTTCTTCAGCACCTGACACCTTGCATAACCATTTAGGCCCGTACAGAGTGGGCACAAAACACGGCCCAATCCAAACAATAGCATTTTACAACCACTTTGCATGAGGTCAATGACCTAGGCAAGGGCAAGGGAGGATCAGGCCCTAGTTCTCTCTGTATTTCACTCTGACTATGCAAGTAAACCAGGGCACTTGGTGAGAGTCCTTTAGATTTGCTCCCCTGGGCACACAGCGTGTTTATAGAAGGTATTTATATGTCTTCCGTGACTGTAATATCTCAGCATCTCAATGTCTTTAATCCTCACAACATCCCTCTGAGGTAGGGGTTTTATCCCCATTTTACAGTTGGGGAACTGAGGGCCAGAGTGACCCAGGGTAGGCCTTTCACTGATAGCAGTGTGTAGAGGACAGATGTTGCACGCCCAGCTAGCACAGGTATACACAGAAGTATAGATGGTGAGGCACTGCTTTCACAAGCAGAGTACAGACACACCAGAACTACAGGTTGTGTACTCCGCATGGCCTTCTACACACCCGAGCGGTGCCTCTCACATCTACACTGATATTTTTAGCTGTGTAGAGTCCTGCTACTTCCCCCCCGACAGAGCCTCCGATTGCCAGGGGTAGCTACATGCTGCAGTGTGGACACAGCCTGCTTTTCACTGCGGTGTGTAGTTACACGGACCCTACATGCTGCTGCAAGCAGAGATGAGGCCTAGGTGACTTGACCCAGGTCACACAGGGGTCCGTGGCAGGGCAGTGAACTTAGGCCACATCTCCTGCTTTCCAAGCCAGTGCCCCAGCCACTTGCCCCTCCTTCCTCCCTTCTCAATGAAAGGCTCTCAACTCTGACGCCCACGGTGCTCCTAATTCTGACAGAGCCAGATTTTGCTGACTGTCAGGGCATGTCACAAGGACTAACTGCTTACTCAGGGTTTTCCTGAGGGTATGACTTGAGTGGCTGAGTCTCTGAATAAAAATTGTGTGTGTGTGTGTGTGTGTGTGTGTCTTCAGATTTCTTTATTATTATGAGCTGACATTGGTTCAGTAGATACCAGGGTGATGACTGTTATTTAAATGCACAGATAGTTAGATAGTTCATGTGGTTTTATTTTTTGTTTACATGGGCAAAGACTGCATTGCCTCTCCTATGGTTCCCCCCAGCCTGGGAAACAGAGAGACAGCTGGGGCAGAGGCATCCGGAAAAAGGCTGGCCAGCATAGATTCCATGGAGCTCCATGGTCTTGTGGTTAAAGCCCTAAGCTGTGATTCAGAAGAACCGCGTTCAGCTCCCAGCTCTTCCATCTGCTGCCTGTGTGAGCTTAAGGAATCTTGATGGGCTTGCTCCAAAGCTGCTGGGAAGCCTTCAACATTCATTGCGTCAGGTCCTTACTCTTGCTGCAACTCAGTCCCTGATCTTCTGTTTCTATGTTGTAGCCCTTTCATCCTTTGTTTAGTTAGGCGGCACCACTTCAGGGTACGGCGGCCTGTCTCTTGGCGTGTGTCTAGCTCTGGGGCTGGAGCACCCATGGGAAAAAATAGTGGGTGTTCGGCATCAACCAGCAGCCCCCCGATCAGCTCCTGCCCCTCCCCCCAGCACCCCTCGGCCACCATGATAAGCTGTTTAGCGGCATGCAGGAGGTGCTGGGGAGGAGCAAGGGCAGGGCATGCTCGGGGGATGGTGCAATTCAGAAAGATGGTGCCTCTAAGTGGCACTGCTGTAAAACAAATCCAAATAACAGAATGCTTTCTGTTTGGTTGGAGGCACCACACAAGAAGAGATTCTGGAGACATTCCATGGTTACCCTGCCACGGTTTCTGTGCCCCAAAATTCTCCCCACAGATATTTCCATGGCACAGGGGGACCTGGATGCCCTCCATGAAGCTTGTGTACTGCTCTATGTTGACTTAGACAGTAAAAACAGTACAACTTCGTAGCTTGGATGTAGTTATGATGGTATAAAGTGTATGCTTATGTCATACACTTTTATATCAATCCTGTCAACAGGTCAGGACATTTGAATGTACATGTGCCATGCACTTGGGAAGCTATACCAACAGACTGTTGCTGGGGTCATTGTTAAGGTTTGCATTGCAGGGTTAGTTTGATGGAGTTGGGGTACGTACCTGTTGGAGATGGAAGTGAAAGCCAATAGAGCATCACAGTTTGTCGATTAGAATTGGGGTATGATTAGAATATGAAGGTAGAAAGAAATGCATAAGTCTTCCCCTTAACATCTTATTTACATCCTTTTCGAGTTTTGGGAGGATAGGTGTGTCCTACTGCAATGAGACCTAGTTTTTATCTGCTGATTATTATATACATTCAGTTCTTTAACTTGTGAACAAGTTTGCCAACTAGTGTCCACATCACAGAAACCACCACCAGAATTAACACTTATCCCCTGCGAACTGAATGGTACCAATCAGGTCATTTCAGAAAGGCCATCAAACAATAGGTAGACAAGTCCAGTCCTGGTTGGTGATCTGAAGCAGTGAGCTAGAGGAGAAAACACTATAACCTACTACCCACCTTCTGAGCCAGCCAGTCCATTTTTGTTTGTTTTCTTTACAGCAATCTCTTGAGTGGTTGCAGAAATGTAAACTGAAAGCGCTCCTGACAGATTTAAAACAATTAGGAATGTCTTAAATTCAGTCAAGCAGAGCTTTTGTTATGATAATAAAGAATGTTCTCTGCTGGTGTATTTTCAAAGAAGAAAATTAAAAAGAAATACATCATGGAGGAGCTGACAGTGCTCAAAACCCACATCCTGTTGTTATCCATGGGCCTAGTACTGGATAGTAGTGGTGGCTGTGAGATGAACTTTCCCATTAGGCCCCTTCCAAGCCCTTAATCCTGACCCAAAGGGACCTTCTTTCTCTCTCTTAAAGGGAGAGAGAAATCAATCTCTCTGCTGCCTCAGCTGTGGGCCTCTTATGTCAAAGAATATTAACCCTGCAAAATTTTTTTCGCAGAGTGCGGGTTTTGTTTTTTCTTTAAATGATGTGGATCGGTGATATTTATGGACTAAGTTCCTGTCCCTGGGACTCATTTGTTGCAATCAAATTACGTTCCTAAAGCATCAAAGACGGCGATTCTAGAACTGGAACGCCTTGTTTGGTCTTCATTTCTTCCACCCTACTTAGAATCAATGATGTCCAACACCACATTAAAGTCATGCATGCTACTGCTCCTAGCTCTCGTAAACCACTCCTGCAGGACTGCTTTACTCGAGAACCCCAACCCCTTTTCTTTCTCAGGCTTCTTAATGGCTACTCATGTGTCTTTAATTTCCTAAGACAAGCTCAGTTCCTTTCAAGATGTTCCCCTGACTCATTCCCATTACTGTCAGATGTTGGGAGTGCACACGCGCTCTCTCTCTCTTTCTGCTCTATTCTTCTGGGAATAAACTAAGATATACATTTTAATAAGACAGTGTTTCCTACCCCATCCCACTGTGAAGCTGCCTCATTCAAAGTGAAGCGGTGGGAACTGATCCTAACTTTATCCTAATTTTCAAATCTTTGCAATCTTTTAAAATGCTAATAGTGCCTCATTTAGATGCAGAAGTAAAAAGTTCACGAGAAATCCCCCCATCTGGAAACATTTACAGGTTCATGGTATCTCTGCCCCTTGCCATGTTTCCACAGTCTCATTTACAAGCAAATCAGACTTTCTGCTCAGATAGTCAGGAAACTGTTGGCAAAATTACTTTTAAATCAGAACCCTGAGGATCAGAGCTGAAATACTAACAGGGCCTTGCCATATTCCACCATTACAAAAATTGATTCCACAGCGGCACCTTGAGATTCACTTTAAAAAATGATACAGCCCTGTCAGGCTATTTGGCCATATTCAGTGCTCAGTGACATCAGTGTAAAACCAAAGTAACTGTCTGGATGGCACTGAGTCCGATTCTGATTTCATTGACAGCAGGTTTGACCTAGTGTAACTCCAGGAGGACCAGTGGAGTTCAATCTTCTGGATTTACACTGTAAGGGACATCGGAATTTGTCCAATCGATCTCTTCTGCTGCTCTTTGGGAAAATGTTGATATTCTTGCAGAGCCATGACAGCCATATATGCTAATATGTAGCACATAGGATTACCATATTTGAACATTCAAAAAAGAGGACACGCCACGGGGGGAGGGGGTATTTGCTCGCACCCCACCCCCAACCCTGGCCCCACTCCAACTCCACCCCTTCCCCAAAGTCCCCGCCCCAACTCCGCCCACTCCCTGCCCCATTGGACCCCCTCCCCAAATCCCCGCCCCGGCCCCACCTCCTCCCCTGAGCGTGCTGCATTCCCCCTCCTCCCCCCTCCCTCCCAGCCGCGCGAAACACCTGTTTCGCAGCGCAAGCGCTGGGAGCTAGGGGGAAAAAGCGGGCACTCTCTCGAGTGATCAGTATTCACTTTTTTTCTTGAATGTTCAACATTCACTCTCTTTCTTGAATGATCAACTCTTCTTTGGGGAAGAATAATATTGGCAAAATCCCGGACGTTTTTAGATATTTAAAAATTCCTCCCAGACGGCGATTTAAGAACCAAAATGCCAGACATGTCTGGGAAAATATGGACGTATTGTAACCCTAGTAGCACAGGGGACCAGGAGACAAGACTCCTGGGATTGGTTCCCAGTTCTACCATCACTGTTTGACTTAGGCCAATGTTTTCAAAACTTGGGGAGAGGGGAGCCTGATTCAACATTTTGCTGCTCCCCCTTTATATCAGCTAGGCTACTGTGGGCATAAGAGGCATATCTGGGAAATACCCCTGGTTCAGGAGGGTTGGTTCCCCATACCAGGTGCAAAGCTGACTTCATCGTCTCTGTACCTCCTGTGCAGTAGTCCTGGAAGCAGTGAGCACTGCGACGGGAGCCCGAGGCGAGGTAGCTGGTGTAGATTTTGAAAGGCCCCAACCCCTGAGTAGGCTATGCCCAAACTGCCTCCTCTGTGTTCCAGTGCTGGCGTATTTGGAGGCGACAGAAAGGGGGATAACCAAATCTGCCTACTGTGGGGTGTCTTGCACCTACTTCTGAAGCATTTGGTGATGACCACTCTCAGAGATAGCACAGTGAACTAGATGGGCCCTTGACCTGCTGACATAGGAACAAAGGAATGGATTGACTGGATCAGAAGGATGAATCTGTCTTACAATTAGACCCCTAAATCCATATTAAATTTACAGGCCTAAATATAGATTTAGGACCCTAACTTTAAGAAGAAAAGGAGTACTTGTGGCACCTTAGAGACTAACCAATTTATTTGAGCATAAGCTTTCGTGAGCTACAGCTCACTTCATCAGATGCATTCAGTGGAAAATACAGTGGGGAGATTTATATACACAGAGAACATGAAACAATGGGTGTTACCATACACACTGTAGCCAGAGAGATCAGGTAAGGTAAGCTCAAGAGTTACTTCAAGAGTTATCAGAATGATCATTTGTTGTCCAGTTGAGATCAGCAGTTTCATCATGCTATGGAGTGCACAGAGAGTGGGTTGGGCAGGGGAGGGCTTTAGCACAGAGCATAATTTCAACATAAAAATCCTTCTGCCAAGATATCATTATCTCCTGGCTCACAGATTTGTACAGGTTGAGGAGAGGAATGTGCTAAAAAAGAGAAAAGCCTTTTGTACTCCTACCACTTGTGAGCAACTCTTAAAGTTATGAACTTGATTTTGAATCATGCAAAAATTTGTCAAAATAAGCCATCTTTTTTTACACATCAGATCCATTTGTGGTAATTAACCTTACAAAACACTTTGTTCACTAGAGATAAGAGACTTTCAAAATATGACACTACTACATATCATGACTCCAGTAAAATGATCACCTGGACAACACATTAGTGAGAAGCTTGTTTCTGTTTGCTTGGCATTTACATAAAGGAGATAGGAAAATAATGAAGCAGTGTTATAGAGGAAGTATGTTCCAAGTGATTAGGGCACCAGTCTACAATTTGAGAGATCTGGATTCATATCCCTACTCTGCTACATACTTCCTTCATGACCCTGGGCCTCACTTCCTCATCCCCAGGGATGTTGTGAGGATACAAGCATTAAAGATCGTGAGGTGCTTGCATACTGTGGGAATGGTGGGGAGGACACATAGGTACTTTAGGGTAGGTCTACATGGCAGAAAGACACCGCTGGCAGGCCTGTGTGGGGCTATAAAACTGCAGTATGGACATTTGGGCTGGAGCCTGGGCTCTAGGACCTTTTCCCCCCTGCAGGGTCCTAAAGCCTAAGCTCCAGACTAAACCTGAACATCTGCACTGCAATTTTATAGCCCCGCACCCAGAGCCCCATGAGCCTGAGTCAGCTGACACAGGCCAGCCACAGGTGTTTTATTGCAGTGTAGATGTACCCTGTGCTGTGTTTTTTATTGAGCGGTCCTCATGACATTAAAAACCATGAGAATTTCAGTTTTAACAAAACTTACGGAATTACAGTTTCTAATTTTTAAGATTACGTTGTGAAAGAACTGTGGATTTGTTTGTTTGTGGCCTATAGCTCCCTTCCAGTCTGTTTCTTCTCTTTCTGTATTGCAGTAGCAGCCAGAGATCCCAGTCAGGATAGGCCACTGTCAGGGCTTAAATTCAGCTGAAGCTGTCTGGTGCAGCGCTCCGGTAAATATTTTCAAACCCACAAGGCAGAATCCCCGAGCCCTAGCACCTCTCATGGGGCTAAAGCCCCAAGCCCCAGCACCTCCCAAGGGGCAGAAGCCCCAAGCCCTGGTGCCTCCTGCAGGACAGAAGCCCTGAGGCTCTGGGAAATACTCTGTGAGAATTTAAGTCCTGGACGCTGTTGTGCTAGGCACTAATAGACAAGTAGGCATGGTCCCTACTGCCACTCCCTTCAAAATGTCCTGAGAATAACTGGTGGGACCCAACCAGCAGCTTCCGTTTCCCTGCATTAATTTTTATGTAGCTAGCTATTATTATAATCAGCAGCAGCATTATCTGTTTAGCACCAAAAGTGTGCTATTCTTTATTTGTTTATTACAGCGTTCACATTAACAGATCCTCAGACTCTTGTGGGTATGACTAGTCCCACATCTTTATTATGTGGGGGAACCAAGGCACAGAGGTGAAGTGACTTCCTCAAGGCCACACAGTGAGTCAGTGGCAGGATTCCAGACCTCCTGACTGTCAGTGCTATGATCACAGTGCCTGTAACCGCTCTAAAACAAGGAATGGGTCCTGCAATATTCCAGCTTAGAAAGTTATAAATACAGCTCAAAGTTCTGGTGAAACAATAATAATCCACAAGAGTGAAATCTGAGCCATTTATGTGTGTGTATAACCAGGACTTTGAGAGGTGTTTATAACATAGTTTGCAGATTTCTTGTATTTTATTTATTTTATATTATATTTTGGAGCAAATGTGGACAGGAGCATGTTACAAACAAGAAAACATTCCTCATAGATGCTGCTCTTTCTTGGTCGTCTCCCATCTTCCAAGCTCTAGCTCTTCTCTTTTTTCCTACTGTTGTTCTCTCCCCAGCCTGGGGCCTTCAGGATCCCTCGGGTTCTTCCCCTTCTGGCTTCCTGACGGCCTTAGACAAAGGTACCATACAGCCAGCAAAATTCCCAGATTCCTGATGGCCAACTGGGAATCCTCCTGGTAAGCCAGGTGTCCTCACCTGCTGCAGAGCCAACAAAATGGCATGAAAGTTGGGAGCATGGGTAAGGCTAAAGGCTATGGAGGAGTTCCAAAGTGCAACTGGGCTCCAGCTCTTCCTATCAGAATAGCCCCGTGGGTGCTCTAACATGCAGAAGGGGCCAAAATAATATTAGCCAGCCCCAGCATACACAGTAACCCTGAGGAGTCCTTGTGGCACCTTAGAGACTAACAAATTTACTTGGGCATAAGCTTTTGTGGGCTAGAACCCACATCTTTTCCTCCCTTGGCTCCTGCACTGTACAGAGGTTGGGGGTCACCTGAGAATTGGGGCCCTTGTCTCCTTTCTCTTTTCCCTGGGTCACTCCTGCTCCTTGTCCCTCCTTCAAACTCCTTCTCCTCGTGACTCTTGTCCCTCTGCCCTGCTTAGGAGACACGATATTTCAGAAACAAGGGAAAGGTCATCTGGACCAACATGCCTTCCCCTTTTTTTCCTGGTTTATCTTAATCCCAATTTCCTGCTTTTTCACCATACTCATCAGTTCTCTCTTCCACAAACAACTCTAGGTTTTGCTTGTACTCCTGCATAGCCTTTGCTTCAATAGCCTTTCCTGGTACTTTACTTCATATGTTTATTGCCCTTTATCGTTCCTTGCTTATTTTATGGTACCAAAATCTGTTCCTTGGGCCAGCCTCAGCAGGCAGTGTCTGCCAGCTCTTCCCATGTCGCTATCCCTGGACAAGGGCAATTCTATCAATCCCTCGGGAGCCCTTTTGGCTTTTTCTCCTAAAAGCGAACAGAGCTGAGGATGTTCTGCCTAGAAAACTGGGGGGAAATGAAATACCCAGAGATGCTGCAAAGTAAGTATGTTGTGAGCTATAGTCTGCACAGTGTTTATCTCAATTAACTAGTAGCTTGTTTTGCAAGGTTCACTATGCTAACTTTAAAGTGCTTTCATGTAAGCCTAATTCTAAAGAGACTATTAGCTCTTTGGAACTCTTTGTTCTGCTTGTACAGCACCTACCGGCTGCTACCACAATACAAACAAATAATAATATTTGAGTGCAGAGCTTTTCTGACAAGCCTCTGATTCAATTTTCATACCCACTGGACCCAGCACTGTTGGCGGCAGTGGGAGAAGGGGGCCATACTCCAGCTGGTTCTGTGGCTGCTGACCATGTTCCAGCACCCCCTGGAGGCATTATATCTGCATTGTCCTTATGCCTACAGGCATTGATCATCCATCCGCTGCCAGGTGTTTGCTGTACCTCCTTTCCTTGCCCAGCGAACCACCTGTTCTAAAAGCCATAAGTAAGCCTTGAATATCACAAGCTAACTCCCACTTGCATCTCTGCTCACTTAGGCCTAATTTTGCAAATTGTCCTGTAATTTTGGGGGACTGCATTTTTGGGTCTCTTTCCTGTGCTGAGCACAGAACATCTCCAGCTGATGTCAAGGGAGGGATATGAGTGCTCAGTACTTCTGAACATCAGGCCCCATATCAGGCATGATGTAAGGACCCATGGCTTCTGTGGCAGCCCTCACACCCTGCACTTACACACAGCCCTCACACCCTGCCACTAGGCAACCCACCCAGGACTACTGGAAATGAGGGGCTAGCAGATCTCTGACCCTTCCCAAAGGCACTGCCTATGAGGATCACAAATGGGGATGATGACCGGCCCCACTGATTGGCCCAACCATACCATCTAAATGACTGGCTGCTGCACTGGATCTGATTCTTGCTTAGTTCTTGAGTCTGGCTCTGACCACTAGGCCTGACCCCTGCTCCAACCACTAGGTCAGAGTGCCCATATCCCAGTCCTGTGACACTCAGGAACTGTAGCACCCATATTAGTGGACCGTGTAGAAAGATTAGATCTTCGAGCCTGATTCAACGACAACCTGTGGATGAGGCCCATAACTAGTCCTGGACACTTCACATGAGATTACTGCCATGAGAAAGATTTGGTCCCAAATGGCACAAACTCACTTTACTCTTATTCTAAAAACCGATTAAAGAAGAGGGAATTACACATAAAGTTTCTTACCACAGGCCCTAGATTCAAAACCTCACACATACACCATGGATCTGTCTCGTATCTTGCTTCAGCCATAAATCCACTGTATTCTGGAATGACAGTAGGTTTTTATCAGGAAGTAATTGTATATTTCAAATGTCTGGCAGATGTCCTAAGTTCCCTCGTTTATGTCACTGAAGTTTTAACATAAGCCATAAAATTCATTAAAATGCAGTACTCCCAACCCCAAGCTTTTAAAAGTCATAAGCTGGCCCCTCTGAAACCATGACTGGCTTCAAAAATCATGAGAGTGGCTTAAAATAATAACCAAAAGAATCCAATACTTATTTTTCTTCTGGTTTCCAGGGGCGCTGGAACAATTTCTATTGTGGGGCTGCTTAAAGCCATTGAATCAAACTGTAAACCCTGTATATGACGGAAACCACTTCAAGCCAGGGGGTGCAGCAGCACCCCCAGCACCCGTAGTTCCAGCACCCTTGCTTGTTTCTGAGCCTCTGAGTTCATTTGTTTATTGTTTTCAAACTTTTCTCTGTAACCATGGGGACTAGAAACATACAGAAAAAAATACAAATAAAGCTGAGATTCTCACCTAATCACATGCTTCCAGAGGCTGGGGCTTTACACCACACACCAAATCTTGCAAGGAGCTGGTCATAATGCAAATTCACTATAGTTTTTACACAAAAGATAGTCAACCACTATAGGTGAAATCTGCCGCTGGTATAACTTCATTGACTTCAAGAGAGTGATGCCAGGAGATAATTAGATCCTATAGTACTTTAGAATAATGCACTATACATAATAGACTGGGTTAGACCAGGCAGTCAGAGTGGATCTGCTCATTCTAATGTATACTTTAGCAGATGAAATGGACAAAAATGTTAGTTATGGACTCTACATGGGCATTTGGACTTACTGGAAAGGGTGAGGAGATTTGGCGTGTGTCGAAATGAGATGGGAAAACAGGAGAAATAGTTTCCTTGTGAATAATTGTCCACAAATGGTGTAACCATGAGAGTGAGACAATAAAACCTGACTTTATGGAATGGGCTTGGTGAAGGTGACACAACAAACTGTGTGCAAGAGCAAAGGAGCATTTGGTGCAAACCCAGCTGTGACTCAGCACAGATTAAAAGCCTGCTGGCTTTTTGCACATCAGATCCTTGTGGGACTCAGTCGGCCCCCAAATCTTTTTCAGTTCTGAAAGTGGGAGGGTGCATGTGAAAGTTTCCAATGGCTCCTTTAAGACAGCTGAATGGTTTCTGTATTTTTGTGCCTGCCATTCTCATTGTTAGAGGCCTCCACTGCATTGGGTCTGATACTGCGGCTGTTGAAATCAAACGCAAACCCCGCCCCCACTTGCATTGACTTCAATTGGAGCAGAATCTGAGGGAGGATAAAGAGCTGCTGAAAGAAGGATGCTAAAATACCTATTTGCAAGAATGAATTCGGAGTCATTTTATGCTGTTTTAACAAACTCTTTGAGCAGTACCTGGCCTGAATAGCCAAGCTGGGACTGGAGAGATTCCTAAGGAAATGGGGGAGGAATCTTCCCTCAAGCCTGCAGAATGGCTATGGTGTAACTCTATGACATCATGCTAAGCCCCACCATGCCCGAGACTGCAGTGGGAGATTCCCTGGCTACTCCTCAACCTGCTCAGGACTACCCACCACCTGCCATGCAAGGGGCCACTGCTCATGGAGCAGCCCCATGCATTGCCCCACAGAATCCCACCTCTGGTACACAATGGCTCTGCTTCCAAGGATGCCTACACAGTTGCAGGGGCAGGATGTGCCCTGAAATCCAGGCTGGAAAACATCCCTGGAAAGCATCCTCTACATACTAAGCAATGCTTTGCCGGGATGTACATAGGGAGTATGTAGAGGCAGGGGAGCTGGGATGCACTGGATCAACAAGGTATGGAAATGTTTACTCCATCCATGGGATGGTGCCAGAGGATCTGAATATCCTGGGAGGAGTGACCTTACTTTGAAATGCTTTATTTCTGTAAATAATTGATAAGACAAGAGTAAAAAATGCCTAAGAATGACTGTTGGACACAAACTGCCCCTCCCACTTGTTTAAATAACATGAAGGTTGTGACACAAGCTGACAAAAGCAAGGAAATTTACAGATATAGCTGCATAATTCAGCCAAGTCAAACATGTCCCTGGCAACCCCCAGCCGAAGGAGGTCACTCTCATATTTTGGTTCCCACAAACAAAAAAATGCACCGAGATGCCCAATGAGGAGATATGTAGGAGCATGTCTGAGTGTACTCAGCTAATGACAGAGCAGCTTTCAGATTGTAGTGTCTGATACAAGGGGGCACATCAGCGGTGCGATCAGCCACCTACAGCCTATTTCCATTCAGTGCTTAATGTTAAAAGGACTAATGCTGGTCCAGGGCTTCAAAGACATACCGTACTATGTAAGCGCTCAGGGTTTACTTCAGTCTGTGGAATCAGTCCTCTTGAGCACTGAGACTGGGATTTGCACAGGCACCCAACTCTCAATAAATGCCAGTGGCATTTGGGTGCCTAACCCCCTTCAGCGTATGGTAGGGAGCAGTACGGAGCTGCACCGGCTCAGCCGGGGTGCCTAGAAATGTTGCTCTTCAGGCAGGCATAATGGCCGCTGCGCTGCTCTTTGGCCAGGTTCCCGCCCCGCTCTGTGGATGGCATAGGGAGGAGGAGAGTGGCAACGTAGCCCCATCCCTCTCCACCCCTGAGAGGAGTCTGGTGCTGGCAGTGGCACCAGACTCTCATATGACTTGTGTTCCTCTGAGTTCAAAGGGTATGACTGGGCCAAGCCCTTAGACAGGGGAATAAGAGAAGAGAAAACTCTCTCCTTACCCCATGGCCTACCAGCTCATGCCCAGTGATAGCCAGTTTCTCCTCTCCCGCCCATTCAAATCAGGAGAAACTCCACTAAAGTCAATGGAGTTACACAAGAAGAAAGCCAAGGAAAGTGTGGGCCCCTTACTGAATGAGGGAGGCAACCTAGTGACAGAGGATGTGGAAAAAGCTAATGTACTCAATGCTTTTTTTTGCCTCTGTCTTCACTAACAAAGTCAGCTCCCAGACTGCTGCGCTGGGCATCACAAAATGGGGAAGAGATGGCCAGCCCTCTGTGGAGATAGAGGTGGTTAGGGACTATTTAGAAAAGCTGGACGTGCACAAGTCCATGGGGCCGGACGAGTTGCATCCGAGAGTGCTGAAGGAATTGGCGGCTGTGATTGCAGAGCCATTGGCCATTATCTTTGAAAACTCGTGGCGAATGGGGGAAGTCCCGGATGACTGGAAAAAGGCTAATGTAGTGCCAATCTTTAAAAAAGGGAAGAAGGAGGATTCTGGGAACTACAGGCCAGTCAGCCTCATCTCAGTCCCTGGAAAAATCATGGAGCAGGTCCTCAAAGAATCAATCCTGAAGCACTTGCATGAGAGGAAAGTGATCAGGAACAGTCAGCATGGATTCACCAAGGGAAGGTCATGCCTGACTAATCTAATCGCCTTTTATGATGAGATTACTGGTTCTGTGGATGAAGGGAAAGCAGTGGATGTATTGTTTCTTGACTTTAGCAAAGCTTTTGACACGGTCTCCCACAGTATTCTTGTCAGCAAGTTAAGGAAGTATGGGCTGGATGAATGCACTATAAGGTGGGTAGAAAGTTGGCTAGATTGTCGGGCTCAACGGGTAGTGATCAATGGCTCTATGTCTAGTTGGCAGCCGGTGTCAAGTGGAGTGCCCCAGGGGTCGGTCCTGGGGCCGGTTTTGTTCAATATCTTCATAAATGATCTGGAGGATGGTGTGGATTGCACTCTCAGCAAATTTGCGGATGATACTAAACTGGGAGGAGTGGTAGATACGCTGGAGGGGAGGGATAGGATACAGAAGGACCTAGACAAATTGGAGGATTGGGCCAAAAGAAATCTGATGAGGTTCAATAAGGATAAGTGCAGGGTCCTGCACTTAGGACGGAAGAATCCAATGCACCGCTACAGACTAGGGACCGAATGGCTAGGCAGCAGTTCTGCGGAAAAGGACCTAGGGGTGACAGTGGACGAGAAGCTGGATATGAGTCAGCAGTGTGCCCTTGTTGCCAAGAAGGCCAATGGCATTTTGGGATGTATAAGTAGGGGCATAGCGAGCAGATCGAGGGACGTGATCGTTCCCCTCTATTCGACATTGGTGAGGCCTCATCTGGAGTACTGTGTCCAGTTTTGGGCCCCACACTACAAGAAGGATGTGGATAAATTGGAGAGAGTCCAACGAAGGGCAACAAAAATGATTAGGTGTCTGGAACACATGACTTATGAGGAGAGGCTGAGGGAGCTGGGATTGTTTAGTCTGCAGAAGAGACGAATGAGGGGGGATTTGATAGCTGCTTTCAACTACCTGAAAGGGGGTTCCAAAGAGGATGGCTCTAGACTGTTCTCAATGGTAGCAGATGACAGAATGAGGAGTAATGGTCTCAAGTTGCAGTGGGGGAGGTTTAGATTGGATATTAGGAAAAACTTTTTCACTATGAGGGTGGTGAAACACTGGAATGCGTTACCTAGGGAGGTGGTAGAATCTCCTTCCTTAGAGGTTTTTAAGGTCAGGCTTGACAAAGCCCTGGCTGGGATGATTTAACTGGGAATTGGTCCTGCTTCGAGCAGGGGGTTGGACTAGATGACCTTCTGGGGTCCCTTCCAACCCTGATATTCTATGAATCTATGGGTGTAAACCCAGCGTAAGCAAGAGCAGACTCAGGTCACTACAGAGCATTTCACAGGTATTATACCTGAAATACAGGCTAGCCCTCTGCTGACAACGTAGACACAGAACTATGAAAGTCGCTCACTGGGATTTTTGCGAGAGCCATTCCAGCACATCGGCATTTCCCTGATATACGCCCATTTGCAAGGGCCTATAAATCAGATACAAAAATTCACTCCGCAATTTGCTGTGCAGCTTTTCCTCTGTATATGCTTTAATAGCTGAAAAAGCAGCTACAATAAAATGATATTGTACAACACATTAGTCTGTATAGTGAACTATTGCTGCTTTAATATTTTCACACCAAAAAAAAGATATTTTTTAAGTTTAAAAACTAGTTTCCTCTGCACATCTCAAGTACGTAAAAGATTGTTACAAGGAGGAGGGAGAAAAATTGTTCTTCTTAACCTCTGAGGATAGGACAAGAAGCAACTGGCTTAAATTGCAGCAAAGGAGGTTTAGGTTGGACGTGAGGAAAAACTTCTTAACTGTCAGGGTGGTTAAGCACTGGAATAAATTGCCCAGAGAGGTTGTGGAATCTCTGTTATTGGAGACTTTTAAGAGCAGGTTAGACAAACACCTGTCAGGGATGGTCTAGATAACACTTAGTCCTGCTATGAGTGCAGGGACTGGACTAGATGACCTCTCAAGGTCCCTTCAGTCCTATGATTCTCTGAACCATAACATTTTTCTCCAGCAACAAATACATCAGAATGGTTCTGTCAAAGGCTGCCAACCTAACGTTAAAGAATGCCAGGTCTTTGAATGGCTCCCCTCCTCCACCAACCAACTGGCCTGATAATTTGGACCTAAAAATCCTCCGAGTCCACATTCACATGACACACAGAGTCTCGAACCTCCTTCTAGAAGCTCCTTTTTGACACGGTCTCCCACAGTATTCTTGTCAGCAAGTTAAAGAAGTATGGGCTGGATGAATGCACTATAAGGTGGGTAGAAAGTTGGCTAGATTGTCGGGCTCAACGGGTAGTGATCAATGGCTCCATGTCTAGTTGGCAGCCGTGTCAAGTGGAGTGCGCCAGGGGTCGGTCCTGGGGCCGGTTTTGTTCAATATCTTCATAAATGTTCTGGAGGATGGTGTGGATTGCACTCTCAGCAAATTTGCGGATGATACTAAACTGGGAGGAGTGGTAGATACGCTGGAGGGCAGGGATAGGATACAGAGGGACCTAGACAAATTGGAGGATTGGGCCAAAAGAAATCTGATGAGGTTCAATAAGGATAAGTGCAGGGTCCTGCACTTAGGACGGAAGAATCCAATGCACAGCTACAGACTAGGGACCGAATGGCTAGGCAGCAGTTCTGCGGAAAAGGACCTAGGGGTGACAGTGGACGAGAAGCTGGATATGAGTCAGCAGTGTGCCCTTGTTGCCAAGAAGGCCAATGGCATTTTGGGGTGTATAAGTAGGGGCATAGTGAGCAGATCGAGGGACGTGATCGTTCCCCTCTATTCGACATTGGTGAGGCCTCATCTGGAGTACTGTGTCCAGTTTTGGGCCCCACACTACAAGAAGGATGTGGATAAATTGGAGAGAATCCAGCGAAGGGCAACAAAAATTATTAGGGATCTGGAACACATGACTTATGAGGAGAGGCTGAGGGAACTGGGATTGTTTAGTCTGCAGAAGAGACGAATGAGGGGGGATTTGATAGCTGCTTTCAACTACCTGAGAGGTGGTTCCAGAGAGGATGGTTCTAGACTATTCTCAGTGGTAGAAGAGGACAGGACAAGGAGTAATGGTCTCAAGTTGCAGTGGGGGAGGTTTAGGTTGGATATTAGGAAAAACTTTTTCACTACGAGGGTGGTGAAACACTGGAATGCGTTACCTAGGGAGGTGGTAGAATCTCCTTCCTTAGAAGTTTTTAAGGTCAGGCTTGACAAAGCCCTGGCTGGGATGATTTAATTGGGGATGGGTCCTGCTTTGAGCAGGGGGTTGGACTAGATGACCTCCTGAGGTCCCTTCCAACCCTGATATTCTATGATTCTATGATTCTAAGGGATCAAGGCATGGATACAAATAGGGTTACCAAGAACATTTCCTGTATATCAGAAAAGGATCCAGATTTCAGAGTAAAAGCCGTGATAAAGTCTGTATTCGCAAAAAGAAAAGGAGTACTTGTGGCACCTTAGAGACTAACCAATTTATTTGAGCATAAGCTTTCGTGAGCTACATCTCATTAACAATGTCATTTATGCACTAGATTCTGTCTTTTATCTCTGTTTACTTCTATTTTTATACCATACCGATCTCCACAGTATGTTTGGCATGGAGGCAGGTGTGGCTGGCCCGTAATACACCAAAGTCCTTTGGCTGAGGCAGATTTATCTTTGCACCCTCCACACCAGCCAACAAAGCAGGGACCACAGGGGTGGAGTTAAGGTTCTGAAAAGTACTTTCTGCAGGCTGGGGCAGAGGGGGGAAAGGACCATGATTCATTCATCTCCTGAAAATACTCCCATCCCAGAAAATGACCACTCTTAAAGTAGAGGTGGCCACTGATTTATAAGAAGGCACAATGCCCAACTTTGCCCTTGAAGGTATAAAGCTCCTTATTATTTGTATTGCGATATCACCTTGGATCTCCAGTCATGTGCTAGGTGCCGTACCAACAGGACACAAAGATGGTCTGTGCCCCCAGCAGTTTGCAATCTAAGTATAAGACAAGAGTCGACAGGCAGATAAAGGCCGACGGGAGCCCAAGGATGCAATGAGACAGTACTGGTCAGCATGACAGGCACTGGACTGAGCATACCAGCTGCCTAACTGGCATCAAGTTTTGTGTAAGCAACATGGCAAAGGAGAGTTTGAAGGAGGATAAGGGAGCTTTGTGGATGTCTGTGGGGAGCTTCTCCTAATTGCGAGGGGCAGCGTGGGAGAATGTACGAAGGTGCTTGTTTGAAAATGTAATAGGTGGGAGATGGAAGCTGGCATCATTGGCTGATCAGAGACAGGAGGCGATTTCTCAATAGTGTATGAAAGTTAAGCTGCAAAGGGCTTTGAAAGTGAAGAAGCTTACATCTGATATGATGGAGACAGTGGAAGGGACACCAAATGTGTGTGACATGGTCAAAGTGACCAGCGAGGAAAATTATCTTTGCAGTAATGTTTTGAATGGCTATAATTTTTCTGTCTGTCTTCATGTTTGGAGGTATCAGGAGTTTGACTAATTGCACCTAAATTCTCTGCAAATGTCTATTTTCAGTTAGAATTGAGGTTTTGCCAAAGATTTTTCACTTGCAGGTTTTCTGAATTCTCAGCAGTCCTATCTAAAAGCCTGAGTGTAAAACCCTTATTCAGGTGAGTAGTCCAATTCGGATCAAATGCCCATCCGTGGGACTTACTTAGGGTTGCATAACTGAGCTCCATCCCATGAACAAACACTAAAAAATGAATGCAATTGGCCAAATGCTCTCAAAGGGTAGAATTTGACCAATAATGTGGAGGCAGCATATGTTAGTCATCATTAGGCTATACAGTAAACACACTGGGGTTTTTTAAGAGTTATCCTGCATTTAAGATCTACAAAGAGTGTACTTTCCAGCTAGATCTTTTTTTAATTTGCCCTCATTAGCTGAAAACAGTCCATTTAATGTGCAACACGTGATAATGCTTTTATTGTTTTTTTATGATCTGCAACAGATTAGCTGCAGGGAATTGACACTGGATGCCCTAATTAGACCTTTATAGGTAGACATAATTTTCTTTTCATGTACCCATAAAGACTGAGAAATTAATCCACAAGTCCCTGAACACAATCATCTTCTCTCTCCTTCCTTGTTTTGACCAGCCCTAAAGGACCCACTTGCCCAACTCCCTTCTGTTTGTTCTCCTTGGAAGGCTAATTTCTCATAGACAGTTCGACCAGCTGCAATATTTTTCCATATATGATGCCAGGGAATAAGAAGCAAACAAGACCCTTTCTTATCATTTAATTATTTCTATTCTAGGCAGAAACTGATCCATCAACAATGACACACAAAACGGGGGGGTGGAATCCGTCGGCTTTAACTTTGGATCAGTTATTTAAAATTCAAGGAGAACTATGAAAAAAAATTAATAAAATAGCTGGCAATTGTCCAGTAACCAGGGAAAGGTGAGGGGGTGGGACAGAATCTCTTGGATAAGAAAAACAAGCCATAATCACACACTTGAAAATACATCTCACACCAGTGATTAAAATCTGTCAACAGAGACAAAACAATAATTTTCAGTAAGGGTCAGAGCCCTGATTCAGCAAAGCACTTAAGCATGTGCTTAACGTTAAGAGCATGCTTACGTGTTCTGATGAATAAGGATGGATTTAAACAAGTGCTTAAGTATTTTGCTTAAATAGGGTTTCAAGCCTGCTACCCTAACTGCCTACATTATTCCTGCAAAATCCCATTTACAAGTTCACACAGGCAGTTATTGTGTTCCTCGTGGAAGAGAGGAGTCAGAAATCAGGTGTAGAAAACAGATAGGTTCTGGCAACAATGCTCTTTAGCTTATAGATTGAGGAACGCATCTGGTGTTGCAGTAAGTCATCGCAAAGGATGCGCCTAAATGCTGGCAGAGATCGAGCAATGGTAGAAAGGATTGCTGGCTACACAACAGGTATCTGTGCCTGCAAAACAGATACCTGCACTCATGAGCCTATGCACAATTACCCTCTTGGGTATCAAAATAAAAGCTGACAAGAATACAGCAGTATACAAGAATTATACCAGCAAATAATCAGCCATCAGCTACAAAGGGGAAAATATTGCTCTAAGCCCTAAACAACGTAGCTATACCAAGAAAACAATGCAGTGTCAGGTGAGCCAACAAAAGAAAAAGCTATCAGCTGGCTCTCACAATGGGGCGTAGGGGGTACAGCTCTTGGTGCTGGTGAGAGAGAAGAGACGCTATGACAAAATAACCATTACAGGGCATCACACCATCAGCAAAGGAAGAAAAGCGGTAGCTTCATGTACTTTAGCAATAACATCTGGGGGAATTCACTCCAGATAATAGCCAAAGTCAGGAATTTATAAGGGCTGAGGGCAGTTAACAGGCCATTTGGGGATATTAATCTGATGGGAGATACTCTGGAGAATGTAACTTTGATTAACAGGCGCTGTCTGGTGTGATATATGGACAAAAGGTTTTAAAGCGAAAACAGACCATTCAGAGCAACACTCTGAGGGGAGGAGCCCGGCCTGGAGGTTACACCACGCGCTGGAAGCGAGGAGGCCTGGGTTCTATTTCTGACCCTGGGCCGGACTGACCTGGGGCCTTGCAGCCACTGGGGTAAACGAGAGGAGAATCTCACCCTAAGTATGCAGCCAATGCCTGGCTGTCAGCTCTGTCTAATTATGGTGTGCCGAGGGTGCTCAGCACCTCACAGGATCAGGCCCTCAGGCATGGCCGTGCTAGCATGGTGCCCCAAACACAATCCAAACTCGCATTAAGACTTTGTTCCTCGCCGTGCCCGGACGCCAGCACTTTTACTCAGAGGGCGCGTGTTTTAACTTGACGTTTTGCATGGACTCACATGGCCAGTTTACACTTGGTGCAGCTGAGGGGAGAGAGGAGGGAAGTGGCACCGAGCCCACAGGCACCACTGTATCGGTCGAGGTCAGGCGGGGGGGTTCACTCCACCCCTCCCACCTTTGCCATGCCTCCCCCACCCTCCCGCGATGTGGAAGAGGAGTGGATGGCGAGGAGCCATTTAAGCTTCTCCACATCACCCCAGGGTCCCCCTCTGTCAGAGGGGTGTCTCCACTTTCCAGCTGCTTTGAGCTAAGCAATCGGGGTCTGAATGGAGGACATCGCACATAATATTTATCCATCCCAAAAGAGTGCGATGACGGAGTAAACCACCCTGGCCTTAGCACATTGGCTGCACCTCCTCTTTGTGTCTTTCTGCTTATTGTGTATTGGAACGTTTTCAATAAAAATCTAGGTTAAAAAAACAAAGAACAGTACAAGGAAGTGGAGGCAGGGTGGAACATATTGGATCAAACTCACTTGGATTTATTCATTCCTGGATTGTAATGAATTGACACCAGAGACGAGTCTGGCCAATTACATTTAACTTGGGGGCCAAATCTGGTCCTCACACATCCCCATTACAATCAAGTAAGCAAGGGCAGAGTTTGGGTCCTAGAGCTGACCACCTGTCCTTTGTTTACTGGTAATTTTGAAGCGTGGCTCGTTAGGAACAGGCAAATGGCACCTCGGGTCTCCAACTTTCTGGTGACTCTTGCATGCACTGCAGAAATAACAGATGTGCCAGGCTTTCTGGAAAAAAAATATTTGCATCACAGCGAATAGCCCCATCTGCCAGCTGTTGACATGATGCCTCAGGCTTGATTCTGTACCCGTTGAAGGCAATGGCAAAACTCCTATTGCCTGCAAAGGAAGCAGGCCATTGGTCCCTTAGTACTTGGTCCCTCTGCTCTTATTGGTCACTTTCATTTTAACTCAGAAGTTGAAAAGCACTGCCCTAAAGAAGAGGCTACAGTAAATAGTAAATACTCTCTTTTTTAAACGTCATCAATGCATTTGGTTATTGAGCACCACCCTGTGTTCCATAGAAACCAATTAAACTGACCCTGTTACCTCAAATAGTCCCATCGTAGCTAATTAAGAAAATCTACAGTGCACTATGCTGCCTAACTGCAGTATACACTGTCTTTAAGTGATGACCCAGTTCTGGAAGATGCAGAGTATCTACTGAGAGCCTTGGGGTGGCCAACACCAGGAGCTTACATTTGGATAGCTACATCCCTCAGAGATGTGAATAGTCCACACTCTTCTCTGTGCACAGACGTTACAGTCTGATATCAAACCCTTCTTGTGCAGCCAACATTGCTAACAGTTTCAGTCACAGACAAAATAAGGCACCAAGAGCACCCAAGAACTGCACTGAAGACCGTTTCCTGGAAGGTGCTCAACGCCCTCATCTCCCGCTGACATCAGTGGGAGGTGAGGGCACCCAGCACTTGGCAGGATCAATCCAAGAAGCTAGGAGGCTAATCTAAAGGCAGAGGGATGGCTCGCTGATTTCACATTGGATCTGAAGAAACACTTCTGAAATGGCAGCCAAAGAGCAATGAAGTCCTGCTACTTGTCTCTCAGGACAGCTGCTCATTTACCTGGAGATTTCTGAAATGCAGGGGCTCTAGTTTCTAAAGCAGAACTTCAAGGAGGGTTTTTTGTTTTGTTTTTCTCCCACTATCCCTTAAATGTGCCCAACTGTTTCCTCCACTTCTGGAAGCACAGGAAACCCAGAGCAGGCATATACGGGTTGTGGGGCGAACGGAAGGAGTGGAAACTCTCTGTGCAGCATGCCCTTTCTGAGGTCGCACCACAGGAATTGGCCTTTGGCGGTTACACCAAGCAGGGGCCAAGAGAGATGTCCCCTTTCTATGCTGCCATCACCCCTACATCAACCTCATAGGCATTCCCTGACCAAGAGAATGCACACGCTGTAATCACCCTGCTACGCTTCTCTGATACCCTGATGGGGATTCTGAGGAACTGGCCAAAGTGGGCAGCATAGGGGAACTGTACTGGGAATCAATGAGGAGGCACATGGCTGCTGTGTGGACAGCATTAGCCTCTGAGGATTTAAGGGACCATGCTCCCTGTACTAGAGGGAAGGAAAAACTCAGAGGAAATTCGGGTTGAGACTCGCATTATTTCTTCCCACACCGAGGAAATAATACTGCTGAAAATGGGTCCAGTTATAATTATTGCTCATGACTGTCTCTTTCTAAACCAGGGCCAGTGCAGATTGTTAGCTCTTTCGAGGAGGGAATGTGCCCTTTATTTCTCTGAAAGATACCACATACTCCTGTGTTGTCTACAAAAAAAGACAACCCAAACACCAAAATATCCTCATGGGCACCTCTTGTTAGTCACAACATGCACACTATACCCCAGGCTCTCCAAAGCATGCTCCAGTCACACTGTTTTGAACTGTCCATCTATTCTGCTGGCATAAACCAGGATACAGATCCCCTAAAATGCAAAGTCACCAGGAAGGGAGCAAGTTGCAGAAGAGCAAGGCAACTAGAAGCTGCTCTTCACCGGATAATGTAAGAGCCCAGTGCTGCCTTAAACATGGGAGGTGCTACATGTCGGGTTCTTTATATTTGCCTTCTGGATTTTGCGCTTTCAAGGTTCATGCTTTCAACTCTTCATCACCAACCACAAGGGCTAAAAACTTATTGAAAATTGAGATTCTCCCATAGTCACATGACTCCAGGAGCTAGGGATTGAAGAAAAACACTATCATGAGACTTGTGATAAAAATTGCAAAAGGTGGCACCACTGAGCAAGTATACTTCGCAAGCCATACCAAAAGTTTTAAAAGCTATAAACACAAATTGCACATTAATTTTTAACATGCATGAATTCACAATAACTGATTCACAGTCTAAAATATACCTACAAACTATCCATCTCAGAAACAAAATTGCCACGGCAGGTACACAGAAGAAAACAGCACTGTGAATGAAATTTAATTTAGCAAAGTCACATGTGCTTTCTTGGAAGCTTAAGAACTGCAGTAAAAACCAACGTCTCCAGCCAGCATTTAACAAGAGTTGACTCGAGCCAGCTAGAGTTTGACTGTAGCTGCGTGATGAATGTGTATAATTTTGCTCCCATTAAAAAGGCAGGGACATTTTGACCCCCCTCTCCCTTCCTTCCTGCCCCGGGTATTTTGTTGTGTGGCAGTAGAATCTATTGAAATGAGTAACCAGGGTTGGTGGAGGTAGTTTTGGGTGGGTATGTAAAAATTATTCACAGCATACCTAGCCTGCCCTAATGATCACACTGCATGCACAGGGCACAGCCTGAAAATCTAGGGGAGGGTTAATGAGATGATTTTTAGAGGGGTACAGCAGCTTAATTGATTCATTTAAGCTAAAAAGTGAACCTCAGGCCTTTCCAGTACCAAGTTCATGCTTGAAGAGAAGCAAAATCCAGACGCTTGGGACTGTGCATAGTTGCCAACACAGTACTCGGTTTTGCAAGGGAGTGTTAGCCAAATAGGTCCAACACTAGTGGGCTAATCAAGTCCTATTTATGTGAATTCTGGTGGATTTTTAGCACATGAATAGGACTTTTCAACTTGTCCCCATGAAGATAAGTATTAATCCTCCTATTTTACAGGTGTAAAAAAGGTTTGACTAAGCCCATGCAGAGAGACCATCTCCAAGCCATGATTAGAATGAAGGAGTCTGTTGCTCTCAGTCCTTGATTAGTCCCGTCGACCCCAATGCTTCTTGCCTTGCCGAGCACCATCACCATAAGGTATTAAAGGAATTAGGTAACGGACTTACTACACGACTGACAATTATTCCTTAAACATCAAGGTAAACCAAACCCAAGCCAAAGATTAAAGAAAAGCAGCTCTAGTACCAACTTCTAAATAAGGCTTGAAGAGCGATCCTGGTAATTATAATCTCTTAATTCCAGTCACTCTCCAGAGTAACATAATGGAGCTAATATTAAGAAAGAAAATACCTAAGCAGCTAGAGGGTAATGGAACCAGGAATAAGAAGCAGCATGGGTTTAAAAAAAATGAGTTTTGCCAGACAAACCTGATTGCTTTTTTTGTTCGTTTGTTAGAATTGCAAATTTATTAGTGGACAAAATCTTAAACGAGAAGTGAAATTGAATTTGCTTGGCTAGGGACACTATCAGATGGACTGAAATCTGGCAGAAACAGCATAATCAACCGCTAATAGATAGCAGCGTAGCAACTCGTGGGGGGCCCTCATGCGGTGAGGCACGTATCAACGTTAAGACGGAGAAACAGCAAACAACGAGGATGAATGCAAAGGGACCTGATGAGGACAGAAACAATAACAGCCTGAGATGTAACATGGAAAGCTGCATGCTTCTACATATGGGGACTAATCACCGGACACACATTCATGCATTGAGGTGGGGAAACCTGGGAAGGGTTAATGCTAACAGAGATCTAGGGGTGATAGCGAGCCACAAATTAAACATGAGTTTGCAATGTGACCTGGTTCTGGGACACATCCTTCAAAGGCACCCTGTCATGGAGCTAGAATAGGGTGGCCTGAACTAGGAACTTTTGGACCAGACTGATGCTGACAAACTGAAGAGACTTTTGAGAGGAGCAACTAAAACACCCTGGTGTCTCAATCCTTGGCCCCCAATTCTGGCTGCCCTAAAGGAGAATAAGGACACAGGCCTCCTCAGGTGGCGCAAGACCAGTGTAGCCCTCCCATTTGGCCCTCCTCCCTGTAGGGAGCATGCTGGGGCAGAATACATAGCACACCACCAGATCCTCAGCTTCACAGACTGCAGGCAGCATCACTCAGAGCAGCCCTGAGGTGGTTTTAAATGATGCTGGGGGCTGTTTCTGTCCCTGGCCGTCCCAAGATTAGGGGAGTGGAAAAGTGGCTGAGATCCACCTTCCCTCCACCCCCTCCCAACTTCCTCTTGGCAGAACAGAGGCCTCAGCCCAGGGGCAGGAGGGATTGATTTATGAGGAAAACTCTGCATAGTTTGGCTCTGAAACAACTGCGGGGGGGAGAGGGCCTGCCTGATAACATGCTGCAAATATTGAAGGGTGCAAAAAGCAAGCAGGAAAGCAACTTATTTTCCAAGGTTTCTTAGCACACCCTTGCTCCCCATCTGGGCATGTCCCTGAGGTGCCACAACAGGAGCTGAGTTCTTTTCAAAATCCGGCTCCAATTTTGGGTGCTGGGCCCTTTTAAAAGTCTGGCCCTTAGGCTGCTGCAGGCGGGTGTAACCAGGAATCACGCATGCAATTAAGAGAGGGGAGCGCTAGGCTGAATATCAGGAAATGTGCTGCCAGTGAGCTGTATTAGGCTGTGGAGCAGGGGTTTAGGGGAGGTTCCCGCGGTTGGGACTTTCAAGCTAGACTGAACAAAGCACAAGCAAAGGTCCTGAAGGGTTCAGTCCTTCACTGGGAAGGAGAAGAGCTGGATGAACTAACAGCTCTTTTCCTCCTCAGCCTGATTGTATGATTTGCAGTGCAGGTTCCCTCGCCGGCACAACAAGCATTACAGAAAAGGAGCATTTCAGCTCAAATCAATAATCCCCCAAGAACTCTCACCCATTCAAAACAACTGCAAAGGCAGAAGAATTCTGTGAGCAGATGTAGCCTGCCCCCTAGTCCCATCTGTTCACATCAGAAAACCACCACGCAATCTGGCACAGATCGCAATCTCTGCTCAAGACAGACCCCGGACTGGAATAGCTGGATTGTTGCAGGTCAGGATTGCAGAGCTATGTGGAAAGCTTACATAGCATCTGCCAGTATGACGGCTGGCTAAAGTCAGAGCTATCACACCCTAAATAGCTAGCAAAGTCTTGGGAAAATAAAGAACCTGTGTGAGATAAGTTTCTGCCTGCCAAGTCTCCCCGCTGAAGGAGGAGCATTAGGGACATATCTCCCTCTCCACAGCGAGCCATTTTCTCCTATCGATTCCTTCTCCTCCATGACCTTTCCCCTCTGCACCAGAGTCACTGCAATGCTGGGTCAGCAGCAAAACGACATACCTACTAAGTGGAATTGACTGGCTTTGGGAATAGGAGGCAACAGATCGATTTCCTGGTTGGCCACAGACTTCTTATGTGAGCTTGGGCAATCTACTGTGTGCTTCAGTTCCCCATCTGTAAAATGGGGCTGGGGGCACTTCCCAGGTGTGTGGTGAGGACAAACACATTACCCATTGTGAGGTGCTCATATACTGTGGGGATGGGGGCCATGAACCTATGTAGCCTCTAAGATACCAATAGAACTAACCTGTCAAACAGCTCTCCCTATACATGGGGGCAGCCTAAGAATAACAGCACCTCCCCATGCCTTTCCTTTCCTGTACAAACTCAGGGTGCAGCATTAAGTATTAAAAATATACCTGGCAATCTTTGGGGACAACCTGGCAATACAGAGATGATCAAGTGGCCTCCCCATCCTAGCAAAGTAACTCAATTCAGATTATTTCTGAGATCACAAACTATTAATGGGTGCTCCCCATGCTTTTCTATTGATCACTGACGTCAAAACCTATCAGCGATGTTTTATTTTGAAACTTCTTTCTTTTTCTTAATGGGTTTTCTTGTGCTGGTGTTTGTGGAGTGCTTACTACCCTCTGGGAAGGATAAACATCAGGGATTATTTTAGGCCTGTATGACCTTGCTGAACAGTAACATGACTCCTCCGTGCAGCACTGAGTGCAGACTTGGCAGACTCAGGCTGTAAGGAAGTCTTCTATTGTGCAGACTTGTTTAGCCGGTGATGCTAAGAGTGCAGCTTACATGCACCAAGCTGTTACAAGGCTTTAAAGAAAGTAACTGACTCATTTTTAGAAAATCAAACAGAATCACAGACGGAAGTAATAACTGGCCTTAGAGGGATATTGCTGAAATTTTACAACCCTGTGCTTGATCCACACTTACGATTAAAGAGAAAGAAGATAGTAAATGACTTCTTTGATGATAGAAAACAAGACATTGTGTGCAGCTTAAACCAGCATTCGATTTATGACTGATTTTTCTAAATCTTTATAAAACAACCCAGTGCAACATCTGAGGCGATGTTCTCTTTTAAACTAACAAAGCCACATTTCACATTCCTGACTGTGTGTCTTGGTCGGCCAACAGCGGATTCTCTTCCCCTAACAAAATGATTTGTTGCAATAGAGACTGGGATAAGTGACAACAGCTGTAAATCTGAATTCTGCTTCTACACACAGGCCTTCTGCACCTGCAGGTGAACTTTCTGCTTGGTGGCTGAAACAAACAACTCCTGCAATAAAGGGATTTATTAGCTGTAACATGCTGGAACTACTGCGGGGCCCTTGAAACATGTATGGATGGAGTAATGGACTACTGAAGATTCATTCAGGTTGTAATCTGCACAGTGTAATATGATTATTTTCATGCTGTTTCCGCAGAGCTTGTTGTTCTTTTAAATCTCTTCTTTGATTTAAAAAAACAGCAACAACAAACACTCAGCTGAGCGAAGTCCTGTGGCCCCGATTCGGCAAAGCACCCCTATTCAGGAAGCACGTGTGTGGCTTTAAGCACAGTTTTAGATCCCACTGGAGTCAATGGAACTTAAATGCTTTCCTAAACTGGGAGCTGTATTAAGACAGTATAAGGCAAGAGGGGCCTGATCGCTTGTCCATTGAATTTCATGGGAGTGTGGGTCTCTGCATTGACTTCAGTGGGTGTTGCATCACGCCCTAAGGCATGCTGGTCTACATGTATAGCTAAACAGCTAGGACAAAGTCCTACGCTCTGGGGAAGAGGTGGGCAAACTACGGACTGCGGGCCACATCCGGCCTGCGGGACCGTCCTGCCTGGCCCCTGAGCTCCCGGCCGGGGAGGCTGTTCCCTAGCCCCTCCCCTGCTGTCCCCCCTCCCCCACAGCCTCAGCGCACCGCACGCGCTCTGACCTGCCGCTCCAGCTGGGCAGCGCAGGGGTGTGGCTGGCTCCGGCCGGGCAGCAGGGCTGCGAGCTCCTGCTGCTCTGAGCAGCATGGTAAGGGGGCGGGGGGTTGGTTAAGGGGCAGGGAGCAGGGGGTGGTTGGATAGGGCGGAGGTTCTGGGTGGGCAGTCAGGGGACAGGGAGGGGTTGGATAGGCATGGGATTCCGGGGGGGCGGGGGCTGTCTGGGGCAGGGGTGTGGATAGGGGTCAGGGCAGGGGACAGGGAGCAGGGGGGGTTAGATAGGGGGTGGGGTCCCGGGGGGCGGTTAGGGGCAGGGATGCCGGGAGGGGGCCATCAGGGAGAAGGAGCAGGGGGCATTGGATGGGTCAGGGGTTCTGAGGGGGGCAGTCGGGGGGGGGCAGGTAATGGGAGGGGGCAGATAGGGGGGCGGGGCCATGCTGTTTGGGGAGGCACAGCCCTCCCTACCTGGCCCTCCATACAGTTTCTCAATGCGTATGTGGCCCTCAGGCCAAAAAGTTTGCCCACCCCTGCTCCGGGGGTATAATACAGAGGGGCACCAGAGGACATAGGAGACTCTACAAGGTCCAGTGGCATCCAAATCCTGCAGCTTGTAGAGCTGTATGGGGAACCTGAAGCTGCAGTACTGCTGCTGTGATGCAGACTGTCACTGGATACTCTGCCGGAGCTCAGGGAAATCTCCCGCCCTCTTTGGGGACTGGAGAAACGAAGTAGGATTTCACGGTGCCCACAGCAACTAAGGTTAGCAGTTTGGAGGACCACGAGGCTCAATAGGGAGTATGCTAGAGAGCCGACATGCCCACTGCTTGATCCACAAAGCCCAGTCTACCACAGTGGGTAACGTCAACTCTAGCTGAAAGGGTTAAGGCCAGGTTGGGTAAGTTAATTAGCCTCCACCAAACCATGACCTTTTTCCGAGTGTGGCTGCATTACAATAACTTCTACCTCGACTGGATAGGCCAAAGTGTGTTTTGGGGGAGCCATTACCCAACCTACTCAATCAAGGCAAAAGGCTTCACAATGAGTCCACACTGGCGAAAAGGTTGTGGTTAGGTTGAGGTGAGTTAATTCCCCAATTCAATCCCAGCCCATTGTTCTAGGGTAGACACGCCCAATGGGAGTTTCCACAGAGTCAGGGAAAGAGGGAGCATGGAGTGCAGACCCCTAACACAGGTCTGTTGGATTTCATTCCCTGATGCTTGTAGAAGAATATGTAAGCCTCTGAGACTATCATTTGGGGCTGGGAAGCCACATAAACCATTGCTGCTCTGTATATGCTAAGACCATTTTCCCATGGGGAAGAAAAACAAACCAGGAGCTCCGGAAGCTGACGTCCCGACTTTCTCTGACACCACAGTTCGTGTTACTACAGAAAGCTACTCTTGCTGCCTTTTCCAGCTTTTCCTGCAGAACCCTTGGCAGACCAGAGTAGTGGAAGGAAGATGAAGAATGAAAAGGTTCTAGGGAAGGAAACGTGAAGGTTACAAAGCACTACCCAGGAGAACATGCACTGACAATACCCGGGTTGATTTGGAGGTTAGTGCCTTTGATTTAAAAGCTGTGTATTTGGATGGTTTTACTCTGTGCTCAGTAGCAACATCCTCTTTGGAAACCAGTGGCAGAGTTGTGCCCTCTAATGCCAGTAGTCTATTTGGCCTATCAGCTAGTAAAAACATCCCCCTCCTTTCAAGGAACATCATTCACTTTAGTCCCAAAGTTATCTGCATTCCATACATATCTGGTGTCTATTGCTGAACATTATCAGGCCAAATTTTCTGCTGGTATAAATGAGAGCACCTCCACGGAACTCAGTGGAGCATCACCAATTTGGCCCATCTACATGAGAAATAAAGACTCAGGAAACTGAGGTTATAGAAAGGGTGATTTACCCTAACAGAATGACTCACAGGGCAGTTTCAGTTTCCTGAGTGAACACGTTTCTTATGACCCTCATTTTTGTTCTTTGTCACAGACTGCATCCCAGACTTGGCATTCTGAGAGGTCTGATTACAAATATTGAAGTTCTCATTAAATTGGAGAGTCCCTGAATGGGCAGCGACTCCAGCTCTGGCTGGAGAGCTTGAATTTGTGTTCCAAAATGTCAACACCACAAAACAGCTGATATTAAAAGAAAAGGGAAATAGGAATATGTAAAACCAGTTACAACAGTTCATCAACTTTAAAGCAAAACTCATAGATTCTTTGGGGCAGATCCTCAGCTAATGTAAATAGTCATAGTTCCACTGAAGTCAATAGAGCTATGACATTTACATCAGCTGAGGGTCTGTGGCTTTATGTTTTTTTATCCACTTCAAGGTTTTTCTCTCTCTCTCTCTCTCTCTCTCTCACACACACACACACACACACACAACACTTCAACTGTATACTTATTTGGAAAACTCAGACACTGAAATATTTGGAAACTTGTTTTTTAACTAAGCCAAATATATCTTGCTAAGTGGAGCAAAGTACACAGTTTTAGGACCTTGTCCAGCTCCCAGTAAGTCAGCAGAAGGTTTCGTCATTGCCTTCAGCGTCTGCAGCACCTGAACCCAAACTTCTCAGTGAAAACCATGTCAGACAGATAATCACCCTGGCTCCACTGAAGCCAATGGTCCTCATGAGTTCTCTCACATCATGACAGAAGGGTTTGCAGGAGTCACCCTTGATTGAAGTTAATGGGAGTTTTGCTATTGACTTCAACAGAGTCAGATTTTCATCCTATATTCTTATACCAAATTAGAAAGAAAAGTCACTCAGAAATGGTTTCCTTCAAAAGCTTAGATCAGAATTTGTTTTAGAAAAATGGACTTTTGCAAGTTTATACCCCTATTTTATTAGTACATTTAAATCATCAACCCCTGACATGTGCATTGTAAAATATAATTCCTAGGTGCATCTTTTTCTGCACTGTTTGGAACAAAACAGAGGAAAAAAAAAGTAGCAGTATTTAACTGTAGCAAATGGATCTTCAAAGCCCCAAGATGCACTCACAAAATACCCACACACCTACATGAAAACAGGGCACAGCAGTTCACATTAAAGGAATGTAGTCAGCTTAAAAGTCGTGTATTTAAAAAAATGCTATGTGAATAATTCTTGGATAGATTTTTTAAAACCTAGGCCCAGACCCTGCAGAGACTTCTGTAGGTGCTTAACTTAGGAGGCAGTGTTCTAAATGGATAATGCACTGGCCTGGCACGCTGGAATCTTAAATTCTATTCCACTCGTGTGCTGGGTGATCTTGGGCAAATCACTCTGCTGGTTTTTGCCTTAGTTTCCCCTTATGTAAAAAGGGGATTATGATTCTGACCTCCTTTGTAAAGCACTTTGAGATCTGCTGATGAAAAAGCATCATATCAGAACTAGGAATTATTAACTTTACACAGTGTGTAAAGTTAAGCATGTGCATAGGCCTTTGCAGGATCAGAGTATTCATTTACATTGCACTATTTACACTGCTTATTTACTTTTTGCACTTCATTCAGCTGTGAGAATGAAAACAGTCTAGTCTCTTTCCACTTTTGTTTCTGGAATAGATCAAAGGCTTTAATGTACTGGGGCTCAGCAGAACTTTAAGAGCTCCTTTCTGAGCAGATACAGGCAATTAAACAGTTCTGTTGGCTTCTAGGGGGGATTACTTGAGATCTTATTGTTTTTACTGCTCAGAATCCAGTACTTAGGAGTAAGTAGAACAGTTTTCCAAAGAAGATAACAGAATTTTTGTTTGCATCTCACATATTTATTGAAAGGCACACTTAGTAAAGTGCACTCTCTCTTGCTCCCTCATTAAAGCAGTCCTGTGCTTTCCCCCTCCTCCTTTGAATTACTACACAGGGATATAGTTCTGCAAGGCTTGCTCACTCACACAGTTGTAATAAGTCAAAGCAGCTTGGCTTGCTGCCCAACAAAACACAAACTCCCCTGAAGTCTCCAGCTTTTCCATGGCAACATCACAGTCATCAACACAGCAAACAATCACTCCAGTCCATTCTGCTTCTCCCCTTGTAGCACAGAGAAGGATATCATTGCACCCAGCTTCTGGACCTGTACTAATTATCATCCATGAAAGGAGAGAGAATCTGAGATCAAGTTACCCTCTGCTCCCAGCTTTAAATGAGATCAAAGGAAGGAACAGGCATAGAAATACTGAACACTTTTAGATGTACTTTTTCTTAAAAAGACAAGAGCGGTGCTGTATGCCCAGTGTATAACTGCTGAAAAAATGTAAGCATAACTGTGTTCCTCAAGGTTGAGTGACTTACTTACGTCACCAGAACCCTGCTACCGTCTATGACGTCTGAAGGCCTGATTCTTCTCTCACTTACCCACATGTGGCTCCACTGAGCCAGATTCTGACTTCAATGGATTTACTCCAGACTTTGACAGTGCAACTGAAACCTGGCTCTGACCGACTGGTTTCAGTACTACTACTCCTGATTTACACAGGTGTGAGAGCTTAAGCAGAACCAAAGAGCCTGGCTTGCCACTGCCTTGCATCTGATGTGGTCATTTACACCTGTGCAAAGTGGGGTTAAAACGCCACTGGCTGCATTTTACATCCACTTTGCACAGGAGCAAATGACTACACAAGCTGCAAGGCCATGGCAAATAAGGCCTATAGGGCCCCAAATCTCATTTCCACTATAGCCCCTTTATACTGCTAGATTCCCTTTACATTCCTTGTCTACACTACAGAGTTAGGTCAACGTAAGGCAGCTTACGGCTACACTACAGCCTTGCTCTCGCCAAAGTAAATGCCCTAGTACACTGCCATAATAACTCCACAAGAGGTGTAGGGCTTATGTCAGTGTAGTTAGGGCGACGCAGTGTATGTGCAGACACTGCATTACTAAGGCTATGTCTTTTGTCAGTATAACTTATGTCGCTCAGGGGGTGTGAAAAAAACCGACCCTGAGCAACATGAGTCACGCATACAGAAGCGCCGGTATGCACAGCGCTATGTCGATGGGAGAACGTCTCCCGCCCACAGAGCTGCCGCCGCTCATTGGCGGTAGTTTAATTATGTCGATAGGAGAGCTCTCTCCCATCGGCATAGGGCGGCTATACGGGAGATTTTACAGCTTCACAGCTGCATGGGTACAGCTGTGCTGCGGTAAGCTGTCTAGTGTAGGCCTAGCCTTACTGTTGGCTGTCCTGCTTGTTAATGTCACAGCTCTGTACTGGAGCTGTGAAATTGACAAGAAAGGCAGGTAGTCTCCCTGCAGCGAACCCCCTGCCTGGCTCACAGCTTGGGCTGTCATCCCGGGGAAGGTGTGGGATTCCAGCTGGAGCCTGGCTGCCACCCAGGCTCCCTGCTCCCCACTGGGAGCCCTGCTGCCGCCCAGGCTCTTGGCTCCATGCTCCCCGCTCCAAGCCGGGCTCCTGCCCGGGCGCCCAGCTCTAAGCCCAGCTGCTGCTTGGAGCAGGGGGCCCGAGCGGCAGCCTGGCTTGGAGCAGGGGGCCGGGATCCTTCTTAAGTCTGTGCAAGCACTTCTGGTGGGGACACACTCCACCAACAGAAGGAGAGTGGTGTGGACATGAAAAAACACAGTAATTACTGAGGTGGCTGTATGTCGACTTAAGTTGATACTGTAGACATGCCCTCACTTCAAGACCCCTTTACACTGTTAGAGTAGTACCAAGGGGCCTTAGATCTGGTCCACATTAGCAATGTTATACCATTTTAGCTATGTGGTTTAGGGAGTGATTTTTTGCAGATATAGCCCTAGAGTACATGCAGTTATACCAGGATAAGCAGTTTTACACTGATAGTGTGATCTAGGAGAGGTTTGTGAGTTTCATTAACCTGACATAGTTAAAGCAGCTCAACTTTCTAGAATAGACAAGTCCTTAGTGTAAATGAGAATCAGCCCCATCGTTTTTCCTAAACCACTATAATCAGGTAAATACTTTTCCAGAAAAAAGTACCTTTGGGCCCTTAGTGTTACACCAAGACCACTTTGCATCTCTCCAGACATGTAAAGGGGGTTTAAAATGGGAAATGACACTGACACCCATATTAAAGGTGTATTACACCCCTAAAGCTGTGTAAAGCACTCTTATTATACATGAGAATCAGGCCCACCAGGCTGAAGTTTCTCATATCCCAAAATTAATTTTTTGGGGGTAAGTTTGGTAAAATTCCATTGGGTCCCTTTGGAGTCATCTCCTTATACAAGAGGGCGTATTTCACGCTTCACAAAACTGTCCCATTTCTTTCACTGTGTTTGAAAAATGGCTTCATTGTTACAAGTTCAAACTCTGGCTCCAATCTGGCATTAAACTTGGTCATTCTGATTCTTATTTACGTGGTCCCTTTACACTGTTCTGGCACCATAGGAGGCTTTGGAGTGGGTGTAAATTACACGTACCAGAGCAGTGTTAATGGGGTCTTAGTGAGAATCAGGTCTGGTTTCCTAAAACAATGGACCTAATTCTGATTCCCATTAAGGCTGCTTGACACCATTCCAGCACTGTAATGGGGCCTTAAAGTGGATGTAAAGTTGTTTTATACCCACTTCAAGCTGCTTTTACAGTGCCCATATGCTAGGCCCAATATCTGCTGGGCTAAGGCTGACAAAAGGAGCCGAGGATAAATAAATTATACACAAATGAAAACAGCGTTCTATGAATTAGCTAAATTACAGTGACACCCACTTTGAGGTGCATTTTAAAAAAGCCCTGTCACTCCAACATAATGACAACCCCAAATTCGGATCACATCCCCACCTGCTTCATCCTCTAGTACTACCACCGAACCATTCACACGCATCACAGGACTGACCCGAAACCATTTCTTAAGTACGTTAAAAAAATCCCCAATAAGTAAGTATATTGCTGGGGAAAGGTGTTAAAAATCAAAGCTCTGAGATTCAACCCCTCACATTAGCTCCAATACAAGTGCAGTCCGGGCAGCAGCCATGCAAGCTTCCACACTGCCCGACCAATGTACTTCAACACCAACCTGGAGGGCCGATTCAATAGCCAGGAGGCACGTCTACCCACCACCTGGCCTCTCTGCTGACACCGCCAAAAAGGATGCCAGTAAGTAGCAGCAGCAGTGCTTGTCTTTTTTTAATACAGACTTTTGTCCAGAAAGAACTGAAGTGAGACCACCGATATATTTCACATAGGCAACTAAACAGCTGTCAGATGCTAATAACCCTTGGCCGGGACCTTATGTTAGATTCTAACTAGCAACCTCGAGTGAAAGACAGAATCTCCCTTACTCCTTTATTAATCACCAGAGGAATCAAGTCACCCATGTGAGTCAGATTCTGTCACCCTTACTACAAATGGAGCCCACTGGCCAGTGTGTGTCGTGCAGGCTCTTCTGTGCCTGAGCCCCAGAGGATATGACTCTCTTACAGCTCTTACTTGAAGAAGTTGTCTCTTTAGCTCAAATTGCAGAGGCTTGTGATTTATCCCTGTTGGCTTTCAGGTACTTGCACACTATGGTAAAATGAACATGAGGAATGGCGGCAGAGTTGCGGGATTATCACTGCGTGTGTATATATACAGATATTACACAGTGGTTCAGTGTTGACTTCAGGCCTCCGTAATAATAGCAAAGTAAAAGTCTGACTCCTCCAAGAAAATTCTTTCCTAGTATTATATACAGCCAGTTTCAGGATTCAAAACAAAGTTTCATTTAGATACTGAGGGTGTGATCCAGCTCCCATTTAACTCCATGGTGAAATTCCCACTGACTCTAGCAGTCTCCAACACGATCCTAGCAACTGTGTTTTGAGTTCCCTTATAAGGGATAACATTCACTAACTTGGATGTAATAAGGATGTAATTCCACCGAGGGATTCCAGTGACATCATAACCCAGGAGAGAGCAAAGATCAAATGGTTTATTAACCTGAGATGGAATTTCAGCCTTCTTTCCATATGCACAGGTAGAATGTGATTCTCCTCTCACACTGATGTAAATCAAGAGTCAACTGGGGTTACAGGTGTATAAATCTGGGGAGAGGCTAATCAGGCCCTGCATGCATTCTCTCCGGTGTACAGGGGAACAGGGACCATTTCCGCATCCACTGCTTACCCAAAACAGCCTGGCTGGAGATGGTCACTATTTCAAGCACCCTTGCACACTCCAGTACCAGGAGGCTGGTGATGCCTGCCTCCTTCACAGTTGCACTGGGGGAAGAGCTCCTTACCATTCTTCCAGCATTGCTACACAGGAAGAGAAACAATTTAACCCAGGACAGGGAAATGAATTAGGAGTTCTTAATCCCACCTTCCTGCTTTACGATGCCATCTCTTCCCACTCCAGAAACAAAATCAAGGCTTACATTTTCAAAGATGCCTTGGGGAAGTAGATGCTCAGTTCCCATTAACTGAAGATCTCAGCCCCATTTTTCACTTTTATGTATTTCTATCTTCTACTCCTCTCACTTTCTGGGTGCAGTATTTACTGTTAGATTATTATCTTTAGGTAAACTGAAGGATGGATTCACCAGCCAGGACACTAAATGCTCAAGTTTAGTTCCAGGTCCCTTTCCTCAGGGTGTGTTTTATTAAATAAACAGAAGCTGCAAAAGGCTCAAAGTATAAACTACTTAGGCTTTGTCTACACTAGCACTGTTGTTGGCAAAACTTTTGTTGATCAGGAGTGTGAAAACACAAACACACACACACAAACACACCCCCGACCGACACAAGTTTCACTGACAAAAACTCTAGTGTGGACAATGCTATGTCGGTGGGAGATGGTCTCCCGCCAACATAGCTACTGCTGCTCATTGGGCGTGGTTTAATTATGTCAGCAGGAGAGCTCTCTCCCACTGGCATAGAGCAGATACTTGCGAGACCTTACAACGGCGCAGCGGAAGCGGTACAGCTGTGTAGACATGGCCTCAGTGACAGAGACCTTGCCTGTAAAATGGGAAGGTAGAGGACACCTCCTGCGACAACATTCCTGCCCCGGGCCTAACAGGCAAGAAACCTGTATCTGGCTTTAGGTCATGTTTATTCCTAATCATGTGCCCAGAGACTACAGCTCCCAGTTTTAAAGGGCCAGAACAGCTGCTCTGGGATGCGCACAGGCACCCAAAGTCCAGCAGCCTGTCACACTCTAGTTTTTGAACCCTTCAGCCATATAAATATTGTGCATCTCTCACTACTTTAATAATTTTATAAACTTCTGCTTAAGGGATAACATCAAGTCCTTTGGGCTCAATATTTATGCTTTCTAAAAGGAATCAATGGGAAGGCTTTCATGATTTAAAAACCATTAAAATAAGTGAAAACAGGTTTTGGGATTATTATTTTTTTTGAAGATGTCAGGGTTGTTTTACCCACACCTCTGCAGAGAACTAGAAATAAAAGTGAAACTGACTATAGCCCATTTCTATTGCCCAAACTGAGTGAAATCCAGACAGTGCAGAAACAGTATGAATGGGGGGAAAACATCTCATTAATATTATTTCAATTTGAATAATCAGATGTATTATTAGTAACACTGCGAAAGCACTTCTTTTTTATTTTGTTTGTTTCAATGTGATTTTTTTTCTAAATGGGAGGAATATTATGAAGACATTTGAAACCACTCAACAACCAGCACATCAGCTACATCATCTCACGGTCTCTTCTTTTTAACGAGGATAAGTGCAAGTCTATGATCCCAGCAACCAATATGTGCAGGCAACCCCTTACCACTGCCGAGTCTGGTGGAAGTCAGTGGGACTCCACGAGGATTTGCCATGTGGAACGCTTTGCAGGGTCATGGTCCAAGACTTTTAACTTTTCCTTGTCATTTAGATTATGAACATCAGGTCTCATTTCGTTGTCTCTGCACTGCGTTTCTACCAAGGCACTAATATCATTCCTGTCATTCCTGGATAACAAGGTAATAAATGCCTTAGAAATGCTGATAGATTAGATAAAATGGAGTACAGAGTGGAATCTCTTCACCAGTTTTGAATGGAGGCCTAACATATGCCTTATACAGCAACAGTATAATCTCTTTAGTTTTGTATTCTAGACCACTGCTAATATAACCTTGTACCTAGATTGCCTATTATATCACTACAGTGCACTGGGCTAGATTGTATCAATGATTTTTCTGGCAGTAACCCTACATATTATTTTTCTATCAGTGTGCTGTTCCATTTGGAACGTATTCGCTAACATGACTTCTTGCTCCCAGTGTAATTGTTATCCTTACTTTGCATATGTTTTAATATTTTGTATAAGCATAAAAAACCTTGGACAGACACTTTTAAAAGCAAAAGTAAAACAAATAATGAACTAATGGTGCAGTTGTCGACACTGCATTTACGACTTACTGCAGTGTTGCCAAGCCCCAGCATTCAAGCATCATGAATCAGGCCCCCAAAAATCACAAGATTGGATTAAAAATCAGGAGTTTGGGGTTTTTCAAATACATTTTGGGTTCATTTTGTCTTCTGAGCCTCTAGGGTACACTCAGGTCTCATTTTCAAGATTTCCTCCATAACCATAAGGGCTAGAAATTTCATTTTTCTTCATGAAAGCTGAGATTGTCTCATATTCACATGAATCCAGGAAGTACAATGAATTCTTAAACTAAGACTATGGACTCATTTCTGCTCTCAGTTATGTGGGTGCATCACCATTGGGACATAGGCCCTCCTCTCTCTTTATTTCAGATTACAGTGGAAATTAGGAGCCTAAATACCTTTGCAGATCTGGACCTAAGTGCCTAAGTCACTTTTGAAAATGTTGCTTAGATACTTGAAATATTACCTATTGTCTTCAAACTGAGACGAGAACAGCTCACCCTTTCTTTCTTTGGTCGGACAGTCCTCAGGGCCTGGTGCATTTTCTTCTGCATCATTGTCTGTGGTGCTTCATCAGTGAGTGGATGCATTATATTAATCAAAGGCACTTGTGATCAGACATGCTCAGCCAGGCATATACTGACTATTTTATTTGCCTACATCTCACAAACTGACAGGGTCATAGACACTGCACTGAATTTGCAAGAACATTTTAATTCTCAACCTTAATGAGTCTTCATTTATTTTTAATTTGCCAAGGTAATCCGCACATCGACATGAATGTGTTACGTCTCGGATGCAGAACTGTGACAATGGCAGGTTGGTTGGGTTTTTTTCAAACCCTGGACAGTTTGAGGCAATGAGACTATTCACTTGCTTAAAGTCAGATATATCCTTAAGTACCTTGATGAACCAGGACCATAAAACCAGATTCTCAGAAATTAGGCCCTGATGCAGCAAAGCGTGTGCGATGAGAAAAACTATGAGAAAAGCATTTAAGCATGTGCTGTAAGTGTTTTCCCGGATGCAAGACTTTTCATGCACAGTCATGTGTGTGCTTCAATGTTATGTGGTTAAACTCCAGCCATATAAAATCCACAATCTTAGTGTATATTAATATAGGGTTTTGCCCTGAATTTCTTATAACAATGAAAAAAACCCACTCCTGAACTAGTCCCATAGAAACATTTAGTAAAAGGGAAGGAGTGCACATACTGTCATTAAACCATCAAAGTTGAAGGAAAGAAACAGAGAGAGAGGAAATAGGAGGCAGAAAGGGAAATGTTAAATGGCCAGGGCGGGAATGGGGAGACACTGTTATAGAAGAAACATTAGGAGCGATGAGGAGAACATGTGGAAACCATGTGTTCAGCAAGTCTGTGTTAGCCTGTCTCTAGCTCAGAAGAAAAACACCATTACAAGGCAGTGTCAGGATCATGAAAGGAGGGAAGGCAGGGGGAGACCCCAGGTGAAAGGGAAGTGAATGTGCATAAAGGACAGCTAAGGAGTGGGGGCGGGGGAGCAGTCAACCACTAGGGAGGGATATGAGGGTGGTTTTTGGTGGGGGACTTTCTGCTTTGTGCCAAAAGAACTATACTTTGATTGTGTGCTTGGAGATCCAGGTACATACAGTACATCCTGGGAGTAATGTACCTTACAGCAACGTTATGGAGTATTTCTGTAAAGAGGCCTTTCGATACGTGGGTTATCCAAATGCATATTTATGAACTATGGGCCAAACACAATAAATACACATCCAATATAGAGAGTTTTCAGAAGGGATGTTATTGACTTCACATGCTGTCATGACATTAATGAAGTGACTAGAATTTATCAGGTATAGTAAATATGCCTGTTGAAGGTTTTATATATGTGTGTATATATAGAAAATATTTCAAGTACATGCTGTTTACCCAACAGACTGGATTGACTTCCTCTGAGCTATTCTGGTCTACCGTGCAAATACGTGTGTTAAAAGTCCTTATGAAAAGTAGTTACTGTGTATGTGCAAAATACACTTTTCAAAGCTAAATACCTCCGGTTACAACATTGCTGGTTTCTAACTACTAAAAGTGATTGGATCATGTCACAGAGTAATTCGATGCCAAATTTGATTTTGCAACTCAAACCCGTTTTTCCACTATCCTGGTGGGAAAAAAATGTGTCTTAATCTTTCCATGCAAATTTCTGCTCTGAGTTACTCACATCCACGCATCCACACTGAAGTCAATTGGTCGTGGAGTATGGCTTAGCCCAGAGCCTGTTTTGTAAATGCATAACTTTGCAAAAGTGAAATGATTCTTTTAAAGTCAACTTGGAAAAAGAAAAAAAAGTGTTGCCAGCTGTTGGCCATCAAATGTCAGTTCAGTCTGCAGCAAATGTTCACAACTGTGTTCCAGTTCCTGAGAAAGAGAGCTTTCGGTGACACATTGACACAGCCTGAACCACAAGCAGAACTGCTCTCATTACAAGGATTATAGTTAGAATTCTACTTGGAAAGTAAGGGCCAAAACCCCATGACCTTCTTTCTCTTCAAAAGGTGGCCAAAAAGTATAAGAGAAACTGATTATGTGACTATACAAAATCAGTAGGGAGAACTAAAGAAAGAACTCAGCTTGTGAAAATGGATCGCCAGTCAACTGCTAGAAGCTACTTGGGGGTTAAGCAATCAGAAGGAAAAGTGAAGGCATGGATATGAGGTTCATATCAATTGGCCTGTCAGTAAAAGTAGAAAGCGGTTTAAAAGAGAAAAAGTATGCGATTAACTGTGTTAAGAAAATAAGTCAAACACCAATAAAGATGCTACTTATTTATTAATTTACTATTTGTATTATTTATTATTATTTATTGAAATGCACAGAGGCCCTTCTCAGGATTGGGGCCCGCTGTGTTAGGTATTGAATAAACTCAAATGCTTATGTACATTTTCATTTTACACAAGAGTAGTCCTATTGATTTCAATGCGACGATCCAGGCATATAAAGTTAAGCACATGCATAAGTATTTATGCATCCTTTATGATCAGGGCCATAGAGATTGACTACCCCTGTCTTGAAGATCATGCAATCTAAATAAGTCTATCTCAGAATGCCACAGAATCAAATCCTTTCATGGGATGGAAATCAATACATTTCTCTGCAACCATCTCTGATTGAACACTAACATCTATTAAAATGAATGGGAGTTTTCCCATGGACATGAATGGGACCCGGATCAAACCCACATTCCTGTGGAAATGTCTCTAGCAGTAGTTTTTTATCTTGAGCCTCAAACACCTGCCAGTCCCTATGCAGATGTGTACTCTCTCCCCTTTCCTTGCAAGCAAATAGGACAGAGGATTAGGGACCTTGGTCTTACAAGAATATTTATTGCACTGAAACACCTCTTGCAACTATTATAGAGTGGTAATGACAGAAAAATGAGGGTCCTAAATTCTAAATAGGTGACTGATTATTAAAGGTGCTGTGTACCCAACATCTCCCACTAAAATATTGCAATGGGAGCTGCTGATTGCTTAGTGCATTAAAAATTGGGGTCAAGATCCTCAAAGCTCAGATGCTCAGATACTACAGTGATGAAGGCAGTCTAATAACCTACACAGAATAGAATAGAATAGAATAGAAAGGCAAGTGCCTAAAATTAGCCTTCTAAAGCCATAATTAGGCTCATATATATGTTGTCTGATTTTCAAAAGTGATAAGCCTGAACTGAACAACCTTTATGGCGCTTTTGCCAAATGCCATTGCAGTGACATGTCTGAAATCTGGTGGATTGGCTCCATAGAAAACAACTGCTGCTGTCAACAAGTCTTTTCCTCCAGGGCTAATTATTCTAATAAGAAAGCAAATAAAAAAAAAAAGATCATAAGCAGGAAAATCATTGAAAACTCCCCAGTCTGGGATTCACCTCAGCACTTCAGTGTGAAGCCCCGGATTCGCAAAGGCATTCTCCCCACCTGACCTAACATGCATCCACTAAACACCTATGTAGGGATGGGGGAAGCTGAGCTGGAATTAACCCCTTATTCACTTACACTAGGTATTGCTTCCGCAGTCTGTCAAATAAAAGAATTTTTTCCACCCTATCTTTATCTCCCCTTTTGCACTGTCGTACTAAGTCAAACACAACCGTGGGAATGGAGGCCGTCGTGGCCCTGCTGATACACAGCACGGTCTTGTTTGCTCTGAAAGGTCCTCATCCGAAGCCCATTGAAGTGATCGGAAAGACTCTCTTTGACTTCAGTGAGTGCTTGATCAGGCCCCAAGAGAACATTGTACAATGCCATGTGCAGTTATCAGAACGGACATGCATCCTTCTGTAGCTGGCACAAAACAGGCCCGTCTCCAAGACATTTTCCAAAGGAGGGTTATTGCTGTTGAATAATTAATATTCTGGAGACCTGCAGAAATTAACAGTATGTGCTTAATATGGTGACCATTATTCCGCCGACAGTGTGCACTGCATTCAGTAAGCCCGCTTCTTTACACCACTGTTACCATGACTGTAAGAAAGTGATTCTCCCATTGTTTACTACAGGCTCTTGATAAGTCATTACCACTCTGGCCAGAGTTTTGTCTCCAGTCACATTTCTGAAGAAAGAAACCACTGATGCAATTAACTTTCATTTCAAGACAATCCAATTCTAAGGCTTCTTCTGAATCAAACAACATCGCACAGCGAGGAATGAAAATAAATACATACCACAAGTGTCTCCTTACTGTTGATTGTTTACTTTCTGCATGTTTTATTAGTACACTGAGTAAACGCCATGAAAAATAACTGTTGTAACGTGCTTCCATGCAATAAATAATTTACAGCAAAAGCATCAGTGCTGGATACTCAACAGTCATGAGTAACCCCATAATAGCAAACCAGTGTGCAAACGAGGGAAGGAAACAAAACTGGAAAAGATTTCCATTTGGAAACTCCAAGAGATTATAAACAATGGTATTTTTTTAATTATGCAGAATAGCATGCCAGTGTCCTATAATGAGATTAGCATGTAATCCACCAAAACATCAGTTAGATCAGAATCCCTGCCCCCTACACAGCTGAAGGATCACGTATAATGGGATAACCCCCTTTTGGCCATGTATGTATGCCAGTAACAACAGTGCATGGCAATGCGGTATATGACCTCTTTTGTTCAATGTTACGCTGGTGATTTAGTTACCAAAACGAAAAATTGACTCTGAAGTTTTTACGAAGTTCTCCTTACATTCCTATAGGTCATGGCACACAAAGCAAAGAAACGATTAATGGGGCCTGGACTGGGAGTCAGGAAATCTGGGCACTATTCCCAGTTTTGCCACTGATCCACTGTCTGACCATGAGCAAAGCACTTCACCCCTTTGTGCTTCTGTTTCTCCTCCAACCACTCGTCTGTCTTGTCTTTTTAGACTTTGGAGCAGGGAATGTCTCTCACTATGTATTTGTACAGTGCCTGGCACAACAGGGCCTCAAATTTGGTTGGGGCATCTAGCCAGTACTTTAATAAATAAAATAATTACAATAACAGTATTGGCTGGGGTACCATATTAAGGCATGCAGCATGTAAATGCGTTATGACAACAGAGAGAAGACAGTACAAACCCACTGTAATGGTTTATTTGTTGGTGCAGTATCTTACTGGTTTCTTGCAAACATCAGTCAGGTTTCTGATTTGCAACAAGTGCATGGTTTTTTGTTTCTACAGCAGCTAGATTGCTTTGCCAGTAATCCCAATGAACTTTCTAATGGCACATTTCCATTTGTCCCAGCTCTTCCATGCCCATCCATATCCCATCCATGCCAGTTTCCTTGATATACTGCTGCCACCTGGATCCAAAGTTCAGCAGACAAGAATCTATTTCTCAAATAATTTTTTTTTATTGTTAATTATTTACTTTTCAGAGAATTTCTCCAAATGTGGCTCCCAGCAGCAGCAGCCATGAATCTGCCCATGATGCCACCAGAGTGGAATCACACAGCTTTAACAGCAGGTAATGTGAACAGCCGTGAAAACACACTGCCACCAGCTGCCGCTGGGGAGTGCTCGTGCTGCCTATCCGAACAGCAGCTGCCTTGGGTATGCTCGTGATTCCACTCCCACTGTCTGTCACTAGTTAGCACAAGTGCTGAGCAGCAGCACTGTATGGAGGCAGCCAGCTTGAGTAAAAAAATAATCAGAGACAAAACAGCCGGCAAGACGACAAACGTGCAACATAATACACACAAATATAAACAATAATAACTTAGAGGCTTTCAGATGAGAATGCCCCCTCTTCTCTAAAAAGGAGGGACTGTTACAGTCAACTCTTAGGATTTTAGGGTGTGTCTTGCAATATTTGGTGCCTCACAAAAAGCCTCAGCTCCTGGAGTCATGTGATCACGTGAAACTCTCAGCTTTCAGGTTTTCTTTTTCTTAAATAACTTTATAACCCTCATGGCCATGGAGAAAAGCTTGAAAATGTAACCTGAAAGCACCATGATGGCTCAGAAAAACAGAAGGCAAGTAAAAAGAAGCCAAATTTTGTTATATAAAAAAACCTCATGATGTTTAAACCAATCTCATGATTTTTGGGAGCCTGACTCGTGATAGCTGAACGTTTGGAGCTGATGACTCATGATGGGGAAATTGACGCAAAAAGAACTGATATGATTTATACCAGCATGGTCTAGTGATTAGAGCGCTAGACTGGGATTCAGGCAAAGTGATTTCTAGTCCCAGCTCTGCCTCTACAAGCACCTTTGGTGGGGAACTGTCAGCATTTTGTGCTTGGCATAATGTTGGCACTTACATAATAATAATCATTATTAATTTTAATGAATTAATTATCCCCATGCCAACTGTCCAGTGGCAAACGGGAAGCCTTCCCTTAACAAGTGCAGGGACATAAATCACCAATGCATGCTTTCATTTACAATAAAATCCAGCCTTTATGGTTGCTCTGATGTAAAAGTGATCCAAATATCAACCCGTAAAATATGGTTTTTCTGAGTCTGCAGCTAATAACGGCTGCTTCATTCGCTGCTCAGAGCTCTTCTGGGCAGCAGCAGAGCAAAATGAATAAGACCCCTGTCATTTCATTGCTCCTAATCTGAACTCTTCGGAAAGCAATGTGCTGTCGAGAATCACGTCAGCTGCATCCTGCTGCTGTTGGCAAAGGCATGAAAGGCACCCACTGGGGAGTGGGACCCAAGATTAGGAGATGGGGGAGGGGCAAAAGATCCAAGACTTCATTGCCTTCTCCCTCTTGACAGAGCCCACAAGGCTGGGGGATGGATAGAGATTCATGGGTTCTGTGTAAATTTAATGTGCTCTGCTGAAATTACTGTTAAAAACCTACAGTATTGAACAGAGGCTTATTTAACCATCCTATAATTCTATCGCACTTAACTGGTGGGGAACCCTCCTTCATCTATGCCTTTGGCTAGTTAGTTTAGTCTTCTGGCTAGTAGGTGTCTAGCAGATTTCTCAAGTCCTGATCATTTGTAAACTCTAGTACAACTTCAGGCCGTGTACACCTTCTTTTTCACTTAGGCAGGCAGCCTTCCTTCGGGGGTGAGGGGTAATCTTAAAGTTGTTAAAAAATAATAATACCAAGTTAAGTCAAGGTTTTGAGAAGCAGTTCATGTGACTCACAGGAGACCAGTCACCCTTTCAAGAGTTCAGACTTCCCCACAGAGAGATTTACATTTTCTTTGGAGTCACACTTCTCAGCACAGAGGAAATAGAAGCATTACCGCTCTCCTCTGCTTGGGTAGCACACACCAGGGATCTGAAGATGAGTAACAGCAAATGTGTAAACCATGCTGTGAAATACAGCATAAGGGCCAATGGAGGCTAACTAACCAATTCTTTTGGCTTGGCTGATTTGTCAGGACAAGTCACATGTGAAATCTGTTTTGCTGCTTGATAGCTACAGAAGCCCTGTAGGTAAAAACTGCAAAATAAACTACTGAAAAATGGAGGGGAATTCCATGAAAGTTACCCAATGGTGTAAAGGCTTCAAAGGAAGCAGGTGCTTTGGCTGGAAAGCTAGACCTGAACAAGTCTGGCCAAGCTTCTCAACTAGCAGACACTTAACACGTGTAACTTATTCAATGTTTAATTAAAAATACACTTTATATGGCTCCCAAGGGTTCTCCCAGAGTTTTGTTCAGAGAATAGTTGCACAGACAAAGCAGATTAAGACAAAAGGGGCCCAGATCCAATCTAAACAATGGTTCCCTGCAGGCCAAAGGGCTCTCAACAGTGACTCAAAGCCTTTCTACCCACAAAGTGATCCGAGTTGATGCATTTCTACTCGGATCAATCTGATTCAGATACATAAACTTTCCTTATCAGCACACAGCTGCAGCGCACTGCAGCTCAACAAGCTCTAAAACATCCAGAATCAGGGCTTGTCGACATTTAAAATGCTACCGTGGCACAGCTATAGCGCTTCAGTGTGGACACTACCTACACTCACAGGAGCAATTCTCCCACCGGTGTCATTAATCCACCACCTCAGGAGGTGGTAGCTAGGTCAGTGGAAGAATTCTTCTGTCAGCCTAGTGCTGTCTACACCAGAGGTTGGGTCGGTACAGCTACGTCTATGGCTATTAGCCAGAATGGACAGGGATGGTGTCCTTAGCCTCTGTTTGCCAGAAGCTGGGAATGGGCAACAGGGGATGGATCACTTGATGATTACCTGTTCTGTCCATTCCCTCTGGGGCATGGGGCATTGGCCACTGTCGGAAGACAGGATACTGGGCAAGGTGGACCTTTGGTCTGACCCAGTCTGGCCGTTCTTATGTCTCTCAGGAGAGGTGGATTTTTCACACCCATCAGAGACATAGCTATACTGGTGTACAATTCTAGTGTACACCAGGCCTCAGTGAAATGCAACCTCTTCTGGGGACAGAGACTGGCAACCAACTCTTGTTCACAACGAGTAGCACAGGGATGGCAGGGAGGGGAAAATTGGGGCCAAGGATACTAGGGTGAAGCACCTACTCTTGCAGAAAGTGCCAGAAGGTCTTTAATGAGCAGACCAAACCTCAGTATTTCAAGTGTGAATCTACCCTGAAATGTGGCTTTCAAACTGGCATTGGCATGGTGAGGGCTCAGTGTTTACTGTCTCTCCGTGACTTCCAGCATAACCACCTGTAATAAAAGTTCTACAAGCCAAATTCAGCTCTCTGTGGCATCTGTGCAATCCTATTGCCTTCCAGTTACGCCCTCAGCCACACTGTGCAAACCCATTGCCGTCTATAGGTTTGTACAGGTGTGACTGATTGGAAGTTAGTGAACTAGAAGGGCTAGAATCCAGCCCCCTCTGTTAGCTATGTCCGCTCTGCAGAGCTGCAAAGCAGGCAAAGTGTTTCTCTTTTTCTTTATTGTCACTTACATGTAAGAGCAGACAGCACACAAAGGGAGAAGGCATGTGGAGCAGGAGGCCATTTTCCAAAGTAAAGAAAATAATAATAAAAAAAAATCCACAGGCAGTTTTCCCCCAGTGGAGAGGAAGAGTGAACGTAGGAAAGAATCACATATCACAAGTGACAGTCATATCACTTAGCACACTTGTGGCAAGGAGTTCAGATACCATCGTGATGGTCATAGTATAAGAACCCGAAGAGAACAGTAATGCCTACAAGCCCCAGTGCATGGTACTCAATCTACACTGGACAAACAAAGAGATGAATCAGCCCTGCTTGGATTAGAACCTGCAGTTCCAGTGTCTCTAGGTATTACAAATTTACTGTTCAGACCACTGGAAAATGCCCTCCGGCACATAACTGTAACAGATATGTAATGAAAACCAGAACAGTCCCGCTATTACAGTTTGCACTGGGAAGAGTAACCAAAAAAGTTCTTTAGGAAAAGATGGCTGTACGCAGACAGTATAATAATGTCTCCTAACACTCTCCTAGAGAGGAAATTTGTCACTCAGTCAGATACAGTCACAGGGGTTCAGCCAACAAGTCTGGTCTTTATTCTCCAGTCAGAAAATATTGCTGGCAAAAATGCTTTACTAGGGAAAAAAATATTTGTTTTAAACTGCTAACTGGAAACCAATGAGTATCAAATCAAAAACCCAACACAGTTGTACTAATTCTTTGAACTGTTTTACACTTTCAAGCTAACAATTCATGTTTCAAACTTCATGGGGTGTCAAATATTTACTTTTGTGTGCCATCCACCTGATACCCCTAAACACGGTAGCTTTTCAATAATGTGATTGACGGTATATGGCCACACCCAATCTTTCACTGGAGCCTGCTTGCGTATGTCTACACTGCAACATAAGCCCAGGAATAGAACTCGAGTTAACAGACTTTAGGTTTGTTAACCTAGGGCTTGAGGATCTGTACTCATTTGTAACCCCAGAGGAATTGTTAAACCCTGGGTCCCAACCTGGTGCTCCAGCATCTACACTGCATTATGCAGCCTGAGTTCAATCACCCATATTCAAGACTTCCTAGCACTCTCCCAAAATGTGGCCACTCTAGCCCTTTGTTGGTGGTGCAGTGTCAGAAAATTTAACTGTCCACCAAATTTGACTGTCCAGAGAACAAAGAAAGTTAGTCTGTGGGACAGTGGAATACTTTTGGTGGACTCCCAGAGCACATTTTCCAGTAGGACTGTATCTACAGTGCAAAGTACTTGGGCTTGAACCGGGGGTCCCAGCTTGACTCAGGCTTGGACCCTCCACTCTCATGGGATCCTGGGACCCTGGATCCAATCCCTGGGTGATTTGTGTGTAGACAGAAGTGGGGTTTGGCTTGAGCCTGAGTTTGAACCCAGGGCTTACACTGAAGTGTAGACATACCTTTGCTGTATATATGAAAACCTGACCTAAAGCATGTGGACTTAATTCATCTTTATTCACCAAGGACCAGTTCTTGCTCCCACTGAAGTCAAGGGGAGTTTTGCCACTGACATGGACAGCACCAGGATTTGCAACAACTTTTAATAGGATCTGTAAAACAAATTACTCCTGAGGGAATTCTGTGGCACTGCACATGTGCAGAATTCATGTCCCCCACTGATTCTTTTTTCTCAGCACAATACAAGATTCTGCTGGAGAGGCGCTGCAATTACACCTTTCACCCACCAGAGGCTGCTGTGGCACCAGAAGAGATGGCAGCCAGCCAGAGAGGCTGCATTCCTTGCAGTAAGGCCAGGTGAGGAGGCACTGGATGGACAGAGTGGGACATGTGGCGCTGCTTTGGGTGTGTGTGTCACAGACTGGGGTTCAGAAGGGCTAGTGGGGGGAACAGACTGGGGTGTGGGCTCAGGAGCTAGTGGGGTGACAGCACTGAGCCAGGGCCTGAATGGGAGGTGGGCTGCAGGGCCACATGGGGACAGGTGATGGGGGGCTGCAGGGCCACGTGAGGACAGGGTAGGGGGTTAGGAACACATGGGGATGAGGGGGGGGGATGGAGGTCCACATGGGGACGGGGCGGGGGATGCAGGGACACACAGGGACAGGGGCAGATGTGCCTGACTGAATGGGAGAGGCTAGGGGGTCAGCCAGGATCTGCATAGGGTAGGCTCCCCAACTCCCTAACAATCCCTCCCTCTCCCCCAAAAAACCTGTTCCATAGTTCTCTTGCCCATACCCAGTAATCCTCCAGGTTCACTCTCTGGCTCTTCCCCAGCAATTACTTCCCTCTCCCTCAGCTCCTCCATTATGCCTGACTTCCCCAAGCCTTTGCACTTTTTCAGAGGCATGCAAGAAATACGTTTCTGTATTGTAGTTTAAATTAATTACTCAACATTCTGTATTAATATGTCTAGTTAGGAATCTATCTGTCAAAAAATAATTCCCTAAATCTTTTGGTTTTGCTGTTGTCTGTATTGTTACAGACATACTTGCTGACAAGTATTTTGAAATAATTGACCAAAGTAATTGAAACGGGTGTGATTATATTGTATTATTTTGACAAATAAAATATGCAGAATTTTGCAGAATTTTCAAATATTGTGCACAGAATTTTTAATTTTTGGCGCAGAATTCCCCCAGGAGTAACAAATGTAATGATCCAGCGTTCTTCAACAGATAAACCATAGGCCTAGATCCTGGCTCATGCAAGCAGACGGGCTATGTTGCAACCTAAGTCCCCAAAAGTTGTTATGCCTGTCTCAGGGCCTTGTCTACAATGAGGGTAACTACAGGGTAGCTACACCAGGGTAAGTGCACCCTTGCAAAACCGCAGTGATTTGCACCAGTGCAACTTCACAGTTCATATGGGTGCAGTGTGTCCACGTTAGGGGGTTGAATCAGTGCAAAAAACCCTCTGTGCGGATAGCACCTTAGCTAGAGTTCCTTTGCGAGATCATGGGAATGCCCCCCAGAGCACAAGCTCTGCTGCCTTTGGAGAAGGTGAGGAGAGAATTCACTAGCATAACTCATCACATTCTGATGAATGGGGAAGAGGGGTCAGAGGGCCAGGACCTAGACTTGCCTGGTCGAAAAGGACCCTGGCCATTAAAAGTCCGGTCTGTGGCTCCGCATGGCTCCCGAAAGTGGCCGCCATGTCCGGTTCCTAGGCTCAGAGGTGGCCAGGGAGGCTCTGTGCACTGTCCCCGCCCTGAGCGCCAGCTCCGCAGATCCCATTGGCCAGGAACCGTGTTCAATGGGAGCTGTAGGGGCAGCGCCTGCGAGCGTGGGCAACATGCAGATCCCCCTGGCCCTTCCGCCTAGGAGCTGGACATGCAAGATGCTTCTGGGAGCCGCCTGAGGTAAGCACCACCCAGCTGGAGTCCGCATCCCAAACCCCCTCCCACACCCCTACTGTCTCCCGGAGCCTGCACCCCCTCCCACACCCCAACCCCCTGTCCAGCCCTGAGGCCCCTCCCGCACCCAAGCTCCCTCCTGGAGCCCGCACCCCACAGCCCCTCCTGCACCCGAAACCCCTCATCCCCAGACCAACCCCAGAGCCTACACCCCCCAGCCAAAGCCCGCACCCCCTCCCACACCACAGCCCTCTGCCCCAGCCTGGAGCCCCCTCCTACACCCTGAACTCCTCATTTCTGGCCCCACTCCAGAGCCCGCACCCCCAGCCAGAGCCCTCACTCCCACCCACATCCCAACCCTCTTCCCCAGCCCAGTGAAAGTGAGGGAGGGTGAGCAAGTGATGGAGGGAGGGGGGGATGGAGTTAGTGGGGGGCGGGGCCTCGGGGAAGGGGTGGGGAAAAGGCAGGGCAGGGCAAGGGTGTTCGGTTTTGTGCAATTAGGAAGTTGGCAATCCTACCTGGACCTCACCCTTTCAAGCAGTGAGCGCACTCTGAATGACTCGTGGGGAGCAGGGCTTGTTCTCCCCAGCCATGCTCTGGCTGGACCCCATGAAGGGCCCCCTTAGGCCATGTCTACACTTACAAGCTTACAGTGACACAGCTCTCCCGTGGACCTAATAAAACCAGCTCAATGAGCGGCAGTAGCTACGTCAGTGGGAGCGTGTTGAACTGACCAGTCAACCACACACCTCGTTTGGAACCGGAAGTACACCATGAGGCAGCAGCAGAGACCAAAACAAAAAACCGAATACAGTACAGCACTGTGTTAAACGTAAACTACTACAAAAATAAAGGGACAGCGTCATTTTTCTTCTGCATAGTAAAGTTTCAAAGCTGTATTAAGTCAATGTTCAGTTGTAAACTTTTGAAAGAACAACCATAACATCTTGTTCAGAGTTACAAACATTTCAGAGTTACAAACAACCTCCATTCCTCAGGTGTTCGTAACTCTGAGGTTCTCCTCAACTTGGTATGTGATATTTGACTATTTGAATTTTACATCCCCATACCCAGTCAGGGGGTTTTGAATACCTCAGATAACGTTCTAAGAAGCAATTGGTAAGGAGAACACCCACTTCTATTATGCATAACAATGATTTAGAACTGGTGATTTTTTGTGTTCCTTAGTTAGCTAGTCCTCCCAAAGAAGCAAATGAACGGAAAAGAATGTCTGTGGATAGTGTCCGACACAAAGTAGGAAAATCAGTAATGTGCAGTGATACCACTAAAACAATGCTGCTTTATGAGCCAGCACTTCTTCAGAGTCACAATTTGGTTTGGGCATTCAAACACAGCAGGGAAGTCATCCACCGCATTAGTAGGATCTAAAAACCCCTCAAAATGCAGGTATACAAAACCTACTGTGACCATTTCAAATCTCTCTCTTGTAAGGGAAACACAAATTTAGCTCCATCCTGCAGTTAACTTTGAGCTGATCAAGGCGCATAAGAAATTGAAGCTAAGTACAGCATCTTACAGCAAAAAGCAGGCTGACAACCTTTAACACTGTTCCACAAACAAGGGCAAAGCCTTCTTCACTCAAAAGAAGAAAATCAAAGTATTTTCTTGAGACTTGTTTGTTTGTATCCATAGCACTTTCAAACAGCTGCCTCCAATTATTTCATAATAATCGTCACCACTAGTTAAAAACCACACCGGCCTGCTAACTGAAATGAGAAAGTGAGGCTTTTTGGAAAGTACGTGATTAAGCAAAAGCCTTTTATTGTTTTAAAGATGAATGCAAAGCATTTAATTAACACTCACTGAAAAAATAAGATAATGGCTTACTTGACTGTGATGGGAAATACAGAGATTTAATCTGAACACCAGATCAAGTCTGAGTGTCTAACTCCCTTTGGACACAATGTTATCACATTCATGCTTCCATCATCATCCTCAGTATGATGCTGAATAATGTGGCCCCAAATTTAGATCCACAGATTGTAGTGAATACCAGTGTAACATGAGAAAAACAACACAGCCGGTCCCATTTTAGAATAAATTAGGTATTAAAAAGGCGTGTGTGTGTGTGGGGGGGGGTGCGCGCGCAAAGCTATTTTCAGTCATTCAAATAACAGCCATCCCTGTCATTTGTTGTGTGTTTTTCTGGAGTCGCGGTAGAAAGGAAAAGCAGCATTGTACATGCTCCAAGAGCAAGGCAGACTCCTCATAAAAAGACTAGTGAGACTTCCCTATTTTGTATCTACAACACTCAGGCCTACACTTTCCGATTTAAAAACATCAACATGTCTTTTCATCATGCCATTTACAAAGTGGCATTATCTGTAAAACTCTTGCAACTTTGCTCCATAAAACGTGTCCTATGATGACAGCAAATAAACCCTTTCTGGGTCAAGTTCATACTTTAAACACCAAGTCTGAGAAGCAGTTGTTTAGCTACCCAATATTACATAATATTAAGAATTCATCATATTTAAGTGTTTGCTGACCTTCAGAATTTAAAGCTAACCTATACACACACACACACACACAAACACACACACACACCTTTTTTCACTGTCTATCTGTACATTGTATAAATATTGACTGGGTGCAAAAGCAATAGCAACGAACTATTGCCCAGAGTTAAAATTGTTCTTGCAATTGAGCCCTGGACAATATGTTAAAATACACCGGGGATCATTTAATCCACTGGGAATATTTTTAATGCTGCTTTTGTCCTCTAACTCAGTAAATATTCATTTTAACCTTTTAAATTTTGTTTTAACCATTTACTGATTATGTATTTTTCTTAGAGCTGACTTGAAATGGAAGTTAAAGAGACATCATAAAGCAGACATATAATGACACCAGAGGTATCTTCTGTGTGTGGAATTCTGACAAGTCATTCTGGTTTGGAGGGCAAAATCACATGCTAATCTGGGTCAAATGCATACATATAAACTGATTATAATAGTTCAAAAATCCAAAAGATTAATAAATCAATCTAAATACTGCATATGACCCTGATCCTGCAAAGACTTTCTTAACTTTGCCCATGTCAGAGACTATTCATCTGTGTAAAGTCAAGAACATGTGCAAGTGTTTGCAGGACTGAGGTTTACAGGCCTGATCCTGCAGCAGTGAAGTCAATGGGAGTTTTGCTACTAACTTCAGTGAGTGCAGGATCAAGACCTACGCGTGCCTGCATGTGTAAAAACATTGCCAGACTGGAACAAAATAATGATCCATCTAGTATGGCATCCTGTTTCCAGGAGTGCCTTCAGAAGAAGGTTAAAATGTAGCTATACCCACCTATACAGAACTCTGTCTAGACAGTCATATTTTACACTGTATTTTTACACTTTAGAAACACTTGTATAACTTGTCATGCCAACAAAACCTCATTCAATTAAACTGAAATGGGGATGTGTATGTATAGGGGAGATTTTGCTGGCTTGGTTTTTTTTACAGATATTGATTTATATATATATATATATATATATATATATATATATATATATATATACGCATCAGCTTTGGAAGATACTGTTTGCCCATTCACCCAACACCATATTCCTCCCCCCCTCCGTCCCCTCCATAATCATAAAACTAAATTGTGGGTGAATATATTTTGTGCCTGGGCTGGTATATTTTTCAGGCCATCATGAATGGCTGGAGGATATATGTACAGTACACACAGCATGCTGGGGATATCAGAATGCTACATCATCATAGTGGCAAATAAAGTTCCTTTGCAGGAAACAAGAAGTTGTGATGGGCGTGCTGGAGGCTTTCCCTGCCTTTGCCACTGACAGACATGTCATTTTGTACGTAGGCTGGTAAACACAGGAGACAGCAGGTTGCCGCACATCACACAAGTGCACTAGTAGCATCTGCTACCCAGGCACCCTGCGTTGGTGGCATCCAGTGCTCACGCCCCATTTATTCACACTGTCCACAGTAGTAGCACCAGAGCCTATGCCCCCTGGGCTGACAGCACCTGATGCCCATACACCTGTGCCAATGGCCCTCAGTATCCATGCATTCTACATTGACAGAACCCGGTACTCATGCCCCACACCAGTGGCACTCAGTACCCTCATCTCATATTGGTGACACCTCGTATGCCCCATACCAGTGGCTCCTAGTCCCCAACATCCAACACCAGAGACACCCAGTGCCCCATGTCCCATACCAGTGGCACCCAGTCCCCAACATCCAACACCAGAGACACCCAGTGCCCCATGTCTCATACCAGTGGCACCTAGTCCCCAACATCCAACACCAGAGACACCCAGTGCCCCATGTCTCATACCAGTGGCACCCAGTCCCCAACATCCAACACCAGAGACACTCAGTGCTCCATGTCCCATACCAGTGGCTCCTAGTCCCCAACATCCAACACCAGAGACACCCAGTGCCCCATGTCTCATACCCGTGGCACCCAGTCCCCAACATCCAACACCAGAGACACCCAGTGCCCCATGTCTCATACCCGTGGCACCCAGTCCCCAACATCCAACACCAGAGACACCCAGTGCCTCATGTCTCATACCCGTGGCACCTAGTCCCCAACATCCAACACCAGAGACACCCAGTGCCCCGTGTCCCATACCAGTGGCACCCAGTCCCCAACATCCAACACCAGAGACACCCAGTGCCCCATGTCTCATACCCGTGGCACCTAGTCCCCAACATCCAACACCAGAGACACCCAGTGCCCCATGTCTCATACCCGTGGCACCTAGTCCCCAACATCCAACACCAGAGACACCCAGTGCCCCATGTCTCATACCAGTGGCACCTAGTCCCCAACATCCAACACCAGAGACACCCAGTGCCCCATGTCTCATACCAGTGGCACCCAGTCCCCAACATCCAACACCAGAGACACTCAGTGCCCCATGTCCCATACCAGTGGCTCCTAGTCCCCAACATCCAACACCAGAGACACCCAGTGCCCCATGTCTCATACCCGTGGTACCCAGTCCCCAACATCCAACACCAGAGACACCCAGTGCCCCATGTCTCATACCCGTGGCACCCAGTCCCCAACATCCAACACCAGAGACACCCAGTGCCCCGTGTCCCATACCAGTGGCACCCAGTCCCCAACATCCAACACCAGAGACACCCAGTGCCCCATGTCTCATACCCGTGGCACCTAGTCCCCAACATCCAACACCAGAGACACCCAGTGCCCCATGTCTCATACCCGTGGCACCTAGTCCCCAACATCCAACACCAGAGACACCCAGTGCCCCGTGTCCCATACCAGTGGCACCTAGTCCCCAACATCCAACACCAGAGACACCCAGTGCCCCGTGTCCCATACCAGTGGCACCCAGTCCCCAACATCCAACACCAGAGACACCCAGTGCCCCATGTCTCATACCAGTGGCACCTAGTCCCCAACATCCAACATCAGAGACACCCAGTGCCCCATGTCCCATACCAGTGGCACCCAGTCCCCAACATCCAATACCAGAGACACCCAGTGCCCCATGTCTCATACCCGTGGCACCTAGTCCCCAACATCCAACACCAGAGACACCCAGTGCCCCATGTCTCATACCCGTGGCACCTAGTCCCCAACATCCAACACCAGAGACACCCAGTGCCCCATACCTGTGGCTCCAAGTACCGAACTCCCGCCACCAGTGGCGCCTGATGCTCACGCACTCTGCATCTATGGCACCCTACGCTCACACTCCCCACGCTGACCGGACCAGTCTCTCTGTCCCTGCCCCACTGGCACCAGGTGCCCACACAGAGGCGCACAACCTGCAGGCGACGCCGTCAGCTGGAAGGAGACAGGATCTGACTCACCGCAATGAGGGCTGAGTTCCTCTGCCCCGCCTCGGCCGCTGAGCCCGGCGGCTGCTGCTGCTCCCCGTCGATCCCACTCCTGCCCCCAGCAGCCCCGTTGCTGAGCAGCTGCGGGTGATAGTCCGGCGGCGCGGCAGAGGGAGCCGGGCCGGCGCTGCCCGCCCCCTTGCTGTGCTTGCCGCTCTTCCTGGCCCCCTGGCCGTGCTGCACCAGGTTCAGCAGCTGCAGGGTGCTCTCCCGCTCGCGGTCCGAGCTCTCCGCCCGGCCCCGCTCGTAGCGTCCCTCGCAGCTCTGGTGGTGCTGGCGGCAGACGGCGATGCGGGCTCGCAGCCGCTCCACGATGGCGCTGTGCACCCGGGGGGCCACCGTGCCCCCTCCCAGGAGACCGGCCCCGAGATCCGGGGCCTGGGGGGGAGCCGTGTCCCCCATCCTGCCGGCCACGCTGCTGCTCGCTGCTCCGGCTGGGTCGCGCCTGCGATGCTGCCCCGACAACGCTGAGCTCTGGTCTCACTGCCACATGGATGGGGACGGAGAGGGAGGGATGGGCTGGCTCGGGGGGAGAAGGGATCCCGAGCCCGGGCCCGGCAGTCCCCCAGATCTCGATCAGCCTCCCCCACCCCCACCCCTTAGCAATCGGGCTTGACCTCTCTGGAGGAGCTTGCCAGAGCTGGGGTGGGGGCGGGATGGGATTGACCCGCGATCGCTAGGTATTTGCCAACATAGAATTAAAGATGATGGGCGGTTTGCGTCCCAAGACTGCAGATGACCATTTGAAGGAGGGAGATTAAAACAAATTAGAACAAGGGAGAGGGTGAAGGGCTCATGGATGCACACAGCAAAAATCCTGGGGGGGAGGCGGGGGGGGGCAAGAGACCTGTCTCAAGGGGAATAATAATGAAACAAATCAAACCACCAACCCACTGCCTTAAAAAAAAAAAGAGTCCCCCAGACGGAGGGACTCTCCCTCCCAAATGAGTGAAACTTGGCGGCTTTATTTAATTATTTAATTTTCGGGAGGAGGGAGAGATTCTTTAGGGGGAAATTTCTCTAGAGGAAGAAATTGCAGTGATGGGGCGAAGGATCTCAAAGACTGTCCCTTGTTTTGGTTTGTTTTAATTTGGTCGAGAGGATTTTTTTTATAAGCCTTCAAGAAACTGCAGATAAAGGGGGCGGAGGAGGAGGTTCAGATGAGTTAAGTCTTTGTGTTTTCTCGTCTCTCTCTCTCTCTCTCTCTTTGCTCTCCAGTCTTCTTGTCTTATTACTGTCTCCAGCTGTCTGCTGCTAATATTGTAGCTCCGCTAAAAAGAAAAGAGATGGATCCCCAGTTGGTAACAATGTCCGTAACTGGACTTTCAGACCATGCTTTGCTTTCTATTAATCCAGCCACTCTGTGAAATCCGTATTAAGTGTTTATATCCACCCCGGACCCCCTCCCCCAGCAATAAAAGCAAGCTAAGAACGTAGGCAAACATCACCTTTAGCATATTTTCCCTTATACGCCACTTCTCACTCCCCCCGATATTTCGGTTGCAAGTACAATATCAAGAAAAGCACGAGAAAACACACACACAGAGACATATCGCGCTTCAGAGCAATTACAAATGATAGTGAAACTTACGAACTTCCAGCATTTCGCACCGGGAGTAGTCCACTGCTTTTCCTTTGTGGGTTTGTATATTCCATCCCCCAAACAGCGGGGCTAGGTGTCTCTGGTGCAGTTATCAGCGATGCCTCTGCCGGATTCCCCCGCTTGATAAGTGAAAAGTACCTTGCAACATCCCTTTCTCTTTCTTGTCTGTTGTTAGCTGCTTTGCTGATACTGACTCACTGCACGGGGGTTACGGGTACACACAGGCTTTCATTGTGCTCGGATAAAGCAGAGCGGCGGCGGAGGAGAAAGCGTCTGGGGAAGCCCTAGTGGAAGGCCGGTGTCACTGCAGGAAAGAGTAATGGGCACGGAGAAGAGGCAAAAGAGAAACACGAAGCCTCCAAGCGGCAAAGGAGGTGAATGAAGAGAGAAGCCAATTATGAACTATGATCCCAGTGATTTATTTGTATGGATGCAAGCCAAGGAAATCCCCTTTGCCGTCCCCAGGTTTATATGCTACCTCTTCCCTGGCTCTGAATGTCCAATAACTTCCCTTATTCGTAGGGAATAAATTTCCCTCCTTCTGTATATATATCTTTGTGTTGCCTAATCATCCACTCATTATATTAGGGCAGGCTGCTTACCCTCCTGCCCCAGCATCAAGCCCTTTGTGCAATTACTAGAAGTTTCACAGATAAATCACAGCTATGAATACTCTTAGCAGTTGGATTTCACCGCAGTACAAGTGGAAAAACAAAAGTATCCATTCTTGTGCAATGCCCTGTATACATATCGGAGCAGACCAAGGGTCTTTGTGGTCTAGGCTGGGATTCAGGAGCTTTGGGTTCAGTTCCCAGTTCTGACCCAGACCTCCTGTGTGTACTTGGGCAACTGATGTAGGCCAAGGTCTTTACATGCCTAACTCCCATTCAAATAAATAGGAGTTAGGCACCTAAATATCTTTAATGATCTGGGCTCTAATCTCTGTGTTTCAGTCCCCCTCTGTAAAATGAACACAATAATACTTCTTTTGTCTGCCTTCTCCATTTAGGCTATAAAATCTTTGGGGCAGGGACTGCTTCTCATGATTGTGATTATATAGCACAATGGGGCGCCCCAGTCTCATTTGGTACTACTGGAATACCAGTAGTAATAATGTGGATGTGTTATAGTGACACACTAGAGATGCTTGATTAAAGGTGAAAATGCACTCTCATTCATGAGCCTTCGTTTTCAGGTGCTTATCACTTTCCACACACAAAAAAATCCTTTTTACTTAAAGTTAGAAATAACGAAGCAAAAGGATTTTAAAAATTGCCTAAAACATGCATGCTGTCTATATATGCAGGTAAACCCAACCATGCTTATTTCACTGTGATCCTGGACATATGAGATCAGCCAAGAAACTGCACATTCAAATAACCACTCATGGGGGTTCTCAGTGGTTGTTGTGCCTGAGTGAGAACTGCAGAACAGCTCAGTCAACAGGCAGGGCCAAACCTCACTGCTCTGTTCTTTTTGATTCAACAGAACCCAGTTCTTTGATTTTAAGGCATGCTGCAAGCCCTGTCTGGTGTCCCAGGCATCTGAAGGAGCTGAGTTAAGAAGAGGGAAGTGTGGCTAAAGTGGAGAGTGGATTTTTGTTTAGTGCTGAATGGTTGAATGAACCTGGAAGAATTTATTGCTATTTATTTGATATATTTAAAAGAAAATAGCATACATATGCCTAGAGCAAACATTTTTGAAAAATCTAAATTGCTTAAGAGTTGCATTGACTGCAATGAGACTGAAGAACATTAGTTAACCATCTGCTAAAGAGCTTTACTGAATTTGGGGCCTTTAATTTTGAGCCATTTCAGCAATTAGTTTTTCAGTGATGCTTCTTGTCTCTAGTTAAAATGACTACAGTTTGTAAACTTTTTGGCTCTCATTTAGTTTTCCCATCTAAAGATATTGTTTGAACACATTCTGTAGCCTTTGTGGGATTGTTTAACTTAACAAGTTCAAGGAGTGCTATGTTCATCCTGTATCCATTTTTTCTTGTGGACAACTACAATGCCCTTGTTTATTATGGACAAGGCTCAGGTGTTGCTATGCATATATTGCAAAATAGACCTCTTCAACATAAAACTCATTTCTGAGATACAAAAAACTAATAAAAACCCAGGAGAGTCCTTAAAAGTTAGCTTTGTGTACATATTCTTTCACAAACGTCAAATTTTTAATTTTAGATCACATTCATTTATTGCCCAGAGTAAAACTATATATATATATATATATAAAAACATCCAGGTTAATGGAAATGAACAACAAAGTGTGGTATCCTATCAGTTGTCTGCAATGCTATTTAAGAGGAGTAAAAAGAAAACACGATCGTTCTAACAGTTTGCTACGTCATGTATTTTCTTAAGCTCTTTAGTTCTGACCTCTGTACCCAATTTATAAATGTACATTTCTCATTTTAAAAAAAAAATCAACAAAATATAATCAGTAATTCAAATTTATAGGTGTTTGATGTGTGCAACATATTTACCATATTTACATGTATTTATCTAACACACCCGCACTGTTTATCCAGAATGACTAAAAGAAGGTTAGAGCTGCAGGCCTTTATTTATTCAAATAAAAATATACTAGCTAATTTAGAAATGGGAATACATGTAATTGCCTTCTGATATGCTAGAAATTTACTTTCTCACACCGGATGCTCATTATCCATTCTGGCCTTAAAAATCTAGGAATTTACTGACAGTATATACACCAGTCTTTGAAAGGAGGTGGTCAAAAAGAGCACCTACGCAATCCCCTCTTTCACAACTTTCAGCATAAACACTAATGCCCAGTTCCCAAGAAGCTATTCTGCCCCAAGAACTGACTCCAGTTAGAGAGACTGAGGCAGAGAGCACATGCTGTTCTGCTTGCGGAAACTCCTCACAAAATAATTTGCATCACAAAACTAACACAGAACTTCTTTAAAGACTCAAAGGTGCTCTCATATTAAGAAAAGAACTTGTAAGATGACTTGTAAGTGACAGCCCTATCTGGTGGCTCCTGCAATAACAATTAAGTACAGACACTGTTTACTTTATTTTCTTAAATAACAAGAAAATTAAATGTAAAAAGCAATATTAACGGATAATTTACGTCACAAATTTAAATGCAAAAATTTTAAGAAATGAAGTTAAGCTTCTCTCATTAACATTAACTCTCCCACATTGCACACACAGCATACTCAGATGGTTAATAAAATAGGATTTAAAAAAATATATCCTCCATATATGCAAATTAATATTACTTTACAGAGCATGTTTAAATTTTGTTGTCTTCTATTCACTTATATCCCTTACCATTTCATTAACGTAGTCTTGAATTTTGTAGTGATCCATTTAAGTATACTAAATCAGAAATCTAGAATTTTATTTGATGGAATAATGTTGTAATGGAATCAAGATTTCCCATTACTGTATTTTAAGAGGTATCATTAAGTTTCTCTCCACTCTGCAAAAGGTAACATGTAATAATGGGACATGGGGCTAGTTGGGAAAGGCTGCTAAGCAGCATACATCTCACCCACTTCAAACAAATGTGTTTGGGGCTCGCTGGGAATTCTAGCCGGTCACAGAGGCAGAGCTGGGAAGGAGCTGTTTATTCTATATGGCAGTGCTGCACTACTAGTCCCCATGTAACCCTTTGGAGCGAATGCATGTAGGGTTCTGAAATATCTCTTTGGCCACAATTCCCACCAGCTTCTTCTTTTCCAGATACCACATTACCCGACAAACCCATCCACAGCCTTAATTGCATTGTCTTACCTTTGACAAGGATATCCTGGTCTAAGTCCTAGGAATTAAGGCCAGGCTTTTTGGAAATTGGGGAAAGCCCTCTCAATCCCCCACAACTGCTTAAACAGTGTTCTGATGCGAAGTACGTGCCACTACTCTGTGCACATGTAACAAGTAATGGCTAATGTCACTGCAGCTACTGATCTGCCCTCACCCGAATGCCTTGTGCTGCTCCTTGTTTTGCTCATATGGGGGAAGACTGAAAGGGCCAAATTCAGAAGTGATGCACAAGAGCTGGACTGTGCAAGTCAGTAAACGGGGATGTGCCTAAGCTAGTGCAATCCACACAAGCCAGTAAAAAGTGTAATTACACTCAGATGTCTCAGTTTTGCCTCCTGATCTGTCAGCTTGCAGCAGGTTCCCCGGTGCAGGTACATTTTCGGCCTTTCCTTGCTGTGGTGGGTTTCTTGCCAGAATGATAATCAATTTGTTCCTATACTTCCTCTATAGTGAGGTGAATATTTTTTCTATTGTGGACCAAAGAAACTATTTTTTTAAATTAACCCCTTTTTATAGTGGATGGGAAAAATATGATGTTAAAAAACAGTACAAAGTAGACATTAAACGTAGTATATGGTTTCTAGCCAACACAGGAGCAGGCACATACCTAAAAGAGGAATCTTCACTTACTCTACGTTAAATACTGGTTATTAATCATTCTTTCTTGTATGAATAAGAAAAATTGTGAAAAAGGTACAAAGCACATTCATTTTTATTAAAATGCATCCCCTATTTTGTCAGTGTAGTTTAACTGAATAGGTGGCAGGAGATATCTTCCATTACGCAGTACAAAACTACATCTGTTTCAAAGCCGCTTTCCACAGTTGTTGTTCTTAACAATGATGTGCTCAAGGCTTTTATACATGAGCAGTGTAAACTTAAGCATGGTAAATGTTAGAGAGATAAGAAAACCTCTTGACTGCTAACAAAATATGCGGTGGAAAAATCAGTGTCATTGCTGCCCACTTTTGCAAAGGAGGTTAAACATACAGACGTCTTGTAGCAGAACTGTATTCATCTGCAAAGATGAAGCCTATTAGAAATGTCAACAAAAAAAAGTTGCACGGAAGGAAAAGTAGTATGTAACAAAGTGGTACTGTAATAATTTCACCCTCAAGTGTTAACTATGAAAACCTAGGGCACAATCATAACTGGTGCATGGTGTGCATTTGACAAGGTTGTGTGTAACATGGCACACAGCTTGTTCTTCTTCTGGTGCCCTGTACAAGAGGCCTGGTCTTCCTAAAAAGTGATGTGATCAGGGCCAAGTCTAGTAGGATTTTCCTCAAGAGCCTGATCCAAAATCCACTGAAGAATATAGGTGTCTGTCCCTTGACTGACAGGCTTTGCATCAGGCCCCAAACAGCAATGAAAAAAAGGGGGGAGGGAAGCAAGTCATCACTGCAGAAAGCATAGTTAACTCATACGTTTGCCAAACGCCTTATGGGATCATATATAAGTGCTAGCATGGGAAAGCAGGGCAATTGGGTATCTACCAGAGGTATTCTGGAGGGTGATTACTGCAGCGACATATTTGGCATACATATTTTATTCTGACAATACGCAGTTAGTGGCATGAAAATACACTGGGACCTATGTAATTGAAATGTATCAATGCTGGGATACTGCCTGTGAGTAGATCACGTACTTAAATATGGATTAATTTTACAGTGTTGAGTTACAAAAAATAATTTTAACCTCAGACCATCCTTGCAACATGCTCAGCCATAAAACCACCATTCCCAGGGTGACAAGCATGTATGACTACAGCAGTATTAGAATACCGAATATATAGCACTGTTAGAGTGTAGGTTCTCTTCATAGGTATGATCAGACTACACCCCAAGAACAACATTCACTTGAGTATCTGTTCCTGCATAGGGTATAAACAAATGGCTCAACAACAAAAAATGTCCTTTACTTTCCCAGGAGGTAAGAACAGTTTGAAGTAGTTATCCTCTTCCACAACTCAATCAAAAAAGAGTAGCATTTACCTTTCCTCTAGTCACTAGTCTCTTTGCACTGCCACTGCCTGCTTTCTTTTATGTGCAGCAAGTGGGCCAAGGGGTTAATGTGCACCACATCACTTAACTCTTCTTATATCTCTGAAGAGCCAGAAGAAAGTTGGGTTAGGGTTTTATATGTCCCAGAGAGGAACTACACCCTACCACACACGTTAGTAGACCTAATACAAACAAGGTTTTGCACACCTTCCCACCTGTTAGCCAGGTGATTACTTGTTATTAGTTAGTTTTACAGGAATTATCCACCTATCTTTCTGTACATGGCAGTAGCTATTGTGCTGTCTATACTACATATAGCCACTTTCACATCAGCCGCTATGGCTAGATGCAAATTGCAGTATTCTAGGTCTCCAGAGATGGGAAGTGAAGGTGGTTTTGACACTGGATTAACAATGAATGTGTCTAGTTATGTTTCAGCCTCACTATTACCATGCTAACTGGTTACTGCTCATATTTCAAGTTTACAGGGATGTGATGGGACAAAATTTATACTTTCTATTAAAGTATTCCTACCCCAAAAAGGGTTAATTGGGGCTTACCATCTCTCAAGTACTCTGCCATGGAGCTGGTCATCAATACACAGAAGTATTATTTCATGAATACATAGGGACTTGGATGCTAGTCTTTTTAACCACAAAGGAAAGTTCAAGTGACCTATGCATAACAGAAGGCTGTTTACTTCATAAAACATCTTTAAATCACTATTTTTACATTTAAAATTAAGGGGTATAAAAGAATATGCTGTTTTTCTTTTCATATATATGGCAATTTACAGGCACAGCTACAGACTTAAATACAATGCAGCGTAAGAAAACATCCTAAAAAGCATTTGGAGATTTTTTTGTGGACAGGTGGATATCATAGTTAGAGATTTTTATAAAGCTTCTCTCAAAGAGATGCATGACCACTCAGTCCATTTTCTCTTCTTGGAAGTAATCTGCATCATTCATATATTCTTCCAGATGATCATATCTCTGCATATAAAATAAAAACTATGTCAATTCATCAAATACAGCAACTGAATGAAGTAAATACATTGCTTGTTGTGCCAAGCTTAATGCATAAACAAAAGCAGCAGCACTGATTCAGAAGCAGAGAGAACCAAAGCCTATTTGGTAAGTCTGGCTCTACTCAGGTAATTTGTCCTATAGTGTTTCATGAAGTTTTAAGAAATCAAAATAATTAAGAAAAACTGATCCTGATACAGAAACACTGGAGGCTTACCCATGAAATACATCTCACCATCTAGGTGTAGTTGCACCACTTACTCAACCTTTTTATTTTTTACACTTTTAACTAAGACCCCAGTATTGTAACATGTAGCACATGGACCGACTACTGCAGCAGCACATACATAATATATTTTTATTCTTGTATTTATTATTTCGTTATTAATAATGTTACATTATGCATTTTGTTAGGACATTAATATGGACTCATTTTGCCAAAAATATTCATGCTTTAAAAACTCATTTTAAAAAGGGCCCTATTTCTATTGGAAGGTGTCCATTTACAGACAAGCAAAAATGGGTCCATTCCAAGAGAGAGGTGGCCTGAAAGTCACATTTTTAAATGGAGGAGAATAAAATGGCCAAAGAAGAATTTGCTTGGAAGTTTGAATCTGAAATCCAGCGGATGAAAGTCTATCAGACTAGTATATAAGCTGGAAGTATTTTAAATGGCCCAAGCAAATCCCTCCTTTGATTTACACTCCCCCCCCCTTTAGTTTAAGGATTTCCCTCCTTTCGGTCAAGTTACTGGGCCTTTCCCCAACAGTCAAACTCACATATTGTCACTGGAATTTGGCCTGTAGAACTTTTAACATTCTCAGTTACACTTGTGTAACGCTGTTTCCTTCATATCATACTTTGAATTAAACCTGTGCAAACTCAGAATCTTTAACTATAATTGGAACCAAATAAATTATTTTGCTGGTGCTGTGGAATAGAATCCAGCTCCCTCATCTTACCTGTCCAGCACTGCTAAAAAGAGTAAAAAAAAAAATCAGTAAGGTACTCACTTACTTTTGTGACTAAAATAAGACTGATTATTTGCAGGGAGCAGCTTTGTTCTGTAAGTAGGTACTATTTTTGAGTCACTTTTCAGAGCAGAACTGCACTTTATGGGAAGTTATTACAAGTCTTGCATGGCTGATGTCTACTTTTTACCATCTTGAATGAACTACAGTCAATCACAAACGTACTACTTCTTACAACTTATTGCTTAGTTAAAGCACAAACATTTTATTTAGCATTGCTGTCACCACCCCCTTTGATACAAAGGAATTAACTCAATGACAGATTCCATCGTACCTCCTGAATCCAGCCATTCTCTTCCAATTGGCTGAAAAGCCTGTCGACTGTGTCTTTGACTGGCTCATCCTGAATGCCCTCCACCCCTGTAACCGAGCAGCAGCGCTGATACAACTTGTATTTAAAATGTTTCAGATTATGATAAACCCTTGTACGATTTGCACACACGCTGCCAACCTTCAAAACCTATATAAAAGTGAACAAACTTGGTTATCTAAGATAAATTAACGTGAAGCAATGATCATCTCGACAATACAATGCATGGCTAAATCAGTTTAGTATTTTGAAATAATGAACTCAACAGCCTTTGACACTATATGATTGACTATTTTATAAGCAATGTAGCCCCCCACATTCTTTGCACCCCAACCCTACAGGGGCAATGACTGGTGATTCAGTGCAACTGCAGTTCCATCTGCCCCTGTTCCTCAAGAACCACTATTCACAGCTGTGCAGGAAAAGTGAAATGCTGCCAGTGAATCCACCTGAGCAACTGTTACAAAATCCCCTGCAATGCTTACACTGATGTTTGGAGGAAAACTGATTAAATCCTTTCTGGTTTATACTTACTACCTGCTGGAGTCATAAGATGTAGCCATTTCAACATTCATATTAAATTGTATGAAATAAAGTCTGGATTTATTAAGAATAAAAGCTCAAAAGCCTAAAAATCAAAAGCTATATCAGAGTCACACTAAGAATGCACAACCATTTTGGACATTCAGGAAATGAAAAAAATCGCCAGAGATGCACCAAATCCATACATGCATGTTAACTTCTTCCTCTTGCTAAAGCCCATAGAACAGTTTGACAAAATACTGGTTTTAAACATAACCACAAATTGTGCAGTGCATGTATGGAGACTAAGTTAGCAGCACTGTTGGAACTTGAAACCTTGTATTCCACACTCATCACTATTTTATATCTGGGAAGCCTCTGTGATGCACAGCTATAAGTGTTGCATTTGATGGCTTCAACCTTTATGCCTCAAAGAATGCTGTAAAAATCACTGGAAACCTGGGTAATCCATCTTCACTTGCTGTACCATCCCAGAATGCCCAACAATCAAGAGCTGGATTATGGATATTTAGGGGCAGTTGAGAATGTGTATTGAATGTCCCTGTATTCTCTATCCACCTTGCTGAATTCAGCATATTATTTTTGTATTAACTAATTCAAAATCCTTTAATTTTTTCATTTTACCTTGAAGTTTTCCCAATATGGTACAATTTTAATATTACAGTCTACACCAGGGATCAGCAACCTTTCAGAAGTGGTGTGCCAACTCTTCATTTATTCACTCTAATTTAAGGTTTTGTGTGCCAGTAATACATTTTAATGTTTTTAGAAGGTCTCTTTCTAGAAGTCGATAATATATAACTAAACTATTGTTGTACGTAAAGTAAATAAGGTTTTTAAAATGTTTCAGAAGCTTCATTTAAAATTAAAATTAAAATGCAGATCTTATCAGTGTAGTGTGATCCTTGCCCTTGCTTTTCCTTGCTGAGTTTTCCAATGTATGGCATGTCTTTGGATATTTTAAGATGCACACAGGCTTCTGAGTGATTAGTTGTTAACCGGCTCTGAGAGGGACATATGACAGATTTCATGTGTGAAAATACCTCTTCACACAGGTATGTGGATACAAATGCTGAAAGCATTGCAAACGCAATTTTCTTCAAACAGTTACATTTCACTAGCAGGGACATCCAGCAGATCAGAATAGAGGCCCCACGATCTCTCTCGGTAGCTTCAAGTGAACTCTGCAGAGCTCCAAACTTTGATGCCCACAATTCTGAGCTTTTTAACTGAATGAGCTACATTTTGAAATCTTCAACACCCATCCACTGAAATACAGACAAATCCCAGTAGCTTTTGTTGAACTTTTCAGGTGTAATTAGAAAAGAAAGCATTGGACCAAATCGCTGGAAATCTTGAAATCTGTCAGAAAATTCTGATTCCAGTTCTTGCATGTACATTCTGATCTCGAAGTCAAATGCAATGCGCTGTTCCACGTGGCGTGATAGTGATGTAAGCAGCAAATCAGGACTTAAAAATATTCCAGTACAGTGGTGCTGGAACAATTTTTAAGGTGGGGGTGCTGAGCTGTGCCCCCTCTTGCCCCTGTCTGCACCCCTCACTACCCCAGGCTGGGGCCAGTGGACCACAGCTGGGGTCGGCTGCAGATTCCCGGGCCAGTGGCCAGGACCCCAGGCCGGCAGCAGAGCCCCCTGGACCGGTGGCCAGGACCCAGCTCTAGCAATGGGCTAAGTGGGGTCGGCGGCCGGTACCCCAGGCCGGCAGCAGAGCCCCCGGGACCGGTGGCCGGGACCCCGGCAGTGTGAGTGCCACTGAAAATCAGCTCGCGTGCCGCCTTTGGCATGCGTGCCACAGGTTGCCTACCCCTGGTCTACACTTTATATCTGAAAACATTTCACTTTTTTTAAGCAAGATAGATTTTGTTAAAGTTACCAAAATCTTCTTTAGAACTCAGCCTTGGAAAAAGTCTATATATTGCATTCATTCTAATGTTAATTTCAGATATCTCACTGACTTTTTCCTAATGCTTCATTTGTCTCTGTTAGGTGGCTCTACTAGCCAAACTTGTTATGCCTGCTGATGTGGAATGCACAGAGTGACTTGACCACAAAAGAGAAGAATGAGAAAAAGGCACACCACAACTGTTATGTTTACTCTTAATATAAACAATGTTACTACCACGTTGGCAAGCAGAAGACATGGTCCAGATAATAGGGCACATGGCAGCAAAGCAAAGGACTCACATCTATAATGCTGAACTACATGCGACATCTTGGCCTAACCAAGGAGAGGATAGGAAAGAAAAAGGCTATGCACAAAAACAGTCACTGGAAACCTAAGTAAAATAGCAACCACACCCAGTAGGTATGAAGAGAAAAAAATCCAAAGATCAGAGGGAAAAAAAAACCCTGTACTTGTTACAACTAAAAGGAGGTGTGCTGAGGTGCAGAAGAAAGGGCCGAAGTGAAGTTTTCATCCTCTCTCTCTGGTGCTTTTCTATAGTTTTTAAAAAGCCCAAATTACGTAATACCATTCATTCTGATCCACTGAGGCTGCACTGACTTTTCCTTCACTCAGTTATTTTCCTGAAGTGCCAGTTTAGCATTACACTGTCCTCTTGCAGTTGAGTTAAGTGCCATGAGAGCAAAGATGGGACATTTGGATCAACAGGCTGCAGATAAACCTCCAGCACTGTACTAGTGAGCAGCACCCAATACTGGCTGGATTATGGATCACCATAGGAGTAAGGAGGTAGTGTGGGCAGCTTCCAAGGAGCCGCTGCTGTTTACAATAGAAAAATGGGGCAAATCTAGGGTAATGTAACATTCCCTGGTTTGTTTCGTGGCTTCTGAATAGACTGTACTTTGTCCTCATTCCCCCAAAAGATGCATTTTTGCAGGTCAGGGTACACTATGATGGTTACGTGTTAAAAAAAGAAAAACTAAGCTCCAGTTTTTTGATATTGAATAGTCCAACCCAAACTGAAAAGATGAACTGTAATGAAAGTAACTATAAATTCAGTATGACATTGTATCTCTGTTCCAAGTTTTAAAATGGCCTGTGCTCTTAAGTGGGATAACAGGCCATCCAAGAGGTGCCCCAACAAAGAAGATTCTGTTTGGTAACACATGCAAGACCTGGAAAGTGTGGAAACTTCAAAAGATTATTCTACTGAGATGTGCCATATGCTGTGGGTCCAAGGATTAGTCCAAGTTTTGTCTCCGTATCTTTGTGAGCTAGGAATTGTATTCTAGCTATAGCGGGGAAGGTTACCGAGCTTCATCCAGGAACTAAAGTCAGTAGCAGGTGATTATTAAACATCCCATGATAGGTAAACAACTCCAGAGAAGAACAAATGAATTGCATATATTGACTAAGACTTGGCTCAACAGGCCCAGGAGACAGAGTTTGGATACAAAGGGTCAGCCTGAACTGGCTGAGTATCCCTCAAACTGACATGTAATTGTAACCAAGGGGGGAAAACCCTGCTGAATGGGTTTGAAGCACTGGAAACTTACTAGGGTTTCCATGTGGAAGATAGGTAACACCTTGTAAGCTTATTATGCATATAGACTGTTTATTTTTTTGGTATGATAACTCTGTAATGCTTTTGTCCTAAAAATAAGCATACTGTGTCTGTGATAGCTGGCTGGTCATTGAGAGCGTGAACTGAGTGAACTGGATTCAGCTCAGATGTGCTGGGACAATCACAGTGAACTGCAGGAGGACTGAAAGCCTAAATCCCTGGTTTTGAGGCCCAGACCTAAAGGGGTATCACCCACTGAGGAGTGATGGCTGGAGTCCCAAGACATAAAGAGGCACCCTTGAGCAGATGACAAAGGGGGCAGAAGTGCAGTTAACCCTGGAACCATTTCACTTTTTATTGACATTTTTCTGATCTTAAACAAGGAGTGGAGATTACATCCTTGTCCTGGTTAATTCATTACCTCCTTGAGTTTAGGTGGGGGTTTTGATATCTGCCCTTGGAGACCCATGTGCTTCCCTAAGGCAGCAATACAAGATTTACGATTGGATCGTAACACACACTACACTGACTTTGTCCTCACAGGTCATTAGGATTTAGTGCTGTCCTGTCCAGGTTTTCAGTGAGCTGCAAGTTATGGTCTAACTGGTTATTTGATTTAAATTTTGTGGATTGGAGTAAGTCTGGATAGGTTAACTAGCTGAACGGGATTAATTTCTTTATTTTTAAATATCTATGCAAGTGTCTAGAGCTTTAGGATAAGTGATTTCAAATATGAATTTTAGATGAAAAGCATCAAGTTTTGGAATTTACAAATGATGCTAAAATAGTGTTGAAAATTTGTTCAAGAAACTGTGAAAGGTATGGATTAATAAAATTCAAGAAGTTCCCTATAAAATCAGATTTAGGTAATCTAAGAGCAATTACTAACTATGCTTCTAAAAGAAATATTGATTTTCTGTAGAACAGTATTTTTGGAGTAGACTTCATAGAAGAAGGTATAGATAAACCTGAGATCATGCATGAAATTTAATATTAATTTTCCATTTTATGGTGGAAATGTATAGTATTTTCACCAGGCACTGGTTAATCAATAATTACTTGCTTCCCTCTACCCAAGGTTCTTCCAAGGTTGTAGCTCCAGTAATGTGAAGACTGATGGTGAATAAAGATTCAGACATCTGAATTCAGGGCAACTTAAAAAAAACAAAACCAACCCCATGCACACCACCCTGGGGGATCAGTTATGATGATGGGATCATCTCAGTGTTTCACCATCTGAAACGTACAAAGCACCAACCAAGAACACAGAAGAACTTAAAAAAAAAATTACCTGTTTGTCATGCAACATAAAGTCATCTGTTTCCAAAGTTCTATAGTTGTACAGCTTTCCGGACAACACCACGTCAAATTTACAGTACCGATGCAGTTCACAAGCTTGACAGGATCTATTTATTGGAGTCTTCATTACTATGCGGACGTCAGGGTAACAATCCACTCGCTCCTACAAAGATATATTACACAAAACTCTTCAACAGGATATCCCCTAAACCAAGGCAAAAACTCTTGACTACGTGAGCTGCTGAGTACTCATCTCCAGTTGTCTTTGCGGCACTAATCAACCTCATTCATATTTCCATTTATTTCATTTTATTTGATCTTATTTCGATTATTCTCCTCATTCACATGCATGAGACTGAATTATTTCACACTGATTTCATATTCCAAGTTGTATGAACTATATTTTGAATTTCTTGGAAGATATAATATTTTTGTACTGGTGTGTTTCTTTAAAAGAAATCTACAAAAATTTATTGTGACAGTACAACCAACTGTCAAAGGATGCTCTTTGAAGTGCATGTGTGGGGCATCTACCAAAGTCAGTGGGACAACTGTTAATACATCTTTCAGGGCAGAATCTAGCTCGAAATACAGGGAAGTAGCCATGATTTATTTACACACTACCCCTCAACATTCAGATGTGTATTATCATGCAGTTTGTGCAACTAGCTACTGGACACACGTGCGAGAATCACAGCAGTTTAAAGTGTACAGTAATGCCTGACTACTAAGGGGCAAGATCATGCCCCAAAATATGGAAAGACAAATAGTTATTAGGATTTGTATTTTCAGTTAGGAGTAGAGTGTATGAACTTTTTTTTTTTTGGACACCTGGAGCCACTTTATTGACCAAGACAGAAGCTATACCTTATATCGTTCTTTCCAGCGACTTCTAGAGATTAAGTTTTCAAGACGAGGTTGAATAAAGCGATCATCCAAATAATGGAGTGAGGTTAGAATTTCTTGTGCATATCTCTTTTGCCTTGTTCCATCTGTTCAAAGAAAGAGTCACTATAATACAATATATGATGTTCAGTGAATGTATGTGTTTCTTCCAGCCACAAAATCTTCAGGGAGATGAGTCTACACACTGAAAAGCATCCATATAATTATTTACTGATTGAAGAACAGTAACCTCAATGATTATTAGGGATATTTACAATAAAATCTGTTGTACATGAAAGCTACACAAATCATTAAAATTAACTTTGGTATATTCATAAAGACACCTGTCCACAGCAGGTGCTGCACAATAATAAAAAGTAGAATAGAAATAAAAACTCAAAAATATGAATAACTGCTGAATCAAAGATCACAATCTGAGAACAGTTAATCTCAAAATATAACCACTCACACTTATCAAAAGTCTGAAAAAACAGATGCTCCTGTCCTTTTCCCTACAACGTTTGTAATGTAATTGCTTAATGTTTAACGTTTGTAATGTAATTGCTTAATTATATTTATACAGATCCTTTAAGTTAATTCCTAGACAAAAAGCTATGTGAAGAGGGAGTTAGGGTTGGGAGTACATGATAGTAACATTACAGTATTGTAATTAAACCCAAAACATTTATTACAAACCAAGGAAAACAAAATATTACATAAAGAAGTTCAAATACATTAAGCATATAAACAATCTCAACTTTCCATTCTTAGCGATATCATACTAAAATGCACTAATCATTATTCTACCTGTGGTCGCAGATTAAATTACCATGGATTTTTAAAACACATAGGTTTCCCCCCCATCCAATTCTCTTGCTCAATGATAACATCACAGAACAAATTAAAGTTGGATACCACTGGTCTATATAATCATATCTTTACTGATTGTTATACCTAATTATCTTAATTACAACTAATTTCCTCAAACATAGCATATGTGCAAAATTTCAGTAATTTTTAACTGTGTGGAAAGTTTGAAGAAATAGTGCCTGTTAGTCAATTATTAAGATAGTTCAGGACAAAGTGTGACACTGTGCTAAAATGGGTCATTTAAAAAATAATTTTTAACTCAAACTAATTAATAGATTTTCTTGTAAGTCCTCTTTGGAAGATATTGCACATGACAAATATAGAGTAATTCAAAGATTCATAGATTCCAAGGCCAAAAGGGACCACTGTGATCATCCAGTTTGACCTACTGTATAGCACAGACCACAGACCTTCCCCAAAGTAATTCCCTGAGCATATCTTTTACAAAAACATCCCATTTTGATTTAATAGTGGCCAGTGATGTAAACTGTTCCAATGGTTAATTACTCTCAGTTAAAAATTTGCATCTTAATTCCAGTCTTCATTTGATCATGTTATACCTTTCTCTACTAAATTGAAGAGCCAATTATTAAATGTGTTCCTCAGGCAGATCGTAGTCAAGTTACCCTTAACTTTTTCTTTGTTAAACTAAAGAGACTCACATTTAGCCATATTAAAGTCCATATTGTTTGCTTGCACCTAGCTTACCGAGCGATCCAGATTGCTCTGTATCAGTGATCTGTCCTCTGTTATTTACCACTCCTCCAGTTTTGTGTCAACCGCAAACTGGATCAGTGATTTTGTGTTTTCTTCCAGATCATTGATACAAATCTTAAATAGCACAAGGCCAAGAACTAACCTCTACGGGACCCTACAGTACATGTACTCGATGATGATTCCCTATTTATAATTACATTTTGAAGCAGTTTTTAATCCATTTAATGTGTGCCATGTTAATTTTATATTGTTCTAGCTTTGTAATCAAAATGTCATGCACTCAGGTATCAAGTCAAAACACCTTACAGAAGTATATTACAAACAGTATTACTCTGACCAACCAAACTTGTAATCTTATCCAAAAAAGATGTCAAGTTAGTTTGGCACGAACTATTTCCCATAAATCCATGTTGAGTGGCATTAATCATATTTAATATAATTCTTTATTAATCAAGCCTCATATCAGCCGCATCAAAGGACAAATCCCTGATACAGAGAGGAACTCATCCAGATTTCAAAATACTTTCCAAACCTTAAAGAATTAAGCACTACAGCACTCTTTTAAGGGTTTGTTCACACAGTGACTTTGTACAGCGCATTAGCCTGTTGCGCACTTTCACACCCTGGCTCCACTGTGATGCACAAAACTCCACCAAATCCTGCATGAACCTAAACTCAATCGGTGTCTATGTTTTCCCTAGGTGCCCATGTTTCCCCCTCTGAGCATGTACACTGCTACCTCCCTCTAAGCTTCTAGACACCTTTCTCCCAGCGTAAGCGCAAGGGCAATTCACAAACAGGGAAAGACAGATATTGGTCCATTTAAGTCTTGTGTGGGACCCTAAAAGTTAGGCATTGTAAACCTGAGCATCATGGCACCTATGGGCAGATCTACACTTCAATGCAGCTGTGCCACTGTAATGCTTTAATTAAGACACTTTAAGCCAATGGGAGAGCTTTCCTGTCGGTTTAGTTCACCCACCTCTGTGCAAGGTGGTAGCTATGCTGGCAGGAGAAGCTCACCTGCTGACATAGCACTGTCTACACCAGCGCTTAGGTCAGTACAACTACGTTGCTTGGAGACATGGATTATTCATGCCCCGAGTGACGTAGTTATACCCAAGTAATTCTGTAGTGTAGACCAGGGTTAAGTCCCCTCGTGGATCCCACCCAGAGGCTTTGTCTACACTGACAACTGAATAAAACTTTGTCGTTCAGAGGTTAAAAAAAAAACAAAAAACCACACCCCACACCCCCAAAAGACAAAAGTTTTGTGTACAAAAAGTGCTGGTGTGAACAACGCTTGGTCAGCAGGAGCACTCTCCCGCCAACAAACAGCGGCCACACTGCATGCCTTTTAGCAGCACGACTAGGTCGCTAAAAGGTGCATAGTGTAGACAAAGCCTAAATCTCTACACAGCCAAACCCTTAGATTATTCTCCGCACTTCACAGATGGAGTAAACTGAAGCAGAGAAAGGTTAAGTGATTTGCCTAAAGGCACACAAGCACGTCGGTGGCAGAACTGGGAACAGAACCCAGGAATTCTAATCCCCAGACCCACACCAACTACCAAACATGACTTCCTTATGCATAAATACCATAATGTTTTACCCCACAGGCATTACATTTTCTGCCATGTAATGTTACTTACCATACAATGAGTTCAAAAAAGTGTCATCAATTGTGTTTATGAGGAAAGCTTTTACAACTCTTTGGAAGTGGACATAATGGTCACAGCGAGAGACTGGAAAAAATGCAACCAGATAAAGCAATTAACAATGTAAAAAAGCCTCACAAGGAACAAATTCGTATACAGACCATACAAGTTTCATGCAAAATTTGATAAAGAGCTACCTAATCTCAAATACTATAAATACATTTTTTAGAAGTAATTTTTCAAAATTTCAGTTCAATATAACTTCCAAAGTCCTGTTTCTGTATAAGATCGTTCATTTAAACAGTGCCTTTCATCCCAAACAATATCAAAGAACTTTACCATACAAGCCTCCCTCCCTCTCTCTCTCTCTCTATATATACACCCCCCCCCCATATACACATATCCTTCCACTAGCTGATTACACCTTGGAGACAGCGGTGTAACAAATTCTCTTGAACAGCACATGGCAATAACACAGAATAGTTAATGACAGAAAGCAAAGGATACTGTATCCAAGAGAAACTGCAGAGGAACTTCATGTAGCTACCCAAAAATAGCAATTAGCTACAGCAGAATTCAGCCAGAACATTAGGGTTAACATGGCTGGTTCTGAAGAACGCAGCAAGAGTTTTAGTAACCACAAGAAGCAAGAAGTTTCGTGTCTCAATGGGAATTTGATACCTAACGTTAGGGGCTGAATAATTTACCTCACATCTAACTAAAAATACATGTACAGCACCTTACCAACCCCTCCCCCCACCATAAAACAGTAAGATAAAGGAATAAAATGATTGTGTATGGAAGCTACAATGCCTCTACAATAAGCTATAGCATTTTTGAATTTTAATTTTCTACTTTCAAGCTATCATGCACTTTCATACTATTTCGAGCTAATATAGACAAGTTCTAATAAACACCAAATCATGGGTTTACAAGCAAAGTATTCATATCAACTTGTCGCTTATTTTAACCTTACAGCGTGGAATGTAATATTCCAGTAACTGGAATTTTGATGTAGCCAGTTCTTTCCCTTGTGGTTGGTTTTCATCCTCAGCACGTTCTGCACATTCTTCCTCATCCTCAACTATAAAGTCTTTCATACTATCATCGTCATCATCAATGTCACTACTTTCTGTTGGTGTGAGGGGTAAATGATAGGATGATTCTTCTATTATTTCCACATCATCATCAGAATCCTAAGTAAATTAAAAACATCCTAAAACAAACTATCATTTGAATACTTCCCCTATGAAATTTTCAACATTTGCATTGCTTAGTAAAATATGCAATTTTTTGTATACCCCTCCCCCCACACAAACACACGTTTTGACCTTTGATTATTGCATGTTCAATTAACAAGGGAGATTTTAATTGACTAATGGTCTAAACAAAAGAAAATTTACTTTCACATGTAATTCATATAGATGTCTAGTCCTGTGTCTGTCTGTAGCAATTTTTTTTAGCTCTAGAAGTCTAAGCTACCTCAATTAGGTAGCATGTTCCTCCATTGAGGAGGTTTGGCAGCCCCCTCCAACGTCTCTGTCAAGTCCTTTTAAAGAAAAGGAATTTTAAAAGAATAGAAAAAATTATGGGGAGAAAAAAAGGGAACATATCCTTAACTATTTGGAGAAGATGGGCAGATGAGTTCTAATGCTATACAGTCTTCTGGCTGACTATGAGAACAAACAAAAGGAGCTCTTCAGCCCTTGGCAATAAAAGAAAAAGAAACCAAAACTAAAGGCATCAGAGACAGTACTACTGCACAGTTGTAACATGGGTTCCTTGAAAGTGTAGGGGATGAAGCTCTTGCAACTTTTGGGGAGCTCCCAACCTATCTTGAGAGTAAAATTCTGTGAGGTGATATGTATGAAAAAACAAAGTATTTAATTTCAGAGGTAAAAACATACCCCACAATATTTACTATTACTGGATGCCCGGGTTGATCTTTGTCTTGCGAGTTCTTTCAGTTTCATTAGTCGCTTCTGCTTCCCATTAGTCAAGGCTTCTTCTGTGGTAGCGGTTTTATGATGTTCCTGTTCTTGAGAACACTCATCTTCATCCATTATGCAATAACGTTTAGCAAATACTTTTCTAACAGGGATGTCACTGTCATCACTCCTGTCACTGTCATACATCACAGATGTGCTCGACCTCTTACGCTTTCCTGGAGTGATGCATTCATCCTCCACATCCTCTACGACTGTGTCATCATGGCTTTTCTCCTCATGATCTGAAAGATTATACCCCTTAACTACAGTTTCTTGTTTTTCAGCCACTTCATCTTCTGACGTAGATGAGAGTCGTTCGTCTTCTGAAGCAGATGTGAGTTCATCATCACTATCAAGCAATATGGTCTCTCTTTTAGTCCGCCTCCAATCAACCCGAGATTTGGATGCTGGTTCTTCTATTCTTGTGTTCCTCCTTGTTTCATATCTTCTGATAACTGGTTTTGTTTCCATTGAAAAGCTACCGCAATAATAAAAAACAAATTATATTTACCAAAAAACCAGAGTAGCTATGATGCCAAGATATTCAAAACAGTATGAGAGTATGCATTATTAACCTAATAAACCTATGATTAATGGTATATTGCTTGGAGAAGCTCTCAGACAAAAGGGCCGAGAGTTCACATCAATAATTTCATGGTAAGACATACCTTACAAAAATGTTATTGTTATCAAAAATTATACATCTCCCCCCCCGCCAAACACCCCACACACCAGGCATTAGAAACAGAGAAAATAAAAGTGAGAAAAAATCCCATAATCTGAAAGTTTTAATTTAAATTTTACATTTAAACGTACAATTAGGTGTTTAATCAACCTTAACTCTGCCCCTTAGTGATGTTCAGAGGAAGGGCATGTGTAGAAAGAATGTAACAGGAAAATACTACAAGAGAAAGGTATCCATCCATAACAAAAAGTCTCCTCTCCTTGGTGACCAAAACACTAGAATGCTTTACTCTTATGATGCATCCGATGAAGTGAGCTGTAGCTCAGGAAAGCTTATGCTCAAATAAATTGGGTAGTCTCTAAGGTGCCACAAGGCCTCCTTTTCTTTTTGCGGATACAGACTAACAGGGCTGCTACTCTGAAACCTTTCTCTCACAGGGCGGATGTGCAAACTCTGGCTTCTGTAGGACCAGTCTTTCAGAAAACCTTATGGTGATATCCCCGCATTATACCCATCACAGTCACTTTTTGTCTGGGAGTTTCGTTAATTTCAAATTCTCAACTCTCCAGCTCCTCAGACCCCTGCCTGGGGGTGAAACAGGGCAAGGGCCATTCAGTCCTGAAGAACCCAGGCCACGGCAGAAGGCAGCGGAGCAGAGGAGCCCTGTGATGCGGGGACTTCAAGGAACTGCACGGTCCCTGGGGTGAGCGCTTTTGCAGTGGGGGCGCTGAGCCCACCCCTCGGCCGATACACCGCGGGAAGCACCGTCGCCCCTCCGCCTGTCCCGCCCCGCGGCTACTGCGCGGCGAGAGCGCTCCCCGCGCTCAGGCCGCCGGACCCGCCCCAGCCGCAGCGGCGCCGAGGCGAGGCCAGTCGCCTCTGCCCGTCCCAGGCCGTCACGAGGGGACGAGTGCAGCTCGGACGCCAAGAACGGGCGGCCGCGCCTTCCGTGACACCCTCCCAGACCCCACCCCCCCGGTGACGAGAGCCAGGCGGGAAGGTGGCGGCGGGGCCAGCCCAGCCTGCGGCCTCCGATACCGCGCCCCGGCCGGCGCGGCAGGGAGATGCCGCCGGCTAGACGTGCTGGGAGGGGCGGCGCATCGCCGCGGCCCCGCTAACAGCCCAGCCGGCCCCAGGGCGCGCAGAGCGCTGGCGGGCAGTTTAACCGTCAGCGCTCCCCGCGGGGCCAGTGCCCCCCAAAGGGGGGGAGGGAGGGGTTCCTCCCTCGCGGCAGCCCAGCCAGGACACCTCCCCCGTTACGCACATTTAAAGGCTCCGGCCGCGCGCCCCCCAGGAGTCCCCGCGCCGGCCGCCGTTGCTCCCCCAGCGCACCACCCAGACGCTCCCACCTTCAAGTTCAGCGGCCTCGCAGGCTTTGATTGGCGCGTCCCGCCTGTCACTCACTCCCGCTCTGTATTGACGGAAGTGCTGGGAGGCGGGTCGCATGGGGTCACGTGACCTGACATGCTGCCAGCCTGTGCCAGCTGCTTGGGACGGAGGTTGAGGTTTAGGATGATGTCACTTCCGGGGTGAGAAGTGTTTCCCTCTGAGGCAGAAAGGCCCCGAGGTGTTGGGCTGGGTGGAAGAGGCTCCTGGGGGGGGGGGCTCCTGGCCTGGCTGTGACCGGCACTGGGCGGGCAGGGCAAGGCGGAGCGGGGCGGAGAGAGCGCCTGGGAGCAAGACTAGACCTTGCACCCCCTTGGCTTCAGCTGGGGGACAGGCTGCTGGCACAGGCAGGCAGCATGCCGGGTCACGTGACCCCATTGCAACTGCCTCCCAGCACGTCCCAGTGGGGGCAGGGGATCAGCATGGCTTTGACTGGCCCAGGCAGTGGAAAAAGACCCTGGGTGCGTGCAGGTCTGGCCTGGAAGAGGCATGGTGACCTAACGGAGACAGTGGGCAGGGGGCTGCAGCGCCCTCAGTTGGCCCTCTGTGCACATCAGCCCACGTACCATGATGAGAATCACAGGCAGAATATGCCTCACTTGATGGAAGGGTAAAGTAGTGGGTGTGCTTCTGCCTGCATCAGGGACCACTGGAGGCCAGGGTCCTGACCTGGCTACCTGTCGTACTGGGGGCTATGCCTAAATCTGTCCTCCTGAGGTTCTTTCCCTGGCTGTACCACAAACTTCCTCTGTGGACTTTGACAAGTCATTTTAAAAATGTAGGCATGATTCTCCGTCGCCTTGCACTGTGTATCATCATTTATACCAATGCTAAGTGGGTGTAAATGCTACTGTTGCTTTTTGGGAGTGTTTTACACCCACTTTACACCACACAGGAAAGGCAATGCAGCCCTGTGTCTCAGTTACCCATGCCAAAAAGAATACAGGAACTGTTTTCAATCGATAGAGGATTTTATTTTCATTTTAAAGAGTAGTTTGGGCCATGTTGTAGGCTGTTGACAAGTATTCTCTATTGCAGAGGTGGGCAAACTACAGCCTGCAGGCCACATCTGGCCCGTGGGACCGTCCTGCCCAGCCACTGAGGTCCTGGCCCAGGAGGCTAGCTCCGAGCCCCTCCCCTGCTTTCCCTTTTTCCGTGCCGCATGGGCAGCGGGGCTGTGACCTCCTGCTGCTCTGAGCAACATGGTAAGGAGGGGCTGGCGGTGGCAGGGGGTTGGATAAGGGGTAGGGAGTCCCAGGAGGCAGTCAGGGGACAGGGAGCAGGGGGCGGTTGGATGGGGTGGAGGTTCTCGGGCGGGGGGGAAGGGTCAGGGGATGGGGAACAGAGGGGGTTGGATAGGAGGTGAGGTCCTGGGGGGCAGTTAGGGGCGGGAGTGTGGATAGGGGTTGGGGCAGTTGGAATAGGGAGCAGGGGGGGTTGGATAGGGCAAGGGATTCCCGGGGGGGCCTGTCAGGGGGCAGGGGTGTGGATAAGGGTTGGGGGAGCAGTCAGGGGACAGGGAGCGGAGGGGGTTGGATAGGGTTGGGACGGTTTGGGGCGGGGGGGTCCTGGGAGGGGGCGGTCAGGGGACAAGGAGTGGGGGGGTTGGATGGGTCGGGGGGGCAGTCAGGGGGTGGGGGCCAGGCTGTTTGGGGAGGTACAGCCTTCCCTACCTAGCCCTCCATATAGTTTCTCACCCTGCTGTGGGCCAAAAAGTTTGCACACCCCTGCTCCATTGTCATGCCCCACCCCCCCGTCTTTATTGACAGAATGGCATTTATTTTTCAAATAGTAAAGATTTGACTATTACTGCCCTTGCCACTGTAAAAATCTACTGCAGTTTCACATTTTGGGGTGCAGCGCAATCAGTGGATAAAAGAGATATATAAAGAATCATTACATATTTTACAAATATTTCAGAAGAGCGATATGATGTTTTCTGTATCACGCAGTAAGGTCTATTAATATTTTCATAACAAGTTCATGTTGTCAATGATACTTAACTCTCAAAATTTGAAACCATGAAGCTTTCCCTTATGTTGTGTTTTACTATTTAGTTTTGTGTCACAAGATGGATCAAAATTAGCCTTGTAAAAGGACCACAACCCAGCTTATCAAAGGTTTTTAAGAGCCTAACTTCTATGGAAGTCAATGCTTTTGGGGATCTGCACCCAGTTTCATATCTCAACTATTTATAAATTCACAGTGATTAAGCCAGAATATACCCTTAGGTTGCCTAGTCTGATCTGTATTACAAGACATTAAATTTCACCAAGTTACACCAGTACTGAGCCTAATAACTTGTGTTTGACTAAGCATATCTTCCTGGAAGGCATCCAGTCTTGATCGGAAAACACGAAGAGATGGAAAAATCCATCATGTCTTAGAAGTTTGTTCTAATCGTTATCATTCTCAGCTATGGGACCTGATGTTCAGAAGTGCTGAGCATCCACAGTGCTCATTGATGTCAATGCTCAGTACCCTGGAAAAGTCATTTCTGTAGTGCTTAATTCTGTTCCTATTTAGCTCATGACAAAAAATCCTCATTGACTTCTATTAGGAACAGGAATGATCACAAACTACTAGGAATGGAACTATTAATAACAACTTTGTTTAGTTTTACAATACATTAACTTAAATTGGTGTATGCATTTCTAAGTAGATTTAATCACATGAAGAGTTTGAAGGGGGAGTAACAAGCTGTGTTTGAGTTACAGGTCATTAAAAAAACCACTGTCCTGATTTGAGATGGTGTTTTTTCTATTGTTTTTGTCTCCGTCTAGCTTAAATATAATTTCAGTTTTCTTCAACCTTTGTACAAACCAAACCAAACCAAAATATTCTCCTTTGCCTTCAGAGCAAACTTGACAATTCTAGTTTTCCAGCCCATATAATTTTGGGTTTGAAATCAAGTCTTTACAGAGGAAGCTAGTTGCAACTTCGGAGTAGCTACAGCTGCTCCATAATATTGCACATCTGGTGGTGATATCCATATGATAAATTGTATTTTTCATGCACTTTTGACCACTTAAGCTGCACTCTGCTTAGTATTCTATCCTCCTTGGGACTTACTCAAAACAGTTGTAACCTCCCACAAAAATGTTTCTTTTGGGATAATCTCCATAAGTCATGGCTTTGCTGCTTGTAAGTAATTTGGCTATTCTGAATAGCCATACTTTACATTTAATGCTAGTCCTACTCCAAAAGTCAATAAGGCAGGGCAGCATTTAGATATACACTATATATAAATAGTCTATGTACACACATACGTAGAAGAATATTTTTGCACCAAGATTAGCATTTTATAGTATGGAAACCATCAAGTAGTTTGTTGGGTAGGAATTGAGACTTCATGACCTTTGCAAAGCATTCTTTAGCTGGAACGAATATTACAGATGCACTGATCTAAGGTGCGTTGATAAATATTGAATCTTGTTCTCAATTTTATTTTCAGATGTAATTGTTATGTAGACATCTGTGATAAATAAAGGTGGGGATACCTCTCTTTGATGGATACCCAGCCAGAGAGTTAGCTGTAAAATCCCCCTTGGTAGCTGTTCTTTACTTGCTTTATCCGTAAAGGGTTAAAAAGTCCCCAGGTTAAAAAAAAAAGTGGGCACCTGACCAAAAGAGCCAATGGAAAGGTAGAACTTTTTAAAATTGGGAAAGAAACTTCCCTTTGTCTGTTGTTCTCTGGGCTGGAGGGACAGAGCAACCATGCTATAAGCAGCTTAAGCCAGGTCTGATCATAAATCATCAGATCATGCCTAGAACTACTTATCTCAACTCTAAATGCGTAAGTAAATCAGAATGTTTAGCTAGACGCAATTAGGGTTATTTCTTTTATTTCTTATTGGCTTGTGGACTCCTCTGTGTTAACCCCACATGCTTTTGTTTGCTTGTAACCTTTAAGCTGTGTTAGGGGGCTTATTCCTTCACCCACTTACTTCCCTGGTCCTTCTCGCATGAACAGAGAGCAACAATACCCGAAGTCCAAAGGTGCAAACAATTCGATGTTTATTGGGGTGAAATTCCAGCAAGCATGATTCCAGTTTCCTTCCTTAGTGTCCCCCTTCCCAGCTCTGACACCACCGAGCCTTACCTGTGTCCCTGTTCCCATTTCTGCCCTTAGCAAAACATGATTCCAATTTCCCCACCCCCATTTCTTGTTCCCATTTCCCCCACCCACACACTTCCTGATTGACTGCAGACTATATAGTAAAACTTGAGTTCTGCTTAGCTATACCTTAACCAATCATTTTCCTGAAATTTAACTAACCAATCCTAACATATTGTAACATGATTATGTAACCAATTATATTCCACCACCTTAATTAGTTTACACCCAGCAAAATTAATTATACAGCAGACAGAAACAATCACAGAACCAGACAGAGACCATGCAAATAAACAATAGCAAAGTGGGAACTATAATGACAAAACAATACAGAAGTGAGGATTTCACATCCCAGCTATTGATAAGTGAGTTCTTGCCAGACAGGATGCTATCAAACTAAGTTTCCTTTTACATTTTCTAAGCACTTCCCTTTCTCTGGAGGCGATAGGCATTATCAGGACAGGATTGTATTCCTAACAGCCCAATAGCACCTTATTTCAATGTGATTAGTTTGGAATGTGAGGATGTGACCGTTCGCTTCTCAGCTTATGGCTGCCTGTGCTGCTTAGCCAAAGGCCTTAGCCTAAGAACAGGGCCTCAGACTGTCACAGTAAGAGAAGGACCTTACACTGGCAGACAGTGATTTTGATTCTTTTATTTATACCTCTATAAATAGCTAAGTGATAAGAATACACCTAAATTCTTAGAGTATAGGCCTTTATAGACAGGCCTGAATATCTGTATCCTAACAAGTTGAACCCCTAAGAAAGCTATTTTGGGTGTTTGATTTTTGGAATTGCTCTTTTAAAATCTAGCAAAAACCTAAATTCCAGATGTATATTCTTTTTGTTTTTAATAAAATTTACCTTTTTTAAGAACAGAATTGGATTTTTGGTGTCCTAAGAGGTTTGTTCATGTTGTTTGATTAGCTGGTAGGCACAGCTAATTTTCTTTGTTTCCTTTCTCAGCTCTTCCCCAGAGGGGAGGTGAAAGGGCTTGAGGGTACTCCACAGAGAGGAATTTCCAAGTGCTCCTTCCTGGGTTCAAAGGGGGTTTTGTTGCATTTGGATGGTGGCAGCGTTTACCAAGCCAAGGTCAGAGAAAAGCTGTAACCTTGGGAGTTTAATGCAAGCCTGGAGTGGCCAGTATTAATTTTTAAAATCCTTGTGGGCCCCACTTCTGCATTCGGAGTGACAGAGTTGGGATTCAGTCTTGACAACATCAATTCGACATCCTTTTTTCCTGGATAGGTATATTCTTTTGAGAAAGCTATAACAGTTCAAATCAAAAGTTATCCAATGTGGTAGATAACGTGTCTGTCTTTACTACCTGGAAGTTGCAGTTTATTCTGGTTGAGGTTCAACATTTATTTTAAAAAAATGTTACTCAACCCAGAATTGTTTTTCCTCTGCTTGGTCTGCAGTAGCACAACAGATACTAGTCCTACAGAACAGCCTATTCCTATTGGCATTCCTGTTGCAGCAAGGTCTTATTCACGTGCAGACCTTTCAGTATATTATTGGAAAAATAGGTGATAATAAAAATCAAAATGGTAGGAAATAATATGAACTGAATGGCCAAACCTTGTCCATCTTATTTGCACAGTAATGCCATTGGTCATTGTGGGAAGCATATGAAATCAAAGGGTGGAAAGGAGTTTCTTTAGGTGGTTGGCTGCATTCCTGTTTGAAAAGATTATTTTAATGCTGCTGGGATTTTATTGTATAATCAATGGTGTGTGAGGGTGCCTAGAGTCCTTCTTGGGTAGGCATTTTTCATTATTTTAAGTCTAATTACATTATAAAATACTTGTGTAGGTAAACAGTTTAGAAATCAGGGTACATTTCATTTAAATCAAATTAGTGATTTAAATCATGATTTAAATCACTAGTCAGGAAGATTTAGTTGGGGATAGGTCCTGCTTTGAGCAGGACTAGATGACCTCCTGAGGTCCCTTCCAACCCTGATATTCTATGATTCTAAGACTCAATTTAATCATGGATTTCTACATAAAAGTGTATTCTTTTGGTTGTTATAACCTTAATACATATTCTTCACAACTCAGAGATAGATGTAGGTTTCATTTTTAGAAGGTACACGCAATACATTTCTAGGTGTTTTATTTTGAAAACTTTTCGGATTAGTTTTACAGCTATATCAGAAGATGAATGATTGTTTGGTTATTTCATTTACCAAAGGTAATTGAAGCAATTGCTTCAATTACCTTTGGTAAATGAAATAGTTCACCTCCCAATGACTTCAAAAATATCTCCAATTCAACAGGTTTTAACCATTAATATTTGGAGGATTTGCTTGCCAAGCTGTATTAGGAGGAGAACATCACCAGACAGACATTTAAACTGTTTTATTTAACTAAAACAACAATGTTATGTATTCTGGATTTTTTTCTTCAACAACAAACATATAATATTTTAACAAACAAGCATATGAATTTTTGAATTTAGTTAAACATTCAAGTTTTTTAAAATCAGGTTTGTTTTTGTTAAAATTGTTTTTAACGAAAATAGTTAAATGAAATATAGTCGATTTAATTTTTTTTTTATTTAATGTCAGCCAGGTCAACATGAGAAACTTAAAATGTTGGCTTCTGCAGCTAACTCAGTCATCTTCACCTTCATTTTCCTGTTTGTTCATAATCTCGAGGAGAAAAACAATCTTTCCTGCTTTTTCAGATCTCAAACGATTTCTCAATTTGGAATGAATTAGTCCAAAGGAAGAATATATTATTTCCACACCAGCGGAAGAAGCTACTGCTGTTAAAAGTGAAATTATCACTTCAACAGTCTCTGAATCCAAGTGCTTAAGTGACTTCCACCAATTCGCTGGTGTGACTTTCTTTAAAACACCATCAGCAAGCATATATTTCTTGAATGGTTCTTATTCCCAAACTGGGTCTCTTTTACGGCCTGCTGCCGTTATAGGTTTTCCCTTCTAGTGAGAGAATGGTATGGTAGATCTCAAATCAATGAAGGCTACACTCAGAAAGACCTCAAGACTTCTGGAATATGCTGCTCAGTTTCACTTTTGTTTCTACTGCCTGTCCCTGCCTTCTCACATTTATCTCCAGACTTCTTCTCCTTGTCCAGATCTATTCCACCCCTAACAATCTTCTATTCATTGAACTTTTTGAAACTTTGCACTTTTAGAGAGAGGTAGGGGATTGACTCTGTGTACACAAATTTGCAGAGGAACGATAGGGCTGAGGTCTGTTATTTCTCACCTCTATATATTTATTTATTTAAAAAACATTTTTACTGTTAACAAGCATGTTATCTCTGGAGACACAAATCCACAGTTTGAGAACTGCAAAAGTAAACATCTCTGATGGTATCTTCTAGACTGAGCACTGGGTCCCATTGGGTAGATAGAAAGATTAACCTAAATAATCTATACAGAAGCCCATGGAACCCCATAAAATTGGGTCCCTAATCCACGAACTATTGGAACCATTTACAAAACTTTTCTTAAATGTTACATGACTATATTGTCTCATACTATAGAATTAGAATGCATAATCCCTATTCCATGATGAGATATCTTTGAGCTATAATGTATCTTAATTAAAACTATCTTTAGATAATTTTTTTCTGAAAAATCATTTTATCAAAAAAATCCAATTGAAATTTTAAAAATCTGATTTTTTATTATTATTATTTTTTTAAATCATTGATTTTTATCCACCCTGGTAGAAATTTACCCAAGGTTTACTATTTTTTTCTCCAAAGAGTGAGACATCTTACATTTCAGGAGTACTATTCTATGTGTACTCCTCCCTGTGCTGCTTGCTCGATGTTATTGGAAACAAAAACCAAAAACACAAATAGAAAAAGACAGCTGTTAACATCCCCATCTAGTGGCAACAAATATGAAACAAAGCAAAATGTTTTGTACACTTTTAGTAATAAAGGAATTAAATTAAACAGAGTATATGACTAGCTAAGAAAAAAAATCTTCAGACAGTGATTTTATTCTTTAAAAATGTTTATACTTTTTTGCAATGCAACGAATTTGTCATAGCTTCATTAATACACAGAACAACATCAGCTCTTCACAGAAAATGAAATACACTGCAATACAACAGCTCTGTACAAAGCCTGTTTTGACGCTTTAAATGGGATTTATGAGGTTCCTAATCCTTATTCTTGCTTTCTGCCCAGTAGTGAATTTCACAGAGAGCAACTCTTAAACTAAGTGGCTTTATGGAGTTAATATTTAGCCTCTCTAAAGGCTCTGTCCTCCTGGGATTCTGGAATCCTATTCCATGGACAAGAGTTCTCTTTGTGTGCTTTTGAGATAAATCATTCCTACTAGAAAAGTTGTCTGTCATGCCTAGGGGAATTCTTGTTCATGCAACTTGTTGGTCATGATTGCTGATAACTTCCCATTTCTGTGGGGGAGTTAAAATCTTTTATCTTCAAGGCCTAAATGTACAGGGCTTGATTAGAGCAGAGAACCAACTCTGCTATGGGTAAGATTGAGCACCACTTTGTTTAAAGAACAGTTTATCGGCTTTGATTTTGCTGAAGTTACACACACAAAACTGCAGTAATACAATGGTGAATCAGGCTTAGAGGGTTTGAATTGTACTCTGCCACTTTTTTAAAAAAAGAAGAGCAGAGTGTTTCCTTTCCTGGTAAGATTTGACATTTAACATCAATCATATACGTCCATATCAGCAAGGCATCCGTTTCCAGCAATGGAATGGTTCTATTTGGAATGGTGTCAAGCTTTGGGCAGTATAGGTCAGACCGTGCTAATTTTGATGTGCTGAGTTTTGAACCAGATGAACCCAAAACCTAATCCATGAACATCCCCAAAGACCACACACACACACACGGAACCTCACTCATTTTAGTGTTTCACTTGCATTTTGACATTCGTTAGAAGGCTTACATCAAACTTTTGTCTGGGTCAGATTTTCTCCAGGTCTTGTACTCAAGTTTAATTGACAGGCAACATTTCTTCAGCCAAGTCTACACTACAAACTTTTGCTGGCATAGCTAGGTCAGTCAGGGGTAGAATATGATTTGTGACCAGCATAGCTGTGCTGGCAAGAAGCACTTATGTATGTGCAGTTATACAGGCAAGACTGTGCTTTTGGCTTTTAACTCTGATGGGGGGAGGGGCATGCCATGGTGGAATAAGCTCTACTGGCAAGAGTGCTTTGGTATAAGCTGTGTCCCCACTAGGAGTGCTTTGCCACTATGCTGGTATAGCTATGCCAGCAAAACCTTCTTGGTTTAGACCTGACCTTCACAGTTTAATAGTCTTCGGCCTGGTTTGGAAACAGCTGTTAAGCATGAAATGTTTTTTGTTTTGCTTCATTTAAAAAAAATAAATTTCAATGAAAAGATTTTATGAATGGTAAAGAAATAATATAGTATAATAATATGTAGCAATATCCATTCATTTTCTTATCCTGTTTTATTCTTTGTTATATTCTTATGCATGGGATATGCAAGGACAATGTGTCTATTTATAGTCCAATCTGACACTAGACATGACAGCCTCTGGCCCATTGACTTTAATGGCGCAGGATTGAGCCTAGAAGCCCAGCATAGATAGAAGAGATTCACTGGGAGATCCAGAGGAGGAAGGCACATGCATATACAAAATCCTTTAATTAATCTAGTCTAGTTTTGTACTTGTAGGTCTCATGGAAGTGGGTGTTTAGGAGGGACTTAAATGAGGAGCAGGTGATGGCCCAGCAGAGTAGCAGTGGGAGGCCGTTTACAATGCGGGAAGCAGAAGGAGGAAATGACAGAAGTAGAGGCTGTTGTTGGTGCAGGGAAAGGAGTGAGGCTGGAATGCAGTAGGAGATGACAGCTGAGCTGTTGGACTGGGCTGAGTTGTGCCTAGTCATGAAGACAAGGATAACAACTTTAAACTGGATACAGTGGACAAGGGAAAGCCAATGGAATAAGCCAAAGAAGGGAGTGATACATTGTGATTGATGGGTAAAAAATTATAATTCTGGCTGCAGCATTTTGGGCAGATGCGGAGCAATCTGGGTACAAAGGAATCAGAGAGGAGAGGTGATTACAGCAATTGGGATGGGAAGTGACGTGAGCACAGACAAGTATTTTAACACAAGACAGAAAGGAAGAGTTGGGTTTTCAAAGTGTTGTAATGGAAAGAGCAAAAACATTTAGTAACAGCCTGCATATAAGTGAAGGAGACAGATGAGGTTTTATTTCTAAATCCAAGCAAGCTATGAAGTGTAATTTACTCACAACTCATTGGCTATGACTCAAATTAAGAAATTATTCTCTTCAGGTTATTTTCCTAAGATTTCTGTTAGAGCAGCAGACTTAATTATAGTTCTATGATCTATGTTGATATCAGTATGTGATTGTCTTTTAGCTGACAGACTAGTCCTCGGATATGTAACATTCAGTTTCACTGGATCTCCACCACGGCTGAGTGATTCCATAATCCTTCAGAGATAGATAAGCTGACTTCCATATCTGTTTGCTCTATGGGTGTCTTTTGAATGAAACTTGATACATTGAGGTCTTGTCTTCATTAAGTGGACTTTAAGGGGCAGCTGATGGGTGCAGTTGAGATAGGAACTGGTTTTGACTCCCTGGTCCTAGAGCAGTTTTTATGACAGACTCTGGTCCACTGTATTTTAGGGTAGCCGAGAGTTCCTGAAACACCTTGGCACAAATGGCTATCTAAATTCCTGACACTGGCTGTTAATGAGGGTAACCTGCCAAAGATCTGGAGGATGTTAAAAGTGATCACACTTCTAAAACCTGGAAAGGACCCACACAATGCAGCATGCTACCAACCAATCTTTCAGCTATCTGTCATCTTCAGAGTCCTGAAGTGGCTTATCCTCCAGTGTATATCTCCAAAGGTAGAGACAACTCTCAGCATGCATCAAGCTGGCTTCCAGAAAGGCTGAAGCACACACAACCAAGTTCTAGCCCTTGTGACATATATGGAAAATGGGTTTCAACAGAACTTGAACAGGAGCTGTTTTCCAGGACCTGACAGTGGTCTATGATACAGTATGGAACACTGGTCTTCTGGTAAAACTGTCAAAAGCTCTCCCAGCATGGGTGGTGGACATTGGTGAACTTTTACTTTGTGACAGGCATTTTTGGATACAAATTGGAGATTGTCTTCTCCATGCATTTGTTCTAACAGTTTACCCCAAGGCTCAGTGCTTGTGCCCATCCTGTTCAATCTGTACACAAATGACCTGCCACTGACTCAGTCACACAAGTTTATCTATGCAGATGACATCCAAATTAGAGAACATTTTGAACACTGACCTGGCCAAGATGGCAGCCTACTATAGCAGTTGTCACCTCCAACCAAGTGTGACTAAGACAGTTTTGAGTGCCTTCCACATCCACAATGCAAGTGCTAAATGTGATTTAGATATCTTCCTTAACGGAAAAGGACTGAAACATGAGGCAAAACTGGTCTACCTTGGTGTCACAATGGACTGCTCTTTGACTTCCCATGACCATCTAAACAAGCTGGCTGCTAAAGTCAGGACCGGGAATAATCTAATCAACAAATTAGCTGGTTTGACATGGGGTGCAGGTGCACAAACACTTTGCACACTGGCTCTGACACTGCACTGTTCCTCAGTGGAATACTGTATCCCTGTGGGGTGTCAGTCACCTCACCCTAAATTGGTTGACATCAAATTGAACTTGGCCATGTGTATCATCACAGGCACCTTGTGCCCTACTCCTATCCCATGGCTACCAATTCTGAGCAACATAGCCCCTCCACACATTCATCTCAGAGAGTCTACAGCCAGACTGGTAGAAAAAGCTATGTGCCCTTCCAGCTCTCCCATTGTGCACAGACATTTTCAGTCACCCCAGAGCATGACTTATGTTGAGGCATCTATTGTGGTCTCAACTGCCAGATCTGAATCTGTCAGCAGCAACCCTATGGCATGATGAGTGGTTGGCTAAAGACGTTTGGAAGCGTTTCCTTGTGGCTGATCTTACTGTTCGGCCACCTGGATTTGACCTGCCACTCACCTTTGGACTCTGCTGAACAGGTTCTGAACTCGCCAAGGAATATGCACAGCCAACCTCTACAGAACAACAACCCACTTTGTCACTGTTGCCTGAGTCAGTCAATAGCGCATGTCGTCAATGAGTGTCAACTGAGTAGATTTCACCGTGGCCTTAGGTCCCTTCATTGTGCTGGTGAAGCTGCTGTTGGGTTGCTTGGTCGATCCTGGAGATTCTCCCGGTCGAATGTGATCTCTGGCTGGTAACAGTCCAGTGGTGCAGCAGGGCTGCTGCTAAGGCAGGCTTGCTCCCTGTCTGCTCCAGCCCCACGCTGCTCCCAGAAGTGGCCAGCACACCCCTGCGGACCGAGACAGTGTGGCAGGGGTCTCCGTGCACTGCTCCTGCCTGCAAGCACTGCCCCTGCTTCTCCCATTGGCCAGGAACGGGGAACTGTGGCCAATGGGAGCTGCAGGGGCAGTGCCTGCAGAGAGGGGCCGTGCGCGGAGCCACGTGCCTCCTTACCTGCTCCCCCAGGGACCACAGGGGTGCATTGGCCTCTTCCGGGAGCAGCGTGGGGCTGGGGCAGGCAGAGAGCCTGCCGTAGACCCGTTGCGCCACCGACCAGGAGTCGCCTGAGGTAAGTGCCACCTGGTGGGAGTCCGCACCCCAGCCCCCTCCTGGAGCCAGCACCCCATACTCCCTCCTGCACCCTGAACCCCCTCCTTCACCCCAACCTCCTTCCCCAGCCCTGACCCCCCTCCCAGAGCCAGGACCCCATAACCCATCCTGCACCCCAACACTCTTCCCCAGCCTGGAGCCCCCTCCTGCACCCGATCTCCCTCCCAGAGCTTGCATCCCTCACCCCCTCCTGCACCCCATACCCCTGCCCCAGGCTCAGCCCGGAGTCCCCTCCCACACTCCATACCCCTCGACTCTAGCCCAGACTCCACACCCCCTCCCAACCCTCCGCCCCAACCCGGTGAAAGTGAGTGAGAGTAGGGGAGAGTGAGCGACGGAGGGAGGGGGGGATGGAGTGAGTGGGGTGGGGCTTCAGGGAAGGGGCAGGGCCTTGGGGAAGGGGCAGGGTAGATCCTGGGTTGCATTTCAATTCAAAAAGTGATCTTGTGTATAAAAAGGTTGGAGACCACTGCATTAGAAGAAGAAGAGCAGCTGAGGGACTGGACAAGTAAGCCAGCTGGGAGGATGCTTGAGGATTCTTCCAGCAGCTGGGGATTTCTGGAGTCCAGTACACACCAGCCATCCCCCCTCTCATTCCATATGTCAGGGTACTGTGGAGTAAGGGTAGTGTAGGAGACAACTATGACTGCTCTATACCAAGTGGAAACTCCCACCATGCTGAAGGAATCCCCACCTGGGCAGACCTTGTTACTTTCAAAGTAGTTCAAAAAGGGTGGATCAGAGCTCAAGATCTGCCCCTAAAGTTCCTACTGATTCCTCCACCCCACTTTAGTTCTGGAGTTTGCCCAGGTGTCTTAGGCTAAAATTCTCCCTTCCTCACTTTTCTGTTCTCTTCCAGCTGGTTACTGTCCTCACATTCTAGAGCTGGCTGTATTTAAGCGATGCTGAACATATGTGACTTTAAAGATGTCAGGATCATTCTGCATGATAGGGGCTATTTAAATGTAATAATTGTGTTCTTATCAAAGTTGTAGTCTCCAATCTGAATCCAAAAGCCATGAACAATAGTGTACTCAAAAAAAGGGTATGTGCTGGTATCTGGTAAATTAACAGAAGTTATCTGAATAAACTGTGCTCACTCACCCCTCTCAGTGTATGTAGAGTCTTTAAAATTGCCTATATTGAACAGAATTAGTGTCCAGAGCCTTCAATTTTCTCTGCCCCCAGATTAAAACTCTCTACCCCCTCATTTCATCCCTCCAGAAAAGGCCTAGGAGATCAGACAGACCTTGCAGTGTACCCTGAAGTTCAGCGCTTGAGCTCTGATAAGCCAATGGGTAAGCAAATTACTTCGTTGGAAGCCCATCACTGAAACCTTCTATCTCCAAGTTCCTCATAAACCAGAGGACGGTAGTTTGAGGACCTCCAATGATCACAGCCACATACTGCAGTTTTGAGAGAGCCTATCAAACTTCAAATTAATTTTGTCCAGGTTAAGACCAGTACCTTACATCAGTGGTCTCCAACCTTTTTACACACAAGATCACTTTTTGAATTTAAGCGCAACCCAGGATGTACCCTGCCCGTTCCAAGAAGCCCTGCCGCACTCACTCCATCCCCCCCTCCCTCTATCACTTGCTCTCTCCCACCCTCACTCACATTCACTGGGCTGGGGCAGGGGGTTGGGATGTAGAAGGGGGTGAGGGGTGCATGCTCTGGGTGGGAGTTTGGGTGCAGGAGGGGGCTTCAGGCTGGGGCAGAGTGTTGGATTGCAGGAGGGGGTACAGGGTGCTGGCTTCGGGAGGGGGGCAGGGCTGGGGCAGGGGGTTTGGGGTGCAGGAAGGGGTTCACAGTGCAGGCTCTGGAAGGGGGCTCAGGGCTGGGGTGCGGACTCCTGCTGGGCAGCACTTACCTTGGATGGCTCCCGGTTGGTGGCACAGCGGGGCTAAGGCAGGTTCCTTGCCTGCCCCAGCCCTACGCTGCTCCCGGAAGGGGTCAACACGCCCCGGGAAGTGGCATGTTGCTCCGTGCACTGCCTCTCTCTGCAGGCACTACCCCTGCAGTTCCCATTGCCTGCAGTTCCCCATTTCCAGCCAATGGGAGTTGCAGGCGTGGTGTTTGCAGGTAGGAGCAGCATGCAAAGACCCCCTCCCTCCCTGACCCCAGGATGTGGGCTCATGCTGGCCGCTTCTGGGAGCAGCATGGGGCTGGGTCAGGCAGGGAGCAAGCCTGCCTTAGCGGCAGCCGTACTACACCACCAGACTCTTAGTGGCCGGAGATTGTGATCGACTGGGGAAGTCTCCAGAATCGACCAGTCGATCGTGATCAACCAGTTGGTTACCACTGCCTTACATCATACCCAGAAATGAAATGGAAGCTAGCACAGACCATGGAGCAGAGGTGGAATGTGCTCTGAGAAATGCCACTCAAAAATGGCCAGCCATGCTCTATATAAATTTCCCCAGAGGCCCAAATAACATTGTGAAGGATGAAATATGCTTTTTGTGTGATAGGGAGATAAGGAGGCCCTCAGAGGCTTGGACCAGATTTTATCTCAGATTTCTCAGGTTAATAATGTAGTACCAAGTTCAGTTCCCAGGACTTTTCAATCTCTGATGTTATCTAAGCAAATGGTGTATTTTTCCATTCTAAACTTGAGGTACATAGTTCATTAATTACTAATATAAGCCACACAACAGGCCTGTTAATTGCTGTAGCCAGTAGTTTGGGAATGAGGAGAATTTTTTTGCTTTCATTAGACATGGGCATTTGCCAGCAGCCTGATTCTAAGTCAAACAACGGCTACACTTTTGATCAGTTAAATTCCTGTACTGCCTTTTTTCCTTGGAAGTTGGTATGATTTTCCCATTGTTGGCAGTAAACACAAACATGGAATAAAACACCAACATGTTGTTTAGAACTATGATCACATACCAGAAATTGACTATACTTAATTACAGGCATCACCAGAAGTTTACAGAAGAAACTTGGAAAACTTTCCATTGAACATTATTTAATCCAATTTCTACTTAAGTCAGATGCCACAAAAATACATGGCAAATTAAAAGAAAGTTGAAAATGCAACTGCATATGTAAGAACTAACTTAATCAAACCTGCCACAATATAAAATTTGCTACCAACTTTTAGGATTGCACATAAATTACTGGTAACTTAACAAATTCTAGTTTCTTCCATGTGAATATCATGCAATAGCACTGATTCTTGCCCTCACAGATAATACTTTTACATTATCAATAATTTCATCCATAAAAGTTGACAGGCTAAATTCAGATGTGACATAAGCGATGGTGCAAGTTACATGTTGATAAATTCCAATTATCTTATTACTTATGTGTTGTGTAGTAGCTAAGGAACATGAACAGAACAACACTAACTGGATTGTAACACAGGTAGTGTCCATGCTTTCCCATGTTTTTATACCGCACAATGGTGACCTAAGCTTAACTGGGGTTCTGAGGAGCACTACTGCAATATAAGGAAGTAAGGCATTGTGGAAGCTCCTTCTTTGGAGATTTTCAAAAGGAGGCTGGATAGCCATCTGTCTTGGATGGTTTAGATAAAACAAATCCTGCATCTTGGTGCGGGGTTAGACTAGATCAGTGGTTCTCAGTCTTCATGACTACTGTACCCCTTTCAGAAGTCTGATTTGTCTTGCGTACCCCAAGTTTCATCTCACTTTAAAATTACTTACTTACAAAAATCAGACAAAAATGCAAAAGTGTCACAGCACACTAGTACTGAAATTGGTTACTTTCTCACTTTTACCGTGTAATTATAAAATAAATCAACTGGAATATAAATGTTGTACTTACATTTCAGTGTACAGCGTACAGAGCAGTATAAATAAGTAAGAAATTTTAGTTTGTACTGGCTTTGCTAGTGCTTTTTATGTAGCCTGTTGTAAAACTAGGCAAATATCTAGATGAGTTGATGTACCCCCTGGAAGACCCCTGCATACCCCCGAGTACATGTACTCCTGGTTGAGAACCACTGGACTAGAGGACCCGTGTGGTCCCTTCTAGCCCTATGGTGCTATAATTCTATTTCAGTTTCAGCTCCCTGTCGTTATGATTATTTTATTCTGGTAATGCCTAGAGACCCAGTCAAGGCTTAGTGGTGCTAGGCACTGTACAGACATGTATAGCAAAAATATTCTCTCTCATCTCATTCTTAAATTGTAAGCTCTTTGCGTAAAGATACAACAGATGGGGAAGCAAGGAAACAGTGAGACCATCTATAAGTACCTACTTGGCTTGGGGAACAAAACTTTGATAGTGGGCTCTTCAGTCTAGCGGACAAAGCTATAACAAGAGACAATGGCTGGAATTTGAAGCAAGACAAGTTCCAACTAGAAATAAGGCACATAAATAAATAAGCTTTAATAAGCTTTTAAATAAGCTTTTAACACTGATAGCAATTAGCCATTGGAACAACTTATTAAGGGTTGTGATGGATTCTCCATCACTGGCAATTTTTAAACCAAGATTGGATGGTTCCACCCCCCCACTTCCCCCTTAAAAGATCTGCTCTAGTTCAATCAAATTAATCCAGGGAAGTTCTATGGCATGTGTTACACAAGAGGTCATACTAGATCAGTGGTTCTCAGCCAGGGGTACATGTACCCCTGAGGGTACGCCGAGGTCTTCCAGGAGGTACCCATCTAGATCAGTGTTTCTCAACCTGTGGATTGCAGCCCCCAGGGGAGGGGAGTCATGGGATGTGTTTGTGGTGGGGCTCACAAGTGCAGGGCTGGCATTCGCAAAAGTGGATGGGAACCTGGGAGGCAGTGACCATGAAATGGTCAAGTTCAGGATCCTAACACAAGGAAGAAAGGAGAGCAGCAGAATACAGACCCTGGACTTCAGAAAAGCAGACTTTGACACCCTTGGGAACTGATGGGCAAGATCCCCTGGGAGAATAACACGAGGGGGAAAGGAGTCCAGGAGAGCTGGCTGTATTTTAAAGAATCCTTATTGAGGTTACAGGGACAAACCATCCCGATGTGTAGAAAGAATAGTAAATATGGCAGGTGACCAGCTTGGCTTAACAGTGAAACCCTTGCTGCTCTTAAATACAAAAAAGAAGCTTACAAGAAGTGGAAGATTGGACAAATGAACAGGGATGAGTATAAAGATATTGCTCGGGCTTGCAGGAGTGAAATCAGAAAGGCCAAATCACACCTGGAGTTGCAGCTAGCAAGAGATGTTAAGAGTAACAAGAAGGGTTTCTTCAGGTATGTTAGCCAGAAGAAAAAAGTCAAGGAAAGTGTGGGCCCCTTACTGAATGAGGGAGGCAACCTAGTGACAGAGGATGTGGAAAAAGCTAATGTACTCAATGCTTTTTTTGCCTCTGTCTTCACGAACAAGGTCAGCTCCCAGACTACTGCACTGGGCAGCACAGCATGGGGAGGAGGTGACCAGCTCTCTGTGGAGAAAGAAGTGATTCGGGACTATTTAGAAAAGCTGGACGAACACAAGTCCATGGGGCCAGATGCGCTGCATCTGAGAGTGCTAAAGGAGTTGGCAGATGTGATTGCAGAGCCATTGGCCATTATCTTTGAAAACTCATGGCGATCGGGGGAAGTCCTAGACGACTGGAAAAAGGCTAACGTAGTGCCCATCTTTAAAAAAGGGAAGAAGGAGGATCCTGGGAACTACAGGCCAGTCAGCCTCACCTCAGTCCCCGGAAAAATCATGGAGCAGGTCCTCAAGGAATCAATTCTGAAGCACTTAGAGGAGAGGAAAGTGATCAGGAACAGTCTGCATGGATTCACCAAGGGCAAGTCATGCCTGACTAATCTAATTGCCTTCTATGACAAAATAACTGTCTTTGTGGATGAGGAGAAAGCGGTGGACGTGTTGTTCCTTGACTTTAGCAAAGCTTTTGAAATGGTCTCCCACAGTATTCTTGCCAGCAAGTTAAAGAAGTATGGGCTGGATGAATGGACTATAAGGTGGATAGAAAGTTGGCTAGATTGTCGGGCTCAATGGGTAGTGATCAATGGCTCCATGTCTAGTTGGCAGCCGGTATCAAGTGGAGCGCCCAAAGGGTCGGTCCTCGGGCTGGTTTTGTTCAATATCTTCATAAATAATCTGGAGGATGGGGTGGATTGCACCCTCAGCAAGTTTGCAGATGACACTACACTGGGAGGAGTGGTAGATACGTTGGAGGGTAGGGATAGGATACAGAGGGACCTAGACAAATTGGAGGATTGGGCCAAAAGAAATCTCATGAAGTTCAACAAGGACAAGTGCAGAGTCCTGCACTTAGGACGGAAGAATCCAATGCACCGCTACAGACTAGGGACCGAATGGCTCGGCAGCAGTTCTGTAGAAAAGGACCTAGGGGTTACAGTGGACGAGAAGTTGGATATGAGTCAACAGTGTGCCCTTGTTGCCAAGAAGGCCAATGGCATTTTGGGATGTATACATAGGGGCATTGCCAGCAGATCGAGGGACGTGATCATTCCCCTCTATTCGACATTGGTGAGGCCTCATCTGGAGTACTGTGTCCAGTTTTGGGCCCCACACTATGAGAAGGATGTGGAAAAATTGGAAAGAGTCCAGCGGAGGGCAACAAAAATGACTAGGGGACTGGAACACAGGACTTATGAGGACAGGCTGAGGGAACTGGGGATGTTTAGTCTTCAGAAGAGAAGAATGAGGGGGGATTTGATAGCTGCTTTCAACTATCTGAAAGGGGGTTCCAAAGAGGATGGCTCTAGACTGTTCTCAGTGGTAGCAGATGACAGAACAAGGAGTAATGGTCTCAAGTTGCAGTGGGGGAGCTTTAGGTTGGATATTAGGAAAAACTTTTTCACTAGGAGGGTGGTGAAACACTGGAATGCGTTACCTAGGGAGGTGGTGGAATCTCCTTCCCTAGAAGTTTTTAAGGTCAGGCTTGACAAAGCCCTGGCTGGGATGATTTAGTCGGGGATCGGTCCTGCTTTGAGCAGGGGGTTGGACTAGATGACCTCCTGAGGTCCCTTCCAACCCTGATATTCTATGATTCTATGATAGGGGGCAAGGAGGGCAATTGCCCAGGGCCCCGCACCACAGGGGGGCCACACAAAGCTAAGTTACATGCTTCAGCCCCAGGTGGCAGGGGCTTGAGCTTTAGACAAGGCTCATAAGTGGAAAAAAACAGGCTCAAGTATCATACTGAAATGTAACTACAATAATTATATTCCAATTGATTTATAATTTTACAGTAGAAATGAAAACATAAGCAATTTTTCAGTACCGGTGTGCTGTGACACTTTTGTATTTTTATGTCTGACTTTGTAAGCAAGTAGTTTTTAAGTGAGGTGAAACTCGGGGGTACACAAGACAAATCAGACTCTTGAAAGGGGTACAGTAGTCTGGCAAGGTTGAAGACCCCTGGACTAGATGATCACAGTGGTCTCATCTGGCCTTAGAATCTATGAATTAGTGTGATAGATAGCTGTTTATTAGCTAGCTGTGGCTCATGAAAGCTTATGCTCAAATAAATTGGTTAGTCTCTAAGGTGCCACAAGTACTCCTTTTCTTTTTGAGAATTTAGCCCAGTGAGAGATAACAGTGCTTGGTTGACAAAGAACCCTGCAGACTAGAAAAGTAAAGGTAAGTGGAAGAAATAGTTGTCCTAAAGTCCAGTGCTTTTCTATCTGCTTTATGAGGATTCTAAAAGATTTATGCAATTCTCCTGCTTAGAAAGTTTTTGAGAAGGTCAAACTCTGAGGAATGATGATATACAATATATTTATTGCTATAGTAGGACCAATTAAACTAGTTCTAATCAATACCATAATCTTATGGAATAAAAAAAAAGCCAGCAAAATTCAATAGAATGACCCTCCTTAGAAAACTACCCTCCTTGAAGCTGGTGTCAATACCATACCTGAATGTTATATTAACCTTCCACTCTATTTAAGCAATATCTTAGGTACTGCTGTGACGATGCAAACTATATAAAAGCCAGACATCTTCCTCTACTCCTGCTCTGTTTCTATACTTGTCTCCATTAGATGGACACAAGCAGCCTGTAGGACGATCATTATGCTATCCAGATTTTCTAAAAGTGGTTCTCAAGTTGAATCACAAGATAACATCCTATCTTGCCAATACACATCCTTGATAAAATCTAGTCATTAGTTATGGAGCTGCCACCAGGAAGAAAGTGTTTCTCTTAAATAAGACAAAGACTGACATTGTTAACCAGGAACTGCCAGCATAGCTTATTTTTAAAAACAATGTAAGAAGAGATGAATCTCAGGAATCCATTCTGAAACCAGCTAAATCTAAAGGGTAGCTGTAATACCCGAGTGGAAATTCAGTTAGATTCATCCAAAGACTATCGGTTTAACTGGTCTCTCCTATGAACTCTCTACATTTGCTCTTTCTCAAAACCTAAATGGTCAGCTACAACCAACTGAGAATTTGCTACTGGAATTTCCACTAGGCTGGAAATCTCTCCTTCTGTGTGAAAGGAAGCAAAACCAAACGGTAGAAACCACATCTCAGGAAGCTATCCCAAATTAGTCTGTTGGGTCATTCAAGGATCTGCACATATCAAGGAGAACAGGAAGATAAGGGAACAGACACTCATCAGCATGGACCCCCGTGTATTCAAGTTGGAGTGATAGGAATAAAGAGTATTTCACGAAGATATAATAAATTAACATTGCCACAGAATACCGGAATTTGGTACCGTTATGCTGTGGAGAACATATGGTCTTGATCATAAGCCATTGTCTTGAAAAGGGTGCAGTGAAGAGCTCACTGGGGTGCAGTGCACAAATGGAATAGAGAAGGACAGGGAAAAAAACAAGGTCATTCATACTAAGTTCAGTGATTAAGTGAAGGTAAAGCTTGGTCCACTGTGTATAGTTCTCCTATTAGAGAGGGGACAAAAACTTGAGATGAACCTAGAGAATTAAGTGCTATGAATCAAGCTGAGAATCCCAGGACTGAGTAAACATAGGACCCATTGAGTCCAAAACTCCCATGGATTTCAGTGACCAGCACTAGGACATATCAAGAATGAGGTACCTATTACCTCTGTTAGCAATCACTTGCGGTCAGGATTGAGGCATATTGAGAGGACAAGAAGAGAACAGTGACTACTGGATAACTTAATGATAATGATTCCTTTGTTAGTTTGGGAGGTGCTAATTTAGCAATTTTTATATATTGCTACTGTAGATGATTTAACACTATTCTTATTATGGGAAGGAGTGGGTTCTGTAGATTTAGTAGATAACATGCTTTCCTGATCTCAAGAAACTGTGGGGTTTGTTTTCATTTTTGATTTTGTTGGGGCACTGAAAAGAAGTTTTGAGCTATACTAGTTCAGGCTGGTGTGCCATTAAAAAAATAGAACTAGTTGGGAATGTTTCAACGAAAGCTTTTTTGTAGAAAAATGCCAATTTGTCAAAACTAACCCTTTTAGTATAAAACAGCACGCGGTCAGTCTTGATGAATTTCTTGACTTTAAATTTTTGAAGTTGCCAAGTGTGAAACAGCTTTTCATTTAGAAATAAACTAATTAGAATTTAAAAAGATAGTCAAAATTGAAACAATTTTCAAGTACTGAAACAAAGTGTTTTGGGGGACTCAATCTGTATTTTTGAATGGTTCATAATTTTTTTCAAGTCTTTGCCTTTTTGCCCTGATTGGGGATGGGAATACTTTTTCAAAATCTCAAAAGTTTAGGGCAGGAAAACAGGTTGTTTTTATTTGTTTGCGGGGGGGGGGGGGGAAAGTGGTTGACCAGCTCTATTAAAAAAAGAGCTGAAAGAATGTGGATTGCTTTTTGCTGCTTTAGTTCAAGATCTCAGAACAAATCTGGAGGCATGGTGGCGAGCCTTAATAAATGAAGTGTGGACACATATCTCACACTGATTTTTCCCCGCTCAGGCAAGTATAGTAAATAAATATTAAACCACAAGCTTCTTGCAGAAATCAATGTAGTATACAAATGGAGATAATGATACAGACCTGTTGTGAAAGGGAATGCACACCACCTAGTGGTCAGGAAGGGGTGAAGGAGGTTGTCTTCTTTCCAGGTATCCCGTTTTCCTACTGCTCCACCCTATGGTGGTTGGTCCTTCCAGTGAGTCTTCCCTTCAGCTGCATCGTGTTCTCAAGGCTGCCCCTTTCAGGATCTGTACAAGGAGTCCAACAGTGGGAGAACCTTTGGCATTAAGTAGGAGGCCTCAGGACTCCTTCCTCTTGGGTCAAGATCTCACAGCCCAAAACCTTTCATCTTCAGGGTCTTCTCCCTCCAGCTAGGATCCCCATGTTAAAGATAGGTCTCTGTAGTTGTCCCTCCGTAGAGGTTGGCAGGGGAGCCCAGACCCATGCTTTCCACCAGGTTCCAATTTAGTGCCCACTGGTTGGCAGTGAGATCTTACACCCTCGGTGTTATGCAGCTACATTGCAGAATCACTTCCTGCCAGCCTCTTCTCTTCCCACAGGGTAAAGACCTAAAAGACAAAGATAAAATCTCTGCCCTTCAAAGAGTCACAGGTCCCTTCTTTGAAGGCTTAGGTCACTATAACCAGGCCTTAGTCAGCGGGAACTCTCATGGGGCTCTCTCTCAGAAGCTCAGACCATAGGGCAGCTCACCTCCACAGCCTGCCTCCCTGCCACTGAGCTACCCTGGGCAACTCCTCTGTTCCCCTTGTTAAGCTCCTCCTCCAGCCTGTACAGGTTTTTCAGGTGCAGTGGGGTGAGGCTGTCTGGGCTTAGAGCAGCTGTTTAACCACTTCCTTTCCATTGTGGGGTTTGTACACCTCATCCTACCTCCATTGTAAAGCACTTTGAGATCTATTGATGCATAAGTGCTATATAAGAGCTTATTATTATTATTATTATTATTATAGCTGAATCCCTGTAACATGTCCGTTGCCATTCTGAACACACATTTGTCCAAATGGATGTGAGGGTTAAAAACTGATTGTGCATATGGAGATTATCAAGAAGTGAATAGCTTGCTTGTAATTGATCTTGCAGATCTTCAGATTTGAACTCCCAGCCATAGCAGAATGGACAATCTTGCTTGCTTTTCATTTTAAGTGACTCAAGTGGATGGAACTTCCTCCAATTCCCTTGGGAGACTACTGTACAGTTTAATATTAAGCACTTATTAGCTTTCTGTTGAGGTCAATATCAAAAATTTGTCCTGAGAGTTAAAGTTAATGGGCTAGATCCTCAACTGGGGTAAATCAGCATAACTCCATCACTACTAGCTGAGGATCTGGCCTAAGGTATTTGGATAATCATGGGTTGTCTGAAAGGAGCTGGTTTGCAGACAATTGGTCTCTAAGCACAGAGGGGTGAGAGGAAGAATAGACATTAGTTTTTAGAGAGAAGTTTCCTTTTTCACAGTCATTAAGCTTAGACGAACCTGCCTTTCCAAGTTCTCAAAGCAGTCAGTGAGGTTTGCTTTACTCCCATGTTCTTTCAATTTTTTAAAATATCTTGTTTTGTTTTTAATAAGATAATGTGTCTTTCACTGCTGCTTGGGTCACTTCCTGCAGGTTGCCTCAAAGAGAAGTTAACACTTCATCCTCTAATATGAGGTAATGAAGGGTACAGGTCTCTGGAGCCTAATTCCTCCCCATAGGGCTCTGTTAATAAGGACTCTGACAGAGGTTTCTTTTTCTAGAAGTTGTGTTGCAAGGTGCTGCAGCCAGGCAAATGCAAGGGAGAAACTTAATGACAGCAGTGCCCGTGACATGGAGATTTACTCCTTCTGCCTGTGCTTCAGGATCAGAGCATGAGCTGGTGGCATGAAAGTAACCATCCCTTTCCTTTTCCCTGAATTCTAGGGTTGACATGTGGTGTACAGATGTGTGTGATGCAGACTTCTGAAATATGATTTGCTGACCCAAGTTTGCCAGGTTTTTGGAATGGGTTGTGCAGTCCTACATAAGGCTGGCTGGGTCTGTTTCAGATGTCTTAATGAGAGAGAAAGGAAGTAGCAGAAAAATATGAGAATGTGGAAGGGAATATTAATTACAAGTAAATCACTGAAGAACTGAGGAGACTGAGGTCAGCCTGTGCTCAAACCAGTAGCTTAATTTGCATCCTAATTTTGGCATTTTCTACCTTTGATACAGTCTAAGGTCCCAGATGGATCTGCCTGGGTTGACCCTAGTGTCTGGATAGAGACCCATTGGCTTCAGTGGGACAGATCCTTCTGTGATGGCCACCCTCATAGCTGAAGTGCTAGGGATTGAACCCAGGGACTCCTAGAGCTAAAAGCTTAAGCTGCTACCGCTTGAGGGAAAGAGCAAGGCTATATCGCTGCGGAATATAATACCTCCTTCTTCTGTGTGGATTGGTATAGAAGGGCACCAGTAACACAGAATGGTCTTCACTACGGGGAGATCGACATTGCTGCAATCTATGCAGCAGAGATCAATTTAGCGGGTCTAGTGAAGACCCGCCAAATTGACGGCAGAGCACTCTCCGGTTGACCCCAGTACTCCAGCTCCCCAAGAAGGTTAAGGTAAGTCGATGGGAGAGCATCTCCCATTGATACAGTGCAGTGAAGACACTGGGGGTAAATCGACCTAAGCTATGTTGACTCCAGCTATGTGAATAATGTAGCTGGAGTCGACGTAGCTTAGGTCAACTTACACCTGTAGTGAAGACAAGCCCTCACTAGTGGATTACATGCTAGTGGATTGAGCTCAAAGGAAGCTTATCCAGAGCCTCTGAGGCCCACAGTGGTTCAAATCCAGACAAGCCCCACTTATGTGACAGCCACCTGCCTGGCTGATATATTAGGATTGAACCAGCACCCCCTTGAGCTAAAAGCATAAGTTACTATGGCTTAAGCTAAAGCTTTGAGGGTAAGACTCGACCATCTCATATACTCTAGATTGCCACAAAGGGGGACCTGTAACACTCAACAGTTACACTACCACCATTGGAATCTCAGTGAAGTCAATGGAGCACGGCACCAGCTCAAGATTCCACCCCGGAAAACTCATGATAGCTTCATGACCTAAGATTTCAAAATGAAATAAAATGGATCAAATTTCACAAGACATTTAAGAGACAGCATACACCCTAAGTGCCTAGACCTTTCTCTTCCTTCCACCTAGTGCTACTGCACATGAGTCAGTGGTTCTCAGCCAGGGTTACCTCTACCCCTGGGAGTACACAGAGGTCTTCCAGGGGGTACATCCACTCATCTGGATATTTGCCTAATTTTACAATAGGCTACATAGAAAGCACTAATGAAATCAGTACAAACTAAAATTTCATATAGACAATGATTTGTTGATTCTGCTCTATGTACTATACACGGAAATGTAAGTACAATATTTATATTCCAATTGATTTATTATATAGCTGTATGGTAAAAATGAGAAGGGAAGCAATTTTTCAGTACTAGTGTGCTGTGACACTTCTGTATTTTTATGACTGATTTTGTACGCAAGTAGTTTTTAAGTGAGATGAAACTTGGGGGTACACAAGACAAATCAGGCTCCTGAAGGGGTACAGTAGTCTGGAAAGGTTGAGAGTCACTACGCTGACTCATGTGGAAGCTTTTGTACTTAATGCCCTGAATAATGGAGAAGGAAGGTCCTACATTTATAAAGTAATAAGAAAAGGAGTACTAGTGGCACCTTAGAGACTAACCAATTTATTTGAGCATGAGCTTTCGTGAGCTACAGCTCACTTCAACGAGGTGCCACTCTAAGGTGTCTCTAAGGTGCCACAAGTACTCCTTTTCTTTTTGCGAATACAGACTAACACGGCTGCTACTCTGAAACCTTATAAAGTAATGTAATCCAGGCCTGCTTGGTGTGGTGCTCTATCCCCATCTAGTGGCACCTAGACCATCTAGAGACTGAAGAGTCACGTGGCTTCTAGCTCGTGCAATAGAGGCTCATACACTAAGTTTCAAAGGTCCCAGGTTTGATCCCCAATGACGGGGGTCTGTTGCAGTGCTTAATTTTCTCTAACGTTGGCAGTTTATAGCTTAGGTACCCCTGGGCTTGCTGTATCAGTTGTGAATGTAAAAAAATTGCTTGAGCTTCGTAACCTCCTTCATTACAAATTGAGCACTGGTCTGTCAGTGTTGCAATTACAGTTGTGGTCATGAGTAAAGAACCCCAAACATTGGCTTTTGGGCTGCCTTGCTTGTTCTCGGTATAACAGAACAAAAAGTGAAGGAAAAAAATCAACATCAGCAGAAGTTGATGTAAATGCAGGCCCATTGCAACTTTTTTAAAAAAAGTTCATTATCTATTCTCCCCTTTTTAGGCTTCAATTCAGCAAAGCTGTTGAGCACATGCTTAACTTCAGTAATCTCATGTCTATTCAGCAACTTTGAGCGCATGCTTAAGTCCCACTGAAGTAAAAGTTAAGGCAGATGCTTACATGCTTTGCTGAATCGGGCCGTCAAAGTAGCATGAGAACACAGTTCAAATAAACTAGAGCGGCCTGAACAGAATTCCAGCTCTCAAATGATCTCTGATCTTGGGGAACATATGACTCCCTATAGGCCCTGATGCAAGAAAGAGCTTGAAATGCTTAAGCATTGCCGTGAATGAGGATGCTTTCTTGAATCAAGACCATAGGCAGTGTGTGACTCTTGTGTTTGGGGAGGCTGGGCACAAGTGCCAGAAGCTCCCTAGAAGCCGTACTCCAAAGGCGGTGGGCCAGCACACCTCCAAAGGGAGATGTGACGCATTTGGCATTTCTTGTCCATCTGGCATTTCTGGCCCCATTTGGGGAGGGTTAGCCTCCCCAACTCTCTTATACCTGCCACCCATGGTCAAGACTGTGGTTTGTGCGCTCTCTGTGGTGGAGACTCTTTCTACTTATCTGAGACAGGTAGTACATTTTGGGCAGTATGTAAATTAGAAATAACACTCTGGATCTGGATCTGAACTTCATGACTAAGACCCATCTCTGAAGCAAACAAACAGTTAACAAATATTCTCGTAAAGCTATCACATCTGAAAAAAGACTTATAACTGAGTCATAGAAATTGGAACTAATCTAGGGTCAGATCCAGAGCCCACTGCATTTACTGGAAAGTCTCTCATTGATTACAGTGGGTTTTGATTCAAGCCCAGAACAGGAATGCCCCCAACAGTATATTGATTACTATTTTTTCGAGGTTTGTTTCATAATTCCCAGGTAATGGGGCTTCCACCACTTCCTTGGGACCTTATTCCACAATTCAACATATTTCAGTGTCAGGATGTATTTTCTGGTATCCGTCCTAAATTTTCCTTTCCTTAATTTTATCCGTTTACTCTGAATTATACCAGACGAAAATATTCTTTTCACTCCTTGGTTATTACACCCTTCAAATATTTTACCAACAAAGAAAAGATTTATATGACTATAATACATTAAAATTTTAATACTTATTCTCAGCAAACACCTCGCCAATCCAGCAGAACCCTTAAATAGTGCCTATTGATTTCACAGGCATATGCTAAAGGTAAACCTGTCGTTAAGTGCTTTGTCAAGCTCTTTGGGGTAGGGTGACCAGACGTCCCAATATTATTGGGACCATCACCATTCCAATATCAGGGGCTTTGTTTTATATATGTAACTATACTTCCCTTTCCCTCTCCCCCCCAAAAAGTAACCTGATTTTTCACACTTGCTATCTGGTCACCTTAAACTGGGGCCATAATTGGAAAACCAGAGGAAAAACAATACATATTTGGTACTTGCATAGCCTGATTTGCCCAGTAGGTGGCAGCTGAACCCCACACTGTAAACCACTATCAATGTAATTTTAATGTGTCTTAGTTTTCATTGCTGAAGTGATTGTTAATTAATACATACCTCTGTGTTTTCATCAGCACTGGTCAGATGAGGTCACTTTGACCTTGATTAATAAAATGTGTAATCATTTTGGAAATATTTGAAGTCAGAGACCTGTCAAGTGGTGTTTTTTTTTCTTTTCTGTAATCAATAAAACAAAATCTAAATTGCAAATCATGCAGGCTCCATTCCAATGCATGTTTTAAATTTTTGTGTGTTTGATTTACACTTTCTGAAAATGATTTGCAAATGTCATTACAGATATGAGAAAATAAGCCAAATTTGCCCTTTCTTGTTACTTTTCAAGGAGAATAAGTAATGTAAAAGTACTGAAAATTATTGCTGCCACAAAACATGGCATTAATCGAATGCCTTTCAGTAAAGTACTCTGTGCTTTTGGCAGGTTCCCAAGCAAGTTTGTAGACTTTTCGCTTTCTCAGTTTAAATGTTCAGAAAGTGAGGTCTAGGCTGAGAAGTCATCTCATACAGTGCAATGACCCTGGCAGGCCTCCAGAGTGCAGTGCTTACTGTGCCATCTTCTACATGACATGTTCAGACCAGCATCTCCAGTACTGTAGAAATAGGACTAAATTCTCTGGTGTTGTATAGTGATGCTGCTCCATTGCCAATTGCCAGTTTGCACCAGCAGAGAATCTGGGTCCAAGTATTTTATTTAATGTTTGATGAGCTTATGAAAAAAGGTGGTGGAGGAATAATAATGTCATACCCTATAGTTTAAGACAGCATACTCCTTCTATTATTCATCTGTTTATGAGAACAAGGTCCACTCAGTTCTTGTTCTCTCTGTGGGAAGAATTATAGAAATGTGCTTGGAGACTTACTCTTTTCTAGGTAATCCACAATTTTCTATATTATATACAATGATGGAAGAAGTTGAACCATGACAGAGTTTTTTCTGACATGGTTTTCAGCATCTCCATATTCCCACTATTTGTGTGAGTTTAATGCATAATTTCAGTTATTGTGTAAGAAATTGCCTAGCTCTTAATAACTTGCTAATTGTTTCTCTTTTGTGTGTTGAATCTTCCACAGTATTTTATAAAAGTAAAATATTTGCTTAGCAGAATGTTGCAGAAAAGAAATATATTTTTAACAGAACACCTAGAAAACTAAAAGAAAAGGAGGACTTGTGGCACCTTAGAGACTAACAAATTTCTCTGAGCATAAGCTTTCGAGAGCTACAGCTCACTTCATCGGATGCACTGGAATGCATTGGAATGAATCCGATGAACTGAGCTGTAACTCACGAAAGCTTATGCTCAGATAAATTTGTTAGTCTCTGAAGTGCCACAGGTCCTCCTTTTCTTTTTGCAGATACAGACTAACACGGCTGCTACTGTGAAACCTAGAAAACTAAGTTTTTGATTGCTCCAGGATATGCACCCTAAACTATTTCCATGAGTTTATCACCTTTGGCTGTGTGCTTGTGAAAGCACACAAGTTAAGCATAATTATGCCCTGGTTCAGCAAAGCACTTTTACTGTGCTTAAAGGTAAGCATGTGCTCAAATCCCATTGAAATTAAAGGGACTATTCAAATTCTTAAAGTCAAAGACTTCCAGAGAACTGCAGCCACTGCTGTTGGTAAATGTGAGTCAATACACCCTCATCTGAAACCCTAATTCTGCATTGTGATCTGCTGGCACAGACCCATGTGCTGTGTGGAGTCCTAGTGAGCACAGGGATCGGTGATAGAGGATCTTAATGCGGGAGATCGGAGCTTGAATCAGTAGTACATCAATGTTCCAGTAGAAGGTTAACAGGCTTTTTTTTGCTAGTAGCACTATCTTCTCAGTATGTTGTAATACCAAGGTCTTTCTTGACCACATGTGGTCATAAAAGAGCCTTTAGAATTGTTTGCTAAAGTGTGGCTCTAAAGTTGTGGCCAAATTGTAGTTGGGATTACATGGCAAGCTACGTTCGCCCTGCAGTTTCAATTACCATTACACTTTTGTGTAAACTGATTTGAGTATAAGTCAATCCACGCTGGTTTGCAAGGCTAATCTCTAAAGAAGTATTGACCCTGCATATGAAACAACTCAATAGAACAGAGAATGCCACACTGTCTAAAACCAGCTCCTGAGCCATTTATAGGCGCTGCATTGTCTAACCTCACTTTTGCAGTGCATACAATCTGTGACAGTCATATAAACTCTCCTTCTCCCCCCTTTCATCCAGACATTTTGATTTAAAAACTTTCACCACATCACTTCCTCTTTTATTCTCATGTCATGCTATGCTCTGTTGAACAGCGACTCTTTTCTATTGCAGCAAGTCATTTCAGTGATGTGTGAAGGGATTCCTTTGTATTTTGGGCCAAATTCTTTTACTTCAGCCTTGCATGGGGTATAAAGCTGAGCAGACTACTTGGTAAAGTAATTTGGGACTCCAAGGTTGAAGGCACTATGAAAAGATAAAATAGAAATACTAAAGTAATTATAACCATCTTCCAGTCACAGGAATTATTATTTTGGTTTTTCTTTAATTTCTGACAAGGTCACTCTTGTGATACTACCTCACAGGATAAAATCCAATAATGATGAAGGATAGTTTAGTGGTTAGAATACTAGCCTAGGCCTTAAGAAACCTGGCTTCAATTCACTGCTCCACCACAGACTTCTTCAGTGACCTTGGGCAAGTCACTAAGGGCTAACTTCACAAAGGAACTAGGTGTGGCAATGCTGAGTATCACCATGCCTACCTTTTAGGTGCCTAGAAAATCACTGGGATTCACAAAGCCAGGAGTTAGGCATGTAGGCTCCCTACACAAGGAATGGGGAGAGATAGGCACTTCAGAATTGGATTGTCAAAAACCACCATGCTCAGTGGCTGTGATGGAATGAGCTATATCTGTACAACGTATGATTTCTGATTAATATTGTGAAGTTGTGTTAGAAAATCTTCTATGCCGATAGGGCACAGGTGCCGACTTTCAGCTGTCCCCAGGGGGGGCTCTACCCTGAGGCCTGGCCACCACTCTGCCCCTTCCCCCAAAGCCCCACCCTAATCATGTCACTTCCTGCCCCTGCTCCACCCTCTCCCTCGCAGCTCCACCCCACCTGTTCCCGCCCCATCTCTGCCCCTTCCCTGAGTGTGCCCTGCCCTCACGCTGCCTCTTCCTGCCCCCGCTCCTCTCCCTCCTCCCAGGACCTCCTGCTCACTGCTGAACAGCTGATCAATTTTACAAAAGGTTATTGTAAAAAGCAACTCAGGCCTTGGAAATCCAGTTTAGCTGAAGGGAGGGAGGAAGGTAGAAGCAGCGAAAACTTACCAGGAGAAGAACAAAAGAGACCAGGTGATCAGAAGGGGGTTAAATAAAGAAACACACAGCAACAGGGGCCAGACAGAGAAAGGAAGTGGGGGGGGGGCAAGAGAGAGCAAGGTCACAAAAGCTGGATAAGGGGCTCTAAGAGGGAGAGGTCACGCAGCATGTAGCAGTCTCATGGGGCAGGGGATCCCTGCCTGCTTTCCTGAGCCCAGATGGCCCCCAAGGGTTCTGGAAAAGCCAAGGGACTTAGACCCCAGCCCAAAGAATGCCCTGGAGTAGTGAGGAAACTGAGGCAGAGGCATGCAGTTAGTATTTATGGGTTTGGATCTGTGCTCTCCTATGCTTTGTATGGTTAAGTATAAAAGAACATTCATGTGGTAGACTCTGAGCAAAGTGTCTCTCTATGTTAACTGCTTCACAACTGCTGTGTGCCCCTGAGAGACTTAAACTGTAAACCAGAATATTCACACCTTAGGGGTGGAGTTTTGGAAGAGGGGTGTGTTTTAGTACTAGGGAGTCTAAAGGATCAGTGTTGTACCGAGAGAGGCACAGAACTAGGAGACCTGTTCTGTTCTGACCTCTGTATTGCATCAGGCAAGCCCCTTGCTAAAGTTTTCAGACATGAGTGCCTCGGTACCTTTGATGATTTGGAGAATTTGTCTGCACAGCTTATGAATTCTGGGTGAGATTATGAACTTTCTGTACGTATCTTTTTCAAGCTCCAAACCTTACCCAGTGGTGCAGCCTTTTGCTTTCTGTGTTTTACCTCTGAGTTGGACTGAAATTCCAATGGGTAATTATAGAGGACTGACAACAGAGAGTCATTACATTGGGATAGTCCTCTATTCAAATTACATCCATCCTAGGCAATTTCTTGACAGAGGAAACTGGAAGGTTATAAAAGGCCTGGAGCTGTTCTATTTGGGGTCTTGGATCACTTTCACCACCTCAAGATGAAGGAAGCAGCTGCATAAGTCTGGGGGAACCCCTGCCTCCGAACACACAATCCCCCAAGAGAAAGGTGAGCTAGACTAAGGGGCATGACATTCAGTATGTTTGCTCTCTAAATGACTTGTACTCTCTTGGGCTTGTAAGTAAAGGTTAATAGTGTTTTAGAGTCTTGTGGAAAGTCTGTGTCTGTTATGTGCCCCACCTATCACACACCCTTGAAGAGTTGACCTGTGGATCCAGACTGCCCACATGGCTGGAGTTCTGGGAGAGGGCATTTGATATAGAGGAGTCTAGGAAGGTGGGGAAGGAGGGTCAGTTCTAGGTGAAGGGGCTGGGAAGTTGGACCACAAGATGTTAGTCCTCAGGAGGGGAGCTAAACAAAGGATCTGCACCCCAAGAGTGTGCCGGGGGTCCTGGACTCATGAGGCAGTTGGATCCCTCACATCAGACTAGTGAGTGCCCAGGAGGGGGGATTTGACTAGAACTGTGATAATATCTAAACCCATGCTGAGAGCATATGAATAAGTGGCCTGATTTTCAGAGCTTTTGAGTCATTTGAAGTCAGTTTGAAAATTGAGTCCTTAGTTCATTAATTTTTGTAACTTGCTCTGAAAACCTTGGAGACAAGACACTATAGAGACACAAAGAATTATTACTTCATCAGGTGGCACTATTATGGTGTCTGGGCAGGAAAAGAATAACTTTTTACAGTATCAAAACACACCCATCTAAAATAATCTCAAAATGCCATTAAAGGGTAATGATAGTGCCGTTCTAAACCCAGCTGAAAGACAGCTCAGCTAAAATGATAGTGGTTTAGCCAATAAGAAATGCAAAGGGTGACTTCCAGCTGACTCAAGTTTATTACAGTTCCTATTGACTCATCAACAGAGAGTCTCCCCTTTTTGGTTCAAGTGGTAAAGTTGCTTTCTGTGGACCACAGAATATCCCATATTACATCTCAGCTGCTCTTGATGTACATTTTGCCACCACACTGGGGACTTTGCCCATTCATTAACTGTTCTTGTGTCTAGCAGCCAGATGCCAGACAGAATATTGCTGGGTCCTGTCTTCATGCTGTTTGTTACAATCGGTTAATATGTCTGGATTATGAACTTTTCTTCTGCTATCAGGGGGAAAAAAAGAACAAGCAGTCTGAGGCTATTTCAGTCCGTCTGCTCTTCCTTCCCTGTCAAAAATCTAATTTGCAATTAGTAATTTCATCAGCACTTTCATGTCTTCAGAAAGCAGTTGAGTAAATGTTCCAGAGAGATTTATTTACCATAGAGGTAGAAGTATCAGTAATCCCCAGGAAACCAGTCATTACCAGAAGTTAGTAAATGCATTATTGTTGTTGTTTATAGAGCCATAAATGTGCAAGGTGCTCAGTTGTCTGATCTTGAGACAAAGCTGATAATCATGTTCTCCCAAAGAGCTAGATTGTGCTTTTAAGGCAATCTTGTGATGGGACAGTGGGGAGCTACAACGCTGTAGGAGAAACTCAGGGGGAGCTGTTCCTTGGGAAGGTACAGTCCCTGCCCATGTTCTCTGATGCACTATCCTTTAGGATAGAGTAGAGGGGGGCCAGTGTAGAGGGGGGCTGAGCCATGATGCCACCTCCTCCTTGCCTCCTATGGAATACCTGGATGGAACTGTCCCTTTTCTCCCATGAGCACCCTGGACTGCACCTGATGTTGGTCCCTGTGCAGCCCCCCCCCACCCCACTGCTCAGCCATGTATGATCCAGTCAGTCTGGCACTATTTCTGTTCAGGTTCTTACACCGTTCCATTGCCATGATGTATGATCTCTAATAAATCAGGACCTGATCCTGCAAGATGCTGTATACATCTCAAGAGAGGCTGAACTTCCTCAGCTTCCCAATTATTTCCATGGAAACGGAGGGCATTCAGCCTCCAACAATGAATGATCAGCAGCTTCTAGAATGTGGCCCTTGTTCATTACCTCTGTTACTATTACTAGTGTCCATGCAAATTCCATTTTCTATTAATAATTAATAGTCACAATATAACATTGTTTTAAAGTTAATATGTAGGGCCAAATTTAGGGGGACCCTCCATCTGACCAAGAATTTTGCCCTGAAAGATACTGTGGGCAAAAAAACTAGACACACACCTTAAACAAGCCTACAATTAACTATAAAAAGAAAAGGAGTACTTGTGGCACCTTAGAGACTAGCTCACGAAAGCTTATGCTCAAATAAATTGGTTAGTCTCTAAGGTGCCACAAGTGCTCCTTTTCTTTTTGCGAATACAGACTAACATGGCTGTTACTCTGAAACTTACAATTAACTATGTGTACACTTGGAGCTGGGTGTGTGATTCCCAGCTTGACGAGAGACACTCATGCTAGTTCTCATCGATCTAGAGTGCTAAAGACAAAATGTAGTCATGGCAGCACAAGTACATGCCCATCAGAGACCATAGGTGTGTACTCAGGGCAGCTAGCTCCCCCTTCTGCTCACGCTGCGGAAGCTACATCTATTTTTAGTGCGCTAGCTGGGTGCGAGCTAGGTGCTATGCCCTGATATGTCTCATCAAGCCGGGAATCACACTTCCAGGTCCAAGTGCAGACATACCCTGCCTGATTTGTGAATACAATCAAGCAATTAGATATATACAGATTTTCAGAAGTGACCAGTGATTTTGGTTGCCTCATTTTTTGGCTGCCTAATCTGAGACATGTTAAAGAGCTAGATTTTCAGAAAATGCTGAGTGCCCATGCTCTGGAAATCAAACATCTTTAAGGTGCCTCAAGTTGAGCACGCAGAAACTTACAACATCACTCCTCACTTTTGAAAATCTCAGCCCTCAGACTTGCTATTTGTGCCTCCAATTACTTGTGGGCAGAAAATGAGAAGATATTTTAATAAAATGAGGTGCATCGTGTGTTCTTTAGTAATTATAATTCCCAATGCACTGGTATTATGTTTTAAATGTAATTTCAGAATTGCCATACTGACAAATTGGAATCTTTCTAATCGTTAAATGGCTTACCATCACCAATCAGAACTGAATACACACTCTATTAAGTTTATAATTACCATATATCTGAGCATTTCACAGCCCACTTAGCCTTCCGTGAGAGTTCCCTGAGTGCTCTCTTCTCACATTTCTTCCTAACAGATTATTCTACAAATGCTTTAAAACTAGTGTATGAGATAAAAATGTGTACAGTAACTCTCAGGCAGATTCGATGGCCTGAGAAGATTGGTAAAGGGGTGACTGTCATGAACATGTTGCCAAATCCAGCCCAGGTCAATAGCTGTGGGAAAGTAGTTGCCATCTGATGGTGTGCAGCGGCCTCCATGAAATGAGTTGGTCTCATTCTAAGTGGGGTACGTGGTCCACATTGTAAGCCCACTACCACACAGCTGGAATGGGCACTAATAAGCACGAAAGTGCTCAATGTACATGGATGCTGAACTACTGTCTCAATCCTAGAAGGCTTCCCTCCAGGTGAGGTGTAAAGAACATTCTTAGGATAGCAGCTTTGCTTCCATTGCTGGTGCTTGTACTGTACCTATTCCATGGCAGACTTCCGTCTCCAGGGTGGTGGCAATTTGTCAACTTTAAAAACACCGAAGAAGCGGGACAAAAAAAAGAAAGACTCAGGAAAAAAAAAACACCGAAGAAGCGGGACAAAAAAAAGAAAGACTCAGGAAAAAAAAAGGTTTTTTTCCCACACTCACTAGGTGTTCATTCCAATTGGAAAGCTGAAAAAGCTGCAGTCAACTGGATAGTTATGGTACTGGGGAAATGTCTGCTCTCTCTCTCTTAATGCTGGCACATATTTTCCAGAGTTACAAAGCTATTTAAATCAACACGGGGATTTTTTGTCAGCAGGACAGCAAGACATTAATAATAAAATAGAAAGTTGAAAACAATTCATGAAAGTCAAGGTGATTGGCTGTCAGCCATAATTTGTTTTGTTAGAAGGAAATATGCCAAGCAGAGCTAGTTGGGGACTGCAAATATATTTTCTGTGAATATTCTTTTGAACTTCTGAATGAATTCAGTTTGTGTGTGTTCATACCCCACTTGTGTTTCATTTCCACAGTTATTCTCACAAATGAGTACTGAGACAGGAAAGTTTGCTGAAACAGAACTTTTAAAGCAAATATTGCAAACCATTGGCAGAAAGCAAATTTCATTCTGGTAATTTTGAGTATTTACACAAGAAAGTAGTTTTAAGGGTTATGCTCATCCAATCACGGAGCTGAAACATACCATGTCTCCTGGGTGTCCATTCAGAGCAGCTCCAATGTCAAATATGAACAACATTGAAAGAATTCTCATGCAAGGAAATTGAGTATGGAACAAACTTCCAGAAGAGATTAAGCAAATCCAGAGTCTGACTGTCTCTAGGAAGTGCTGCTAAACCTTGCTCTTTGAAGAAACCTTTCTGCCATAGGAAGAATGACTTTATAACATTGACGCTCCATCTATACACCCATTCCACCCAATATCTCCAAAGGAACCTGAAACAAACAAACAAAAAGCCCTTCTTCAAGTGGAGTTGAAGGAAGAAGAGTTAGAAACTCCATGAAGCCCACCATGGATTTTTGATTGTTATTGATTTTACATGGAAGGTGCTCAGATACTATGGTGATGGGTGGGGTATAAAATCCTAAGACAGATAAACCTAGACTTAGTCACAGAATGTGTTTTGCAAGCCCTTTCAAGTACATGTGAGAAAATCACAATGTGTTTATGCAGAAGAAAAAGAGACAAAGCTAGTCAAGCAAATTATTCATTATAAATTATTTTTTCAGCCCTAATGTCTCTAAGGTTACGAAATACCATGAGTGAACTACAGTGAGACAATAGTGGAGAGCAAGTCATCTCTCTGGCCTTGATCTGCAAAGCACTTAAGTATATTCACATACTCTGAAGAGGGTTGGACTTACAACATTGGTTCAAAGTTAAATACATGCTTGAATCCTTTGCTGTGTCATGGCTTCCAGCTTTAAAGGAGAGAAATACAGATTGTAATTACTTTCTGTTTGACATTACGAATAGAAGTATAAACACTAGAAAACATTTTAATGGTTTCCTGCTGGGGTGCCATCTGGAACTGGGATACCACTCAGCGCCTTTGACTCACCAGCCTGGGCTTCCTTTACACTGTACTGCTGTGACCAGCCTGCCAAACCCTCTCCCAGGCTCCAGCACACATACAGGTAGGGACACACCCAGCTGCAGAACATACAGACACTATGATCAGCTCTGCGTGAGGAGGCTACAGCTAAGGAATGGCCCAGCTACTCAAATGTACACCCCGCTCTGGAGTATAAACCCAAAATTATACCATTGTGTGCTGCACAGAGATCTGTACAGCATAAGCTCATGAAATTCTCCCCCTCCCTCAATGTGGAGAAGGATATGCAACAGCTTTGCCCAAGTTATGACTCCCACACACTGGTTTTAGACAAAGCAAAAATAAATGTATTAACTATAAAAGGTAGATTTTAAGTGATTATAAGGGCTAGCAAACAGATCAAAGCAGATTACTTCGCAAACAAACAGAACACGCAAACGAAGCTTAATATACTAAAGAGATTGGGTATGAGTAGCAAATTCTCACCCTAAATGATGATACAAGCAGGCTGCAGAGAGTTTTAAGGGGTAGTTGCACTTGCTTACAGCTTAAAAACCCTTTTAGCCTGGGTCCAGCACTTCCCCCCAGTTCAGTCCTTGTTCCTCAGGTGTTTCCAAGAATCTCTTTGAGGTGGAGAGTCAGTGAAGAACCAAGATTATGTCACTTCCCTGCCTTAAATAGCTTTTGTATATGGTGGGAACTCTTTGTCTCAAAGCTTAGTTCCCACGCCAGTCAGTGGAAAAACACTGGTATTCCAAGATGGAGTGCAGTACCAGGTGACCTGATTACATGTCCCTGTAGTGCCAGAGCAGCCATGAGTCAGATGCTGTTTGTAGCATCCTATGCTGGCTGTAGAATCCTCAGGAAGTCCCCCCTGCCCTGCCCCAGTGGGAGATAAACTTCTTCTAAGGCCAATTGTTTTCTCCAATGGCCCTTTCCAGCCAGCCATCTAGACTGATTGCATTCTGCCTAGTGGGCGTTCCCCAGGTGCAAACACATTTGTAATACAGATATACAGTCAATATTCCTAACTTCAGATACAAAAATGATACCTGCATACAGATAGGATGATAATATTCAGTAAATCATAACCTTTCCAAAGATATCTTACGTGACCTTTCTTGCATAAAATACATCAGAAATATGCCAAAATCATATCATAATAATATTACTGTGAAGAATATGGGGTACAGTGTAACAAACACATGGTCCCAAGTTCCTTCCCCAGTGCTATTTATGGTACCTAAATGGTTCCTTGTGCTTCTGAACCAGTCATAACTGATAGTACTACTTAAGGAATTGAATTGAATGAAGCAATGGGAACCACCAATTACAAAAGTTAGAGATGGGGAAAGATCACTTTTGTCATCTTATCCATTCCCTGAGAATTAGTACAGGATTGTTTCTAGAATATCATAGAATCATAGAATCATAGAATATCAGGGTTGGAAGGGACCCCTGAAGGTCATCTAGTCCAACCCCCTGCTCGAAGCAGGACCAATTCCCAGTTAAATCATCCCAGCCAGGGCTTTGTCAAGCCTGACCTTAAAAACCTCTAAGGAAGGAGATTCTACCACCTCCCTAGGTAACGCATTCCAGTGTTTCACCACCCTCCTAGTGAAAAAGTTTTTCCTAATATCCAATCTAAACCTCCCCCACTGCAACTTGAGACCATTACTCCTCGTTCTGTCATCTGCTACCATTGAGAACAGTCTAGAGCCATCCTCTTTGGAACCCCCTTTCAGGTAGTTGAAAGCAGCTATCAAATCCCCCCTCATTCTTCTCTTCTGCATGCTAAACAATCCCAGCTCCCTCAGCCTCTCCTCATAAGTCATGTGTTCTAGACCCCTAATCATTTTTGTTGCCCTTTGCTGGACTATCTCCAATTTATCCACATCCTTCTTGTAGTGTGGGGCCCAAAACTGGACACAGTACTCCAGATGAGGCCTCACCAATGTCGAATAGAGGGGAACGATCACGTCCCTCGATCTGCTCGCTATTCCCCTACTTATACATCCCAAAATGCCATTGGCCTTCTTGGCAACAAGGGCACACTGCTGACTCATATCCAGCTTCTCGTCCACTGTCACCCCTAGGTCCTTTTCCGCAGAACTGCTGCCTAGCCATTCGGTCCCAAGTCTGTAGCGGTGCATTGGATTCTTCCATCCTAAGTGCAGGACCTTGCACTTATCCTTATTGAACCTCATCAGATTTCTTTTGGCCCAATCCTCCAATTTGTCTAGGTCCTTCTGTATCCTATCCCTCCCCTCCAGCGTATCTACCACTCCTCCCAGTTTAGTATCATCCGCAAATTTGCTGAGAGTGCAATCCACACCATCCTCCAGATCATTTATGAAGATATTGAACAAAACCGGCCCCAGGACCGACCCCTGGGGCACTCCACTTGATACCGGCTGCCAACTAGACATGGAGCCATTGATCACTACCCGTTGAGCCTGACAATCTAGCCAGCTTTCTACCCACCTTATAGTGCATTCATCCAGCCCATACTTCCTTAACTTGCTGACAAGAATACTGTGGGAGACCGTGTCAAAAGCTTTGCTAAAGTCAAGAAACAATACATCCACTGCTTTCCCTTCATCCACAGAACCAGTAATCTCATCATAGAAGGCGATTAGATTAGTCAGGCATGACCTTCCCTTGGTGAATCCATGCTGGCTGTTCCTGATCACTTTCCTCTCATGCAAGTGCTTCAGGATTGATTCTTTGAGGACCTGCTCCATGATTTTTCCAGGGACTGAGGTGAGGCTGACTGGCCTGTAGGTCCCAGGATCCTCCTTCTTCCCTTTTTTAAAGATTGGCACTACATTAGCCTTTTTCCAGTCATCCGGTTTATAATATATAGTTTGTAGTGCTTTCTTTTGTCTGTGTCCTTTTTAACCAGTTAAGCAATAAGGCGTCCATCACTTCTCTTGGGTAAACTACGGCATAATTTAATAGATCTCACTGTTTTAAAAGTGTTTTCTCACCGTTTTGGCAACACATTAATTCCACGACTAGCACGACTGGCAGCAGCTTCAGGATGAAATGGAGAGAGGAGACAAAATGGGAACAGTGAGAAGAGAAAATTGTTTCTTAATTTTGCTCTAGGCAGTCTTTGCTAGATCTTCCTTGAAACAGAAGGGAATTAAACTGTGCCCATTTCTCACTGAGACACATCAAAAGTAAAATGTGAAGGGCACCTGAAATGACTGTGATAGACAGACATCCCAGCTAAACATCGTGTATGTGACATACAGAACAGAACTCAGGAGTTTCTGCATCAAAATAATAACCTTTAGCAAATGAGCTGAAGGAAAATCTTTACTACTGGTAGTGGTAGTATTTGGGTTTATATTTTTTATAGGCTAGACACTAGAAGGTGACATAACTGAATCCACTTGAACAGGTCTTATATTCCTGAGAGGAAGCAGCAGTGGCACATGTATACATTAGCCAGCATACTATATGCCTTTCCCTATTGGCAAAGATATTTTATTGCGTCTCCTACATGTAAGTAATCCCACTGAAGTCAACAGAACCAATCACATGCTTAAAATTGAGCATGTGCTTAAGTGCAGGGCCAATCAGAGGTGAGGCCAGGAGGGCAATTTGGCCTGGGCCTCAAGCTCAAAGGGGGCCTCAAATTTAGACACTTGTTAATTTTTTGGCATTTGATAAGTTTCATAACTTGTTTTTAGGTGCATCCCTATCGGACCAAAATGTGACACACACTGTCAGCTTAGAGCTGCAAATTTAAGCAAATAAGAGATGTGATTTGGTAAAAGACATAATTTTTTTGTTAACTGATCCAGATTTTGTCATATTAAAGCGTTAAAAATGTTCATAAATATTAATAAAAATATATCTGTTCTGATGGCACAAGATTAGACGGTGATGAATGTGTCCTCTCAGATCAGATGATTATATAAACAAACCACTACTAGTGACTGGTGCTGGATCCAGGGCGTGTTGAAAGGTAGAGAATTGTTACATTTTAGTGTCTTTATAGTTTTACGTCTAGCTGACTAAGGAATGATTTATGTGTGAAACTTCCTCATTATTATCTTCATATGGTAGCTAAAAGAGGTGACTGGTTGGTTGGTTGAGCCCCAGCTTGGGCTCAACCAACCAACCAGTCACCTCTTTTAGCTTGGCCATCATCATAGGCTTTTGTAGTCTATAGGCCCAGATTCAAAGTGAAAATGTGTGAGGACAATCTTGTACAGTGAGTTTCGTGAGGACAGACATTTGAAATTTTTGGACATTATCCCTCTGTCTGTATCCGTGTCTGTTTACTATATATGTGTGTGTGTCATCCCTTTGTCTTCAGCTCAGCCTGTTATATTATACCTTGTGTGCTTGAGTTTTGATTCAGTGATAAGGATAATAACCTGTCTGACTGTTTCTTTTTGTGTTCTTAATTAGTATTCTTTCATTTTAAGTCTTTTTCAGCATTTCAGCAGAAGATCCTGTATACGATCAAGAAACTCAACAGCAACAGGAAGATGTAGATCTTACGCAGCAAGAGCAATTCATGAGTACTATGGGTTTGACTGTGACTGACATTAGAATTATTGACAAGAGCAATGCTGCTCAAATGCAATCGTTTCTTCAAATTAGTTGTTTTGAAATTCCAAGTAACATTCCACGAGATGCTGATAATCATGCTTTCCCTACTTGTCTGCTAACAAAAACTCTTCCAATTAGTGAGACCTGCGCAAGAGACTGGTTATGCTGGAGTACGGAAAAACAATCTCTGTACTGTGCACCCTGCTTCATTTTGAACAAAAGTGCTGCAAAAACATCAGTTCTCTCTGATCAATCAGGATGGAGCATCAACAGAGGTTGGAGCAAGTTGAAAGACTGAATATCATCACATGACAGTTCAATGTTACACAAAGAAAACTATGTTGCATGGAAATCAGCCAGTAGGGCAGAATCAGCTGAAAGTTCAGTTGAGCACTTCTTGAGCGCATCCTGAATGTCAAACTTTTTCTTTCTAAGTGGGGATTGGCTTTCTTTGGTTCCAGTCAATATATTGGTGATTGTGCAAATGGAAACTTTCTAGGCATAGTTGAGCTCCTCAGCAAATATGACCTATTTTTATTGGAGCATGTTAAACATGTTCAAGAATCACAAGAGAGTCAAAAGCGCATGCAAGTCCATTATCTCTCCATATGCATACAAAATGAGTTTATTGAGCTATGTGGGTCATTCATACAAACAACAATTGTTGATGAGATTCGAAATGCCAAGTATTTTTCAATCATTGTTGATGCCACTCCAGATTGTTCTCACAAGGAACAGACTACTATGGTTATTCGATATGTTAAGATTGTAGACAGCTCAAATTTTTCTATTGAAGAAAGGTTTATTTTGTTTGATAATTTCATGAGAAAAACTGGAAAAGAAATTGTTGCTCAAGTACTAGCAATTCTAGAAGGTTTTAAGTTAGATTTTCAAGTCTGCATTGGTCAAGCCTATGACAATGGATCTAATATGGCTGGGAAGTACAAAGGTATATGAACAGTTCTGCTTGAGCATACTTCAAACTGTATTTTCTCCAGCTGTGGAAACCACACACTAAACCTTGTATGTGTTGACTATGCTGAATCATGCAAGGAGGCAAGTACTTACTTTGGGTCTGTTCAGCAAATGTACAATCTCTTCAGTAGCAGTCCACAAAGGTGGGAAATTCTGAAGCAATATCTTCCTGTTTCACTGCATGGGATATCTAAAACTAGATGCTTTGCATGGATTGATGGTATTCCACCAGTTGCACAGCATTTGAATTCAGTGAGAGAGGCTTTAAATGAACTTGTATCTCTCAATCTCACTGCACAGGCTCAAACTAAACTTCAGTCTGTTCAGAAGCACATGTCCAAATTTGAAATTCATTCTGATGTCGTCTTTGTGGATGAAGCTACTTACAATGATCCACCAAACTAACCTGGTAATTGAAGCACACTATGCTACATTTGATGTTTAGAGGGATAACATTGAAAGTCTTATCAATGACATTCAACAGATTCATGAACAATGGGATGCAATCCTGACTGAGTCCAAATTGGTAGCACAGAACATGGGCATTTCATCTGAGTTCTCCACCAATCACAACTTACCTACTGAATCCGATGCCGAGTAGCATTATAGAGTCAATGTCTTCCCTGTCATCATTGACTCTTTTCAATCAGGTCTTGCACGTCAATTTGAGTCACTGTGACTAATTTATACTGATTTTGGGTTTCTTTGGCAGTTCAACAGACTGAGTAATGAAGATCTACTTTCTGCAGCTGAACAATTTCAGCAACAGTACAACAAAGAAATCTCAAAAGATCTCAGTGACGAGGTCAGCTCCCTCAAATGAATATATTCCACAAACTTTAATTGGATTGCAAGCCAAAGGAATTGCTTCAAGAAATACTCAAATTTGGACTCTCTGGTGTGTTTCCTAATATCACAATTGCATTGCATATTTTTGTCAGTTTGCCTGCGTCAGTGGCTTCAGATGAACGCACCTTCAATGTTTTGAAGCAGGTAAAGAACTATCACCATTCAACTATGGGACAAGAGCATTTGAAGGGGCTCGGCATGTTTAATATCAGCTGTGACATTGCATGAAAGCTAGATTTCCCCCCAATAATTAGTGCATTTGCACAGAAAAAAGCTAGAAAAGCATTTGTTAAATAAAAAATATTCAAATTATGTCTCACTCTTTTGTTGGTGCCTTATTTAGTGTTCATGTGTCATCATTTTTTATTTTTATTATGACTAGCTTTCCTCAAAAGCTGGAAGTGGTCTGGGCCTCTCTGGACCTCTGAGAGGGCCTGCTTAAGTGTTGTCTGAATTGGGCTGCGGTGCTCAGCATCTTGCAGAATCGAACCCTCAAGGCCCAATACTACTCACACTGAAGTTAATAAGTTATATTGACCTCAGTAGGAAGAGGAACAGTTCTCACAAGGTACGTAAATTGCTTAATTGCCAAATTCTGAAGTGAAGTAACGATAGGGCTGTCAATTAATCACAGTTAACTCATGTGATTAACACAAAACAAATTTACTAGGTTAAAAAAAAATCACGATTAATCAGTTTTAATCACACCATTAAACAATAATAGAATACTAATTTCCATTCATTATAAATATTTTTAGATTTTTTTCTACATTTTCAAATACATTGATTTCAATTACTACACAGAATATAAGGTGTATAGTACTCACTTTATATTATTTTTGTTTAAATATATTTGCACTGTAAAAAAATAAAAGAAATAGTATTTTTCAGTTCACCTTATACAAGTACTGTAGTGCAATTTCTTTATTGTGAAAGTGCAACTTAAAATATAGAATTATTATTTTTATTATATGCTGTGACAAAATTCCTGCGCTACCTTGGTGGGTCTTGCGCTTATTGGTGGATTTGCTCGCCTTGGAGCTTCATGGCAGCCCTCAGCTTGGCCGTTTTTCTGAATTCACAGTCCAGGTTGACTCCTCCTGTGTCTGATCAGGAGTTGGAAGGATCTGGGGGGAACCCGGGCTTGCCCTCTACTCTGGGTTCCAGCCCAGGGCCCGTGGAATGCAGCTGTCTAGAGTGCCTCCTGGAACAGCTATGCGACAGCTACAACTCCCTGGGCTACTTCCCCATGGCCTCCTCCCAACACCTTCTTTATACTCACCATAGGACCTTCCTCCTGGTGTCTGATAATGCTTGTACTCCTCAGTCCTCCAACAGTTCGCGTTCTCACTCTCAGCTTCTAGTGCCTCTTGCTCCCAGCTCCTCACACACACACCACAAACTGAAGTGAGCTCCTTTTTAAAACCCAGGTGCCCTGATTAGCCTGCCTTAATTGATTCTAGCAGCTTCTTGACTGGCTGCAGGTGTTCTAATCAGCCTGTCTTAATTGTCTCCAGAAGGTTCCTGATTGTTCTGGAACCTTCCCTGTTACCTTACCCAGGGAATAGGGACCTACTTAGCCTGGGGCTAATATATCTGCCTTCCATTACTCTCCTATAGCCACCTGGCCCGACACTGTCACAATACCTACACTCAAAAACAAAACAATGTAAAACTTTAGAGCCTAGAAGTCCACTCAGTCCTACTTCTTGCTCAGCCAATCACTAAGAAAAAGTTACATTTTGTTTACATTTGTTTACATTTACAGGTGTTTGTTTACATTTACAGGAGATAATGTTGATTGTTTCTTATTACAATGTCACTTGAAAGTGAGAACAGGTGTTTGCATGGCATTATTGTAGCTGGCATTGCAAGGTATTTACGTCCCAGATATGCTGAACATTCATATGTCCCTTCATGCTTCGACCATCATTCCAGAGGACATGCCTCCATGCTGAATTGAAATTGTTATTGTTTAACAGTGCAATTAAAACTGTGATTAATCACGACTATTGTTTTAATCTCATGATTAATTGCAATTATTTTTAACAGTTTGACAGCCCTAGTAATAACAATCAATAATTTTTTTAACTAGATTGAAGTGGGGCCCAAATTGTGCTAGAAGAGGGCACAGTTCCTGTCCCATAAAATGTACAACAGAGGAGACAAAATATATAGGAAGAGAAGCAGAAAGGGATCTAAATTTTAAAGCAAAGTAGTTAGGGTGATGACAGGCATCTAACCTGTTGTTCAAATTTTATTTAAATATCTGTAGGGCCAAATCCTCAGGTGCAAATGGGTTTAACCCTTTGAAGCCAAGGGGACTACCACAGTTTACATCAGATAGGAATCTATCTCAAACGAATACTATTAGTTTTTTTGTAATTTACAAAAGACATTCCTGTGCCTCATCCCTGTGTCAACTGGGGTCAGTGAGGAGATTATTCCTTTCTATAGCACAGAGAGTTTCATTATATGAATAATCAACCTCTTGATGACAACCGCTGAATATACTGTATGTTCTAATATTCATTCCAGTCAATTGTGGCAGCACATCAGCTGTGGAAGAGGACTGGTAGTGGAAAGGACACTGTAGTATGTGAATAGTAACTATTATTGTTAGAGCTATATGGGAAATGGAATTTCTATTTTGTGGGAAATTCCACGATTTTGCAACTTGTTTGTTTTTGAACAAAATGCAAGGATCACTAAATTTCTTGCAGAACAAAATTTGGGTCAGTTGGAAGGTCTTGTTTTGATAACATCACAATGTTTTTTATTTTTGACTGTATATTATAATATAAAATGGAACGAATTTTGAAACAATCATTTTGAAATGAAAAATCGATGTTTCAAGCATTTAGACCATATCAGTATGCTTCTTTGATTTTTTTCTAAGTGAAATTTAATTGAAATCAACACATTCTTGCAAAGGATGTCAATTTTTATGAGCTGGCATTTCTTGACAGAAAAAACATTTCATCTGAAAATTTTCAACCAGTTCCAATTATTACTACTATTACACAAGGACCTTAATTATGTTGCACTTAAGTCTGACATTCTTTAGTTCCAGAAAGATGCTGTTTCCACAATTAGCCTTCTACACTTCACTGTATTTTTTTAACCCAGATGTTATAAACGTAAAGTACATGTAGAAGGTACTTCAGATGTAAAGTCAACATTATTCATTTAATTCATGCTCACTCTTGATAGGAGCACATTTATATTTCATAGATTTTAAAGTCAAAGTACTGTAGTATCTAGATCTGGATGGCTGCTTTCAGGGCAAAATGATAAACAGCATTGTCCCTTGCAGTTAGATAGCAATACTGGAGAACAGTCCATTCAGCAACAAATCAAAAGATTTATATTAAGTAGGAAAGTCGTATTAATCTTGCTTAGGTAGCACTGATGTTAGAAACTTATTTAAAATGGAAGGTAGAAATAGTATCCTACAAAAGAAGTTGATTACACTTCAGCCTAGGAAAGCAATAACAATACAATGATATAAAAAGGGAAGTAAACTGCATGTAATTTAGAAAATTTTTGTCTCTGCTTCAAAACAGAAAACTCTGTATTTCCGTAAGTGATGAAAAATAATGTGTTTTAGCTGGTATTTTGCAGGTGCACTACCTCCTGGTCTAGATAGATTACATTTGAAAAGATGTATTGCAGTGTGTAAAAACTCTTTGTTATGGGTATAATGCTGCTAGACTATAATATTTTATCTTCTTTGAATTTTTATATAGTAGGAATTTTATATATTATATCATATATAATAGGTTATTTTAGTTACAGTGAAGGAAAAATGAATATTTAATGCAATGTGATAAATGCTATAGAGATGCTTTAACATACATATATATATATATATATATATATTCATAGGCTCAGTTCTTTTTTTAAGGCATGTATAAGCATAGAGGATCAGATAAAGTATAACTGATATCCAGATATCTTCATTATTTTAGCTCAATGAAAAGTAGTAGCATGTTTCAGAGGGTAAAAGTATAAGGGATACCATTCCTCTGAAATCGGATGCGTTGGGGTATCTGTCTGTCTACACTGAAAAGTTACATCGGCATAGCTGCTTCTCTCAGGGATGTGAAAAATCCACATCTCTGAGAGACGTAGTTAAGCCAATTTAACACTCAGTGTAGACAGCACTAGGTCCGACTTACTTGCTGGTGGGGAGGTGGATTACCTACAGTGATGGTAGCGTCCCTCCCATTGCTGTAGTATATGTCAACACTGAGGTGCTACAGGGACACAGCTGTCTCAGTGTAGCATTTTAAGGGTAGACATAGCATAAGAAAGAGCTGGAACTTAATTAGGTGACCCCGAAAAAAAAAAAGGGCATCAGGAAATGGAGACCAGAAACTGCAACACCCTCCAGAAAGCTTAGGGCCGGGGGCAGTGCTACCAATGGATGGCCACTAGAGTTACTATGGAGAAGAACTGGTCTAGAAAAACAAATGGACAGGAGGGGAGACTGTTTGGAGTCCTTTACTGATGAGGCTTGGAGGTAGGGAAGGAACAGCTTTGCTTGCACAGACTTTGAGGGGTTTGATTAAAGAATGCTTAAATAAAACAACTACCCCTTGCTGAAAACAGCTTCCCTGGATATCTTGAGAAATTCTTGGTAGAATTAACCTGTGGGAGTGAACTGACCCAGCAAGAACAAAGCTTGGGCTGAGAGGAGGAGGGTGCTCTAAAATAGGCCTAATCCTTTTCCACAGAGATTTTATGGCTGACTTCCTTGGTAGTTCCCAAGATAAGCCAATCAACAACAAACGATATTATGAAGCAATATTGGTCATGTCTTCTGGTTAAGACACTGGATTGGGACTCAGGAGATCTGGTTCAGTTCCTAAGTCTGCCCCAGACTTCTTGGGCAAATAATTTAATCTCACTCTGTCTCCCTTTTCCATCTGTAAAATGGGGATAATAATAATTCCTTACTTTTTCCTGGCTCAGCTCTTTATATTGTAAGATCCTTGGGTTCACAACTATCTCTTAATATGCGTATGCACAATTCAAATGCAGTGGGTTCCCAATCTGAAGGTACTACTGTTGTACAACTGCAGACAAAATACACCAGTGATCCTAGCTTATTACTGCTGTGACAGAGGGCTGAAGCTGCTCTGATCACTGTGGCCTCAATTAGTTTCCCTGGTGATGGCCAATTGAGGAAATAGGGAGGAATTAGCTAATCAGAAAGGGAGGCTGGGTGAATTAAGGAACTAATTGGCTCATCAGATGACTAGCTTGTTAAAAGGTTGGAAGGATGTGTTAGCTCGGGGAGAGGGAATGCGTGAACTATCTGTCCATCCGTACCAGCCTGGACTGAAGGATCTCCCAAGGAAGGGAGATATTATTTCTTCTCAGAGTCCTGATGAACAGGGGCTGAAAGCAATAGAGTTGTAGGTATTTGAATTGCTGTATTGCACTATACAGGTGTTGGTGGCAGAAACTTGAATAAAGTATCTGGAGCAGATGATGAAACAAGAGAACGGTTTCTGGGTGATCTAGGATTGGAGGAAGGGAGTATGTCGTGCTATGCTATAAAGCGGAGTCATTAAAAATACTTTTTATCTACCTCAAGGAAGGAAGCTTTCACGGGGACAGCGTGAGAGGATTATTGTTTCAAAAACAGACAACTGCAGAAGGTTTGGAGATGAAAAAGTGGTGTCTGCAAAAGCTTTCTAGGAGTCAGATCATTCCTTTTGCTAAGTTGCTCTGAAGGACATTGTGTTCCTTGTTACTGCATCTAGGAAAATATATTTCCCCTGTTACAGAGCTGTCACGAATTGTGTGCAAGACACATGTGAAATGTTCTGTTGTTTGGCATGTATAACTATCATGATGAAAGCCAGCAAAGGAGCTCATATTTCAGATCTCCTCATCTCTGTCTAGAAAACCCTTTGGCCTATAGCATCAGTTTAGAGTTGCAAATCTTCATGCTGGATTTCAGTGAGACTAGCAGGTTGAGAAAGCATCACTGGTCCCTGTTCAATGCTAGTGTAACTCCTTTGCAATCAGTGGTATTACCCTAGGAGTGAACTGAACCCAGTGACAGCTGAATGTAGTAGCCTCAGTGAAATCCATTATGAAGATTTGTAACTCTCTACTAAATGTATGATAAAGGTAGAGTTCTCTAAGTGGAAATGAGGAAAATAAGAGCCATTTTCCCTTCCCCCTTCCCCCCCCCATAAAAAAACAACTTTTCTGCACGACTTTCAGATCTTCCTGTCGAATCTCCCTTGTTCTGTTTTCATGGTCTTGTCTTTCTTTCCTCACAGGTTTCTTCCTTCATTCATTTGTACTGTTGTTTTTTTCATGCTTTGGCTATCTTACTTCCTCTCTTCTCTAAGGGGCCTGTTTTCATAGATTCATAGATATTAAGGTCAGAAGGAACCATGATGATCATCTAGTCTGACCTCCTGCACAATGCAGGCCACAGAATCTCCCCGACCCACTCCTGCGATAAATCTCTCACCTATGTCTGAGCTATTGAAGTCCTCAAATCATGGTTTAAAGACTTCAAGGAGCAGAGAATCCTCCAGCAAGTGACCCATGCCCCATGCTACAGAGGAAGGCGAAAAACCCCCAGGGCCTCTTCCAATCTGCCCTGGAGGAAAATTCCTTCCTGACCCCAAATATGACGATCAGCTGAACCCTGAGCATATGGGCAAGATCTTTTGATCTTTTGGCACCATAATTTCAATCCAGGAGGTCCCTTTTAATTGCTACTTTGTACTAAGTCCCAGCAGCACTATGGACCCTGCTTTTCAGCAACACTTTGCCAACTTAATTTAGTCCAGACATGTAGTGGAACCCACTCATAGTCAACTCAGATGTAGTGAAACTCCACATATGTTTTAGTTCACTGAAAATTGCAATTCTGCTAATAGTACATTTCTGCTCACTGCTGTTTAGTGAAAAAGGTGACTTCACCAAAGACCTGATCCAAAGTCCACTGACATCAGTGTAGGTCATTGATCCTGTGCCCATCAAAGTAATTTCAAAGATTCCCGTGGACTTTGGATCAGACCCTACAAAAGTGATCCACTGTATTCATAGCACTCCATCATTATGTTGGGTGTTCCTCACAAATTCATACCACATGGGATCCTATTTCAGCAGAAACAACGAGGAGTCCTTGTGGCACCTTAGAGACTAACAAATTTATTTGGGCATAAGCTTTCCACAGAATTTTATGCCCAAATAAACTTGTTAGTCTCTAAGATGCCACAAGGACTCCTCGTTGTTTTTGCTGATACAGACTAACACGGCTGCCACTCTGAAATCTATTTCTATACCTTTTGGGTATAGATGAAGATTTGGATTAAGGTGTGTTGATAAACACGTTTTATTTTTTCTTTGTAGCTTTCCTGAGTTCTGCTGATAGATTTGATCAGATTTTAATTGTTATGCCATTTTCTGAAGCAATGAGCGTATTGATCTGCACCTGACTCACAGATGTGACTTTAAAAATATTCTTAGAAAAAATCAGTTGGTGAATGATCACTGGCTTGAACTTTTGAAATTGCTTTTCAAAGTCATAAATCTGTTACAAGATTAAATGAGGCATTTGTTATTTTTCTGAATCAGGGTTTTCTAGAAAACTAAATGAAAGACAGAGGTTTTGCCAAAGATGTCTTTGCCTTTTAAAGATAGTTATTGTATTCAACACTCTCCTTTTATTAAAAGGAGGCATTTACCTGTGTTCTGCTATGGAAATATATTAAAAGGATTCCTTTGTGCTGTAAAAGCCCAGAGTTTAAATCTTGGGGTGGGTGGGGGGAATAATAATCAGTATTATGCAAATAGATTTGGCTGCACAACTCCCATTGCAGCTAAATCTTTGCAAGCTGCTTTGAAAATTTACCTTGTTGTGTCTTGGAGGAGATAGGTGTTTGTTGCCAGATGCTCCTAATGACACACATACAGTTGCTTGGAAATATCGTGCTCTGGATAGCGATGACTATGTTCTCTTTGCCAATGCGGACAGAATCAACAGTGTTTCCTTTATGGAGTGTGTGTGTGTGCGGGGGTGGGGGTGGGTGGGGGAAAGACTTGGAGTGTGGGTGGGCTGTAAAATGAGATTTTTTGCAAGAATAAACCTATTGATTGCAGGAATTAAATGGTCCGATGTAGCTGAAGGCTTATTCAGGGTTATGATCTTATTCTGAATTCAGAATAGAGCAAGAGGGTCATATGCATACTTGCATATACACTCTTCTCATCAAAATTAAATCTAAGTTTATTAACCTGTAAAACGACTTCTAAGAGACTAATGTACTGACAAGAACTTTGCTAATGCAACATTAAGTCTGAGGCTGCAAATCTATGAAAGCTAGAGAATTTAGAGTTAATGTTGTCATGACAACTTTAACTTTACCCCCTCCTTCCCTTGCATGTACACATCATGAAAAAGGGCAGAATTAAAGGGTAGAGTTAAGGTTGCCATAGGAACCTTAGCTGTGAAATCTGTGGCTTTTTGTGGGTTTAAATTTCAACCAACCATAAAGTTGTGTTAATGTAATTCTTTGCCCAGAATTATTAGTCTTGTAATGTTTCTGCTACATGATCACATAGTACATAATCACATTTTCATTTTGTGATCATATGGACAAATTAAATGTATAATCAAGAAAGTTCAAGGACACCCTACAAATCCCAGCATTCTTGTTGCTATCAAGAATACATAAAACTCTAATTAAAACCTTAGGTAAACCTAATACAGCAGGTATAGGAGCCTAAATAAAATGGTAGAGCTTCATACTTAACAAGCCATGCATAGACATACCATCTGTGATAATGCAGAAAATGGACTATTGATACCATTACTCTAAGTATACTGATAGCTCTATAAAGGGCTTGATTTCGATTTCACACCAGTTTTATACTGAGTTAACTCCACTGAGCTAAATGGAGCCAGTCCTGATTTACACATGTGTGTAAGAACATATTCAGCCCCAAGTACTATGTAACACATGTAAAAATTATTTTTTTGAACAGCAAACATACATTAAATATAATAAGCCTGATTTTCTTCTCATTTACAGTGGTGTAAATTAGAAGTAGATCTGGTGTAATCAATGAATTTAAGAACAGTCATCCCAGATCAAGCTAGAAGTCCATCTAATCCTGTGACTGAGTCGCCAGTGCCAGTTACAGAGCAATAGGCAAGCAACCTACAGTGAAGATGATGAAGTCCCAACTACAGGTCACTTCCCATCCCTTTCTTCAGTGCTGGTTTTATTTCTAAAAACAAAAGCTCCATAGCAGAAAATAGCATCTCAGACCAGCTTCAGCCAGTAGGGAGGAGAGGACATACTCTTCCCCTTTTCCTTTTATAACTCTGCCAGAGCAACTATGTGATGGGCAGGATTCCAGTAACCACTTATGTGCTGGTGTGCCTGGACACCTTCCACAGATGGACAGTAAGACATGGTTCTGCAAGCCACACATTTTGCCTGTGTCACTGCCATTGAAATCAAAGGGCATTGGATGAGCTGAGGGCTTTCATGATGGGGCTGGTACTGCGGTATTTCTCACTTGTTGCCCTGCACCGTGTGATTCTATTACAGCATGGAGTTGGGGGCTGTGGTTGAGTAGCCTGCGTTATATCAGTGTCTTTTCTGATATAGGTCCCAGATCAGCCAGGTATTTAAACTTGTGAGTAGTCCTACTGAACTGGGACATATCACATGTTCTAAGTTAGGTATGTGCTTAAATATCTGCCAGACTCAGGGCCTTGAGTTACTGTGTTTACCTGGTAATAACTTAAAATATAAAAGTTGTTTGCTAACAGCTGTCTGTTTCCATGGTGACTAGCCAAGCTCTGTTTAATAAACGGAAGTGTATGGATTACAATTTGCAATATTGGTTTCTAGTGATTAGTTCACTAGATACAGCTTCCCAGTAGTCTAATTCATTTCCCAGCAGCATGAGGGTCTTGAGGAAAACATTGCAAAATCTTCAGAAGGTGAACAAACACTCTGTAGGTCGTGGCTGCACATTCAAAAGTGGTTTACTCAGCAGTAAAATCTTCACTAAGGTTTAATTACCATAAACACATGGTGATGGAAGGACTTCAGAGTTGTGCACCACCCAAACAAAGGCTTTACATTAATTCACATTTACAGTTCCCATGAGATTACCCAAAACTATTCAAGAGCTTCCGATAGTTGAACAGGAGGCAAAAATAAAATTAATGAATGTCAAAGGTCAGTAATACAAAAACATATTGTAAATACCAGCTGGGGATAAGTGCAAAATATAAACATCTCTATTTTCATTGCTTCTCTCTGACTAGACATGCACAGTATACAAAGGTCATTGCAAAACTCCTCCCCTGGGGTGCATTGTATTGGGGTGCTTCTGAAGGAGCTGCACTGCCAGGTGTGTTTCTGAAGACTGGAAGATAAATTGGCTGAAACTATCATAATGAACAGAATGATCAGACACATAGATGAACACAATATGTTGGGGGAAGAGTCAATATGGATTTTGTAAAGGAAAATTTTGCCTCACCAATCCATTAGAATTCTTTGAAGGTGACAACAACATATGCACAAGGGTGATCCAGTTGATATAGTGTACTTGGACTTTGAGGGAGCCTTTGACAAAGTCCCTCGCCAAAGGCTCTTAAGCAAAGTAAGCAATCATGGGATGAGAGGGAAGGTCCTTTCATGGATCAATAACTGGTTAAAAGATAGGAAACAAAGGGTAAGAATAAATAGTCAGTTTTCAGTGTGGAGAGAAGTAAATAGTGGGGTTCTCCAAGGATCTGAACTGGGACCAATGCTGTTCAACATATTCATACATGATCTGGTAAATAGGGTAAACAGTGAGATTGCAAAACTTGCAGATGATGCAAAATTACTCTAGATAGCTAAGTCCAAAGCTGACTATGAAGAGTTCCAAAGGGATCTCATAAAACTGGGGAACAAAATGGCAGATGAAATTCAGTGTTTGAAGATGCAAAGTAATGCACATTGGAAAACATAATCCCAACTATACGTATAAAATGATAGAGTCTAAATTAGCTGTTATCAAGAAAGAGATCTTGGAGTCATCATGGAAAAAGTGATTTGGAAAACTACAGTCCTGTTAGTTTGAATTCAATTGTATGCAAGGACATGGAACAAATTTTGAAAGAGAAAGTAGTTAAGGACGTAGAGGTGAACGGTAATTAGGATAAAATACAACATGATTTTACAAAAGGTAGCGCATGTCAAACCAATCTGATCTTTCTTTGCGTAGATAACTGATTTTTTTTAGATAAAGGAAAAATAGAGTGGCTCTAACGTATCTGGATGTCAATAAAGCATTTGATACAGTTCCACATGGGAAATTCTTTGTTTAAATTGGAGAAGATGGGGATTAATATGAGACTTGAAAGGTGGGTAAGAAACTGGTTAAAGGGGAGCCTATAATGTGTCAAACTGAAAAGTGAACTGTCAGGATGGAGGGATGTTACTAATCAAGTTCCTCGGGGATTAGTCTTGGGACCAATCTTAATTAATGTTTTCATTAATGACCTTGGCACAAAAAGTGGGGGTGTGCTAATAAAATTTGCAGATGATACAAAGTTTGGAGGCATTGCCAATACAGAAGAGGATTGGAGTATCATACAAGAAAATCTGGATGACCTTGAAAACCAGAGTAATAGAAATGGCATAAAATTTAACAGTGCAAAGTCATGCACTTAGGGATAACAACACAAATTTTTGCTATAAGCTGGCGATGTATCAGTTGGAAGGGACAGAGGAGGAGAAAGAAGGATTATGAGCCGCCAGTGTGATACGGCCATGAAAAAGACTAATGCAATCCTAGGATACTCCAAGTGAGGTATTTCCAGTAGAGAGAGGGAATTGTTATTACCATTATTCAAAGCACTGGCGAGACCTCATCTGGAATAGTGTGTGCAATTCTGGTCTCCCAAATGACTGAAAGATACATTCAAAGTGGAACAGGTGCAGAGAAGGGCTAATAGGATGATCAGAGGAATGGAGATCCTCAGTGGTGGTGCTGGGGGGGAGTTGCGGGGGCTATAGCCACCCCAAAATTTGCCTTACTCCCTCTCAACACAAAGATAAAATGTTATGTAGAAGTAAGGGTGGCATGGTATAGTATTCCCACCCTTACTTCTGCACTGGGCACCTGGCCAGCAGCTGCCACTCTCTGGCCACCCAGCTCTGAATGTTGACAATGGCCAGGGCTGCCTGTAGGAAAAGTGGCACCCTGGGTGAATGGGGGTGGAGGGCAGATCCCCGTAAAATGACCCATTCCCCTGTGCCTGGGGAATGATGAGGGCAGGAAGCGAGTGGGTGGGTGTGAGGCCCTTCCTGGGGTGGTTCCCAGAAGTGGGTCTGACCTGGCCCTGGGAGTAGCCCATGCAGGGGAAGAGGAAATCCCGTCCCTCCCCAGCCTGGCTGAGACTAGCATCTGGAGGCCAGTGCATAATTGGAGACCCTGACTGGGATGCCTCCAGCCCTGCTCCTCCCTGGACCCTGGCCTAGCACTCAGGGGGCCAAAGAGATTTTGGGCTGGCTGTGTGTGTGTGGGGAGAGGTATATGTATAGCACAGACCCCCCCCCAATTTTCTGTCTAGCCCACCTCAGTCTCCTCCACCAGGAAGAGGCTGGCACCGCCTCTGGAGATCTTACATCACGAGAAATTTATATTATTTATTTGGTGTATGCAATCTGGTCAAGCCAAGCCACAGGATTCTTATCAACAGTGTTCCACAAAGATCTCCAGGAAGTGGAGTAATTTTGCAGTCCTTAATGTGTGTCATGGTTTGTGACTGCCCACATTGACATAGTGGACTGTCTCTAAAACACCCCCAAAATTCTTCTGCAGCAAAAATTCCATGTCTAGTGTAAAACCAGTTGAGAAGGCTCCATTACCTTCACAGTAAATCAAACCCGGGTTGATGTTGAGTGGAGTCCAAGACAAGATAATTATTTGTCACTTTTTCTGCAGACCATGGAGCTCGCCACCTTTCCTCTACTGTAAATCCCTCACCTGGTAAACTTATCCACAATGAGCGCCGTGAGGGCTGATGACCATGTGGATTAAACAAGTCTTTAGTTAACAGCAGATGTGGCATATCACGCAATGTCATCACAAGCTTTGCTGCACTTTTCTCTCTGAGAACACCGGGTGGAGCAATATTGCAGAGAACTGGTAATCATGGTAGAGAAATAGATTTAAGTGTGCCTGAAAAAATACACATGGTGAAATTAAGTTGTACGTCAATCATCCTTCTTTGAGATGAGCTAACCCATAATGGAGCGCAGTACTCTGATGCTGAGTAACAGAGTGCCAAGGTTCAAGCGTGTAACCTGTGACCATTGGAGCCCCATGTTGTTCTGGCCGGTTTTCTGAGCAGGTTGTTGCACATTTTGACATTAGTCATTGTCTTTGTAAGATGGGTACAATGTAAGAGTTCTGTCTATCGTGATGCTAGATAGACTGGGTGTGATTCATGCTTTATTCGCTGACCATTGTGAACTATACTCAGCTCTCTGCCTACTTGTGCATGATGTAAGTGGAAGACACTTGACAGTCTCACTTCTATTTGGTATCAAGCACCAGCAATGACAATAATCGGCCACAGATGCCATATATGCATTCAAAAGATGCTGAAGTCTGTCAAAGGAGTGGGACTGAGTGCCGAGGCATATGTCGTCTGCATAAACAAACTTGTGAGACCCGGTATATGGTAGCTCATTTGAATATAAATTGAGTAATATTGGAGATAATTCTGATCCTTGCAAGAGAGTGTTCTTCTGGTGTCTCCAAGCACTTGTTCTATCACCAATATGCACACAGAAATAACGAGTTCTCAGAAAAAGAGCCACTGCACTTATTAACCAACTTGGCATAGTTGTAGACCAGGGGTGGGCAAACTATGGCCTGGGGGCCGTGTCTGGCCTGTCGGACCTTTTAATCTGGCCCTTGAGCTCCCGCCAGTGAGTGGGATCAGGGGCTTGCCCCGCTCTGGTGCTCCAGCTGGGGAGCAGGGAAGGGGGACAGGTTGCCCACTGCATGCGTGCCGGGCTCCGTGTGGCTCCTGGAAGCAGCAGCATGTCTCCCCTCCGGATCTGACATGTAGGGGCAGCCAGGGGGCTCTGCATGTTGCCCCTGCCGAAAAAGCCAGCTCTGCAGCTCCCATTGGGTGGGAACCGCGGCTAATGGGAGCTGCAGGGGCAGCGACTGCGGATGGGGCAGTGCACAGAGCCACTTGGCTGGCGCCGCACCTCCACATATGACCCAGAGGGGGGACATGCCGCTACTTCCGGGAGCTGCTAGAGGTAAGCACTGCCTGGAGCCTGCACCCCAACCCCCTGCCCCAGCCCCGATTCCCCCTCCCACCCTCCGAACTCCTTGGTCCCAGTCCGGAGCACCCTCCTGCACCCCAAACCCCTCACTCCCAGCTCCACCCCAGAGCCCACACCCCCAGCTGGATCCCTCAACCCCCCCTCACACCCCAACCCCCTGCCCCAGCCTGGAGCTCCCTCCTGCTCTCCAAACCCCTCAGCCCTAGCCCAGAGCCTCCTCCTCCCTGCCCCAGCCTGCAGCCCACTCCTGCACCCAAACCCCTCATCTCTGACCCCACCCCAGAGACCGCACCTCCAGCTGGAGCCCTTGCCCCTTCCCAAATCCCAACCCACTGCCCCATCCTGGAGCCCCTTCCCACACCCTGAACTTCATTTCTGGCCCCACCCTGGAATCCACACCCCCAACATCATATGCCATGGTCAGGTCAAGAAAAACTGAACCAGTCTTCAGCTTATGCTGGAATCCATTTTTGATTAAAGTTGTAAGTGCTGGCACTTGATCACATGCACTTCAACCATGGTGAAAATCAGCTTGCTCTGGTACCAGTGTACCTTCCACAGATGGTGAAATTCTTTGCTAATCGGATGCTCAAGCACCTTAAAGCAGACGCTCAGAAGTGAAATTGGTCTGTAGTTCAAAGGCAAGCGTGGATCTTTCCCAGGTTTCAGCAAGGCAATGAGCTTCGCTTGCGGCCAGATTCTGGGCAGTCTGGATTCCTGAAGAACTCTGTTGAAAAACTGAACAAGACATTTCTGAGTGTGAGGACCCAGATGTTTCATGAATTCAGGTGCAATTCTGTCATATCTGGGAGCTGCACCCAGTTTTAAATCATTCAGCACTTTATCCAGTTCCAAACTAGTGAATGGCTTTATCTTACTATCGGCAGGATTACTCCTTAGGAAATGTCACCACCCATCATATACCTGTCATTTGACAACTTTGTCAACAGGAGTTTGGTGACCTTCAACAGATGACTGGCAATCTGATTTGGAGTAACTGCCGGCCTGCTTTGTGTGCATGGATGTTGAGCCGCACCTAGTCAACAAATTAAACTCCAGCTTTTCTGGCTTGACCCATTGAGCCCAGCGAGTGGCATCCAATGATTATATAAAATAGTCTGCAATCTCTCGATCACCTGACTGCTCATACTGCCTCAGCAAATCTGCACAATCCTCATTCAAACATGGAATGTACACCGGTCAGAAGCCGTGTGGAATTGTTGCACCTGCAGCTTTAAAAATGGCACAACAGAAATGACAGTTTGCATCTTCCATGGAGATGATGTTTAATGGGATGGTTACAAGAGGTGTCTTAAGGAGCTTGGCTTGTTTTAGTTTAACCAAACCAAGGCTGAGGGGAGATATGATTGCTGTCTATAAATACACCAGAGGGATAAACACCAGGGAGAGAAAGGAGTTATTTAAGTTAGGGGCCAATGTTGGCACGAGAACAAATGGATATAAACTGGCCATCCACATGTTTAGGCTTGAAATTAGGTGAAGGCTTCTAACCATCAGAGGAATGAAGTTCTGGAACAGCCTTCCAAGGGGAGCAGTGGGGACAAAAAACCTAACTAGTTTCAAGACTGAGCTTGATAAGTTTATGGAGGAGATGGTATGATTGCTTGCAAGTTTATGGAGGAGATGGTACGATTGCATGGCCCACCTGCTACAACAAGTAGTAAATATCTCCAACAGCCAGAGATAGGACACTAGATGGAGAGGGCTCTAAATTACTACAGTGAATTCTTTCCTGGGCTTCTGGCTGGTGGGTCTCGCCCACATGCTCAGGGTCTAACTGATTGCTATATATAGTGTCAGAAAGGAATTTTCACCCAGGTCAAATAGGCAGAGACCCTGAGTGTCTTTTGCCTTCCTCTGCAGCATTGGGCATTTGCTGGTATGAACTAGAGTAAATGGTGGATTCTCTGTAACTGGAAGACTCTAAATCATGATTTGAGCACTTCAGTAACTCAGCCAGTGGTTATGGGTCTATTGCAGGAGGGGATGGGAGCAGTTCTGTGGCCTGCGATGTGCAGGAGGTCAGACTGGATGATCATAATGGTCTCTTTTGGCCTTACAGTCTATGAGTCTATGAGAATCTGCTTCAAAAAAGAAGCTTACAAGAAGTGGAAGATTGGACAAATGACCAGAGAAGAGTATAAAATATTGCTCGGGGATGCAGGAGTGAAATCAGGAAGGCCAAATCACACCTGGAGTTGCAGCTAGCAAGAGATGTTAAGAGTAACAAGAAGGGTTTCTTCAGGTATGTTAGCCAGAAGAAGAAAGTCAAGGAAAGTGTGGGCCCCTTACTGAATGAGGGAGGCAACCTAGTGACAGAGGATGTGGAAAAAGCTAATGTACTCAATGCTTTTTTTGCCTCTGTCTTCACGAACAAGGTCAGCTCCCAGACTACTGCACTGGGCAGCACAGCATGGGGAGGAGGTGACCAGCCCTCTGTGGAGAAAGAAGTGATTCGGGACTATTTAGAAAAGCTGGACGAGCACAAGTCCATGGGGCCGGATGCGCTGCATCTGAGAGTGCTAAAGGAGTTGGCAGATGTGATTGCAGAGCCATTGGCCATTATCTTTGAAAACTCATGGCGATCGGGGGAAGTCCTAGATGACTGGAAAAAGGCTAACGTAGTGCCCATCTTTAAAAAAGGGAAGAAGGAGGATCCTGGGAACTACAGGCCAGTCAGCCTCACCTCAGTCCCTGGAAAAATCATGGAGCAGGTCCTCAAGGAATCAATTCTGAAGTACTTAGAGGAGAGGAAAGTGATCAGGAACAGTCATCATGGATTCACCAAGGGCAGGTCATGCCTGATTAATCTAATTGCCTTCTATGACAAAATAACTGTCTTTGTGGATGAGGAGAAAGCGGTGGACGTGTTGTTCCTTGACTTTAGCAAAGCTTTTGACACGGTCTCCCACAGTATTCTTGCCAGCAAGTTAAAGAAGTATGGGCTGGATGAATGGACTATAAGGTGGATAGAAAGTTGGCTAGATTGTCGGGCTCAATGGGTAGTGATCAATGGCTCCATGTCTAGTTGGCAGCCGGTATCAAGTGGAGCGCCCAAAGGGTCGGTCCTCGGGCTGGTTTTGTTCAATATCTTCATAAATAATCTGGAGGATGGGGTGGATTGCACCCTCAGCAAGTTTGCAGATGACACTACACTGGGAGGAGTGGTAGATATGATTCTATGAATGTGCAGCAGCAGTAAAAAAAGCAAACAATGTTAGGAGCCATTAGGAAAGGGATAGATAATAAGATAGAAAAATCATAATGCCACTATATAAATCCATGGTACATCCACACTTGGAATACTGTGCAGTTCTGGTTGCCCCATCTCAAAAACGGTATATTAGAATTGGAAAAAGTACAGAGAAAGGCAACAAAAATGATTAAGGGTATGGAACAGCTTCCTGTGAGGATAGACTAAAAAGACTGGGACTGTTCATCTTAGAAAGGAGACGATTAAGGGAGGATATAATAGGGGTCTATAAAATCATGAATGGTGTGGAGAAAGTGAAGTATTATTTACCCCTTCACCTAGCACAAGAATGAAGGGGTCACCCAACACAATTAATAGGCAGCAGGTTTCAAATAAATATAAGGAAGTATTTCTGCACACAACACAGAGTCAGCCTGTGGAATTTATTGCCAGCGGAGGTTGTGAAGGCCAAAAAGAATTAAATCTGTTCACGGAGGATAGGTCCACCAATGGCTATCAGCCAAGATGGTCAAGGACGCAACCCCATGATCTGGGTATCCCGAACCCACTGAGGGCCAGAAGCTGGGACTGGATGGCAGGGGTTGGATCACTTGATAATTGTCCTGTTCTGTTGATTCCCTCCGAAGCATGTACCTCCATCACTGTCAGAAGACCGGCTGCTTTGTTAGATGGATCATTAGTCTGACCCAGTATGGCCATTTTTATGGTCATAACACAACTAATGCGCCAATTTTTAAAAAGGATAAACAGGATGACTCAGGCCTGTTATTCTGACAGTGATCCCAGGCAAGATAATGGAGTGGCTGATATGGGATTCCTATTACTAAAAAGTTAAAGGAGGGTAATTAATGCAAATCAACACAGGCTTAGGGAAAATAGGTTCTGTCAAACTAACTTGATATTTTTTCTATGAGTTTACAAATTTGATTGATAAAGCTAATAGTGTTTACATACTATACTCAGCCTTCTGTAAGGTGTTTGACTTGGTACTGTACAGCACTTTGATTAAAAAACCTGAATGATATAAAATCAACATGGCACACATTAAATGGATTAAAAGCTGGCTAACTGATAAGTCTAAAAATTAATTGTAAACAGGGAATTGTCATTGAATGTGTGTGTTTCCAGTGGGGTCCCACAAGGATCTGTTCTTGACCCTGTACCATTTAACATTTTTATTAATGACCATGAAGCAAACCTAAAATCATCACTGATCAAGTTTGCAGATGATCCCAACTGGGGGAGTAGTAAATAACGAAGAGGACAGGTCACTGATTCAGAGTGATCAGTATTGCTTGGGAAACTGGCTGTAACAAGAAAACAATACATGTTTTAATACAGCTAAATTTAAAGGTATACATCTAGGAACAAAGACTGTCGGCCATACTCACAGGATAGGGGGACTCTATCCTGGGAATCAGGGACTCTGAAAAAAATGTGGGGGTTATGGTAGCTAACCAGCTGAACATGCGCTCCCACTGTGACTCTGTGGCCAAAAGAGCTAATGCTATCCTGGGAGGCATAAACAGGGGCATCTTGAGTAGGAGCAGAGAGGTTATTTTATGTTTTAATTTGCACTGGTGCAACCGCTGCTGGAAACCTGTTTTGAATTCTGGTTCCCACAATTCAAGAAGGATGTTGATTAAATTGGAAAGAGTTCAGAGAAGAACCACGCAAATGACTAAAGGATTAGAAAACGTGCCTTACAGTGATAGACTCAAGGAGCTCAATCTATTTAGCTTAACAACGAGAAGGTTAAGGAGTTACTTATAGACTGTAATCAAGTATTTACATGGAACGATATTGAATAATGCCTTCTGTCTTGCAGAGGAAAGGTAGAACCTGATCCTATGTTGGAAGTTGAAGCTAGATAAATTCAGACTGGAAATAAGGTATAGATTTGTAACAGTGAGAGTAATTAACCATTGGAAAATTTACCAAGGGTTGTGGTGATTTCTCCATCCCTGACAATTCTGAAATCAAGATTGGATGATTTTCTGAAAGCTGTGCTCTAGGAATTATTTTCAGCTAGTTCTATGACTTGGGTTATACAGGAGGTCAGACGAGAGGATTACAGTGGTCTTTTTAGGCTTAGAATCTATGAGCTGCACTTGAAATGGCTGTGAAAACAAGAAGTGAAGCCTGAAGTCTCACACTGACAGGCACAACAGAGGCTGACACAGAGATTGGTAGAAGCACTTAATCTGGACATGGAAAATTGCACCTGTTAGTTTCCTGCGTTATTCAGCCTAACTGAACCTCAGCTCACTAATGTACCTATTCTGTAGAGACTATCTTTAGGGCAAAAGACTGCTTCAGTCTCCAAGCTTTTTTAAGCTGTGATCTCTGCTGAAATTACCTTCAAGTGTCAACTGAGGTGGATATGTCCACTGGGCAATGGAACGAAGCCACTCATTAGATGCTAATGACTTCTTGTTACTAATGATCTGGTCAAGATTTGCCCCAGTGACTTATGGTTGAAAGAGCTCATATCCCATCACCATTATCAATATACTGTGCCTGAGACTAATTTGGAATACCAGAAAGGCTTTATGAGAACGAGTGAGCCTCTTAGTTGTCGTGCATTAAAATAACAGGATTTTTCTTAAAATCAGGAAACTGAGAGTTGTGGTTGAAAATTTCAAATATGGCTATCTAAAAATAGGCTCCTAAATCCATATTTAAGCACCTAAATAAGAATGGCCTGAATTTCAGAGGTGCTGAGCCCCCACCAATCCTCATGAGTCAAGGGGAGCTGCAGATGCTCAGAACCTTTGAAAATCAGGCCATTCTTATTTAGATGCCTAAATTTGGATTTAGGAGGCTGACTTCAGGCTCCCAGCCTGGGATTTTCAGATGTGCCTAGGTAATTTAAGAGCACAAGGTGCTCTTGAAAATCCCACCCCAAGGGCTGAATATTGGGGTCCATGTCTCCAGTTTAGGTCCCTATTCGGCACAGGGAGCACTCGATTGAAGGGAGGTTTTGCTTGAGTAAGGAATGACGAATAGGGCCTTGAATCATTAATTTATTCCATTGCACTTCTGTTTTGCTTGTTCTAAGAGTGGGCAATCACCACATACAGATGTGGCTGCAGTTCCTGGGCACAATTGCCTAGGGATGGCGAAATTTTAATGTGAACTCCATATTTCCCTGCTTTAATTAAGAGCATTAATATCTATTTTACGTTCTTATAGACCCTCCCCCTTATCGCATAATCTAAGTGCTTCACAATTTTTGATATATGTGTCCTCAGAACACTCTTGTGAGATAGGAAGTACTTACTCCCATTTTACAGATAGGGAGCTCAGGCCCAGAGAGACTAAGGGCTTGTCTACAAGAGGTGGGTCTACTAGCTACAGAATATTTAATGCACACTGGCTACTCCATAATAACTCTTTGCATGGATATACTTATTTTACTCAGAGTGCCTTTTTGTGCAACTTGGCACTCTTCATGCAGAATAAGCTAGGGTATGAATTTGAAGACCCCTCACTACTCTTCACTAAACTTCCCTTCCATGATTTGCCCAGGGTTATCTAGGGAACTGAACCCCGGTCTCCCAAGTTATGGGTAAGCACCAGACCATCCTTCCCCTCTCATGCTACTTGGAAACAATTTTCTCCTCTAACCAGAATAATAAACTATAGTGAGACTGTCGCTCAGCTATTAGCAAAGCTACATTGTGCAGTTTGCTAATTTAACACAATAATCAAAGCAATTCTATAATGTTGCCTTTTGCACCATGGGCTGGTCATGATGTTTTATGCATTTAATTCTTGTCTTTTAAAAAGCCCCGCATTGGCACTTTGATATAGGCAACAAATAAATTAAAGCTTCAGAGCTAAAGCATGTCCATATCTCTGTTTTTTAAATTTTGTACAAATGCAGACCAAATATTGTGACTGAGACTGCTAAATTATGGTACCAGGGTTTAATGAGATGTAATTATAGGTCCAAAAATACTTTGCGTGTGGAAGAAAAAGCTTACTGTACACTATTAAAGTGTTTTATATCCAGATATGCCTGAGACAACGCATTATGGGGACTGAATAAGCATAACTGTCCAAGAAGACATAATTGAAAACGATCCTTTAGATGTCAAAATAAAACCATATAGCCTGTGATTCTGTCAGTGGTTATTAAATATCTTTGCTACTGTCGACAAGCTTGTTACTAGGCAAACAATACTTACAGTCAATAAGATAAGACCTTTGTGTCAGTCGGGGTCAGCGTGGGCACTGCACAGTCATATTAGCACTAAAGGGCAAAATCTGTTGGCAATGCCCAGCCTGAGTAACTGGGCGGAGTGCGGATCTCTGAGGGAGCATGACGGGAAAATTATCCCTCCTAGACCACTTAGCCAGCCCGTCTAGGCATTTGTACTGGATCCATCACAGTGGAATTTCAGCAGATCTGTTCTGTTGTGGCTGCTCCACTGTCTAGTTTCTATGGCCCTGGCTCTCCTGATGGTTGGAAGTTGGAGGGCTTGGGTAGTGCAGGCCAGGGGAGAGCCACAGTACATCTAGCCCAGGCTGTGTATGTCCCCCCGGCATTCAGAGCGGTCTGTACTTGGCACAGCTACCCCTTGCTACTACGGCTACGCTATTTTTAGTGTGCCAGCTCAATCAGATCAAGTGTGACTACGTCTACATGAGCTGGGAATCCCATCCTCCACTCCCAGTGGAGACATACCCTTAGAAATGAAGGGTGATGATTCGCAGGCCGGTGGGGGGGTGTTCTCTTGTGAGCTCAGGGCTGCATCTGCACAACTGATTGCAGAACCAGAGCCTAGGTGCAGTGACAAGATTAAAGAGGCCCCGTGGACAGATTGCTACATGGATTCTGTACACTTGCTTTGACAGCTGCAGATGAGTTTTAATTATTTGTGGTACTTCATAACAGCATTGTGGAAATAAACAGAGTAGTAAGCTATCAATGCAAGCCTCTTCCATTTAACCTGCGTTGAGATGGGAGAGACTGACAGCTTTGTGAGTAGACAGTGGAGCGCAATGGTGCCCAAACTTCTCCTGTAATGGAATCTACCCATGGCCCCCCTCCATTACTGAACAGCCAGGGCTTCCTCAGCAGAGGAGCTTGGGCTGCAGGCAGAGCTGGGGGCAGAACTGGGGATGGAGGAGGAGCTGGGGCTAGAAGAGGACCTGGCCTGGGGGTAGAGAGGGAATGAGGGCAAAGCTGGGATGGGGGTGGAGTAGAGCTGGGCTGGGGTTGAAGCTGGGCTGGGGGCAGAGCTGGGCTGGGTGGAGCTTCCTCCCTGCTCCTCGTGGGGGCTGGCATGGGCCCCGCCATGTGCCCCGCTGAATGTTCCTCTATGCTCCCACTAGGGAGGGTGTGCCCCACAGGTGTAGGGAATAAATTTATGAATGTTGTACCTCACAAGGGGCAAGAATCTTAGCTGCATCTAATCAATGCTGGGCAAAGCAGCACAAACAAGCCCCTTTTCTGTTCCTTGAACTTGGGGCCAGTTCTGTGCCAGCAGAGATGCCAATTAAGGATTGCCACAGTGCAGAGGTGCTCTAGCCTTGCTCCCAGCCAACCTCTCTCTGCTGGGGGTTGGTAAAGCAGTGCAGGGAGGCACACAGCTAGGGTTGCCAGGTGTCCAGTTTTTGACTGGAATGCCCGGTCGCAAAGGGACCCTGGCGGCTCCAGTCGGTGGCACAGCACAGGCCCGGGGCTAAGGCAGGCTCCCTACCTGCCTGGTTCCACACGGCTTGCAGAAGCAACCACCAGGTCCCTGCAGCTCCTAGGTCCATGGGTGGCCAGGGAGGCTCCATGTTCTGCCCCTGCCCGAGTGCCAGCTCCGCAGCTCCCATTGGCTGGGAACCGCGACCAATTGGAGCTGTGGGGTGGCGCCTGCGTGTGCGAGGGCAGCGTGCAGAGCCTCCCTGGCTGCCACGTGCCTAGGGGCTGCAGGGACCTGGTAGCCGCTTCTTGGGAGCCGTGGTAAGCACCACCAAGACCTTGCACTCCGAACCTCCTCCCGCACCCAAACCCCCTCCCAGAGTTCACACCACGCCCACACCCTAACCCCGGCCCTGAGTCCCCTCCTGCACCCCAAACCCCTCATCCCCAGCCCCACTCCAGAGCCCTCACCCCCAGCCAGAGCCATCACTCCCCTCCTGCACCCCAACCCCCTCCCAGAGCCCTCTGATTGCAATGTAGACATGCCCTATTGCCACTGACTTGCAATGGGACTTGTACTCCTAACTCACTTAGGCCCACTTGAAATTCCCACTCTAAGTGACTAATCCTCAAACCAGTCCTCTGTTGTAGGTAGATAAGATCATTCTACAGAGAGGAAACAGAGGCCAAGAGAGACTGATTCTGCATTAGTAATGGTGCCCAAATTGTAGCCCATCTCAGAACGGATGGAACAGCTTTTCCTGAGTCTCTAGACCACACGAGCCTTAAATCCAAAAATCACTTTCTGTGCCACAGGTTCTGGAATGGAACAGCCTCCCCAGGCTTCTGGCTAAGTAGCTTACAAGTAGGGGAGAGAATCTGTGCTGATTGTTTTGAGGAAGCTTGAATGTTGCAATTGTTCAGAAAGCTTAAAAGATTTAGAGAGACAAGGTGGGTGAGGTAATATCTTTTAGCGGTCCAATAAAAGATATTACCTCACCCATCTTGTCTCTCCAGTATCGTGGGACCAACACAGTTACAACAACACTGCCTAAAAGATTCAGGGTAGTTTTTCCTTCCAAGTCATGTGACTTCCTCACCTGCATGTTCCCCTGGATTAATTGGCTGCGTGTCTGAACTGATTTTTCTGTAACACACTTTCACTCTCTGACCTACTAAAGCCAAGTGATCAAGGCAATGTTAACTGGGGGTATTGGTCCCTGGTGATTCAGAGCCCTGGGCCGTTTAGGGTTTCCATTAGCCAAGTGATCAAGGCAATGTTAACTGGGGGTATTGGTCCCTGGGGATTCAGAGCCCTGGGCCGTTTAGGGTTTCTACAGGACTATTTGGAAAAAATATTTTTATTCCAGGGAAAATTACTGTGAACACAACAAAATGCCAATTTCCAGGTAAAATGGAAATCAAGACCTTTTTCTCCCCACCTCCCAAAGTCCTTTTATTTATTATTGTCACCCGTCAGCACTGCCTTATCACCACTCTCTGGCTCCCTCTCCTGAAGACCTGTCTGGTCACCTTCCCCCACCATCTTCTATAGCCCCTGCAAAGGCCAGTCACAAAAGCAGTCCCTCCAAGTGGGGATTGCTTGACTTCTAATCTTGATGAACAAATTCCCCCAAAGGCCTGGGTGAGACAGGGTCATGGTCCTCCCGCAACTTTTTTGCTAAACTGCTGCAAGAGCGGCCCCTACCGGATAAAAGGCAAAGCTGTAGGACAAGGTACCTCCTGCACCTGGTTCTGGGTCTGACCGCTCAGGGGTCCTGGGCTCTCATCCTCTCTCTGGGCATGGGACTGAAAATGCAGCAGCAGCAGCAGCTCACTCTCATCCCCTGACCTTGTCTCCTGGAAAGGGGGAAGGGGGGGGGGATCTTCGTTGGAAGGCAGACCCAGGCACGGGGAATCAGGAGAGAGATGGAGAGGCTAGCACTCATAAAAAGGTGCCCTGTGGGGGTGAACATACTAATGGCATATTTCTGATAAAATCATCCACACGGAAGTAGTTAAGCCTCTTGTCACTTAAACAGTCATCATTTAAGCTTCAGATTCTACAACCCATTTAAATCAATGGAGTCACTTCATGCCTCTCTTGGGTCTCGCGTTTTGGGCTCTCTGTCTGTAAACGCAAGGGTTTTGTCTAGCCTAGTATTTACCCCTGTGCCAAGTGGGTGGCTTTCTGCTTTGGTATCCACTTTGCATTGGCATAAATGACTACATGACTTGCAAAGCATTGGCGAATCTGGGCCAGGGTATGTATCTTAACAGTAATAGTTGGCTATTTTTCTTCAGTGCTGCAGGTTGGTAAGATTAATACCAGTTTCCTTAGAGATGGTGCAGCTATTTGCTATTGGTAAAAGTTAATGTATCGGGGGAATTTATAGGAAAGACGCATTTAGTTAAGAGTTCATGGCTGTTGAATCCACCCACCCATCATTCAGTGTAAGTGAATTCTGGCAACAGAGGTTTTATTATTGCCTTGGCCCTGACAGATGATGGTGTTTGTCTAAGTAAATGCATTTTTCTGACTGAGATAGAAGATATCTCAGTCATGGAGATAGAAGAGATGGCTTAGCCCTCGTGGAAGCAGATATGAGTTTTGTCATGATAGAGAAAGTGAAGTTAAAGTCTCCCAGTGGTAAGGATGACTTCAAAAATGAAGTAAAAGAGCGCCTACCATACCCTGTCTATTGTGAGGACTGCTCTCTAAGGCATTTCTCCCTCCCTGGAACAAGCTGTATGTGCTATAAACGGCACGCTGAGGAGAGCTAATAATCTTTTGCTCCATTAAACATTATTATTTTCTGTATCTCGCTAGTGGTTTTTATGAGTATGCCGCTAAGCCCAAATACTCAGTAACTTCACTCTTCTGCGGAAGATGAGCCTGCTCAGTTATGATAGCGACTTATACTCTTCTAATGTACAACTGTTTAACTGAAGCTCAGTTAACTGAAACTCTTGGATAATAGGACAGTTATGTATGTCCCTTAGGATTGTGCTATACTCTGCACTGCGCTCTGCATTTCATCTGGTTTGGATTAAGTTACAAATCCTTGTCTTGGGCAGCTTTGCTGGGATCCATGAACTTTTTGGTAAACTTGGGCTGAGTTTCAGGTCACTTTCATTGTGGGTCAAACTCATGATTTCAGGTGGAAATCACATGATAGTTTTCACACCAAACCAGGCACAACACTATGGTTCATCTGAGTTTTGCTTTAAGGTTTTGAATGCATTCAAACCTGAAACTCCGAGCAAAACTAAAAGAATTTGCCCATTTTACAGATCAGCAACCAGAGGCACTGATACTAAGACACTTGGCCACGGTCACTAAGGGTATATCTACACTGCAGCAGAGAGATGTAATTCTCAGCTTGGGTAGACATACCCATGCTAGTTTCTGATCAAGCTATCGCACCAAAAATAGCTGTGTGAGCTGAGAGGCTCAGGAGCTGCCTAGAATCTCAGACAGCCTAACTCAAGCTACCAAACTTCTATTTTTAGTGCGCTGGCTCGATCAGACTAGAGTGTGTACATCTACTCAAACTGGGAATTATACCTGCCAGCTGTAGTGTAGACATCCAAGTGACACCCAGGTAGGTGGGGTCGGAGTAGAACCCATCTCTCATAATGCCCACTGCGCCTGGCCACTCTGCTAGGCTGTCTTTGAGAGCTGAATACTCTTCAGTTCATGAGGTTTGTAAGCAAACCACATCCTTCATTTTTGCTTGGAAGTTCAATTCACAAACTACTACCCTAAGGGAATCTCTCAAATCTGTTCTTCCAAAGGATCTCTTCTCTATCCCTTAGCTACCCTCCAACAAGCCCGGGGAGCCTGACTAACCACGGCTTGTTAAATCCTAACCAGCATCCTTATCACATCACCCAACCGCCTTCTAGGACCTGATTCTTTTCTCACACTAGTTTTACATCATTAAATCCATTGACTTCAGTGGAATTACAGCTGACTCATGTTGGTGCAAGTGAGATTCTTTGGGCATAATCCTGATCTCGCTTACCCTAATATAGATCAGGAATAAATGCCTCTGGTGTACAACTGATGGGAGAGGAGACTCAAGTTCAAAGGATAGGCTGGCCATGTCAGACAAGGTGCTGAAATATATATACAATAAATAATACCTGAAAAACCAGATTAAAAAAATCCTATTTATTACACTCAGCAAAACAAGTGTAATATTTACCTTTATTTCTGTCTTTCCTGAACAGCACATACCCTTCACTACCTGTAGTCCAGTCATGACGACTGTTCCACCATGTTTCCAGTATCTCTATAATATCTGGTTTCTCTTCCTGCACCAATAGTTCCAGTTCTTCTGTTTTGTTACTCAGGCGCCTTGCAATGGTGTACGGACATCTTAGTTGTTGCTGCTTGGCTTCACTCAGATTTCTCGCCCGATTAGGTACAGTCGTTTTACCGCCAGTATCACATACCTGTTATTGGCAGTGCTATTGGCACATCTTTCCTCTTGATGTCCATTTTCCTGCCCTCTGTTGTCCCTTTCTCCATTGCTGTATCCTCTTTCACGTGATTTTCCTTCTGCTCAAATATTGGAATCAAACATTGAGATTATATGAGCACCTCCCAACTGTCTCTCCTGAATTCGTAGTTTAAAGCTCTTCAGCGGTGCCAACCTCCATCCCAGAAGTCTGTTTCCCTCCCTGCTCAGGTTGAATCCATCCCAAACACAAATATGCCCCTCCCCCAAATTGGAGCTCTAAGAGTATGAAAATTAAATATATCATAGAATCATAGAATATCAGGGTTGGAAGGGACCTCAGGAGGTCATCTAGTCCAACCCCCTGCTCATGTACTATAAGAGAAAACTGTTTGCAGTGTTGTTATAGCTATTTTGATTTCATTATGTTAGAGAGACAAGATGGGTGAGGTAATATCTTTTACTGGACCATTTTCTGTGGGTGAAAGACCAGCTTTCGAGACACACAGAGCTCTTCTTTGGATCCGGGAAAGGTAGTCAGGCCTAGTCTACACTACAAAGTTAGGACAATGGCATGCAGCTTATGTCAACCTAATTGTGCATGGGTCTACATTTAAATTGGTCTCCCACCATTGTAAGTGCCCTGTTATACCAACCTAGTAAAACCGACCTCCCTGAAGGGTGTAGAGCCGCTGTCAATATACTTAGATCGACACAGTGTAAGAGTAGACACTGTGTTACTTACGTTGACTGTAACTGTCCTCCAGCAGCTGTCCCACAATGCTCCATGCCAACCGCTCTGGTCAACATTGTGAACTCCATTACCCAGGGGTTACAGAGACCAGAACCCTCCTTTCCTCTTTAAATCCCTGTGAATTTTTGAAATTCCTTTTCCTGAGTGTCCAGCTGAGCAAGCACACCTAGCAGCTCTCCATTGTTGTGTGCAATTGCCCAGCTGACCATGGCGGCTCCACGCTCCACATGCGCTCCTGCCTGGAGTAGACTGGAGATATTGGATCTCCGGGGCCTGTGGCAGGAAGAGGCTGTACAGGCACAGCTAAGCTATTCTACAGCTGTAGAAATGTGGACATCTGTGAGCAGATTGCTTGGGGGATGCAGGAGAAGGGCTATGACAGAGACCAGCAGCAGTGCCATGGGAAAGCCAAGGAGCTGCAGCAGGCATACCAGAAGGTCAGGCAGGCCAACAATCGAACCGTGCCAAGCCACAGGCCTGCCACTTTTACAAAGAGATGCATGCTGTGCTCAGCAGAGCCCCCTGCCCAAGCACCACGAATATCTCTGAGGACCCCGAGTCAGAGAACACTGCTGTGAACAGTGAGGAGGAGCTGGTGGATGAGGAAGAGGAGGAGAAGGAGTATGGGCAACAGGCCAACAGGGGTCCAGCTATGCAGTGAGCCAGGACCTGTTTTTGACTCCACCTCAGTGCAGGCCGTCCTGCCAGCTGAGCACTGGTGAGCCTGATGCAGGGGAAGGAACTTCAGGTAAGCACGTAGATACGTTTTCAGTTACAGGGATGGCACCCTGTGAATGGATCCGTGGCCTGCCATATAGTGGTTAGAGTCTCTGCTGGTCGCTCTGCCCATTGGTTACAGCTGCATGAGGAGTAGGGGAACCTGGGTTCTCCCACTCCCCCAGGTTCCGACCTAGGGCCCTGTGAGTCTTGTCCGGCACCTTGCACCCTGAGTGGTCTCAAGTTAGCCTCCCTGAGTCACATCTCCCCCCTTTCCTGCACTGGTTTGCAAAGTGTATACTTAAGCATCAGTCTGCGGGTTGCCTACATATCTCCAACCCGTAGGAGTGGCTACTTGATGACATTCCTTCTCCCAGCCTGGGTCTGGCTACATCCCGCTCCAGAGCAGGTCCTTCTCCCTGCCCTGTCCAGCCCCAACTGAGCTGTTTGGCTCCCTTTTAAACTCCGCCTCCAACTGGAACATGCTCTGCAAGGACAGGGGGAGGGGCCTCCTAAGCCAAGGGCTGCTCTTTAACCCTTTGCTGTCCAGTGTGGGGTTTATACACTCTGTCATACACCCCCAAAGTAGCAGGGCACAATCTTTTGACTTTTCATTAAAATACTCATGCTAGAAGAAGTAGTAGTACAACCAAGTGAGGTAGACTTGCTGTCTGCTTTTCATTCCCTGCTAGAGTTAGGCAGTGGGGGCCATGTGGAGCAGTTTGTTTATGTACATAGGGATGTCCCTTGAATCCTCCTGAGAGATATTGATGAAACTCCAATGGAGGTACTCTGCAATCCTCTGCCAAAAGTTTCTAGGGAGCGTTGCCTTATTTCTTCCTCCATGGCAGGACAGTTTCCCACACCACTCAGCGATAACTTTGGCAGGCACCATTGCAGTACACAGGCTAGCAGCATACGGGCCTGGGCAGCTTCGGGACATCAGCAGCCACTGACTTTGTTACCCTCAGGAATGAGGTATCAGCTAAAATCACCACAGCCTGTGGAAAATGATGCCAGCATTCAGTGTCATTGCCCTATATTACTAGAATCATGCAACTAAGCAATTCCTCCTCACTTCCCCAACCCCCTGTAGGCCATACTCACCATGGCTGGTGTCATAAATATAAAGGGAAGGGTAAACCCCTTTGAAATCCCTCCTGGCCAGGCGAAAGCTCCTCTCACCTGTAAAGGGTTAAGAAGCTAAAGGTAACCTCGCTGGCACCTGACCAAAATGACCAATGAGGAGACAAGATACTTTCAAAAGCTGGGAGGAGGGAGAGAAAAAAAGGGTCTGTGGGTCTGTCTATATTCTGTCTTTGCCGGGGATAGACCAGGAATGGAGTCTTAGAACTTTTAGTAAGTAATCTAGCTAGGTACGTGTTAGATTATGATTTCTTTAAATGGCTGAGAAAAGAACTGTGCTGAATAGAATAACTATTTCTGTCTGTGTATCTTTGTTGTAACTTAAGGTTTTGCCTAGAGGGGTTCTCTATGTTTTGAATCTAATTACCTTGTAAGGTATCTACCATCCTGATTTTACAGGGGGGATTTCTTTATTTCTATTTACTTCTATTTTTATTAAAAGTCTTCTTGTAAGAAAACTGAATGCTTTTTCATTGTTCTCAGATCCAAGGGTTCGGGTCTGTGGTCACCTATACAAATTGGTGAGGCTTTTTATCCAACATTTCCCAGGAAAGGGGGGGTGCAAGTGTTGGGAGGATTGTTCATTGTTCTTAAGATCCAAGGGTCTGGGTCTGTAGTCACCTAGGCAAATTGGTGAGGCTTTTTACCAAACCTTGTCCAGGAAGTGGGGCGCAAGGTTTTGGGAAGTATTTTGGGGGGAAAGATGTGTCCAAACAGCTCTTCCCCAGTAACCAGTATTAGTTTGGTGGTGGTAGCGACCAATCCAAGGACAAAGGGTGGAATATTTTGTACCTTGGGGAAGTTTTGACCTAAGCTGGTAAAGATAAGCTTAGGAGGTTTTTCATGCAGGTCCCCACATCTGTACCCTAGAGTTCAGAGTGGGGGAGGAACCTTGACAGCTGGTGCAGTGACTGACACTGTGCACAAGCAGTTCCAAGCATAAGTGAGAATGTAGTACTTAAAACTTTAGGTGAGCAAGGGGAGTGAGTTCAGTATCTCTAAGTTTCACTTTCTGTAGTGAATACACTGACAATGGTATCTCTGTGTCTCCCCCTTCACACCCATGGAATGGCTGAGACAGATAAGGAGGAGAAATAAGAGGACTCGGGATGACATGTTCAATGAGATCCTGCAAGCCAGTACTGCACCCCACTGTGATCACAGGACCTGGAGGATGAACATTGCATACAGCCTGGACAAGGAAAGAGTGGAGAGGAGAAAGGCCCAGGAGTCCCAGCAGCAAAAGGAGAAGGAGCTGCACCAGGACATAATGGGGCCTTCCAGGCAGCAAACACAGATGTTGTAGACTCTGATGGACTTGCAGGTTCAACAATCATGGTCTCGCCTCCCTCTGAAGCCCACTGAGAACTTTATACTGGGACATCCCTACACCTTCCCTCCCTCCCTCAACATTCCATGTGGCATCAGGGGTTGCTGCACTACCCCTACTACCATGGTTGGTGTATGTGCAGCTGAAATGGACGTGAATGTTCTTTCCCCTTCATAAGTTCTGTCCTCTTAATTTTATTAAGTTTTACTTAGTTTTTAATTTGTTTGTTTTTAGATTGCCTGGGGTTTTTTGAAGTGATTGTTACAAAATAAAATTTTATTATTTGGCACATAATTCATCTTTATTAGTTCACAACATATGCTGCTGAGTGTTCAGCATTTCTGAAAGCAACCAATTACCTGTTACTGCATAGTGTCCCTCAACTCATAGGATCATTGGCAAACAAAATGAATAGGTGCATTAACAATGTTATATCTCTCCATGTACAGCAATCACCACATGATTCCTACCAGGCCACAAAAGAGCAGGGCCAGGCAGAGCACACTACAGCCAGCACATGCTACTCTGGCTCCCTGTTAAAATGGCCTTTCAAAGCCTCCCTGAGCCATATAGCTTTGTGTTCAGCTTTTCTACTAGCCCTTGAATCTGGCTGTTCAAATTCAGCAGACAGCCACTCCACCTCCACCCTATCAGAAACGTTCCCCCCCTTTTGCTTCACAAATATGATGCAGGACACTGAAGGCAGCTATAATGCTTGGGATATTTTTCTCACTGGGGTCAAATCATGTGAGTAAACAATGGCAGTCTCTCTGCAAATGACCAAAAGCACATTCAAAGTCATTCTGCATCTGCCAAGCCAGTAGTTGAATTGCTCCTTGGTGCTGTTGAGGTCACCTGTGTATGGCTTCATGAAGCAGGGGAGCAAGGGGTAGGCTGGGTCCTCCAGGATCACTATTGGCATTTCAACATTCCCAATGACAATCCACTGGTCGGGAAAGAAAGTCCCTTCTTGTAGCTTTCTGAAAATTCCTGTGTTCTTAAAGATGTGACCGTCATGCATCCTCCCCTTCACTGACATCAGTGAAGGATCCTTGTTGATCCACCAATGCTTGCATAACCATAGAAAAACAGACTTTCGGTTGATGTACTCAGTGGCAAGGTGGCCAAAATAGGAATATGCATGTGCCATCTATTGCTCCACCGCAGTTCAGAAAGCCCTTTCCTGCAAAGCCATTCAGTACGTGCTGCCCAGTGCTGAGAGTCACAGTCTGGTGTAGCAGGTTGAGATTAATAGTCCTGCTCACTTGCATCACAATGGCCCCCACGATAGATTTTCCGACTCCAAATTGATTCCCGTCTGATTAGTAGCAATCTGGATCGCACTGTGGAAACTAATAGCAAGTTTCCACAGTGCGATCACCACTCACTTCTCCACTGTCAGTGCAGCTCTCATTGATGTCCCTGTTCTGGAGGGCTGGGGGGAGCTTGGCACACAGATCCAGGGATGTGGCCTTGTGCATCTGAAAGTTCTGCAGCCATTACCCATTATCCCAAGCCTGCATTACGATGCAATCCCACCGGTCAGTGCTTGTTTCTCAGGCTCAGAATCAGAGATCCACAAACTGAAGCTGCTTTGTGAATGCCACCAACTATCATGAACTGGTTCTTGCTGTGTCCCACAGCAATCTGTCCTCAAGGAATCACTGTTCACTCATTTGGTCCTTCTTGCAGTTCTGCAAATACTCCAGGATCGTGCATCCTGTGCTTGCAACACTCATGACAGTAGATCAGAGCTGTGCAGGCTCCATTCTTCTGTCCGAGATGGTGGACAGTGAGGAGGGCTATGCAGGTTTGTGGGATTTTGAGAAAAAAAGGCACAAAATTATAGGACACGGATAACATTTTGCCTTTTGGTTCTTTGCATAACCAACTTCTATTCTGAATTAGCCCAGACCCCAGACCTGAACAATTTCAGAAGCATCCACTCAGCATGGGGCAGAATGAAGAAAGAGATCAGAGTCAAGGTAACATTTTGGGATGGAGACCATTGCAAACTGGGAAGCTGACCCGATTCTCCCATTCAGCCCTGCATGACTCATTTCAGCCCCATCGTGTATTGCCAAAACTTCCCAAAAGACAGTGGCGAGTTCAACAGTGGGATATCTACCCATGGTGTACTACACTCTGCATCGATACAAGCACTCAGGGTGAGTATGCACATCGCCGACACAAGGAGCCAAGTATGCATGCGTACAAGCGATGTACTTACTAACTGCGGTGGCTGTATGCCAATGTAACTTGAGTCAACATAAATTTGTAGTGTAGACCTGGCCTAAGAGTGTCCCAGCTAAATACAAAGTGGAACAGATTGTTTAGCATAAGTAGTTAACACATTTCAAGGGACAATTCCAGGCAAAATGGCCAGTTAACACCTCATAGGATAATGCAGGCATAAAAGAAAGTGGCACTATTGATTTTCATAATCCAATCTGAAAGAAATGCAAAAAGTAAATGCAAACCATAAATAGGGACAAATAATTTGGACTTTTAATTTTTATTCACTTTTAATATCCTCAGGTGATGACACTAACATAAATCAAGAAATGTCTTTATAATGTATCTTTTCCAAATGGACAGTGCCCCTTTAAACTTGTTGGTAAAAGTCAAAATGCTCTGATAGAAGTGAATATAAAATCATAAAACACATTCAGCAAATTATGTTTTCTTTAATGTGATCTTTTTATGTTAGACTGAGGGAGAAAGAGAAACTTGATTTGTGCTTTTTTCAGTTGAGTATAATCACTTCTGGGCAACAGTTAATAATGTTAATCAACTTTGTGACTATGCTACTGGTCTAGGTTGGCAGCAATGTAATGTTTAATAACACAGTGGAGGGAAGTTCAATATCTAAATCAGTAACTGCCTGTACAATGTTTCATTCTTTATGCCAGTGGGAGTTTGTCACAGGAAAGTCACACATATGGGCAAATGTGCCTTTTGGCTCTTTGCATAGCCAACTTCTATTCTGAGTTAGCTGAGCCCTGAACAATTTCAGAAGCATCCACCCAGCATGGGGCAGAATGAAGACAGAGATCCGAGTCAAGGTACCATATTGGAGGCTGATTAATCCCTGCACTGGTGAGGTTAGTAGGTGGCTGTGCTGAAGGTATTAAAAACTATTCTGCATTTACACAACAGTTTTGATCAGAGCATCTAAAAGTCCTGTACAAAAGTGGGTGACTTTTATCTCTGTTTCAATCGAGCTGAGGCACAAAGAGGTTAACTGACTTACTCAGTGGTACATCATGGCAGTCAGGACTAGAAACCTGGGCTCCCAGTGCAGTGAGGTATGCACTTAACAGCGTTGCCTCTCTAGTAAAAACACATGAATCAGCATTAGGGATTTTTAGGGCTAACCTTATTCATGCCTTTGTGCCCATAATCTCTTCTAAATTGTCCCGTAAACCTGGTTCTCATCTGCATTGATTAGGCATTTCCCATGCACCTGTTACGCCCCAGCTTTCCAAATTACATGCTTCATGGGAAAGCACTCCTTAATCCATGTCCTTTTTGCCAATGAATCCTGAGTATGGAAGGCTCCAGATACCATCCCTTTGCTATCTACTCTTAAGGGATGAGGGGGGTTGTTCTTCTCTGGGATAGGCTACTTGAACTCCTTAAACAAGGTTCTAAGACTTGTGTGGTCTAATTAAAAAACAAGATTTATTAAGATTAGTGAGAAAATTAGATTTAAAATAAAAGAAATGCTCTGCATATGTCAAGGTTCCTCCCCCACTCTGAACTCTAGGGTACAGATGTGGGGACCTGCATGAAAAACCTCCTAAGCTTATCTTTACCAGCTTAGGTCAAAACTTCCCCAAGGTACAAAATATTCCACCCTTTGTCCTTGGATTGGCCGCTACCACCACCAAACAGATACTGGTTACTGGGGAAGAGCTGTTTGGACACATCTTTCCCCCCAAAATACTTCCCAAAACCTTGCACCCCACTTCCTGGACAAGGTTTGGTAAAAAGCCTCACCAATTTGCCTAGGTGACTACAGACCCAGACCCTTGGATCTTAAGAACAATGAACAATCCTCCCAACACTTGCACCCCCCCTTTCCAGGGAAATGTTGGATAAGAAGCCTCACCAATTTGCGTAGGTGACCACAGACCCAAACCCTTGGATCTGAGAACAATGAAAAAGCATTCAGTTTTCTTACAAGAAGACTTTTAATAGAAATAGGAGTAAATAGAAATAAAGAAATTCCCCCTGTAAAATCAGGATGGTAGATACCTTACAGGGTAATTAGATTTAAAACATAGAGAACCCCTCTAGGCAAAACCTTAAGTTACAAAAAAGATACACAGACAGAAATAGTTATTCCATTCAGCACAATTCTTTTCTCAGCCATTTAAAGAAATCATAATCTAACACATACCTAGCTAGATTACTTACTAAAAGTTCTAAGACTCCATTCCTGGTCTATCCCCAGTAAAAGCAGCAGACAGATAGACAGACCCCTTGTTTCTCTCCCTCCTCCCAGCTTTTGAAAGTATCTTGTCTCCTCATTGGTCATTTTGGTCAGGTGCCAGCGAGGTTACCTTTAGCTTCTTAACCCTTTACAGGTGAGAGGAGCTTTCCCCTGGCCAGGAGGGATTTCAAAGGGGTTTACCTTTCCCTTTATATTTATGATAGCATACAAATCTAGTCTTATTCTCTGCCACACCTAAGTCAGATAGGCACAGTAAACATAGTTTACTGTAGGTTACATAGTTTACTCAAGTAGATTTAAAAGACCTTTCCTTTTAATAGGGCTGTTGCCAGGTATCATGGTAAAGGGGTGCAAATCCATATGAGTGCGGGGTTGTGTCACCACTTGCTCTGTAACCTTTGGTGCCTTACAATGCTTTGCTGTTGTAGCCCCCAACCTGGCTGCTCACAACCAGCCTACCAGCATGCGGGTCCCACCCTGACTGACTGTGTTCTAGAAAGCCAGGACACTGCAGCTCTGACCGCAGCAGCCTGTCTACAGCCCCACCCTGGCTTCCACCAGCCTGGATTACTACTTGCAGGGTGACCCCAACATACTTCCATTCCCAAATTTCCCCAAACCCTGTGCCCCAAAGTGATACCTCACAAGGTGTACTTTGTACAAAGATTATAACAATAGCATGTAGAGTGTGAATACAGGGGTGCTAAGTGTCACAAGGGTGCTTCTCCTTTTCACCCCTGACTTTTTCACCTTCCCAGCCTGTCAGACACGTACAGTGTGGTAATAGCTGTCACCCTTCCCAGCTTATACCTTTTGTGTTTCTTTGTGTCTGGCTCAAGCAGCAGCAGTTGAGGATCTGGCCCACACCGTCTGATTATCCTGTTAGTTGAGTTACTCTTTTGGTCTGGTAAGAGATGTGTGAGTTAGTTTAACACAATCACCCACAAAACTAAAAGAGCCAATTTCTCACCTGGGAGCTGATAAGGGTGTTTCGACCCCTCTGAAAATCAGGTCATTTTAGCAGCTCTCTTTTGATTTAGGAGCCCAGCTTTAGGCACTTACATTTGAAAAGGTTAATCTCAGATTCTGTAAGTCATCAACAATATTTCCTGAAATTGTAAAGCCCAGCAATTTACTGTCCAAGCCTAAGCTGAACAGAAGTGAGGCTAGCATGCCACAATGTGCGCACGTCTGTATAGAACATGAGCAGGGAGAGCTACACAGCTTGGAAAGGACTTCAGAGTTTATTCTCTTGCTAAACTACACATTTTCAGAGCTCTTTTCAAAGTTCATTGCCATTTTTTGACAATATTCCAACCCATGTAGTAATAGTGGGAATGGGTAGTGACAGAGTTGCAGAACAGCATGCATCTACTGTGACGCCTATGTAATCTTTTATAATGATATGTCCATAAAAGAACTCCAGTTATTCCAAGTTTGCCTTGTGAGCTTGAAGTAAGACCTCTTCCCTGGAAAAATAATAATAAAACGCAGGGGGATGCAAAGATCCATTATGAAGATCACACACTTAGCCTTAATTTACCCAAAAGAAAACATAGTCTTCTAACATTTGTTAGAACCACCCACTGTGGGGCTGTTTGGAGGAGGAAATGAATAGGAAATCAAAGAAAACTTGAAGACATCTCTTATTGTAAATTCACAGCTATGCACTCATTTTTGTAGCTTTTTCTTAATAGTCCAGTAGTTTCTGCCATGCAGCAATTTCATTAAAGCTTTGATCATACTAGTAACATAAAGCCACGCTTACTGCAAAGGCTTCATTGCCCTAAAGAGTCTGTAATTGGCCAAATATCTTAGAAAGTTTTGCTTGGTTTCACCACAGTGCCAGTAAAAATTAATTATCCCAGCAGTTGCTGCGATGCCATAATACAAGGGTGTCAAAAAGTAGTTTTTCCAAAGGGCATGTTCTAGCATAGCACTAGATATGGGACTTACCATAAATGTGATTTATGAGGGTCATTAATGAAGTACTAGACCTAATTGACTTCTCTTGGCTTTATGACAATATAAAAAAGTTCTGCACTAGCAATGGTATTTCTTTTAAACTTCTCCAGTTGAATCCCTGATACTATGGATCTTTGCATAAAGTAGGACTGAAGCAAAATTTAGTTGGGCTCAAGATTAGGGCTGGCTGGAAAACAACATTTCCACTTCCACTCCCAAAATATTTTAGAGTTTCAAAATTTGTGTTTGATCCAACATGGAATGGAACTACGATCATATTCTGTGGAAAAACACAAAAGAAAGCCCCACCCAGAATAGCTAATACTCCTGTGATTAGTAATGCATGCATTTGGGATGTAGGAGACCCAAGTTCAAGTCTTGTTTATCTGATTCAGAACAGGGATTTGATCCTGAGTCTCTCACGTTCCTAGCTAGTGCCCAGACCTCTGGGCTATAGAGTGAATTACCCTATTAGAACTGTTCCACTTTGTATAAATAATTAATATTCATTGGGCCAGAGGGTAAGAGAATGACTCTAGAGCGTGGTCTTTAGGTCTTTGACCATTCTTCTTAGCCCTTGACTGCATCTTCACTAATCTATGGGAAAGAGATATAAGGTCTATGAAGAGTAGTCTATTCCAGGAAAGCCAGGAAAATACAAGTTCACAGGCTAATATTCTATGAACATTATCTTGTTTGCGCCAGGCGAGATTAATTTGTATGCTCGTACAAATGATGCTATTACCTATGAGCTAAATCCTGACCCAATGGAAGTTTTGCCTTTGACTTCAGTGGGTGGGACCAGGATTTTACCCAAAGTCTTTTCTTGGTATTTTCTTAAACCGACATTTTTCAAAGTGAGGTACCTAAAGCCTGGCAGTAAATAGCCTGATTTTCAGCACTGCTAAGCTTTGAGTTGGTAAAAATGGAGTAAGAGTAACACACTGATCAGTTTTGCTCTATTGTATTTGTTGTCGATGCACTTGAACAGTTAAAAGGAAATAATCTACTTGACTCTCAGATCACTTGATCTCTGTTTTTCACGTCTGTTCTGTTCAGGTTCTTATACCATGCCTTTCACTGTGGTATCCAGATATGTATTAAGTGATGAGACTATCACGTGTCTCTTTCTTTCTCTCCTTCACCTCAGACGCAAAGTTGTGTGAGAATTAAAATAAATAAATAAATAAATAAATAAATGTCTTTATGTTAAGTATAATAAATATACACCTGGCTAAAGAACAGATTTGAGTTGTAGGAGGGCAAAAGTCTTTGCAAACATTTGGCATCTGCTTAATTTGTTAATTAATTTAATTGAAACTCATTATGTAATGTGTAAAAATCATCACAGTTCTCCATTATTCACTTCACTTTCTCACACAACGTGTTGTTATATTTCAATATATCTTTGAAGAAACTGACAAAGGCAATGTTACCTTCAGCAATCAGGTTTCAGAGTAACAGCCGCGTTAGTCTGTATTCGCAAAAAGAAAAGGAGGACTTGTGGCACCTTAGAGACTAACCAATTTATTTGAGCATGAGCTTTCGTGAGCTACAGCTCACTTCATCAGATGCATACCGTGGAAACTGCAGCAGACTTTATATATACACAGAGAATATGAAACAATACCCCCTCCTATTCGCAAAAAGAAAAGGAGGACTTGTGGCACCTTAGAGACTAACCAATTTATTTGAGCATGAGCTTTCGTGAGCTACAGCTCACTTCATCAGATGCATACCGTGGAAACTGCAGCAGACTTTATATATACACAGAGAATATGAAACAATACCCCCTCCAGCAATCAGATTACCCTTCTGGGCCGCATGCAGTCCGCGGTCTGCAGGTTGCCCACCACTAAATTATAGCAAAACCCATCCTTACATTTATTAAAAACATATGATAAATTAGAATCTTGCACTTCCAAAGCACTTTTCTAGACTGTCCATGTAATTTCATTTTGCACAGCTTTTCTTATACAAACTGTACCCCCAGATTTGGTGGCTGCTTCAAATTCTTTCGTATTATGAGAGAATTTCTGGGTTCTTTCTGTATTAGGTTAAACACACTCTAACCGAACCAGCTGCTTATGTGGATGCAGAGTGAGATGGAAGGGAGAAAGGCAAGTCAGCTCTGGCTGAGCTCAGGTCAGTGATGCTCACTGAAGACAAGTTCCAAAGCCCACTGAAGTCAATGCGATTTTTTGCCATTGACATCAGTGGGCTTTAGATCAGGCCCAGAGGTATTTGTTCCACAGATTATCTGTTGCTTCCTTGGCTGGTGAAGCCTGGTGGGTAAGCACTGGGTCAAGAGCTTGTGGAAGCTGCTAATGCCTCCTTTAGGGAGGGCAGGTTGCTGGCTTCTCTTAAAGAATCAGTTGTGGAAACTTTGTCAATATGGTGTGTGATGCTGTTTGAACAATCTGGCCTCTCCAGTACATAACTGCCCACTTTTGGTTCAAATGAGAGAAAGGGTTGTAAACAGTTCTGAGTACCTAGGGGCCTCCTCCCAATCTCTCTACATCTACTCTACACATCACTTTAGGTGGCATGTAGTGCACGTATAGTGAAAAGCACATTGCATCTACACTGTGGTATGTAGCTACAAATGTCAGTGAAAGGCTCTGGCAGAGGAGACACAGCAGGGAAGGCTGAGCCTTTTGCCCCTGCTGCCAGAGCCTTGTTCTCCCACTACCAGAGGAGAAGGGCACCAGCAACAGGGAGCTGGAAGACTCCACAACCCCACTTCCAAGCTTTTTCCTGAGGAGGGGAGAGGCTCTGGCAGCTCGCTGCTGCTGAAGCCTTTCCCTGTTGCCAAAGTCTCTCTCTCCCTGCAAAGGTGAAGGGCTCCAGCAGCATGGAGCTTCCCAGCTGTCCCTTAGCTGCCAGAGCCTTTCCCTGCAGGGGGGAAAGGCTCCAGAAGTGGACACTGCTAAAAATAGCAATGTAGGCAGGGCATGGTTTGGACCATGGTTAAACACACTCCAACTGAACTAGCTGCTTGGACCAGTACAGAATGTGTAGCCCACAGTACAGAATGTGTACAGCAGAGAACAACTATATACCCACGCCCTCCAGGTGTGTGTTTACTGGCTTAATCCATGCCTTACCCTTTACACTGCTATTTATACTTGTGGTAGGGGGGCTATGCGTGTATGTACACTACCTACCGGTGAAAGAATCCTGTAGTGTAGACATGCCCTACATGTAGCAACCTGCATGGCACTTGGAGGGAGGAGCACAGATTGCAGGAGGGAAGAGTTGGGAGGAGGTACCCAAAAGTCAGTCTGTGTGCATGTGGCTGGAATTCTAGCTGCAAGCTGACACATCTCTATAAATAGTTTTCTTTACTAAAGAGCCAAGTTAGTTTTTAGAAACATCTTGCTATTACCCAGCATTCACTAGATGAAACAATAGCCCTGCAGCTCCTGTCTTCTGGAATCATCTTCCCGTGTCTTTTGGTCCACTGCATCTCCATCTCATGACAACAACCAGATGAAAAGTTTTTGACCTTGTCTATAATTCTTAATTTCGTTCTTACGGTGCTATTATTTATTGTTTACCCTCAATGTCAACTTGAAATCTAGTCAGCTCTTAAAAGTGAGTTAAACGCCATTTGAGGGAGAACATTTTAGCTTACTATTGAATGCAATGGGGACTCAGTCTTTGGGGAAAATGTACATCATGGATGTTCCAGAAGGTAGGAGATGCAAAGCAGAAGGCTCTGGTGTCAGCTGTGGTGAGATTGTGAAGAGGGACACAGAGGAGGCCAGTGGTTGGCTAGTGGAGACGTGAGTAGAAAGAGACCATTGAGGTATGCTATAAAAAGTCATTTAGAGATTTAATTCGTTAGATTCCAAGGCCAGATGAGACCGTTGTGATAATCTGGACTGACCTGTATAACACAGGCCATAGAACTTCCTGGAAATAATTCATGTTTGAATTGAAAGCCAGAGGGCCTGTTCTTGATCCCACTGAACTCTGTGGGAGTTTTGCCTTTGATTTCAACAGGAGTCAATGGCATAAATGGGAGTTTGGCACTGGATCCCGAGGTGAAAGGGGGCAAGTGCAATCTTTTGAAGACTAGGCTCATGTTTCTTTGTAAGTATAAGGAGGTGGCAGTGGCATGCTGGAAATACTGTAGCCTGGAGAGCTGGGACTTGGAGATGCCATGGAGGAATGAGTGTGGTGGACCATGACTCCAGAACTTTTCCTTACAAAGGGACATTTTGGGCCAGATAACGTTTTCCTTTTCCTAACATTTCTCATGTATGTATGTTCTAAATGCCTGAGAATTTGAATGTGTGTCTTGAATATCTTTGTCCTTTTGGGTCCATCAGGTATATTCTTGTACTAAGCTTGTTAAGCTGATGTTGGTTTAAATATCAGAAGACTCAAACATCTTCCCTTTCTCACACTGGACATTAATTATTGAATTTATCTTGTACGTGCCAGGCCCGAAGGATCTGCTGAGAGAGATGCACTTTTTTTTTTAACTTCCTTAACTTAGGCTAGGATCAAAGATTACATTCTACCACTTCATCCTTCCTTGCTCTGCTATTCACAGGTGTCATAAAGCTGCTTTTTGGAATCTTTAATTAGGCTCATTTTGGAATAAGCCTCATTGCACTTCCTTTCATTCAATACCTTTTAAAACTGCGGTTTGGATTAGTTCCCCCCTGCACATCAAAGAAGGATTCAGAAGCTCATCATTTATTGAACTAGCAGTCACGATGAGCTGTTACTAGTGGCTACAATTCTTTTATTTAATGATATTGCCAAAGCATGACACAGGCCTATGGGTACATCTACACTATGAGCTAGGGGTGTGATCAGAAATGCCAAACCCACCAAAAAAAATGCAGAAACTGGGCTTGTTTTTGGCTTAATTGGCTTGTGAGTTGCTTGTTGGCTAGTTTTTGGCTTGTAGCTTGTTGTAGCTTGTTGCTTCTTTTTTTGATCAGCTCCCGGCAAGCAAGGGCAAGGGGACAGCGGGCCCACCACAGTCCCAGACTGCACACTAGTGGGATCTAGTCACATAGAGTGTTGGGGTTCTTAGGGATTGGCTTGTTTTGACCTTGTTTTGAAATGGGATTAGCTTGATTTTTGTCTTATTGTGAAAGTCGGGGTGTTTATTTAACCACATGAAAGTTGGCAACTGTGGGTATGATTCCCCTGCTCATGCACACATGCTCGTGCTAGCTCTCACCAAGCTAACATGAGTATAAATAGCGGGGTAGCTATGGTTGCACCAGCAGAGGCATGGTTGGGCTGGGCAGAGAACAAACTTGTTTTGATACCATTGGATTGTGACTTGGACTACACATTAGAACAGGGGATTAAGGTGGAATATAGGCCAGTGGCAAATTACTCCTCTTTGACCCCTAACTCAGAGCAAGAGATTGTACTCCAGAAGGGTGTTGCTAGAACCTGCAGGGCTGAACTCTGGGACCATGGGGGTTCTGGGAAACTGATGCCTTTATATCACAGAATCATAGAATCATAGACTTTAAGGTCAGAAGGGACCATTATGATTGTCTAGTCCGACCTCCTGCAAAACGCAGGCCACAGAATCTCACCCACCTGCTCCTGTAACAAATCCCTAACCTATGGCTGAGCTATTGAAGTCCTCAAATCATGATTTAAAGACTTCAAGGTGCAGAGAATCCTCCAGCAAGTGACCCGTGCCCCACGCTGCAGAGGAAGGTGAAAACCCCCCAGGGCCTCTGCCAATCTGCCCTGGAAGAAAATTCCTTCCTGACCCCAAATATGGCGATCAGCTAAACCCTGAGCATGTGGGCAAGACTCACTAGCCAGACACCCAGGAAAGAATTCTCTGTACTAACTCAGATCCCACCTCATCTAACATCCCATCACAGGCCATTGGGCATATTTACCGCTAATAGTCAAAGATCAATTAATTGCCAAAATTAGGCTATCCCATCATTCCATCCCCTCCATAAACTTATCAATCTTAGTCTTGAAGCCAGATATGTCATTTGCCCCCACTGCTCCCATGGGAAGGCTGTTCCAGAACTTCACTCCTCTGATGGTTAGAAACCTTCATCTAATTTCAAGTCTAAACTTCCTGATGGCCAGTTTATATCCATTTGTTCTTGTGTCCACATTGGTACTGAGCTTAAATAATTCCTCTCCTTCCCTGGTATTTATCCCTCTGATATATTTATAGAGAGCAATCATATCTCCTGTCAGCCTTCTTTTGGTTAGGTTAAACAAGCCAAGCTCTTTGAGTCTCCTTTCATAAGACAGGTTTTCCATTCCTCGGCTCATTCGAGTAGCCCTTCTCTGTACCTGTTCCAGTTTGAATTCATCCTTCTTAAACATGGGAGACCAGAACTGCACACAATATTCCAGATGAGGTCTCACCAGTGCCTTGTATGCCTTGTATAACCAGTGCTTCCTTATCACTACTGGAAATACCTCGCCTGATGCATCCCAAGACCTCATTAGCTTTTTTCACGGCCATATCACGTTGGCGGCTCATAGTCATCCTGTGATCAACCAATACTCCGAGGTCCTTCTCCTCTTCTGTTACTTCCAAGAGATGCGTCCCCATCTTATAACAAAAAATCTTGTCATTAATTCCTAAATGCCTGATCTTGCACTTTTCACTATTAAATTTCATCCCACTACTATTACTCCAGTTTACAAGGTTATCCAGATCTTCCTGTATGATCACTGCAGGAGGCGTAGGTAGGCCTCCCACAGGAGAACCCTGTGAGGCTGGGCTTCGCAGAAAGTGCTGCCCAACAGGACCTGATTAGAGGCCCTTCACAATCCCCTGATTGGCCAATACCAGTACTTAACCAGGAAGCCATGAAGGGACTCTCTCCTAACAACAACACAGACTGCCTGCCAGTCTCTACTCCAGACCCTGCTCATGATAGACCCTAGACTCTGGCTTCCAACCTTGGTTTGTCCTCAACTTTGCTATTCAATTGCTGGCTGTAACCTGGTGCACGATCCTGACCTACTAGTACATGACCCTACCTACCTCCTGGCACCTGACTCTCACTTTGCCCTTTGGCCCATCTCGGACTCTGATCTCCTGTACCTGACTTGGCCTGACTCCCGACTCCTGCTTCAATCACTAGGTGTGACCTCCATCATCCTAGTTGTGACAATTTGTTCAGACCATCTTTGCCACAGATGGAGGGGCAGGTTGCCTTCCAACCAGTGGATCCCTGAAGACCCAGGACCAAGTCACCCATCAGCAGGTGGAGAAGGATGCGCTGAAGACCCATGCTACACAGAGTGCTCTCAAAGCACAGGGTCCGGGATCAACTAGCCCGGTCACAGGCTGAGATGGTGCAGCTCACTGCCAAGGCAAAACCCCTACATGAGCAACTTGCATGCTCAAAGGGAGAAGTGGTGACATTACATGCCCAAACAAACTGCGCATCTCCTGAACCAGCCCCCACTGGTGCCACTGCTCAAATGGTTCAAGGGGGATCACTGGAAATTCCAGGGTTTCCTGAACCAATGCAGGCTGCTCTTCCTGTTCCACTCCTGAATGTACCCCACAGACCAGAACAAAGTGGGGCTTGTAGTCAGCCTGCTTTCCAGAAAAGTGCTCGAATAGGGCTCCCTCTCTTGGAGCAGAATAGCCCTGTGCTCTCTGCCTGGGACACCTTCCTGCAAGCCTTCATGACCATCTTCTATGACCTGCATCGCATCCACATGGCAGAGGCTGCCCTCCGGAAGCTTCACCAGGGGCAAGGGCTGACCACCTCCTATTCCACCCATTTCCAATGGCTCATGGCTGATGTTGAACAGAATGAGGCAACCCAACTTTACCAATTCCGGTGAGGGATCAATGGTGAGGTCAAAGTTTAACTAGCCTGTGCTGAAAATCCTACCTGCCTAGACACCTTTATTGACCTCATTCTGCATATTGACTCTTGGCTGTGTGAACTGAAGGAGGAAAGGAGGTATGACCTGACACTCCTACTCCCACCTACCGCACTGAGGCCTGTAGAACTGAGTCCTGCAACTATGTGTATCAACCTGGGTCACCCACATCAGACCATGGAGGAGAGAGAACATCAGCAACAGCTGGGGCATTGTTTTTACTGCAGGGGAGCAAGACAAGCTCCTGTCTCTTGCCCAACTCTCTACAACTCAGGAAACAGTAGGGGGATACAGCCTGGGCATCACCAGAGCTCCATGCTTTGGAACCAACCCCTACCCTCAAGTAGACTCCAAACTGGGAACCATAGTACCTCCCTGAATTTCCAGCTGCTACTGTGGTTGCAGGTCTTGGGACAGGTGCAGCAGATCCTTCCACAACTAGCAATGATAGGCTCCAGGGCTGCTGCCAACTTTATAGAGGCAGAGGCAGGCAAAACCCTTCAGATCCCCTCTGGCTGAATCCCACACTGGACCTTGTGGATATGATTGATAGGTCACCCCTATCATTGGGAACCAGTGACTTAAGAGACTGACTCTTTAGAGGCTGTAGTGGAAGGGTACTGAGAAACAATATGCTTTGATGTGATCCACTCCCTGTTCTTCCTGATAATTCTTGGCATGTCTTGGTTGGAGTTGCATGACCCATATATCTCCTGGTGGCTGAAGAGCATTAGTTTCTCCTCTGAATACTGTCAGAAAGGCTGCTTCCAAAGAAGCAACCAACCCCCAAATGAACTGCATTGAGACCCTTGGAAGAGGAACCCCAGATGGTGGGGGCTAGCTAGATGGGAGCGGCTCCAGGCAAGAACCTCAGCCTCCTTGAGAAGTACTGTGAATACCTGGATGTTTTTGGGGAAAAAAACAAACAAACTCACTACCCTCCACAGAGATTATGACTGCCCAATAGACCTACAGTCTGGGGAAAACATGCCCTATGGACAAATATACTCCGTGTCTGAACCAGAGCTCAAGAAAACCTTGCCAAGGGCTTCATTTTCAATCTACCTCTCCAGCAGGGGCACTATCCCTCTGCACAGACTATCGCGCATTGAACCAAGTAACTATTCATAATCAGTACTCCTTGCCCCTTATTTCAGAATTGTCCCTGGGCCTTATGCATGCTAGACTGATACCAGTACTTAAACCAGGAACATCTCAGCTGTCTGAGAAATTACACAGACTGCCCGCTCCTTCCTCTGTGTTGCAGACTCTCCTTGCAAAAGACCCTAGATTCTGGCTTCTAACCCTGGTGTGTCCTTGACTTTGCTATTTGATTGCTGTCTGTAACCAGGTGCATGACCACAACCTACTGGTAACCTGACCCTCCTGCTTCCTGATGTCTGATTCTCAGTTTGTGCTCTGGCCTGTCTTGGACTCTGACCTCCTGGTACCTGACTCCTGCTTTGACTACTGGGTCTGATCACCATCATCCTGGTTGTGATAGGCATGTCTAAAGACACAATCTAACCCTATTTCTAAGGTCAAACAGAGACTGTGGCTGAGGCAAGAACAGAATCCAGATCTGAGCCATGAGTTCATCCTTTCTCCTTCATGGCATGTGACACACACCATAACAAGTAAGTGATGTGCTATAAATGATTACTGAGGATGCTCTGCATCCCATCGAAGATGCTCAGTACCCTGAAAGATTGGGCCATAAATGAGGGAGGGGCATAAAAACCTCCCTTTTCACTGAAAGAGAAGACAATTTTTCTAAAGGTCAGTTTTGTTGACAGCGCTTTGCTTTAAAACCAGTGTTGGGGACAGAGGGCAAATACCCAAGGGCATAGCTAAATTTATTTAAAATTTGTTAAATTGACAGGCCTTTTCTCTATAGCTTCCTAATTACTTTATTTAAACAATATTTAAACAAAGTGGCTCTGCAATGCCAGCTTAAATGTATTCATATGATAACGTCTTCAGGTAGCTGCTCTTCGGTTATTTCATTATTTGGAAAGGGAACTTCTGTCTAATGCCTCATTAAGATTCAGTGGAATCTTTCTTGCTTCAGTAATTTTCCTATTAAATTACAACTATTAGCAGTAGTTTTTTCACCCTAAAGGAAACCAATAAAATCACCCAAGCTAATGAAGTTGTTTTCAGCAGGAAATACCTCGTTACGGGGGTACTTCTAATTACTGTTAAAATGAACTGGAACTCACTGTCTCCAGAATGGGATGTCCCAGAGCTATAAACCAAAACCATAAACATCTGTGCATCTCCTAATCTATTCATTTAACCTTTTGTAACAGCAACACAACCTCAACTAATTTTTAAATGCTGGTAGGCTTTACAATAGATAGATATAAAAATGTTGATGAACAGAAGAAATAGAATTCAAATTTAGGTGGGATTTTCCCCCCAATGAGTAATTTGTTTCCTTTTTTTTTTTAAAGAAAGCAAACAAAACACTAACAACTGGAGTTTATTTTTCTCTATAGTGTTTATTCTGGCCTCATTTTATCTCTCTGCACTAATTGCTATGTTTAGCTACCTCTACGTTGCAAGACTATACTGAGAAGGAATTGTGATACAGTTTATATAGCAGAATGCATTGAGCAAACTCAAAAACCAGAGTTTCAGACTGGATTTAATTAAGATAGCTTTTCCTTGCTTTAGACATAAAACTGAACTGAAAGAATAAACATAGACCCAGAGTCTAATCTGAAAAACCCCTACTCATGGACTAGATTCTGCAATCCTTAGACAGAGTAGCACTGACTCTTGCAAGCAGCCCTGTTGACTTCAAAGGGGCTATTTAGCTGAGTAAGTGATGCTCTGTGACAAGAGTGCATACTCTGAACCTGTCTGAGAACTCTTCACTCTGGCAAGTATTACTGCTTAAGTCAATCTTTGTACTTGTAAGAATAAGGACTACTCACATGAGTTTTCAGGATGATCCCTTTTATCTTTCAAAACTAAGACTAATTCTCTGAAATTGAAGCAATGAAATCACAACAGGCTCTGGCGGAAGTACAACCCTGCTGTAAAAATGGTATTTTCAGTCCAGTGCTCATTGTCTAGGTGACTTTCATATCAGCTTTGCCCTCCTTAGCAGAAGAAAAGTGTTTGACTAACTGCCAGTGTGCTATACCACCAGTTCAATGTGTTAATTATAATCTCAGTGTGTCATGACATCTCACAGGTCATCACAGCTGTCATTTATCTATTTGCATTACAGTAGCACGTAAAGTCTCCAAACAGAACTGGAATCAGTAATTGGAACTGAAGCCCTGAGCCTGCATAAACAAATCTATATAAGTAACTTCACGCACAGGAGTAACTGCATTGAACTTAAATTTACTCTTTTATAGGTGTTTGCTCATCGTGGCCTTAGTTAATTATGCTGTTGGTGAAGCATGAGCCAGAATACAATCCATCTCCTTCTCCCATAGAAATCTGGTCTTAATGATCCATGAATTGCTTTGAAGAGAAGGACTAAGGCCTTAAACTGGCATTGGAAACTGACTGGGAAACAGTGGAAGGGCTTGAGCCTGATGTGTTCACTGGGATCTAAACCATGGAGAGGACAGGCAGTTGCAATCTGTACCAGCTGGAGCCTGTGTGTTGTCTTGATTTCACATTCAGCTTCCGATGCACTGAATTACAATAATGCAGCTTGAAGGTGACAGATGCATGGACCAGTGTGGCCACGTCCTCCTCCAGGAGAGAGGAATGAAATTTCCTTGTGAGCTGAATGTCAAAAACATTTTTTGATAATGACACTAACTGGTCATCCATGTGACCTGAGGAGCCAGAACAGGACCCCACCCCTGCAATGTTTTGCACCACTTGGATGAATGTGTGGTGAAAATGAGAAGCTTGAGTTGTTCTTAACTGGACATGGTCTTTTCATTAGTGAATCTATGGATTTCAGTCCTTAAATATTGCTTTTAAAACTTTTTTTGTTGTCTGTATTTATTGTTACCGTATTGGGTGATGTAAAGACCTTTAATGACATGGGGTTTTTGTTGTGATGATGTCATAGGGTGGTTGACCCCAGTAAATGAAGTAGGTCAGCTCCCCTGTGCTACAGAAGGTGCTCCATTTGGCCAATTATGAGGGCTGGGCAGCACCTGGAGTCTATAAATGGTCAAGGAGTGACTCTATCAGAGGGAATCCCAGTAGGCTGGTTCAGTCAGGAAGGGCAAGTGAGAGCTACCAGAGACTGGAGTGGTTGCAGGGGGAAGTAGAAGGTGGTTCTTGGGAGAAGGCTGAAAGCAGGAGAACAGCCAGAAGGAGCTGTCTCCTGGCTCTACGCTCCAGAGCCATAGCTAAGGGTTGGAGAGGGCTGAAGGCAGGGGAGCATTGCAGGAGCTTACCCACTGACATCTCTAGAGCCAGAGAGCTGGTCCCAGAATAACTGTGAGTGGGCCAGGAGGAGTGAAATATGCTCTCCTGGCAAGAATGCTCCCAGCAGACCTGCTGTGGGAGTTGCACTGAGAAAAGATGGTTGCACTCTGGTTGTAAGGCCTGGGGTGTCTGTCCTGGTACCAGGCCAGGAGATAACTGATAATTTGGGCACGGTCAAAGGCATTAGTGTGAGGTATTGAGGGATGAGGTTTCATGAGTTTAATGACTGCTTGCACTTGGGTGAGAAACAGACGTGTTTAGGGCTCTTGTCAGAGACAACGCTTTGGTAATAAAGTAATCGCACAAGGGCTGTTTGCACTAAGACTATTTGGACTGTTTCAGGAGGCTCAGGAGGGAAACTGAGGTAGGTGCATCTGTCATGTTGTGGACTGCTGCAGGACACATGGCTGCTCTATGACAGATTCCATTGATATTTGTCTGTCACATTCACCTTCTCTATACTTACATATGGTGAATTTATCATCATATATATATATAATGGACGCTCTGTAGGAAGAGATACTTTTCTATTATATGATACTTTTTTTCTTTAGAAGAAAAGTGGAAAAAACCCATCGTTCCTGTGGAAACACGAACTTTTTTATTTTTATCCAAAATTGAAAGTGAATTCTTTCTACAAATGGAAGTATGGAAACAAATTGTGAAATGTTTTTTCTTTTTTTTTTTTTTTTTTTGGACAGTGGTGAGATCTTCCTCACAGAGCTTTACTGGGAAGATCAATCTTAATTTGTGACAATGATTTTTTTTTTCTGTGCTACTGTTACTCCCCTCTGTATCCCTGATACATAAATAAACTCTTCTGGAATTTCAGAACACCAGACGTTTTTAAGCCCTTTTTCTAAAAAAAGATGTCCGTGGCAGAATAGCCCAATTGTCCTGAAATGCATTTCAAACACAATAACAAGGAGAAGTGTAACTAATAAATGTGATAGTTATGGTGGTCATGGATAAATGTACTTAAGATGGCTAGAAGGAAGGCAAGCATGCAGAATAGTTTGCAGCTGCAGCACTTACATGATTTTCATAAAGCATATTTATTTACAAGTGTCCCTTCTCACCAGTTGGCTATGTTAGTTTCTCACCACTGAGATTTATATGAAAATGCAAATTCTGACCAGCAGTGTTATGAACTGATAAGCACATCCATTTAGGTGCTCTTAAAGCATTAAATGAAATTAACAGCCCCATTTCATCTCATTTTGGTAAGGTTATTATAAACTACACTTTCCTCCCATGAAATGGGGTTATATTGACTAAAGCTATTTCTTTGTTTGTTTCTGCTGTAAGGTAGCCTCCGGGCTTGACTAATGTTGTACACTGATATGTATATTTGGGCTGAGGAGGCTAGGGAGTGGTGTGTGAGGGGACAACAAACCTCTACTGATCTTTTAAATCTGGTTCTGAAATCGCTTGGATTACACTGTTACCTGCAAAAAGAAAAGGAGTACTTGTGGCACCTTAGAGACTAGTCTCTAAGGTGCCACAAGTACTCCTTTTCTTTTTGCAAAGACAGACTAACAAGGCTGTTACTCTGAAAACTGTTACCTGCTTATCACTGTAAAGCACTCATGTGTGCCCTGCTAGTACGGGGCCGGATGGAGCCGGGGGCCTTGTAGCATGTTCTAGCCACTGCCCATGACTTGAGCTCTGCAAAGGGATAGCATGCATTTCCCTGAAGTCCATGCTCTACCACATGTCTAGGTGGGGATGGTCAACCCCCAAGCAGACTGCACCTTCTCATGGCCATAGAATAGTGGGGTGTGCATCAGCTGGTTTCCCTTCTTGGAGCTCAAGAGCACAAAGAGGAAATCCTGTCCAAGTTGCTGTCTGGGTTCCCAGCACCCTCTTTCTGCTATAAAGTCACTTGCTCAGCACACCATATGCTTTTGCCACACAATTTTTAGATGCTAATTGTAAGTAGGCGGGATGGATCATGACCATGGGATAGCTAACTATTTAAAAGGCCTATGTATTTGTAATTAGCCATAAGTAGGAATAATTGGCAAAGGGATGGGGCCTTGTGACACCCAGAAATCTCACACCAGCAGCGAAGGGGTTAAGGAGTACCTATGGGACCCACCTAGCTCCACCCCACTATACCTGCAACCAGTGCCGTGCCAGGAGGGGGAATAAAAAGAAAGAGCTGGCTCAGTTCATAGCTGACTGGCCAACAAGGTGGATGTAGGTCTGCCTGAAGGGAGCTTTGCCTGCAGAGTGATGTGCCTGTTAGCCAGCCAGTGGAGAGGAGCATTTTAGACCCTAAGAAGCAAGTGATATGCAAGTCAGAGACTGTTTGGGAACAAAGGAAATGGTAAGGATACCCCACAAGAAGACTGGCGGATGGCTCAGAACTGAGCTGGATTTGCTTTTGTTCTAAAAGATTTGAGGCTATGTTACCCAGGGTTTTCTGAACTCAAAGCAGTGGTAACTCAACTGTTTCTCTCCAGGCAGTGTTGGGAATAAGTCAGTAGGGACAAAGCTCCTTCATCTGATAAATGGTTGATGCAACCCAGAGTGCATTTACTTAAAGCTACTTTTTATGAGGTCTCAAATGCACACACACACAGGTACTATAGCCATAGGGTCCGAGCACCCTAAACATTAGTTATCCAAAGTCTGAGATTGTTTCAAGTGATCACCAGCTGGGGGCCCTTCTTCCCTCCAGTTCCTGAGGAGTTTAGGTGTCAATTCCTTCCCAAAAAATGTTTCCTCAGTCTGTGACAAAGTGTATTCTTTTGCTTAATCTTTTATAGCTAACTTAAACAGAGCACATAACTCAGTGACTGCTAGTGGGTTAGTGTAATGGCATAGCACCCACCTCTCATGAGTGCCCCTTCTGGTCAGGTGTGTCTGCAGTCTTTAAACAGTCCCAGCCCTGGTATTGAGCTGTACCTCCAGGGCTTCCTCCCTAGAGGCAATGGTTTCACCCTCTTTTGGCCCTTCTGGCCCTAGTTAGGCCACTACGTAGTTCATATCCCCTTTATTACCGTCCAATTGTAGGTCACTTCCCCATGGCCTATGGGGGGAACCTGGGACCACACACTATTCTAGGTCCCAGCCCAAGGACCCTAAGAATAGCAGCCACACATCACTGTGTCCCCTAAACTAAACTGCTTTCAGTTTCCGAGGCCACTTTCCCATAGCTCCAGCCTTCACCAAAGCTTCACCCTTACCTCAGGGCTCTTTGTTCAGGCCTAACAGCCAGTGGTATAATGGATAGATGTCTGTGTAGGGGCTTGTGCAGGAATTTAAATTTGACCGCTTTTGGAGGGTACATTAAACATATACATTCTACACATTAAACCACATCAACACCGTCACCTTCATCATATGCAGAGAAATAAACAGCAGTACACTCACCATTTCAACAAAAATCCCTGTCTCATGGAGCCATCTGAATAAATGTATCACAAGTACTTAGCTGTGGTGGGGTCACAGAGCTCCCCAGGCCACAGCAGGGAGATAGAGCTAGTCCAATCCCACCTAGGACACTGGGTACATACTTCAGTGGCTAGCTAGTGGCATCTGCCCATGCTGCCATAGCTACAATGCTATTGTTACTCAAGTTAGCTTTGATCTCCCTAGATCAAAGCTATCTCAGGTATACCCGTGTGAGCTGCATTCACACCTACCCTAAAATCTTATGATGTCACAGATGAATTACATGTGTAATTGTAGGACCGCTGAGCCCTCTGTTCCACCAATCTGGGCTGCCTCTCTCACTGTGATGCTGATGTCAGGAAACAAAATTCTGGCAGGTACTGCATTTACACAGACATCCACAGGCAACCCAACTGAGTTACACAAATGCTCTCCCAGCCACTCATGAACCAACAATAAAGAGGCTCCAGGCAATTCCCCCCAGCTCTCCAGTCTTGTACCCCAGAACTGTACTGTCTTGCACTGGTCAGAAGCGTGGCCAGTGTAAGTTCATTACCCAGTCCACCCCTCCCTCGATGTGGAGAGGACACACACTAGCCTTTGTAAACTGAGCTGAGATTTTCCAAGCACTTCAACCAAATCACACTGTTTTAAGTAAAATATAAAACAGATTTATTAACTGCAGAAAGATAGATTTTAAGTGATTATAAGTAGCAGGCATAGAGATCAGAATTGGTTACTTAAGAAATAAAAATAAATTTGCAGTCTAAGTTCTACAAACTAAACAGGATTTGAATCAAGCAGTGTCTCATCCTAACAGATGGTACAAACAGGTCACAGATCTTCAAACACAGACTGGATTCCATTTCCTTCCTGGGACCACCCATTTCCAGTTCAAAATCTTTGTTCTCCAGATGTTCCTCCAGCGGTTGAGCTGCGGGAGGGGAGAAAGGCCGAGTGATGATGTCACTTCCCCTCTTTTATATTTTCTTCCAGCTTGCTGAAAAGATGTTTGCTATGACATGGGGATCAGGCAGTCCCCATTGGTCAAGCAATCTCCATTGCATACGTGTTCTCTCTGAGAAGTCTCTGGGATAGTGGATTCTTCCTTTGATGGGTGCTGATGAGCCATTGATGACCGTCTGGCTATCTGTGGCTACTCCATTGTTGTACCTGAAAGGCTGGTTGTGGGTGTTCCCAACCTCACAACATACAGTGACACATACAGCAATACTTCATAACGTCACATACAGTCCAACAGGATATTAATGTTCAACAGATCAAGACTTTTAAAATGATACCTCACAGGGCATTCTTTGTACAAAACATATCATACTCATATCACCATGGTGAATATGGGGGTTCCAGGGTGCTACTTTGAGGTACAGAGTGTCACACATATCTTAAATGAATGTCAGAGTATCGGTGTGTCTGGGCTCTCTTTGCCATTTTCTGACAAATGTTTTGTCAAAGTTCCCCACCAGCTATGTATACAGCACAAGGAAGCCACCCAAAACACTATTATACATTTCAGCTAAATGCAATAATTGTCTGCTTCAAGGTTAACCAGACTCCTTTATGGGAGTGGGGTGGGGGGAAATATCAAAACATTCCCATGTCTCTGAGAACATGTGGCTTACACCATCTTCACTAAAAGGACTAATAATCAGGAAGCTATTCTACTACATCAATACGCTTGACAAGCTAAAAAATAGCTACAAGATTTCATGAATATTTTTGTGCAAATAGAATTTGTTAGTGTCAATACTTTCCCTTCTGTAGATTCTGAATTAGTGTCTATTCTCCTATTTAGTTAAAATTAAGCTCTTTTTTTGTTTACTTTTGCACCAAATTCTATTTTGGTAGTAAATGCATTACATTCTTCAGAAGGATGTTTCTCACAAAGTCCAGATGGCAGCAATAATAATTTATCTTTAGCTATAATGATTACATTCCCCAATCTGATATTATAAATCTATTTTCATTCGGTCATAGGAGTTGTGGCAACTCAGTGGAAAAACTACTTGTTATATCTTCATTTAGAAGAATTCAGTAGCTATAGGGCTATTGCTACATTGATAGCTTTATCTAAGGCCTTGTCTACACTATGAAATTAGGTTGAATTTATAGAAGCTGGTTTTGTAGAAAGCGTTTTTATACAGTCGATTGTGTGTCCCCGCACACAAATGCTCTAAGTGCATGTAGTTGGCGGAGTGTGTCCACAGTACTGAGGCAACCGTCGACTTCCGGAGTGTTGCACTGTGGGTAGCTATCCCACAGTTCCCGCAGTCTCCGCCGCCCATTTGAATTCTGGGTAGAAATCCCAATGCCTGATGGGGCTAAAACATTGTCGCAGCTGGTTCTCGGTACACATCATCAGGCCCCCTTCCTTCCCTCCCTCCCTCCCTCCATGAAAGCAATGGCAGACAATCGTTTCATGCCTTTTTTCCTGGGTTACCTGTGCAGATGCCATACCACGGCAAGCGTGGAGCCCGCTCAGCTGTCACCATATGTCTCCTGGGTGCTGGCAGATGTGGTACTGCATTGCTACACAGCAGCAGCTTATTGCCTTTTGGCAGCAGACAGTGCAGTATGACTGGTAGCCATTGTCAACGTAGTCCAGGGTGCTCTTTTAACTGACCTCAATGAGGTCAGGGGTGCCTGGGCAAACATGGGAGTGACTCAGCCAGGTCATTTCCCTTTTAAGTTTCATCTCATGGCGATTCAGTGCTACCAGGAGTCCTAGTGCACTGTCTTTTAATCAGCAGCCAAGAGAAGACGATGGCCAGCAGTCATATTGCACCATCTTCTGCCAGCAAGATGAATAAAGATAGATGAAGTGGATCAAAACAAGAAATAGACCAGATTTGTTTTGTATTAATTTTCTCCTCCCTCCCTCCGTGAAATTAAAGGCCTGCTAAACCCAGTTTTGAGTTCTGTCCTTGAGGTTTTGAGTTCTATCCTTGAGGGGGCCATTCTGTTTCTTGCAAAGCCACCCCCTTTGTTGATTTTAATTCCCTGTAAGCCAATCCTGTAAGCCATGTTGTCGGTCACCCCTCCCGCCATCAGAGCAACAGCAAACAATCATTTCACGCCCTTTTCCCTGGATTGCCCAAGCAGGAGCAGACGCCATAGCACAGCAAGCATGGAGCCCATTCAGCTCACCACAGCAGTTATGACCATTGTAAACACCTTGCGCATTATTGTGCAGTTTATGCAGAACCAGCACCTGAAAAACCAGGAGAGGAGGTGACAGAAGTACGGTGATGAGGACATGAACACACTTTTCTCTAAAACCGTGTTCCCCTGCAATTTGGAGATCATGGTGTTAATGGGGCAGGCTCATGCCGTGGAACGCCAATTCTGGGCCCGGAAAACAAGCACAGAGTGGTGGGACCACATAGTGTTGCAGGTCTGGGATGATTCCCAGTGGCTCCAAAACTTTTGCATGCGTAAGGGCACTTTCATGGAACTTTGTGACTTGCTTTCCCCTGCCCTGAAGTGCAAGAATATCAAGATGAGAGCAGCCCTCACAGTTCACAAGCTAGTGGCAAAAGCCCTGTGGAAGCTTGCAATGCCAGACAGCTACTGGTCAGTCGGGAATCAATATGGAGTGGGCAAATCTACTGTGGAGGTTGCTGTGATGCAAGTAACCAACACAATCATTGAGCTGCTGCTATCAAAGGTAGTGACTCTGGGAAATGTGCAAGACATAGTGGATGGCTTTGCTGCAATGGGATTCCCTAACTGTGGTGGGACTATAGACGGAATGCATATCCCTATTTTGGGACTGGACCACCAAGGCAGCCAGTACATAAACCGCATGGGGTACTTTTCAGTCGTGCTGCAAGCACTGGTGGATCACAAGGGATGTTTCACCAACATCAACATGGGATGGCTGGGAAAGGTTCATGACGCTCCTGTCTTCAGGAACTCTGGACTGTTTAAACAGCTGCAGGAAGGGATTTACTTCCCAGACCAGAAAATAACTGTTGGGGATGTTGAAATGCCTATAGTTATCCTTGGGGACCCAGCGTACCCCTTAATGCCCTGGCTCATGAAGCCGTACACAGGCACCCTGGACAGTAGTTAGGAGCTGTTCAACTATAGGCTGAGCAAATGCAGAATGGTGGTAGAGTGTGCATTTGGACATTTAAAGGGTCGCTGGTGCAGTTTACTGACTCGCTCAGACCTCAGCGAAACCAATATTCCCATGGTTATTGCTGCTTGCTGTGTGCTCCACAATCTCTGTGAGAGTAAGGGCGAGACGTTTACGGCGGGGTGGGAGGTTGATGCAAATCGCATGGCCACTGAATATGCGCAGCCAGACACCAGGGTGGTTAGAAGAGCACAGCAGGAAGCGCTGCGCATCAGAGAAGCTTTGAAAACCAGTTTCATGACTGGCCAGGGTACTGTGTGACACTTCTGTTTGTTTCTCTTTGATGAAAACCCGCCCCCTTGGTTGCCTCTAAATTCCCTGTAAGCCACCCACCCTCCCCCCTTCGATCACAGCTTGCTTGCAAAGGAAATAGAGTCACTATCGTTTAAAAACATGTATTCTTTATTAATTGATTATAAAAATAGGGAGATAACTCACAAGGTAGCCCTGGTGGGGTGTGGGAGGAGGGTAGGAGGAAAGGAAAAGGCCATTTTAAAACTTGTTGAATGACAGCCTTCTGTTGCTTGGGCTGTCCACTGCGGTGGAGTGGTTGGGTGCACGGAGCCTCCCACCCCGCGTTCTTGGGCATCTTGGTGAGGAGGCTATGGAACTTGGGGAGGAAGGAGGGCGGTTAAGCAGGGGCTGTAGCGGCAGTCTGTGATCCTGCTGCCATTCATGAACCTCCACCAGACACCGGAGCATGTCCGTTTGATCCCGCAGTAGCCCCAGCATTGCCTCATTCTCCTCTGATCTTCCTGCCACCACCTCTCCTCACGTTCATCAGCCACTGTCCTGTACTCTGCTATTGTGTCCCTCCACACAGCTCTGTCAGTGCCGGACGACTGCATGAGCTCAGAGAACATGTCATCGCGCGTGCGTTTTTTTTGCCGCCTTATCTGAGATAGCCTTTCGGACGGAGGAGGGAGGCTTGAAACATTTGCAGCTGCTGGAGGAGAAAAAGGGAGTGAAGTATTTTGCAGAACAATGGCTATACTCTTTCACAGTGAACAACACTATTCACATTACATAGCACATGTGATTTTGGTACAAGGTCGCATTTTGCATCTTATATTGAGTGCCTGAGGCTTTGGTTTTAGAAATCACACATGCAGGGCCGGGCAATAGGATTCAGCTTGCAGGCGGCCATGGTAAGCCATAGTCTTTCGGCTTCTGCAACCTTCATAACAGCAGCCCCCTCCTTTCCCATACTAAGCAAAGCCCGTTGAGCTGGCTATTTACTGCTGCAGTTTTCCTGTTAACGTGCAGCAGCAGAAACCAAACTAACCGCCTCCCCCCATCCAGTTCTCTGGGATGATCGCTTTTCCCCTCCCCCCACCGCCTGGCTGGTATCAGTGAAGATCCATGCTAGCCAAACAGTGAACAGCTCAGCACCAATGCCCTTCCCCCTGCCCCACGTGGCTAACTGTGAGGAGGATTTCTTTTAAGCCACAGGCAAACAGCCCAGTAGGAACGGGCACCTATGAATGTCCCCTTAATTAAATTCCCCTATTTCAACCAGGTGACCATGAACGATATCACTCTCTTGAGGATAACACAGAGAGATAACAAATGGATGGTACTTGAATGCCAGCAAACACCGGGACCATACGCTGCCAGGCTTTGTCATGCAATGATACCAGATTACTTGCTACTAGCATGGCATGGTAAAGTGTCCTATCCTGGAGGACGGAATAAGGCAGCTGTCCTCAGAAACCTTCTGCAAAGGCTTTTAGAGTACCTCCAGGAGAGCTTCATGGAGATGTCACTGGAGGATTTCCGCTCCATCCCCAGACACATTAACAGACTTTTCCAGTAGCAGTACGGGCCACGAATGCATCCCAAGTTCTCAGGGCTACTTAATCATTAAAAAACGCTTGCTTTTATAACATGTATTTTATTTAAAAAGGTACACTCACCAGAGGTCCCTTCTCTGGCTTGGTTGGGTTGGGAGGATATTTCAGTCAGGGTGATAAAAAGATCCTGGCTGTCGGGGAGAACTGTGTGCTGTGTGCTCTCCCCAAGCTCGTCTTCCTCCTCCTCATCTTCCCCATCTGCAAAATCCTCAGCCATAGCAGAGAGTACCCCATCATTGAAGTCCACGGACAGGGGTGGGGTAGTGGTGGTGGCCCCCCTAGAAATGCATGTAGCTCAGCATAGAAGTGGCATGTCTGGGGCTCTGTCCCAGAGCATCCATTTGATTCTTTGGTTTTCTGGTATGCTTGTCTGAGCTCCTTAAGTTTCACTTGGCACTGTGATGCATCCCGGCTGTAGCCTCTGTCCCTCATGGCTTCGGAAATTTTTTGAAATGTTTTGGCATTTCGTCTTTTGGAACGTAGTTCTGATAGCATGGATTCCTTTCCCCATACAGCGATCAGATCCAGTACCTCCCGTTCGGTCCATGATGGAGCCCTTTTTCGATTCTGGGACTGCATGGTGACCTGTGCTGATGAGCTATGCATGGTCACCTGTGTGATGAGCTCACCTGACCAAACAGAAAATGAGATTCAAAAGTTCCTAGGGCTTTTCCTGTACACGTGGCCAGTGCATCTGAGTTCAGAGTGCTGTCCAGAGCGGTCACAATGGTGCACTGTGGGATAGCTCCCGTAGGCCAATACCTTCAAATTGCATCCACACTAACCCTAATTCGAAACAGCGATGTCAGTTTCAGTGCTAATCCCCTCGTTGGGGAGGAGTACAGAAATCAGTTTTAAGAGCCCTTTATGTCAAAAAAATGGCTTCGTTGTGTGGATGGGTGCAGGGTTAATTCGGATTTAATGCTGCTAAATCTGACATAAACTCGTAGTGTAGACCAGGCCTAAGAGTTTAGAACAAAGATACTCTGGGAGTGGAGGGTTCAACATGAGGGAACAGGATTTGGGGCACTTCCCTGGGAGGTGGGTGGGCAGGGGAGAAGACGCCACCTGTGTGGCATGGAGCCCATATCCCCTGGAGATCCATGTACCCTATGTGAGGGGCCAGAGGATTCTTGTATTAGTGCTGAGGACTCATCAGTATATCAGAGAAAGTTATAGCATGATTCCATGGCTGGATGTTAAAGCTGGACGCATTCAGACTGAAAATAAGGTGTAACCTGGAACCCTTTACCAAAGGTTGTGATAAATTCTCCATCACTGACTATTTTAAAATCAAGATTGGATGTTTTTGTAAGAGCTCTGCTCCAGGAATTATTTTGGGGCAGTTCTATGGCCTGTGTTATACAGCAGGTCACAGTGGATGATGACAATGGTCTCTTCTGGCCTTGGAATCTATGAATCAGAGACAGGTGATGCATGTGCATTTACTATTTGGAAAGTTAAACATGTTGGATTTAAAATCAAGTTGTAACCACTATCACTCTTGTACAGGTGCCTTGTATGGAACATGAAACAAGCTTTGCTTTTGATTGTTGTAATGTTTCTCTAGCTACAGTATTCTATTTGTTCCCCTTGGGATGTATTTAGGTTTGCTCCAGTACACACTTTAAAGGATAAAACTCAGTAATGCTTAGCCTTAGTTGTCAGTCTGAAGCTGCTTGCCGTCAAGGCACGGCACCTACAAAAATCTTTCTTTCCACTGAGGAGGACTAGACACTGCTGCCTCTAGACCCTATCAAGACTACGCTGACTTGACCAGCAGGGTTAACTAGAATAGCTCTTGGTGCACCCTGCTGTAGAGGCTGAGGTTATACAGTACCTTTGATTTAGGCTCTTAACTTTCACTGAAATCAATGGAAGTTAGGCCCAAATCTTCAGATACTGAGGTGCCTTTGCCATTGCTGGGCTGCAGACGTTGGAGGACCTCTGCTCTGCCAACAGAGGATCTCCACTGTACATTGCCATTAGCGAAGAAAAGTTGAGTTAGGGAAGCTGCCATTACTACTTGTTGGTAAAGTAACAGTAAAACTTCCCCTGTCCCCCCTCAGTCCAAACCATGCTGTTCATCTGCTTATATCTCCTCTGTAACATGCTGACTGAGCTCCTTTAAGGATGAGGATCTCAATTCTCCTGCAACAGAACAGGTGCACCTTGGCCAGCAGTGGGGTCAGGAGAGAATCGGACTTGGGAATCAGAAGGAGAAACAAGGAAATCTGCCCAAACAGACACCTGGAGAAGGAGGTCAGCTTCCAGGGAGGGGCTCAAAAGGGAGAGCATGACTCTGTTGCCGCAGCAAGCTGCACAGCCTCCCTGGGAGTAGGGAGGCAGGGCTAGCTTGCCGAACTTCCTGAGTCAGTGCTGGAAGGCTGAAAGAGGCTAGGTTGTTGGACTGTACTTTGGGATTTTTAAGGACTATTTTGCATTGTGTGGCACAGCAAGCAGGCCCCAGGTAGGGGAAATATTGCACACGAGAACATATGGTGGAATTTTTAAGGAGTCAGAGGGGAAATGGAGGCAGTAACCCTGGCAATATTGTGCACAGTTACAAGCAGGGGATTGTGATAGCCTCCCATCACCACAGTATCTGAGCACCTAAATATTTATGGATCTGAGGTAGACTTTCAAAGCCTCAAATGGCACATAGGCATCTAGTACCATCTGAGCCTGGAGCCGGGGACAGACACGGGCTCTCCACCCTTCTCTTTACAACACCCCTCTGCATTATCTCTACCTGACAGCTGGAAGAATCGACATTAAGGGTATGCCTACATAGCAATTAAACACCTGTGGCTGGCCTGTGTCAGCGGACTCCGGCTTGTGGAGCTGTAAAATTGCAGTGTCAATGTTTGGGTGCAGGCTGGAATCCGGACTCTGGGACTCCCCTCCCCACTTACGGAGTCCCAGAGCGCAAGCCCGAATGTATACACTACAATTCTGCAGCTTGAGCCCTGGGACCCTGAGTCAGCTGACATGGACCAGTGGTGGGTGTTTAACTGCAGTGTAAACATGCCCCAGCTAACGCAGGAAGTTACAGAGGCAGAGCTGAGAACTGAATCCAGAGCTCTGGAATCTCAGTTCAGTGCACTGATCACAAGATCATCCTTCTTCCAAAATCAGTTACCCATATAAAACCACGGAGCTCTGTCATGGAGGTTATCTGTGGCTGAGGATGGGGGCCGGGAAAAGCCAAAGGCCTGATTCTCACTTACACTAAGGCTCGTTTACACCACTATGGCAGTCTAAAGGATGTGGATGTAAATTATATCTACACTCCCGTAAACCCTCTTTACATTACCAGAGTACTGAAAAGGGGCCTTAATGGAAGAGATAAGGAGGACCCTAACGTCTAGGTATCCAAAGAGAGATGCTCACCCTAATCCAGCGCCTGTATCCTGGTGCAAAAGGTGCAAAAGAGCCCTAAAAGCCCTGGATTTCATGGGAGGCGGTTGCCCCAGTGCAGGCACTATGGAATAAAGTTGTAAGGCTGCTTTTTGAGGTGATCTTCTGCAAACCCTGGTGCAGGGGGCAGCAGAGGCACATTGCAGTCTGAGCCACAGCCCTGAGGAGTTACTGAGCAGTCCTGTGATTCCAAGAGCAACCCCTGGGAAGCTGCTGTAAAATTAGAGGTGCAGCATAGTCTCACCCCCGCAAAGTAACCTTTCTGGGCCAGATCTTGTAACCTCTACCTATGTATATAAAATCAATTGAAATCAAAGGACTGTACCTGTGGGTAAGGATGCAAGATGGGGCTCAAAACATTTAAGGACCAGCACCAAACCTACACACCTTTCCCTGACACATTCAGATAACACTTTTTATTCTACTTTATATGGGGGAAAAAGTAGCTGATATCCAACAACAGTACCTTCTGATGCAGCCAAGAGGAAATCTTTGTTCAGTAATCAAATGGGAAACAGGGCCATGATTGCCTTTTCATTGGTCCACTGCCTTAGGATGATAGGAAGATGCTGACAGTCAGAAATGGCAAAGGGAGATAGTCAATGCAGTGGGGGAGGGGAAGAGGAGGAGAGATTGTTATCCCTTCCAGTGATCTACAAGCAATCTCCGATAAAGTCAAAGCTACACTGCAAAGCCAATTTAAGAAAGGCCAGTAAAAAACATTTCTTCAAGGAGTTCAGGGCAAAATTACCCCCCCTGCCCTTTATTTCATTTGGTATTAGCTGTTCTATAAATGCCATTAAGGGACATCTTTCTCCTGCAGGCCATCTATTATATACCAGGATTACCACAAACCTTCTCTTCTCCCCTGACCCTGAAGAATAGTTAGTGGCTGACAGTTAAGGAGGAGGAATCTAATCTGACAGCTCTGTGAAAGCTGACACTGACAATTCTTGATAGTGGTATAAGAAATCCCTTCTGTCTGAAGCCACCATATAGGTAAGTGTCTGCAGGAAAGAATTCTAAACATGGCTAGTAGTTAGTTGTGCCTCACTTGTACTGCTATGATCTGTTACAGAATAGGTCCAGAAAAGACCAGGTGTAGCAAAATAATTTTTTAAAAGTGAAGCTATCGTAATGACTTGATTGAAATGAAATCTTCTATAGGAACAGACAGCTATTACACGATGCTCAAAGCAGGTGTGTGGGTGTGTGAGAATGTTGTTTTCAATCACTGCACCGTGGCATCAATCCAGTGTTGCTCTATTGTTAATTTGTATTCCAATAACACATACAGGCTTCAACAGAGATTGGGGCCCCTTTGTGCTAGGCACTATATAGAGAAAGCTGCTGCTCTGAAGAGCTTGCTGCCTAAATACATAAGGCAGACAACTCACTTGCAACCATGTTTGGAAGGAACTGATGTCCTGGGTGTATCTCACCCCCCTGATGCGCTCCCCCTCCAACTGTTCAGAGCTATCAGGGAGGGGGAAGAGGGGACAAGGTTGTTCCAACTGACGCTGCTTTCTAGAGGTTTGCTCTAGTCCAGGCTGCACCACTGGCACATTCTGTGAGGTGGGAATGTGCAGAGGCCACTTAAGGGATTACTAACCCTATGGCGAACGGACGTACAGAGATTAAGTGGCTTTCCTGAGATGACACAGGAACTCGATGGCAAGAGTCAGGAGTTGATCCCAGATCTCCCAAGTCCCAGTCCTGTGTTTCAGGAAACATTAACTCCAGATTTACACTAGTATAGCTGAGAGTAGAATTTGTTACCAATATTTACTTGAGGGGGATACTCACTCATCCATTGTCAAGCTTCTTGTTTCAAAGTCAGTGGTCCTCTTCATAGGTGCTTTTTGAGCAGGTCCATTTTCCCATGAATGCTTTTGGGTATCTGCAGTGAAGGTGCATATACACGTACACTCTCTGAGCTATGCACATACCAGCACTCTTGTGCAAAACTTTGACTCCTGTGGCCTTCTCTCTAAATACAGTTGCTTTTTCTTTCTAAACATTTATTTAACTTAGTGTCATCTGGTTTCACCTATTTAATGTTAATCAGAGGATAGCAAGTGCTTGTGGTTCTATTATCCAAGGTGGGACACAGACCTTCAGTGAACAGTACTGACTTTTAAGACTCCTGTCTTGGTTGTTTCAGAGGGCAGCCTGTGTTCTCTTGATGTTACTATGGCAAAGTCTCTTCAAAAAAAAGTTCACTTTTTAAATGGTCTCTTCAGAAAATTTAGCTTGTTAATATATACTGATTTTTTTTTTGCCTACTTAAAAGCTAGGATTTGTACTTCACACAACATGTCTGTCTTGACAAATCCAAATTTCTGCATGACCAAAAACCAGAAAAAAATTGCACATGAGCAAAATTGTGGGGGTAACTTTTTTAAAAAGGACTCACTGGGGGTCTTTAAAAACCTGGTCCATCGTGCTTCAGAACTGCTAGAGAAGACTGGGAATCAGAATACTTTGGAGAGCTTCGGATAAGAATGCAGCCCTTAATTTTGGGGAACTCTAACTCTGGTCTACTACTTCTAACTGTTGATATTAGATATAGAAAATATTCCTTAGTGATTCTAAGCTACTCTTTCACTCCCCCGATTTCAGAGCAGGCCAGATTTAAACAACCTCCATCATGACTTTCAACAGCCCATGGACTGCTATAAATTGGATGAACGGTTTTCCTAGTGACTCTTCAGGCTCACCAGAGTGCACATCCCCTCCCACAGTTTTGGCCTGCCCCTCTGTCTTCAACATGCTCATTCTGCCTAAAACAGAGGGGTATAGGAGACTCCATTGCTGACATCAAGGCAGTATAAATCCTCTTATACTTCATCTTATACAGCCTGAGCCAGATCCCATTAGTGAGCAAGAGTCTGACTTGCGTGGGTCCGGAGGGACTCGCCTGCAGAGCTAGGGCTGGGAGCTGCAGCCATCTGATGCAGGTAGGACGTGGCCCTAACTGAATAGGGCCTGGCGCGGGTGATGACTCGGTGCTTCCCCCGCCTGCAGTAACCGGACTTTGGATGTCTGGTCAGTAGATCTGACCGGACATCATCAGGTCCCCTTTTTTACCAGACTTTCTGGTCAAAATCCGGACACCTGGCCACCCTAATGTGGGTTAAGAACAGAAGTCTTGGATAGCTTTGTTTTTCTGGGGGTGGAAGAATTATATAACAAGGGAGAAAGAGCAGAGTTAACAGCTAGAATAGAGCAATGCTGGTGTCAGAGCCCAGGACTGACAGGGTGGACTAGGCCCAGAAGCCCCCTGCTGGAGACCTCAGGGTCCTACCACACTCTGCCCCAGAGAGGAGCAGAATAGAAGTCCTCCAAGTGGCCTAGAGTGGTTGCGGGGGGCTGCATGGAGCAGCCAATCAGGGCCCAGCAAACTCACATAAAAGGAGATGCAAGGCCAGAGTCCCTCAGTACCTTCCTGGAGCTGGAGGAGTGAGGACTGTGTTCCTGGCTGAAGGAGCAGCAGGACCACGGAAGGGACAGTTGCTGGCAGGGACTGGGGGAACAAAAGAGAGTTTCTGGCTGCCTGGTGGAACTGAGTAAGGACTGAGCCCAGGAAGGGCTCCAGAAATGCCAACAGAAGGGTATGGTACATTGTACGCCCTGGAAGGGGTCTGTTCTGTTTCACATACAGACTGTGAGAGAGACTCAGCCAGAGGACTGAGTCACTGAAAACCTGCCTGAGAAACCACCGACAGGGGTCACCACAATCCAAGAGAGTGCAGGCACATGCATTCGACCAGGGGGTGCTCGTGAGTGGTAGGTGCCATGATATTACAAGGACACTAAAAAGGAATGGCGTTTTCCAGATTGCAGCCTATAGTGTTGATTTCAATATCTGGTAACTGGAGAAAAAACTGCCAAGGCTGCAGTTTGTAAGAGACCTGATTTGAGAATATATTCAAGAAATTCCTGTACCTCTGGGTAAGGAAGGAACATGTGCCAAATGTAAACAGTGCAACAAAGATGCAAGGCCTGGCTGTTGGAATGAAACATTATGAAAAGCATTCCTCAAAAGGCAATGACTAAAGATGATTAAGACAGGTCTTTACAATCTGGATCAACTGGTTAGCACATTTATTTTTGCACTTTTCTTATGGACTGCCTACCATGTCTTACTATGCTAATAAGGGATAACTCAGATTGTCCTTTGAGTTTTGGGTGGATTACTTATGAATTTAAAAGTGTGTTCAAAATATAATTGGTATGGTTGTCGCAGTATGTATCAATAACAGTCAAAAGTAACTGCTAGATTTCTGAAATGGCTTAATATATAGTCAAACATTTTAGGTGAAGATTTCCTGTTTAAAACTTTTAGGCTTGAGTTTTTTAACACTTAAAAAAAATCTTTCAAGCTGTTTGTTATGTTGCTAACAATAAGGGTTAATAGATTTAAAAAATCCCTGTGACTAATTCTTTTCCGTATAAAACCCAGTTTAGAATGAATCATTTAAACAGTGGTACAAACAGCTGCAGTAGGAGGAATCTTTCATTTACTGTTTTTTAAGGTCGTGCACTGAGTAATAGTGAATGACTTCACCATTTTGTCCAGCTTAGACATCAAGGGGTTTTGAACATCCATCTGCAATGTCTAAATCTTCAAGTCATCTGCTGGTACCACCAGCAGGGCTACAACTAAACATATCTCAGACAGTCGATTACCTGTATCTAAAGACTCATCCTATGTACTATGGATGAGTTTGTGATCAGGACCAGTGAATTCCAGCAAGACTCCTTAGGTGACAAGATTGCTCAGTTCATCTAACAAATTCTCCCTTTCATCTTGTTCAGAACAAAGATTTCATTGATCTGGTTCAATCATTATGACCAGGCTATGCGCCGCCCAGCGGAGCAGGCACTGCTGGAAGGCTGCTGGATACAGCATGAGAGAAGGAAATTGAACAATGGTCCAATAAACTGATGGGGAAACTTGTTAATCTGAGTCTTGATGGGTGCAGCAGTGTACACAAGGATCCAATAATATATGCTTGTTTAACAGAAATGGGGTTGTCTATCTTAGAACAAAAAGCTATAACAAACTGAACAAATTCAAGTATCAAATGTGTACCTTTGTCATGGAGAATGCTGCAAAGATTAGAAGAAATCCAGAAGATGATATGAAGGGAATGTGAAACTTCTAATATGTGGCTGGAGTGCTCATTTCAATGCATCTTTTAGCTAGAGTCGTAAGTGCAACTCCAAGAATAAAGGAAAATGTTGAAATTGCAAAATACTTATATATCCACTGTTTAAGCTACACTAAGGAGAACAGGAGATTCGTACTATTTTCTGCCAAGATGTATGATTGAATTCAGTGGTTGATTGTTGAGCAATTTATTAAGAACTGGCCTATTCTGATTATTTTTGAACAAAGTTGTGACAAAATAAATTAATCTAATCACAGCCAAAGTAGTCCACATCTAGGGTTACCATAAAGCAACTGTGGAAAAAACGGGACAGGGTGGGAGGTAATAGGCACCTATATAAGAAAAAGTCCCCAAAAATGGGACTGTCCCTTTGAAAACAGGACAGATGGCCACCCTATCCACATCAGACTAAAGAGAAATGTAGAATATACTGAAGCCTATTTCCATAGCCTTGGACAGGAGACCCAGATCGCTGTGTGGAAGTGACTCCTGTCCAGGAGCGTGCATGCTGTTTGAACACATGAGCATGACCAGGGACAGCTGCAGGTGAGCCTAGTGCCCGCCCCAGTGGGTGGGGCTGGGGACAGGGCTGGGGGTGGGACAGCCACGCCAGAGGAGCTGCCGGCGTGGGGCGCTGGCTCCTGGGAGCAGCAGCCTGACATGCTGCTCCTTTTCAGTTCCCGGCAGAGCCCTGCAGCTCCATGGATACCAATTTATATCCACGGATATCTGCTTCTGCAGACATAAATTTGTATCCGCGCAGGGCTCTAGTGTGTGTGCAGCACACCTGGCATACGGCGTCCTCCAGGTCTGGGCTGGAGCAGAGCTGGAGATGAGAGTGGACCTGGATGCTAAGTTGGTGGGCCATGGCCCACCCAGGCCCACCCGTGGCTACGTCCCTGAACTGACCTGAAATGAGTTTAATTCACTGACTCCAATTAATCCCTCTGTTCCTTTAATAAATTGTGCAGTTGTAAATATGAGATGTTTTGATAAGTTTAACACTTAAGGTTGTTTAATATTATATGCATTAATTAAATTTGTTACCAGTCAAACAGCTTGACACAAATCATGAGCAAAAAGTTAATTTGTCTAGAAAATAAGCAATTTATCATACCAGTTTCTAGTATATTAAAAATGTACAATTAAGAATCTGAAAATATTAAGCCATTATGTACCTTCCTAGCTTGCAAAAAGATATACCAATCTAGTATACAAGCTCTGTTTAGTTGTAAATGTGTGTTAATGGTTACATCAAAAAGTGAATGTATCTCTCTTTAGAAAATAAAGTTGATTAGAATTGATTATTACAGTGAGTCTTTCTACTTGGTGATTTCAATCAATCTACTACCCTGAAATTAAACTGCTGATACTAACAAAATACCATTAAATAATCCACAATCAGGATCCCAAATTAGGTGGATTGACTGAGTTGTAGAGTTTATATCCTTTCCAAATGCTTGAAGAAAGAGGGTAGTTTTTTTAAACGAATCATGGTGCATTGATATAAACTTCTCTGCAGTTGGGGAAATATTAGACTACATTAAAATACCAAGCTAAGAAACGGCTTCTATTTTATTTTAAGTAAACACAGAATTTGTATCTCGGCTATTCTTCACATATCACACAGCACTTCAAGCCCAGTTTAATATTTTTAATTGCTTTCCTTCTTTCTCCTCACAGCTGGCAGATGGCGCAGCCTGATCTACATCACTCCTTGTCAGTGGTGTTGGTTACTTGTGAACAAATAATGTTACTGAGTTTATTCCCTTTGATCCATACACAACTTGAACAAGGTGCAATAATTAAGGGTTGGTCTATTTCCTCCCCCTGTTATGGCATGATCCCTGAAGCACTAAACAGCTGTTTGGGGGCAGTCTTTCTGTGTTTGTACACACAGAGGTCCATGACTAGGGCTCGTAGGTGCTATGGCAATACAACTAATAAATAAAAGACATCAACAGCCGGTCTATTTCAAGAGAGCCACTGCCCTTGCAGAACCAAGGAGACCTGAGAGTCTCAGTTAACCAGCAAATACAATGCTTATGTTGCTTTGGTTTAGTTGGGGCAAGAGAACCCACTTCTCAAGTTGTGTAGTGAGTATTGACTGTTTCTGTACTTCACATGTTGTTGTTGTAGAGCCCTAATCAGAATGGACATAATGAATAAAAAAGAGTCAAGTTAGTAAGAAGGTGAACTGATATCAGCTTAAACCAATTGACAGAGAAAGGAAGGATCAGTAATACCTTTCCTATTCTGGGGATAAACTAAGCTGCCTCTCTATGAGCAGGCTGGCCGTATACAAGCACTCCCTTATAGACTGAGGTCACTATACAGCCACCCTGCCTCGGTTTCCCTTTTCAGCTCGGAACCTCTTACATCAAGCTACCCAACAACTGATTCCATGACATGCTTCCTTGGGCTGAATTTATTCACATATCAATCTCAAAACTGCATTCTCAAATCTTTAACCTCTCAATTCACTCCCAGTCTTTCCCCGGGAGTCTCCCAAGCCTTTCCTGCTTGTAGCCTTTTACCTGAAGGCTCCAGGTCCTTGCTAGAGCTTACTCACTCCCAGCTCTCACTGTAGCAATTCTCTGCAGCTTCCTGATGCTTTTTTATAAGAGAATCCACTCCTCCATCCCAGCTGGTTCTACTAATTTAGCCTCACAGCTCATCCTAGGTGTAGTACAGGGCTCACCAGCTCAAGCTCCTGGGCCCTAAAGGAGCAGGCCACCCTGTCACTGCGAAGGCCAATTCCATTTAAGGAGAGTAAGTGACTCAAAGAGTGATGCTATAGGGTCCCCACCTTTCTTCTGTCTTAATGGTTATCGAGTTAGCTTAACTTACAAGTAAAAAAGTAATTCTTCTGAATGCCAGTTCTGCAAATTCACCCTTGATCTGAAATGCACACAGTCTTTTGCCATTGTCATCAGCAATAAACTTCTTAATGCATGAAGCATCATGAGTTAGATAGTCTTCTCTCATAGCTGCGTTGCATCTTCAGTGCTAAGACTAAGATGGGACAGTATTGTGGTCACTGTTCTAACCATAATCCATGTGGTTATCTCAAAAACATTTAGCTGCAGAGAAGCACTGTAATACATTTGCTTCAGCAGGGTGTAGTACACAGGAAAACATTCTGTGCATTTTGCAGGCAAGATTTGCAAGGATAAATTTTCCAAAGCATCGTGTAGGATTTTAGCTGCAGTGCTCTGGCAAGTCACTAAACTAACCAATTAATGATGAGATTGGTTGGCAAAAATTCTGGGCTCTGTTTTGGAAGGTCATTTAAAGATAACTAAAAAGTAAAGTGACCCTATGGGATTTAAGGTGTTGCCATAGAAACTGAAGGTAGCATTCATTGTGTGGTCACTGTTTGTGATACCAGAATACAACACCAACAGAATTCCATGAGCCACAGCTCAAAGATGCCAGTTTAATTCTCTGAAATGCCTTGAGATCCTTGGGATGAAAAATGCTAAATGTAAGATGTTGACACCAATCTATAGGTATTCACAGAAGAGTATACTGCACAATAGCCAGTGAAGCTAATGTATGTTACAGTGCTTTAGGCAAATATCGGCTAAGTTCCACACAACCCTACTTACAGCCTCCTGCCATCAAAATGCTGAATGGAAGCCAACCAGTTTCACTCCATAGTCAGTCACTGTGTACTGTACAGTGATACCCAATCTCAATCATTCCCGTGCCTTGCTGGGATGAAGGACAGGCAGATGCCATGTGGTAACCAAACCAGGGTCTCTTGTATGGCAGCATGGAGCACTAACCAGAGGACAAGAGGGCTGACTTTTTCCTTTCCTGTGTAAAAAATCCATACACAAGTCTTATCTTTTGGGTTGAAGACATACCATGAGATAGTATATAGTTCTCACTGCTAGTAGCTAGAGGGAGTCACTTAGGATTCTAATCATCAGGTTACAGCTCCCTGGAACTGGGGTATGTCTACACTGCAGTGTTTGCCTAGGGTTCAAGCTCAGGCTCAACCCTAACCCCCTCTTTCATTTACATACATGCTAGCAAGTCATGCTAACCTAGGGCTTGGGCCTATGGTTCCAGGACCCACAGGGTTTGAACCTGAGTTAAACTGGGACCCAGGGTTTAAGCCCTATTGCTTTGTAGTGTAGACGCAGCCCCACTAGACTCATGCTCTGGGAGTCCATCAAAAGTATCCTACAATCCAAGTTTTTATCCTCTGGACAAAAAAAGTTTGGGGGACAGTCAAGTTTTCCTCACACTGTACCAGAAACAAAGGGCTAGAGTGGCCTCATTTTGGGAGGGTGCTAAGAAGACTGGGATAAGGTTGGTTGAACTCAGGCCTGAAAAATGCAGCATAGATGCTGGAGCCCCATGTTGGGAGCCAGGGTTCAATGATTCCTAACTTGGGGTTATAAGTCCTAGGTTAACAAACTCAGGGTCTGCTATCTCGAGTTCTGCTAACCCTGGACTTTTTTTTGTTTTAAACAAAGGGTCCTACTAAAGTCAGCTTGTCACTTAAACAGAAGGTCCTAAACAGAAGGACACTAAAAATCCAATAGTATTTCTTTTGAAAGAGTGTTGGTATTGAGCACTAGCTAGCTGTTACTCTTCACTCCAGAAATAACTGCATTTTCAGTGCTACTATCCAGTGAAGCACGCTGGGCTCTTTATACATGCTAGTTATTGCAGGCTACTGTTGTGTTTGCATCTCTCTTCATCTGCTATGACTTCAGTCACTTGTTCCTGTTGGGTATTTTTTCTCCTTTGCTTGATACCAATTATTTCCCCCCCAACTTTATGTAAATTGTCATTTAGTGCCAAAAGCACATCAGTTTCTTATGCTGTTACTTTCATTCTCAAACCTCAGTTTTTGGTCTAAGACCCTTTTCTCTTTCTCTGTTTTATAAACTGCCCTTTGTCTTCTTGATTAGACAGCGTCTGCACTTGATATTCTTGTCACAGTGGTTCTGTTCCTCATACTCTTCTGTATTTGTCACTGAATTAAATTTGTCACAGCATTTGTCTCATTCCTAATTCCAATTTCCAATAGTTGCTTGGTGTAGCTGATACAAGGTGTTCTCTTACAATCCATACGCTTGGCTCAAAAGTGCAGCTGGAGAAATGGCTCATTTGTGTAGCTCATCTGTATTGGTAAGAAACTTGCCCATGGGCTAGAAAGTTTTGAGTTGGAGCCCCAGAGTGGGATATTTGACTTGCATCAGTTACACTCCAGTGCAATACCAATGATCTCCACACGTTTAGAAGTGCACTGTTACAGAGGAGATGGCAATCTGTGGTTCCTTCACTTCATCTGTTACTGTCTACATTAAACTTAAAGCTCTCTGGCCCTATACTTCCAAAGACTTGGACTGCTGCTGCTAGTATTGTATCAATTATCTCATTAAATAAGGATCTTCAGTTTGTAAGGATGTCAATCTGCTACCTGTCACCATTTAATTTCAGACAGGGGAACGAGCCAAAAATGAGGAGGTTAGTTAAACAGAAATTAAAAGGTGCAGCACCAAAAGTGAAATCCCTACAAGCTGCTAGGAAACTTTTTAAAGACACCATACTAGAGTCTCAACTTAAATATATACTCCAAATTAAAAAAACATAGTAAGAGAACCAAAAAAGAGCCACCAGGGCTAAACAACAAAGTAAAAGAAGCAGTGAAAGGCAAAAAGGTATCCTTTAAAAGCGGAAGTTAAATCCTAGTGAGGAAAATAGAAAGGAGCATAAATTCTGGCACGTGAAGTGTAAAAATATAATTAGGAAGGCCAAAAAAGAATTTGAAGTACAGCTAGCCAAAGACTCAAAAAGTAATAGCAAAATTTTTTTAAGTACGTCAGAAGCAGGAAGCCTGCTAAACAACCAGTGGGGCCACTGGACGATCGAGCTGCTAAAGGAGCACTCAAGGATAAGGAGAAACTTAATAAATCATTGTGGAAAAACTTAATAAATTCTTTGTATCAGTCTTCATGGTTGAGGCTGTAAGGGAAATTCCCAAACCTGAGCCATTCTTTTTAGGTGACAGATCTGAGGAATTGTCCCAGATTGAGGTGTCATTAGAGGAGGTTTTGGAAGAAATTGATAAACTAAACAGTAATAAGTCACCAGGACCAGATGAATTCACCCAAGATTTCTGAAGGAACTGAAATGTGAAATTTCAGGACTACTAACTGTAGTCTGTAACCTATCATTTAAATCACCTTCTGTACCAAATGACTGGAGGATAGCTAATGTGATACCTGTAGCGGGGTCGTATTGGAAAAACCCGGGAAGTGGGTGGGCGCAAGCCCCTCCCCCAGCCTAGCAGGAGGGACCACTGGACCCAGGGACCAACTGATTATGGGGGACAACTAATGAAAAACAGGGATCGGAGTGAAGGTCAGAGGTTCAAAACGAGGATACCGGATGCGGACACCGAGCAGAGAATCCTGGACAGTTCCCACTGCTCCTCAAAGCTGTCGAGGGAGCCAGCGGACGCTGCCCAATGGAACTCTGCCCGGATGCATGAAACTAGGGAGGACCGGAAATAGGCGCCGCAGTCACAGAGCACCCCCTCGTCCAACATCCTCCTCCTGGTATTGTAGATGGAGACTTTGGCCAGAGCCAGGAGGAGGTTGACGAGGAGGTCTCGCGACTTTGTGGGGCCATGGATAGGGTGTGCAAAGAGGAACAAGTGTGGGGAAAAGTGCAGCCAGAACCTCAACAAGAGGTTCTGGAGGAGCCGGAATGGGGGCTGCAACCTGGCGCATTCAAGATAGGCGTGCGCCAGGTTCTCCCTCACGCCGCAAAAGGGGCAGGCCTCAGTTGTAGGGGTGAACCACACCAGGTGCATGCCCGTGCTCAGGGCTCCATGAAGGAGCCGCCAACTAATGTCCCTGGCGGGCTGTGGGACCAAGGTGGAATAAAGGCTGGCCCACCAGGGCTCCTCACCCTCTTTAGGTGGAAGATAGTCCTGCCATTTGGTGTTGGGGCGGGACACGAGGGTGAGGAAATGTAACGTATGGAGCACGAGCACGTACAGATGGTTTCTGGGTGCGGTTTGAAACCGGACCGGCTGCAGGGTATGCAGCCGGCTCAGAGTGTGGGAGTGGGGAGGCCGGGGGGGCTCGTGGAACAGCGGCCCGAGAAAAATGTCCAGAGGGCCAGGGGTGAGGGATGGGTGGGGAACTCCCTCTCAGAGGGCTCGCCGCAGGAAAGTGAGAGAATCGGGTGACAAGGCGGCCTTCACCTCCTGGAGTATGCGCCTAGGGGTCGGAAGGGTGGAAAGCCCCATGCGTTGTCCGAGCACTCGGGGCTCCACCCAATCCCCCCGTCGTAGTCCAGGAGGTCTCCGACTCTGGTGGTTTCTGCCAGGACCAACCTCCGACACACTGAGGGAGACTCCGCCACCTGCGCACGAAGATCGAGGTTGTGTAGCAGGGGCTCTGCGAGGAGGTCTGCTCCCTCAGTGGCCACAAATGACCTGGTCGCCGAAAAAAGCTTCCAGGTCCGGAGGAGGTCCTGGTAGAAGACTGGCAGCTCACAGAGGTCTCGCGGAAGGCCTCTCGGATGGAGAAAAAATAGCTGCCGCTCATATCGGAGCCCTCAGAGGCGGCGGAGGAAGGTTTGTGCCAACGTGCTCCGCGCCAGACTACCTGCACCGTAAAGGAGCCTCTGCAGGGCCTGGAGGTGGAAGACATGGACCTGGCTGCGCAAGCAAACCAGGCCCTGTCCTCCCTCCTCCAGGGGGAGACTCAGAGCCCCTGCAGAGACCCAGTGCAGCCCCGGCCAGAAGAACTCCAGAGCCATCCTCTGGAGGCTGGCCAGGATCCTCAGGGCTGGGCTCAGGGTGTTGAGTCGGTGCCAGAGCATGGACAGGACCAGCTGGTTGAGCACCAGCGCCCACCCTCACAGGGAGAGACACCGGAACAGTCCTGTCCATCTCTGCAGCCGCTCACCCACCCTGGCCTCCAAATCCTGCCAGGTCTTTGGCGGAGAAGGATGCGTGGTGGATAGATAAATGCCAAGATAGAGCAGCGGACCCATGCTCCACCGGATGGCTTGAAGCACGGGTGGGAGGGAGCTCACCTGCCACCCATCCCCGAGCACCAGGCCAGAGTTCTTGACCCAGTTGACCCGGGTGGAGGAGGCCGCCGAACAAATGGCCTGGCAGGCCTCCACCCGCACCAGGTCGTTCGAGTCCTGGACCACGAGGCGCACGTCATCGGCGTACGCCGACAGGACCAGCCGCAGCTCCGGCTCCTGAAGCGCCAACCCCGTCAACCTCCGGCAGAGGAGATGAAGGAAAGGCTCGATCGCCAGAGCATACAGCTGGCCCGAAAGGGGGCACCCCTGCCATACTCCCCGCCGGAAGCTGACCGGCTCAGTCAGGGTCCAGTTGAGCCTGACCAGACACTCCACGTCGGTGTACAGTGCCTGGAGAAAGCCCACAAACTGGGGCCTGAAGCTGAACGCCCACAGGGTGCCCAGGAGATACCCGTGGTCCACCCTGTCGAACGCCTTCTCCTGGTCCAGGGACAGGAGGGCGAATGACAGATCATCCCTATGCCCCAGCTCCAAGAGGTCCTGGACCAAATACAAGTTGTCAAAGATGGTCTGGCCCGGGATGGTGTAGGTCTGGTCGAGATGGACCATGTCAGCCAGCACGGACCCCAGCCGCAGCGAGATGGCCTTTGCTACGACCTTGTAGTCCATGCTGAGGAGTGAGACGGGACGCCAATTCTGTAAGTCGCGGAGGTCCCCCTTCTTCGGCAATAAGGGAGCACAGCTCACCTGCACGAGAGAGGGAGGACCCCGCTTTGCAAGGACTCGGCCCAGACGATGACAAGGTCCGGGCCGAGGACGTCCCAGAACATGCAGTAGAACTCCACGGTCAGTCCGTCCATGCCTGGAGATTTATTAGTGGGCATGCGACGGAGGGCTTCCGAGAGCTCGGCCAGAGAGAGAGGTAGCTCCAGCCGGTCTCGGTCACCTGCACTGACCGTCGGGAGTTCGGTCCAGAGCACCCTGCGGGCATTGGTGTCAGTCAGATCCGGGGAGAAAAGGTTAGCATAGAAGGCCCTGGCCCTTCCATGCATCTCCTCCGGATCCATGAGGGGGGTCCCGTCCTCCGCCAGGAGGCAGGTGATGTGGTTTTGGCCCCCCTCCTTTTCTCCAGGGCATAGAAGAAGTGGGAACCGCAATCCATCTCCCGAAGGAGGCGGATGCGGGATCGAACAAAAGCGCCCCGGGCTTGATGGTCCTGCAGGGCACAGAGCTCCTCCCGCTTCTCCCAGTATGCTGCGCGGAGGGGTGGATCCTCGGGGTCAGAGGCAAGACGCCTCTCTATCTCTAAAACCTCCTGCTCCAACTGCCCTATCAACGCACCCCTCTGCTGGCTGGTGCCCCGGGTGTAGTCGCGGCAGAAGAGCTATGCGTGCACCTTCCCCACATCCCACTACTACCTTGCTGAGGCCAGCCAGAACTCCTGGAAGGATGCCACAAAGCCCACATCCTCCAGCAAGCTGTTATTAAAATGCTAATAGGCCGGCCCCGGCCTCTCCGAACTGAGAGAGGCTGTCACGGTCCCCAAATGGTGATCCGAGAATGGGGCCGGCCGGATGCCGGAGGCATAGGCTCGTGCCAGATGGAAACGTGAAATATAAATGCGGTCCAGCCGGGAGTGGCACGACCAATCCCCCTCCACCCGGACATAAGTAAAGGTAACATCGTCATCCGGGTGGTGGTCGGGCCAGACGTCCACCAGGGAGTGATGATCCACGATCTCCCTGAGGACGCCCGCAGCTGCCTGGAATGTCTCAACTCCTGAGCGGTCCCAGTCCTCGAGGGTAGTGTTGAAGTCCCCACCCAAGACCAGGCACTCGTGAGGATCCAGAGTGCTGAGGAAGGCCGACGCATGCCGATAGAAATGCACTCGTTCCGGGCCTGCGTTCGGGGCATAAACATTGACCAGGTTTAATCTCAGCCCCTCCACACAGGTCCGGACTTGCAACAGGCGACCCGGCATGACCTCGGCTACCCTCAGCACCTCGGGCTGTAGCTCGGGGGAGAACAGGGTGGCCACCCCAGCCAAATGGGTGCCGAGGTGGCTAAAGTGGACCTCGTCCCCCCACTCCAGCCGCCAGCTAGCCTTGAAGGCTGGAGCCGTATGGATCTCCTGCAGGAAGATCACAGAGTACGCCCCTCCCAAAGGAAGGAGAGCACCTGGCTCCTGCGGAGACCCACTCTACAGCCCCTGGTGTTCAATGTAGCAAAGATGGTATCCTTCATATGGAGGGCAGGGGAATCGATGGCCTCCAACGGGCCCCTCAACAACACATGTTCGACCCCAAATGTCATCAGGGAGTCGCGGAACTTATGGGCCCACTGGTAGGCCTCAAGGCCCTGCCTCCCAGTCCCTCTCCCCTCCCCCAAAAGGCCCTTCACGGCCCGGAGGACACAGTGGAAGTCCCCCTAGCACTGGAGGGTGAGCTGCAACTTGCCCTTTGAGCCACGGGTGTCCAGCAGGAAATGACACAGCTTTTCCAACCCGCTGCCACCCTCCAGTAAGACCCCTAAAAGATCTTCGTGGCCTGTCAGACCCGTAGATTAACATAATTTGTTGGGGAATAGTCAACATGGTTTTTGTAAAGGGAAATCATGCCTTACCAATCTACTAGAATTCTTTGAGGGGGTCAACAAGCATGTGGACAAGGGGGAATCCAGTGGATATAATGTATTTAGATTTTCAGAAAGCCTTTGACAAGGTCCCTCACCAAAGACTCTTAAGCAAAGTAAGCAGTCAAGGGATAAGAGGTAAGGTTCTCTTATGGATTGGTAACTGGTTAAAAGTTAGGAAACAAAGGATAGGAATAAATTATTTGTTTTCAGAATGGAGAGAGGTAAATAGTGGTGTCCCCCAGGGATCTGTTCGGGGCCCAGTCCTATTCAACATATTCATAAATGATCTGGAAAAAGGGGTAAACAGTGAGGTGGCAAAATTTGCAGATGATACAAAACTACTCAAGATAGTTAAGTCCCAGGCAGACTGCGAAGAGCTACAAAATGATCTCTCAGAACTGGATGACTGGTCAACAAAATGGCAGATGCAATTCAATGTTGATAAATGCAAGGTAATGCACATTGGAAAACATAATCCCAACTATACATATAAAATGATGGGGTCTAAATTAGCTGTTACCACTCAAGAAAGAGATCTTGGAGTCTTTGTGGATAGTTCTCTGAAAACATCCACTCAATGTGCAGCGGCAGTCAAAAAAGCCAACAGAATGCTGGGAATTGTTAAGAAAGGGATAGATAAGAAGACAGAAAATATCATATTGCTTCTATATAAATCCATGGTACACCCACATCTTGAATACTGCATGCAGATGTGGTCGCCCCACCTCAAAAATATATATTGGAATTGGAAAAGGTTCAGAAAAGGGCAACAAAAATGATTAGGGGTATGAAACGGCTGCCATATGAGGAGAGATTAATAAGACTGGGACTTTTCAGCTTGGACAAGAGACGACTAAGGGGGGATATGATCGAGGTCTATAAAATCATGACTCATGTGGAGAAAGTAAATAAGGAAGTATTATTTACTCCTTCTCATAACACAAGAACTAGGGCCGCCATATGAAATTAATAGGCAGCAGGTTTAAAACAAACAAAAAGAAGTATTTTTTCACACAACGCACAGTCAACCTGTGGAACTCCTTGCCAGAGGATGTTGTGTAGGCCAAGACTATAACAGGGTTCAAAAAAGAACTAGATAAGTTCATGGAGGATAGGTTCATCAATGGCTATTAGCCAGGATGGGTAGGGATGGTGTCCCTAGCTTCTGTTTGCCAGAAACTGGAAATGGGCGACAGGGGATGGATCACTTGATGATTACTTGTTGTGTTCATTCCCTTTGGGGCACCTGCCATTGGCCACTGTCAGAGGACAGGATACTGGGCAAGATGGACCTTTGGTCTGACCTAGTATGGCCACTCTTATGTTCTTATGTCACATAAAATATGTTTAAAGAATTCAAATATGAATTTTCTAGGTCAATTTTTAGGAAGATTGAGATGATTCTGGTGTCTGAAGTACCACTCTCTCTAATGCTGTTGGCTATGTCTAAGAACTACGGGCTTGATTTCCATTTACACAAAGGTCCCTTTTCACTACCAGTGTGCAAAGTAGCCTGAGGGCGGGTCTACACCAGAAGTGCTACATCTGTGCAGCTGCGCTGCTGTAGCACGTCTGATGAAGATGCTCTATGCCAACGGAAGAGCACTCTCCCCTCGGCATAATTAATTCACTTCTGCGAGGGACATAGCGCTGGTGTGGGCAATACTTAGGTTGCTGTAACTTGTGTCGCTCGGGGTGTGTGTGTCTTTTTAACACCCCCGGATGACGTACGCTAGATTGACTTAAGTGGTAATGTAGACCTGCCCTTAGTGTAAATGAGAATCAGGGCCCTGCATATTCACTGCGGTTCAAGTACAGAATGTAAGTCATGTTTTATTAGAGCTTTAAAGAGCACGTCAAGGTTCCTCCCCCACTCTGAACTCTAGGGTACAGATGTGGGGACCTGCATGAAACACCTCCTAAGCTTACTTTCACCAGCTTAGGTTAAAACTTCCCCAAGGTACAAATTAATTTTATCCTTTGTCCCTGGATCTCCACTGCCACCACCAAACTCTAACTGGGTTTGCTGGGAAACGTAGTTTAGACATGTCTTTCCCCCCAAAATCCTCCCAACCCTTGCACCCCACTTCCTGGGGAAGGTTTGGTAAAAATCCTCTCCAATTTGCATAGGTGACCACAGACCCAAACCCTTGGATCTGAGAACAATGAAAAAGCATTCAGTTTTCTTACAAGAAGACTTTTAATAGAAGTAAAGAAATCACCTCTGTAAAATCAGGGTAGTAGATACCTTACAGGGTAATTAGATTCAAAACATAGAGAATCCCTCTAGGCAAAACCTTAAGTTACAAAAAGGACACACAGACAGGAATAGTCGTTCTATTCAGCACAGTTCTTTTCTCAGCCATTTAAAGAAATCATAATCTAACACATGCCTAGCTAGATTACTTACTAAAGTTCTAAGACTCCATTCCTGGTCTATCCCCAGTAAAAGCAGCAGACAGATAGACAGACCCCTTGTTTCTCTCCCTCCTCCCAGCTTTTGAAAGTATCTTGTCTCCTCATTGGTCATTTTGGTCAGGTGCCAGCGAGGTTACCTTTAGCTTCTTAACCCTTTACAGGTGAGAGGATTTTTCCTCTGGCCAGGAGGGATTTTAAAGGGGCTTACCCTTCCCTTTATATTTATGACAGAGCATCTAAATTAGAAGCCTGTTCATGGGTAAATCAGTTTGAACTTATTCATTCCAAATAGTTCAGCCAGCTCCAGTTATCACTGAATCAGCAGGTTGAACTAGCAAAAATCAGGCAATCCAGGCCAGAAATCCCAGAATTACTATTCCCCAGCATTTGAACTTGCAGTGAACTGCCTGCTCTGATAGGCTTCATCTTCATTACAGGATAATATACTGTGTAAGTGTAAATCAGTAGTTAGATGTTAGTGCTCTTGAAATGTGATTTATTAGAAGGAAGCTAAGTTCTAGTAAAACAAATATACTGTTAGAATGTTGACAGAACTCTCTAGTAGTTTCTTATATATCTTTGAGGAGTGAGTTCCTAATGAAATTGGATACTTTAACTAGCTCTCTAGCTCAAGACTTACTTGACATTTAATTATATGAATTACATTTTTAGGCTGGCAAATTCAGACAAACTTGGGTGCGAAGTACTATGTGAAAAACTGACTAGAGAAGAGAGATTCTAATATTCACTTTTATTTTTCATGGCAATCTGGCTGTTTCAGCGGCCTAAATACACTCTAGATAAAGCTGATATTAAAAGTGATACAACCTTTTATCTAAATTTATATTAAATGCTATCAAGTGACACCACTATGATCTACTTTGTGACTTTCAAAATTGGGTATATCAAAATCAAAGGAAATTGCAGTGAATAATATTCCCGTGCTAGTTGTGGTTATTCATTCAGGTATTTACTGGGCTATCATCTCCAGCATTCATTCTGAATGAAAGCCTTGAGATTTAAAACCGTTCTAAACAAATTGAAGTTTTAATCAAACTATGCTTAGATGATTCAAAACTATTGAATCATTTTAGTTAAAATATTTGTTGTATCTTAAGTTCTTTCCTGGATATTATAGAGAAACAGGAGGGGCGACAAATATTTTTTTGTATTCAAATTCTTTAGTTTTGGCTAGTTTAAAAATCAAACTGATCTGAAGCTTGTTGTATAATTTTATGACTTGGATGCAATTTGTTAGATAGGAAGTGTCAGTCTCTTAAGTATGTTATAGCTTGTCAAAAAATAACAATTTTCAGTTGTTCAAAATTGATATGATTTGCCAAGCCTCAGAGCAAAAAAAAAAAAAAGCCTTGGTTTTAGACAGTGTTATTTTGTAGGCAGATAGTCCTGCTTTTGAACTCAACCCCAGCTAATGCCTCAACTGCTGCCAAATGTGCCTGATCTGTCTGGCAGGCAGAATACACATGGTATATGGCCCAAAATGCCAGATACACCCCGATGGCCCACTGATGGTCATTGGCTACATCTCCACTCAAACGGGAGGCGTAATTTCCAGCTTGGGCTAACATACATGCACTAGCTTTGACTCAGGTAGCATGCTGAAAATCGAAACGTAGCCACAGTGGTTTGGGCAGTGGGACAGTCTAACTGCCCTGAGTACCCACCTAGGGGGATTGCACTTGTGGCAGCCATCTGTGCTGCACTAGCCATCCTGAGCGTAATCCCACTAGGACCCTGTAGCGGGGCGGCTCCTGCAATAAAACGAGTGAGAGCAGCTGAGGGAGGCTGGCTGGGGAGCTGGCCACAGCTGGCCCTGATAAGAGGGTTGTGAGTAAGGAGCTGTGTGAGTCTCACTTCAGCCCTGGAGTGAGAAGGACCTAGCTGCTGGGGAGATACAGGGTACCTTTGACAGAGCCGTGCTGGGGAAGGGGCAGACTGTGCTGCGAAGCTCAGGCCTGGCTACCTCCCAGGCTGAGGCTTAGCAGGAAGGCCTAAGGAGGTACTGGGCTGCAGGGAGACAGCTGGGATTAAAAAGGCAGCAGGTCCAGCTCCCTTGCCAATTATGAGTGGCCATTACAGACTGCAGTTTGCCCCAGAGAAAAGGGCCTAGATGACTGGCAGTAGCCACTGAGGCAAGATGGGCATTGGCAGCACCCCAAGATAAGGGGGCCTGAAGTACAGTGGTGGAGATTGATGAGGAAGCAGGTACCAGTAGGGAGATACTGGCCAGCAGGAGGTGCTCTGAGGCTGGACTGAGCTAATTCCCAGACTGACCAGAAGGAGGCGCTGTGGTGGTGAGTGCTCGACCTGTTACAGACCCCATGTAGGTACTCAGGACAGCTGGACTGTCCAGCGGCTCATACTGCTGTGGCCACACTGATATTTTTAACATGCTAGCTCTGTCAGCCAGAGCTGAAAATTGCACCTTCTGCTTGAGTTTAGATATACCCATTGAAAGGAAGGGTAGTCAAATGGTTAGGGCACCAGCCCAGGACTTGAGAACTGAGTTGAGTTTCCTGCTCTGTCACAAACTTCTTGTGTGACTTTGTCAAGTCACTTAGTCTATGTCCCTGTTTCCTCATCTGGGAAATAGGGCTAATAGTAATGCCCTACCTCACAGGGGAGTTGAGGATAAGTCCCCAAAGACAGTGAGGTGCTCAGCTACTGAGTCTGAGAATGTGCCCTAGATTAACAATTGTTACTGTAATATTGTATCCACATTTTTTTAAAAAGTTGAGAATTGGAGAGGGTGCTGAGAAGAGTTACAAAATGATCTAAGGGCTGGAAAAAGCTACCAGCAAGAGACTTCAAGAGCTCACTGCTGAATGTTCCTCTGTGGCTCGCCAGCTCTGCTGATGGGTGCAGAGGTGGGGCATGGTCTTTTCACTACTCCAGGGTATGTTGTGTCCTAAGATGTGGCCCAGCACAATTGCAGTTACTGAGAAGGATTGTCTGCCAAATGGGATTCCCTGAGAAGGGCACCTTAGGGAACAGGTGGACAGGCAAGGAGCCAGTAAATCCCAACACTTAAGTCATTTCGCAGTGATGAGGCCTCTTGGCAGGCCTGGCAGCAGCAGTCACTGGGGTGATGTCAGTCCTGTCCTAAAAAACTCCTGCTGGATACACAGGGCACAGAGGTAACAAAATAAAATTAATAATTTAATTATTTGAAGCATGAAGACAAAACAGAAAATACCAGGTTTGGACTTCAGCTCTTTGAAGTTACAAAAGAATAGTGCAAGCAGTAGGAAATGGAGGGAAAAATAAAGAAACTTGAGAGCTGAAGTAAAGAAATGGGACTCCAAGGATTCAGTCAAAGGGATCTGCAGCTCACAGCAATCGGAGAGCAAGGCCCCATTCAGACAAGTCCCTATACAGAGATCATCTCTTACTGCGGTGGCCTGGCCCCTTTTGGAGCTAGTACAACCCCACAATTGAAAGATGTGCATGGGGGGAGTGGTGATTTGAAATACCTGGAAGGAGAGTTGAGTTCATATGGGGTGTGGAAACCATGGTAAGTGCACGTTTATTTGCTAGGAGGGCGCTATTCTTACTACTCACATTCCTAACATGGAAGCAGACTTGTCTGCTCTACTGGTCCCCCTCCCCCTGAAGACAACAGGCTTTTATTCCTTTCTGTAGGGAAATTTAAGCAACTGAAGTGAGTTCAAGGCTCCATGTGGGGCGATTGTATGGATTTCTCAATAGCTAGTAGTTCAGTAGTAGGCTAGAGTAAAGTCCCATTCCTTTTCTGGGCTAGCCCCATTTTCTATTCAGTCTGGATCCCAGGCACTCCATCAAAACCCTGTTCAGTTTCTTCCGTTCTGTCATTTCCCAATTTGAAATCAGGTGGCCCCATACCCTGGCAGTGATGGTGGTGCCTCCCTTATAAGCTTTAGATTGGTGGATGGGACACTTACGTGATAGAGAGGGGATTTGAACTTGCACTTCCAAATTGCAGGGAACTACCCTAGCCACTAGGCTATGGGATAGTCTGTTAGGGGGTTTTTCTCAGTCTCTCCTCTTGAATCTGTTCTGCTTTTCAAAGGTGATTTAGGTTGGACAGCATTAGAAAGTTTTCTCTAATAACTATAGTTAAGCACTGCAGTAGTTTACTTGGAGAGGTTGTGGAAGCCTCATCACTGGGCATCTTTAAGAACAAGTTAGACCAACACCTAATCAGGGTTGGTCTCGGTATACTTAATCCATCCTCAGTGGGCGGAGGGGGCAGGGGATGGACTAGATGATCTCTTGAGGTCCTTTTTAACCCTACATTTCTATGATTCTGCCATTGAAAGGTTGTGGGAAATACATACACAGGACAAATTAGGTAATATCTTTCTCAATGACTTGAAGATAAATATCAGCATAGCTGAGATCACAGCACTTGCTTCTTTCTGGATAGAAACCAAGATTTTAATCATATAGACAGTCATTCTTAGCAACATCTGAGTAAACAAAAGTGACTAGGTGGAATAATGCAGCCCTGGCAAACTCCCTTCCTGACCCCTAGGTCCCCTTTTGTGCTGCCCTTGCTCTCCTTGCTGCTTTCTTGTCACAATGAGGATGCACACTGGTTAACCAGCTCCATGTCCCCAAATTAGTGTTTTATAGGACAAACCATTCAAACCACTTGTTTTTGTTGTTTACTATAGCCCACAGCAGCTGTTTGTGCTCTCTTGCTTGCCCCTCCCACATTAACATTTTCAGACTGTCTGATCTTGCCATGTTATTCTAGTAGGGTTTTCTAAGCTTCTGTTTTCTTCTCTTCCCTCATTCTGCTGATGCATTGCTGTTCTAATGCACTGACCAAGATTTGTCCGTAATGTGCTTGTCTCCTCCAAACCAGTATTTGTTTGAGAAGGGAACGAGAGCTGCTTTGTATTAAAACAGCTGGCTGTTGCCCAGTTGTCAACATGCAATTTCAATAAGCTTCAATATGAAGCTTTTATATCGTAAAAGTTGATCTTTGTGAAAATTGATAGATTGATAGCACTGAGACTGAAGTCCTCTGTCTAGTCAACATGCATCTCAGGGAACTGTAATGCAAGCTTCCCCACGCTGCCTCACTAATGTGCCTCAAGTTTTACCTGGAGGAGCCCCTTCAAGTGGTGAGAGCCCATTCATTCCTTGGCCCCTGCCAAGACAGGAAGCCATCCTAGCAACCACAGGAGGTGACCTCTGTCTCAGTTATCAGACTATAAAAAGGACGGTGGATAAAACATATCTAACAGTTGCAGTTAATGGAAGTCTCTGGGCCAAATTATTTACATATTACAAACTCATTTACATAGATCTAAGGGCAGAATTTGTCCCCCACTGTGATGGCTATTGTTCCACATTACAGACGGCAGTAAGGTTTGGTTGTTACGGGCCTGATCCAATGCCCATTAAGTCAAGAGACTCCTATTGACTTCAGTGGGCACGGGATGGGAGCTGATGTGAAAGTTTAATCCATTGAGCCATCCAGAATCCCCACTGCCACCATCCACACAGGGAATCAGAGCAGGCACAATATTACTTCCAGGAGCTATCTACTGATTTTTGTTGACAACACTTTCTATTTCCGTGCTCAGTGTTGACTGTTCTGATTTAGTAGAAGCCAAAAATCCCAGACAAGGTTTTTGTTAAAGGTTATTACACATCCATTATTTCTTCACGACATCCATATCTATCAAGACTCAGAATGGTGTTAAATATTGACTGGAACAGAGAGATTTGGAACTGCTGCTACTCAGGGTTTTCACACATCTCATCTTTGTCAATGTGCCTCTTTGGTGCATCTCATTAGGGTTCAGTTGAACATAGTATATTCCATTCTTTCTGCCATTCTGTAAAGTCTTTGCTTTCTCCTTTCTTATTTTTGCAAGCCAAATCCCAGACTTAACAATTGATATAAAGAGCTGCACAAAGGAAACCATTTGTAGTGCACACAAACAAGAAGTGTTATTGGTCCTGCAAAACCCAGGAGCTATGCTACATATTCTTGAGCACCATCTACCAGCACTTCCTCTAGTAATGATTTACATGTATGCAGATGTCTTTCATAACACAGAGTTCCCAGTTCTGGATTCCTCCCCACCCCATCCTGATTAGTTTTTAACATTTCAGCAGAAGCTTTGTCTCTTCAGAGTGTCCTAAGTAGTATTTTTCCCTGGCACAGAACATGCAGATGAGAAAAGAGGTTGTGGACCAGAAAGTAAGAGCTCCGCGTTCCACAAGGAATGTGAACAGATAAGGCTAGCTTTATTTATAGTAGGATAGCACCCAAAGGCACCAATCAGCCTGATTGTGTTAGGTGTGATTAAAAACATAGTTCCCTGCCCCAAAGAGGTTACAATTTAAGAGTAGCATACTAGTACAAAGGATGGGGGGGGGAAGGGAGATAGACCTTTCAATTCCCCCCCCCCCACCGCAAAGTGTGTGCGGGATATATTTTGTATGCCTCACCTTTTCTCATTTGTCCTTCAGTTTAGGCATTATGGGCGAAATTAATCCCTGTGCTGGTGATAGGGACTGAGGGAAGATTGCTTGCCCCCCCATTGCAGTCTATGGCTGATTTAAACAGAGATCCCCACCATCGTAGCGCTGATGGAGTTTGTAGCAACAGAAACTTACGAGGATTAAGGGCTGACCCAGTCAAGTGGGCCCCTGCCCCAGATCTGCTCTCTTTGGCCTGTTCCCAGAACCCCTGGCTTGGAATGCCTCTGCCCACCACAGAGGTTCAGCAGAGGCAGCACAGAGCTGATGCTGCGTTTGGGATAGTGGTCCTTTCCTCTGGTGAGGAGACAGAAACCGGCCCTACACAGCCAGCACAAAGAGGCCGGAAGGCCTTTATAAATGTGGCCCTATATATTAGTTGAAATGGGTCTTGGTAAGAGGTATGTTCAAGGGCTTGGTTCTGGTGTGACACTAGTTTTATACTGGGATCGTTTTACTGATTTAAAGGGATTTATTCATGGTTTATTTGAGGGAAAGGGAGATCAGAGTCAGGTTCAAGATGTGCAGCTGAGCTGTATGTTTTCAGCAGCACGTTGGTGCCATCTCAGATTGGTCAAGGAAGTGTCTTTATATTGGTGGAATTTCACTGCAATCAGTTTTCAGAGTAGCAGCCGTGTTAGTCTGTATTCGCAAAAAGAAACGGAGGACTTGTGGCACCTTAGAGGCTAACCAATTTATTTGAGCAGAAGCTTTCATGAGTGAGCTGTAGCTCATGAAAGCTTACGCTCAAATAAATTGGTTAGCCTCTAAGGTGCCACAAGTCCTCCGTTTCTTACTGCAATCAGTGTAAGCCAACTGCAAAAGCAAGATCATGCAGTGCTGTGTCTTACATTCCTTTGCTCTACTTCACTGAGACTAGTGCCATTACTTCTGGCTTATACTGTATAACTATGAATAGAAATTAAACAACTTAATTATACACTGAGTATAAAGGATTAAGTCCTGCCTTATAGCACCCACCTCCTACCAGACCAGGTTGGGCACCTACTGAGCCAGCTCACTCCCTGAGGCAATTTTGTCTGAGATCTATCGGGGAATCCATTTCCAGCAGGGTTAGTTGTTTTATTTTAAGCCTTCTTAACAAGAAGAATCAGAACTTCAGGCTCTTCCCTCAAAAGTCTGTGCAGGCCAAGTCTGTCGCTCACACTAATAACTTAAGCAACCCCAAATGTCCTGGCTCTTACCTCAGAGCCTCAGCAATAAAGGACTTTACATACTCTCTATTTTGTCCATTAGGTTTCTCGAGCAATTCCTTTCTACAATAACTCTAACAGTCCATTAGGAGCCCGGCATCCCGCAGCTTTCTGGGGGTGTTACAATTTCCCTCTTTATTTCCTGCTGCCCTTTTTTACAAAGGTCAGCGAATTAAGTCCAAGCACTTTCTCAGGTGCAGCAGACAGGGCTAATCAGCTGGCTGCTCGCCTCTAACACCAAAGGACTGGTATCCCTTATACCTTCAGTATATTAATGAGGTTTATTAATTGTGCAGATTACAATTCTGCAAGTGACATCACAGTTTACTGAAAACATTAAAGCCCATTATCTGGCTTCAGCAGACATGGAGTTTAAACCCTCTACGAGGTTTTCTCTGTAGTATAGACTTTTAAAAATAGTTCCTCTGGTGCTACAGCATGGTAGGTGAGTCAGGTCACCCCTCAGATGGGAAGTTCAGTCTTTGTTATGTGTTCTTCAGAAGCTGTCGGGGAGAAGAGGTGAGTGAATACGGTTATTATACTTGGGAGATGTTAAGATGAGGAAATCTGTCTATCAAGGCTCTTACAAGGTTATCTGCAGCTGTGCGCACCATATGCCAGGCTTTTATTTATGGAACCATAGAGACCCTCACAAAGTGCTAGGTTGGGACAGATTTTTTTTTCCCCTTCAAGACAAAAATCTCTCACATTTAGACTGGAAGTGAGAATGTTTAAGCTGTTGATATTTTGCACTGGGGCTGCCACATCTGCAACTGGGACTTCTCCGAGTCTCTGATGAAAGAACAGGCAGATGGAATTCTAACCTTTTACAAAGGGTACATTAAGCAAAACAAATGGGAATTAGATTAGTACAGCCATTTACTCAGAAGTTTTGTCTGAGAAAAGGTAAAGTTCAGACCTTGCTTTATGTAAGAAGCCTAGTGTTTGTCCTTTTTGGTATTTACTCTATTTTTTGGGTGGGCACAGAAAGGAAGGAGTAAGGGGTCATATCCTGGCATTTCAGTGTGTTTAGTGAGATAAGTCATCACCTTGCATCAGCTGCAGATGGGCAAATGCTAGCCTAGAATCTTGGAGTATGATCATTTGTAGAGAATCCCTTAACAGCAAAGGAAAAGGCCTTCACAGGAAGTAGAACAGTTGAGTCAGTTCTCTTTGATTTGTTCCTTTGAGTCAGTTACAACAGACCAACTTCTTGTGCCTTAATGGTATTTTTCTCTCGGGCTTGATCCTGAACTGTTACTCATGGAAGGCTCCAATGATTTCATTGAGAGTTTTGCCTGAGTAAGGAATGGAGGAAGAGACCCTTACTTGGCGTCAAATAGAAGTAGAGCTATCTTGTCTTGTTATGCAGTAACAGCAATAAACATTTTAAAACTACAGAAAGAAGAATTTTCAGAAACTAACTGGATAGTGAGGGAACGAACGTCATGAAAAATTTTGCATGAACAACCTGCCATTAAACATTGGTGTTAGGCATAGCATACACCTCTTCTGCCACATATTAACCAAATCGGAATCACTCTGGATTTACATAAATGAGAAGAAGCAGGCCCCTTGATGTCATAACTTAGAGGTAAAACAAAATGCAGGGGAAACTCTCTATACAGATGCCACTTCCAGGAGAGGAATCTTGACACAAGGTATGCCTGGGTGCTAGGAAATTTGATTTTTTTTTTTAAAGTCCTCTTCTGGTCCAATGATGGTGCTGATGTGTAGCTGGTTCGGCTAGAGGGAAAAAAAAACAACCAAACCTCACTAGTGTTTGTTATACTAAAAGCTATCCACAGTAGGTTTAAAAAAAAATCCAGAGAATACGTTTCCTTGCACTAAATTATTGTATATCTACTGGCATGATTGTTGTTTGCAACCTCCATGATGAATGATACATTACACACAAGCAACTTGGTGCTCTGACACAAAGAATGGGGATAAATAATGAGGACAGCAATATGCATTTTAATATGGCCAAATGAAAAGTCATACATTAGGGACAAACAATGCAATTCATGCTTACAGGATGGGGGACTCTATCCTGAGAATCAGTGACTCTGAAAAAGGACTTGGGGGAACCAAGGTGAATAATCAGCTGAACATGAGCTTCCAATGTGTCTCTATGGCCAAAAGGGGTGGTTATATTAGTTCTGTGTTTTTTGTACTGGTGCAATTGCTACAGGAATATTGTGTCTAGTTCTGGTGTGTGCAGTGTAGTTGCAGCTGTGTCAGTCTCAGACTATTAAAGAGACAAGGTGAGTGAGGTAATATCTTTTATTGGACCAGTGTCTATTGGTGAGAGAGACAAGTCTGAAACATACAGAGCTCTTCTTCAGGTCTGGGAGAGGTACTCCAAGCGTCCCTGCAAAACGCAAGGTGGAGCAGATTGTTTCACATAAATAATTAGCACATATTGTAAGGGACCTATGACTGCAGAGGTGTTAATAGTAATAGGTCACTACCTTGACTGATCCCATACAATGTGTGCTAACTACTTATGCTAAACAATCTGTTCCACCTTGCATTTTGCTTTGACACTGGGAGTATCTTTCCCAGATCTGAAGAAGAGGTCTGTGTGGCTCAAAAACTTGTCTCTCTCACCAAGTGAAGTTGGTCCAATAAAAGAGATCACTTCACACACCTTCTCTCTCTAGTTCTGGTGTCCACAGTTCAAGAAGGACATTGATAAATTGGAGAGAGTTAAGAGAAGAGCCATGAGAATGATTGATTAAAAGAGTGGAAAAAATGCCATATAGTGAAAGACTCAAGGAGTTTCCATCTGTTTATCTTAACAAAGAGAATGTTAAGGGGTTAGTTGATCACAGTCTACATGTACCTTTATGGGGAATATATTTGATAACAGAGGGCTGTTCTATCTAACAGACAAAAATATAACAGTTTTCAGAGTAGCAGCCGTGTTAGTCTGTATTCGCAAAAAGAAAAGGAGTACTTGTGGCACCTTAGAGACTAACCAATTTATTTGAACATAAGCTTTCGTGAGCATCCGATGAAGTGAGCTGTAGCTCACGAAAGCTTATCCTCAAATAAATTGGTTAGTCTCTAAGGTGCCAAAAATATAACAAGATCCAATAACAATGGGATCTTTTTCTAAAAGATATGCTCTTGTTCAAACAGGAATTAATTCAGGGAAGTCCGCTAATGGGAATTGTACAAATGTACAGACAGTAGACCCCCAAAGCTGATGGCTTTTACTGGGATCCTCACATTCACCATTGTGTCACTAATAGATAGGAAATTTTGTGATATTTTTGTTTGCCACTCACCTACCTATGTCTCAGGATCCCAACAAGGGCAGTCGGGCCAGGGGCAGAGCAGAGGCAAACCTGAGGTTAGAAATAGCCGAGGAGTTTGTAGTCAGGTCTAGGCCAGGGTCAAAACCAAGCATCAGAGTCTAAGTCAGGTTTCAGGGTCCAAGTCAGGAGGCAAAATCCAAATCAAGACAGGAGTTAGAGCATGGAGCACGAATGGTTGTGGCAGCTGCAGAAGATCTATGCTGTTGCCTGGACACTTCCTGGAATGTCCCTTTGGTTTATATAGGGTAGGGAGCCAATCAGGAGCCATGAGGCTGCTGCCTGTCAAACTGTTGAGCAGAACTTCCCATGATCTGTGTCCACAGCAGGTCATGGAAACTGGAGTTCAAACTAGTTGCAGTTGCTGCTGGATGGCAGCCTGGGGATACCAACTACCTGGTAGCACTACAGGCTTAGGTTCTAACCCTATGGGGCCTTATATTTCCCCCACCCCCTGCTGGTCTGGGTATGTCAGGATGGGCCTCATAGAAAGCTGCCATGAGGTTGGGGGCACGGACGTGGAATGTGAGCTCCCAGTATTGCTCTTTTGGGCCATAGCCCTCCCAGTCTATGCGAGCCAGGACGCATAAAAGTTTGGTCTGACATTTATGAAAATGAAAAATTGTTTCTGTAAATAAATGCAGATTAAACATGGAACTCAACAATTATAGGGAGGCTTTAAAAGTGTGTGTGTGTGTGTGTGTATAAATGTCCCCCCCCGACTCCCTAAATGTAAAATTATTATTCTTAACTGTCAGTGCAACTTTTTTGCAGCCACACATCCAGGGCATGGGCTGTCTTTTTTCATTTGTAGCTGCCACACTGTAGCAAAAGAAAACAAACTCTGTGTGATCACAAATGTGTCCATAATTCATTATAACCCATTTTAAGCTAATAACAAGGAAAATGACTAATACTTGAATAGTTTGCTGCATATACAAACAATGCAATAATTGCTTCTCTGATAGAGCAAAAGATCATAAAAGTATTTTACAACATTCCTTAATTGTACCAAAAATTGAAAACTAAGACTTTATTGCAGAAAAAGAAAGCATTAATCTGTCTGAGAGCAGTTTTGTGGATAATGTTCCGGGGAGATGCCGTGATAATTACTTATGTTTAATAGGTTTCTGGGTTGTGGCACCAAATATGGTGGAAAGGGCGGTATGGTGATTATTTATTAGCCTGAACACACTGTGTTCCAGTACATCCCACATTTAATATAACTTGCAGAGTTGCATTTGCAGCATATTTGTTTGTGTTCCTTTTAACATGAAACAGCTTCAGCTACCCAGATATAATACATGGGTAGCAGAGGTGGGAAATCATTCCCAGATTGTCATGAATTGCTTACATGCAGTGGCTTCTGAAAGTGAAGCTTTCCACTAAAAGCCTATTAGCAACAGGTTGGATCATACAAGTAATGCACAAAGTATGGTGATAATGGGACTCAGGCAGCCAACCGAGAATATAAAGAGATGGGGACAGAAAGAGGAGGAGGTTGTGGTGCAGCATTTGAAAGGAAGCTTGTAAATAGTGTTGCAATAAGAATAGGAGATAGGCAGAAGATAGCGACGTGGGATAATTTGAGATAAACTCTGAGTGCTTTATCATAACCAAGACAAATCCTGAATGTAGAGAAGGACTGCCATATTTAATGTGGTCAGCTGGTTAACCTAGGGTAGACCACGACTAGCTGACACAATATTAAACACGTTAGTTAACGTGTTGTAACATTGTCTACTATAGACAAGCCTTGAGCATCGTCTCTTGGCAAGACATTCTGGGCTGGGTAGTCTCAAATAAGGCAGGTCTTGTCTACAATGATTGCAAAGTTGTATTCAGCATAATGAAATGATGGAGAAGCCTTGAGGAGAGCAGTAGTCTCAGATGGCTGTGCAGTCTGTACAGCAGAGGCCACTGATATGCCTAGCTCCATTTTCACAGGCTCTCTAGTTGGAGTTGTGAAGAGGTAGTGGATGAGAGAACAAAAAAAAAGAGACACGTGTCTCTCAAGGCATTCAGATACTATAGTGATGAGCACAGTACAAGAACCTATGTAGAACAGAATTGTAGAGGTAGCGCCAACAGTAACTTCAAACAGTGGCTATGGTGCTCCATACTATCTCCACCCCTGGATACTTTAGTTGCGATTGTCAAAAGAGGCTAAGTAAGAAGCCTCTAGCATAGTATCTGAAAACTTTACCCAACAGAACTGTGCTAACTGCTAAGCAGCTTGAATGCTGCTGGACTGACTGCATGCGGAGACAGTAGAGTATTCCCTGTTGTAGAGAGTTTATCCTTTAATTTGTAGGTTAAATAGTTCATAATTGAGACAGTTTATCCTGTTCTAGGAACATAGGGTGAGAACATACCGGGGGGAGGGGTGTGAAGGGTAAATTTGAGGCAGTGTGATCCAGTTTTGCTTATGGCTGTCTGGATGTGGTGAGGGAGCTTTTGTGCAGTTGCCTGCAAGATAAACCCTTGTCCATCAAGATTGATGAAATTCAGTAGAGAGTATCGGGGTCCATTAATAATACTTTCTTGTCTCACAGAGCTATTGTGAGGATTCATTCTTGTTTGTAAATTACTTGCGATCCTTGAATGGAAAGTGTTATAATATTTCATAATGAAGATTATTAATATTGCCTTTTTGTGAGGGGAAAGGTGCTAGCCCCCTTAAAGCAAATAAGCTTTGTGTACAAGAAACCATACAATCATAGAATCATAGAATATCAGGGTTGGAAGGGACCTCAGGAGGTCATCTAGTCCAACCCCCTGCTCAAAAGCAGGACCCATCCCCAATTAAATCATCCCAGCCAGGGCTTTGTCAAGCCTGACCTTAAAAACTTCTAAGGAAGGAGATTCCACCACCTCCCTAGGCGACGCATTCCAGTGTTTCACCACCCTCCTAGTGAAAAAGTTTTTCCTAATATCCAACCTAAACCTCTCCCACTGCAACTTGAGACCATTACTCCTTGTCCTGTCCTCTTCCACCACTGAGAATAGTCTAGAACCATCCTCTCTGGAACCACCTCTCAGGTAGTTGAAAGCAACTATCAAATCCCCCCTCATTCTTCTCTTCCGCAGACTAAACAATCCCAGTTCCCTCAGCCTCTCCTCATAAGCCATGTGTTCCAGACCCCTAACCATTTTTGTTGCCCTTCACTGGACTCTTTCCAATTTATCCACATCCTTCTTGTAGTGTGGGGCCCAAAACTGGACACAGTACTCCAGATGAGGCCTCACCAATGTCGAATAGAGGGGGACAATCACGTCCCTCGATCTGCTCGCTATGCCCCTACTTATACATCCCAAAATGCCATTGGCCTTCTTGGCAACAAGGGCACACTGCTGACTCATATCCAGCTTCTCGTCCACTGTCACCCCTAGGTCCTTTTCCGCAGAACTGCTGCCTAGCCATTCGGTCCCTAGTCTGTAGCTGTGCATTGGGTTCTTCCGTCCTAAGTGCAGGACCCTGCACTTATCCTTATTGAACCTCATCAGATTTCTTTTGGCCCAATCCTCCAATTTGTCTAGGTCCCTCTGTATCCTATCCCTGCCCTCCAGCGTATCTACCACTCCTCCCAGTTTAGTACCGTCATGAACATCATGAACAGCCACATTAATTTCTGTCTCTTTTTGGCCACATCCCTCCCTATTTTGAGAATATGTCGTGAGATGGTGCAGATCCAGTTTAAAGCCAAGGTAACAATTTATTTCCCAGGCTTATCTGAAATCTATGCTGAAGCTCCGATGGGAGGAGGCAACCTTTAATCCTTACTATGAATCAATGAATTTAGATACTTCTGAAATAAAATTTGATTGGAGGGGGGGCAGATTCTCCACTATCCTGCACCTTTTGTGCTTGTATGCATCTGTCTCAAATGCATGTTAAAGGCTACCAGCTCAGATTTCTCCACTCACTGGCTCCAGAGGTAGCATATTACATACATGTTGTGCAGGTCTAAGTAACTACACAAGGTACAAAGCTGTGGCGAATCATACCCATGGCTTTTGGGCTAGACTGTAAACACGTTTCTCACATTGGTGATCAATCACACTCAAGAGGAGTTGTGTTGTGAACTCCTTATTCACACTGGGTGTGGCCGTGTAGCCCTTACCCATTAAAATGTAAGTACTGCTCATGCATTGTTATGAAAAGTAATTTAGTGACATAAGAGAACAAAAGTAAAGATGGAGTAAACTCTGACACTAGAAATGTGATTGGAATTTCCAAACATTCTCTAGATAAAGGATCCCCACGTGGATCAGGAAAATTTAAGCCTTTAAAAAAATTAATTCTAGACATTATGGCCCTGATACATTCCTTCTGTATGCAACCCGATGCAATATTGTCTCAGTCGGCTGACACGCTGAAACACTAGCTCTGAGAGAGTCAAACTACCCCATTCTGAATAAGGTTGCAAATTTTAAAAATAAAACTATTGAATGCTTTTTCAGATTATCTTTCTGTCCTGCTCCCACTGAAGATGAGAGTAAAATCTTGTTAACTTACATGGGAGCTTGTAATGGGGTTTACAAACCCCATACTAGGCTTAGGCAGGAGGAGGAAGGGAGCCTCTCCTCTCTGCAGGCAAACAGCTTGATCACAACCACAGGCAGCTGCCAGTCATGGAGGCAGGCATTCACAGCTGTGCCCAATAGAGAAAACTAGGCCTATTATGAAGGGAGAGAGAGCAGAAAAGGAGGGAGAGGCAGAAAAGGCCTGGGACAGCAAAGGGGCAACACCCCTGCACTAGACTGCTTTCCTGACCACAGCTAAGAGACTGAGGTATGGTTTTAGACTCAGCCAAAATTCAGAGTCAAAGAACCACTCTGACCAGGGGCAAACTAAAGGGGCTTGGTGGGAGCAGCAGCAACATTACGAAGGGCCATACCGGGAGTCAGTGACAGAGCTGGATTGGATCCATACTTCTCTGTTACTCCCATTGACAGTGTGGTTCCCATTTAGTTACAGAACTGGGTTTTCCCCACTTTTTCAACACATATGTACCTCAGATGTTTTGTAACACAGAGACTGACCGGTCTCAGAACAGAGCTAATCTTAAGGGTATGTCTGCACTGCACTAGGTAGACAAGATTCAAACTAGCGTACTAAAAATGCAGTGTGGACGTTGTGGCATGGGTGGCAGAATGGGCCAACCATGTAAGTACAAGCTTATTTGCCCCCTGAGTCCAAGTTCAGGGGGCAGCCCATGCCACAATGTCCACACTGGTCTTTTTAGCATGCTTGTTTGAATGGAGCTAGCAAGTCTGTCTACTTGAGCTGGGAGACATGCTCTGAACTGCAGTGTAGACATATCCACAGTGCTTAAAATCTGTGGTCAAGAACTTATAAAGTGGTTGCCTATAGTTGGGCTTTTAAGTCCATATTTAGGTAGCTAAGTAAGTGGCCTGAATTTTACAAACTACTGAGAACCCTCAGGTCCTGCTGGCAACTTCATGGGTTGGGGCATCCAAAACTCCAGTGTACAAGGCTGTTATTGCCATCTGTGGGGTGAGATCTCCAGAACCTCATTTAATGTCCCACACATAACCTAAGTAATGGTCAGGCAGACTGTGAATTTCTCTCTAAAAGAGGAAAGGATAAGGACTGAAAAATAGATGGCATGGACTTGGCGGGAACCATTAGTAAAGAGATAATGGAGGGACAGTAATTTGTAATAAAATACACTGGGATTGCCATCTGTATGAATATCAGAAAAATTCATCCTGATCAAAGTTTGCAGTGACTGCCAAACAAAGTCATAACGATATGCCATTTAGAATATAATGTCACTAGGAAAAAATAAAAGTGAATAGTTCTAAAAAGGTGGGATTTGGCTCAGACGTTTTTCTAGCCGCTTTCTTAATCTGACTAATTTTAAAAGCATGGTTTTTGAGTTAGAAACTGTAATGAGTTGAAATTAAATAAAATGGATTTCAAATGGAGCAGAATTCTGCATATTTCAGGGCAACCTTTGTTGATGAGCTGAGCCATCCTGGTTAAACTGCAATAAGTTACTGTACTTTTTGTAAAAATATATTGTCCACATGCTGTACTGACATTGCCGGTCCTGCCTTGAGCTCATTAAAGATAAGGTACATTTCTTGCAATTAGACAGATGTCCTCGCCATTATCCAATTCCTGGCAAAATTCCATCCTGGCTAACATTGTTCTATGTGCCCCCAATTCATTATAGTTGTTTCATTTCTTCTCCTAATCCACATGTTTTATTCTGTTTGCACTGGTTTGGCTTTCGCACTTCCATCTCCAGAAGCAGCTGCATTTTCAAGGGTGGCAGAAATCAGCCCTGTATATAGCGGGCCGGATGCTCCCTGCTTGCACTGCTATAAAGTAAGTCCTCCAGGAAATATAAAGAAACCACACTTCCTGTATACTCTAAATGCAGTCTTTGGGTTCCTGGGACACTTCCTGCCTAGGACAGGTCCGTCACAGGCTGCAGCAACAAAGAGTAGTAGAAAGTTTTGATTCCTCATTTTTGTACATAGTTCCTATTCATAAATAAAGGTTTAGTTTTAAACTGTTCTGCTCATCAGTAAGATATTACATGGTACAGGCAGTGGAAGGTACCATGTGCTGGAAGACCCAGTGAGAGACAACATTGAAATGACTGCTAGAAAGCCTGTGTAACTGCAAGTAACATCCCTGCCAGCCCTGACAATCAGGGGAAATGCTGAATATGCCTGGAACAGGTCCAAACAGCAATTTGAACTGTAAAAGAAGGGACAAATAAAATGGAGGATGAGCAAAAGATGGATCAATTCTTAAGAGTGGCAGACCCAGAAGCCCTAGATATATACAATGCATTCCATGAAGACAGGGCTGGGGAGGAGAGCGAGTAAAGCTGTGCAGAAATAATGAAAATATTTGAGGATCATTGTGTCCCTAGAAAAAATGCTACTTATGAGAGAGAGGCTCAGGATGAGAACACAGAATAAATGGGGAAACAACAAAAGAGTTTGTCACAGACTTAAAACTAAAACGTTAGTACTGTGAATATGGAATATTAAAAGACTCCACCATTAAAGCCCAGATTGTTCTGAGCTGTAACAATAAAAATGTTTGTGAATGGATACTAAGGGAGGTGGCTCTGACACTAGAAAGGGCAATATGCATAAGAACAGCCATACGGGGTCAGACCAATGGTCCGTCTAGCCCAGTATCCTGTCTCCAACAGTGCCATACCAGAGCTTCAGAGAGAGTGTATTGAACAGGACCATTTTGGAGTGATGCGACTGTCATCTGCTTCTGGCAATCAGAAGTTTAGGGTTGCCCAAGCATGGGATTGCATTCCTGACCATCTCGACTAATAAGCATTAATGGATCCATCCTCTTTGAAATGATTTAGTTCTTTTTTGAACCCAGTTCAGCAGCAGCAGAACAGCAACCAAAAATACAAATAAAAAAGCCAAGAGAAAGGCACTGAGAACATGCCTGGGAGCACTATAACTGAACCAGCAAGGCAAACGTTTACAGAAATTAAATTGGCTAAGGACAGAAACATGGCAAGCCGGAAGAATGTCAATGTGGTGACTAGCACAGACACAGGAAGTGCTCATTATTCAGGCAAATATTCAGGAACTCTTATAAATCCACCCATTGTGCCAAAATGTGCAGAGGAAGCAGGAAAGTGAATTCATTAGGTGCAGAAAGGGATTCCTCAAGTGAAGGGGAAGAGCTGTTCTTAAGCACAGTAATAGAGGAGGCTGAAAACTCAAAAGATTTGCTAAAATGTGGAGCATTTATGTGACATAAAAGATAGACTGGGGCACAAGTGAATGTAATAACCGAAACTGAAATAGAGAGATGTAAGGAGCACATAGAAGTGGACCAGTCTAAAGTGTCTGTGAAAGACTATAATGGAGGAACAATGTCAGCATTGGGAGAGTGCACGCTGACACTTAAATACAAAGGGAAAATGATGAAACAAGAGTTCCTGGAGGTACTCACAGGCAAGCAACCACTTTTGGGCATATACACCTGAGAGATGCTTGCCCTTGTTAAGAGGATATATATATATATATATATAGAGAGAGAGAGAGAGAGAAAAACAATATCTAATCAGAAATGAAAGTATTAATAGCATTATATGAAGATGTATTCACCAGGAAATGTATGTCTCCAAGTAACATACAAGATACAGATAAGAAAAATGCAGGACATGTGGTACATGTGTAAGTGATGCCTACTCGCTGTGGCACTCTGTCCCCCTTTAGTAGTGGCTAGGCTAACTAAAGATTGATGAGCCTGCTATAGCTTTGGCTAAGAAAGCTGGGCCTTTTAGCTCAGGCACCTGAAGCTCATGTATTAAGATCCAGAAGTCCCAGGCTTGAGCCCTGCTGTCATCCACCCAGTCAGGGCCATTGGTACTACACGTGCTCCAGAAAAAATGCCACAAACTCTATGAGAGAGGCTAGAAATAGAGCTGTAAAACATAGCAATAAATTGTATCATTTGGAGAACAGAAGAACTAAATAGATTAGGTTTACTCCATAGAATTTGTAGGGGAAAAAGGAGGGGGGACTATGGCTGTGTATGGACCGTAAGGAGTTGAACAAAGATATAAAATGAGAACACTTCCACTTGCCTACAAGAAGTGAACTATTGTCTGATGTAGCAGGAGCCAAATTCTTCAGTAAATTGGATTCATCTGGATTTTGGCAGATCCCCTTGCACACTGAGAGCTCCAAAATTTGCACTTTCAATACACCCCATGGCAGATACTGCTTCCAAAGACTGTCTTTTGACATATGTTTGGTTCCAGAGGTATGTCAATGAGTCAGATGTTAGAGGGTCTAGCAGGCATGAAAGCATATACTGATGACATAATTTGGGGCAGCACTGCCATTGAACATCAGGAACGACTGAGGAGTACTGAAAATTGTGAGAGCTAATAACCTTAAACTGAGTAAGGCCAAATGTCAATTTCAAACAATGGAATAACATACTTGGGAGAGAGATGAACCTCCAAGGAAATCTTGCTCAATGAATCAAAGATTCAAGCAATACTGAATATGCCAAGACCTGAAGATAACAAGGGAATTCAAAACTGCTAGGTGTGTTGAATTATGTCAGCAAATTCATACCTAACTATCCAGTTTGCACAATTCACCTAAGACATCTCCTTTACAAGGTCACTGAATAGCCATGAATACCAGAGCATGAAAAAGAGTGGAGTGATTTAAAGCACATTCTGATGTCAGCTCCAGATGTAGTTCTTGACCCTTTGAAAGACATCAAACTCTCCACAGATGGCAGCAAACCATGGATAACAGATGGCAGCAAACCATGGTTAACCTGTCTTTTAGTACAGTTTTTAACCAGATATGCACCCACCTTATGTAACTTCATCTAAATCACATTTCCCTAGTTTGCTTTAGAGAATGGCATGTAGGACTGTGTCAGAAGCCTTACTAAAATCAGGGTTGAACACATCCTCACTATCCTCTAAGTGCTTACAAATTGATTGTTTAATACATTGTGCCAGTATCTTTCCAGATATCGAGTTAGACTGATTGTTCTGTAATTCCCTGTGTCCTGTTTGTACCCTTTTAAAAGATAAGTACTATGTTTGCCTTTCTACAGTCCTCTGGGACCTCTCACATCCCCTATGAGTTCTCAAAGATAATGGGTAGCAGGTCTGAGATTGCTTCAGCTAGTTCCTTAAGTACCCTGTCTACTTGAATCTATCTAACTTATCTAAATATTCTATAACTTGTTCTTTTCTGGCTTGTGTTCCTTCCCCTTTGTTAATATTAATTGTATTAAGTATCTGGTTACCATTAAAAGCCTTTAAAGGTATTTAGGCATCTAACTCTCTGTGATGGAGTGGACAAGGCCCAGGGACTCCCTGCTGGAGACCTCCGCGTCCTGCCACACCTGTCCAAGGAAAGAAGCAGTGGAGCTAAGTCCTCCAAGTGGCCTAGAGAGACACTGCAGGAAAGCAGCCAATTAGGAGGAGGCTGCAAGGGGCTAGGCAATCAGAGGGTTGCAGTCTAGTATAAAAGGAGCTGCAGGGCAGACTAGAGTCTGTTCCTTGCTGGAGCTGGAGAAGTACAAATGGTGCTCTTGGCTGGTCAAAGGGAATGGCAGTACCATGGACAGCTCAGTGCTGACAGGGACCAGTGAGTAAGGATGGGATCCTGACTGGCTGCTGGACTTGATGAAAGTGTGAAGCTTTGGTGAAGGCTGGGGCCATGGGGAAGTGGCCCAGGGAACTGAAACAGTTTTGTCAAGGGGACATGGTGATGTGTGGCTGCTATTCTTGGGGTCCCTGGGCTGGGACCTGGACTAGTGGGTGGGCCTAAGTTCCCTCTCCCCCACAATAGACCACTGGGGAAATGACCTACAATTGGACAGTGGTAACAGCCCCCCGCCCCCAGAATGAGATCTGAACTATGCAGTGGCCCAGCTGGGGCCAGAAGGGCCCAAAGAAGGTGAAACCATTGGCTCCAGGGAGGAAGTATGGCTCGGTACCAGGGCTGGGACTGTTTAAAGACTGCAATATATGTGACTAGAAAGGATGCTTGCAAAAGGTGGGTGCCACCCTGTTATACTTCCATTATTTTAAATACCTTTAAAAATCTGATCCCTAGTCACAATGTTGCCTTTCCGGAATAGTCTTCACTAAGACTCTTCGGATGAATAAATGCTCACTGACATGAATAAGTATTGCACAATCATGCCCTAATATATCTACATACCTATAAATATGGAAATACAATAAACATCTATTACTGTTCTCTTACAGTGCCTGTGTTAGGCTCCATACAGCACAGAGTAAAATATTGTTCCTGCTCCGGGGAGTTTACAGTCCTATTTTAGACATGATGTAATGGAGTGGGGCAACAGGCTGAATTTATACCAGACTGGTATCTGACACAGAATGACATGAAGCAGCCAGGCCTGGTGCTATGACGTGGTCTGTGTTTTGAGGTAAGTTGGTCAAAAAGAGACAGTAAAATATTTGTGGCCTGGGTGACCGCTATCAGGAAGAGTCACTGCTTGCAGACTGACAGGTACCTTCATTTTTGGGACAAGAAACAATTTCACGGTGCATGATGTGCTCTGTGCACCACCCGCTGTTTGAAAATGGCTATTCTAGGACTTTGTAGCTTAAAGACTGTTGTTTTTAAAAAGAAAACAACATTTGCTTAAACACGTTTCTTTGCTAACAAACAAAAGCTGCTGCAGTAAAGCATTTTCCCCGAAGAGAAACGACCAAAAATTGGTCATCTGGACTAAATCAGGTTTGGGATACCTACTCCCACTATTATTTTAAGCTGAGACTTGTGTGTTACCTTAACTAAAGGACACACTATAACTAAGATTCTTTTTTCTACGATTCATAAATCCAGTTAGAACTGAGACTGCAGTACGGTCAGCATTCTTCTGAGCCCACTGCTCGCAAAACCATGCCCTGGAGGGAGATACTTTCCTTTCAATGAAGCACTAATAAAATATTCCATTGTAAACCAATTCTGTTGCTCAGACTCTCAAGATAGATACATTGGTGCTTGTATGGACATTTAGGGCTATATACTTTTAGTGTTGAGTTCACAGTGATGATCATCATTGAATCATAAGAAATTAAATTAGGCTTCCAACCGTGAGTCTTTCGATCAAGATAACTGAAAATAACTTCTTAATTTGCTGAAGTAAATTTGTTAGCCTTAGATATGTGCCACCAAATTGCGTTACTTGATATATTCTGACCATTTTCTTACTTAATATCTCTGTAATGTATTATGTTTCTACTAGCTCATGGTCATATATTCAGCTATACCAACCAGGCCGAGGAACGATGCAGTATGACATTGCTAATGGATGTGACCTTCCCATTGGGAGCTATAACAAAGTGGCTTGCCCCATGGGCTGGAGAGTCTGGGGCTAAGCCCATTCTGACTACAGGATGTGCCACACCAGGGTTCAATCTGGCATTCCCAGGATAAAAAGAGGAGGATGTTGTTGGGGTGTAATGGAGATTGTAGATATGATTGTTCGTATTGCAGGGCCCTGAGAACAGGAGGAGAGTGTGGGGGAAAGCTCTTCAGGCGGTGGGAGAGACTACAAAGGCTCAGCTGGAAAGACCTGTGGAGAAGGACAGACTCCAGGTGGACCGTAATGGAAGCAGACACAGACCTTCAGAGAGGAGGGGGGGCTGTGTCTAGCTGAAAATGGGGTGAAAACCATATGAGTTTGTGTGTTGGACTACTGGGCGAGAGACACTGAACTAGGGTTGGGGCCTGGAGGGCCGGTATGCACCTGAGGACTAATAAATGGGATCCCTTCTGGGGACTGTTTGAATTGCTCTGTGAACTCTGAGTTCTTGAAGGACCCCTGAAGAGATGGTCTGGCCAGAGAAGCAGGGTGCAGTAGGGTGAGGGGGGTGCTCCAGAGGCAATTGATCAATAGCCACACTGCTACAAGGGCAAATAGGACTGGTGGAACATCAAGAATTTTTCAGGACCTTATGAAATCTTATTAGGTTCAAGGATAAAGTGTACAAGGACTGGCTCACTGACAAGCTGGGTCTTGTAAAAAACTTCCTGTGGGGATGAGTGAAGTTATTCTAGTACACATAGGGACAGGTTTCCCTCTTGCTCTTGCACAGGTATGTGAGGAGAATGAAGATGCAAAGCACCTGACACACCTCTTGCATGAAATGCCTAAAAGAGAGGCTCACATGCTTCATGGTACTGCTAACACATAACCAGCTAAATTACACATCTAATGTCTCTAATCACACATAACATATGCAATAGCATACTTTTTTCATGAACAAAATCTAAGTGAAGAATACATCAGTGCACACTTCTAAAAAGAAAAAAAACAATCTAGCTGTAATCTGAGTGTGGGATTCTTCTTCTTTTTTTTTTTTTTAGGACGGGCTTCTGGTGTGTGCATACGGTGGCTGGTTATATTGCAAATGCAAGGAAGTTTATTGTGGAGGGGAGGATTGGGTGCATTTGTGTAGTTTGATGATTAGGCATTAAGGCATGAAAATGAATGTTCCTTAACAAGTGACTTCCTTGATTTTATTTTTGTGTTGGTAGAATTTACACTTGAAAAATTGTATAAGTCTTAAGTTAAAAATGTATGTGTGAGATACACATGTGTGTCTGTACATAATATAAATCATACTGTACACAGAATCTCTGAAGCAGGAAATGACTCATACTGGAGATTCCAGTATGTGCCTGTTGAACATTAAGGCTAAAATGTTCATAGCTGGATGTCCAAAGTTAGCCTCTTAAGTCCGTAGTTATTTAGATGCCTAAATTTCCTGATGGTCAGAGGTGCTGACCCCCCCATAGACTCCTATCAGATTTGTGGATGCTTAGTGCTTCTGAAAATGAGGCCACTTTTATTTAAATATCCATGGATATGGATTCGGAAACCTAGTGGTAGGCACCTGGCTAGGAAAACATTAATTTTTAGGACTCTTTCCTTTAAACGCCTGTCCCTTGCTAGTGTCACTAGCCTAACAAGACTATCTAATGCTTCAGATTTCGCCTTAGCCCTGACAAGGCGAACTGTTTATGGTCAGAGCAGGCAAGTGAATAAAGTATTGGATTGCATTAGTTATTACTGTTAAATCTGAAACAGTCAGTGCAACAGATAATCTGTTCTAGACCACACAGCAGCTCATCAGGCAGATAACTATAAAGAGCAAAGATTGCCGTGACCCTTAATAGTTTCTTCTCACTGCCCTTTCGCCATACATCGTACTTATCGCTGTCCCTGGACACTGTTCCTCTTCTCTGCCCTCACTAAATTTAGTTCCTTGTTAATCCTGAAGGCTCCCTGCCTTCTGTCTGTTTCTGCCATGTAGGTGCATTATCCCTAGACTGCTAATGCTGACACAGGCTAATGCTAGAAATGCTGATCACTGTGACCTCGGGTGCTGGGAAAATACCATGGGCCAAATTCATCCCTGCTGTAACTGCTGTATAAATACATCAGTGATGAATCTGGCACCTGGCATAGAATTTACTGATGTTTTTTACTGGGCCTGTGTCCTCCAGCAATGCTACTTATTGTGTATTGTCTGTTCAATAGCAGTAGCTGGCAACTGAAATATAAATCTGGAGTGTTTCGAGCATGGATTTTGGAAACATGACAGTAAACTGCCTTTTATCCCATGAGCTATGTTCTCACTATCTGCTATTGCACTCATCCGCTGTTGAGCTAAAAGAGGAGCTGGTCACAGTAACTCTTACCGTTAGGGTGACCACCCATCCTTAATTGGGCAGGACAGTCCCAAAATGTAAATTTCCAGTCCTTATCCCGGGCTGAATGTCTCTGCGACAGCATGGGTTCCAGATTCCCTGTGGCACTGCTCCACGCCTGCCTGAGGCTCGCAGACGGTGCCAGCCTCTTCCCAATGGAGGGGGGACTGAGGTGGGCCTTTGCCCCCCTTGGCACAAGACCCTGCCAGAAGCCAGAGCCAGGCTGTAGTAAGAGCTGCTCAGGGAGCCCAAGCCACTGTGGGGAGTCCAGGACTGTGCAGCTGCCCTGGGCAGCATGCCTGTGATGATGGTGGTGGGGGGTGAGGGCACCCCAGCCTCTTGCACAGGGCAGATGGAGGGTTCCAGGGCTCCCCACAGTGGCCTGGATGGCTCTTACTACTGCCTGTCTCTGGCTTCTGGCCTGGTCAGCGGGTGGGGCCTCAGGGGGAAGAGGAAGAGCAGGGGGCAGGGCCCTAGAGGGAGCGGAGCTCCTGCATGTGTCCTATTTATTGCACTTAGAAAGACTATTAGGATGAACAGTAAATTAGGTGACCACCTTTTCAAACACTTACATTTGAGTTGGCATTTCTGTCCAGGTTGTACAGTGGGTGTGCCTGGTGGTTAGTGGCTGACCCTTATAAAGTCTAGTTATAAAATACTGTGGGAAAAGATTTTCTAAAAATAATTTTTCCCCCCTAAGAAAAACAAAAAACCAAAGACAACCAATGCACCAATCAAGATGTTTAAATTAATATAGCAATCATTCTTACTGATAGCAAGAAAAGGAGTGCAAAGACAGAAGTCTACTATTTGCTTTTAGCTTCTAATAGAGAAGATTTGGAGGTCAGAGAGACCACTGTGGTCATCTAGTCTGACATCCTGCATAACTCAGGCCTTAGAACTTCCCTGAAGTAATTCTTGGATGAGTTAGAGCATATCTCTTAGGGAAAAAATATCCAATCTTGATTTCTATTTTCTTGCCTTAAAATTTTGACACTGTAAAAGGCCAGCAAATGACCAAATGATCAGTGTATGTGTAATGCCAACAGACCCCTCTTGTCGGGATTGAACCTGGGGCTTCTGCAGCTTAGTGCGTGGGTCTCTACTGCAGGGATCAGCAACCTTTGGCACGCAGCCCATCAGGGAAATCTGCTGGCAGGCCAGGATGGTTTGTTTACCTGAAGCGTCCACAGGTTTGGCTGATCACAGATCCCACTGGCCGCGGTTTGCTGTTCCAGGCCAATGGGGGCTGCGGGAAGTGGCGTGGGCCGAGGGATGTGCTGCCAAAAGTTGCCGATCCCTGCTCTACTGCATGAACTAAAAGCCAACTGGCTGTTAGCTAAGGCTGTAGAACAGACTCACTTTATCTCTCTAAGTGGTCACGGTGCCACTAAATGACACACAACACCACACCCAGAAGGTGTGTGGGTTACATAATTCCCCTAGCTGAGGAAGCACATCCCGAGCTTCAGAGACTTCCCAGCCTCCACTTGTAATGCTGACAGACCCCAGTCATCGGCGGGCAGGCTCGAACCTGGGACCTTAGTGCATGAGCCTCTACCTCATGAGCTAAAAATCAACTGCCTGTTAGCTAAGGCTGTAGAGCAGACTCATATTACAGTAACTCCTCACTTCATGTTGTAATTATGTTCCTGAAAAATGCTACTTTAAGCGAAATGATGTTAAGCAAATCCTATTTCCCCATAAGAATTAATGTAAATAGGGGGGGTTAGGTTCCAGGGAAATTTTTTTGCCAGACAAAAGTCTGTGTGTGTGTGTGTATATATATACACACACACACACAGTATAAGTTTTGAGCAAACAATTTAATACTGTACACAGCAATAATGCTTGTGAAGCTTGGTTGAGGTGGTGAAGTCAGAGGGTGAAAGAGGGTGGGATATTTCCCAGGGGATGCCTTACTGCTAAATGATGAACTAGCACTCAGCTGAGCCCTCAAGGGTTAACACATTGTTCTTACTGTAGCCTCACACTCTGCAGAGCAGCACGAATGGAGGGAGGGGAGACAGCATGGCAGAGAGAGACAGAGACACATACCCTGTGTGTGTGAGAGATAGACATGCATTGCCCCTTTAAGTATGCTGACCCCACTCTACGTACATTGGCTTTTTAAGTAGATCAGCAAGTTGAGACAGCAGCTGCTGCCAGCAAGCTCCCTCCCTCCTGAACCCTGTTCTGTCCCTGCTCTGCTCTATGGAAATGGGGGTCAGGAGTGGGGCAGGGGGGCGGAGGACACCCTGACATTAGCACCCCTCTTCCCCACCCCCCTCTGCACAGCAAGCTCCCGGGAGCAGCTCCAAGGCAGAGGGCAGGAGCAGCACATGGCAGTGGGGGGAGGGACAGCTGAACTGCCTGGCACTTGATAGCCTGCTGCGTGGCTGCCACACACACTTAGGGGAGCTGATGGGAGACTGCCGGTCCACCCTGGTTCCAAGCCCCCACCAACTAGCTCCAATGGGCTGCTTTTCCTGCAAGCAAAGGACAAAACAGGCAGCTGCCAAACAACATTCTAAGGGAGCATTGTGCAACTTTAAACTAGCATGTTCTCTAATTGATCAGCAACGAAACAACGTTAGCCGGAACGATTTTAAGTGAGGAGTTACTGTATTTCTCTCTCTAAGTGCCACTAGATGGGACACAACATCACACCCAGAAGGAGTGTGGATTACATATGCTAATTCACATTTGTTTTAATAACATCATGTACGAATTGTATTGCCACTGTGTGCATCCATGTTACACTGAACTTCAGTTCTTTTCCTCTGTTGTCACCACTTCTATTCTATTCGTAGCAAAACATGTACCAGATGTGAATGCTTAGAACATGGAGATCTAACACACATCCCTCTATTTTATTCATAATGATCGAAAGAATTGTCTGATACAGCTTTGAAGGAGAAAATAACCCTCTCTGGGTGACAAAAGACTTAATGCGATGAGATATTGCTGTGACCAGCATCATAGGCACTGACTCCATGGGTGTTAAGCATCCACTGGCTGCACCCCCAGTCAGTGCCTTCCCCTCCTATCAGTGCCTCCTGCCTGTTGGCAACCCCCACAATCAGCTCCTTCCCCTCCCCCCAGCTGTTCCATGGTGTTCAGGAGGCGCTCAAGGGAGGAGGTGGAATGGAGTGGGGGTGGGAAGAGGTGGGGCAGGGGGTGGGGGTTTGGGGGAAGGGGTAGAGTAGGGGTGGGGCCTGAGGTGGAGCGGGGCTCGAGCACCCTCTGACAACTAGATAGATGCGGTAGATATGGTAGATACACTAGAGGGTAGGGATAGGGTACAGAGGGACCTAGACAAATTAGGGGGTTGGGCCAAAAGAAATCTGATGAGGTTCAACAAGGACAAGTGCAGAGTCCTGCACTTAGGATGGAAGAATCCCATGCACTGCTACAGACTAGGGACTGAATGCTAGGCAGCAGTTCTGCAGAAAAGGACCTAGGGCTTACAGTGGACGAGAGGCTGGATATGAGTCAACAGTGTGCCCTTGTTGTCAAGAAGGCTAACGGCATTTTGGGCTGTATAAGTAGGGACATTGCCAGCAGATCGAGGGACGTCATCATTCCCCTCTATTCGACACTGGTGAGGCCTCATCTGGAGTACTGTGTCCAGTTTTGGGCCCCACACTACAAGAAAGATGTGAAAAAATTGGAAAGAGTCCAGCGAAGGACAACTAAAATGATTAGGGGGCTGGGGCACATGACTTATGAGGAGAGGCTGAGGGAACTGGGATTGTTTAGTCTGCAGAAGAGAAGAGTGAGTGGGGATTTGATAGCTGCTTTCAACTATTTAAAAGGGCGTTCCAAAGAGGATGGATCTAGACTGTTCTCAGTGGTAGCGGATGACAGAACGAGGAGTAATGGTCTCAAGTTGCAGTGGGGGAGATTTAGGTTGGATATTAGGAAAAACTTTTTCACTAGGAGGGTGGTGAAGCACTGGAATGGGTTAACTAGGGAGGTGGTGGAATCTCCTTCCTTAGAGGTTTTTAAGGTCAGGCTTGACAAAGCCCTGGCTGGGATGATTTAGTTGGGGATCGGTCCTGCTTTGAGCAGGGGGTTGGACTAGATGACCTCCTGAGGTCCCTTCCAACCCTGATATTCTATGATTCTATGAACTAAGAAAGACAGCGCCTATGACCAGCATGATGATGAAAGAAAGGTCTGAGATGAAATTACATGGACCCTGCATCCCAATTAAAAACATAGTAATGTTCAGCAGGCTTTCAAAGGATTAAGCACATTTGGAAATACAGTACAAATTCATGACATACATGAACTACTTTAGAGAAATACATCACTGTTTGATGTAGTTAAGACCAAAATATTCAAAAATAGGTGCCTAAAATTAGAGCCAGGATTTTTCACAAATGATTAGGGATTTTGGTTGCTCACTCTAAGTGTCAAGGGCCAGATTTTCAAAAGCACCCACCCCTGGAAAAAATGCCCTTGAATGTGTCTCAGATTGTGTGCCAGCCCCTTCCCCCCTACTCCCTCCCCCCAAAAAAAATCCCAGCATGCAGAGTTCCTACTCCCTTTTGAAAATCTTGGCCTAGGTGGCCTAAGTCCACATTTAGGAACTGAAATCAGTGATGCTAACAGGAACTGCAGGTGTTCAGCCCTCTTGTAATATCAGGCTGCTGATGACGGTGTCTAAATATGAACTTTGGATCCTCACTTTAGACACCCATTTTTGAAAACTTTGACCTAAATAAGTGGCCTGGTATTTCAGAGATGCTGAGCACCGGCAGTTCTTATTGAAAGCAAATGCATTTGAATAGCAGCTGATATTATATTTGAACGTTCTGCTGGGCACTTGAATACATATTTGTCTCTCTCAACCTCAGGCTGCTAATCATGCTCATATACATACTAGGTCTCCACATGCATGTCACTGGGTATTTTGTTGACCTACAGAATTTGTTTCAGCTCATTAAACACAGCTGCTCTTGAGAAAATTAGTTGAATACGAAGGGGAAGGACATGATTGACGGAAACCAAGTGCAGTGGCTATTTTAACCATATTGGGCATTAGAAATGCAGACCTTAGTGTTAGGAAAAACTTTATTATTAATAATATCTAGCTCTTATATAGCACTCCATCAGGAGATCTCAAAGTGCTTTATAAAGGAGGTCAGCATCATTATCCACATTTTTACAGATGGGGAAGCTGAGGCAGAGGGGAGTGGTGACTTGCCTAAGCTCACCCAGCAGACTAGTGACAGAGCCAGGAATAAAGTCCAGGTCTTGATATCTTGTCCAGTGCTCTATCCACTAGGCCATATGGTCACTGTCTCCCCTTATCATTGTAGAGATAGTCTGTCCCTCTGCCCATACACATATGTTCTCTACAGTACATCCTCTAGTGCTTTGACCAGCCTACCTTCACATGTCCCAAGGTGTGGAGCTTCTATCACATCCCTTACAAGACCAGTCTATGGTTTAATAGACTTTACTGTTGATACAATTAAGGGAAAACGCAGGAATGTCCTAGTCATCCACCTTCTACTATTAGGAAAAGCACATTTATTTGTATCTTGAGATTTTACTGTAGGGAAGAATCACATAATGGTGGAATATGAGCTAGTTTGTTCGTGCAACTTGGGTGCAGACTATGTATAATGCTTGCAAATTTAAACATCTGTCGTAATGAGTAGCCTGAGTAGTCTCTATACAGTTATTCTAGCCTACCGCATAAAAAACTACTTAAGATGCATGCCATAAGCCCTGAAATACACTACAGTGCACATTTTGGTTATTTTCCATATATTCCCTCATATGCCAAAAGTCCTTAATTTGCTTTTCACTAATGCCATTTTTAAATTAAGCCATTACAGATATAAGAACGTAAGACTGGAACAGACTTCCTGGGTCACTGAGTCCAGTCCTCTATCACAGGCCACCCTGTTGTTACTGGGGGTTCTTTGAACCCAAAGCTCTTGGTAACTTTCACTCTGTGAGAGTGGTGTCAGGAAATAAATCAAGGGAGACATATCCATCTGTCATATAATCCTTTTTATAAACTTATTGAGCTCCATCTTAAAAACAGTTTGGTTTCTTGCCCCCACTGTTCCCCTTGGTAGGCTTTCCAGGCCGTCATGCTTCTGATGGTTAGAAATGTTCTTCTAATTAACAGCCTACATTTGTTCATGGCCAACTTATACCATTTGTACTTGTGCCAATGTAACACCAACAGACCCCGGGACTTCTGGAGCTTAGTGCATGAGCTAAAAGCCAACTGGCTGTTAGCTAAGGCTGTAGAGCAGACTCATTTAACTCTCTCTCTCTCTAGGTGGTCTTGGTGCCACCAGATGAGACAGAACACCACACCAACATTACACCAACATTGTCCTTTAACTTAAATACCTCCTGTCCCTCCCTGGTGTTTGCTCTCTATAATTACATCAGGGAGTAATCCTACCCTTTCAGCCAAGCCAAGCTCTTCTAGTCTCCTCTCATAAGATAAGCCCTCCATCCCCAGGATCATTCTTGTGGCCTCTTTCTACACTTGTTCCAGTTTGAATGATCTTTCTTGAGTATTGGTGACCAGAATTGTCTATGGTATTTCTGATGAGGTCCAATACTTCCCTATCTCTACTGGAAATGCCTTGCCTGAAGGATCTTGGGCCCACATTTGCCTTTTTCACAGCTGCAGCACATTGGTGGTTCATCATCATCCTGAGATCAACCAATACATCAACTGAAGTCTTTCTGAAGTGAGATGTCTATTAATATAAAAAACAACTCTTGAGAGAGTCAAATGAATCTCTACAAAGAAGTTAGTTTCATCATCAGATGAACTTGTCTCTATGGACCATGATAGAGCACTTCATTTAACCTAAGTCCTAAGTAGTTCTAAGTCCAGACAATTGTGAACCATTTTTAATAGTGTTGTACATATTATAAACACTTCAAACCCTGGTTCTGTGCAAACTGATTAAGGAATTTGCCTCATGTTTTTTTTTTATGACCAAGTATTGAATCTCTGAAGTGGAAACACTGAAAGACCCTTATTGTTACACTGGAGACAAGAATGCTGACACTTCAATATTTGTAATATTCAGTTTTTGCTAGATAAATGCTAAAAGAAACCAGAAGACAAAAACATCTGTTATAACCGAGGGACATAGGCTATAAAGCCAGTTGGCATTACTGCTGGCAGATCGACTAATCATACAAATGCTGTTAAAACAAAGATTGTTTTATAATCCTATAGAAGCTTAGTATAATAAAAGCTTAAATAGCCTGCAACCATATTTGACAATGACATAGAATGGCAATAAATAAAAGCTGTACAATAGACCATGAGCCACAGATGGATGAATAAGAAAGGAACTCAGAGAAAAATACAATCAGCCGCTTGCTATTTTCTAAGCAGTGAAGAATATAGTACAGGAGCTAACATAAGCAGCTGTATGCCACCCTTTGAAAGCCCCCTGGGGTACAGGGCTTGCTGGGGCTATTTTGGGAGTGGCTGGGGCATCTCAGTAATGCTGAGTTCTCCATAGCCCATTCCCTCTCTGTCTTTAGCTGTTCTGCTTGCTTCCACTTTTGCGCAATCAATAAGCATGGATAGGCATGTAGTACCTGAGCCTCTTTTCACTGAACTCCCAGTCAAATAAATGGGAGAAGGATCAAGTCCCTAGGGTCCAAATATGCAGACTTCACTAAAACAAAACTCCCAATGAAGTTGACACAAATTGATGTTAATGGGATGTGGTTATTTTTACACCAAAATAGTAGCAAAACCCAAGGAATGGATGTTACATCACTTTTTCTAAATAAAATATGCTTTCAAATTCAAATGACATCTCCTCCTTATATAAACCAACTAATTGAATCGTCTTATGCCACTGTCAATTAATTTGCCTTCATTTTTTCATTACTCTAAAGGAATTTGATTGCACTTTATCTTTAATTGTCAAAAACAGAACTAAACATCACAAGAGAGGTTTCCTTTCATCACCTGCTTTAGAAACTTGTTTTTTAATTATGACTGTTATAACTGCTGTGGAATTTTATGATAAGATATTCCCCCCCCCCATGCCTCCAAGGAAATATGGCCCTCTTGTAAAACACTAAAATTGATCACTACGGACTATAGTTCTTCATGGCTTCAGATATTTTGTGGGATTTTTGCTTTTTATGTGGGGGCCATGGTTTGGTGTGTGGGTGTCTTTTTTTTGGGGTGGTGGTGGTGGTAATAAAACAGACTAATTTGGTTGGAGCTATTAAAGGGTAATACATTGAAATAGCTTCCTTGTATTGTGAGAGAATTAGGCATTACTGAGGACTACAAGGGTGCTCCTTTTTGATGTAACAGTGGTGTGCAACCTATGGATAGAAGCAAGAGGGTTTGATACAGAATGGAACCAATTCCCATGGTCAGCCAGACCTATCAGAACTTTGTCTCAACTCTCTTATTTGGACAAGAAGACTGAAAGCAAACAATGTTTGACTGATATTCTCATTCACACCCTGCATAAGAGGTTTAATGGCACCAAGAGTTTGCGGAATGAGTGTACAGAGTGGAAGAGTAAAAGAAATCTCTCCATACAGTCCCTTTACTCAGTGCCCAGGTCCTCTCACAATTACTGCACTGCCCCAGGAATAGAAACCATTCCCTCATGTGCCAATGAGTGCATGTTTGTCCAAAGGGAGTAGGACAATGTACTTGCTTCCTTTTCAGAATGCTAATTGGAGGAGGCCAGGGAAGAGGGGAGTGAATGCTTCATCAGATTAAGGGATAAAAACAGTAAGAATGGACTGCTCTCAGTGCTTTCTGAAGCTCCCTCTAGAGCAGTGCAGTACTGCATTGCCCCTTACACAGTGCTCTGCTTAAGCATCGGAACCTGGAAAGAAGTCTGCATCAATATTTTTCCAAAATAAAAAGCCACAACCATTTATTTCCAAGCTCTGCTTTCTATTCTGTGTATTTACCATGTGTACGTATATCTTTTTTTCTGAACCCCCCCCCAAATATTTATGCATTTACTAAACTCAACACAGATGTACTGTTCCAGAACAAAACCAAGGATTATCAATTCAAACATAATCTTGGTGGTAACATGACTGAAAGAGCTGGAGATCTACAAAAATGTTACTCAGAAAACTAGCCTCCCCATAAAATAAGTATCTATGAAAGATTCTGGGCATTGATTAGAAAGACTTCACCGATGAAGCAATCTGAGAAATTGTCAATGAGTGGCTTGTTTTCACTGGAATCAGAAGGAAATGTTTAGAGCACATATTTTGAATGCCAATATACACTCCCCCAAGCTGTCAAGCAGAAACCAACTGGTGCAAGGAAACAAGGACACCGAAAAAACCCGTTAAGAGCCACCTTTAGAAGAAAGGCAAAATAACCCATCTCAATACTGCAGAGCAAATGGAAGCAGCCGCAAATGATAGTGGAATGGAAGAGACTGGTTTCCACCCTGTGCACCCACACTGCCATTAAAAACCTCAGCTACAAAACTGTTGAGGAATGGAGCATATAAAGAGTCAAGAAGCTCAGAGCTAAGGCTTAAAGTTCAATCTTAACTTTGCCCCTACTATCTTATGTCTTTAAAATACGAGCTTCTAGTCAAAAGCTGTTATAACTTGGGGCACTGCTTATTTTAAAAACACCCATATGCTTGACTGATTGTAGCTACTTTGTTGTGTTCTTAGGACTGGTCCCATGGTTTAGATTCTTTTAACTGCAATCTAAATCACAGGAAATGAGGGCTTTCATCACCCTCTGGGACTTACTCAGCAGTAGGCGGCATTTATGTCTTAGAAGTAAGGCTATTAATTTGCTCCCAGTAATATACTACTCCTATTTATGATATTCCTGTAAGCAGTTTCGAGTAGGCCTTGGGGATTTTCTTCATGGAATAAAAGGTGCACTCTTAAAGTGAGTTGCCTAATTTTTGAGGCAAAATATTAGAGAAGGCAGTTTGTAGTTTTCACATGAGTTAGCAGATTGAGTTAAAGACAAGCCCCTGCCCAATAACTAACATGACTTGCTAATGTGAAAATTACAACCTGCCTTGTCTTCACTAGGCTTTTATCTTGAGTTAAGAACTCACCTCTTCTCTCTCCCCCTCTTCCTCACTTACCCCCCGCAGTGAAGGCACGGTTTAAAAATTTGGAAGGCTGGCTAGTTTATCTGAAGCTCTGTTTTATCTGAGCCACTTTTATCTGGAAATCCTATGAATCTGGCTTTACTGTCATATATAAAGTGTTTCCTGGTTTCAACCTGGTGAACAGACTTTGGGAAAAAGAAAAGGAGTACTTGTGGCATCTTAGAGACTAACAAATTTATTTGAGCATAAGCTTTTGTGAGCTACAGCTCACTTCATCGGATGCTGTAGCTCACGAAAGCTTATGCTCAAATAAATTTGTTAGTCTCTAAGGTGCCGCAAGTACTCCTTTTCTTTTTGCGACTACAGACTAACACGGCTGCTACTCTGAAACCAGACTTTGGGAAGAGTGTGGTTGATGGTGTATTTATGCAAAATGCTGTGTACACAATTCCAAGACTCCGTAATAAGTAGGCTTGGCAGAATTAGATTTTTATCTAGATGGACTAGATGACGTCTTGAGTACCCTTTTAGTCCTACATTTCTATGACCCTCGGAGTATCCAGGTGAGTGGGAATGCTACTGTAATCTGCACCGTCTTCCTTATAAAACCTTTCAGTGGCTGATACTGTAAAGCCGCAGATGAAACTAGCCAAAGGCTGCCCCAGTGTTGCCAATTTGTGAAATCTGGAGTTTTTCTTCAAGCCCCGTTTGTTATCAAGACAGCATGTATCTCTGCTTTTTTTTTTTTTTTTAAAGTAACAGTCTAGTCCTCCTGGTGTGGAGAAAAGATGGAAAACGTGACATGCATGCACTCTACAGGTTCAGAAACCTATGGGGCCTGGCTCATGATCTTTGAATGCTTTATATTAATAATACTGGTTACCTTCTGTTCTGTACAGGTTCTTATACCTCCCGCATCACGGTAGTATGAATGCATTAAGCGACATGACTCGTGTCACATGAGGTTCACGAACATTTACATCCCACCAAGATATTAACTTGCATGGCTTGACTTACAATCCGTTGGGCTGACCATTGTCTTCTACTACATATCCAAAGATCAGAACTTTTCAGAACTGTGTCAACACAGATCCTGCTGGGAACTCTTACTCTGGATAAGTGTGCTAGGTCAGTGGCTTAACTAATGCCCCACTAATCAGTGAAAGAATTGGGATTTGTTTTAACTCATAACTGAGATGCTGTCTTTTCAAAAAAATCTAAATGCTATTGATAAAGGTGGATTTAATTTATCACTGGTGCAACAGAACCCCTGCTGCTCCTGGAGAAGCCTGACACAGCAGGTGACAGAAAATCATTTAGCTAAGGGAAAAAAAATGTTTAATATTAGCCTTAGGGCACAGGCATTTACTTTAATACATGTTTTTAAAGCCGGAGGTGATTGGTAAAGGGGATATGAAGCAATATGAGGACACAAATGAATCTGCGTGAACGGGGGAGTGGGGAATAGAATTCACAAAGTGGTGCTGTCTCAGGCTTCCCCTGAAGGTCTTCACCCCAGAGTGGGGAGAAAATAGGAAAGTCACTTGACTCCGAACTGTCTGTAATCAAACCAGACTTTTTTTTTTTAAGTTGCTTTAATAGAATGGCTTTCTGCCCCTTGCTGGGCCTGCTGCAGCTCAGCAAGTCTCAAAGATCTAGAAAATCAATGCAAGGCAATGTCTGTGAAAGGTCATAAGTGAAAAAGAGTGCAGTCTAATAATATTTTAAAGTACCATGGAAAGGATATTTCATAAAATATTAAAAAATCAATTGAACTTTCAGGAAATTTCATGTTGATCTCAATACTGAGGACACTGAGAGCAGTGAAAAGGTGTTGATGGGGCTCTGTGTTCAGATTTGTACAGCAGGTGTCATCAGGTCGAGCAGTTTTTGCTGCCCTGTAATGAATGGAGAAGAACATTGTCTTAGAAAAATGGGGTCTCCAGCTTTCTGGTAGAAATTTATCTCTACTTTACTGTGCCAGGCACACAATAACTTAAAATGCTGCAGTCTGCCTAAGAAGACTTCCTGTTGCCTTGCCTTGCCTTCAGTTTGAACGATGTATATCAGCCTCAGAATAGAAAACTGCACACTTCTAAATCCAGTTGGCTTCATAAAACTCTCTTGCAGCTCAAGAGTAATACATTGGGTTACTTCTCAAATGTGAGCTCTGATTGCTGAAAAGCTGACTAGGGGATCAGAAATCACTTAACTTCCAAATTAAAAACCTTAAGGGCTGTCATATATATAGTATTTGTGGGCTGTGTATCATAACAGTGTTCATAAACCAACCTAATTCCTTCTGTTTAGATTTTTTCTGTACTTATTTGCAATCAGTAGATGAGACACAGCAGTAGAATTGTTTAGCTTTGGAACTCATGGGTCTCATTTTTATTGCTGTCTTACTGATTCTTTCTGGATCCTTAGGACAGAAAAAAACCCTTTTTTTCTGTCTTAATCTAGTCTGATTTTTATTCAAAGCATCAGCCTCCCCCTCAAAGATCTAATGTCACTTTCTTGTTCCAGTGGGGCTGACTCCTGCACATGGAATTCCTGTTGATTTCAGAGGGCGTTCCATGTGTGACGAGCTTATAGAACTCTGATTTGTCTCTCCTGGAGACATGCCTGGATATAGAATTTATGCAAGGGCAGCCATACACTCTGGAGAGCTGTGAATAGGTGAGCATAGATATTCACAAAGCTTCTTTAATTAAGACTCTTAACATGAAGTTCTTTCTGTCTTAATAGTATACAAATTCCAAATTCCTCAGTGAAAATAGACCTGCAATATATGCCAGACTTCAAAATATCTAAAATTGATTGGTCAAAACCCCGCATACTTCAGGGCATATGCCAACCACTATCTGCCTGGGTTATGGAAGATGTCTTTCTATTGGCAGGTTTTTATGCAATTCTTTCTTGATGTTCCTTAGAGGTACCTGGTACTGGCCACTGACGGAATAGCTACTAGAAACCTTTTGTATTTTTATACCCATTTTCATCTGCAAACAGGATATGAGAAGAAACAGCTGAAGTCTCTGAATGGTGGTTCATGTAAACTATTCTATTCTACTTCCTGAGGCTTGCCACTCTGTCAGACTCCTAATTATGCATACTACAGTTACCTCGCCTGTAGGCATAACCGTGCAGTAGGTGTTTCCCTGCACTCCTTATAGAACATCAGGTGTAATGGGGCCTGATCCAAAGTCAATGGTAATACTTCCATTGACTTCACTGGGCTTGGGATCATGCCCACCCTCTTCCCATAGTCAGTCACTGACCCTAGAAGCTTAGTCTTCATAAAACCCTCATGATAGTCAGCTTGTACTTCTCTAGAACAACCAGCCTTTCCTCTAATACTCTAGGACAAGGAGTAATGGTCTCAAGTTGCAGTGGGGGAGGTTTAGGTTGGATATTAGGAAAAACTTTTTCACTAGGAGGGTGGTGAAACACTGGAATGCGTTGCCTAGGGAGGTGGTGGAATCTCCTTCCTTAGAAGTTTTTAAGGTCAGGCTTGACAAAGCCCTGGCTGGGATGATTTAGTCGGGGATTGGTCCTGCTTTGAGCAGGGGGTTGGACTAGATGACCTCCTGAGGTCCCTTCCAACCCTGATATTCTATGATTCTATGATTCTATGGGCAAAATGTGGAGGCCCTTCCTTCAGTTTTTACTCAGTCCATGTGTTAGAGATTCTCAAATTGTTAATAAGGAAATTTTCAGAAACTGTCCAGAACCCCTTCCAAGAAATGAAATAGAAGATACGAGCTCAATGGAGTTTGTCTGGATAAGAATCTGCCACCCTGGCTCAGATTGACTTCATGGGACTGTTCACAGAATAAGTTACCTCTCAGTGTTGATTAGGCTGGCAGAATCAGCTGGACCTGGCTCTGCATTCACATTAATCCATTGGCTGTCTTTAGTATTTTTACAATTAGTCACTTACCTCTTACAATCTCTCAAATCAGTAATTTACTAATACATTATTTTGAATCTCATCCTTAATTATTTTTTAAAAACCGGGAGGCGATGAAGGACTACTAAAAATTCCTAGTAGCCTAGCTATTCCTCCTTGGTTTCTTTTAGCTATTTTTTAGTGCTGTCTTCGTATTGTGTTAATGTCCATGAATCAATAGGTATATGGTATTTCATCTACCATAGAGCAGGCAGTCAGACACAAATATAAGTGAACATAAAATGAGGAATTAGCTTATGGTTTAAGAGTGTAAACTTATACTCTGCAGTTGACAGTAAAAGAAAGAACATTTTAAAATGAGTAAATTAGTAAATGAGCAAATATTTGCAGTACTCTAATAGGGAAACTTATGTTAGCTTATTTTCTTGGGTAATGTTTCTTTTGCTATTTGTCTGATATCTATCAATAGGGCAGCTACTGAAGACAATTTCATGACCAATTAAAATACAAACAAATGAGGTCAGATTGTAGTACCTTCATTCAGTTAAGTAGCACTTTGTGGGAGATTCTCAAAGGCACAAATGAGCTAGGTGGTCAATTCCCACTGACTTTCAATAGGATTTGGGTGCCTAACTGTCCTTTGTGCCTTTTGAAAAGATCTTCCTGAATCACAGTCTGTCCCCAAATGCTAAACAAACTGGGCACAATGCAAGATGCCTTCATAGGGTTGAAAGATTTGGCTCAAGGGAGTGAACTCCAAAAGGTGGGAGTGCTCACCCAAGAGATCTGCTGTCCCCATAGAATGGTCCAACTTGCGTACTGACAGCAAACTGTTAATCAGGAAACTTTCAGTAACCATCAACTACTCCTTCTAGGAAATGAAATAGAAAATAGTTTCTCTCATCACCAGTTTATCTGAATAAGGACTGCATAAAAACTGAAGACCAGAATCTGCCACCTTGGCTCAGATTGACTTGTACCTTACTCCATGAGTAGACCCAAGCAACTCTCTGTCTTGACTGGTCTCTTGGTGGTCTCAGTTTGAACTGGGTCCAAAACCATTCCAGGCTTTAGAGATCATTGCTAGTAGCTAGAATAGCAACCTGAAGCTAAGATGGCATCAGTGTGGAGATTTGAGGAGATGTATTATGTATCCATGCTGGGCAGAACTACTCAGGAAGCAGGTAGCTGTGTTCTGCATTAGTATTAGGTTCCAGGTGGATTTCAGTGGGGTATCCCGAAATAGAGCACATTGCACTAGTTAAACTTGGGAATGACAGGACAGCTGTTTGTAAGGTCTGCACTGGAGAGGAATGACCACTGCCTCCTGGCCAGCCATAGATGGAGAAAGGCAGTATGGGCCACCACTGATATCTAGGACTCAAAGAGAATTCAATCCAATAGGACTCCTGTGGTGCAAGGCATCATGTACCTCTTTCCACGAAGGTACATGATACGACAATCACCTGGGATGTTCAACCCTATGTGAAACAAAATGTTCACACTTTTCATTATGGTTGTTCATAAAATATCAACAATTTTAAAATGTTGATGATGATAAATGGGGAGGGGAAATTTCATTACATTTTCTGCAGAAAATGTTTCTATTTCTTGACCAGCTTTACTCTTAATAAAGGTGTCTGAGTTCTGACTGCCAATGTTACTTTGAGTTGTATAACCTGAATACTTAGGACAGCATGTCTGCTTACATGTATGATGTCTGACCTCCTTTAGGTCCTTTGTCTGAATGCAATGCTATTGAAGAATTTCCAACAAAGCAGCTGAAAGTCCCTGAGACTGTAGCATGAACAACAAGCCCCATAAAGACTAATGGTCAGCTAGACACAAAAGCAAGACCTAGATACACTTGCCTTGAGTTTCTTTGCATAATCAGCTGAGATATTAACTTTGATAATAGCACCATCTATTGAGGATTCGCAATAATATTTAGTGTTCTTCAAAATAGACGGATGGCAAAATCAATTTTGCATGGATTACAAATATAAATAAGCTTTTAGGTTGTACTATTATAATAACAACTAGAAAGCACTTGTACTTTATTAATTTATTACTAATAATTCAGCGTTTAGAACCTGTAGACCTGAGGAAATAATGTTTTTTTGCCTTTAGTTTGGGGGCTGAACCAAAAAATCTGAATACATTTTTGGTTCAATTCACATTGAAACGGACTATTCAGTTTTCTTGCCTGTTAGCCAGTATGTGTATATTGTATGTATGAAACACCACATTAATATGTGTTACATGTTGAACATTAATATTGTGCACATTGAATCATATATGAATGTTGGGTAGTTATGTTAAGTAGTATAGCTATGAATTGTATTATGCTTTTCCTGGAATGCTGTTCACTCATGCTAAGGTATATTGTGTAACACAATGGAACTCTGCTCTCAGTACAGGAAAATATATAATCTATTAGAAACAAAACATATGAACAGCATGTCCTGCCACAGTTAGAGGGGGCCTCCATGGCTCGCTGGTATCTGGAATGTGGTATCCAAAACAATGGTAAGGACGGTACAGGATGGTACAGAAAAACAAGATAAACTGGTACTGACTTCTGGATTTAATCTTGGGTGATGTATACAATGCTTTTAGCTTGTAAACACCACTGTATAAATATAGGTGGCCTTGAGTGCATATTTTGGAAGCAGACTTAAGCTGTGAGGTTGCTTCCCTGAAAGAGTGGTTGTGACATAGTGGGGTATGATACAGACCAGTCAGTGGCTGAATAACCCTGTCCTGTAAGCTGGGGTCCCTTTGGCAATCTTGCTGCTGTAGCCTCCAACCTGGACTGCTCTCATACAGCTATCAGTGCAGCAGTCACTCTCAGATGCTTGTGGCACCTTAGAGACTAACCAATTTATTCATGCTCAAATAAATTGGTTAGTCTCTAAGGTGCCACAAGTACTCCTTTTCTTTTTGCGAATACAGACTAACACGGCTGTTACTCTGAAACCTCTCAGATGCTTGTATGTACTCCAGCCTGCCAGCCACACTCTGGCTCTCACCAGCCTTCATTATTACTACAGGGTGACCCCAACATACTCACATCCCAGATTTCCCTCAGAAATGTTTGTCCTGCACTGTCCAGCCCACTCCTAGACAGCCCAGAAATATTAATTATTCCTTTAAGGGAATAATACACATCAGCTTCAATGAAGTTACCCAGACACTTTAAGTTAAACACACTGGATTAGACCAAACAATAAAACAAGTTTATTGACTACAAAGATTTTAAGTGAGTACAAGTAATGAGGCATAAAAGTCAAAATGGTGACAAGAAAAATAAAGATAACATTGTCTAGTGCCTACTTAAATGAAATTGGATACAAAGCAAAGTTTCTCACCACATGGTTCCAACTGCATTACTGATCAAACTCTTTGGGTCAGGATCCCTTCCCCCAAAGTCCAACAGCTGTTTTCTTTTGTCATTTTACATGCAATGCCAGAGACAGACAGAGAGAATGGTGTCTTGGAGTGTTTGGGCCTCCCTTTTATATTTTCAATCCCGCTCTTGAAAAACATTTCCAGCTGAGAACCCAGAGGCAAAGAGTCTGTGTGGAAGGATGTTCCCTGCTGGGTTTTTTCCCCTGTGAGCTTCCTTTGTTTTTCTTTCCTCCCATTTCTGTTTGAAGACTGTTTACTGCTTAAATGCAAATTAAGACAAGCATACAGTTATTTTGTTCAAGATCTACCTGTTCAATGACTTCTGTCTGGGTAGGTCTATGGGAGTTTTGAACATGGGCTAAAAACATTATACAGGGGAATTCCATAACTTTACACAATGCTGCTACATAAATTTCACCATGATATCCAAGTTATGAGTTTTCAAATGATACCTAACAAATCATGCCTGGACAAAAGATTATTACAAGAATGTGGATGTGAACATGTGCGGGGTAGGGGATGTATTCTGTCACAGTTTCCTTTTCTTGTTGTACTGCTTTCTCTGACTAATAAACTAATATAGAACCACAAGTATAGTCAAGTAACTGGCTATATCTTTTTTACATGAACCATTTTGACTCTAAAAACATTTTTTTTCCAGCCAGAACTATTTATTGGATTCTACCTGAATTTGCAAATAATTTTGGTGCCCCGAAAAATGTACTTCCTGCTGAATTGACTGTTTGCCCAACCCTAGTCTCCTGTATATCCCGTAAGGGAACTGACAGCAGGAGTCCATCGCTTTGTGTTGAGAAAGTAACTTTCTGCCCCTTGGCTGGAGTGATGTACAGCCCCTGAAGTTATGCCATCTTTTTATGGCACACATTTCGCTTATATCACAGTACTCCAGTATCCTAAAAGCTTAATCTCCTCCTTGTAGCCTGCTGCCTTCACACTTAACAGTATGACTTCCCTGTTCACTTTTGAAAGGTGTTTGATAACCTCTACAAAGAGAACTAAAATGTTAAGAATACCACAGACCTTATGGGTGGGATTTTTAAAATCACTCAACACTGACCTAACTCTTCTCCCACTGCAGTCAATGGGAATCTTACCATATACTCTAGTGGAAACAGATACACTAGTGCCGAAAATAACACCGAATACCTTTTAAGAAAGCAGGGGATTAATCTGCATGTGTGGAAGAATGGTCTTGTGGTTTAAGGCACTGTCTCGGAGTGAGGAACTGAATCAACAAACTTTCTGTGTGACCTCAGGCAAGTCATCTCATCTTCTGAACTGTAAAATGGGGATAATAATGCAATCTAAAAAGGCAAGAGGTATGAGCAAGAAAGTGAGATCTTCAAGACAGGGGCTGTCTCTTCCAATGTGCTTAACAAGTGCCTGGCCCTGATCCTTGGTGCTGTTTTTGGCACTACTATATGCAATTAATAAATAATGCTGTAAAATTTCTTGGTGTTTTGCTTCTTAAGTGCTCTTTGGGTAGATGTTGCTGAAAAGCCTGTTTTTCAGAAAGCAGTCCTACCTATGAAGGCATTTTACAGAAAAGTCACACTTAAGCCAGTTGTGCTTTTGGAATTTAAACTTCTCACTTATCTCCATCATGAAGCACCCTTTGCCACAAAATCATGTTTATCTCTTATTTTCAAACTCATGAGCCAATTCAGTTTTGTGGTGACGTGCTGGAACATTAGGGGGTTCAAACAGTCCTTTGCTAAGTCTGACATCGTCATATTGAGGTTGCAGGCAATTTCCTTGCCTCTGATGGAGCTCACCCTTCCCAGGATATGATTAATCTTGCCTGCCAGGTAATTTATCCCTAGGGCTCATAAACATCACTTCTGAAGAGCAATGTGGAGTCTTTGGAATGGAGCGGACTGTTCCAAACAGCAGGTATTTTCATTTTTCTGGGAGGGTAATGCTATCATATGATCTTTGTCACCCACCCACCCACCATCTCTAAACACAAGTGGAATTCTGTATGATACAAGTAATGTACAGGGTGGGTTTTTTGTAAGTAACAATAAACACTTCCAGAAAATCCATTTAAAACAAGTGTTTGCCAGGTATTGCTGCCTCCTTCTTTTGTTCTGGTTCTGAGAAAGCAAGTTTGTTAAATGAGAGAACTAATAAATGGAATCTCCAGTCCCTCTTCTTTTTCTTGGCAGTCTTATGTGCCTCTGGGAGGTAGGATTTCTCATGGGCTAAGGAGGCAATTTAGTCAGTTTTTTGTTAAAATATTGGCAGCACATCACTGCAGTTCTTCTTTCTTTGGGGGCCATAGGGTCTATCAAATGTAAACAGACAGCACAGCAGGGGGAAATTGATTTTTTTTTAAATCAATTGTTCAGGTGATTGGGACCAGGGCTAAAAATCTTGACAAAAATGTTGGAGGTACATGTGCTGGTGTTCAGGGTACAATCCAGACCAGTAAGGGGTTGTCACCATTTGCCCTGCAGCCTTGGGTGACTCACAATGCTTTGCAGTAGTAGCTCCTCACCTGGGATGCTTACAGCCAGCCAACAAGCATGCTGGTCACACTCTGAGGCCTTGTCTACAATGGCAAGTTTCTGTGCAGTAAAGCAGCTTTCTGCGGTGTAACTCCCGAAGTGTACACACTGCCAAACCACTTAGTGCACAGAAACTGTGCAGTTGCAGTACTGTAAAAAACCCACTCTGATAAGAGGCCTACAGCTTTCTGCGCTGGGGCTGCAGCACCGTGGTCCCCGTGTAGACACCTTGTCAATTACAGAGCTGCAGTTGGCCTCCAGGAGGTGTCCCATAATGCCTGTTCTCGCCTCTCTGGTCATCGGTTTCAACTCTACTGCCCTGACCTCAGGTGACCAACCGTAAGCCCCACATTTTGAAAGTCCCCTTCCTGTTTGCTTGGTGATGCGTGCAGTAGTTTCAGCACATCTTTCCAGGTGGCCATGCCTGCTCCACGCACCAGGTGATCCCCTGCTTGGAACAATGCCGAGCTGCTGGACCTCATTAGCATTTGGGGAGAGGAGGCTGTCCAGTCCCAGCTGCGCTCCAGCCATAGGAATTATGATACCTATGGACAGATTTCACGATGCATGACAGAAAGGGGCCATGACTGGAACACACTTCTGTGCAGGGTAAAAGTGAAGGAGCTGCAGAACACCTACCACAAGGCACGGGAGGCAAACTTCCACTCTGGTGTGGCGCCCACAAGCTGCCAGTTCTACAAAGAGCTGGACGTGATACTCAGCAGCAACCCCACCTCCACTGAGAAGGCCATTGTGGATACTTTGTTGGCTCACATGCCAGTCGAGAGTGGACCAAGCCAGGTGGAGGAAATCTTGGACGAGGATGTGGAGGGGGACCCAGAGGCAGAGGACGACTCGGAGGTCAGAGATGCATGCAGCCAGGAGCTCTTCTCTACCCCAGAGGAGGCTAGCCAGTCATAGCGGTCAGAGTTTGATGAAGCTCAAACAGGAGACGAGTAAGTGGCTGGTAAGTGGCTTTGATTTTGTGAATTGCTGAAGCAAGTTGTTGGGGGCAGGAGGGTTGCAGAAAGCAGGCTTGTGTCTGTATGATGCGTGTACCATCACATGCCTAGTCTGAGCGGTGGAACAGGGTGTAGATTGACTCTCTCACTTCATGGGAATCTGCCTCAGAGATCTCCATGAAACTCTCCTGGAGATACTGGGCAATCCGCTGCCGCAGGTTCTTTGGCAGAGCTGCTTTGTTTCTTGCCCCGTTAAGGATAACTTTCTCATGCCACTCTGCCATCACGGGGGAGGAGATGGGAGGGGAGGGCGGTTAGACCATTGTTGCACACAGGCAAGCTACATAAGGGCCAGGGTGGAAACCGCAGTCTTGGAGAAGACCCTCCCTTGATTCCCTGCTCAGCCTCAGCAGCGAGATATCTTCTGTAATGAACACAGCCTGTGGAAAATGTGGGGACAGTAATGATTATAAGGCTCCCCATACAGTGCTGGGTCTCCCCAAGAGCCACGTGCACAGTGTACAATATGGTCCTGGAACACTGATTTCCCCTTCCCCTGCGAGTACTCACCATTTGGGGGTCTTGTGGCTCGTGGGTGCTTGCCTGGGATCAGCCAGTTAGTGACAGGTATGTGAATAGTGGTTGTGTTTTAAATCACTGAATCAGTGGTCGGTGTGTTGCAAACAATACTGCTTCTGTAAAATGTTGCATTTTGGCTTCACAGATATGACCTTGGGAGCCCAGCCTCCCTCTTTGTTATTGCTGGCTGAATGGCTGCGCAGAATTAGATAGTGGCCATGAAAAACTAAAGAGAACTTTCTGCGTGATGTCATGATGCACTCCGTGGCTGAAAAACAAGAATTGAAGGAATGACGGGACAGTGAGAAGAGGGACCAAAAAGAACGTGGCATGGCAGAACAAAGTCATGGAGTGGCTCTTAAATATTATGGAGTGCCAAGAGGACATGCTCCAGGTGCTACTAGCACTGAAAACTGAGTAGGTCCGCACCTGCCCTCTCCTGTAGCTACTGTTGCAAAACTCTTTCCTATGCAACCCCCCAGACACCGCCAACACACTCTTATCAACTTCCTGGCTCCAGTACCCTCCTGTACCCGCTGCATTCCACTCCTGCCCTGTCATGGTCCAGCCCTGCGGACTGCCAGTACCCACTGCACTCAACACCCAACCCTCTGCAGTTTAGCCCTGCTGAAGAACAGTACACTGCACTGTACTACAAAGGACAAAGTTGCATATGATACCTGGACATACACAAATCTTTAACCGTCCCGAGACCCCACCTCCTCCTGGGACCATCCTTTCCCCCATCCCCCACAGTGCTGATGTGGTTTTTTTTTTGGTCTCCCTCCTCTGGTGGTTGTTTTTTAATAAAATAATTGTTTTGATTTCAAAACAATCTTTATTCCATTAATTGAAAGCAAACAGAACCCTCCAAAGCATCAGGCAATTTTCTTAAACCTTCAAAGTGCATCATCTGCACCAATCAAAATCACCTCCTAGCATTATAAGCACTGCACTCCTGAGCATAGCAACAAATATTAGTGGCTTTCAGCTTCCAATTGCTGCCTCAAGGCATCCCTGATCCTTATGGCCCCGCACTGCGCCCCTCTAATAGCCCTGGTCTCTGGCTGTTCAAATTCAGTCTCCAGGTGCTGCGGCTCAGCAGTCCAGCTCTAAGTGAAGCTTTCACCCTTCCCTTCGCAAATATTATGGAGTGTACAGCATGTGGATATAAGCATAGGAGTATTGTAATCGGCCAGGTCCAGCCTCCCACATAGGCAGCACCAGTGGGTCTTTAAATGGCCAAAAGCATACTCAACAGTCATTCTGCACTTGCTCAGCCTGTTGTTGAACTGCTCCTTGCTGCTTTCAAGGTTCCCTGAATATGGCTTCATAAGCCATGGCATTAAGGGGTAGGCAGGGTCCCCCAGGATCACAATGGGCATTTCAACTTCCCCTCTGGTGATCTTCTGATCCAGGAAGAAAGTCCTTGCTTGCAGCTTCTTGAACAGGCCAGTGTTCAGACAGATGTGTGCGTCATGCACCTTTTTGGACTAGCCTGCGTTAATGTCTGTGAAATGCTCATGGTGATCTACAAGCACCTGGAGAACCATAGAGAAATACCCCTTCTGATTAATGTACTCAGTGGCTAGGTGGTCTGGTGCCAAATTGGAATATGCATCCCATCTATCATCCCTCTGCAGTTAGGGAAGCCCATTTGTGGAAAGCCATCCCCAATGTCATGCATGTTGCCCAAACTCACAGTCTTTCAGAGCAGGATGGGATTAATGGCCCTGCACACTTCTGTCAACACGAGTCCAATGGTCGACTTTCCCACTCCGAACTGGTTAGCCACTGATTGGTAGCAGTCTGGAGTAGCCAGCTTTCACAGTGCAATCACCAGGCACTTCTCCAACGACAGGGCAGCTCTCATTTTCGTGTCCTTGCACCGCTGGGCTGGGGTGAGCTCATAACACAGTCCCATGAATGTAGCTTTCCTCATCTGAAAGTTCTGCAGCCACTGCTCGTCATCCCAGATGTACATGACAATGTGATCCCGCCACGCAGTGCTTGTTTCCCAAGACCAAAAGTGGTCCAATGTGTTCAGCACCTCCGTGAATGCTACAAGCAATCTCATGTCGTAGCTACTACGCATGGCGAGATCAATGTTGCACTCCTCTTGCCTTTGTAGTTTAAGGAATAACTCCACTTCCACTTGTGACGTGCTAGTGAGAGCAAGCAGCATATTGGTCAACCGTGCAGGATCCATTCCTGCAGACCGAAGAGGCAGAGCGCGCAGTACACAAACCATTGAAAGATGGCGCCAAATGCAAATGGAAGCACAGGGACTGCTGCGATGCGAAGCAATGCATCACGGGGCATTGGGACAGGACCCAAGATGCCCCCCAACGCCCCGCCCCTTCCCACAACTCTTAGTGGCAGAAGAGGAAGAGACGCTTTGTGGGGTAGCTGTCCAGAGTGCACCGCTCCGAATACCGTTGCAAGTGCCGCAAATGTGAACATGATATTGTGCAGGCAGCTAACAGCTTGAACAAACAGCAGCAGTTTCCCTTCAGTGCTCTCTGAGCGGTGATGTAACTGCCGGTAATGTAACTCTGTCAGTGTAGACCTACCCTGAGCGTCAGTGTGCTAAACAACCCTGGTTCAGCAGCTCTGACCTAGCAGCCTGTCACCAGCCTCACTCTGGCTTCCACCAACCTTGGTTACAAGCAGCAAGTGACCCTAACATACTCCGCCCTCAAACTATGCACTCTTCAATGTCCAGTCCTCTCCTGGACAGTTCATAGAAATGATAAGGTCCATTCGTTCCTCTAAAGACAAAAACACTTTCCAGCTTATTAACTGAGGTAAATATACCCTTCCCTGCAAAGACTGCACTGAGTTGGTTTACATTAACAGTAAAACAAATTTATTAACAAAATATACATAAGATTAAGTGATGCCAAGTAAAAAGGAATGAAGTTAGAAAGGTTATGAGCAAATAAACATGCAACTTAAAAGTCTAAAATTTAATTTAGCAAGGTATGGGCTTTGTTCAAGATGGTTTCTCACCAACCTTCTTTCTCCCCATCCATGACTTACTTTCTCACAGTCCAGGACCTTCCACAAAAGTACAAGGGGCTGGTTTCCCTTATCGTCCTAGCTGAAAGATCTTTGCCTGAGCAAGTTTCTCACCTATAGTCAGAGATAAAGACTTCAACCCCCCTTTGGTTGAACGCCCCATCTTTTTCAGCTTGCAGGAGTCCTGTTCCCTTGTCTGTCTGATAATGGATGCTCAAAGATGTCTCTGCTTATATTTTCTAGAATTTAATGACTCTATTTCAAGAGTACAGAGTTCTTAATTTACTTAGAAGACAGGTAGATAGTTGCCTCCTCTCCTGTCTGGGAGGGAAATTTGTTCTCCGTTTGGCCACAGACTTTAGAACATATAATTAAATATCTGTATTTCCTTGTAGTGTTAATACAGACCTTTCACAGTAATAATGTCCAGCCCCTCTTCTCTTAGCTTTCAGAAAAGACCTCACTCTATATGCTTTTATAATATGAATATTATATACAATCAGTTGATTCAATTGATTTATTGCTTGAGGTTCAGCCCCTGTCTTTATACACCAGGAAATCTTTGAAATGGATTCTTTGACGGTTACCTCTGAAAGTTAAGTATATTCAAACTGTGGGAAAGGCAATATGAAGTTTCTTGGTGAAAAAGAAAAGGAATTATTGTGGCACCTTAGAGACTGCTCTTCCCTTCTCACTTGTGTTCACTGAAATGCAAATTGTTGTGTTTCCTGCCATCTCTTCTCTCTGCTGTCTTGATGGTCCTGTTTACTCCTTTATATGTAAATTGAGGTAAACACACATTCCTTTGTTTAGGACAGACCTGTTTAACAACTCCAACATACCAGGTTTCCACACACGTTAATCATAATTTCAAGCATATATTCATAACTGAATACATCATGTACATAAATCACACAAAAATATTATTCACCAATGAGTTATTAATTTACAAATGATACCTCACAAGGCATATTTTGTACAAAGATTATTACAGGTGTGTGTAGGGTGTGAATACAGGGGTGCCTAGAGTCACAGTACATGAATCTGCCAACTCCCAGCATTTACCATCCCAGCTGGCAACTAGCCCCTCTGCTACTTTATTCAGTAATACTGAATTGCTCCATTTTAACAGCCTTGTAAGTATGAAACCCATCCAGACAACACAATGCAACTGGCATCATATGCAGGCTATCCAGGGGAGCTTTCTTAGTCACAGTTGTTTGTAATATAATGTTGACAGGGTGTCTTTTTGTATGTCAGTCTGTTCCCTTTCTTTTGTGACAAGCGACATTAACACCACAATGACACTGCAACTGAAGTTTTCCTGCTGCCATCTATGCTGATCACGTGGTACACTGAATAATTAGTATCATTTCTAGACAGTCATTGAGTTTGCTGGGCTATCATCTTATCTTAGAACATTAGATTGTAAAGGAAGAGCCATATACTCTACTTGCCCTAAAATAATTTTGATACTGAAACGTTATATAATCTAATATCCTTATCGCACACTGGGCACTTAAGATGCTGAAATTTATTTTGCCGGCATAGAGCCAGATTCTTAGTTACTTCCATGAAATGTTGCTTAAGGGCCTGATTTTGGAAAGCATCTCTAGTCAGCACAGCACTTAAGCAAGTGCTTACTTTTAAGGATGGACTTGCTACAGTGCTTTGCTGAATCAGGACCTAAAGGAGTGGAGTTATGCAGGTATAACTGAGGGCAGAATTTTGGTCCATTATATCATACCATAATGACATCAAAGGGAACATTATTCATTGTGTTGCACAGAATGAATTTTGCTCTTGTTATCCTGGACTACTGTCTACTAGACTTTTGTACATATGATGTCTTGTTTTAGGTCAAAAATTACTTGATTTTTTAGCGCTGGTGTCTCTTTAAAAGGAGATGCAGTGAAACACTTGAACTAGCAGAACCATGAGGTTTTTTTATTCCATTTCTTCAGTGAATGGTATCCTTGGGGATATACTGTTGTATCGAAACAATTTCTTCAAATAAGAATGTAAGATTTCTGGAAAGAATCTTGCAGTTAAGGCACTGGGCTGGGATTTAAAACATCTGGATTAAATTTCTTACTCTACCATAGACTTCCTGTGTGACCAAGGGCAGCCAACAGACTCTCCTCATCTGTAGAATGGGAAGAATAATACTTCCTTTCTCTCACCCCCACCCTTTCCTGTCTCGTCTATTTTGGTCTGACTCCTGCAAAGAATTAAGGACATGTTTAACTTTACACATTGAGTGGTCCCATTAAACTTAATAGGCGACTCATGGTGAATACTTGTCACATGCACACGTCTTTGTAAGCTTGTGGCTTTAGACTGTAAGCTCTTTGAGTAAGACTGTCTCTTACTATATATACACAGGTTTCAGAGTAGCAGCCGTGTTAGTCTGTATTCACAAAAAGAAAAGGAGTACTTGTGCCATCTTAAAGACTAACCAATTTATTTGAGCATAAGCTTTCGTGAGCTCGAAAGCTTATGCTCAGATAAACTGGTTAGTCTTTAAGGTGCCACAAGTACTCCTTTTCTTTTTATATATACACAGTACCTAGCATAATAGAGCCCTGATCTTGGTTGACTCTAAGTTCTACTATGATACAAATCAATGGCACTCACTCTTTACAGAACCTGGTATATGCACTGATGAGTTCTTTGATGGCTGCTGAGTCTGATGCATGAGCGACAGTCCCGTCCACAGGTAGGGCACACCCACACACTAGCAATTCTCTGAATCCGAGCAGCAGATTCTTTCCTCTTCTTATGCCAGTCATCACAAAGCTTGATCCTGTCCACCTCACTCCATCTACAAGCTGACTTCGCCAACCAGAGTGGCATTCTACACTCCTCTTCCAATCATCCACAGAGTTTCCAAAGGATGCTAAATCATCTTTGCTATCATCCTGAAATCTGCACAGAGGTCTGCCTTTCTTTCTAGACCTTTCACGAGATTCAGAGTACATACACTCTTCGGGATCCTGTAATCCGGCATTCGCTTGACATGTTTAAGCAACCTAAGTCTTTTCTTACTAATCAACATTCCCATGAATGACATACCAGCACAATTTAACACTTCCACATTTGTCACCCTATCTTGCCATCTTATTCGAAGAATTTTACACAAGCATCTGATATGAAAACTGGTTAGTCTTTTGGTATGTTCGGCTGTCGTCCATGTTTTTGAGACATGTAGAACAGTGGATAAAACATGTCTCATAAATATAGATTTTCACTTTAGTTGACAATGTGTTATTGTTCCAGGGTCTGTCTTGCAAAAGACCAAAGTTCCTGGCAGGGCAGGCCCACAACATTTTGGCACCTGAGGTGGGGAGCTCAAATGATGCCCCCATGCCTCCTCTGGATCCTAGTGACGCCCCCCCACAGTCTGGCACCTGAGGCGGCTGCCTCAGTTCGCCTCATGGTAAGGCCAGCCCGGGTTCCTGGCTGCTTTGCCAATCCTACTAATAAGCTCAGCATCAAGATCTACATTGCTGGTAACAGTAGAGCCAAGGTAGCAAAATTGGTCAACAACATCTAGACAAACAGCATCTAAGGTGATACAAATATGTTTAGGTATTATTGCTATTAATAAACAGAAGTGGATGGGAAACAGTTTTCCTGACTCACAAGACTTTTTGAGAGTCCTACAAGTTTTTCCTGTTCCAAAACAGGAAAAAAGTCACAATCTCAAACATTTTGGAAAACTGATAATCCAAAAAAATTAGATCAGGTTAATCAAAGTGTTTTTTGTTTTGATAATTTTGAAATCATTTCAGTTTCAACCTTCTTAAAATGTTTTTATTATAAATTAACACATTTCAAAACAATGTTTTAATCAAGTTATTTTATTCAAAAAATGTCAAAACTGGGCTCTAGGCAATTTAAAAAAAAAATTCCATTTTTTTTTCTAAAGTGGGAGGTTTTTCAAAACTCATCTTTTCTCACAAACAGTTTTAGTTTCAACAAATCAACTTCTGACTGAAAAATGTTTAGTCAGAAAATTCCTGACGAGCTCTAATTGTCTCTATAAGAGAAATGAACTCTGTCACTGAATAACAGCAAAACTTTTGCCTATCAAAATTGAAAGAAAAAAACATGTTTATTTACTAACATATAAAAATGTGTTTGCTTAGTGGATCTACTGCTTTCAAAGGAATTATGTATATTATGTTTTGCTGCACTCTAGTATGCTGGAAGTTTAATCTTGTAACTGGAATAGTTCTCTGTGTATGAGTTTGTGTGTGTGTGTGTAAATATAAAGACCTCTAGTAAATCGTATTCTTTATACCTTATTTAGCAAAGTTTTAAATACTGTATCACTTCATTGGATCTAGTTTGAGTGCAGTAAAGGTGTTTAACCATAATTCATAAAATCCACATACAAGACAGAATTATGAATTTTAATTAGTCATTCTGAAGCTTGGACTGATGGTGGAAGTGCATTTCCACTTTAAACTTTTAAATATCAGACTTACTAACAGCTCCAGTTATAAGTCACTTAAGTGTGGTCAACAAGTACACAACATTCCTGATATTACACAACTAGTAGCTACTGCTGACTGGAGTTTTACATCTTAAATTTCTGAATCTGATACCTGGTTACTAGCATAAGCCTTCAGTGGAACCTGCAGTGACCGAAAGTACCCCTGTATTCAGACCCTATCACTATTGTAATAATCTTTGAACAAAATATGCCTTGTGAGGTATCATTTGAAAACTAACAATATTATGTGTAAAGTTAAGAATTCCCCCTGTATGATGATGATAGCACATGTTCAAACCCACACAGCCCTGACTAGGCAAAAGTTGTTAAATGGGTCTATCCTAAACAAAGGAATGTGTGTGTACCTCAATTTAAATATAAGTAGTAAACAGGGTCCTTGAGACAGCAAGACGTGGAAATGGCAGGAGACAAGACAAATCCGTATTTCCTCACATATAGGGGAGAAAGAGTTTGAGGTGCAAGTGGTGTTCTCGTCCATTCTCCCCGTGGAAGGAAAAGGCCTGGGTAGAGATCGTCGAATCGTGGAAGTCAACGAATGGCTATGCAGGTGGTGTCGGAGAGAAGGCTTTGGATTCTTTGACCATGGGATGGTGTTCCAAGAAGGAGGAGTGCTAGGCAGAGACGGGCTCCACCTAACAAAGAGAGAGAAGAGCATCTTCGCAAGCAGGCTGGCTAACCTAGTGAGGAGGGCTTTAAACTAGGTTCACTGGGGGAAGGAGACCAAAGCCCTGAAGTAAGTGGGGAAGTGGGATCTGGGAGGAAGCACGAGCAGGAGGACGCGAGAGGGGAGGGCTCCTGCCTCATACTGAGAAAGAGGGACGATCAGCGAGTTATCTCAAGTGCCTATACACAAATGCAAGAAGCCTGGGAAACAAGCAGGGAGAACTGGAAGTCCTGACACAGTCAAGGAATTATGATGTGATTGGAATAACAGAGACTTGGTGGGATAACTCACATGACTGGAGTAGTGTCATGGATGGATCATGGATGGATATAAACTGTTCAGGAAGGACAGGCAGGGCGGAAAAGGTGGGGGAGTTGCATTGTATCTAAGGGAGCAGTATGACTGCTCAGAGCTTCGGTATGAAACTGCAGGAAAACCTGAGAGTCTCTGGATTAAGTTTAGAAGTGTGCAACAAGGGTTATGTCGTGGTGGGAGTCTGCTATAGACCACCAGACCAGGGGAATGAGGTGGATGAGGCTTTCTTCCGGCAACTCACGGAACTTACTAGATCGCAGGCCCTGGTTCTCATGGGAGACTTCAATCACCCTGATATCTGCTGGGAGAGCAATACAGCGGTGCACAGACAATCCAGGAAGTTTTTGGAAAGTGTAGGTGACAATTTCCTGGTGCAAGTGCTGGAGGAACCAACTAGGGGCAGAGCTCTTCTTGACCTGCTGCTCACAAACCGGGAAGAATTAGTAGGGGAAGCAAAAGTGGATGGGAATCTGGGAGGCAGTGACCATGAGATGGTCGAGTTCAGGATCCTGACACAGGGAAGAAAGGAGAGGAGCAGAATACGGACCCTGGACTTCAGAAAAGCAGACTTTGACTCCCTCAGGGAACTGATGGGCAGGATCCCCTGGGAGAATAACATGAGGGGGAAAGGAGTCCAGGAGAGCTGGCTGTATTTTAAAGAATCCTTATCGAGGTTACAGGGACAAACCATCCCGATGTGTAGAAAGTATAGTGAATATGGCAGGCGACCAACTTGGCTTAACAGTGAAATCCTTGCTGATCTTAAACACAAAAAAGAAGCTTACAAGAAGTGGAAGATTGGACAAATGACCAGGGAAGAGTATAACAATATTGTTCGGGCATGCAGGAGTGAAATCAGGAAGGCCAAATCACACCTGGAGTTGCAGCTAGCAAGAGATGTTAAGAGTAACAAGAAGGGTTTCTTCAGGTATGTTAGCCAGAAGAAGAAAGTCAAGGAAAGTGTGGACCCCTTACTGAATGAGGGAGGCAACCTAGTGACAGAGGATGTGGAAAAAGCTAATGTACTCAATGCTTTTCTTACCTCTGTCTTCATGAACGAGGTCAGCTCCCAGACTGCTGCACTGGCCAGCACAGCATGGGGAGGAGGTGACCAGCCCTCTGTGGAGAAAGAAGTGGTTTGGGACTATTTAGAAAAGCTGGACAAGCACAAGTCCATGGGGCCAGATGCGCTGCATCCAAGAGTGCTAAAGTAGTGGGCGGATGTGATTACAGAGCCATTGGCCATTATATTTGAAAACTCATGGCGATCGGGGGAAGTCCCGGACGACTGGAAAAAGGCTAATGTAGTGCCCATCTTTAAAAAAGGGAAGAAGGAGGATCCTGGGAACTACAGGCCAGTCAGTCTCACCTCGGTCCCTGGAGAAATCATGGAGCAGGTCCACAAGGAATCAATTCTGAAGCACTTAGAGGAGAGGAAGTGATCAGGAACAGTCAGCATGGATTCACCAAGGACAAGTCGTGCCTGACTAATCTAATTGCCTTCTATGATGAGATAACTGGCTCTGTGGATGAGGGGAAAGCAGTGGACGTGTTGTTCCCTGACTTTAGCAAAGCTTTTGACATGGTCTCCCACAGTATTCTTGCCAGCAAGTTAAAGAAGTATGGGCTGGATGAATGGACTATAAGGTGAATAGCAAGTTGGCTAGATTGTCGGGCTCAGCGGGTAGTGATCAATGGCTCCATGTCTAGTTGGCAGCCGGTATCAAGTGGAGTGCTCCAAGGGTTGGTCCTCGGGCCGGTTTTGTTCAATATCTTCATAAATGATCTGGAGAATGGTGTAGATTGCACCCTCAGCAAGTTTGCATATGACACTAAACTGGGAGGAGAGGTAGATATGCTGGAGGGTAGGGATAGGATACAGAGGGACCTAGACAAATTAGAGGATTGGGCCAAAATAAATCTGAGGAGGTTCAACAAGGACAAGTGCAGAGTCCTGCACTTAGAACGGAAGAATCCCATGCACCGCTAAAGACTAGGGACCGAATGGCTCGGCAGCAGTTCTGCAGAAAAGGACCTAGGGGTGACAGTGGACGAGAAGCTGGATATGAGTCAACAGTATGCCCTTGTTGTCAAGAAGTCTAATGGCATTTTGGGGTGTATAAGTAGGGGCATTGCCAGTAGATCGAGGGATGTGATCATTCCCCTCTATTCGACATTGGTGAGGCCTCATCTGGAGTACTGTGTCCAGTTCTGGGCCCCACACTACAAGAAGGATGTGGAAAAATTGGAAAGCGTCCAGAGGAGGGCAACGAAAATGATTAGAGGAGTGGAACACATGACTTATGAGGAGAGGCTGAGGGAACTGGGATTGTTTAATCTGCGGAAGAGAAGAATGAGGGGGGACATGATAGCTGCTTTCAACTACCTGAAAGGGGGTTCCAAAGAGGATGGATCTAGACTGTTCTCAGTGGTAGCAGATGACAGAACAAGGAGTAATGGTCTCAAGTTGCAGTGGGGGAGGTTTAGGTTGGATATTAGGAAAAAAAATTTCACTAGGAGGGTGGTGAAACACTGGACTGTGTTATGTAGGGAGGTGGTGGAATCTCCTTCCTTAGACGTTTTTAAGGTCAGGCTTGACAAAGCCCTGGCTGGGATGATTTAGTTGGGGATTGGTCCTGCTTTGAGCAGGGGGTTGGATTAGATGACCTCCTGAGGTCCCTTCCAACCCTGATATTCTATGATTCTATGAGAAGAAGGAGCATGGAACCACCTTCACATCCAGACTCCGTGTTGCCACCTTTACTGTTTGAATAAACTTTGCTTTGAGGGGTAATCTTCAGAAGAATCCACTTCAAAGGGTGACTGGACTATAAAAATGAGTGGCAAAAACACCCCAAGACTTCTCTATCTCTCTTTCTCTCTCTTTTTCATGTAAGAAGTCAAGGAACCAGCCTTTTGACTTTGAGGGAAGATCCTGATCTAAGAATTTGGTCAGCACTGTTTCCAGGAACATGTGGTAGGGATTTTACCTTGAACCTTGTCTACCTTGTTACATTTTAGCTACTAGAAAGCTTTTATCTTTATTTCTCTTGTCACATTTCTGACTTTTTAGTACCTTGTACTTGTACTCACTTGGTTAAAAGGAGTGACAGTCCCGTCCACAGGTAGGGCACACCCACACACTAGCGGTGCTCTAAATCCTAGCAGCAGATGCTTTCCTCTTCTTATGCCAGTCATCACAAAGCTTGATCCTGTCCGCCTCGCTCCAACTACAAGCTGACTTCGCCAACCAGTTCTTTGTAGTTCAATAAACTTTTTATTTTTTAATCAAACTAATCCAGTGTTGTGTTTAAACTGAACTGTTTGGTAACTCCAGTTAAAGTAGGAAACTATTGAATGTTGACCTCTTACAGAGGCAATGGACCTATAGTATCTGAACAACCCAGGAGGGAGCCTGACAGTGTGGGACACACATTTTGGGGAAAATTCAGGAGTGGAAGTGTGTTGGAGTCACTCTGCAAGTAGTAAACAAGGCTGGTGGAAGCCAGAGTGTGACTGGAGTGTTGCTGACAGGCTGCTGGGGTCAGAGGTTCTGGGCCCGGGCTGCTGTTGACACTCAGGGGGCGACCTGCATACCGGTAGGCTGTTTGTGAGCTGTCCAGGTTGGAAACTACAACAGTAAAGCATTGTGAGGCACCCAAGGTTATGGTGCAGGTGGTGACATAACCCCTCGCTGGTCCGGTCTGCACCCCGGAATACGACACCTGCATAATTCTGTTCCTAGAAGTGATTTCTCTAAATCAAACTAGTCCCAGTGTTTGGTGTGGAATTTTTTTTTGATTTTTGATATTTTTAAGGCAAAAATTCAAATTGAAAAACTTAAGCCAAAAATAGAAATTGTGATTTGGAAATGCGAACGTAGCACCTCAGGCTCCCATTTTTTTCTATAGGCTGGGTTCCCAGGACAGACTACATCTCCCATGATGAACCACAGCCTTCCCTCTTAGAGAGAGGAGGCAGTGCAGCTCGAGAGTCTCTGACCATGGTGCACCATGGGATATGTAGCCCAGGTGTTCAGTTTCTATAAAAAAAAAAACAATTATTTTTTCATGGAAAACACTTTTTTGTGAATATTTTCATTTAATGAAAATTTAATTTTTTTTTATTGGGGGGAAAGACAATTTCAATGGAAAATTTTCAACCACCTCTAGTGTGGCTATTTGCTATTCCTACACACACACACAGATAAGGAAATGTGGAACTATGCTGCTAAACTGGGTTCTGACACTAAATTTGGTTGTAGTTGCCTCATCTTGCCTGAACGTAAGAACATAAGAATGGCCATACTGGGTCAGACCAAAGGTCCATCCAGCACAGTATCCTGTCTACCGACAGTGGCCAATGCCAGGTGCCCCAGAGGGAGTGAACTTAACAGGTGATGATCAAGTGATCTCTCTCCTGCCATCTATCTCCACCCTCTGACAAACAGAGGCTAGGGACACCATTCCTTACCCATCCTGGCTAATAGCCATTAATGGACTTAACCTCCATGAATTTATCTAGTTCTCTTTTAAACCCTGTTATAGTCCTAGCCTTCACAACCTCCTCAGGCAAGGAGTTCCACAGGTTGACTGTGCACTGAGTGAAGAAGAACTTCCTTTTATTTGTTTTAAACCTGCTACCCATTAATTTCATTTGGTAGCCCCTAGTTCTTCTATTATGGGAACAAGTAAATAACTTTTCCTTATTCACTTTCTCCACACCACTCATGATTTTATAGACCTCTATCATATCCCCCCTTAGTCTCCTCTTTTCCAAGCTAAAAAGTCCTAGCCTCTTTAATCTTCCCTCATATGGGACCCGTTCCAAACCCCTAATAATTTTAGTTGCCCCTTTTCTGAACCTTTTCCAATGCCAGTATACCTTTTTTGAGATGAGGAGACCACATCTGTTTGCAATATTCAAGATGTGGGTGTACCATGGATTTATATAAGGGCAATAAGATATTCTCCATCTTATTCTCTATCCCTTTTTGAATGATTCAAACATCCCGTTTGCTTTTTTGACTGCCGCTGCACGCTGTGTGGACGTCTTAAGAGAACTATCCATGATGATTTCAAGAACTTTTTCCTGATTAGTTGTAGCTAATTAGCCCTCATCATATTGTATGTATAGTTGGGGTTATTTTTTCCAATGTGCATTACTTTACATTTATCCACATTAAATTTCATTTGCCATTTTGTTGCCCAATCACTTAGTTTTGTGAGATCTTTTTGAAGTTCTTCACAGTCTGCTTTGGTCTTAAGTATCTTGAACAGTTTAGTATCATCAGCAAACTTTGCCACCCCACTGTTTACCCCTTTCTCCAGATCATTTATGAATAAGTTGAATAAGATTGGTCCTAGGACTGATCCTTGGGGAACACCACTAGTTACCCTCCCCATTCTGAAAATTTACCATTTATTCCTACTCTTTGTTCCCTGTCTTTTAACCAATTCTCAATCCATGAAAGGATCTTCCCTCTTATCCCATGACAACTTAATTTACATAAGAGCCTTTGATGAGGGACCTTGTCAAAGGCTTTCTGGAAATCTAAGTACACTATGTCCACTGGATCCCCCTTGTCCACGTTTGTTGATCCCCTCAAAAAACCCTAATAGATGAGTAAGACATGATCTCCCTTTACAGAAACCATGTTGACTTTTGCCCAACAATTTATGTTCTTCTATGTGTCTGACAATTTTATTCTTTACTATTGTTTCAACTAATTTGCCTGGTATTGACGTTAGACTTACCGGTCTGTAATTGCCAGGATCACCTCTAGAGCCCTTCTTAAATATTGGCGTTACATTCGCTATCTTCCAGTCATTGGGTACAGTAGCTGATTTAAAGGACAGGTTACAAACCAGAGTTAATAGTTCTGCAATTTCATATTTGAGTTCTTTCAGAACTCTTGGGTGAATGCCATCTGATCCTGGTGACTTGTTACTGTTAAGTTTCTCAATTAATTCCAAAACTTCCTCTAGTGACACTTCAATCTGTGACAATTCCTCAGATTTGTCACCTACAAAAGATGGCTCAGGTTTAGGAATCTCCCTAACATCCTCAGCTGTGAAGACTGAAGCAAAGAATTCATTTAGTTTCTGGAAACATGTCTGCCTTTTAGTTTGAGATCCAAGGTTCAGGGCCAAACTGAAATTATTGTAATGCCATAAATCGTGACAGTGTATGATGCTCTGCTGATTAAATCAGCACGGATGATTATTATTATACTACCTTATTAGGTAATGAATAAGCCATATGAAGCTGGTCTCTAAGGGTCTGCACACGACTGTTCTTCATTGTGCAGTAGAGTGAGAAGCCATCTTCACTGCAGTTTTCTATCAGGAGCCGTCTTGTTGAGGAAACAAAACAAGATAAGTCTTTATCACTGGATTAGCAGTACCTTTGTAGGATATTTGAGGAGTGAAGATCATTTTGCTCTGATTTTCAGCATGCACCATATTTCATGACATTATTTATCAATAAAAAGGTCAGTGCTTTTATGAGCATAGTCAACATTCTGATGAATGGGCTTGATATTTGAAATCCCTGAAGGCTATTCTTTGAGCTGTCAAATGAAACAACAGCAATCTCTAAAGGGGGAAAAAAAGCCAATCCGGTTGAAGAAAATAAATAGGGGGAAAAAATCCTTTCTCCAATCTGAAGGATGCCAAGGTAAACCAGGGACATTAATTAAAAACAAATCAATTTACCTTATGGCAATCATGAATGTTTCCCTAATGTTGCTAATTATTATGAATGGTTTTGGTTTACAATAAAAGCTTTTTCCATATAATCCATCTCCTCCTTCCTGTTCCACATAATGATGTTAGAAGATAATAACCTGATCTGACTGCTATTTTCTTAATAGATGATTATGGAAACCTATATGGATTAATGGGAGTCTTGCCTAGGTAAGGACTGTGGCTTTGGCCCCTGAGAATTCAGTAAATGGTGCGGGAGAAGTGAGCAGTTAACTATAAAGGCTTATATTTTTTTAAACTTAAGTATTTTTGAGATCTGTCTTTGTCCTAAGTGAAAAGATGGAGATTTAGCAAAATCCTGAAATCAAAGAAACCAAAATAAAACTCCACCACCTATAGAAAATGCTCTTTTGAAAATACTTCTTGCCTTAGCTCAGGAAGATAAGAAGCATTTCCCACATACCATAAAACAAATGCATTTGGAAGTATAGGGTCAAATTATTCCTTCTATGAAAAATAAATGGAAAAAGAGGAATCCTTGAGAATATCCTCAAGGAAACAAGACAGACAATGTGGGAGAAAAAGTATTATTTCCAATTTACAGATGGGAAATGGAGGCTCAAAGATTTTGATTAGGGACTACCTAATTTTGATTTGGATACCTCAATATTTAGTTGCCCAGATGGAGACTCTTTAAAGGATCCTAATAATTCAGAGGATGGGTGCTCAGCACTTTCTGAGAATCAGGCCCCCTTTGAGATGACTTAAGTTTAACACCTGAAAATTGAGGCATCCAGAAATCACTAATCAATTTTGAAAAATCTTGGCTTTAAGTGGCTTGCCCAAGGTCACACAGGAAGCATTGACAGAGCTGAAATTGAACCCAGTCCAGTGCCATAATCACAAACCATCTTTCCCGTCTCATCCCAAAAAGTGAGAGTGGGTGGCACTGGGCTGCTTATTGACTTTGCTAGGAAAATAATTCAGGTTTCTGGTCCAAATTTAAAATTCGGTTTTCTTTCAGATATCACTGTTAGCAGAAGATCTGATATATTGCATACAGCTTGAAGTATTTAATTGTATTTATACTGCAGTAACATGTCTACAGTAATACCTTTTGTACATTCATACTGCTTGTGCATGGTCAGTTGTTCAAGAACAGGCCAATGAGAGGAAGGATGACCCAGTCTTTAGGACACTAGCCTAGGATGTTGAAGACCTGGGTTGAAGTGCCTGTTTTGCTATAGACTTCCTGAGTGACCTTGGATAAGTCACTTAGCCTCTCTGTGCCTCAGCTTCCCATCTGCTTTTTAAAAAAAAACGGGTGATGACAGTACTTCTTGACTCCAGAGGGGTGTCTTGAGGCTAAATATATTAAAGATTGTGAGGTGCTGCTCAGATACTGCAGTAATGGGGTGTACATAAATACCTAATATAGATAGAAGATTGGATAAATTTCAGTGTAGCACCAGTCAGGCAATGGCTATTGGTAGTAACAGAACAGAAGAGCCTGAGAATCCGTGTCGTCCTACTGCTATAGACAGCTGGGTGCCCCCAGAAAATTTTCACATGGTATGCATAACTGAACCACTCTTGCTTTTTAACTTTAGCTTGGCACCACTCAGATTTGGCCTGGCCTGCCCCTCTGTTGTCATAGACAGGTGGCTGGGCCAAATTTCAGTGAGTGGTGGTGTGACTTGGCCCTTTCAAATGGAGAGGGGACCGGGGCAAACTTGCCTGTTGCCCCCTTGGGTAGCCTGCCCCTAACAATGTATATAATGTGCATTCAGCTGCAGGCACCACTGAGAGACAGCATCTCAACAGTTTCAGCTTGTGTTACTGACATTGTGCTGGCAAGGTCATGTCACTTTAAATGAGCAAAACAGAAAGAAAAGATAAAATGTACTTCCCTCCCCCCTTAAACTGATCTAAGAAGTTCTGTAATGCCTAGGCACATCTGGCATTGATTTCACGTTCACTGTTGTGTACTGTCAATTTGACGTTATGTTACTGTGCTCTCCATGGGGAGCAATGACAATAGAATAGGAGCCCCAAGTGCCTAGACACTGCAAAACAATCAAACCACAGGAAACACCAATTATACTTTCCCTTTTTTCTTTTTCATTTACAGACCTGTGTGCTAATTCACGGATATGAAACTGTCAGCGCAGCTGGTGTTGCATTTACAACACGAGATCTCTTACACAGACGAAGCTTCCCCCAAAGAACAAAAGCCAAACTTGGGTTTTTAACTGGCATTCGGTGCACCTAGGAAATTCACAGCCTGCTGGAACCTGAGCCTAGATGTAGCTAGGGCTGACATGCATAGGGCTGACATGTACCCTTCAGGCATAGCCCCACATTGGGCAGGGAGAAGGGGTGTGGACTGCACAATCCAAGCCTCCTTGACTTGCCCGTTGCCTGTGAGGGTGTTGATTGATATTGGATAGTTGACAGTTTAATGCTGGTGCAACTTCATCGAAATCAATGGGGCTGAGTGGAAATAGGCAGGGGAAGAAAGAGCTTTGTGGGAATAAAGTGACTTGGGAAATGGAGAAGGGGGCATAAATTGTGTGGGATTTCTAGGGTTGGAGGGCTAACAAAGGGACTTATTTGGGAATGGATAGGAAAGAGACATGAATGTTGAAGATGAATGGAAGCAGGGAGACTGAGAAGAAGAGACTAAACTTGATGCACTTGGTGGAGATGCTGTGTGGGATGTGGTAGGAACTGGGCTCCTTAGGTACAGCTGGAAGAAGATGGGGATGGGCTAACAGATTGAAATGGAGGAAGCAGAGCCTGAAAGCGGAGCTAAGAAACTGGAGAGGCAGAGGGAAGAGACTGAACAAGGAAAAAGCTGGAGGGGAGAAAGGCACAGGAGAGTAGGGGGAAAGCGGGCAAGACTGGGAGAACTTGGGGTAAAGAGGGAGAGAACACAATGCAATGGGAAAGAGGAGGATGGAGGGAGACGTTCAAAAATGGCTTTCAAATGAAACTTAAAACTTGAGAGAACCTTAGAAATATGGACTTAATGTTCCAATTAACTAAGCTGCAGGGGGGCAGGCAGCATCATTTAAATTAGCGTGGTAAAAGCAATCTGTTTCAGTCACCTGGCTGGTTCCATGTTCATAAGGAACTCCCCAAGTGTCTCCTCCTGGGTTGTCCAAAATCCAGTCAGCCACACTATTGCATCAGTCCCAAGGGGCTCCAGGTAAGATAATAAGGAAGTTTTAAAAATTCACAAATGAAGGGTTTTTTTCCTATTAAAAACAAAATAGTTGGAAATTTAAAACCACTTCAGAGATGGAGGGCTGGGAGGGAAAGGGAGAAATTGGACTTAGCTAAGCCCCTTAACTGTGAAGGAACTAGATCACATGAGTTCTGGGCCTTATTCTCCACTGCCAAGTACACTGTGTAGTGATTTACATTGAGGCAAAGGGAGTGTAAAATACTAGTAATCCCATTTCCTGCTGGTGTCAATGTGTGTCACTCAATTGACTTCACCCCTTACTGCAGCAGGAGTTTTGACCTTACACTCATGTTGGACAACCACTTGGCACAGTTGTCAATGACTACACAACATGCTCTGCAGGCGAGAATCAGGAATGCTGTCCTGGAACCTTTTAATGGGAGTTTCACTGTAGACTTCAGTGGGAAAAGATCAGGCCACTCATTCTCCCCTCTCTTTCTCTTTCCTTGTGTTAGGGTTATGTTCTGACTTCCTGGAGTCATGGCAGCAGGCTCTTAATGACTTCTAGAGTATGAAGTGAAATCTCCCTGTGTGGGGAGAGGAGATGAAGGCTGTGCTATCTAAGTCTGGTGTACTGATCTACCAGACATGAGCTAAGACAGAGGCCAGGCAGTCAGATGCCCCCTACCCCTCAACACCCACACACACCCACCCCTCTGAAAACAAAAGCATTGGTTCACTGGCTTTAGGATTTTTGAACCTATTTAATCTATTTTTTTATTTTTCTCTCCCTCAAGTATCCTGTAGCCTGTGAGCAAATAGAGTTTTTTGGGGAAGAGACCTTCCCCCTCCCCCACACCACCATCCGCTGAAAAAAGCTCTAGAAAATAAAGAAAATAAAACTAGTTTAAAACAAAGGCTTTTCAAGCACTTACCTAATATCTTCTGTTTACAACCATTCCGCCATCCAATGCTACAGACTAGGGGCTTGTCTACCTGTGAAAAATGTGTACACTCTATTCCAGGATAAAGGTGATTTTATTCCAGAATAAGTACTCTGCTTTAGAAACAGACTAATTATTCTGGAATAAACATGGCTTGTGTGATATATTGAAAACTGTGTTAAAACTGTAAGCTATTACTTTACATTTTCATATGTTTTCCTGGTCCTGCTTGCGGGGGGAGCAGGGGGACTCTGTAGAGAAGTGTGTGATCAGGCTTTAGCAGCAGTCACTCTGCAAGAGCCAGCCTAGAGCAAGGTGGGGGTGAGTTGTACCTCGTTGCCTTAGAGAGCAGCCTGTTTTCTCTCTCTCTGTTGTTGGTTCTCCTGTTTTAAGGGTCTGGATTTCAAGAAATAAAGTAGTGCTAATTTGCAGCCTTCCAGAAAGAATATCTTATGTTTTTCTCTGTTTGTATACTATTAACATAACTTGTGAGCACAGAGGGTTGCTGACATCATAGTAAGAAACTAGTCTGAGTAAACAGACACAGTTATATAGGGCCTCAAAGGTGAGGAATCTGGCACAGTGGAGAAGAAGGAGCAAATGGATGGACTCAAGGTAGGAGAGCTATTGTGGAATAAGAAAAGGAGTACTTGTGGCACCTTAGAGACTAACCAATTTATTTGAGCATGAGCTTTCATGAGCTACAGCTCACTTCATCAGTGAGCTGTAGCTCACGAAAGCTCATGCTCAAATAAATTGGTTAGTCTCTAAGGTGCCACAAGTACTCCTTTTCTTTTTGCGAATACAGACTAACACGGCTGTTACTCTGAAACCTGTCATTGTGGAATAACTTATTCTGCAATAACTATTCTGGTCAATTTCCCTGTGTAGGCAAGCCCTAAATAATACCCTTTTCAATAATACCCAGTTAGAGAAACCAAAATAGTTGGCATTTACTACTAGGAAAATATAGGGGTATATTTGCAGAGTGGTGAATAGGTGTATCTATAAAGCTCTTATTACTCAGTGGGAATCATACATGTGCTTCTTTGAAAACTTCCCCCCGAGAGCTTGAATCCATCCATTGATCCCTCTTTGCCACTGTAGTAAGGACCTGTATAACTCTGGCCCAACCTATGCATCAGACCTAGTTTCTTACCTGATACCCCTGTCCTTCTGCTCTAATAAGGCTACCAACATAAACTCACCTCAGTATCTGAAAACCAAGCGGGGTCCTGTCTGGTTCATGTGTCACTAACACTAATATACATTCTGCTGGCCACATCTTGTCCCCAGCTGAACCTGGCAACTTCTTGTCTTCATGGGAGTTGTAAGTGGAGCTGAGTGAAACTTTTTGACCAAAACTCGGGTAGTGTCCACATTGTAGTGTCACAAGATTATACTGCTGGCCACCTCCAGTCCTGAATGGAAAAAGTAATGAAACAAAATGTGACAAAGCTCTATCCTTGCCTCCATGGGTCCCACGTTTCCTGGTGGATTTCACTAGCTTCAGAGGCTCACTGTGACCCTCCATGTAACCTTCTCTCTCTAGAGACAAGGGTCACAGTCTACTGAGCCATTTTCATCATAAGCCAGCAAGGGAGGTGAGGAGAAGTTATCCTTCCTTGCACAGTCTCTATTGTCTCCCAGTCTCAGTGATTAATCAGGGGGTAAAGTGGTGGGGGGGAGCCCAGGCCCACCCTCTACTCCTGGCTCCAGCCCAGGGACCCTAATAGTATCAGCTATGGTAGCTGACCTTTTAGAAACATGACATGTACAATTCCCTGGGCTACTTCCCCCACAGCAGCCCTCACTTCCTCAAGCTCCACTTCACCCTTACCTCAGGGCCTCCTTCCTTGTGCCTGATATGGTGTGTACTACTCAGCCTCTCCAACAGCACAACTTCCTCCCACAGCTCCTGACATGCACCCCCACCTGACTGACTGGGAGGCTTTTAACTAGTTTCAGCCAGCCCCTGATTGGCTTCAGGTGTCCCAATCAACCTAGCATTCAACCTGCCTTCTGGAAAGTTCTTAATTGGCCCCAGGTGTCTTAATTGACCTGGAGCAGCTGTCATTTCACTTATCCTGGTACCAGGGATTTGTTTAGCCTGCAGCTAATATATCTATCTCCTACTACTTTTCTATAGCCGAGTCTTTGCAGGGCGGGGTCCTCCCTCTTTTGTGTGAGCGGTGCTCGCCTTGTTGCCGAAGAAGGGGGACCTCCGCGATTTACGAAACTGGCGTCCCATCTTGCTCCTTAGCACGGACTACAAAATCGTAGCGAAAGCAATCTCGCTGCGGCTAGGGTCTGTGATGGCGGACGTAATCCACCCAGACCAGACCTATACTGTCCCGGGTCGCAGCATTTTTGACAACCTATTTCTAGTCCGAGACCTTTTGGAACTCGGACGTAGAGACGGTCTGTCGTTCGCCCTCCTGTCTCTCGATCAGGAGAAGGCGTTAGATGGAGTGGACCATGGGTACCTCCTGAGCACTCTGCAGGCGTTTGGGTTCGGACCTCAGCTTGTGAGTTTTCTCCAGGTGCTGTATGCCTCCGTGGAGTGTCTGGTTAGACTCAACTGGACCCTGACCGAACTGGTCAGCTTCGGGCGAGGAGTGCGGCAGGGGTGCCCCCTCTCGGGCCAGCTGTACGCTCTGGTGATTGAGCCCTTCCTCTGTCTCCTCCACAGGAGGTTGACAGGGTTGGTGCTGCGGGAACCGGAGCTGCGACTGGTCCTGTCAGCGTACGCCGATGACATACTCCTCGTGGTCCAGGACCCGGGCGACTTGGCACAGGTGGAGGCTTGCCAGGCCATCTATTTGGCAGCCTCCTCCGCCCGAGTCAACTGGGTCAAGAGCTCTGGCTTGGCGGTGGGGGACTGGTGGCAGGCGAGCTCTCTCCCACCCGCGCTTCAGACCATCTGGTGGAGTGCGGGTCCGCTGCTCTACCTAGGCGTTTACCTTTCTGCCACGCACTCTTCTCCGCCGGAGAACTGGCAAAATTTAGAAGGCGGGGTGATAGAGCGGCTCCGGAAATGGACGACACTACTCTGATGTCTCTCCCTCCGAGGGAGAGCACTGGTGCTTAACCAACTAGTCCTGTCCACGCTCTGGTACCGGCTCAACACCCTGGTCCCGGCCCCGGGTTTCCTGACCAACCTCCGGACATCGATTCTAGAGTTCTTTTGGTCAGGAATGCACTGGGCCCCTACTGGAGTTCTTCAACTACCCCTGAAGGAAGGAGGACAGGGCCTGAAGTGTCTGCACACTCAGGTCCGTGTCTTCCACCTCCAGGCCCTGCAGAGGCTCCTTTATAGTGCAGGTAGTTCGACGTGGAGCATATTGGCGCACGCCTTCCTGCGCCGCTTCCAAGGGCTCCGATATGACCGGCAGCTCTTTTATCTCTGTCTGAGAGGTTTTCCGCGAGACCTCTCCGGGCTGCCGGTCTTCTACCAGGACCTCCTCCGGACCTGGAAACTGTTTTCAACAACCAGGTCCGTGGCGGTCATTGTGGGAGCAGATCTCCTTGCGGAGCCCCTGCTACACAACCCCCAGCTCCGTGTGCAGGTGGCAGAGTCCCGCTCGGTGCACCAGAGTTTGGTCCTGACGGAAGTCACGAGAGTCGGAGACCTCCTGGACTACGACCGGGGAGACTGGTTGGATCCCCTGACGCTCACTCGGCGCATGGGGCTCTCCAGACCTCGTACTCCCTGACTTGTACTTCAGGAGGTGAAGGCCGCCTTGACGCCCGCTGCTCAGGCTTATCTCAACCGAGCCCTGCGCGAGGGTGCACCCTGCCCACCCTCTACCCCAGGCCCGCTGGACCTTTCAATTGGGCTCCTACCCCATAGATCCCAACAAACCCCTCACCCTTTCACTGCGAGCTGGCTGCATGAACTGCAGCCGGTCAGCTTCCAGATTGTGCCACGGAAATATTTATACACACTCACGCTTCACACCCTTCACGCCCACACCCTGGTGTCCCACCCCGATACAAAGTGGTGGGACCTCCTGCCACCTTTGGAGGGTGAGCAACCTCAGTGGGCCAACCTATATTCCACCTTGGTCCCGAGGCCCATCGGGGACATTAGTTGGAGGCTCCTTCACGGAGCTGTGAGCACGGGCATGTTTTTGAATCGTTTCACCCCCATCCCGGATATTTGCCCTTTTTGCAATGTGAGGGAAACCCTGGCGCACGTATATTTAGAGTGTGCCAGATTGCAGCCCCTTTTCTGGCTCCTCACGAATATTTTATTACACTTTTGGCTCCACTTTTCCCCTCACCTTTTTATCTACACACTCCCCATCCGTGGCCCCACAAAATCGCGAGACCTCCTGGTTAACCTCCTCCTAGCCTTGGCTAAAACAGCCATTTATAAAACCAGAGAGGGGAGGTTGGCTAATGAAGCGTCCTGCGATTGTAGGGCCGTTTTCCGATCCTCAGTACATTCACGTATCCGGGCGGAGTTCCTCTGGGCGGCGTCCACTGACTCCCTTGACACCTTCGAGGAGCGGTGGGCGCTGTCCGAGGTTCTCTGCTCGGTGACCCCGACCGGTTCCCTCCATCTGACCCTTTGATTGAGGGGAATAGCGAGGGACCCCAGCCCCAGCCGTTGCCGCTGTGGATACCATCATTACTGTCACCTAGGAGGGGTCCTATAACATGTGGGTGTACACCTCCCCCAACCCCCCAAACCGCCCACCCCGCAGCCGTCCCCATCTTGTCGGGCACTCTCAGGAGAGGAATAATCGGTGACACTGGGCGTGGCACTAGGTAACTCGAGGGGGTGGAAGACCACGAGTGTCGAGGAAGTCTCCCCCTGCTCTAGGCCACCAGGTAACTCAGGAGGGTGGAAGACCACGAGTGTCGAGGAAGCCCCCCTGCTCTGGGCCCAGGCTAGCCTGAACACTTCCCCCTCCTGAAGGCTGCTGTGTCATACCTTCTGTTTGCTTTGTTTTGTTGCATAGTTTTTCTTTATCCTCTTTGATGATTCTTTGTAAGTGTTATACAAATAAAATTCTTTTCTGCTTTAAAAAAAAAAACAACTACTTTTCTATAGCCATCTGGCCTTGCCCCGTCACAGAAATGAAACGCTTCTTTTCAGCCCGAGAAAGAATGTTAAGCCATTTACATTCACAATCACATTACAGGCACCTGTACTACAGCCTCGCTCTCAGCTTTTCAAGTATGGAAAATTGCATGTTCTTTAGTGCATGTACTTGTAAGTAATTTTCAAGGCAGTAGGCACCAATATTACAGGGAGCGTACCTGTGAGTCAACTATTTTCTCACCCTGCTTAGCTAACGGATGCATTATTGATTGAGAGCATGAATTCTTCTAGCACATCATTCAGCTTTGGGGGGACATGGTATTGCACTATACATTGAAACATCCTGGCAAAATAAAGCACATTGAATAGCACAAGAGCTTGAAACTTTCTATGAATTTTTATTGCCATTTCATTTGATAGTAGTTCATATCCAGCAAATACACAGCGGGACAATTTCTGCTCGCTTCCACACTGGTTCACTCTGGGTTAAGTGGAATTGCTCCTGATTTGCACTTGTCAGAATGATGGCAAGATCAGAAGTAAGCCCGTTGTTTCAGAGAGCATGCATCTCTGAGGAAATAGATGGTTGGTCCTTGGGGACTGCTAATGAGAAACCAAACCTTCCTGCTTTAGTTCACTCGTTTGAATTACATTGATAATGACTAAAAGTCATTGCTGTTTGATAGCAGTTCAGTAGCTGCTGTGAAATGAGCTGTTGGTTTCAGTTCAGTTTCCTGCTCTGAATCAAGCTGAAGAGTCCAGACTGTGGTGGAGCAACATTGCATTGTGGGTAGGCAGCAGCCACACTTGACATATTTGTTGACAGACGGTGTTAGGGAGGCAGTTGATCATATTGTTTCTAAAGCATCATCTGTGGAACTTCCAAAGAATTAATTCTTCTGTGGAGATTCCTACAGAGAGCAGGTCCATTTGAGGGGAAAACAGTCTAACTACATGTCTGTAAAAATAGTAGGGGCTTTTAAATTCATGATTGTGCCTCTTGAATCCCTATTCTTTTGTCACTAAAGTGACATGTAAACTGGACTTTGTCACTCAGATTCTCATGGAAGTCAGGTGCATGGCCCCAAGTGGAGTGGGATTTGAATCAAGTAAGATGGGAGTGAGCTGCACAAAGACAGAAAAAATAAACAAAATACTGAGACTCCTTCTAAATACTCAAATCCCCACAATGCAGGAATAGTCAAAGCTGACCCCAGGGAGCTCTAATTTGCATAGCACACAGTGTCTGTATCTCTGTGAACCCACCCGAGTGCAGGACATCTCCTAAGCCTGCCAACCGCTCCATGTATAGAGCACTCACTGAAGTCAATGAGAGTTCTGCACCTGAGGGCCATGCAGGAATGGGCCCCATCTGAGTCAGGGTTACAGGATTGGGTTCTTACTGTTGCATTCATTTTTATTTTTTCATTTAATATTTTATGATTTAGAAGGGAAGAACAATAGGAGACTTGGGTATTTATTGATTCTGCAGCCAAAGGCTAAATAAATATGTATATAAAATTTAAAAATTAATGTTTGCATTATCTGATGGCCTGCAACAAGATAGCAGTAGACCCACCTTTGGGACATGTTCTCATCAAAAGTTGTAAATTAAGTTTAGAAAACAATGGTGTAACTCTTTTAATTTTAGCTAACCAAGAGAAGTTAAAATCATTCATGCCTTTTTATTTTGGAAAATTATTTGCCTTTTTTTTTTTTGCATAGACAAGTGTGGTTGCTTGGGTATGTCTGATGCTGTGTATTGTTATAGATCTGACTTGCTAAGTTTAAAGGGAATATATAATACCGATTACAGGGTGTGAATCAACCCTGTGCGGAGAGCCCAGGATCATTAAAATCCCAATCAAGATCTCTTGGGGGAGAGGGGCTTCAGTGGGATTTAAATGGTGCATTTAGGGAGGCCTAAAGGGGGAGGGCCTCCTTTGGCTTTGTTGTAAATCTTCACTGAGCATGCTGGGAAATGGTTTTTCAACCACAAGTTTTTTATTTCCCATCCACCCTACCAATTATGCAATGCTCATGCTCCCCAGTGAGCACCGCATATGTCCATGCCAAGCTTAGCACGTCCAGCATCAGCTAATTTTCATTATTGCTGTTTCCTGTTCAAATAAGGGGGTTATAATGTCTTTTCCCCTGCCCCACATTCTCACATAATTGGAGCTGAGTGAATAATACCCATTGAATATTTTATTCCATTTTCCCTCACCTATTTAATAAACTTATTAATGAATACACTTGCAGGTTATTTGACCAGCTGTAAAAGATCAGTGAATGGAAAATAGTTATCATATAACTTACTCAAATAATTACGAAATCTATTGAATACATTATTATTTTCTTTGGCCAGTTCTATACACAGCTGAAATTTTTGCACATGCACAAAATCACCTTTGGGTTGGTATCCAGCCAGAAAAATGTTGCCCCCCAAAACTGACAGTTTGGGACAGTTCTCAGCATGTGGAAACGAGGGATTATAATGAAAATTTCAGAAATGCAGTCAGCATGAACAGTTACTGCGGTTCCTTATGTTCTTGTCATAAACCATTGCATATTGTACAGCTGAATATATGGTGTCAAGTAGGACCATTGCTATGTCTGGTCGGTGTTGGGATATGCTTTTCCTGACTTCACTGCCGTCTCTTGGGAGAATATATTCTGGAAATGGGGATGGGTTCCAGGTGCTGTGGGACTGGGGCCATCATATGGGAGGTAGGATAGTTGAGAGGTGACGCCTAAGGAACCTGTCTGCCTGGCTTTCCATTCCTGGTTTCTTGGTGCAGTAGTTGCATTGCTAAATACTCACCCCCCACCCCCACGAAGCTCTCTTCTACTAGTAAATATTTGGGAAGAACATTCTTCTACTTCAGAGACCAATATTAAAATACACTCTACAAATGGCATGCATTGGTATAGAAATAAGAACGTGTGATGAACCTCTTCCCTATTTTATTTAGCTGTAGAAAAAAAATGTACCCTTAAGGTTGAAGCTAGCATTAAAAGAAATAAAAGTATAGAAGTAAAATAATTCACACTGTGATATCTATGTACTATGAAAACTGATATTTAGCCAAAATTTATACACAAAACCAAACTCCAATGAAAAGATCTGAAGTCATTACCTTAGAACATAATATACAATAAATATCTGCATCAACCAAGTATTAAAAACAAAACAAACCCAGGCAAGCTCAATATCCATTCTATCAAAGAAGGAGAGAAGAAATACCAGAATACTATCAATGTATTGCAATGTATGCCATACAGGATAAAAAATGCATACCCAGCAAATATATTTATTAGTGAATATTATATAAATGTCAGCCATAAGGTCCTCCGGTGGGGGACTTCTTTGAAATTAAACAAAATCACTTATTACTCATTGGGTAAAGATAATTTTAATAGGTTAGAATACTCCAGCCCCTTTATGGGCTGGGGTCCTAAAAAAGCCTGAATTGCAGTCATGGGAAGATTTCCCCAGTTCAGACCCTGTGGAAGAGAGTGGTAAGATTTCCTCCGGAGGACCTGCCTTGTAAACCCAAGCATAGGGGTCATGCTGGAGATGGGAAGAGTGTGTTGGGCACAGGGCTGCACCACTCTTCCAGCTCCTGGAACAGCCAGGACTGTAAGGGCACAATGGAGCCTTAAAACCACCTTAGCTCTTTCTCCTGCGAGTTGTATGCCCTACCCCTTAGAGATGCAGCATAGAATCACTCCCTGTATTTCTGTTCTGTTTCCATTTCTAGGCCCCAATTCAGGAAAACAGTGAAATAGGTGCTTGATTTATCTCTAGTCACTTGCTTAACTTTTGTTTGATGTATACTGAAGTCCCAGTGGCTTCAAGCTTAGCCTGATTGTGTCTGTATCTTAATGCATAGTTTAAGCAGCAGTCAAGCGTTCACTCCATGCTTCAGTTTCTAAGGCTCACTGAACTCCTTTCCTCCCTCTTCACTTCCAGGAGAATGAAGGTATTTTCTACCATCAATGTTCATCAAGAATTATCCTGAAAGATCGCTACTGAGAGCTTTCTGGAACCTTGCCTTGTTTTAATGACTGCTTGAGTTGTCACCCTGTTCCTAAACAGATTGATCAATAGCTTTGTCAAATACTGTTAGGTGTCTCTGAAATAAGAAATTATATTCAGATTACTGACATTGCAGCACAATCTACCAGTTTACTAGCTAACTCTGAGATTCAGAGTGAGGGCAAGAGTCTTCTCTTTATGAGACAGTATTTGGAAAAGATATTGTAGGACTAATTTACTGTCAACAATATATGGTTGGCTTTGTAACATTGGAGCCAATATTTAAAGCTGGATGAATAACAGACCTTTTTCATGCGCAGTTATGAAAAATAAAAAAATAGGTTTTGCTTAGGGTTGAATTGAAAATGAAAAATTAGCAAAAAAATAGAAAAGTTGGAAAAAGTCATTTTGATTTTGAGCCTTTTTTCATTTTTAACAAATGAAATTAAAGAAAAATTTGAAATTAAATGGTTTCAAATAGAAGAATTGAAACATTTCATTTAAAAAGTCAAAACAAAACATTTAACTTTTTCAGATTTTTTTTTTTTGGTCAAGACAGCTTGGTGAAATCAACATGAATTCACAAAATATTTTGGGGATACCGAATATGCATGTTTTGCCAAAATTGTTTTGGTTGAAAAATTTTGCCCAGCTCTGCTAATATTCAGAAAGCCACTTGTGGTGCTGTTCTAGAAGTTATTTCTGATATTCAGGCCTTCTGCTTCAAGAGCCACTGCACAATCTTGGGAAAGGGGCTGAAGGCACACACTAGGTAGTCAGGTGCTAAAACAAGACAAATAAATCTTGACTGCACCAAATAAATGAGCGCTAATGAAATGGTAGTATGATAGCACTATAGTTATCTGCTTTGATATTTGGTGGCTATATTAAGCGCAATGAGAGATCTGTAACATTTAATAAATGCTCAGGAGATGGGTTGCCTGGAGACACTTCCGTTGAATGCATGATTGCTCACTTCAGTGTATTCATTTGGAAGTGTCTAGTTCACATTGGGCAAACTCAGAGCTTTAATACACTCCTATCATCTCATTACCATAGCCATTCCCATACCAGTAACTTGACCCATATTTTTATAGGATGAAATTCACCCCATAAACTTGAGTACTTGAGCTCTATGTTAATGAGGGGCAGAGGGTGTGAGGAGACAAAATTGACTCTCAGCTCGGAGCCAGGGTGTGGTGCTGCTGTTAAGTTATCACCCTGGCTATATCTCCAACCCATAGGCTGGCATAACACTCACAGCCCCACCTGTACTTACAGTATGGGGCTGAAGGAACTGCCTATAGGTGGGTCTGTGGCTACTTGGCTACTCACCCAATCCCTGGAGCCTGCTTTTCCTGGACAGGAATTGGGGGATCTGTGGTCAGGAGGAAGAAGAGCAGATACTAAGATGCGCTAAGATACTGCATTGTCGATGACGGCAATATAAGAACTAATAAAGCACAGAATGAGATAGGATTCAATTCAGGGCAGAATGAAGAATCCTCATCACTGCTCCTCCATTTCTGCCTGGTCTGCAAATAATGGAATTGTAAGCCCTTCAATGAAACCGCAGGGTTAATGTGGTGAACTCCTGAGCTCAACTCCTGTTCCACATATACATTGCAAATGAATGGCAAGTTTGAGGAGAGTAACTATTCATTGGGGCTGGCCAAATAATTGCATTTGAAACTGTTTTTGTAATGAAAAATAGAGTTTTCTACAGTGTCTGCTTTTGGCGGAAAAGTTTTCAGTTTTCAGGTGTTTGATTTTTCAAAGTAAGCCCAAAATTTTCAGTGAGGTTGGGAGGAATCGTCTTTTCAGACTAGCTCCACTCTTCCTACCCTTTAATGTAGGTAGGGCAGAAAAGTAATAATTCTCCGCAGCATCCCACCCCAAAGGCAAAATTTTTGATGCAGGATGAAATGGTGGGGAGAATCAGAATGGGACCTTACATTTCTTATGTGAGTTTGTACTCTGGATCTGATCTGTGAGATGCTGCTTTAATTTTAAATAAACCATAATTTTTGTAACATATTGCATAACAAGACTTATTCATGAATCTGCGGGGAAAATTTTGTACAAGCGAATGACAGATGTAGTTTTTTAAGCTTTTTTTTATCAAGTTCTACAGTTTATATTTAAATTTGTTCTTGGCACTGTAAAATATTTCTGAAGACCATGAAAAGGCTTATAATAAGGAATCAAACAGATTGCCTGATATTTTTCCAATCTGAATTGGGCATAGCTTTTCTATTGGAACCCTGTCATCTTATATGTACAAACAACAGGTGGTGAGAGATAGCAAGTTCTTCAATTAGAAATAATATCTCTCCTCCCTTCCCTATAATTTCATAGATATTCTCCAGCAGCCACTTAAGAATGTAAGATAAAGTAATGTAAGAATTAGCACACTAGAACAGATAAATGGTCCATCTAGTCTGGCAGGCAGTTTTTGACACTGGCTGATGCCAGATGTTTTTTCAAAGGAAGGTATAAAACCCTCATAATGCACCTGATTGTGCAATATTATACAATGAGATGAAATCTCTGCCTGTCCCCAGCTGGTGACCATCTTATGTCTGAAATTATGAAAACTGTTGGCCCATTTAATTTTTATCTTAGTTAGTGTAATTATAAGGCATATTCTTAGTCACAAATGTCTAATTGTTTTTGAAACCTGCTAAGCTAATTTTACCTCTTAGAGCCCAGTATCTTCTTTCATGTTCGTCTGCCATTCCATAATCACAGATTTGCTGACTGTGTTCCAAAGGGCTGCAGCAGCTACCTGCTCTGGGCACATTTTCTAAGAAGTGACTGATGTGCTGTGTATATGCAATACAGCTAGTCCTAAATGCTGAAAAACCATGTTTCAGGGCCCCCCAAAATATCTAAGATTGGCCTAAAAATTGGAATATTCTTTAAAATAGTTCTCCCTTTGCATTCTAGTTTGAGCCTTTGGGGTGGGGGAGGGGTGCTTATTTCATGTATCAAGTGTTTCTCTGAAACCATAAGGGCTACAAACTTACTATTTTTTTTAAAAAGGAAAGCTCAGATTCTCATGTAACATCTTGACTCTAGCAGCTGGAGTTTTATGTACAATACCAAATATCCTGAGACTCGGGCAGCTGAGTGGAAGTTTTGAAAATGCCAGTGGTACATAAATGGTGGAACTAGGCACCTAAAGAGGCCGGTGCTTAAATACCTTTGAGAATCTGGGCTCCCAAGTTCTGACCAGATATAAAGTTTTATTTCAACAGTTACTTTGGGAGAGAATCTCAAGTAAATAAGCAGAGCTCTGACTGACTTTAATGGAGCTCAGCTGATATTCACTAGATGAGGATCTGGCCCTTTGAGTCTACATGTGATGAGATGAGAGTGCCCCATTGGTTCAGGTCCTCTACTCTTCATTCAGGCAAAGGCCCCCATGGCCATCAACAGTGATCTAATTGACAAATAGTAGAGGAAGAACTCTTGTAGATGGCTGTGTATAGGACCTGTCTGAAACCCCTTAAGAGTAGGTTTAGTCATGAAGAGTGAAGGGTCTGAGCATTGTGGAAGATTTAGAGAACCAAGGGTCTATTGATTCTTACCACTGAGCTGCTCTAATGAGACTGATTTTTAATCCTATTATAAAGACGTCTATTGATTTTTAAATAGTAGTTTCCAGTCATAATGAACCCATCAATATAACAATATATTGACTTAAGCTCCAATAAATTGGTTTTATTAAGAAGGCATTTATCTCTGCTTAAATCTGTGATATTTTCAGTAGATGTCAGCGTGGACCAATACCGTAAACTGCAAGCTGTACAACTTCATTGAAAACAATATGTTTTCACTGAAGAATCCATACATAACGTAATTAAATGCAAGTTAGAGCACACAATAAATTGTGCAATGCTAGTTGATTTTGTTCCCATTTTTGATTATATCTCTTGTCACCTTCTCAAAATTCTGGGAAGTCATTGGCTACTCTGAATTAGGGCTCCTCATTGTTTTACAAAGCACAGCTAAGAGTCATGAAATCCAAAGGTTTTTCACTTGCAGTGGAAGATCACTGCTTCATTTCTCTGACATTAAAAAAGTTTACTTTATTAGCTTTCCTCTGTAAGTAAAGTTTTTGAAACTTGCATGACAGCAGTGCAGTATAATTTAGACACATGAAAGTATCATGGACGACTAATTCTAAACTCTGCACTTTTAATTTGTATTAATAGATGAAAAATATCTACCAAAGGGAATTTCTCCGATATGTTACTGAACAGCATTATTTCATGGGTCATTGTGATAGGGTGTACCTGGCCCTTTGAAGCCCCCTGGAGGCCCTGCAGTCCTAATAGACCCCACTTTCGGTCGAAGCAGCAAAGGTGGGTCCTCCAGGCCTACCTAGATAGGCTGCATGGAAGCAGCCAGTTAGAGTCCAGCCAGCCCAGATAAAAGAAGCTGCCAGGCTTTAGCAAGGCAGGTCCTGGCTGGGCCCAGAGAGGTGAGGAATGGTGCTCTGGGTGAAGCAGTTTAAGTGGCTGCATTTACTGGGCCTGAGAGAGAGAGAACCTGACAACGTTAACTAACAGGTGAAAGGGACCAAGTGGGAAGAAGCCCAGGAGAAACAGCAGCAACTAATTGAAGGAAGCAGTGTATGGTTCCTCTTTATAGTATTCCTGGGTTGGGACCTGGAGTAGTAGGTGGGCCTGGGTTCCCCCACAGGTGAAGTGGCCTAAGCTCTGAGCAGGGGACAAGGCTCCTTTAGAGGCCTGAGAGAAGGGCTGGAGTTAAAGGGCCCAGAGATGGTGCTGAAGACCTGGGTGGGGAGAGACAGTTTGGTGAACTCTTTGCTGCCTGGAAAGGGTTTGTCTGTTTTGACTGTGCCACTGCAGACCTGCCAAGTAAGGTTGACAACCTTCAGAGGGTGTCTGGGGCAGGAAAAGGCCTGCCTTACCAGCTGCAGCAGAATGAGGTGCTCAAAAGGTGAATGTCCCCCATCATTATCATGTGTTATCCCTATGACAATCTCTGTCTAGTATGGGTTGCTTATGCTTACGCTTGGACCAGCCTAGTGCATACAAGCCTCAAATAAGACTATCACTAGAGCTGATTGGAAATTGGGTTTTTCCCCCATGGAAAACTGACAAACATCAGAATTGTTTTGTTTTCTTTGAAACTTTGGCAGAAAACTTGAACTTTTTTCAACCCAAATACTGAATTTTTTTTCAACCCAAATATCTTCAGCTGACAACTGGGAAAACCTGAATTTTCTTCAGCTGAAAATTGGCAAATTATTTTCAGCTGAAAACTGGCAAAAACTGAATTTTCAGGGTTTTTTTTGTCTGGGGAAAAAAGTTCATTTTTAGGTTTTTAATTCTCTTCTGAAAAATCAAAATTCGGCAAACAGTCACTTTTGGTGAAAGCGTTTAGTCAAAAACCCAATTTTCCATCAAAACCTTAATCAATGGAAAATGTTCAACCAGCCATAACTATTACTGATGGGCTAATCAGTTTCTCCTTTCACTTTAAAAAAACTTGTATCCCCATTACTGCTGGATGCAGAGGTCCTCTAAAGGGAACGCCTTCATGTGAAGTTTATCTGTTGTTTGGCTTCTCCCTCCCCACCCCATGTTTTCCACTGTCTATATCTGACTTCACAGTTTTTTTTTATTCTAGCCAGAGTGCACTAGCCCAATAGCTGTTTTTTGTATACTTAGGCTTGAGGAGGAGATACGCTCATTCTAAATCCCAATTTGCAGTGGCTTGTTACATTTCAGCCCAATTGTTTTGGAAAGGTGTGGACACTCTGAGTCCAGCGGTGGATTTGTTTAGTGAGAATGGGTAAAGTAAAATGTGAAGGCAATTCCTTTGTTGTGTTCTGAAGCAAAGATATCAAATGAGTTCAGTTAGATTTCTCTGAAGAAATACTTCTTGAAATATTTCCCCATCCCCTTGTTTGATTCCTAAATACAAGCAAGGAAATTATCCATAAAACATTCCATTACTGCCATGTTAAGGCTGGAATTTTAAATGCATATTCTTGTGTAATGAAATCATGGGCCTGATTCTCCACTGCTTTGCAGCTAGGGTTGTCACAGTACAGCTTTGCATAGTGAGTGCAAAGTGCAGACAGAGTAATGGTATCATCAAGTGGTTAAATTAGGTTGAATCAGGAAGGAAAATCCTCACCCATCATCCAAGGAGGACAGGGAGCGATGAGGGAGTGCTGTCCCCCTGCCCCTGCACTCCAGTCAGGGAGAAAAGGGCAGGGATTCCCTATGCCTTTAGTGGAATCATAGAATCATAGAATCATAGAATATCAGGGTTGGAAGGGACCCCTGAAGGTCATCTAGTCCAACCCCCTGCTCGAAGCAGGACCAATTCCCAGTTAAATCATCCAAAGAGGAAGAGGATGAGCTGACAGCCTCTTAATCTCACAGCCTCTTATTTTTAGTATTAGTATTTTTACACCCTCTTTGCACTGGACCTGATCTTCTGTAAATCAGCCTACCTCCATTAAAAAATGGCTATTCTGGGTCAGACCAATGGTCCATTTAGCCCAGTATCCTGTCCTGTGGCAGGGATCAGTGCCAGATGCTTCAGAGGGAATGAACAGAACAGGTCAATTTCAAGTGATCCATCCCCTGTTGTCCAGACACAGCTTCAGTCAGTTGGAGGTTTAGGGATACCCGGATCATGGGGTTGCATCCCTGACCATCTTGGCTAATAGCCATTGATGGTCAATAATCCCATGGGGCTATGTTGATTTACAGCTGCAGAGGATATGGCCAACAAGATAGAGAATGAGGCCTGCATTTTTTTTCCTCTCTACTATCATGTGCATGTCACTAAGCAGATTTAGAATATCAGGGTTGGAAGGGACCTCAGGAGGTCATCTAGTCTAAGTCCCTGCTCAAAGCAGGACCAATCCCCAACTAAATCATCCCAGCCAGGGCTTTGTCAAGCCTGATCTTAAAAACCTCTAAGGATGGAGATTCCACCACCTCCCTAGGTAACGCATTCCAGTGCTTCACCACCCTCCTAGTGAAGAAGTTTTTCCTAACATCCAACCTAAACCTCCCCCACTGCAACTTGAGACCATTACTCCTTGTTCTGTCATCTGCTACAACAGAGAACAGTCTAGAGCCATCCTCTTTGGAACCCCCTTTCAGGTAGTTGAAAGCAGCTATCAAATCCCCCCTCATTCTTCTCTTCCGCAGACTAAACAATCCCAGTTCCCTCAGCCTCTCCTCATAACTCATGTGCTCCAGCCCCCTAATCATTTTTGTTGCCCTCCGCTGGACGCTTTCCAATTTTTCCACATACTACTTGTAGTGTGGGGCCCAAAACTGGACACAGTACTCCAGATGAGGCCTCACCAATGCTGAATAGCGGGGAACGATCACATTCCAATCTCCACCTTCACTGAGATCAGATTTCAGTGGGGACATCCAGAACAGCAGCTGAACTTGGTATAGACAACCTCAAGGTGCTTCACCTCGATGTTTTCTGGGACATGAGTGTAACTGAAAGTTAGTAGTGCTGACCTTTTTCCTGTGATTCATTCTACATTGCAATGCCTTGTTCTCTTTCATGAAGATGTCAAACTGGAGTACATCCTGAGATTTCCCAAAGCAGCACTTTCAGATCTCTGAGACCAACTTCCTCATTTTTCATCCGAGATGAAGTGGCTTAAATTCTCCTGTCCACTGTAAATAAAATTTCCAAAACCTGTCAAATGTCATGTGAAGAATATCTGAGCTTCTAGTAGCTTCAGATTTAAATTCAGAGAGATTGAACTCGGCCACACTTCTGAAATTGAAGGAGATCTGCCTCAAACAGACTTGTACTTGGTAGGGTGAGGAAAGAAATGAGCAAAATATTGGGGCACAGTCCTAGTCCTGTCCTAGCTTCCACAGTTTCTGGGGATGGGCTAGATACTTGAATGAATTTTTCCATCTCTACTTTTTTTTTCTGCTCAGGGTGTGGCAAAGGCATATTACTAGCCATCAGTAGGATGACTCAAGGTTGTAAGCACTCAACAATATAGTAAGTCTTGGCAGGAGCAGCCCTCTGGCCCTGCTCCTGCAGACACTTACTTGTGTGCTTATCTGCGAGCATGAGTGCAAAGGTTTCCAAATTTGGGCCCTTGGATTGTGAGCTCTGGACAGGCCTGGCAGCCCATCTCTGCTCTGCATTCATTATTGTCTTTCAGATACAGTTTTTGGCTTAACTCCTTTTTACAACAGTCTATACTAACCATTCGTCTTTCTGATCTTGGCAGTATATATGGGATGTTAGATTCTCTGGAAGTACCTAATTCCTTTAATGCTAGTTCTTTTTTCTATGCCCTCTTGTTTCCCTATGCTCTTATATTTAACACTAGCTCAAATAATCTGGCAGCATTTATCCTCTCTATTCCCTTGGAAATGTACTATACATCACTTTTATCCCCTCTTAATCTCCTCTTTTCCAGAAACCTAGTTTGTCTAACCTTTTATGAATAACTAAAATCCTTGAGTCTGTCACTGATTTCTCTCTTTGTTGTATCCTTTACTAATATCTATAGTGATTGCTTTACTATTCTGCTCTCACAAAGTTGCGCAAAACTATACTACTTCCTCATTATGGCAGCAATAGTCCCTGAAAGAGAAACATAAAAGTGAGAAGATTGATTAAAAAAAATCTGTTTATGTGTCTCAGTAAATTGTTTAGTCCTCAGTGGAACACTTCCCCCCCATCCCTCCCGAACCCGGAAGAATTAATGGAAGAAATCCTACCCTCAATCACCCCTATATTAGAGCTACAGCAGGCCAAAATTTTGTAATTCCCTCCCCTGTTTTTTTAGCTTTTAAAGCTATGAAACTGGAGCGACATTTTTCAAATGTGATTAAAATGTCATGGAAAATATTTTGCCATAGGTTTCAGAGTAGCAGCCTGTATTCACAAAAAGAAAAGGAGTACTTGTGGCACCTTAGAGACTAACAAATCTATTTGAGCATAAGCTTTCGTGAGCTATAGCTCACTTCATCGGATGCATTCAGTGGAAAATACAGTGGGGAGATTTATATACATAGAGAACATGAAACAATGGGTGTTACCATACACACTGTAACAAGAGTGATCACTTAAGGTGAGCTATTACCAGCAGGAGAGCAGGGGGGTGGAACCTTTTGTAGTGATAATCAAGGTGGGCCATTTCCAGCAGTTGACAAGAACATCTGAGGAACAGTGGGGGTTGGGGAGAAATAAAAATGGGGAAATAGTTTTCCTTTGTGTAATGACCCATCCACTCCCAGTCTCTGTTCAAGCCTAAGTTAATTGTATCCAGTTTGCAAATTAATTCCAATTCAGCAGTCTCTCATTGGAGTCTGTTTTTGAAGTTTTTTGTTGTTGAAGTATTGCCACTTTTAGATCTGTAATCGAGTGACCAGAGAGATTGAAGTGTTCTCAATCAGGGTTTTTGAATGTTATAATTCTTGACATGTGATTTGTGTCCATTTATTCTTTTACATAGAGACTGTCCAGTTTGACCAATGAACATGGCAGAGGGGCATTGCTGGCTCATGATGGCATATATCAGATTGGTAGATGTGCAGGTGAACGAGCCTCTGATAGTGTGGCTGATGTGATTAGGCCCTATGATGGTGTCCCCTGAATAGATATGTGGGCACAGTTGGCAACAGGCTTTGTTGCAAGGATAGGTTCCTGGGTTAGTGGTTCTGTTGTGTGGTTGCTGGTGAGTGTTTGCTTCAGGTTGGGGGGCTGTCTGTAAGCAAGGACTGGCCTGTCTCCCAAGATCTGTGAGAGTGATGGGTCGTCCTTCAGGATAGGTTGTAGATCCTTGATGATGCGTTGGAGAGGTTTTAGTTGGGGGCTGAAGGTGATGGCTAGTGGCGTTCTGTTATTTTCTTTGTTGGGCCTGTCCTGTAGTAGGTGACTTCTGGGTACTCTTCTGGCTCTGTCAGTCTGTTTCTTCACTTCAGCAGGTGGGTATTGTAGTTGTAAGAATGCTTGATAGAGATCTTGTCGGTGTTTGTCTCTGTCTGAGTGGTTGGTCTGCGTGGTTGGTCTGCGGTTGTGGTTGTAAATGTGGTTGCATTGTAGAGCTTGGCTGTAGACAATGGATCGTGTGGTGCGGTCTGGATGAAAGCTGGAGGCATGTAGGTAGGAATTGCGGTCAGTAGGTTTCCGGTATAGGGTGGTGTTTATGTGACCATCGCTTATTAGCACCATAGTGTCCAGGAAGTGGATCTCTTGTGTGGACTGGTCCAGGCTGAGGTTGATGGTGGGATGGAAATTGTTGAAATCATGGTGGAATTCCTCAAGGGCTTCTTTTCCATGGGTCCAGATGATGAAGATGTCATCAGTGTAGCGCAAGTAGAGTAGGGGCATTAGGGGACAAGAGCTGAGGAAGCATGGTTCTGAGCCATAAAAACGTTGGCATACTGTGGGGCCATGTGGGTACCCATAGCAGTGTCACTTATTTGAAGGTATACATTGTCCCCAAATGTAAAATAGTTATGGGTGAGGACAAAGTCACAAAGTTCAGCCACCAGGTTAGGCGTGACATTATCGGGGATACTGTTCCTGACGGCTTGTGGTCCATCTTTGTGTGGAATGTTGGTGTAGAGGGCTTCTACATCCATAGTGGCCAGGATGGTGTTTTCAGGAACATCACCGATGGATTGTAGTTTCCTCAGGAAGTCAGTGGTGTCTCGAAGACAGCTGGGAGTGCTGGTAGCATAGGGCCTGAGGAGGGAGTCTACATAGCCAGACAATCCTGCTGTCAGGGTGCCAATGCCTGAGATGATGGGGCATCCAGGATTTCCAGGTTTATGGATCTTGGGCAGCCAATGGAATACCCCAAGTTGGGGTTCCAGGGGTGCATCTGTGCAGATTTGTTCTTGTGCTTTTTCAGGGAGTTTCTTGAGCAAATGGTGTAGTTTCTTTTGATAACCCTCAGTGGGATCAGAGGGTAATGGTTTGTAGAAAGTGGTGTTGGAGAGCTGCCTAGCAGCCTCTTGTTCATATTCCGACCTATTCATGATGACGACAGCACCTCCTTTGTCAGCCGTTTTGATTATGATGTCAGAGTTGTTTCTGAGGCTGTGGATGGCATTGTGTTCTGTACGGCTGAGGTTATGGGGCAAGTGATGCTGCTTTTCCACAATTTCAGCCCATGCACATCGGCGGAAGCACTCTATATAGAAGTCCAGTCTGTTGTTTTGACCTTCAGGAGGAGTCCACCCAGAATCCTTCTTTTTGTAGTCTTTGTAGGAAGCTCTCTGTGGGTTAGTATGTTGTTCAGCGGTGTGTTGGAAATATTCCTTGAGTCGGAGGCATCGAAAATAGGATTCTAGGTCAGCACAGAACTGTATCATATTCGTGGGGGTAGAGAGACAGAAGGAGAGGCCCCGAGATAGGACAGATTCTTCTGCTGGGCTAAGAGTATAGTTGGATAGATTAACAATATTGCTCGGTGAATTAAGGGAACCACTGTTGTGGCCCCTTGTGGCGTGTAGTAGTTTAGATAGTTTAGTGTCCTTTTTTCTTTTGTAGAGAAGCAAAGTGTGTGTTGTAAATGGCTTGTCTAGTTTTTGTAAAGTCCGGCCACGACGAGGTTTGTGTGGAAGGTTGGTTTTTTATGAGAGTATTCAGTTTTGAGAGCTCATTCTTAATCTTTCCCCGTTTCCTGTAGAGGATGTTGATCAGGTGGTTCCTCAGTTTCTAGGAGAGTGTGTGGCACAAGCTGTCAGCATAGTCTGTGTGGTATGTAGATTGTAATGGATTTTTTACCTTCAGTCCTTTTGGTATGATGGCCATCTGTTTGCATTTGGAAAGGAAGATGATGTCTGTCTGTATCTGTATGAGTTTTTTCATGAAGTTGATATATTTCCACTCCATACAGCTAAATTCAGTGCCTTGCATAATGACAGGTTTCAGAGTAGCAGCCGTGTTAGTCTGTATTCACAAAAAGAAAAGGAGTAATTGTGGCACCTTAGAGACTAACCAATTTATTTGAGCATAAGCTTTTGTGAGCTACAACTCATTTCATTGGATGCATTCAGTGGAAAATACAGTGGGGAGATTTATATATAGAGAGAACATGAAACACTTGGTGTTACCATGTGAAAAATATAAATATTTAGGCAAATATTCATATTTGTGATGTTTGAAAAATCTGCCATGGAAGAAGCCTCTTTTAGGAAGTCATGGGTTCTGTTCCTGCTTCTACCACTGACTGGCCTTAATTCTTTGCACTTACATAGTACTTTACCAACACAATGTTTATCTACTAAATAATCTCCATTTTACACATTGAGAAAATGAGGGGTAGGTGACAATACCCAAAGTTACACAGCACACTACAATCAGATTTAGAACCCATGTCTTCTGGCTCCTTAGCCAAAGTCCAGTCTACTTTGTGGTTTTTGGAACCAAAACGTCTAATATTTAAGCTAGAGTACAGTGCTGAGTAGAGGTAACTAGCAGCTGGCCTTCCATCCTTGCTATAGGCTGCAGCCTGTTGCTAGAAAGTGATATAGGTGTACACATGGTAACCCTTGCATTATATAAGTGCAGCATTTGTTTGGAGACCACCGGTCAGTGATGAGCTCAGGTACAGTAAAACACTCCACATGAGGGAAGAGACCAGATGACAAAGTTTGGATCTGAACTTTGAACACCCCAAAATTTTGGCCTTGGCTTTGTTTTTATCCCATTATAAAGAGGGGCTGCTTGAAAATTAGGATTCTGATCTGGAAAATGTTGACATTGTGTGGTCCAGTGGCACAGGATTGGGAGTCAGGACACCTAGTTTATTTCCAATCTGTCACTCCCTGTTTGAATCATGAATCATAGAATATCAGGGTTGGAAGGGACCTCAGGAGGTCATCTAGTCCAACCCCCTGCTCAAAGCAGCACCAATCCCCAATTAAATCATCCCAGCCAGGGCTTTGTCAAGCCTGACCTTAAAAACTTCTAAGGAAGGAGATTCTACCACCTCCCTAGGTAACTCATTCCAGTGTTTCACCACCCTCCTAGTGAAAAAGTTTTTCCTAATATCCAACCTAAACCTCCCCCACTGCAACTTGAGACCATTACTCCTTGTCCTGTCCTCTTCTACCACTGAGAATAGTCTAGAACCATCCTCTCTGGAACCACCTCTCAGGTAGTTGAAAGCAGCTATCAAATCCCCCCTCATTCTTCTCTTCTGCAGACTAAACAATCCCAGTTCCCTCAGCCTCTCCTCATAAGTCATGTGTTCCAGACCCCTAATCATTTTTGTTGCCCTTCGCTGGACTCTCTCCAATTTATCCACATCCTTCTTGTAGTGTGGGGCCCAAAACTGGACACAGTACTCCAGATGAGGCCTCACCAATGTCGAATAGAGGGGAACGATCACGTCCCTCGATCTGCTCGCTATGCCCCTACTTATACATCCCAAAATGCCATTGGCCTTCTTGGCAACAAGGGCACACTGCTGACTCCAGCTTCTCGTCCACTGTCACCCCTAGGTCCTTTTCCACAGAACTGCTGCCTAGCCATTCGGTCCCTAGTCTGCAGCTGTGCACTGGGTTCTTCCGTCCTAAGTGCAGGACCCTGGACAAGACATTCACTCCTCCTGAGCCTCATTGTCCCCACCAATCAAATGTAAATACTGATGCTTATTCACCTTTCTAAAATTCTGTGATTGGTTCTTTGAATGCTGGTCCCTCTGTGTATTCCACTGTGCATGTGTAACACCGACAGACCCCGGTCATCAGTGGATGAACCTGGGATCTCTGGAGCTTAGTGCATGAGCCTCTAGAGCATGAGCTAAAAGCCATATACCTGTTAGCTAAGGCTGAAGATCAGACTCAATAATCTCTAAGTGGTCTTGGTGCCACTAGATGGGACAGAACACGACACCCAGGAGGTGTTGGGATTACACATGCACATGTGCTCCATGCATCTGAAGATTTTTGCTAGTGGCATCCATTGGTTGATGCCTCCATCATCGTCCTTTTGCTCCAAACAGTGTATGAGGAGTACGGAGCCTGACAGTCTCTTCTGTTTCTTTCTACCATCCATGGCCTGAGGCAGGACCTCCTCAGGGTCTGCAGCTTTTGCTGGCTCCCTCTATTGTCACCCCTCCATCCCACAGAGTATAACAATTATGTCCAAGATCCTGGGCTTCAAGAACTTTCCTGCTCCTGGGCCTTCCTGGTCAGTGACAACCACTTCCAGCGACTCTACTGCTGGGGGGGGACTCATGGCCCCTCAAAGTTCTCCATTTGCTAATGTGTACCAAGTTGAACCCATCAAGCACATGAGTACAGAGTATGAAGATTCCTCATAGATCAAGCAACGATGCCCCAGTCCAATCCTGGCTTAGTAGAACCCCCTGTACATTGGGCAGAGGCATCAAGAAGCATCGTCCAAGCACAGTGACCTGCTCCAGTGCTGATAGATGAGGAGTCCTTAACGCTACCAAACAGGGGTCTGAGGACGGTTGGAAACACTTTCACAAACGTGAGATAAATCTCCCTCCAGATCCTCATCCAAGAAGAGGACCTCCTTTTTGACACCCTCCAAATCAGATGAGACTCCATGCCACAGTACGGGGGGTGGGCGGGAGGTGAGGAGCTCATAAGGAGCACAGTATCAGTCTTCCATCTTTGAAGAGCAAGAGTGCTCTGACACTGGCATTGCCTCCCAGGGTGGGACTGTCCAGGGGCTGGCAAGAGAAACACTGAAAGTCACTCTATTGACGGTACCATTGTGCCTTGATGAGGATGTATCTATGCCCAAGACTCTGAGGACCACTCCACTGTCACAGAAAGAAAGTAGTCCTCCAGCTCTCTCATGCCTGGGGGTACATACACTACCCTTGAGGATATCATAATCTTCCTGGATCCAGAGTCATGCAATACTGTCAGATCCAGTCCTGACAAGGGAGATACTCACATGACCAGTCAGGGAGTTTAAGGAAAGGAGATCACTTACTGAGACTCTGTAGCACCCCAGTGTGTAACAAGAGACATGTACTGACAGCAGCACCCATGAACTAGAGTCTACCTTGTCTTCCTCTGGTGAATTGAACATTAGTGGGAGAGCATCACCACTCCTGTTGAGACAAAGACCTAGCCCAGACAGAAGAACTAGGGTCTCCTGGGCTCCATCCTGATCACAAAGATTATGCACCTTGGAACTAGTGGTATGCTGCTCTGTGGAGACCACCTCAACTCCAATTTGACCCATCTCACTGGCTGTATTTGGTATGGGACCCATACATGCAGTACCCCAAGTTTATTCAGTCCCATTGAGATGCTAGACCACCCTCCCCTTTCAGGGAGGACCCTGAATCTCCTCAGGAGGTAATGGAGGAAGAGCCTGATCCAGCAGAACTGCCAGCTCTGAGTCTATTGCCATCCTCACCAGTGGAGTAGGTAGCACCAGTCTCATCTTCCCCACCTGATGACTACAGGCAATTTCAAGATCTGTTAAAGAGGGTCACTGACACACTTCAGATCTCTCTTGAGGAGGTGCTCAACATATCTCAGAAACTGCTGGACAGTCTACAGAACATGGGCCTCAGTAAGGTGGCACTTCCTCATCAATGAAGCCCTCTTCAAACCTGCGAAGATGGTTTGGTCCCATGCCAAAGAAGAGAAAAAAGAAAAGCAGTACTTTCTGCCAGTCAAAGGAGCAGAATTTTTATTTTCACACCTAGCCCCAAATACTTTGAGTCCAAGCAGTTGCTGAAAGAAGCGGGAAACATCAACTCAGATCTACTCCTTCTGATAAAGAAGCTAAGTGACTGGACCTCTTTGGAAGGAAAGATTTTACTTCCACCAGTTTGCAGTTCCACATAGTATCAAGCATCGTTGAAGTATGATTTTCATTAATTTCACATAATTCACTGACAAACTCGCTTAGAAGGATAGGGTGCACTTCCAGCTACTTACTGAGGAAGGAAATGTGCTAGCTAGATCAGCCTTCAGTAATCGTGGTAGATATGGCCTCACGATCACTGATGACTGCTATTTCTTCCATTGGGCTTCATGACTCCAATCTTCCAGGCTTCCTGTACTAACAACAACTAGCACCTCAATTCTCTTATCACCAGAGGGGCAATGAATGACCAAAGAAATGAGAGAGAGTGCAATATAGTCAGTATAATATTCCCTCTGTTTTCCCCCTTCCAACTTCAACCTCCTGCTTTTTAAAAAAAAAAAAAAGTTTCTTAACAGGACCTGTGGGAACTGTGAATCATTCCAGTTACCACATTCATCTATTCAGGAATCTGAAACCCAACTTTGTGGCTGCCTGTATTGTTTCTACCACGCCTGGCATATGATACCAACAGACAAGTGCGTTCTTGACGTAATTCACACTGGCTACATGTAGTAGGATGGCTGCCCCACTCCTGCAGAAAAGGGGTTAAAACCAGCCCTGGAGAGGGCTGCAGCAGGGAAAGGGATTAAGAACAGCTGGGGGAAGCTGACTGTGTAGCTGACCACAGCTGTGGCCAGCTCAGTTAGGGCCCAGCTGGCCCTGATAAGAGGGCTGTGGGCCAGAAGCTGGAGAAGTCTCTTTCTAGCCCTGGAGTGGGAAGCACTAGCTGCCTGGGAGCAAGGTACCTGAAGCAGAGCAGTACTGGGAAAGGGTAAGGGGAGTTCCAGCCTGGTAAGCCCCCAGGCTGCAGGCCTTGGTAAAGGCCCAGAAAGGTACTGGGGCTGCAGAGGGTCAGCCTGGGAATAGGCAGAGGCAGCTGGTCCTAACCCCTTGCCAATGATGAGTGGCCATTACACTGCAGTCTGCCCCAATGAGCAGCGGTTAGATGATGACTGGCAGTAGCCACTGAAGCAAGGTGGGTTTAGAGGGTTGGGGGTTCCCCTGGGAGGGGAGACCCAGAGTGTGGGGCACTGCTGGGGCAGAACCCCAGGGTAAAGGGCATCGGGGTCCAGGAGGGACACCGGCCTGCAGAGGGCACTCCGAAGGCTGGAAAGATCTAATTCCTGAGTCGACCAGCAGGAGGTGCTGCACCAGTGAATCATCATGTTGCTACACCACACCATAGATTTCTTTTCCCTTCCCCCTGCAAAGCCCCCTTACCTATCCCTCTTCATAAAGAACTCTCACAAGAGGATGCTCAGTCAAGAAATAGACTCCCTGCTTCATCTAGGAGCCATAGAGGAAGATCTCCTCAACACTGTGAAAAGGGATTTTATTTAAGATATTTCCTCATCTGCCCCCCCACCCCCACAAAAGGAGGATTGGGACCCATATAAGATCACAGATTGAGGTTTAGCATGGTCATCCTGGCATCAAAAATTCCCTCAGTGAATAAAGTGGTTCACTGGTCTTGATATGAAGGATGCCTATTTCTACAAAGATATCCATTCTGCACACCGAAGACTTCTGAGTTGGCCCTGACAATTCAGATTTTCTAACATTCTTCAGATGTCTGCATGCCCATGCATTTGGATCCATCTCTTCCCAGACCAATTGACCCAGGACAAAGGCAAGGTCAGGAATCCCAATCTGGCTTCCCTTCACGTGACAGCCTGGTTTTTGGATGCATGTATGTAGGGGCAAGGTTGCGGAAGATTGGCGAGGAGCTAAGTGATGGACTGAGTATGTGACTGGAGGTAAGCGGAGGATGCAGGCAGTTTCAATTAACTTTGTCTGGCAGACCCTTCCAAAAGACATTGTAGCATAGCTCAGCATATTTTTGCCTGTAAATGAGTCAGTTTATGTAATAAGCATAAATCGTACATATAAGAATGTAGCCAGCTGTCGACCCCATGTAACCCCGAGATAAGCACGGAGAATATAGCGCTGCAGAGGACCCCCCCCCCGGAGGCGGAGTCTTGCCCGGTCAGCTGTCCTGAACTGCCAGAGTCCCCAGCACGTCCTAGGGGCTCTCCGCGCAGATTGGAGCGTAAGTTCTTCCTTCCTTCAATAAAGCATGGTTTACTATTCTTAGGTCTGAGTGTCCTCCTTTCGCTGGTATCTTCCCCCCTACCCCTTGTGGGCACAATGTAGAACTTAGAAAAAAAATTTTTGCAAGCAGTTCATCTTTAATAGCAGGAAAGAGTCCATAAGGAAGTTCTACACAGCAAAATGGAAAAGGTTTTCTGTCTGATGCCAACATCTCCTGCCAAACCCAAATAATTTGACATCCCTAACATCTTGGGCTATTTTCTTTTCTTAAAGACCTCAGGTCTGTCCCTGAGGTCCATATGAGTGGACCCTATGCAGTGGCTGTCAGCACTTGTCACCTTCCGAATGAGAACCAATTCATCTCCACCCAGCATATTGGAGTATGTTTTTTCAAAAAGGTCTCATTAATATCTTTCCTCCCATGATGAAAGCTGCCTCTTCCTGGGATCTCAGTCTAGTTCTCTGAGCATGAACTAGAGCCTCATTCTAACTCTTAGTCTCATGCTCCTTAGTCCATTTGTCAATGAAGGTTGTCTTTTTGTTGCTTTCACCGCAGTTAGAGGGGGAGAATGGGATGCCCTTGTAGCTGATGCACTGTACACAGTCTTTCATACAGATGTTTCTCTCAGACTACATGCTAAATGTACCCCCAGAGTAATCTCTGATCTCCAACTGAATCGGACAATATACTTACCTGTCTTCCCAAAGGTGCATGTCACTAGTGAAGACAGGAGACATTATTCTTTGTATGTCGTCAGGCTTTGGAATTCTACTTACAAAAAACACCTAAACTCTTTGTATCTTTCTCAGAATGTATGAGCGGGGAAGCTACCTCTACCAATTCAAGTGGATTTGGGGATGCATTCTGCTGTGTTATGTGTTATCAGCTATCCCCTTCTCCACAAGGTATGAGGACCCACTCTACTAGAGCCCAGGCAACATCAGTCGCTTCTCATTGAAGTCTGTAAAGCAGCAATATGTTGATCAGTTCAGACCTTTGTGAGACATTTCACTCTGGCGCAAGCTTCTGCAGCAGACACATCTGTCAGTGCAGCTCTCCAGTCTTCGGCACTACAGAGGTCTGCTCACCCTCCTCCTCCATGAGTACTGCTTGTACAGTAATTGGAGTTCTTCAAGATGTGCAGTCCCTGTCTATATTCCACTACACGCCCTCCTTCCCCTTTGCTGTGGAGCTTTATCCTGAAGAAATTTGTGGTTAAAAAGGGAACCAGAGAGAGGTTGCACCACCCCTTATACACTCAGTTTGGAGTGCCAGGAGGAGAAGGGCATGAACTGATAGACACGCGAATCTTCTGGTCTTAGGCACCTGGTGCACATATGTACTCCCCATAGTGGAATACAGATAGGGACCACACATCTCAAAGAATTCCAGTTATGGTACAAGGTAAGTCACTTCTCTTTATATTGCTGACATGTGGTGTGTATGGATACAAATATGCCAAGTACTTGGGAATGTTGAGGTCTGAGCTTATCTCTAGTCAACACCAATTGAGTTTAGAAGAAGCAGAGTTACTACTGGCAGCTTGCAGAAGAGGAGAAAGCACAAATAACATTTAAAATGGGGGAGAAACTAGCTTCTCTGAACTGACTCCCTAACTAATGCTTAATTCAGTAGACCTCAGTGGGAGCTGAGAGATGCTCAGATCCTTTGAAAAACAAGCCACTTATTGTTTAGGTGCCCAAATATGAATTTAGGACCCTGAATTTAGGCTCCAATTTTTGAACATCTCAGCCTTGGCTTTGATGTGAAGATACCACAGTTTATGGTACTCTCCTGTGTTTGATTATAATATCTTCTTGTTTGTAGTCAATACAGTACATGCATGTAACCCTTCTGCCAGGTGGAGCCGGCAGCAACCAGCACTGGGTTCAATATCTCAGGGTTCCTTTTCAACAACACAACACAGAACTGGCTCAAGCCCCCAGCTAGTAACCTGGAAAAATTACACACCACCCCATGGCACCTCTGAGAGGCAATACTTCCCCACTGACAAGTACAGGTCCGAGTGTAGAAAAGAAACTTTTAATGAGAAGAGGGAAGTCACCTGACAGGAGTTAGGAAAAATGCCACAAGCATAATCATAAAACTGTGAGCAGGACACCCACTCCAGAGCGCATGGGGCAGTGCCTTCTGCCTCATGTTCTTGAGTTTCTACAACCAAAAGTTCCTTTTCTGTGCCCCTCTCTGCTCCCTCACCATACCTCCACTCACACACTCAGTGTTTGCCCTTGGTCAGTGAGGACCCAAGGTTCAGAGGCGCAGCTGTGTGAGTTCCCCTTCCACCCGGGGGGGGGAGAAGGCACCTTGCTTGCTCTGCCATCTGAGCATTTGCTCTGGCTTGCTGCCCCACCAGCTGCGATTCCTCACCACCTGGCTGCCCTGCCAGCTGCTTGTTCCTGGCTGCCCCGCTAGCTGCTCACTGCCCCACCTTCATCTCTGCTTGCTGCCTCACCAACCACTTGGTCTGCTTGCCACCTCTCCAGCTGCTTGTTCACTGGCCAACCATCAGTCACCTTCTGCTGCCACCTGCCTCTCTGCTGTGACCACTGCAGGTCAGTCTCTTAGTGATTTTCAGCTCTTTGCAGAAACACTGCCCCATCTCAAGCAATTACAGCTCTTTAAAATATCAAAAGCCTCCTAACGAAGCCTATTTAGCTCTATCTTTGAATAGTGGGGAGGAACAGGTTAAACCAGACTAGGGACCCTTAGGAAGAGTCCACACCTCCTGGCTGGGAAATCTGTCCCTACCCCTCTTGCTTTCACAGAGGTCTGGCATTTGAGCCACTGGCTTAATGAGGTCTTTTCAGCTGAGGGTGACTCCCCACATTTGTGACAGGTTAGGTACAATTCTGCTCCCCTTTATTCATATAATAAAGACAACAACACTGATGATATTTCACTACCCCGCATTCAGTACTAAAGTGATTTGTAACCAAACATCAGCCAAAGTTGATCACTTTGAGCAACACACTGTTAGCTATCTTGACAAAGTAGGTGTGTTCATGTAAACACAGTTTGCTCCTGAAGTCTCTCCCATTCCCAGCTAGCAGTCAGGGGAGAGCTCATTCAGACCCTGCTTACATGTATAATAGTATACATCCTTCCATCTTGGTATCAGACACATATTGAAGTGGAAATGAATTATTATTCATATTAAGCCCCATCATTTACTCATAATGAGTTAGCAACAGCCTTGTGTTTAATAAGGGGAAAAGATAGGCGAGGGTCTGTGTTCCATCAGCTGCTGCTAAATACCTTGTTTTCCCACCTGCTAAACTGATTGTCCTGCATTCTGAGGCTTTGTGTTAATATAGGGAATTTTCAAAAGCACCGAGTTTACTTTTTATCAAGGTGAATCACACTCCCCTCTTGCTAACCGAGTATCCGAGTGTCTGTTTGCTGGGAGGGCAGTGTGAGAGCCTGAGCGAGTGCCTGATTGGCTGGTAGCCTGCAGGGGCGGGCACTGGGGCTGTCTGTTTGTTTCAGGGAAGCCTGGCTGTTTAAAAATAGCCAGAGCTTCACGAACCAGCAGAGCGGCGGCGAACCAGCAGAGCAGCACACAGCAGGAGTTTGCCTGGGAGTTCGCCTGGAGTGAGCCCAGTGAGGCTTGCATCTTGCCAACTTCTCTGAGGAAGCTCATAGTAGGAAGGTAATATGGAAGGGGGGGGGTTCAGCTGTTGTGACCTGCACTGGATGTGCCATGTTTGTCTTTCTTCCACAGGACAGAAGCAACTTTGTCTGTACAAAGTGCAAGCTGGTCTCCATATTGGAAGAGAAGATTGAAGGTCTGGAGCAACAGATAACGACCCTGCGTTGCATACGAGAAACGGAGGATTTTCTGGACAAAAGTCAGGATATGCTTCTACGGGCACAAAGCTCTAAAGATTTAGAGCAGGCTGCACAGCGGAGCCAAGAGGCCAGTGAAGAAGCTTGGCAACATGTGACCTCCAGAAGAAGAAGGGGGAATGTCCAGGTTCCAGCAACGTGGACACAGGTAACTAACCACTTTCATGTTCTCTCCACAGGTACCATTGCGGAGAGTGAACCAGATGATATGTCTGGGGGGAGAAAGCAGAAGGAGACTCCGCTGGTTGGAAGGCATGAGATGCACTGTCCTGAGATGGGGGGTTCCACGACCACCACTCCCAAGAGAAGGAGGCGGGTGGTGGTGGTCGGGGACTCTCTCCTCTGGGGGACTGAGTCATCTATCTGCCGCCCTGACCAGGAAAACTGAGAAGTCTGCTGCTTGCCGGGGGCTAAGATTCGCTATGTGACGGAGAGACTGCCGAGACTCATCAAGCCCTCAGATCGCTACCCCTTCCTGCTTCTCCACGTGGGCACCAATGATACTGCCAAGAATGGCCTTGAGCGGATCACTGCGGACTACGTGGCTCTGGGAAGAAGGATAAAGGAGTTTAAGGCGCAAGTGGTATTCTCGTCCATCTTCCCCGTGGAAAGAAAAGGCCTGGGTAGGGACCGTCGAATCGGGGAAGTCAACGAATGGCTATGCAGGTGGTGTCGGAGAGAAGGCTTTGGATTCTTTGACCATGGGATGGTGTTCCAAGAAGGAGTGCTAGGCAGAGACAGGCTCCACCTTACGAAGAGAGGGAAGAGCATCTTTGCGAGCAGGCTGGCTAACCTAGTGAGGAGGGCTTTAAACTAGGTTCACCGGGGGAAGGAGACCAAAGCCCTGAGGTAAGTGGGAAAGCGGGATACCAGGAGGAAGCACAGGCAGGAATATCTGTGAGGGGAGGGCTCCTGCCTCATACGGAGAATGAGGGGCGATCACCAGGTTATCTCAAGTGCTTATATACGAATGCACAAAGCCTTGGAAACAAGCAGGGAGAACTGGAGGTCCTGGTGATGTCAAGGAATTATGACGTGATTGGAATAACAGAGACTTGATGGGATAACTCACATGACTGGAGTACTGTCATGGATGGTTATAAACTGTTCAGGAAGGACAGGCAGGGCAGAAAAGGTGGGGGAGTAGCACCGTATGTAAGGGAGCAGTATGTCTGCTCAGAGCTCCGGTACGAAACTGCAGAAAAACCTGAGTGTCTCTGGATTAAGTTTAGAAGTGTGAGCAACAAGAGTGATGTAGTGGTGGGAGTCTGCAGTAGACCACCGGACCAGGGGGATGAGGTGGACGAGGCTTTCTTCCGGCAGCTCGCAGAAGCTACTAGATCGCACGCCCTGGTTCTCATGGGTGACTTTAATTTTCCTGATATCTGCTGGGAGAGCAATACAGCGGTGCATAGACAATGCAGGAAGTTTTTGGAAAGCGTAGGGGACAATTTTCTGGTGCAAGTGCTAGAGGAGCCAACTAGGGGGAGAGCTTTTCTTGACCTGCTGCTCACAAACCGGGAAGAATTAGTGGGGGAAGCAAAAGTGGATGGGAATCTGGGAGGCAGTGACCATGAGTTGGTAGAGTTCAGGATCTTGACACAGGGAAGAAAGGTAAGCAGCAGGATACGGACCCTGGACTTCAGGAAAGCAGACTTCAACTCCCTCAGGGAACAGATGGGTAGGATCCCCTCGGGGACTAACATGAAGGGGAAAGGAGTCCAGGAGAGCTGGCTGTATTTCAAGGAATCCCTGTTGAGGTTACAGGGAGAAACCATCCCGATGTGTCAAAAGAATAGTAAATATGGCTGGCGACCAGCTTGGCTTAACGGTGAAATCCTAGCGGATCTTAAACATAAAAAAGAAGCTTACAAGAAGTGGAAGGTTGGACATATGACCAGGGAAGAGTATAAAAATATTGCTCGGGCATGTAGGAATGAAATCAGGAGGGCCAAATCGCACCTGGAGCTGCAGCTAGCAAGAGATGTCAAGAGTAACAAGAAGGGTTTCTTCAGGTATGTTGGCAACAAGAAGAAAGCCAAGGAAAGTGTGGGCCCCTTAATGAATGAGGGAGGCAACCTAGTGACAGAGGATGTGGAAAAAGCTAATGTACTCATTGCTTTTTTTGCCTCTGTCTTCATGAACAAGGTCAGCTCAGCTCTGTGATACAACCGCATTTGCTCCAACCCCTCAGACAGAGACAAACACCTACCAGATCTCTATCAAGCATTCTTACAACTACAATACCCACCTGCAGAAGTGAAGAAACAGATTGATAGAGCCAGAAGAGTTCCCAGAAGTCATCTACTACAGGACAGGCCTAACAAAGAAAATAACAGAACGCCACTAGCCGTCACCTTTAGCCCCCAACTAAAACCCCTCCAACGCATTATTAAGGATCTACAACCTATTCTGAAGGATGACCCAACACTCTCACAAATCTTGGGAGACAGGCCAGTCCTTGCCTACAGACAGCCCCCCAACCTGAAGCAAATACTCACCAACAACCACATACCACACAACAGAACCAGTAACCCAGGAACCTATCCTTGCAACAAAGCCCGTTGCCAACTGTGCCCACATATCTATTCAGGGGACACCATCAAAGTGTTGCCGGCACCCAGTGCCGAGAGGCTGAACAACAGCTTGAGTTGGTTCGTTACCCGGTGTGCTGCACCCAATAATCACAACGGGGTGGAGAAGCAGAAAAAGTTTATTTGAAGCTTCAAAAAGGTACAGGGAGATTTGAATCTCAAATCCTGTACAACAAAGCAGGAAGTTACACAGGCTTTTATACATCCTTTTTCCCAGCATACTTATCCAATAGTAAGCTGCTCCAAGTATCCATATAGCCAGCCAATCCAGTTCCCAGCTAGTTCCCTGATTCTCTGTATCATTTGTTAAACTATACATAAAGCTGCTTTATTCAGCATTGTTCTTCCATATCTCCCCTGTTTGGCCTTGCTTAGTTTCAGGCAGTCTGACTCTGCAACATACTGTTGCAGATTCTCAGCATAACTGCTGTGTGTGCCTCCAGGCGGGGGGGCCAAGGACACTTGGGCCTAGCACGCAGAGCTGCTGCGAGTGCCTCCAGGCAGGAGGGGGGCCAAGGACACTGGGGCCTAGCGCGAGGGGGCTTCATCGACACTCGTGGTCTTCCATCCCCTCGAGTTACCCAGTGGCCATGCCCCAGTGTTCCCAACAAAAGGGCCTAATAACATCAGCCACACTATCAGAGGCTCGTTCACCTGCACATCCACCAATGTGATATATGCCATCATGTGCCAGCAATGCCCCTCTGCCATGTACATTGGTCAAACTGGACAGTCTCTACGTAAAAGAATAAATGGACACAAATCAGATGTCAAGAATTATAACATTCATAAACCAGTCGGAGAACACTTCAATCTCTCTGGTCACGCAATCACAGACATGAAGGTCGCTATCTTACAACAAAAAAACTTCAAATCCAGACTCCAGCGAGAAACTGCTGAATTGGAATTCATTTGCAAATTGGATACTATTAATTTAGGCTTAAATAGAGACTAGGAGTGGCTAAGTCATTATGCAAGGTAGCCTATTTCCCCTTGTTTTTTTCTACCCCCCCCCCGACGTTCTGGTTAACTTGGATTTATGCTGGAAATGGCCCACCTTGATTATCATGCACATTGTAAGGAGAGTGGTCACTTTGGATGGGCTATTACCAGCAGGAGAGTGAGTTTGTGTGGGGGGGGCGGAGGGTGAGAAAACCTGGATTTGTGCTGGAAATGGCCCAACTTGATGATCACTTTAGATAAGCTATTACCAGCAGGAGAGTGGGGTGGGAGGAGGTATTGTTTCATGGTCTCTGTGTATATAATGTCTTCTGCAGTTTCCACAGTATGCATCCGATGAAGTGAGCTGTAGCTCATGAAAGCTCATGCTCAAATAAATTGGTTAGTCTCTAAGGTGCCACAAGTCCTCCTTTTCTTTTTGCGAATACAGACTAATGTGGCGGTTCAATGATGAGACAGAACACAGCTTTATCCAAGCAAGCAGGCTGGTCAGCTGAGATGGGCTGTTCTGCCCCCCTGCCTTCCACCTTCTCCTTTTATTATATTTCTCCCCCCTAAGCATTACACACTGCTACCGCAAAAAGATACACAAAGGAATGTATGACGTTGATTAATATACTTATTTACCATCCTTTATCTACTACAATCCTGGTTCTCAGGCCTTGAGCCCAGGCTAAGAAAGCTTCCCACAGTTGCTGTCCCAACAATCAAGTTCTCATGGTTCATATCTAGCCCTTGTCCTTGGATAGAGCAATGTGTGCCCTGCCTGCTTCCAGGTGGAATAGCTAAACATGAACCCTTCAGACTAACACGGCTGTTACTCTGAAAAAAGCTCCCAGACTGCTGCGCTGGGCATCACAACATGGGGAATAGATGGCCAGCCCTCTGTGGAGAAAGAGGTGGTTAGGGACTATTTAGAAAAGCTGGACGTGCACAAGTCCATGGGGCCGGACGAGTTGCATCCGAGAGTGCTAAAGGAATTGGCGGCTGTGATTGTAGAGCCATTGGCCATTATCTTTGAAAACTCATGGCGAACGGGGGAAGTCCTGGATGACTGGAAAAAGGCTAATGTGGTGCCAATCTTTAAAAAAGCGAAGAAGGAGGATCCTGGGAACTACAGGCCAGTCAGCCTCACCTCAGTCCCCGGAAAAATCATGGAGCAGGTCCTCAAAGAATCAATCCTGAAGCACTTACATGAGAGGAAAGTGATCAGGAACAGTCAGCATGGATTCACCAAGGGAAGGTCATGCCTGACTAATCTAATCGCCTTCTATGATGAGATTACTGGTTCTGTGGATGAAGGGAAAGCAGTGGATGTATTGTTTCTTGACTTTAGCAAAGCTTTTGACACGGTCTCCCACAGTATTCTTGTCAGCAAGTTAAAGAAGTATGGGCTGGATGAATGCACTATAAGGTGGGTAGAAAGTTGGCTAGATTGTCGGGCTCAACGGGTAGTGATCAATGGCTCCATGTCTAGTTGGCAGTCGGTGTCAAGTGGAGTGCCCCAGGGGTCGGTCCTGGGGCCGGTTTTGTTCAATATCTTCATAAATGATCTGGAGGATGGTGTGGATTGCACTCTCAGCAAATTTGCGGATGATACTAAACTGGGAGGAGTGGTAGATATGGTGGCAGGTAGGGATAGGATACAGAGGGACCTAGACAAATTGGAGGATTGGGCCAAAAGAAATCTGATGAGGTTCAATAAGGATAAGTGCAGGGTCCTGCACTTAGGACGGAAGAACCCAATGCTTTGTTTTTTGTTTTGAGTGTGAGCTTCTTGGGGGACAGATGGTCTCTTGCTTGTTCTAAAATGCACCAAGCAGGCTGTTGCCACTCAACAAATCGCGGCAATTAGTATCAGCAAAGGTTATCTGAAATCCAAATGAGGACAAGTGAAGAGGTCTTACAGTCAGGTTTGTGGACTTCGGGCCTGAGCCAAACCCACTGAAGACAGTGGCAAGTCTCTCCAAGCTTTTCAATAGGGTTTGATCAGAATCGTATTCATGGAACAGGTGAAAACTGGGAAAACAAGGCATCGTCAAAAGTTTTGCTGCTTAATTCTGCACCATTTTGCTTGTATAGCCTTCCTTCCACAGTTGCTTTTGTCATTTTCTGACAAAATGGTTATTTGGAATCAATAGTGAGGAAAATGACTTTGTATATTTTTCAGTATGAAAGTCATAGCTGCACAAAGGTAGTTGTATTTTTTTCTTCAGCTGCTGATCTGTTTCTCTAGAAAAATTCACATTTGCTTTCAAAAAGGCCTATTTTTAGGTTCATAATAAAACAGGAAAACCTTGAATTTCAAGTAGTTTTGTATTTTGTTCTTGTTACTCTGCACATCCTTAAAGGGACTGAACTGGATGCTAAACTGCCCTGTTCTCTCTTAGGCATGGCGCCTCTAATTCTAGAGTTGAGGTATATACCTCATGGGGTATGAATTTCATTGTTGTTGCCTTTGATTTAAAAACTATATGCATTTTGTGGATAAATTAGAGGTCTTCAGTTTCCAGTGCTGTCAATCTTGCACCTTTCACGAGCCTGAAGTATAAAATAAAAATGCAAGTGGTCTCTTATGCACATGGCATAATTGCTCATGCAATAGCCTTGTGAATAACACAACTGATTGGAGAAGTGATTGCCTTTGACTGTCAGATTCTTTTTTCTGATGAAATTGCAGACTTCAGAGAGCTGCTGAAAGAATTAAAACCTAAGCATAGCACTGCATCTTAGTTTATTTTTCTCAGTGCATTATTCTCAGTTTACACAAGGCTGTGAAAACTCATGCCATGTCATGTATGAGCCCAGAAGAGAGGATTAGTGGGGATGGTGGGGAGCGGGAAATGAATCCCAAATGATGTTTTTTGGAATTGCAGCAGGCATGTTGCAGTCAAAACAGTTGAACAACAGCCGAGTGTTGCTGTTTATTAGTGAGAACTGCAGCCTTACTCCTAAACAGTATCACAGGATGACCAGCCCCTTTATATGGAGATGGGTCCAGCCCACTTGTGGTTGCCTGAAGAAAATCTGGTTCTTCTAGCATATGTCTCCACAGCATTTTGGAGGGAGCAGGAATGAGCCTCCCAGCCTTGGTTGACAGTCCTGAGCTAACAGAGCTCACACTAACTCTCTAACAATGGCTGTATAGACAGTGCTTGGAAGTTGTGGATCAGGCTCTGAAGCCTGGGGCAGTGGGTAGGCTTCAGAGTCTGAGCTGCAGCTTCAAAACCCTGTCTACATGACTAGTTTTACTGCACTAGCATGAGCCGCACCAGCATGAGTCTGTTTTGAGAGGCTCACTCCAAAATGCTGTGTAGACAGACGCAGGAAGGCTGGCAGGTGCTCAGTTGAGGAGATCCTGAAGGGGCTAAGAGAGGAGAGAACTGGAACACATATTGGGCAGAGGACCTACTTTATTTTGGTATTTTGTCTGTTTTTGGTTTAACCAACAAACTGTGCCCTCAGGCAAGGGCCTAACGGAGTCTAATGTGGCATGGGTTCTGTCTGGTGAGCTAGCCCATAGGCTTCCAGAGAAATAATGAATAATCAAACTGGAAAATTGAGCACAGGAAAGGATTACAACTGGAAATGCAGTGGTCTTCAGTTTTTGTCCTGAATTCTTATGTTACTGTGCACTGTTTAACAGCTTCTGCATTCACCCAGAGGTGGCTGAACTTCACTGGTGTGTGAAGTGATCCTTATAATCTGTACCTAGTATATACAGATACATGTAATAGGCTATTTTCTCAGTTAGAATTTCAAAATACATCAGTTCACTAAGGGTTGCTGGATACAGACACAAATTTTCTATTAGAAGTTGCCAAAAGACTGTTGGTCACTTTTATTGGCTACATCCATTCAGATGCTCTTATTTGCATATTAGAGAGAATAGTTTACAATATTTATTTCTTCTGTGAGCCAGTCACACTGGCTCTGAGGTCCTAGTGGAGAAATAACATTTATCTGAGATCATCAGTTCTATTTAACAGATCCTGGCAAACAGAAATCTTGAAGGTAAGTGAACCACTGATACCAGCATTGAGAGCCATATCCACGCAAAGGGTGAATTGTTGTCAACTAGTCTATTCATATGTGTTTGTCTCATACTCATACACACAAAATAGAGATCACTTCGCTCAAAAGGCAAGAGGTTTTCCTAGGATAAATTACACTACTAAATCATTACAAAAAGAAGTTTGTTGATTTGAATGCGTGGCAAGTTTCAACTTGTTTTATCTATACATGGCTTGATCCTAAATTTAAAGATTAGTATGTATCATCTGACATCACTGAACACAAACTGGCAGCTAAAGTCAAAAACATGCACAGTAAAAAAACCAAAACAAAAAACTCTTACTCAAATTAGCAATTGATATATTTGCAGTGGGTAGAAAAGACACTAATGATGGCCAAGAACCTTCAATAGGCTTTGCGGGTTTTATTGATCACATCTGGGAGGATCTGCAGAAACAGAATATCCATACAAATGCTGTTCAACAGTGATAGCCTTTGGGGAGCAAAGCCCAGCATCTTATATTGCAGAGACAAATGTGTTGACCTGTAGTGAGCCAGTCAGCTTTTGGATCAATAGACTAAGTTTGGGTCACCCTGGGTAAGGCTGCAAGTATTGGTAGGTGCAACTACTGAAGAGGATGAGGAAATACTCCTTATGCTCCCAGTTTTTTACTATCCAGTTGATGTCTCCCTCATAACAGCTAGAGAACTAATGCATTCCCATTCCTGGTGTCCTTCAAACCTGAACTGTGGAGCAGTGGTTGCAGCATCATTTTAACAGCACTGTTCTCCAACTACATTCTGGTGAGTTTTCAGGATGAATGGCGTCATTGTTCCATACACAGAACTATATTAAGTTTCTCCCTAAGAAGCTTGGGACCATCACCTCTGTCTTTCTCAGGTCTTTGCACAGTTTGTCTGTATAAATATGGCCACAGAAGTAATCACCAGGCTGGCCCTGGATCCTAAGATATTTTGAAATTCTACTAAATGGCAGAAAAGACTCTGATCTCACCCACAGCTCCAAATCTGCCCCTTCCTCTCAGCTCTCATGTGGCACAAAGTATAGTCTTGTGTCAGTGTCGTTGTCCCCAGTATAACTGGAAACCTGTAAATAGGGCCCCTGAGCTTTAGCAGTTCAGTTTTCAGGGCTAGAGGATGGCTCATTTTGTATGCTGGAGCCCAGGGACTTACTGCCTTACCATATAGCATTGGACTGCATCCTGAGCATAGGGAGAGGCAGGCTCCGCACAGCTGCTGCATGCGGGTGGTTGGGAAGGGTTGATGCCAGTGCAGAGGCTGCATTCCATCCCCAGTGTCTCTGCTGTACTTAGACTGGTATGTTGGTGAACTTACGGTGGTGACCGGTGGCAGTGCATTCCATCCTGGAGCAGTGGGGAGACGGAGAGGAGGATTGTGGCACCATAAGTCACAACCTCCCTCCTGTGCTCCCCCAGAAGCAGATCCCCTTGCTGTGGGCTAGACTGCAAGGTGAGGATCCGGCCCTCAGTTAGTATTTGGCACCACTCCACTGCCAGACAATACACAAGCATATCAGTAGGTTTCCATGCATCAAAAGGATTTTCTTTCTATGTAGAAAGAACTCAATTTAAACTCTTCTTGGGTCTGCCATGAGCTAATTTCCTGTTCCCTCACATTCGTGTCTGTCAGCTGCCCTTTTGTGTCTATAATGATTCTCAATCAATGTGCTATAGCAAGCTTGCACATGCTACCGGACATATCCTGTCAGGCTGTGCCGGAAAAGAAAGCCCCGATAATACTTCAGATAGCCTCAGGTAGAAATTACTTAGATTTAAAAGCCAGACAAGTTGGCCTTGATTGTCATAAATGTAATACAATAATGCTCCTTTCTTCAGGGCTAGATAGAAGCCTGGACTGCATGTCTGTGCAGAGGCATAAGGGTGAGTAAAACCTATCATTAGGCCCCTGTGTGGAACCCCTGATCCTTCGAGCTGGGTGTCAAAGGGTAAGGCATGCCGTACAATCATTCACTGGGGAGGGGAGTGGGAGGAGCTTGGGCTTGGCTCCTTCCCTACAGATGCCAGTCAACAGAGCTGAGCTGAGGTGTGCTGAGGTGAAGGCTAGTAACTTGCAGCTGGTAACGTTCCAGAGAAAATTACTACCCCCTGCAACATGGGGGCAGCAGGGAGGGAACTGTGGCTCACTGAACCACAATTCCTCCTCTGGAATGATCCTGCAACGCTGGCTACATCTACAGCACAAACCAGGGCTGTGATTCCCCTGCTTGGGTAGCCATACTCGTGCTAGCCCTCATTGAGATAGGGCAAATGTAGAGAGCAGTGTAGCTGTGGAAGTGCTGGTGGAGGCATGGCTGAGCCATGCCGCGTACATACCAGTTCCTATTTGGCATAGCTCAGCTTTTCCTCCCCTGCCATTACTAGCGCTTCCATGGCTACACTGCCCTTTATACTTGCTCTCGCTCAATGACAGCCAGCGTGAGTACGCAGACCCAAGCAGGGGAATCGCATCCCTGGCTCGTAGTACAGATGTAGCCAGAGTGTTAACTCTGCTAAGGCTCTGTCTTTCGGACACAGTCTAGCCCTTATCAACTCATGGACAACATTTAATGAAAAGCCTTTTTACTGTGTCATTTAAAACAACTCAATGCAGTTCTCTGCTTGAACAGTATAAACTTCATCCTTCCTTACTTTCTCTGATGCAATTGCATAGGATGCACTTTTTTTTTTTGAAAAGCAAATTTAATTACTCTAATTCTGAGACTCTATGTAGCGCTTGGGCTTTTAGGTCCAGTTGAATGAATTTGGAAATCTATGAAGTACTTCATTCTCTGAATGATACATGATCGCTCTCCTTCATCCCTGTCAGCCTCGGCAGGTAAGGATAGGTTGCCAACCGTGGTCTGTCTAAAAGCTGTGGTTTTGAATGATGAAGCCTGTGAAGTCTGAACTCTTCTTCTTTTTTTAAAATACCCCAGCAGATTTTGAAATTGTGTTCTGTCTGTGACTCAAGCGCTCAATATTATCTTCCTGGTATATGGCTGCTGAAACACCAAGAAGTGACTGTACGTTCATTTCCCATCACTCATGGGTAGATTGACCCCTCTTTAAGCTGACTGAAATAAGAAGCCTTCAGAAGCATTTTTCAGCTCCTCAAGTGCTAAGGTTGTTTTCCTCTGTAAAGCTCTCTGGCTTACACTGGAAGCCAGAAACTCCTCAAGCTTTGCTTCAGCTGCAGTAATTCATCAAAAGCGTATCACCTAGGAAAGTACTGGTAGGGGTTTGCTCAGGAAATGAAGCAGTATTATTGTCCAAAGGTTAGGAAGGGTGCTGATGGTGGTGGTGTGTATTTTCTTTTCCACTTTTTCTATCCCTTTCTCATTACAAATGTTGGCTGTATTACTGTCCTGGAAAGTGAGTGTGGAAACCCACATGCAGGACTGTAAAACACTTAGGTGACCATGGCTGTATACTAAAACTCCATTTATCCAAACAGAATGGGAAATGTGGAATTTATTCGGATAAAGGGGGTAGATTTAAAAGGAAATGATGCACATCAGGGAACATAAACCAATCTAAGATGAAGGGGATGAATTTGGGTTAATAAGCCTCTCCTGTAGAATGTCCAAGTTTACTGAAAGCAGCATGTTCATCCATTGTTTAGATATGCAGCATCATAGAGGGATAGGGTTAAATGTCAGAAGTGGAGCAAAATGTCAAATATAAAAGCCTAATAATAAATTGAGATTTTCAAAGCAGACTAGGGGATACTTTTAATAGAAGATAGGTATCTAGCTCCCCCATTAGAACTGGGCTGTAACTTTTTCCAATAAGTGTTCTGTGAAAAAGTCTCTCTTTCCACAAAAAGTTTTGGTTTTTGATAAAACATAAAACCTTCATCAGGAAAGGTTTCTTCAGTCCAGGATGGAATTTCTAGAGAAAGATCCACCCCAGGATAGCCAATAGCCCAGTGGCTAGAGGACTCATCGGAGTGAGAACCAACTCCCTGCTCTCCATTGGGCTGTTGGGTATTCTGGGGTGGGTCTCTCTTGTGTGGTTTTTTTTTTTTTTAATGAAATTTCAAAAAGTTTTCAGTTTTGTTCTGTGATAGACCCAGGCCAGTTGGGTACAGCAGAGTAGCCTTATTGGGATCCAGGAAGTGGGCGGGTGAAGCCCTCCCACTGCTAAAGGATCCCCCCCAGCCTAAGGGGGGGGAGTCCACAGGACCTGGAAAACCAAGTAATTACAGGGGACAACTAACGAACAACAGGGACGGGAGTGCGGTCAAAGGGTCAAACGAAGGGAACCGGATGGGGACACTGAGCAGAGGACCCTGGACAGCGCCCACTGCTCCTCAAAGGCGTCAAGGGAGTCAGTGGACGCCGCTCAGAGGAACTCTGCCCGGAGGTGTGAACGGACAGAGGATCGGAAATAGGCCCCACAGTCACAGGAGATTCCATCGGCCAACCTCCTCACCCTGGTTTTATAGATGGCCCCTTTAGCCAGGGCCAGGAGGAGGTTGATCATGGCCCCACTAAGTTGTGGGACCTCCTGGACAGGGAGTGCGTAGATAAGGAGGTGAGGGGAAAAGTGCAACCAAAACCTTAACAAAATATTCGTGAGGAGCCAGAATAGGGACTGCAGCCTGGCGCACTCCAGGTAGACATGCACCAGGGTTTCCCTCACGCCGCAAAAGGGGCAGGTGTCCGGGATTGGGGTGAATCACGCCAAGAACATGCCCATGCTAACGGCCCCGTGAAGGAGCTGCCAACTGATATCCCCGGCAGGCCTCAGGACTAAGGTGGAATATAGGCTGGCCCACTGGGGCTCCTCACCCTCTAGAGGTGACAGGAGGTCCTGCCACTTTGTGTCAGGGCGGGACGCGAGGGTGAGGACGTGAAGGGTGCGGAGCACGAGCGTGTAGAGATGTTTCTTTGGCATGGTCTGGAACCGGACCAGCTGCAGCTTGCGTAGCCAGCTCATGGTGATAGGGCAGGGGGGTCGGTCAGGTCCACGGGCCAGGGGCCTGATGAAAAGGTCCGGAGGGCCTGGGGTGGAGGGTGGGCAGGGCACGCCCTCTCACAGGACCCGATCGAAGTAAACCCGAGCAGCGGGCGGCAAAGCGGCCCTCACCTCCTGAAGTATGCGCAGGGGAGTACGAGGTCTGGAGAGCCCCATGCGCTGAGTGAGCGTCAGGGGATCCCCGGTCATAGTCCAGGAGGTCTCCGACTCTGGTAACTTCTGCCAGGACCAACCTCTGGCGCACCGAGGGGGACTCCGCCAGCTGCACACGGAGCTGGGGGTTGTGTAGCAGGGGCTCCGCGAGGAGATCTTCCCCCACGGAGGCTGCCATGGACCTGGTCGCTGTGAACAGTTTCCAAGTCCGGAGGAGGTCCTGGTAGGAGACCGGCAACCCGGAGAGATCTCGTGGAAGACCCCTTGGATGGAGGAAAAGGAGCTGCCGGTCATATTAGAGCCCTCGGAAGCGGCGCAGGAAGGCGTGTGCCAGTACGCTCCATGCCGGACTACCTACACCATAAAGGAGCCTCTGCAGGGCCTGAAGGCAGAAGACCTGGACCTGAGTGCGGAGACACTTCAGGCCCTGCCCTCCCTCCTCCAGGGGTAGATGGAGAACCCCTGCAGAGACCCAGTGCAGTCCTGACCAGAAGAACTCCAGAATCAACTTCCGGAGGTTGGCCAGGAAATCCAGGGCCGGGACCAGGGTGTTGAGCAGGTACCAGAGCATGGACAGGACTAATTGATTGAGCACGAGTGCCCGCCCTCGAAGGGACAGACACCGGAGCAGTCCTGTCCATCTCCGGAGCCTCTCTACCACCCTGCCCTCTAAACTGTGCCAGTTCTCCGGCGGAGACGGATGCGTGGCAGAAAGGTAAACGCCCAGATACAGCAGCGGACCCGCGCTCCACCGGATGGCCTGAAGCACGGGTGGGAGGGAGCTTGCCTGCCGCCAGTCCCCTACCACGAAGCCAGAGCTCTTGACCCAGTTGACCCGGGCGGAGGAGGCTGCCGAGTAGACAGCCTGGCAAACCTCCACCCACGCCAAGTCATCCGGGTCCTGGACCACAAGGAGCACACATCGTCGGCGTATGCTGACAGGGCCAGCCGCAGCTCCGGCTCCCATAGTGCCAACCCCGTCAACCTCCTGCAGAGGAGACAGAGGAAGGGCTCAATTGCCAGAGCATACAGCTAGCCCGAGAGGGGGCACCCCTGCCGTACTCCTTGCCCAAAGCTGACTGGTTCGGTCAGGGTCCAGTTGAGCCTGACCAGACACTCTGCGGAGGCGTACAGCACCTGGAGAAAACCCACAAACTGGGGTCCGAAGCCAAATACTTGCAGAGTGCTCAGATACCCGTGATCCACCCTGTTGAACGCCTTCTCCTGATCCAGGGGCAGGAGGGCGAACGACCGTCCCTACACCCGAGTTCCAAGAGGTCCTGGATCAGATATAGGTTGTCAAATATGGTGCGGCCCGGGACGGTGTAGGTCTGGTCTGGGTGGATCACATCCGCCAGCATGGACCCTAGCCGCAGTGAGATGGCCTTCGCTACGACCTTGTAGTCTGTGCTGAGGAGCGACATGGGACGCCAATCTCGTAAATCGCGGAGGTCCCCCTTCTTTGGCAATAAGGCGAGCATGGCTCGCCTGCACAAAAGAGGGAGGACCCCGCTCTGCAAAGACTTGGCCCAGACGGTGACTAGGTCTGGGCCGAGGACATCCCAGAACATGCGGTAGAACTCCATGGTCAGCCCGTCCATGCTCGGAGATTTATTGGTGGGCATGCGGTGGAGGGCTTCCGAGAACTCGGCCAGAGTGAGAGGCAGCTCAAGCTGGTCTCGGTCGCCCGCGCTGACCATCGGGAGTTCGTCTCAGAGCACTCTGCAAGCGTTAGGATCGGTCGGATCCGGGGAGAAAAGGCCTGTGTAGAAGGCCCTGGCCTTCCCGCACATCTCCGCCAGATCCGTGAGGGGGGTGCCATCCTCTGCGAGGAGGCAGGTGATGTGCTTCTTGGCCCCCCTCTTTTTCTCCAGGGCGTAGAAGAAGCGGGAGCCGCGATCCATCTCCCGAAGGAGGCGGATGCGGGATCGAACAAAAGCACCCCGGGCCCGATGGTCCTCAAGGGTCCGGAGCGCCTCCCGCTTCTCCTGGCACGCCCCGCAGAGGGATGGATCCTCAGGGCTGGTGGCCAGATGCCTCTCCAGCTCTAAGACCTCCCGTTCCAACTGGCCTATCGCCACATCCCTCTGTCGGCTGGCGCCCCGGGTGTAGTCACGGCAGAAGAGCCGGGCGCGCAGCTTCCCCAGGTCCCACCACCACCGCGCCGAGGGAAAGGCATGCCGCTGCCCTCGCCAGGCCAGCCAGAACTCCCGGAAGGACGCCACAAAGCCCACATCCTCCAACAAGCTGTTATTAAAATGCCAGTAGGCCGGCCCCGGCCTCTCTGCGCAGAGAGAGACCGTCACGGTGGCTAGGTGATGATCGGAGAATGGGGCTGGCCAGATGCTGGAGGAGTGGGCTTGTGAAAGATGGAAACGTGATAAATAGATGCGGTCCAACTGAGAGTGGCGCGACCGATGGGCCTCCACCTGGACAAAAGTGAACGTCGAGATGTCGTCCGGGTGGTGGTCGACTATCTCCCAGAGGACGTCTGCGGCGGTCAGGTACTGCTCGGTCCCCGAGTGGTCCCGCTCCTCGAGGGTCATATTAAAGTCCCTGCCAAGGACCAGGTACTCGCAAGGATCCAAGGTGCTGAGTAAGGCGGACGCCTGCTGAAAGAAACGCAGCCGCTCCGGGCCCGATGTCGGGGCATAGACGTTGACGAGATTGACCATGAGTCCCTCCATACGGACCTGGAGGTGCAGCAGGTGGCCCGGCACAGCCTTGGCGACCCCCAGCACCTCGGGTCATAGGTCAGGGGAGAACAGGGTCGCCACTCCAGCCGTACGAACTGTGAGATGGCTAAAGTAGACCCTGTCCCCCCATTCCAGCTGCCACCTAGCTTCAGCGGCTGGATCCGTATAGGTCTCCTGCAGGAAAACTACGGAGTTACCCCCCCCAAAGGAAGGAGAGCACCTGGCACCTGCGGAGACCCATCCTACAGCCCCGGCTATTTAACGTTGTGATGGTGAGAGGTGCCATGAGGAGGGCTGGGGGGGGGGGATCCTCACCGGCAGGGGTGCTCGCAGTTCCCAAGGGGCTGCGCAACAATCCGTGACCTACCCCGTAGGTAAGTAGGGAGTCACGGAAGAGGCGGACCCGCTGGTAGGCCGCGGGGGCCTGCTTCCCAGTCCTTTTACCCTCCCCCATGAGGGCCCTCATGGCCCGGAGGATTAGATGGAAATCCCCCCATCGCTGCAGGGTGAGTTGCACCTTATTACAGGAGACCCGACGTCCTCAAGGAACTCCCGCAGCTCCTCTCGCAGCTTATGGGGGGCCAGGGTCACTAGCCCCTGGCTGTCCTCCAGAGGGACCACTGACACAGCCCCGTGGCCCACTGAAACGGGCAGGCAAGGGGCAGACCCCCGACGTGACGCCCGATGGCGCCACGCAGCCCCCCTCAAACCCTGGCTCAATTGGGAGCGGAGGGAAGGTAGCAGCCCCTAGTGAGTCAGGACTGGGAAATACAGAAGCCGCTCCCTGGGGGCTATCCTCTAGGAATGAGGAGATGACGGCCCCAGGGGCAGCAATGATAGCATGGGAGGGGGAGGGGGCAGGGACACTGTTGACATCAGGGGCAAAGCAGGGATCCAGAGTAGGGGCAAGGTAGGAGTTGGGTGCAGAGCCAGGGAGAGGGGCAAAGGCAGGATTCTGCGCCTCAGGAGCCAGGCTGTTGGGAAATGGCCCCTCTCGATTAGGCTCGGGCAGCTGGGGGCGGGGCGAGGCAGGGGGCCCTCCATGACGCTGGGCCCTGGCACCACGGCCAGCATAGTAGCCACAGCACCGTCAGTGGGGTCCCCGCCCAGGAAAGAGGTCGATCGTCCCACGCCCACGAGGGACAGCCCATGGGGCTCGGGTCCCAGCTGCATGGCACCGCTGGTTGCCTCGGTGGGCTCGGCGGCCAATGGCGGGGTGCTACCTGCGGCCGGGCAGATGGAGGAGCCCGGGGAAACCTCAGAAGAGGGAGCAGAGTCAGCGGTTAGGGGAAGGGGACATGGGGAAGGTGGGGCTGGGGTGAGGTCGCTCAGATCAAGGCCTGCTAGCAGAGGGTCGTCCTCCCCCTGGGTGACTGCGGTCAGACCCAGGGCCTCGATCTCCTCGTAAATGGAGGAGAGCTCTCCTTCCACCACCCCAGAGGTCTCCCCGCCAGTGCCCGAAGCGACACTCGCCCCGGTGCTCATGGGGGTTCCGGATGGTAATGGGGCAGGTGGGGCTCCATTGGGGGTCTTGGAGGGAAGGGATTCCGATGGAAGGACGGTACTGTCCTCCCGTGCTGCCACGTTTTCCCCAGCCGGCACAAGGGGATGGCATGCGCCCCCGGGCAAGGCAGAGGGCTCGGTATCGGCGCCCCCCCTTTCTGGTCTTCTGGGAGGCTTCCGCATCGGTGGAAAGAAGTGGAGCTCGAGCCCTCCGCTTGCCCTGCTTCCCCTGGACTAGGGCTCAGCCCTCCATGGCATTATCGGGGCGCCGGCTAACAGGGGTCGGGTCGGGGGGCAAGGACGATGGCTCAGGGACCATGCGAGGCAGCGGTGGGGCGGAATGAGGGAGGGAAGATTCCCCCTGGGGCGGGCCCTCTCTCACGCTTGGCGGGATCCCTGCCGCACCCTCCTCTAGGGGCCCCGCCGAATTGTAGGCAGCAGAGGCGGGGCTCTCCCGCTCATCTGGGTGTGCTGGGGGGAGCGCCCCTTGGGCCCAAGCGGGAGCAGTGATGGACTGAGTAAGAGGAGGGGCGGCTTTCACTGGGCAGCCAGGGGCGCCAGCGATGACGGGGCCAGCATCCTGCCGGGGCTTGGGGATCCCAGATGCCTCTCCGGGCCGGGCCAAGGGGCAGTCCCTCCGGACGTGCCCCATCGCCCGGCAGAGGTAGCACTGGGCTTCCCCCGTGGAATAATGCACCTGGTAATGGGCCCCCTGGTAGGGGATCAAAAAGTACCACTGAAGCGCCTCTCCGTCACGCACTGCCAGTGGCAGTTGAAGCTGCACTTGCCGGTGGAACGAGAGGACGTGACGGAGGGTGGGGTCCTTCCAGCCCAGTGAGAGAGGGCTCAGAACAGAGATGGGCTTCCCCAGGGTAGAGAGGGCAGGTAACAGGGCGGCATTGGGAAGGAAGGGAGGGACGGAAGTCAGGACCAGGCGGACGCCCAGGTCATCCAGTGGCTCCAGGGGGACAAACGCCCCCCACCATGAGGCCCTTCTCCGCCACCTCCTGGGCGGCGGCCTCCGATGCCAGGAAGAAGACTACCTTCCCATACATTTTGGAGGCCGCCACAATGGCACGTACATCTCCACGTGGGGCGAGGCGGGCACCAGGAGGCAACGGAGGCCGTGCTTTCTGGTCATGGTGGGAAAGGGGCCCCGGCCGCTATAGCTGGTAGCGGAGGCGGTGGGCGGGAGAGATGACATAGCAGCAGGCGGTGGGGGCTGCCGCCACCTGGGCATACGCCCTGGGGGCCGGGGGAGGGACACCCACAGAGCTGGTGGAGGGAGCAGCGGGGCGGGACGCCGTGGCCAGTGGCGGGGCCGTGGCAGTCCCTGCCATGGAGGGCCTGGTCTTTTTGGCAGGGCTCTTCCCCTTCTTCCTACCCTGGCCCTTCCCGCCAGCTGGGGGGGCTCCCCCAGAATCTAAGGGGGGAAGGGACGTGGCAGCAACGGAGGTCACGCTGGTGCCTGCCACTGCTGGCGCCCCGGAGGGGGTGGTGATAGGCGGTTTGGCAGCAGCAGTTGAGGTAGAGGCTTGGGGGGGTGACGGAGGGGCAGGCGGGGGAGGAATATCTAGGGCTGCTGGAGGGGCCCCACCCGTCGTGTCCCCCACCATAATGAGCAGGGAGGGAGGGGAAGACACCAGAGAAAGGAGGGGAAAGGGGAAGTAGGTCAACCACTCCTCCCCGCTAGGCTGCGGGCAGGGGAGGCGGGCGCCAAAAGGGATGGGCTGGACAGGGGGGCTATCAAGGGCTTGTGGGGGACAGTCACTGACTCAGGGTAGGAATCCGGCTCCTCTAGCTGCACTAGGGGAGGGGGATCATAACAACGTTTGGGGAGTGCAGTGAGATCGGGGCAAACTCAAACAGGGGAAGGGCACAAGCGCATGGGAGTGGGCATTAGCGCACTGAGCAAGGGGCCAATCAGGGCAGGGGTATCACGTGGAGAGAACCAGGCTGGAGGCAGGACAGGGAATCAAGGGGCTAGCTTCAGAGGCAGGGGCGGGGCAGACAAACAAAGGCTGCAGAGGAAAAAGGGTGGGGCAGGGAAACAAACTGAAGCCAGTGAGGTGCTGGGGTAAAGGGGAGGGCAAAAAGGCTGCAAGGGGCAAAATGTGGCAGGGAGCCAGGGACAAAGCTGGGGGCTTGCTGAAGGGGGTCAGTCCAGGATGGGGCGGGGGGGGGGGCGCACATGCGCCCACGTGCGCTTGTAAAGAGTCAGTGCGGGCTGGCTGCTGCTTCAGGCCCAAAAGGTGGTGAAAGGGCATGGCAGGCCAAGCAAGCAGCGGAGTCTCAGAGGCAGGGGCTTGAGGCAGATAGTAAGTGTCCACTGGGGTGGTGGAGAGGGCAGCGCCGATGGTGTTGGTGGGGGTTGGGGAGGACACACAGATGGATTGGGGGGGCAGGCTCCACACCACACCCCCTTTGTCCCCACAAACACAGTCAGAACCTCCACCACAAGAGCACAGTCCAAGTTACTCAGCCTTCAGGCCCCCTCCACAGTGGTCTGCAGAGTCCTTGTGCACTCCCCCAGCAGCAGATGGCCTCGTCCCCTCCTCCTTTGGGGTCCAGCAGCTCCCAGGCAGCAAAGGCAGCAGCAGCCCAGTGGCCGGGCAGGCAGAGAGGACCCTGCACAGTTGGTGGTGGGGGTGGTGTCCACAGCAGCAGTAGCAATGGCTGGGGTAGGGCTCCTTCACTCCCCCCCTCTGGGGAGCAGGCGATCAGCCCCCCCACAAGGGGCTGTAGTTGGAACAGTAGCAACAGCACTGAAGGGTGGGTGGGGGAGTCCAGCAACCAGGTAGCAGAGAAGGGGGGTGGGTGGTGTCCGGCCCAGCCAGGGGAGCAGCTGGAGCAGGGGCAGCAGCAGCAAGAGCCCAAGGCCTAGCAGCAGCAGCAGTCCCCCTCCTGCCTCTAGGCCAGTTAGGTACAGCAGAGGAGCAGAAAGCCAACATGCTGGCCACTGGATTAGCAGTTTTCTGTTCCCTGACTGACCAGAGCAGGGGCTGCTCCAGGCTAATGAGAACACCTGACTCCAATTAACCTACAAAGAGTCAGGTGAAGCCATTAAGCAAATGTGACCACCTGACTCTAAGGCCCCTCTGATAATATAAAAGGGCTTACTCTAGTCAGGTAGAGAAGAGCGGAAGTGTGGCTGAAGGGCTAGTTAATGAAGACACCCTCAGATTATTGGTAAGGGTGAAGAAGGGAGAAGTAGGAGAGCTGTGGGGAAGTGGCCTACAGAAATGTAGCAACTCTGGCATTAGAAGGTTGGCTGCCAACAGCTGCTACCATTAGGGTCCCTGGGCCAGAACCCGGAGTAGAGCGCAGGCCTGGGTTCCCCCCAACCCACCACTACAGAAACACCTTCTGGGAGGGGAAAACAGTTTAGCCTCCTGTCCTGACAGGGCCTGTTTTGGCATGAGGCCATAGGAGCAACAGAGACCGTGGGAATTCTCTCATCAACTTCCATTGCTGGCTTATGATGAAAAGGGCTCAGTAGACTGTATCCCTGGCCCTAGAGAGAGAAGGGTTGCAGTGAGCCTCTGAAGCTAGCATAAATCACCTGGAAGCGCGGGACCCATGGGGACAAGGTCTGAGCTCTGCCACAGTTCCAATCAGAACAAAAGCACGTTTTTGGCAAGATAGAGTTTGTTTGCCAGCCAGTCCTATATCCCCCAGGATGCTTTGAAAATCTCATCAATAATATCTAATACAATTAAAACCCTAACCCTGACTAATGAGGGGGTTGTGGGGGAATGCCTATTAGAAGCTCTTTGGTCTACAAAACTGGCCTGGAAATTTCATGGCTCTACTATGAGCATATACTACATTGTGATTATAGATGGGTGAAAATTCCCTGAGTACAACCCTTCTAGCTCTCTCTTGGCACTTCTGCTTCTGGTTCTTGCAGGAACTAGGATGTGTAAAGCCCTGCAAAACTAAAGAAAAATTTAAGTTTATTTTTAAACTGGAGAAGAGATTCAATTTGGTCCTGTGATTTAGTTCAGTCCTTCCTAACCTTAGTCCCTTCCAAAGCAATATTGTCTGACCTGAAAGTGGAAGCATTTACCCAGTCCAGATACTCTCTGGTGCAGGGGCCCCCCTGACCTTGGAAACCCTGCACAATACACTTGCTTTCTTTTTGGCATAGCAAATGTGTTTCAGTCAAACTATTCTATGTTAGTCTCTTGTTTCTTTTCCTGTTGTTGCTTCGTATTGTCTAACTCACTTGCAAAGACTGGAAAGTGTTCCCTCACTTCCACCAAAGCTGTTTTATCTAATTGAAAGCAACCAGCAGGTTGCTCATGTAAAGTCTCATTAGCCTTTGATTGTGAGACACCTTTATGAAGGAATGGTTCATTATCATACAGTTGGAAAGGCACCCTGCTTCCAGGCTAATTGTCAAGAATAGTAACGTACAGAATATTAGTTTCCTCAAGATTTATTAAAAAAATACAATTCATCTGTCGGAGGGGGGTCCCCATAACTGTAGTTTCCAAATGCCTCACCTCCTTTAATGTATCCTCACAACACTCTGTGAGGTAGGGCAGTGCTCTCACCTTTGTATTACAGATTGGGAATGGAGGCAGGGAGACTATGGCCCAGGCGCCTAAATACTTTTGAGGATCTATCTGGCGCTTTAGTCACCCAAGTCTACCATTTAGGCACCACTAACACTTTCAAAATCACCAGTCACCTGCTGCCTTACCTGGAGGTGCCTTGGGACATTTCCACTACTTGGCATTCACAACATGCCTACCTAACCATTGACCCTGCCAATGAGCTGCTTAATGTCCTAGCCCAAGGCAAAGACCTGGAGGTTCGGAAGCAGGCTTCTCAAGCTAGGTGGGACCTGATCTTGTAGGTATCCTTAGCGCACACCTAAGTTCTGATACTTGGCAGACCCTGCAGCAGGAGAGCAAAGTGCAGGCTATGGGGAGTGGGGGTGGGACAGGGACGTGCAGCACCTGCACTGAAGACCGCTTGAGGCACAGGGGAACGTTGGGTGAGTGTGAGAGAGGTATTGAGTTTGAGCAGGAGACAGACATGATTTTGTCTTCTAGGGCATGTAGACACCTAAGCCAGGTCAGTTGCTTAACTCCTGGAGAGGCTTCATGGCTGAGGATCCCAAGTGGAGGGAGATGACTATCTCTGGCCCATCAACCAGGAGCATCAGGTCAGCTGCTTAGGCACCCAAGTCCCTCTCCTCTCCCTGATATTTCACTCCTAGCTAGCTTAGACAGCTCAGCTTGCTAGGTTCTGAGGATCCCTTTCCTGGGCACCTAACTCTTCCCAGGCATCGTATGGGGAGTCTGGGCACCTAACACGGGGCTGAGGATTCTATTAGGTGACAGGATGCCTTGGGGTGAGGTGCTGCAATGCTGAGTAGAACAATGTGTCAGTATCTTTTGAGGGTGTGGTTCTAAGTGATTTGCCCACACTTACACAGGAAGTCGGTGGTGGAGCAGGAAATTGAACCTGGGTCTCCTGAGTTGCAGGCTAGGGCCCTAACCTCTGGATCATCTTTCCTCTCTCAGGTACCAAAAGACCAACCGCCACGAAGGTCAGCTCCAGCAATCCTTAGTTCGGTAACACAGTTCTCTTCTTGGATCCCAGAATGACGAACACATTACAGAAAATCTAGTTAGATGGAAACATTTTGGCAAATCTCCTTTGACCCTTCTTTTGTTGTCTGAGTAAAGATGGCAGCATTTTGGGCCAAATGCAGCTAAGCACAGTAATAGCAATTCTCACAGACACTTTCCCAGATACATCTCTTGGTGCATGTAAATGAAAGGGCCTGCCTGGGGCTAATAATATAAACAACCCCATTCAATATTATCTTGGGGTGATTACCAGAAGAGGATGTATTTTCCTAGATGAGTATTTTGTGTATAATATGTGAATATATTTGTATTCTAACTTGTAATTGTTGTATATTATTTACAGCTTGGGATTGTTATTATACACATTTTAATAACTAAATGCATATTCATGACATAATAGTAAAATATATAACCATTTTGACATGATTTAGGATTCTGGGAATAATATTTACCTTTCAAATTTTCAGCATCTGAGCACACATTGAAATATTCTTCCTTTTCTCATTATCAGAAATTTTCAGTGTGCTATCTGGCCTAAAAATGAAGTGTGTATTTCACGCAACTTCTTCTGTTGTCTACAAAGAACCAGAATGAAAATTGCAATACCTCTCTATTCAGACCCAAATGCATCTGCTTCGGCAGCAAGAAGAAAAGTCTGATGTCCAAGCTTTTCTGGCTGATCAGGAACAATCTTGATGATAGATACAGACTCAGCATGCAACACAATCAGTTCCTTGGATTTCAGTGCGTTTCGCCTTATATACAGTACTAGTCTTTCCCAGAAGGCCCAGTTGAATCTCTTGAAGGATTAACACACCCTCATCTCATTGAGTTATACCTCTGTTCCTCATTAATTACGATCAGACAGATCCTCAGTCAAAGGTGAACTGGCTAATGGCTAAAGGTGATTTTCATAGACCTCTACACTCAATTTCTTTAAAGCTATTTAGACATTGCTGTCCTCATCATTGCAACACCTCACTGATTTAGGAGCCTACCAGTCAATGGAATTTAGACTAAGTGCCTAAATCCCTTTTGAAAATTAGGATTTAGTTTCTTAAATCAGTTGTGGTGTGGTCCCGAGTTCAGTAACATCTAACTAGCTTTAAAAATCTTAGAGAGGACAAGGAGATCCTTACCTCTGTTGCTTCTAGGTCCATAAAATACTGTGAACCATAAATTATTTTCCATGGCTTCCTATTTGCTAATAACTGGACTACTATAAACTCTCACTTGTAGTTGGCAATACAGACTTACAGTGTCTTCTCAGCTTCTTCCCCATTTTAGGCTGCCTGCCTAGGTTGGCCAGCTACCCCAGAAAATGTGAATGTTCTGATTCCCAAGGTCTGGCCCAGTCTTCTGAGCTCTTACAAACCGTTTCCTAAACTGGGGAAATAGAGAATTAGTCCTGCTAAAATGCAAATACGACAGTGAAACTGGTACAGCTGCAGAGTATTTACGAAATCTGGTGTTAGATCTGTAAAGATAACACCTTCACGGTGCAATTGTAAAGTGTGAGTCTTTGTTTTGAATGATGTATCTTGACACACCTCCAGTGACTTGATGAGATATGAAGCACTGGTTTACCTTGTCACCAGTTGCAATGATTTTACTAAATGAAGAGGTGACAAGACAGGATCCAAATGTACAGTGGCAGCCTCATCTTCAACCATCAGCATCCACCGCACAGATCCTTCAGATTTTGGGAAGACCTGGATGGATGATCCCACAGGGATGAACCACTGTTGCTATCAATAACACAAAAGCTGTTGTAATCATCCCTCTAAGGTGGCTGGCTATAGCTGAGCTGGCTCTTCTGCACAATAGCTGAGTAATGGTGACCAAGTTGGGTTAAAATTTTCAGAAAACTTTTCTTCGTGGCAAAAAATAAAATAAAATATAAAAATGCAGATTTGCATTGACCAAAACACTTTGCAAATTTGTGTCAAACTTGTGGAATTAGTTCAGTTGAAAAAAATCAGTGTGTTTTGTTTTAATATTTTGAAACAAAACATTCTGATGTGACATCACTTTTCATTTAGAATTTTACTTTAATTTTATTTTTAGAAAATTTACAAAAACTCAGTGAAACATTTCTTTCATGTCAAACGATGTTTAATTTGATCCCCACTGAAATCTTTTTTATTTTTATCAGTTTGCCAAAAAAATCATTTTTGTTTGTTTTTGGGTTTACACAAACTGATTTTTTTTTTAATTTTGTTTGTATTGGTTTGGCCAGTGAATCAAAAAATCAATTATTCACACTGCTCTAATTGTGACCTCTAGCTAAATGCAGGGGCATCTTAATAGCATCAAAGTGAATGAACTGAGCATGGGATTGAGAGCAAGGGACTCCTGTAGTTTGAACTTCAGGCCAGGTGGCTCTGTGGTGTGATCACATTTTTATAAGAGAGGCAAAAAACTGGTTCAGAGTCGTGCCCAAAATGGCAAGGACAAATCTATCTAGGACAGTGTGATGGATGAAAAGTAAACAAGTCTGAGTGCCTAATTTACATCAGGAACTCATACAGATCCACTCAGAATATTAGCTGATAAAATGGCTGTGATAAATATAAACCATAGATTGTATCCATTAAATCCAAAGAAATACGTATTGACGCATTCATTTAAATGTGAAGTCTGCCTTAGTCTGCTATAACCATTACTCAAGTTGTAACTATTGGTGTTCATCAAAACTGGAGAATATCTCCCTTGTGTTACAAAAAGCTTGCTATGCTCACATTAATAGTGATTCTTAGATTTTGGAATTTGATGAGTACTGGATATTACTTTGAATTGTTGCAAGATGGTGGCACGAGGATCTTATTGGCTTGAATGGAGGTCTAAGCTGCAAACATTTCAGCCGAACCACAATGAAAAGTAACTAAAATGTATTCTGATACACAGAACAACTTGTTACAAGTTTTCAAATAACCCACTTTATTGTTGGCTCAAAGAGAGACTTAAACAACTTTCCATTTAACCTTTATTCTTGTTTCTCAGACAGCAATGGAAGTGATTTATTCTATCTATGGCAAATTTGTGTTACAGGTAGAGCTCCGCAAATTTATTTGATGACTTTATCATGCTGTATGTGGAATATCCAGGAGCAGATTGATTCCCTTGAGTTCTATTTGTTGTTTGAACTTAGTCAACAAATCTATTTTTGAATACTTTACTCTGTGGAATTGAAAATTCAAGCTGTGTTGCTCAGTTGTGATTAGTCAGTGAAATCATGTGGTATTGTTTCTGCTTCATGTCAAGGTGACTGCTCAAGCTCTTCTGGTACACTTGCTCCGAGGAGTGAATTACACAATTTCTGCAAATGGTTGCGTATGCTACATCTACCCATAGAGAGCTGGTTGCAAGATCAGGGCCTTAGATTGTCAGCTGTAATTGAGGGATGGATTCCACCAACCTTATTCAAGTCCAGCAGGAACTTACTTCACAAGCAGTCCCACTGAAAGAAATGGAACTCTTTGAAGAGCAAAGTACTGCTAAATGTGAGACAAGGTGACAGAATGTGTCCCTTAGACTGTAAACTAATGGGTACTAAGGTGCTATTAATTGTAGGGTGGCAACATTGGACTCAATGTGAGTAATGGTGGCAAAATTTTACCTTTTTGACTGTAAGCTCATTGAGGTAGAAAATGTCTTGAAATAAGTTAGTGCAGCACCCAGCAAAGTGGGGTTCTGATCCAGGTTGAAGCTCAGGGCATTACTGTAATATAATTAACAGTAATTATACTAATAAAGTACACATCATGTGATAGAGAACTCCTACTTCTTGCTGTCAGTGTCCTGACTTGTTTTCCAGAATTGATTTCATCTGGTTTTGCAGATGTTAAAACGAATGTACTGTAGAGTCAGTCATTAACACCATCATATTTACAAGTCGCACTAGTTAAACTTATTTCCCATTCTGAGAATAGGGGATACCACAACTTCTGTGGTAATTATAGAAGAGTAAATTGCAAGGGGAGTTTCACTTTTATTCAAAAGAACAAGGGCAGAGTATACTATCATCACTTGGGTCATCCTCAGGCCTATGCATTACAGAACCTCATGTTATTAAAGCATGTTTGGGACTATCATACATTTTTGCACCAATATGAATCTGTTATGATATCTAACTTAGTACAATAATTTTAAACAAGGTAGAAATCCCTACTGTTTCATCAAGATGAGTTAATCTCCCTTTAGTAGAGGCAAAAATATCAGAAGCCATAAAGTCTTTAAATTCCCATAAAAACCCAGGTAGAGATGGTTTTCCCATACAACTTTATAAAATATTTCAGGCTCAGTTGATTCCAGTTCTTCAAAAGGTATTTAAATATGATGAAAAGAATAGGTCTTTTTTCTATAATCCAAAGCATCTGTAGAGTCCCTTGCTCCTAAAGGGTTGAAGTTCCTTTGCATGGTCCCAATTATCTTCCCATTTCCCTAATTAATGCAGACAATCTCTGGTCACCTAGGACTTCAAAGATTTCACTGTAGTGTCTCCAGTGGACACCTAGAACTTCATGGCAACAGTGGGAATAGTATTCTGCTCTTTCTACGCCAAAAAGCACGGTTCCTCCTACTAAAGGACTTACAGATTAGTATTCTGCAATAAAAGGTCTTTTGAGTTTAGTGCAGTAGTAGGCACACTCATTGATCAGGTGTGTTCCAACTCTGGGAAGTTGAAGGAGAGGAATAGATGGGAAATGGATAGCTGGCTACTTCCAAATCCATCTCCCACCCTGTGCAAATACGAATCTGTTGCTGTGGCTAGAGTGGCAGGCAGCTCTTGGGAAGATACCTATCTTACCTTCTTGCATCTTTGGTGTCCCCTGACACAGCTTGTGTGTACCTGGCTGCAGACTCAGGCACTAGTTTGCCACTTAAAGGGATACGGGAATGACCACTAAAATGGGAAACAAGAGTACTGGAGCAAATGGATAGAAAATGGGGGTGGATGTGCAAAACAGAACCAAACAAAAGGGGAGGGAGGGATAAGAGATCGAAAAGGGCAGCGGAGAGAGAGAAAGGAGAGGTGTCAGCTACTTTTCTGAAACTTGTCTTAAAGGAACATAGGCAGCCCCCCTGCTGGCAATCCACCCCAATAAGAAAGAGGGGAGAAAAAGGGAGCTACTGAACCAGACAGTCCATTCCAGTATTGTCCAAAAAGGAGGAAGTAGTACTTCCAACTATCATTCATCCACCTCGAGTGGGTTTTGTATGGGCTAGATCCTCAGTGGGGATTGGGGCACCTAATGCATTGTGTTCTGCACTGTGACGGATGTTGGCAGCCCTGCCCTCCCTCTAGGACCAGATCTCTTCCCACTGTGGTCAATGAAAGTTGAGTTTCATTCAGTGGAAGTTGTGTGCTTAACTCTTAGACCACTTTGATTAATGAGCTCACTAGGGGAGAGGGGACTAAAATTCATGAAGGATGTTGTTAGTAACAAATAGTTCAGCCAGCTCTAAGCCCTGAGACCATCCAAAGGCAGATTTCCTATAGAGAAATGCCTAGTTCTAAAGAAAGTCACTACATCTTGTTTTGCAGAGAAGTTAATACCGGCTAAGGAGGAAGTTTTTAATCCTCCCTGTGCTGTTACTGAAAATAAGAGATGCAGTTATGTGATGAAATAAGGCTGTGAATAGCTCTGTCAGCAACCTTTGTGATATGTAGAAGTTAGCTGCGCTTCATCAGAGCCATCATTAGCTGACTGGTAACTCACAGATTTTCTTTATGTGCAGCATTCACAAAGTAATAAAGGTTCTTGTCCTTGGTCCTGACAGAACTAAGACAGTGAGAAAGGCCTGGCTAGCTCTTCATGCATAAAATATATTTACTCATTATCAGTAACAATAAATCTTGGGAGAAAGAGAGACAGGAATTTGCTCCTAGCCACCATATCATCATTTCCCCAAAATCAATAGTACATTATGTAGCAAAGGATCAGATGGTGGGCAGTTATATTGAGCAGTTATTAAACTCGATTCTAATACATACACATCTGTGTTTAATTCTCTGCCCTATCCTGCCTTAATCAGAACTTGTGGATAGGGAACCTTGAAAAGTTTGTGCTGGGATTTCCAAAGGAGTCTACAGGAGTTAGGTGCCCAACTCCCATTGACATTCAATGGAAGTTGTGTGCTTAACTCTTAGACCACTTTGATCATCCCTGTCTTGGGTTTGCATTTCTTTCTGAGAAGCATCTAAGTAGGACCTGTTCCCCAGCTAGTGTTAATTGATGTAGTCCCACTGAAAGAAATGCTGATTTGCCCCAACTGATGATCTCTAAATGTCTAGGATGCTTGGGCAAAGCATCTCCAGAGCTCTTGAATATGTAAAATTGGACGGAAATGGTCATTCAGACAGCTTTCTTGAATGCTTTCAGGCTCTTCTGCTACTAATCTTTGCTGGAAATACTACAAGTGTTTCCAAGTGGGCGTGCACGCATGTGTGTGAGTCAGTGTGTTAGTTTTCCAAACTGGTTCACCTATGTCTATATTATTTTCCTCCTTTAAAAAAAATTGAGCATGCTTGCCATTTCGTCCAATCCAACGTATCCCCAAAGCCAAAACATGTTGTTTAGAGGAATCTAATTTTGGGGTAGTGGACTTCAAAGGAAGGCTGAATTCTACCATTGTCAGGGAGATCACCCTCCTACTTTGAACTCCTACTTCAGTTCAATCTGAGGGCATATCATTTTCATGTGAAGGGATTTAAATTTGTAGTTCTCTGTGCCTTGCAAATTCTATTCCTGAACAAAACATGTACAAGGAAAAAGAGAACTGGATAGGAGGCAAAGTCTTCTAAGGCATGAGAAAGGGAAAATTTTAAGTCTGGAAAGAACTGAAGGAGAAAAAGAGGAATCACAAAAGGGGAGGAAAGAATAGTCCTATGTGGTGCTGAGCAGTATCAGTGTTTAATGGAAAGCAATGATGCTCAGCAGCTTCCAGAGCTGCCCAGTGTATTCCAGGATCAGACCCAATATCTGAGAGGATGAAAAATAGGGAAGGATGCACCAATGCAGCATAAAAAGAGGGTTAGTTTAATGGCAGAAAAGTAAATGGAACCATTGTTCTTAAACTGTCTGTCGATATTTAAAATGGACAAAATACTGATCCATTTTTAAGAAGGCCCCTTTGTAGGTTTAAAAGAGAGACAGAAAATGGCATATGAAAACAAAATGTCACAATACTCTGAAGGCCAGATCTTCAGCCCATGTAAACTGAAGTAGCATCATTAAAGTCAGTGGAGAGACACTGATTTACACCAGCAAAGGATTTGGACTTGAGCATCTTGTTCTCTAATGCCTGGGCCCATAAATTTTTAGGCAGACTCCTCATTGATTTCGACTGGGATGGTTGCTTATGAATGGATGAGAGAATATGGCCCCCGTACTTCGTATAGTCATTAGCTATCTGTGCAAGTGCAGTACATTAATCAGAACAATCAATTGTCCTCTGACCCCCAACAGCATCCCAGTCAGAGGGAAAAAAAAGTGGTCCATCTTCCTTTCATTAATGAGCCCCAAGTACCCATTTCTGAAATAGACACTTTCTTTTTTTTGGAAATTATTTTAACTGGATGTAGAGCCTGATCCAGTGTTCACTGAAGACAACGGAATTCCTTCCATTAATTCCAATGGCTTTTGGATTAGGCCCTTTAAGATGCAGTGTCATTGGCTAATTTGTACTAACCCCTCGTGTGAAATGACTCTGGTGGGATGCACTGGCTTCTCTAAACAGCTATGCTAAAAGGAATAATATTAGCACGGGGGTGGGAGGCAAAGATGAGCTCTATCAGACGAGGCTGGATAGGCACGTTTTCTTCATCGTTTAAAGTGATAGATGTGCACAGTGTGCCAGCACACACAGCAGTCAGCACTTGCCAGTTATTCCCTTGTTACTTACTCCATGAATCAACTTAATGAGAGGAGGTAGAGTTCAGAATTTCAATAAACGCTTTCACATGGCACTTCTGAAACATGCCCTATTACCCATTTAATCTGTGCTGTACTCATTTTCTCCCACTGAGCCACATAGAATTTTTTTAAAACTTTACTCCTATTTACTTCTTGCCTGTTGGTCATTTAATGTCAGTGGGCTTTTTATTCTTCTCACTTATCCTAATGAATGTATCTCCCAGAGAGGAAGAGAGCAATAAAAATAGAGCATCTTTATTACTTTGCATGGCTGGGTTTTTCTTCTTTAATATTGAATTTTTTCTTTCCAGATGCCCTTCTCTCCATTAGCAAACCAGCAGTATTTTAATCTAGCTTTCATCAATAGAACTAGTTGGATTCATTCTGGTGTTCAATAATATTAAACTCAGCTGAACTATGCATGCAGGGTTTTTTCCCCCTTCTGCTTACAGAATCCATCAGAATGAAGCTAATTCCCCGGTCAGTTACATAATTGGGTCACCCCAAAATGTCATGTAATAAAGTAAATTGTGACGTTGTTGCTGTTCAGCTAAAAATTGCTGGAGTTAAGTGAAGTAAGCATATCCATGCATGCCATTGTTAAACCACTGAAATGCATTGCTGTTAGGAATTTCACCAATTCAGACTCATAATTTACCCTTTAATACTTACACATACTGTTTTCCTTATTCATTCTAACTAGCTTCTACAAACCCATGCCAATACCAATTAAATTCTGTTAACACAGTGAACTTCTCTATAGCTGAGCAATGTCACTGTTAATATTAGATTAACAGCATACACCACATCACTCAAAAATACTCAGTTGTCTTTTACGTAGAGATACAGAGACTATTCTGAAGATACCCTTCCCAACTCTTCTACAGCTCTTCAAGGTGCATTTGCATCTTCATTTAATTTAATTCAGGAAACGAAAGCCAGCTACTAGAATATTTTTTTACTCTTTGCAACAATATTGAGAAGTCATAAACAGATGTTAGGAGTAGAGCTGTGCTGCTTACTTTAAGGTCATCACAGGAGGACAGGGAAGCATGCAAAAAAGGTGTTTACCAATATTTTGCCAAAAAGAGGGAAGTAAAAGTCCTAACATGTACAAGATGGTGGTTACACATGTCAAGGTTCCTCCCCCACTCTGAACTCTAGGGTACAGATGTGGGGACCTGCACGAAAACCTCCTAAGCTTACTTTTACCAGCTTAGGTTAATACTTCCCCAAGGTACAAATTAATTTTATCCTTTGTCCTTGGAATATCCACTGCCACCACCAAACTCTAACTGGGTTTACTGGGAAACGCAGTTTGGACACATCTTTCCCCCAAAATCCTCCCAACCCTTGCACCCCACTTCCTGGGAAAGGTTTGGTAAAAATCCTCACCAATTTGCATAGGTGACCACAGACCCAAACCCTTGGATCTGAGAACAATGAAAAAGCATTCAGTTTTCTTACAAGAAGACTTTTAATAGAAATATAAGTAAATAGAAGTAAAGTAATCACCTCTGTAAACTCAGGATGGTAGATACCTTACAGGGTAATTAGATTCAAAAACATAGAGAATCCCTCTAGGCAAAACCTTAAGTTACAAAAAAGACACACAGACAGAAATAGTCATTCTATTCAGCACAATTCTTTTCTCAGCCATTTAAAGAAATCATAATCTAACACATACCTAGCTAGATTACTTACTAAAAGTTCTAAGACTCCATTCCTGGTCTATCCCCAGCAAAAGCAGCATATAGACAGACACACAGACCCTTTGTTTCTCTCCCTCCTCCCAGCTTTTGAAAGTATCTTGTCTCCTCATTGGTTGTTTTGGTCAGGTGCCAGCGAGGTTACCTTTAGCTTCTTAACCCTTTACAGGTGAGAGGATTTTTCCTCTGGCCAGGAGGGATTTCAAAGCGGTTTACCCTTCCCTTTATATTTATGACAACACAAAAGAGTGATATTTACTGAGGTGTCCTCTGATCATTTTTGCCATCTCTAGAGAGGATGCTGGTTTTAGGCATTGTCAGTGACCAGGACATGGGAAGTCATGCCTAGTGGTTGGAGCAGGAGTCAGGTTCAGTGATTAGTCAGGTCTTGTGGTTATAGCAGGGGTCAGTAGCCAGGAGTCAGAGCCCAGGGTCAGAACCAGGTTACCTGGAGTGGGGCTAGGCTCTGGCTAAGTAGACAAGCTTTCACAGCCATGAGTAAATGCTTTGAGGAGCCAACAGTCAGCTGGTTTGCTGACTCTTCCAATGAATTGGGCAGTGTAGCCAGTCAGGCAGCCTACTATAGGTCAGCTATGCTTATTAGGGTGCCTGGAGACTAGCGATGCAGGCCCTACTTGCAGATTGATTCTGCTGCACGTCCTCATTCCTGACAGCATAGGTGAAATAGGCAGCCACCTAGGGCACTGTGTTCAAAGTAGTGGGAAGATCAAGGGAGGATGGGAGACTGGGGGAAAATGGGGAAAGGTTTTCCTATGATATTGTGAATTAATTTCAAAATAATAACTCCTCTATGGCTCTGTGCTAATTAGTCCCCTGACTTCCCAGTGCAGTCTATTTCTGATTGGTATGACTTGTTCACTTGGTTTGTGATATCCTGGGGCGACAAATGGTGTCTCCTTCTATTTTCTGTGTAGTGTATAGTGTTCAGTACACAGCCCTGCTTGTTTTGCAGGAGCTTGATCCAAAGCCCGTTGAACTCAGTCCAAAGATTCTGATTGACTTTAATGGACTTTAGACATGGTCCATTTTGCTCAGGAAATACATAATTATGCTAACTTACTTTGGATGTCTCTTTTCCTTACACTAGGATCTGGGGGATCCAGTGGCTCACTGTTATGAGACAAATCTGTACATATGTAAATAATTAGTTAACAGATGAAGTGCCAGTAAATGGTGCTCAAGAATACGTAGCATAGTTCCTGGGTTTTGTATGACCAATAAGACTTCTTGTTTGCAGCGCTCTGCAGGAAGCATTGAGGAATCAAGCAGCCCTAGGAGAGTCACTGGACCTAGCTTCTGACTAGGAAAGAGCTGGGCATGGGCCAGTCTCTCAGAGAATGACAAGTTGCATCAATTTCAAAAACATCAGTTCTCTCAACATTCTATATTTATTTCTTGGAGGCATTTGAACACTAAGTTGTTTACAAAGCCTATTCCTTTGTGAATGCTCTGATATCCCAAGTAATCAAATATTCAGTCATCAGTGTCTGTTTTCTGAAAATCATCTGACCATGTTTGCATTTCATCTGAATTAGTGGCAGAGATAAAGTTTCAAATTTCCACTGACTCGTCATATTGCGAGAGGTGGCTCCTTGCTGGTGAAAAGTTTGTATTAAATGAACAGATTGTTAGAAGTAGAGATAATCAAGGCATCAAAGTACCTCATTCAAAACTGATATTAAGGTGTTGTGCATTGTGTTGTACCTTTAGTTCATCCAGTATTGTGCTAGAAACCAGTTGTGAAGCTTTCTGCTCCTTCCCTCTGTGTGAAATCCTCACCTTTTGAGGGCTACTGTGGGTTTTCATTTTTTTCCCAGCAGTTTTTGTCTAGGCTTTTGGCCCGGTTTACCTCCACTTCTGTGTGCAATGTGTAAGCAGACTAGGCAGTTATCTCACTGGCTGACTTTGGGCTACGTTCTTGTCCTGGGTAAGGGGCGGGGCATTACAGCGGTAATTGTGGCTCAGAGATGCATGATTCCCTCTCTCCTCCTACCGTGCTTCAGGGGAGTAGCGATTTGCTACTAGTTTAGATCTGCACCCTGTGCTTGGACCTACCTGCTTGTAGGGAGGGAGTAGTGGAAGCACAGCACCATTTACCATTGTTTGCTCAGAATCATGCTCCAGAGATACCATGCAGGAGCATAAGAAGTGATCTTACTCCCCCTTGTACCTTTGTGGACCTGTGCAGTCCATCTAACAATCTAGCCTTCTTGTTTTCATGAACATTTGGTCAGAACCTTAACATGTCAACTACTCAAGACAGAGCTCGGGCTCTTTCCTCCATCAGAGGGGAATCATGTGAGGTGTGAGTACCCTCAATTCCTGTAACTGAGGCCACTCAGTGCCTTGTAGAATTAGGTTTCAGCTACCAAGAAACCTTCCTGAGCATTCAAGGTCCTTATTCCTGCTATTAATATACAGACCATTGCTTCTATGACACTGAAACACACAGTTGGAAAAATCCATCTTCTCTTGGTAAAGTGGAAAGTACTTGAAATTCTTTCTGACACATATGTAGTTAGTAATCTCCTGGGTTTCAACATAACACAAGTGTTAAGTACCAGAAGATGAGAATAAAAAGATACAGGCAGAATCCATTCCTGACAGGCACAAAACCCCCTGATCCTGATTTACTTGGGACTATCACAATCAAAACCTCGTTAGCTACCAGAGCCTGTAATAATATTGGATAGGTAGAGGATTCCCTAAGACTGTTCTATCCATTACAAGAAGAACTTGCTCTGAATTCCTCTGCTCATCTGAAAAGATATTTTTGTCTTCCCTTTCAAAACTGAAAGAAGACTGATCGCGTCAGCATGGATATTAAAATGATATAGTAATTCCGTTGTCCTGCTCTTTCTCTCTCTCTCTCTGCTACCTAGTCTGCCATTTTTTTTCCTTGTCTGGGCTTTGAGCAAATAATTAAAAAAGAAAAAGTAAAATAATTACTTCAAAGTGCCATGTATACTTTTCAGAGTATAAGATTCTCAGGATGCTGAGTTCCTGTGCAAAAACAGTGTGATTTGCTTCAGTGAAATCAGTGACAAATGCCATCCATGATGACCCTTTTCCTCCCCGCTCCCTCCCCCCCCCCCCCGTTCCTCATTCTGCTGCTCAGAACATCAAAATCAAGTAAATACTATTCAGGATGCGCTTGAATGTTCCCTGATCACTTCATATTACGCTTTTGTAGCCTCTCCAAGTCTCATGTGGCTCAGAGCCGTTAGTTAAAAGTCCAGGCTAAAAAAGGGATTTCCCCTCTCCCCAACATTAGCAAAGTCACAAGAACTGAGATTTTCAACAAGCCAGGAGACAATGGTTGAGCAGAGTTTGAAATGCTGGTGAACAGCTTTCATGCCTTAGTGTCAGATCATCAGCTGGTGTATACTGCTGTAGCTCCGTGAACATATGGCCCCTATTTTTTATTCCTTTCACTCATCAGTTGACTGGGAATGCGCACCTCTGACTGCTATTCTAGAAACTCAGTCTGACCTGCAACAGGCCATTTAACTTCTCCGTGCCTCCGTTGTCCCATACACAAAATAGGGAATGCATAATATTAACTTTGCTCACAGGACTGTTGTAAGGATTAATGCATTAAACTTTGAAAATGGGTTTCAGATGCTTGGATAAAAGGCACAATGTGCTAATGTTCTAATAATACTTTTAATAATATCAGACCAGCTGATGGGTTTAATTATGTTTGACCTGTGGTATATTCAATCAATTCATTATCTGCCACACACAAACACACACGTCCTGATATGGGAAGTAAAAACATATTGAAATAGGCCAAATTTCTCCCTGTTATACAGCAATGGAATTAAACCAAGGATTTATTTGCCCCAATGTGCTTTTTATTGTCAGATTATAAACTATGCAAGACCATGATTAATTGCAAATCTATTCCATGGAGATTCTCTTGCAAGGAAATCCATAACTTTTGTCTAAGATTGTCAGACCAGCTCTTGATTTGGCCTAGCAATAAAGAAAATATGCATACAGTAATAAATTCCACTTTATTCTTATGTGGATCACCTAAAGGTCAGTTTAAACAGACTGGCACAGACGTAACTAGGATAATTTCTCAGATGGGCGGCTCATTTTCTTTTGAGAAATATGTTTTGGCAGTAGATAAAACAGTACTGAAGGCTCTATCCAACAGCAGATAGTTGATGATTATATAACACTTTCACATTTGGGACTTTCACAGCCCATCCTCCATGTCTGGGGGATTAGAAAGGTTTTTCTTCACTAAGTTCACAATTGTCCAACCGCCTTGGCTAATTGCACCATCTTCATTTTAATTCTCCTCGTAAGACCCATTAAACAAGGACCTAAACCTGAAGTCCTAACAACTTTCTCATGTTCACTTCATTGATAGTTTTGCCTGAAAAGGGGCTGGATAAAACCTGAGGCCACATTTAAACTGGAATTTGTTGCCAGTGTAATTATTTTGGTTGTCTGATTTTTTTAATTATATTTTTATACTGACAAAATCCCTAGTGTAGATGCCATAAAACCAAGGAAAAAGTGCTGGTGAGCTTATTTTGTTTCAAGCACTGGTATAGACTGTATCGGCAAAAGTATATTTTTGCTCATAGAAGTTGCATCTACACTAAGAACTTTTCTAGTGCAGGCTAGAACTACATAAAGGCTTCATGGTTTTTCTCCCAGTGATTTCTGTCACATTCTGGGTGCAATTCAGACCAGTGAGAGGCTGTGTCACCAGCTGCCTTGCAACCATGGGTGCCTCACAATGTTTTGCTGCTGTAGCTCCCAACCTGGGCTCCTCACAAACAGCATGCAGGTCACACACTGAGTGTCTGTGTATAGCTGCAGCCTGCCAGCAATGCTAGCAGCCTTGGCTACTGACTGCAGGATGACACTAACACAGTCCTGAATTTCCCTCCAAAACGTGTGTTCTGCACTATCCAGCCCTCTCCTGGGTAGTTCAGATATCGTAAGTCTGTTGCCCTGGTAAGCAGTCAATATGCAACAGTTTGCTACTTTAATTGGAGTTACCCAACATTTCAGTTCAAACAGAACACTGGATTAGTTTGATTAAGGAATAAACCAAGTTGATTTAACTACAAAGAAATAGATTTTAAGTGAGTACAAGTACAAGGCATTAAAATCAGAAATGGTTACAAGAAAAATAAAGATAAAATACTTTCTAGTGCTAAACCTTAACAAACTAAACTTGGTTCAAGACAAAATCCTTACCACAGGCTCCCAGCAACAGTGTTGACCAAATTTTAGGTCAGGATCTCTCCTGAAGTGAAATGGCTGCTTCCTTTGATGTCTTAGATGAAATAGAGATGGATAGGGAGCGATTCCTTAGTGTTTTTGCCCCTCACTTTTATACAGTCACCCTTTGAAATGCATTTTCCTGATGGTTACTCCTGGATAAAGTTCATTCCTGCTGTGAGGTTCGAGTCATGGAGTCTGATGAAAGAGGTTCCATACTTTTGTTTGCTAAAATGTATATTGATGTGTTCCTTCCCCCTTCTTTGCCAAAGAATGGCCACTTGACAGGTGGCCCAACAACTTTGATGACAACTGGCTAGAGGGGTCAGCTTGTCCTTTGTCTCTGGGAGACAGGTTTATCCACTTCCCAGACTTATCTGGTAACCACGTCACCTTATATGAATTCTTTACATGTAATGTTGCTACATACATTTTACCATGATATTATTGACTAGCAAGTTGTTAGTTTTCAAATGATACCTCACAAAGCATATTTTGTTCAAAGATTATTACAATAGTGTGTAGGGTGTGAATAATAGCAGTGCATTTGGTCACAATTTATTTTATAAATATATACATTTAGAAGTGAAATATAGTAACTGTCTCAGAAGAAGAAGAAGTGGATAACTTGACATAAAAACATTCACATTTTTATAATTCCTTATCTTCTCTTTCTCTGGGGAGCTTTCAACTTCTTTCCTCCCACCTTATTGTAACAGTCAAAAAATTGATTTCCTCAAACTCTGTTTTCCTGTTTCTTGGCATATTTTGACATTCTCCTTTTGTCGAAAAGCTGCTCAGCTGAGTGACAAGAACCTGGGATAGGTGTCTTATTGCTAATACAACAAGCTCTGATCTTCAGGTGTATACTGAGATTGGACTGATTTAGACCATTTCCAAGTACCTGTTTAGAACATTTCCACGTCAGTACCATCCCTAAAATGCTTTATCATATTTTATATGGGCATTTATTGATGAAGATTCTTTCCCATTTCTTCTTCTATTCATAACTAATTTGATTCCATCTGCTAGTTTATGTAGCCCAATAATTTGCATTAAGTTTACAAATGAAGGGTAAGACAATTAATTACTGAGCTGATCAAAAATGGAAAACCAATCTTGTAAAACAAAAAAATTAAAATAGTTTTTGTTTTGAAGGTCCGAAAATGGACCAATTTTTAGGTTTTTCTTAACATTTTAAAAATTTCTCCCTCCCCATATTCTCATTCAATTTTTTTACCAAAAATTATAGAAAATGTTATGCAAATAGTTATTTTTTGTATAATATTCTTGATATTTTCAATGCAAATTTTTTGTTAAACAATTTAGAAAAATATCAATCAATTCTACTAAATAAACTGCTTCTGGATTAATATGTTTAGGATCATTGTTATAAGATGCTGTACTTGGATGGTCTAAAAGTGTTTGGAGTGTATTGCTTGCTATTGGGCTTGCTTTATTTATGCACTTAAGGAAGTCTAAGCATATTTGGTTTTAAAATGTCATTCTTAGTGTGCACTTAATGTGTACTGGTCTAAATCTTGTAACAGAACAGTATAATAGGCTAGTTGTCTTTTTTATTTTGTGATAGCCCAAAACATGGCAAGATTTCTTATACAGGAGAATTCGGGCTGTTCTGTGTCTCCATGTTCCCCTTAGAGCTGACTCAAGTTCCCAATCCAGGACCAATTCCGATAGAAGCGTTTTTGCCTAGAAAGATCCAATGACCCTATCTTCATTCCACTTGCTCTAGTGCATCTCTTAGTAAATTCTTCATACTAGTATGAATCTACATCTTCCGAGATATTAATTTTTATTCCCCAGTGACAACTTTTTGTGCTGTTACAAGTTAGATTAGGTCTCTGAATCAACCCGTTCCTCAAAGACAGGAGAATCCTTCAGAGACAATGAAGAGATGGAGACTGACTTCCATATTCCTCATTGGTTTACTTGTGCTCCAGCAAAACTGGCTTAAACTCCTGTTGAAAAGATCAGTTCTAGTCTCAGGCTTTTATCTTCTATACTCAATAAGGAGTCCTCAGAAATAGAAACCTAGCCAGAAAGTGGGTTGTCAGCTTCCAATTCATTTTACTGAAAGCTGTGCAGGAACCATAACTTCTATTCTGTGAAAAAAAAAGAGATTTCAAAATTTTGCTTTCATTCTGAAAACATTTTCTGTGAAATTAAATTTTTGAAAAAAAAATTTCACTTGGGTTGATTGGAACATTCTGTTTTTACAAAATCAAAATTCATTCTGTTTTTGAATTAAATGCAAAGTTGTTTTGGAATGAAAAATGGCCACATTTCATTCTGATAATGTTGAAATGGAATGAGGGATTGTTGAAACACTTTCCTTTTTTATTAAAAGGTCCCTGTGGAACATTTCAATTACAATGAAATGGCATTTTTACCAGAAAATACATTCTGGCAGAAATTGTTTTTTGACCACCTCTGATTTTATTCCTAATGAGTTTGAGTGTCACTGGAAATCACTAAAAGGTGGTAACTGAGAATTTGGGGTGTCATGTCAGCATGGCCTGTTTGAAATGTGCTGAAAGGAAAACCTCAGATCCAAATACCATTGAACATTTGGAGGGGGGATTGGTTCTGAATATCATACTTCTGGCTCATCTCTTTTGAAACTAGTCCTAGCTATTGCTCTCTATGAGGCTTGTGTGAGTTTGTGGGATAATGATCAGTGTACAGATTAGCTCCAATTACAAATTTGTAATCTGGATCTGATTCAGAGATGTTTGATCCAAGGTTGCTTTTGCTCCACCTCTATTGCAAGGATGAATTCCTGGCCCTCCTGGAATCAAGGGGAGTTTTGCGATTGACCTCAGTGGGGCCAGGATTTCACTCATGGTGTTAGTTTGCCATGCCCAGTTCCAGCACAGAACTCTGTAGGCTTTGCTGCAGTCCTGGGCATAACTAGCAGTGTGAACCAAAGGTTGGGAACCAGAGTAGGCCTGGGCTTGTCAGAATAACCACACATTAAGTATTAGCTAACACCAAGTAAGCACATTTCTGACTGGACAGGAGGCTACACAAACCCACAGATGTCTCAAGTAACTATGTAAACACATTCCTAAGAGAAGGTACAGGAACACACCCACCCCTCGGAAAATAAGGATGAGATGACAGGATATTGGATAAGGATGTTTTGTTCGAACTAGCAGGTATAAGGATAAGGGTGTAGACAAACCATGTCAGGAGTGTAATATATAGCTTGTTTGTATTAATGTATAAAAGGAGAAGTCATACGAGGGTTAACGTTGTACCAGCGTAGGGGATAGGAAGATCCTGGTGTCCTGACTGAGCTGGTACCTTGTCATTGGCATACATGTGTTAGTGTACTTCTAGCTCCTATGGGGTGCTCGGACCATGCTTTATCAAGCCAGGAATTGAACTCCCATCACTTGAGTGCTAGAGCAGTTCCTTGACCACAAGATCATCCATCATCCCTGACTTCTCAGTGTGAGCTTGGAAGAAAATCTGCTGTCCAGCCTTGAGGTATTCATCCTTTTTTAAAGCATACATTGTGAAAAGTCCATAGCTTTTAATCCCAAATACTAATAAAACATATTTTATTAGCAGCAGCAGCAGCTCTTGCTTAAAACAAACACAGAGGAAATCAGAGCTGTAAAATCTTTGCCACAGAGAGCATTGAGCTGCTAACCATTTCCTGGTCTCCGAATACAGCTATCCAGTTAGCTTAAAAGGTGCTTGAAGACCTTTCACAACCAGATTGGCCTAGGGCTTGTGATGGAGTAGAGTTTTTGTACTTTCAAGGTGAAGAAAGAAATAACAAGATTAAAAAAAGACAACCCATTTGTACATTTCTTGAGGGAGTCCATTGGGAGTTCTCTACAGAATACCTTCTCCTAAAGGAAAAAGCATAAATCGCTTGCTTAGGCTAAAAATAGAATGCCACAGTATATATTTTAAATCCAGAGAAACTGACCAAACTTTCAAATAAAGGACTAGGTTGCTTGCAGAAAAATGGTTTCATTGAGGGTAGGCTGCAATGCACTTTGGGTTTATTAACTCTTATTGATAAACAGCCAGTATAGTATATATGCTGGGCTGTTGTCTGGACTGTCAGATTATTTTTGGGTCCTTAATTTTAATAATTGTTTTGGGTGTATCTTAAAATATAATTGGTGCATTGCAATAAATCACTTTTACATGTTTCATTCATAGTGAAGGATCGAAATGCACGCTCCTTCAGCATACTGTTCTTTAACTGGTAAGTGTTACAATTCATGAGTTTTTTCTTTTAAAAAATGATACCTTTCCCCCGACCCTACTGTCCTGTAATACTCAGAAATTGTGACATAAATGTAGAACTTCTAGGAATAACGCTGTAGTTGAAGGCTGACCCCCACTGTGGGGTCACTCTGTACACTTGGTAGTAAGCTTGGAGCCCAGCATGCTAGTCACTTCAGAAGCTAATGCATATAGGGGCCAGAATCTGATGGGTTACCAATAAACACACCTTATCTAATAGGAAAGGTGTCTTTACTAGTGAAGGCAGAAAGGATAGGGTATAAACACCCTGGGTACAAAGTCTAAGTCGATGGCAATAAAAGATAAATACTGCTTCTCCCTAAGGGCCTGCTAAAATCAATGGTAGTGCCAAGGTAGGTGCAAAAGTACTATTGCCTTTTGGTGCTCCTTCAATCTTGTATCTGAGGTACCCCTTAAAGGCTGTGCCATTATTAAAAGGTTCTGGTATTTTTCTGGAAAGAACTTGATTCAGGCCCTGGTTTCAGGGATGATCTCATCCCTGAGTGGCCCCTTTTCACTGTCTCCCTGCTGCACGCAATGTTGAATGTCCAATTTGGTTTGTCTGACACTCCCCTAACAGTAAGAATTCTCTCAGCTACATCTCATCGGTATGCATGGCTCCTTTCAGTCTGATCCTCTGTTGTGGCCCAATCCACAGGCTTGGCTGGTTGAGACTAACCTGATGGTCTGTTACTTTGAGGGTGGTCTGGAGGACCGGCTCACAGAGAAGGTCCCTCTGCTGTACTTATATGGCTGATCTATTTGTTGAATGCAAGTGCTTTTGAAAACTTCTAGGGGTTAACAATGCAGAGGTTAAAAGTATTATGTTCTATGAATCAGATGAGCAAGGTGACTTGCTGTGTTAATAAGGCAAACAAAAGCAGTCATACATGAGGTGATTTTATAAAAGCCATAAAAGAGCCTAAACTCTTTTTTTATTTGATGTCATCAAAATGAGGGTTTAATTAGCTATGATGTAGCTGAATTGAGCCAATAAAAAGTATCATTGATTATAACCTCTATATAGTGGTAATGGCAGCCATTTTTCATTGTATTGGCACTCAAAATTGCATTTCCTCTTTGTTTCAGGTCACTTACCATCCAAATGAGCATTTGTTAATGGAACCAGATCATTAGTGGCTGCTTTACTGATTTCCGTCACTGCCTGAGTGCACATTTAAATGTATACGAAATATTCAGGCCTGGCTTCTTTTGCCACCTGAGTATTGCTTCTGAATTTTGACCGATTGCTCTTTTTTTCAGCTAACGGAGCAACTGTGCAGAAAATGCTGACTACTGACTAGGGCAGTCTAATTATCCCTAGAGAGAAGCTGGATCATTATTGCAATAGACATTAGAGGAAACTGAGGGAACAATAGAGCTGGTCAAAAAGACACAGCCTTGATGTTCATTATTTTCTGAGGCCTGTTTAAGGCAAACCTATTCGTTCACATACAGTAAATATGGGGTTTGTGCTGAGGTTGTGTGGATGGGGTGAATGTGTGGAAATGGATGCATTATTTCATTTCTGCAGTGTCCAGGTTTATCTGTACTTGAGGTTATGTGCTGTATAATGCACAAATTTCCCCACTGATACCATGTGAAAGCAATGGTCACGTTTTTGCTGTGACGAACATGATGATTAGGAGCCTTAACCAAGGTTACGATCATGGATTGTGCTAAGCACTATGCAAACATATAGATGATCCCTGGCCTAAAGTGCTTACAATCTGAATGGACATGATTGACAAAGGGAATATTATCATTCCCATTTTACAGATGAGGGACTAAAGCACAGAGAGAGTGAATGACCTGCCTAAAATCATCTAGCAGGTAAAGAGGTAGTAGGATTTGAAGCCAAGTCTCCTAAGTGCCAATCCAGTGCCTGAATCCCTATACTTGCCTTCCTTTCCTACTTTATATACCTGCTGTTGGATCACAGTTTCATTCAAAACTAGCATGATTATTTGTATGTATTAATGATTTGTTATGCATTAGCAGCGTGCTCTGAGTTGTCCACAGTAGTTTACACGTGATATTAAAAAAAAGTGGTGCACTCACAACCCAGAGGAGGAAGTTAATGATTTGTGAGCATTACTGAAGATGTGAGGTTTTTAGCGGGATTAAGGAGGACAGTGGCACAGTGGTTAGGACATTAACCCTGGGCTTAGAAAACCCAGGTTCAGTTTCCAGCTGCTCTCCAGACTTCTATGTGACTTTAGGCAAGTCCACCTCAATTACCCGTCTGTAAAATGGGGATAATAGCACAACCCTACCTCACAGGGGTTCTGAGGATTGTTACATTAATGATTGTGATGTGCTCAGACACTGGGGTCATACATGTGCCTAAGATAACTGAGGGCAGGCAGTATGTTGGTGACGTGGAATGGGAAGATTATTCCATCCAAAAAAAGCATGCAGATGGGAGTAGGAAACAATGATGAACAAGAAACTGAGCCTGACATAGTTAGTGGAGCAGAAAGTGTGGCAAGAGGCAACCTGAGATGTCAGGGATTTGTGGACAGACTTGAAAGCGAGGATGAGATATTTAAACTTCATGCAGGGGTCAAGGCAAGCCAGGATAGAGATCTTTGGTCTGATTTTTTTCCCTTGCATCACTACACAGTACCACCTAGTGCTCCAGTTCTCCTTTGTGGAAAGTTTAGCCACAAAAACAACCCCCCACTTTTTGTTTTTGCAAAAAGTCAAATGTGAAAATGTTCAGTGTGAAAAGTAATTATCCTACTAGTGCAAAAAAAAAAAAAAAGGGGGCGGGGAGGGGCATTCCATTGCACCCAACATGACAGAGCCTGAAGAAAAGTAAACATAAGTTTCTTGTAAAACTGGAGCAGCATTTCACCACCCCAATCCATCTTGCCCTTTTGGTGGTCTCTGAACCCTGGGTCTAAATCTCTGAATATTCCTCAGTAGTTTTGTTGTGACAAATGCATTGAAACACTTGTGCTGGGTGGGAGAGTTGAGTTCACTGCAAATCCACCCAGGTTATATCAGTGGGCAAAATGACACTACTAAACTCTCCAGCAACTCAGAAGGGATTCTTCCTCATTTCCTCTCATAACACATTGTGTAGGTTGCTGTGTGCTTTTTAACTTCCTCCATGTTGCACCCTAGAAGTTGTTGCATTTCATTTATGGCTGAAATGAATCATAAATATGGTTATATTTTCCCCTCAGTGGACAATTTTTTTTTTATTATAGAGGGTAGCCTGGTATCATTTTAAATGATTTTAAAATGGACTTAAATCTCTGTTTCTTAAAAAGGTCTGCCAGTGTAAAATTTCATGCACACAGTTAGGCCCTTTGAATTCTTCATGCAGTTGTGGGTTCTGTTCATAACGTTTTACTAGAAAAAGGTTTGAAATTTGATTCTTTCTGAAATCATTTTGGCCGTCCTGCCATCCATTGCGGATTGATGTCTCTTCTAAAACATTGGTTCTCTGAACAAAGTTTAGTAGAGGGGTGAATCCATTGGTGCAACATGTAGTTAAAAGTAATAAATAAATAGACATTTTTGGCAGTCTTTTTTTCATCAGACGCAAAAATGTATGCCCAAAAGGTTACTGATTGGGAGGTTTTTTGTTCACACAATTTTTGCACATAAATTTATTATGTACAGTTGTGCCTCAACTTTATTATGTGCAGTGTACGTTCAGCAGTTGTTGCACAAGAATTTATGTGCAGTAGTTTTTGAACATAACAAAGCAGGCTTTTTTATGTGCAGCGCCTAGCACATAAAGGTTTACGAGCAGCTTCTGAGCAGAACAGAAAACACTTTCATCTGTAGCCTCTCTAGGGTTGCCAGACTTCCATCACCCCCCTTACCAGACTCTCCCAGCACAACACACAATACCACACATTTACACCTACTAGTGTCAGGTGAGTGCAGTACAGTAAAGGGTGTATAGCTAAGGGAATATTAAAGGGGACATTGTGAAGGCTGTGATGCATGGGTTATCTTCTACAATACTTGTGGTCGGGGTAGGTGTGCGCCTCTGAATGGAGAGGTAGTGTAAGCAGGAAAGGAGGTCAATTTTATGAATTTACCAAGGTGCTAGTTAGATTTTAAAACTGAAATCTAATGAACTAGATTTGCTAATTTGATGACTTTCATAGCGAATATTAGAATGGAATCTAATAGGATAATCCCTTTTTTTATTAAGGTCCAGGAGCATTTGCTTACTAATGGCTGGAAGTTGAAGCTAGACCAATTCAGACTGGAAATAAGGCATACATTTTTAACAGTGAGTAATTTACTGCTTACCAAGGGTTGTGATGGATTCTCCATCATTGGCAAATATTAAATCAAGATTGGCTATTTTTCTAAATTCTATGCTCTAACAATTATTTTGGGAAAAAGAAAAGGAGTACTTGTGGCACCTCAGAGACTAACAAATTTGAGCATAAGCTTTCGTGAGCTACAGCTCACTTCATTGGATGCATTCAGTGGAAAACACAGTGGGGAGATTTATATACATAGAGAACATGAAACAATGGGTGTTACCATACCCACTGTAATGAGAGTGATCACTTAAGGTGAGCTGTTACCAGCAGGAGAGCGGGGGCGTGGGGGGGAAGCCTTTTGTAGTGATAACCAAGGTGGGCCATTTCCAGCAATTGACAAGAACATCTGAGGAACAGTGGGGGGTGTGTGTGAATAAACAGGGGGAAATAGTTTTACTTTGTGTAATGACCCATCCACTCCCAGTCTCTATTCAAGCCTA